>NC_086444.1:56584785-59008535 GCF_028390025.1 Pseudophryne corroboree | reverse complement strand
AAAACAGACAGACATAGAGGTAGGAGGGCCCTGCACGCAAGCTTACAATCTATAGGGAAATAGGCATTGATACACAAGGATAGATGCTATCTGTTGCATAATGGTCCACCAGATTGCTGGGTGATCATATCATACAATCCATTAAGAACCCAGCAATGCTGGAAGACAAAATGTGAGGTTATGTGTACTGTACAGAGAGGATGTGACCTGTTGTATGTATGTATGTATGTATGTATGTATGTATGCATGCATGCATGCATGCATGTATGTAACTGACCTGAGAGTGAAATTAAATAATTCCAAAAATAAAACTTAAAATGCAATATACAAATATTCTTTATGGCAGTGGATAGCAACTAAATGCTATAAAGAGGGTAAACTATATTATCTTGATAGTTATTTGTATACAAACATCTTTTGTATGCAAAATAAAATACATATTGCATTGTGTGTGTATTACATGAATATATAATTTTTCTGTGTGACAGTAGGAAGGGAGAAGAACACCTTTAATCGTTTAACGCAACACAGTGTCTTGTTGGTGCAATTGTTCCACCCACCCATATCCATCCGCCGTTGTAAATGCTCCCATCTTCCTCTACAATACTATGCTTCACTGTAAAACTCAATGCCTTTGCAGAAAATGATGTGCGTGACTTCTCCAAACCCATTTGCACAGCAGGTTCGTACTTTCGTGGATGAACTTTAATGTCAGTGAAACGTTTGTGCTGGTCCACACTGTTACTAGAAGCTGCATCCATTATTAGGTAGCACCTGCTGGACACTCTGGTGTGGTAGTATGTGGGTATATAATTACATCCCGGACACTCTGCTCTACTAATACGATAAGGAACGTTATCATCTCAGAGGGGGATTAGAAGGATATAAAACATTTCAGCCAACAATTTGTTATTACACATTCTTCTTGTCATTATCTTCCCTGATGAAATTAGCAAAATTGTAACCTGGGAGGTAGGTGATAAGAATAATAAGGGCCATTACAGGGTTGGTGTTATAAGGAAACAGGATGTGACAATAATAATTTACATTGATTGCTGTAATCAAAATATTTGTGTAAATGTCTACTATAAGATTTTTGTGTAGTTGCCACGTGTGTAATTTTTCCCAGAAACTGTAACAAATCTTGTTAACCCTACATGCAGGATCAGTATGAATTCCCGTTGGTCGGAATCCCGTTATCGAGCACAGGGTGTCCCCTCGCCGGTTCGTTGTGCACGCCACTCTTTGGGCCCGGTGGTGACATTCGTTTGCCACAAGGTTCTATTCCCCCTCGGGTGGTGACGTGGACCACCACCCAAGTGGGGTTTCTGGCCGGTGGTCGGGATTCCGACTCTTGGGATCCTGACAGTTGGAAATCTAACTGCATACCCTACATGCAAAGACCCATGTTCCAGCTTAGAGTCAGGATTTCATTGTGTTTGGATGAAAAAATTATCAGAATCAGAATCAGCTTTATTGGCCAGGTGTACTCACGTACACTAGGAATTCTTTGTGGTACAATGCATCGCCAAGCAGCAACATGAAGGGGGAATACATAGCATACCCATGTAAATAGTTTAATTATTGGTCGTATACTACAGTGGTTGAGCTATGTATTGCATGGTGCAGCTCGGTCGCAAGTATTAGAACGCGTTACGGCTGGCGCAATTTGTGGATAGGTGACTACACCTGTATATTATGTAGCCCCCTTTTATGTCTTCATGAAGAGCAATGATAACCTTTCTCAGGGCAGGTATTACATATACTTTTATATACAGGCAGATATACCTAGGTTTAGTACAAGGCTCTAAAAAATGTTTCTAGTTGCTCAGCTGGGAATCAAAAACATATTAAAAGATAACCTTTGTATGGACACATGGTCGACACATGAAAATGGTTGACACATGAAAGGTCGACACATGAAAAGGTCGACATGAGTTTTTTTACTTTTTTTGGTGTCGTTTTTTGCGTAAAGTGACTGGGAACCCCAATTAGTGCACCGCGTCCCCTCGCATGGCTCGCTTTGCTCACCATGCTTTGGTCATGGTGCCTTCGCTTCTCTCGGCACAGATTACCGTTCCAATCGTAGTCCACGTGGATCGTAAAGTATGGAAAAGTTCCCCAAAAGAAAAAAAGTTAAAAAACTCATGTCAACCTTTTCATGTGTCGACCATTTTCATGTGTCGACCATGTCAATGTCGACCATAACATGGTCGACCATGTGAACGGATACCATGTGGATCAGCTACTACAGTAGTTCCTCTGTTGCAACAGTCCTATGAGATAATGTCACAATGTGTCCTTCTGGTTATTTTACAGTGCAGTCTATTTAGCAAGCAATTTTTCACTTAAACCATGTGGAAATAAATATTTCTGCATGATTTGGGTATCCCAGCTTAGTAGGACGGGATAACAGAGAGGATAATGCAATTATCTTCACTATTAATGCCCAACTTCTACAATAGGGCATTGTAGAGAGCAAGATATATATATTTGTGCCCAATAATTTAAAATAAAATGATTTTTCTTTCTTATAATAGCTGCAGGGCCTGAGCAAAGGGAACTCGTCCAATCAGTGCCTGCAGCTGGTTGTGACTCTGCCCCCTCCTGCACTCATTTGGCAATTACACTACATGTGTTTACAGCAGTGTAATGCCATGGAGCATATAGCCGAACATATCATTATATACAACCAGTGATCTATGATACACCCACACTTGTGACAGATACTGTATTTTGGCTGCATCTCTAAAGATATGAATTTAGGGGGTCATTCCGAGTTGATCGCTAGCTGCCGTTGTTCGCTGCTTAGCGATCAATGAGAAAAACGGGCTAATCTGCGCATGAGTATGCACCGCAATGCGCACGTGCGTCGTACGGGTACTAAGTCCATTGTGGTTTTGCACTGGTTCTAGCGACGATTCCAATCGCACAGCCGAACGCAAGGAGATTGACAGAAAGAGGGCGTTTATGGGTGTCAACTGACCGTTTTCTGGGAGTGTTTGGAAAAACGCAGGCGTGGCCGGGCGTTTGCTGGGCGGGTATCTGACGTCATTACCGTGTCACTCGTCGCAGCAATCATCGCACAGGATAAGTAACTACAGGGCTGGTCTTGTTCTGCACAAAATATGTTTGCAGGCGCTCGGCTGCACAGGCGTTCGCACTCCTGCAAAGCGAAAATACACTCTGCCGTGGGCGGCGACTATGCGTTTGCACGGCTGCTAAAAACTGCTAGCGAGCGATCAACTCGGAATGACCCCCTTAAAGTGAGATTAAACCATAAGAAAAAAAAATCTCTATTTTATGTCCATTCAACTGAACAATAATTTAACAGAGGAACTACTACTATATAATGATTCTAATCCATGTATATACTGAGAGAGATCAGCAGTATTACACTGATCACGTAAGGTTTCCCCTGATAGTGAGTGATTAATCATTACAAGACCAATAATGAGTGTCTACAGGCAACAGAGAAGCATGCTGGAGGTTCCTTGCAAGTTTGGGGCTGCATTTCAGCAAATGGAGTTGGGGATTTAAGAGGGTCATTCAGATCTGAACGCTGCTGTGCGCTTTTGCAAAGCGGGCGATCAGATCCGAACTGCGCATGTCTGAGCTGCAAAGTGCAGGCGCGTCGGACGGCTTCAACAGGCATCGGCGGTCAGCGTCGGGATGGTGGGGAGGATCCTTTTGCACGGCGATCGCAAGGTGATTGACAGGAAGAAGGCATTTGTGGGTGGCAACTGACCGTTTTCAGGGAGTGTCCACAAAAATGCAAGCGGTATCAAGTGTTTTGAGGAAGAATGTCTGACGTCCGCTGCGGCCTCGATCACAGGATTCAATAGCGCTATAGGAGGAAGTCCTGGGTTGCGCAGAGACTGCACACACTGATTTTGAGCAGCTCTGCTACACATAGGAACGCACACTTACAGAGTGAATTTACACTCCCCTTGGGCGGCGACTATCTGTTCGCAGGACAGCAAAAAATGCAGCCCAGCGTTCAGATCTGAATTAGGCCCTTAGTCATGATTAGTGGTGCTGAGAAATACAGACAGTTACGTATACCTCATGGGAGGCATCTGATTGGCTCCAAATTTATTCTGAAGCAGGACAATGACCCCAAACGTACAGTCAATGTCATTAAGAAATATCTTCAGCGTAAAGAAGAACAAGGAGTCCTGAAAGTGATGATATGGCCCCCATATCATTGAGTCTGTCTGGGATTACATGAAAAGACAGAAGGATTTGAGCAAGCCTACATTGACAGTAGATCTGTGGTTAGTTCTCCAAGCTGTTTGGAACAACCTCCCTGCCAAGTTCCTTTAAATGCATCGCAGCATACAGGATGGCGCTTTTTAAACACATGCACGCTAGGCAATACAACATCACTACCGCCACATTTCCCTCTTTTGCAACCTCCAGCGGCTCCAGCTCACAGAGTAAGCAACTGACAGGCAGAAACAATGGGTCATGGAAGTCATCGAGTGCAGGGGCCTTTGAGACCTAAAGAATGGTGCAGATCGATTAAAATGCCTGTCCTACTCATGTACATAGGGGGTTATTCAGAGATGGATGCAGATGCAGCAAGATCTGCGTCCATCTGCTTACATGCTGGGGGCTGCCCAGAATGTGTGAGATTGCGAACGCATTGATTTGTGGTCTACCCCTGGCTGCAGTGGCAGGCGGTCCGGAGCCACCCTGACAACACTCCTGACACGCCCTGTTTTGCTTCCCGCACCCCCGAAATGGGGGCGTGGTGGACACGGCAGCTGCGTGTGAACGCAGCGGCTGCATCCACCTACAAATAAGGCCCATAGTACAAACAGTCCACTTACGGGTGCACTGCGTAATTGCAGGGGTGGTGTTATGTGTTGGCTGGCACTCTGCAGAAGACTAAATTTATCCGTTATATTTTCTTGCCTGTCATAGTACGGTTATTAAAATTCTTGAGTTGGTCACTGCTTGCTGCCATATTTCTGACACAATTCATCCCACATCAGTAATGGCAGTTTGTCATTGCTCCCAAATACTTCAATTAGAGGTTATAGTCCAGACTATACCCATTCCATTACAAGTGAGGGGATAAATGTTCCTTACAGCACCCCAGCCACTGGCTCATACAACAGTTAAGAGTCCGTTTGTAGGGAACACACAGTCTGTGCAATGTGGCCATGCCCTCTTCTCATGCATACTGTCTGTATTTGAGGTACAGTATAGAGGATGTTTATCACTGGCAGCATGGGGGCATGGAATGGTATTCCTTAATGGGAATACAGGGCCACCATCAAAGGGGACTGCCAGGAAGGGAGTCCTGGGCCCGGCCCGCCGATATCGGGAGAGCTGCACCAGGCTGTACAACAGTAGTGGGCAGAAGCGGAGAGAGGACTTGGCTGTGAATTGGTCCTCTGTCAGTCGTTCCGCGGAACTCCACCTACAGTATATGTGACATGGCAGAATATGGAGGGCAGAGCCGGCCCTAACCAATATGCCCTAGGCAAGATTTTGGCTGGTGCCCCCTAGCACCACCGCTGGTTCAGCCTCTGACCTTGCACCTCTTTCCCAGCACCATCACCACTCACCCATAGCAGTCCTTGTTTTGGTGTTTTGTACCCCCTATATTTTAAATAGGAACAGTTCGCACATTTGGTTCTAAGCCCAAAAAGGGGTGTGTTTTTGCTGGCAAGGGGCATGGCCACACAATAGTAACCCCAATTCCAATTACGCCACACAGTACTGCAACTTTATTCACATTTGATAATGCGATAGTGTCCATAATTCATATTACATCCCACAGTAGTATTACTTTACCTTATAAACGTTACTCCTCACAGTAGTGCCCCTTATTCACATTACATAACACTGAATTGCTCCTTATTCACATTACACCACACCCTATTGCTCTTTATTCACATTAGACTACACAGTAGTGCCCTTTCCATACGCAAGGCCACATAGTAGAGCACCTTATACACATAATGCCACAGAGTAATGCCCCTTACACATATGAGACACATTATTAATGTCCTTATAAACATAATGCGCCTTACACATTATGACAACCTTTATTAATGCCCTTTTACACATAATGCCCCTTACACATATGCCACACATTATTAATGCCCTTATACACATAATGACACACATAGTGCCCCTTACACATATGTTGCACATTATTAATGCATTTTTACATGACACACATAATGCTCCTTACACATATTCTGAACACTGCTGCACAACCAACCCATTCACATGCACACAGCACTCACACTGCCCCTAACAGTGTGACTTCTGCCTCTGCTTGGATACAGATGTGTCCTCATAAATCTTGTCTCAATGCTAATGTCGGGCACCTTTTTCATGTAAATGCAACTTATTTGCATTGCTATGTGGCTAGGATGCACAAGCAGCTTCTGCTGATTAAAATGATGTGTAGCATGCCTATATACTGTGTGCGACTGTGGCTGTATCTGCATATGAAATGCTACACACAGAATATAGGCATGTTGCATATCAGAAGCTGCTGATGCCCCTAGGCCAAATGCCCTAGGCAATTGCCTAGTTTGCCTATGCCTACGGCCGGCTCTGACGGAGGGGGGGGGGGGGGGATACCTATTTTGTCAGTCCCAGGCCCCACAATTTCTGAAAAGAGATTGCAAAACTAAAAGAAGGAACTCATCGTTGTCGATGCTTAAACACATTCTCACTTTGAAGACCTCTATTCAAAAGCACTGATTGATTTGAAGTATCCTGCAACTTTAGAACGGAATTACAATCTACTTGCTGAAATAGTGAATGTATTGACTCCCAATAAAAGTAAAGTAACTTAAAAGTACTGTGCCAATTGCATGCAAAGTTGTGTATGGCAGATGCCATTATTAAGTTTTCCATAAAAACAAATCTAAATAATATATTTCTAATTATCGAATAGATCAAAGGCGCAAAAATAAAAATAGAAATCAGGCGCCTTGAAATATTTAAAGAATTCCATATACAAGGAAGAAGATATTTTTCAGCTATTCAATATGACTAGTCAAACAACAATAAGGAAGATAATTAATAAAAAATAGTTCAAAGACTGCCAATATGATTAAATGAGCAAGCCACAAAGCCATCAGGAAGAAAAGCAAGAAACCCCTAGGCCCAGTTCCAGACACAATAAAAAAGAAAAAGTGCAGATGCATACTCTAAACACTAAGAACAGCAGTGATGCACTATTAAAGCAAATATTTTGACTTAAGATTACAGAATCAATGAAACCAACACAGCCATAAACTCAATTAGCTGGAATAACAGCGACAAGGGAGGATGTAAACAAGGTCACCATTTGGAACTGGTGTGCCAGTACCTATTGTTTATTCCACCCACTAGTTTAGAGACAACGTGCTTTCTCTACAAATGGTTATATTGGAAATAGAATCTGAAGCCGACATAGCAATTGTCACGATTCCGGCATGGCGATTCTTCAGATACGCCAATCTGAGAACGCTGCCTGTGACACCTTACTGATTACCTCAGTGTGTGGTAAATCCACGCGGTAACTGCCACTAGCAGAAGTACCAGTCGCTGTGCCAGCCAGGTCAAGCGACTTTGAGGGACCACGCCCAGTGTGAGCTTCTGCTCTTACCCGCACACAAAATTATTAATACTTAAAAATTCGGTAACATGAGCCTCTTGAGGTTTTGGGTGTGAAAACACCAGATCTAAAATTAAGAGAATTTAATTTAAGTAAAAAACTTCAAAGCTTATTGGTACAGAAAAAAGAAAGTTGCAAGAGTATAATAGTTAAATGGTCACACAAGTCAGTACAATCTGAAGCAATAAAAATAAGGGAAGAAAAAGGAACCAATGCTCAGATCACCTGAAGAGTCTAAACACTGGTTGAGTGAGGTCTCTCTGGATAACTTGGACATTACATGATCCAATTTCTCACTGGATGCCACCTCATGATAATGATGATTTGCAGCAAGAGTTCTTCATATTCAACTACATGCTGCCGCCCCCCCCCCCCCCCCTCCCTCCCACCTAGCCCCCCTCCCTCTTGGGATTCCTTTAACCCTTTCAAAGTCAGAGGGAATTGAGTCTCAGCTTATACTGTGATGTTTCTTGGAAATTCTAGCAGGGCCAATGGACTTATCTTTTAATTGTTAGTTTGAAGCTCGGAGTTGGACTGGTTTTCTCATCTTTTATGCCTTGCCTTTACAGCTTTAGTATGGGGCCTGTGTACACATCCTGGCCTTTTACAACTGGATCCCAGGAAGGCCAGTCTCACCCTGCTGGCCAAAGCGTCTCCGAGGGATTCCCCCCAGGCACTTAAATACATTTTCCAAGCCATCTCTGGTTGTACTGTAAACATGCTCTATACCAGCATATCAATTAAATTTCTACCATTTGACACGCAGAGACATTTAACTGGTATCATACATTGGTACATTGATACATCAATCAGAATAATACAAATTTTAATCGTGCCCATTTCGATATAACATTGGACGTTCCTTACAGCGATGTCACCTTGGACATTCTGCTTTTTTGAAGGTTGTCCAAAATATGTTTAGAAAATATTTTCTCTTACGTCCTAGATGATGCTGGGGTCCATTTTATTACCATGGGGTCTAGACGGTTCCGCAGGAGCCTTCGGCACTTTAAGACTTTTTAACAGTGTGAACTGGCTCCTCCCTCTATGCCCCTCCTCCAGACCCCAGTTTAGAAAATGTGCCCAAGAGACTGGATGCACACCAGTGGAGCTCTACAGAGTTCTGCTGGAAAATACTTTGTTAGCTTTCTCTAACGTCCTAGTGGATGCTGGGGACTCTGAAAGGACCATGGGGAATAGCGGCTCCGCAGGAGACTGGGCACAAAAGTAAAAAGCTTTAGGACTACCTGGTGTGCACTGGCTCCTCCCCCTATGACCCTCCTCCAAGCCTCAGTTAGATTTTTGTGCCCGAACGAGACGGGTGCAGGCTAAGGGGCTCTCCTGAGCTGCTTAGTGTAAAAGTTTAAAGTAGGTTTTTTATTTTCAGTGAGACCTGCTGGCAACAGGCTCACTGCACCGAGGGACTAAGGGGAGAAGAAGCGAACTCACCTGCGTGCAGAGTGGATTGGGCTTCTTAGGCTACTGGACATTAGCTCCAGAGGGACGATCACAGGCCCAGCCATGGATGGGTCCCAGAGCCGCGCCGCCGTCCCCCTTACAGAGCCAGAAGACGGAAGAGGTCCGGAAAATCGGCGGCAGAAGACGTCCTGTCTTCAATAAGGTAGCGCACAGCACTGCAGCTGTGCGCCATTGCTCTCAGCACACTTCACACTCCGGTCACTGAGGGTGCAGGGCGCTGGGGGGGGGCGCCCTGAGACGCAATAAAAACACCTTTTTTGGCAAAAAATACATCACATATAGCTCCTGGGCTATATGGATGTATTTAACCCCTGCCAATTTTTACATAAAAAAGCGGGAGAAAGGCCGCCGAAAAAGGGGCGGAGCCTATCTCCTCAGCACACTGGCGCCATTTTTTCCTCACAGCTCCGTTGGAGGAAGGCTCCCTGACTCTCCCCTGCAGTCCTGCACTACAGAAACAGGGTAAAACAAGAGAGGGGGGGCACTAAATTGGCATATAAATATATACAGCAGCTATATTAGGGAAAAACACTTATATAAGGTTATCCCTATATATATATATATATAGCGCTCTGGTGTGTGCTGGCAAACTCTCCCTCTGTCTCCCCAAAGGGCTAGTGGGGTCCTGTCCTCTATCAGAGCATTCCCTGTGTGTGTGCTGTGTGTCGGTACGTTGTGTCGACATGTATGAGGAGGAAAATGGTGTGGAGGCGGAGCAATTGCCTGTGTTAGTGATGTCACCCCCTAGGGAGTCGACACCTGACTGGATGGTCTTATGGAAAGAATTACGTGATAGTGTCAGCACTTTACAAAAGACTGTTGACGACATGAGACAGCCGGCAAATCAGTTAATACCTGTACAGGCGTCTCAAACACCGTCAGGGGCTCTAAAGCGCCCGTTACCTCAGGTCGATACAGACACAGACACGGACACTGACTCCAGTGTCGACGGTGAGGAAACAAACGTATTTCTCTATCGTCCTAAGTGGATGCTGGGGTTCCTGAAAGGACCATGGGGAATAGCGGCTCCGCAGGAGACAGGGCACAAAAAAGTAAAGCTTTTACCAGATCAGGTGGTGTGCACTGGCTCCTCCCCCTATGACCCTCCTCCAGACTCCAGTTAGATTTTGTGCCCGAACGAGAAGGGTGCAATCTAGGTGGCTCTCCTAAAGAGCTGCTTAGAGAAAGTTTAGCTTAGGTTTTTTACTTTACAGTGAGTCCTGCTGGCAACAGGATCACTGCAACGAGGGACTTAGGGGAGAAGTAGTGAACTCACCTGCGTGCAGAGTGGATTTGCTGCTTGGCTACTGGACACTAGCTCCAGAGGGACGATCACAGGTACAGCCTGGATGGTCACCGGAGCCGCGCCGCCGGCCCCCTTGCAGACGCTGAAGAGAGAAGAGGTCCAAAATCGGCGGCTGAAGACTCCTGAGTCTTCATAAAGGTAGCGCACAGCACTGCAGCTGTGCGCCATTTTCCTCTCAGCACACTTCACACAACAGTCACTGAGGGTGCAGAGCGCTGGGGGGGGCGCTCTGAGAGGCAAATAAAAACCTTATTAGAGGCAAAAAATACCTCACATATAGCCCACAGAGGCTATATGGAGATATTTAACCCCTGCCTAACTTCAAAAATAGCGGGAGACGAGCCCGCCGAAAAAGGGGCGGGGCCTATCTCCTCAGCACACAGCGCCATTTTCTCTCACAGAAAAGCTGGAGAGAAGGCTCCCAGGCTCTCCCCTGCACTGCACTACAGAAACAGGGTTAAAACAGAGAGGGGGGGCACTGATTTTGGCGATATTGTATATATATAAAAGATGCTATAAGGGAGAAACACTTATATAAGGTTGTCCCTATATAATTATAGCGTTTTTGGTGTGTGCTGGCAGACTCTCCCTCTGTCTCCCCAAAGGGCTAGTGGGTCCTGTCCTCTGTCAGAGCATTCCCGGTGTGTGTGCTGTGTGTCGGTACGTGTGTGTCGACATGTATGAGGACGATGTTGGTGAGGAGGCGGAGAAATTGCCTGTAATGGTGATGTCACTCTCTAGGGAGTCGACACCGGAATGGATGGCTTATTTAGAGAATTACGTGAGAATGTCAACACGCTGCAAGGTCGGTTGACGACATGAGACGGCCGACAATCTATTAGGACCGGTCCAGGCGTCTCAGAAACACCGTCAGGGGTTTTAAAAACGCCCATTTACCTCAGTCGGTCGACACAGACACAGACACGGACACTGAATACAGTGTCGACGGTGAATAAACAAACGTATTTCTCATTAGGGCCACACGTTAAGGGCAATGAAGGAGGTGTTACGTGTTTCTGATACTACAAGTACCACAAGAAAGGGTATTATGTGGGAGTGAAAAAACTACCTGTAGTTTTTCCTGAATCAGATAAAATAAAATGAAGTGTGTGATGATGCGTAGGGTTACCCCGATAGCAAATATTGGCGTTATACCCTTTCCCGCCAGAAATTAGGGTACGTTGGGAAACACCCCTTAGGGTGATAAGGCGCTCACACGCTTATCAAGTGGCGTTACCGTCTCCAGATACGGCCGCCCTCAAGGAGCCAGCTGATAGGAAGCTGGAAAAATATCCTAAAAAGTATATACACACATACGGTGGTTATACTGCGACCAGCGATCGCCATCAGCCTGGAGATGCAGTGCTGGGTTGGCTTGGTCGGATTCCCTGACTGAAAATATTTTATTCATGTAGAGCATTTAATAGGATGCATTCTATATATATGTATGTATGTGAGATGCACAGAGGGATATTTGCTCTCTGGCATCAAGATAAGTGCGTTGTCCATATCTCCCAGAAGATGTCAGGGACACGACAGTGGTCAGGTGATACAGATCCCATACGGCAGATGGAAGTATTGCTGTATAAAGGGAAGGAGTTATTTGGGGGTCGGTCCATCGGACCTGGGGACCACAGCAACAGCTGGGAAATCCAACCTTTTTTACCCCAAGTTACATCTCAGCTAAAAAAGACACCGTCTTTTCAGCCTCAATCTTTCCTTTCCCATGAGGGCATGCAGGCAAAAGGCCAGTCATATCTGCCCAGACATAGAGGTAAGGGAAGTAGACTGCAGCAGGCAGCCCTTTCCCAGGAAAAGAAGCCCTCCACCGCGTCTGCCAAGTCCTCAGCATGACGCTGGGGCCGTGCAAGCGGACTCAAGGTGGGGGGGTAGTCTCAAGAGTCTCAGGGCGCAGTGGGATCACTCGCAAGTTGACCCCTAGATCGTACGAGTATTATCCCAGGGGTAAAGATTGGAGAGTCGAGACATCTTCTCCTCGCAGGTTCCTGAAGTCTGCTTTACCAACGGCTCCCTCCGACAGGGAGGCAGCATTGGAAACAATTCACAAGCTGTATATCCAGCAGGTGATAATCAAAGTACCCCTCCTACGACAAGGAAAAGGGTATTATTTTTCCACACTATATTGTGGTACTGAAGCCAGACGGCTTGGTGACACATAGTCTAAATCTAAAATGTTTTGAACACTTACATAAAAGGTTCAAATCGAGATAAAGTCACTCAGAGCAGTGATAGCGAACCGGAAAAAAGGGGACTATATGGTGTCCCTGGACATCAAGGATTACCTCCATGTCCAAATTTTGTCCTTCTCATCAAGGGTACCTCTGGTTCGTGGTACAGAACTGTCAATATCAGTTTCAGACGATGCCGTTTGAATTATCCACGGCACCCCGGGCCTTTTTACCAAGGTAATGGCCGAAAAGATGTTTCTTCAAAGAAAAAAGGCATCTAAATTATCCCTTACTTGCACGACCTAAAAAGGGCAAGTTCCAGAGAACAGTTGGAGGTCGGAAGAGCACTATCTAAAGTAGTTCTTCGACGGCACGACTGGATTCTAAATATTCCAAGAATCGCAGCTGTTTTCCGACGATACGTCTGCTGTTCCTAGGGATGATTCTGGACACGGTTCAGAAAAAGGTTTTTCTTCCCGAGGAAAAAGCCAAGGAGTTATCCGACCTGTCAGGAACCTCCTAAAACCAGGAAAGGTGTCTGTACATCAATGCACAAGAGTCCTGGGAAAAATGGTGGCTTTTTACGAAGCAATTCCATTCGGCAGATTCCATGCAAGAATTTTCCAAAGGGATCTGTTGGACAAATGGTCAGGGTCGCATCCTCAGATGCACCTGCGAATAACCCTGTCGCCAAGGACAAGGGTATATCTTCTGTGGTGGTTGCAAAAGGCTCATCTATTGGAGGGCCGCAGATTCGGCATACAGGATTTGATCCTGGTGACCACGGACGCCAGCCTGAGAGGTTGGGGAGCAGTCACACAAGGAAGAAACTTCCAGGGGGTATGGACGAACCTGGAAAAGTCTCTTCACATAAACATTCTGGTACTAAGAGCAATCTAAAATGCTCTAAGCCAGGCGGAACCACTCCTGCAAGGAAAACCGGTGTTGATTCAGTCGGACAACATCACGGCGGTCGCCCATGTAAACAGACAGGGCGGCACAAGAAGCAGGAGTGCAATGGCAGAAGCTGCCAAGATTCTTCGCTGGGCGGAGAATCACGTAATAGCACTGTCAGCAGTGTTCTTCCCGGGCGTGGACAACTGGGAAGCATACTTCCTCAGCAGACACGATATTCACCCGGGAGAGGGGGGTCTTCATCCAGAAGTCTTCCACATGCTAATAAACTGTTGGGAAAGACCAATGGTAGACATGATGGCGTCTCGCCTCAACAAGAAACTGGACAAGTATTGCGCCAGGTCAAGAGATCCACAGGCAATAGCTGTGGACGCACTGGTAACACCTTGGGTGTACAAATCAGTATATGTGTTTCCTCCTCTGCCTCTCATACCAAAGGTATTGAAGATTATACGGTGAGGAGGAGTAAGAACAATACTAGTGGCTCCGGATTGGCCAAGAAGGACTTGGTACCCGGAACTTCAAGAGTTGGTCACGGACGACCCGTGCCCTCTACTTCTGAGAAGGGACCTGCTACAACAGGGTCCCTGTCTCTTTCAAGACTTACCGCGGCTGCGTTTGACGGCATGGCGGTTGAACGCCAGATCCTAAAAGGGAAAGGCATTCCAGAAGAAGTCATTCCTACCTTGATTAAGGCAAGGAAGGAAGTCACCGCGAAACATTATCACCGCATTTGGCGAAAATATGTCGCGTGGTGCGAGGATCGGAGTGTTCCGACGGAGGAATTTCAACTGGGTCGTTTCCTACATTTCCTACAATCAGGATTGTCTATGGGTCTCAAATTGAGATCTATTAAGGTTCAAATTTCGGCCCTGTCAATATTCTTCCAAAAAGAATTGGCCTCAGTTCCTGAGGTACAGACTTTTGTTAAAGGAGTACTGCATATACAGCCTCCTGTGGTGCCTCCGGTGGCACCGTGGGATCTAAATGTAGTTTTAGATTTCCTCAAATCCCATTGGTTTGAACCATTGAAAAAGGTGGATTTTAAATATCTCACATGGAAAGTGACTATGTTACTGGCCCTGGCTTCCGCCAGGAGAGTATCTGAATTGGCGGCTTTATCTTATAAAAGCCCTTATCTAATCTTCCATTCGGATAGGGCAGAACTGAGGACTCGTCCGCATTTTCTCCCTAAGGTGGTATCAGCGTTTCACCTGAACCAACCTATTGTGGTGCCTGCGGCCACTGGCGACTTGGAGGACTCCAAGTTGTTGGACGTTGTCAGAGCCTTAAAAATATACATTTCAAGGACGGCTGAAGTCAGAAAATCTGACTCGCTGTTGATACTATATGCACCCAACAAGTTGGGTGCCCCTGCTTCTAAGCAGACGATTGCTCGTTGGATTTGTAACACAATTCAACTTGCTCATTCTGTGGCAGGCCTGCCACAGACTAAATCTGTTAAGGCCCATTCCACAAGGAAGGTGGGCTCATCTTGGGCGGCTGCCCGAGGGGTCTCGGCATTACAATTCTGCCGAGCAGCTACGTGGTCGGGGGAAAACACGTTTGTAAAATTCTACAAATTTGATACCCTGGCAAAAGAGGACTTGGAATTCTCTCATTCGGTGCTGCAGAGTCATCCGCACTCTCCCGCCCGTTTGGGAGCTTTGGTATAATCCCCATGGTCCTTTCAGGAACCCCAGCATCCACTTAGGACGATAGAGAAAATAAGAATTTACTTACCGATAATTCTATTTCTCGGAGTCCGTAGTGGATGCTGGGCGCCCATCCCAAGTGCGGATTATCTGCAATACTGTACATAGTTATTGTTAACAAATTCGGGTTATATTGTTAAGGAGCCATCTTTAAGAGGCTCTTTCTGTTATCATACTGTTAACTGGGTTTAGATCACAAGTTGTACGGTGTGATTGGTGTGGCTGGTATGAGTCTTACCCGGGATTCAAATTGCCTCCCTTATTGTGTACGCTCGTCCGGGCACAAAATCTAACTGGAGTCTGGAGGAGGGTCATAGGGGGAGGAGCCAGTGCACACCACCTGATCTGGTAAAAGCTTTACTTTTTTGTGCCCTGTCTCCTGCGGAGCCGCTATTCCCCATGGTCCTTTCAGGAACCCCAGCATCCACTACGGACTCCGAGAAATAGAATTATCGGTAAGTAAATTCTTATTTTTCCAGTAGGGCCACACGTTACATGATCACGGCAATGAAGGAGGTTTTTAACATTTCTGATACTACAAGTACCACAAAAAAGGGTATTATGTGGGGCGTGAAAAAACTACCCGTAGTTTTTCCCGAATCAGATGAATTAAATGAGGTGTGTGATGAAGCGTGGGTTTCCCCCGATAAAAAACTGCTAATTTCTAAAAAGTTATTGGCATTATACCCTTTCCCGCCAGAGGTTAGGGCGCGTTGGGAAACACCCCCTAGCGTAGATAAGGCGCTCACACGCTTATCAAAACAAGTGGCGTTACCGTCCCCTGATACGGCCGCCCTCAAGGAACCAGCTGATAGGAAGCTGGAAAATATCCTTAAAAGTATATACACACATACTGGTATTATACTGCGACCAGCAATCGCCTCAGCCTGGATGTGCAGTGCTGGGGTGGCTTGGTCGGATTCCCTGACTGAAAATATTGATACCCTAGACAGGGACAATATATTATTGACTATAGAGCATTTAAAGGATGCATTTCTATATATGCGAGATGCACAGAGGGATATTTGCACTCTGGCATCAAAGTAAGTGCGATGTCCATTTCTGCCAGAAGAGGATTATGGACGCGACAGTGGTCAGGGGATGCGGATTCCAAACGGCATATGGAAGTATTGCCGTATAAAGGGGAGGAGTTATTTGGGGTCGGTCTATCGGACCTGGTGGCCACGGCAACGGCTGGAAAATCCACCTTTTTACCCCAAGTCACCTCGCAGCAGAAAAAGATACCGTCTTTTCAGGCTCAGTCCTTTCGTCCCCATAAGGGCAAGCGGGCAAAAGGCCACTCATATCTGCCCCGGGGCAGAGGAAGGGGAAAAAGACTGCAGCAGACAGCCTCTTCCCACGAACAGAAGCCCTCCCCCGCTTCTGCCAAGTCCTCAGCATGACTCTGGGGCCTTACAAGCGGACTCAGGCACAGTGGGGGCCCGTCTCAAGAATTTCAGCGCGCAGTGGGCTCACTCGCAAGTGGACCCCTGGATCCTGCAGGTAGTATCTCAGGGGTACAAATTGGAATTCGAGACGTCTCCCCCTCGCCGGTTCCTGAAGTCTGCTTTACCAACATCTCCCCCCAACAGGGAGGCGGTATTGGAAGCCATTCACAAGCTGTATTCTCAGCAGGTGATAATCAAGGTACCCCTCCTACAACAGGGAAAGGGGTATTATTCCACGCTGTTTGTGGTACCGAAGCCGGACGGCTCGGTGAGACCCATTTTAAATCTGAAATCCTTGAACACTTACATAAAAAGGTTCAAGTTCAAGATGGAGTCACTCAGAGCAGTGATAGCGAACCTGGAAGAAGGGGACTATATGGTGTCTCTGGACATCAAGGATGCTTACCTCCATGTCCCAATTTGCCCTTCTCACCAAGGGTACCTCAGGTTTGTGGTACAGAACTGTCACTATCAGTTTCAGACGCTGCCGTTTGGATTGTCCACGGCACCCCGGGTCTTTACCAAGGTAATGGCCGAAATGATGATTCTTCTTCGAAGAAAAGGCGTCTTAATTATCCCTTACTTGGACGATCTCCTGATAAGGGCAAGGTCCAGAGAACAGTTAGAGGTCGGAGTAGCACTATCTCAAGTAGTACTACGACAGCACAGATGGATTCTAAATATTCCAAAATCGCAGCTGATTCCGACGACACGTCTGCTGTTCCTAGGGATGATTCTGGACACAGTACAGAAAAAGGTGTTTCTCCCGGAGGAGAAAGCCAAGGAGTTATCCGACCTAGTCAGGAACCTCCTAAGACCAGGCCAAGTGTCAGTACATCAATGCACAAGGCTCCTGGGAAAGATGGTGGCTTCTTACGAAGCGATTCCATTCGGCAGATTCCACGCAAGAACTTTTCAGTGGGATCTGCTGGACAAATGGTCCGGATCGCATCTTCAAATGCATCAGCGGATAACCCTGTCTCCAAGGACAAGGGTGTCTCTCCTGTGGTGGTTACAGAGTGCTCATCTCCTAGAGGGCCGCAGATTCGGCATTCAGGATTGGGTCCTGGTGACCACGGATGCCAGCCTGAGAGGCTGGGGAGCAGTCACACAGGGAAGAAATTTCCAGGGCTTGTGGTCAAGCATGGAAACGTCACTTCACATAAATATCCTGGAACTAAGGGCCATTTACAATGCCCTAAGTCAGGCAAGACCTCTGCTTCAGGGTCAGCCGGTGTTGATCCAGTCGGACAACATCACGGCAGTCGCCCACGTAAACAGACAGGGCGGCACAAGAAGCAGGAGGGCAATGATGGAAGTGGCAAGGATTCTTCGCTGGGCGGAGAATCATGTGATAGCACTGTCAGCAGTGTTCATTCCGGGAGTGGACAACTGGGAAGCAGACTTCCTCAGCAGACACGATCTTCACCCGGGGGAGTGGGGACTTCACCCAGAAGTCTTCCACATGATTGTGAACCGTTGGGAAAAACCAAAGGTGGACATGATGGCGTCCCGCCTCAACAAAAAACTGGACAGATATTGCGCCAGGTCAAGGGACCCTCAGGCAATAGCTGTGGACGCTCTGGTAACACCGTGGGTGTACCAGTCAGTGTATGTGTTCCCTCCTCTTCCTCTCATACCAAAAGTACTGAGAATCATAAGAAGGAGAGGAGTAAAGACTATACTCGTGGCTCCGGATTGGCCAAGAAGGACTTGGTACCCGGAAATTCAAGAGATGCTCACGGAAGACCCGTGGCCTCTACCTCTAAGAAAGGACCTGCTCCAGCAGGGACCATGTCTGTTCCAAGACTTACCGCGGCTGCGTTTGACGGCATTGGCGGTTGAACGCCGGATCCTGAAGGAAAAAGGCATTCCGGATGAAGTCATCCCTACCCTGATCAAAGCCAGGAAGGATGTAACCGTACAACATTATCACCGTATTTGGCGTAAATATGTTGCGTGGTGCGAGGCCAGGAAGGCCCCTACAGAGGAATTTCAACTGGGTCGTTTCCTGCATTTCCTGCAAACAGGACTGTCTATGGGCCTCAAATTAGGGTCCATTAAGGTTTAAATTTCGGCCCTGTCAATATTCTTCCAAAAAGAACTGGCTTCTGTTCCTGAAGTTCAGACGTTTGTCAAGGGAGTACTGCATATACAGCCTCCTTTTGTGCCTCCAGTGGCACCTTGGGATCTCAATGTAGTTTTGGGATTCCTAAAATCACATTGGTTTGAACCACTCACC
This sequence comes from Pseudophryne corroboree, assembly GCF_028390025.1. Taxonomy (NCBI): domain Eukaryota; kingdom Metazoa; phylum Chordata; class Amphibia; order Anura; family Myobatrachidae; genus Pseudophryne; species Pseudophryne corroboree. Next base: position 58,989,608 of record NC_086444.1, on the reverse strand, counting down.
ACTGTGGACTTAAAATATCTCACATGGAAAGTGGTAATGCTGTTAGCCCTGGCTTCAGCCAGGCGTGTCTCAGAATTGGCGGCTTTATCCTATAAAAGCCCTTACCTAATTTTTCATACGGACAGGGCAGAATTGAGGACTCGTCCTCAATTTCTCCCTAAGGTGGTTTCAGCTTTTCACTTAAACCAGCCTATTGTGGTGCCTGCGGCTACTAGGGACTTGGAGGATTCCAAGTTGCTGGACGTAGTCAGGGCCCTGAAAATATATGTTTCCAGGACGGCTGGAGTCAGAAAATCTGATTCGCTGTTTATCCTGTATGCACCCAACAAGCTGGGTGCTCCTGCTTCTAAGCAGACGATTGCTCGTTGGATTTGTAGTACAATTCAGCTTGCACATTCTGTGGCAGGCCTGCCACAGCCAAACTCTGTAAAAGCCCATTCCACACGGAAAGTGGGCTCATCTTGGGCGGCTGCCCGAGGGGTCTCGGCTTTACAACTTTGCCGAGCAGCTACTTGGTCAGGGGCAAACACGTTTGCTAAATTCTACAAATTTGATACCCTGGCTGAGGAGGACCTGGAGTTCTCTCATTCGGTGCTGCAGAGTCATCCGCACTCTCCCGCCCGTTTGGGAGCTTTGGTATAATCCCCATGGTCCTTTCAGGAACCCCAGCATCCACTAGGACGATAGAGAAAATAAGAATTTACTTACCGATAATTCTATTTCTCATAGTCCGTAGTGGATGCTGGGCGCCCATCCCAAGTGCGGATTGTCTGCATTACTTGTACATAGTTATTGTTACAAAAATCGGGTTATTGTTGTGGTGAGCCATCTTTTCAGAGGCTCCTTCTGTTATCATGCTGTTAACTGGGTTCAGATCACAAGTTGTACGGTGTGATTGGTGTGGCTGGTATGAGTCTTACCCGGGATTCAAAATCCTTCCTTATTGTGTACGCTCGTCCGGGCACAGTATCCTAACTGAGGCTTGGAGGAGGGTCATAGGGGGAGGAGCCAGTGCACACCAGGTAGTCCTAAAGCTTTTTACTTTTGTGCCCAGTCTCCTGCGGAGCCGCTACTCCCCATGGTCCTTTCGGAGTCCCCAGCATCCACTACGGACTATGAGAAATAGAATTATCGGTAAGTAAGTTCTTATTTTTTTATTTTACAGGGAAGCTGCTGGCAACAGCTTCCCTGCTTCGTAGGACTTAGGGGGGGGGGGGGGGGGGGGGAGTAGGAACCAACTTCTCAGTTCATTGGCTCTGCTTCCGCTGACAGGACACCATTAGCTCCTGAAGGGTACTGAACACAGCCCTTGCCTGGCTGCTGATCACTCCCACAGCACTGCCGCCACCCCCTAATAGAGCCAGAAGTCAGAAGGCTGGTGAGTATTTACCAGAGACCTGCAGAGAGGGGCCCTCCGGTCATCATGGCGGCATAAAGGTACCAGCGCAGCGCGTGACGCTGCGCAAAAACATGTCTCTCAGCACAGGGTGCAGAGCCGCGTGCGGGGGGGGGGGGGGGGTGCGCGCTCTGAGGGACATGATAAAATCCTTAAATCCTTACTCTCGCTGGCATTAAAGTACACACAAGGGAGCCGCTGGTGTACATACCCCTGCCAGTATAAATATTATATTACTGTGGCTGAACCACGCCATTACAGGGGGCGGGGCTTCTCCTCAGAATTGCTAGTAACACTCAATTGGCGCCATTTTCTCCTCACAGAGACGCCGGAGTGCTGATCCTGCACGCTGCTTCTCACACATCGCTGATACAAGTACCAGGGTGTTATAGAGGGGAGGGAAGCACATAATTTATTGAAGTCTGCGGGCTTCATATTGGATATAAAGCGCTGTGTTTGTATATATATATATTCATTGTATGCAATACATATAGGGCGCGTGTGGACTGGCAATTCCCTCTGGGTCCCTCTGACATACATTAGTGTAAGTCTGTCCCCATTATCTCCCCTGTGTGTGAGTGGTGTGACTGTACACGTGTGTACCACTACCATGTCTATAGAAAGTTCTTCCCCAGGGAAACCCATTTTGGAGGCACAAGAGTGTTCTGAGCCTGTGTGGGTGAGAAAGCTGCAGAGTAATATGGCTAAACTAGCAAGGAAATTCTCTGAGTCTGAAGAACAGACAAAGCATTAGAGACAGTCTGTGGAAGATGCTCTGTTTGCTTATTCCTCCACATCATCCACTAGGGACCCCTCCAGTTTCCAGAAAAGGTCCCTGTCCCAAATTTTGCAAAAAGACACTGACACAGATTCCGACACTGGGAATTTGAGGGGGGTAGACCCCAAACTGGCTAAGAGCATTCAATGTATGATAGTCGCTATAAAAGAGGTGTTGGAATTTCCTGAGGAAAAAGATTATTTTAAATTAAATAAAAAACAGGTGGTGACTTTTCCTCCATCTAAGGACTCAAATACATTTTTTGAGGAATCCTGGGCTAACCCGGAAAATAAATTTGCTATCCCTAAAAGGTTGCGGGTAGCGTACCCTTTCCCTGAAGAGGATAGGCGTAAGTGGGAGTCACCCCCAATGATAGACACCTCAGTCTCCAGGTTGTCAAAGAAAATCATTTTTCATGCCCCAGGGTCAGCTTCATTAAAAGAACCTGTTGACCGCAAATTAGAGACGACTTTAAAGTCCATCTATGTTGCTACGGGTACGTTACTCAGGCCCACAATTGCTTCTGCGTGGGTAGTTAACGCAGTCGAAAAGATAACTTGATTGTTAATATTGACACAGTCGATAAAGATGACGTGCTGCAAATTCTAGGTCATATCAAAGATTCTGCAGGTTACTTGGTCGAGGCTATGAAGGACGTAGGCTTACTGGGCTCACGGGCCTCTGCTATCGCGATTTCAGCCCGCAGGGCGCTCTGGATCCGCCAATGGAATGCTCACGCAGAATCCAAAAGAAATATTGAGGCGCTCCCTTACAATGGTGAAGCCCTCTTTGGAGAGAAACTAGATGCCATGATATCAACTACTACATCTGGCAAGTCAGCATTTCTGCCGTCCTCAGCTGCACTGGCTAAAAAAGTATATAATTCTCATACTATGCAGTCCTTTCGGCCCAACAAGTACAAAAAGGCTAAGAGTACCCCTTTTTTTCACAGGAAAAGGGAGAGGAAAAGGTAGAAAACCTACAACACCCTCAGGCTCCCAGGAGCAGAAGTCAGCAGCTACTTCTGCAAAAGCCACAGCATGACGCTGGGGCTCCTCTGCGGGAGTGCGATCGGGTGGGGGCACATCTACTATTTTTCAGCCAGGTCTGGATTCGCTCAGACCTGGATCCTTGGATTTTACAGATAATATCCCAAGGTTACAAGTTGGTATTTCAAGACCTTCCCCCGTGCCGATTTTTCAAATCAGCCTTGCCAGTTTCTTCTCAGTGGTTCCCTAATGCACACTGAGTGAATAATATTCCTACATAATAGTCAGATAATACGGAGATCTTGGTTGCGTATATCTGCAGATATAGGGTTAAGCCCCCAGGCCGATCGACAAGGCCTCTCCGTCACTGGGGGTCCCTAATATTAGGTATGGGTCCGGGGTGCAGGACCCCATAATGTCGGCACAGGTCGGCTACCCCAGGTCAGCACACAGGTGAGAGTTAATAGGGTTAATAAGAAGCACAGAAGTGCTATGTGAGTGGTGTGATTAAAATAATACAAAAATATATACAAAGTGATAGGGAAACTCATAAGTGTTAATAAAGTGTTAGGGTGTGCCGACCTGAAGCAGCCCAGCGATACCGACACAGGGGCCACCACACCCCACACCCACCCCATAAATAATTCCAAATATGTCTGGGTTGAATTCCCAGTGTAAGGCCACATGGTAATGGCTCCTACAGCATCTGAGAGCCAGCTTACCTGGGGATACCCCTGACTTCCCCCTATGGCAGTCTAGAGTCAGCAATCCCTCCTAATGCTGACCCGTTCATGCCTCTCAATACAATGCAAAAAAATGGTGAACTGCTCAATCAGATAGTGATGTCACTCAGGTGCTAAAAGGGAGGGGTAATTCTGTGAAGGAAAAAACAATGGTTCCCTAATGCACACTGAGTGAATAATATTCCTACATAATAGTCAGATAATACGGAGATCTTGGTTGCGTATATCTGCAGATATAGGGTTAAGCCCCCAGGCCGATCGACAAGGCCTCTCCGTCACTGGGGGTCCCTAATATTAGGTATGGGTCCGGGGTGCAGGACCCCATAATGTCGGCACAGGTCGGCTACCCCAGGTCAGCACACAGGTGAGAGTTAATAGGGTTAATAAGAAGCACAGAAGTGCTATGTGAGTGGTGTGATTAAAATAATACAAAAATATATACAAAGTGATAGGGAAACTCATAAGTGTTAATAAAGTGTTAGGGTGTGCCGACCTGAAGCAGCCCAGCGATACCGACACAGGGGCCACCACACCCCACACCCACCCCATAAATAATTCCAAATATGTCTGGGTTGAATTCCCAGTGTAAGGCCACATGGTAATGGCTCCTACAGCATCTGAGAGCCAGCTTACCTGGGGATACCCCTGACTTCCCCCTATGGCAGTCTAGAGTCAGCAATCCCTCCTAATGCTGACCCGTTCATGCCTCTCAATACAATGCAAAAAAATGGTGAACTGCTCAATCAGATAGTGATGTCACTCAGGTGCTAAAAGGGAGGGGTAATTCTGTGAAGGAAAAAACAATGGTTCCCTAATGCACACTGAGTGAATAATATTCCTACATAATAGTCAGATAATACGGAGATCTTGGTTGCGTATATCTGCAGATATAGGGTTAAGCCCCCAGGCCGATCGACAAGGCCTCTCCGTCACTGGGGGTCCCTAATATTAGGTATGGGTCCGGGGTGCAGGACCCCATAATGTCGGCACAGGTCGGCTACCCCAGGTCAGCACACAGGTGAGAGTTAATAGGGTTAATAAGAAGCACAGAAGTGCTATGTGAGTGGTGTGATTAAAATAATACAAAAATATATACAAAGTGATAGGGAAACTCATAAGTGTTAATAAAGTGTTAGGGTGTGCCGACCTGAAGCAGCCCAGCGATACCGACACAGGGGCCACCACACCCCACACCCACCCCATAAATAATTCCAAATATGTCTGGGTTGAATTCCCAGTGTAAGGCCACATGGTAATGGCTCCTACAGCATCTGAGAGCCAGCTTACCTGGGGATACCCCTGACTTCCCCCTATGGCAGTCTAGAGTCAGCAATCCCTCCTAATGCTGACCCGTTCATGCCTCTCAATACAATGCAAAAAAATGGTGAACTGCTCAATCAGATAGTGATGTCACTCAGGTGCTAAAAGGGAGGGGTAATTCTGTGAAGGAAAAAACAATGGTTCCCTAATGCACACTGAGTGAATAATATTCCTACATAATAGTCAGATAATACGGAGATCTTGGTTGCGTATATCTGCAGATATAGGGTTAAGCCCCCAGGCCGATCGACAAGGCCTCTCCGTCACTGGGGGTCCCTAATATTAGGTATGGGTCCGGGGTGCAGGACCCCATAATGTCGGCACAGGTCGGCTACCCCAGGTCAGCACACAGGTGAGAGTTAATAGGGTTAATAAGAAGCACAGAAGTGCTAGTGTGCATTAGGGAACCATTGTTTTTTCCTTCACAGAATTACCCCTCCCTTTTAGCACCTGAGTGACATCACTATCTGATTGAGCAGTTCACCATTTTTTTGCATTGTATTGAGAGGCATGAACGGGTCAGCATTAGGAGGGATTGCTGACTCTAGACTGCCATAGGGGGAAGTCAGGGGTATCCCCAGGTAAGCTGGCTCTCAGATGCTGTAGGAGCCATTACCATGTGGCCTTACACTGGGAATTCAACCCAGACATATTTGGAATTATTTATGGGGTGGGTGTGGGGTGTGGTGGCCCCTGTGTCGGTATCGCTGGGCTGCTTCAGGTCGGCACACCCTAACACTTTATTAACACTTATGAGTTTCCCTATCACTTTGTATATATTTTTGTATTATTTTAATCACACCACTCACATAGCACTTCTGTGCTTCTTATTAACCCTATTAACTCACCTGTGTGCTGACCTGGGGTAGCCGACCTGTGCCGACATTATGGGGTCCTGCACCCCGGACCCATACCTAATATTAGGGACCCCCAGTGACGGAGAGGCCTTGTCGATCGGCCTGGGGGCTTAACCCTATATCTGCAGATATACGCAACCAAGATCTCCGTATTATCTGACTATTATGTAGGAATATTATTCACTCAGTGTGCATTAGGGAACCATTGTTTTTTCCTTCACAGAATTACCCCTCCCTTTTAGCACCTGAGTGACATCACTATCTGATTGAGCAGTTCACCATTTTTTTGCATTGTATTGAGAGGCATGAACGGGTCAGCATTAGGAGGGATTGCTGACTCTAGACTGCCATAGGGGGAAGTCAGGGGTATCCCCAGGTAAGCTGGCTCTCAGATGCTGTAGGAGCCATTACCATGTGGCCTTACACTGGGAATTCAACCCAGACATATTTGGAATTATTTATGGGGTGGGTGTGGGGTGTGGTGGCCCCTGTGTCGGTATCGCTGGGCTGCTTCAGGTCGGCACACCCTAACACTTTATTAACACTTATGAGTTTCCCTATCACTTTGTATATATTTTTGTATTATTTTAATCACACCACTCACATAGCACTTCTGTGCTTCTTATTAACCCTATTAACTCTCACCTGTGTGCTGACCTGGGGTAGCCGACCTGTGCCGACATTATGGGGTCCTGCACCCCGGACCCATACCTAATATTAGGGACCCCCAGTGACGGAGAGGCCTTGTCGATCGGCCTGGGGGCTTAACCCTATATCTGCAGATATACGCAACCAAGATCTCCGTATTATCTGACTATTATGTAGGAATATTATTCACTCAGTGTGCATTAGGGAACCATTGTTTTTTCCTTCACAGAATTACCCCTCCCTTTTAGCACCTGAGTGACATCACTATCTGATTGAGCAGTTCACCATTTTTTTGCATTGTATTGAGAGGCATGAACGGGTCAGCATTAGGAGGGATTGCTGACTCTAGACTGCCATAGGGGGAAGTCAGGGGTATCCCCAGGTAAGCTGGCTCTCAGATGCTGTAGGAGCCATTACCATGTGGCCTTACACTGGGAATTCAACCCAGACATATTTGGAATTATTTATGGGGTGGGTGTGGGGTGTGGTGGCCCCTGTGTCGGTATCGCTGGGCTGCTTCAGGTCGGCACACCCTAACACTTTATTAACACTTATGAGTTTCCCTATCACTTTGTATATATTTTTGTATTATTTTAATCACACCACTCACATAGCACTTCTGTGCTTCTTATTAACCCTATTAACTCTCACCTGTGTGCTGACCTGGGGTAGCCGACCTGTGCCGACATTATGGGGTCCTGCACCCCGGACCCATACCTAATATTAGGGACCCCCAGTGACGGAGAGGCCTTGTCGATCGGCCTGGGGGCTTAACCCTATATCTGCAGATATACGCAACCAAGATCTCCGTATTATCTGACTATTATGTAGGAATATTATTCACTCAGTGTGCATTAGGGAACCATTGTTTTTTCCTTCACAGAATTACCCCTCCCTTTTAGCACCTGAGTGACATCACTATCTGATTGAGCAGTTCACCATTTTTTTGCATTGTATTGAGAGGCATGAACGGGTCAGCATTAGGAGGGATTGCTGACTCTAGACTGCCATAGGGGGAAGTCAGGGGTATCCCCAGGTAAGCTGGCTCTCAGATGCTGTAGGAGCCATTACCATGTGGCCTTACACTGGGAATTCAACCCAGACATATTTGGAATTATTTATGGGGTGGGTGTGGGGTGTGGTGGCCCCTGTGTCGGTATCGCTGGGCTGCTTCAGGTCGGCACACCCTAACACTTTATTAACACTTATGAGTTTCCCTATCACTTTGTATATATTTTTGTATTATTTTAATCACACCACTCACATAGCACTTCTGTGCTTCTTATTAACCCTATTAACTCTCACCTGTGTGCTGACCTGGGGTAGCCGACCTGTGCCGACATTATGGGGTCCTGCACCCCGGACCCATACCTAATATTAGGGACCCCCAGTGACGGAGAGGCCTTGTCGATCGGCCTGGGGGCTTAACCCTATATCTGCAGATATACGCAACCAAGATCTCCGTATTATCTGACTATTATGTAGGAATATTATTCACTCAGTGTGCATTAGGGAACCATTGTTTTTTCCTTCACAGAATTACCCCTCCCTTTTAGCACCTGAGTGACATCACTATCTGATTGAGCAGTTCACCATTTTTTTGCATTGTATTGAGAGGCATGAACGGGTCAGCATTAGGAGGGATTGCTGACTCTAGACTGCCATAGGGGGAAGTCAGGGGTATCCCCAGGTAAGCTGGCTCTCAGATGCTGTAGGAGCCATTACCATGTGGCCTTACACTGGGAATTCAACCCAGACATATTTGGAATTATTTATGGGGTGGGTGTGGGGTGTGGTGGCCCCTGTGTCGGTATCGCTGGGCTGCTTCAGGTCGGCACACCCTAACACTTTATTAACACTTATGAGTTTCCCTATCACTTTGTATATATTTTTGTATTATTTTAATCACACCACTCACATAGCACTTCTGTGCTTCTTATTAACCCTATTAACTCTCACCTGTGTGCTGACCTGGGGTAGCCGACCTGTGCCGACATTATGGGGTCCTGCACCCCGGACCCATACCTAATATTAGGGACCCCCAGTGACGGAGAGGCCTTGTCGATCGGCCTGGGGGCTTAACCCTATATCTGCAGATATACGCAACCAAGATCTCCGTATTATCTGACTATTATGTAGGAATATTATTCACTCAGTGTGCATTAGGGAACCATTGTTTTTTCCTTCACAGAATTACCCCTCCCTTTTAGCACCTGAGTGACATCACTATCTGATTGAGCAGTTCACCATTTTTTTGAATTTTTTTGCACAGTTTCTTCTCAGGACAGCACAAATGTCCTGAACGCAATACACAAATTATGTCAAGACAAAGTAATTGCCTTGGTTCCTGCCGAACAAAGGAACCAAGGCTTTTATTCAAACCTGTTTGTGGTACCGAAGCCGGATTGCTCGGTCAGACCGTTTTTAAACCTAAAATCTCTGAATCTTTATTTGAAAAGATTCAAATTCAAAATGGAATCCTAGAGAGCGGTGATTTCCAGCTTGGAAGAAAAGGAATTTCTGTTCTCAGTGGACATCAAGGATGCTTACTTGCATGTCCCAATTTACCCGCCACATCAAGCATACATGAGGTTTGCAGTTCAGGATTGCCACTATCAATTCCAGACATTACCGTTCGGGCTCTCCACAACTCCGAGAATATTCACCAAGGTGATGGCGGAGATGATGGTTCTCCTTCGCAAACAAGGAGTCAACATAATTCATACTTGGACGATCTCCTCATAAAAGCGAGATCCAGGGACAAGCTAATCCAAAACATAGCGTTGTCCCTGATGGTACTTCAGCAGCACGGTTGGATCATCAACTTTCCAAAATCTCAGTATCAATTCATCAGTGCATTCGCTTGTTGGGGAAAATGGTAGCGGCTTACGAGGCGCTACAATATGGCCGATTCCATGCCAGGGTCTTCCAGTGGGACCTACTGGACAAGTGGTCCGGGTCACATCTCCACATGTATCAAAAGACAATCTTGTCAGCAAAAGCCAGAATTTCGCTCCTGTGGTGGCTACAAATGTCTCACCTCCTGGAGGGATGCAGGTTCGGGATTCAGGCCTGGATCCTGATGACCACGGATGCAAGTCTCCGAGGATGGGGAGCAGTCATGCAAGGCGAAAGCTTCCAAGGCAGATGGTCAAGTCAAGAAACTCGCCTTCACATAAACATTCTGGCGTTGAGAGCTGTGTACAACAGTCTTCATCATGTGGCACACCTTCTTCAAGGTCGTCCCATACAGATCCAGTCAGACAATGTAACGGCAGTAGCTTACATAAACCATCAAGGCGGAACAAAAAGCAGAGCGGCAATGGCAGAGGTGACAAAGATACTCCTCTGGGCAGAAAGACATGCAAAAGCTCTGTCGGCAACTTTCATTCCGGGAGTGGACAACTGGGAAGCAGACTTCCTCAGCAGACACGATCTCCACCCAGAAGTCTTTGCGGAGGTGGCAAGTCGTTGGGTTGTTCCTCAAGTGGATATGATGGCATCACGCCTCAACAAGAAGCTTCAGAAATATTGTTCCAGGTCCAGAGACCCACAGGCAATAGCGATAGATGCACTGGTGACCCAGTGGGTGTTTCAGTCATTGTATATGTTCCCTCCACTTCCACTTATTCCAAAAGTTCTCAAGATCATCAGAAGAACAAGAGTTCGAGCAATACTCTTTGCTTCAGACTGGCCAAGGAGGGCTTGGTATCCAGATCTTCAAGAGTTATTACTGGAAGATCCTCGGCCTCTTCCTCTTCGCGAGGACCTGCTTCAGCAGGGGCCGTTAGTTTATCAGGACTTACCGTGGCTGCATTTGACGGCATGGCTGTTGAGCGCCAGATCCTAGCCCGTAAGGGTATTTCCAATGAAGTCATTCCCACACTTATTCTGGCCGGGAAAGGGGTAACATCCAAACATTACCATCGTATTTGGAGAAAATATGTATCTTGGTGTGAATCCAAGAAATCTCCTGCGGTGGAGTTTCAATTAGGATGACTTCTCTTATTTCTACAGGCGGGTGTTGATGCTGGATTGAGATTAGAATCTATCAAGGTTCAGATTTCGGCCTTGTCAGTTTTCTTTCAGAAACAATTGGCTTCTCTTCCTGAGGTCCAGACGTTTGTGAAGGGTGTTCTGCACATCCAACCTCCCTTTGTGCCTCCTGCGGCGCCATGGGATCTTAATGTGGTGTTGCAGTTCCTTAAATCGGACTGGTTTGAGCCTCTACAAGAGGTAGAGCTGAAGTTTCTCACTTGGAAAGTGGTCATGCTGTTGGCCTTGGCCTCAGGCAGACAGGTATCTGAGTTAGGAGCTCTGTCACACAAGAGTCCTTATTTAATATTTCATGAAGATAGGGCTGAACTAAGAACACGTCAGCACTTTCTTCCGAAGGTTGTGTCTTCTTTTCATATCAACCAACCAATGGTGGTGCCAAGGGCTTCTGACACCTCAGCTGTCTCAAAGTCCTTGGAGGTCGTCAGAGCGTTGAGGACTTATGTTTCAAGAACGGCTAGGATAAAGAAAACAGAATCTTTGTTTGTCCTCTATGACCCCAACAAGATTGGGGGTCCTGCTTCTAAGCAGACTATTGCGTGCTGGATCAGGGGTACCATTCAGCACGTTCATTCCACGGTAGGATTGCCGTTACCGACTTCGGTAAAAGCCCACTCTACAAGGAAAGTGGGTTCATCCTGGGTGGCTGCCCGGGGTGTCTCGGCTTTGCAAATCTGCCGAGCTGCTACTTGGTCAGGTGCAAACACGTTTGATAAGTTTGACACCTTGGCTGCTGACGACCTAAAATTTGGTCAGTCAGTTCTGCAGGAACATTAGCACTTTCCCGCCCGTACTGGGAGCTTTGGTACATCACCATGGTACTAAAATGGACCCCAGCATCCTCTAGGACATAAGAGAAAATAGGATTTTAATAACCTACCGGTAAAACCTTTTCTCGTAGTCCGTAGAGGATGCTGGGCGCCCGCCCAGTGCTCATTTTTCTCTAACGTCCTAGTGGATGCTGGGGACTCCGTAAGGACCATGGGGAATAGACGGGCTCCGCAGGAGACAGGGCACTTTAAGAAAGAATTTGGATACTGGTGTGCTCTGGCTCCTCCCTCTATGTCCCTCCTCCAGACCTCAGTTTGAATCTGTGCCCGGACGAGCTGGGTGCTACTTAGTGAGCTCTCCTGAGCTTGCTATAAGAAAGTATTTTGTTAGGTTTTTTTATTTTCAGAGAGATCTGCTGGCAACAGACTCTCTGCAGCGTGGGACTGAGGGGAGAGAAGCAGCCCTACTCACTGAAGATCGGTCCTGCTTCTTAGGCTACTGGACACCATTAGCTCCAGAGGGATCGTACACAGGATCTCAACCTTTGTCATCCGATCCCGGAGCCGCGCCGCCGTCCCCCTCGCAGAGCCGGAAGACAGAAGCCGGTGACAGAAGCAAGAAGACTTCGAAATCGGCGGCAGAAGACTCCAGTCTTCAAACTGAGGTAGCGCACAGCACTGCAGCTGTGCGCCATTGCTCCCACATTACACCCACATACTCCGGTCACTGTAGGGTACAGGGCGCAGGGGGGGGCACCCTGGGCAGCAATTAGGAACCTCTTGGCAAAAAGTGAGCATATATACAGTTGGGCACTGTATATATGCATGAGCCCCCGCCATTATTTTACACATAAACGGGGCGGGGCTTCTTCCTCAGCACTCACCAGCGCCATTTTCTCTCCACAGCTCCGCTGAGAGGAAGCTCCCCAGGCTCTCCCCTGCAGAAACACGGTAGAAGAGGGTAAAAAGAGAGGGGGGGCACATAAATTAGGCGCAAAAGCTTTATATACAGCAGCTACTGGGTTAACACTAAATTACTGTGTGATTCCTGGGACATATAGCGCTGGGGTGTGTGCTGGCATACTCTCTCTCTGTCTCTCCAAAGGGCCTTGTGGGGGAACTGTCTTCAAAAAGAGCATCCCCTGTATGTGTGTGGTGTGTCGGTACGCTTGTGTCGACATGTTTGACGAGGAAGGCTATGTGGAAGCAGAGCGGGAGCAAATGAATGTGGGGTCGCCGCCGACGGTGCCGACACCTGAATGGATATGTGGAAGGTTTTAAATGATAATGTTAATTCCTTGCATAAAAGGTTGGATAAAGCTGAAACCTTAGGACAGTCGGGGTCTCAGCCCATGCCTGATCCTATGTCGCAGAGGCCGTCAGGGTCTCAGAAGCGCCCACTATCCCAAATTGTTGACACTGATATCGACACGGATTCTGACTCCAGTGTCGATGGCGATGATGCAAAGTTACAGCCTAAATTGGCTAAGGCCATCCGTTATATGATTATAGCAATAAAGGATGTGTTGCACATCACAGAGGAAACCCCAGTCCCTGACAAGAGGGTTCATATGTATGGGGAGAAAAGGCAGGAGGTGACCTTTCCCCCTTCACATGAGCTAAATGAGTTATGTGAAAAGGCTTGGGAATCTCCAGATAAAAAACTGCAGATTTCCAAGAGGATGCTTATGGCGTATCCCTTCCCGCCATCGGACAGGTTACGCTAGGAATTTTCCCCTAGGGTTGACAAAGCTCTGACACGCTTATCCAAGAGGGTAGCCCTGCCGTCACAGGATATGGCCACCCTTAAAGATGCTGCGGATAGAAAGCAGGAGAGTACTCTGAAGTCCATTTATACACATTCAGGTACCTTACTAAGGCCGGCAATTGCGTCGGCCTGGGTGTGTAGTGCTGTAGCAGCATGGACGGATACCTTATCAGAGGAACTTGATACCTTAGACAAGGATACTATAGTAATGACCCTGGGGCATATAAAAGACGCTGTCCTATATATGAGAGATGCTCAAAGAGACATTAGCCTTCTGGGCTCTAGAATAAATGCAATGTCGATTTCTGCCAGAAGGGTCCTGTGGACTCGGCAATGGACAGGCGATGCCGACTCAAAAAGGCACATGGAGGTTTTACCTTACAAGGGTGAGGAGTTGTTTGGGGACGGTCTCTCGGACCTGGTCTCCACAGCTACTGCTGGAAAGTCACATTTTTTGCCGTATGTTCCCTCACAACCTAAGAAAGCACCGTATTACCAAATGCAGTCCTTTCGATCACAAAAGAGCAAGACAGTCCGAGGTGCGTCCTTTCTTGCCAGAGGCAGGGGCAAAGGAAAGAGGCTGCATAACACAGCTAGTTCCCAGGAACAGAAGTCCTCCCCGGCTTCCACTAAATCCACCGCATGACGCTGGGGCTCCTCAGGCGGAGCTAGGCCCGGTGGGGGCGTGTCTCCGAAATTTCAGCTACAAGTGGGTTCACTCCCAGGTGGATCCCTGGGCGATAGAGATTGTGTCTCAGGGATACAAGCTGGAATTCGTAGAGATGCCCCCTCACCGATACCTCAAATCGGCCCTGCCAGCTTCCCCCTTAGAGAGGGAAATAGTGTTTGCTGCAATTCACAAATTGTATCTTCAGCAGGTGGTGGTCAAGGTTCCCCTCCTTCAACAAGGAAAGGGTTATTATTCGACCATGTTTGTGGTACCGAAACCGGACGGTTCGGTCAGACCCATATTGAATTTAAAATCCCTGAAAAGGTTCAAGTTCAAGATGGAATCGCTCAGAGCGGTCATCGCAAGCCTGGAAGGGGGGATTTTATGGTGTCTCTGGATATAAAGGATGCATACCTTCATGTCCCCATTTATCCACCTCATCAGGCGTACCTCAGATTTGTGGTGCAGGATTGTCATTACCAATTCCAGACGTTGCCGTTTGGTCTGTCCACGGCACCGAGAATATTTACCAAGGTAATGGCGGAAATGATGATGCTCCTGCGAAAGCAAGGGGTCACAATTATCCCATACTTGGACGATCTCCTCATAAAGGCGAGGTCCGGAGAGCAGTTGCTGATCAGCGTAGCACGCTCTCGGGAAGTGTTACAACAGCACGGCTGGATTCTAAATATTCCAAAGTCGCAGTTGATTCCTACGACTCGTCTGCCCTTCCTGGGCATGATTCTGGACGCAAACCAGAAGAGGGTTTATCTCCCGATGGAGAAGGCTCAGGAGCTCATGACACTGGTCAGAGACCTATTAAAACCAAAACAGGTGTCGGTGCATCACTGCACACGAGTCCTGGGAAAGATGGTGGCATCATACGAGGCCATTCCCTTCGGCAGGTTCCATGCGAGGACCTTTCAATGGGATCTGTTGGACAAGTGGTCCGGATCACATCTACAGATGCATCGGCTGATCACCCTATCCCCCAGGGCCAGGGTGTCTCTTCTGTGGTGGCTGCAGAGTGCTCACCTTCTCGAGGGCCGCAGATTCGGCATTCATGACTGGGTCCTGGTGACCACGGATGCAAGCCTCTGAGGGGGGGGGGGGGGCAGTCACACAGGGAAGAAATTTCCAAGGTCTGTGATCAAGTCAAGAGACTTGCCTTCACATCAACATCCTGGAACTAAGGGCCATATACAACGCCCTAAGTCAAGCGGAGACCCTGCTTCGTGACCAATCGGTGCTGATTCAGTCAGACAACATCACCGCAGTTGCTCATGTAAACCGCCAAGGCGGCACAAGGAGCAGGGTGGCGATGGTGGAAGCCACCAGAATTCTTTGCTGGGCGGAGAATCACTTAAGAGCACTGTCAGCAGTGTTCATTCCGGGAGTGGACAACTGGGAAGCAGACTTCCTCAGCAGGCACGACCTCCACCCGGGAGAGTGGGGACTTCATCAAGAAGTCTTCGCGCAGATTGCAAGTCGGTGGGAACTGCCACAGGTGGACATGATGGCATCCCGCCTCAACAAAAAGCTACAGAGGTATTGCGCCAGGACCCTCAGGCGATAGCTGTAGACGCACTAGTGACACCGTGGGTGTTCCAGTCGGTTTATGTATTTCCTCCTCTTCCTCTCATACCCAAGGTGCTGAGAATCATAAGAAAAAGAGGAGTGAGAACAATACTCATTGTTCCGGATTGGCCAAGAAGGACTTGGTATCCAGAGCTGCAAGAAATGCTCACAGAGGACCCATGGCCTCTGCTTCTAAGACAGGACCTGTTGCAACAGGGGCCCTGTCTGTTCCAAGACTTACCGTGGCAGCGTTTGACGGCATGGCGGTTGAACGCCGGATCCTAGCAGAAAAAGGCAATCTGGATGAGGTTATTCCTACGCTGATAAAGGCTAGGAAGGACGTGACGGCTAAACATTATCACCGTATATGGCGAAAATATGTTGCTTGGTGTGAGGCCCGGAATGCTCCTATGGAGGAATTCCAGCTGGGCCGATTCCTTCACTTACTACAGTCGGGAGTGACTTTGGGCCTAAAATTGGGTTCCATTAAGGTCCAGATTTCGGCCCTATCCATTTTCTTTCAAGAAGAACTGGCTTCTCTTCCGGAAGTCCAGACGTTTGTAAAGGGAGTGCTGCATATTCAGCCTCCTTTTGTGCCTCCTGTGGCACCTTGGGATCTTAACGTGGTGTTGAGTTTCCTGAAGTCACCCTGGTTTGAGCCACTCAAAACCGTGGAGTTAAAATTTCTCACGTGGAAGGTGGTCATGTTATTGGACTTGGCTTCAGCTAGGCGTGTGTCAGAATTAGCGGCTTTGTCACATAAAAGCCCCTATCTGGTTTTCCATATGGACAGGGCAGAATTGCTGACCCGTCCACAATTTCTGCCAAAAGTGGTGTCATCCTTTCATATGAACCAACCTATTGTGGTGCCTGTGGCTACTCGTGACTTGGAGGATTCCGAGTTACTAGATGTGGTCAGGGCTTTGAAGATTTATGTAGCCAGAACGGCTCGAGTCAGGAAAACTGAGTCGTTGTTTATCCTGTATGCACCCAACAAGCTGGGTGCTCCTGCTTCAAAGCAAACTATTGCTTGCTGGATCTGTAACACGATTCAGCAGGCTCATTCTGCGGCTGTATTGCCGCTTCCAAAATCAGTAAAAGCCCACTCCACAAGGAAGGTGGGCTCTTCTTGGGTGGCTGCCCGAGGCGTCTCGGCATTACAGCTTTGCCGAACGGCTACTTGGTCAGGTTCAAACACTTTTGCAAAGTTTTATATGTTTGATACCCTGGCTGAGGAGGACCTTGTGTTTGCTCATTCGGTGCTGCAGAGTCATCCGCACTCTCCTGCCCGTTTGGGAGCTTTGGTATAATCCCCATGGTCCTTACGGAGTCCCCAGCATCCACTAGGACGTTAGAGAAAATAAGATTTTACTTACCGGTAAATCTATTTCTCGTAGTCCGTAGTGGATGCTGGGCGCCCGTCCCAAGTGCGGACTTCTACTGCAATACGTGTATATAGTTATTGCTTTAATAAGGGTTATGTTTGGTTGCATCAGGGTTTATCTGATGCTCCATTGTTGTTCATACGGTTAACTGGGTAAGTTTATCACAAGTTGTACGGTGTGATTGGTGTGGCTGGTGTGAGTCTTACCCTGGATTCCAAAATCCTTTCCTTGTACTGTCAGCTCTTCCGGGCACAGTTTCTCTAACTGAGGTCTAGAGGAGGGGCATAGAGGGAGGAGCCAGAGCACACCAGTATCCAAATTCTTTCTTAAAGTGCCCTGTCTCCTGCGGAGCCCGTCTATTCCCCATGGTCCTTACAGAGTCCCCAGCATCCACTACGGACTACGAGAAATAGATTTACCGGTAAGTAAAATCTTATTTTTCCTGCTGATTACGATTATCTTTTTTCACACATGTGTTTAGAAGTTGACAGCTGTTGCTGTTGCGTTATACATGCTGGTTGGCATGAGTTATGTTAAAGGCCATGTTAGCCGACATGTTTTTTGTGTATGGGGGGTAATTCCAAGTTGATCGCAGCAGGATTTTTGTTAGCAGTTGGGCAAAACCATGTGCACTGCAGGGGAGGCAGATATAACATGTGCAGAGAGAGTTAGATTTGGGTGGGGTGTGTTCAATCTGCAATCTAAATTGCAGTGTAAAAATAAAGCAGCCAGTATTTACCCTGCACAGAAACAAAATAACCCACCCAAATCTAACTCTCTCTGCACATGTTATATCTGCCTCCCCTGCAGTGCACATGGTTTTGCCCAACTGCTAAAATATTTCCTGCTGCGATCAACTTGGAATTACCTCCACGGTGTGAGCTGGTGTGAATCTCGCCACAAGATTATTAGTAATTCCTCTCTCAAAAATGTACGTCTCCTCGGGCACAGTTCCTATACTGGGGTCTGGAGGAGGGGCATAAAGGGAGGAGCCAGTTCACACTGTTAAAAAGTCTTAAAGTGCCGAAGGCTCCTGCGGAACCGTCTATACCCCATGGTACTAAAAAGGACCCCAGCATCCTCTATGGACTACGAGAAAAGGATTTACCGATAGGTTATTAAAATCGTATTTTTTTTATTTTTTTATTATTAACTAAGTTCCAGAACTGAAGAGATAGGACGACTCAAATCCTATAATGTTACATAATTATTGAATGTAAGTACATAGGGGGTCATTCCGAGTTGTTCGCTCACAAGCTGTTTTTAGCAGCATTGCACACGCTAAGCCGCCGCCTACTGGGAGCGAATCTTAGCTTCTTAAAATTGCGAACGAAAGATTCGCAATATTGCGATAATTCATCTCTGTGCAGTTTCTGAGTAACTCGAGACTTACTCTGCCAGTGTGATCAGTTCAGTGCTTGTCGTTCCTGGTTTGACGTCACAAACACACCCAGCGTTCGTCCAGACACTCCTCTGTTTCTCCAGCCACTCCCGCGTTTTTCCCAGAAACGGTAGCGTTTTTTCACACACACCCATAAAACGGCCAGTTTCCGCCCAGAAACACCCACTTCCTGTCAATCACACTCCGATCGCCTGAACGAAGAAAAAGCCGTGAGTAAAATACCTAACTGCATAGCAAATTTACTTGGCACAGTCGCAGTGCGGACATTGCGCATGCGCACTAAGCGGAAAATCGCTGCGATGCGAAGAAATTTACCGAACGAACAACTCGGAATGACCCCCAAAGTCTGGTGGTGAAGTTTTTTATTTATTTTACAATCGCAATCAAGCGATTATCCTTTTATAATAAAATGCTAAGGCTGTTCCTCACCTCTGTTACATGCACCAGTAGCCACTAGAGGCCGCCACACCTTAAGTGATAATGCAGGAAGATGTTACAGCTTGCTGCTAATTAATTAAAAATACTGATCTGACTGTTTCACGCATGCTGTGTATGGATCGAGGGTGCTGGGGAGAGAGCGTGGGAGTAGGGGTATGTTTTTGGTGTGGCAGTTGCCATCTCTAAGAACCTATATAAAAGGCTAACACTGCTCCTCACCTCTGTAGTGTCGCCAGCACCAGTAAAACCAGCACTAGGCAGAACCAGCCAGGGGGAGTAATGCCATAGCAGGGGAGACACTCAGTATGGGGTCCCCCTGCCATAACATTAATCTGCCCCCCAGCCAGTCAGCCCAGGGTTGGAATTCCTCGGAAAGTGGGAACCCCAAAAAATAAAAATGGGGTCCCCCCTCCCGAGCAATAACCAGCACTGGGCTGATAGCCCAGTGCTATGCCCCGCACCCCTAGTGGCGGTGGGTGCGGGGTTCATTGTGTGTTAATATTGTTCTTTACAGGTGGCCTACAGGTCCCAGCAAGCCTGCCCCAGCATGCTGGCACTTGGAGAACCACAAGTGCCAGCATGCCCGGACATAAAGGCCCTGTTGGCACCTGTAGTCCACCTGCAAAGAATAGTAATATTGTTCTTTACAGGTAGCCTACAGGTCCCAGCAAGCCTGCCCCAGCATGCTGGCACTTGGAGAACCACAAGTGCCAGCATGCCCGGACATAAAGGGCCCGCTGGCACCTGTAGTCCACCTGTAAAGAAAATATTAAAATAAAACTCCACACGTCTTGAAAAGAAGCTTCATTAATCTGGGTCTTCACCTGGGAGCGGCGGCCTTTAAGCTCTTTTGCGTGGCCGCCGCCTTCCCAGGGCTTCCGGCGTCTTCACCTGGGGGGCGCCACCCCCCCAGGGCTTCCAGCGTCTTCACCTGGTGGGCGGCGGCTGCTAAGCTCTTTTGCATAGCCGCCGCCCAGCCAGGACTTCCGGCCGTCTTCTTTCTTCAGGAGCTCTTCACTGCTCCTCCTCCGCCGTCGGACTGACTCTCCTCCGCCTCGCGCTGACTTATATAAGTCAGCCGGGGGGCGGGGCGATGACGCGGCGAGCCGTGATTGGCTCGCGGCGGCCATCTTGAATTTCAAAAATGACGCTGAGGCGCCATTTTTGAAACTGGAACCGCTCCGCTGCCAAACTCTGCAGGATCAAGGTAATTTTCCGCCGCCGCAACCCGCCGCCTGCTCCACCGCCGCCCGCACCACCGCCGCAATCCGCCGCCCGCACCATCGCCGCATCCAGCCGCCCGCACCTCCTCCGCCAGCGTCGCCCACACAGTGATTGACAGCGGATCCAGTGACGGATCCGCTGGCCAATCACTGTGGCCTCACTGACAGGGACGTGCTTTCATAGGTTGAAAGCACGTCCCTGTATGAAAGCGGCACCACTAATGGTGCCGCTTTCCCATATATTTTCAATGGGCTTTTACAGCCCATGGCTAGTCCCCGCCCGTGCCCGCCCCCCGCTCCCCATACTTTCCCCAGTGACAACGGGAGGCACCACGATCGGTGCCTCCCAAACACATAAAGAGAGGAGCAATGTAAAGAATAATATTAAGAAGATACAAATGACACAGAATATGTGTCATATGCATCTTCTTTGTATTATCTTAATCATTAATGACAGGGGAGGCACTGCCTCCCCTGCCTCCCCTGACTGCACGTCCCTGCGATTCACGTGTTTCATCCGATGGGAGTTACAGATCTGGTATTTGAAAGGCAGATGGCAATTAAAATGGAGATGAGGCATAAAGGGATGTAGTTGTGTGACCACCTAGCCCACAAAGGGCTTCATTGTGTTAGCGCCCCCCCCCCCCCCCCCCCCCCTTCCTCGCCGGGCATCTAAAAGCTGGGATCCTGGCGCCAGTATGGTGGCCCAACACAAACTCAACCTGGCATAAATAATTGCCAGTATACATAAAACAGAAGGGACTATAATCTCAACTCCGAAATCAGTCAGTCAGAAACAAATCTTGACCACACAATTAGATCGTTAGGTGACTCACTTGGAACCCGCCCCCCCCCCCCCCACCCCCCACCCCCCTTCATTACTTAATTTGGGAAGGATTACCCAGTGTTCTCTACCTGTCTTCCTTTCTTATTTACTTCGGAGGCAATTCGGACTGTCTGGTTGTTTCTTTGGCCAGTTGAGTTCTTAGCACCATTATGACTTTGGGCCTAATTCAGACCTGATCGTAGCAGCAAGTTTGTTAGCGGATGGGCAAAACCATGTGCAGTGCAGGGGGGGCAGATGTAACATGTGCAGAGAGAGTTAGATTTGGGTGGGGTGTGTTAAAAATGAAAATCCAAATTGCAGTGTAAAAATAAAACAGCCAGTATATACCCTGCACAGAAACAATATAACCCACCCAAATCTAACTCTCTCTGCACATGTTACATCTGCCCCCCCCCCCCCCCCCTGTAGTGCACATGGTTTTGCCCAACTGCTAACAAATTTGCTGCTACGATCAGGTCTGAATATTAGGCTCCTAGTTATTTTGGAAGTTGGTGAAGAAGGAGACTGCTGCAGACAACTGGCAGAAGCCATCATTTGCACCTTGAATTTTGCAGTTGGCACGGGGAAAGTTCCTCAGTGGAGCCTTACATTGGGGGTAATTCCAAGTTGATCGCAGCAGGAATTTTTTTTAGCAGTTGGGCAAAACCATGGGGGTCATTCCGAGTTGTTCGCTCGCAAGCTGCTTTTAGCAGCATTGCACACGCTAAGCCGCCGCCTACTGGGAGTGAATCTTAGCTTCTTAAAATTGCGAACGAAAGATTCTCAAAATTGCGACTACACACCTCTTAGCAGTTTCTGAGTAGCTCCAGACTTACTCGGCATCTGCGATCAGTTCAGTGCTTGTCGTTCCTGGTTTGACGTCATAAACACACCCAGCGTTCGCCCAGACACTCCTCCGTTTCTCCAGCCCTCCCGCGTTTTTTCCAGAAACGGTAGCGTTTTTCCGCACACACCCATAAAACGGCCAGTTTCCGCCCAGAAACACCCACTTCCTGTCAATCACATTACGATCGCCAGAACGCTGAAAAAACCATGAGTAAAATACCTAACTGCATAGCAAATTTACTTGGCGCAGTCGCAGTTCGAACATTGCGCATGCGCACTAAGCGAAAAAACGCTGCGATGCGAAGAAATTTACCGAGCGAACAACTCGGAATGAACCCCCATGTGCACTGCAGGGGAGGCAGATATAACATGTGCAGAAAGAGTTAGATTTGGGTGGGTTATTTTATTTCTGTGCAGGGTAAATACTGGCTGCTTTATTTTTACACTGCAAATTAGATTGCAGATTGAACACACCACACCCAAATCTAACTCTCTCTGCACATGTTACATCTGCCTCCCCTGCAGTGCACATGGTTTTGCCTAACTGCTAAAAAATGTCCTGCTGCGATCAACTTGGAATTACCCCCATTGTTGTTGAGCTTGGTTTAATCTTGCTGTCACTGACACTCACCGGCACTGCCGCAGTGATACTGGCAGCAGGGAGCCATTCCAGGCAGCCTACTAGCAAGACGCAAGGGCCTGGAACAGCGACAGTACTGCTCAGGTAGAACTGCTCTCTGTGCTACGACACCACTTGCACATTCGTAGTTAATACCCTGCTGGTGATATATCTAGGTGTGGATCCACCCTATGTGTGGGCTGCTGGGCAACCGCCCCACCTGCCCTGTTATTAATCCAGCACCGACTTTGCTGTCTATCAGACATTTCTGCATATGTGGTTTCAGATATTGCAAGCAATGTTCATTACAAAAATGACTCAGTCCTCTGATAGTTGGTCATCTAAGGACTGCAGTTAGAGTTCCTCCACAATGGTCCTGAAGACTACTAAATTGTGCCAACACAGTGGAATATGGGGGTAATTCAGACCTGATCGCTAGGGTGCGTTTTTTGCTTCCCTGCGATCAGGTAGTCGCCGCCTACAGGGGAGGGGGGATTCTCTGTGCAGGGGTGCGATCACATGTGCAGGAGAGCTGCACAGCCCAGGACTTACTCTTCCAGTGCGATGATGGGGGCTGGAGCTGACGTCAGAAATACTCCATCCAAACGCCTGGTCCCTCCTGCGTTTTTAAGGACACTCCTCTAAAACGGTCAGATGCCGCCCACAGACGCCCTCTTCCTGTCAGTCACCTTGCAATCGCCTGTGCGATCGCTTTTGCGCACCATCCCTGCGCTCCCCATCGCTGAACATTGTGGAGCATGCGCAAGCGCAGTTCAGACCTGATCGCCCACTGCGCGAAAATGCACAGCTGCGATCAGGTCTGAATCAGCTCTTATGATCGGTTGCAACCACCTTGCCCACCTTACAAGTCCTGCGCCAGGAGTTTAGGATCCGTGTAAGAGATGAAAACTTACACAGCTACCAGTAGTTTCTGATTTAAAGAGAAAGTTTGGATACGCTAGAAAATCTCTATTTTTATTTGCAAATACAAAATATTTTAGCAGACCTCAAAAGTTTACTAAAAACTTAAGTCCCTGGGCTGAAATAATTCCCCTTCCCTGGACTAAAATAGCTATCCTTCCCTGTATTAGAGTATTGCTGATTCGGCATAAGACTTCTCATTAGAGTTTTCTGTAAGCAGGGCCGGATCTAGGGGGGGGCGAAGGGGGCGACCGCCCCCCCCCTAACACGGTCATAGCCACGCCCACTTTTGAGCTGAAGAGAGCTCTCCGGGGAGAGCCTGAGGCAGAACGATGTGCTGCAGCTTATACCACAGCAGCACAGAGGAGCCAGGAGAGCAAGGGTTACAGAGCATTTGCCCCTCACTTGCTGGTGTGTGGGTACTAGGTCTAATAAATACAATTACCCCATAGCACAGTCACATGTACATAGAACAATCACAAAGCTCTATCTCAGTCTCACTCAAAAAGTTCAGTCAGAATTGAGAGAGGAGGAGTTAGAATTGCAGATGGGAGGAGTTGGGACTGTAGAGGGAGGAGTCACGATTAAACAGTAAACCGCCCCCCCTAAAGAAAAGTCTAGATCCGTCCCTGTCTGTAAGGTATGAATAGTTTAGCCGGGTGTAGTAGGGTATGCCGGCGGCCAGGCTCCCAGCGGCCAGCATACCGGCGCCGGAATCCCGACCGCCACATACTAACAGCTTGGCGAGCGCAAATGAGCTACACGCGCCACGCTATCTATTCTCCCTCCAGTGGGGTTGTGGACCCCCAAGAGGAGAAAAGGTGTCGGTATGCCGGCTGTCGGGATTCCGGCGCCAGTATACTGTGCGCCGGGATCCCGACAGCCGGTAAACTGAAGACCACCCGTTTAGCCTTATAGAACAGACACCTATCCACAGAGCTGGATTAAGGCTTCAGGGGGCCTGGGGTACTTAGGACGGGATCCGGACTGAAAGTCGACAGTAACTAGGTCGACAATGTCTAGGTCGACCATTATTGGTCGACAGTAACTAGGTCGACAGGGTGTCTAAGTCGACAGGGTCTTTAGGTCGACATGTTCTAGGTCGACAGGTCAAAAGGTCGACATGAGTTTTTCACAATTTTTTTATTTTTTTGAACCTTTTCATACTTAACGATCCACGTGGACTACGATTGGAACGGTAATCTGTGCCGAGCGAAGCAAAGGCACCATGCCCGAAGCATGGCGAGCGAAGCGGTGCACTAATTGGGGTTCCCGGTCACTCTACGAAGAAAACGACACCAAAATAACATGAAAAACTCATGTCGACCTTTTGACCTGTCGAGCTAAAGACCCTGTCGACCTAGACACCCTGTCGACCTAGTTACCGTCGACCAATAGTGGTCGACCTAGACATTGTCGACCTAGTTACTGTCGACTTTCAATACCACACCCACTTAGGACAGGGGGGCACTAAGATTTAAAATTAGAATCATAACGTCTAGTGTATGTTTTAAAGGTGGCATAATATGAACTGGGGAGACTGTATGTCATAATATGAATTGGGGGTACAGTGTGGCATAATGTGTACTGGCAGCCCTACAATAAGACATAATGGTGGTCATTCCGAGTTGATCGCTCGCTGCCGATTTTCGCAGTACAGCGATCAGGCAAAAATCGGCATTTCTGCGCATGCGCATGGGCCACAGTGCGCACGCGCAAAGTACTTTCACACAAAATGATGCAGTTTTACACAAGGTCCAGCGGTGCTTTTCAGTCCCACTGCTGATCAGTGAGTGATTGACAGGAAAGAGGCGTTTCTGGGTGGTAATTACCGTTTTCCGGGAGTGTGCTAAAAAACACAGGCGTGTCAGGTACAAACGCAGGCGTGCCTGGGGAAACGGGGGAGTGGCTGGCCGAACGCAGGGCGTGTTTGTGACGTCAAACCGGGAACCAAACAGTCTGCAGTGGTCGCAATCTAGGAGTAGGTCTGGAGCTACTGCAGGAAAAGATTTTACAGCAATTCTGCTAAGCTAAGATACACTCCCAGAGAGCGGCGGCCTAGCGTGTGCAATGCTGCTAAAAGCAGCTAGCGAGCGATCAACTCGGAATAAGGGCCAATATAAACTAAGGCACTACTATGGTTCATAATACAAACTATGGGGCATAACATTTACTGAGTCACTACTACGCAATTATAGGGCATACAATTACCAACTGCTGAGGAGAGGTATCTCTCTAGAGCATTGGAACAGGGGCCCTTTCAACATGTTGCTATGGGGCGCACAATGGGGGTCATTCCGACCCGATTGCTCGCTGCAGTTTATTGCAGCGCAGCGATCGGGTCGGAATTGCGCATACGCCGGCGCATACCGAACGGGCAAAGGCCGTCATTCAGTAGCGATCGCCTCTGCCTGATTGACAGGCAGAGGCAGTCGCAGGGCGGGAGGGGGCTGGACAGCGGCACGGACCGGCCAACACAAGCGTGGCTGGACCGTCGGGGGGCGGGCTGCGGCGGCAGAGTGACGTCTTACACTGCCGCTGCGGCCAGAGGCAGGGACGATCAACTCCCGGCCAGCCGCAGGAGCTGCGCTGTGCGGGGGGGGGGGGGCGGGAGGGGGTGCCGGACTGACATGCGGGGCGGACTAGCCCTGTGCTGGGCGTCCCCCGCATGTCAGGGAAGATGATCGTAGCTGTGCTAAATTTAGCACAGATACGATCAACTCGGAATGACCCCCAGTGGTCTGGCTACGTCCCTGCATACGAGTACTGCTGTATATACACATACACACAGTAACATTGATTTACAAGACTAATAAATTAAGATTTTAAACCTACCGGTAAATATTTTTCTCCTAGTCCGTAGAGGATGCTGGGGACTCCATAAGGACCATGGGGAATAGACGGGCTCCGCAGGAGACATGGGCACTAAAAAGAACTTTAGATATGGGTGTGCACTGGCTCCTCCCTCTATGCCCCTCCTCCAGAACTCAGTTAGAGAAACTGTGCCCAGAGGAGACGGACAGTACGAGGAAAGGATTTTGTTAATCCAAGGGCAAGATTCATACCAGCCCACACCATCCACACCGTATAACATGGAATATACGAACCAGTTAACAGTATGAAACAAACAGCATCAGCCCGAGACTGATCAAACTGTAACATAACCCTTATGTAAGCCAAAACTATATACAAGTCTTGCAGAATTCAGTCCGCACTGGGACGGGCGCCCAGCATCCTCTACGGACTAGGAGAAAAAGATTTACCGGTAGGTTTAAAATCTTATTTTCTCTTACGTCCTAGAGGATGATGGGGACTCCGTAAGGACCATGGGGATTATACCAAAGCTCCAAAACGGGCGGGAGAGTGCGGATGACTCTGCAGCACCGATTGAGCAAACATGAGGTCCTCCTCAGCCAGGGTATCAAACTTGTAGAACTTTGCAAAGGTGTTTGAACCCAACCAAGTCGCCGCTCGGCAAAGCTGTAACGCCGAGACACCTCGGGCAGCCACCCAAGAAGAGCCCACCTTCCTAGTGGAATGGGCCTTTACTGAATTCGGTTACGGCAATTCAGCCGTAGAATGAGCCTGCTGAATCGTGTTACAGATCCAGCGAGCAATAGTCTGCTTAGAAAATAGAAGCCAATTCCTTCTGAAAGAAAATGGATAGGGCCGAAATCTGAACTTTTATGGAGCCTAATTTTAGGCCCAAATTCACTCCAGTCTGTAGGAAGTGAAGAAAACGGCCCAGATGAAATTCTTCTGGAGGAGCATTCTTGGACTCACACCAAGACACATACTTCCTCCATATACGGTGATAATGTTTTGCTGTCACCACCTTCCTAGCCTTTATCAGAGTAGGAATGACCTCCTCCGGAATGCCCTTTTCCGCTAGGATCCGGCGTTCAACCGCCAAGCCGTCAAACGTAGCCTCGTTAAGTCTTGGAACAGACAGGGCCCCTGTTGCAACAGGTCCTCTCTGAGAGGAAGAGGCCACGGATCTTCTGTGAGCATTTCCTGCAGATCCGGATACCAAGCCCTTTGAGGCCAATCTGGAACAATGAGAATTGTCTGTACTCCTCTTCGTCTTATGATTCTCAATATCTTTGAGATGAGAGGAAGAGGAGGGAACACATAGACCAACTGGAACACCCACGGTATCACCAGGGCGTCCACTGCTACCGCCTGAGGGTCCCTTGACCTGGCGCAATACCTCGGAAGCTTCTTGTTGAGGCGTGACGCCATCATGTCTATTTGAGGCAGTCCCCACTGACTTGTAATCTCCGCAAAGACTTCCTGATGAAGTCCCCACTCTCCTGGATGTAGTCTGCTTCCCAGTTGTCCACTCCCGGAATGAAGACTGCTGTCAGAGCGCTTACATGATTTTCCGCCCAGCAAAGAATCCTGGCGGCTTCTGCCACTGCCACTCTGCTCTTTGTTCCACCTTGGCGGTTTACATGAGCCACTGCGGTGATGTTGTCTGACTGGATCAGAACCGGTAGGTTGCGAAGCAAATTCTCCGCTTGACGAAGGCCGTTGTATATGGCCCTCAATTCCAGTACGTTGATGTGTAGACAAGCCTTCTGGCTTGACCACAGACCTTGGAAGTTTCTTCCCTGTGTGACTGCTCCTCATCCTCGGAGGCTCGCATCCATGCTTACCAGAACCCAGTCCTGAATGCCGAACCTGCGACCCTCTAGAAGGTGAGCACTCTGCAGCCACCACAGGAGAGATACCCTTGCCCTTGGGGACAGGCTGATCATCTGAGGTATATGTAGATGTGACCCGGACCACTTGTCCAGAAGGTCCCACTGAAAAGTCCTCGCATGGAACCGCCGAATGGAATGGCCTCGTAAGACGCCACCATCTTTCCCAGAACTCGAGTGCATAGATGCACCGACACCCTTTTCGGCTTCAACAGGTCTCTGGCCAAGCTCTGGAGTTCCTGGGCCTTTTCTATAGGGAGAGAAATCCTTTTCTGTTTTGTATCCAGCATCATGCTTAAGAAAGGCAATCGGTTCGTTGGAACCAACTGTGACTTTGGTAGATTGAGAATCCAGCCGTGCTGCTGCAACACCGTCAGGAAGAGTGATACGCTGTTCAACAACTGCTCTCTTGATCTCGCTATTATTAGGAGATCGTCCAAGTACGGGATAATTGTGACTCCCTGCTTGCGCAGGCGCTCCATCATTTCCGCCATTACCTTGGTGAAAACCCTCGGGGCCGTGGAAAGCCCAAACGGCAACGTCTGAAATTGCTAATGACAATCCTGTACAGCAAATCTCAGGAACGCCTGATGAGGAGGATATCTGGGGACATGAAGGTAAGCATCCTTTATGTCTAGGGATACCATATAATCCCCCCCCCCCCCCTCCAGGCTGGCGATGACCGCTCTGAGCGATTCCATCTTGAACTTGAACCTTTTTAAGTATAGGTTTAAGGATTTTAAATTCAGTATGGGTCTGACCGAACCGTCCGGTTTCGGGACCACAAACAGGCTTGAGTAATACCCCATCCCCTGCTGAGGCAGGGGAACTTTGACCACCACTTGTTGAAGACACAATTTTTGAATCGCATTTAAAACCACCTCCCTCTCTGGGGAAGAAGCCGGTAGGGCCGATTTGAAAAACCGGCGAGGAGGCACCTCTTCGAATTCCAGCCTGTAACCCTGGGAAACAATGTCTATTGCCCAGGGATCCACCTGTGATTGAACCCAGACATGGCTGAAAAGTCGAAGACGTGCCCCCACTGGGGCGGACTCCCTCAGCGGAGCCCCAGCGTCATGCAGTGGATTTTGTAGAAGCCGGGGAGGACTTCTGCTCCAGGGAACTAGCTGTAGTTGGCAGCTTTTTCCCCTTGCCCCTACCTCTGGCAAGAAAGTAAGATCCCCGTACTCTCTTGGATTTATGCGACCGAAAGGACTGCATCTGATAATGTGGCGTTTTCTTAGGCTGTGAGGAAACATAGGGCAAAAAAGTTGATTTACCTGCCGTAGCTGTGGAAACCAGGTCCGTGAGAACTTCTCCAAACAATTCCTCACCCTTGTAAGGCAAAACCTCCATATGCCTCTTCGAGTCGGCATCACCCGTCCATTGTCGGGTCCATAGGGCTCGCCTAGCAGAAATCGCCATCGCGTTGGCTCTGGAACCCAGTAAGCCCACGTCTCTCTGAGCATCCCTCATATATAGGACCGCATCCTTAATATGACCCAGGGTCAATAAAATGGTTTCCTTATCCAGCGTATCAATATCAGCCAATAAGGTATCTGTCCACGCTGCTACAGCGCTACAAACCCAAGCCGACGCTATCGCCGGTCTGAGTAATGTACCAGTATGTGTGTAAATTGACTTCGAGGTAGTCTCCTGCCTGCGATCAGCAGGATCCTTGAGGGTTGCGGTATCTTGAGATGGCAACGCTACCTTTTTGGATAAGCGTGACAACGCTTTGTCCACCCTTGGGGAGGATTCCCACAGTATCCTATCCTTAGCCGGAAAAGGATACGCCATAAGAATCCTTTTGGGAATCTGCAGTTTCTTGTCTGGAGTGTCCCAAGCCCTTTCAAACAACTAATTTAGCTCATGTGAAGGGGGAAAGTAACCTCAGGCTTCTTTTCTTTAAACATGTGGACCCCCGTGTCCGGTACAGAGGGGTCATCAGTGATATGCAACACATCTTTTATTGCAATAATCATATAATGAATACTTTTAGCCAATTTTGGCTGCAACTTTGCATCATCGTAGTCGACACTGGAGTCAGAATCCGTGTCGGTATCAGTGTCTACTACTTGGGATAGTGGGCGCTTTTGAGACCCAGAAGGTCCCTGCGACATAGTGAAAGGCAGGGCTAGACTCCCTGTACATTCCCTGGATACTGCTTTGTCCAACCTTTTGTGTAATAAATTCACATTTGCATTTAAAACATTCCACATATCCAACCAGTCAGGTGTCAGCGTTGCCGACGGAGACACCACACTCATTTGCTCCACCTCCTCCCTAGAAGAGCCTTCCGCTTCAGACATGCAGACACACGCATACCGACACCCCACACACTCAAGGAATTCTCTATCTGGAGACAGTTCCCCCACAAGGCCCTTTGGAGAGACAGAGAGAGAGTATGCCAGAACACACCCAGCACCAATGAGTCGGATGACCCTGGAAAAAATACCCAGATAGCGCTTTTATTATATATATATTCACTGCGCCAAATTATGTGCCCCCACCCCCTTCTTTAAAACCCTCTGCCACCGTGTTTAGCAGGGGAGAGTCCGGGGAGCCAGCTTCTCAGCGGTGTGCTGTGGAGAAAATGGCGCTGGTGAGTGCTGAGGGATCAAGCTCCGCCCCCTCAGCGGCGGGCTTCGGTCCCGCTCGATTCCTTTTAAAAACTGGCGGGGGATCTCTAATATACAGTGCAGAGCCTATATATATACTTTTTTTGCCATTCCCAGAGGTTTAAATTGCTGCCCAGGGCGCCCCCCCCTGCGCCCTGCACCCATCAGTGCCTGTCATGTGTGTTATGTGTGGGAGCAATGCGCGTTACCTCAAAGAAGATCTGAAGTCTTCTGCCGCCTCTGAAGTCTTCTATCTTCTCATACTCACCCGGCTTCTATCTTCCGGCTCTGTGAGGAGGACGGAGGCGCGGCTCCGGGACGAACTGCGAGGGGAGACCTGCGTTCTGACTCCCTCTGGAGCTAATGGTGTCCAGTAGACTAAGAAGCAGAGCCTAGCATTTAAGTAGGTCTGCTTCTCTCTCCTCAGTCCCA
Organism: Pseudophryne corroboree; assembly: GCF_028390025.1. Classification (NCBI taxonomy): domain Eukaryota; kingdom Metazoa; phylum Chordata; class Amphibia; order Anura; family Myobatrachidae; genus Pseudophryne; species Pseudophryne corroboree. The sequence continues at coordinate 58,958,619 of NC_086444.1, read as the reverse complement.
TGATGCAGGGAGCCTGTTGCCAGCACGGCTCCCTGAAAATAAAAAACCTAACAAATTCTTTCTTTCAGAGTACTCAGGAGAGCTCCCTGTAATGCACCCAGTCTCCTCTGGGCACAGTATCAAACCGAGGTCTGGAGGAGGGGCATAGAGGGAGGAGCCAGTGCACACCCATATCTAAAGTTCTTTTTAGTGCCCATGTCTCCTGCGGAGCCTGTCTATTCCCCATGGTCCTTACGGAGTCCCCAGCATCCTCTAGGACGTAAGAGAAAACAAGTTTTATGGTAAGAACTTAACCTTGTTAAAACTCTTTCTGCGAGGTACACTGGGCTCCACAAATCTGGACAATAGGGTGTAGAGTAGGATCTTGATCCGAGGCACCAACAGGCTCAAAGCTTAACTGTTCCCTGAATGCACAGCGCCGCCTCCTATATCACCCCGCCTCCCAGCACAGGAGCTCAGTTTAGTTAACCAGCCCAATGCAGTAGCAGGAAAAGAGACAACAACGGTTAGTAGCCACATACACCACACTCTCACGACAAGAGAAGTGTCAGCGGCTAATGCCATATCAACCCAAAGAAGCTAAGTGCGTCAGGGTGGGCGCCTTGTGGAGCCCAGTGTACCTCGCAGAAAGAGTTTTAACAAGGGTAATTTATTACCATAAAACTCGTTTTCTGCTGCGGGGTACACTGGGCTCCACAAGTCTGGACAATGGGGATGTCCTAAAGCAGTTCCTTATGGGAGGGGACGCACTGTAGCGGGCAGAAGAACCCGGCGTCCAAAGGAAGCATCCTGGGAAGCGGCAGTATCGAAGGCATAGAACCTAATGAACGTGTTCCCGGAGGACCACGTAGCCGCCTTGCACAATTGATCAAGGATCGCACCACGTTGGGCCGCCCAAGAAGGTCCAACAGACCGAGTAGAATGGGCCGTAATATGAACAGGAGCTGACAGACCAGCCTTCACATAAGCATGCGCAATCACCGTTCTAATCCACCTGGCCAGGGTCTGCTTATGAGCAGGCCAGCCACGTTTGTGAAATCCAAACAAAACAAAGAGAGAATCAGACTTTCGAATAGAAGCAGTTCTCTTCACATAGATACGGAGAGCCCGTACCACACCCAAAGACCGCTCTTTGGAAGACAAATCAGGAGAGAAAAGCTGGAACCACAATCTCCTGATTAAAATGGAACGAAGAAACCACCTTAGGTAAATATCCGGGATGAGTCCTAAGAACCGCCCGGTCACGGTGAAAAATCAGATATGGGGAACTACAAGACAAGGCACCCAAATCAGACACTCTTCTAGCAGAGTCAATAGCCAGCAAGAACACCACCTTAAGGGAAAGCCACTTAAGGTCAGCTGAACCAAGAGGTTCAAATGGAGGCTCCTGCAACGCCTCCAAAACCACCTACAAGTCCCAAGGAGCCACAGGCAGGACATAGGGAGGTTGGATACGCAACACACCCTGAGTGAAAGTATGAACATCAGGTAAAGTCACAATTTTTCTATGAAACCACACCGACAAGGCAGAAATATGAACCTTGAGGGAGGCCAGACGCAGGCCTAAATCTAGGCCCTGCTGTAGAAAAGCCAAAAGTTTGGCTGTACTAAACTTGGAAGCGTCATAATGGTTAGATGCGCACCAAACAAAGTAGGAATGCCAGACCCGATGGTAAATCCGAGCAGAGGCCGGTTTCCGGGCCCGCAACAGTTTTAATGACCTCTTCAGAAAAACCCTTAGCTCTTAAGAGCCACGCCGTCAAAGACAGCTGGGCTAGGTCCTGGTAGACACAGGGACCCTGAACGAGGAGGTCTGGGCGTTGTGGAAGTAGAAGTGGACGCTCTGGCGATAGGCCTTGCAGGTCTGAGAACCAGTGCCGTCTAGGCCACGCCGGAGCTATGAGAAGCAGATTTCCTTTTTCTTGCTTGAACTTCAGAATTACCCTGGGCAGGAGTGACACCGGAGGGAACACGTACGGCAGCAGAAACCTCCACGGCACTGCCAGCGCATCCACGAATGCTGCTTGAGGATCCCCTGCCCTTGCTCCGAAGACCGGAACCTTGTGATTGTGTCGAGACGCCATCAGATCCACATCTGGAAGGCCCCACTTTTCCACGAGGAGTTGAAACACTTCTGGATAGAGGCCCCACTCGCCGGCATGCACGTCCTGACGACTGAGAAAGTCCGCTTCCCAATTCAGGACTCCCGGAATGAATATTGCCGGTAGATGACGTTCTGCCCAACGTAGAATCCGTGAGGCTTCCTTCATTGCCAAACGGCTTCGAGTGCCGCCTTGATGATTTATGTAAGCCACTGTGGTGGCGTTGTCCGACTGTACTTGAACAGGACGGTTCTGAATCAAATGCTGGGCTAGGTTCAACGCATTGAAGACCGCCTGCAATTCCAGAATGTTGATCGAGAGGAGAGATTCCTCCTTGGTCCACCGACCCTGCAAGGAATGCTCCTCCAGCACCATGCCCCAACCTCTTAGACTGGCATCTGTAGTCAACAGGACCCAGTTGGATATCCAGAAGGGACGGCCTCTGCACAATTGTCGGTCCTGGAGCCACCAGACCAACGACAGACGGACCTCCGGAGTCAAAGAGATCATTTGAAACCTGATCCGGTGAGGCAGGCCGTCCCACTTGGCTAGAATCAGCTTCTGGAGGGGGCGAGAATGGAATTGAGCATACTCCACCATGTTGAATGCTGAAACCATGAGGCCCAACACCTGCATTGCCGAATGTATCGACTTTCTCCTGAGACAAGAACAACCGCTGGTTGTGAGTGTCCAACAGCGCTCCCAGATGCACCATGCTCTGAGCAGGGACCAGGGAGGATTTCTTCCAGTTGATGAGCCATCTGTGGGCTTGTAGAAACTGGACCATCATATCCAGATGACGCAGGAGAAGATCTGGGGAATTTGCAGGATTAACAAGTCGTCCAGATATGGCAGTATCCTGACCCCTTGACGGCGGAGTATCACCGCCATAACTTTGTGAAGACTCGCGGAGCCGTTGTTAAACCAAAAGGTAACGCCCGAAACTTGTAATGGAGGTTGCCAATAGCGAACCTCAGGTATTGTTGATGTGACACTGCTATAGGAATATGCAGGTAAGCATCCTGTATGGCCAGGGAGACCATGTAGTCCCCAGGTTCCAAGGCCAGAACTATAGAGCGAAGGGTTTCCATACGGAACTTGGAAACCTTCACAAACTTGTTCAGTGCTTTGAGGTTGAGAATGGGCCGGGAGGACCCATTCGGTTTCGGGACTAGAAACAGCGGAGAATAGTACCCCCGGCCCCTCTGAGCAAGTGGCACCTGTACCACGACTCCTGTATCCAGGAGGGTTTGTACCACCGAATGCAGAGTGTTTGCCTTTGTTTGGTCCGACGGAACGTCTGTCTGGCAAAATCTATGAAGGGGTCGGTTTTTGAAGGCTATGGCGTAACCTCGAGTGACGACTTCCCGTACCCAGGCATCTGAAGTGGTCTTCAACCATTCCTGGGTATACCCTAGAAGCCGGCACCCCACCCTGGGATCCCCCAGGAGGAGGCCCGCCCCGTCATGCTGCAGGCTTATCGGTCTTGGCTGCTGGCTGACGGGCAGCCCAGGCTCTTTTGGGCTTCGGCTTACCAGGTTTGGAAGTGCGGGCCTGCTTATGGTACGCCTGACCCTTTGCTTTACCTGAAGGACGAAAGGGGCGAAAGGACGTGCCTTTGGCCTTCGACACAGAAGGAGCTGTATTAGGCAGACAGGCAGTTTTGGCAGTAGCCAAGTCAGCCACTACCTTATTTAAGTCCTCCCCAAACAGAATATCCCCCTTGAAAGGGAGTACCTCCAGGGTTTTTCTAGAGTCCAGATCCACAGACCAGGATCTCAGCCACAATATCCTGCGAGCCAGGACTGACGTAGTAGAGGCCTTGGCTGCTAGGATACCGGCATCAGAAGCCGCCTCTTTAATATAGCAAGAAGCTGTGACAATATATGACAAGCATTGTCTAGCATGGTCAGAGGAGATTTCAGCTTCTAACTCCAAGGCCCATGCTTCAATAGTCTCTGCCGCCCATGTAGCTGCAATAGTGGGCCTTTGTGCAACATCCGTGAGGGTATAAATCGCTTTTAGACAACCCTTGACATGTTTATCCGTAGGCTCTTTTAGAGACGTGATGGTAGTGACAGGTAGAGCTGAGGAAACCACCATCCTAGCCACATGTGAGTCTACTGGAGGAGGCGTTTCCCAATTCTTAGACAGCTCTGGCGCGAGGGGATAGCGAGCCAGCATCTTCTTTTGAGGCACAAACTTCGTACCCGGGCTTTGCCAGGGTTCCTGACGTATATCCACTAGGTGGTCAGAGTGAGGTAAAACTTGTTTAATCACCTTCTGACGCTTGAACCTATCTGGTTTCTTAGGAGGAACGGATGGCTCGGGATCATCCGTAATCTGCAGAATTAACTTAATAGCCTCCAAAAGATCAGGAACATCCACATGTGAACTACCCTCCCCATCAGCAGTATCCGAGTCAGAACCTGTGGGGTCAGTGTATGTGCTGTCTTCATCAGACGAGGTGTCAGTGACAGCAGTGGATTGTGAGGAGACGAGCGCTCGCTTAGAGGACCTCTTGGACTCTTGGCGAGCGATGGTCAGTTTTTAGTAGTCAGGGACTGGTTCAACTTCTTTAATTGAGCAGATAAATTGTCCGCCCACGGCGGGTTAGCTGCAGGGACCACATACGGTTGTACCGGCATTGGGGGTCCCATAGGGGGTGTTAGTTTATGAACTAGCATATGCAGAAGCGTGGAAATAGCGGCCCACGGAGGGTCAGTATGTGCCTCCGTTGCCACAGTCCCACTGGGGGGTAAGGAGCCCCCAGAACCAGAGCCCACAGCTGCTATATTCTCCCCATATGTGCCTGTGGCTTCAGCAACACCAGCAGTGTGTTCCGCCCCAAAACCGTTACCCAGAGCCGGCCATAGGTATAGGCAAACTAGGCAATTGCCTATGGCATTTGATATGCCTAGGGGCATCAGCAGCTTCTGCTGATTAAAATGATATGCGGCATGTCTATATTCTGTATGTAGTATTTCATATGCAGATACAGCCACAGTCTCACACAGTATATAGGCATGCTGCATATCAGTTTAATCAGCAGAAGCTGCTTGTGCATCCTAGCCACATAGCAATGCAAATAAGATGCATTTTCATTAAAAAAAAAGGTGTGCCCGACGTTAGCATTGATGCAAGATTTGTGAGGACACATCTGTATCCAAGCAGAGGCAGCGGTCACAGTGTTAGTGGAAGTGTGAGTGCTGTGTGCATGTGAGTGGGTTGGTTGTGCAGTAGTGTTCGGAATATGTGTAAGGAGCATTATGTGTGTCATGTAAAAATGCATTACTAATGTGCAACATATGTGTAAGGGGCACTATGTGTTTCATTATGTGTATAAGGGCATTAATAATGTGCGCCATATGTGTAAGGGACATTATGTGTAAAAGGGCATTAATAAAGGTTGTCATAATGTGTAAGGTGCATTATGTTTATAAGGACATTAATAAGGTGTCTTATATGTGTAAGGGGCATTACTGTGTGGAATTGTGTATAAATGCATTACTAATGTGTGGCATTATGTGTATAAGGTGCTCTACTATGTGGCGTTGCATATAGAAAGGGCACTACTGTGTCATCTAATGTGAATAAAGAGCAATAGGGTGTGGTGTAATGTGAATAAGGGGCTCTACTGTGAGGAGTAACGTTTATAAAGTAAAGTGATACTACTGTGGGATGTAATATGAATTATGGACACTATCGCAAGATAAAATGTGAATAAAGTTGCAGTACTGTGTGGCGAAATTGGAATTGGGGTTACTATTGTGTGGCCATGCCCCTTCCCAGCATGAAGATGCCCCTTTTTGGGCTGTGCGTCAAATGTGCGAACTGTTCCTGTTTAAAATATAGGGGGTACAAGGACTGCTATGGGTGAGGGGTGATGGTACTGGGAAAGAGGTGCAAGGTCAGAGGCGGAACCAGTGGTGGTGCTAGGGGGCACCAGCCAAAATCTTGCCTAGGGCATCATATTGGTTAGGGCCAGCTCTGCCGTTACCCTCAGAAGCAGACATGATATAACTTGCAGTATGAGGTAACACAGTACAATTATTAGCAACACTATATCCCTAAACCCAAATCCCTGCGCAGTGTAGTCAGCACTAGCAGTGATAAAGGAGAGATATGGTGACTAAATCACAGAGAAAAATACGTAATACAGTATATCTTTGTGAAAATCCTATATTAAATAACACCTGACACACCAAGCTCCCTCAGGTTATAGAATATAGGGATAGCAGACAATAATACTGCACTGGACTAACTTACACAGCTATATAGTCAATAGATATAACACTACACTACTAAGAATGGGAGAATTGTCTGTTAAAATGCTCTCAGGATCTCATGAGCATTCTAGCTAAACATGACAATTTGGTCCTAGAAGAGTGTGATAAAGAAATTGAAAAACTCAGCAAGGGCCTAGAAACCTGGGAGAAAGATACCCAATTCCAAAAATCATTTGAGAGACATGAGAAAGAATTGGTGAGCTATGAAGATGCGATCATTGAAAGGAAAAGGAATAAATATTTACGGGATAAAAGAGATTTCACAAGTAATAACATCTTTAGGTGGAATAATAGGAAACCGAAAGAGACTAATCCTAAACCTAGATATCAGGAGGCTTACACCTCATCTGAAATTGAGTCATCAGGAGGAGAGGATATTTATGAACCCAATGCAATGGATTCCAGGAGACGGTTCAATTCTGATCAGGACCCTTTTTTAGGGGAAATACGGGGGGCAAGAAGCCGCCCCGCAAAAGAAAGACGAGGAGGGGGGCAAAGAGGAATCTACGACCCCCAGAGATGGGAGACTCCTGCAACACACAGATATCCGAAGAGGAAAATAAACAACAGGAAATACTAGTTAAGGAATCCTCACTCAAGGTTATTAATCTGTCTAAGCACTCCCTAACATCAGATCAGGATGCAGTCCTGAGGAAGGGTCTTTCCTTTGCCCCCCCCAAAAGTTTTAACCGTTTTCAATGGGAAAAAGACACCAAATTGTTTTGCCGCAAGTTACTTCTAACGAAATTCTATGCTCAAAAAGAGATACAGCAAGCAGAAAGGTTATCCATATTCCCGCCCGCCTTGTCTCAACATCCATATGATATACAAGATCATGGCGGAATGGAACCCCCTGAGGGATTCACTGAACAGGATCAGGAAATGATCTCAATCTTGCAGGAGCTTACCTCAGAAAATACCTCAAGAGAAATTCAAGATAGGAGCAGAATTACCTGTAAGAAAAAATCAACCTTCTTTCCTCAGGACCAAATCTGCCCTGAAGTGAGGATATTCATGAACATGGTCAGCAAGGATCTTGATGCAGTACAGAGAAGTAAGCGCAAATATAAAGACAACCTCACAAAAGGGGAGAGGAGAGCCCTTAATGAAATCCAGAAGTGGGAAGACGTGGTAGTGAAGCCATCTGACAAGGGGGGCAATGTTGTCCTATGGCCCAAGGAAATGTATGTCCAAGAGGCCATGAGACAGCTGAATGACCCTCAGTGTTATGTCAAGACATTGTTCAATCCCACTGACAATTGCAAATTAAGCCTCGATCGACTCATTGAAAGAGCCTTGAGAGATGAGGTGATTACGAAGCAGGAATTTGAATTCTTGCGGGTGGATCATCCTAGGACTCCCACTTTCTATCTCCTGCCCAAGGTGCACAAAAACTTAAGCAACCCCCCAGGCAGGCCGATTGTATCCGGCATAGGGGGGGGTGGTCAGAGAAGGCTAGCATCTTTATAGACACTCACCTGCGTAAACATGTCACAGCTTTGCCCTCGTATACACGAGATACTGGTGATGTCATTGCAAAATTACATGATGTTAAACTGGAAGACAATTACATCTTGGTGGGCCTTGATGTAGAGTCACTGTACAGCAGTATTGACCATGCAAAAGGTCTACCTGCTGTGGACTACTTTCTCAAAATGGAAGGTCCCAGCAAATTCAATTCCTTTTTACTGCGGTTGCTGCATTTTGTTCTTCACAAGAATATATTTACTTTTGCTGACACATTTTTTACTCAGATACGTGGAACAGCAATGGGTGCAGCATGCGCACCGACATATGCTAACCTATATTTAGGATGGTGGGAAAAGGAGATGGTATTTAGTGAAGTCAATGAACCATTTACCAGTAGAATAATTACCTGGATGCGTTACATTGACGATATTTTTGTAATATGGGAGGGGAATGAAAAACCACTGAAAGAATTTTTTCAACGACTAAACAATAATGATTTGAATCTCAAACTCACTTATGAGATCAGTAAGGAATCTATCCCGTTTCTGGACCTCAGAATTTATAAAGACTGGAATGGAATGTTGGCAACTGAACTCTACAGAAAGGACACGGCTACCAACAGCCTGTTACTTAGCACCAGCTCTCACTTACCAGCCACAGTTCAGAATATACCCAGGGGCGAGTTCCTGAGACTGAGACGGAACTGTTCAGATGATGAGGTATATAAAATAAAGAGTAAAGAACTTACAGGCAGATTGAAAGAGAGAGGATACAGTATGAGATGTATCAAAAAAGCCAGTAGAGCCCTTCTCCACACCGATAGGCATTCACTTATCCTACAAGAGAGTAAGAGATCAATACAGCAGAGGGAAACAACAATGAAAAAGCCTGAGATACGGTTTGTGGGCGATTTTTGCCAAGAGTGGAAGGAGATAAGGGGGATAATTAACAAACACTGGCCTCTATTACTCAATGACTCAGATCTGGCGAATAGCCTGGGTCCGGCGGTATCAATGAGCTGGAAAAAATCGCCCAATTTTAGGGATAAGTTAGTTAAGAGCCATTTTTGCCGATGTCCAAGACGGGAAGACAAAATTAAAGGTACATACCCATGTGGATCATGTGCAGTGTGTGCACATGTTGAAACAAGACCAACCATCATGGATAGAGATGGGAAAGCACTAAATATACATGAGTTCTCAAATTGGCAAACTTCAAATGTCATTTATTGCATTCAATGTCCCTGCAAAATGCTATATGTGGGAATGACCACTCGAATGGTCAAACCCGCATTTTGGAGCATATGAGCAATATTAGAAACGTGGAAACAGATTTAATGAGATTCAGACAGGTTACATCGGTAGCGAGACATTTTCAACGCAAACACTCGAAATCCTCACGTGACCTTAAGTTCTGCTGCCTTGAAAGATTGCGGATGGGCATTAGGGGAGGTGACTCTTCCAGAGAGTTACAAAAATTGGAGAGTAAATGGATCTTTAAGTTGGATACAATGACACCCAAAGGCCTAAATGAAAATATCAATTATGGGGTCTTTCTTCCCACATAACTATGGTATCGAATACTACGGGACTCATATCTCCTCCCAGAAGAATCCTAACCCTTTTTTCTCATTCATTTCTCATCTCTCATATTTGTCTCAAATCCCATATATGCATATATCTCTCTCTTTTCTCTTTCTCTTTTCTCTTTACTACTAATTAAAATTCCCTTCTCCCACCCTATATGGGAGTCATGTTGTTATATTAAAGACCAGAGTCTATATTATTAATATTAGAGCTGTACTAACATTTATGCTCACATTATCAATACTACCTACTTTCTCTATGACTATAAAAACGAATGACTGACATGGAATTTTTCCCCTACTAGATATTTTCAGATTAATCTCTTATCCTCTCTATATGAGAAATATAACGAGATGTAATACTGGCGTTCACGCCATTATAATAATTTTCTCACTTTATAGCTACCAAATTATTGACACTGACGGATATATTAAATATCTTAACTCCCATATTAATTTCATCTCATGTAATAAAAAGCACATATATACGTATCATCATATTACTCTGCCTTTTTTAAAAATATCACTTGTAACTATGGATTATATTACTTTTCACAATTAAAAGCTTTTCACTCACTAAGGTTTGGTACCATAACTTACTGCCATCACTGTTTCACTCAATCACATGCACTTCTTATTCAAGATATTTATTTAATTGATGTGTTTCTTTTCTTATATATTACATATACATACGTATATACGTGTATATATATACATGTGTATACTTCTCTTTTTTAACATAAAATTTTTTTTTTTACACCACTCAAGCACAGTTATATAATATACCAGGCAATTAACAACATAAAATACAAAAATACATTTTTCAAGGAAATTATTAGGTATACGCTCTGTTGTTATTATGAGGGTAATATTAATTTAAATAATCACTAGATACACCATACCTTATCACTGGTTTTTGTTTTATCATCACTATATTTGTATTTATTTTTCTTCTCAACATCATCTTTACTCACTTATCACGTAATTATTTCTTATCTTACTAGTACAGAGTATATTGAAACAACGTAACGACTATTATGATAAGCGTATACTTTATATCAACTTGTCCCATATCATGACGCTTGATATAATAAATAAAATATATGTGCAAAGACCTATAGATGAGATACGTATATTCATCACTTCTTTAAACACATTATATATACATTATAGTTTATATCTTTTGCTTTTTATTATTTTTATTTAAATTTTGTCAATTGGTAGAATATTGTTGATGTAATACTAGTGGGAGTAGAATAAAGGGGGTGTCATGATAGCAATTTATACCTCATATAGATCGGACAATTATTATATGAATTGATATGAGATTTCTGGTTAAATATGGCAGGGAAGAACTGGTAGGGATATTTGTTCCATGTAGGAAGGCAACTCAATACCATTTGGAGATTCAATTTATTAGGAGAAGTTAATTAGATGCCAATTGAATGAAATTATTTAATAATCTTATAAATATCTTTAATATGTCTAATTATGGATATAACAAAGAGTTTCATTAACTATCATACAATACATTTTTTATTATGTAGTTATTTGGATTATTTATTTATTATTATTTTTTAGATTATAGGATAATCCTGACATGATCGTGACCTCATTAATAAAAGTAATTTAGCACTATGATCGTGTTTAAAGAACAGGTGAATATCATTACCAAATCCTGTGTCAACTAATTAATTGATCAATGCCTAGTTTTTGCTTTAAATACCGTCCATCCCCCATGAGCGTCACTGATGTGATCAAGCTACATGTGAAACGTACGTCATCATTACTAGTAGCAGGACGCGAACGCAGATTAGACGGAAGTACAGGGAATACACCCGACCCGGCGATCACGTCCTGCAGCAGCTCCAGCACAAAGACTATCAGCGGGGCACGAGCGTGTAGAGCAAACAGAGGAGCGGGTACTACACCTGACCGGCGTCCGGCTCCCGCGAGCGGCTATCCGCTATTTCACGGAGATCTGATTCGCACAGTGACACCTTGAGCTAAAACAGGTATTCAGAGCCGCCCTCTCATCCACTGCTGGACATCTACGGCCCCCCCTGCAATGTGTTCACACAACAGGGGAGGGGAGATGTAGAGCGCGGCTCGCACTGCTCTGTCCTTTCTGTCTCCAGGTGGACGACTTTCCCCTACTCTCATTGTCTCCATTCACTGCCAAGGAATTAACCACGGCACATGGAGCAACAGCAGAAAGGGAAACCGTCACCATACACCTGGGACCAGGCCCGGCGCTACCCGCTCAGCAAGGTCCTGCAAAGCAGGGAGGCGCTGGGTCAGAGAGGCGCTCTCCCTGCTCTGCGACCTTGCTCTGATGTGCGCTGTTGATGCTGGCTGCCAGCGCCTGTCACTCTGACAGGCATCTGCGCCGCCAGCAGCATGAACAGCAGCTCCCCTCTCCCTGCTTCCTCACTGATGGAGCCGCACTGTCCCGTCTGTTGCTGCCGGCTGCTGCTGCTGACAGCATCCTGTAACACCACAGGCAGCAGTGGCAGCATGAAGTGACGTGCTGCAGATATATGACATGCGCCGCCCGCCTACCCAGGAAGACCACCGCATGAGAGGAGGGGGGGGGGCGTGCGCGCGCTGCAGTGAGTAGTCTCCCACTAATCTCCCAGCAGCCCGACTCCACGCCTGGCCTACACAGCTGCCGGACCCTGCTGCTTCCTCTGCGCTGGCACACTGCCCCGCCTCCGGGGCTCTACTACTGTGAGAGAAGTAAGTTTGGGTTAGAGGAGCCGGGCTGTGAGCATGGGAGAGGGGAGGGGGAAGGTGAATGTCAGGTCCCCTTGTCAGGGAGGCATCACAGGTCACAGTCACCACAGGTCACAGAGTCACCACGAGTCACTGTTTGGCGCTAACTCCAGCTCTGAGCGACATTACCGTTCTCGGCTTGCTCCGCTCTGTACCGCTGCAGCAGCAATGTCCCGTTGTACAGCTGGGAGCGGTGGCTGGCTGACCCATTACCCTATGCACAAACACATAAGGGCAGAGTGGGAGAAGGGACCTTCTGACATCACTAAGGGAGGAGACACGTCACCAGGGGGAGGAGCTACGGCCAAACAGGGTACCATAAAAGTACCCTCGCGGGCTTGCTTCGCTCGCCACCTGATTAATAAAGGTAATAGCTGGTGGCGTGGATAGTAGAGGAACTATCCCACTGTTATAGCTCCTCCCCCTGGTGTCATGGCTCCTCCCCCTGATGTAAAAGGTCCCTTAGGCCACTTGAATCTAGCATCAACCATAAGGGCAGGGGAAGTGAGCGTCATGTGGCGTGCAAAGTGACGGCTCGAAGTCACTCTTCGCCAGCTGTGTGCATGTTGTTATGCATGGCTCAGGCTGGCGATCAGTGATACAGGGCTGCTGAGTAAGGCGAGCAACAAAACATATTTTTTTTAGGTGTTTGATCTGTTAAAGAAAATAGGACTTTAGTAGAAAAAAAGTGCATTCTACCACCCTGAGCACCCTTAGTACCACTGCCCTCACCCTCTCTGTAACTCCCTGTCAGCGTCCCTGCCCTCACCCTCCCTGTAACTCTCTGTTAGTGCCCATGCCTTCACTCTCCCTGTAACTCCCCCTCAGCATCCCTGCCCTCACCATCCCTGTAATCACGCTTCAGCGTGCCTGCCCTCACCCTCCCTTTAACTCCCTGTCACTGCCCCTGCCTTCACACTTCTTGTAACTCACTGTCAGTGCCCCTGCCTTCATTCTCCCTGTAAATCCCCGTCAGCGTCCCTGCCCTCATCCTCCCTGTAACTCCCCCTCTTTTGTGACGCACGCTGACCCTTTATGAGTTAAGGGAGGGAGGGTGCAATATTATAGTTTGCAGGAGGGCGCCGAACACCCTAGCACCGGCCCTGCCTGGGACCCTATATCTCTCAGCATTTACATCTATTAATAAAGCATCAATTGGTTCATGTATATTTCTCTGACGTCCTAGTGGATGCTGGGAACTCCGTAAGGACCATGGGGGAATAGCGGCTCCGCAGGAGACTGGGCACAACTAAAGAAAGCTTTAGGACTACCTGGTGTGCACTGGCTCCTCCCCCTATGACCCTCCTCCAAGCCTCAGTTAGATTTTTGTGCCCGGCCGAGATGGGTGCAATCTAGGAGGCTCTCCTGAGCTTCTTAGAAAAAAGTTAGTTTTAGGTTTTTTATTTTCAGTGAGACCTGCTGGCAACAGGCTCACTGCATCGAGGGACTAAGGGTAGAAGAAACGAACCTGCCTGCTTGCAGCCAGCTTGGGCTTCTTAGGCTACTGGACACCATTAGCTCCAGAGGGATCGAACACAGGCCCAGCCTCGGAGTCCGGTCCCAGAGCCGCGCCGCCGGCCCCCTTACAGAGCCAGAAGCAAGAAGAGGTCCGGAAAATCAGCGGCAGAAGACATCAGTCTTCATCAAGGTAGCGCACAGCACTGCAGCTGTGCGCCATTGCTCCTCATGCACACCTCACACTGCGGTCACTGATGGGTGCAGGGCGCTGGGGGGGGGCGCCCTGAGCAGCAATATTAACACCTTGGCTGGCAAAAATACATCACATATAACCAGAGCTGTCTTAACAGCAGTGTAGGCCCCTGGGCACAGCAATGCACTGGGGCCCCTACCCACCCATCATTGGTAGGGGTGGGGGTGCTATCAGCGGCAGCTTTTATGTCCCGTGGGGGGTAGGGAATGTTCTATCTTTTGCTCAGCATTTAGGACATGGAGAAATCATTTCTGCTAATTACACCTTTACTGCACAGATGGGGCGGGAAGGAGAACACTAACCTGTAGAAGGGGACATTGTGCGGAATGGAGGGGCCCCGGTACATGACTTCCAGGGTGGTAGGGGGTGTTTAATACACAGGGGAGGGGTGGATAGTGGAGTGGGCTTAATATTCATCATTTTCCGGGGGTCAGGACAGCTTGCTTTACTGCAGATATCTCCAGTTCCTGGAAATAGATTTCTTAGCTTTAATGGGATAAAAAAAACCTAGGGAGTCCCACCTTTCACGAGGTACTGGGGACTTGGGGATCAGAGTTCAGGAACCAGAGCAATCCACCAACAAAAATATAAAACTGCATATTAGGTGTGTGGAGCTGGAGCAGGGACCAGCTGCTTGAAGGCTGATATCTCTGGTTATGGGCTTAGTAGAGACAAGCTGCCAGTGTCCACTGAAAGAGGAGAGTCCCAGCTTTTGGAGTATACCCTCAGAAAAACGCTAAGTCAGACAGAACTTGATATATCTGGCTGGGAAGAACAATTAACAGGCTTGGATGGGGACCACTGCTTTGAAGTCGGATATCTCCAGTTCCCCTGGGCCGATTTTCAAAAATCTGGTGCCCCTGGAAAGAGGGGACCCTCAGCTATCAGCCTAGGGCCCTTTTTCTCCTGGGGCCCTTGGGCAAGAGCCCATTGAGCCCATATGAAAAGACGGCCCTGCATATAACCCCCAGGGCTATATGGATGTACATTAACCCCTGCCAGAATCCATAAAAATGCGGGAGAAAAGTCCGCGAAAAAGGGGCGGATCTATCTCCCTCAGCACACTGGCGCCATTTTTCCCTCACAGCTCCGTTGGAGGGAAGCTCCCTGGCTCTCCCCTGCAGTAACTACACTACAGAAAGGGTTAAAAAAGAGAGGGGGGGCACAAATTAGATGCAGTATACAATATATGCAGCTATAAGGGAAAACACTTTTTTATAGGTGCTATCCCTGTGATATATAGCGCCCTGGTGTGTGCTGGCATACTCTCCCTCTGTCTCCCCAAAGGGCTTTGTGGGGTCCTGTCCTCTATCAGAGCATTCCCTGTGTGTGGGTTGTGTGTTGGTACGGCTGTGTCGACATGTATGTGGAGGATAATGAGGTGGAGGCGGAGCGAATGCCTGTAAATATGTTGTCACCCCCTGCGGGGTCGACACCGGTGTGGTTGAATTTATGGAAGGATTACGTGAAAGTGTCAACTCCTTACATAAAAGGTCGACGACACAGAACAGCCGGCTACTCAGCTTGTGCCTGTTCCAGCGTCTCAAATGTCATGGGGGGCTCTAAAAACGCCCGCTACCTCAGATAGCAGACACAGATGTCGACACGGAGGCCGACTCCAGTGTCGACGACGATGAGGCTAGTGTACCCTCCAAATAGGTCCACCCGTTACATGATTGAGGCAATGAAAAATGTATTACACATTTATGATTATACCCCAGATACCACATAAAAAGAGTATTGTGTTTGGTGAGAGAAAACGATTAGTAGTTTTTCCCGCATCTGAGAAATTAAATGAGATGTGTGAGGAAGCGTGGTCTTCTCCCGATAAGAAATTGATAATTTCAAAACGGTTATTGGCAGCGTACCCTTTCCCGCCAGAGGATAGGTCACGCGGTGAAACACCCCATAGGGTAGATACAGCGTTTACATGCTTATCAGAAAAGGTGGCACTACCGTCTCCGGATACGGCCGTCCTGAAGGAACCTGCTGATAGAAAGCAGGAGGTTACCCTATAAGATATAGTCACACACTAGGGCATTATATTGCGACCAGCCGTTGCTTCGGCATGGATGTGCAGTGCTCCCGCTGCATGGTCAGATTCCCTGTCGGAAAATAACTATGGATAGGAACAATATTTTGCTGACAATAGAGCATATAAAAGACGTGGTCTTATACATGCGTGATGCACAGAGGGATAATTGCCGACTGGCATCAAAAATAAGCGCTAGGTCCATTGCCGCCAGACGGGGGTTATGGACGCGGCAATGGTCAGGCGATGCCGACTCGAATCGGCACATGTAAGTTTGCCCTATAAGGGGGTAAAACTGTTAGGGGATGGTCTGTCAGACCTCGTTTCCACAGCTACTGCTGGGAAATCGACTTTTTTGCCACAGGTTACCCCACAACAATAGAAAGCACCTTATCATCAAGTACAGTCCTTTCGGCCCCAGAAAAGCAAGAGGGCTAGAGGCTCATTCTTTCTGCCGAGAGGCAAAGGTAGAGGAAAAAAGCAACAGCTAGTTCCCAAGAGCAGAAGTCCTCCCCTGCGTCCGGTAAGCCCACAGCATGACGCTGGGGCTGCTTAGGCGGACCCGGGTACGGTGGGGGCCCGTCTCAGAAATTTCAGCGCCCAGTGGGCTCTCTCACATGGATCCCTGGGTCCTTCAGGTAGTTTCTCAGGGGTACAGGCTGGAGTTCGAGATGTTCGCCCCCCCGCCGTTTCATAAAATCTGCCTTACCGGCACCTCCCTCTGCCAGGGAGGCGGTGTTGGTGACTATTCAACACTATAATCACAACAAGTGATTGTCAAGGTGCCCCTCCTTCAGCAAGGAAGGGGTTACTATACCACAATGGTCGTGGTACCGAAACAGAACGGTTCGGTGAGACCCATCTTAAAATTAAAATGCTTGAATTTTTTATATCAGAAGATTCATGTTCAAGATGGAATCGCTCAGGGCGGTTATTACGAGCCTGGACGAGGGGGATTACAGGGTCTCCCTGGACATCAAGGATGCGTACCTGCATGTCCCCATTTACCCTCCTCACCAGGAGTACCTCAGATGTGTGGTACAGGACTGTCACTATCAGTTCCAGATGCTGCCGTTGGAGTTGCCCACGGCTCCGAAGGTCTTTACCAAGGTAATGATCGAAATGATACTCCTTCGCAAGAAGGAAGTTTTTATTATCCCGTATTTGGACGATCTCCTGATAAAGGCGAGGTCCAAAGAACAGTTGGTAATAGGGGTAGCACTCTCTCGGGAAGTGCTACAACAGCACGGCTGGATTCTCAATTTTCCAAAGTCACAGCTGGTCCCGACGACACGTCTTCTGTTCCTGGGAATGATTCTGGACACAGACCAGAAAAGAGTGTTTCTTCCAGTGGAAAAAGCCGAGGAGTGGTCATTTCTAGTCAGAGACATCCTGAAACCAGGACAAGTGTCGGCACATCAATGCACACGAGTCCTGGGAAAAATGGTAGCTTCGTACGAAGCATAATTCCATTCGGAAGGTTCCACGCAAGGACGTTCCAGTGGGGCCTGTGGGACAAATGGTCCGGGTCCCATCTACAGATACAACAGCGGATAACCCTGTCAGCAAGAAACAGGGTGTCGCTGCTGTGGTGGCTGCAGAGGGCTCATCTACTAGAGGGCCGCAGATTCGGAATACAGGACTGGGTCCTGGTGACCACGGATGCCAGCCTTTGGGGCTGGGGTGCAGTCACACAGGGAAGAAATTTCCAAGGAAATTTCGCCTCACATTAATATCCGGGAGCTAAGGGCTTTTTACAATGCCCTAAGTCAAGCAAGGCCCCTGCTTCAGAACCAGCCGGTACTGATCCAATCAGACAACATTACGGCGGTCGCCCATGTAAACAAACAGGGCGGCACAAGAAGCAGGATGGCGATGGCAGAAGCCACAAGGATTCTCCAATGGGCGACCTACACCCGGGAGAATGGGGACTTCATCCAGAAGTTTTCCAAATGCGGAAAAACCGTTGGGTATGACCACGGGTGGACATGATGGCGTCCCGCCTCAACAAAAAGTTGAAAAGATATTGCGCCAGGTCAAGGGACCCTCAGGCGATCGCGGGGGACGCTCTAGTGACACCGTAGGTGTACCAGTCGGTTTATGTGTTTCCTCCTCTGCCTCTCATTCCCAAGGTACTGAGAATCATATGAAAGCGAGGAGTGGAAACTATACTCGTGGTTCCGGATTGGCCACGAAGAGCTGGATACCCGGAACTTTAAGAGATGCTTGCAGAGGACCCTTGGCCTCTGCCGCTCGGACAAGACCTGCTGCAGCAGGGATCCTGTCTGTTCCAAGACTTACCGCGGCTACGTTGGACGGCATGGCGGTTGAACACCGGATCCTAATGGGCATTCCGGAGGAAGTCATCCCTACCCTGCTCAAAGCCAGGAAGGATGTCACCGCAAAACGTTATCACCGCATTGGGCGAAAATATGTTGCGTGGTGTGAGGCCAAGAAGGCCCCGACGAAGGAATGTCAACTGGGTCGATTCCTACAATTCCTGCAAGCAGGAGTGACGTTGGGCCTCAAATTGGGGTCCATCAAGGTCCAGATTTCGGCTCTGTCGATTTTCTTCCAGAAAGAACGGGCTTCACTGCCTGTAGTTCAGACTTTTGTCAAAGGAGTTCTGCATATTCAGCCTCCTTTTGTGCCCAGTGGCACCTTGGGATCTCAATGTAGTTTTGGAATTCCTGAAATCACATTGGTTCGAACCACTTAAGACTGTGGATTTAGAATATCTCACGTAGAAAGTGGTCATGCTGTTGGTCCTGGCTTCGGCCAGGTGAGTTTCAGAATTGGCGGCTTTGTCTTGTAAAAGCCCATATCTGATTTTCCATATGGATAGGGCAGAATTGAGGACTCGTCCTCAGTTTCTCCCGAAGGTGGTCTCAGTTTTTCACTTGAACCAACCTATTGTGGTGCCTGCGGCTACTAGGGACTTGGAGGATTCCAAGTTGCTGGACGTAGTCAGGGCCCTGAAAATTTACGTTTCCAGGACGGCTGGAGTCAGAAAGTCTGACTCGCTGGTTATCCTGTATGCACCCGACAAGCTGGGTGCTCCTGCTTCTAAGCAGTCTATTGCGCGCTGGATGTGTAGCACTATTCAGCTGGCGCATTCTGCGGTGGGATTACCGCAGCTTAAATCTGTTAAAGCCCATCCTACGAGGAAGGTGGGCTCATCTTGGGCGGCTGCCCGAGGGGTCTCGGCTTTACAACTTTGCCGAGCTGTTACTTGGTCAGGGCAAACACGTTTGCAAAATTCTACAAATTTGATACCCTGGCTGAGGAGGACCTGGAGTTCTCTCATTCGGTGCTGCAGAGTCATCCGCACTCTCCCGCCCGTTTGGGAGCTTTGGTATAATCCCCATGGTCCTTACGGAGTTCCCAGCATCCACTAGGACGTCAGAGAAAATAAGAATTTACTTACCGATAATTCTATTTCTCGTAGTCCGTAGTGGATGCTGGGCGCCCATCCCAAGTGCGGATTGTCTGCAATACTTGTACATAGTTATTGTTAACTAAAACGGGTTATTGTTGTGAGCCATCTATTCAGAGGCTCCTCTATTATCATGCTGTTAACTGGGTTTCATATCACAAGTTGTACGGTGTGATTGGTGTGGCTGGTATGAGTCTTACCCGGGATTCAAAATCCTTCCTTATTGTGTACGCTCGTCCGGGCACAGTATCCTAACTGAGGCTTGGAGGAGGGTCATAGGGGGAGGAGCCAGTGCACACCAGGTAGTCCTAAAGCTTTCTTTAGTTGTGCCCAGTCTCCTGCGGAGCCGCTATTCCCCATGGTCCTTACAGAGTTCCCAGCATCCACTACGGACTACGAGAAATAGAATTATCGGTAAGTAAATTCTTATTTTATCTATGGAAAAAAATTACCAAGATTCCGTTTTGTTTAAATAAGAAAAAATAGATAATAATAAGAATTTACTTACCGATAATTCTATTTCTCGTAGTCCGTAGTGGATGCTGGGGACTCCGTCAGGACCATGGGGATTAGCGGCTCCGCAGGAGACAGGGCACAAAAATAAAAGCTTTAGGACTAGGTGGTGTGCACTGGCTCCTCCCCCTATGACCCTCCTCCAAGCCTCAGTTAGGATACTGTGCCCGGACGAGCGTACACAATAAGGAAGGATTTTGAATCCCGGGTAAGACTCATACCAGCCACACCAATCACACTGTACAACTTGTGATCTGAACCCAGTTAACAGCATGATAACAGAGGAGCCTCTGAAAAGATGGCTCACAACAATAACAACCCGATTTTTGTAACAATAACTATGTACAAGTATTGCAGACAATCCGCACTTGGGATGGGCGCCCAGCATCCACTACGGACTACGAGAAATAGAATTATCGGTAAGTAAATTCTTATTTTCTCTGACGTCCTAAGTGGATGCTGGGGACTCCGTCAGGACCATGGGGATTATACCAAAACTCCCAAACGGGCGGGAGAGTGCGGATGACTCTGCAGCACCGAATGAGAGAACTCCAGGTCCTCCTCAGCCAGGGTATCAAATTTGTAGAATTTTGCAAACGTGTTTGCCCCTGACCAAGTAGCAGCTCGGCAAAGTTGTAAAGCCGAGACCCCTCGGGCAGCCGCCCAAGATGAGCCCACCTTCCTTGTGGAATGGGCATTTACAGATTTTGGCTGTGGCAGGCCTGCCACAGAATGTGCAAGCTGAATTGTACTACAAATCCAACGAGCAATCGTCTGCTTAGAAGCAGGAGCACCAAGCTTGTTGGGTGCATACAGGATAAACAGCGAGTCAGTTTTCCTGACTCCAGCCGTCCTGGAAACATATATTTTCAGGGCCCTGACAACGTCCAGCAACTTGGAGTCCTCCAAGTCCCTAGTAGCCGCAGGCACCACAATAGGTTGGTTCAGGTGAAACGCTGACACCACCTTAGGGAGAAACTGGGGACAAGTCCGCAGTTCTGCCCTGTCCGAATGGAAAATCAGATATGGGCTTTTGTGAGACAAAGCCGCCAATTCTGACACTCGCCTGGCCGAGGCCAGGGCCAACAGCATGGTCACTTTCCATGTGAGATATTTCAAATCCACAGATTTGAGCGGTTCAAACCAATGTGATTTGAGGAATCCCAGAACTACGTTGAGATCCCACGGTGCCACTGGAGGCACAAAAGGGGGTTGTATATGCAGTACTCCCTTCACGAATGTCTGGACTTCAGGAACTGAAGCCAATTCTTTCTGGAAGAAAATCGACAGGGCCGAAATTTGAACCTTAATGGACCCCAATTTGAGGCCCATAGACACTCCTGTTTGCAGGAAATGCAGGAATCGACCCAGTTGAAATTCCTCCGTGGGGGCCTTCCTGGCCTCACACCACGCCACATATTTTTGCCAAATGCGGTGATAATGTTGTGCGGTCACCTCCTTCCTGGCATTGACCAGGGTAGGTATGACCTCTTCCGGAATGCCTTTTTCCCTTAGGATCCGGCGTTCAACCGCCATGCCGTCAAACGCAGCCGCGGTAAGTCTTGGAACAGACAGGGTCCTTGCTGAAGCAAGTCCCTTCTTAGCGGCAGAGGCCATGGGTCCTCTGTGAGCATCTCTTGAAGTTCCGGGTACCAAGTCCTTCTTGGCCAATCCGGAGCCACGAGTATAGTTCTTACTCCTCTCCGTCTTATAATTCTCAGTACCTTGGGTATGAGAGGAAGAGGAGGGAACACATACACTGACTGGTACACCCACGGTGTTACCAGAGCATCCACAGCTATTGCCTGAGGGTCCCTTGACCTGGCGCAATACCTGTCCAGTTTTTTGTTGAGGCGGGACGCCATCATGTCCACCTTTGGTTTTTCCCAACGGTTCACAATCATGTGGAAGACTTCTGGGTGAAGTCCCCACTCTCCCGGGTGAAGATCGTGCCTGCTGAGGAAGTCTGCTTCCCAGTTGTCCACTCCCGGAATGAACACTGCTGACAGTGCTATCACATGATTCTCCGCCCAGCGGAGAATCCTTGCAGCTTCTGCCATTGCCCTCCTGCTTCTTGTGCCGCCCTGTCTGTTTACGTGGGCGACTGCCGTGATGTTGTCCGACTGGATCAGCACCGGCTGACCTTGAAGCAGAGGTCTTGCTAGGCATAGAGCATTGTAAATTGCCCTTAGCTCCAGTATATTTATGTGGAGAGAAGTCTCTAGACTTGACCACGTTCCCTGGAAATTTCTTCCCTGTGTGACTGCTCCCCAGCCTCTCAGGCTGGCATCCATGGTCACCAGGATCCAATCCTGAATGCCGAATCTGCGGCCCTCTAGTAGATGAGCACTCTGCAGCCACCACAGAAGAGACACCCTTGTCCTCGGAGACAGGGTTATCCGCTGATGCATCTGAAGATGCGATCCGGACCATTTGTCCAGCAGATCCCACTGAAAAGTTCTTGCGTGAAATCTGCCGAATGGAATCGCTTCGTAAGAAGCCACCATTTTTCCCAGGACCCTTGTGCAATGATGCACTGACACTTTTCCTGGTTTTAGGAGGTTCCTGACTAGCTCGGATAACTCCCTGGCTTTCTCCTCCGGGAGAAACACCTTTTTCTGGACTGTGTCCAGAATCATCCCTAGGAACAGCAGACGTGTCGTTGGGATCAGCTGCGATTTTGGAATATTTAGAAACCAGCCGTGCTGTTGTAGCAGTACCCGAGATAGTGCTACTCCGACCTCCAACTGTTCCCTGGACTTTGCCCTTATCAGGAGATCGTCCAAGTAAGGGATAATTAAGACGCCTTTTCTTCAAAGAAGAATCATCATTTCGGCCATTACCTTGGTAAAGACCCGGGGTGCCGTGGACAATCCAAACGGCAGCGTCTGAAACTGATAATGACAGTTCTGTACTACGAACCTGAGGTACCCTTGGTGAGAAGGGCAAATTGGGACATGAAGGTAAGCATCTTTGATGTCCAGGGACACCATATAGTCCCCTTCTTCCAGGTTCGCTATCACTGCTCTGAGTGACTCCATCTTGAATTTGAACCTTTGTATGTAAGTGTTCAAAGATTTCAGATTTAGAATAGGTTTCACCGAGCCGTCTGGCTTCGGTACCACAAATAGTGTGGAATAATACCCCTTTCCCTGTTGTAGGAGGGGTACTTTGATTATCACCTGCTGGGAATACAGCTTGTGAATTGCTTCCAATACCGCCTCCCTGTCGGAGGGAGACGCTGGTAAAGCAGACTTCAGGAACCTGCGAGGGGGAGACGTCTCAAATTCCAATCTGTACCCCTGGGATACTACCTGTAGGATCCAGGGGTCTACTTGCGAGTGAGCCCACTGCGCGCAGAAACTCTGGAGACGACCCCCCCCCCCCCCGCACCTGAGTCCGCTTGTAAGGCCCCAGCGTCATGCTGAGGACTTGGCAGAAGCGGTGGAGGGCTTCTGTTCCTGGGAAGAGGCTGTCTGCTGCAGTCTTTTTCCCTTTCCTCTACCCCGGGGCAGATATGACTGGCCTTTTGCCCGCTTGCCCTTATGGGGACGAAAAGACTGAGGCTGAAAAGACGGTGTCTTTTTCTGCTGAGAGGTGAGTTGGGGTAAAAAGGTGGATTTTCCAGCTGTTGCTGTGGCCACCAGGTCCGATAGACCGACCCCAAATAACTCCTCCCCTTTATACGGCAATACTTCCATGTGCCGTTTGGAATCCGCATCACCTGACCACTGTCGTGTCCATAAACATCTTCTGGCAGAAATGGACATCGCACTTACTCTTGATGCCAGGGTGCAAATATCCCTCTGTGCATCACGCATATATAGAAACGCATCTTTTAAACGCTCTATAGTCAATAGAATACTGTCCCTGTCAAGGGTATCAATATTTTCAGTCAGGGAATCCGACCAAGCCACCCCAGCGCTGCACATCCAGGCTGAGGCAATCGCTGGTCGCAGTATAACACCAGTATGAGTGTATATACTTTTTAGGACATTTTCCAGCTTCCTATCAGCTGGCTCCTTGAGGGCGGCCGTATCAGGAGACGGTAACGCCACTTGTTTTGATAAGCGTGTGAGTGCCTTATCCACCCTAGGGGGTGTTTCCCAACGCGCCCTAACTTCTGGCGGGAAAGGGTATAATGCCAATAATTTCTTAGATATTAGCAGTTTTTTATCGGGGGAAACCCACGCATCATCACACACTTCATTTAATTCTTCTGATTCAGGAAAAACTACGGGTAGTTTTTTCACACCCCACATAATACCCTTTTTTGTGGTACTTGTAGTATCAGAAATATGCAAAGCCTCCTTCATTGCCGTGATCATGTAACGTATGGCCCTACTGGAAAATACGTTTGTTTCTTCACCGTCGACACTGGAGTCAGTGTCCGTGTCTGGGTCTGTGTCGACCGACTGAGGTAATGGGCGTTTTAGAGCCCCTGACGGTGTCTGAGACGCCTGGACAGGCACTAACTGATTTGCCGGCTGTCTCATGTCGTCAACAGTTTTCTGTAAAGTGCTGACACTATCACGTAATTCCTTAAATAAGACCATCCAGTCAGGTGTCGACTCCCTAGGGGGTGACATCACTAATACAGGCAATTGCTCCGCCTCCACACCATTTTCCTCCTCATACATGTCGACACACGCGTACCGACACACAGCACACACACAGGGAATGCTCTGATAGAGGACAGGACCCCACTAGCCCTTTGGGGAGACAGAGGGAGAGTTTGCCAGCACACACCAAAGCGCTATATATGTATATGGACAACCTTATAAATAAGTGTCTATCCCTTATAGCTGCAATATATCTATATCTAGCCAAATAAGTGCCCCCCCTCTCTTTTTTACCCTGTTTCTGTAGTGCAGGAGTCAGGGCCGGTGCTAGGGTGTTCGGCGCCCTCCTGCAAACTATAAAATTGCGCCCTCCCTCCCTTAACTCATAAAGGGCCAGCGTGCATCACAAAAGAGGGGTGTGGTCTCACATTGAAGGGTGTGAGCACACAATAGCACCTCACAATAGTACCTCCAATTAAAATTACGCCCCACTGTAGCACAAGCTTATTCACATTACACTGCACATTGGGGGTCATTCTGACCCGTTCGCACGCAGCGTTTTTTTGCTGCGCTGCGAATGGGTGCGGAAAGCGCATGCGTGGCCGGCGCAGTGCGCGTGTGCGATGTTGCCCGGCGACAGGTGTCTCCGGGTTACGTTGCGGCTACCGGCGGAAGCGGTCGCAGCGGCGACCGCTAAGAAGATAACCAGGAAGGAGGCGTGGATGGGCGGATCCGGACCGTTTGAAGCCGTTTTTGGGGAGTGGTGAGTAAAACGCAGGCGTGTTCAGGACAACGGAGGGCGGAGGAGTGACGACAAAGCCGGGCCCATCATCGCTGGATCCATCGCACAGGGTAAGTATGTACAGGGCTAGTCTAGTTTTGAGGGAAACTTTTTTAGCTTAGCAGGGCTGCACAAGCGATCGCAGCCCTGCTAAGCTAAAATACACTCCCCCATAGGCGTGGACTATTGATCGTAGCAGCGGCTAAAAGTTGCTGGCTGCAATCAACTCGGAATGACCACCATAGTCCCCATGATTCATATTACAGAACATAGTAGTGTCCCTTATACTTATGTCCAGCATTGCCTGCGTTTATTTTTTTTTTTTTTAAGCTATTATTCCCAGCACTGCCTCAGGCTACTTTTACGTTTTCTCTTTTCCTCCTCTCTCTCTGTACCCCCTTTCCCCATCTATTTTCCATCCCCTCGTTCCTCTTCTGATTCCCACTACTTTGGGAGTTAGAGGGAGGGTGAGGGCAGGACGCTGACGAGAAGTTACAGGGAGGGTGAGGGCAGGGACGCAGAGGGGGAGTTACAGGGAGGGTGAGGGCAGGAACGCTGACGGGGAGTTACAGGGTGGGTGAGGGCAGGGACGCTGACAGGGAGTTACAGGGAGGGTGAGGGCAGGGATGCTGACGGGGAGTTACAGGGTGGGTGAGGGCAGGGACGCTGACGGGGAGTTACAGGGAGGGTGAGGTAAGGGACGCTGACGGGGAGTTACAGGGAGGTGAGGGCAGGGACGCTGACGGGGAGTTACAGGGAGGGTGAGGGCAGGGACGCTGATGGGGAGTTACAGGGCGGGTGAGGGCAGGGACACTGAGGGGGTTACAGGGTGGGTGAGGGCAGGGACGCTGACGGGGAGTTACAGGGAGGGTGAGGGAAGGGACGCTGACGGGGAGTTACAGGGAGGTGAGGGCAGGGACGCTGACGGGGAGTTACAGGGTGGGTGAGGGCAGGGACGCTGACGGGGAGTTACAGGGAGGGTGAGGGAAGGGACGCTGACGGGGAGTTACAGGGAGGTGAGGGCAGGGACGCTGATGGGGAGTTACAGGGAGGGTGAGGGCAGGGATGCTGACGGGGAGTTACAGGGCGGGTGAGGGCAGGGACACTGAGGGGGTTACAGGGAGGGTGAGGGCAGGGACGCTGACGGGGAGTTACAGGGAGGGTGAGGGCAGGGACGCTGACGGGGAGTTACAGGGAGGGTGAGGACAGGATGCTGACGGGGAGTTACAGGGAGGCTGAGGGCAGGGACACTGAGGGGGAGTTACAGGGAGGGTGAGGGCAGGGCGCTGACGGGGAGTTACAGGGAGGGTGAGGGCAGGGACACTGAGGGGGAGTTACATGGAGGGTGAGGGCAGGGTGCTGACGGAGTTAAAGGGAGGGTGAGGGCAGGGACGCTATTTCTTTGATGCAGAGCAGCCCACAGGGGAGGCGGAGCTCAGTACTCAGAGAGGACTCTGAGCCTTGGTAGTGTACAGAGACAAACGCAGGATTTTCATGGGGGGGGGGGGGGGGGGGGGGGTTCCGTGTGTGTATTTTTCTGTTAGTAGCTAGGTCCAGCACTCAGTAGATCTCTCCACATACACTCGCTGGGTGCGCTCCGCAGATACCAGCAAGGACTCCGGGACATGTAGCAGCGAATGAAAATCAGAATAACAAGGATGTAGCAAACTGCAAAAAGAGGTAGTTAAATAATGATACCCATACAAAAGTGTGTATATATATATATATATATATATATATATATATATATATATATATATATATATATAATATGGGATGCGGATGGCATTTTGACATGTGGTCATAATGGTGATGCTGGAACTCCAACACTTGATGAAATGCAGACTCTGGATTCCCAAATGCCGACATCTTGATTGTAAGTATGCAGTGACTGTCAGTGTTAGCCCGTGGAAGGGCGAGGTTAGGTTTAGGGACCACCCCGGGGAGGGGGGTTAGGGCTAGGCTGCAGGGAGGGAGGGTTGGGGCTAGGCTGCGGGGAGGGTTAGGGCTTAGCTGCGGGGAGGGGGGTTAGGGTTAGGACCCCAACGGGGAGGGTTAGAGTTAGGGTGGGGTGAGTTAGGGTTAGGCTGCCGGGAGGGAGGGTTAGGTTTAGGCTGCGGGGAGGGAGGTTAGGTTTAGGCTGCGGGGAGAGGGGTTAGGTTTAGGCACCACTGGGGAGGGTTAAGGGGCGTCTTGGGAGAGGGTGAGTATACCTTCTGTCGGGATTGTCTGCATCGGAATGCTGTGGTTGGTCTTCTGACCGCCCACATCCTGGACGCTGGGAAATCATATCACACATAAATAAATATATATATATATATATATATATACATACATGCATATTAACACAAGACACACAAACACAGCTAGGACTTTGTGGGCCCCATAGCAACATTATGAAGGGCCCTCCACAGTTACATTACAAGAGCCTTCCACTGCTACATTGACATGAATATATTTACTCCTCCTCTCCCCCCCCCCTCCCCCCCCCCCCCCCACACACACACACACACACACACACACACACACACACACACACACACACACACACACACACACACAAAGATATCAGTGATCTGCTCACTGTCACATTAGTATAAATTAATTTGCTCCCTCTGACATTAATATTCTCTCCCTCCCAAGTGACATTAATAGGACTCTACTGCTCACACAGGTCGTCCTTGGCTCCTCCTCCATCAATACTTTGTTATCACCTGGGATGGGCAAGGGTAGATGCTAGATTGAAGTGGCGATGGCAAGGGACTGCAGGGAAGCACCAGTATCCGACTCCAGGCAGGTTCCTCAGTAGTAGTGTAAGGATGCCGAAGTGGTATGAAGCCGGTGGCCGTGTAAGTGAATCCCTGCTTACCTCCGTCTGCGCGTACACTCCCCCACTCGGCGTTGATTTCAGAGGACAAGAAAGACTCTCACTGTGGGCCCACTTCTCCCTTTACCTAGGGAATAAGT
The DNA here is from genome assembly GCF_028390025.1 of Pseudophryne corroboree. Taxonomy (NCBI): domain Eukaryota; kingdom Metazoa; phylum Chordata; class Amphibia; order Anura; family Myobatrachidae; genus Pseudophryne; species Pseudophryne corroboree. The sequence goes on along the minus strand of NC_086444.1, from coordinate 58,930,396 downwards.
GGCACACCGGGGGTGGCTGTGACGTTCACCGATTAGGTGAATGTCATCATCGGCCCGTGGGCCTCAGCTACCCAATCGTCACCTATTGGCACTTGCGCACCGAGGTGGGAGCGAGCCCGCTAGGCCTAGCGGGATCCCGCGATTGGTGCTAAACACGGACAAGGACACACACACCCAAATAATACTCACGCTGGTACTCTTGTCAACTTGCTTAATACGCCACTCCGCTCCTGCGGGAAAAGAATGACAGCAGCCTCCCTAAAACTAACCAACGGCTAACAACAAACTGAGCCTAACTACTATAACTACAACAATTTACTGGGATGGCTACTTCACCTAATCGCTAACAGCAGGTTAAGCAAACACAAGACCAATGCGGGTACAATATAAATGGAGAGTACCTTACCATCCGGTCCGACGCAGGTTCTGCCACCTCGCCCTAGTGGCGACCAACTCTCCACGGCTCTTCCCCACCCTGGGAGTGTACCCAAGGCGTGAGGGTCAGCCGACCCTCCGTGCCCAGCCTACAATGTACTCCGCCCGAGCGGCCGCACAGCTCGCTCGCCGAGGTGTGCAAAGGGCAAGTCTCCGCTTAATATGAAGACACCCTGATGATCTCCCCCTCCTGTTGGTGGGTACTGTGGGATGACCCGAACGTAGTGCCCTGGGACACCTTATGATTCCCTACCCCCCCCTCTGGCTAGGCGTTCTTATGGCCCACAGGCCTATGGCCCGTTATACCCCGGGCCTAATGACCGCCTGACTGTGTGATTAACCGGGGTTCGGGCCTAACGCCCAAAACCCCGCAGAAGAGATGGGTCGGGTCTGACCTTACAGGCCGCGGGCCGGGTGGAGCCCCGACTACGCGCGGCCTCCCAGGCCCAGACTCTCCGACCAACTTGCCCACGGGCCGGAAGGGCCCGACTGTCTGCCCACAGGCCGAGAGGGCCTGACTATGCCCACGGGCCTAGCGCCCGATCACCCGGTGGTCTAGGAGGAATGAGACTCGGCACGAGGCCGCTTACCGGGCCGTAGGGAGAGGCCGCGGTGGGGAGCTTCGTTAGCTCTTTTGCCTCCCACACACCGCGGCACTCTCCTCCGGGACCTCCGGTGGGCTCCTCCTCCGCGGTCGTCCCGACGTCTTCTTCTCGGCCGTCGACAGCCTCTCCGCGCTGGGACCTCTTCGGGCTTCTGCCTCCTGGCCGCTCCCGTCGCCGTTCCCGTCGCCGCTGCCGCCGCCTATGTCTTCTGTTCTTCCGTCTTCTTCTGGAGCTCTTCTCTGCTCCGTCCTCGGCGCCGACTGCCCGCTCCCGCTCCGCCGCGTCTGTTATAAGACGCTGGGAGGGGGCGGCGCTATGACGCGGCGAGCCTTGATTGGCTCGTCGCGGCATGCTCCGATTGGTGGGCCAGGCGCGAGCCCTGATTGGCTCCCGCCCGGCGCCATCCTCGCCCGCGATTGGAGGGGCTTGAATCCCACCGGATGCAAGCCCCTCCGTGCTGGGGACCCGCCGCAACGCCGCCGCTGACCGGGGGAAACGGGGACAGTGACTTCCCCCGTCCCCCCCAACCCGCTGCCCTCTCACAGTAGAATGCCATCAGGTTGCGCACGGCAAGTGCAGAGACCTCCGAAAAAATTGTGGTCCGACTCAGGGGGGGGGTTGGGTATGTAGAACTCCCCCCCCCCCCACTCCTTCCTTGCGTGCGGTGGTCTTCTTGGGCGTGCGGGCAGGAGGAGCGTATAATATTTGAGAGGCGCATCTCTTCATGTTGCCCGCTGCCCCTGCTGCCTGTGATGAGTGTTACAGGCGCTGGCAGCAGCGGCACCCGGCAGCAACAGGCGGGACATTGCAGCTCCGTTCGTAAGGAGGCAGAGAGGGGGAGCGCTGCTGCTGCCTGTCAGAGTGACAGGCGCTGGCAGCCGGCAGCGAAAGTGCACAAGGTAGCAGATCAGGGAGAGCGCCTCTCCGACCCGGCGCCTCCCTGCATTGCAGACCTCGCTGAGCGGGTGGCGCCGGGCCTGGCAGGAGTGCAGGGGAGAGTCTGGGAGCCTTCCTACCAGCGGAGCTGTGTGGGAAAATGGCGCTTGTGTGCTGAGGAGATAGGCTCCGCCCCCTTCTCGGCGGCCTCTCCCGCTTTTTCTGAGGTAAAATGACAGGAGTTAAATACATCCATATAGCCCAGGAGCTATATGTGATGTATTTTTAGTCATATATAGTGTTTTCATTGCGTCTCAGGGCGCCCCCCCCAGCGCCCTGCACCCTCAGTGACCGCGGTGTGAAGTGTGCTGAGAGCAATGGCGCACAGCTGCAGTGCTGTGCGCTACCTTTATGAAGACATGGACGTCTTCTGCCGCCGATTTCTGGACCTTTTCTGTCTTCAGCATCTGTAAGGGGGCCGGCGGCGCGGCTCCGGGACCCATCCATGGCTGGGCCTGTGATCGTCCCTCTGGAGCTAATGTCCAGTAGCCAAGAAGCCCAATCCACTCTGCACGCAGGTGAGTTCGCTTCTTCTCCCCTTAGTCCCTCGATGCAGTGAGCCTGTTGCCAGCAGGACTCACTGAAAATAAAAAAACCTAAGTCTATACTTTTATTCTAAGCAGCTCAGGAGAGCTACCTAGATTGCACCCTTCTCGGCCGGGCACAAAAACCTAACTGAGGCTTGGAGAAGGGTCATAGGGGGAGGAGCCAGTGCACACCACCTAGTCCTAAAGCTTTTATTTTTGTGCCCTGTCTCCTGCGGAGCCGCTAATCCCCATGGTCCTGACGGAGTCCCCAGCATCCACTTAGGACGTCAGAGAAATATAGGATCTGACAGGATATATGCTTTAAAAGAATACCGAGGTGATCTATATTGATTAGTATTTAGTCTCAATAATAGAGACAGTTTGAAAATTGGTGTCACTGAAATTAAACTATAAATTAGAGATTGTATGTGCTGCTACTTCTAAGAGGGTTATCTATAATATGGTGATTTCTGTCCTAAGAACCAGAAGGGATATGAATTTCCCAATTGTGTAGATATTTATTTATTGGTTCATCATATTTATACACTATTTAAACATACGCCTCTTGAAAGTGATATACACCTTCCCGTGTAAAATTGAGAAATGTGTTATATATGAGATAGTATATCCTACATTTGCACACTATTTAAACATACGCCTTCTGAAAGCAATATACACCTTTTTCGTGTGAAGTTGAGAAATGTGTTATATATGAGACAGCACATCAATTATCTGTTCTCATGTACGACTTTTTCTCCCTTATCTTTTTTTGGGCCATAACTGTATTTTACTATTATGAATACAGAATGCATTAAACCTACATTTGTACGACCACTACAGTCTGGATAAAATAGACTGATAGACAGAGTGTACACATGTTACAAATCACAATTTTGTTTTCCTCCCTTATTTCATGTATTCTTTAAGGTTGAGGATAACCCTGGGAATTCATTAAGGTAATTATTCAATTAACCTTTCTCTTTATTATTGTTGCTTCACGGCGTAGTAAGGTTTCATATGCAAACAGTCACATACTCTCTTTTGAGAATAGTTCATGTCAGACTCACGTCTAGGACTTTAGACCTAATAAGTCACGCTAATAGGCAATATTTACAGTCATTAGCATAACTAATTCTCATGAATATATCACTAAGTTTGATATCATTATTGCAATTTTTTCTGCCCCTACTAATTTTGGAATTCTACCAATATCTGACTATTTGAAATTAGTGGCAACTATCTGTGGTTTCACTCTCAGGCTATTAAATACTCCTAGATGCCTGGACATAGACATTTATTTTAAATCATGAAATAAAAGTTATATTTTATTCAACAAATATTACAAAAGAGTGCGCCACACACTAAGCTTCTTTTTTAATGTAGTACCCACTAGTGGTCTACATTAATCACTTTCAGAAATATAACACTACACAGTAAGAAACTGGATGTTTATCACAGGGTAATTGTACTATAAACCCCTGACTAAGTGCACTCTTTCTTACTAACACTGACTAAAAAGGCAGGTAGAATACTTAAGTGTCATGTAAAGGCACAGCGCTGACAACCAGGCGGCTTTACATAGGAGGATTTGCCCAAGCAGTCCCAGGAACAGTGAGCTGAGGGATAATGGCGCCGCAGACACTGACAGGGAGTGAGGAAAAGACAGAGATGTAGCTCCAGGGCGGGAACACTTGCTGGAAATGGCGCCCTGGGGCTGGGAGAGGGGCTTCAGGTCTAAGCCTTATCCCCCTTGCTGGCAAAACCACCGGGTACTGTGGGCGATATTAGAATCGGTTTTAAGAGAAAACCTGACCTGCACCCATGCCCTGGTGATCTAGTGGGATCGCCTGTATCCACAGTGTCCACCGCTAGCGCGCGCGGCCCGCCTCCCACTGACCGCGCCGGATCGCGATAAAGACCGGGTCCCGCGAGCGGGACCCACTTACCACCTCCCGAAGCGCGGCCACGCGATCCTGGAGAGCCCCAGCCGTGTGTGTCTAACATGAAGAAAACCGGAGCCTCCGCTGTAGGTACCCGGCAACCACCGCTGCTGCCCTTGAATTCTTCACTTTTTACCTCATAAAAAGCTTTTCTCAGGGCTGCTTGGAGCAGCCCCTCTGTTAAGTGCCTGCTTACTGCAGCACCAACTGACAAACTGAGCTCCTGTGCTGGGAGGCGGGGTGATATAGGAGGCGGCGCTGTGCATTCTGGGAACAGTCAAAGCTTTGAGCCTGTTGGTGCCTCGGATCAAGATCCTTTTCTACACCCCATTGTCCAGACTTGTGGAGCCCAGTGTACCCCGCAGCAGAAATACTAATTATTTTACATGCATATATATTATAATGAGAGATAGATAGATAGATAGATAGATAGATAGATAGATAGATAGATAGATAGATAGATAGAGTGGCACTCCATGATTTAAAAAAATAAAAAAACAAGTGGTTTACAGTATTTCAATGATTCGGGGGATGATACCCCGTCATCAGGAGCAAGTGGCCCTGATGACGAGGTATCATCCCCCGAAACGTTGAAATAAATGTTTTTCACTTTTTCAAATCCGGGAGTGCTGCCCTATTTATCTATGCATACAGAGGTGTAAGCAAATGCACCACGTGAAGGCACCCAGGTAAATTAAATTGAATGGTACCGTTTGTGCAGGGAGTGCCAGATACACAAAAAGATATATATATATATATATATATGTATATATATATATATAAAATCTAGGATGTGTTATTTTAGTGTTCCCTTTATTTTTTTGAGCAGTGTGTATATATATATATATATATATATATATATATATACATACAGTATATATATATATATATATATATATATATACACACTGCTCAAAAAAATAAAGGGAACACTAAAATAACACATCCTAGATCTGAATGAATGAAATATTCTTATTAAATACTTTGTTCTTTACATAGTTGAATGTGCTGACAACAAAATCACACAAAAATTATCAATGGAAATCACATTTATTAACCCATGGAGGTCTAGATTTGGAGTCACACTCAAAATTAAAGTGGAAAAACACACTGCAGGCTGATCCAACTTTGATGTAATGTCCTTAAAACAAGTCAAAATGAGGCTCAGTAGTGTGTGTGGACTCCACGTGCCTGTATGACCTCCCTACAATGCCTGGGCATGCTCCTGATGAGGTGGCGGATGGTCTCCTGAGGGATCTCCTCCCAGACCTGGACTAAAGCATCCGCCAACTCCTGGACAGTCTGTGTCGTTGGTGGATGGAGCGAGACATGATGTCCCAGATGTGCTCAATTGGATTCAGGTCTGGGGAACGGGCGGGCCAGTCCATAGCATCAATGCCTTAGTCCTGCAGGAACTGCTGACACACTCCAGCCACATGAGGTCTAGCATTGTCTTGCATTAGGAGGAACCCAGGGCCAACCGCACCAGCATATGGTCTCACAAGGGGTCTCAGGATCTCATCTCGGTACCTAATGGCAGTCAGGCTACCTCTGGCGAGCACAAGGAGGGCTGTGGGGCCCCCCAAAGAAATGCCACCCCACACCATTACTGACCCACTGCCAAACCGGTCATGCTGGAGGATGTTGCAGGCAGCAGAACGTTCTCCTTGGCGTCTCCAGACTCTGTCACGTCTGTCACATGTGCTCAGTGAGAACCTGCTTTCATCTGTGAAGAGCACAGGGCGCCAGTGGCGAATTTGTCAATCTTGGTGTTCTCTGGCAAATGCCAAACGTCCTGCACGGTGTTGGGCTGTAAGCACAACCCCCACCTGTGGACGTCTGGCCCTCATACCACCCTCATGGAGTCTGTTTCTGATTGTTTGAGTAGCACATGCACATTTGTGGATTGCTGGAGGTCATTTTGCAGGGCTCTGGCAGTGCTCCTCCTGTTCCTCCTTGCTCAAAGGCGGAGGTAGCAGTTCTGCTGCTGGGTTGTTGCCCTCCTACGGCCTCCTCCACATCTCCTGATGTACTGGCCTGTCTCCTGGTAGCGCCTTCATGCTCTGGACACTACGCTGACAGACACAGCAAACCTTCTTGCCACAGCTCGCATTGATGTGCCATTCTGGATGAGCTGCACTACCTGAGCCACTTGTGTGGGTTGTAGACTCCGTCTCATGTTACCACTAGATTGAAAGCACCGCCAGCTTTCAAAAGTGACCAAATCATCAGCCAGAAAGCATAGGAGCTGAGAAGTGGTCTGTGGTCACCACCTGCAGAACAACTCCTTTATTGGGGGTGTCTTGCTAATTACCTATAATTTCCACCTGTTGTCTATTCCATTTGCACAACAGCATGTGAAATTGATTGTCAATCAGTGTTGCTTCCTAAGTGGACAGTTTGATTTCACAGAAGTGTGATTGACTTGGAGTTACATTGTGTTGTTTAAGTGTTCCCTTTATTATTTTGAGCAGTGTATTATATATACAGGGCCGGTGCTAGGGTGTTTGGCGCCCCCCTGCAAACTATAAATGTGCGCCCTCCCATACTTTACAAAGGGACAGCGCACGTCGAAAAAAGGGATGTTGTCTCACAAGGAAGGGGCATGGCCACACAATTGTACCCCCATTTAACACGCCCCCAGTAGTGGCGCTGCTTACACATAACAGCGCAGTTGTAGCACAGCTTACACACAATGCCACAGTAGTAGCGCCGCTTACACATAACGCCCCCAGTAGTAGCGCCGCTTACACATAATAAACCCAGTAGTAGCGCAGCTTACACGTAATGCCTCAATAGTAGCGCATCTTACACGTAACTCCCCAGAAGTAGCGCTGCTTACATGTAATGCCCCAGTAGTAGCGCTGCTTACACATAATAAACGCAGTAGTAGCGCAGCTTACACGTAACACCCCAGTAATAGTGCAGCTTACACGTAACGCCCCAGTAGTAGCGCAGCTTACACGTAACGCCCCAGTAGAAGCGCAGTTTACACGTAACGCCTCAGTAGTAGCGCAGTTTACACGTAACGCCCCAGTAGTAGCGCAGCTTACGCGTAACGCCCCAGTAGTAGTGCAGCTTACACGTAACGCCCCAGTAGTAGCGCAGTTTACACGTAACGCCCCAGTATTTGCGCAGCTTACACGTAATACCCCAGTAGTAGCGCAGCTTACACGTAATACCCCAGTAGTAGCGCAGCTTACACGTAACACCCCAGTAGTAGCACTGCTTACATGTAATGCCCCAGTAGTAGCGCAGCTTACACGAAACGACCCCAGTAGTAGCACCGCTTATACATAATAAACCCAGTAGTAGTGCAGCTTACACGTAATGCCCCAGTAGTAGCACAGCTTACAAGTAACGCCCCAGTAGTAGCGCAGCTTACACGTAACGCCCCAGTAGTAGTGCAGCTTACATGTAACGCCCCAGTAGTAGCGCAGCTTACACATAACGCCCCAGTAGTAGCGCAGCTTACACGTAACGCCACAGTAGTAGCGCAGCTTACACGTAACGCCCCAGTAGCAGTGCAGCTTACACGTAACGCCCCAGTAGTAGAGCAGCTTACATGTAACGCCCCAGTAGTAGCGCAGCTTACACGTAACACCCCAGTAGCAGCACAGCTCACATGTAACGCCCCAGTAGTAGCGCAGCTTACACGTAACGCCCCAGTAGTAGCGCAGATTACACGTAACACCCCAGTAGTAGCGCAGCTTACACGTAACGCCCCAGTAGTAGCGCAGCTTACACGTAAAGCCAGAGTAGTAGCACCACTTACACATAATAAACCAAGTAGTAGTGCAGCTTACACGTAATGCCCCAGTAGTAGCGCCGCTTACACGTAACGCCCCAGTAGTAGCACAGCTTACACGTAACGCCCCAGTAGTAGTGCAGCTTACACGTAACGCCCCAGTAGTAGCGCAGCTTACACATAACGCCCCAGTAGTAGCGCAGCTTACACGTAACGCCACAGTAGTAGCGCAGCTTACACGTAACGCCCCAGTAGCAGTGCAGCTTACACGTAATGCCCCAGTAGTAGAGCAGCTTACATGTAACGCCCCAGTAGTAGCGCAGCTTACACGTAACACCCCAGTAGCAGCACAGCTCACATGTAACGCCCCAGTAGTAGCGCAGCTAACACGTAACGCCCCAGTAGTAGCGCAGCTTACACGCAACACCCCAGTAGTAGCGCAGCTTACACGTAACGCCCCAGTAGTAGCGCAGCTTACACGTAAAGCCCCAGTAGTAGCACCACTTACACATAATAAACCAAGTAGTAGTGCAGCTTACACGTAATGCCCCAGTAGTAGCGCCGCTTACACGTAACGCCCCAGTAGTAGCACAGCTTACACGTAACGCCCCAGTAGTAGCGCAGCTTACACGTAACGCCCCAGTGGTAGCACCACTTACACATAATAAACCCAGTAGTAGTGCAGCTTACACGTAATGCCCCAGTAGTAGCGCCGCTTACACATAATGCCCTAGTAGTAGCGCAGCTTACACGTAATGCCCCAGTAGTAGTGCAGCTTACATGTAACGCGCCAGTAGTAGCGCAGCTTACATGTAACACCCCTGTTATAGCGCAGCTTACATGTAACGCTCCAGTAGTAGCGCAGCTTACACATAACGCCCCAGTAGTAGCGCAGCTTACACGTAACGCCCCAGTAGCAGCGCAGCTTACACGTAACGCCCCAGTAATAGCGCAGCTTACACGTAACGTCCCAGTAGTAGCTCAGCTTACACGTAACGCCCCAGTAGTAGCGCAGCTTACACGTAACGCCCCAGTAGCAGAGCAGCTCACACGTAACGCCCCACTAGTAGCGCAGCTTACACGTAACACCCCAGTAGTAGCGCAGCTTACATGTAATGCCCCAGTAGTAGCGCAGCTTACACGAAACATACCCAGTATTAGTGCCGCTTACACGTAACGCCCCAGTAGTAGCGCAGCTTACACGTAACACCCCAGTAGTAGCACAGCTCACACGTAATGCCCCAGTAGTAGCACAGCTTACACGTAAAACCCCAGTAGTATCGCAGCTTACACGTAATGCCCCAGTAGTAGTGCAGCTCACACGTAATGCCCACAGTAGTAGTGCAGCTTACATGTAACACCCCAGTAGTAGCGCAGCTTATAAGTAACGCCCCCAGTAGTAGCACCGCTTACACATAATAAACCCAGTAGTAGCGCAGCTTACACGTAACACCCTAGTAGTAGCGCAGCTTACACGTAACGCCCCAGTAGTAGCGCAGCTTACACATAATGCCCCAGTAGTAGCGCAGCTTACACGTAACGACCCCAGTAGTAGCACCACTTACACATAATAAACCCAGTAGTAGTGCAGCTTACCCGTAACGCCCCAGTAGTAGTGCAGCTTACACGTAACGACCCCAGTAGTAGCACCACCACTTACACATAATAAACCCAGTAGTAGCGCAGCTTACATATATCACCCCAGTAGTAGCGCAGCTTACACGTAACACCCCAGTAGTAGCGCAGCTTACACGTAACACCCCAGTAGTAGTGCAGCTTAGATGTAACGCCCCAGTAGTAGCGCAACTTACACGTAATGCCCCAGTAGTAGCGCAGCTTACACGTAACGCCCAAATAGTAACGCCCCAGTAGTAGCGCAGCTTACATGTAATGCCCCAGTAGTAGCGCAGCTTACACGTAATGCCCAAATAGTAACGCCCCAGTAGTAGCGCAGCTTACATGTAACGCCCCCAGAAGTGCAGTTTATTCACATTCCCCCCTCCCCCGCACACATACATAAATACACACACAAACACACATACACACACACACACACACATAGACTTACACGTAACGCCCCAGTAGTAGCGCAGCTTACACGTAACGCCCCAGTAGTAGCGCAGCTTACACGTAACGCCCCAGTAGCAGCGCAGCTCACACGTAACGCCCCACTAGTAGCGCAGCTTACACGTAACACCCCAGTAGTAGCGCAGCTTACATGTAATGCCCCAGTAGTAGCGCAGCTTACACGAAACATACCCAGTATTAGTGCCGCTTACACGTAACGCCCCAGTAGTAGCGCAGCTTACACGTAACACCCCAGTAGTAGCACAGCTCACACGTAATGCCCCAGTAGTAGCACAGCTTACACGTAAAACCCCAGTAGTATCGCAGCTTACACGTAATGCCCCAGTAGTAGTGCAGCTCACACGTAATGCCCACAGTAGTAGTGCAGCTTACATGTAACACCCCAGTAGTAGCGCAGCTTATAAGTAACGCCCCCAGTAGTAGCACCGCTTACACATAATAAACCCAGTAGTAGCGCAGCTTACACGTAACACCCTAGTAGTAGCGCAGCTTACACGTAACGCCCCAGTAGTAGCGCAGCTTACACATAATGCCCCAGTAGTAGCGCAGCTTACACGTAACGACCCCAGTAGTAGCACCACTTACACATAATAAACCCAGTAGTAGTGCAGCTTACCCGTAACGCCCCAGTAGTAGTGCAGCTTACACGTAACGACCCCAGTAGTAGCACCACTTACACATAATAAACCCAGTAGTAGCGCAGCTTACATATATCACCCCAGTAGTAGCGCAGCTTACACGTAACACCCCAGTAGTAGCGCAGCTTACACGTAACACCCCAGTAGTAGCGCAGCTTAGATGTAACGCCCCAGTAGTAGCGCAACTTACAAGTAATGCCCCAGTAGTAGCGCAGCTTACACGTAACGCCCAAATAGTAACGCCCCAGTAGTAGCGCAGTTTACATGTAATGCCCTAGTAGTAGCGCAGCTTACACGTAATGTCCAAATAGTAACGCACCAGTAGTAGCGCAGCTTACATGTAACGCCCCCAGAAGTGCAGTTTATTCACATTCCCCCCTCCCCCGCACACATACATAAATACACACACACACACACACACACACACACACACACACATAGGGGTAAATTTACTAAGATTCGTATTTTCCCGTTTCAGGTCAAAGTTCAATCACGAATGACATCGAAAGTGTAAAACTGCAACTTTTTGAATTTGTTACGATGGATTTACTAAGCTGTCGTATTCAGGTTTTTCTTTTCTTCCGATGTCGATGTCATTCGTGTTTTTTTTGTGTTTTTTACGGCAGTGATTAGCAAAACACTGCCGACTTTTTTACAATTAATCTCGGCCGGATCTGTGTGATCCGTGCTGGGGTTCTATTTTTTTTTTTTTTTTAATTAAACACTGTAAAATTTTAAAAAAAAATTGCGTGGGGTCCCCCCTCCTAAGCATAACCAGCCTCGGGCTCTTTGAGCCGATCCTGGTTGCCGAAATATGGGGGAAAAAATGACAGGGGTTCCCCCATATTTAAGCAACCAGCATCGGGCTCTGCGCCTGGTCCTGGTCCCAAAAATACGGGGGACAAAAAGAGTAGGGGTCCCCCGTATTTTTAAAACCAGCACCGGGCTCCACTAGCTGGACAGATAATGCCACAGCCGGGGGTCACTTTTATATAGTGCCCTGCGGCCGTGGCATCAAAAATCCAACTAGTCACTCCTGGCCGGGGTACCCTGGGGGAGTGGGGACCCCTTCAATCAAGGGCCCCCCCAGCCACCCAAGGGCCAGGGGTGAAGCCCGAGGCTGTCCCCCCCATCCAATGGGCTGCGGATGGGGAGGCTGATAGCCTTTGTTGTAAAAGAAAAGATATTGTTTTTAGTAGCAGTACTACAAGGCCCAGCAAGCCTCCCCCACATGCTGGTACTTGGAGAACCACAAGTACCAGCATGCGACGGAAAAACGGGCCCGCTGGTACCTGTAGTACTACTACTAAAAAAATACCCAAAAAAAGACAAGACACACACACCGTGAAAGTATAATTTTATTACATACATACACACATACATACATACTTACCTTAAGTTCCCACGCAGGTCGGTCCTCTTCTCCAGTAGAATCCAAGGGGTACCTGTTGAAGAAATTATACTAACGAGATCCAGGGGTCCAGGCTCCTCGGGAAATCCAGGGGTAATCCACGTACTTGAAAAAAATAACAAAACGGTGTCCCGACCACGAACTGAAAGGGGACCCATGTTTGCACATGGGTCACCTTTCCACGAATGCCAGAAACCCACTTTGACTTCTGTCTAAGTGGGTTTCTTCAGCCAATCAGGGAGCGCCACGTTGTAGCACTCTCCTGATCAGCTGTGTGCTCCTGTCCTCACTGACAGGCAGCACACGGCAGTGTTACAATGTAGCGCCTATGCGCTACATTGTAACCAATGATGGGAACTTTCTGCCCTGCGGTTGACCTAAAGTGACGTCACCGCTGAGCAGAAAGTTCCCAGCATTGGTTACAATGTAGCGCATAGGCGCTACATTGTAACACTGCCGTGTGCTGCCTGTCAGTGAGGACAGGAGCATACAGCTGATCAGGAGAGTGCTACAACGTGGCGCTCCCTGATTGGCTGAAGAAACCCACTTAGACAGAAGTCAAAGTGGGTTTCTGGCATTCGTGGAAAGGTGACCCATGTGCAAACATGGGTCCCCTTTCAGTTCGTGGTCGGGACACCGTTTTGTTATTTTTTTCAAGTACGTGGATTACCCCTGGATTTCCCGAGGAGCCTGGACCCCTGGATCTCGTGAGTATAATTTCTTCAACAGGTACCCCTTGGATTCTACTGGAGAAGAGGACCGACCTGCGTGGGAACTTAAGGTAAGTATGTATGTATGTGTGTATGTATGTATGTAATAAAATTATACTTTCACGGTGTGTGTGTCTTGTCTTTTTTTGGGTATTTTTTTAGTAGTAGTACTACAGGTACCAGCGGGCCCGTTTTCCGTCGCATGCTGGTACTTGTGGTTCTCCAAGTACCAGCATGCGGGGGAGGCTTGCTGGGCCTTGTAGTACTGCTACTAAAAACAATATCTTTTCTTTTACAACAAAGGCTATCAGCCTCCCCATCCGCAGCCCATTGGATGGGGGGGGACAGCCTCGGGCTTCACCCCTGGCCCTTGGGTGGCTGGGGGGGGACGACCCCTTGATTGAAGGGGTCCCCACTCCCCCAGGGTACCCCGGCCAGGAGTGACTAGTTGGATTTTTGATGCCACGGCCGCAGGGCACTATATAAAAGTGACCCCCGGCTGTGGCATTATCTGTCCAGCTAGTGGAGCCCGGTGCTGGTTTTAAAAATACGGGGGACCCCTACTCTTTTTGTCCCCCGTATTTTTGGGACCAGGACCAGGCGCAGAGCCCGATGCTGGTTGCTTAAATATGGGGGAACCCCTGTCATTTTTTTTCCCCATATTTCGGCAACCAGGATCGGCTCAAAGAGCCCGAGGCTGGTTATGCTTAGGAGGGGGGACCCCACGCAATTTTTTTAAAAAAAATAAGCACTTTCCCACCCCTTCCCACTGATATACATGCACGGATCTCATGGATCCGTGCATGCCTATCCAATCACGAATAAAAAAAAAAGGTCTGTTTTTTTTTAGCACTTTTTTACGAGTTGTAATTTTTCACGGCAGTGTTTGTTTTTTTTTTGCTTTGCACTTCTTAGTAAATGACCGAGATTCATACTTAAACAGCCGCGTTTTGACCGATGGTGTATTCATTCGTAATTTTTTACTTGGACTTGCAAAAAATTACGAATGCCCTCATCTCTGCCGTGATTAGTGTTTAGTAAATTACCGAGATGACACTTTGATGAAAAAACGGCATCTCGGTCAAAATCGTGAGCTTAGTAAATTTCCCCCATAGACTTTCTCACTTAGTCTCCCTGGCTGGCAGGATCTGGAGCAGCATATCCTCCTCTCCTCTGTGGCACAGCAGTCTGATGGTCCCGTGTATCCCCGCCCCCTTCGCCTGTTTAGCTCCACCCCCTCCATCCATGTAGCTCCACCCCCTCCTTCCGATCAGTCACTGTCACAGGAGGGGAGGGGGAGAGGAGGCTTTCAGCTGCCGGCGCCGCTGCCTGTCATGCAGTGACAGGCACAGTGGCCGGCAGCAGCAGGGGGCCCAGGCGCAGCAGTGGGGATGCAGAGCAGGCAGAGTGCCTCTCCTGCCTGGCGCCTACCTGCACTGCATCCCTTTGCTGGGCGGGTAGTGCCGGGTCTGTATATATATATATATATAACACAAATATTCAGAGTGCGCACAGATACAATGGCATAATTAAAATTGAAATAATTACTCAAAGTAAAATCCAACCAGCATAACCGGAATGATAGAAAGATTATTTTTAATACACGTTAAAATTTGTCATACACGTTGTTCCATAAGCACAATACACATTTATGCAGAAACAGTGTATGCTATATATATCTCATAAAACCCAACGCGTTTCGTCCATTATGGACTTCATCAGGGGTACAAGTCACAGCTGGTAGGGTAAATAGAGGAGAGAAGAGGAGAAAAAAGAGCAAATGAGATACATCAAAACAGTAACATATCTTCATCAACCAGTTCACTTCATAGATTCATTTCACAATATATCAAAAAACAAGAGGGATATGGGAAATACCTCATGGTGTGACATTAAAGTTGATAAACGTATCTCTACAATCAAGAGAACTAGATGTTGAGGAAAGAGGGATATTCTCAAATCTATTCTTAGGTATATAATATCATACTTACTGGAATAATGCTTTAGCAAATTTCCTACAAGATGATCTCACTGTGAAGAGTGATAAAACGTGATATATATCTCTAATGGAGAGAGAGTGTTAATTAGATTTAATCAAGCTAACTATATACCAGCTAGAGGGTTGATTATTACTTACATAATGATACTAGAAACTCTCGTGAACTTCTAATCAGCTGCTCCTTAATTGTGGTTCCTTGTAGGTACTTTCTATGGAACACATAGATTTTTTGCTACTGATAAGGATTTAACCCATTGCAGCCCAATTTGTATTTAAGGTATATTCAGATACTTACATTTAATTATGGGGCAAATGACCAATTAGATTGTGTCCTCCAAGATTAATGAAAGTTCACAAGGGATCTAAATAGATTAAATAATGTTCATGGTAATTTCTAACAATAATATTATAATCGGACAGTGGACTGGGATAGTGAATCTACTTACTTTAAAGTCAAGCCAATAACACCAAACAAAATGTCCAGTGAGGAAAGCAGCTGTAATAAATAGAAATAATCAGATCTTTACCTCACAATCAATTAGGTGAGAGGTTGATCAATTTAATTTAAGGTCGTAAAGTAGTACTTACACTAAAAGATTCTGGATGTGTGTCAGCCTCCTCTCCTGGATGGTAAGTGAACTGGAGAGGCTATATCTGGCCTATTTATACCTAGGAGTGAATTACCTCACTTCCTATGCTCTAATGATTGGTTGATCGAATAGATCTAAATAAGTGTATATCCAAGGTGTAGCATGGGAAATCTACCCTATGCTCTGTACAGCATGAAATTGTCATCCATATAGGTCTTAAAAAATGACCTTAATGTTCATATAACAACTTAAATAGCAGGCTTCCGTCCTGCGTTCCACCTAGATCATGGTGGAACGCATGGACTTCCGCCTAGTGCGTACTTCCTGTAACTGAGATGAATGTATATAACATCATCAGTTAACCTAATGGGATTAATTAAGCCCAGAGAGGGGGAATGTATGTTAAGCCCAGGGAGAGACGTATTGGGGCTGGGAAGTTTTAAGATCCCATTCGGCACGTCTGCCGCGGATCTCCCCGCTTTGCGTTCCAACCGCATCACCTGTGGAGCGCACCGCGTCATTACCGGATGTTGTCATGCGTTCCACCCATAAGCGATACTGGAACGCATATCTACCTACTCAGTTTGCACGTTAATGCTGGGCTCAATGGTGTATTCCATTATCGGACAAATCAAACGCACTGCAGATGGAAAAATTATGTAATTTATAGTTGTTATTTTGCGAATAGGACCCTATTTCCTCAATACCTTTACAAGGGTTCACAATTTACACACAGTATGACATCCATACAATACAGTGCAATATTATGGATACCACCAATACTACATATGACTTTATAAAGAGAATAATAGTATATGATCAGACATAAGTTGTAATATACAGTCGAATAGACAGACCCTCTATAATAAGTATAGCAATGTGATAAAGATGTGCCATAATTGTGTAATATCATATATCAGCATGGCCAAAAATATGTTTTAAAAATTGTTAGATAGATAATCTAGTATACGATAGGGAAACTTTATAATGATAACAGTATATACCCTAGGTGAACGTTTTCATATCTTAAATAGGACACCTAGGTCTGTTCTAGGTCAATATAAGATCAGAACCATTCATACCACGATGTTTACATATCAAAATGACTGTTGATCTCTAACAACCTAAAAAAGAGACTATATCAATGTTTTCATTGAGACCTAACGGATAAAGAGTGTTCAGTGTATAAATCCAATAGGATTCTTGCTTTGCTAGTGTTAAGTCTCTATCACCTCCTCGTCTGTCAATTTTGATGTGTTCTAAGACGGTGAAGGTTAGACCTGTTACTGATGAATTATGGACCTCGGCGAAATGCCGGGGTAAACTATGCGACATCATTTTGTTTTTAATGTTTCGTAGATGTTCCTGGATCCTAATTTTTATTTTTCGTTTAGTCTTCCCTATATATGAGAGGCCGCATGGACAAGTTATTTTATATATTACGTATTCCGTAATGCAGGTGACCCGATCTTTCAAAACGTGGAATCTACCATTGTCCATTCTCAATTTGACGGAGGCCTTTTGCATATGTTTACAACAAATACACTGATTGCATGGAAAACATCCCCCTTTATTACTTAAAAATTGATCAGGCAATGGGTTCTGAGATTTTTCCATTTTTAAAGAGCTCGGTGCTATTAAGCTTTTGAGGTTCCGCGCTTTTTTGAAAATTAACACAGGTTTGTCTGGCAGTGTGGGTCCTAAAATCGGGTCCTTCTGTAATATATTCCAATGTTTGGTCACAATTTTTTTAACTTTGATAGCATCTTTACTAAATTGAGTGACAAAGGATCTAGATTTGTCAACACTAATGGAGGAAGTGGGTTGTTTGACACTGATAAGTTCAGTCCTAGATCTTTTCGATGCCTTTGATCTTGCTTCGTTCAGGCGTTTCCTATTATAACCTCGTTCTAAGAATCTATTAAATATAATAGTAGATTGTTCCCAATAGTCCGAGATGTTACTACAATTTTTTCTCAGTCTGACAAATTGGGAATAAGGTACCCCATTCTTCCAAATAGAGTGGTGACAGCTGTCTTGAGGTATATAACTATTGGCGTCCACTGACTTAAAAAAAGTCTTAGTGGTCACCCCTCCTATGCTGCATCCTTTCAGTTCTAAATCGAGATAATCTATTGTTATGGGGTCTGTTTTAAATGTGAACTTAAGGTTATAATCGTTCTTATTTAGATGATCCATAAAATTCTCGATACTTTTCACATCTCCCTGCCAGATGAAGATCAAATCATCTATATATCTTCTATACAGCCTTATATAAGTGTTTTCAAACTCTGTATCATACACATATTCGCTTTCCCACTTGCCCATTAATAAGTTAGCATACGATGGGGCGAATTTAGTCCCCATCGCTGTGCCTTGTTTCTGCAATAGGTAAGTACCATCAAATTCAAAAAAGTTGTGATCCAAGATGAACCTAATACAGTCCACAATAAATGCAATCTCCAAAGGGGTATTATTGGGATCTTGTTCCAAGACATGTCTAACTGCTTCTATCCCCTTATCGTGTGGGATAGAAGAGTAGAGCGCTTTTACATCCACTGTTAGCCATCTATTATCGGTAGACCAATCATAATCCTCAACAAGTCTCAGAAGACTTGTAGAATCTTTAATATGAGATTTATTCAACAGGACATAAGGTTGCAACTTCAAGTCTATATAATGCGAAAGATTTGATGTCAGGGAGTTTACTCCTGCAATAATAGGACGTCCTGGTGGTAACTCTCTATTTTTGTGAACTTTCGGTAATTGATAGAATAGAGGCATAGTGGGAGATTTTTTATAAAGGTAGTCAAACTCTTCTTTGCAGATTAAGTTGTTCCTTTTGGCATTATTCAAGAGTTCATACAATGAGTTTTCCAGTATATTATATGATTCTTTTAGATACAAGGTTCTATCTTGTAACACTACCTACCACTTCAGAAACAGGAATCATCAACTTATCAACGAAGGAACTTTCTATTGCCGAAAAATCGGTACTAGCAAAGGGCCTAAAATTTGCTCCGAATGAGAAAACGGACAAATTTAACCTGTTTATTGATTTAAATCGATATGTTAGGAACTTAACGGTACAAAGACATTTTTTAAAAAATCCCGTCCCCAAATTATCCTACGAGCCCAAAGAAAAACCTCTCGTCTCTCTTCCCTCAAAATTCTATCCCGTGGAGTCCCGCGGGAGCCATGTGGATATCTTTTATGAGTCCGTCAGAGATGACTTTAGGAAAATGAAAACCTATAACCCTAAATATAATAACAATATTACCCCATTAGAAAGAAATGCTATTAAGAATCTAGCAAAAGATTCAAGCATAATTATTAAATCGGCCGATAAAGGGGGTGCGGTAGTGTTACAAGATAGAACCTTGTATCTAAAAGAATCATATAATATACTGGATGATGAAACAACATATGTCAAATTAGATAAAGATCCGACTGCTGAATTTCAAAACTCATTGTATGAACTCTTGAATAATGCCAAAAGGAACAACTTAATCTGCAAAGAAGAGTTTGACTACCTTTATAAAAAATCTCCCACTATGCCTCTATTCTATCAATTACCGAAAGTTCACAAAAATAGAGAGTTACCACCAGGACGTCCTATTATTGCAGGAGTAAACTCCCTGACATCAAATCTTTCGCATTATATAGACTTGAAGTTGCAACCTTATGTCCTGTTGAATAAATCTCATATTAAAGATTCTACAAGTCTTCTGAGACTTGTTGAGGATTATGATTGGTCTACCGATAATAGATGGCTAACAGTGGATGTAAAAGCGCTCTACTCTTCTATCCCACACGATAAGGGGATAGAAGCAGTTAGACATGTCTTGGAACAAGATCCCAATAATACCCCTTTGGAGATTGCATTTATTGTGGACTGTATTAGGTTCATCTTGGATCACAACTTTTTTTGAATTTGATGGTACTTACCTATTGCAGAAACAAGGCACAGCGATGGGGACTAAATTCGCCCCATCGTATGCTAACTTATTAATGGGCAAGTGGGAAAGCGAATATGTGTATGATACAGAGTTTGAAAACACTTATATAAGGCTGTATAGAAGATATATAGATGATTTGATCTTCATCTGGCAGGGAGATGTGAAAAGTATCGAGAATTTTATGGATCATCTAAATAAGAACGATTATAACCTTAAGTTCACATTTAAAACAGACCCCATAACAATAGATTATCTCGATTTAGAACTGAAAGGATGCAGCATAGGAGGGGTGACCACTAAGACTTTTTTTAAGTCAGTGGACGCCAATAGTTATATACCTCAAGACAGCTGTCACCACTCTATTTGGAAGAATGGGGTACCTTATTCCCAATTTGTCAGACTGAGAAAAAACTGTAGTAACATCTCGGACTATTGGGAACAATCTACTATTATATTTAATAGATTCTTAGAACGAGGTTATAATAGGAAACGCCTGAACGAAGCAAGATCAAAGGCATCGAAAAGATCTAGGACTGAACTTATCAGTGTCAAACAACCCACTTCCTCCATTAGTGTTGACAAATCTAGATCCTTTGTCACTCAATTTAGTAAAGATGCTATCAAAGTTAAAAAAATTGTGACCAAACATTGGAATATATTACAGAAGGACCCGATTTTAGGACCCACACTGCCAGACAAACCTGTGTTAATTTTCAAAAAAGCGCGGAACCTCAAAAGCTTAATAGCACCGAGCTCTTTAAAAATGGAAAAATCTCAGAACCCATTGCCTGATCAATTTTTAAGTAATAAAGGGGGATGTTTTCCATGCAATCAGTGTATTTGTTGTAAACATATGCAAAAGGCCTCCGTCAAATTGAGAATGGACAATGGTAGATTCCACGTTTTGAAAGATCGGGTCACCTGCATTACGGAATACGTAATATATAAAATAACTTGTCCATGCGGCCTCTCATATATAGGGAAGACTAAACGAAAAATAAAAATTAGGATCCAGGAACATCTACGAAACATTAAAAACAAAATGATGTCGCATAGTTTACCCCGGCATTTCGCCGAGGTCCATAATTCATCAGTAACAGGTCTAACCTTCACCGTCTTAGAACACATCAAAATTGACAGACGAGGAGGTGATAGAGACTTAACACTAGCAAAGCAAGAATCCTATTGGATTTATACACTGAACACTCTTTATCCGTTAGGTCTCAATGAAAACATTGATATAGTCTCTTTTTTAGGTTGTTAGAGATCAACAGTCATTTTGATATGTAAACATCGTGGTATGAATGGTTCTGATCTTATATTGACCTAGAACAGACCTAGGTGTCCTATTTAAGATATGAAAACGTTCACCTAGGGTATATACTGTTATCATTATAAAGTTTCCCTATCGTATACTAGATTATCTATCTAACAATTTTTAAAACATATTTTTGGCCATGCTGATATATGATATTACACAATTATGGCACATCTTTATCACATTGCTATACTTATTATAGAGGGTCTGTCTATTCGACTGTATATTACAACTTATGTCTGATCATATACTATTATTCTCTTTATAAAGTCATATGTAGTATTGGTGGTATCCATAATATTGCACTGTATTGTATGGATGTCATACTGTGTGTAAATTGTGAACCCTTGTAAAGGTATTGAGGAAATAGGGTCCTATTCGCAAAATAACAACTATAAATTACATAATTTTTCCATCTGCAGTGCGTTTGATTTGTCCGATAATGGAATACACCATTGAGCCCAGCATTAACGTGCAAACTGAGTAGGTAG
Source organism: Pseudophryne corroboree (assembly GCF_028390025.1). Lineage (NCBI taxonomy): Eukaryota > Metazoa > Chordata > Amphibia > Anura > Myobatrachidae > Pseudophryne > Pseudophryne corroboree. The sequence continues at coordinate 58,909,001 of NC_086444.1, read as the reverse complement.
ATATGCGTTCCAGTATCGCTTATGGGTGGAACGCATGACAACATCCGGTAATGACGCGGTGCGCTCCACAGGTGATGCGGTTGGAACGCAAAGCGGGGAGATCCGCGGCAGACGTGCCGAATGGGATCTTAAAACTTCCCAGCCCCAATACGTCTCTCCCTGGGCTTAACATACATTCCCCCTCTCTGGGCTTAATTAATCCCATTAGGTTAACTGATGATGTTATATACATTCATCTCAGTTACAGGAAGTACGCACTAGGCGGAAGTCCATGCGTTCCACCATGATCTAGGTGGAACGCAGGACGGAAGCCTGCTATTTAAGTTGTTATATGAACATTAAGGTCATTTTTTAAGACCTATATGGATGACAATTTCATGCTGTACAGAGCATAGGGTAGATTTCCCATGCTACACCTTGGATATACACTTATTTAGATCTATTCGATCAACCAATCATTAGAGCATAGGAAGTGAGGTAATTCACTCCTAGGTATAAATAGGCCAGATATAGCCTCTCCAGTTCACTTACCATCCAGGAGAGGAGGCTGACACACATCCAGAATCTTTTAGTGTAAGTACTACTTTACGACCTTAAATTAAATTGATCAACCTCTCACCTAATTGATTGTGAGGTAAAGATCTGATTATTTCTATTTATTACAGCTGCTTTCCTCACTGGACATTTTGTTTGGTGTTATTGGCTTGACTTTAAAGTAAGTAGATTCACTATCCCAGTCCACTGTCCGATTATAATATTATTGTTAGAAATTACCATGAACATTATTTAATCTATTTAGATCCCTTGTGAACTTTCATTAATCTTGGAGGACACAATCTAATTGGTCATTTGCCCCATAATTAAATGTAAGTATCTGAATATACCTTAAATACAAATTGGGCTGCAATGGGTTAAATCCTTATCAGTAGCAAAAAATCTGTGTGTTCCATAGAAAGTACCTACAAGGAACCACAATTAAGGAGCAGCTGATTAGAAGTTCACGAGAGTTTCTAGTATCATTATGTAAGTAATAATCAACCCTCTAGCTGGTATATAGTTAGCTTGATTAAATCTAATTAACACTCTCTCTCCATTAGAGATATATATCACGTTTTATCACTCTTCACAGTGAGATCATCTTGTAGGAAATTTGCTAAAGCATTATTCCAGTAAGTATGATATTATATACCTAAGAATAGATTTGAGAATATCCCTCTTTCCTCAACATCTAGTTCTCTTGATTGTAGAGATACGTTTATCAACTTTAATGTCACACCATGAGGTATTTCCCATATCCCTCTTGTTTTTTGATATATTGTGAAATGAATCTATGAAGTGAACTGGTTGATGAAGATATGTTACTGTTTTGATGTATCTCATTTGCTCTTTTTTCTCCTCTTCTCTCCTCTATTTACCCTACCAGCTGTGACTTGTACCCCTGATGAAGTCCATAATGGACGAAACGCGTTGGGTTTTATGAGATATATATAGCATACACTGTTTCTGCATAAATGTGTATTGTGCTTATGGAACAACGTGTATGACAAATTTTAACGTGTATTAAAAATAATCTTTCTATCATTCCGGTTATGCTGGTTGGATTTTACTTTGAGTAATTATTTCAATTTTAATTATGCCATTGTATCTGTGCGCACTCTGAATATTTGTGTTATATTTTATCTATCGTCTCCCACTAGCAGGGAGACTTTTCAAGAGGTGCTGCCCTATCCTTGGTACAGCGCGAATTAAGGGTATTGTTGTATATATATATATATATATATATATATATATATATATATAAAAAAACAGTCTAGGTAGGGAGCACATATATATATATATATATATATATATATATATATACACACAGTACATACACAGTTCCATTTTGACATCCAAGTGAACAGCAGTGAGGAGGTATTATATATGCACTGTATTTAATACTGGGATATACTGGAATATGCGTTGTTAATCCCCAATTGAGGTGACGATATTGAACAAAGTTGTGTGATTTAATTTCTCTATCGAGTTTTACCTACATCTACCATGTACCTGTATAGGGTTTATTAAGACACACACCCCTGATGAAGTCTCCCAGGAGACGAAACGCGTCTGTGTTTTTTCTGTGATGTCCACTGTGACCCCAAAGGGGATGAACAATAATTGTACCTTCGAAATTTTAATTAATTATGTTGGACTTTTAATTGTGTATTTGTATTATCATACAAAGACCAAAGAGAGGGCTACTAACATTGTGAACCTGATTGGAGCGCCATACCGCTATTGTTTATATATATATATATATATATATATATATGAAAAAAAGAAATAATGGAGGGCGCAATGGTGAGTATAGAATTACAAGTTTTTACTGGCATCAGTATCACTCACGTACATTTAAAATAAAAGTTAACCAGCGCGATGTAGATCATCAGTGGAGCCTCCGGAAAACCGCACCAACGAACCCCGTCGCTCACAGGTTAACTGCAGCCGCTAAATCCTTCTAGCCGCACGGACTTGAATAACGGACCACACGCGCTGACACTTCAGACAATTGATCCTTGAACCTCGTCCTGCTGGCCACGTCCAACGCGTTTCGTCGTAAGACTTCGTCAGGGGGTGTGGCTAACATCAATATCCCATACAATTTATAGCAGACCAGCATAATTGACTTTGAGCAGCATCAATAATTAAATGACATCATATAAAATGCAAATAACATCAACAAACAACATACAATATTCTTAAAACATATATGTTATCCATAGTAACAACACTGGCAGTTTCTATATAGGATTAAAAAAAAAAAATTGAGAAAGAGGTCATAGACACTAAAGTTAGGAAATTCCAGCGTGATCTTTTGGATTATAAGAATGGTAATGTGAGAAATTGGAATGGTAACAATATAAATAGAATTGCCTATAGACATAATGAGTCTGCATATAGCAACAGGGGACAAAATAGGAATAATTATAGAGATAATGGCTGGCAGCAGATTCCGTCTAGGAAATATAGAAAGCCAATTTATGATGATAGAGTGGATATCCCTTTAACTAATAAATATGCCCCCTTGAGTACTCCTAATAGAAGGGAAGGGTTTAAGAAGGATTTTGTGAGGAGAGATCAAAACTGGAGGAATCGGATAGAAACCAATGTGACAGCAGGGTCATACAGCCCAAGATCAAGACTAAAACGAAAAATACAAGAAGAAATAAGAGAGGAAAAAGAGGAGGAAAGAACAAACAAACAGAGAAAGCAGAATTATTAACTGGGATTTTTAATCTGTCAGATTATGAATTAAAACAGAGTGAAATTAGATTATTGCAGAAAGGTTTATCATTTGCTCCTAATGTAGGTCCCAATAATTTTGAGTTGTTTATAGATGCCAATAAATTCGTTAGAACTTTGACCTTAAAGAGGCATTTTGTTAAAAATGACAGTGTGGATAAAAAGAAGGTGTATAATGAGGATATCCAGAATTTTACAGGTTTGAAAAGAGGCTCTAACTATTACCCACTAGAATCTCGTGGTAGCTATATTGAGACTTTCTCTAAGAACATTTTAAAAGATTTGGATACATTATGTCAGAGTGATAAAAGGTGTAAAGATAATTTGGATAAAGAAGAAAGAAAAGCCATTATGGAACTTGAGGAAAATAATAATATTATAATTAAGATGGCCGATAAGGGTGGAGGTGTGGTTATTTTGAATAGAACTGATTATTTGGAAGAGTCCTTTAGATTATTAGGTGATGAGATTACTTATGCTAAATTAACCTCTGATCCTACTCAGAGAATTGTTGAAGATATTAGACTACTATTGGAAGATGGTTTTAAGAAGGGTTGTTTAAGCAGAGAAGAGATTAATTATATATATAATCCACATCCTAGACTTGCGATCTTTTACCACTTGCCAAAGATCCATAAACGGCTGATGAAACCCCCTGGTCGACCTATAATTGCTGGGATTGACTCGGCAACATCCAAATTATCTCAATTCATTGATGTTTACATCAAAAATTATGTACTTGGTTTAAAATCCTTCATCAAAGATTCTACTCATGTTTTAAGAAATCTTGATTCAACTGTTTGGGAACCCACGTATAGCTGGTGTACTATTGATGTAGAATCCCTCTATACGTGTATTCCTCATAAAGAGGGACTGGAAGCTATCTACTTTTATTTGAGCAATGATGAAACCCTGTCACGATCCGGGTATCTGGACGCCATTTCTTACCCATCAGATGCCTCCTAAGGCTGGCTCAGCGCTCCAGGACCGGATCCCATCTGTTATCCTGATGTGTACATTCCTGTATCCTCTCCTGTCACTCTGGGACGCTGTCACAGTAAACGCCATATTACACCTGGCATGGCGTCTCCCGCGGCCTCCGCCGCCGTCCCTGAACTTCTGCATGCAGAGTGTCTGAGTGGCGATTACGTCAGCCGCGGCCTCCGCTGTGTCCGCGTGGTTGGATGTGCATCTGTCAGCCTGGCGCCTCCTGTCTCCGGTGGCCGGCGCCGCCATTACTGTTTTCATTACCACATGGATTACAAACCAAACTTCCCTCCAAGTGTCTGCATGGGCGCAGCCATCTTGGATTCTGTCAGCTGATCATTTCCACCAATCTGTTCTCAGTATTGATAATCTGCATAATTGCCTAGCCAATCCCTTCCTTGCTGCAGGTATAAATACACTGTGCCTGAGCAAGGAAGGCGTCAGTGCTTTGGTTGTCAAACCTAGTTCCTGTTTGTCTCTCTCCTGTGATTGTCTTCCAGGTTCCAGCTCCTGTCTCAAGACTTCCACCATAGAGACCCGCACCAGCATTCCACCTGCGGTGTAGCCTGACTCTCCAATCCATTGTGGATTCATCTGTTTCCAGCTACAACATTACCTGCTTCCAGCTCAGCTTCCAGCAGAGTACAGCTTCCCTTAAAGGGCCGGTGTCCTTTCTACACTTTACCACTCTCCACCGGTATTATTATTTCTCCGCTCTCAAGTTCTACATTTCAGTTCATATTTCATCGCTCCCAAGTTCATTTATTATTTAACTGGTTCCAGCCAGTATCCACTCCGTGCTAACAACAGTCTGGTTCCAGCCAGTATCCACAGCAGCTGTTTTATCTTCAGCAACCCAGCTTTTCCTGGAACACCAGCTGGCACAATCCTGGGTTATCTCCATTGCTACAGTCGGGCCTGGTAAGGACTTTCCATCTAGAAGATCATAAGAACTATCTCACACTACCAGTGCCCTGTGGCTCCTGCCATCCTGTAGTACCCAGGAACTGTATTTATTCTTTGCTGACTTTTACGTTTTCTTTTACTGCTGCTGTGTTGCGGAGTTGTCATAATAAACATCATTGACTTTTATCCAAGTTGTCGTGGTCACGCCTTCGGGCAGTTATTATTCATGTTACTTACATGTCCAGGAGTCTGATACAACCTCCCAGGTTCCTGTACATCTCAGCCCCTACAACTGAGGCTGCCTCCCGTCAGCTCAGGCCCTCAGTTGTGACAGTAAGCACTGACCTAATGAATCCAGCCGGAGACCAGGATCAAGCGGCCAGGCCGATGCAAGAACTGGCAGCCCGACTAGAACATCAGGAGGCTGCACAGGGCCACATCATCCGCTGTCTCCAGGATCTCTCTACTCGGCTGGATGGGATTCAGACAACTCTCCGTGGATCAGGCGCGTCTGGTGCGTCAACCACAGTGACTCCAGCTATAACCCCACCCACCTTACCCATTTCTGCTCCACGTCTTCATCTTCCAACGCCAGCAAAATTTGACGGATCTCCAAGATTCTGCAGGGGATTTCTCAACCAGTGTGAGATTCAGTTTGAGCTACAACCTGGCAATTTTCCCAGTGACCGTACAAAAATTGCCTACATTATTTCTCTTCTCAGTGGCTCAGCCCTTGATTGGGCATCACCGTTATGGGAGAGGTCCGACACCCTGCTATCTTCCTACACTGCCTTCGTGTCAACATTCAGGCGCATCTTCGACGAGCCAGGCCGGGTAACCTCAGCTTCATCCGAGATTCTCCGTTTACGCCAGGGGTCACGTACTGTAGGACAATATCTGATACAGTTCCAGATCCTGGCATCCGAACTGGCATGGAACGACGAGGCCCTGTATGCTGCATTCTGGCATGGCTTATCTGAGCGTATTAAAGATGAGTTAGCTACCAGAGACTTACCTTCTAAGTTAGATGAGCTAATCTCACTCTGCACGAAAGTTGATTTACGTTTCAGAGAGAGAGCAACTGAGCGTGGAAGATCATCTGCTCCAAAATGATCTCCTCTCCATCTCCTCAAGATTGTAATCTCCCAGTCTCGCTTCAAGTTGCTCAACGTTATCGGAACGTCATTGCCCTCCTTGATTCCGGAGCAGCTGGGAACTTTATTACCGAAGCCTATGTTAAACGGTGGTCCCTACCCACCGAGAGACTTCCTTCGTCCATTTCTTTAACTGCCGTGGATGGCAGCAAAATTTTTGATGCAGTTATTTCTTTAAGGACTCTACCAGTTCGTCTGAGAGTGGGAGTTCTTCATTCCGAACTTATTTCTTTTTTAGTGATTCCAAGAGCCACACATCCTGTGGTCCTGGGCCTTCCATGGCTCCGTCTTCACAATCCTACAATTGATTGGACGACTACTCAAATCCTGGCATGGGGTTCCTCCTGTGCTGAGACATGTTTGTTTAAAGTATTGCCTGTCTGTTCTTCCTCCCCCAGGTCGTCTGATGTTCCACCTCCTCCATATCAAGATTTCACGGATGTGTTCAGTAAAGCTTCTGCTGATATCCTTCCTCCTCATAGAGAATGGGACTGTCCGATTGATCTCGTTCCAGGGAAGGTTCCACCTCGAGGCCGAACTTATCCGTTGTCTCTGCCTGAGACGCATTCTATGGAGGAATATATTAAAGAGAACCTAGCAAAGGGGTTCATTCGACCTTCTTCTTCTCCAGCCGGCGCAGGCTTCTTTTTTGTAAAAAAGAAAGATGGTGGTCTGCGGCCGTGCATCGACTACAGAGGTTTGAACGACATTACCATCAAGAACCGTTATCCTTTACCCCTGATTACTGAGCTCTTTGACAGAGTTAGCGGAGCTACCATCTTTACAAAGCTGGACTTGCGAGGTGCATACAATCTCATCCGGATCCGTGAGGGTGACGAGTGGAAGACCGCCTTTAACACCCGTGACGGACATTATGAGTACCTCGTCATGCCCTTCGGATTGAGCAATGCTCCAGCTGTCTTCCAGCATTTTGTCAATGAGATCTTCAGAGACATTCTATACCGTCATGTCGTGGTCTATCTAGACGATATCCTCATTTTTGCCAACGATTTAGAGGAACATCGTTTTTGGGTTAAAGAGGTTCTGTCCCGTCTCCGTGTCAATCATCTCTATTGCAAATTAGAAAAATGCGTCTTTGAAGTCAAGTCCATTCCGTTTCTAGGGTACATTGTGTCCGGTTCCGGACTAGAGATGGATCCTGAGAAACTACAAGCAATCCAAAATTGGCCGGTACCCTTAACCCTCAAAGGGGTCCAGAGGTTCTTAGGGTTCGCCAACTATTACCGAAAGTTTATACGAGACTTTTCCACCATTGTGGCGCCTATTACTGCTTTCACTAAGAAGGGTGCTAACCCGTCCAAGTGGTCTGAAGAAGCCATGCAAGCATTTCATCTTTTAAAACAAAGGTTCATCTCTGCGCCTGTTCTGAAACAGCCTGACATCGACTCTCCTTTCATCTTAGAGGTGGATGCCTCCTCCGTTGGAGTAGGAGCGGTGTTATCTCAGAGGGCTAAAGATGGCCATTTACACCCTTGCAGTTTCTTCTCCCGGAAGTTCTCCCCAGCTGAGCGCAACTATGCCATTGGCGACCAGGAGTTGCTAGCCATCAAGCTCGCTCTAGAAGAGTGGAGGTATCTGTTGGAGGGAGCTTCTCATTCAATCACCATACTTACAGACCACAAGAACCTTTTATACCTGAAGGGCGCACAATGTCTCAACCCTCGTCAGGCCAGATGGGCACTTTTCTTTTCCAGGTTCGACTTTAAACTCCAGTTCTGTCCGGGCTCTCAGAATCGCAAGGCCGATGCCCTTTCCCGCTCATGGGAGCAAGAAAATGAGTCAGAGTCTTCAGACAAGCATCCTATTATAAATCCGTTGGCATTCTCCACGGTAGGGATGGACTCTACGCCCCCATCAGGGAAAAGTTTTGTGAAGCCGATGCTAAGGAAGAAGCTCATGCATTGGGCCCATGCTTCCCGTTTTGCCGGACATACAGGTATCCAAAAAACCCTGGAGTTTATCTCTAGGTCCTATTGGTGGCCAACTCTGAAAAAGGACGTCTTGGAGTTTATTGCATCTTGCCCAAAGTGTGCCCAACATAAAGTATCCCGCCAGTCGCCTGCGGGGCAACTGGTTCCACTATCCGTTCCCCGTCGACCCTGGACCCACTTGTCGATGGATTTCATTACAGACTTACCCATGTGCAACAAGTTCAATACCATCTGGGTGGTAGTTGACCGGTTCACCAAGATGGCACACTTCATTCCTCTCACCGGTCTTCCGTCAGCTTCCAAGTTGGCTCAAGTATTCATACAAGAGATCTTCCGACTCCACGGTCTTCCTGAAGAAATTATCTCAGATCGAGGAGTTCAATTCACAGCCAAATTCTGGCGAAGTTTATGTCAAGTCCTTCAAGTCAAGCTAAAGTTTTCCACGGCTTACCATCCTCAGACCAATGGTCAAACCGAGAGGGTGAATCAGGACTTGGAGGCCTTCCTCCGCATCTATGTGTCCTCCTCTCAAGATGACTGGGTTCAATTACTTCCCTGGGCCGAGTTCTGTCATAACAACCAGTATCATTCTTCATCTGCTTCAACACCATTCTTCACTAACTTTGGATTCCACCCTAAAGTCCCTGAGTTCCAACCGCTTCCAGCAACTTCTGTTCCCGCAGTGGATATCACCTTGCATCAGTTTGCCAATATCTGGAAGAGCGTACGATCAGCTCTGCTCAAGGCATCGTTCAGGTACAAGAAGTTTGCGGATAAGAAGCGTCGAGCAGTTCCTGCTCTCAAGGTGGGTGATCGGGTATGGTTATCCACGAAGAATTTGAGGTTAAGAGTTCCCAGTATGAAGTTTGCACCTCGCTATATCGGTCCTTTCAAGATTGAACAAGTCATCAATCCTGTTGCTTACAGACTTCAGTTGCCTCCCTTCTTAAGAATACCCAGGACATTCCATGTTTCCCTGTTGAAACCGCTGATCTTGAATCGGTTTCATTCCTCACTTCCTCCAACTCCGAAAGTCCAAACTCAACGAGGCGTTGAGTATGAAGTGGCCAAGATCCTGGACTCACGTCACCGTTACGGTCAACTACAATATCTTATTGACTGGAAGGGTTATGGTCCTGAGGAACGTTCATGGACCAATGCTTCTGATGTCCATGCTCCTGCCTTGGTCCGGAGATTCCATTCCAAGTTTCCTCAAAAGCCAAAGAAGTGTCCTGGGGCCACTCCTAAAGGGGGGGGGGGGTGCTGTCACGATCCGGGTATCTGGACGCCATTTCTTACCCATCAGATGCCTCCTAAGGCTGGCTCAGCGCTCCAGGACCGGATCCCATCTGTTATCCTGATGTGTACATTCCTGTATCCTCTCCTGTCACTCTGGGACGCTGTCACAGTAAACGCCATATTACACCTGGCATGGCGTCTCCCGCGGCCTCCGCCGCCGTCCCTGAACTTCTGCATGCAGAGTGTCTGAGTGGCGATTACGTCAGCCGCGGCCTCCGCTGTGTCCGCGTGGTTGGATGTGCATCTGTCAGCCTGGCGCCTCCTGTCTCCGGTGGCCGGCGCCGCCATTACTGTTTTCATTACCACATGGATTACAAACCAAACTTCCCTCCAAGTGTCTGCATGGGCGCAGCCATCTTGGATTCTGTCAGCTGATCATTTCCACCAATCTGTTCTCAGTATTGATAATCTGCATAATTGCCTAGCCAATCCCTTCCTTGCTGCAGGTATAAATACACTGTGCCTGAGCAAGGAAGGCGTCAGTGCTTTGGTTGTCAAACCTAGTTCCTGTTTGTCTCTCTCCTGTGATTGTCTTCCAGGTTCCAGCTCCTGTCTCAAGACTTCCACCATAGAGACCCGCACCAGCATTCCACCTGCGGTGTAGCCTGACTCTCCAATCCATTGTGGATTCATCTGTTTCCAGCTACAACATTACCTGCTTCCAGCTCAGCTTCCAGCAGAGTACAGCTTCCCTTAAAGGGCCGGTGTCCTTTCTACACTTTACCACTCTCCACCGGTATTATTATTTCTCCGCTCTCAAGTTCTACATTTCAGTTCATATTTCATCGCTCCCAAGTTCATTTATTATTTAACTGGTTCCAGCCAGTATCCACTCCGTGCTAACAACAGTCTGGTTCCAGCCAGTATCCACAGCAGCTGTTTTATCTTCAGCAACCCAGCTTTTCCTGGAACACCAGCTGGCACAATCCTGGGTTATCTCCATTGCTACAGTCGGGCCTGGTAAGGACTTTCCATCTAGAAGATCATAAGAACTATCTCACACTACCAGTGCCCTGTGGCTCCTGCCATCCTGTAGTACCCAGGAACTGTATTTATTCTTTGCTGACTTTTACGTTTTCTTTTACTGCTGCTGTGTTGCGGAGTTGTCATAATAAACATCATTGACTTTTATCCAAGTTGTCGTGGTCACGCCTTCGGGCAGTTATTATTCATGTTACTTACATGTCCAGGGGTCTGATACAACCTCCCAGGTTCCGGTACATCTCAGCCCCTACAACTGAGGCTGCCTCCCGTCAGCTCAGGCCCTCAGTTGTGACAAACCCTAAGTGAAGATCAGAGACTCTTTCTAATTGAATGCATACGTTTCGTACTTAACAATAATTATTTTAAATTTCAGGGCCATTTTTTTAACATGTGCTGAGGAGTACGGGTTTACTCCTAGAGGAGGACTGCTGCAAAAGTACATTTGGACTGATATATGGACTGATATATATTTCAAAGACTCTGTGTGAGATTGCGCGACATCTTTTCTATATATATATATATATATATATATATATATAAAGGAAAGGAGCAAATGCCACCGGTGCCTTCTGTGATTAGTTAGTACAACAGGAAGAAAACAGCGGCACTCTCATGGTCTTGTTCAAATAATGCAATGAATTGGCATACGAAAGGGTACCAACGTTTCGAGGCTATTGCAGCCCGTTTGTCAATGTCCGAAAACAAAAGGGGCTGTAAAAGCCTCAAAACTTTGGTAACCTTTTGTATGCCAATACATTGCACTATTTGAACAAGTCCATTGGAGTGCCGCTGTTTTCTTCCTCTTACTGTATATATACAGATGGAGCCTCGCTCATCTTGGCTTCTCTGCTGCGCCTAGGTGCACCAAGGTTTATTAGCATAAGCCTTTCATCTATTGTTCTCAGCTGCAATACAATACAGAGAGAACAATACAGCAAGGGATTAAGTCAGAACAGCAGGGGATTAAGTCCGACTGCCATGGCTCACTTAATCCTATTAAAGACAAAGATGAAGTGGGCCCCATCTGTGTGTGTGTGTGTGTGTGTGTGTGTGTGTGTGTGTGTATATATATATATATATATAAAATGTATTTATTTTTTGCTGCTCTGACTGCTGACCTGTGCCCATGCTACTATTGGGAGTCTGATCACTGATCTTTGTGATTTCTTTGCAATACACCAATGAGAGTTTTTGGTCAACAGAGAGAAAATGTGTTACTGATTTAGGGCATTTTTTTATGCCATTATTTTCAACTTGTTTGGATACGCACCAGCAATTTTTTCTTCAAATGATATAGGTTTTATGCAGCAGAGCAATCTCAGAAACCAAAGTCTTCATACACACTTGGAAGCCTAGATTGAAAGTTTGTACCCCTGATGAAGTTGCTAAGACGAAACGCGTAGGGTTCACCAAGCAGCATTCAACATGTCTATGTGTATCCGATCTTCACCCAGAACTCACACCTTTGCTAAGGTGAGGGTGGTAGTGATTCCATCTTTGTACCTAGACGTGTTTATGAATTATTGGTGTTTGTAAAAGATTATGGACTAGATACGTCATCGCTTGGAAAGTGATAAAATAGAGAGTTAAAAAGTACCAGCCAATCAGCTCTTAACTGCCTTTTTTCAAACACAGCCTGTAACATGGCAGTTAGGAGCTGATTGGCTGGTGCTTTTTCACTCTCCATTTTATCACTTTCCAAGCGATGATGCATCTAGCCATATGTCTTTTTTAAACAAGTAAAGAATTATTCAAATTTAAAAACAAAAATATATATATGTCTGATTTTTTTTTTATTTTTTGGGTGATTTTGGTGAGAGGGTCTATTGCAGGGGAGCTGTTTCCAACCCTCGGAACAAATCCTTGATGGCCTGAACATTGATCGGCCATTTGAGACAACATTTTAACTGAATCTACAGTTGTGTATATACTAGCGCACAGAGATATTGTTGTTATTTGTATTATCATTCTAGGTTCCTACTAGCAGGGGTTCCATCTCTAGTGCTGCTTACAGTTCAGCAAAGTTTATGAGTATATTTGTAACTATATATATATATATACACAAAAGTATCTTTATCTTGCGCCAACTCAGTAGCGGCACACTGGGAGAGGTCTTTGTTGGAAAACCTCAAACACATGCAAAGAGAACATAAATTCCCAAGTGCGCTAATAGTGAAAATGTAGTTACACAAATCTTCCAGCGGTTAATTCTTCGGAAAATGTAGACTGGAGGATATTTAGATCTGGGGACCTGTAACAGACACCCCTCACCAAAAAGTCACCCAAACAAGAGGCCAACAGGCCAATTAATAAAAAGTTTTTTTTAATAACATATATTTGAACATATGAATTTTGGTACACAATTCAAGATATAAAATTGTATCAATAAAACACAGCCACAACCAACATGTTTGTAGGATGGAATTCTAGATACTCCCTCACCTTTTTCAAGGTGCGAGCTCAAAGGGAGTATCTTCACAAACTAGGGTGTGATTTTCTGACTGACAAACCCAACGCGTTTCGTCTGATCGACTTCATCAGGGGTAACTTGTTTGGGGAAAAAGATAATGTTCTATTTGAGAAAAACTGCTATTATGAGATAGGGAAATTATATATACATATATGTGTATATATATGTATAGACACATATATATTTTAAGTATGTAAAACATTTTTTGTATATATATACCTACCACATATAGGGAAAAGGATGAATTGCACTTGATAAATTCTTATGGCAGATCGTAACCTAAAATATAAATAGCACATTCTAAGATGTGTTTATTTGATGGAACTACTAGGACATTTTTATTATTAATATCCATTTTGATGTTACAAATAGTGACTAAGACATACCTCTAAATAGGGATTAATCAAATTCTCCTTTATTAGAATTTAATGGGTACAGCTCCTATATTCGTGCTTCTAACTGGAGCTTAAGTGGTTATCCTTTATGTATATATAAAATCTATAGAATAGTGTTTTTGTAAACACTGCCTGATGGGAAGAGAAAGAAGATTAGATGGAGGCCATTTTTAATGGTTTCCCACCTCATAATTAATCCTAAAAAATAAACGGAAAAATAACATACCTTAAAACTAATCAAAATTCCTCCAGGGCCGTCTAAAAAATCTTAATCATAGTCCATTGGGACTGTCAGCAACCATATATTGGCGTTTTTGCAGACTGCCAAAGAAATATGCAAATATTGGTATTTATATAAAAATATTTGTCCATGCAATTTATTACATGGTCAAGCCGATTATATTATAGATATACCTAAAATGTGGTCTTCTACTCTTATGGTGAAAATTATTTCTTTTTTCAATGTTGACTCACGTAAAATTCTGAAAGCATTCAATTTTAGTTTTTAGTGTAAGGTGTGTCAGTCATAGAAGATCACTAGCACATATATGAGTGTACATACCAAAGCTTCTTTGGCAGTCTGCAAAAACGCCAATATATGGTTGCTGACAGTCCCAATGGACTATGATTAAGATTTTTTAGACGGCCCTGGAGGAATTTTGATTAGTTTTAAGGTATGTTATTTTTCCGTTTATTTTTTAGGATTAATTATGAGGTGGGAAACCATTAAAAATGGCCTCCATCTAATCTTCTTTCTCTTCCCATCAGGCAGTGTTTACAAAAACACTATTCTATAGATTTTATATATACATAAAGGATAACCACTTAAGCTCCAGTTAGAAGCACGAATATAGGAGCTGTACCCATTAAATTCTAATAAAGGAGAATTTGATTAATCCCTATTTAGAGGTATGTCTTAGTCACTATTTGTAACATCAAAATGGATATTAATAATAAAAATGTCCTAGTAGTTCCATCAAATAAACACATCTTAGAATGTGCTATTTATATTTTAGGTTACGATCTGCCATAAGAATTTATCAAGTGCAATTCATCCTTTTCCCTATATGTGGTAGGTATATATATACAAAAAATGTTTTACATACTTAAAATATATATGTGTCTATACATATATATACACATATATGTATATATAATTTCCCTATCTCATAATAGCAGTTTTTCTCAAATAGAACATTATCTTTTTCCCCAAACAAGTTACCCCTGATGAAGTCGATCAGACGAAACGCGTTGGGTTTGTCAGTCAGAAAATCACACCCTAGTTTGTGAAGATACTCCCTTTGAGCTCGCACCTTGAAAAAGGTGAGGGAGTATCTAGAATTCCATCCTACAAACATGTTGGTTGTGGCTGTGTTTTATTGATACAATTTTATATCTTGAATTGTGTACCAAAATTCATATGTTCAAATATATGTTATTAAAAAAAACTTTTTATTAATTGGCCTGTTGGCCTCTTGTTTGGGTGACTTTTTGGTGAGGGGTGTCTGTTACAGGTCCCCAGATCTAAATATCCTCCAGTCTACATTTTCCGACGAATTAACCGCTGGAAGATTTGTGTAACTACATTTTCACTATTAGCGCACTTGGGAATTTATGTTCTCTTTATATATATATATATATATATATATATATAAAATAAAAACAATTTTCCAAGTGCGCTAAGTAGATCGTATTTACAATCGTCCTTCCAGCGCTATTTTCATAGATGTAAGATGTAGACTGGAGAACATTTGTATCTGGGGACCTGTAACAGACACCCCTCACCAAAAAGTCACCCAAACAAGAGGCCAAAGCCCAATTAATATAAAATGTTACTTTAATAACATGCGTTTGAACAAATGTAATTTTACATAAGGTTCATCATGTAATATTCACAAGAAAAATAAATCATAAAAACGTCAATAAAATACAACCAGTACGTTTATGTGATGTAATCTCTAGATACCCCCTCACCTTTTTCAAGGTGCGAGCTCGAGAGGGAGTAACTTCACAAACTAAGTGTCACTGACCTGATTTGGGAGTGTTGTGGACTCGGGGCTTCTTCCGATGACCGGGAAGAGGAACCGCTACTGGGTCGCAGTAGAGATGGCTGGATGTAGGTCTTCCTCATGCAGGATTAAGACGGCAGGCAGGAAGCACGGAAGAATTCTTGAAGGTTTCCTGAAAGACAAGACTTGTAGAAATACTGAATACTGAGGTACTGTGGTGTTGGAGGCACTGTGGTGTTAGAGGCACTGTGGTGTTGGAGGCACTGTGGTGTTGGAGGCACTGAGGTGCTGGTAGTACAGGTACTGAGACACACAGGTGCCAGGAGCACAGTGAGACTGAATGCTGAGGCACTGGAGGCACTGAAGTGCTGGAGGCACGGAGGTGCTTGGAGGCACGGAGGTGCTTGGAGGCATGAGGTGCTTGGAGGCACGAGGTGCTTGGAGGCACGGAGGTGCTTGGAGGCACGGAGATCACAGGAACGTGGGAGCTCTGGAATCACAGCTTCTGCGGGAGAAACGAAGATACTCAGGCACCGGATCTCTGCCCGGCGTCTGGTTTTGAATTCCCCGCCCTTGCCTGATTGGCGGAGCAGGCAGGTGACGTCAGTCCTGCTCCGCCTCCTTGACCTCACTATGATGGCGGCGCCCTCGCTCCGGGAAGCCGCCGGAGGAACGCGCCGACCCGCCGCTGGAACCGGAGATCGCCGGGAGAAGAGAGGCGCCGGGCAGACCAGGTCACCCGCAGGGACAAGCGCGGCCGCCGCTGCCCGCGGTGAGTGACAGTACCCCCTCCTCCAGGAGTGGCCCCTGGACACTTTCCGGGCTTAGTTGGATGTCTGGAGTGGAAGATCCGAACCAGTCGAGGAGCCGTTACCTCAGTAGCCTTAATCCAACTTCTCTCCTCAGGACCATAACCCTTCCAGTCCACCAAGTACTGTAATTTTTTATGAAGATAACGAGAGTCAAGAATAGCTTTGATTTCAAACTCCGCTCCAGCTTCTGTCACTACAGACGTTGGCCTAGGGGATGCTGAGTGGAACCGATTCAGAATGAGGGGACGGAGTAGAGAAACATGAAAGGCGTTAGGTATTCGAAGGTGGGAAGGCAATCCCAGTTTACAGACCACAGGATTTAAGACTTGTAGCACAGGCTAAGGACTGATGAACCTTGGAGCGAACTTCATGGTGGGCACCTTCAACCGGAGATTACGTGTGGACAGCCATACCCTGTCCCCAACTTTATATTGAGGTGCGGCTCGCCGTTTGTTATCTGCGAAGAACTTGTACCGGACTGAAACCTTCTTAAGATTAGCATGAACCTTTCTCCAAATTTGTCCGAAGTGTCGTAGAGTGGACGTTACAGCTGGAACCTCTTCTATCGGAAGGCTTGGAAATTCTGGAACACGTGGATGGAACCCGTAGTTGACGAAGAATGGTGATTCCCCAGTGGAAGAATGAAACAAATGGCTATGGGCAAACTCCGCCCAAGGCAACAACTCCACCCAGTTGTCCTGTGAAGGGGAGAGATACAAACGAAGGAAAGTCTCTAGATCTTGATTGACTCGTTCCGTTTGACCATTTGTTTGGGGATGATAAGCGGACGAAAACTTAAGTTTAATTTGTAGAGTTGAACAGAGGGCTTTCCAAAACCTGGCGGTGAACTGTACTCCACGGTCAGAAACAATTTCTTGTGGCAACCCATGCAATCGAAAATGTTCTTGGATGAACAATAGAGCCAGTTTCGGAGCTGTCGGGAGACCAGTCAAAGGCACGAAGTGTGCCATCTTCGAAAAACGGTCAACGATTACCCAAACGGTGTTGCAACCCTTGGAACAGGGCAAGTCAGTGATGAAGTCCATGGAAATGTGAGTCCAGGGTCTCACAGGGATAGGCAAAGGACGAAGTAACCCTGCAGGAGGCAGACGAGGAGATTTATGTTGTGTACATTGTGGACAAGAATTAACGCAATCTTGTACATCCTTCCTCATGGTGTTCCACCAGTAAGACCTTTGCAGAAACTTGTACATCTTCTGGGCACCGGGATGACCGGAAAACTTGGAGTTATGGACCCACTGTAGTATTCTTGGCCGGAATCTAGCTGGTACGGACATTCTTCCAGGAGGAGGAGCTGGAGTAGTTAAAGCAGCAGAGACAGAAACTGGATTTAGAATTAAACCCCGCTCAGGAGATTCATCCTCGTCTGTGGAAGCCTGTGAACGGGAAAGCGCATCTGCTTTAATATTGAGAGTCCCGGCCCGGTACTTGATAACAAACGAGAATTGAGAAAAGAAAAGTGCCCATCTCGCTTGGCGAGGATTCAAGCATTGTGCGGATTTGATGTACAGCAAATTTTTGTGATCCGTGTAGATGGTAAACACATGTTTAGCCCCTTCCAAAAGATATCTCCACTCTTCCAAGGCGGATTTAATTGCCAAGAGTTCCTGGTCTCCAATAGTGTAATTTCGTTCGGCCGGAGAGAATTTACGAGAATGGAAGCCACACGGATGTAATTTCTTATCAGAGGAGTACTGAGAGAGAACAGCCCCAACCCCGACTGAAGATGCATCAACCTCTAGGAAGAAAGGTTCATCGAAATTTGGTTGTTGGAGAACTGGAGCCGTCATGAAAGCTAACTTTAAGTGGGAAAAAGCCTCAATGGCTTCCGGAGGCCACAAACTTGGATTAGAACCCTTTCTCGTCAGGGCAGTAATGGGCGCAACAATGGTGGAGAAACCCCTAATGAATTTCCTGTAGTAGTTCGCAAAGCCCAGAAACCTTTGTATTGCTTTCAAAGAAAGAGGCTGAGTCCAGTCACGAATGGCAGACAGCTTTTCCGGATCCATGCGAAGCTCCGTCCCCGAGATGATATAACCGAGGAACGGAATTGATGTTACTTCAAAGGTACATTTGGAAAGCTTGGCATAGAGATGATTCTCTCGTAAACGGTGGAGCACCTCTTTGACTTGAGTCCTGTGTTCGACAAGATTCTTGGAAAAGATCAGTATGTCGTCCAAATATACCACAACACTCTGATATAACATGTCACGAAAGATTTCATTGACAAATCCCTGGAAAACAGCGGGAGCATTACTGAGACCGAACGGCATCACCAAGTATTCGTAATGCCCATCTCGGGTATTGAAGGCAGTCTTCCATTCATCCCCTTCTCGGATGCGTACAAGATTATAAGCTCCCCTCAAGTCGAGTTTGGAAAAAATGCGGGCACCACGAACCCTATCAAATAACTCTGTGATTAGTGGAAAGGGGTATTTATTCTTGATAGTAATATCGTTTAAGCCGCGGTAGTCGATGCATGGTCTCAACCCCCCGTCCTTTTTCTTCACGAAAAAGAAGCCCGCTCCAGCAGGGGAGGAAGAGGGGCGAATAAATCCCTTGAGCAGATTGGACTTAATATACTCCGACATAGCTTGAGTCTCGGGAAGTGACAGAGGATATGTGCGACCACGGGATGGCGTCTTCCCTGGGACAAGGTCAATAGGGCAGTCCCAAGGCCTATGAGGTGGTAACAGATCAGCTGCTTGTTCCGAAAATACGTCCTTGTACCCTTGATACGCCTCCGGAATGTGCTCTTCATCCGTCTTGGAGGAGACACGGAGCGGACAAACAGGAGTGAGACAATTAGTGTGACAAAAGGAACTCCAGGACAGAATTTGTGAAGACTTCCAGTCGATGTGGGGATTATGACTTTTTAGCCAAGGCATTCCAAGAACCAGATCATGGTGCATTTCTGGGATTACCAAGAGTTCCAGACCTTCCTGATGTAGAGCCCCGACCTGCAGCTTAACTGGCCCCCCGTGCGCCACATTATAAGACCTTTGGAAATTCTAGTCCCGTTGATAGCCGTCAGTGAAATTGGCCGCTCGATAGGCCGTAACTTTAAACCCAAGCTTTGGGCACAGAAGGAAGATACGAAGTTCCCCGCAGCCCCGGTATCCAACAGGGCTTCACAAGACTTGGAGACTGAATCGGAGACTAGAGTTACAGGAAGCAAACAGTCCGAAGTTGGAGAAGCTTTTGTCGTAACTCCCAGCTTGACTCCTCCGGAACAAGCTAGGCCTGCCCGTTTCCCGGACGGGATTTACAAGATTTAAGAAAATGATCTGCGGCTCCACAGTAAAGGCAGAGTTTACCCTCACGACGACGCTGTCGTTCTTCCGGAGACAGTCGGGATCGGTTAATTTGCATGGGCTCGTCCGAGCTAGGTGAGGCCACCGGTCTAGGAGTAGGATTCCGGAACCTGGAACGATCTGAACGGCTACGTTCTCTTCCACGCTCCTGCATCCGAAGATCCACCTTGACGCAAAGGGAAATCAAATCTTCTAATGGATCCGGCAGATCTCTAGTAACCAGCTCATCTTTCAGCCGGTCGGAAAGACCGTTCCAGAAGGCAGCTCTCAGGGCATCATTATTCCAGCGTAGTTCGGAGGCAATGGTCTGGAAATGAACCACGTACTGACCCACGGAACGGGCGCCCTGTCGAACACGGAGCAAGTTGGAAGAAGCAGTGGTCATTCTGCCGGGTTCGTCGAAAATTCTTCGAAAGGACGTGATGAAGTTGGTATAGTTGGAAACCATGGGATCAGATCGTTCCCATAATGGAGACACCCAACCCAAGGCAGACCCTTCCAGCAGAGAAATAATATATGCTACCTTGGACCGGTCTGTAGGAAAGTTGTGTGCAAGTAGCTCGAAATGTACCTCGCATTGGTTTAAGAAACCGCGACAATTTTTAGGATTCCCATTATAGCGGGACGGAGTAGGCAGCTGAAGGCGTGGGGTGATACCGGCCGATGGTTGAACATTGCTGGCAACGGCAACTGGTGCGACTACTGGAACAGGTGCCGGAATTACAGAGGCTAGAGACGCCTGAATCTGATCCAGACGCCCGGACAACTGCTGGAGGTACTGCATCACCTGGCCTTGCGCCGCTTCCTGACTTTGTACTCGGGAAGCCAGATTCTGGATGGCACTTGAGTCCGTGTTCCGATTCCCCGGGTCCATCTGGCCTGAGTATACTGTCACTGACCTGATTTGGGGGTGTTGTGGACTCGGGGCTTCTTCCAATGACCGGGAAGAGGAACCGCTACTGGGTCGCAGTAGAGATGGCCGGATGTAAGTCTTCCTCATGCAGGATTAAGACGGCAGGCAGGAAGCACGGAAGAATTCTTGAAGGTTTCCTGAAAGACAAGACTTGTAGAAATACTGAATACTGAGGTACTGAGGTGTTGGAGGCACTGTGGTGTTGGAGGCACTGTGGTGTTGGAGGCACTGTGGTGTTGGAGGCACTGAGGTGCTGGTAGTACAGGTACTGAGACACACAGGTGCCGGGAGCACAGTGAGACTGAATGCTGAGGCACTGGAGGCACTGAGGTGCTTGGAGGCACGGAGGTGCTTGGAGGCACGGAGATCACAGGAACGTGGGAGCTCTTGAATCACAGCTTCTGCGGGAGAAACGAAGATACTCAGGCACCGGATCTCTGCCCGGCGTCTGGTTTTGAATTCCCCGCCCTTGCCTGATTGGCGGAGCAGGCAGGTGACGTCAGTCCTGCTCCGCCTCCTTGACCTCACTATGATGGCGGCGCCCTCGCTCCGGGAAGCCGCCGGAGGAATGCGCTGACCCGCCGCTGGAACTGGAGATCGCCGGGAGAAGAGAGGCGCCGGGCAGACCAGGTCACCCGCAGGGACAAGCGCGGCCGCCGCTGCCCGCGGTGAGTGACACTAAGTTGTAAACTTCTGACTGACAAATCCAACGCATTTCATCTTATCGACTTCATCAGGAGTAACAGGTATGGAAAACAAGCTTATTAGCCATCAATTAGTATATGTGTGTAAAGAACCGTAACCTTAGATGTAGGGATAAATAAAACTCTGATCAGGCTCCTAATGGTAGCTTAATTGATGAATTAATTAGTGTGTATGTGAAGGACCATAACCTTAGATATAGGAATAAATAAAACTCCCATCCAGCTCTTAATGGGAGCTTAATTGATGGATCCTTTTAAGGATATTGGTGGTCTAATATTGATGTTATTTTTAATTGCCTTAATGATAATTAGTCCTTTATAGGGCTCCTTGTGGGAGCTAACGGTTAAGATTCCCCTTAGGGATGCTCACAGTCATATATCGGCGTTTTCTGATGAACTACCTGAATATGGTAACTAGATCTAGACCACCAATATCCTTAAAAGGATCCATCAATTAAGCTCCCATTAAGAGCTGGATGGGAGTTTTATTTAGTCCTATATCTAAGGTTATGGTCCTTCACATATACACTAATTAATTCATCAATTAAGCTCCCATTAGGAGCCTGAGCAGAGTTTTATTTATCCCTACATCTAAGGTTACGGTTCTTTACACACATATACTAATTGATGGCTAATAAGATTGTTTTCCATACCTGTTACCCCTGATGAAGTCGATAAGACGAAACGCGATGGGTTTGTCAGTCAGAAGTTTACAACTTAGTTTGTGAAGATACTCCCTCTCGAGCTCGAACCTTGAAAAAGGTGAGGGGGTATCTAGAGATTACATCACATAACAAACGTACTGGTTGTATTTTATTGACATTTTTATGATTTATTTTTCTTGTGAATATTACATGATGAACCTTATGTAAAATTACATTTGTTCAAACGTATGTTATTAAAGTAACATTTTATATTAATTGGCCTTTGGCCTCTTGTTTGGGTGACTTTTTGGTGAGGGGTGTCTATTACAGGTCCCCAGATACAAATGTTCTCCAGTCTACATCTTACATCTATGAAAATAGCGCTGGAAGGATGATTGTAAATACGCTCTACTTAGCGCACTTGGGAAATTGTTTTTATTTTGTATGCTATTGAGGTCTTCCAACAGGGATCTCTCCCGATGTGCTGCTTTTAGTTTGGCGCAAGATAAGGAAACCATTGTGTTTTATATATATATATATATATATATATATGTATATATATATATATATATATATATATATACACACACACACACACACACACACACACACATATATAGAATATATATATATATATATAAGTATATGTGTGAGATGACCCAGAAGCTAATACAAGCAATCTTACATTTTTTCACTCTGCTGCACAGACAATGTATACAGTAATAGGAGAGCTGGCTTTGTGCTGGGGCTTCCTCCACGCGCCATCCTCCTTCTTCCTGAACCTGCAGCCTGCGCGCCCAGCCAATGACTGAGTCGTAAGCTGTTGCTCCTCAGATTATAGGGCAGCTGAGCAGTCAACTGTCCTTCTCTGTACACAACACACTCTCTGCGTGTGGCGCCAGTGGCCAGTCGTTCAACGCAATCGTGGGGAGCCAGGATCCGCAGGGGACCGCCATCACTC
This sequence comes from Pseudophryne corroboree, assembly GCF_028390025.1. Taxonomy (NCBI): domain Eukaryota; kingdom Metazoa; phylum Chordata; class Amphibia; order Anura; family Myobatrachidae; genus Pseudophryne; species Pseudophryne corroboree. Next base: position 58,886,191 of record NC_086444.1, on the reverse strand, counting down.
ATCTGCTCTGCGTGTGACGCTGCTGCGCTGGCTCCCGGGAGCGCAGTGCCGCAGATTGGACAAGAGATCCGATCTGTGGTGACGGCGGGGGGCCCTTTCAAAAAGTGGGCCCAGGGTACTTAACCCCAGGGCCCCCCTCTTAATCCAGCTCTGCCTATCCACTTGAACAACAGTTGCAGGGTATCTATTGGATGCCATGAAATTGCAAACAGGTGGCTGCTGGTCCACAGTGGCAAACACAGCTTTTATGGTCTATGTTGTCTCATATTGCCTCTATAAGGTGTCTCCTTACATATTGCAGAACCAGGCCGACACATCACATTGGACTGATATCGGGGAAAGAATCAGGTCCATTATGTCGAGTATTCCATGTATTTATGGTCAGTGAAAACTGTATATTGAACTGTGGAACTTTCTAACAGAGATGTTGCCACATTTTTAAGGTGGTCTTCAAAGTCAGAAGTTCCTTTTCCCCAATTCTGTAGTTTGCCTACACTGGTGGTAATTCCCAGGGGAAGAATGCACATATTTATATAAGACTGCGCTTTATTAATGGGGGTTCTAAGAGAGCAGCTCTGAACAAGAAGTTTTTGTACAAGTAATAACAATATTAGAACTCTTGTAATGGTATTATGTGAACGCAAAACCTGTGACATAAAAAATGGTTAAAATTGTACGTTTACAGCTCTTGTCATCTGAATTTGTTTATAAAGTCCACAGTTCTAGTTTTTAAATGGGTTCCAATGTTTTGTCATTGATGAATGAGAGGGAGCGGAGGCAGGTACTTTGCCGTTGGTGAATCAGTGGGAGCTGAGGCGGATACTAGTGGCCGCTAACTTTCCCTACACTCATACCTCTATTTTCCATGATCCGCAGCTGGTTCCCTAGCGCTCGCCCGTTGGCGGCTGGTGTCAGGGTCTCATCTCCTGCTGTCTGTGGCTGTAGTCTCGTGCACTAACCAATACGTTTCAGGCGTAATGGCCTTTATCAAGGATAGCTTAAAGTGACACATAATCTCCTTTTTATTTGCAAAAAACTTTAATTAAAAAACGGAAGTTGTATTCCAGGTTTGTTAAAAAAGGTGTCTGCCTTGTGTTCCCTTTCCAAGGGATGGTGTCCATATTAGTTTGGTAATGCGTATTTCTAACCATGAAATTTTTTATTAAAATATAACTATCTGTGTGTTAAGTGTTAATTACTGTGTGGGAAGTTTGCAATTGTGAATAAAATGATGTTTATGTATAAAAAGTGGAAGGAATTTTTATAACAAAAATGTTTAGTTCAATATCGATATTTAGCCCCATTGGGCTTAAGGTGCCCATACACCTAAAGATTTATCTTCCAGTCTGGCTGGTTGGAATGAAAATCTAGTAATGGATGGGAGCAAATGATAGTTGACCATTCCATTACCAGATTTTCGTTCCAACCAGCCAGATAGGAAGATAAATCTAAGGTGTATGGGCACCTTAAGAGTGTTCATATAATATATCCATTTTGTGTCATTCCTTTTTAACTCTGACGATATATCTCCTCCTCTCCTATTTCTTCAAACTTTTTGGATTCCCAGAAACTTCAAACTTGCGGGGTCTTTATTATGATAGTCTGCATAGTGTTTGGATACACTATGTGTATCCAGTGAGTCCCTTTTTTATATTCAGGATATGTTCAGAAATCCTTGTTTTCAGTTGTATTTTTGTCTGGCCAAAATATTGATGGTCACAAGAGCATTCAAGTAGATAAATGACTCCTTCAGTGCGACATGTCATTTCTTCCTTAATCTTGTACTTTTTTTTTGTTACGTTGGATTGAAATTCCTTGACGGGGCGAGTGGAATTTTCCCTTGTTGTTTTACACGATATGCATTTTAAACAATGATGGCTATTATTCGTGGGTTCTCACTAATGAAATGTACTGCATTCATCACACAGTTTAACAGCCAGCATCTTGCATTTGAAGCAATAATCAAAAAACATTGGAATATTCCACACTTAGACAAAACACTGCTATCTCTCACTAGTGAGAACCCACGAATAATCTATAAGAGGGCAAAAAGTCTAAAACAAGACTTATACCCCTTTCACATCGTACAAATAACCCGGTATCGACACAGCGTATTGCCGTGTCGACATGAGTCAGTGTGCGATGTGAAAGCACTTTGGCCGAATTAGCGGGTCGCCTGACCCAGTAATTCAACCCGGTATAAAAGAAGGGTTATACCCGGGTTGAATACCGGGTCAGGCGCAGTGTGAATGGGAGCCGCGTCGATGCGACACGGCTCCCATTCACAGCATAGGGAGAGGCGGCGCAGGAGATTAGCTCATCTCCCAGCGCCACCTCCACCCCCGCTGCTGTTGCGCCCCCCCGCTGCTATGGCAACCGACCCGGTATATTGCCGGGTCGGAAAGCCAACAAAGCAGAGCAAATGCCGGATCCCACCCAGTAAGGACACATTTCTCTTACTGGGTGGGATCCGGCATTTGCGATCTGAAAGCGGTATTAGTAAAAAGCTCATCAAATCAGGAACTGGAAACAATGAAGAGAGAGATGGAAGCTATCATTGTTTAAAATGTATATTGTGTAAAACAGCAAACGAAAATTCCACTCGTCCCATCAAGGAATTTCAATACAACGTAACAAAAAAAAAAAGTATAACATTAAGGAACAAAATACATGTCACACTGAAGGAGTCATTTCGGATCTACTTGAATGCCCTTGTGGCCATCAATACACTGACCAGACAAAAATACAACTGAAAACAAGGATTTCTGAACATATCCTGAATATAAAAAAGGGACTGGATACACATAGTGTATCATAATAAAGACCCTACAAGTTTGAAGTTTCTGGAAATCCAAAAAGTCAGAAGAAATTGGAGAGGAGGCAATATATCGTCAGAGTTAAAAAGGAACAAAACAATGTGGATATATTATATGAACACTCTAATCCCAATGGGGCTAAATATCAATATTGAACTAAACCTTTTTTTTTTTAAACACTCCCACTTTTTTATACATAAACATCATAATTTTATTCACAATTGCAAATTTCACACTCAGTAATTAACACTTAACACACAGATAGTTTTATTTGATTTTTTTTTCATGGTTAGAATACGCATTACCAAACTAATATGGATACCATTCCTTGGAAAGGGAACACATGGTATCCGCCTTTTTTTAACAAACCTGGAATACAGCTTCCGTTTTTTAATTCAAGTTTTTTCAAATAAAAAGGAGATTATATGTCACTTTAAGCTATCCTTGATAAAGGGCATTACGCCCGAAACGCATTGGAAAGTGCACGAGACAACAGCCACAGACAGCAGGAGACGCGACCCTGACACCAGCCGCCGACGGGCGAACGGAGGGAACAACTCAAGGGAACCAGCCGTGGATTGTGGAAAATACAGGTACGAGTGTAGGGAAAGTTAGCGGCCGTGAGTATCCGCCTCAGCTCCCACTGACTCACCAACGGCAAAGTACCTGCCTCCGCTCCAACTCAATCGCCAACGGGAAAACATTGAAACCCATTTAAAAACTAGAACTGTAGACTTTACAAACAAATTCAAACAAGAGCTGTAAACATACAACTTTAACCATTTTTTATTTCCCAGGTTTTGCGTTCACATAATACCATTACAAGTGCTCTGTTATTGTTATTATTTGAAGAAGGCACAAAGATGGAGAAACATTCTGCATTATTGTTCTTCTGATAAGAAACCCTCTAGTACTTCATCAGAGTTATCAATTTACAGGAAATACAGGTACACTGTCAGCTTGAACGAAAACTGGGGCTGAAATAAAAACCTTTTCAAAGGGGTGAAAACACGTTGATCCTCAGGAGACCATTGAGAGGTGGCAGTCTGGTGGGTTAAGGTGAGTGTCAAAATTTGAAAGACATCTTAGATAAGACTTCGTAATTGGGGTAGCCAATGAAATATTGAACCACCTTGATGTCTTTTGGAATGGGCCATTCATGTATGGTCTTGCACTTTGCAAAATCCATTTATAACTCCTGTGGGGAACTACAAGACCCAGAAATTCCAAGGACTCTTTCTCAAAGGAATATTTTTTGGTACTTAGCGAAGAAGTTACAGTATGTTAGTGGAGACAAGCTAATACAAATCATACGTATCTTTGGTGTTCAGCGTAGATTTGGGAATTTCCAGGATATCATCCCAAAAGTCCACCATGAACCAATCAAGTAGCTCTCTCAACACATTGAGGCTGATTCCGAGGAGGAAGCAAAGTAAATAAAGGAGTAACTTACACCATGTTGCACTGCAGGTAAGTGCAGAGAGATTTAGATTTGGGAGGGATGTGTCTTAGCTCATATCTAAATTGCAGTGTAATAATAAAGCTTCTAAGCATTTGTGGGCTACATGCATAAGCAGCCAGTAGTTACTCCGCATGCAGACATAATAAATGAATTTGCACTCCTAGCATTGCAACATGGTTTGTTCAAGAGCAAAATTTTTTTATTTGTTATGCCAAACTCTCAGTGACTCTTCTGGGTATATAAAGCTGGTCTGAGTTGAACTAGTTTGTAGATGTCACAGACCTACGAAAGTAGATGTCTTTGTAGGATTGCAGTATTAATTATTGGGGCTGTGTATTAAATAGATACCTGAGCACCTATCAGAGATACAGATGGGTCCACATTTATCTTGCCCTTTAATAGGATTAACTGAGACTGGCCAATCGGACTTAATCCCCTGCTGTAATGACTTAATCCCCTGCTGTATTGTTCTCTGTATTGTATTGCAGTTGAGAACAATAGATGAAGGGTTTATGCTAATGTTGTGCCTAGGCGCAGAAAACTAGTCAAGATAACCGTGGACCCATCTGTACATGCTTCAGTTTGGTTGCTGTATAGAAGATCTACAGTAGTTACATAAGTGGTCATTCCGAGTTGATCGCAGCCGGCAACTTTTTGCTGCTGCTGCGATCAACTAGTACACGCCTATGGGGGAGTGTATTTTAGCTTAGCAGGGCTGCGAACGCTTGTGCAGCCCTGCTAAGCTAAAAAAATTTCAAGCAAAAGAAGACTAGGCCTCCAGCATGATCCGATGACTGCATATGTGTATTGGCAAATATTGGGCACAATGGGGCCATTGAAACAACAGCCCCAGATGGATAAACGAGCAGTCACTGAGTCTATGTAGAGTTTCTACTTCTTTCGGTGGGGTGTGTTAAAACTGAAATCTTAATTGCAGTGTAGAGATTAAGCAGCCAGTATTTACCATCAGTAGCGCACGCAGGGGGGGGGGGTTTCCGAGTACCTGGAAACCCCCCCTGATGAGCTGAATTTTCTTTTTTTGAGCCGGAGACAGTTGTGTCTATGTCTCTGCAAAAGCCGTGATCGCGACCGCGACCACGGACCTGCAGCAGCAGCAACAACAACAGAGAACTATGGAAATTAAATGTATTAACCCATGGAGGTCTGGATTTGAAGTCACACTCAAAATTAAAGTGGAAAAACACACTACAAGCTGATCCAACTTTGATGTAATGTCCTTAAAACAAGTAAAAATGAGGCTCAGTAGTGTGTGTGGCCTCCACGTGCCTGTATGACCTCCCTACAACGCCTGGGCATGCTCCTGATGAGGTGGCGGATGGTCTCCTGAGGGATCTCCTCCCAGACCTGGACTAAAGCATCCGCCAACTCCTGGACAGTCTGTGGTGCAACGTGGCATTGGTGGATGGAGCGAGTCATGATGTTCCAGATGTGCTCAATTGGATTCAGGTCTGGGGAACGGGCGGGCCAGTCCATAGCATCAATGCCTTTGTCTTGCAGGAACTGCTGACACACTCCAGCCACATGAGGTCTAGCATTGTCTTGCATTAGGAGGAACCCAGGGCCAACCGCACCAGCATATGGTCTCACAAGGGGTCTGAGGATCTCATCTCGGTACCTAATGGCAGTCAGGCTATCTCTGGCGAGCACATGGAGGACTGTGCGGCCCCCCAAAGAAATGCCACCACACACCATTACTGACCCACTGCCAAACCGGTCATGCTGGAGGATGTTGCAGGCAGCAGAACATTCTCCTTGGCATCTCCAGACTCTGTCACATGCGCTCAGTGAGAACCTGCTTTCATCTGTGAAGAGCACAGGGCGCCAGTGGCGAATTTGCCAATCTTGGTGTTCTCTGGCAAATGCCAAACGTCCTGCACGGTGTTGGGCCCTCATACCACCCTCATGGAATCTGTTTCTGATCGTTTGAGTAGACACATGCACATTTGTGGCTTGCTGGAGGTCATTTTGCAGGGCTCTGGCAGTGCTCCTCCTGTTCCTCCTTGCACAAAGGCGGAGGTAGCGGTCCTGCTGCTGGGTTGTTGCCCTCCTACGGCCTCCTCCACGACTCCTGATGTACTGGCCTGTCTCCTGGTAGCGCCTCCATGCTCTGGACACTACGCTGACAGACACAGCAAACCTTCTTGCCACAGCTCGTATTGATGTGAATTCCTGGATGAGCTGCACTACCTGAGCCACTTGTGTGGGTTGTAGACTCCGTCTCATGCTACCACTAGAGTGAAAGCACCGCCAGCTTTCAAAAGTGACCAAAACATCAGCCAGAAAGCATAGGAGCTGAGAAGTGGTCTGTGGTCACCACCTGCAGAACAACTCCTTTATTGGGGGTGTCTTGCTAATTGCCTATAATTTCCACCTGTTGTCTATTCCATTTGCACAACAGCATGTGAAATTGCTTGGCAATCAGTGTTGCTTCCTAAGTGGACAGTTTGATTTCACAGAAGTGTGATTGACTTGGAGTTACATTGTGTTGTTTAAGTGTTCCCTTTATTTTCTTTGAGCGGTGTATATAAATATATATATATATATATGTGTGTGTGTGTATATTATACATATATATATATATATATATATATATATATATATATATACACGCACACACACATATGCATATATACTCATACATGGAAACCCCCCTGGCAAAATCCTGTGTTTGCCACTACCCCTGCACAGAAACCAAATAACCCACCCGAATCTAACTCTCTCTGCACATGTTACATCTGCCCCACCTGCAGTGCAAAATGGTTTTGCCCAATTGCTAACTTTTTTTGGTCTGCTAACAAACCTGAATAACCCCCAATATACTCTATCTGTTTCCTTCTGCGCAAACCTTACTAGATTGTTTGTGACATTCCTAATCTCTATTATCTACAGTTCAGTTTTGGCTGTGACACTGAAATTGCCAGGATTACTTACCAGACATGTAAATATGACGATGTCACGGGTATTAAACAAACATCATTTAGATAATAGTGAGATGTTAACCTATAAATTTATATAACCTATCTGGTAATTTTTAACCCACAACGTGCAAATCATGGTATACAGTAGCAGCACTTACAGGACAGTGGTTCCTTATAGCATTATGCAAATGTACTTACTCACAGGAAAGACATTACTCATTTTTATTATCACTAATGCACTGTCCCTGGAGATTGGTCTCTGGCATACACTGTGGGATGAAATTTATCAGTTAGCGGGATTTGGGTTTCTTTTCCAAACACAAATCCCCATCTCTTCCGTGTACCCAAAGCCTGTAGTTCCAGGGGACAAAATGGAAGGTGATTGTCCCCTGGATGTTCTAAATCATAGGTTCTCAAACTCAGTCCTCAAGACCCCAAGCAGCTCATGTTTTCCAGGTCTCCTCCCAGAATCACAAGTAAAATAATTAGCTCCACCTTGTTAGTGTATGATGCGCTCTGTGCCTGTCTCCTTCTACATAGAAGTCTATGGGTGCATCCCCTAGTGTTAATCCTCCATTTTAGAGAGTCATTAGAGTGAGTGTAAGCGTGCAGAGCTGGGACCGGGAGTGGATCTCAGCTACAGAGACTCACAGCGTTTCCATTGCATGTATCGCGGCTCTGGAGCTGACGCTGAGCCGGGCGCCGCATTTTCTCTACAGCGGGAGTCAGACTGCACGGCTGTGCATGCCTCCGTCCCTCACTACTGGAGACAACTCCTGATAAGTACCGCTACCACTGCTGTTACCTTGTATGAAATAAGGGGCCCAATTACCTATATCAATACTGCATCTGAGTCACCTGTGTTTACTGAATAAACCTGCATTACTGTTTAAGATCATTAAGTGTGTGAGCTGATGTCACTTCACCAGACACTTCCAATACACTCTGCCAACACACCTGTGGGTCTTTTAAAAATGTGTCAGGGAGTACTGCTTTTGCTGGCGTTACGCTCTGCATCGGAAACCCGGCGGTCGAGTGTTAGTACATATGGGAAATGTGGTAAATACCTGAAAACTGGGTTTTTATAGCGTTTTCCCATTAGTACATCCTGCCCTCTGTAAGGTACACGGCCAGGGAAGCTGATGAGCAGTCTCAGGCAACGGCAGCTCACTGCCTCTCTGGCCGGGGGTCTGCAGACCTATACTCCCTGCTCTTCTGGTGATTGATGGGTGATGTCACTGGAGGGTGGGGCTTAGGTCTGACAGCAGTGGGGGCAAGGTTTATATCAGATGGGAGTCGAGTGGGGCTTAGTAAGGATAGCCAATGGTGAGATACCCATCGATGGTCACCATCAATTGTACCATTGATGGGTTGAAACCATCTGTAATGGAACCATCAATGGTTTCCCCCACCGATGGTCATCCATGGCTTACGTTGCATTAGGCTGCGGGCCAACAACAGGCTGGGGGTGGAGCTTCATGGGAGTTTTGGGAGGCGGAGCTAAGCTCAATGTCCCTGAACCTTCAGAAGAAAAAAAAATATTCGGTGGTTGTTTATCATTGATGGCGGGGAACCATTTGGTTATCCCCCATCGATGGAAAAACTATTCTACATCGATGATGGCAGTCCCACTGGTCTCAGGTGTGTTTCCTCCCACAAACAGATGTATTTCCTACCACAAGCAGAGCTGCAGCACTTCCAGAGAAGCATCAGCACGTACACTATGTTAAATGCAAGGGACCTCCAAATAGAAATCCGCAATAAAGACACAGGGCCTAATTCAGTAAGGATGGCAGAAGCGATCCTTACTGAATTTTTCCGATGGTTGGGAACTGTGCACGCACATGATGCATCCTGCACACGTGCAGAACGGGCCCTAAAATCACAACACAGGGATGCAAACGCCTCTTCCTGATTGACAGGCAGAGGCTTTCGGGATGGGGGCAGGAGTGGTGAGGCCAAGGACTGCATTGTGGACCCAGTTTCCTTGGCCTCGTAAGGAAGGACGGTCACGATGTTTATCATAGATGCGAGGTGGTATGCACCTCCTCATGCATTTGCATTGCAAAGGATTGCAATTGCAAAGCTGCTGCAAGCAGTTTTGCAATTGCAATCCTTACTGAATTAAGCCCACAGTTCAGAGCACAAGGCAGAGATGGTCACAAAAAGAGCACGTTTCCGGTATGAATGGTCGACCATGTTAAGGTCAACAGTCATTAGGTCAACCACATTGACATTGTCGACATGGACAAATAGTCGACCTGGGCCGTAACTAGGTACGGGCGAGAGGTGCTTTGCACACAGCGCAATGCCCTGTGGGGCAGAAAAATCTCTGCATGCACCCACCGGGCTATGCCACACTACCGCCCACTGCCCGAGTGTGGAGAACTGCTAGTCTGGTAGGTGCTGTGCTCGCCTCTACATCCCACTTACCCCCGTGTTCCTCTCACTGGCTCTCTCCCTAATCCTCCCCCCGCGTTCCTCTCACTCGCTCTCTCCCTAATCCTCCCCACGCATTCCTCTCACTCGCTCTGTCCCTAATCCTCCCCCGGCGTTCCTGTCACTCACTCTCTCCCTAATCCTCCCCCCATGTTCCTCTCACTCACTCTCTCCCTAATCCTCCCCCGCGTTCCTCTCACTCGCTCTCTCCCTAATCCTCCCCCCGCGTTCCCCTCACTTGCTCTCTCTCTAATCTTCCTCCTGCGTTCCTCTCACCCGCTCTCTCCCTAGCCCTCCCCCCGCGTTCCTCTCACTCGCTCTCTCCCTAGCCCTCCCCCTGCGTTCCTCTCGCTCGCTCTCTCCCTAATCCTCCCCACGCATTCCTCTCACTCGCTCTCTCCCTAATCCTCCCCCCCGCGTTCCTCTCACTCGCTCTCTCCCTAATCCTCCCCACGCGTTCCCATCACTTGCTCTCTCTCTAATCTTCCTCCTGCGTTCCTCTCACCCGCTCTCTCTCTAGCCCTCCCCCCGCGTTCCTCTCACCTGCTCTCTCCCTAGCCCTCCCCCCTCGTTCCGCTCACCTGCTCTCTCTCTTGCCCTCCCCCAAAGTTCCTCTCACCTGCTCTCTCCCTAGCCCTCCCCCTCGTTCCTCTCACCTGCTCTCTCCCTAGCCCTCCCCCCTCGTTCCTCTCACCTGCTCTCTCCCTAGCCCTCCCCGCAGTGTTCCTCTCACCTGCTCTCTCCCTAGCTCTCCCCTTGCATTCCTCTCACCTGCTCTAACCCTAAACCTCCCCCCATGTTCCTCTCACCCTAGCCCTCCCCCCACGTTCCTCTCACCTGCTCTAACCCTAGCCCTTCACCAGTGTTCCTCTCACCTGCTCTCACCCTAGCCCTCCCCCCGAATTCCTCTCACCTGCTCTCTCCCTAGTCCTCCCCCCACGTTCCTCTCACCTGCTCTATCCCTAGATCTCCCCCATTCATCTCACCTGCTCTCTCCCTAGCCCTCCCCCTGCGTTCCCCTCACCTGCTCTCACCCTTGCTCTCCCCCTACGTTGCTCTCACTTGCTCTAACCCTAGCCCTCCCCCAGTGTTCCTCTCACCTACTTTCTCTCTAGCCCACTCCCCGCATTCCTCTCACCTGCTCTCACCCTAGCCCTCCCCCAGTGTTCCTCTCACCTGCTCTCTCCCTAGCCCTCCCTCCGTGTGCGCCTCACCTGATCTCTCCCTAGCCCTCCCCCTGCGTGCCCCTCACCTGCTCTCTCCGTAGCCCTCCCCGCGTGCCCCTCACCTGCTCTAAGCCTAGCCCTCCCCCATGTTCCTCTCACCTGCTCTAACCCTAGCTCTCCCCCAATGTTCCTCTCACCTGATCTCTCCCTAGCCCTCCCCCATGTTCCTCTCACCTGCTCTAACCCTAGCTCTCCCCCAATGTTCCTCTCACCTGCTCTAACCCTAGCTCTCCCCCAATGTTCCTCTCACCTGATCTCTCCCTAGCCCTCCCCCATGTTCCTCTCACCTGCTATAACCCTAGCTCTCCCCCAATGTTCCTCTCACCTGCTCTAACCCTAGCCCTCCCCCATGTTCCTCTCACCTGCTCTAACCCTAGCCCTCCCCCATGTTCCTCTCAACTGCTCTAACCCTAGCCCTCCCCCCATGTTCCTCTCACCTGCTCTAACCCTAGCTCTCCCCCAATGTTCCTCTCACCTGCTCAAACCCTAGCCCTCCCCCATGTTCCTCTTACCTGCTCTAACCCTAGCCCTCCCCCCATGTTCCTCTCACCTGCTCTAACCCTAGCCCTCCCCCCATGTTCCTCTCACCTGCTCTAACCCTAGCCCTCCCCCATGTTCCTCTTACCTGCTCTAACCCTAGCCCTCCCCCCATGTTCCTCTCACCTGCTCTAACCCTAGCCCTCCCCCCATGTTCCTCTCACCTGCTCTAACCCTAGCCCTCCCCCATGTTCCTCTTACCTGCTCTAACCCTAGCCCTCTCCCCATGTTCCTCTCACCTGCTCTAACCCTAGCTCTCCCCCAATGTTCCTCTCACCTGCTCTAACCCTAGCTCTCCCCCAATGTTCCTCTCACCTGCTCTAACCCTAGCCCTCCCCCCATGTTCCTCTCACCTGCTCTAACCCTAGCCCTCCCCCATGTTCCTCTTACCTGCTCTAACCCTAGCCCTCCCCCCATGTTCCTCTCACCTGCTCTAACCCTAGCCCTCCCCCCATGTTCCTCTCACCTGCTCTAACCCTAGCCCTCCCCCATGTTCCTCTTACCTGCTCTAACCCTAGCCCTCCCCCCATGTTCCTCTCACCTGCTCTAACCCTAGCTCTCCCCCAATGTTCCTCTCACCTGCTCTAACCCTAGCTCTCCCCCAATGTTCCTCTCACCTGCTCTAACCCTAGCCCTCCCCCATGTTCCTCTCAACTGCTCTAACCCTAGCCCTCCCCCCACGTTCCTCTCACCTGCTCTAACCCTAGCTCTCCCTCAATGTTCCTCTCACCTGCTCTAACCCTAGCTCTCCCCCAATGTTCCTCTCACCTGCTCTAACCCTAGCCCTCCCCCATGTTCCTCTCAACTGCTCTAACCCTAGCCCTCCCCCCACGTTCCTCTCACCTGCTCTAACCCTAGCTCTCCCCCAATGTTCCTCTCACCTGCTCTAACCCTGCCAAATGTGTAAAAAAGAGGAATCTGCCTGCCTGATGTGTAAAAAGGGGACTCTGCTTCTGTAATGTGTAAAAAAGGGGGACTGCCTGCCTAATGTGTAAAAAAGGGGGACTCTGCCTGCTGTTATGTGTAAAAACGGGACTCTGCCTGCTGTAATGTGTAAAAAGGAGGACTCTGCTGCTGTTATGTGCAAAAGGGGGCTCTGCTGCCGTAATGTGTAAAAGGGAGCTCTGCCTGCCGTAATGTGTGAAAGGTGACTCTACCTGCCGTAATGTGTGAAAGGGAGCTCTGCCTACCGTAATGTGTAAAATGTGACTGTACCTGCCGTAATGTGTGAAAGGGAGCTCTGCCTGGCATTATGTGTAAAAAAAAAAAAAAAAAAAAAAGGGAGCTCTGTCTGCCGTAATGTATAGAAGGGAGCTTTGTGGCCATGCCCTTTCACATGCAGCCACGCCCCTATATTTTTTAGGCGCACAGTAGCCCTGTTTTGTCTGTAATCTTGCACACAGCGCTGAGATGTCTAGTTACGGTGAAAAGGTCGACATGGATTTTTTAACTGTTTTAGGTCTAGAAGTTCCAATCCTGGTCAAGCTGAAAGCTCCCACCAGGCCTGGAGGGTAACCCGCACCGAGATAAATAAATTATAATATATATTACAGAGTTGGGGTGCCTTACATCATATCTTGAATGAACCCTAATTTTAGGAGTTCACGTATATTTGTGCAAAGAAGGTTTGGAGGCTCACAGAGGTGCTACCAACTGGTTTAGGTAAGGATATCAAATCAAATCCCCATACAGAGGGGAAAAGGGGGAGAAACCAAGTACAATTTAAGGTGCACTCACCCAACTGACAAATTTTTATATGATTGATATTGTCAAAATGTATATCTACAGTAGTAATACCAAATAAAGGCTTGAATGCCCAATGACCTAAATCAATAGTTTTTTCTTATTTTTGTGGGACTTAATTGTCCTTTATTGTTTTAGGTGTCATGACCAGGAATCCCAATTAGTGTACTGCGCTTTGCTCGCCATGCTTTAGGCAAAGTGCCTCGCTCCACTACCGCTGCGCACGGCACTGGTTACTATTCCCAATCATAGTCCACATGGATGGTAAAGTATGAAAAAGTAAAAAAATCTATTTTTTTAATTTAAAAAAAGCCGTATCGACTTTCCATGTGTCGACGTGTCCCATGTCGATCATTTTCATGTGGCGACCATTTGTCCATGTCAACTATGTCAATGTCGACCAATAGTGGAGTACCATCACCAGGATTTCCTCAGAGGGTTATGGCTGCGATGGGCTTCTCCAATCAGTGCTCAGCACATGCTCCTCTGACCCCTCTTCTGGGTCTCATGGGATGTACCCAGTAGTGCATTGCCCGAATCCTTTGTGTGTAGCTGTCCATCAACCCGCCTGCAGATGCTGCCAGATCAGGGCACTGCACCATGCTTCCTGCTTTGTCGAATGTCGCAATCGCCGCAGACCCCGCCCTACCGTGATAGAGGGCATGGCTACAAATCAGTGGGGCCCACTGGGGGATTTCCCGGAATCCCGGCAGCCCAGCCCAAGCCTGGAGAGGAATGAGTGTTACAGTGAAAGTCTCACTACATGAGATTGTCAGCTCTTACTAGTGTAGCCACGCTCATCTATGTTGCGATGCAGCATGCTGCATGGTGCGCCGGGCTGTGACTATTCGCAGCCGCTGATAGCTCTATTGATTCCATAGGGAATTTGGAACATGCTCATAAAGTCCCATACCATGAGGCGTGTCAGTGATATCAGCTGCATACACAAACCTGCAACCGCAGGCAGGGGCGGATCCAGAAGAAAATGACAGGGGGGCACCATGATAGGTGAAGGGGGGGATGTTAGCAGCTGCAAGTATATTGGTGCACGCTGAAGGCCCGGGCATTCCCAGAAAGTGGGTGTGGCCTCACTATAAGGGGCATGGCCTCTCAGGGTATGCCATCCCCGAAAGCCACACACCTAATTTTTGTCACAACGCAGATTCTGGACCCGTCATGCCTTCAAAACAGCACTGCAACGCCCCCCAAATGCTGCAGTATGTCAATCGTGCTGCGGCTGGTGGGACTACGAGTGATAGCGCAAGACGCGTTCTGCACAGGCCCGCACATATCGTATTTGTACACAAAACATCAGGTTTGCATACAAATATAATCACAGTCTTGCACACATGCCTGGTACTGGTGGCAGCTGGATGTAGGAAAAGTGTGCAGGTCGCTCTGTCCTCCGCCTGTGATGCGCACTGTACCACCGGATGTGTGTAGGGTCAGCCACAGCTCTGATAGCTCCCTATGCGAAAAGTGTCCCCCCCCCCACAATCAAACTACACTCATCAATAATACTTTAGAAAGCATTATTATTATTATCAGTTATTTATATAGCGCACACATATGCCGCAGCGCTTTACAGAGAATATTTCCATTCACATCAGTCCCTGTTCCAATGGAGCTTACAATCTATGGCCCTCATTCCGAGTTGTTCGCAGTGGATCATCGCAAGGCAAGGATTTTAGCCAAATGCCCACGCGCAAAAGCTATAACGCGCATGTGCAAAATCCACCTTGCGATGAATGTGCAGAAATACAAACGCTTTTTGTGTTCGTAGTCACGCAACGACAAAGAGGCGTGTTGAAGGCGGTGTGGAGGAATGGCTTCGCTAGCTAGCAAAAAGGGCGTGAAGGTGGGCGTCTAGTGTGGGAGTGTGCAGAGGGTAGTAGGTGTGTTTTTCGCACCAATGCGTAGCTGATGTTAGCAGATACACAACAAGCGCTCGCAAGACGGACGCAGCACAGGAGTAGGGTCTGAGCTACGTACAGCAAGCAAACTCGGTCAACAAGTGGCTGGCAGGGCGTAGCTAGCTGATAATTGGCAATAAACGCAGCTGGCGAGCAGCTAATTGCTCAAGACTGCAATTTCAACTGACACTCTGACAGACAGTATGAGCCTTTAAACTCCTAGCAAATGACCATTTACTATACCATTAACAAATCTGACACACTGACAAGTATCACACATGTGTTTTTGGTATGAACCATATGTCTGTTTTGTGTACAACATATTGCCATTGACTAATACCCCTTTTACACCACCTGAAATATCCTGGGATTTTGCACGGGACTGCAGGTGGTGTAAAAGGGTCACCCCGGGTCCACTTTCCCGGGAATCCAACCCGGCACATACGCAGGGTTGGACACGGGTAAGACCCGGGAAGGAGGCGGTGTAAATGGTAAGCCGGGTCAGCCGACCCGGCACCCATTTATAGCATGGTAAACCTCCCGTACTGCAGTGTCCGGCGGGCGGTCGGGAGGCTGGGGGTCACGGCGCACACTGTCTATGCCGACAGCGGCGCCGTGCTGGTTGCCATGCTGCAGCTGGAGACATGGCACATGCTGTCTATGCAGACAGCAGCGCCAGGTCTGGTGCCTGGAAGCGCCGGAGGCTGGAGGCAGCACAGCAGCTTCCAGATTGCTGTGCTTGTCCCTGTGGAGACGCTCCGGAGTCCCGATCTGCAGTGTGGGCCGGCGCTTGGGGATGACATCATCTCTAAGAGCCGGCCCACAAGACACTGCACCCGGGTGCAGTGTAAACGGTGCCGATCCGGGAATATCCCGGATCGGCACTGCAGTGTAAATGGGGGGAGTCCCGGGTCTGACCCGGCTTGGAACCGTGTTCTAAATCCTGGGTCAGACCTGGGATTTTGGTGTAAAAAGGGTATATGTGTTTCTAAGCCAATTTTCATAGTACAACTGCTTCACACAAACATGCCATGTTTTCCAGATTTCCTCCTTCCTTTGGACACTCATATACCAACATAACCCACATCATGCAGGGTACGCTTACTGATGTGCTTAACAGTGGCGTGCGGTGAGCTCAGTGGCTGGTGAGGCACTGCAGCCATAATGTCTGCTGTGTCCCGGCGATGCCCACCACCGCACCCAAGCCAATGACTGCTACCACCGCTGTCCCTGGGTCAGTGGGAGACAAAGAAAGGCAGTGGGCGATTCCAGGGAGAAGCAGTGGGTGACAGCAGTGGGTGATGCACAGGAGAGGGTGTTGCCAGTGAGAGGGAGATAGCAGTGGATGACGACAGGGAAAGGATGACAGTAGTTTGTAACAGGGAGATGCTGACAGCAGTGGGGGACGCCAGGGAGAGGATGATGCCAGGGAGCTGGTGACAGCAAGAGGGTCACAGGGAGAGGGTGACAGGAAGAGGTTGATGTGATACCCAGTATTGCAGATGATAGATCTGTGACTTTATTAATGACTGGGTTTCACTGTTTCACGTGGTCGAATGTAAGAAAGCAAACGTACTGGAGGTGTTAGGGACCCTGAAGGAGGTAGATTGTCGGACAGGGTGTCCCCGCGCCGCCGGCGGGAGACATCCGGGGACCCACTGAAAGGGGATAAAAAGAAGAGAGACGGGCTCGAGGCGGCAGTTGGTGTAACGGAACGGAGGTGAGCCGCCCTGAGCAGAGTGCGGAGAGAGGACTAACCCAAAGCTGAGGAGATCGGGAGTTTGGTGTGGAGAGCGGGGCAGCGGAGAGCCAGCAACCGGCCACAGACAGACAGAAAAGCTGAAGCAAGCTTACCAGCCGGAGAGAAGGAGCGGAAGCGGCTTTCCCCACAAGGTACGGGGCGGAGGCAGCTGTCACTGCCCAATAAGCAATTCCCAGGGCCGGCCTCCCGACAGAGCGTCATCCTCCCTCCCTGGCATCCCTGAGTGTAGTCGGCTTCCCTGAACTGTACGGGGCGAATACCACAGAAACCCCGTGAGCCGGCATCAGGTTGAAGCTTAATTTTCCCTCCCTGTCAGACGGAGTGGGAGCGGCGCACGGCCCCTTCAAACGGTCCGGTTATCAGAGAAGTGCCGTCAGCATAAAGGTATTTCCTTATAATAGTACACCGTAAAAGAGAGATATAATTGCAGAGACACTGAAAAGTAGCCCAGCAACTACTTAAAAGCAAAGATAGTCCTCTGTCCCTGCTAGAATATGTGACAGCTTAGTACCATCAGAAAGGCTGTGTCACTACTGGGTCCAGTAGCACAGAGTTGCATAGTATCCAGAAAGTCAAGGACTGATACTAGCCCAGTATGGTGAGACTGGGAACCTATACAGACAGCATTGCCTAGTCTCGGAAAGAAATAGTCACGTGAAGTAACCACAGTCAGCCGTAGTGATAACAAGAGTCAGCCATAGGAAGCAACGGATGAAAGGAAGGAGGGATAATCATACAGTCACGGATGATAGTACAGAACTATTGATCCATCCGTCAGGGAGCAGACACTAATACAGACTAAGACAGGATAGAGAGTTGAGGCTTCTACAAGTTTAAGTTGACCTGAATGTAACCTTCACGATTTCAGGATATATAAAATAACTAACAGCCAGAGATAACTAAACGTTAAAGTTCAGTAACATACCTCCACATTAACCTGTATAGAGGTATCGGAAGATTAACTGTCGGCATCCCAGCGTGAAACAGAGAGTAACGTGTAGGGGAAGAAACCTCACCCAGGGAATATAACATCACCCTCTACAAGTGCACCAACGTATGAATAATCAGCTGAACTGTGGGTATTGTTAGGGGAGTTAAACTGAGGGATCGGGCTATACGGGAGTTGTCAAGGAACTTAATATGACATTGCTGTGTTGTATCAATGTGATATAATGTTTTGTTCTTGTAGTCATATACGGTATATTGTACTAACCATTATTTAGGTAAGGAGAAGGAGAAGGCGGTTCAGGAGTCGCACTGGTACCTGGGTTCCTGTTAAATAAAACTTTATTGCATATGATGTGGTCCGATGTATATTGATTAGAGTCATTGGTATTGTATGATACTCACCTCAGTCAGGAACAATTAGTTTCCACGTCCGGATCTGTGAAGACCTGTAAAGAGAGAGAGAGAGCGTATAAATTACCAGGCAAACTTACTAAGTCTAGAGACATTACCCAAGATCTATTAATATCTAACAGTATTGCGACCGCTGAGTAGCACAAAGCTTTAAGTGGCGTCACGAACAGGATTCAGTCACCCTAAGCGAGGAAGAGGGCAAGTTAAGAAAATGTCCCAGGAACAAGAGCAGTCCACGCCATCAGCTAGCGGAGAATCCAGTCAGTCCACCTCGGGAATCCCTAGTATGGCGCAAATAAATCCCATCACATTACCCTACTACTTCGGGGCCCCGTGGCTTCCCACTTATTACGGAGATAGAATTAATTCCGAAGGGAATACATTGACTGATTTCAAGAATAAAATGAAGTCAATGTTTCGCCTCTATCCTTTAAACGAACAACAAAAGGTTGAGATTCTCATCGGACAATTGAAAGGATCAGCACAGCGTGAAGTTATTTCCTGGCCCGCTGGGGAGAGAAAGACCATTGAACAGATACTACAACGACTCGCTACTACGTTCGAGTTACATACTATGTCAGAACTAAAGATGAGATTCTATGCTAGGAAACAACGGTTGGGTGAAACACTTAGAGATTTTGCATTAAGCTTGCAGGAAGCTTTAAAGGCCATCCGTACCGTGGATGAGAGTGAAATGGAGAATAGTGATGAAACCCTAATATCCCAATTAATTGAAGGAGCAAATCGAGAAGGAGTAAGAGCTCAACTCCGACTACTTAGAATGCAGAAACCGGATCAGTCTTTCTTAGATTTCAAGGAGGCTGCGATTAAAGTAGTGGGGACGGAGATAACACAAGAGGTCAGTTTCCCAGAGATGCCCGGGTATGTGGAAGGACAGATGCCACATGAAGACGGCTCAGGGAGGAACCATAGAGTAACTGACATTGGAAGTCAGAATATTCAAACACCCACCATGGACCCAATCCGAACACTACAGAGCCAGATGAAGGAGCTCGTACTGGGCATGACTGAAATGAGTAAAGAAATTCAGAACATTACAAGGACACAGACCTCCGTGCCCAATGGAAATCGGTGGTCCAGGGAAAGCAGGCGACCCAGGAACGAATGGTGGACCCCACCGGCAACAAGCGGCAGAAGAAGCACCGATCAGTTTGATCAACAAGGACGTCCGATTTGTCGGCGATGTCACAAACCGGGACATATCGAAAGAAACTGTGAACCAACGGAGGCTTTAAACTCCAATATCCCGAGGTTGGGGGCCGAGCCTCGGGGGGAGACACCCCAATAGGTCCAAAGTCGGACGAATGGTGGGCCCAATACGTGGGACAATGTCCACATATTCAGATTACTATTAATGGGAAAGAGATTACAGCTATGGTGGATACGGGATCTCAAATCACCACCATTCAATATTCTACGTTTATGCAATATTGGGGGGACCAACAAATGGTGTCCCCTCCACCAGCCTGGCTGCAGTTAATCGCTAGTAACGGATCCAGCATCTCGTGTGTGGGCTATTGGGAAGCTAATGTAACCATCGGAGACACGGAATTACCTCAGCAAGGATGTCTGATTACCCATGCGAGTGATCCTAATGCGATCCCCATCATTCTAGGGATGAATATTTTACAAAGTTGCCCCGATGAGCTTATTACGATTCTTAAACAGTCCCTAACCGATAAATTACCTCCTGATCGGAATACAATAAACAAGACCATTAAAACCTTACAAAGTCAAAGGGCCTTTATACAGTGTGGAGGTTCGGTGTGTAAAGTAAAAATTACTGATAGTAAACCCATCAAGTTGCCTCCCAATTCAGAAGTAGTAGTTTGGGCCAAGGCTCGCTGTGGCCCGCGGGGCCAAAGTTATGAGGCCCTGGTTGAACCTTACGAAAGGAATGAAGAAGATGGAATTGTGGTGGCCCATTGTTTAGTACGTATTAAGAACGGACGAGTGCCAATACGGGTCATGAATCCTCATAACCACCGGATTAAGTTATATCGTCAAAGACCGATCGCAAACCTCACATGGGTCACCTTTCAGGACATACTGCATGCACCGACCAGGGTGCAGAGACAAAGTAATGAGGTTACCGACACGAAAGAAGATGCACAAAATGATTGGTGGACGGGTATCCAAATCGGAAATGAGGATACTCCGTTAGAACAGAAGGAGGGAGTGTTGCAAGTGGTAAAGAGAAATCCACAAACGTTTAGTAAAAATCCATTGGATTTTGGCACCGTTACGACTATAAAACATCAGATTGTGACAGGGAACGCGATACCGATACGCGAAAAACATAGGCCAGTAGCCCCGGCTTTATATCAGCCAGTTCGACAAATGTTAGAAGATATGAAAGTCACTGGGGTCATCCAGGAAAGTCATAGCCCCTGGGCCGCCCCCATGGTACTCGTAAAAAAGAAAAACGGACAACTACGGTTTTGCGTGGATTACAGGAAGTTAAATCAGATCACGCATCGGGACGCTTATCCACTTCCCCGAATCGAGGAGTCGATAGCAGCATTGAAATCAGCTAAATACTTCTCCACGTTAGATTTGACAAGTGGGTACTGGCAGATCATGGTGGCACCAGAAGACCAAGAAAAAACAGCTTTTACCACCCCCATGGGCTTATATGAATTTAAAAGAATGCCCTTTGGATTATGTAATGCCCCTGCAACGTTTCAAAGGATGATGGAACATTGTTTGGGCCATAAGAACTTTGAAATGATCTTATTATACCTAGACGATATCATTATATTTTCAAAGTCGTATTCAGAGCATGTACAACATCTACAAGAAGTTCTGCAACAACTCGCTAATTATGGACTGAAAGTCAACCCAGGCAAGTGTCACTTATTAAAACCACAGGTTCACTACTTGGGACACTTAGTGAGTTCCGAGGGAGTAGCTCCAGATCCCGAAAAGATTAGAGTCGTTCAAGAATGGCCAATTCCCCAGACGGTCAAAGATGTGAGAAGATTCCTGGGATTCGTGGGGTATTATAGGAGGTTTGTGAAAAATTTTGCTAAAATAGCTGCTCCCTTACACGAACTACTTCGGGACGTACCGCAAGTCAGACAGAGTAAACAACTACCAGTTGTCTGGACTTCTAAACAACAGATCGCTTTTGAACAACTCAAGGAGCTGTTGACACAATCGCCAATATTGTCATACCCGGATTACAGTAAACCTTTCATCCTACAAACAGATGCTAGTCAACAAGGGCTCGGTGCCATACTTGCCCAATTACAAGATGGTAAAGAAAAGGTCATAGCCTATGCCAGCCGAGGCTTACGGAAAACCGAACGTAACGACGCTAACTATAGCGCTTTTAAATTAGAATTTTTAGCGTTAGTGTGGGCCATCACTGAGAAATTCAGAGACTATCTGGCTGTTACTCCGTTCGTAGCATATACTGACTGCAATCCGCTGGCACATTTAGCTACGGCTAAGATGGGAGCCTTAGAGCAGCGCTGGTATGCCCGACTGTCCAATTATAAATTTACCATTCAATATCGGCCCGGACAGAATAATAGTAACGCAGACGCACTATCTCGTCTGGCCGACAGGGAGGAATTGGACGAAGAGGATAAGTTCGAAATGGTGGAAATGCCTCCTTTTCAAAGGACCCGCCAATTGGCAATTAAACATTTCCCGAAACCTAGGAGTCAGAGAGGTGAAGCTGTCAGACATCTCGAGGAAGAGGATCAGAGTGAATGGAAGAGGTGGCAGGAAGAGTATCCTCCTTTCCAACAGTTGAAAAGTTTGCTCTTGCATAAAAAAGGGCTGTCGAAAAGCGAACGGCAAGTTGCAGCCCCAGAATTGGTGAAATTGTGGAGACAAAGGGATCGCCTAGAAATACATCGGAATGTACTAATCCGGAAAAGTACGAATCCCAAAACTCACTTAACGATGGCCCAAGTGCTCATCCCGATTACGAAAGCACCAATTCTATTAAATGCATATCATAATCAGTCTGGACATTTCGGGAGTCAAAAGACAGAAGTGAATCTTAGACAAAGGGTCTATTGGGTTGGATTGCGTCAAAGCGTTGAAGAATGGTGTCAACACTGTACTGACTGTAATCTCCGAAAAACACCAAGAACCAACGAGAGAGCTCCACTCCATCCAATAGTTAGTCACCAACCCTTGGAGTTGGTAACCATTGACCATGTCAAGCTGGAGAAGAGTACACTGGGATATGAATATGCCATCATGATAGTTGACCATTACACTAAATTCGCAGTGGCATTACCGGTGAAAAATATGACAGCCAAAACCACAGCAGAGATTTTTTGGAGGGCTTTTGTGAGACCCTATGGATTTCCAGATAAGATTTTGACGGATCAAGGACCAGCGTTCACTTCCAAACTGTTCCAGGAGTTATGCCTCCTATATGGATGTAAGAAGATTAAAACTACTCCATATCATCCCCAAGGAAATGGCCTGTGTGAACGGACAAATCAGACACTCTTGCAAATGTTAAGGATTCTTCCCGAACAACGACGAAACAATTGGCCATTGCTGTTAACAGAGCTCATCTTCATCTACAATAATACGGTCCATAGTTCAACTGGATATACTCCATATTACTTATTATTTGGTAGACAAGGAAGATTACCAGCAGATGTCAGTCTAAGTATGGAGGTTACATCTGAATTGTTCTTAGAAGCTGATTGGGTGTCAGAACATCAACGGCGACTAAAGGTAGCTCAAGACATGGTCAAGCAACATCGAGGAATGGTGCACAAACGGCAAGAGCATAACTACAATATCAAAGCCAAGGCGGAATCACTGCCTATAGGATGTAGAGTACTCAGAAAGAACAATCGACGACAAAGCAAATTAGATTATCAATGGGAGCCTCGTCCATATAGGATAATAAACATACCCAACCCGGATAGTGCTGTGTACCAGATTCAATCAGAAGATGGCAGTCGATCGAGTCTGGTACATAGAAATCAATTGAAACTATGCCCTATCTGGTCGGCGCCGGAGAGACAAGATGTGATACCGATGGAGATCACGACAGAACCAACTTCATTCCCGGATATGATGACGAGTTTGTGTTGGCCGATATTTAACACAGTCGGAGAAACTATGCCCTCCGAGAGTGGTGTACCACCAAAGGAAAGTGTCCCAGTTTCTGTTGATCCGGGAGTTCCGGTATTGAGACGCTCTGAAAGGAGCACAAAAGGGAAAGTCCCTATTCGATATCAGTTATAAGAGTAGTCTTGCTACAGTTAAAATGATTAAGTTGATTAAATAAAATAAAGTGTAATTGTAGAGAAAAATTGTTATGTTAGAATAAAAGTACCAGTGAAAATCGATATGTAATGGTCCAAAGAGGGTTGGGAAGGTATAATTGATACTGCAATGCATAAGGATATGCATCAAATTACCGGGGAGGTGTGTGATACCCAGTATTGCAGATGATAGATCTGTGACTTTATTAATGACTGGGTTTCACTGTTTCACGTGGTCGAATGTAAGAAAGCAAACGTACTGGAGGTGTTAGGGACCCTGAAGGAGGTAGATTGTCGGACAGGGTGTCCCCGCGCCGCCGGCGGGAGACATCCGGGGACCCACTGAAAGGGGATAAAAAGAAGAGAGACGGGCTCGAGGCGGCAGTTGGTGTAACGGAACGGAGGTGAGCCGCCCTGAGCAGAGTGCGGAGAGAGGACTAACCCAAAGCTGAGGAGATCGGGAGTTTGGTGTGGAGAGCGGGGCAGCGGAGAGCCAGCAACCGGCCACAGACAGACAGAAAAGCTGAAGCAAGCTTACCAGCCGGAGAGAAGGAGCGGAAGCGGCTTTCCCCACAAGGTACGGGGCGGAGGCAGCTGTCACTGCCCAATAAGCAATTCCCAGGGCCGGCCTCCCGACAGAGCGTCATCCTCCCTCCCTGGCATCCCTGAGTGTAGTCGGCTTCCCTGAACTGTACGGGGCGAATACCACAGAAACCCCGTGAGCCGGCATCAGGTTGAAGCTTAATTTTCCCTCCCTGTCAGACGGAGTGGGAGCGGCGCACGGCCCCTTCAAACGGTCCGGTTATCAGAGAAGTGCCGTCAGCATAAAGGTATTTCCTTATAATAGTACACCGTAAAAGAGAGATATAATTGCAGAGACACTGAAAAGTAGCCCAGCAACTACTTAAAAGCAAAGATAGTCCTCTGTCCCTGCTAGAATATGTGACAGCTTAGTACCATCAGAAAGGCTGTGTCACTACTGGGTCCAGTAGCACAGAGTTGCATAGTATCCAGAAAGTCAAGGACTGATACTAGCCCAGTATGGTGAGACTGGGAACCTATACAGACAGCATTGCCTAGTCTCGGAAAGAAATAGTCACGTGAAGTAACCACAGTCAGCCGTAGTGATAACAAGAGTCAGCCATAGGAAGCAACGGATGAAAGGAAGGAGGGATAATCATACAGTCACGGATGATAGTACAGAACTATTGATCCATCCGTCAGGGAGCAGACACTAATACAGACTAAGACAGGATAGAGAGTTGAGGCTTCTACAAGTTTAAGTTGACCTGAATGTAACCTTCACGATTTCAGGATATATAAAATAACTAACAGCCAGAGATAACTAAACGTTAAAGTTCAGTAACATACCTCCACATTAACCTGTATAGAGGTATCGGAAGATTAACTGTCGGCATCCCAGCGTGAAACAGAGAGTAACGTGTAGGGGAAGAAACCTCACCCAGGGAATATAACATCACCCTCTACAAGTGCACCAACGTATGAATAATCAGCTGAACTGTGGGTATTGTTAGGGGAGTTAAACTGAGGGATCGGGCTATACGGGAGTTGTCAAGGAACTTAATATGACATTGCTGTGTTGTATCAATGTGATATAATGTTTTGTTCTTGTAGTCATATACGGTATATTGTACTAACCATTATTTAGGTAAGGAGAAGGAGAAGGCGGTTCAGGAGTCGCACTGGTACCTGGGTTCCTGTTAAATAAAACTTTATTGCATATGATGTGGTCCGATGTATATTGATTAGAGTCATTGGTATTGTATGATACTCACCTCAGTCAGGAACAATTAGTTTCCACGTCCGGATCTGTGAAGACCTGTAAAGAGAGAGAGAGAGCGTATAAATTACCAGGCAAACTTACTAAGTCTAGAGACATTACCCAAGATCTATTAATATCTAACAGTATTGCGACCGCTGAGTAGCACAGTTGATACCAGGGAGTTGGTGATAGGAAGAGGGGGAGAGGGTGACTGCAGTTGGCGCCAGCTGTGGGTGACGGAGAGAAGGTGACGCCAGGTAGAGGGTGACAGCAGCCGGTGCCAGCTGTGGGCAACAAGGAGCGGTTGACGGGTAGAGGTTGACGCCAGGTAGAGGGTGACAGTGAGAGGGTAGAGCAGTCTGTGCCAGCTGTGGGTAATGGAGAGAGGGTGATGACAGGGAGAGGGTGACAGCAGTCGGTGCCAGCTGTGGGTGATGGGAAGAGGGTGACGCCAGGGATAGGTTGGCAGGGAGAGAGTGATAGCAGTCGGGGCCAGCTGTGGCTGACGGGGAGAGGGTGACGGGGAGAGGGTGAAAGCAGTCAGTGCCAGCTGAGGGTGATGTCGAGAGAGTGACGCCAGGGAGAGGGTGACAGTGAGAGGGTACCAGCAGTCGGTGCCAGCTGCGGGTTACAGCAGTCGGTAACAGTAAGAGGGTGACAGGAAGAGGATGACGCCAGGGAGAGCACATTACTGTCCCATCTACCAGCAGTATAGAATACAACAGAAGGAGTACAGCCCTGAGCCTTGGGTCCCTGATAAAGCATGGGTGAGCTCAGCCCATTCCAAACTCAAGTACCCACCACTCTCCCCCGCTGCAGCCCCCGCCGCACACAGGCGCGCGCAGCACATTTTATTAGGGGGTGCACCGTCGTAGAGGCGTGTCTAGTACCACCTACTGGGCATGTCTAGCAACACCTATTGGGCGTGTCTAGCACCGCCTACTGGGTGTGTCTAGCACCGCCTATTGGCATTCTTTTCTATTCAATATGCACCTTACCTATATGGTGGTTTCTCATAACGGGGAACCTCTGAAGAAATGTATCCTTCCTGGGCAGACAGCGTCTTCAGTCGGTAATCACTATTCATGTAGGAGATCACATGATCCGGAAGATTCCTGTTTGTGTAGGAATATAACCAATGTGATCATCATACAACAGAGGATCAACCAGACTCGTGTCACCTCCTTCCCTCGCGTCTATCAGCCACACCATTTGTGATTATACACTAGTCTGTCAACTTGTGGTTGATGAAATAATGAGTTCCTATGTTCGGGACTAGCAAAGCCTGTTTAAAATCTATACCCTGTAATAAATTAATGGCAATAAAAGTATAATAAATAATAAAACTTTATTTCACTGGAATCACTCTCCGTCCTCAATTTGATTGGTAGTAAACAAGGTAACCTGTGTATAGAGGTTAACACAACAACAACCAAATTCATACAATACAGTATAATATGTCACAATAGTATTACTTATGTAATGATTACGCGCTACCGGTACCGTACGGGGAATGGGTTCCCCTAATAACCTAACTTTCTGGTTGGAGTACTCATAGTCACTCGTTGGTGCACGTCAAAATAACAATCTTTACAGTCTATCTGAGCTCTATGAATTCCTATATCTCTTGTGTTGACGGTGTCGACCAGTAGTTTAATGGAGGGAACTATACAAATGCAATATTCCCACTCCGATAATCAGACTCAAGTTCAACAATTTTTGGAGGCCACCTTGACTACACGGATGAAAGCTGTTTTTGAAGTTCATCTATGTTTCTGGATTTGCTATACTAGTTAATTACTACTCCGATGCCGGTTACTGGCTAATATCACTAAATGATGTTTAGCGGTACCTCACGGTTATGCTATGAAATTTGCTGAAATGCTGTCAGATTAGGTATCCAATGATAATATTAGTCCAATTGTATCTGACAATGCTGTAACAGGGCTGAGTAACTTCTGGATACACTGCGCTGACTGTCTCTGACAATGCTGTAGTAGGGATGAGGGACTTCTGGATACACTGCGCTGACTGTCTCTGACAATGCTGTAGTAGGGATGAGGGACTTCTGGATACACTGCGCTGACTGTCTCTGACAATGCTGTAGTAGGCATGAGGGACTTTTAGATACCCTGTGCTGACAGTCTTTGATAATGCTGTAGCAGGGATGAGGGACTTTTGTGAGTGCACTATACAGATGGTTACTGCCAAAGCTGATACGTGCTAGCTGGCTGGAAAGACATTACAGCTGACTGTCTGTAGTAGACATATAAATACCGTATATGGAGCTCCGGTTCCGCCCTCCGTTGTCACTCTTGTCCGGACCCGCCTCACTCAGGGCCGGCTTAGCTGCGTAACTCCCGCCTGCTTCACTCCGGTTCGCTCAGGGCCTCCTGGCTCCGCCTCGCGCCGTCTCTCCCTTGCGAGCCGCACACTACACCCAAGGGCTGGTCACAGCTTCTCAGGCGACCACCCGCTGAACGATCCAAGCGGGTGAGACAAGCACTAAGCTGCGGGAACCAACAATGACCCTGTATTGACTCGGGTGTCCGGAGGTAAGAGTCCTGCCTTTGCCTCTTCATACAGCGTCGTCCTTCTCCTCCCTCTCTCTCCTCAGCGACGACGACCCAACGGTTTTTCCTTCAGCCTCTTTTATATCCTCTGTCCCAAAGCCCCGGATTAATCCCGCTCTCTGCTCTCTCCACGAGCCAACTTTAATCCTCCTCGTGGCGCTCCTACTAACCCCCAACAGTCTACAATTTTCCTGGGCCATTAACTGTCCTGTCCAGGTCACCTACCCTCCGTGAGGGTGATACACTTTTATATAAAACTTTGCCCTCCAGGAGGGTATCTATAATTCATTAACTTTTTACCACTAAGTGGTAGTTTTAATAAAATAAACTTTATAAACTTTTTCTTAATTATTGTTATATGTATATAATCACATACAGTATTACGTTACTAGTACAGGGTATTACACATTACCCCTTCTCTGCATCTCTCAGCCACACCATCATCTTCGCCCTGCGTCGTCTCTCAGCCACACCATCATCTCCTCCCTGCGTCGTCTCTCAGCCACGCCATCATCTCCCATCTGAATCTCTCGCAATACCCCTCACTTTGTCTCTCTTTCTCCCCACTTCACTCTGTGCCTCTGAGCCTCCCACCCTTCTGTCTGTGCCTCTCAGTCGCCCGCCCTTCACTGTCTCTCAGCCTCATAAGTGGAATTGGTGGGCCCAGCAGGAGAACACGGGCAGGTGGGCGGCCGTTCGCGTGGTGTGACATCATCAGGTCACATCGCACAGTGCATTGAGGCGGAGGAGTAGTGTGGGGCAGCGGGCAGGATGGGAGTAGTGGTGCATAGCAGTGGGGCAGGATGGGAGCAGTGGTGCATAGCAGGGGGGCAGGATGGGAGCAGTGGTGCATAGCAGGGGGATAGGATGGGAGTAGTGGTGTGGAGCAGGGGGGCAGGA
Source organism: Pseudophryne corroboree (assembly GCF_028390025.1). Lineage (NCBI taxonomy): Eukaryota > Metazoa > Chordata > Amphibia > Anura > Myobatrachidae > Pseudophryne > Pseudophryne corroboree. The sequence continues at coordinate 58,857,469 of NC_086444.1, read as the reverse complement.
TGGGAGCATTGGTGCAGAGCGGGGGGCAGGATAGGAGCAGTGGTGCTGAGTTGGGGGGGGGGAGCAGGGGGAGTAGTGGTGCATAGCAGGGGGATAGGATGGGAGTAGTGGTGCATAGCAGGGGGGACAGGATGGGAGTAGTGGTGCATAGCTGGGGGCAGGATGGGAGTAGTGGTGTGGAGCAGAGGGGTAGGATGGGAGTAGTGGTGCATAGCTGGGGGGCAGGATGGGAGTAGTGGTGTGGAGCAGGGGGGCAGGATGGGAGTAGTGGTGCATAGCAGGGGGCCAGGATGGGAGCATTGGTGCAGAGCGGGGGGCAGGATAGGAGCAGTGGTGCTGAGTTGGGGGGGAGAGCAGGGGGAGTAGTGGTGCAGAGCAGGGGGATAGGATGGGAGTAGTGGTGCATAGCTGGGGGGCAGGATGGGAGTAGTGGTGCATAGCTGGGGGCAGGATGGGAGTAGTGGTGTGGAGCAGGGGGGCAGGATGGGAGTAGTGGTGCATAGCAGGGGACCAGGATGGGAGCATTGGTGCAGAGCGGTGGGCAAGATAGGAGCAGTGGTGCTGAGTTGGGGGGGAGAGCAGGGGGAGTAGTGGTGCAGAGCAGGGGGATAGGATGGGAGTAGTGGTGCATAGCTGGGGGGCAGGATGGGAGTAGTGGTGTGGAGCAGGGGGGCAGGATGGGAGTAGTGGTGCATAGCTGGGGGGCAGGATGGGAGTAGTGGTGTGGAGCAGGGGGGCAGGATGGGAGTAGTGGTGCATAGCTGGGGGGCAGGATGGGAGTAGTGGTGTGGAGCAGGGGGGCAGGATGGGAGTAGTGGTACATAGCAGGGGGGCAGGATGGGAGCAGTGGTGCATAGCAGGGGGATAGGATGGGAGTAGTGGTGTGGAGCAGGGGGGCAGGATGGGAGTAGTGGTGTGGAGCAGGGGGGCAGGATGGGAGTAGTGGTGCATAGCTGGGGGGCAGGATGGGAGTAGTGGTGTGGAGCAGGGGGGCAGGATGGGAGTAGTTGTGCATAGCAGGGGGGCAGGATGGGAGCAGTGGTGTGGAGCAGGGGGGCAGGATGGGAGTAGTGGTGTGGAGCAGGGGGGCAGGATGGGAGTAGTGGTGCATAGCAGGGGGATAGGATGGGAGTAGTGGTGTGGAGCAGCGGGGGCAGGATGGGAGTAGTGGTGCATAGCAGGGGGGCAGGATGGGAGCAGTGGTGCATAGCAGGGGGATAGGATGGGAGTAGTGGTGTAGAGCAGGGGGGCAGGATGGGAGTAGTGGTGCATAGCAGGGGGGCAGGATGGGAGTAGTGGTGTGGAGCAGGGGGGCAGGATGGGAGTAGTGGTGTGGAGCAGGGGGGCAGGATGGGAGTAGTGGTGCATAGCAGGGAGGCAGGATGGGAGCAGTGGTGCATAGCAGGGGGATAGGATGGAAGTAGTGGTGTGGAGCAGCGGGGGCAGGATGGGGGTAACGGTGCTGAGTTGGGGGGGGGGAGGGGGGTTGGGCAGGATGGGAGCAGTGCTGGGAAGGAGCAGCCAGTTAAGCATGTCACCTCACCTCTGACTGCCTCACACCAGGCAGACGAGGAGTCCGTGCGCCGGGCGGGAGGGCGGAGGAGTCCGTGCGCCAGGTGGCGGAGGAGTCCGTGCGCCGGGTGGGTGGGCGGCCGGCCGGGGGAGTCCGTGCGCTGGGCGGGCGGCCGGGGGAGTCCGTGCGCTGGGCGGGCGGCCAGGTAGGCCAGCGGCCGGGGGATATTCCAGTGAAGGGTATCGCGGTGGCGGCTCCTATCTCCCCTCTGCCTCTGGCCGGACTGCATTACCGGGGGGATGGGAGGACGGGGAGCTAATAGGCGGCCGCACATGTAAATGACAAGTATTAAAAAATACATGCTGTGTCTCGTCGTCGTCCCCCACCTCCATCCCCATGACTGGCCAATGACATCAGTGCTAGTGACAGGGGCGTGCTTTCATTTAGGCTGAAAGCACGCCCCCTGTCAAAGAGGCACTTATAGTAAGTGCCGCTTCTGATGATTTTTTTAATGGGCTTTCACTGCCCAAAGCTTAGCCCCGCCCCCCGCTTCCGGCCATTTCCCATTGATAGCGGGAGGCACTGGCAGCAGTGCCTCCGAAACACATTAAAGACAGTTTTTACACCAGTAAAAAAGCTTAAAATAATGTAAAGGCTAAAGCAGATAGTTATGACACAGAATATGTGTCATAAATATCTTCTTTACATTATTTTAATCATTAATGACAGGGGAGGCACTGCCTCCCCTGCCTCCCCTGACTGCACGTCCCTGGTGCATAACACATTATTAAGTGTGATTTTGTTCACTTGTCTATTTCTACAGCTATGGCATGTTGTCCCTAGTAACCAAAGTGCTTTGTGGCAATATATTGTGTTTGTAGGCACAGTAAACTGTTGTTAATGCAAACCAAATATAATTGTTAGATATGCAATGTTTGTGCCCATTGTCCCCAAACGTAATTGTTTAGCAACATTTATGAAACTATACATTTAAAACTAATGCATAAACTAATAATAAACACACAATATACACACGAAGACTATTTAAAATAAGATTTTAAACCTACCGGTAAATCTTTTTCTCGTAGTCCGTAGAGGATGCTGGGGACTCGGTAAGGACCATGGGGATAGACGGGCTCAGCAGGAGACATGGGCACTTTAAGAAAGACTTTAGATCTGATGTGCACTGGCTCCTCCCTCTATGCCCCTCCTCCAGACCTCAGTTAGAGAAACTGTGTCGAGAGGAGACGGACAGTACGAGGAAAGGATTTTTGTTAATCCAAGGGCAAGATTCATACCAGCCATACCAATCACACCGTATAACTTGTGATATACTATCCAGTTAACAGTATGAAAACGACATAGCATCAGTCCAAGACCGATGAGACTATAACATAACCCTTATTTAAGCAATAACTATATACAAGTCCTGCAGAAGTAGTCCGCACTTGGGACGGGCGCCCAGCATCCTCTACCGACTACGAGAAAAAGATTTACCGGTAGGTTTAAAATCTTATTTTCTCTTACGTCCTAGAGGATGCTGGGGACTCCGTAAGGACTATGGGGATTATACCAAAGCTCCCAAACGGGCGGGAGAGTGCGGATGACTCTGCAGCACCGATTGAGCAAACAGGAGGTCCTCCTCAGCCAGGGTATCAAACTTATAGAACTTTGCAAAAGTGTTTGAACCTGACCAAGTAGGCGCTTGGCAAAGCTGTAATGCTGAGACCCCTCTGGCAGCCGCCCAAGAAGAGCCCACCTTCCTAGTGGAATGGGCCTTGACCGATTTAGGTAACGGCAATCCCGCCATAGAATGCGCCTGCTGAATCGTGTTACAGATCCAGCGAGCAATAGTCTACTTTGAAGCAGGGGCACCAATCTTGTTGGTTGCATACATGACACACAGTGCTTCTGTTTTTCTGAATGTAGCCGATCTGGCCACGTAACTTTTCAAAGCCCTGACCACATCAAGGGACTCGGGATCCTCCAAGTCACGCGTAGCCACAGGCACCACAATAGTTCATATGAAAGGATGAAACCACTTTTGGCAGGAATTGAGGACGGGTCCGCATTTCCGCTCTATCCATATGATATATAGCATATATATAGCAAGGTGACAGCACTCTATGTCTAAAGTCAAAAGATAGTTGGTGCAAGGTCCTAATAATCAATATACACACTCACTTTTCCCATAGCTGAAAAAAGAATTAGACCAGCACTCACGTTTTAGTTGAAGAAAAAAAGGGGTTTTTTAATCCTGAAAAGACATCAAGGATACATCAAGGATACACCCCACTGTTTACAGTACGCCCAACAGCCGTTTCAACACATGGTGGTCTTCATCAGGGGCAGCTGTCACTCTGTCAGGAGCTATCTTAAATAGCGGAGAAGGTGCCAGAATATCCGAACGGGACGGCCGGAAGCAGCGCGTCATAGCTGCTATCTGATTGGCTCCTGCCCGCACGTGATGCGTTGCTAGGGTACACAAACCCGGCTCTCTCCTTAGTGACCGGCTCCAGCAGCGTAACAGTAGTGTAGCGTGGGACGATCTGTATAGTAAGTACAGCGGCATGCAAATAGAAATGCTGCTGCCTGTAATCCCGGACACAGTCACATCTGCAGAGTTTTTAACCCCACAGTGCGCCAGCGGCACGGAACCACAGACAGCTCAATAATGAAATGTAATTACATGTACACATATAGGGCAATTAGACCAAACAATATCAACCTGCGTGGCAATGGTGATAACCAGCTAAGAGCAATATTGATTTAAGCATACCACCACATTAGCATGATATAAAGGACGGCTCGGATGACATGTCGCTCAGGGGTTATGAATGCAATATTTACACTCTGCAGCACAACCTGCACAGCAATAATAATAAGCAGCTCAGAGCATTGTTGATGGTAGCATACCACCACTAAAGCATAATATAAGAGAAGTGTCAGAAAAGATGGCAAAGATGACATGTCACTCAGCGGTAATAGATGCAAATTTTTACACTCCACCATAACGGAGTCAATAAATCATGGCTAAAAGGATCAATTGAATCCAACAGGTATAGTACCACATGACAGTGTGGAAACCAGATGATGTCTAGCATGCAGCGGGGATACAAAATGATCAGTATAGGACAATCATGTCTCAGGGTACCGTACCCAGTATTCTCATACCCTTTCCAAGTATGGTACTGACTGGGCCCAACGCTGCTTAATTGCCAAGATCGGACGAGATTGGATGATTTCCAGCGTGGTAAGATGGTATCCGATATTCGTGTCCATATCTATCCGTATTATATGGCGTGAGTATCATCACCTGTGTCACAACCTGTGTGATAATGTAAATATGACCACAAGAAGAACCGTCCACCGATAATTTTAATACAACACCTAGTATTCCCACCTTGTCTCCAAATGTGGTACTTACTAGGCCCATCACTGCTTAATTGCCAAGATCGGACGGGATCGGATGAGGTCCAGTGTGGTATGGTAGTATCAATCAATACGGTGTGCAGTTATGTGTCCATTACACAATTAAGAGTCCAATTGGCCCAGTGAGTGAGAGACTAAATCAGAGAGCATTGACAGGTGTAAAATGATTAACATGACACACGGCGGTGTCTAAGAAAATTAAACCAGAACAATTGACTCAGTATATACTTCTGCCGAGTCACAGGAAGCATCCTAAACGGAATTCCTCATTAAGCCCATTCGGGGCCAATGATTGCAATCTATCAATCCATTGGTGTTCTCTTTGCAAAAGGATTTTGTTGCGATCACCACCCCTTTGTAGTGGTGGGATCTGATCCAAGATACAACACTTGAGTTGATTAATGGAATGTTTAGCCTCCATAAAATGTCTTGCAACAGGTAAGGTTGAAAAGTCACTTGAAATTCCACCCTGTGTAATGCTCTTTTTGATTGTAGAACGATGTTGACTTAGACGTTCTTTCAGCATCCTGCTAGTCTTCCCAACATATAGCAGATTGCATGGACATTTCAACACATAGACTACAAATTTGCTATTGCAGTCAAGTCTCTGTCTGATTGTGTAGGACTTCTTGTCCTGAGGGTTAGTGAACCGATTGCCGAGTAGCAGGAATGAACAGTTTGGACAGCCCGTGCACTTGAAAACCCCTGTTTTGGTAGTTAACCAATTAGAGGCTGTGCTCTTCCTTCTCTTAGAGAAATCTGTCACAACCAACATATCTTTCAGATTGGGTCCTCGTTTATATGCGAACCGAGGCGGTTGCGGAATGGCTTTTGATAATTCCGGATCCGTATCAATAAGGTGCCAATGTTCCTGTATCTTATTACGGATAAATCGAGAAGCAGTCGTATACATGCTGACAAAGTTAAACCTATCATTGTCTTTGACAGTAGAGGCGTCTTTTTTAGATAGGAGTTCATTCCTTTTTATTTGGCCAATTTTTTTGAGTGCCAAATCAATCTCCTCCTTAGAGTATCCACGATCAAGGAAACGTTGACTCATTGATTGTAGAGCCGGTGGTATTGCTAGTGGGTCAGAGGTAATGCGTATCACCCTAAGCAACTGTGAGAATGGAAGTCCTCTTTTGAGGGGTGCCGGATGGAAGCTTGTTGAGAGTAAAAGCGTATTCCTGTCTGAGGGTTTACAATGAATCCGAGTGGTTAAAGAATTATTGGACAAAAGAACGGATACGTCCAGGAAATTTATTTCTGTTTTGCTGAACGTGAGGCTGAATCTAATGGTGCCAGGGAGTGAGTTTAGATGGTCAATGAAAGTCAAAAGTGTTTTCTCTCCCCCATGCCAAATGAAAAATAAATCATCAATATATCTTACATACGTTGACAAAAATCGACCAAAAAGGGGGTGACCCGTGATGTGTTCTTGTTCATATATTGACATAAAAATGTTGGCATAAGCTGGGGCCATGTTAGACCCCATAGCAGTGCCCTGTTTTTGTAAAAAGAAACAATTCTCAAATAAAAAATAGTTCTTATTCAAAATTAGGTCAATGAGAGACACCATGTATTCTGATGGGGGTCCAAAGTATCCTTCATTTTCTGTTATTAATCGTCTGCAAGATTCAATGCCCAAAGCATGAGGAATATTTGTATAGAGACTTGAGACATCCAATGTGACCAACAGTGCATCATCCGGAACATGTTTAATGTTTTCCAGTTTTATTAAGAAATCTGTCGTGTCTTCAATGTAGCTAGATGCACTTTTGGCAAGTGGTTGTAGATAAAAGTCTACAAGCTGTGAAAGTGGTTGGCATAGAGAGCCCCGTGCCGAGATAATCGGCCGCCCCGGGGGCTGTGCTAGGGATTTATGTATCTTGGGTAATGTGTAAAGGATTGGAGTTTTGGGGTGAGGCGTAGTCAAAAAATCCGCTGTGGTCTGATTAATGTACCTGTTACTGACTCCCAAATTGATTATTGAATCAATTTCCTTTTTATAAGTCCATGTGGGGTCAAAAGTAAGTTTTTGATAACAGGTTAAGTCGGATAATTGTCCATAAGCCTCTTGTACATAATAGTCAAAGTCAAGTAGGACTATGCCTCCCCCTTTGTCCGCAGACCTGATGACCAGTTGATTGTCATTCTGTAGAGATTTGATGGCAGCTCTTTCTCCCTTAGATATGTTGGAATAACTGGGTTTTTGTTCCTTGATGTAGGGCATCGTATCCCTTTTAAGTACCCTTAAGAAGGTGTGGATTGAGGGATTGAGGGTCGGTGGATCAAACTGACTGGGTTTCTTCAAAGGACAATGTGGTGTTGTTGTAATAGAGGTTGGACTTGGTGTGTTAGAAAAGTAGTCTTTAAGGCGCAGTTGTCTTCCCAATTTGTATAGATCAACCTGCCATTGGAAACTATCCTGTCCAACAGTGGGTACAAAGGTTAATCCCTTACTTAAGACAGAGAGTTCATCACTCGTCAGTTTATGTTTAGATAAATTGAAGACCACTGATGTCTGTGTTTTGTTCTCCATTATTGTTTTTTTGCTCTTCCTTTTTCTCCCACCTCTACGGGTGGGTAAAGCGGGTTTTTTGGAGCCCTTCTATTGCGTTCTGATCTTGAAAGGTAAGTAGTCCCTTGTGCAGATGTTGTTGGTACATCAGAGTCACTTGCTGACGTCTGAGATCTGCTATTAATGTCGGTGAAGGGTGTGTTAGGTCTTCTTCCTCCACGTCTCTGTTGGGGTCGGTATTTGCGTGGCTCACTGCGCGATACCCAGGGATATACCCTATTCTCCTTATAGTCCAATTTGACTTGTTTATACTTATTCTTCTTAAACTTTAGCAAATCACCACGGAATTTATCAATGTCCTTGTTTAGTTTGGTGAAAAGATCACTGTCAGGGGATTGAATCGTCCTAAATAATTCGGACGCCTCTAATTCAGAAATATCTCTTCTGATTTCCGTAAGATCTAAACCTGCCTGTTCAATTACAAGCAGCATTAAATCCTGGGAGCATTTATTCAAAATATTGCACCATTTTGTACAAAAATCATTATTGTGTCTCCCCAGTGTGGGTTGATTGTGTAATCTAAACCCTCTGGGGATAAGGGATTCTTTGTAGTATTGAGAGAGAGTTAGGCCATGCAGATGTAGCTCAACTTCTCTCTTTTTAAGTCTCAGTAAATCATGTAAAAACTCCTCTGGGCTATCTTTATCAAATGCCAGGGATTCGGTATTATCAAAAAGTATCCGTTCCGCGTCTGATTTGTCAAATTGAAGGACAGCGACTAAATCTTTGTTAGCGCTGGTAGACATTTATATGTACAGGGGTTTTTTGAAACAAAAAATAAAAAATATGAAAAATGAAAGGAAAAAGCAAAATGACAACCATACGTTGTTGTATGCAACTGAACAAAAAAATAGAGATCATAAAATATTCATGAAAAAAATATGTACGTATGAAATAAAAAAAAATTATGATTGGTTAATCTCTGGTACAGAGATTATAATCACACAGACTGGTGCAAGTCAAAAAATTGGTACAATATATAGCAAGGTGACAGCACTCTATGTCTAAAGTCAAAAGATAGTTGGTGCAAGGTCCTAATAATCAATATACACACTCACTTTTCCCATAGCTGAAAAAAGAATTAGACCAGCACTCACGTTTTAGTTGAAGAAAAAAAGGGGTTTTTTAATCCTGAAAAGACATCAAGGATACATCAAGGATACACCCCACTGTTTACAGTACGCCCAACAGCCGTTTCAACACATGGTGGTCTTCATCAGGGGCAGCTGTCACTCTGTCAGGAGCTATCTTAAATAGCGGAGAAGGCGCCAGAATATCCGAACGGGACGGCCGGAAGCAGCGCGTCATAGCTGCTATCTGATTGGCTCCTGCCCGCACGTGATGCGTTGCTAGGGTACACAAACCCGGCTCTCTCCTTAGTGACCGGCTCCAGCAGCGTAACAGTAGTGTAGCGTGGGACGAAACGCGTTGGAGCTAACACTGCTATCTGAATACTGAAACAGACAAAGATCACTACAAGCGCCTACTACGGAGCAGAGTCCCGGTCACGTGATCGGGGAAACCCGGAAACCAACCACGCTGCCTAGCAACAGAAGAGAAACCAAGAGAAGAAGTCGGTGACGAGGTGCGACGGGGGAACAGAAGGAAACTGAAGGTGAGTCTCCGTATGCGGCAGGGGTCACTCCTGAAGTCGCTCCGCAGAGCACTGACAGAGTTTCCCCTTCACCCTAGACAGGTCAGCCTCTCGAACCCTCCGGCTTCCAGGCGTGTCTGAACAAGGACACGCCATGTGAAGCGGAGTATAGAGAGAAAGACTAGTCCGGAGCAACCGACGTTTTCCTGATTAACCCCAGACACCCAAACCGTGAAGAAACCCACTACTGGGGTTTGCTTTGTTTTGTTTTTGTTTTTGCCTTTTGTTTTTGTTCCAGCTTTTTGACATTTTTCGCTATATATATATATTATTTTATTTCACACACTACACCTTTTTATATATTTTCAATACGGACTTGAACAGTAACGAGTGTCAGCAGCCGTGCGGGACGCCGCAGGCTACAACACACACTCAATCTACATAAAGACAAAGAGTTACTCATAACTCTCACTGTTAGTAACATTGACAATAATAAACCTACGCTATCATTTATTACCTGTATGTGGACATTTCATTTGTGGGATTTAGTTATTTAGTATTAATTATTTAGTGTTACAATATACCATTGGAGATATCCAAAACACCCATTGAACTAAACCAAGCACACTCTTAGAATATATCACTTCCACCTAAGTGAAAAACTAAAAGTTAGGACTGAGCGCTACACTGTAACTCAACTGTTTCCACAATCTGTAGTCCGGTCACCTGCAAGTGTTAGCAGCTCGTCCACACACTGAGGATCTCAGTGCGCAGATAAACCCGATAACAGCCAGTGTGACTTAATGAAACTTAACACCACGTTAAGGTCCCAAGGCGTCACCGGAGGTACAAAAGGAGGCTGAATATGCAGTACTCCCTTCACAAAAGTTTATACTTCAGGGAGAGAGGCCAATTCCTTTTGAAAGAAAATGGATAAGGCCGAAATCTGAACCTTAATAGATCCTAATTTTAGGCCGAAATTCACTCCAGTTTGCAGGAAGTGAAGGAAAATGGCCTAGATGGAATTCTTCCATAGGAGCATTCCTGGCCTCACACAAAGAAACATATTTTCGCCATATACGGTGACAATGTTTAGATGTCATGTCCTTCCTAGCCTTTATTAGCGTAGGAATGACCTCAGCCGGAATACCCTTATCAGCTAGGATCCGGCGTTCAACCGCCATGCCGTCCAACGCAGCCGCGGTAAGTCTTGGAATAGACAGGGCCCCTGTTGCAACAGGTCCTGTCTTAGAGGAAGAGGCCACGGATCTTCTGTGAGCATTTCCTGCAGATCCGGATACCAGTTCTTTCGTGGCCAATCTGGAACAATGAGGATTGTTCTCACTCCTCTTTTTCTTACTATTCTCAACACCTTGGGTATGAGAGGAAGAGGGGGAAATACATACACCGACTGGAACACCCACGGTGTCACTAGGGCATCTACAGCTACTGCCTGAGGGTCTCTTGACTGGGTGCAATACCTCTGTAGCTTCTTGTTGAGGCGGGACGCCATCATGTCTATCTGTGGCAGTTCCCACTGACTTGCAATCTGTGCGAAGGCTTCCTAAAGAAGTCCTCTCTTGGATGCAGGTCGTGTTTGCTGAGGAAGTCTGCTTCTCAGTTGTGCACTCCCGGAATGAACTGCTGAAAATGCGCTTACATGATTTTCCGCCCAGCGGAGAATCCTGGTGGCTTCTGCCAATTTCACTCTGCTCTTTGTGCCGCCTTGGCGGTTTACATGAGCCACTGCGGTGATGTTGTCTGACTGGATCAGAACCGGTAGGTCGCGAAGCAATGTTTCCGCTTGCCGAAGGGTGTTGTATATGGCCCTCAGCTCCAGGATGTTGATTTGAATACAAGTTTTTTGACTTGACCCAAAGACCTTGGAAGTTTCTTCCCTGTGTGACTGCTCCCCCACCTCGGAGGCTCGCGTCCGTGGCTACCAGAATCCAGTCCTGGATGGCGAACCTGCGACCCTGCAGAAGGTGAGTACTCTGCAGCCACCATAGGAGAGACACCCTGGCCCTAGGGGACAGGGTGATTAACTGATGCATCTGTAGATGTGATCCGGACCACTTGTCCCGTAGATCCCATTGAAAGTCCTCGCATGGAACTTGCCGAAGGGAATGGCTCCGTAAGATGCCATCATCTTTCCCAGGACCCGAGTGCAATGATGCACTGACACCTGTTTTGGCTTTAATAGGTTTTTTACCAGAGTCATTAGTTCCTGGGCCTTCTCTATCGGAAGATAAACCCATTTCTGGTCCGTATTCAGAATCATACCCAAGAAGGGCAGACGAGTCATAGGAACCAACTGTGACTTCGGGATATTGAGAATCCAGCCGAGTTGCTGTGACACCTTCAGCGAAAGTGACACGCTGTTCAACAACTGCTCTTTTGATCTCGCCCTTATTAGGAGATCATCCAAATATGGGATAATTGTGACTCCTTGCTTGCGTAGGAGCACCATCATTTCCGCCAATTACCCTGAAATTGGTAATGACAATACTGTATCGTAATTCTCAGGTACGTCTGATGGGGTGGATAAATGGGAACATGAAGGTATGCAGCCTTTATGTCTAGATACACCATAAAATCCCCCCCTTCCAGGCTGGCGATGATCGCTCTGAGCGATTCCACCTTTAATTTGAACCTTTTCAAGTATAGGTTCAGAGATTTTAATTTTAAAATAGGTCTGACCGAACCGTCCGGTTTCGGGACTACAGCCAAGGTTGAGTAATATCCCCTTCCTTGTTGAAGGAGGGGAAACTTGAGCATCACCTGTTGGAGATACAATGTGTGAATTGTATTTAATATCATCTCCCTTTCTGGGGGAGAAGCCGGTAGGGCCGATAAGGAAAACCGGCGAGGAGGCACCTCTTCGAATTCCAGCTTGTAACCCTGAGAAACAATTTCTATTGCCCAGGGATCCACCTGTGAGTGAACTCAGATGTGGCTGAAGAGTCGAATACGTGCTCCCACTGGGGCGGACTCCCTTAGCGGAGCCCCAGCGTCATGCGGTGGATTTAGTAGAGGCCGGGGAGGACTTCTGTTCCTGGGAACTAGCTGTGCCCTGCGCCCTTACCTCTGGTAAGAAAGGACGCTCCTCGTACTTTCTTGTTTTTCTGCGACTGAAAGGACTGCATTTGATAATGTCGTGCTTTCTTAGGCTGTGAGGGAATATAAGGCAAAAGATCTGATTTACCAGCTATAGCTGTGGAGACCAGGTCCGAGAGCCCTTCTCCACACAATTCCTCACCCTTGTAAGGTAAAACCTCCATATGCCTCTTTTAGTCGGCATCACCTGTCCATTGCATGTTCCACAGGACACGTCTAGCAGAAATCGACATAGCGTTGACTCTAGAAACCAGTAGACCAATGTCTCTTTGAGCATGTCTTATATATAAGACAGCATCTTTTATATATATCCTAGGGTCAATAACATGGTATCCTTATCCATGCTGCTACAGCGCTATAAACCCATGCCGACACAATCGCCGGTCTGAGTAGTGTACCAGAATGTGTGTAAATGGACTTCAAAGTACTTTTCTGCATGCTATCTGCAGGATCCATGAGGGTAGCTGTATCTTGGTATGTCAGCGCTACCTTTTGGGTAAACGTGTCAACGCCTTGTCCACCCTAGGGGAGGATTCCCATCGTATCCTGGCCCTAGCAGGGAAAGGATACGCCATGAGAATTCTTTGGAAAACTGCAGTTTCTTGTCTGGAGATTCCCTCTCTTTTTCACACAATTCATTTGGTTCATGAGAGGGGGGAAATGTTATCTCAGCTTTCTTCCCCTTAAACATGTGTGCCCTCGTGTCAGGGACAGATGGGTCATCAGTGATATGCAAAACATCTTTTATTACAATAATCATATATTGAATACTTTTCCGCCAGTTTTGGCTGTAACTTTGCATCATCGTAGTCGACACTGGAGTCAGACTCCGTGTCGGTATCAGTGTCTATTATTTTGGATAGTGGGCGTTTTGAGACTCTGAAGGTCCCTGCGACATAGGGACAGACATGGGTAGATTCCCTGTCTGTTCTCTAATCTTTTGTGCAATAAATTTACCTCAGCACTTAATTCCACATATCCAGTCAGGTGTCGGCGTTGTCGACGGAGACACCACACACACATTTGCTCCATCTCCTTAGAAGAGCCTTTTACCTCAGACATGTCGACACACAGGTACCGACACACCACACACTCAGGGAATCCTCTTATCTGAAGACAGTTCCCCCACAAGGCCCTTTGGAGAGACAGAGAGTGAGCATGCCAGCACACACCCAGCGCCAATACCCCAGGAAAAACACACAATGTGTTTACCCAGTAGCGCTGTAATACTATTATTTGCTGCCAATTATGTGCCCCCCCCCCCATTCTCTGAAACCCCCTTACACCGTGGATAAGCAGGGGAGAGTCCGGGGAGCTTCCTCTCAGCTGTGCTGTGGAGAAAATGGCGCTGGTGAGTGCTGAGGGAGAAGCCCCGCCCCCTCGGCGGCGGGATTCTGTCCCGCTTAAATATAATAAAAACTGGCGGCGGCTCTTTATATATACAGTGCCTAGCTGTATATATATCTCTTTTGCCAGAAATGAGGTTTATATTGCTGCCCAGGGCGCCCCCCCTGCGCCCTGCACCCTTACAGTGACTGCCGTGTATGAGGTGTGTGGGAGCAATGGCGCACAGCTGCACTGCTGTGCGTTACCTCAGTGAAGATCATGAAGTCTTCTGCCGCCTCTGAAGTCTTCTTTTCTTCTCATACTCACCCGGCTTCTATCTTCCGGCTCTGTAAGGAGGACGGCGGCGCGGCTCCGGGACGAACTCCAGGGTGAGACCTGTGTTCTGACTCCCTCTGGAGCTAATGGTGTCCAGTAGCCTAAGAAGCAGAGCCTTGAAACTCACAGAAGTAGGTCTGCTTCTCTCCCCTCAGTCCCTCGATGCAGGGAGTCTGTTGCCAGCAGGCTCCCTGAAAATAAAAAAACCTAACAAATATACTTTCTGTCAGAAAGCTCAGGAGAGCTCTCTGAAAAGCACCCAGTCTCCACTGGGTAGTGGGCACAGTATCAAACTGAGGTCTGGAGGAGGGGCATAGAGGGAGGAGCCAGTGCACACCAGATCTAAAATCTTTCTTAAAGTGCCCATGTCTCCTGCGGAGCCCGTCTATCCCCATGGTCCTTACGGAGTCCCCAGCATCCTCTAGGATGTAAGAGAAATCAAACAATTTTACTTTTGTCTTGATAACAAATGAAAACACTACAATCAGCAAACATGCCAAAGCAACAAGCATATGAATAAAGTAATTTTACCTACGTCTGTAATTTAAAAAAAAAAAATATCAGCAAACATCCCATAGCAACAAACACCTGCCAGTGCAGAAATTAGGATCACAGAAGCCAGTACTCAGGGACCCCCATCTACTGGGCAGCAAACACTATAAGAGACTGGTGTGAATACCCAGCCAGAGGATCATGGGGGTCATTCCGAGTTGATCGCTAGATAAAAATGTTTGAAGCGCAGCGATTAAGTAAAAAAGCAGCACTTATGCGCATGCGGCGCAATGCGCACGCGCGACATACTTTCACAACAGCCTGTGTAGTTTCACACAAGGTCTAGCGAAGCTTTTCAATCGCAATGGCCGGCGCAGGGTGATTGACATGAAGTGGGCGTTTCTGGGTGTCAACTGACCATTTTCAGGGAGTGTTCGGAAAAACGCAGGCATGCTAGGAAAAATGCAGGCGTGGCTGGGAGAACGCAGGGCGTGTTTGTGACGTCAAATCCGGAACTGAACAGTCTGAAGTGATCGCAAGCGCTGAGTAGGTCTGGAGCTACTCTGAAACTGCACAATTTATTGTAGCCGCTCTGCGATCCTTTCGTTCGCACTTCTGCTAAGCTAAAATACACTCCCAGTGGGAGGCGGCATAGCGTTTGCACGGCTGCTAAAAACTGCTAGCGAGCCAACAACACGGATTGACACCCTATGTTGGTCAAACTGAGGAAGATTCGGGGCACAATACCCAAACCCAAATAGCCACAGCACGCTAGGAAGAGGAAGGTGGATCAAGTTTACAGGAAAAAACATCACAGGCTACTAACAAAAAGAGAAGTCACCAAACCCCTTTCAGCATGAGGGAGTTGCCCATTCTGGCACCACAAGCCATATAAAATACATTATGGAAACATTAAAAACATGGGTGCTGGGCAATGTTGCCGCAACTGGGGAGACTTTATTTTTTCTTCTTTCGCCTCGCCTGACGTGGTAGGTCTGCAAAATGACCTTCCAGGGCCCTGCCCAGTGGGATCTTCTTCCTGGGCAGAAGTAGGGGAGGGAGCAGGTGTTGCTGGCTCCCTGCTACTGTGGGAAAGAAGGCCAGCGATGTCCTGTAGACCTTGTACAACTGTTCTATCTAATTGTTGGACAGAGGAGGTGAGCTCGGATAGCCCTTGCCTGAGTTCAGCCACACCTTGCCCAACACAGGTGGTCTGCTAAGTGATCCGAACAGATATCTGGCGTACCTCCCGGGTCATCACGTCCTGAAATTGGCTCAGCCTATCTCCATGACTTGAGATCTCATTCAGAATCGCCAAGAGAGAGGGTTGGGTGGGGGGGCTAGTGTGTGGCTGGCCTGGTGGAACAGCCAGACCCACACTGGAGGGCTCACTACATCGCCCCGCCTCAGCCTCCGCCAGATGCCCCTCCTGTGACTCACCAAGCTCACCCTCCTGTGCTGAGTTATGTAAAAAGCAGATATAATAATGTAAGACAAAAGGAGAGAAAAAAAAACTCATTAGTCCCAACTTGACAAAATTCAGTTTTAACAGTTCACTATATATGTCAGGCAACTTACCGGGCAAGTCATGTAGGCCTACAATCTCAGGCATGTCGGTGTTTATTTCCGAGACCCCACCCACCTCCTCGTAGGTCACACAGGGCATCACCAGCTCCTCAAGCTCAGTAAACTCCACAGTGGCAGCGGGTGGTCCTCCACCTGTTGCACTCGAGGCATTTCACGCCGCAGACCTTTTTGCACTTCAGGCGGGACTTAAAGTCTGCCCAACTACATATGTGTTTGGATTTTGGGAAAAGGAAGAGAAAAATAAATAAATGTCTTGCTTACTTGTTGTACATGTCATGTTTTTGGTTGCTATTTGCAACATCACATTTATCAAAGCATGGTTATCAAAATCGGTCTGCAATTGTGAGGCAATATGTACTTACCGTCTTCGAACTTCCTGTGGGGTACGGACAACTGGGCCAACTTCATTGATGTGATCCATAATGTCTCGCCAGATGCGGTCTTTGGCCGCAGCACCCATGTTTTAATTTCCACCATGAATTTTTTCCATGGCTTGTGGTACCAGAATTCGCAACTCCCTCTTCGTAAATGGGGGTTGGCACTTTCTCTTTTTGCTCGTTGCCTGTGAGCCCTCTTCCTGTAAATGTTCCCCATCTTCCTCTTCACTTTGTGGCTGGCATGGTTGGGTTTGAGTCTGTACCCCCGAATCTCTCTCAGTTTGACTATCATCTGCCTCTGGATGGGGACACACAGCAGCCTCCTCTGTGTGTGGTTCAGAAGATGGGGGTGGTGCAGTACTGGTTCCTGCTCCTTCATCTTCTGCACTGGCAGGTATTTGCAGCTGGTGTTGCTGACGCAGCCTCCTTCTCCTCTCCACCATGGCCCTCATCTGCTGCTGCAGCTCAGCAGTCTCACCAGCGTGCTCGCTGATAGTCGCCATATTGGTGATGGCATGTGTGTTGGCATGTCTGTCAGGGTTTTATACCTGCGTATGTATATTTGTGCGGGAAATTGCACAGGTGCTGCATACACTAATTTTTCCAGTACTTGGATTACTGGCTATTTAAACAGCTTGCATGCGGCCTATGTTTGTGGGTGTATGCTGGAGTCTCGATTTGTGGACTGTAGTGGATGCTGGTGGAGAGGAGTTACTGTTGTTAATCCGTGTAAGTTTTTATTATGTATTTTGCTAACGATTATGCGATTTGAATGCTGGTAATTTTTCTATAGCGTACGGCGTGCGTTTTTTTTGGGGATATTACGAAATAGTTTTTTTTATGGATTATGTAGTGTTTATTTAGTAAATTAATTTGTTGGAAAATAATGCGCCTAAAATCTATTGTGCTGCGTGTGTTTTTTTAAGTTGTTTATTTTTACTATTATAATGTTCTCCACGGTATATATCTATATCTATATTTTAAAGATGCAAATGCTTAGCATGTAGTTTGCTGTGCTTGTGGTTAGTGATGAGCGGGTTCGGTTTCCGAGAAACCGAACCCCCCCGAACTTTACCCTTTTTACACGGGTCCGAGCCATACTCGGATTCTCCCGTATGGCTCGGCTAACCCGAGCGCGCCTGAACGTCATCATCCCGCTGTCGGATTCTCGCGAGATTCGGATTCTATATAAGCAGCCGCGCGTCGCCGCCATTTTCACTCGTGCATTGGAGATGATAGTGAGAGGACGTGGCTGGCGTCCTCTCCGTTTATTGTAGAAGACAGTTGATTCTTGTTTGTTTTTTATTGCTTAATTGTGGGGAGGATTGGGGAGCAGCTGTTAGGAGTACAGTGCAGAGTTTTGCTGATAAGTGACCACCAGTTTTTTTATCCGTTCTCTGCCTGAAAAAAACGCTCCATACCATATCTGTGCTCAGTGTGCTGCATGATATATCTGTGCTGAATGCTCACACTGCTTAATTGTGGGGACTGGGGAGCAGCTATAGCAGGAGTACAGTGCAGAGTTTTGCTGACAGTGACCACCAGTATACGTTGTCTGCCTGAAAAACACTCCATATCTGTGCTCAGTGTGCTGCTTTATTGTGGGGACTGGGGACCACCAGCATAATTAATATTATATAGGAGTAGTACAGTGCAGAGTGCACTGCTGTACCTACCTCTGTGTCGTCACTCGTCATCCATTAAGTATACTATCCATCTACATTCTATACCTGTGGTGCATTTTTTTAGACTAGTTTAGCAGTTTGCTGACAGTGTCCACCAGTATACTATATATAGCAGTACGGTAGGCCACTGCTGTGTACCTACCTCTGTGTCGTCACTCGTCATCCATTAAGTATACTATCCATCTACATTCTATACCTGTGGTGCATTTTTTTAGACTAGTTTAGCAGTTTGCTGACAGTGTCCACCAGTATACTATATATAGCAGTACGGTAGGCCACTGCTGTGTACCTACCTCTGTGTCGTCACTCGTCATCCATTAAGTATACTATCCATCTACATTCTATACCTGTGGTGCATTTTTTTAGACTAGTTTAGCAGTTTGCTGGCAGTGTCCACCAGTATACTATATATAGCAGTACGGTAGGCCACTGCTGTGTACCTACCTCTGTGTCGTCACTCGTCATCCATTAAGTATACTATCCATCTACATTCTATACCTGTGGTGCATTTTAGACAGTTTTGCAGTTTGCTGACAGTGTCCACCAGTATACTATATATAGCAGTACGGTAGGCCACTGCTGTGTACCTACCTCTGTGTCGTCACTCGTCATCCATTAAGTATACTATCCATCTACATTCTATACCTGTGGTGCATTTTAGACAGTTTTGCAGTTTGCTGACAGTGTCCACCAGTATACTATATATAGCAGTACGGTAGGCCACTGCTGTGTACCTACCTCTGTGTCGTCACTCGTCATCCATTAAGTATACTATCCATCTACATTCTATACCTGTGGTGCATTTTAGACAGTTTTGCAGTTTGCTGACAGTGTCCACCAGTATACTATATATAGCAGTACGGTAGGCCACTGCTGTGTACCTACCTCTGTGTCGTCACTCGTCATCCATTAAGTATACTATCCATCTACATTCTATACCTGTGGTGCATTTTAGACAGTTTTGCAGTTTGCTGACAGTGTCCACCAGTATACTATATATAGCAGTACGGTAGGCCACTGCTGTGTACCTACCTCTGTGTCGTCACTCGTCATCCATTAAGTATACTATCCATCTACATTCTATACCTGTGGTGCATTTTAGACAGTTTTGCAGTTTGCTGACAGTGTCCACTAGTATACTATATATAGCAGTACGGTAGGCCACTGCTGTGTACCTACCTCTGTGTCGTCACTCGTCATCCATTAAGTATACTATCCATCTACATTCTATACCTGTGGTGCATTTTAGACAGTTTTGCAGTTTGCTGACAGTGTCCAACAGTATACTATATATAGCAGTACGGTAGGCCACTGCTGTGTACCTACCTCTGTGTCGTCACTCGTCATCCATTAAGTATACTATCCATCTACATTCTATACCTGTGGTGCATTTTAGACAGTTTTGCAGTTTGCTGACAGTGTCCACCAGTATACTATATATAGCAGTACGGTAGGCCACTGCTGTGTACCTACCTCTGTGTCGTCACTCGTCATCCATTAAGTATACTATCCATCTACATTCTATACCTGTGGTGCATTTTAGACAGTTTTGCAGTTTGCTGACAGTGTCCACCAGTATACTATATATAGCAGTACGGTAGGCCACTGCTGTGTACCTACCTCTGTGTCGTCACTCGTCATCCATTAAGTATACTATCCATCTACATTCTATACCTGTGGTGCATTTTAGTTTTGCAGTTTGCTGACAGTGTCCACCAGTATACTATATATAGCAGTACGGTAGGCCACTGCTGTACCTACCTCTGTGTCGTCACTCGTCATCCATTAAGTATACTATCCATCTACATTGTATACCTGTGGTGCATTTTTTTAGACTAGTTTAGCAGTTTGCTGACAGTGTCCACCAGTATACTATATATAGCAGTACGGTAGGCCACTGCTGTGTATCTACCTCTGTGTCGTCACTTGTCATCCATTAAGTATACTATCCATCTACATTCTATACCTGTGGTGCATTTTAGTTTTGCAGTTTGCTGACAGTGTCCACCAGTATACTATATATAGCAGTACGGTAGGCCACTGCTGTACCTACCTCTGTGTCATCACTCGTCATCCATTAAGTATACTATCCATCTACATTGTATACCTGTGGTGCATTTTAATTTTGCGCAGTATATATAGTAGTAGGCCATTGCTATTGATACTGGCATATAATTCCACACATTAAAAAATGGAGAACAAAAATGTGGAGGTTAAAGGGAAAGATCAAGATCCACTTCCACCTCGTGCTGAAGCTGCTGCCACTAGTCATGGGCGAGACGATGAAATGCCATCAACGTCGTCTGCCAAGGCCGATGCCCAATGTCATAGTAGAGAGCATGTAAAATCCAAAACACAAAAGTTCAGTAAAATGACCCAAAAATCAAAATTAAAAGCGTCTGAGGATAAGCGTAAACTTGCCAATATGCCATATACGACACGGAGTGGCAAGGAACGGCTGAGGCCCTGGCCTATGTTCATGGCTAGTGGTTCAGCTTCAAATGAGGATGGAAGCACTCATCCTCTCGCTAGAAAAAAGAAAAGACTTAAGCTGGCAAAAGCACAGCAAAGAACTGTGCGTTCTTCAAAATCACAAATCCCCAAGGAGAGTCCAATTGTGTCGGTTGCGATGCCTGACCTTCCCAACACTGAACAAGAAGAGCTTGCGCCTTCCACCATTTGCACGCCCCCTGCAAGTGCTGGAAGGAGCACCCGCAGTCCAGTTCCTGATAGTCAAATTGAAGATGTCACTGTTGAAGTACACCAGGATGAGGATATGGGTGTTGCTGGCGCTGGGGAGGAAATTGACAAGGAGGATTCTGATGGTGAGGTGGTTTGTTTAAGTCAGGCACCCGGGGAGACACCTGTTGTCCATGGGAGGAATATGGCCCTTGACATGCCTGGTCAAAATACAAAAAAAATCAGCTCTTCGGTGTGGAATTATTTAAACACAAATGCGGACAACAGGTGTCAAGCCGTGTGTTGCCTTTGTCAAGCTGTAATAAGTAGGGGTAAGGACGTTAACCACCTCGGAACATCCTCCCTTATACGTCACCTGCAGCGCATTCATCATAAGTCAGTGACAAGTTCAAAAACTTTGGATGACAGCGGAAGCAGTCCACTGACCACTAAATCCCTTCCTCTTGTAACCAAGCTCCTGCAAACCACACCACCAACTCCCTCAGCGTCAATTTCCTCCTTACCCAGGAAAGCCAATAGTCCTGCAGGCCATGTCACTGTCAAGTCTGACGAGTCCTCTCCTGCCTGGGATTCCTCCGATGCATCCTTGAGTGTAACGCCTACTGCTGCTGGCGCTGCTATTGTTGCTGCTGGGAGTCAATCGTCATCCCAGAGGGGAAGTCGGAAGACCACTTGTACTACTTCCAGTAAGCAATTGACTGTCCAACAGTCCTTTGCGAGGAAGATGAAATATCACAGCAGTCATCCTGCTGCAAAGCGGATAACTGAGGCCTTGGCAGCCTGGGCAGTGAGAAACGTGGTTCCGGTATCCATCGTTAATTCAGAGCCAACTAGAGACTTGATTGAGGTACTGTGTCCCCGGTACCAAATACCATCTAGGTTCCATTTCTCTAGGCAGGCTATACCAAAAATGTACACAGACCTCAGAAAAAGACTCACCAGTGTCCTAAAAAATGCAGTTGTACCCAATGTCCACTTAACCACGGACATGTGGACAAGTGGAGCAGGGCAGACTCAGGACTATATGACTGTGACAGCCCACTGGGTAGATGTATTGCCTCCCGCAGCAAGAACAGCAGCGGCGGCACCAGTAGCAGCATCTCGCAAACGCCAACTCGTTCCTAGGCAGGCTACGCTTTGTATCACCGCTTTCCAGAATAGGCACACAGCTGAAAACCTCTTACGGCAACTGAGGAAGATCATCGAAGAATGGCTTACCCCAATTGGACTCTCCTGGGGATTTGTGACATCGGACAACGCCAGCAATATTGTGCGTGCATTACATCTGGGCAAATTCCATCACGCCCCATGTTTTGCACATACCTTGAATTTGGTGGTGCAGAATTATTTAAAAAACAACAGGGGCATGCAAGAGATGCTGTCGGTGGCCCGAAGAATTGCGGGCCACTTTCGGCATTCAGGCACTGCGTACAGAAGACTGGAGCACCACCAAACATTCCTGAACCTGCCCTGCCATCATCTAAAGCAAGAGGTGGTAACGAGGTGGAATTCAACCCTCTATATGCTTCAGAGGATGGAGGAGCAGCAAAAGGCCATTCAAGCCTATACATCTGGCCACGATATAGGCAAAGGAGGTGGAATGCACCTGACTCAAGCACAGTGGAGAATGATTTCAACGTTGTGCAAGGTTCTGCAACTCTTTGAACTTGCCACACGTGAAGTCAGTTCAGACACTGCCAGCCTGAGTCAGGTCATTCCCCTCATCAGGCTTTTGCAGAAGAAGCTGGAGACATTTAAGGAGGAGCTAACACGGAGCTATTCCGCTAGGCATGTGGGACTTGTGGATGGAGCCCTTAATTCGCTTAACCAGGATTCACGGGTGGTCAATCTGTTGAAATCAGAGCACTACATTTTGGCCACCGTGCTCGATCCTAGATTTAAAACCTACGTTGGATCTTTCTTTCCGGCAGACACAAGTCTGCAGAGGTTCAAAGACCTGCTGGTGAGAAAATTGTCAAGTCAAGCGGAACGTGACCCGTCACCATCTCCTCCTTCACATTCTCCCGCAACTGGGGGTGCGAGGAAAAGGCTAAGAATT
The DNA here is from genome assembly GCF_028390025.1 of Pseudophryne corroboree. NCBI lineage: Eukaryota > Metazoa > Chordata > Amphibia > Anura > Myobatrachidae > Pseudophryne > Pseudophryne corroboree. The sequence goes on along the minus strand of NC_086444.1, from coordinate 58,834,670 downwards.
CCGAGCCCACCCGCTGGCGGTGATGCAGGGCAGTCTGGAGCGAGTGCTGACATCTGGTCCGGACTGAAGGACCTGCCAACGATTACTGACATGTCGTCTACTGTCACTGCATATGATTCTCTCACCATTGAAAGAATGGTGGAGGATTATATTAGTGACCGCATCCAAGTAGGCACGTCAGACAGTCCGTACGTATACTGGCAGGAAAAAGAGGCAATTTGGAGGCCCTTGCAGAAACTGGCTTTATTCTACCTAAGTTGCCCTCCCTCCAGTGTGTACTCCGAAAGAGTGTTTAGTGCAGCCGCTCACCTTGTCAGCAATCGGCATACGAGGTTACTTCCAGAAAATGTGGAGAAGATGATGTTCATTAAAATGAATTATAATCAATTCCTCCGTGGAGACATTCACCAGCAGCAATTGCCTCCAGAAAGTACACGGGGACCTGAGATGGTGGATTCCAGTGGGGAGGAATTAATAATCTGTGAGGAGGGGGATGTACACAGTGAAAGGGGTGAGGAATCGGAGGATGATGATGAGGTGGACATCTTGCCTCTGTAGAGCCAGTTTGTGCAAGGAGAGATTGATTGCTTCTTTTTTGGTGGGGGCCCAAACCAACCAGTCATTTCAGTCACAGTCGTGTGGCAGACCCTGTCACTGAAATGATGGGTTCGTTAAAGTGTGCATGTCCTGTTTATACAACATAAGGGTGGGTGGGAGGGCCCAAGGACAATTCCATCTTGCACCTCTTTTTTCTTTCATTTTTCTTTGCATCATGTGCTGTTTGGGGACAATTTTTTTGAAGGGCCATCCTGCCTGACACTGCAGTGCCACTCCTAGATGGGCCAGGTGTTTGTGTCGGCCACTTGTGTCGCTTAGCTTAGTCACACAGCCACCTTGGTGCGCCTCTTTTTTTCTTTGCATCATGTGCTGTTTGGGGACAATTTTTTTGAAGGGCCATCCTGCCTGACACTGCAGTGCCACTCCTAGATGGGCCAGGTGTTTGTGTCGGCCACTTGTGTCGCTTAGCTTAGTCACACAGCCACCTTGGTGCGCCTCTTTTTTTCTTTGCATCATGTGCTGTTTGGGGACAATTTTTTGGAAGGGCCATCCTGTCTTGATTGACACTGCAGTGCCACTCCTAGATGGGCCAGGTGTTTGTGTCGGCCACTTGTGTCGCTTAGCTTAGTCACACAGCGACCTTGGTGCGCCTCTTTTTTACTTTGCATCATGTGCTGTTTGGGGACAATTTTTTGGAAGGGCCATCCTGTCTTGATTGACACTGCAGTGCCACTCCTAGATGGGCCAGGTGTTTGTGTCGGCCACTTGTGTCGCTTAGCTTAGTCACACAGCCACCTTGGTGCGCCTCTTTTTTTCTTTGCATCATGTGCTGTTTGGGGAGTATTTATTTGAAGGGCCATCCTGCCTGACACTGCAGTGCCACTCCTAGATGGGCCAGGTGTTTGTGTCGGCCACTTGTGTCGCTTAGCTTAGTCACACAGCCACCTTGGTGCGCCTCTTTTTTTCTTTGCATCATGTGCTGTTTGGGGAGTATTTATTTGAAGGGCCATCCTGCCTGACACTGCAGTGCCACTCCTAGATGGGCCAGGTGTTTGTGTCGGCCACTTGTGTCGCTTAGCTTAGCCATCCAGCGACCTCGGTGCAAATTTTAGGACTAAAAATAATATTGTGAGGTGTGAGGTGTTCAGAATAGACTGGAAATGAGTGGAAATTATGGTTATTGAGGTTAATAATACTATGGGATCAAAATGACCCCCAAATTCTATGATTTAAGCTGTTTTTTTTAGGGTTTTTTGAAAAAAACACCCGGATCCAAAACACACCCGAATCCGACAAAAAAATTTCGGTGAGGTTTTGCCAAAATGTGTCCGAATCCAAAACACGGCCGCGGAACCAAAACCAAAACACAAAACGCGAAAAATTTCTGGTGCACATCACTACTTGTGGTGGAGGTGTGTAGTTGGGCCAGTGTGTTTGTACAGTTTCTATATATTCTTTCTTGTCTTTTGTAGGGTGCTATATTTAATTTTCTGGGTGTTTTTGTCAAGTCAGGCTTTTCCCTTTAGGCCTCCATTTTTGCCTGTAATAGCTGGTAAGTAGCATGTAGTTTGCTGTGCTTATGGTGGAGGTGTTATTAGCATTTTGATTAGTCTGTCCTATTATGATTAACCATTAAAGTATATTTGTGAGAAACTTGTTTTAGTTTGGTGTTTTTTGATGTGTGTCAAGTGTGTTATTAGTGTGTGTTTTTTTTATTTATTTAGTAATTTGTGTACTTTGTGAATTTATTGATCACACTAATTAGTTTTTTATTTTTGCTCCTGGTTTCCCACATGTAGCTATGGAATACGTTCCTGAAGTAAGTTTTTGTACTGCCATAACCACAGATTTCCATGTTGCAATGTGTTTTAAAGAAAACATATGTTAATCTTAAATTTTTTACTTAATTTCAAGATGCATGTAGCCAGATATCTTGCCACCGAAGCCGTCCAACCCCAACCTGCCCCTCATCCTCCAAGGCAACGGAGGCGTGCAAGGCCTTCTATTTTCCGTACCCGTGTCACCCTTTTTGGGATGCCAGATGATGAGGTTGTGCGGCGTTACAGGCTGCCCCCCTCATATCATCCTAGGAACTCTCTCCATAATAGAGATTGATCTAGATCAATTATGTATCCTACATCAATACCAGCATTGGCACAATTTCTTGCTGTGCTACATTTCTGTGCCACTGGTTCCTACCAGTACGTAGTGGGCGTGCTGGTAGGAATGTCGCAGGGCAAATTCTCCAAGGTCCTGCGACGCGTACTTCATGCTTTTATCAGTCGAGTTAAGCAGTTTATATCAATGCCATTGGATGTGGGGGCCCTAGCTGTGGTGAAGCGCCAATTCCGGGAAGGGGGTAGTCACTTCCCACACGTTATTGGGGTTGTGGATGGGACACATGTTCCAATTGTAGCACCAAAACATAATGAGGAAATTTTTAGGAACAGGAAACTGTTCCACTCTCTGAATGTGATGGTTGTTTGTGGCCCATCCCCCCATATCCTGTCCCTGAATACTAAGTACCCCGGGAGTGCGCATGATGCCCATGTCATTCACCAATCAGGGATCTGGCAAAGATTAAGAATGATGGAAGGACATGTGGCTATTGGGTGAGTGATTTAAGTTTTTATGAACTGTTTTTTTTTTTGTTTGGTCATTTTGTTCAAACATGACACTTGTGATTGTATTATGTTCTTACAGGAGATCGTGGATATCCTTGCTCATGACTCCTTACAGCACACCCAGGCCAGGGCCACAGTCCGAGTTTAATTCCGCGCTTACTGCCACTAGACAGCTGGTGGAGCGCACTATTGGGGTCCTGAAGGGCCGATTCCTTGTGCTCCACCGCACTAGTGGTGACCTCATGTATTCGCCGGAAATGGTGAGTAAAATTGTGGTCCTGTGTGCCATCCTGCACAATATTGCTGTGAGGAGTCGCCTGGAGCTTCCTCAATCGGAGGAATTGACCAGTGAGGATGAGGAGCCAGGGGTTGGGCGGACATTTGGTGGTGGCACGGAGGCACAGCGTGGCCATGCTGTAAGGGCAAGAATTGTGCACCAGTATTTCAGGTATGGTTATGGTATGATACCGTTATACTGTAGATTACATGATGACAATATTGTGTTAAATGTGGTCACGTGTAGCTTAGAGGTGAGCCAATTCCAAATTAAATATGTCAATCATTAGACTTACATGACTTGTCTTAAAGTGTGTTGTGTATGTGTTTGGATTAGTTTCATAAGTGACCGTGAAGATGAGTCGTCTGTAATTGTTGCTGGAACATCATTTTTAGAATTTTGGTATAAATTAACTAGAAATTTGTGTTTCATTATGCTTGCTTATATGATTTCTGATATTAGTGTAGCTTTGTGAGTATTTATCATTTTTATGAAGATCACTTTTCTCCTTGTGTTTTATTCCACACCATTTTTGCTGTTGTGTTTTCAAATAAACACCCGACCCATCTGACCTCAAAAACTCAACACTCTGCCTTTGTGTAGCTGATGTGGTCACTCCAAATGTGGTGAGTTTACTGTCTCACTCTCTGACTCACTCTGTCTCTCTCTGTATCTCCTTCTCGATCTGTGTGTGTGTGTGTATATATAATTATATTTATATATATATATATATATATATATATCTATCTGTCTCTATTTATTTATCTCTCTCTCTCTCTCTCTCTCTCTCTCTCTCTCTATATATATATATATATATAAATATAGAGGGTCCATACTCACGTTTGTTTATGAAGAAAGTGCTGGGGTGACTTCCAATGAGGGAGAAATCTCACTCCAATATATTTCCAAATTAAGGGAGCACTCACCAGTCTTCAAATAGATCAAAGCAATTTATTCAGCATACAGTTTATGTCGACGTTTTCGGTCACAATTCTGACCTTTGTCATCTTGACAAAGTTCAGAATTGTGACCGAAACGTCGACATAAACTGTATGCTGAATAAATTGCTTTGATCTATTTGAAGACTGGTGAGTGCTCCCTTAATTTGGAAATATATATATATATATATATATATATATATATTTAACAAACCAGGATGCGGCTCTCAAGGCTACAAATATTAATACTATATCTAAAAAACATTGGCCCATTATAGCCACAGATAGTAACTTAAATTTGAAAGACACAAAACTGATGCCCTGTTATGCAATCAAACAAATGGTTTTAATCACTTATTTTCGTATATCACCTATCCCGACATCGGGTCTTTCCATTCATCCACATTGTACATACTCACGCCTTTATGGCGTGGTTTTTAACTGCACGCACATTTACACCAGCATTTGGTTCAAGCCCAATGTATATTTACACATGCAACACAGTTTTATTATTATTGTTGTATTTGAGTTCACAACATGTATGTTTTATTGCACGTGTATCACTTGTTTGTGTCTGTAGGTTTGTTTATGTGTCGCCATGGCAACCGGAGGAGTTCCCGTCCCCAACACGACGCGCTTCATGCGGTGCGTTCCAACTACCAGGAACCGGAAGTGGCCAGGACGTGGTGTAGCGTCTGCCCGCCCGGCGACTGGTGGCGGGAGGGCGCACACAGTGATGACGCGATTGAGAGGGGACTGGTGGCGTCCGGAAGCGGGACATGGCGCACATGACAAGCTACATTATTTAAGGTAATTGTTTGTTTGTATGCACTAGTTCTTGAAAAAAGTCTGAAATAGACTGAAACGTTGACACACCTCAAGACGCTGTCCGTCTGAATTATTCTTATCTACAGGACTTGTGAGTGCCGCCCTTTCATTTGTGTATATCTATATATATATATATTTATTTATTTTTTCCCCATAATTTTATTTATTTTCATATATATATATATATATATATAAATAGAAGAAAAGGACTGCGGCACTCAGGGACGTTTTGAAAAATCGCTGTATTAAATCCAATACATCATTGCATCGACGTTTCGGGGATTTTAACCCCTTCCTCAAGATGTGGTAGAGACAAGAAGAAAGAAAGAAACCCACTCACCTTTAAAGGCGAAAAGCCCGCCACGACCCCCGTGCGTCCCGTTCCGAAATCCCATGTCCGGCGTGAGGGGTGCGCCTAGAGATGACATATCATGACGTCCTTGCTGGGCGCGGACGCCCGTAGCCTGGCAACCGCAGACGCTGTACCCGCAGGCCGGAGACTGGAGGACGGAAAGAGAAAAGGGACATGAAACACAGCGCTGTACACTAAAAGCAAATAGCTTACTATAACACACCGTGCTGTTACAAGCTAAAAATGTCAATAAGGCACCATCAATCCCTCTAACCCCTGAAAGACATGCATACTGAAGGTGAAAATGCCCTGCATGCAGAGTGCGGAGAGAGAAGAAAGTACATGATCAAATATTTGTGTAGGCAAACCCGTGACCTAATACCATAAGGGAAGAAGCAACTGGGGATGCCTCCTCCAGGTCCCCTTCTCCCAAATAATAGAGTCACTGAAAAGCTAAAGTTGATATAGGGAAAACCTATCCCAAAAAAATATTTCCAAACAGGATAATGCATAAAGAAATGAGAAAAAAATGAGAAAGAAACACACATTCCAGAAAGTGCATAAATTACAGGTCCAGGCTGGAAGTGTCGACACTCCCCCTGATCCTGTGCGGTCTGATGGCCATCCATGTATACTCCGTATGTTAACACGTTAAGGGACCGGTCGACAACTATCCAAATATACTCCACACTATCCGCTCGTTGAGGCCTTTAGGATGGATCGTGTTGAGCCCATAGATCCAAGATGCCTCTTTACGAAGTAATAATCCATCACGGTCACCCCCCCGTATGTGTTTGGGGACGTGATCGATGATGATATGTTTGAGATCTCCTAATGAGTGTCCGGCCTCATAAAAGTGTCTGACTTGATTGCCGAACGGTGTAGGGCCATGCGTTCCCTTAGAGTTCTAATCGTCTTCCCTACATAACAAAGGTTGCAGGGACAAATAATGAGGTAAATGATATGTGTAGTAGTACACGAGACCACGTGTCTGATGGTAATTTTTTTACCCGTAGGTGGAACTGAAAAAGATGACCCAATGATCATGTGGCTGCAGGTGGTGCATCCCAGGCATCGGTAACAGCCTGATTTTTTTGAAAGAAACGTCTCTTTGGGAGGCTTTGAGAGATGAGAGATGTCTGTGTGTACTACAAGGTCTTTGATGTTTCGAACCCTCCTGTAGCACATCATGGGAGAGGTGTGTTTGAAAGGGAGGGACGCGTCTGTGGAGACTATAGGTCAAAGGGCACGGTTGGCTCTGTTCAGAATAGGGCTAGAAGTATCAAAAGACGTAATCCATGGGATTCTATCTGTCAATGAACGTGGAGTAGGTCTTAAAAGTTCATCCCGTGTCAATTGTAGCATTTCCCTTTTTGTTTGAACCAGAGCTGTTTTGTTATATCCCCTTTGCGTGAATTTGATGACCATCTTGTCCAATTCCTGTTCCAACTTGTCTGGTTGGTTGCAAATGCGCACCGTTCTTAGCATTTGGGATCTGGGTAAGCCCCGTTTAAGGGAGCGGGGATGATGGCTGTTGGCCCGTAAAAGGGTGTTCTTATCCGTGGGTTTACTGTAAATGTTAGTTAAGAGTTTCCCGCAGCTCAGTGACACCAAGACGTCCAAATAATTGATGGAAGTCGAGGACCACTGGTAGGTGATCCTGATGGGGGAGGGTCTGGTGTTGATGGATTCCAGTAGCCGTTTGAGTACCGTCTCACCTCCAGTCCAGGACCTGCAATTTATGCACTTTCTGGAATGTGTGTTTCTTTCTCATTTTTTTCTCATTTCTTTATGCATTATCCTGTTTGGAAATATTTTTTTGGGATAGGTTTTCCCTATATCAACTTTAGCTTTTCAGTGACTCTATTATTTGGGAGAAGGGGACCTGGAGGAGGCATCCCCAGTTGCTTCTTCCCTTATGATATTAGGTCACGGGTTTGCCTACACAAATATTTGATCATGTACTTTCTTCTCTCTCCGCACTCTGCATGCAGGGCATTTTCACCTTCAGTATGCATGTCTTTCAGGGGTTAGAGGGATTGATGGTGCCTTATTGACATTTTTAGCTTGTAACAGCACGGTGTGTTATAGTAAGCTATTTGCTTTTAGTGTACAGCGCTGTGTTTCATGTCCCTTTTCTCTTTCCGTCCTCCAGTCTCCGGCCTGCGGGTACAGCGTCTGCGGTTGCCAGGCTACGGGCGTCCGCGCCCAGCAAGGACGTCATGATATGTCATCTCTAGGCGCACCCCTCACGCCGGACATGGGATTTCGGAACGGGACGCACGGGGGTCGTGGCGGGCTTTTCGCCTTTAAAGGTGAGTGGGTTTCTTTCTTTCTTCTTGTCTCTACCACATCTTGAGGAAGGGGTTAAAATCCCCGAACGTCGATGCAATGATGTATTGGATTTAATACAGCGATTTTTCAAAACGTCCCTGAGTGCCGCAGTCCTTTTCTTCTATTTGTGTGCATTTGATCCTGAGGGCACCGGGGCATCTTTAACCCTTTAACACAAGTGAGTGCCGGGCTGTTGATACCAATATATATATATATATATATATATATAAAATTTCATGCTAATTATGATGTTTCTGGGATTGCACAAACGTATGCTTCCTGAAGACAGTGTGTGCAATCCCAAAACTTCGTAATTATCATGCAGTACTATTGTGCAGTGTTAAGAAATTAAGGGTCTGTCCACTACTGTGTGGCATAGTCTGTATTTTTAGTTATTAATTTTATTATCATCTTATTTATGTTTATTTATCTATTTTAATTTTTGTATTTACTTATTTATTTACTTTAAATTTTATTTTAAGTTTTTTTATTTTTATTTTTTATTTATTATTTTTTTTATTTTTTTGGGGGGGTGGGGGTGGGGGGCGCTAACTTACTGCCTTGCCCGGGGTGCTGAAAATCCTAGTTTCGGCCCTGGTTTTGGGAGTACCAAACTTCTTGTATGTTATATTGGAATAATCACATCACAGTGGAAATTCCTGTTGCGGCACGCAGCTATTGAAAGTTTTCTATTGTGTGATTCCTGCATTTCTAGGCTATCCAGACAAATTGGTTTTATCAGTGCAAACACGCTGGTGTTTGGTGCAGTTCTCTAAAGGAGGTGACAGTTGCTGGCTGCACTGTGATTACACTGTGGTTATTCACAAAGATACACTGTTATTATGGAACAAATGGATGAGCAATTTGGACATTTCAAATTCCCTGTGTGGGATATATTATCATTCTCAACATCAGAAGTTGAGGGAATATTATGTGACAAAGGCATTGATGATGAGGCTGAAGCAACGTCAGTAGAAAATATTTTTAAGGAACTGGTAAAATTAAAAAAGAAAGTAGATTTTTATCTTCATGGGTTGTCACTTAGTGACTATTACAAGAGGAAGAAAATACCCAGAGGTTTTCGAGTCAGAAATTGTCAGACGATTGGAAGATATGATGTGCAATTTTGTCGACGCTGGACGGCCATTTTAAACAAATGCTCTCTAGATCTAATATTATTAGTGATCGAACAATCCAAAAAAGAGATGGAAGCGGTAAAAAACAAGATAGCTGCTTTTGAATCAGTTCATATTCCAGATTTAGTAGCTGATAAAGATGAAGGTTGGATGGACAAAATTCAGCAAGTGTCCCAATATAAAAGAGAGTTGATTGCCTTTAAGAAAGAAAAATTACAGAAAGTTGAACAAGACTATGCAAAACACTCCGTATACCGGTGGCTATCAGACAATAGATCTGAAGATAAGAGACGGCACTTTTTTAGCAGAAACCGGAGACCATTCGCCAGATTTGATACAGAGTCTTCACAAGAGACCAACGGTGACACAGAAAGATCAAATCAAGCCGCTGCCCCTTTAGGGGTAAGAACAAGAAGAGTGAAAAACCTAGACAAAGATGGTGCACTAGGAGAAGCGGCCAAAATGAAAGGCAAAGGAAGAGCAGGGGGCATCCACCAATATCCAAAAAGACATCATAGTTAATCTATCATCATATGAACTGACTCCTACGGAAATTAGTCTGCTAAACAAAGGTTTATCATTTATTCCGTCAGTCCCTTTTGATCAACTACAATGGAACGTTGAAAAACATTCCCTACAAAGGAAAATCAAGTTGAAAGAACACTTTAAAGATAATGTGGGACAGTTACCAGCAGAGCAACACACAATCCCTAGGAATATATGTGGTTAATAGAAATTACTGGGTGCGCAAAGACAGCAGCTAAAATAATGTCTCTCTCCTATGAGGTTCCTTTATCCCTCACCACAAGTGCACAGAAAAAACAAATATGGAGAGTTCCACTTAACTAGCGCTGTCAGTGATTTCTTCCTTGTTTCATTTCATTCCATCAAAACTCTTATTCTCAGAAGAGTGATGCCAAAAAAAGCAATGGAAAAGTTGTATATGGTGAAGTACCGTTTTAATTTAAACAACATAAACAAAACATAAAATACATAAAATGCACAATAAGATCAGATATTGGACCCAATCCTTTGGGGAAGCATGTGAGATGGGTAATTACCAGAATCTGTGGGAACTGTGATCAGACAGTCCCTATCCACGCATGTGTCTCAATGTGGGTGCTCCGGATCAGCCCACACAACACAAGTCGTAACTGCTGGATCCAGGTGAAATTAGCTTCCCCCACAGGCGTCTCCGTACGAATACCGATGCATTTCTACCCCTGGCTGGGGTCTTTTTCAAGGTTAAGTCTGAATACTGATCCTTTCATACAATCCCCTATTTAAATGTCCATCCGCCAATCAGACTCCTCGGTTCAAAGCGGGAACTAATCCCGTAATCAGTCCTCTCCTCGTGACGCTGTTCAGAGCCCCAGCATCTATTTCCGTATACGGCGGTTGCCCTGGCAACCGACCTTCCGAGACCTCTGCGTGACGTCACCTCCAGCTACGCCGCACAAAGCCCCGCATCTATTTCTGTATTTTTTGGTTGCTCTAGTAACCGGCCTGTCAAGGCTTCGGCGTAACGTCACTTCCGGCTTTGCGGTTTTTTTATCAAAGTCCCATCCCTAAACAATTGAAACAATTTCATCCTAAATTGGTTTTTGAACCAGTTTCATATAACCCTAGCATTAAGACTTTTATGAGGTTGTTACAACAGGATGTGGAAGCGGCAACATGCAACAAGGTCTCTAGTCAGCCAAATTTAATGGTCCAAGAAAGATAGTCATTAAAATCTCTTTCCATTAATCATAATTTAATTATTCGATCAGCCAATAAAGGAGGAGCACTCGTCCTCCAAGATTTTGCTGATTATAATAAAGAGGCTTTGAAACAATTATCTGATTCTCAGGTTTATATTAAGTTACAATCTAACCCCACAGGGCTATGCAAAAAAAGATTACAAGAGATTTTGCAACAAGTCTTAGTGGTCGATTTTAATTTCTGAAGATATATTTAACATTCTCATCCCTGAAAATCCCTTGGTACCTATATTTTACCTGATACCAAAGATTCACAAAGGCTTATACCCTCCACCAGGCTGCCCAATTGTGTCAGCCAGAGGTTTGCTGCTGCAACCTACAGCATGCTTGTTAGATTCTTTATTGCAACCTTTGATACGTAATGAACCAAGTTTCCTATTAGATACAACTAGTTTGTTGAATCATTTGAATAGATTTGCAAAAATTCCAGATGATACATGGTTGGTGACCGTAGACGTAGTTAGTCTGTATACTTCAATCCCGCACCAATTTGGGTTAGCCGCTGTTAGAAGATTCTTATTGAGAAAAAATGTGTTTGGTTTGGCAAAAATTGATGTTATATTACAATTGCTGGAATTGATTCTGACGATGAATTTCTTATTATATGACAAGCAATTTTATATGCAAATACAAGGATGTGCAATGGGTTCCTCTGTAGCTCCGGTGTACGCAAACATAGTAATGGTTGCAGTAGAAGAGGCTTTATTTTACAGCAATCCACAATTTATAGCTCAGGCACTGTTATTTAACAGATACATAGATGATTTAATCATTCTATGGAAAGGCAATCAACTAATATTAGAAAACATGACTATCCAACACAATGGTACAGAAGGACCCATCAAATTCACCTACCTTATGAGTCAGGATGTGATTAATTTTTTGGATTTTCATATTCAGATTGCCAATTCTACCATTATCACTACAGTGTTTGCAAAGCCGACAGATAAACACCAACTGTTACATGCTAGGAGCTGCCATCCGAAATCTATGATGAGAGGACTTCCATACTACCAAATGATTAGAATTAGATGTATTAACAGTAACAGGGTGGTCTTCTGTTTGCCGGCGGTCGGGCTCCCGGCGCTCAGTATACCGGCGCCGGGAGCCCGACAGCCGGAATACCGACAATTATTTTCCCTCGTGGGGGTCCACGACCCCCATAGAGGGAGAATAAAATAGTGTGGCGCGCGTAGCGTGGCGAGCGCAGCGAGCCCGCAAGGGGCTCATTTGCGCTCGCCAAGCTGTCGGTAAGCCGGCGGTCGGGCTCCCGGCGCCGGGATGCTGGTCGCCGGGAGCCCGACCGCCGGCCAGCCGTAGTGAACCCCAGTAACATAATGACAGCAGAAAAACAGATAGATTCTCTAATTTATAAATTGGTAGGTAGAGGATACTCGTTGAAAGCATTAAAGGCTTCTAAAACTAAAGTGATGGCTTTGGACAGAGAGGGGTTGTTAACCACAAACAAACAAAATGGAGACAAACAAACCTTGTCTACCAACGGTTAACAAGTTCAACGTTAAATCTACAGATATTAATACTATATCTAAAAAACATTGGCCCATTATAGCCTCAGATAGTAACTTAAATTTGAAAGACACAAAACTGATGCCTTGTTATGCAAGAGGTCAGAATTTAAGGGATTTATTGGTAAAAACAGATGTAGCTAAACTAAAGAGAAATTCAAAAGGTAAAATGTCCTTCTTGCCAGGTACTATAAAACTGTCAGGTCTCTGGATTTGTCTGTCCCCGGCGGGGGCGCTAGTGGGTCAGTGTTGGTGTGATGTACAAAGCGGGGAGGCAATATGAGTCCGGTGCATAAGCGCTGATGTTTATTACACAGGGATCACAGAGTAGATGGTATAGTAGTGAATGACAAACGGAAACCAGGCAATAAAATAACAGTGATTGGTAATTGAATCCAAAACAACTGAAAAGTCTCTTGCAACAGAAATATATAGTGACTTGATGCTGAATGTAAATGAAATAAATAGAACTCCGGTAAGACTTGAAAAACAAACAGTTACTGTATAACAAAGTCCTTATGGCCACACTAGGCCCAAGCAGGAAACAGTCTCTATGCAATGAGATGTTTTAACTTGCAGAGATGCACAGATGATATGCAATTAGCAGTGCACAGGTAATAATGAATGAAACACCTGAGGAGAGTCTCTTACTGCTTGATGAGCTGGTAACTGGCTGTGGATGAAGTCTGAGGAAAACAGGAGAGCTGAAGTAAGATGAGATGACAGAAGGTAACCACGGGGAATCGCTGAAAACAGGAACACAGGAGTCCGGAGAACAAGGCACACCATATGTGACTCGTTGTCTGAGGCAATGTGAGTGAGCCACGGGCTGGGAGTTATACCCCTGGCTCTGCAGTGATTGGTCACTGAACTCTGGGTGGAGACACAGTGCTGGATTGCACACTAGGATCAGCTGAGTGCAGGAGTCATGGCAACGACCACACAGGCAGGACGCCGGCACACAGCAGAATGCACACAGGACCAGACTCAGGGGTACTCAGCAATGCGGAAGATGACGCTTGCGGTCCATACACCCATGCAGCCGCAACTGGGGCCATGACCTCCGGAGGCCTGCACACCAGCGCGCTGGTAGGTGAGATGCAGCAGAGCGCCGATTCCAGACAGTACCCCCTCCTTTATGGGTAGGCACCGAACACCCACGAGGCTTGGCAGGGAAGAGTCTGTGGAAGGCTTGGACCAACCGTGGAGCATGGACATCCGTGGCATTGACCCAACTCCTCTCTTCAGGACCATATCCAGACCAGTCAATCAGGTATTGCAAATGACCATAACGATGTCGAGAGTCTAAGATCTTTTCCACCTCGTATTCCACGCCCCGATGAGTTTGTACCTTTGGAGCTGCTGGAAGCATTCTCTGGAAACGATTGAGAATTAGTGGTCTGAGGAGAGAAATATGGAATGAGTTGGGAACTTTCAAAAAAGCAGGCAGTTTTAACTTATAAGCCACCGGATTAATAACACTTTCCACCGGGAATGGCCCAATAAACCGTGGAGCAAATTTCATTGATGGAACTCTGAGACGGAGATTTCTGGTAGATAACCAGACTTTCTCGCCCGGTTTTAAACTAGGAACTATGGAGTGGTCCACAAGCGCTACAATATATCAAGATTCCTCATGAATTTCTTTAGTATTCAGATGAAGACTTCTTCCAACAGGTTCGCACCTTTGGACTAACCTCCTCCAAAGGGGAACGTGCCTCAAAAGGTATCTTTTACGTCACCTCTGAATTCACATGCGATCACTCTCTCCCTACGTATAGACGCTCACCTTAATAAAGAGCCCTATGTGTCTTGAAAGGTTTCTTTATTCTGATCTTCTCATAAAGCTTTATATTCATACAGCAAAGGATTTATCCTCCCCCTTCAATATGACGCTCACCTTATAGTTGGGCCCTATGTTCATTGAAAGGTTTCTTTTCAACGTATCCTTCCTTGGACCCCTCTTAAGTACAGGTGCCGTCCTCCCTCAGAATCAAGGATCCTCAGATACTCATAGGGTGAGATGTATAAAGTCCATCCAAAAAGTGGTATTATGTAAAAACAGATTTTTATTTTACATCAACTCCATTAACCATATGGTAACAAACAGAAAAAATATAAAACCCCACAAAAGAAAAAAGCAGTCTGGGTTTTTCCTTCAATATTCCCCTAGGGAACAGCTCTGGGAAATATTCCCCAATAATTAAAAAACAAAAACAACAGGGGAATCCTTAGAATCCCTCTAAAAAAGACTCCTTAAGAGTAAGATAAAAGTTAGGTGTAGGAGAACCTTACCACCCAAAGTAAAAAACTGGTGCCAACGCGTTTCGGATAAGTCAATCCTTCCTCAGGGCATATTGTAGGACTCACCCAGTCGGCCTTTTATACCCCACTGAGCAATTCCTTTCACCTTCTCAACCAATAGGGAAACAACAGTCATTTATCCCACATAAAATGCATAGTATATGTTCTTCAATTAGTATACATCATTCATATAATAAATATGTTTATAAATATATATCCAAATCATCAGTGAAATCGAAATTTATAACAAAAAAGATCACTTATATTTTAATTGGAAAAAAGGAAAGTCCATCATGGATTCCGGAACACAAACTTTCTTCATGGTTTCCAATGAAAAACACTAATTCTGAATAGGATTACAGAGTCCGTGATTTCAATATAGTCCTCAAGAACTTCCGTCCGGACACTTCCGGTGACCCCGGTGTGCACATAATTCTTTTCCCTCTGTAATCCGGGTCCCGCGGCATGTGTATCACGTTCCCCGGTGTCAGTAATCTCCAGTCCTTTCTCGCGGACCTAGCGTTGACGTACTTCCGGGAAATGGAACGCAAACAGGAAATGGACGCAGAGCACTGGAACGCATCGGCTTTCCTCCGTTCTAATTGTGTATATCGAGTTCTTTTTTCATTATGGTTTGAACTGTATAGTGCACACCAGATATAAACTCCATAAAGGGGGAAGTAATGGTGAGAAAAAAAGAATCCATTAGGATAAATATACACATATAGCTTGATTTTCAAAGATAAACATCTGAGCTAAGTATAGTTAACTATACCCATATTATCCAATATCCTACAAGAACCATTTTATTTCAAAATCAACGTTTAACCCTTTGGGAACCATGGTTCCCAGCTCATATATGGTCCTCATTTCCATCCTCGCCAATTGAGCCTCCCCATCATTGGTTCTCCAATTGGGGGTGACAGCCTTAATTCCACAAAAATTCACTAAATGATTGATGTTACAGTCATGTTTTTTGTGAAAATGTAAAGAAACATTATGCGACTCTAGCCCCTTTTTAATATTGCGGACATGTTCCGCCATTCTTATTTTGAGCGTCTACGATATTCGGGACTTTATAACTTGTAACACAAAAAATTGTGTGTACCTCCTTGAATGTTCATGCGGGGCACAATATGTAGGGAGAACAACCCGCATGCTCAAAATAAGAATGGCGGAACATATAGCTCAGATGTTAATCTTTGAAAATCAAGCTATATGTGTATATTTATCCTAATGGATTCTTTTTTTCTCACCATTACTTCCCCCTTTATGGAGTTTATATCTGGTGTGCACTATACAGTTCAAACCATAATGAAAAAAGAACTCGATATACACAATTAGAACGGAGGAAAGCCGATGCGTTCCAGTGCTCTGCGTCCATTTCCTGTTTGCGTTCCATTTCCCGGAAGTACGTCAACGCTAGGTCCGCGAGAAAGGACTGGAGATTACTGACACCGGGGAACGTGATACACATGCCGCGGGACCCGGATTACAGAGGGAAAAGAATTATGTGCACACCGGGGTCACCGGAAGTGTCCGGACGGAAGTTCTTGAGGACTATATTGAAATCACGGACTCTGTAATCCTATTCAGAATTAGTGTTTTTCATTGGAAACCATGAAGAAAGTTTGTGTTCCGGAATCCATGATGGACTTTCCTTTTTTCCAATTAAAATATAAGTGATCTTTTTTGTTATAAATTTCGATTTCACTGATGATTTGGATATATATTTATAAACATATTTATTATATGAATGATGTATACTAATTGAAGAACATATACTATGCATTTTATGTGGGATAAATGACTGTTGTTTCCCTATTGGTTGAGAAGGTGAAAGGAATTGCTCAGTGGGGTATAAAAGGCCGACTGGGTGAGTCCTACAATATGCCCTGAGGAAGGATTGACTTATCCGAAACGCGTTGGCACCAGTTTTTTACTTTGGGTGGTAAGGTTCTCCTACACCTAACTTTTATCTTACTCTTAAGGAGTCTTTTTTAGAGGGATTCTAAGGATTCCCCTGTTGTTTTTGTTTTTTAATTATTGGGGAATATTTCCCAGAGCTGTTCCCTAGGGGAATATTGAAGGAAAAACCCAGACTGCTTTTTTCTTTTGTGGGGTTTTATATTTTTTCTGTTTGTTACCATATGGTTAATGGAGTTGATGTAAAATAAAAATCTGTTTTTACATAATACCACTTTTTGGATGGACTTTATACATCTCACCCTATGAGTATCTGAGGATCCTTGATTCTGAGGGAGGACGGCACCTGTACTTAAGAGGGGTCCAAGGAAGGATACGTTGAAAAGAAACCTTTCAATGAACATAGGGCCCAACTATAAGGTGAGCGTCATATTGAAGGGGGAGGATAAATCCTTTGCTGTATGAATATAAAGCTTTATGAGAAGATCAGAATAAAGAAACCTTTCAAGACACATAGGGCTCTTTATTAAGGTGAGCGTCTATACGTAGGGAGAGAGTGATCGCATGTGAATTCAGAGGTGACGTAAAAGATACCTTTTGAGGCACGTTCCCCTTTGGAGGAGGTTAGTCCAAAGGTGCGAACCTGTTGGAAGAAGTCTTCACCTGAATACTAAAGAAATTCATGAGGAATCTTGATATATTGTAGCGCTTGTGGACCACTCCATATTTTTTGTATTATATGTAAATTAGTGAGTGGTGATCCTAGGGAAGTGGTACAAAGCAGCTACAGGGCGCAAGTCTTACCACTCTTGTTTTTTTTGTTAAACTAGGAACTGCACGTCTCTTTCGATCAGCAAACATTTTATACAGTTGAGAAACTTTTTTAAGAGATGAATGAATCTTCTTCCAAATTTGAGCGAACCGCTGAAGAGCAGAAGCAGCCGCAGGCACATCTATGACGGGTAACTCTTGGAAATCAGGTACTCTAGGATGCTGTCCATAAACTGCGAAAAAAGGAGTTGTATCTGGAGAAGTATGATAACGAAAATTATGAGCAAACTCTGCCCAGGGCAATAATTCTACCCAGTCATCCTGTGAAGAAGAGATATAAAGTCTCAAATAGGTCTCAAGCTCTTGATTTACCCTCTCTGTCTGCCCATTTGTTTGAGGGTGATAGGCCTTAGAGAATTTCAGTTTTACTTGTAGCGCAGAACACAGAGCCCTCCAGAACTTGGCCACAAACTGTACACCTCGGTCAGATATGATTTCTGTTGGAAGTCCATGTAACCTAAATATTTCGTGACAAAACAACTGTGCCAATTTTGGAGCAGAGGGTAACCCCATGAGTGGAATGAAGTGTGCCATTTTTGAAAACCTATCGACTACAACCCAGATGGTGTCATACCCTTTGGATGGAGGGAGATCTGAAATAAAATCCATCGATAAGTGAGACCAAGGGCGCCTGGGAATGGAATTGGGTAACAATTGGCCTGCGGGAGCCTGACGAGAAACTTTATGCTGAGCACATTTGGGACATGAAGCTATAAATTCTTGAATATCTATTTTCATTCGAGGCCACGAATACGTTTGGGACAGGAATTTGAAAGTCTTGAGAACCCCAGGGTGACCATTAAATTTGGACGTATGAGCCCAGGACAGGAGATTTGAACGAAGCTCTGGAGAGACAAACATCTTGCCTGGAGGTGGAACTTGCAACACCCCTGTAGCTGCAAAAACCACAGGATTTAATACTGGTCGAGCAGCCTGTTCTGAAGATTCCTCATTTGAGCTCATAGAGCGAGACAAAGCATCTGCTTTAACGTTTTGTGAGCCAGGCCTAAACATTAACTTAAAGTCAAAATGGGAAAAAAATAGGGCCCACCTTGCTTGCCGAGGATTCAGGCACTGCACAGCTTTCAGGTAAAGAAGGTTCTTGTGATCCGTGTAGATGGTAATAGGGAATCTCGTACCCTCCAGCAGATACCTCCATTCTTCAAGGGCCAATTTGATTGCCAATAGCTCCTGGTCACCGATGGTATAGTTCATTTCAGCGGGTGAGAACCTACGAGAGAAAAACCCACAGGGGTGAGTCTTACCATCAACGCCCACCTGGGACAGGACTGCGCCCACGCCAACCGTTAAGGCATCTACTTCCAGGATGAAGGCCTTTAATAAACTTTCTGTAGTACTTAGCAAAGCCTATGAAACGTTGAACTGACTTGAGTGTTGTTGGAAGAGCCCAGCTCTCTATAGCTTCCAGTTTAGCTGGGTCCACTGGTTCACCTGGTTCGCTGTGTTCACCCTGGAAATTAGACCCACTGGTGCTTTCCCCTGTACCCCTGTGTGACAGTCCAAGTCTGGGTACATCTGTGTTCTTAAAGTGTGACTCTACAAATGTGGTTTGTAAACACATAACAAGACCTGTCTCACCTTATGTAGTAAGGCATGCTTTCTGTCAGTGTGGGCATGCTAGTATATGTAGTCCATCTGAAGATGTAGAGACGCAGTGTGCTGAGGTTGGGCCAACACCCAAAATGGTAAGTCCGGGACACTCCAGATGTGAAAGAACTGCACATCCCAGCATGGTCTGCAACACTTTAGACATGGTTTTTATTTTAGTCATTGCAGGCCATGCTTGTATGTGTTGTGCTTTGTGCTTTGCTTCTATAATGTGTAATGTGAGTAAGTAATGGGTTTTTTTGGACATTCATTTCAGATGATGCAGTTGGAGATCCCCATTCAATGATTGGACAAAGCCTGGAGAGAATGGAACACCACTTGAGGGCCATGCTGGCTGAAGTAAATTTTTTGCAAACATTTTTTTTAAAAAAGTTTATTTGCTTTACATTAAAAAAAAAAGTTTAGTTACAAAAATAAAAAACCTTGTTTATTCACATTTCAGTGTGCATTGTGTTTTTTAGTGCAAGAAAGGTACAGCGGATTTGCCTAAGGAAATTGGGGACATAAAACATTTAAAAAAATACTACTTAAAAATACTAAGAAACAACACTTAAACACCAAAGAGTGTTGTATGACAGTGAGGAGCTGATTGTTTTGTTATGTCACTAAACACATTTTAACACACACTACATCGCAACACAAAAACTAGGAAATTTACATTAGGACAGGCATGGATAATACACAGTTTAAACATCTATTAAAAAAAAAAAACCACACACAAATACAAGTGTTAATGGACAATTATGCAGACAAAGTGTTCTGCTTGAATTCTTTGAAGACTTAATTGTTCAATACCATTAGAAATCATTCCGCTAATTGGTATCTTAATTGAGGAAGGGTTACGCTTGAGCATGTAGGGTTAGAACACAAAACAAAAAAAACCCATTGGGGGTAATTCCAAGTTGATCGCAGCAGGATTTTTGTTAGCAATTGGGCAAAACCATGTGCACTGCAGGGGAGGCAGATATAACATGTGCAGAGAGAGTTAGATTTGGGTGTGGTGTGTTCAATCTGCAATCTAATTTGCAGTGTAAAAATAAAGCAGCCAGTATTTACCCTGCACAGAAATAAAATAACCCTCCCAAATCTAACTCTTTCTGCATATGTTATATCTGCCTCCCCTGCAGTGCACATGGGTGGTCATTCCGAGTTGATCGCTCGTTATAGCCTCATACCCCTGTGTCCCTTCCAGCCTCATACCCCCTGTGTCCCTTACAGACTCATACCCCCTGTGTCCCTTCCAGCCTCATACCCCCTGTGTCCCTTACAGACTCATACCCTCTGTGTCCCTTACAGACTCATACCCCCTGTGTCCTTCTTGCCTCATACCCCCTGTGTCCCTTCCAGACTCATACCCCCTGTGTCCTTCCAGCTTCATACCCCCTGTGTCCCTTACAGACTCATACCCCCTGTGTCCCTTCCAGACTCATACCCCCTGTGTCCTTCCAGCCTCATACCCCCTGTGTCCCTTCCAGCCTCATACCCCCTGTGTCCCTTACAGACTCATATCCCCAGTGTCCCTTCCAGCCTCATACCCCCTGTGTCCCTTACAGACTCATACCCCCTGTGTCCTTCCAGCCTCATACCCCCTGTGTCCCTTCCAGACTCATACCCCCTGTGTACTCCCAGCCTCATACCTCCTGTGTCCCTTACAGCCTCATACCCCCTGTGTCCCTTACAGACTCATACCCGTGTCCTTCCAGCCTCATACCCCCTGTGTCCCTTCCAGCCTCATACCCCCTGTGTCCTTCCAGCCTCATACCTCCTGTGTCCCTTCCAGCCTCACACCCCCTGTGTCCTTCCAGCCTCTTACCCCCTGTGTCCCTTCGAGCCTCATACCCCCTGTGTCCCTTACAGACTCATACCCCCTGTGTCCCTTACAGACTCATACCCGTGTCCTTCCAGCCTCATACCCCCTGTGTCCCTTCCAGCCTCATACCCCCTGTGTCCCTTACAGACTCATACCCCCTGTGTCCCTTACAGACTCATACCTGTGTCCTTCCAGCCTCATACCCCCTGTGTCCCTTCCAGCCTCATACCCCCTGTGTCACTTACAGACTCATACCCGTGTCCTTCCAGCCTCATACCCCCTGTGTCCCTTCTAGCCTCATACCCCCTGTGTCCTTCCAGCCTCATACCACCTGTGTCCCTTCCAGCCTCACACCCCCTGTGTCCTTCCAGCCTCATACCCCCTGTGTCCCTTCCAGCCTCATACCCCCTGTGTCCCTTACAGACTCATACCCCCTGTGTCCCTTACAGACTCATACCCGTGTCCTTCCAGCCTCATACCCCCTGTGTCCCTTCCAGCCTCATACCCCCTGTGTCCCTTACAGACTCATACCCCCTGTGTCCCTTACAGACTCATACCTGTGTCCTTCCAGCCTCATACCCCGTGTCCCTTCCAGCCTCATACCCCCTGTGTCACTTACAGACTCATACCCCCTGTGTCCTTCCAGCCTCATACCCTGTGTCCCTTACAGCCTCATACCCCCTGTGTCCCTTACAGACTCATACCTGTGTCCTTCCAGCCTCATACCCCCTGTGTCCCTTCCAGCCTCATACCCCCTGTGTCCTTCCAGCCTCATACCCCCTGTGTCCCTTACAAACTCATACCCCCTGTGTCTTTCCAGCCTCATACCCCCTGTGTCCCTTCCAGCCTCATACCCCCTGTGTCCCTTCCAGCCTCATACCCCCTGTGTCCCTTACAGACTCATACCCGTGTCCTTCCAGCCTCATACCCCCTGTGTCCCTTACAGACTCAAACCCCCTGTGTCCCTTACAGGCTCATACCCGTGTCCTTCCAGCCTCATACCCCCTGTGTCCTTCCAGCCTCATACCCCCTGTGTCCCTTCCAGCCTCATACCCCCTGTGTCCTTCCAGCCTCATACCCCCTGTGTCCCTTCCAGACTCATACCCCCTGTGCCCTTCCAGCCTCATACCCCCTGTGTCCCTTCCAGCCTCATACCCCCTGTGTCCCTTACAAACTCATACCCCCTGTGTCCTTCCAGCCTCATACCCCCTGTGTCCCTTCCAGCCTCATACCCCCTGTGTCCCTTACAGACTCATACCCGTGTCCTTCCAGCCTCATACCCCCTGTGTCCCTTCCAGCCTCATACCCCCTGTGTCCCTTACAGACTCATACCTGTGTCCTTCCAGCCTCATATCCCCTGTGTCCCTTACAGACTCATACCCCCTGTGTCCCTTCCAGCCTCATACCCCCTGTGTCCCTTACAGACTCATACCCCCTGTGTCCCTTCCAGCCTCATACCCCCTGTGTCCCTTCCAGCCTCATACCCCCTGTGTCCCTTACAAACTCATACCCCCTGTGTCCCTTCCAGCCTCATACCCCCTGTGTCCCTTCCAGCCTCATACCCCCTGTGTCCCTTACAGACTCATACCCGTGTCCTTCCAGCCTCATACCCCCTGTGTCCCTTCCAGCCTCATACCCCCTGTGTCCCTTACAGACTCATACCCGTGTCCTTCCAGCCTCATACCCCCTGTGTCCTTCCAGCCTCATACCCCCTGTGTCCCTTCCAGCCTCATACCCCCTGTGTCCTTCCAGCCTCATACCCTCTGTGTCCCTTACAGACTTATACCCCCTGTGTCCTTCCAGCCTCATACCCCCTGTGTCCCTTCCAGACTCATACCCCGTGTCCTTCCAGCCTCATACCCCCTGTGTCCCTTCCAGCCTCATACCCCCTGTGTCCCTTACAAACCCATACCCCCTGTGTCCTTCCAGCCTCATACCCCCTGTGTCCCTTCCAGCCTCATACCCCCTGTGTCCCTTACAGACTCATACCCGTGTCCTTCCAGCCTCATACCCCCTGTGTCCCTTCCAGCCTCATACCCCCTGTGTCCTTCCAGCCTCATACATCCTGTGTCCCTTCCAGCCTCACACCCCCTGTGTCCTTCCAGCCTCATACCCCCTGTGTCCCTTCGAGCCTCATACCCCCTGTGTTCCTTACAGACTCATACCCCCTGTGTCCCTTACAGACTCATACCCATGTCCTTCCAGCCTCATACCCCCTGTGTCCCTTCCAGCCTCATACCCCCTGTGTCACTTACAGACTCATACCCCCTGTGTCCTTCCAGCCTCATACCCTGTGTCCCTTACAGACTCATACCCCCTGTGTCCTTCCAGCCTCATACCCCATGTGTCCCTTCCAGCCTCATACCCCCTGTGTCCCTTACAAACTCATACCCCCTGTGTCCTTCCAGCCTCATACCCCCTGTGTCCCTTCCAGCCTCATACCCCCTGTGTCCCTTCCAGCCTCATACCCCCTGTGTCCCTTACAGACTCATACCCGTGTCCTTCCAGCCTCATACCCCCTGTGTCCCTTACAGACTCATACCCCCTGTGTCCCTTACAGACTCATACCCGTGTCCTTCCAGCCTCATACCCCCTGTGTCCTTCCAGCCTCATACCCCCTGTGTCCCTTCCAGCCTCATACCCCCTGTGTCCTTCCAGCCTCATACCCCCTGTGTCCCTTCCAGACTCATACCCCCTGTGCCCTTCCAGCCTCATACCCCCTGTGTCCCTTCCAGCCTCATACCCCCTGTGTCCCTTACAAACTCATACCCCCTGTGTCCTTCCAGCCTCATACCCCCTGTGTCCCTTCCAGCCTCATACCCCCTGTGTCCCTTACAGACTCATACCCATGTCCTTCCAGCCTCATACCCCCTGTGTCCCTTCCAGCCTCATACCCCCTGTGTCCCTTACAGACTCATACCCGTGTCCTTCCAGCCTCATATCCCCTGTGTCCCCTACAGACTCATACCTCCTGTGTCCCTTCCAGCCTCATACCCCTTGTGTCCCTTACAGACTCATACCCCCTGTGTCCCTTCCAGCCTCATACCCCCTGTGTCCCTTCCAGCCTCATACCCCCTGTGTCCCTTACAAACTCATACCCCCTGTGTCCCTTCCAGCCTCATACCCCCTGTGTCCCTTCCAGCCTCATACCCCCTGTGTCCCTTACAGACTCATACCCGTGTCCTTCCAGCCTCATACCCCCTGTGTCCCTTCCAGCCTCATACCCCCTGTGTCCCTTACAGACTCATACCCGTGTCCTTCCAGCCTCATACCCCTGTGTCCTTCCAGCCTCATACCCCCTGTGTCCCTTCCAGCCTCATACCCCCTGTGTCCTTCCAGCCTCATACCCTCTGTGTCCCTTACAGACTTATAACCCCTGTGTCCTTCCAGCCTCATACCCCCTGTGTCCCTTCCAGACTCATACCCCCTGTGTCCTTCCAGCCTCATACCCCCTGTGTCCCTTCCAGCCTCATACCCCCTGTGTCCCTTACAAACTCATACCCCCTGTGTCCTTCCAGCCTCATACCCCCTGTGTCCCTTACAGTCTCATGCCCCCTGTGTACCTCAGATCCTCATGCCCCCTTTGTCCCTTACAGCCTTATATCCCCTGTCCCCAGCCTCATACCCCTGTGTCCCTTCCAGCCTCATACCCCTGTGTCCCTTCCAGCCTCATACCCCCTGTGTCCTTCCAGCCTCATACCCCATGTGTCCCTTCCAGCCTCATACCCCCTGTGTCCCTTACAAACTCATACCCCCTGTGTCCTTCCAGCCTCATACCCCCTGTGTCCCTTCCAGCCTCACATCCCCTGTGTCCCTTCCAGCCTCATACCCCCTGTGTCCCTTCCAGACTCATACATGTGTCCTTCCAGCCTCATACCCCCTGTGTCCCTTACAGACTCATACCCCCTGTGTCCCTTACAGACTCATACCCGTGTCCTTCCAGCCTCATACCCCCTGTGTCCTTCCAGCCTCATACCCCCTGTGTCCCTTCCAGCCTCATACCCCCTGTGTCCTTCCAGCCTCATACCCCCTGTGTCCCTTCCAGACTCATACCCCCTGTGCCCTTCCAGCCTCATACCCCCTGTGTCCCTTCCAGCCTCATACCCCGTGTCCCTTACAAACTCATACCCCCTGTGTCCATCCAGCCTCATACCCCCTGTGTCCCTTCCAGCCTCATACCCCCTGTGTCCCTTACAGACTCATACCCGTGTCCTTCCAGCCTCATACCCCCTGTGTCCCTTACAGACTCATACCCCCTGTGTCCCTTCCAGCCTCATACCCCCTGTGTCCCTTCCAGCCTCATACCCCCTGTGTCCCTTACAAACTCATACCCCCTGTGTCCCTTCCAGCCTCATACCCCCTGTGTCCCTTCCAGCCTCATACCCCCTGTGTCACTTACAGACTCAAACCCGTGTCCTTCCAGCCTCATACCCCGTGTCCCTTCCAGCCTCATACCCCCTGTGTCCTTCCAGCCTCATACCCCCTGTGTCCCTTCCAGCCTCATACCCCCTGTGTCCTTCCTGCCTCATACCCTCTGTGTCCCTTACAGACTTATACCCCCTGTGTCCTTCCAGCCTCATACCCCCTGTGTCCCTTCCAGACTCATACCCCCTGTGTCCTTCCAGCCTCATACCCCCTGTGTCCCTTCCAGCCTCATACCCCCTGTGTCCCTTACAAACTCATACCCCCTGTGTCCTTCCAGCCTCATACCCCCTGTGTCCCTTCCAGCCTCATACCCCCTGTGTCCCTTACAGACTCATACCCGTGTCCTTCCAGCCTCATACCCCCTGTGTCCCTTCCAGCCTCATACCCCCTGTGTCCCTTACAGACTCATACCCGTGTCCTTCCAGCCTCATATCCCCTGTGTCCCTTACAGACTCATACCCCCTGTGTCCCTTCCAGCTTCATACCCCCTGTGTCCCTTACAGACTCATACCCCCTGTGTCCCTTCCAGCCTCATTCCCCCTGTGTCCCTTCCAGACTCATACCCCCTGTGTCCCTTACAAACTCATACCCCCTGTGTCCCTTCCAGTCTCATACCCCCTGTGTCCCTTACAGACTCATACCCCCTGTGTCCCTTACAGACTCATACCCGTGTCCTTCCAGCCTCATACCCCCTGTGTCCCTTCCAGCCTCATACCCCCTGTGTCCCTTACAGACTCATACCCGTGTCCTTCCAGCCTCATACCCCCTGTGTCCTTCCAGCCTCATACCCCCTGTGTCCTTCCAGCCTCATACCCCCTGTGTCCCTTCCAGCCTCATACCCCCTGTGTCCTTCCAGCCTCATACCCTCTGTGTCCCTTACAGACTCATACCCCCTGTGTCCTTCCAGCCTCATACCCCCTGTGTCCCTTCCAGACTCATACCCCCTGTGTCCTTCCAGCCTCATACCCCCTGTGTCCCTTCCAGCCTCATACCCCCTGTGTCCCTTCCAGCCTCATACCCCCTGTGTCCCTTCCAGCCTCATACCCCCTGTGTCCCTTACAGACTCATACCCGTGTCCTTCCAGCCTCATACCCCCTGTGTCCCTTACAGACTCATACCCCCTGTGTCCCTTACAGACTCATACCCGTGTCCTTCCAGCCTCATACCCCCTGTGTCCTTCCAGCCTCATACCCCCTGTGTCCCTTCCAGCCTCATACCCCCTGTGTCCTTCCAGCCTCATACCCCCTGTGTCCCTTCCAGACTCATACCCCCTGTGCCCTTCCAGCCTCATACCCCCTGTGTCCCTACCAGCCTCATACCCCCTGTGTCCCTTACAAACTCATACCCCCTGTGTCCTTCCAGCCTCATACCCCCTGTGTCCCTTCCAGCCTCATACCCCCTGTGTCCCTTACAGACTCATACCCATGTCCTTCCAGCCTCATATCCCCTGTGTCCCCTACAGACTCATACCCCCTGTGTCCCTTCCAGCCTCATACCCCCTGTGTCCCTTACAGACTCATACCCCCTGTGTCCCTTCCAGCCTCATACCCCCTGTGTCCCTTCCAGCCTCATACCCCCTGTGTCCCTTACAAACTCATACCCCCTGTGTCCCTTCCAGCCTCATACCCCCTGTGTCCCTTCCAGCCTCATACCCCCTGTGTCCCTTACAGACTCATACCCGTGTCCTTCCAGCCTCATACCCCCTGTGTCCCTTCCAGCCTCATACCCCCTGTGTCCCTTACAGACTCATACCCGTGTCCTTCCAGCCTCATACCCCTGTGTCCTTCCAGCCTCATACCCCCTGTGTCCCTTCCAGCCTCATACCCCCTGTGTCCTTCCAGCCTCATACCCTCTGTGTCCCTTACAGACTTATAACCCCTGTGTCCTTCCAGCCTCATACCCCCTGTGTCCCTTCCAGACTCATACCCCCTGTGTCCTTCCAGCCTCATACCCCCTGTGTCCCTTCCAGCCTCATACCCCCTGTGTCCCTTACAAACTCATACCCCCTGTGTCCTTCCAGCCTCATACCCCCTGTGTCCCTTACAGTCTCATGCCCCCTGTGTACCTCAGATCCTCATGCCCCCTTTGTCCCTTACAGCCTTATATCCCCTGTCCCCAGCCTCATACCCCTGTGTCCCTTCCAGCCTCATACCCCTGTGTCCCTTCCAGCCTCATACCCCCTGTGTCCTTCCAGCCTCATACCCCATGTGTCCCTTCCAGCCTCATACCCCCTGTGTCCCTTACAAACTCATACCCCCTGTGTCCTTCCAGCCTCATACCCCCTGTGTCCCTTCCAGCCTCACATCCCCTGTGTCCCTTCCAGCCTCATACCCCCTGTGTCCCTTCCAGACTCATACATGTGTCCTTCCAGCCTCATACCCCCTGTGTCCCTTACAGACTCATACCCCCTGTGTCCCTTACAGACTCATACCCGTGTCCTTCCAGCCTCATACCCCCTGTGTCCTTCCAGCCTCATACCCCCTGTGTCCCTTCCAGCCTCATACCCCCTGTGTCCTTCCAGCCTCATACCCCCTGTGTCCCTTCCAGACTCATACCCCCTGTGCCCTTCCAGCCTCATACCCCCTGTGTCCCTTCCAGCCTCATACCCCGTGTCCCTTACAAACTCATACCCCCTGTGTCCTTCCAGCCTCATACCCCCTGTGTCCCTTCCAGCCTCATACCCCCTGTGTCCCTTACAGACTCATACCAGTGTCCTTCCAGCCTCATACCCCCTGTGTCCCTTCCAGCCTCATACCCCCTGTGTCCCTTACAGACTCATACCCGTGTCCTTCCAGCCTCATATCCCCTGTGTCCCTTACAGACTCATACCCTCTGTGTCCCTTCCAGCTTCATACCCCCTGTGTCCCTTACAGACTCATACCCCCTGTGTCCCTTCCAGCCTCATACCCCCTGTGTCCCTTCCAGCCTCATACCCCCTGTGTCCCTTACAAACTCATACCCCCTGTGTCCCTTCCAGCCTCATACCCCCTGTGTCCCTTCCAGCCTCATACCCCCTGTGTCACTTACAGACTCAAACCCGTGTCCTTCCAGCCTCATACCCCGTGTCCCTTCCAGCCTCATACCCCCTGTGTCCTTCCAGCCTCATACCCCCTGTGTCCCTTCCAGCCTCATACCCCCTGTGTCCTTCCAGCCTCATACCCTCTGTGTCCCTTACAGACTTATACCCCCTGTGTCCTTCCAGCCTCATACCCCCTGTGTCCCTTCCAGACTCATACCCCCTGTGTCCTTCCAGCCTCATACCCCCTGTGTCCCTTCCAGCCTCATACCCCCTGTGTCCCTTACAAACTCATACCCCCTGTGTCCTTCCAGCCTCATACCCCCTGTGTCCCTTCCAGCCTCATACCCCCTGTGTCCCTTACAGACTCATACCCGTGTCCTTCCAGCCTCATACCCCCTGTGTCCCTTCCAGCCTCATACCCCCTGTGTCCCTTACAGACTCATACCCGTGTCCTTCCAGCCTCATATCCCCTGTGTCCCTTACAGACTCATACCCCCTGTGTCCCTTCCAGCTTCATACCCCCTGTGTCCCTTACAGACTCATACCCCCTGTGTCCCTTCCAGCCTCATACCCCCTGTGTCCCTTCCAGACTCATACCCCCTGTGTCCCTTACAAACTCATACCCCCTGTGTCCCTTCCAGTCTCATACCCCCTGTGTCCCTTACAGACTCATACCCCCTGTGTCCCTTACAGACTCATACCCGTGTCCTTCCAGCCTCATACCCCCTGTGTCCCTTCCAGCCTCATACCCCCTGTGTCCCTTACAGACTCATACCCGTGTCCTTCCAGCCTCATACCCCCTGTGTCCTTCCAGCCTCATACCCCCTGTGTCCCTTCCAGCCTCATACCCCCTGTGTCCTTCCAGCCTCATACCCTCTGTGTCCCTTACAGACTCATACCCCCTGTGTCCTTCCAGCCTCATACCCCCTGTGTCCCTTCCAGACTCATACCCCCTGTGTCCTTCCAGCCTCATACCCCCTGTGTCCCTTCCAGCCTCATACCCCCTGTGTCCCTTACAAACTCATACCTCCTGTGTCCTTCCAGCCTCATACCCCCTGTGTCCCTTCCAGCCTCATACCCCCTGTGTCCCTTACAGACTCATACCCGTGTCCTTCCAGCATCATACCCCCTGTGTCCCTTACAGCCTCATACCCCCTGTGTCCCTTACAGACTCATACCCGTGTCCTTCCAGCCTCATACCCCCTGTGTCCCTTACAGACTCATACCCCCTGTGTCCCTTACAGCCTCATACCTCCTGTGTCCCTTACAGACTCATACCCGTGTCCTTCCAGCCTCATACCCTCTGTGTCCCTTACAGCCTCATACCCCCTGTGTCCCTTACAGACTCATACCCGTGTCCTTCCAGCCTCATACCCCCTGTGTCCCTTACAGACTCATACCCCCTGTGTCCCTTCCAGCCTCATACCCCCTGTGTCCCTTACAGACTCATACCCCCTGTGTCCCTTACAGACTCATGTTCCCTGTGTCCTTCCAGTCTCATACCCCCTGTGTCCCTTCCAGCCTCATACCCCCTGTCCCCAGCCTCATGCCCCTGTGTCCCTTCCAGCCTCATGCACCTGTGTCTCTTCCAGCCTTATGCCTCCTGTGCCCAGCCTCATACCCCCTGCATCTCTACAAGCCTCATGCCCCATGCTTTCCTTCCAGCCTCAAGCCCCTTACATCCCTTCCAACCTCATGCCCCTGCGTTCAACCTCATGCCCCTCTACATCCAGTCTCATGCCCCCTGCTTCCCTTCCAGCCTCACGCCCCTTGTTTCCCTTCCAGCCTCATGCCCACTGCTTCCCTTCCAGCCTCATGCCCACTGTTTCCCTTCCAGCCTCATGCCCACTGTTTCCCTTCCAGCCTCATGCCCACTGCTTCCCTTCCAGCCTCATGCCCACTGTTCCCTTCCAGCCTCATGCCCACTGCTTCCCTTCCAGCCTCATGCCACCTGCTTCCCTACCAGCCTCATACCCCCTGTGTCCCTTCCAGCCTCATACCCTTTGTGTCCCTTACAAACTCATACCCCCTGTGTCCTTCCAGCCTCATACCCCCTGTGTCCCTTCCAGCCTCATACCCCCTGTGTCCCTTACAGACTCATACCCGTGTCCTTCCAGCCTCATACCCCCTGTGTCCCTTCCAGCCTCATACCCCCTGTGTCCCTTACAGACTCATACCCGTGTCCTTCCAGCCTCATATCCCCTGTGTCCCTTACAGACTCATACCCCCTGTGTCCCTTCCAGCTTCATACCCCCTGTGTCCCTTACAGACTCATACCCCCTGTGTCCCTTCCAGCCTCATACCCCCTGTGTCCCTTCCAGACTCATACCCCCTGTGTCCCTTTCAAACTCATACCCCCTGTGTCCCTTCCAGTCTCATACCCCCTGTGTCCCTTACAGACTCATACCCCCTGTGTCCCTTACAGACTCATACCCGTGTCCTTCCAGCCTCATACACCCTGTGTCCCTTCCAGCCTCATACCCCCTGTGTCCCTTACAGACTCATACCCGTGTCCTTCCAGCCTCATACCCCCTGTGTCCTTCCAGCCTCATACCCCCTGTGTCCCTTCCAGCCTCATACCCCCTGTGTCCTTCCAGCCTCATACCCTCTGTGTCCCTTACAGACTCATACCCCCTGTGTCCTTCCAGCCTCATACCCCCTGTGTCCCTTCCAGACTCATACCCCCTGTGTCCTTCCAGCCTCATACCCCCTGTGTCCCTTCCAGCCTCATACCCCCTGTGTCCCTTACAAACTCATACCTCCTGTGTCCTTCCAGCCTCATACCCCCTGTGTCCCTTCCAGCCTCATACCCCCTGTGTCCCTTACAGACTCATACCCGTGTCCTTCCAGCATCATACCCCCTGTGTCCCTTACAGCCTCATACCCCCTGTGTCCCTTACAGACTCATACCCGTGTCCTTCCAGCCTCATACCCCCTGTGTCCCTTACAGACTCATACCCCCTGTGTCCCTTACAGCCTCATACCTCCTGTGTCCCTTACAGACTCATACCCGTGTCCTTCCAGCCTCATACCCTCTGTGTCCCTTACAGCCTCATACCCCCTGTGTCCCTTACAGACTCATACCCGTGTCCTTCCAGCCTCATACCCCCTGTGTCCCTTACAGACTCATACCCCCTGTGTCCCTTCCAGCCTCATACCCCCTGTGTCCCTTACAGACTCATACCCCCTGTGTCCCTTACAGACTCATGTTCCCTGTGTCCTTCCAGTCTCATACCCCCTGTGTCCCTTCCAGCCTCATACCCCCTGTCCCCAGCCTCATGCCCCTGTGTCCCTTCCAGCCTCATGCACCTGTGTCTCTTCCAGCCTTATGCCTCCTGTGCCCAGCCTCATACCCCCTGCATCTCTACAAGCCTCATGCCCCATGCTTTCCTTCCAGCCTCAAGCCCCTTACATCCCTTCCAACCTCATGCCCCTGCGTTCAACCTCATGCCCCTCTACATCCAGTCTCATGCCCCCTGCTTCCCTTCCAGCCTCACGCCCCTTGTTTCCCTTCCAGCCTCATGCCCACTGCTTCCCTTCCAGCCTCATGCCCACTGTTTCCCTTCCAGCCTCATGCCCACTGTTTCCCTTCCAGCCTCATGCCCACTGCTTCCCTTCCAGCCTCATGCCCACTGTTCCCTTCCAGCCTCATGCCCACTGCTTCCCTTCCAGCCTCATGCCACCTGCTTCCCTACCAGCCTCATACCCCCTGTGTCCCTTCCAGCCTCATACCCTTTGTGTCCCTTACAAACTCATACCCCCTGTGTCCTTCCAGCCTCATACCCCCTGTGTCCCTTCCAGCCTCATACCCCCTGTGTCCCTTACAGACTCATACCCGTGTCCTTCCAGCCTCATACCCCCTGTGTCCCTTCCAGCCTCATACCCCCTGTGTCCCTTACAGACTCATACCCGTGTCCTTCCAGCCTCATATCCCCTGTGTCCCTTACAGACTCATACCCCCTGTGTCCCTTCCAGCTTCATACCCCCTGTGTCCCTTACAGACTCATACCCCCTGTGTCCCTTACAGACTCATACCCGTGTCCTTCCAGCCTCATACCCCCTGTGTCCCTTCCAGCCTCATACCCCCTGTGTCCCTTACAGACTCATACCCGTGTCCTTCCAGCCTCATACCCCCTGTGTCCTTCCAGCCTCATACCCCCTGTGTCCCTTCCAGCCTCATACCCCCTGTGTCCTTCCAGCCTCATACCCTCTGTGTCCCTTACAGACTCATACCCCCTGTGTCCTTCCAGCCTCATACCCCCTGTGTCCCTTCCAGACTCATACCCCCTGTGTCCTTCCAGCCTCATACCCCCTGTGTCCCTTCCAGCCTCATACCCCCTGTGTCCCTTACAAACTCATACCTCCTGTGTCCTTCCAGCCTCATACCCCCTGTGTCCCTTCCAGCCTCATACCCCCTGTGTCCCTTACAGACTCATACCCGTGTCCTTCCAGCATCATACCCCCTGTGTCCCTTACAGCCTCATACCCCCTGTGTCCCTTACAGACTCATACCCGTGTCCTTCCAGCCTCATACCCCCTGTGTCCCTTACAGACTCATACCCCCTGTGTCCCTTACAGCCTCATACCTCCTGTGTCCCTTACAGACTCATACCCGTGTCCTTCCAGCCTCATACCCTCTGTGTCCCTTACAGCCTCATACCCCCTGTGTCCCTTACAGACTCATACCCGTGTCCTTCCAGCCTCATACCCCCTGTGTCCCTTACAGACTCATACCCCCTGTGTCCCTTCCAGCCTCATACCCCCTGTGTCCCTTACAGACTCATACCCCCTGTGTCCCTTACAGACTCATGTTCCCTGTGTCCTTCCAGTCTCATACCCCCTGTGTCCCTTCCAGCCTCATACCCCCTGTCCCCAGCCTCATGCCCCTGTGTCCCTTCCAGCCTCATGCACCTGTGTCTCTTCCAGCCTTATGCCTCCTGTGCCCAGCCTCATACCCCCTGCATCTCTACAAGCCTCATGCCCCATGCTTTCCTTCCAGCCTCAAGCCCCTTACATCCCTTCCAACCTCATGCCCCTGCGTTCAACCTCATGCCCCTCTACATCCAGTCTCATGCCCCCTGCTTCCCTTCCAGCCTCACGCCCCCTGTTTCCCTTCCAGCCTCATGCCCACTGCTTCCCTTCCAGCCTCATGCCCACTGTTTCCCTTCCAGCCTCATGCCCACTGTTTCCCTTCCAGCCTCATGCCCACTGCTTCTCTTCCAGCCTCATGCCCACTGTTCCCTTCCAGCCTCATGCCCACTGCTTCCCTTCCAGCCTCATGCCACCTGCTTCCCTACCAGCCTCATGCCACCTGCTTCCCTTCCAGCCTCATGCACAAGGGAAGGACTTTGTAGCAGCATTTCCATACAGTATCAGAGGGGCGACGGCCAATAGACGCTGCTGCGGGGGCTTCTGCATCCACCTCTGAATCAGGCCATTAGAA
Source organism: Pseudophryne corroboree (assembly GCF_028390025.1). NCBI lineage: Eukaryota > Metazoa > Chordata > Amphibia > Anura > Myobatrachidae > Pseudophryne > Pseudophryne corroboree. The sequence goes on along the minus strand of NC_086444.1, from coordinate 58,800,947 downwards.
TGCATACTGGTTACGGGTGTGGATCATAGGGTTGACAGTAACTCGACAGTCATTATGTCGACCACTATTGGCTGATGGTGATTAGGTCAACACCTGAAATAGGTCAACACGGTATAAAATATGAATAAAAGGTCGACATTGATTTTTATATATTTTTTTGGTGTCATTTTCTTCGTAAAATGACCGGGAACTCCAATTAGTACACCGTGTCCGCTCACCATGCTTCAGGCGAGGTTACTATTCCCAATCGCAGTCCACGTGGATCGTAAAGAATGAAAAAGTTCAAAAAAATGATTTTTTTTTTTGGAAAAACTCATGTTGACCTTTTCATATGTCAACCTTTGCCATGTTGACCTATTAACAATGGCAACCTAATGCATGTCGACCAATGGCGGTCGACCTAATGAGTGTCAACCTAAGTGCCACTAAAGTAAAAATGTATTATAAATATAAAAGTAAAACCAATAAAACATATGCAGCAATGCTGAATCACCTGCTGAGAGTGCCCTTGCAAAAGTTCTGTAAGTGGTTGATTCAGTGTTGGTACATGCAGTGGGGCAGATGTACTAAGCCTTGGAGAGTGATAAAGTGGAGAGAGATAAACTACCAGCCAACCAGCTCCTAACTTATTTTTCAAACACAGCCGGTGACATGTCAGTTAGGAGCTGATTGGCTGGTACTTTATCTACATCCACTTTATCACTCTCCACAGTGCTTAATAGATCTCCCCCAGTTTGTTTTATTGGTTCAAAAACATTTTTACTTTTACTTTTATACTCATTATTATACATTTGCACCAAGTTATTGGTGGATCTCCTTTTTTAAACATTATTAGAATTACCCCGAAATTAGAGCCCTCAATTATTTAGTGTTTGCACATTTTTTGGGGTATACAGGTTGAGTATCCCTTATCCAAAATGCAAAATCCCAAGTTTTTGGTTCCCCTACTGAGATAATGACACATTTATTATATATTATGTGTATATATAGATATATTATATAGATACAGGTTGAGTACCCCTTATCCAAAATCCAACATTTTTGCATACGCTACTGAGATAATGACATATATATTATATATTATGTGTATACATAGATATATTATATAGATATATAATATACATATATATCTGTCATTATCTCAGTAGGGGGAACCAAAAATATGTGATTTTGGATAAGGGATACTCAACCTGTATCATATTTCTATCATATCATGTTTTGGGGACCCTACTCCGGAGCCGGAGATAAATGTATCTATTCTGCGGATAATTGCGCCCTTTTAACTACAGGATTTGCTTTATAATGCGCTGAATAATGAGAAACCACTCATTTACACCTTTCCAGCAAAGAAACAAATTACAATACCTACCATTGGTGTTTCTATAATGGGTGCAATGCACCAATATTTAATGCTTACCTGTCCGTAGTCCAGTGTCGGGCGGTGAAATTGCGTCAAAAATAGCTGCCAAAATGGCCACCGTGCATGCACAGTAGTTAAACTCATAGGCAAACGCAGGGGGGTTTCTGGTTGCCCGGAAACCCCCCACCCCCCCCTCTTGGCTCAAATTTTGACAATACCAATGGTATATAATACGATTACTAGAGCTGCTGCCACATCATGCAAGTTAAGAGACAGGGCAGAGCTGTTACACATGCCCAGTGGTAGCAGCTTCATCGATCAAGTTTGCAGTGTGTGGATCTGAGCATCCAATCAGTGCACTGGACCAGAGAGTAGCTACCAGGAAGAAGAGACAGGAGCCTTATCATGAGGTGGAAGAATGTGTGCTTAAAAAGTGTAGTACTGGTTCCATTGTGTTTACGTATTTATTTATTATAGTATGTTTAACCTTTTTCATGACCACTTATCTTATTTATATTATTTAAATGTTTGATACAGTCTATAGTGTTACATATTAATTTAATACTGTATTCCATGTTCTGCAGAGTGGTAGACTGTGGATTACATTTGGAAACCCCCCTCTAGTTTGCCACTGGTTAAAATGATCTCCGGAACAATGGCAGGTGCCATGTTTCCGGAGACCTGTGCATGTGCAGTAGGCATCGGCAGACTACTACGCCGTGCAGAGGAGGGGGCCCACCTGGGGGGGCACACTGGCCCCCTCCTTTGTTGAAACAGCCCTGATACCTACAGTATATTTTGTCACCTCTCAAAGCTTTACTTATGCCTCATTACACTATGGTCCGGACTCATTTTGCAATTTTCTGCCAGTCGTGCAGATCTAAAACCAAAAAAGGCGTCTGCACATGCATCACTCGATACGTTTTGCAGTTGAAAGTAGGTCCGTCAAAGCCTCATCTCAAGCAGACGGAGCCTAACATGCAATAGGCTTATGTGAATGGTAATATTCGGGTGCATAGAACACTTGTATCTCATTGTAGTATTGTTGTGCATAGCCTGACTTCCATGCTTGTTTAACGCATTCCAGGGTGGGGATGTACTACTACTTAGCCTTGGAGAGAGATAAAGTGGATGGAGATAAAGTACCAGCCAATCAGCTGCTAACTGCCATGTTACAGGCTGGGTTTGAAAAATTACAGTTAGGAGCTGATTGGCTGGTACTTTATCTCCTTCCACTTTATCGCCATACATTTAGTAAATAAACCCCTCAATTTGCTCTTGAAATGCATGTTTAAGCCTAGGCTTGTATAATTAATTATGATTATTATAATGATGATGATTATTATTATTATTATTATTATTACAAATCTGCTTATTAAATGATCTTCTTCATATCCGTCCATGATAAACTATCTAAAGGAAGTCAGTGTAAAATACGCCCAGTCGTTACACCAGGCACTTGCACAGTTATTTCTGTCTCTTGTTACTGTAATATTTCCTGTAATAAACTCCTGTAACGGAAATGTTTCTTCTATTAATAATAGAAACCTTTGGAATATGTGTGTTCTCTATCATCAGTCATGGGCTCATTTGCATACGTTATTACTACCATGCCTGTATTTTCTGTGGAATCTGTGCTAGCAATCAGTTGTAATAAGTAAACCCAATCTGTTTCGTCCAGTGGTATTTTCTCTACTGGAAAGGTTCCATTTAATTGTATACATAGCACCATGATGATTTCCTCTGCGTGCTCTGCTCCCTGCAGTGGCAAACGCAGGATTTGCATGGGGGGGTTTCCAGAACTGGGTGGAGCCAAGCACGGGGATGGGGACTGAGGTGACCCAGTATATGCTGGGTCCGTAAAACTAGTGTATCTGTGTGTATATATATCTATATATATATATATATATATACACACATACACATATCTACACATATATATACCGTATATACACACACACACACACATATATATATATATATACATACACATAGCATATTAAACATGCATACATACATATATACTGTATATACATACAGTACACGTATAACGTGTGTGTGTGTTTATATGTATATATGTATGCACATGGATATATATGTACTATAATTAAAATATAGTAAACTTTTATTAAGCACTTACAAGTGCCACCAGGAAGACAGCAGGCTGCAGAGGACGCTAGAGAGCCATTAATAATACTCATGCAGCCAAAAAAAACAAAAAATATATATAATTTTTTTGGTGGAGGGGCGGTTTCAGGGTGCTCGGAAACCCCCCTGCGTGCGCCACTGCCCTGACAATCAGAGAGCAGGGCGGCAGCTTGCTGTGATTCCAGGGTCATACCCAAGGCTGTTTCTAGCCAATTTGGCTCCCAGTGCGAGATTTAAAAATGCGCCCCCCCTTGACATAAAAAAATGTGCCCCCCCCATAGATATAAAAAGTAAAAGGTATGCGCGCGCCGAAGGCGCGCGCGCTCCCGGGAAAGGGGGCGTGACCTCGCTAAAATGGGCGTGGCCTGTGTAAAATGTGCGTGGCCTCATCCGAAAAGACTACCTTACAACCCAGTTTTTGACCTTGCACAGACAGATCACGGCGAGCACAGGAAAAAAAAAAATATATATATATATATTACGCCATACACCGCAATGCCCTTGATACATTAAATCCCCATTTTACACGTTACGGCAGGCAAGAGTCCCCATTTTCCACATTACGGCAGGCAAGAGTCCCCATTTTACACAATACGGCAGGCAAGTGTCCCCATTTTCCACATAACGCCAGGCAAGTGTCCCCATTTTTCACAATACGGCAGGCAAGTGTCCCCATTTTCCACATTACGGCATGCAACAGCCCCCATTTTACACAATACGGCAGGCAAGAGCCCCCATTTTACACAATACGGCAGGCACGTGTCCCCATTTTACACAATACGTCAGGCACGTGTCCCCATTTTACACAGTACGGCAGGCGAGTCCCCATTTTACACAATACGGCAGGCACGTGTCCCCATTTTACACAGTACGGCAGGCAGGTGTCCCCATTTTACACAGTACGTCAGGCATGTGTCCCCATTTTACACAGTACGGCAGGCAGGTGTCCCCATTTTACACAGTACGGCAGACACGTGTCCCCATTTTACACAGTACGGCAGGCACGTGTCCCCATTTTACACAGTACGGCAGGCACGTGTCCCCATTTTACACAATACGGCAGGCAGGTGTCCCCATTTTACACAGTACGGCAGGCGAGTACCCATTTTACACAATACGGCAGGCACGTGTCCCCATTTTACACAGTAGGACAGGCATGTGTCCCCATTTTACACAGTACGGCAGGCAGGTGTCCCCATGTTACACAGTACGCAGGCAGGTGTCCCCATTTTACACAGTACGCAGGCAGGGGTCCCCATTTTACACAGTACGGCAGGCAGGTGTCCCCATTTTACACAGTACAGCAGACACGTGTCCCCATTTTACACAGTATGGCAGGCAGGTGTCCCCATTTTACACAGTATGGCAGGCAGGTGTCCCCATTTTACACAGTACGCAGACAGGTGTACCCATTTTACACAGTATGGCAGGCAGGTGTCCCCATTTTACACAGCACGTCAGGCAGGTGTCCCCATTTTACACAGTATGGCAGGCACGTGTCCCCATTTTACACAGTTTTGCAGACATGTGTCCCCATTTTACACAGTATGGCAGGCAGGTGTATCCATTTTACACAGCACGACAGGCAGGTGTCCCCATTTTACACAGTATGGCAGGCAGGTGTCCCCATTTTACAGAGTATGGCAGGCAGGTGTCCCCATTTTACACAGCACGACAGGCAGGTGTCCCCATTTTACACAGTATGGCAGGCAGGTGTACCCATTTTACACAGTATGGCAGGCAGGTGTACCCATTTTACACAGCACGGCAGGCAGGTGTCCCCATTTTACACAGTATGGCAGGCAGGTGTCCCCATTTTACACAGTATGGCAGGCGTCCCCATTTAACACATTATGGCAGGCAAGTGTCCTCTTTGTATACATGGTGGCAGGTGGCAGAGGGAGGGGGGGAGAGAGAGGGAGAGGCTGACTTACAGTTGAAGCGGTTCCTTCAATAGGGACATACTGTAAGGTGCATGCCTCATTGGGAAGGGGCATTGCAAGACTGTGCCCAGAGAAAGCCCATGCTATGATGCCCCTTCCCACAATAAAAAAAAAAGAAAGAAAGAAAGAAAGAAAGAAAGAAAGAAAGAAAGAAAGAAAGAAAGAAAGAAAGAAAGAAAGAAAGAAAGAAAAAAATATATATTATACACACCCATTTATAGAACACTGCAAGAAGATGGAATTGGGCACAAATCCTCTTTATACCACATTCATGCACTTATCTTGACAGCTCTTTTATATTCAGTCACAACAATACCCTTTATTAAATAGCACATTTCAATATACTGCCATACCCAGGATTCAAACCTATAACCTGTTGAATTTTATTCACACCCTACTCATTGGTCTATTTAATCCTGCATAAAAACAATGAGAATTATATGAAGCTACTGGTACTTTGTAAAACAATAATCAGCTTTGCAATTGAGCAGATCTATGTAGTGTGCAGCCACACATCCAATCTCTTGCAGCAACACACTACATAGATCTGCTTAGACGCAATGCTGATCATTGTTTCACAAAGTACAAGGTGAGCTTCAAATAGTTAGAATTCTCTATCTGAGAATTATCGACCTTTATATGCAAGGGCAGATCAATGAATAGAGTGCCTGACTGCAATGCCACAGGCCGTGGATTCGAATCCCGGCAATGTCAGCATCTTGATATGTAATAAAGGACAGTGTGAATGAATAACATAGAAATCACAAGTTGAGTTCATGAAAGTTTAAAAGGTATTAGCGACGGAAGGGGTGAGGGTAGGAGACAGGGGCAGTCAGGAGAGGCTGGGCTTCAAAAAGGGGGCAAGAGGCAAGTGAAAGTAATTAAAACAAATAATTGACAAGTTCAGCCAACAGCGCCCCCTACCCTGCAGCGCTATGTGTGGTGCCCACTCCGCACACACCTAGTTACAGCCCTGCCTGCCTGTGCAACCTGGCTGCAAAGGCAGATGCGCCGACACCACGTTTTGCTTTTGTGTGACATCACGTGGCCACCCAGAAAATGGCCCGGACCCATCTGCGTTCCCATCACCATGTCCCTGCAATGCCGTGTCGCCTTCCCTGACTGCCATGCGAACACCTCTGCCTTTCAGTCAGGCAGAGGCATTCACCTCACGGAGATGTGAACAGGACCTGCGCATGCACACTGTCAGGAAAATGTAACGGTGCAGCACTCGGCTCCTGTCACTGAGCAGAAGCCGACATTATGGTGTCACCCCTCAACGGGGGACACCTCTGTGCAGGGCTGCACCCCCCCTTGTGACGCCACTGACTGTACTCACTGTTATATGCACTGTTAGATGGAGCAGAGAAGGGTGTCATACAGCTCATCAGCTGGTGAGTGTATGTAGGTACCGGGTAGAGGTGCAGGATGCTGGAACAGCAGTTATATCAGCAGGCAATCACAGGTCTCACTGGAGCTAAGTGGAAGGCTACTGTCTTCAAGTGTGGTACTCTACAAGTCTCATGCTTTAGTAACCTTGGTGGCCATTTTGGAACAGACAATGAAGGTTCCTTTGAGGAGAATCAACATGGAGTCTGCACAGCAATGCGCTCCACTTTCAGCACTAATGTATATGGAGAATAGCTTTGCTTCTGCAGAATGTGAGGAAGACTCATAGATAATTGCATGCAGCTCTTCAGGTTACCCACATGGCGCTTAAGCATAAACATTTTAGCAGTAAGTTATATGGTCACATGGGCACAGCCACCTGGTAGTCACTTCAAGAACTTAGGGGTCTATTTTCTAAGCCTTGGATGGAGAAAAAGTCCCAACCAACCAGCCTGTGACATTCCAGGTAGTTGCTGATTGGCTGGTACTTTATCTCCGTGTACTTTATGTCCATCCAAGGCTTAGTAAATACACCCCTGAATTACAAAAGGAAATTAGGTGTTTCTCCGCTTGTTTTGTGTATCAGCGGTTTTCTGAACATGGCGGCCATTTTCCGGGTGATTTGCAGATGCACAATAGAGATGTCTCTGAAAATGTGGCAGGATCCAAGGGACAAAGACAGGAATAGCACACATGTATATGTCACACATTCATCACACACACACTCACATATATCGGGAAAACGCAGGCGTTCCCATGCGTTTTCTGGGAGGGTGTCTAACATCAGCTCCGGCCCCGATCAGCCTGATTCTATATGACTGTAAGTCCTGGGCTGCACAGAGACTGCACACACTGAATTTTTGCAGCTCAGCTACACTTGCACAGCGAATTTACACTCCCCCTGTAGCAGCCCAGTAATCAGATCTAAATTAGGCCCTGTGGCGCTTAAATATATTTCACACCATCTCTCCAATGTTGTCAGCTAATGTTTCATCAGGGTATCCTGCGCTCAATGTCGGTATGTCAGGAAAAAGTAAAACACTAATGGGTCTATTCTAGAGATGTGCGTGGAGCCCCGTGTTTTGGTTAAGGTTTTGGTTCTAATTTCATTGTCGTGTTTTTGTTTCTCCAAAACAGCTCTCAAGTGTTTTGGTTTGGAATTCGGATTTAGAATTCAAATCTTGGGTTTTGGATTTCTTGAAAATGGGCAAAAACAGCTAAAACCATGTAATTTTTGCAATCCAAAACCCCAAATTCTGATTTATAATCCGAATTCCAGACTACGTGAAGATCCAAACCAGGACTTGGTTTGGACCGGATCTCCTTGGAAGATCCAGACCAGGTTTTGGTTCGGTTCAGATCCACAAAATTTGAGTGGGTTTGGATATCTAGTGAATTTTGCTAAGAGTTGTTAGAAAAAACACTCCATTCATCATGATCCTCTTACTAAAGTAAAGGTGGGTACACACTTAGTGATAACGTAAACGACGTCGCTCATTTTTACCCTTTCCGAGCAATGTCGTTTACTATATTGCCCAGTGTGTATGCCGCCACAGACGAGCGATGTGCGGCCCTGCGGTTCATTAACGATTCTCAATTTCGCCCGTGCATGCAGCTCAATTTGGACTCATCATCCAAAACTGCATGCCCAGCCAGCCACGGCATGACGTCACTGTGCAATATCATTAGTGATATCGCACAGTCTGTATGCCCGCCGTCGAGCAGCCCAGCCCAGGAGGGGAAACACTAGGTGATGTCGCTCACTGAGCCATCGCCTAGTCTGTACCCACCTTTACACTTCCGAAAAGATGCTCTTTCTACGGAGACAGCTTTCGGAATTCTGATACTTTTCCCCATCAGCTGCAGTCAGTGGGAGTTTGGAGGCTTGGGGGAGGTGTGTGTGTGGGGGGGGAGCAGGATACTTTCAGTTTTGAGTTTACCGAAATCACTGGAAAGACATACAGTAGCTTTTGCTGGCAGCCGCATTCAGGGAGGACGCAGCAGTGAGGGATCCCTCTGCTGCAAATAAAAGCCAGTTTGGGAAAACATTCAGGAGACTGTCCACCATCTCAGTATGGCGTACAGTTTCACTGTCCATTTCCCCCCTCCAAAAAAGTATTTTCGGAACTTCGGAATCACATAATTTCTACATCTTGAAATTATCAGGGAAGATTTGTAACCAGGTGAAATGAGTGATATCTCCTGCGTTACAGGAACGATGAATAGGTTTGACACTTAATTTATACAAAAGTAGGTGATAATTTAATTTTCATCTGTTTTGTACAAACTAAGGGGGTCACTCCGAGTTGATCGTAGCTGTGCTAAATTTAGCACAGCCATGATCATTCACACTGACATGTGGGGGGACGCCCAGCACAGGGCTAGTCCGCCCGCATGTCAGTGCCGCCCCCCCCCCCCCCCCCCCCCGCAGAAGTGCAAAGGCATCGCACAGCGGCGATGCCTTTGCACTTTAGGAGTAGCTCCCCGGGCCCGCAGCGGCTGCGTGTGACGTCACACCTGCGTTGGCCGTACCGCTCCCACGAAACGGGGGCCAAACGCCGCCATTCCGCCCCCTCCCGCCCAGCGATCGCCTCTGCCTGTCAATCTGCCTGCTACAGCCTTCGGCCATCTGTCATGCGTCGGCGCACTACGGCGCCGGCGCATGTGCAGTAGAACCCGTTCGCTCGGCTGCGACAAAAAGCAGCGAGCGAACGGGTCAGAATGACCCCCTAAGTGATAATGAATAGACCCCAAAGTACCCACCCATCAGCTTCTAACTGCCTATGTCCAGGCAGTGAAAATGTGGCCAAAAATACAATTTTCTGAGATTTTTCCGCATTTCCCATATGTACCAAGCTCCAGAATGTGACACATTTCGGAGCTTGGAGCCAGTGGCTAATGCCATCTTTAGATGGCATTACTCAATAGGTACATAACGGTGTCATTAATGCTGGTATATACCCGATAATTGGTGGGATGTTTCACATTGCGGATGCGATGTTTAGTGCATCCGCACAGTGTTTTAAAAGTGACAATTATCTCTCTCCACTTTATCTCTCTCCAAGTTTGATACATCTCCACTAGAATTGTGGATTATATAGCCTCTATCTCCCTCAATGCTTTGATACCCCCTCTTTCTGCTGCTTCTAGTCTTCTAAGATATACAGTATAATTTCATAAAAAGTTAAGAAAGTTGGCTTTTCCTGTTGCTCGGTTATATTTTCTGTCACCTCAGCATGACTCACACTGGGCTTATTGAGCAACTCACGGATGGATGTACATTTCCTTACTCTTAGCCTTTTGGAGAATATCCTGCATCACCATTGGCTGTATCAGATTGACCTGTATGTGTAATAAACAAACACCTCTTATTTCCTTGTGAAATAACTATAAAAGGAAGCACTAGTGCAATCCAGACTACACACAGACAGACACTGATCACACTGAGAACAATTGGACCATTTTTCCTACATCAATAATGGAAAACCAAGGGTTTGAGATGCAAGAAAACGGGCTGGAACATTTCTCTCCCAATAAGAATCACCAGCAGCCAAGACACTTTGAACCCGGACAGGTAAATGCCCCAAAAAATAAAAATTATATATGTATATATATATATATATATATATATATATATTTCAGGTGTACGGCATTTAATCAATCAATGTAAATAATTTAGTGTGCATTATGGAGAAAATCTGAGCGTTATGATTTTTTATTTTTTTTTGAATGTCAAAAATATCTCTATCGTTCTGAGAGATGTGATAATATGTAATTAAAATGCCCAATATGCTACAGTGGGAAAGGTAGATTCATCTTGACGCTGCTTTCATCCTGTGTTCCTACATCTTTTGTTTATTGACCAAAATGAAGATCTTGATGAATACCTGAACAATGGTGCCTGTGACTTCATGTAAAAGTGATCTATAAAGACCATATACCTAGATTAAGGGCCATATTTTAGGGATGGTCATCGAGGGTACCATTGATGGTTAACCTCGATGGCGTGGAAGGGAACCATTGAACCTGCTTTACTATGCACTGGGCAATCAGAGCCTGGTGATGGGGCTTTGCAGGACTCGGAATATTGGGTGGGGGGGGGGGGGGTGGAGCTAGTCTCTCTGTCCTGACACCTTGGGACGGGAGGGGAAGGGGGAAACATTTGGTAGTTCTGTATCATCGATGGTGGGAATCCATCAGGTTCTCCCCCATTAATGGTAAAAGTATTCAACATAGGATACTGACCACCCCTAGCATTTCTTAAAGAATATTTGCAGTATGCCTGCAAATATTAACGATCCCCGTGATTTAAGAAGGAGGGACCACAGCAGGTATCTGTCATATCTTCCAAGTTCCCTCCATTTCTGAACACTGATGACCACGCATGTACAATACATGCACTGTATCCAAAGTCCCGAACACAGGATCACAACAATAGTATAAGCTCTCACTCTGCTTCCAGATCTTCGCAGAGACGGGCTCTTATTGGAGACCATCTCTCGGTGAGAAGAGATTGATAAATTAGCGTGAAAAATATTATTACAACGTTGCAAATTTCTGTGAAAAATATTTGATCACATCCGTATTACAAATATGTATGGTGATAAATAGGGCACCTTGAACGAGAGTGTTTTATTAGTATTATCAGCCAATGAAATCTGCGCTTGGCTTTTATTTCCCTATTTGTTGTTTTACTGACGCATCATTATTATCTCCAGAGGGAAAGTAAAAGATGGTAAGAAATAGGTTTACACTATAAGATTACTCTGAGGGGTATTTGCCTTCAGTGCTCAAAGGTCAATCTCTGCAGTCAGATTATTATTATGCATAACCTCTAATTCACACAAACGATTACAAATCTTTAAATACTTCATGCAATTACATTTATAAATGACCAAATGCATATTCCTATAGCACTGTCTTGCGGCTCAGATCAACGCGCCCTTAATTTTATAGAATGACGTAGACAAAAATCAGATGCACAATAATGTAAATTTCTGTATGAAATGTATTTTATTGCTCGTTAACGACCCATCAAAATGATGGAACAATATAACATTAACGTCAGTGGTGGAGACTGTGCGTGCCCGAGCGGAGCAACATTTGAATTGCTCCGTTGAGCGCCATCTAGTGGCCGCTGGCACACATAACAAACGGAGGTGAGGAGCAGCGTTAACCTTTTCTAATAGGATGTTAAAACACAGATAGAACTGTAATACATATGTATAATGGTACAAATGTGAATGTTTGTATACAAATGCTGAACTGTGCAAAAATATGAACCAACCAAATAGAGATTTATCTTGATTGTCTTGTAATAGATTAATCCATACAGTATGCTGGACTTGTCTTGTCATCACAGGTGATAATGCATTGCTCTCTCCTCCCTGCAGGATAAGAAACGTTCCTCCTCTCTGATGAAAATCTTCATGGTCTGTTTCCTGGCTTGTCTCATCACCACGGCCGTCGGAGTACTAATTTTATCCCTGGTTTACCTGGGTCATTTCAGTGAGAAAGACTCTGGGCAAGCCATGAGCCCAGGTACAGACTCAGAGCCACCACAGGACAGCAGTAGCCAGAAAACTGCAAGTCGCTATAGTTTTATGAGCCACCTCAGCAAATCTAAGGTAAGCTTACAGCCACCTGGGAGATCTGGAAATGATCAATTTACCAGGAAATACTTATGGGTAAATTTATTAAGATGGGAGTTCTATTTAAGATGGGATGTTACTCATAGCAACCAATCCGATTCCAGGTATTATCTTCTAGAAGGTGCTAGATAAATGAGAAGTAGAATCTGATTGGTTGCTATAGGCAACATCTCATCGTAAATAAAACTCCCATCTTAGTAAATTTACCCCTTAGAGTCTGAGGGGTGTGAACTGCCTATGGCGGACTTAGTGGAGCAATTTCTTGCTGCTGCGCAGTGGTTAAGTCGCACGGCACATGTGTCCCAATTGTGTTCATGCAGAGTGGCTGTTGTAACGTCAGGCGTAGGCAGGGAGGATCGCATTGAAAATGTAGTGTGGTGACTGGAGGTGTCTTAGAGCATGCAAGGAGACGGCCCGACTTATGCACGTGTTATGGGAGTGCCGCTGGCATGTGGGTGAAAGTAGTTGCATACACAGATACTCAACTGCATACACGGTTGGAGACACTGCACCTGCCAAAGGGCTTCTACAGGTTTCGATGGTGAGACCCATGATGGTGTCTAAGGACCTATCACTCACTCTTACAGTGCGTACAGGTGCAGACAGTGGCGGTCTCAGTCCTTGCACATTTGGACCTGTGGATGTACACAAGGGAAGGACTATGTACTGGCATTTGCACAGAGTAGCAGACAGGCAACCAGCAATAGACACAGCTGTCGGTTCTGGCATCATAAATTATGTCATCGGGGACCTGCTGTACAATGTAGGTGGTGGTGGTGGGGGCACGATTAACTGAGAATCACATCATTGAGACCTCGGACCGCCGTCTTCCCTGTAGAAGTGGGTGGATCTAGGATACTGTTCCACTATCTTGTGAGTTGGAGATAGCTCTCCGAAATTCTGGAGTCTCCTGGACGGGGTGACAGACACCAGCACCCCAACAATGAGAATGCAAACAGGGGACAGAGTAATTATTTTACCCATCCCCTGTCCCCTAATTTAACCTTACCCTACCTGGGGTGGCAAAAGATGAAGATTTGGGGCATGGCAGCTAGGGCTAAGGATCGGGGGGTGTCACCTAAGGCTGACCCCCCTTTAATGCCTAACCTTAACACCCTTCCGGGTCCTAACCCTAACAGTGACCCCGATAGTTGCCTTTGGGATGTTGGCTGTTGGTGTTAGAGCGCCTCCAGCGTCGGGATTCCGAGTGGTACGGGGGCTCGGCGTTGGTCACATGGCCACCGGCAACCCAACTGCTTACCACATCCCTCCTGGACATTCTTGGGAGAGAGGGTAAGTATGGTCTAAGGGCCTAATTCTGATTTGTAAGTAAAGCAAAAAAGCAAGTAACTGTGCACCTGGGCAAAACCATGTTGCACTGCAGGTGGGGCAGATGTAACATGTGCAGAGAGTTAGATTTGAATGAGGTGTGTGTCCAAATTGAAATCTAAATTGCAGTGTAAAAATAACGCTGCCTAGCATCTGGGAGCTGCATGCAAAAGCAGCCAGTATTTACCCTGCACAGAAACAATATCAATGTATTTTCTCTCCATGCATTTGCAACACGGTTTGTTCCAAATGCAATATTACTTGCTTTTTTTGCTTCCAATTTAGAATCAGGCTCTAAGTACTGGCCCGTGCGATGCAGTATGCTAATTACTGTAACTGTGAATGAATCCTGACTGCTCGTACTATTGCCACATGATATTGCAGAGTAACAGGTGGCTTCACTACAGCTGTCCGTATCACACTTCATTCATTACAGGGCTCTGAGGAGCTTGGGAAATGTTATTATATAACCCAAGCAGAACTACCTATTGCCTATGCACCGTGTCCTCACCAAAACTTGTGTAACGTGATTTCACATTTCCTGGTACACTTGTCCCATGGGGGTAATTCCAAGTTGATCGCAGCAGGAATTTTTTTAGCAGTTGGGCAAAACCATGTGCACTGCAGGGGAGGCAGATTTAACATGTGCAGAGAGAGTTAGATTTGGGTGTGGTGTGTTCAATCTGCAATCTAATTTGCAGTGTAAAAATAAAGCAGCCAGTATTTACCCTGCACAGAATCAAAATAACCCACCCAAATCTAACTCTCTCTGCACATGTTATATCTGCCTCCCCTGCAGTGCACATGGTTTTGCCCAACTGCTAACAAAATTCCTGCTGCGATCAACTTGGAATTACCCCCGATGTCTATTATCTCAGAGGCACGTTCACAGACAAGCTCCATTTTTCCTGACTATGGCTGGGGTTCAGTTGTGCAACTAGCCAAAGAGGATTTAACCCTTTGGGCAGTTTGCAGTATAATAGAAAACAATCCATCGCTGACGAAAGATTATTAACCTTTGCAGCTGGAAGAAGCTGGGTTACTAAATCCAAAGCGGCAGCCTTTTTGGTGGCATTTAGGAAAAAGGGTTGCACAGATGGTATAACCCATAGCGAGTAGGTTATTTAAGTACAGATTGGAAAATGAAAGCCACATTCTGATTGGTTTCTATGGATTTCAGTACCTTCTCCATGTGACAAGTTTTCCTTCACCTGCACCCAAGCAGTGTCCAGCATAATATCTAACAGGTCAGCGCTGATTGGCTCTCCCTGATAAATTTACAACCAATCATTTGCCAGTAAAAGCACCAAGGAACTGCCAGTATAATACTCCGTGCCCATATGATTAATATGCACAATGTATTATTTGTTTTCAAGGTGTTTCAGTTTGAAGGCGGAGCTATACAGTGGGCGCGCTTCCGGAACCAAGCTAACGATTATTCCAGTGACAACGAGATGCAGTTTGGTACCAGCATTAATCGTCACCAGTCTAAAATGAGCGTGGGCACGCTGCGGATTGTGAGCAAGGGCTTGAGAGCCCCACATTGGCACTTCAATGCTAACGAGCATGGCTACCTGGTGCAGGTGAGTGTAGTAAAGCAGGTAGAGGAGCGAGGGCGAGCATTCATCTCCCCATTCACGTAGTCATTCTGTTAGCCAGTCAGACTGGTGTATGGAATACATACTATATACCGGCGGTTGGGATGCCAGCGGTCACATACACCCCTTTCACACCGCAAAAATAACCCAGTATCGACCAGGTATATTGCTGGGTCAACATGGGTCGCTGTGCAGTGTGAAAGGGGCCATGGAGAATTCCTGGGTCGCCTGACCCGGTAATTCAACCCGGGAATAAAGCAGTGTTATTCCCGGGTTAAATACCGGGTCAGGTGCAGTGTGAACGGGTTGCCGGGGCGATGCGACCCGGGACCCGTTCACTGCATAAGGAGAGGCGTCGTGGAAATTATCTCATCTCCCAGCTCTGCCTTCACACCTGCCCGCGATACCGGCTCCGCCCCCGCCTGCGATAGCAACTCGACCCGGCATATTGCCGGGTCGAGGTGGCAGTGTGTAAGGGTCCAATGCCGTGTCCCACCCGGAAAGGACCCGTTTCCAATTCCTGGGTGGGACCTGGCATTGCGATGTGAAAGCGTTAATACTCGACTATGGCAACCCAACACTGAAGATCCTGACAGTGGGGGGGGGGGGGAGTATCTCTACCACCCCGTAATTAACTAACTAACTAACTAACTAACTAACTAACCCTAAACCCCTCCTAGTGCCTAACCCCCCCACCGGCCATAACCCATTCCCCCGATACTCAGCTGTCGGCTATCGGTGATCTAACGTCAGTCTCCTGAGAGGCATTGGCGTATCTATAATGGGTGCAGTGAGTGCGAGGCACACGGGCCCCCAGGGTCCAGGGGGGCCCACCCCGCACACACTGCACCCATTTGTTTAATACTTACCTCTCTGGAGTCCCCTGTTGGAGCCATCCCTTCTCAGCAGCGTAATAGAGTCTGAACACTAGGGAGAACAATCGCTATTGCGCCTGCTGAAATCTCCGGAAACATGTCACGGCGGCCATTTTTCCGGAGTTTCGTGCATGCGCATTAGCAAAATCTTCAGGAAAATGGCCGCCGCGCCGTGTTCCCAATAGAGTCTGTTCTCAGACTCTATTGCCGCTGCGGAGAAGGATGGCACCGCCGGGGGACCCAGGAGAGGTAAGTATTAAAACACCTGTGCATCAGTCAGAGAGGAGGGGGCCCCTGAAGCAGAAGGCTGCACACAGGCCTCCTCCTCTCTTAAAACACCCCTGCTGAGAGGTGTCGGGATTCCGGCATTGGTCCACTGGCAACCCAACAGCCGGGATGCTGAATGCATTTCCTGGTGTCCACCTAATCGGCTAGAAATGCAGCTGTCAGGTGGTGAGTGTGACAAACTCTACATACTGCGCCTCTTTTGCATGTAGCAATTACTGTACAGTATGTCAAATTATACTCAAAATTGCTACATATGAGGGCTTCTACCTACAATAAATATCTAGGGGTCTGGATTTTGTGGGATGCCATTAATGCCACCAGGCAGAACCCCACACTAGTGCAGGCTGAGGCATCATGCCCCTTTCTCAAGGCTGCCGCAGTGGATGCCAAACTCCATATATGTAATTACTGAAAAAAATGCAGCGAATGCAGTGTGTGCCCCCCAGGACCTAAGGGAACCTGTGCACCGACAGCAGTGCAATATGGATTTGCCCAGTTGCTTGCTGTATTGGTTTACTTACAAACATGAATCAGGCCCCAAATGCAGAAATTTGCCCATTTGCTGATTTGCATGCACCTACAGTATGCAACCACCTGACTCTATCCATATGATTGGTTAAATTGTTATCATTATCAGCACATACCAATCCTATCACTGACAGATTTTGGCATGCACACAGCTCAGTATAGCCCACACAGAATTTGTCTATACGCCTATGGCACATAGGGAGACATGTACTAAGCAGTGATAAAAGTGGAGAAGTGAGCCAGTGGAGAAGTTGCCCATGGCAACCAATCAGCATTGACGTAACATTCATAATTTGCATACTTTAAAAATATACAGAGCAGCTGATTGGTTGCCATGGGCAACATCTCCACTGGCTCACTTCTCCACTTTTATCACTGCTTAGTAAATGTTCCCCTTAATAACTAAACGTGGACTATGTGCAATTACCCGTTACCAGACAGTTACACCCATTTAGCCACAAGACGAGAGACGACTGAGATTTGTACAATTCAGAATTGCACATAGATGCGTACGCTTATCTAAGAATCACGCACAGTTCTAAAAATCACAAGATCTGCCTGCACAATGGACTTGGGCGCGGCCCCATTCACCGCTGACCCAAAGCCCCCAATCCAGCAGAATGATGGGCGTGGCGATGCCACTTTCTCCACTCAGAAGCACCTGATTGCACGTCCATAGTTTGCAGTTGTCATGGAAGATTTTTATTTTTAATGAAAACCTGATGGAGACATTTGTAGGTTTTCTGTAATTCGGATGTTTCTCGTGCCAGGGCAAGGCGTGGATTGGGATAGTTGATGATGGGGCCAACACTGTCACCACCTACAACGTTACAGCTGGCCAGGTCATCTTTCTCCCTAAGAACACCCTACATTGGGTGAAGAACGTGGGTGATGAAGATTGCCTTTTCCTTCTGTTCTTTACTACTCACGAAGAGCTGAAAACACTTGATGTGGATGACGCGTTTTACCTGACGCCGGAGGACATTGCTGCAAGGTCACTGAAGGTCAGTTTTACACGTAAGATGTATTTGTGGTGGAACTCTAGTTCAGTTACCTTCATCGTCTACTCGGTGGTGGTCTAGTGCAGTGGTTCTCAAACTCGGTCCTCAGGACCCCACACGGTTCACGTTTTCCATGTCACCCAGCAGGTGCTCTGTGTATCACCAACTGTCACATTTTAAGAATCTACAGGTGACCTGCAAAACATGGACCATGTGGGGTCCTGAGAACCGAGTTTGAGAACCTGTGGTCTAGTGGATTCAGAACATTCACTGCAGTTCCCAGTCAGGACTCACAATACTGTAACATGGTAGAATAGAAATGCTTGTGGTTTAAGGTGGTGATGCAACTTTAAAGTATAAATCCACCCTTACATACTTTTTCCAATTATATACACAAAATAGTCCCATTGTTTGATACACTCTCCTAGCAGGCTGCACCTAACATTACAGGTGTATGCATTCATCTAGCTGCTCCCCGCTGTGCAACATAACCATTGTAATTAGGGTTGAACTATCTACAACTTGCATGTTGATCAACCTTGTTTTCCCTGGTTCTTGCCTCACTCAGCCAGTTGGTGGCGTCAATTTCATCAGAAGCTTCGAGAAACCAAAAGAAGACCAAGCTATAAACCTCCCCGAAAACCTGGTGGAACTAATCCAAAATGCCGCCTATGTACAGTCCAATGACTCGGACGTCTGGAAGTATTTTTACGACTTGGAAGGTGCATGTCTATTTCTATTGATATTTTAAGTACTACATACACATTAATAACTGTAGCTGCTTTTTAAGAATATCAGGCGTATCTTCCCAATGCTCTGTTCCGCCAATCCCGTTCAGGCCTGCATTGTCCCCGATCCTGCCGCTGTTGTGTAAGTATGTCAGAGCAGAGCAGTGGTGAACAAGTGCCGCTTGCACCAGTCATGGCTTGCACCAGCCGCGGCGTGTGTGGCATCCTAACCGAGTGTTTGAGTGTCGCACAGATATGATGGTCCAGCAATTGCTCATTTAATTCTGCTGTGGGGAATGGTTAGGATGTATAGGGCTAAATTAAAAGCCACATGAGCCTGGGGATGATGTGACCAGTACTGTGTGGGTGTGTCCAGTGCTGTGTGGGTGTGGTCAGTGCTATTTGGGTGTGGTCAGTGATATGTGGGCACCTTTTTACTATCAGTCTGTCTCCCTGAGGGGTCCATTGATAAAGCAGTGAAAAGAGTGGAGAAGTGAGCCAGTGGAGATGTTGCCCATGGCAACCAATCAGCTTCTACGTATCATTTTAGAAAATGCATTTTATAAATGTTACCTCAACACTGATTGGCTCACTTCTCCACTATTTTCACTGTTTAATGAATAGGCCCCTAAGTACAGTATGTAAAAGTATAAAAATTGCATTATTTTGTGTGGAAAACAGAAATGATTATGGCTGACCGTGTGGCCAGCTTGTGCCTGGTCATTATCATGCTATCATGATGATGGGACTAGTGTATTTTTATGTGGAGACCTTTTGCTCCTTCTGCATTGCTTATCTGGTCCTGATGATGGGACGAATAACACTTAAGGCCAAATTCTGCCATTGAAAAGCATCCAAATATAGGCCCTCATTCCGAGTTGTTCGCTCGCTAGCTGCTTTTAGCAGCCATGTAAACGCTAAGCCGCCGCCCTCTGGGAGTGTATTTTAGCTTAGCAGAAGTGCGAACTAAAGGATCGCAGAGCGGCTACAAAATAATTTTGTGCAGTTTCAGGGTAAGCTCCAAACCTTCTCAGCGCTAGCGATCACTTCAGACTATTCAGTTCCTGCTTTGACGTCACGAACACGCCCTGCGTTCGGCCAGCCACGCCTGCGTTTCCCCAACCACGCCTGCGTTTTTATCTGGCACGCATGCGTTTTTCCACACACTCCCTGAAAACGGTCAGTTGACACCCAGAAACGCCCACTTACTGTCAATCACTCTGTGGCCAGCAGTGCGACAGAAATGCTTCGCTAGACCTTGTGTGAAACTGCATCGTTTGTTGTAATAGTACGACGCGCGTGCGCATTGCGGCGCATACGCATGCGCAGAAGTGCCGTTTTTTTGCCTGATCGCTGCGCTGCGACCGAAATCTGATAGCGAACAACTCGGAATGACCCCCACAGAATGTGGTGAATTGTGCAGTGAACAGCTTTGAAACTTGCTATTGAACAGTTAAATTGACACACACAAAAAAAATCTACTGCGTCCACGATTAAAACTTCACAGACTCACGGTTTGAACACACCGTCGACCTGTTTGCTTACAAGACCACCTAAGTGTCCTGACAGAGGTCAGGGGGATGTGTTGTAATATTTTCTTTACTGAGTCTCTGAAACCCTTCTCGGAAAATATGAATGTGGCTCTTTTGTATGAAAATAAGCAGATGGCGGCGGGAGTAAGATTGCCTTACCTCTCGTCCTGAGGCTGCATTAAATATGCTGACACACTCCTATGCTGTACAGTGTTACCCAGAACCTGGATTACGCTTCCTTTGCAACTTCTGCACAACATCTTAGATGTGGATAATAAAATCAGTTCTCCTCAGTTTACCTGCTAGAAAACCTTAGTTGTTCTGTATGGAAATCAGATCACTTAACAGTGGGCCAGCTCGCTGCTCGGGGGGCTGCAAATCACTCTGCCATTGAAACAGGATTCAGCGCAGCTGTTTCTGCGGTGCTAGAAGTGACAGAGCAACAGTTTCTACTTATTTAAATCGCTTGGTCTAGTCGTCCAGGGGCATTCTGGGAAACTGCACTCCCCCCTGCTGTAATTGCTTCATTTTTGGCCCTCCGAGAGGTATGTCCTAGTGACACGATTACATAATCGGCGGTGCCATGCCCCAAACTATTCTGCGCAATGATGCAAATTGCATCATGGTGGAGGGTGTTGCCATGATGATGTCACAGGTCTCGGACATTCATACCCTAAATTCAGCATTTCATTTGCATTGTAGCCACATACAAAGACGCTTATAATGTACTAGGCACTAGGAGTTGCGCTTTCGTACTAAGGAATTGGTGGCAGATTGAGTACAACAATGCATGGTGCAGCTCATTTGTATCGGACCTCTGTCTGAGTTGCGTAGCTGCTGCACGCAATTCCAGCGCCAGTGTACCTGCGCATTCTAATTTTGTCGCATTAGTGAAGTGATTGAGATGCATTTTTTTTTAAGTATTTGGAGAGATTTAGGGGGTCATTCTGACCCGATCACACGCTGCAGTTTTTCGCAGCGTAGCGATCGGGTCAGAACTGCGCATGTGGTGGTGCCGCAGTGCGCTGGCGCATGACCGCATGTTGCTGCGCTACGATCGCCTCTGCCTGATTGACAGGCAGAGGCGGTCAATGGGCGGGAGGGGGTGATACGGTGGCGTTTGGCCGCCGTTTCGTGGGTGCGGTCCGGCCAACGCTGGCATGGCCGGACTGTGTGGGGAGTGGCCGGCAGTGGCTGCGTGATGTCACACGCAGCTGCTGCGGGCCGGGGAGCGATGAGTAGCTCCCAGCCAGCACGCTAAAGCTGCGCTGGTTGGGAGATACTCTTGAAGTGCAAAGGCATTGCCGCTGTGCGATTCGATGCCTTTGCACTTCAGCGGTGTGGGGGGGGGGGGGGGGGGGGGCGGCACTGATGCACCCACAAATGCAGCCTTGAGAGAAAATAACAGTTCAATACGTTTTGTCTCTTGGTGTATATTAGTTATATATATTGTGTATATATTGTGTATATATACACAATAATATATTGTGTATATTATTGGATGTATTTTAGGGTCGAGACAATTCATCTTCCCCGGAGGAATCATTCAGTGGGCTCGCCACCGGACGAATGGAGTTGGCCTAAATGCCAATGAGAGGATCTATAGTGAATCTGTAAATTCAGTAAGTGCCTTTACTGTGTGTAAAGTATTCCAAGTAACATTCACTTTCCCTTTCTATAAAAGCAAAGTGATGTAATAAATTGCCCCTTTGTTGGAATAATGTTATCCCCTGAGCCATAAAGTATATCCAACATAAATGGTTTTGACAGATGGGAAGCAACATATTGGCTTCTTTCACCCCATAGATCCTAAATGTTAGGTCAATTCTACAGGTATCAGAACAATTAATTCTCATCAACATCTATTAGAGAATCTGGTTCTCACCAATAACTGTCTGTGAAAGCAGCTTTCATGAACATGTATCAGAAAATCTGTGATTTTATAGCTAGTATAATGAGCCATGTGTGGCACATTAGTAAGTATAATGAACCATGTAGGGCACTGTAGTTAGTATAATGAACCATGTAGGGCACTGTTCTGTAGTTAGTATAATGAGCCATGTGGGGTATTGTAGTTAGTATAATGAGCCATGTGGGGCACTGTAGTTAGAATAATGAGAAATGTGGGACACTGTTGTTAGAATAATGAGCCATCTGGGGCACTGTAGTTTGTATAATGAGCCATGTGGGGCACTGTAGTTAGTATAATGAGCCATGTGGGGCACTGTAGTTAGTATAATGAGCAATGTATGGCACTGTAGTTAGTATGAGTGCTTGTGGTACTGTAGTTAGTATGAGCAATGTGTGCCACTGTAGTTAGTATAATGAGCAATATCTGCCACTGTAGTTAGTATAATCAGCCATGTGTGGCACTGTAGTTAGTATGAACCATGAGTTGCACTGTAGTTAGTATGAGCAATGTGTGACACTGTAGTTAGTATAATCAGCCATGTGGGGCACTGTAGTTAGTATAATGAGTGATGTGTGGCACTGTAGTAGTATAATGAGCAATATGTGCCACTATAGTTAGTATAATGAGCAATATGTGCCATTGTAGTTAGTATAATGAGCAATGTATGGCACTGTAGTTAGTATGAGTGCTTGTGGTACTGTAGTTAGTATGAGCAATGTGTGCCACTGTAGTTAGTATAATGAGCAATATCTGCCACTGTAGTTAGTATAATCAGCCATGTGTGGCACTGTAGTTAGTATAATGAGCAATATCTGCCACTGTAGTTAGTATAATCAGCCATGTGTGGCACTGTAGTTAGTATGAGCCATGAGTTGCACTGTAGTTAGTATGAGCAATGTGTGACACTGTAGTTAGTATAATCAGCCATGAGGGGCACTGTAGTTAGTATAATGAGTGTTGTGTGGCACTGTAGTAGTATAATGAGCAATATGTGCCACTGCAGTTAGTATAATGCACAGCGATGTGTGATTTGTTAATGTGACAGTTGTTGTGTTTCCTCCCAGCACAGTGACACCCTCACTCTGGGAACCCTAAGAATAACCAGTAATGGCCTAAGACAGCCGCATTTCCACTTCAATGCACACGAAATGGGATATGTCATTAGCGGCTGTGGCCAGGTGAGTACGACGTTACATTATACCTATCTATCGCTATAAGACGTACCTTTTTTTAAGCACAGTTTACATTTGCTGCTATTAGTAAACCTGTAGGAGGTGCTGTTTTCTGGCGGTCTGTCATAAGGTCGGACAGTTACAGTATCTCAAAAAAATGTGTGATTTAAATAATTATAAGTCACTGAGCATTTCCATGATCATATAAACACAATATACCACAGGAGATCTATAATGTTATAGTTGTGGTAAACTGTATATTTTATGTGACATGATGCACTTCCTGCTGTAAAGTATAATGATATTACAAGTCACTGGGGCATTCTGTGTCCTATATAGCAGCTGAAAGCTGTAGGCCAGGTGACAATAAGTAGTGTGGGTTATTCCTAGCAATACACAAGTTTTCTTAATGACCACTGAAGTGATGACATCAGGACTCAAAGATTATAAGTGATGACATCAGAAAAGACTAGTTGTACAGATATTATTTACAGGACTTTCTACATATACAGTATAAATATCTATGTATTACCTTGGTATTATCAATAGCAAGTGACATCATCAGTTCATTGTAGGGGGACTTCCATTGTCCCAGCTGCAGAAATGGGGATATTAGAAGTTACCAGGATGTTTCCTGTACTTTTATAGTATTTTACAAAATTTTTATTATATATCCTACTGCACTGTAGATTAAGTATATACCACAACAGCACAACAAACATGTATATAGTATATAGCACAACAAACATGTAAGTCTGTAAGTATATAGTACAACAAACATGGGGGATCTGTATGAAGCCTAGGAGAGAGATAATGTGGAGAGAGATAAAATGCAAACAAATCAGCTTCTAACTGTCATGTTACAGGCTGTGTTTGAAAATGACAGTTATAAGCTGGTTGGTCGGTACTTTATCTCTCTCCACTTGTTTCTGTTCAAGGTGGTATACATCTTCCCCATGGTCCAGTGTGGACTTGGCTTCCCTAGTGTAACTGGTTTGGGCCCTGATGTGACCCCTCTGTCCGTTATTATTACACACCAGGACATGTTCGCACGGGATTCGTTCAATTTGCTGACGGTCGGGATCCCAGCGGTCAGGATACCGACGCCGGAATCCCAACAGCCGACAATGCCGCCAGCCGGAATCCCGGCAAAACAGGACTATTTCCACTCGTGGTGTCCTTGACACCCATAGAGTGGGAATAAATCCCGCATCCGAGCGCAGTGAGCCTGCAAGGGGACTCTTTACGCTCGCCAACTGTTGGCATTCTGGCGGGCGGGATGCCGCTGTTGGGATATTTACAGCCGGCAACCCGTCCGCCGGTTGATCATACTGAATCCGCTCTCACAGAGGGTAGCATTACATAGCTTCTGCAGAGTATTTGTCATTACGTGGCATATAACCAGGTGAGCATGGACTGAATAATACATTTATTTCTCAGATTGGAATAATTGGAGAAAAACCTGTTGAGGATTTTACAGTCGGTATTGGCGATGTGTTTTTCTTCCCGATCGGAACCCAGCATTACATCAAAAGCGTATGCGATGAGGACTTATTGATGATACTGGCCTTCAGCACTGGAAACCAGGTATGATACAGTAACTGTCATTTATTGTCTGGTTTTATCTGTATACAAACTTTTATTTGCTCTTATCTCCTTTTCCAAGTTGAAAGTGATAAATAAAATTAAAAAAATCATCATTTTAATTAAAAGTTTGCTATATACGATTACATACTCATTTCAAAATAATTAATAATTAACTTTAATAAAATAAAATTAAGCATTTTTCTTTTTCAATAGGAGGTTTTCTTTAAAAAAAAAAAAAAAACAATGCTACCAGGATCTTATCCCCCCATAACTTGTAATGGGCATATACTTGCAACACAATTTGGTCTAACACTTGGAAAATAAAATTATAAAGATCTGGTCAGTCAGGGCTTAAGGAGATCCCACAGACAAAGGATAGACAGTATGGTCAGCAAATGACTTACTACAATGAGAACCTAAAATAGTTTGCAACAGCCAAAAATTGGCAATATTACAGTAATTTTCTCATTGTGTGCAATGGCATTTTTCAGTTTTGTGATCCTGGTTTCCAATACCAGTTTTTGTTCAGTGCTGTAATCTTAATGGAAATTTGAATTTTATAGCTGCTATCAAAAAGCCCCGTAAAGGTGGGTGTATATTCTGCTCTGGGGTTTAGATGGAAACACCCCAAATATCAGTTGTTTGGTACCAGTAGGAACCTTTCTGCCCTGCACTTGTTTCCTTCAGAACCACTGAGCACGCCCAAGTGATACAAAAAATGATAAAAGGAAGAAGTTTCAACAATTGGCACAAATGAAAACAAAAATTGTGCTTTATTGTCTATAGCCAGCATTGTATAGTTAAATAGTTTTAAAAATTTAAACATTTAGAAGACCTGAAATTTGTGTTTGCTATTAGATGAAAGCTTTATGCCCCAAACTGGGGCTTCATCACTGGAACCCATTGGTGACTTTCATCCCCCAAACACCATACGGCAGTTTCCTCCCCTCCTCTTAGTTTAGGACCTGACCGCACAAATATACCCAAGTGCATTCCTTGTCCTACCCTACGAGACCCAAACAAGTCACATTAGAATTTGATCATCATTTTATTTTAGTCAAATTATAAAAAAATGAAATATACCAAATTGCCTTGTACAATCTATGTTATCAGTATCAACAAAACGTAACTGAGTTTAATCGATGACTTCATTGAGTGCAGTGCCCGTAACAAACAACAGAAACACATATGTTATAACTACTGTATGTATTTGCTGGACGAATATTGTAAAAATTCAAAATCAGGAAACGAATACAGTCTATGGAGGTTCTCAAAAAATGAATACAGTCTATGAAGGTTCCTGCTAAATAGCTTTGGCGGGAGCTATCCAACCCCTGATTTTTCAGATGGACAGTCCAACCTAAACCAGCTATAGTAGCTGCTGTTGATTTCAACATGCAACTAGAATTTTGCAATCTTAGGAGTATATTTACTAAGTGTGCTTCTTAAAGCCACGGCATATTTGACAGTATCAGATGCTGCATTTAAAGGGGCAATGCTATAACATATGAAACATGCCTGTTTTTATATTCAATATTATTGCCCGATTAACTCCACTGTAGAAATGTGTGGCTTAGTAAAATTACCGTCAAGATTACGATATTCTGTAAAGTAAGTAGTTTTTTTTTTTAAATATGTAATATTTTTATGCATAATATGAAAGATATAAATAAACTGTCTCTATATATTTCCAGCTGGAAACACTTGATATGGACGACTATTTCCATGCCACGTCTGACCACATTCTGGCACAGCTCTTCCGAAAGAAGCAGCAAGAATTTAAGAAAATTCCGAAATTCCAGGTGGATCAAGCTGTTAACCTGCCATAATCCCTACTGCCTATTACCCAGACACACTGTATCAGTGTGTGCTTGGGTTACTATGGAACTGAACTTATTCCACGGACGTTTAATATGCAGCATAAACATGTTGCACTGTGCTGGGATACCATAGAAAATGTTATACACAACAAGGCAAAGACTGTTACTCAGAGGCTTTTGTAGCGGACTATTATATATGTAAGAGATGAGATGAAAATGTGCTCTGCAACCTCCAACACTAAGATCCGCTGCAGTTGATTGATCAAGTTGTGTTGGTAACTTTTAAGTGCATCTGTTGTAATAATTTTACATGGACAAAGGTGGCGCTATTCTTCTGCTGCTCCATGAAGACCTGCAATCAATCCTGTTTTAGAGAACAGTACACTCTCTGCTGAAACTGATGGGTCAGCCAATGTTTCAGTCTATCTCATCACAGTATAGGTAGATTAAAGTTGTACAGGGATAAGGTCTCTAGGTCGACAGTAACTAGGTAGACACTATCTAGGTCGACCACTATTGGTTGACAGTAACTAGGTTGACAGGGTTTCTAGGTCGATAGGGTCTCTAGGTCGATATGTTCTAGGTCGACAGGTCAAAAGGTTGACATTAGTTTTTCACAAATTTTTTCTTTTTTTGAACCTTTTCATACTTAACGATCCACGTGGACTACAATTGGGAACGGTAACTTGTGCCGAGCGCAGCAAGCGAAGCGAGCCATGCGAGGGGACACGGTGCACTAATTGGGGTCCCCGGTCACTCTATGAAGAAAACGACACCAAAAAAACATAAAAAACTCATGTCGACCTTTTGACCTGTCGACCTAGTTACTATCTACCTTCATACCACACCCGTTGTACAAGTGGGAACAAGTTTTTAAGTACAGGCTGACTAAAAGAGAATCCTCGTAACTGTTCCTTATCACTGAGGTACATTTCAGGATAGATTTACTATTTAGCAATTAGTCAAAGCTGATCAACATCTTTGACTGATTTTAAACTGCAACAAAATAATTACTAAACCAGGTTGGTCTGGCACTTAGTTCTCTTGCCACGTTGACAAACTATGCAACAATAAATCTACCTCTTGGTTGGAGTAGTGGTTAGCAATGCTGCCTCACAGCTCTGAGGTTATGGGTTCAGTTCTTGACAATACTCTATATGTGTGGAGTTTGTATGTTCTCACGTGTTTACAGGTTACAAAGTAAAACTTTGCAGAGCTTGTACTAGATAGGCAACGCTAGCTATACATGGCGAAGCCTATGAGCTTTTTTTTTTTTGCACAAATCCCCAGAGAGGGTGCTGAAAGATCCCTCCCAGTGTTCCCTGCGATTTGCCCATGAGCCACACATGGCCATGAGGACTTCCAGGTCATTAACCCAGAAAGTCCTGACAGCGCACTCACGTTATTATTTACAATTATTCATTCATACAGCGTTAACAAACACCTCTCTGCCTGCAATAAGGGGCTAGATATACAGTATATTGCATAGAATATGCATTACGTGATACATCCCGCCCCCAGCCTGTTAAATTATGGCGCTTTAAATCTAGCAGCTAAATTGCTGAGCACTTACAAGTGCCTGAAACGCTCAGGCTATAACATTACCCATGCAAATTCTCAATAGCAGGTCCCTCTCTACCCTTTCTCTCTGCACCTCCCTTGTCAACCTCTTACAGTATGTACTATTTAATGTATAATTTGTGTATTTAATGATCTGTTGCTCTGACTGTCCAGTGCTGCAATGTTTTCAGGTACGATGAAGTAATTTGTGACAACTGTACTGCAAAGTGTGGACTGAACATATAGCTGCAGTTCTGAAGAGAAGCGATAGAGGGCAGCAGCTCCTTCTTGTGAATGATGGTTCAGCAGTACGTGGCCTGTACAGTATATTACTGCTTCAAACGTCAGAATGTAAATAACTGTTTTATGTTTATTCTCAGTTTTGTTTACTTGGCATATCATGGAAGTGAACAAACTAATTAAAATTTTAGGACTTGTATAAAATAGTCTTCTATTTTCCTGTCATGTTACTGAAGAAAAAAAACACACATGAGAGATGAAACAGAAAATATACATTCAGGCATACCTCCCAACTTTTGGCTGGATGAAAGCGGGACTCGCGACCCGAAAAGGGGGGCGTGGCCTCGCTTGAGTGGGCGTGGTCTCACCAAACGGCCTATTTTTCTGCCTTTTGGGGGTGCCTCCTTGAGCAGAAATGCCGTCCTTGAGCAGACGGCATCTTCAGTCGGTAATCTTTATTCATGTAGGAAATTACATGATCCAGAAGATACCTGCTTGTGTAGGAATATAACCAGGGTCGGACTCGCCCACAGGGGTACCAGGGAAACCACCGGTAGGCCCCACTGCCTGAGGGCCCACTCCTTCCTCTAAGGATCAGGTTCCAGACTGTGCACTTGTATTATACATGGTAGATATGTTGCATTACACTGCACTAGACTATTGTGTATATCAAGCCTCTGTGGAGGCTGGCCACACCCCCTTTGTAGGCTGGCCACACCCCTAAGTATGGGCACCTATCACGGTATTCCCCCGGTGGGCCTTTCATGCCCCAGTCCGACACTGAATATAACCAAGATCATCATCATGCAAAAGAGGTTCAACCAAACTCATGTCACCTCCTGCCCCCTGCATCTCTCAGCCACACCATCTCCTCCCCTCCCAGCGTCGTCTCTCATCCACACCTTCATCTCCCGCCTGCATCTCCCTGCCACGCATCTATCACAATCCACCTCACTTTGTGTCTCTCAGTCTCCCCCTTCACTCTGTGCATCTCAGCCTCCTACCCTCCATTCTGTGCCTAGTGCTGCGTACAGACAGTGGCCACAGTAGTAGTGTGAGTGTCCCTTACACAATGCCCACAGTAGTAGTGTCCCTTACACAATGCCCACAGTAGTAGTGTCCCTTACACAATGCCCACAGTAGTAGTGTCCCTTACACAATGCCCACAGTAGTAGTGTCCCTTACACAATGTCCCTTACACAATGCCCACAGTAGTAGCGTCCCTTACACAATGCCCACAGTAGTAGTGTCCCTTACACAATGCCCACAGTAGTAGTGTCCCTTACACAATGCCCACAGTAGTAGTGTCCCTTACACAGTGCCCACAGTAGTAGTGTCCCTTACACAGTGCCCACAGTAGTAGTGTCCCTTACACAATGCCCACAGTAGTAGTGTCCCTTACACAATGCCCACAGTAGTAGTGTCCCTTACACAATGCCCACAGTAGTAGTGTCCCTTACACAATGCCCACAGTAGTAGTGTCCCTTACACAATGCCCACAGTAGTAGCGTCCCTTACACAATGCCCACAGTAGTAGTGTCCCTTACACAATGCCCACAGTAGTAGTGTCCCTTACACAATGCCCACAGTCGTAGCGTCCCTTACACAATGCCCACAGTAGTAGTGTCCCTTACACAATGCCCACCGTAGTAGTGTCCCTTACACAATGCCCACAGTAGTAGCGTCCCTTACACAATGCCCACAGTAGTAGCGTCCCTTACACAATGCCCACAGTAGTAGCGTCCCTTACACAATGCCCACAGTAGTAGCGTCCCTTACACAATGCCCACAGTAGTAGTGTCCCTTACACAATGCCCACAGTAGTAGTCAGTGACGTGCGGTGAGGTCAATGACTGGGGAGGCACTGGCTAACAAAACTGGATTTACACACTCACTGTGCCCCTACACACACACACACACACACACACACACACACACACACACACACACACACACAATGTGCTCCCATATACTGTACTCACTATGTTCCCATACACACACTGCGCCTCCATACACACTGAGCTCACACACACCCTGAGCCCCCACACACACCCTGTGACCCCCATACACACTGAGCTCACACACACACACTGTGGCCCTCTACACACATATATACTGTGCTTCCATATACTCACTATGTTCCCATATGCACACACACACTATGCCCCCATACACACTGAGCTCACACACACACTGAGCTCACACACACACACACACACACACACACACACACACACACACACACACACACACACACACACTGTGCCCCCATACACACTGAGCTCACACACACACACACACACACACACACACACACACACACACACACACACACACACACTGTGCCCCCATACACACACACACACACACACACACACACACACACACACACACACACTGTGGCCCTATACACACATATATATTGTGCTCCCATATACTCACTATGTTCCCACACACACACACACACACACACACACACACACACACACACACACACACACACTAACGCCCCCATACACAGTGAGCTCACACACACACACACACACACACACACAAACACTCACACACACACACACACACACACACACACACACACACACACACACTGTGGCCCTATACACACACATATATACTGTGCTTCCATATGCTCACTATGTTCCCATACACACACACACACTATGCCCCATACACGCTGAGCTCACACACACACTGTGCCCCCATACATACTGAGCTCACACACACACACACACACACACACACACACACACACACACACACACACTGTGCCTCCATACACACTGAGCTCACACGCACACACACACACACACACACAAACAAACAAACAAACACACACACTGTGGCCCTATACACACATATATATATTGTGCTCCCATATACTCACTATGTTCCCATACACACACACTATGCCCCCATACACACTGAGCTCTCTCACACACACACACACACACACACACACACACACACACACACACACACACAGACTGTGGCCCTATACACACATATATACTGTGCTTCAATATACTCACTATGTTCCCATACACACACACACTATGCCCCCATACACACTGAGCTCACACACACACACACACACACACTGTGCCCCCATACACACTGAGCTCACACACACACACACACACACACACACACACACACACACACACACACACACACACACACACACTGTGCCCCCATACACACTGAGCTCACACACACACACACACACACACACACACACACACACACACACACACACACACACACACACACACTGTGGCCCTATATACACATATATATTGTGCTCCCATATACTCACTATGTTCCCATACACACACACACACACACACACACACACACACACACACACACACACACACACACTATGCCCCCATACACACTGAGCTCACACACACACACACACACACACACACACTATGCCCCCATATAGACAGCTAGACTCACCATCTCTGTAGAGCTGAGACTTCCTTGTCACATGACTGCTCAGCACCAGTCATGTGACCTGTATACGGGAGGCACACACAGCATCAGCTTCCTGAGGCGCTGGGATCATTTCTGTTACTGGAGCAGAGGAATATTGCAGGTCTGTGGCGGCATTCCCCAGGGGGGGGAGAGAGAGAGCCGGACTCTGCACTGACAGTGACAGCAGGAAACAGTCACTGCTCAGTGCTGGACGCGCTGACCAATCAAATCTGCCTCACTGACAGGGGTGTGCTCTGAGGTGGGATGCAGGCATGCCCCTGTCATTGAGGCAGATCTGCTGGTGCCTCTACTGTACGTTTCTTTAATGGGCTTTTCCTGCCCTCCATTTGGCCACGCCCCCTGCCCGCCCCCCGCTCAGACACTTTAACATTGTCAGCGTGAGGCAGCGCTCTCAGCTGCCTCCCACCCACAGTTTCCACAGCAAATAGGATTGGAAAAATGCAAAGAAGATAATTATGACAGAACGTGTTATAAATATCTTCTTTGCTTATACTTCAGTCATTATGACAGGGGAGGCACTGCCTCCCCTGCCTCCCCTGACTGCACGTCCCTGGTAGTAGTGTCCCTTACACAATGCCCACAGTAGTAGCGTCCCTTACACAATGCCCACAGTAGTAGCGTCCCTTACACAATGCCCACAGTAGTAGTGTCCCTTACACAATGCCCACAGTAGTAGTGTCCCTTACACAGTGCCCACAGTAGTAGTGTCCCTTACACAATGCCCACAGTAGTAGTGTCCCTTACACAATGCCCACAGTAGTAGTGTCCCTTACACAATGCCCACAGTAGTAGCGTCCCTTACACAATGCCCACAGTAGTAGCGTCCCTTACACAATGCCCACAGTAGTAGCGTCCCTTACACAATGCCCACAGTAGTAGCGTCCCTTACACAATGCCCACAGTAGTAGCGTCCCTTACACAGTGCCCACAGTAGTAGCGTCCCTTACACAATGCCCACAGTAGTAGTGTCCCTTACACAATGCACACAGTAGTAGTGTCCCTTACACAATGCCCACAGTAGTAGTGTCCCTTACACAATGCCCATAGTAGTAGTGTCCCTTACACAATGCCCATAGTAGTAGTGTCCCTTACACAATGCCCACAGTAGTAGTGTCCCTTACACAATGCCCACAGTAGTAGTGTCCCTTACACAATGCCCACAGTAGTAGTGTCCCTTACACAATGCCCACAGTAGTAGTGTCCCTTACACAATGCCCATAGTAGTAGTGTCCCTTACACAATGCCCATAGTAGTGTCCCTTACACATTGCCCATAGGTGTGCCCTTACACAATGCCCACAATAGTAGTGCCCCTTACACAATGCCCACAGTAGTGCCCCTTACACGGGTGGTATTTGATATGCCGGCTGTTGTGATCCCGGATCTCAGTATACCGGCGCCGTAAACCCGACAGCCGGCATACCGACAACTTTTCTCCCTCTTGGGGGGTCCACGACCCCCCTGGAGGGAGAATAAATAACGTGGCACGTGTAGTGTGCCACTGTGCCCACAATGTGGCGAGCACAGCGAGCCCGCAAGGAGCTTTTTTGCACTCGCCACACTGTCGGTATAACATACTCAACCCCCTTACACAATACCCACAGTAGCTGTGTCCCTTATGTAATGCCCACAGCAGTTGTGTCCCTTACACAATGCCCACACAGTTGTTGTGCCCCTTACACCATGCCCATAGTTGTGCCCCTTACACAATGCCCATAGTTGTAGTGCGCCTTACACAATGCCCATAGTAGTAGTGCCCCTTACACAATGCCCATAGTTGTAGTGCGCCTTACACAATGCCCATAGTAGTAGTGCCCCTTACACAATGCCCATAGTTGTAGTGCTCCTTACACAATGCCCATAGTAGTAGTGCCCCTTACACAATGCCCATAGTTGTAGTGCTCCTTACACAATGCCCATAGTAGTAGTGCCCCTTACACAATGCCCATAGTAGTAGTGCCCCTTACACAATGTCCATAGTTGTAGTGCTCCTTACACAATGCCCATAGTAGTAGTGCCCCTTACACAATGCCCATAGTTGTGCCCATTACCCAATGTCCATAGTAGTAGTGCTCCTTACACAATGCCCATAGTAGTAGTGCTCCTTACACAATGCCCATAGTAGTAGTGCCCCTTACACAATGCCCATAGTTGTGCCCATTACCCAATGTCCATAGTAGTAGTGCTCCTTACACAATGCCCATAGTAGTAGTGCTCCTTACACAATGCCCATAGTAGTAGTGCTCCTAACACAATGCCCATAGTAGTAGTGCTCCTTACACAATGCCCATAGTAGTAGTGCCCCTTACACAATGCCCATAGTAGTAGTGCCCCTTACACAATGCCCATAGTTGTGCCCATTACCCAATGTCCATAGTAGTAGTGCTCCTAACACAATGCCCATAGTAGTAGTGCTCCTAACACAATGCCCATAGTAGTAGTGCTCCTAACACAATGCCCATAGTAGTAGTGCTCCTTACACAATGCCCATAGTAGTAGTGCTCCTAACACAATGCCCATAGTAGTAGTGCTCCTTACACAATGCCCATAGTAGTAGTGCCCCTTACACAATGCCCATAGTAGTAGTGCCCCTTACACAATGCCCATAGTTGTGCCCATTACCCAATGTCCATAGTAGTAGTGCTCCTTACACAATGCCCATAGTAGTAGTGCTCCTTACACAATGCCCATAGTAGTAGTGCTCCTAACACAATGCCCATAGTAGTAGTGCTCCTTACACAATGCCCATAGTAGTAGTGCCCCTTACACAATGCCCATAGTAGTAGTGCCCCTTACACAATGCCCATAGTTGTGCCCATTACCCAATGTCCATAGTAGTAGTGCTCCTAACACAATGCCCATAGTAGTAGTGCTCCTAACACAATGCCCATAGTAGTAGTGCCCCTTACACCAGGGCCTAACAATTAAAAAAAAAATCTAGGAGCCAGGATGAAAGTGTAGGAGCCAGACCTGCCTCACTGACAGCAGCACATTTCCACTTCACTGACAGCAGCACATCCCCGCCTCGCTGACAGCAGCACATCCTCGCCTCGCTGACAGCAGCACATTTCCACTTCACTGACAGCAGCACATCCCCGCCTCGCTGACAGCAGCACATTTCCACTTCACTGACAGCAGCACATCCCTGCCTCGCTGACAGCATAACATTTCCACTTCACTGACGGCAGCACATCCCCGCCTCGCTGACAGCAGCACATCCCCGCCTCGCTGACAGCAGCACATCCCCGCCTCACTGACAGTAGCACACCCCTGCCTCACTGACAGCAGCACAACCCTGCCTCACTGACAGCAGCACATCCCTGCCTCGCTGACAGCATAACATTTCCACTTCACTGACAGCAGCACATCCCCGCCTCGCTGACAGCAGCACATCCCCGCCTCGCTGACAGCAGCACATCCCCGCCTCACTGACAGTAGCACACCCCTGCCTCACTGACAGCAGCACAACCCTGCCTCACTGACAGCAGCACATCCCTGCCTCACTGACAGCAGCACATCCCCGCCTCACTGACAGCAGCACATCCCTGCCTCACTGACAGCAGCACATCCCCGCCTCACTGACAGCAGCACAACCCTGCCTCAGTGACAGCAGCACATCCCTGCCTCACTGACAGCAGCACACCCCTGCCTCACTGACAGTAGCACATCCCTGCCTCACTGACAGTAGCACATCCCTGCCTCAGTGACAGCAGCACACCCTTGCCTCACTGACAGCAGCACAACCCTGCCTCACTGACAGCAGCACATCCCTGCCTCACTGACAGCAGCACATCCCTGCCTCAGTGACAGCAGCACATCCCTGCCTCACTGACAGCAGCACATCCTTGCCTCAGTGACAGCAGCACACCCCTGCCTCACTGACAGCAGCACATCCTTGCCTCAGTGACAGCAGCACATCCCTGCCTCACTGACAGCAGCACATCCTTGCCTCAGTGACAGCAGCACACCCCTGCCTCACTGACAGCAGCACATCCCTGCCTCACTGACAGCAGCACATCCCCGCCTCACTGACAGTAGCACACCCCTGCCTCACTGACAGCAGCACATCCCCGCCTCACTGACAGTAGCACACCCCTGCCTCACTGACAGTAGCACATCCCTGCCTCAGTGACAGCAGCACACCCTTGCCTCAGTGACAGCAGCACACCCCTGCCTCACTGACAGCAGCACATCCTTGCCTCAGTGACAGCAGCACATCCCTGCCTCACTGACAGTAGCACACCCCTGCCTCACTGACAGTAGCACATCCCTGCCTCAGTGACAGCAGCACACCCTTGCCTCAGTGACAGCAGCACACCCCTGCCTCACTGACAGCAGCACATCCCTGCCTCAGTGACAGCAGCACATCCCTGCCTCACTGACAGCAGCACATCCTTGCCTCAGTGACAGCAGCACACCCCTGCCTCACTGACAGCAGCACATCCTTGCCTCAGTGACAGCAGCACATCCCTGCCTCACTGACAGCAGCACATCCTTGCCTCAGTGACAGCAGCACACCCCTGCCTCACTGACAGCAGCACATCCCTGCCTCACTGACAGCAGCACATCCCCGCCTCACTGACAGTAGCACACCCCTGCCTCACTGACAGCAGCACATCCCCGCCTCACTGACAGTAGCACACCCCTGCCTCACTGACAGTAGCACATCCCTGCCTCAGTGACAGCAGCACACCCTTGCCTCACTGACAGCAGCACAACCCTGCCTCACTGACAGCAGCACATCCCTGCCTCACTGACAGCAGCACATCCCTGCCTCAGTGACAGCAGCACATCCCTGCCTCAGTGACAGCAGCACATCCCCGCCTCACTGACAGCAGCACATCCTTGCCTCAGTGACAGCAGCACACCCCTGCCTCACTGACAGCAGCACATCCTTGCCTCAGTGACAGCAGCACACCCCTGCCTCACTGACAGCAGCACATCCCTGCCTCACTGACAGCAGCACATCCCCGCCTCACTGACAGTAGCACACCCCTGCCTCACTGACAGCAGCACATCCCCGCCTCACTGACAGCAGCACATCCCTGCCTCAGTGACAGCAGCACACCCTTGCCTCACTGACAGCAGCACAACCCTGCCTCACTGACAGCAGCACATCCCTGCCTTACTGACAGCAGCACATCACTGCCTCACTGACAGCAGCACATCCCTGCCTCAGTGACAGCAGCACATCCCTGCCTCAGTGACAGCAGCACACCCTTGCCTCACTGACAGCAGCACAACCCTGCCTCACTGACAGCAGCACATCACTGCCTCACTGACACCAGCACATCCTTGCAGGGGTGTATCTTCCTATTGGCCAGGATGGCACTTGCCAGGGGCGCCGGCCAAGAGGGGGGCGCCGCCCGGCAGTGCCACCCGCACCAGAGGGTAGAATGACATAGTAGTTCTCACTGAGTACATCCCTTAGCAGTGCTCATCCACTGCCGGACTTTCAGAAGCGTATTGCACTCTGACACTCTGTGTGACTACAGTCACAATGAAGGTGCATATAGCTGGGGAGCAGGGCACTTCCAGGTATGGGGAGGGGCGAAGCACCTGCTCTTCCTCATCCGCTCTCCTTCTCATTGGTCCCACACAGTATGTCACTAAACAGCAGCCACTACAATCAGCACCAGTCAGCAGTGCAGCATGAGCATACCTGTACATTTTCTGGGGTACCATAGCTGCACTGCATGGTTTATCCTGGCTGTCTGGATTACAGGTTACAAAGAGCTCTGTATGGAGAGGTATCTAGACCAGTAACTGCCTGTCCAGCTGTGTTGAGACTACAAGTCCCAGCACACCTTGTCAATTGGAGTTGCTGGGACATGTAGTGCAATCTCACCTACAGAGGGGCTTTTAACTGTATGTATTTGTGCATATATCCCCTTGGTGCCCCTGTCCACACCCTCCTTGTAATTCCCCCTTAGTGTCACTGCCCGCACCATCCCTGTAACTGCCCCCTCAGTGACCCTGCCCATACACTCCTGTAATTCACTCAGTGTCCCTGCCCGCACCCTTCCCATAATTCCCCCTCAGTGTCCCTACCAGCACCCTAACCTTAATTCCCCCTCAGTGTCCCTGCCTGCACCCTCCCCATAATTCCATCTCAGTGTCCCTGCCCGTATCCTCCTCATAATTCCTCCTCAGCAGGGCCGTAACTAGGTGTGTGCCAGCAGTGCATGGCACACAGCGCGCATGAACTGTGGGCGCAGTACCGCTGGTAACACCCGTAGTTCCGCAATGCAATGTGAGCCTGCGGTAGTTAAAGTGCAGCCGCGGGCAGTAAAGCTTTGCCCCCACCCTCCGAAACATGATCTTACAGTACAGCCAAACCACTCGCCACCCCCCTCAACCAGAGGTTATAATGAGCCGCAGCAATACTGCCCAATCCCCTCCGCCACCACCGTAGGTTAAAGTGAGCTGTGGGTTGCTGTAGTGCCTGATCCTCCCCTCACCTCACTCCAGCTCCTGCCAGAGTTACAATGCAGTCCATACAACGGCATGTCCTCCCCCTCCTGCCTGGAGGTTACAGTGACGATCTTCTGCACTCCTGTAGACCTGTACTCCCAGGGGACATGCTGGCTGAAAATCTCTAGATCTACAACCACACACAGCGGCAGTGAGCGGCCAGCGAGCTCCTGGACTGCACCTAAGCAGCCCCTCTGCCCCAGCCTGTGCTTGTCAGTGAGTGGCCTGGTCTCCGGGCAACGGATTGACAGTGTCCCATGAGATCAGGATCATGCTGCAGCCACACAACTACAACTGGGTGAGCAGAACAGCAGCGAGTGGTAGGGACACTTCATGCCAGCCCTTAGAAAGGTGAGAGGACAGAAGTACCTGGGTCCTGATGCTGTGGAACCACAAGTCCCATCATGCCCTGACAGACATTACATGATAGAGCATGCTTGGACTTGTGGTTCCACCATAGCTGGAGAGCAGACATTGCCTACCTCCGAGTTCTCATGATTTTTGTACAGTGCCGTAGCTAGGTGTGTGCTGAGTGTTCTCGGCCCACAGCACATAGGCACTGAGGACAGAGAACCACATCTAATGCGTAAAAGGGAGCTCTGCCAGACGTAACATGTAAAAGGGAGCTCTGCCTGCCGTAATGTGTAAAAGGGAGCTCTGCCTGCCATAATGTGTAATAGGGGCTTCACCTGGAGTAACGTGTAAAATGGGGCTCTACATGGCGTAATGTGTGTAAGTGGCGTCATTTGATTAATGGAGACCACTGTGCAGCATAATTTCAATTGGTATTATTTTGTTGCCACGTCCCTAACACAAAGCCACATCCCTATAGTTTTGGCGCACACCCACAGTGCGCACTGGCCCTATTTTAAATATGGTGGTGGGGGCGCTGAGGCTGTTTCTTGCACACAGTGCCAAAATGTCTAGTTACAGCATTGCTCCTCAGTGTCCCTGCCTGCACCCTCCCCATAATTCCATCTCGGTGTCCCTGTCCGCACCCTCCTCGTAATTCCTCCTCAGTGTTCCTTCCCGCACCCTTCCTGTAATTGCCCCTCAGTGTCCCTGTCCTCAGCTTCCCTGTAGCCCCTCCCTCTCATTTTCCCTACCCAAACCCACCCTGTAATTCCCCCTTAGTGTCCCTGACCTCCATCTTCCTGTGACACCCTGCTCAGTGTCCCTGCCCACACCCTCCTGTAATTCCACTTCAGTGTCCCTGCCTGTATCCTCCACATAATTTCCCCTCAGTGTCCCTGTCTGCACACTCCTGTAATTCCCCCTCAGTGTCCCTGCCCACACCCTCCCTGTAATTGCACCTCAGTGTCCATGACCTCAGCCTCCCTGTAAGCCCTCCCCCTCAGTGTCCCTACCCGCACCCTCCCTGTAATTCTCCCACAGTGTCCCTGACCTCAGCCTACCTGTAACTCCCCCCTCCGTGTCCCTGGGTGGGGTAGGTGGGGGGCGCCAGTTCCTTACTTTGCCATGGGCGCTCAGACCCCTAGATACACCCCTGCATCCTTGCCTCACTGACAGATAAATAGTGCAGCCTTATTTGATAGTAAACAGCAACATACATATGCAGAAACAAAACAAATTAATTCATCCCAATGTGTAAAAAATGACTAAATACGAGGCTTACTATAGCCATCTAGTGACTAAAAAGATTAAAAAAGGTTAAAAACCATATTACAGAATAATTTCATAAAACACACACTACATATGATCAGTGATATATTCTGCCTAAATTTGAACTACAAAGTGATATATTGCACCTCTATACATGTATCCAAAAAGGAATGTGGCTGAAACACCACTATTGTGCCCACCTACTTAGTGTTAATAACCCTCAACAGGTTACTAATGTATCTTCTACTGCTCCTAAAACTTACTAACAAAATCTAAAAATGAAAATATGTCTATACGGCAGTCCATTTGACCGAATCCCCCCAAAGGGTTACCTACAAAAGAATATAGCTCAACATTGGGATTTAGCCTAATGGTGTGTGACTCACACTGAAAGCAGGTCATTTATCCCTAAGCCTCAGATCCGTGGCCTAGGGTACTATATAACCGTGTGATAATTATATACTAAACCTATATATACAATGAGAGAACTCGGCTTAAAGTATGATTGGACACTTTATAAAAAACAGCTGAGGTTGAGTGCTTCGTTAAGCCCATTTGGGTTTACTGTATTTAGTAGTGATGAGCACCGGAAATTTTTCGGGTTTTGTGTTTTGGTTTTGGGTTCGGTTCCGCGGCCGTGTTTTGGGTTCGAGCGCGTTTTGGCAAAACCTCACCAAATTTTTTTTGTCGGATTCGGGTGTGTTTTGGATTCGGGTGTTTTTTTCAAAAAACCCTAAAAAACAGCTTAAATCATAGAATTTGGGGGTCATTTTGATCCCAAAGTATTATTAACCTCAATAACCATAATTTCCACTCATTTTCAGTCTATTCTGAACACCTCACACCTCACAATATTATTTTTAGTCCTAAAATTTGCACCGAGGTCGCTGGATGACTAAGCTCAGCGACCCAAGTGGCCGACACAAACACCTGGCCCATCTAGGAGTGTCACTGCAGTGTCACGCAGGATGGCCCTTCCAAAAACTACTCCCCAAACAGCACATGACGCAAAGAAAAATGAAAGAAAAAAGAGGTGCAAGATGGAATTGTCCTTGGGCCCTCCCACCCACCCTTATGTTGTATAAACAGGACATGCACACTTTAACCAACCCATCATTTCAGTGACAGGGTCTTCCACACGACTGTGACTGAAATGACGGGTTGGTTTGGACCCCCACCAAAAAAGAAGCAATTAATCTCTCCTTGCACAAACTGGCTCTACAGAGGCAAGATGTCCACCTCATCATCATCCTCCGATATATCACCGTGTACATCCCCCTCCTCACAGATTATCAATTCGTCCCCACTGGAATCCACCATCTCAGCTCCCTGTGTACTTTGTGGAGGCAATTGCTGCTGGTTAATGTCTCCACGGAGGAATTGATTAGAATTCATTTTAATGAACATCATCTCCTCCACATTTTCTGGATGTAACCTCGTACGCCGATTGCTGACAAGGTGAGCGGCGGCACTAAACACTCTTTCGGAGTACACACTTGCGGGAGGGCAACTTAGATAGAATAAAGCCAGTTTGTGCAAGGGCCTCCAAATTGCCTCTTTTTCCTGCCAGTATAAGTACGGACTGTCTGACGTGCCTACTTGGATGCGGTCACTCATATAATCCTCCACCATTCTTTCAATGGGGAGAGAATCATATGCAGTGACAGTAGACGACATGTCCGTAATCGTTGTCAGGTCCTTCAGTCCGGACCAGATGTCAGCATCAGCAGTCGCTCCAGACTGCCCTGCATCACCGCCAGCGGGTGGGCTCCGAATTCTGAGCCTTTTCCTCGCACCCCCAGTTGCGGGAGAATGTGAAGGAGGAGATGTTGACAGGTCGCGTTCCGCTTGACTTGACAATTTTGTCACCAGCAGTTCTTTGAACCCCAGCAGACTTGTGTCTGCCGGAAAGAGAGATCCAAGGTAGGTTTTAAATCTAGGATCGAGCACGGTGGCCAAAATGTAGTGCTCTGATTTCAACAGATTGACCACCCGTGAATCCTTGTTAAGCGAATTAAGGGCTCCATCCACAAGTCCCACATGCCTAGCGGAATCGCTCTGTGTTAGCTCCTCCTTCAATGTCTCCAGCTTCTTCTGCAAAAGCCTGATGAGGGGAATGACCTGACTCAGGCTGGCAGTGTCTGAACTGACTTCACGTGTGGCAAGTTCAAAAGGTTGCAGAACCTTGCACAACGTTGAAATCATTCTCCACTGCACTTGAGACAGGTGCATTCCACCTCCTATATCGTGCTCAGTTGTATAGGCTTGAATGGCCTTTTGCTGCTCCTCCAACCTCTGAAGCATATAGAGGGTTGAATTCCACCTCGTTACCACTTCTTGCTTCAGATGATGGCAGGGCAGGTTCAGGCGTTTTTGGTGGTGCTCCAGTCTTCTGTACATGGTGCCTGTATGCCGAAAGTGTCCCGCAATTCTTCTGGCCACCGACAGCATCTCTTGCACGCCCCTGTCGTTTTTTAAATAATTCTGCACCACCAAATTCAAGGTATGTGCAAAACATGGGATGTGCTGGAATTTGCCCAGATTTAATGCACACACAATATTGCTGGCGTTGTCCGATGCCACAAATCCACAGGAGAGTCCAATTGGGGTAAGCCATTCCGCGATGATCTTCCTCAGTTGCCGTAAGAGGTTTTCAGCTGTGTGCGTATTCTGGAAAGCGGTGATACAAAGCGTAGCTTGCCTAGGAAAGAGTTGGCGTTTGCGAGATGCTGCTACTGGTGCCGCCGCTGCTGTTCTTGCGGCGGGAGTCCATACATCTACCCAGTGGGCTGTCACAGTCATATAGTCCTGAGCCTGCCCTGCTCCACTTGTCCACATGTCCGTGGTTAAGTGGACATTGGGTACAACTGCATTTTTTAGGACACTGGTGAGTCTTTTTCTGAGGTCTGTGTACATTTTCGGTATCGCCTGCCTAGAGAAATGGAACCTAGATGGTATTTGGTACTGGGGACACAGTACCTCCAACAAGTCTCTAGTTGGCTCTGCAGTAATGATGGACACCGGAACCACGTTTCTCACCGCCCAGGATGCCAAGGCCTCAGTTATCCGCTTTGCAGCAGGATGACTGCTGTGATATTTCATCTTCCTCGCAAAGGACTGTTGGACAGTCAATTGCTTGGTGGAAGTAGTAAAAGTGGTCTTACGACTTCCCCTCTGGGATGACCATCGACTCCCAGCAGCAACAACAGCAGCGCCAGCAGCAGTAGGCGTTACACGCAAGGATGCATCGGAGGAATCCCAGGCAGGAGAGGACTCGTCAGAATTGCCAGTGACATGGCCTGCAGGACTATTGGCATTCCTGGGGAAGGAGGAAATTGACACTGAGGGAGTTGGTGGGGTGGTTTGCGTGAGCTTGGTTACAAGAGGAAGGGATTTACTGGTCAGTGGACTGCTTCCGCTGTCGCCCAAAGTTTTTGAACTTGTCACTGACTTATGATGAATGCGCTGCAGGTGACGTATAAGGGAGGATGTTCCGAGGTGGTTAACGTCCTTACCCCTACTTATTACA
Organism: Pseudophryne corroboree; assembly: GCF_028390025.1. NCBI lineage: Eukaryota > Metazoa > Chordata > Amphibia > Anura > Myobatrachidae > Pseudophryne > Pseudophryne corroboree. The sequence continues at coordinate 58,757,142 of NC_086444.1, read as the reverse complement.
GCTTGACAAAGGCAACACACGGCTTGACAAATGTTGTCCGCATTTCTGTTGAAATACTTCCACACCGAAGAGCTGATTTTTTTGGTATTTTCACCAGGCATGTCAATGGCCATATTCCTCTCACGGACAACAGGTGTCTCCCCGGGTGCCTGACTTAAACAAACCACCTCACCATCAGAATCCTCCTGGTCAATTTCCTCCCCAGCGCCAGCAACACCCATATCCTCCTCATCCTGGTGTACTTCAACACTGACATCTTCAATCTGACTATCAGGAACTGGACTGCGGGTGCTCCTTCCAGCACTTGCAGGGGGCGTGCAAATGGTGGAAGGCGCATGCTCTTCACGTCCAGTGTTGGGAAGGTCAGGCATTGCAAACGACACAATTGGACTCTCCTTGTGGATTTGTGATTTCGAAGAACGCACAGTTCTTTGCTGTGCTTTTGCCAGCTTGAGTCTTTTCATTTTTCTAGCGAGAGGCTGAGTGCTTCCATCCTCATGTGAAGCTGAACCACTAGCCATCAACATAGGCCAGGGCCTCAGCCGTTCCTTGGCACTCCGTGTGGTAAATGGCATATTGGCAAGTTTACGCTTCTCCTCTGACAATTTTATTTTAGATTTTTGAGTCCTTTTTTTACTGATATTTGGTGTTTTGGATTTTACATGCTCTGTACTATGACATTGGCATCGGCCTTGGCAGACGACGTTGATGGCATTTCATCGTCTCGGCCATGACTAGTGGCAGCAGCTTCAGCACGAGGTGGAAGTCGATCTTGATCTTTCCCTATTTTTGGAACCTCAACATTTTTGTTCTCCATATTTTAATAGGCACAACTTAAAGGCACCTCAGGTAAACAATGGAGATGGATGGATACTAGTATACTTATGGATGACGAGCGACTGCCGACACAGAGGTAGCTACAGCCGTGGACTACCGTACTGCGTCTGCTGCTAGTATAGACTGGATGATAATGATATAAAAAATATATATATATCACTACTGCAGGACAGGTATATATTATATAATGACGGACCTGCTGGACACTGTCAGCACTGCAGACTCCTAAAGTAAACTACTAGTATGAAGAAGATAGAAAAAAAAACACACCACAGGTAGGTATACAATTATGGATGGACGAGCGACTGCCGACACAGAGGTAGCTACAGCCGTGGACTACCGTACTGCGTCTGCTGCTAGTATAGACTGGATGATAATGATATAAAAAATATATATATATCACTACTGCAGGACAGGTATATATTATATAATGACGGACCTGCTGGACACTGTCAGCACTGCAGACTCCTAAAATAAACTACTAGTATGAAGAAGATAGAAAAAAAAAAAAAAACACCACAGGTAGGTATACAATTATGGATGGACGAGCGACTGCTGACACAGAGGTAGCTACAGCCGTGGACTACCGTACTGCGTCTGCTGCTAGTATAGACTGGATGATAATGATATAAAAAATATATATATATCACTACTGCAGGACAGGTATATATTATATAATGACGGACCTGCTGGACACTGTCAGCACTGCAGACTCCTAAAGTAAACTACTAGTATGAAGAAGATAGAAAAAAAAAAAACACCACAGGTAGGTATGCAATTATGGATGGACGAGCGACTGCCGACACAGAGGTAGCTACAGCCGTGGACTACCGTACTGCGTCTGCTGCTAGTATAGACTGGATGATAATGATATAAAAAATATATATATATCACTACTGCAGGACAGGTATATATTATATAATGACGGACCTGCTGGACACTGTCAGCACTGCAGACTCCTAAAGTAAACTACTAGTATGAAGTAGAAAAAAAAAAAAACACCACAGGTAGGTATACAATTATGGATGGACGAGCGACTGCCGACACAGAGGTAGCTACAGCCGTGGACTACCGTACTGCGTCTGCTGCTAGTATAGACTGGATGATAATGATATAAAAAATATATATATATCACTACTGCAGGACAGGTATATATTATATAATGACGGACCTGCTGGACACTGTTAGCACTGCAGACTCCTAAAGTAAACTACTAGTATGAAGAAGATAGAAAAAAACAACAACAACAACACAGGTAGGTATACAATTATGGATGGACGAGCGACTGCCGACACAGAGGTAGCTACAGCCGTGGACTACCGTACTGCGTCTGCTGCTAGTATAGACTGGATGATAATGATATAAAAAATATATATATATCACTACTGCAGGACAGGTATATATTATATAACGACGGACCTGCTGGACACTGTCAGCACTGCAGACTCCTAAAGTAAACTACTAGTATGAAGTAGAAAGAAAAAAAAAACACCACAGGTAGGTATACAATTATGGATGGATGAGCGACTGCCGACACAGAGGTAGCTACAGCCGTGGACTACCGTACTGCGTCTGCTGCTGGTATAGACTGGATGATAATGATATAAAAAATATATATATATCACTACTGCAGGACAGGTATATATTATATAATGACGGACCTGCTGGACACTGTCAGCAGAATGCGTTTATAGAATAAAAACACCACACGACGAGTGTTTAACTTTTTCAGGCAGACAATCACAATATACTGGTGGTCAGTGGTCACTGGTCAGTCACACTGGCAGTGGCACTCTGGCAGCAAAAGTGTGCACTGTTAAATATGTACTCCTGCTATAACTGCTCCCCAGTCTCCCCCACAATTAAGCTGTGTGAGCAGTGAGCACTCAGCACAGTCAGATATACATAGATGATGCAGCACACTGAGGCTGAGCACAGATATGGTATGTGACTGTGTATCGTTTTTTTTCAGGCAGAGAACGGATTATATTAAATAATAAAAATAAATAAAACTGCACTGGTGGTCAGTCACTAGTATAACTATCAGCAAAACTCTGCACTCTCTGAGTACTCCTCCTAATGCTCCAGTAAATCAAGTGTCTTACTCTCTATCTATTCTAAACGGAGAGGACGCCAGCCACGTCCTCTCCCTATCAATCTCAATGCACGTGTGAAAATGGCGGCGACGCGCGGCTCCTTATATAGAATCCGAGTCTCGCGATAGAATCCGAGCCTCGCGAGAATCCGACAGCGGGATGATGACGTTCGGGCGCGCTCGGGTTAACCGAGCAAGGCGGGAGGATCCGAGTCGCTCGGACCCGTGTAAAAAAAGGTGAAGTTCGGGCGGGTTCGGATTCCGAGGAACCGAACCCGCTCATCACTAGTATTTAGGCGGTGTATCCATTTACATTCCAGCTGTAACAGCTGTTTGTCCCTGTCTCCCGCTCTCAAATTGGGGGGGATTTGGTAAATTATTCTATATCTCAATGTGGCCATTGAGTGTGTGGCCATAAGAAAATGGCATGCCACAGCCTGATCGCTTTTCCCTTCATTAATGGCTGCTCTTATGGCCCCCCTATGTTGGGCCATTCTCTTTAAATTGCCGTTTCGTCTTCCTCACGTAATGTAAACCACACGGACAGGTAAGTAAATAGATCACAAATTTTGATGTACACGACATCGGATATTTAATATATAGCGTCCTGCCTGTGTGTGGGTGTGTGAACCTATTGCCAGCGATCGTGTAACTGCAGGTGACACAGCCCGAGCACTTATAGCACCCCCCTTTTTTTTGTAAAAAAATGGGTTTTAGGTGGTTGTATACCAGTAATGTCAGTTTTCACCAGAAGGTCCCTCAAATTTGGATCCCTGGCATAACTGGGCATAAGCTTTGTATTCTTCAAAACTGTTAACTGGGGGGTCATTAGTTATTATTGGCCATAGTGCTTTGGCTCGTTTACTCGTGTGGTTACTTTTGACGTCAAACTGATTGACCCAGGGCAGTACCTCCCTTTGACTAAGGGCTGCCCCAGTGTCCTTTTCCTGTAAAAGAACAGACCTCTCGATCCCACTCGCCTTCTGTCTGGCTGCTACCAAATCTTGGAGGGATAACCCCGCTCCACAAATTTGCTGACCATATCATCCCTCTCCCCTACATCACTGTTAATCCTACATACTCTGATGAATTGGGAGTTTAGCAACCCCCTGATGGTAGCTCTGGGGGGAAAGCTATTGTATTTAAGTAACGTGTCGCGGTCAGTTGGTTTTGAAAACAATTTGGTCTGCAATTTTTGGTCTATACATGCAATGTTGACATCTAAAAAGTTAATTTCATCCTTGCTCATTGTTCACTTTGACTAAATTGCCCTATGCCCCTTCCGTGCCCGTCCACAACACCAGGATGTCATCTATATAACGACTCTAGTGAAAGATCTGCCGGCTGATATTCACCTCAGAAAAAAACAATTCCTGTTCTACCATGTACATGTATGCGTTAGCGTATACAGGTGCTGCGCATGATCCCATGGCACAGCCCGACATTTGAATAAAAAAACTTACCATCATATATGAAATAATTATGCATCAAGATAAATTTTAAAAGAGCAATCATAAAATTCACATTGGGACCTGTATACCGGCTGTTGCCTGTGATAAGTTTGCATACCACCTCAATGCCAGCTTCATGTGGTATGCAAGTATACAGCCCTACCACATCAATGCTGGCAAGTATGGTATCATTAGGAATGGTAGAAAAGGCGGCTAAAGTGCGTAAAAGTGACAAAGTGTCTTTAAGGTGTGTAAATGTTCCCATGATGCAGGGCTGTAAGTATGTGTCAATGAATACTGCCGCCGGCTCACACAGAGAGCCCCTGGCTGATATGATGGGTCTGCCAGGGGGCCTCTGTGTGTCCTTGTGTATCTTGGGAATCACGTAAAACACTGGAGTCCTTGGAGTCGTTCTCATCAATAGTGCCTTAGTTTCTGTATCAATCCAGCCTTGTTGTTCAGCCGATTCCAACAACGTCCAAAGTTCCTGTTTGAACTCCTCAGTGGGATCTTTCTCCAGCTGTTTGTATGTGGTAGAGTCTGATAGCAGTCGGGTACACTCTGTCTTAAACATCTCAAGATCCATGACCACTATAGCTCCCCCTTTATCTGCCCCTCTGATAATGATGTCATGCCGTGCTTTCAGAGATTTTAAGGCAATATTTTCTTCACGTGTAAGAGTAAATCTGACCTGAGGGTTAATTTATTCTGTTGATTGTTCCAAAATCCTGGAGAAGATTTTAATGGCTGGGTTAAATGACTGTGGGTCAAAGGTCGACGGGGTTCCAAGCTTGCGCAGTTTAGGGGGGGATGGTAGAGCCAGTCTCTTGAATTGGTTTCTGTTTACTGAAGTGTTCCTTCAGTCTTAACTTTCTCTGAGATTTGTAATTGTCCACACTCCACTGGAACGGTTTGTGTGAATTTGTGGGGATAAAGCTTAACCCCTTACTTACACACCATTAGGCTAATTCCCAATGTTGAGCTATATTCTTTTGTAGGTAACCCTTTGGCAGGATTCTGTCAAATGGACTGCGGTATAGACATATTTTCATTTTTAGATTTTGTTAGTAAGTTTTAGGAGCAGTAGAAGATACATTAGTAACCTGTTGAGGGTTATTAACACTAATACCCCTTTTCCACTAGCTCAAAAAACACGGGTAAATGCACGGGGGCGCGCATTTACCCGTGTTTTTTGCAAGTGGAAAAGGGTAAACCCGGATCAAGTGACCCGTGAATCCTACCCGGCTATCTACCTGGGTAGGATACGGGAATGATCCGGGTAGGGTTGTAATGTAAACGGGAGCCGTGTCGATGCGACACGGCTCCCGTTTACACTGTATGGAAGGGCGGCGCTGGGAGATCATGTGCCCCTGCCGCGTCACTAGATGGGAAAGGGGCCGAGCGCGGGTCGCAGCAGGGGGCAGCTCCCGTGTCAGGCTCCCGGCTGCGACCCGTGCTCGTAGGTGGAAAAGGGGTATAAGTAGGTGGGCACAATAGTGGTGTTTAAGCCACATTCCTTTTTGAATACATGTATAGAGGTGCAATATATCACTTTGTAGTTCAAATTTAGGCAGAATATATCATAAGTAGTGTGTGTTTTATGAAATTATTCTATAATATGGTTTTTAACCTTTTTTAATCTTTTTCGTCACTAGATGGCGATAGTAAGCCTCGTATTTAGTCATTTTTTACACATTGGTATGAATTAATTTGTTTTGTTTCTGCTTATGTATGTTGCTGTTTACTATCAAATAAGGCTGCACTATATTATGTTTACTGTTCTCTTAGAGAAGCTCTGTATGTATTTTCAGGTCACACAGTGGTGCAGCTTTTGTTGCTGTATCGCTATGGTAACCTGAGCAGTGCTGTTGATGTGACCCGGCAGACGTCACTTCCGGTGTGACATCATGGTCGGGACCGGAAGTAGATTACGGATGCCGGGGACACACGATGGGAAGCTGCAGCATGATCTGGAGACCTATAAGTTTGTGTATTTAAGCACTGTTTGTATTGCACTAGTTGATGTGTGTGTATCCTGATGACAGAGAGCAGTACCCCGAAACATTGAATTAAATCACCACGTTCTTTCACCATTTCTGAAGTCCGGGAGTGCCTCTGTTCTATGGTGTGTATTGTAGGGGGTTGGCAGGCCCTTTGAGAGCACCCTGGCAGGTTATTGGAAGGCTTTGCATGGAGTGCCGGCTTGTGGAGTTTGGTGTGTGTATATATATATATATATATATATATATATATATTTATTTATACACTGCTCAAAAAAATAAAGGGAACACTAAAATAACACATCCTAGATCTGAATGAATGAAATATTTTTATTAAATACTTTGTTCTTTACATAGTTGAATGTGCTGACAACAAAATCACACAAAAATGATCAATGGAAATCAAATTTATTAACCCATGGAGGTCTGGATTTGGAGTCACCCTCAAAATTAAAGTGGAAAACCACACTACAGGCTGATCCAACTTTGATGTAATGTCCTTAAAACAAGTCAAAATGAGGCTCAGTAGTGTGTGTGGCCTCCATGTGCCTGTATGACCTCCCTACAACGCCTGGGCATGCTCCTGATGAGGTGGCGGATGGTCTCCTGAGGGATCTCCTCCCAGACCTGGACTAAAGCATCCGCCAACTCCTGGACACTCTGTGGTGCAACGTGGCATTGGTTGATGGAGCGAGACATGATGTCCCAGATGTGCTCAATTGGATTCAGGTCTGGGGAACGGGTGGGCCAGTCCATAGCATCAATGCCTTCGTCTTGCAGGAACTGCTGACACACTCCAGCCACATGAGGTCTAGCATTGTCTTGCATTAGGAGGAACCCAGGGCCAACCGCACCAGCATATAGTCTCACAAGGGGTCTGGGGATCTCATCTCGGTACCTAATGGCAGTCAGGCTACCTCTGGCGAGCACATGGAGGGATGTGCAGCCCCCCAAAGAAATGCCAGCCCACACCATTACTGACCCACTGCCAAACCGGTCATGCTTGAGGATGTTGCAGGCAGAACGTTCTCCTTGGCGTCTTCAGACTTTGTCACGTCTGTCACATGTGCTCAGTGAGAACCTGTTTTCATCTGTGAAGAGCACAGGGCGCCAGTGGCGAATTTGCCAATCTTGGTGTTCTCTGGCAAATGCTAAACGTCCTGCACGGTGTTGGGCTGTAAGCACAACCCCCACCTGTGGACGTCGGGCCCTCATAACACCCTCATGGAGTCTGTTTCTGTTCGTTTGAGTAGACACATGCACATTTGTGGCTTGCTGGAGGTCATTTTGCAGGGCTCTGGCAGTGCTCCTCCTGTTCCTCCTTGCACAAAGGCGGAAGTAGCAGTCCTGCTGCTGGGTTGTTGCCTCCTACGGCCTCCTCCACGTCTCCTGATGTACTGGCCTGTCTCCTGGTAGCGCCTCCATGCTTTGGACACTACGCTGACCCAGCAAACCTTCTTGCCACAGCTCGCATTGATGTGCCATCCTGGATGAGCTGCACTACCTGAGCCACTTGTGTGGGTTGTAGGGAGGTCATACAGGCACGTGGAGGCCACACACACTACTGAGCCTCATTTTGACTTGTTTTAAGGACATTACATCAAAGTTGGATCAGCCTGTAGTGTGTTTTTCCACTTTAATTTTGAGGGTGACTCCAAATCCAGACCTCCATGGGTTAATAAATTTGATTTCCATTGATAATTTTTGTGTGATTTTGTTGTCAGCACATTCAACTATGTAAAGAACAAAGTATTCAATAAGAATATTTCATTCATTCAGATCTAGGATGTGTTGTTTAAGTGTTGCCTTTATTTTTTTGAGCAGTGTGTATATATATATATATATATATATATATATATTTTAGAGATGTGCAGCGGGCATTTTTTGTGTTTTGTGTTTTGGATTTGGATTCGGTTCCGCGGTCGTGTTTTGGATTCAGATGCGTTTTGGCAAAACCACCCTTTTCGGATTTTTGTCGGATTCGGATGCGTTTTGGATTCGGGTGGGTTTAAAAAACAAACAAACCTCAAAAACAGCTAAAATCTTAGAATTTGAGGGTAATTTTGATCCTATAGTATTATTAGCCTCAATAACCATAATTTCCACTAATTTCCAGTCTATTCTGAATGGGTGGTCTTCTGTATGCCGCCGTCCGGGCTCCCGACGTCCAGCATCCCGGCGCCGGAATCCCGATCGCCGGCATACCGACATTTATTCTCCCTCTTGGGGGTCCACGACCCCCTTGGAGGGAGAATAATTAGCGTGGCGCACATAGCGCGCCACCGTGCCCGCAAGGGGCTCATTTGCGCTCATACAGCTGTCAGTATGTCGGCGGTCAGGATTCCGGCGCCGGTATGATGGTTGCCGGGAGCCCGGCCGCCGGCATACACTACTACACCCATTCTGAACACCTCACACCTCACAATATTATTTTTAGTCTTAAAATTTGCACCGAGGTCGCTGGATGACTAAGCTAAGCGACCCAAGTGGGTGGCACAAACACCTGGCCCATCTAGGAGTGGCACTGCAGTGTCAGACAGGATGGCACTTAAAACAATAGTCCCTAAACAGCACATGATGCAAAGATAAATAAAAAAGAGGTGCAAGATGGAATTGTCCTTGGGCCCTCCCACCCACCCTTATGTTGTATAAACAGGACATGCACACTTTAACAAACCAATCATTTCAGCGACAGGGTCTGCCACACAAATGTGGCTGAAATGACTGGTTGGTTTGGGCCCCCACCAAAAAAGAAGCAATCAATCTCTCCTTGCACAAACTGGCTCTACAGAGGCAAGATGTCCACCTCATCCTCATCCTCCGATTCCTCACCCCTTTCACCGTGTACATCCTCCTCCTCACAGAGTATTAATTCGTCCCCATTGGAATCCACCATCACAAGTCCCTGTGTACTTTCTGGAGGCAATTGCTGGTAAATGTCTCCATGGAGGAATTTATAATTATTTTTGATGAACATTATCTTCTTCACATTTTCTGGAAGTAACTTCCTACGCCGATTGCTGACAAGGTGACCGGCTGCACTAAACACTCTTTTGGAGTACACATTGAAGGGGGGGCAACTTAGGTAAAATAAAGCCAGTTTGTGCAAGGGCCTCCAAATTGCCTCTATTTCCTGCCAGTATTCATACGGACTGTCTGACATGCCTACTTGGATGCTGTCACTCATATAATCCTCCACCATTCTTTCAATGGTGACAGAATCATATGCAGTGACAGTAGACGACATGTCAGTAATCGTTGGCAGGTCCTTCAGTCCGGACCAGATGTTAGCACTTGCTCCTGACTGCCCTGCATCACCGCCAGCGGGTGGTTTTGGAAATGTTATCCTTTTCCTGGCAGCTCCAGTGGCGGTAGAAAATGAAGGAGGAGCTGTTGGCGGGTCACATTCCGCTTGACTTGACAATTGTCTCACCAGCAGGTCTTTGAACAGCTGCAGACTTGTGTCTGCCGGAATGAGAGATACAGCGTAGGCTTTAAACCTAGGATCGAGCACGGTGGCCAAAATGTAGTGCTGTGGTTTCAGCAGATTGACCACCAGTGAATCCTGGTTAAGCAAATGAAGGGCTCCATCCACAAGTGCCACATGCCTAGCGGAATCGCTCTGTTTTAGCTCCTCCTTCAATCTCTCCAGCTGCTTCTGCAAAAGCCTGATGAAGGGAATGACCTGACTTAGGCTGGCAGTGTCTGAACTGACTTCACATGTGGCAAGTTCAAAGGGTTGCAGAACCTTGCACAACATGGAAATCATTCTCCACTGCGCTTGAGTCAGGTGCATTCCCCCTCCTTTGCCTATATCGTAGGCAGATGTATAGGCTTGAATGGCCTTTTGCTGCTCCTCCATCCTCTGAAGCATATAGAAGGTTGAATTCCACCTCGTTACCACATCTTGCTTCAGCTGATGGCAGGGCATGTTCAGGAGTGTTTGCTGGCGCTCCAGTCTTCAGCACGCGGTGGCTGAATGCCGAAAGTGGCCCGCACATTTTCGGGCCTCTGACAGCATCTCCTGCATGCCCCTGTAGTTTTTCTAAAAATTCTGCACCACCAAATTGATTGTATGTGCAAAACATGGGACGTGCTGGAATTTGCCCACATGTGATGCACGCACAATATTGGTGGCGTTATCCGATATCACAAATCCCCAGGAGAGTCCAATTGGAGTAAACCAATCTGCGATGATGTTCCTCAGTTTCCGTAAGAGGTTGTCAGCTGTGTGCCTCTTATAGAAAGCGGTGATACAAAGCATAGCCTGCCCCGGAACGAGTTGGCGTTTGCGAGATGCTGCTACTGGTGCCACCGCTGTTGTTGCTGCAGGAGGCAATACATCTACCCAGTGGGCTGTCACAGTCATATAGTCCTAAGTCTGCCCTGCTCCACTTGTCCACATGTCCGTGGTTAAGTGGACAGTGGCTACAACTGCATTTTTTAGGACACTAAGGACACTTTTTCTGATGTCTGTGTACATTCTCGGTATCGCCTGCCTAGAGAAGTGGAACCTAGATGGTATTTGGTACCGGGGAAACACTACCTCAAGCAATTCTCTAAGTCCCTGTGAACGAACGGTGGATACCGGAAGCACGTCTAACACCAACATAGTTGTCAAGGCCTGAGTTATCCACTTTGCAACAGGATGACTGCTGTGATATTTCATCTTCCTCACAAAGGACTGTTGGACAGTCAATTGCTTACTGGAAGTAGTACAAGTGGTCTTCCGACTTCCCTTCTGGGATGACGATTGACTCCCAGCAGCAACAACAGCAGCGCCAGCAGCAGTAGGCGTTACACTCAAGGATCCATCGGAGGAATCCCAGTTAGGAAAGGACTCGTCAAACTTGCCAGTGACATGGCCTGCAGGACTATTGGCGTTCCTGTCTAAGGAGGAAATTGACATTGAGGGAGTTGGTGGTGTGGTTTGCAGGAGCTTAGGTATAAGAGGAAGAAGGGATTTAGTTGTCAGTGGACTGCTTCCGCTGTCACCCAAAGTCAATGACTTGTCAATGACTTCTGATGAATGCGCTCCAGGTGACGTATAAGGGAGGATGTTCCTAGGTGGTTAACGTCCTTACCCCTACTTATTACAGCTTGACAAAGGCAACACACGGCTTGACACCTGTTGTCCGCATTCCTGTTTAAATAATTCCACGCTAAAGAAGTGATTTTTTTGTATTTTGACCAGGCATGTCAATGGCCTTATTCATCCCATGGACAACAGGTGTCTCCCCGGGTGCCTGACTTAAACAAACCACCTCACCATCAGAATCCTCCTCGTCAATTTCCTTCTCAGCGCCAGCAACACCCATATCCTCATCCTGGTGTACTTCAACAGTGACATCTTCAATTTGAATATCAGGAACTGGACTGTGGGTGCTCCTTCCAGCACTTGCAGGGGACGTGCAAATGGTGGAAGGAGCCACCTCTTCCCGTCCAGTGTTGGGAAGGTCAGGCATCGCAACCGACACAATTGGACTCTCCTTTGGGATTTGTGATTTAGAAGAAAGCACAGTTCTTTGCTGTGCTTTTGCCAGCTTGACTCTTTTCATTTTTCTAGCGTGAGGATGAGTGCTTCCATCGTCATGTGAAGCTGAACCACTAGTCATGAGGAACATAGGAGAGGGCCTTAGCTGTTCCTTGCCACTCCATGTCGTAAATGACATATTGGCAAGTTTACTCTTCTCCTCAGACGATTTTAATTTAGATTTTTGGGTCATTTTACTGAACTTTTGCTTTTTGGATTTTACATGCTCTCTACTATGACATTGGGCATCGGCCTTGGCAGACGACGTTGATGGCATTTCATCGTCTCGGCCATGACTAGTGGCAGCAGCTTCAGCACGAGGTGGAAGTGGATCTTGATCTTTCCCTAATTTACCCTCCAAATTTTTGTTCTCCATTTTTTAATGTGTGGAATTATATGCCAGTAATATATCTGGAATTAGACGGCAGTAATGTCTGGAATTAGATACCACTAGATAGATACCAGATACCACTGTGACTGGAATGATGATGACCTATGCACAGTGACAGGACACTACCACAGCACCCTACAGCAGCAAGATGCAGCACAAGACACTGTACTAGTATTAGTAATGTAGTATTACTGAGCACCACAAGACAATGAGCAGTGATACTGAGCACTGATGATACTGAGCGCTGATGATACTACGGAGAACTGACACTGAGCAGCACAATTAGCACAAGACACTGTACTAGTATTAGTAATGTAGTATTGCTGAGCACCACAAGACAATGAGCAGTGATACTGAGCACTGATGATACTGAGCACTGATGATACTATGGAGAACTGACACTGAGCAGCACGATGCAGCACAAGACACTGTACTAGTATTAGTAATGTAGTATTTCTGAGCACCACAAGACAATGAGCAGTGATACTGAGCACTGATGATACTGAGCACTGATGATACTACGGAGAACTGACACTGAGCAGCACGATGCAGCACAAGACACTGTACTAGTATTAGTAATGTAGTATTACTGAGCAGCACAAGACAATGAGCAGTGATACTGAGCACTGATGATACTGAGCACTGATGATACTACGGAGAACTGACACTGAGCAGCACGATGCAGCACAAGACACTGTACTAGTATTAGTGAGCAGCACAAAAGCACTCTGGAATAGTCACCCCCAGATACCACTGTGACTGGAATGATGATGACCGATGCAGTCACAGGACACTACTACCACCACAGCACCCTACAGCAGCAAGATGCAGCACAAGAGAGACACTGTACTAGTATTAGTGAGCAGCAATAAGCACTGATACTGAGCACTGATACTGAGAACTGACACTGAGAGAATGTAGCCACGTCCTCTCTGTACCCTCTACAATGCACGAGTGAAAATGGCAGCGACCCGCGGCTCTTTATATGGAATCTGAATCTCGCGAGAATCCGACTGTGGGATGATGATGTTTTGCCTCGTTCGGGTTTTCCAAGTCAGACGGGAACAACCGAGCCTGGCTCGGACCCGTGTTTGACACGTGAAGTTCGGTAGGGTTCGGTTCTCAGAATATATAATATTCCAGTTATCAGTCATGCCGACTGGAATATTATATGTGGTCACCCGAGTTACGTGGTATCTACGGAAGGCACCAGCGCTGTGTTCTATGGAATATTGAGTGTGCTGCCTCTTGGGACAGAATAAATATATATATATATATATAATATATATATATATATAATATATATATATATATATATATATATATACCAAGCGTTGGGTCCACACTCACGTTTTAAGGTTTTATGCTGGGGTGCCGTCCAAAACTGGAGACCTATTAGAAGTCACCAGTACAATACACAGGCAAAAAGTGGGAGCACTCACCAGTCTTCATTTAAGCAGAGTTTTAATTTATAATTTCATACCAGCCAGAGTAATCGACGTTTCGGTCCTCACCTGGACCTTTGTCAGGATTAATACATATTGAAAAAGACAGACATATATACCCAGTATGTGCCTACCCACCAATTAACATCAACCAATCACAATAAAAATTCATTTTAACTGTTTGAGTATCACACTAGTGAGTAGTCAAATATTTACATCTGACACATACCTTGACAAAAAAATTTAAGCTCACCTATAGAAGTGTATCTGTTAATGGCATACCTGTGTCCATAGGATCATATATCTCCACATGCTGGGCGGCGTGCGTTCCACTGCCGCCATCCATCTCTAATAGAGCACGAGCAGCTAGGAGTATGTGCAACCCGGCTCACGGCTGCACTTTCCATCGCCGTCACCACTTCCTGTGAATGGAACGCACTTCCGCTCCCGAAACCGGAAGCGAGTGCGTTCCACCATACGCGGGGCATGTGTATAGATGGACTCACAATGATGCGTTCCACCACCACTGTCATATCCTATACATGGTGTGAAGACCAGGAGTATTAGAGCATAAACTCAGAGTGTACTCCAGGACTTCTGGGTCAGGTCACGCAGACAGGAGACAGATAAAGATATAACAATATATTTATTAGGTGTTTACTTAGTACAAGCTCTCTAAATCAACTATAAGATAAACACAGTTGAAATTAACCCCAGAACAACAGGTCCCAATAAACAGCAGTTTACCGTCAGACTTCCCAGCACTTTCTCACATGCTCTTGTCCGGATGTAGTGTAATTGTGGAGGATCACAGGAGTTTCAAGCAGTGTTCATACAGCAGAGCCAACAAGTCTGCAAATCCAGAGAAAAGTGAGTAATCCAGTAGCCACAATGCTCCCAGGCAAAATCCTCAGCACACTAGCAGGAGCTGAGACTCCAGGACTAGTAGCTTTTAGAAGCCAAACTCACACACACCTGGTGATCTCACCACCAAAAGTCCCTCCTGATTGGAAGAGCTCCATGAAGGTCTGTAAAAGAGATGAGTCATGAGGAGATCCCCCCTGATGTTCGCATGCCCCAGTGTCTGACTCAGTCCTAGGGGAGAACAATGGGATCTTGACACAATTAATCCCTTGGTGATGGGGGAAGATAGCCAGTCACTCCCTGTTTTATCCTTTTATAGTCATACAGTATGTGACCTCAGAGGGCTCCAACTGCTCCCAGCTTCCTGCTATAGGTGTCTAGTGACTGGTCCAGCATAACACATCACACCTGGCCCTGTTTAAGAACAATAGCTACTACAACATAGTCAGAATGGACCTTGGACAGTATATTCTGTCACATACCTCCCTCTTCTTTTTTTTTTTAAATTGTGTTTATTGAACAAAAGAAAAATAACACACATGTAATAGTATAACATGGGACATTAAAGGCGGACAGTCGAAAAACAGCTGTCCGTACATTACAGTGATATGCTTGGTTGTAAAATACTATGAAGCAAGCTAATACATTCCCCAATGGACATGAAGAACAGTATAACAATACGTAACAGCTACATACCAGCATAGCAATGAGTGTAGGAGGGACGGTAGATACCTAATGGCTAAAACCCCATTTAAAGAAATTCAGAACGGTGGCGACCCATCAGTAAGAGTTGCCATATTATACCAAGTTGTTAGTCTAACCACCTTACGGATATTCTCTCTGGTATCAACAGGTAATGTGAGCAAAAAAGGAAGCCAAATCGCAAAAAACATAGCAGCACGGGATTCAACATCTAAAGAACATTCAGTCCAATCCATTTGGAATAGGAATAATAACCGGGGTAGCATAAGAGAAATGGGGATATGGTCTTTTTGTATCCACTGAGATAATATTGTTTTCTTCGCTGCAGCTGTGATGCGAGCCAGAAGCAGTCGTGTACCCTTGGTCATTGCAGAGGTTTGGGGTTCTATATAATTCCAAAAGGCCCATGCCATTGTTAATGTGAATGGAATACCCAAATTAGTCTTAATGTATATTTGTATTAGATCCCAGAATGATTGTATAACTGGGCAAGACCATAAACAATGTATAATATCAGCATCAGGGGACCTACATTTGAAACATAGAGAGTCGTCTGCTGCCCCTGTAAGAAACCGTAGTCGAGGAGTATAATAAGCTCTATGTAAAATCTTCAAATGCATTTCCGCATATGAGGAAGATACCAACTGTTTATTAAGCAAATTAGACCATTTAATAATAGTGTGTATATCCATTCCCGGGAAGACGTCTTTCCATTTAGCCATGCCCGTGGTGAGTTGAGTACAGTCAATCTTTCGTCTGGTATATGTATATATTAAAGATGTAGAGTAAGGGGAGTCTAGACGTCGTCGTACTATTCCATCAAGCGGAAAAATGAGATCAATGGGCTGTAAATTGGCTATAACGGACGCGGCAAAACTACGCATTTGAAAATATGCAAAGAAAGGAAAATTTAAAGTCGGGTATCTATCTTGTAATTGGGACAAAGATAATACCGCTGAGCAATCATCGTTTAAGAATTGAAATAGTGACCGGAGACCCTGGAGGTGCCAACTGTGTATAACCTCACCTGCCTCTCCCCCCTGAAAAGATGGATTCCCTAATAAAGGCTGGAACAGGGAATGTGATAGAGTGAGCTTGGAACGTTTTCTAATTTGATGCCACGCCTTGTAAGGAGCATATATTAATGGAATTGACTTTATATCTTGTAATATGGAGGAATTCGGGAAATGTAATATCTGTAATAAATCATGACTAGGGAACAAATCCTGTTCTAGTGCCTTGTTAACAAAATTGTCCCCATTGCCTATCCAGTCTAAGGCACATCTATAATTAGCCGCCAAAGAGTAATCTTCCAGGCAGGGGAGATTGACTCCCCCAAGTGAGGGTGGTTGTTTTAATTTAAACAATGCGATACGAGGACGTTTATTCGCCCATATAAATTTAGTAATGGCTTTATTTATTGTATGTATATCCTTTTTTGCTAACAAGAATGGGAGCATCTGTATTGGGTAAAGCAAACGCGGGAAAGACACCATTTTATACAGATGGCACCTACCCAAGTATGAGATCGGCAGGTGTTGCCATCTCGTAAAGTCCTCGATCATCTTATTAATGTAGTAAGAAAAATTTAAAGAATACAATTCCGAGGATCTAGATGACACACGTATACCAAGATACGTTATACAATCATGCTTCCATTTAAATGGAAACGTATCATCCCAACCCCCTCTCGCATCCCCACCCAACGCCAGTGCCTCCGTCTTATCAAAATTAATCAAAAATCCTGATATTAAATTGAAATTCCGCAAAGTGGTTAATAGTGAGGGAAAGGATGTTATAGGATCGCTAAAGTATAGTAAAAGATCATCCGCAAAAGCGGATACTGGTTTATGGTATGAGAGCCCACTTCTATACCCTTCCAGGGCACGTCATCTATAAATGTGCGTATGAGCGGATCCAAAGCCAGATTAAATAGCAAGGGGGAGAGGGGGCAACCCTGTCTCGTCCCCCTATGTAACTGAAATGATTTAGTGTTTAATCCATTAATCGTGATAAACGCCTGTGGTGCGGCATATAGAGTTTTAAAGATGTTAATAAACTCCGTACCAAAGTGTTGGGCCTGTAGGACTCGCAGTATATGAGACCAGGAGACGCGGTCAAATGCCTTATCGGCATCACAACTGACTATAAGGGCTTTTTGACACTCTGATTGTTTCGAGCTATGTATCGCTGCCAGCAAAGTACGTATATTATGTACTGAGGTTCTGTTTCGAACAAACCCATTTTGAGCAGGATGTAAGATTCGCTGCAGAATGGGTTGAAGTCGAGATGCTAACAATTTAGTAAATAACTTTAAGTCCTGGTTCAGTAAGGATATCGGCCTATAGGATTGAACATATTTAGGGTCTTTTCCCGGTTTCGGAAAGACCACTATTCTAGCTTCATCAAAACCGGTCGGGGCTGAATTTCCTTGCAATAGTGAGTTGAAAAGAGCTAGCATGTATGGTATCAAGTGGGGAGCAAGCATTCGGTATTACTCTGCCCCAAACCCGTCCGGGCCAGGGGATTTCCCTTTTTTCAATAATGTAATTAAAAATAATAATTCCGATTCCTGGACCGGTGCCGTTAGCGATGCTCTCTCTTCCTCAGTTAATACTGGGAGTCCTGCTTTTTCCAGAAATCTCAGACCATCTATTGGATGATCAGGAGGAGACTGATACAAAGTTTGATAATATCGTAAGAATTCTTCCGAGATAGCAGGGGTATCCATAACAGTAGAGGTAGAATCAGTATACAATTGGGTAATACGTGAAGGAGCAGAGTATGACCGAACTAAATTTGCCAATAACCGGCCCGATTTATTGCCAGTTCTAAAAAACCTGTTCCTATGAATATCATGAGAGAAACTCGATCGCTCGGTACATAGGGCATCATATTGTTGTTTTGCTGCAAGGTAGGCCTGGCGATTTTCATGTGAGTAGTGTGCAATGAGTATATCATAAGTTTTAGTTAAATTCTGACTAAGATCCTTTAATTGATTGTTAAGTGCCTTGCGTCTCCTGGAAACATATTCCATGATCTGACCACGTATTACTGGCTTCGAGGCGGACCAAAATAGATTTATGTCTTCAACATGTTCTATATTATCAGTCTTATAGTTTAGAAATGACTGTTCAAGATGCAGGCGAAAGTCCGAAGAGTTTTCCATGTAAGCTGGAAACCTCCAGTTGTAAGAGTGTGGTATAGGAGTGTCCAATCTTATAGTGAACCACACCGGAGCATGGTCCGAAAGGAGAATAGGATCTATCTGGGAGTGTACTACCTGTTGTAGAAGAGTATCCAAGATTAGCCAATAGTCTAGTCTAGACGAGGAGTGATGGGGATGTGAGTAAAACGTATACTCACGAGAATCAGGATGTTGACACCTTCAGGGATCACACAATCTCATCGAACTGGTCAGTAAGGAGAGCGCTGGGGTGGCGACTGAATCATGGGCGTTGGCGGAGGTAGTTCTGTCTAATCCTGTCGATTGAACACAGTTAAAATCCCCACCCATAATAATTGCGCCCTCTGCCCAGTCTTGTAACTTTGCATAAATATCCGTGAAAAAGTGGGCATTAGTGCCCGTGGGAGCATAAATGTTAGCTATTGTATAGGGCAAATCGTGTATAGTCAATTTCAAAAACAGATATCTTCCCTCCGGGTCTATTAAGCAGTCACTAATATTGTAAACAAGAAATTTGCTAAAAATAATCATGACCCCTCTTTGTTTAGATGTGTAAGATGCCGTTTTAAAGTCTCCTATCCAAGAATCTCTTACCACATTAGGGTCAGAGATTTTCCAGTGTGTTTCTTGTAATAAAGCTATATCTGGTCGTAAATGTTTCAGGTGGGTCAGAATTTTCTTCCTCTTTATAGGGGAATTTAAGCCCTCCACATTCCAAGTTACTAATTTAAGAGCTGTTTTGATCATTTTAGGGGGATTACCTATTGCTGTCATTTAACCGATGCCAACCCTAGGCCAAGTCATAAAATTAACAACTCTCTTTGGTGAACCTTTACCCGTCCCAGCGAGCGGGCAAGGGGAGGATGAATACCAGTCCAACAGGGGGAAATATAAACATATCACATTTAGTAGGAATATACCATGTGTGTTAACCTCAATCAGAATTCCAACAATTATCGTAAACCGTTTCAACATTATGTGAACCCAGGAGGATTTCCGACTGAGCCGCATCCCAGCATAGCATTGCAGAACATAATCATACCAGAGTAGCCAAAGGGATGTCGGACCAGAAGGCCGTCTAATACTAGAGCATTTTAAAAGCTGAGTAAAGATGAGAAAAAAAAGAAGTGAAAACAGTGAGATATAGAAAAGGAATGAGGATAAGAAAAGGAGGGCAAGTGAACCAAAGAAGAAAAAAATAAAACTAAAGAAAAGATTTACTACGTGAAGTTTCGTCTTACAAAAATACCTACAAATGCTATGAACCATTACATCATATGTAGGCACTAAACAACCTGAAATATGCTGAGTATATTCTGAATCAAATATGGTCATCTGTAACCTGAATGTTCAAGAAATTGGAGATGACATCGCAATGTAACTCTGTAGTGTCAATCCGCATCGTCCATCCTGGACGAGCGAGAAGAAGCCAAAGAGTCCACAAAGTTTTTTGCAGCTTGCGGGGTGTCAAAGAAGTAGGATTTTCCAGAGTATGAGACCCTCAACTTGGCAGGATACAGTAATGCAAATCGAAGTTCCATCTCGAACATGCGTTTGCATATCGGGGAAAACTCTCGTCGCTTTGCAGCCACCATATAGGAGAAGTCTTGAAAAAGTAGGATCTTGGATTCCTGGTATTTGAGAGTGGAACGTTTTCTATAGGCATCAAGCAGACGAACTTTATCAGCGTAATTTAGAAACCTCATGATAACCGGTCTGGGCCTATCTTTAGTAGTTTGTCGATCAGGACCAATACGGTGAACACGTTCGATCAGCATTGATTCGGAGTCTGATACACATTTTAATTCTCTCGGCAGCCATTGAGAAACCAGATTCATCAGTTCGTAAGGTTTCACCGTTTCTGGCAGCCCTATAAGGCGTACATTACTTCTTCTGTTTCTGTTCTCTAAATCTTCAAGTTTCTCTTGCATGGACGTCACTATTTTATCTTGTTCAGAGAGCGCCGTTTTAGCCGTTGTTAGATCATCCTCAAGGTCCGAGATTCTTTGCTCTGCCTCCGATAAACGTTGGTCATGATGATTCAACTGGGTAAGGGCTGAATCCAATGAATCTTTTAAAGGGGCTAATTTTTTATCCAAGAGAGAAGCCAGATTGTCAGTGATCTCGTGCGTTGTAAAGGATTTGGCGGAGTCCTTTGTTGTAGTAAGTGATGAGCATCTCAATGGACTATTATTAGGACCAGACGCCGGTGACTGAGGACTGTCCGCAGGAATATTGTCACGGCCCCGACCTTTGTTTGTTTGTGAACCGCGGGGATTTCTGGGAGTTTTAGCCATGTATTTATCCATTATGAGGAGCGTATGGCATAAAAAGGGTAGTAGGATAAAATAAATGAACTGCAATATAATTTCACACCAGCCGGGGGAGCTCCAATTACATAAATTAAGGCTTGTCAGCAGATTTTATAGGCATATAGCCTCAGGACATCCACTGTTAATAGGTCAGGTGACCAATAATGACAATCACTTAACAGTAATAGTCAGTTATCTGTAGCAGTTAATATTTCAGAAGGGGGGGGACAAATAATAAGTATTATTATATATATATAAAATAAAATAAATAATAATAATTGCAGAAAGATATGTGTTGTGTGGAGGCAGAGTACCTTTCTGCCCCCTTCAGCTCACCCCCACCACAGGTCTGGACTGGCAGCAGAAATCGAAGCTTCCCTGGTCAGGACATTAATATGTGTCACGGCTGCTGGTGGCAAGGGATTGCAGGCTTCTCCATTTTTTCCCTTTTTCAAGATGGCCGCCGGGAGATGTGTAGCCCGAGGAAGTGACCAGGGGGATCCAGCAATTGAGCGGGTGAGTGTGTGAGGTATGCAGGAGGGGGGCCAGGACCCGAACCGCCGGGTAGCGCACTCCCGGGAGGTAGAAGTGGTAGCGCTGTAGCCGCGGTCACGAGCGGGGCGGGAAGCTCCGCTCCATTGCCTTGGAGACCCGCGGCCAGCGCCCGGTGCACTCGAGGTCCCGGCTGTGAGGAGAGAGGTGGGCCGCAACCTGCAAGGACATTCTAAGCGTCCCCCGGCTCCGCAACCCACTTCCTCCTGTCCCCTGTCAGCAGTAGAGGAGTGAGAGAGGCCGTGGGGAAATCCAGTGGGTTGTGTGGTATATTTAATACACTATTTCAAGGACGCCGTGCAGGAGCAGCTCCAAGGCACGTCCTTCTCCCCAGCCCGTCAAGCCACGCCTCCACCTCCCTCTTCTTAAATCAAGGGAGCAGGGTTGGATCCTTTTCCTGGACCAGCCATGTGACCTTTACCAGGTGCGATGCTGTTTCCTTCTTCTCTCCTAGATAATCCATCAGCGTTGGTATGCTCACGGCCCTTTTTGTGAGAGATGGAGAAGTTAAAACTTTGCAAGGCAAGACTCCATCGTAGTAATCGCCCATTGTCCCCAGCTGTCTTTTGTAACCAATGAAGTGGATTGTGGTCAGTCACCACTGTAAATTCTCGTCCATAAAGGTACGGTTGTAACTTTTTCAAGGCCCACACAATGGCCAGGCATTCTTTCTCAATGGTGGCATAAGCCACTTCCCGATCCACCAGTTTACGGGACAAATATACCACAGGGTGGTCACGGCCATCCTCCCCCACTTGGCATAACACTGCTCCCAAACCACAACCAGAGGCGTCAGTTTGAACAA
This sequence comes from Pseudophryne corroboree, assembly GCF_028390025.1. Classification (NCBI taxonomy): domain Eukaryota; kingdom Metazoa; phylum Chordata; class Amphibia; order Anura; family Myobatrachidae; genus Pseudophryne; species Pseudophryne corroboree. The sequence goes on along the minus strand of NC_086444.1, from coordinate 58,734,968 downwards.
TGAACTTCTTGGAGAAGTCGGGGGCAGCTAGTACTGGGGCACTGGAGAGGGCTTCTTTCAGGGCCACAAATGCACTCTCACACTCAGGGGACCATGCAACCTGTCTAGCATATTTCTTTTTGGTCAGGTCAGTCAAAGGTTTGGCCAATGTGCTGTATTGGGGAACAAACTTCTTATAGTAGCCAGCTAGTCCTAAAAATGCTCTTACTTGTTTCTGATTGGAAGGTCTTGGCCAGTTTAGAATGGCTTCCACTTTAGCTGGCTCTGGTCTAATCTTACCCCCTCCCACTCGGTGACCCAGATATTGCACTTCAGCCATTCCTATTTGGCATTTATCAGGATGGATGGTTAACCCACCCTGCTGAATACGCCTGAGGACCTCGGCCACATGTGATAGATGGTCTTCCCAGCTAGAACTAAATATAGCTATGTCATCTAGGTATGCTTGTGCAAAATCCTGACACCCTTCCAGCATTACATCTATAGCTCTTTGGAAAGTGGCCGGGGCATTCTTCATGCCAAAGGGCATCGCCAAAAAATGATAAAGCCCAAATGGAGTGGTAAACGCAGATTTTTCTTGGGCCTCAGGACTTAAGGGGACCTGCCAGTATCCTTTACTAAGATCTAGAGTGGTTACATAGGTTGCTCCCCCTAATCTCTCCAACAACTCTTCCACCCGGGGCATGGGATATGCATCTGTGACAGTCACCTCATTCAAACGTCGGTAATCCACACAGAATCTGGTGGTCCCATCCTTCTTGGGAACTAACACTACCCCGGCTGCCCATGGACTATTGGACTTCACAATAACCCCTAATGCCAGCATCTCATCCATCTCCCTTTTTAGGCTGCCTGCTACCTCAGGCGTGACTCGGTATGGTTTTTTGCCGGATGGGCTTGACCTCCCCTGTATCTACCACTTGCTGAGTGAGGGTTGTGGTCCCTGGAATACATGTAAATTGCAAAACCTGGGCCATTAACACCTCCCCCATGTCCTGACGCTGGGCAACACTAAGTTTTTCCCCATATTGGACTGCCTCCAATCCTATGCCCTTCTTGCATTCCTCTAACAAATCAGGTAAGGGGTCTAACTCAGGGGCCTCCATGGGGGGACAACATACTACCATTGCTGCTACATTTCTTTCCACATAAGCTTTGAGACGATTAATGTGGAAATTTCTGACTTGTCGGCCAGCCTTATCCAGGGCCACAATGTAATTCACTGGGCCTGACTGTTTTACCACAGTATAAGGGCCATCCCAGGTAGCCTGTAATTTATTCTTACGTACAGGAATAAGCACCCTTACTTTCTGTCCCTCGTGTAATTCCCTGAGTCTGGCATTCTGATTATACCATTCAGATTGGCGGGCCTGTGCCCCTTGGAGATTTGTTTGTGTTAAGGCCATTAACCTCACCATCCTTTCCTGCATCTGTGCCACATACTGCAGGATGGTTTGACCATGATCAATAAAGCTTCCTTCCCAGCTTTCACGGACTAGATCTAGTGGTCCTCTGACCCTGCGGCCATACAACAATTGAAAGGGGGAATACCCAGTAGAGTCTTGTGGCACTTTCCTATATGCAAACAGGAGCTGCTGTAGTGCATTTTCCCAGTCCCTCCCCTCTGACTGCACATAAGCCTGCAACAGGTGTTTGAGGGTTCTATTAAATCTCTCACATAATCCATTAGTCTGTGGGTGACAGGGGGTGGTCCTTAATGGACGTATTCCCCATTTTTCCCATAATGTCTGTAACAATTCCCCCTGAAATTGGGCCCCCTGATCCATTACAATCTCTTGGGGATAGCCCAGTCTACTAAATATGTCACTCAGGGCCTGAGCTACATGCTCTGCATCTATAGAGGAGAGTGCTACAGCCTCGGGATATCGAGTTGCAAAGTCTATGAGGGTCAGAATATATCTTTTTCCTGAATGACTAGGAATCTTAAGAGGCCCGACTATATCTACGGCTACCCGCTGAAAGGGTTCCCCAATTATAGGTAAAGGATGTAGAGGGGCTCTTTGTGGTACACCTCCTAACCTCTGACAGGTATCACAGGAGGCTCGATAATGCTTCACATCATGGGATACCTTGGGCCAAAAAAAATTTCTCAAAACTCGAGCAAGAGTTTTCCTGACACCAAAGTGTCCAGCTGCTGCTATGTCATGGGCTAAGGTCAACAGCTGCTGTCGATATCTTTGGGGAACCACCAATTGCTTTAAGGCACTGCCATGGTCCAGATCCTCACTATGAGGAGAAATTCTATACAACAGCCCGTTCACCCATCCTACCTTATACCCTTCAGAGTCAGAAAACCCACTATCTGCTGCACTTCGAAGTTTGGCTAAGGTGTGATCAGTTTTCTGTAGCTTTCTGAATTCACTTCTATCTACCTCCCCCAAGTCAACTACAGTACTCCTATTTCTAAACATATCCTTCTCAGTGATAGGCATACTCACCACCTGTGGATTGGGTTCAGAAGCAGTAGTGTGTTGGATCTGAGTGAGAGTGGGCCCCAGGGTGGACGAAGATGCAGAGTTTGTCTCTGTTGAGAGGGTCATTCTCCGGGCTTGGTTCCTGGTCACCACTTGAACAAAATGTGTGACCAGTCCCTGTCCTAGGTCATTCCCCAGAATGACTTTTGCTGGCAGGCCGCTAAGAACTCCTACATCCACAGGGCCATGGTCTGCCCCCCAGTCCAGATGCACTCGGGCTACTGGGATATCTCGAACTTGATTCCCTGCTGTGGCGATTCTAACCCTTTGGTCCTCAAGGATCTTGTCTACCGACACCAGGTCAGGTTCTATGAGGGTAAGGGAGGCTCCTGAATCTCTCAAACCCTGGACCTCCTGGTCATCCACCCAGACAGACTGCAAATGACCTTTCATGTTTCTGGGAGTTTGGCGTCCCTCCTCCACTACCAGGTCCACCACATACACACCATCCATCACCTCTGGTGCATCAGGATGGGGATATTCCCTTTCAAATCCCCCCACTGGTTGGTAGACCACATTAACTGGGGCAGGACGAGCTCCCACATAAGGTCCTCGAGACCGGGTGCAATCCTTCTGCATATGCCCTGGCTGATCACATCTGTAACATCTGCGGGGATAGGACTGTTGCACTAATGAGTGTCGAGGTGCGGCATCCCTCTGGTAAGCGGGGGCAGATAATGGTCTGGTTTTCTGGGTCTCTCTCATTCCCATTCTCTGTGTTCCTGGTTGCTGTACACTGGGTGCCTTCCATCTGACCCGGTTAGCAAGATACTCATCTGCCATTCGGGCTGCTGACTCTGGGTTTGGAGGTTTACGGTCAGCCACCCACTCTCGAACCTCTGGTGCCATTTTATTTAATAATTGTTCCAGTACCACTTCATTCAGGATTTGTTCAGGGGAATACACATGTCGTCCATCCCACCACTGCTGGCACGCTCTCTTCAGTTATCTGGCAAATTCAGCATGGGAGTCATCCCCCCCACGATTTAGTGTCCGGAATTTTGCCCGATAGGATTCGGGGGTGACTTGGAATTTTGCCAGCAGGGCTTTCTTCACCAGTTGGTAGTTTCCCACATCCTCATTTGCAAGCGATTGATAGGCTTGCTGAGCTTTGCCTGTTAAACTGGGTCCCACATAACAAGCACACTCCTCCTCATCAATCTGGTGCACGGTCATCAGTTTCTCAAACACCTGCAGATGAGTATCAATGTCTGTCTCTTCTTCCTTAAATCTGGGCACATCTCCATATCTTAGACGTGGCTTTCTGCTTTCTTCTTCTTGCACAGCCTGTCTAGCTGGTCCCTCCGGGTAGATATTTACTCCCAGCACAGTTTGTATTACTCCTGCCCTCTCCCTAGAGGTAGCTCTGTCCCCTAGGGCTTTCATCCACTGCTCCAATGTTTCAGGAGTTGCCTCTGGTCTCTGCATTCTCCCCATTCTTGTCCCCACTGCTGGGATTTGCTGTTCCTCCTCATCACTTAGAGCAATCTCCCCTGGGTGAGCTCTGTCAAACTCCAATAGTAGATTGATTAACACATCCTTTTGTTCAGTTCCATTACAGGGGATCTTCTTTAGCTTGCAGAACTCAAACAACTGCTGTTTCCTAGTCCTCCTGTAATATGTCTCTGCTTCCCTCAAATCTCCTATTGCAGCTTCACTAGCCATTCTTCCTGAGATGTCTCTTGGGTTATCTGATGGGACTGATGTTAATTGGCTACTTTTTACTAAAACCTGTTCCTGTAGAGCTTGGTGTATCTCTATACAGCACCTTATGCTCTTCCCACTGGACGGGACTGCGTGATCCCACTGCTGCCACCAATTGTGAAGACCAGGAGTATTAGAGCATAAACTCAGAGTGTACTCCAGGACTTCTGGGTCAGGTCACGCAGACAGGAGACAGATAAAGAAAAAACAATATATTTATTAGGTGTTTACTTAGTACAAGCTCTCTAAATCAACTATAAGATAAACACAGTTGAAATTAACCCCAGAACAACAGGTCCCAATAAACAGCAGTTTACCGTCAGACTTCCCAGCACTTTCCCACATGCTCTTGTCCGGATGTAGTATAATTGTGGAGGATCACAGGAGTTTCAAGCAGTGTTCATACAGCAGAGCCAACAAGTCTGCAAATCCAGAGAAAAGTGGGTAATCCAGTAGCCACAATGCTCCCAGGCCAAATCCTCAGCACACTAGCAGGAGCTGAGACTCCAAGACTAGTAGCTTTTAGAAGCCAAACTCACACACACCTGGTGATCTCTTGCCTTCCCTTTTTAAACAACATTCTAATTTCCACCACCAAAAGTCCCTCCTGATTGGAAGAGTTCCATGAAGGTCTGTAAAAGAGATGAGTCATGAGGAGATCCCTCCTGCTGTTCGCATGCCCCAGTGTCTGACTCAGTCCTAGGGGAGAACAATGGGATCTTGACACAATTAATCCCTTGGTGATGGGGGAAGATAGCCAGTCACTCCCTGTTTTATCCTTTTATAGTCATACAGTATGTGACCTCAGAGGGCTCCAACTGCTCCCAGCTTCCTGCTATAGGTGTCTAGTGACTGGTCCAGCATAACACATTACACCTGGCCCTGTTTAAGAACAATAGCTACTACAACATAGTCAGAATGGACCTTGGACAGTATATTCTGTCACACATGGAGCGCATTTCCATCACTCAAACCCGGATGCAAGTTCGTTCCAGCCCCCATCTCTATCTTACTGTATGGCCTAAAGTATCTATATCAAAGTATTAAACTTATAGGAGGCTATTTATATAATTATATAAGATAGTGGAAATGGACACAGGGTGCACATACAGTCCCCTCATCTAGGTGGCACTAAAACCAACTCCATGTTGTGTAATGGGATACACAGCATGGGATCCAATATACATAGTTAATTATTTTATTTTGTTTTTATATAAATTCCCCATATATATTTTTCTTTCTGAAAACCACAATTGTACTAAAAACAATCCCAATAATATCCTAAAAAAAGCTACAAACCACTCATGGAAGCGGACCTTATTGCACAGAGCCCAAAACAAAAATAGAAATAAAAATAAAAAATAGAAAAAAGCGTGTTTAATTCAAAAAAACACCATATTGAATACCATCATTTAGACCTCTTGGTCGCGTTGTATCCAGTCGGTAAATCCAGCTTGCTTCCCGTTTCAGAAGCATTTTACCACGGTCACCACCCCTTCTCGGTTGGTCCACTCGATCAATGATCATGCTCCTTAATGATGCCAATGAGTGACGAGCTTTCACAAAATGTCTGGCAACTGGTTTATTGGAGCCCCCACTCTCCAGTGCAGATCTAATTGATAGGCGGTGATTCGCCATCCTCTCCCGGAATGGGCGAATGGTCTTACCCACATATATCAAAGAACAGGGGCAAGTGAGGATATATATCACAAAGTCAGAAGTACAGGTGACCCTGTGTCGTATGTATATCTTTTTTCCGGTATGAGGCTGATGGAAGAATTCACCAGTCATCATGCTCCTACATGTAGTGCAGTTGATGCATCTATAGCATCCCATCTTCTTAGGTTGTAACCACATGACTGGGGATTTTGGGGGTACTCTGTCTGGTTGCATTAAAATATCCTTCAAGTTTCGTGCTCGTCTGAAACTCATCAAAGGTTTCTCTGGTAATTTCTTAGTGAGCATCGGATCGGTCTTAATTACGGGCCAGACCTCCCTAAGTGCCTTCCGTATACTTGGACCAGCAGTGTCAAATGTGGCGGTGACCACAACGGGATTTTTAACTTTATGTTTGTTGATATTTCCTTTGATAAAGATTGTCTTTGCTTTTCTCATACATCTATTTACCGTCTGTAGATTATAACCACGAGCCAAGAAGCGATCCTTCATTTCTCTCAATTGGGTTTGAGCCATATCTTCATCAGAGTTATTCCGTAAAACCCTAAAAAATTGAGAGATTGGCAAATTTTGTTTTAAAGGGCCAGGATGATGGCTCTCAAAGTGCAATAAAGTGTTTCGGTCCGTAACCTTCCTGAATAGTTTATAGCCATATCCCAGTTCAGTGGCGTAGACACTTACATCTAAAAAATCAATAGTCTCCCTATGGTATTGCATTGTTAAATGAATCGGAGAATCTAAATCATTCAGATGTTGTACCATTGTTAGTAAGGACTCCTCAGAGGAGGTCCAAATTAGAAATATATCGTCGATAAATCTACGATAAAAAGCGATACTATCCCCAAACGGCGGGATGATGTTTTCATTTTCATAAGCATCCATAAATAAATTTGCATAAGATGGCGCTATATTACTACCCATCGCGGTTCCCGCCGTTTGGAGATAGTACCGCCCACCAAAAGAAAAATAGTTATTAGTTAAGGTCAATCTAAGTAACTCAATCAAAAAGTCAATAGGAGGTCCCCCTCTATGCTTATCCACCAGAGCTCGTCTGATTGTATCTATACCGGCTCCATGAGGTATTACGGTATAGAGAGAGGTGACGTCCATGGTGACCAGGATCCCGTGTGATTCATGAGGCATCAATTTCAATAGTCTCAAGAAATCATCAGTGTCCCGTAAGTAACTCTTAGTCTGTTTAACACAAGTCTGTAGAAAACTGTCCACAAATTGTGCTATTGGTGAATATAATGAATTCTGTGCCGAAATTATTGGACGGCCCGGAGGCCTGTCCAGTGTTTTATGAATTTTCGGTAGTAAGTAAAGGATTGGACAAATTGGATATTCCGTTTTGAGGAAGTCCAGTGTGTCCTCATCTATCCAATTATTGTTCAAAGCACTATGTAGCAATGAGTCCAATTGGTTTTTAAATGGTATAGTGGGATCACATGAGAGTAGTCTATACGTGTCTTGATCTGCCAGTTGTCTATATGCCTCGGCCTCATAATCACAGGTATCCAAAACCACCACGGCGCCACCCTTATCAGCCGGTCTTACAGTAATAAGTGGATTGTTCTTAATCTCACCAATTGCTTTTCTCTCTAAGGGGCTCAGATTATATCTAATCCTCGTCTGTTTTCTCATGGAGTCTCTTATATTATGATCCAACATTCTCGTAAAAGTTTTTATGCTGGGGTTGTATGATGGAGGGTCATAAGTGCTCTTTTTCTTAAATGTTCTAACTTCCATTAATGATGGATCAGTCTGTTGAAACTTCTCAGCAAGTCTTAACTTACGGCCAAGTTTATATTTATCCACAGACCAACCAAAGTCGTTAAACTTAGGGGTAGGGATAAAACTAAGCCCCTTCGATAATAGGCTCCTTTCAGCCTCTGTAAGTTTATGAGTTGATAAATTGATCACTGACCCTTCTGATTTTTGTTCTGTCTCTTTTTCTCTTTTATATTTGCCCCGCCGGAGGTGGGGACTTCTGCGTTTAAAGACTGTCCCCCTGGTTTTGCTCGGGTACTAGCCCGTGGGAGTGGTGGTTTAGTATTAACTTGGGAGTCAGATGAGTCCCTTTCTGAGGATGAGAAGCTATCAAATTGAGATTGATTTTGTCTATATCTGGTGTTCCTAAATCTAAACGAGGAAAGTTGTTCATTCCCCGTGAGCCATCTATATACCCTGTGATCTTTATAATCACGGTCAACCTTCTCTAATTTTGTTCTCTTAAACGTAACCAGTTCTTTCCGATACTTGTCTATTTGCTGCTTCAGTTTAGTAACCCATTGTTGTGATAGATCACCCTGTAGGGCCTCAATTGCATTCAGTTTAAATTGAGCTATCTCACCCCTCACCTTTTTCAATTCCACACCTACCTCCTCAATAACAAGGAGCAGTAAATCGAATGAACATTTGTTCAGGACTGAACACCATTTACTGCAGAAAACTGGGTTACTCCTCCCAATTGTAGGAACATTCCTAAGGCGAAAGCCCCGCGGAATCTGTTTTTTTCTGAAATAGTCAGATAAAAATTGCCCATGTAAGAGGAGATCTATCTCCCTCTTTTCTAAATTCAATAGTTTATGGTATGTGTCCTATAAGTTTAATACTTTGATATAGATACTTTAGGCCATACAGTAAGATAGAGATGGGGGCTGGAACGCACTTGCATCCGGGTTTGAGTTATGGAAATGCGTTCCATCTATAGGATATGACAGTGGTGGTGGAACGCATCATTGTGAGTCCATCTATACACATGCCCCGCGTATGGTGGAACGCACTCGCTTCCGGTTTCGGGAGCGGAAGTGCGTTCCATTCACAGGAAGTGATGACGGCGATGGAAAGTGCAGCCGTGAGCCGGGTTGCACATACTCCTAGCTGCTCGTGCTCTATTAGAGATGGATGGCGGCAGTGGAACGCACGCCGCCCAGCATGTGGAGATATATGATCCTATGGACACAGGTATGCCATTAACAGACACACTTCTATAGGTGAGCTTAAATTTTTTTGTCAAGGTATGTGTCAGATGTAAATATTTGACTACTCACTAGTGTGATACTCAAACAGTTAAAATGAATTTTTATTGTGATTGGTTGATGTTAATTGGTGGGTGGGCACATACTGGGTATATATGTCTGTCTTTTTCAATATGTATTAATCCTGACAAAGGTCCAGGTGAGGACCGAAACGTTGATTACTCTGTCTGGTATGAAATTATAAATTAAAACTCTGCTTAAATGAAGACTGGTGAGTGCTCCCACTTTTTGCCTATATATATATATATATATATATATATATATTAGAGATGAGCGGGTTCGGTTTTACTCGGATTTACTCGGTTCTCAAAATGGCATATTATTGGCTCACAGTGTTTTGGATAGCCAATAAGAAAATTCCGGATAAAACCGAACTGGCGTTAATTCTGGCGTTACATCTGAACCCGCTCATCTCTGCTATATATATATATATATATATATATATATATATAAAATAGGCAGGCTGAATACTAAAAAAACAACAGTTTACACACTTTTAAGTTATTTCTATTTACTGTCACGCTAGTGTGACACACAGTCAGCCTTTCTTGGCCGCCTGATCAGTGCTCCTGTGCTGCATGCGAGTGCTGCCGGACCCCGAGCCTGGACCCGCTGCGGGATACGTACATTGAAGGAGACGGAGCTATGAGTGGGAATCCACTGAGTTTACTTTCAGTCTTTTGTGCGCGCTAAAGCAGAAGCTGTTCACAAATGCTGCCACGATTGCGGCAGCCGGTCCTTCACAGATGTGGTAAGTGCAGGCCGCTGATGGTACCACCTGACCAGCCTAGGGTAATCCGTTCCGGAGTCCTGCTGTCAGTGTGTGAGCGGAGTGCCGGACATTAAGGGATGTCTGTGTGCACCAGGCACCCCCCATGCGCACGCCTATGGGCATGGCCACAAAATAGTATCCCCATTTCAAATTACGCCATACAGTAGCACAATCTTATCCACATTACATTGCACCTAATAGTGCTGCTTATACATATAATGCCCCCATTAGTAGTGACGCTTATACATAATGCTCCCAGAAGTGGCTCCGCTTATACACATAATTAGGGTTACCACCTCCATATGCGCATGCAGGGGGGGTTTCCGAGTACCTGGCTGACTGTAGGTGGAGCTGCAGCGTCAGCGCTCAGCCCCTCCTAGGCAGTTCCCATGTGAGACCTGCTGTCCTGGGGCTGCTTGTGTCTTCTGGAGCCGCTCTACCTCGGGGAGACAGGTGTGTGTCTCGCGGGTGAAGGGGGTCGATCTTTAATACACGATGGCAGTTATATTCATTTTGTACAGAACCGGAGATATCTGGCTGGGAAGAGCAATTAACAGGCTCCGATCGGACTGCTTAGAAGTCGGATATCTCAGGTTCCCTAAGTGCCGATTTAAAAAAATCTAATACCCCTATAAGCCTAGTGCCATTAGACTCCTGGGGCCCTTGGGTAAGAGCCCATACTAAAATACGGCCCTGCCTAGACATTTCTCCAGCAGCCTAACCATAACCTCCCAAACACAGCCAAACCTCTTAACCCCCCCCCCCACACACACACCCTAACCATAACCAGACCCTGCAGCCTAATCCTAACCTCCCCCCACAGCATATCCCTAACCAGTCCACGCAGCCTAACCCTAACCTCCCCACACAGCCTAACCCTAACCTCCCCACAATGCCTAACACTAACCTCCCCCGCAGCCTAACCCATCCCCACAGCCTAACCCTAACCAGCCCACACAGCCTAACCCTAACCTCCCCCCACAGCCTATCCCTAACCAGTCCACGAAGCCTAACCCTAACCTCCCCACAATGCCTAACACTAACCTCCCCCGCAGCCTAACCCATCCCCACAGCCTAACCCTAACCAGCCCACACAGCCTAACCCTAACCTCCCCCCACAGCCTATCCCTAACCAGTCCACGAAGCCTAACCCTAACCTCCCCACAATGCCTAACACTAACCTCCCCCGCAGCCTAACCCATCCCCACAGCCTATCCCTAACCAGTCCACGAAGCCTAACCCTAACCTCCCCACACAGCCTAACGCTAATCTCCCCCGCAGCCTAATCCCACCCCACAGCCTAACCCTAACCAGCCCACACAGCCTAACCCTAACCAGCTGATAAAGCTAAATATTTATCTTATATAAAACCCTTTATGAGGTCTAAGAACACTGTACGCTATTTACGTATGGAGTACCGTAAGGGTACGCTCGTTGTGTAACAATCGCTTAGCCGTGGTCGAGACGCTCAAGCGTCACGTTCGCTCACGGCCAAGAGATCACAGGCAGGCACGCTATTGGCTGCCGACTAACGTAATGATTCGCTATAGCGTAGCGGCTGCTTGGGACCACGAGGAGATCACCAGCGGCGCAGACGCTCACAATGTTAAACCTTTATATCTAAACCATAAACAATGTAATATGCTGTAAAACCTTAGTGTAGAGATAGGGTGTAGATGCAACACAGTGTAACCTTATTAACTTGAAAGCTGTTTGAGCGTCACCGACGCTCTGAGAATACTTAACACTATAAGAAATACGCGGATACCGTGCTTAGGGTCCAACGCCTAATATATATATTTTGAATGTTATACTTGCAAAAGAATTAATACAATACAAGTCATACACTACAATATAACATAGACTACCTAACCAGATAACTACACATGAAATACAATACAATACTATTACGTTTAAGAGAATACGAGAGAAAGAGGAGAAGAGAGAGAGAGAGATATGGCCCATAACAACAAGAAAGACAATATGATTGCGGAGAAAACTTACGCACAAAGGAAACGATCGCATGCGCCTCTGGACATCCAGCTCCCGATTTTCAGCAATGATAACCGTTGAAGAGTGAGAGCTGGATGTGATCGGCTTGTCTATTTATGCCCCACACACAATACAATTCAATGGTCCCTACAATCTCATTGTTCATTGGACACAGGAATTCCTCCTCGCATTATAACAAAAGGTCATAGGTTGATTCATACAGGTGGGCTGTGACGATTTCCAACTGCTCAGGTGGGTGGGAAACTAGGTTTCCCGCCGCATGGATAAGTAAGTGCAAATAATAGTAAATGGACATAAACTTCTTATGTCCATAACTATTCGCACGAGCGATTAATCCGCTTCAAACCAACACCGGAATATTGCTAATTAAATACTCTTCCGATGGATACTAAACACCACTGTATTACTCCTGTCTGACCCTTCGTATCAAACAAAGGGGGATTTCTCTGTTCATGAACATTCTACATTAACCAAACTTTCAGATTCTATCAAAGGGACCATGATCTACAAAATACATTATATAGTGGAAATATGTAACGATTGAGTCGCACGCTACGAACACATGAACTCTACCGTAAATGCACATACCGCGCGCCCGCGGGTGCCCGCAACAGCGAGTATGCGCACGCACGGGAGAGCGCACGCATGCGCAGCGCAGACCTGTGTGAGGTGCAAATATGGCAGTGTGCATCGTGATATTTTTCTGACTTTGACAGTCCACCCTTTGGCAGTCCACAATAACTGCCACTTCCTAAAACATTTCAAAAAGAGAAAAATATATGTCAGGGGTTAATACATTTACATGGTTGGGTAGGGGAGGAGAGGAGAAGGTAGGAAAAGGGTATGACCTAGTGAGATAGCAGAAGCATGTGTGTATGAATCCGTGCTTGGGGGTCATGTATCATCGTGCCGTACGTGTTTTAAATCAAGCTTCGAGGCATTGCGAAGTATACATTTGAATTCCTTCTTATCCCGTGGTACGGGTCTGTGGATGGGCTGTCAAACTTTACCGAGCTCTTTTCGGCTGTGGTTGTAACAAATGGGGAGCACATTTTAGTTGATGATACATGAATGGGGGAATATGTGATTGCTGATATCTGTGCCTGTATTCCCTATCGACTATGTGTGTAATTACCTGAAGGTTGTAGAGATGAAGAAAAGACATAATTACGGTAAATGCAGTGGTATTCTATGTCAGGTAAATGAACATTTGTCGGTTGAAGTCTTGTTCGGTGTCTGTTGAATGCAGTCTTCTTTGTGCTTTTGCCCATAAGGTGCGAGCAAAAGCTTTGTCAATGTCCATAGATTTACAAAAGTGTTGGGCTAGCGTAATTTTAAAATTTCTAGGGAAACTGGGGATCTATGGCATAGTTCATCAAAAATCTGTGTATAAGGTTGTCAAAACTTCTTCTTTAATCCATCAGTTGTCTGTATACAGGATCATCAAATTCCTCGTCCAAGTGGGTCTTTTTACCTTGGAGAAAACGGAAAAACAGGTGAAAGAAACGGACCGTAGAAATCGCATTTTCATCACATCATTGTTTCTACATTTGGGTCATAAATCAAATCCATTGGAATTACAATTTCCTCACTCCTTAAACTCATCACCCTGGTACTTCGTTTGCACTTCGTTAAAGCCTGACCGCATCTAAATATCAAGCCAATCGTTATGATGACACCTAAGATACATAGGAGAAACTTCCCTACATCCATTATGACTCCTTGAGCCCATTCTCCTAAACCGGAGAACCAATTTCGCGGGTTCAACCATGACACCCAACCAGTCAGCTCATTACTCACAGCAGCAAGGGTGAGATTGTGTCTCCTGCGAAATTCCCACTTCAATTGGAGAATATCGTCCATCTTTTGGTCTATGACCTCGACCGGGTCCTCGGTACTATTTGTAATATATGTGCAACATTTCACGCCGTACTGCGTTGCCAGTGTGACACAATATCCACCTGTCACTGCCGTGAGATAATTGAGAATCATTCTATGCTGAACCAGTTCTGTTTTATAAGCTTGAAGTTCTCTTCCAGTATACCTAAACGTGTCATCATACATTTCTGTGATATTGTCTAACAAATTTGCGAGCGCAGATATGTATTTATAATTCAACACTCCTCTGGCGGTGCGAGTGATGTCTAACGCGATTAGAAACTGAATCCCGGTGGAGTCATGGATCATGTCAGAGGCCGGATGCTCTGTTCTTTCTATCAGGTGCCGTTTAACTACGTGCTCGTAATGGGTGTGAGTATAAGGAGCTTGGGCAACACGGTGTATATCTTTCATTTTGGCATGTGATACAGTCATTACTTCAGGCAATACTTTTCCAATATAACACAATCCTTCCGAGTTTGGGGCAAGCCACTTATACGCCTTCCTCCCGCATATGAAATATGCATCATTGGGGAGAACATATGGGACGGAGTAGGACATGACCATATTACACATCTTCCATGTGAAATCTCCTAATCCTAATTCTCCCATCTGTCTAGTACACGTATCAGCTTGTACGATATGTGCACAGTATCCTGGTGATACCTCTCCAACTCTCGTAATCCTATTTCCTAGGGTATACCTATATCGGAAAGATTTTCCTCTACTGGCTATGTGGCGTATAAGTTCTGTATCTGTCAGCATTCTATCTGCTCTATATGAAAAGGTCATGGTTTGGTTACTCCATGACACTTCCCAATTTCCCGGCTTTCGGGGATTGGAAATGTTAAAACATATGAGGGATCTATCCACATGATATTGGTGGAGCTTCAAACTAGGAGGACTGGAGATATTAAACCTCCTGTCCACCGGCCTCCCACCACTTAGCTCAAGTACCTCCCCTATCGTTAAAGGAAATGGTACTAGTCCTGATTTGCTATGACCTTGAGGTACTTGAGAGCATACCCAACAATCTGTTTGATTTAACACACTGCTCACTAAGGAGTGATAGTCACTCAATGGATGCCGGTCCATGTGGATATTAAAACTGGATTGGCATTTCTTGATGCACCCATCCTCAACTACATTGTCACAGAGCCTACAGATACAGTTTTCTTTTCAGCTAACAAATGTTTACAAATAACATGGCTGCTAGATCGTTTCCGGTACTCGCCTTTTGCTTGGTGGTTGTGTTGCTATTGGAAATTTACACCTCCGTCTCAGTCATCGGAACCTTTCTGGATCCTTTCTCGACCTCTCTGGTACTCTCGCCGGAACAGACTGCTCTGGTCAACATCATGGTCAACAGGAAAATCCAGATCACAGTCTCTTGGGGCAAGTCCATCTTACAGGAGGAGAAAAGAAGAAATTTGTAATGGGGGTACAGGAAAACAGTTTGAGGGGGAGAGAAACTTGTTACGATAATTAAGTTCTCTAGTCTTGTTGTTCTTCTTTTTCTGCTGTCATCTCAAAGGTGCTGTCTCTCAGTCTTCCAAACGAACATTCCGGTGATGCAATATTTCTTCCAAACCAGCGAACTTTCTGTAAGGAGCAAAAAATCTTGCATTACCATTTGCCTAACTGAGGTGTGACATACCATCTTTAAAACATGAAAACATGAGAAAGAAGAGAGAAAACAACAACAAAAAAACAAAAGAGAGAGAGAACAATTCATATATGTATATATCACATAAATCAACAGAGAACAACAACAGGGAAAAAAAACATTTTTCAAACATAAACGTTTTCTAAAACATTGTCAGATCATCAGGCTGTCATATCTACATGTCCAATGGTTTCCTTGCGCAGTCCCTCCCCTCAGCACTTCCATATTCCACTGTCTGTATCTGGCCAGAATACATTGATGCGGATAGGTCATGCTGGGGTTTGGTAGACTTCTGCAAAGACCAAGTATATATGCAATGTTTGAATCCTACCAATAATCGTCAGAGATGGGGAGAGAGAAAAAGAAACATTTCACAGATACATTTACAACGTTTCACCCGGTCATTCCTGTGTCTTCAGGGAATGACCTCCCAATTTATTAACTATAACCTCAGGCTTACCATCAGTCCTAATGATCACCTTTCCTGATTGCACATTATGGGTGTGGCTCAAAATTCTTCCTATATGATCCCTGTTTATAATTGTGTGTGTTATAATTTTGCTCATTTCTTGGTCTAGGGGGTCTGACTTTATGTGGGTTATTACAGTTGCTGGCATAATGCCCTTCTCTTCTACAATGATAACAAATCCTTGGCTTTCTCCATGTGCTAGGGGCCTGGGGTTTTGGTCGACTTGATGCCTCCTCTAGTGCTTGGATGCTCATTGCCATCAACCGTTCTCCCTGCGCTTCCCTGGTTCTTTGGATATTGCGGTCATGCTCGATAGCGGACTCTCTTAATGCAGCCACCGAGATGCCTCTCCAGTGAGGTATGGAGGTTTGTACCCTAATTGTTAGTGTGTCTTTTAAGCTGTCCATTAATACAGACACAGCTACCTCTCGGTGGTGTACATTAGTTTCAATGTCATCTAAACCAGTGTACCTAGCCATATCTTGCAGAGCCCGGTGAAAATACTCTGATGCGGATTCACCTTCTTTTTGTTTTATTGTAAAGATTTTATTCCACTTTACTACTGTAGGAAAATATACTCCTAACTGTAGATTGATTCTTTTTACATTATCTTGGTTATACTTGTCTGTTAGTGGTATTTCCTCATCTAGCTTACAATCAGCAATAAATTTCAATGAATCAACATCGGGGGGTAAACATGCCCTCAAAACTGTCCTCCAATCTTTGTTATTTGGCTCTGCAGTGTTTCCTAGCACTCTTATGTATTTTTGACAAGCAACTAAGTCTTTCCTGGGATCAGGAAATTCAGACAGAATTGTTCTTAATTCTGTTCGGGAAAAGGGGCAGTACATGGCGATGTTCCTGACAGGAGTGACTCCTGTAGAGTCAGTTTTCCCATTTGGTACTGCAATTACCCTGACAGGATTAAGTCCAGTAACGTCATTCTGAATTGATTCCACGATATGAGGTACATTTGTTTGTGCGTGATGTATAACACCATACGTACCTGTGGACACGACCTCACCTGACCCTCCGTTAGGGGGTTTGATTACAGTCTTTACCGATTTGGTCGCGTCCACCTGGATGTCTTGTGTGATGGCTGCTGGAAAAGGCTCCGACATTGTGCTGGGCTCACTTTCTTGTTGGTGTTCCTGAGGAAAGTTTAACATGGGGTGCGACTTGCATGGGTTAATAGTTGTACATTTAACACTTTTATTTTTATAAACCTTATTACATTTTACACTTTCATTTTTAATACAGTTACTAAGTGCCTTTTTATCGTACAACATTGTGCCTTTCTCCGCAACCATAATCCTCTCCATTGCCATGTCTCTCCTCTCAAGATGAAAGTTAGGTATGTAAGTTACATTTCTTTGCATTTCACTTTCCTGTTGCCATAACTGTAAACAATCATAATGTCTGATCCGTTGCTTCCAGGATTTTATGAGACAGATCCTCCGCCTTAAATTATGCAATACCTCTAAGTCAAAACTACCTATCCCCGGAAATGGTGCTTTATCCCCCGCAGTCATTCGTGTCCATTCATCACAAAAGGTCTCAGTGTGGGGACCATATCTCCCCCACATTACTAACCGAGCAGACCCTCGGGGTCTGCAAGCCTCTGCAGTCTGAACCCTGACTGCTGAACGTCCCTGTGTTGTGCACTTGGCTTCCATTGTGGACCTTACACAGAAAAACTTCCTAAAATGCACCAAACACAGTCTACGTTGGAAATCCTTAAAGCTCTTCCACTGAACTTCTTCTGCTCCGAGTACAACGAATCCGCCCCTTTTAGCAGACACGTGTAACCGTTACAGGCCCTATCTCTAGAGATTTTCCTGAGAAAATTCCCTTCCTTTTTCTTTACACAAATCACGCTTGCATGTGCTCCCTACAACACGTATGAGGGCAAGATTTACGTATGGATATACTACCTCATATCACGTTGCGTTATTGGTCACACATACAACCGTGCGGTCCAATCGTACCACTTATAGACACTTGTTTCCCATAAATGGTAGGATCATTGGAGTCTCCCTACTGTGCTCCAAAACAGCCAGAGCGTAATACAACGAAAACTTTATCACACTCTGTTGCACGTTTTCACTCAGACCGTGCTCATCACGTATTCACCTTGACCGTGATTCACCAAGACTTACTTCACCAAGATTTCACAAAGACTTCACCAAGAGGAGTTCAATACACTCATACCGTTTTCAACCCACTATCATTCTTATAGTTTTCTGATCAGAAAAATCATTTCCCGTAGTCTGATAGCTGTCCCCAGAGGCATTACAGTAAAGTAAGGTATTTAAACTAAGTTTTGGAAAAACTGAAATCAATTTGTGCTATTATCACGTGGCTATGCTATACCGCCCCCACTAAAACAATGCTATTGTGCGATTTGAGTTTCCGGTGGGCGTACCCAGACGCTCCGTTGCGTAATATACGCTGCGTGCGTCGGCCTTTGTGTTGTGTTCGCGAGTCTCAGCCTTTTGTTAGAGACACGTGTACGCTGGCCATACAAAAATACAATTAGCACGTTTATCAATGTAGATGATCTTTAACTGTAATCATCTACCAAGCACCACACAGGTCTTTCCTTGTATCTCAGGCGAAGCTGTGCGTGTGTTTTACAAATTACCCCTTAATGTATCGTTTTTACTCTTTTACTACCAATAGCACAAATCTTTCTCAGCACGTTATCAATTGTGAAATGGCAAACAGGAGAGTGACATGAAAATAAACGAAAAAGAAATGCAGCTATATGCGTGTGTACGCAAAACAGAAATAAAACAGTTTTAAAAGATACTAGCGTGTTGTTCTTACCTCCGGTTCCCGGATTCCTTCAGCACCCTTTACTAAGCGAAGCAGACGCTTATCCCGTCAGCACTGCGAAGAATATGATCTCCCGCCCTTTGCTGATGGATAATGTCTGCTGAAATTACCTAGCAGAGATATGTGAAGGACAGGACGAGCCGCCAATTGATAAAGCTAAATATTTATCTTATATAAAACCCTTTATGAGGTCTAAGAACACTGTACGCTATTTACGTATGGAGTACCGTAAGGGTACGCTCGTTGTGTAACAATCGCTTAGCCGTGGTCGAGACGCTCAAGCGTCACGTTCGCTCACGGCCAAGAGATCACAGGCAGGCACGCTATTGGCTGCCGACTAACGTAATGATTCGCTATAGCGTAGCGGCCGCTCGGGACCACGAGGAGATCACCAGCGGCGCAGACGCTCACAATGTTAAACCTTTATATCTAAACCATAAACAATGTAATATGCTGTAAAACCTTAGTGTAGAGATAGGGTGTAGATGCAACACAGTGTAACCTTATTAACTTGAAAGCTGTTTGAGCGTCACCGACGCTCTGAGAATACTTAACACTATAAGAAATACGCGGATACCGTGCTTAGGGTCCAACGCCTAATATATATATTTTGAATGTTATACTTGCAAAAGAATGAATACAATACAAGTCATACACTACAATATAACATAGACTACCTAACCAGATAACTACACATGAAATACAATACAATACTATTACGTTTAAGAGAATACGAGAGAAAGAGGAGAAGAGAGAGAGAGAGATATGGCCCATAACAACAAGAAAGACAATATGATTGCGGAGAAAACTTACGCACAAAGGAAACGATCGCATGCGCCTCTGGACATCCAGCTCCCGATTTTCAGCAATGATAACCGTTGAAGAGTGAGAGCTGGATGTGATCGGCTTGTCTATTTATGCCCCACACACAATACAATTCAATGGTCCCTACAATCTCATTGTTCATTGGACACAGGAATTCCTCCTCGCATTATAACAAAAGGTCATAGGTTGATTCATACAGGTGGGCTGTGACGATTTCCAACTGCTCAGGTGGGTGGGAAACTAGGTTTCCCGCCGCATGGATAAGTAAGTGCAAATAATAGTAAATGGACATAAACTTCTTATGTCCATAACTATTCGCACGAGCGATTAATCCGCTTCAAACCAACACCGGAATATTGCTAATTAAATACTCTTCCGATGGATACTAAACACCACTGTATTACTCCTGTCTGACCCTTCGTATCAAACAAAGGGGGATTTCTCTGTTCATGAACATTCTACATTAACCAAACTTTCAGATTCTATCAAAGGGACCATGATCTACAAAATACATTATATAGTGGAAATATGTAACGATTGAGTCGCACGCTACGAACACATGAACTCTACCGTAAATGCACATACCGCGCGCCCGCGGGTGCCCGCAACAGCGAGTATGCGCACGCACGGGAGAGCGCACGCATGCGCAGCGCAGACCTGTGTGAGGTGCAAATATGGCAGTGTGCATCGTGATATTTTTCTGACTTTGACACAGCCCACACAGCCTAACCCTAACCTCCCCCCACAGCCTATCCCTAACCAGTCCACGAAGCCTAACCCTAACCTCCCCACAATGCCTAACACTAACCTCCCCCGCAGCCTAACCCAACCCCACAGCCTAACCCTAACCAGCCCACAATCTCACCCTAGCCCCACCCTGCAGCTTAACCCTAGCATTTGCCCGCAACCTAACCCTAATCTCCCCCTGCAGCCTAACCCAAATGTTGACATTCTGACCATGTCAATTTGTTCCTCATTGCTCTATAACTATTGCCGTGGCAGTGTTGACGTTATGAATGTCAGCATTGTTATTGCTGACCTATTGACTACATCCCATACAGTGGGACAGATGTATTAAGCCTTGAGAAGGGATAAAGAAGTGATAAAGAAGTGATAAGTGTAAAGTGATAACGCACCAGCCAGTCAGCTCCCAACTGTCATTTTTCAAATCCGTAATCATTGGCTGGTGCGTTATTATCACCTTGCGTTTATCACTGCTTTATCACTTCTTTATCCACTAAAGTATTGCAAGGCGCCATTTGTGCATTATAGCCATCCTGAAAGCGTGATGTTAGACCATGGACACCAATTGCATGTGAACAGCTTAGACGATTTGCCTCTGAATGGGGGTTTGTGCAGTTAGATCACCCCCACGCCACCCAAAATCAAATGGTAAAGCTGAATAGGCAATCACGATAGTGTAGCTGGAAGTAATAATATAGACCCATGGAAGGCCATATTACAATGGAGGAATCAGGGGCACTGGCAGCTTTGCCGGGCCCGGTAATGACAGGGGGCGGGGTCAATGAGGGGCAGTGGCCATATAGCTTTATTGAAAAATTGTAATATACATAAATTTCACACCACACAGGGGGGAGGGGCGCCAGTGTCAGAACCAGTGGGCGACGGGCAAGCGGCAGCGAGAGGAAGGGCGCGATCGCTCCCCTTTCTATCATCACGGGTGAGAGGACTGGCTGCCGCTGAGCTGCCTCTGTCTCAGTGTGTGGTACATGGGGACTTGTCCAGTGTAGAACAGTAGATTTGCAGATTTCTAAGTTGGGGTATGATAAATCCGCTAAGGGATATGATAACTATGACCCTAAAAGTAATGGCATGAGCACCGAAAGCTCTAGACTCTCAGTTCTCTCATGTATCAGTTGCTTGGCGTGTTCCCACAATGAGATAATTTGAAGGAGCGAAAATGAAACTGTCACCGCCATTCCAATAAATCTCTGTGAGAAACTGGATCACTTCAGAAGGAAAAACATCTTTCCAAAAGTAAAACCTAATAATAACTTGTTAATCAGTTTACTTAAGTAGCATTTAATCAGCGTTTAATCTAGTGGATAAGGATAGTTCAACTATTATCAGCATTAGTCACAGCTGAGTATACTATTGTCAAGTTGTCCGTTTATAATTGTGTCTTTAGGTCAGAATAGTAAATACAATCAGTTGACACGACGGATAATGCACTAATTATCAAGGGAGGACCCAACCTATATATGAGGCCCTTTAGCTCAGTCTGTTCCATGGCACTCAGCCGTCTCCTCTAGGATTTGGGTGGGAATGGAAACTCACAAACATTATTTCCATATCCTCTTCTCCCTCATATATAGATATGTCCTCATTAGTAGCGGATCTTGCCACGGGCAAGCAGGACTTTTGCCCGGGGCGCCGCCTTCTGGAGGGCGCTGGCGCCATCCGGAGGGCGCTGCACCATGGCAAGATCCGCCACTGCTGTGCCCGCCGCTGCCCGCTGTGTCCCCTGGCTGTGCGGCTATGTCTCCTGTGAAGGGACCTAGATGCGTAGCGTCTAGTTTCCCTTCGTGGAGAGGACCTTTGCTGAGAGGTGCGCGATGATGTCGCGCACCGCACAGCAAAGGTCCTCTCTACGAAGGGAAACTAGAGGAGGACCTTTTGCTGTGCGGTGCGCGATGACGTCATCGTGCAGCGTTCAGCATTTAAGCGGCGCTACTACTGTACAGGGGGCGTAACTGACCACGCCCCCTGTATTAAGCCACGCCCCGTTTCCTGCCCGGGGCGCAGACAGGGCTCGAACCGCCCTGGTCCTCATACACTGGGCATCTTTACACCTTACAGTGAGAGACTCCCTGCATGACTGAGATACTCCGAGAGAAGTAGTGTGCTATAGTCGTCTAAAATTTTGCCTTTTAGTTGAATCCAGTAGCGGGTCTTGCCACGGGCAAGCAGTACTTTTGCCCGGGGCGCCGCCTTCCGGAGGGCGCAGGGCGCGCACCAGGGCAAGATCCGCTGCTGCAGTGTGTGCCCCCCCAGCCCCCGCTGTCGCCCTGCTGCCGCTGGCCGCTGGGAAGGGAAACTAGACGCGTACGCGTCTAGTTTCCCTTCGCGGAGAGGTCCTTTACTGTGCGGTGCACGATGACGTCATCGCGCACCGCACAGCCAAGGTCCTCTCCACGAAGGGAACTAGACGCTACGCGTCTAAATTCTCTTTGTGGAGAGGACCTTTGATGTGCGGTGCACGATGACGTCATCGCACACCGCGCATCATTCCAGTCTGTACAGGGGGCGTAAATGACCACACCCCCTGTATGAAGCCACGCCCCCAATGCCGCCCAGGGCGCCAGAAGCCCCGGAACTGGCCCTGGTTGAATCATAAATGCAGGGAAAAGCCACTCAGATTGTGGCTAGAGACACTAGACTGTGACATTAATGGCACAGGAATTGGTTTTACATACATACAAAGTCGCAGATGGAGCACAACTGAACTTGGCGTGAGGTGAAGCCGTGGCTGCTTGCATCGGAATCCTTCTTAGGGGGGGTACACGATAGGCGATTTTAGCCTAAAAAATAAATGATAACGACATAAATGTCGTTATCGTTTATGTTTAGGCTGAAATCGCCCAGTGTGTATGGGGGCAATATAGGTGACCGATGAATGATGAGCGCTCCTGTACAATGTTCAGCGATTACTAATATTGAGCTGACATACAACTCAACCGTCAATGTCGGGTTGAGCTGCATGTTCGGGAATGCCGGCGGTGACGCCGCTGAACGTTATCGTTGAACGATAACGTTCAGTGTGTGCGCACTTTTTAGAACATCTACGATCATTTACTCTGACATGCGGGGGGACGCCCAGCCCAGGGCTTGTCCGCCCCGCATGTCAGGCCCTGCCCCCTTCCGCACAGGTACAAAAGCATTGCACGGCGGCGATACTTTATACCTGACTGGTAGCTCCCTTCCAGCGCAGCTCCTGCGCACTGGCAGGGGGCTAACGGCCGTCCTCGGTCGCAGCGGCTGTGTGTGACATCATGCAGCCGACACGGCCTGCCCACCCAACGGTCCAGACACATCTCCGTTATCCAGACCTCGCCCCGCCAACAGCGTTCTTACGCCATTGGCATGTCCCCTCCCTCGACTGCCTCTGTCTGTCAATCAGGCAGAGGTGATCGCACCAGTAAGATGCTTTCTCACATGCGCAGTGCGCCCGGCGCACGTGCGCACTGCGCATAGTAATTCAGACTGCAATCGCTGCCACTGCTGCAATGCTGTCTGAATTACCCCCTATATCGTTGAACACTATATCGTTCACTGATATAGTCGTCCGTCGCCAGCATTTCACAATCGGGTAGTGTATGACTGGTGGTTTTGCGTCAACTAACCCATTCAACCCATGCCTTCATATCATGAATAGCATGCCCAATTATGGGGGGGGGTATCCTATTAGCTGCGATAATGCAATTCGAGATCACGGGTAATGTCATCGCACCTATCTCCCAAAATATCAGCTTATCGCCTTATAGCGCTCCCGTTTATCACACCTATCTTATTTCAAATCCAGATAACGGCAATTGCATGATAATTCTAGCCGGCAAAAGTATAGGAAAAAATGGGAAAATGTGCCTGTCCTCCCAGTGGCGTAAGTTTGTCCCAGTTGCCCGGAGGCAAGAAAAATATTGGTGCCCCCCCCCCTTATATATCTTCCATAAGCCAATAAGATGCCATTTTGAAATCCGAGTAAAACCGAACCCGCTCATCTCTAATTCTAACTATATGAAGCTACTACAAAACCCGTTGCAACTAGGCAGATCTATGTAGGGGTCCAGCCACACACTACATAGATCTGCTCAGTCACTCACAATGCTGATTATTTCTCTGACAATTAATTTGCAAGCATCATATCCAGGATTAGAACACACAAGCTTTTACACTGGAAGCATGCACCTTACTGGTGGAGATATTTGCTCTGCATAGGAAGTATGAGAATTCTAACTATGTGAAGTTACTTGTAATTGTCAGAGAAATAACTTCATATAGTTAGAATTCTCATGTTTCCTTTATAGGAGCAAATAGCTTCATGAGTAAGGTGTCTGCTTCCAGTGTATCTATAATAAAGAGGGTGTGATTTGTAAGGTATAGTGACTAGTGGGGAAGTCGGCTACAGAAGAGATACCGGCTGCTGTCAATTAACTTAATTGATTAATGTCGCTGAACACACGGAACAGGAGGAGAGGTGCCCCCCTTCAAAGCAGGAGCCCGGCGGCAGGTGACTCCGTTGCCTCCCAGAGTTCTGCCTCTGTGTCCTCCCCCTCGAAATGCCAAAATAATATTAGAAAACATTATAGAAGTTTGTTAATGGCCATAAGATAACTAATTGGTGTCATTAAATCAGGTCAAATGGCTGTTATATGCATTTTTTTTAAATACTGAAAAATAATAGAAATTTTTTCGAGAAAATTAAGTGCTCTCACTAAATTTGGGCTACATAAAAATAGGTATATATTGGGTCATTTTAGGGAACTTTTAAAAACAAGTGGAAACGGACCGATTACTCCCACCTGCAAGTCTAAGCACACTTATCTCACTGATAAAGCACCCCAATATACTTGTCCGATACCTTGTACCCTAATTTCCATCACTTTTTACCACAAAAATTACATATTATTGGCCTATTAAAAATAATTTTAAACTTTTAAGTGCCTAATTAGTCATTCAGGGGGTGTCCCAGGGGTTCAGAGCCAAATCCCAAAATTTTTAGCTTAAAATAGGGATTCTGCACTACTTATGCCCTGCTGAGAGATAGTGAATAGAAATCCATGATAAACCCTATGGAGACTTATTGTCGATAACTTGTTGCCGCTAATAGAATTCCGAATTATCGCATTTCCGATAATTTATTGCTAAGCCGCAATATAGCGGCTAATAGGATGTGTATATATATATATATATATATATATAAAACCTTCCAGTATATGCCGGCACTCAAATCTCACCGTCAGCTGGCTCCGGTGCCCGTTAAAGCAAAACAATAGCGGTCCAATGGAAAACGGCACTCAGAGAACATACATCGTAGAAAGAAGTTTTAATTCATCACATTGACGTTTCGGGGCAGCAAGCCCCGTCCTCAGAATGAACAGAAATAAACAGTAAAGACACTTACCACTATAAATAGAGGCCCACACCGACAGCGTCTCCTCCCCTCACTTTCTCCTTCGCGTCCCAGTCTCTCTGCACCTTCCGCAGCGTCATTTACGCATCCACGGCTGATGGTTACCAAGGGAACGCTTTTGCATGCGTTCCACCGTCAGCTTTTACTGCGTTCCACCTCGGAATGAAGTAGGGAGGTCAAGCAGGGAGGGCTCTGCGTAGGGAGAAAGGAGAGTCGGAGGCACCACAAGATATAGTATAAAAGTGACGTCCCCATACCAAACGTACAGGCACAGAATACATGTATATAGTATACAAAAACATACAACAGTTAAAAACAAGTGCGGAGATTAAAAGGACATACCCTATCAGACATATGTAGCATTTACATTCTAACGAGTGGCCAGCCTGTTTGATATTGATGCTTTAATTTTGAAATTTCTGGCCAGTGGTTATGATAATAATCTACTACAGACCACTAAGACAGAAGTGTTGGCAATACCTAGGCATGTGCTTTTAAAACCATCTAACAAGCAACGGAGACCGAAAATTCCATTTCCCTGTGATTTTTCCACCTCTAATCCCATTATGAGACGGGCCACCCGGGCATTATGGCCCATAGTGTCTACTGACCCGGATCTAAAAGGGTTAAAACAGTTCACTCCCATGATGGCATTTAGGCGGGGGAGGAATATTAGAGATAGGGTGGTCAGAACGGACATCACCGGGATGGGGGCCTCCCTATTGCCCAATGTACATTACAAAGCACCCGGTTGCTATCGCTGCAGCGGGTGCACTACCTGTAGGTACATGTTTACCTGCAAAGCCTTTCAACACCCTCATCGCGAGAACAAAAAATATGACATTAGATTTGTACTCACGTGCACCACCACTCATGTCATTTACATTATTATCTGCCCCTGCGGACTGTTTTATGTTGGGCAAACCATTCGTAAGTTCTCTGAACGAATGGCTGCCCATAGGTCTGCGATTAAACTGACCCTTGAGGGCAAGTTCGTTGACCAACCGGTGGCCAAACATTTCAAACAGGCTGGCCACTCGTTAGAATCCCTGAGGTATTTTATGATTGATCATGTCCCCTTAGCAATTCGTGGGGGAGATAGATCTAAATCCCTACTTATTAAGGAAGCACGCTGGATTACCCGCTTGGGGACTATTTTTCCAGGTGGCCTTAATGAGAAAACTAATTGGAACACATTGATGTAGCGAGGTACTTTGAATATTTATCTATGTCTTTGCAACATTGCTGTTGATTCGTGTATATTTCGACAATATGTGTTGCATTCCGTATTGGATATTAGTCTGTAAATGCTACATATGTCTGATAGGGTATGTCCTTTTAATCTCCGCACTTGTTTTTAACTGTTGTATGTTTTTGTATATACATGTATTCTGTGCCTGTACATTTGGTATGGGGACGTCACTTTTATACTATATTTTGTGGTGCCTCCGACTCTCCTTTCTCCCTACGCAGAGCCCTCCCTGCTTGACCTCCCTACTTCATTCCGAGGTGGAACGCAGTAAAAGCTGACGGTGGAACGCATGCAAAAGCGTTCCCTTGGTAACCATCAGCCGTGGATGCGGAAATGACGCTGCGGAAGGTGCAGAGAGACCGGGACGCGAGGGAGAAAGTGAGGGGAGGAGACGCTGTCGGTGTGGGCCTCTATTTATAGTGGTAAGTGTCTTTACTGTTTATTTCTGTTCATTCTGAGGACGGGGCTTGCTGCCCCGAAACGTCAATGTGATGAATTAAAACTTCTTTCTACGATGTATGTTCTCTGAGTGCCGTTTTCCATTGGACCGCTATATATATATATATATATATATATACACACACACACATGCATTTGCAACAGTATTCCATTTTTTAAAGCTTTCAGCGTTTTTCAAAGCTATTTAAACTTTCTACATTATATGGTTAATAATATCTGCATAGTATTTGGCTTAATGACTCACAGCGAGTGATTAGAACATTTATTTTGCTGTTACAGTTTTGCCATCAATGGTGTTTTCAGCTGTATTTCTTCTATTTGCTGTTCCAGATCGACAAGATTTTATTGCCATTGGTAAGTTACCACTCCTCGATTATTAAAGGAGAGAACATCTTTAATTAATTCCTAATCAGCCAGGAATGACAACTGTAATTTTTCTATTTCTCGTGATTCTTTTTTATTTTAATTGTATACATTTATGTGCTCACTGCTTACCGATAATTAGTTTACAGCATGGTAGCACTGCCTAAAGGGAGGGCAGGTATACAGTCTTCACTAAATTTAGCAAGCATTATATTTGTAATTCACCATTTAATGCAGAATTTCTTCCTGATAACTTACATACCACACCCACTGTATCAGTCAACACCTGCCAGTAAGGGAATATGTTCAGTCACCCATTCAGCCATTTAAGCATTCATAATTATTGAGGGTTCAGTGATTCTGTTTTGCATGCTGGCAGTTCTCTGCATGAATTATAGTTGTGTGGTTTCCACTTTTAAAATGATCACTCGTACAAGGTTAAAGCACTCTGTTTATACTTCATCAGCATCAATTCTTTCTTATTTAACAACATTGGTTGCCTTTTATACAGAGGGGGATGAGAGCAGGCAGTGATCACCTGGGTTCAGGTCTCTGTAGAGGACCAGGATTGCATGGATGCTTAGACAAATCCTCGTTATGTAATACCCGTGCCCCCGCTGTGCCATTGCCATTGACCTTCACCCCCCACCACCAGTCGAGCCTGCCAGGACTCTCAACAACCCTGCTGTTTTATATTATCTATTCATTTTCTTGCCATACTATATGTGGGATGCAGTCCGTTTACCTCCAATCAAAATCCCGACGTTCAAAATCCCGACACCAATTGACCGATGGTCAAAATCCCGACAAGGTCAAAATCCCGACATGGACAAAATACCGACATTTAAAATACCGACAATGTCAAAATACCGACATGTAAAATGCAGACAGGTCAAAATACCGACATGAGTTTTTCATGATTTTTTTCATTGAAACCGACTTGTTCATACTTTACCATCCCAGTGGACCTGGAGGGGGAATATAATAGTGTGCTGAGCGCAGCGAGGCACCGTGCCCGAAGCATGGCGAGCGCAGCGACACGAGAATAAGTGCCGGTATACTGTGCGCCGGGATCCCGACAGCCGGCATACTGAAGACCACCCCTTTTATAGTATGCAAATAAAATTATAAATGTTACGTCAATGCTGATTGGTTGCCATGGGCAACTTCTCCAATGACTCACTTTTATCACTGCTTAGTAAATCTCCCCCTTAATTCTTTACCCATGTGTGTAAGTCACTATTCCTTCCTGAACTGTACAATACCTGTACTCACATTGCTGTCTCTGTTGAAATCCAGTTATATTTCCATACATTTACCTACACGCCTACAGGGGTAATTCAGACCTGATCAGTGCTATGCATTTTCGCACAGCGGGCGATCAGGTGTAAACTGCGCATGTGTCGCAGTGTGCATATGCATGCCAGAAATGCGATTGGCATCTCAGCCCAGCGATCG
The DNA here is from genome assembly GCF_028390025.1 of Pseudophryne corroboree. Classification (NCBI taxonomy): domain Eukaryota; kingdom Metazoa; phylum Chordata; class Amphibia; order Anura; family Myobatrachidae; genus Pseudophryne; species Pseudophryne corroboree. The sequence goes on along the minus strand of NC_086444.1, from coordinate 58,705,907 downwards.
CCTCTGCTTGATTGAGAGGCAGAGGCGTTCGATGGGCGGGAGGGGGCGGCCGGCGGTGTGTTCGGCCGCCATTTTGGGGGCGCGGTCCAGGCAACGCAGGTGTGCCCGGACCATGAAGGGGGTCGGCCCGCAGCAGCTGTGTGCCGTCACACGCAGCCGCTGTGACCCGGGACACGGCAAAAAGTCGCCTACCGGCGCAGCAATGCTGCGCAGGTAGGGACTTACTCGCCGGGTGCAATAGTATCGCCGCCGTACAATGCTATCGCATCTTTGTGGTGGAGAGGCCAGACAATTGTTTACCTGCCCCCACAGTGCCAGGTAAACAATTGCCCTCACAGTGCCAGGTATACAAATGCCCCCACAGTGCCAGCCAATTGCCCCCACAGTGCCAGGTATACAAATGCCCCCACAGTGCCAGGTATACAAATGCCCCCACAGTGCCAGCCAATTGCCCCCACAATGCCAGGTATACAAATGCCCCCACAGTGCCAGGTAAACAATTGCCCACAAAAGTGCCAGCCAATTGCACCCACAGCAGTGCTGCAGCGGCAGCTGCTTACCGCTGCTGCTGCTCCTCCAGCTGGGATGTGACTGAGGGCTGTCATGAGCTGAGAGCACGCCAGCGCGGCTATGTCTGGCGGCGTGTAGCAGACTTCAAACCAGCCGCCGGTTCGTGAGCCAATCAGAGCTCGCAGACCGTCAGCGGCGGCTCCTGATTGGCTGCCGGTCCGCGAGCTCTGATTGGCTCATGAACCGGCAGCTGGTTTGAAGTCCCCTATATGCCGCCAGACATAGCCGCGCCGGCGCGCTCTCCTCCCCTGACAGCTGAGACACGCTGCCGCCAGACTGAACGGCAGCGTGTCTCAGTGAGCGCTGGACCGGCCCACGTGGCCAATGGCCCTTCTGGCATTTGCCAGAAGTGCCAGATGGCCAATCTGGCCCTGACCCTGACCCATATCCACCCATTACACTCACTCTTCCTTTCACCATTACTACTGTACCATTAATATTTCTTACCTTTATTTATTTTTCTCTGACGTCCAAGTGGATGCTGGGACTCCGTCAGGACCATGGGGATTAGCGGCTCCGCAGGAGACAGGGCACAAAAATAAAAGCTTTAGGACTAGGTGGTGTGCACTGGCTCCTCCCCCTATGACCCTCCTCCAAGCCTCAGTTAGGTTTTTGTGCCCGTCCGAGCAGGGTGCAATCTAGGTGGCTCTCCTAAAGAGCTGCTTAGAAAAAGTTATTAGGTTTTTTATTTTCAGTGAGTCCTGCTGGCAACAGGCTGACTGCAACGAGGGACTTAGGGGAGAAGAAGTGAACTCACCTGCGTGCAGGATGGATTGGCTTCTTAGGCTACTGGACAGTGGACACCATTAGCTCCAGAGGGATCGAACACAGGCCCAGCCATGGAGTCCGGTCCCGGAGCCGCGCCGCCGACCCCCTTGCAGATGCCGAAAAGTGAAGAGGTCCAGAAACCGGCGGCAGAAGACTTTTCAGTCTTCATGAGGTAGCGCACAGCACTGCAGCTGTGCGCCATTGTTGTCAGCACACTTCACACCAGCGGTCACTGAGGGTGCAGGGCGCTGGGGGGGGGGGGCGCCCTGGGCAGCAATGATAATACCTTGTTCTGGCTAAAAATACATCACATATAGCCCCTGGGGCTATATGGATGTATTTAACCCCTGCCAGGTCTCACAAACACCGGGAGAAGAGCCCGCCGAAATAGGGGGCGGGGCCTATCTCCTCAGCACACAGCGCCATTTTCCTGCACAGCTCCGCTGCGAGGAAGGCTCACAGGACTCTCCCCTGCACTGCACTACAGAAACAGGGTAAAAAAACAGAGAGGGGGGGCACTTTTTTGGCGATATTGATATATTAAGCTGCTATAAAGGAAACAACACTTCTGTAGGGTTGTTCCTATATATTTATAGCGCTTGGGTGTGTGCTGGCAAACTCTCCCTCTGTCTCCCCAAAGGGCTAGTGGGGTCCTGTCTTCGATAAGAGCATTCCCTGTGTGTCTGCTGTGTGTCGGTACGTGTGTGTCGACATGTATGAGGACGATGCTGGTGTGGAGGCGGAGCAATTGCCGGTAATGGTGATGTCACCCCCTAGGGAGTCGACACCGGAATGGATGGCTTTGTTTATGGAATTACGTGATAATGTCAGCACGTTACAAAAATCAGTTGACGACATGAGACGGCCGGCAAACCAGTTAGTACCTGTCCAGGCGTCTCAGACACCGTCAGGGGCTGTAAAACGCCCTTTACCTCAGTCGGTCGACACAGACCCAGACACGGACACCGAATCTAGTGTCGACGGTGAAGAAACAAACGTATTTTCCAGTAGGGCCACACGTTATATGATCACGGCAATGAAGGAGGCTTTGCATATCTCTGATACTGCAAGTACCACAAAAAGGGGTATTATGTGGGGTCTGAAAAAACTACCTGTAGTTTTTCCTGAATCAGAGGAATTGAATGAAGTGTGTGATGAAGCGTGGGTTAACCCCGATAGAAAACTGCTAATTTCAAAGAAGTTATTGGCATTATATCCTTTCCCGCCAGAGGTTAGGGCGCGCTGGGAAAGCACTCACACGCTTATCAAAACAAGTGGCGTTACCGTCTCCTGAAACGGCCGCCCTCAAGGATCCAGCTGATAGGAGGCTGGAAACTACCCTGAAAAGTATATACATTCATACTGGTGTTATACTGCGACCAGCCATCGCCTCTGCATGGATGTGCAGTGCTGGGGTGGTTTGGTCGGATTCCCTGACTGAAAATATTGATACCCTGGATAGGGACAGTATTTTATTGACTATAGAGCAATTAAAGGATGCTTTTCTTTATATGCGAGATGCTCAGAGGGATATTTGCACTCTGGCATCGAGAGTAAGTGCGATGTCCATATCTGCCAGAAGAAGTTTATGGACGCGACAGTGGTCAGGTGATGCGGATTCCAAACGGCATATGGAAGTATTGCCGTATAAAGGGGAGGAATTATTTGGGGTCGGTCTATCGGATTTGGTGGCCACGGCAACAGCCGGGAAATCCACCTTTTTACCTCAGGTCCCCTCCCAACAGAAAAAGACACTGTCTTTTCAGCCGCAGTCCTTTCGTTCCTATAAGAACAAGCGGGCAAAAGGACAGTCATATCTGCCCCGAGGCAAAGGAAAGGGTAAGAGAGTGCACCAAGCAGCTCCCTCCCAGGAGCAGAAGCCCTCCCCGGCTTCTGCAAAGCCCTCAGCATGACGTTGGGGCTTTACAAGTGGACTCAGGGGCGGTGGGGGGTCGACTCAAGAATTTCAGCGCACAGTGGGCTCACTCACAGGTGGACCCCTGGATCCTGCAGGTAGTATCTCAGGGTTACAGGTTGGAATTCGAGAAGTCTCCCCCTCGCCGGTTCCTAAAGTCTGCTCTGCCAACGTCTCCCTCAGACAGGGCGACGGTATTGGAAGCCATTCACAAGCTGTATTCTCAGCAGGTGATAGTCAAGGTACCCCTCCTACAACAGGGAAAGGGGTATTATTCCACACTATTTGTGGTACCGAAGCCGGACGGCTCGGTAAGACCTATTCTAAATCTGAAATCTTTGAACCTGTACATACAAAAATTCAAGTTCAAGATGGAGTCACTCAGAGCAGTGATAGCGAATCTGGAAGAAGGGGACTTTATGGTGTCCCTGGACATCAAGGATGCTTACCTGCATGTCCCAATTTGCCCTTCACATCAAGGGTACCTCAGGTTCGTGGTGCAAAACTGTCATTATCAGTTTCAGACGCTGCCGTTTGGATTGTCCACGGCACCTCGGGTCTTTACCAAGGTAATGGCCGAAATGATGTTTCTTCTGCGAAGAAAAGGCGTATTAATTATCCCTTACTTGGACGATCTCCTGATAAGGGCAAGGTCCAGAGAACAGCTGGGGGACGTAGTAGCACTAACCCAAGTAGTGCTGCAACAGCACGGGTGGATTCTGAATTTTCCAAATTCTCAATTGACCCCGACGACACGTCTGCTGTTCCTGGGAATGATTCTGGACACGGTTCAGAAAAAGGTGTTTCTTCCGGAGGAGAAAGCCAGGGAGTTATCCGAACTTGTCAGGAACCTCCTAAAACCAGGAAAAGTGTCTGTGCATCAATGCACAAGAGTCCTGGGAAAAATGGTGGCTTCTTACGAAGCGATTCCATTCGGCAGATTCCACGCACGAACTTTTCAGTGGGATCTGCTGGACAAATGGTCCGGATCGCATCTTCAGATGCATCAGCGGATAATCCTGTCTCCACGGACAAGGGTGTCTCTTCTGTGGTGGTTGCAGAGTGCTCATCTGTTAGAGGGCCGCAGATTCGGCATACAGGACTGGGTCCTGGTGACCACGGATGCCAGTCTGAGAGGCTGGGGAGCGGTCACACAGGGAAGAAACTTCCAGGGAGTGTGGTCAAGCCTGGAGATGTCTCTTCACATAAATATACTGGAGCTAAGAGCGATTTACAATGCTCTAAGCCTGGCAAAACCCCTGCTTCAGGGTCAGCCGGTGTTGATCCAGTCGGACAACATCACGGCAGTCGCCCACGTAAACAGACAGGGCGGCACAAGAAGCAGGAGGGCAATGGCAGAAGCTGCAAGGATTCTTTGCTGGGCGGAAGATCATGTGATAGCACTGTCAGCAGTGTTCATTCCGGGAGTGGACAACTGGGAAGCGGACTTCCTCAGCAGACACGATCTACACCCGGGAGAGTGGGGACTTCATCCAGAAGTCTTCCACATGATTGTGAACCGTTGGGAAAAACCAAAGGTGGATATGAGGGCGTCCCGCCTCAACAAAAAACTAGACAGGTATTGCGCCAGGTCAAGAGACCCTCAGGCAATAGCTGTGGACGCTCTGGTAACACCGTGGGTGTTCCAGTCAGTGTATGTGTTTCCTCCTCTGCCTCTCATACCAAAAGTACTGAGAATTATATGGCAAAGGGGAGTAAGAACGATACTCGTGGCTCCGGATTGGCCAAGAAGAACTTGGTACCCGGAACTTCAGGAGATGCTCACGGAAGATCCGTGGCCTCTACCTCTAAGACGGGACCTGCTTCAGCAGGGACCGTGTCTATTCCAAGACTTACCGCGGCTGCGTTTGACGGCATGGCGGTTGAACGCCGAATTCTAAGGGAAAAAGGCATTCCGGAAGAGGTCATCCCTACCCTGGTAAAAGCCAGGAAGGAGGTGACTGCACAACATTATCACCGCATTTGGAGAAAATATGTTGCGTGGTGTGAGGCCAGGAAGGCCCCGACGGAGGAATTTCAACTGGGTCGATTCCTACATTTCCTGCAAACAGGATTGTCTATGGGCCTCAAATTAGGGTCCATTAAGGTTCAAATTTCGGCCCTGTCGATTTTCTTCCAGAAAGAATTGGCTTCAGTTCCTGAAGTCCAGACTTTTGTAAAAGGAGTACTACATATACAGCCCCCGGTTGTGCCCCCAGTGGCACCGTGGGATCTTAATGTAGTTTTGGATTTTCTCAAATCCCATTGGTTTGAGCCACTCAAATCGGTGGATTTGAAATATCTTACATGGAAAGTAACCATGCTACTGGCCCTGGCTTCAGCCAGGAGAGTGTCAGAATTGGCGGCTTTATCGTATAAAAGCCCATATCTGATTTTCCATTCGGACAGGGCAGAACTGCGGACGCGTCCTCAGTTTCTGCCTAAGGTGGTTTCAGCGTTTCACCTGAACCAGCCTATTGTGGTGCCTGCGGCTACTAGCGATTTAGAGGATTCCAAGTTGCTGGACGTTGTCAGGGCATTGAAAATATATATTTCAAGGACGGCTGGAGTCAGAAAATCTGACTCGCTGTTTATACTGTATGCACCCAACAAGCTGGGTGCTCCTGCTTCTAAGCAGACGATTGCTCGTTGGATTTGTAGCACAATTCAACTTGCACATTCTGTGGCAGGCCTGCCACAGCCTAAATCTATCAAGGCCCATTCCACAAGGAAGGTGGGCTCATCTTGGGCGGCTGCCCGAGGGGTCTCGGCATTACAACTCTGCCGAGCAGCTACGTGGTCGGGGGAGAACACGTTTGTAAAATTCTACAAATTTGATACCCTGGCTAAAGAGGACCTGGAGTTCTCTCATTCGGTGCTGCAGAGTCATCCGCACTCTCCCGCCCGTTTGGGAGCTTTGGTATAATCCCCATGGTCCTGACGGAGTCCCAGCATCCACTAGGACGTCAGAGAAAATAAGATTTTACTTACCGATAAATCTATTTCTCGTAGTCCGTAGTGGATGCTGGGCGCCCATCCCAAGTGCGGATTGTCTGCAATACTTGTACATAGTTATTGTTACAAAAAAATCGGGTTGTTATTGTTGTGAGCCGTCTGTTCAGAGGCTCCTACGTTTGTCATACTGTTAACTGGGTTCAGATCACAAGTTGTACGGTGTGATTGGTGTGGCTGGTATGAGTCTTACCCGGGATTCAAAATCCTTCCTTATTGTGTACGCTCGTCCGGGCACAGTATCCTAACTGAGGCTTGGAGGAGGGTCATAGGGGGAGGAGCCAGTGCACACCACCTAGTCCTAAAGCTTTTATTTTTGTGCCCTGTCTCCTGCGGAGCCGCTAATCCCCATGGTCCTGACGGAGTCCCAGCATCCACTACGGACTACGAGAAATAGATTTATCGGTAAGTAAAATCTTATTTTTAAATGTCTAATTGTACATTTATTCTGTTTATTGTCAGTGACCTTTCTATTCCACTTCAATGAATGCTATTGAAGGTGAGGGAACTGACCTGGGGGTCTATTCATGAAGCAGTGAAAACTGTGGAGAAGTGAGCCAGTGGAGAAGAACCAATCATCATTCAAATAACATTTATAATTTGCATACTATAAAATTGTACAGAGCAGCTGATTGGTTGCCATGGGCAACTTCTCCACTGACTCACTTCTCCACACTTTTCACTGCTTCATGAATAGACCCCCTGGAGAGCAGAGCTGTGCTATGAAGAGGTGCACAAGGGACACCCATTCTGGAGAATTAAGGAATCTATGCCATTTCACCTCTATCACAAATCCATACTAGGGATGGCCATCAACCATCGATGATTCAAACTCATGGTGAATACTTTTACCATCGATGGTATAAATCCACCTGATTTTTTTTCACTACAAGATGCCAGGACATGGAGCATAGCTCCACCCCCTGACACTGACAAAGCCCCACCCCCAGACTGTGATTGGCCTGCAGCTCAGTAAATAGAATAGCAGGGATGACCATCTGTGGGTGAAACCATTGATGATTCCCTTACAGATCGTTTTACACCATCAAGGTTAATCATCAAAGGTACCATTGATGGTAATCATCTGTGATTAATCCACCGATGGCTATCCCTATCCCATACTAGCCACTCCTTATGTGTAGTGATTGAGATGGACCTGGAGATACTGTGTCTGCTGCTTATGAAAAGCTGAAGTCAGGGACTAAGGGGGAGATGTACTAAGCAGTGATAAAAGTGGAGAAGTGAGCCAGTGGAGAAGTTGCCCATGGCAACCATTCAGCTGCTCTGTATACTTTTATATTATGCAAATTATAAATGTTACGTCAATGCTGATTGGTTGCCATGGAGAACTTCTCCACTGGCTCACTTCTCCACTCTTATCACTGATTAGTACTACTCTGTGTTTGGGAGCTGTCCAACAATCATAAAGGCTGCAGCACCAACTACCAGCTACAGAAGAGAATGATCTAATTAATAACCTGAATAAAGTTAAGGCTTGAGGATTATAAGAGGTAGCTATCAGACGATTTCAGTTCAGTCATCATCCCATCAGCCAGGCTGTATGAATTCTCCCCTAAGAGCAATACATTTTAGTACATAATTACGGGAATAGTGTGCTGCGCTCACTGCCAGGTTAAGGTCCACATATGCCTTGAGCTGAAATTGCTGAAGGGCCTATTGTGTGCCGCCAGAAGGTGTTACCAGTTTTGTGGCGGTGTGACTATGTCCATATGTGCTCCCCTATGTTCATATGTGCCTATGCCTGTGGGGCAGATTTATCACCATCCATGTCTGATGATGCAGATGTAGTGTGATAATTTCGGCCAAACTCACTCTGCGATAATTGAGTACATCGCATTGATGTATCAATTATCGCATGCAGGGACAGAGCTTGTGAGAAAGCTCTGTCCCTATGATACCTCTCTGCATCATCATAGGGGTATTTTTCGTTAAAAAAACCCTCAATGTCCTGCTGCAGATGCGCCACCTGCCGCCACTACCTCCACCGGGATCCCCCGCCACGCCAACCCACGTACCACATGTCTGTATGTGCCTATGTTCATATGTGCCCCTGACTGTATGTGCTTCTGTATGTCTGTATGTGCCTATGTTCATATGTGCCCCTTTATGGGTTGGATACGGGATCCTGACAGTGAGGATGCCGGTGGTCAGAATACTGACAGTGGCATCCCAACAATCAGCATACCGACACTTCTTGGTATGTAAACTAACTCGACCCCTTACCCTCTCCCTAACCTTCCCTCAGCCTAACCCTAACTCTCCCCACAAGCAGGCTAACCCTAACCTTCCCCTTCCACAGCCTAACCCTACCTGGCATACTTACATTAGAGAAAGGGGAGATATATAAGGGAGGGGGGACATAGAGAGAGAAGGGGGGGAGAGAGTGAGAGTGTGTGAGAAGGGGGGAGACAGAGAGAGAAGGGTGGGAGACACAGAGAGTGCAAGAAGGGGAGACACAGAGAAAGCGAGAAGGGTAAGAGAGAGAAGGGGGGAGACAGAGAGAAGGGTGGGAGACACACAGAGATAAGGGGGGTAGCTAGAGAGAGAGAGAGAAGGGGGCAGACACAGAAAAAGCAAGAAGGGGGAGACAGAGTGAAAGAGGGGGAGACAGAGAGAGCAAGAGAGAGGGGTAGACAGAGAGGGAGATCAAGACGGGGGAGACAGAGAAAGAAATAGAATGGTGAGAGACACAGAGAGCGAGTAGGGGGAGACAGAGAAGAAGAGTGAAAAGGGGGAGACAGAGAAAGAGAGAGAGGAGGGAGACACACAGAGAGAGGGGTGGAGACAGAGAGAGGACTGAGACAGACACAGATAGAGAGAGAGAGAGAGAGAGAAAGAGAGAGAGAGAGAAGGGGGGGACACAGAGAGAGAGAGAGAGAGAGAGGGAGAAGGGGGAGACAGAGAGAGAGAGGGAGAATGGGGTGACAGAGAGAGAGAAGATGGGAAACACAGAGAAAGTGAGAAGGGAGGGGGACACAGTAATGCGGGGTACACAATGGCAGATATATTGACCAATCAGTTGGTTGTCCAATATATATATTTTGCTGATCTGCAGGTGTGTACAAGCAATATGTCTGTGAAAGATGTCTTTCATGGATATATTGCATGTGCAACACAGCAGATGCAATATATCTGCAGATATATTAGTGCATCTTTCAGTGTATATGAACAATCCCCATCTGCAGATCCATTGAACTGCAGCTATATATGCCAGTGTGTACCCAGCTTTATGGTGCCCATACACTTGTGAGATATTAGGTGCTATCCTTCGATTTCGACCGCATCTGTGAGAGAAATGGAAGGCTTGTATGCACATTTTAGGTACCTTGAGACGTGATGCGCGGGCACACCGCTCAAATGTCGTATCTCAAGATAGTATGTGCTGCACTTAATATTTCTCGCATCGCAGTGCGATCGCATGTTTTTTAAAGCACATGTGATATATCGTACTGCGATGTGTGATGGGCACCTGCCGGGAGCAGACAGAGGCCCCTCCCACTCGGCTATGATATGCCGATCACATGATTACCTAGCGATCTATCGCATGATCTCATGCTAATCACTTTGGCAGTTCAGGTGTGATTTCATCGCACCTGAACTGCCGGTGCGATGCCTCACAATGTCGCATCGCGGGACATCACACAAGTGTATGGGTACCATAAGAGAAGGGTGTGAGACAGAGAGAAAGAAGTGTGGGTGGGAAAGAGATGGGGGCAGAAGGGGGAAGGCATAGAGAGAGAAAGTGAGTGAAGAGCGAGAGAAGGGGGGAGACACACACAGAGAGAAGGGGACACACACACACAGAGAAGGGGGAGAGAGAGAGAGAGAGAGAGAGAGAGAAAGGGGGGAGACATAGAGAGAAAGGGGAGACAGAGAGAGAGAGAGAGAGAGAGAGTGAAAGGGCGGAGACATAGAGAGAAAGTGGAGACAGAGAGAGAGAGAGAGAGAGAGAGAAGGGGGGAGGCAGAGAGAGAGAAGGCAAAACAAAGAGAAGGGGGAGACAGACGGAGAGAAAGAAGGGGGACAGAGAAACACAGAGAAGGGAGAGACAAGAGAGAGAGGGGTGAGAAGTGTGTGAGAGAGGGTTGAGAAAGGAATACCTTACCCCCCTTCCCTTCAGTAAAGGCATCAAGTGTACCTCCTCCCCCCATTCCAAACTCACGTACAGGCGGTAGAGATGAGCGCCTGAAATTTTTCGGGTTTTGTGTTTTGGTTTTGGGTTCGGTTCCGCGGCCGTGTTTTGGGTTCGACCGCGTTTTGGCAAAACCTCACCGAATTTTTTTTGTCGGATTCGGGTGTGTTTTGGATTCGGGTGTTTTTTTCAAAAAACCCTAAAAAACAGCTTAAATCATAGAATTTGGGGGTCATTTTGATCCCATATTATTATTAACCTCAAAAACCATAATTTCCACTAATTTTCAGTCTATTCTGAATACCTCACACCTCACAATATTATTTTTAGTCCTAAAATTTGCACCGAGGTCGCTGGATGACTAAGCTAAGCGACCCTAGTGGCCGACACAAACACCTGGCCCATCTAGGAGTGGCACTGCAGTGTCACGCAGGATGGCCCTTCCAAAAAACACTCCCCAAACAGCACATGACGCAAAGAAAAAAAGAGGTGCAATGAGGTAGCTGTGTGACTAAGCTCAGCGACCCAAGTGCCCGACACAAACACCTGGCCCATCTAGGAGTGGCACTGCAGTGTCACGCAGGATGTCCCTTCCAAAAAACCCTCCCCAAACAGCACATGACGCAAAGAAAAAAAGAGGCGCAATGAGGTAGCTGTGTGAGTAAGATTAGCGACCCTAGTGGCCGACACAAACACCGGGCCCATCTAGGAGTGGCACTGCAGTGTCACGCAGGATGTCCCTTCCAAAAAACCCTCCCCAAACAGCACATGACGCAAAGAAAAATAAAAGAAAAAAGAGGTGCAAGATGGAATTGTCCTTGGGCCCTCCCACCCACCCTTATGTTGTATAAACAGGACATGCACACTTTAACCAACCCATCATTTCAGTGACAGGGTCTGCCACACGACTGTGACTGATATGACGGGTTGGTTTGGACCCCCACCAAAAAAGAAGCAATTAATCTCTCCTTGCACAAACTGGCTCTACAGAGGCAAGATGTCCACCTCATCATCATCCTCCGATATATCACCGTGTACATCCCCCTCCTCACAGATTATCAATTCGTCCCCACTGGAATCCACCATCTCAGCTCCCTGTGTACTTTGTGGAGGCAATTGCTGCTGGTCAATGTCTCCGCGGAGGAATTGATTATAATTCATTTTAATGAACATCATCTTCTCCACATTTTCTGGATGTAACCTCGTACGCCGATTGCTGACAAGGTGAGCGGCGGCACTAAACACTCTTTCGGAGTACACACTTGTGGGAGGGCAACTTAGGTAGAATAAAGCCAGTTTGTGCAAGGGCCTCCAAATTGCCTCTTTTTCCTGCCAGTATAAGTACGGACTGTGTGACGTGCCTACTTGGATGCGGTCACTCATATAATCCTCCACCATTCTTTCAATGTTGAGAGAATCATATGCAGTGACAGTAGACGACATGTCCGTAATCGTTGTCAGGTCCTTCAGTCCGGACCAGATGTCAGCATCAGCAGTCGCTCCAGACTGCCCTGCATCACCGCCAGCGGGTGGGCTCGGAATTCTGAGCCTTTTCCTCGCACCCCCAGTTGCGGGAGAATGTGAAGGAGGAGATGTTGACAGGTCGCGTTCCGCTTGACTTGACAATTTTGTCACCAGCAGGTCTTTGCACCCCAGCAGACTTGTGTCTGCCGGAAAGAGAGATCCAAGGTAGGTTTTAAATCTAGGATCGAGCACGGTGGCCAAAATGTAGTGCTCTGATTTCAACAGATTGACCACCCGTGAATCCTTGTTAAGCGAATTAAGGGCTGCATCCACAAGTCCCACATGCCTAGCGGAATCGCTCCCTTTTAGCTCCTTCTTCAATGCCTCCAGCTTCTTCTGCAAAAGCCTGATGAGGGGAATGACCTGACTCAGGCTGGCAGTGTCTGAACTGACTTCACGTGTGGCAAGTTCAAAGGGCATCAGAACCTTGCACAACGTTGAAATCATTCTCCACTGCACTTGAGACAGGTGCATTCCACCTCCTATATCGTGCTCAATTGTATAGGCTTGAATGGCCTTTTGCTGCTCCTCCAACCTCTGAAGCATATAGAGGGTTGAATTCCACCTCGTTACCACTTCTTGCTTCAGATGATGGCAGGGCAGGTTCAGTAGTTTTTGGTGGTGCTCCAGTCTTCTGTACGTGGTGCCTGTACGCCGAAAGTGTCCCGCAATTCTTCTGGCCACCGACAGCATCTCTTGCACGCCCCTATCGTTTTTTAAAAAATTCTGCACCACCAAATTCAAGGTATGTGCAAAACATGGGACGTGCTGGAATTTGCCCATATTTAATGCACACACAATATTGTTGGCGTTGTCCGATGCCACAAATCCACAGGAGAGTCCAATTGGGGTAAGCCATTCTGCGATGATCTTCCTCAGTTGCCGTAAGAGGTTTTCAGCTGTGTGCGTATTCTGGAAAGCGGTGATACAAAGCGTAGCCTGCCTAGGAAAGAGTTGGCGTTTGCGAGATGCTGCTACTGGTGCCGCCGCTGCTGTTCTTGTGGTGGGAGTCCATACATCTACCCAGTGGGCTGTCACAGTCATATAGTCCTGACCCTGCCCTGCTCCACTTGTCCACATGTCCGTGGTTAAGTGGACATTGGGTACAACTGCATTTTTTAGGACACTGGTGAGTCTTTTTCTGACGTCCGTGTACATTCTCGGTATCGCCTGCCTAGTGCCTACAGAAGTGGAACCTAGATGGTATTTGGTAACGGGGGCACACTGCCTCAATAAATTGTCTAGTTCCCTGTGAACTAACGGCGGATACCGGACGCACGTCTAACACCAACATAGTTGTCAAGGACTCAGTTATCCGCTTTGCAACAGGATGACTGCTGTGATATTTCATCTTCCTCGCAAAGGACTGTTGGACAGTCAATTGCTTACTGGAAGTAGTACAAGTGGGCTTACGACTTCCCCTCTGGGATGACCATCGACTCCCAGCAGCAACAACAGCAGCGCCAGCAGCAGTAGGCGTTACACGCAAGGATGCATCGGAGGAATCCCAGGCAGGAGAGGACTCGTCAGAATTGCCAGTGACATGGCCTGCAGGACTATTGGCATTCCTGGGGAAGGAGGAAATTGACACTGAGGGAGTTGGTGGGGTGGTTTGCGTGAGCTTGGTTACAAGAGGAAGGGATTTACTGGTCAGTGGACTGCTTCCGCTGTCGGCCCAAGTTTTTGAACTTGTCACTGACTTATTATGAATGCGCTGCAGGTGACGTATAAGGGAGGATGTTCCGAGGTGGTTAACGTCCTTACCCCTACTTATTACAGCTTGACAAAGGGAACACACGGCTTGACACCTGTTGCCCGCATTTCTGGTGAAATACTTCCACACCGAAGAGCTGATTTTTTTGGTATTTTCACCAGGCATGTCAACGGCCCTATTCCTCCCACGGACAACAGGTGTCTCCCCGGGTGCCTGACTTAAACAAACCACCTCACCATCAGAATCCTCCTGGTCAATTTCCTCCCCAGCGCCAGCAACACCCATATCCTCCTCATCCTGGTGTACTTCAACACTGACATCTTCAATCTGACTATCAGGAACTGGACTGCGGGTGCTCCTTCCAGCACTTGCAGGGGGCGTGCAAATGGTGGAAGGCGCATGCTCTTCACGTCCAGTGTTGGGAAGGTCTGGCATCGCAACCGACACAATTGGACTCTCCTTGTGGATTTGGGATTTCGAAGAACGCACAGTTCTTTGCGGTGCTACTGCTTTTGCCAGCTTGAGTCTTTTCATTTTTCTAGCGAGAGGCTGAGTGCCTCCATCCTCATGTGAAGCTGAACCACTAGCCATGAACATAGGCCAGGGCCTCAGCCGTTCCTTGCCACTCCGTGTGGTAAATGGCATATTGGCAAGTTTACGCTTCTCCTCCGACAATTTTATTTTAGGTTTTGGAGTCCTTTTTTTACTGATATTTGGTGTTTTGGATTTGACATGCTCTGTACTATGACATTGGGCATCGGCCTTGGCAGACGACGTTGCTGGCATTTCATCGTCTCGGCCATGACTAGTGGCAGCAGCTTCAGCACGAGGTGGAAGTGGATCTTGATCTTTCCCTAATTTTGGAACCTCAACATTTTTGTTCTCCATATTTTAATAGGCACAACTAAAAGGCACCTCAGGTAAACAATGGAGATGGATGGATACTAGTATACAATTATGGATGGACTGCCGAGTGCCGACACAGAGGTAGCTACAGCCGTGGACTACCGTACTGTACTGTGTCTGCTGCTAATATAGACTGGTTGATAAAGAGATGTAGTAGTAGTATGTATGTATAAAGAAGAAAGAAAAAAAAAACACGGGTAGGTGGTATACAATTATGGACGGACTGCCGAGTGCCGACACAGAGGTAGCTACAGCCGTGGACTACCGTACTGTACTGTGTCTGCTGCTAATATAGACTGGTTGATAAAGAGATGTAGTAGTAGTATGTATGTATAAAGAAGAAAGAAAAAAAAACCACGGGTAGGTGGTATACAATTATGGACGGACTGCCCAGTGCCGACACAGAGGTAGCTACAGCCGTGGACTACCGTACTGTACTGTGTCTGCTGCTAATATAGACTGGTTGATAAAGAGATGTAGTAGTAGTATGTATGTATAAAGAAGAAAGAAAAAAAAACCACGGGTAGGTGGTATACAATTATGGACGGACTGCCGAGTGCCGACACAGAGGTAGCTACAGCCGTGGACTACCGTACTGTACTGTGTCTGCTGCTAATATAGACTGGTTGATAAAGAGATGTAGTAGTAGTATGTATGTATAAAGAAGAAAGAAAAAAAAACCACGGGTAGGTGGTATACAATTATGGACGGACTGCCCAGTGCCGACACAGAGGTAGCTACAGCCGTGGACTACCGTACTGTACTGTGTCTGCTGCTAATATAGACTGGTTGATAAAGAGATGTAGTAGTAGTAGTATGTATGTATAAAGAAGAAAGAAAAAAAAACCACGGGTAGGTGGTATACAATTATGGACGGACTGCCGAGTGCCGACACAGAGGTAGCTACAGCCGTGGACTACCGTACTGTACTGTGTCTGCTGCTAATATAGACTGGTTGATAAAGAGATGTAGTAGTAGTATGTATGTATAAAGAAGAAAGAAAAAAAAAACACGGGTAGGTGGTATACAATTATGGACGGACTGCCGAGTGCCGACACAGAGGTAGCTACAGCCGTGAACTACCGTACTGTGTCTGCTGCGACTGGATGATAAATAATGATATAAAAAATATATATATATCACTACTGCAGCCGGACAGGTATATATTATATAATGACGGACCTGCTGGACACTGTCTGTCAGCAGAATGAGTTTTTTATAGAATAAAAAAAAAAACACCACACAAGTGAAGTCACACGACGAGTGTTTAACTTTTTCAGGCAATCACAATATAGTATACTATACTACTAACTATACTGGTGGTCAGTGTGGTCAGGTGGTCACTGGTCAGTCACACTGGCAGTGGCACTCCTGCAGCAAAAGTGTGCACTGTTTAATTTTAATAATAATATGTACTCCTGGCTCCTGCTATAACCTATAACTGGCACTGCAGTGCTCCCCAGTCTCCCCCACAATTATAAGATGTGTGAGCTGAGCACAGTCAGATACGAGTGTTTAACTTTTTCAGGCAATCACAATATAGTATACTATACTACTAACTATACTGGTGGTCAGTGTGGTCAGGTCACTGGTCAGTCACACTGGCAGTGGCACTCCTGCAGCAAAAGTGTGCACTGTTTAATTTTAATAATAATATGTACTCCTGGCTCCTGCTATAACCTATAACTGGCACTGCAGTGCTCCCCAGTCTCCCCCACAATTATAAGATGTGTGAGCTGAGCACAGTCAGATATATACATAGATGATGCAGCACACTGGGCTGAGCAGTGCACACAGATATGGTATGTGACTGAGTCACTGTGTATCGTTTTTTTCAGGCAGAGAACGGATATATTAAATAAAACTGCACTGTCTGGTGGTCACTGTGGTCAGTCACTAGTAAACTCTGCACTCTCTACAGTTCTACAGTACTCCTAAGCTCCAGTAAATCAGGTCAATCTCTCTCTCTCTCTCTTCTAATCTAAATGGAGAGGACGCCAGCCACGTCCTCTCCCTATCAATCTCAATGTATCACTGACCTGGTTTGGGAGTGTTGTGGACTCGGGGCTTCTTCCGATGACCGGGAAGAGGAACCGCCACTGGGTCGTAGTAGAGATGGCCGGATGTAGGTCTTCCTCATGCAGAACTAAGACGGCAGGCGGGAGGCCCAGAGGAATTCTTGTAGGTCTCCTGTAAGACAAGACTTGTAGAAATAATGAAGGCTGGGGTACGGAGATATTGGAGACACTGTGGTATTGGAGGCACTGAGGTACTGGGAGTACAGGGAGTGCTGGGAGACCCTTGGAGGCACGGAGGTGTTTGGAGGCACGGAGGTGCTTGGAGGCACGGAGGTGTTTGGAGACACCGAGGTGTTTGGAGGGACGAGGTGCTTGGAGGCACGAGGTGCTTGGAGACACGGAGGTGCTTGGAGGCACGGAGGTGCTTGGAGGCACGAGGTGCTTGGAGACACGGAGGTAACTGGAGGCACGGAGGTGCTTTGAGGCGCGGAGGTGCTTGGAGGCACGAGGTGCTTGGAGGCACGGAGGTGCTTGGAGGCACGGAGGTGCTTGGAGGCACGGAGGTGCTTGGAGGCACGAGGTGCTTGGAGACACGGAGGTAACTGGAGGCACGGAGGTGCTTGGAGGCACGAGGTACTTGGAGGCACGAGGTGCTTGGCGGCACGGAGGTGCTTGGAGGCACGGAGGTGCTTGGAGGCACGGAGGTGCTTGGAGGCACGAGGTGCTTGGAGACACGGAGGTAACTGGAGGCACGGAGGTGCTTGTAGGCACAGGATGCTTGGAAGCACAGGTTGCTTGTAGGCACAGGATGCTTGGAAGCACAGGATGCTTGCAGGGGCAGGATGCTTGGAAGCACAGGATGCTTGCAGGGACAGGATGCTTGGAAGCACAGGATGCTTGCAGGGACGAGGGAGCTCTGGATCATAGCTTCCACAGGAGAAACGAAGATACTCAGGCATCGGATCTCTGCCTGGTATCTGATTTTAAATTCCCCGCCCTAGCCTGATTGGCGGAGCAGGCAGGTGACGTCAGACCTGCTCCGCCTCCTTGCCCTCGCTTGTGATGGCGGCGCCCTTGCTTCCGGGAAGCCGCCGGAGAGCAGCGCCGACCCGCCGCTGAAGCCGGAGACTGACAGGGGAAGAGAGGCGCCGGGCAGACCAGGCCACCCGCAGGGACAAGCGCGGTCGCCGCTGCCCGAGGTTCGTGACACAATGCACGTGTGAAAATGGCGGCGACGCGCGGCTCCTTATATAGAATCCGAGTCTCGCGAGAATCCGACAGCGTCATGATGACGTTCGGGCGCGCTCGGGTTAACCGAGCAAGGCGGGAAGATCCGAGTCGCTCGGACCCGTGAAAAAAAACATGAAGTTCGTGCGGGTTCGGATTCAGAGAAACCGAACCCGCTCATCTCTAACAGGCGGCACTGTGTACCTCTGTTCTCCCTCACCCCATACAGCCAGCAGTGCCTCCTTCCACCCTCACCACATACAGCCAGCAGTGCTTCCTTCCTTCCTCACCCTGTACAGCCAGCAGTGCTTGCTTCCTTCCTCACCCCATACAGCCAGCAGTGCCTCCCTCCTCATTAGCAGTGCCTCCGTCCTCCCTCACCCTGTACAGCCAGCAGTGCTTGCTTTATCTCTCACCCCATACAGCCAGCAGTGCCTCCCTCCTCATTAGCAGTGCCTCCTTCCTCCCTCACCCTGTACAGCCAGCAGTGCCTCCTTCCTCCCTCACCCTGTACAGCCAGCAGTGCCTCCTTCCTCCCTCACCCGTACAGCCAGCAGTGCCTCCTTCCTCCCTCACCCCGTACAGCCAGCAGTGCCTTCTTCCTCCCTCACCCCGTACAGGCAACATTGTTTACCTACCATGGCAGCAGGTCCCTCCTGTCAGTGGTGCCAGCAGCAGCGGATACCCCTGTCGTTTTCACACCGGGGCCTGGTCACTAGATCGTGACGTTGACCCCCGGCAACAGCAGCTTCAGCGAGAAAGCGGTAACAGGATGGGGAGGAAACGTAAGTGGCGACAAGGGGCTAGACTGCCTCCTCCTGTTTTGATCTGTTCCAGCAAAGGCACAGGGAGTGCACACTACTGTGCTGACTGCAGTATATGTGGGCACTAAGTGGGGTGGAAGCTGTGAGGAGGAGGGGTGGGCAGGGCTTATGACGGCCACTGATGATAGAAAAATATATATTTCTCTGACGTCCTAAGTGGATGCTGGGGACTCCGTAAGGACCATGGGGAACAGCGGCTCCGCAGGAGACAGGGCACAAAAGTAAAAGCTTTAGGATCAGGTGGTGTGCACTGGCTCCTCCCCCTATGACCCTCCTCCAAGCCTCAGTTAGGTTTTTGTGCCCGGCCGAGAAGGGTGCAATCTAGGTGGCTCTCCTAAAGAGCTGCTTAGAGTAAAAGTTTTGTAGGTTTTTTATTTTCAGTGAGTCCTGCTGGCAACAGGCTCACTGCAATGAGGGACTTAGGGGAGAAGAAGTGAACTCACCTGCGTGCAGGATGGATTGGCTTCTTAGGCTACTGGACACTAGCTCCAGAGGGACGATCACAGGTACAGCCTGGATGGGTCACCGGAGCCGCGCCGCCGACCCCCTTGCAGATGCTGAAGAGAGAAGAGGTCCAGAAATCGGCGGCTGAAGACTTCCCAGTCTTCTTAAGGTAGCGCACAGCACGGCAGCTGTGCGCCATTGCTCTCAGCACACTTCACACTAACGGTCACTGAGGGTGCAGGGCGCTGGGGGGGGCGCCCTGGGCAGCAATGAAAGTACCTATGCTGGCTAAAAATACATCACATATAGCCTCTGGGGCTATATGGATGTATTTAACCCCTGCCAGGTTGTCAGAAAAACGGGATAAGAAGCCCGCCGAAAAGGGGGCGGGGCCTATTCTCCTCAGCACACAGCGCCATTTTCCTACACAGCTCCGCTGCTAGGAAGGCTCCCAGGCTCTCCCCTGCACTGCACTACAGAAACAGGGTTAAAACAGAGAGGTGGGGCATTTTGTGTGGCGATATTATAATATATTAAGATGCTATAAGGGAAAACACTTATATAAGGTTGTCCCTGTATAATTATAGCGTTTTGGTGTGTGCTGGCAAACTCTCCCTCTGTCTCCCCAAAGGGCTAGTGGGGTCCTGTCCTCTATCAGAGCATTCCCTGTGTGTGTGCTGTGTGTCGGTACGTGTGTGTCGACATGTATGAGGACGATGTTGGTGAGGAGGCGGAGCAATTGCCTGTAATGGTGATGTCACTCTC
Source organism: Pseudophryne corroboree (assembly GCF_028390025.1). Lineage (NCBI taxonomy): Eukaryota > Metazoa > Chordata > Amphibia > Anura > Myobatrachidae > Pseudophryne > Pseudophryne corroboree. Next base: position 58,686,067 of record NC_086444.1, on the reverse strand, counting down.
TAGGGAGTCAACACCGGAATGGATGGCTTATTTAGGGAATTACGTGATAATGTCAACACGCTGCAAGGTCGGTTGACGACATGAGACGGCCGGCAAACCAATTAGTACCTGTCCAGGCGTCTCAAACACCGTCAGGGGCTTTAAAACGCCCATTACCTCAGTCGGTCGACACAGACACGGACACTGACTCCAGTGTCGACGGTGAAGAAACAAACGTATTTTCCATTAGGGCCACACGTTACATGTTAAGGGCAATGAAGGAGGTGTTACATATTTCTGATACTACAAGTACCACAAAAAAGGGTATTATGTGGGGTGTGAAAAAACTACCTGTAGTTTTTCCTGAATCAGATAAATTAAATGAAGTGTGTGATGATGCGTGGGTTTCCCCCGATAGAAAATTATTGGCGTTATACCCTTTCCCGCCAGAAGTTAGGGCGCGTTGGGAAACACCCCCTAGGGTGGATAAGGCGCTCACACGCTTATCAAAACAAGTGGCGTTACCGACCGTCTCCAGATACGGCCGCCTCAAGGAGCCAGCTGATAGGAGGCTGGAAAATATCCTAAAAAGTATATACACACATACTGGTGTTATACTGCGACCAGCGATCGCCTCAGCCTGGATGTGCAGCGCTGGGGTGGCTTGGTCGGATTCCCTGACTGAAAATATTGATACCCTTGACAGGGACAGTATTTTATTGACTATAGATGCATTTCTATATATGCGAGATGTACAGAGGGATATTTGCACTTTGGCATCAAGAGTAAGTGCGATGTCCATGTCTGCCAGAAGATGTTTATGGACACGACAGTGGTCAGATGATGCAGATTCCAAACGGCACATGGAAGTATTGCCGTATAAAGGGGAGGAGTTATTTGGGGTCGGTCCATCGGACCTGGTGGCCACGGCTACAGCTGGAAAATCCACCTTTTTTACCCCAAGTCACATCTCAGCAGAAAAAGACACCGTCTTTTCAGCCTCAGTCCTTTCGTCCCCATAAGGGCAAGCGGGCAAAAGGCCAGTCATATCTGCCCAGGGGTAGAGGAAAGGGAAGAAGACTGCAGCAGGCAGCTCCTTCCCAGGAACAGAAGCCCTCCACCGCTTCTGCCAAGTCCTCAGCATGACGCTGGGGCCGTACAAGCGGACTCAGGTGCGGTGGGGGGGTCGTCTCAAGAGTTTCAGCGCGCAGTGGGCTCACTCGCAAGTGGACCCCTGGATCCTACAAGTAGTATCCCAGGGGTACAGATTGGAAGTTCGAGACGTCTCCCCCTCGCAGGTTCCTGAAGTCTGCTTTACCAACGTCTCCCTCCGACAGGGAGGCAGTATTGGAAACAATTCACAAGCTGTATTCCCAGCAGGTGATAATCAAAGTACCCCTCCTACAACAAGGAAAGGGGTATTATTCCACACTATTTGTGGTACTGAAGCCAGACGGCTCGGTGAGACCTATTCTAAATCTGAAATCTTTGAACACTTACATACAAAGGTTCAAATCAAGATGGAGTCACTCAGAGCAGTGATAGCGAACCAGGAAGAAGGGGACTATATGGTGTCCCTGGACATCAAGGATGCTTACCTCCATGTCCCAATTTGCCCTTCTCACCAAGGGTACCTCAGGTTCGTGGTACAGAACTGTCACTATCAGTTTCAGACGCTGCCGTTTGGATTGTCCACGGCACCCCGGGTCTTTACCAAGGTAATGGCCGAAATGATGATTCTTCTTCAAAGAAAAGGCGTCTTAATTATCCCTTACTTGGACGATCTCCTGATAAGGGCAAGGTCCAGAGAACAGTTGGAGGTCGGAGTAGCACTATCTCAAGTAGTTCTACGACAGCACGGGTGGATTCTAAATATTCCAAAATCGCAGCTGATTCCGACGACACGTCTGCTGTTCCTAGGGATGATTCTGGACACAGTCCAGAAAAAGGTGTTTCTCCCGGAGGAGAAAGCCAGGGAGTTATCCGAGCTAGTTAGGAACCTCCTAGAACCAGGCCAAGTGTCAGTGCATCAATGCACAAGAGTCCTGGGAAAAATGGTGGCTTCTTACGAAGCGATTCCATTCGGCAGATTTCACGCAAGAATTTTTCAGTGGGATCTGCTGGACGAATGGTCCGGATCGCATCTTCAGATGCATCAGCGGATAATCCTGTCTCCAAGGACAAGGGTGTCTCTTCTGTGGTGGCTGCAGAGTGCTCATCTACTAGAGGGCAGCAGATTCGGCATTCAGGACTGGGTCCTGGTGACCACGGATGCCAGCCTGAGAGGCTGGGGAGCAGTCACACAGGGAAGAAATTTCCAAGGAGTGTGGTCAAGTCTGGAGACTTCTCTCCACATAAATATACTGGAGCTAAGGGCAATTTACAATGCTCTGAGCCTAGGAAGACCTCTGCTTCAAAGTCAACCGGTGCTGATCCAGTCGGACAACATCACGGCAGTCGCCCACGTAAACAGACAGGGCGGCACAAGAAGCAGGAGGGCAATGGCAGCAAGGATTCTTCGCTGGGCGAAAAATCATGTGATAACACTGTCAGCGGTGTTCATTCCGGGAGTGGACAACTGGGAAGCAGACTTCCTCAGCAGGCACGACCTCCACCCGGGAGAGTGGGGACTTCATCTGGAAGTCTTCCACATGATTGTGAACCGTTGGGAAAGACCAAAGGTGGACATGATGGCGTCCCGTCTGAACAAAAAACTGGACAGGTATTGCGCCAGGTCAAGAGACCCTCAGGAAATAGCAGGGACGCTCTGGTAACACCGTGGGTGTACCAGTCGGTGTATGTGTTCCCTCCTCTGCCTCTCATACCCAAGGTACTGAGAATTATAAGACGGAGAGGAGTAAGAACTATACTCGTGGCTCCGGATTGGCCAAGAAGGACTTGGTACCCGGAACTTCAAGAGATACTAAGAAGGGACTTGCTTCAGCAAGGATCATGTCTGTTCCAAGTCTTACCGCGGCTGCGTTTGACGGCATGGCGGTTGAACGCCGGATCCTAAGGGAAAAAGGCATTCCGGAAGAGGTCATCCCTACCCTGGTCAGAGCCAGGAAGGAGGTAACCGCACAACATTATCACCACATTTGGCGAAAATATGTTGCATGGTGTGAGGCCAGGAAGGCCCCACGGAGGAATTTCAACTCGGTCGATTCCTGCATTTCCTGCAAACAGGAGTGTCTATGGGCCTCAAATTGGGGTCCATTAAGGTTCAAATTTCGGCCCTGTCGATTTTCTTCCAGAAAGAATTGGCTTCAGTTCCTGAAGTCCAGAAGTTTGTCAAGGGAGTACTGCATATACAACCCCCTTTTGTGCCTCCAGTGGCACTGTGGGATCTCAACGTAGTTCTGGGATTCCTCAAATCACATTGGTTTAAACCGCTCAAATCTGTGGATTTGAAATATCTCACATGGAAAGTGACCATGCTGTTGGCCCTGGCCTCGGCCAGGCGAGGGTCAGAATTGGCGGCTTTGTCTCACAAAAGCCCATATCTGATTGTCCATTCGGACAGGGCAGAGCTGCGGACTCGTCCCCAGTTTCTCCCTAAGGTGGTGTCAGCGTTTCACCTGAACCAGCTTATTGTGGTACCTGCGGCTACTAGGGACTTGGAGGACTCCAAGTTGCTAGATGTTGTCAGGGCCCTGAAAATATATGTTTCCAGGACGGCTGGAGTCAGGAAAACTGACTTGCTGTTATCCTGTATGCACCAAACAAACTGGGTGCTCTTGCTTCTAAGCAAACGATTGCTAGTTGGATGTGTAGTACAATTGCTTTTTTTTCTTGTTCACATTCTGTGGCAGGCCTGCCACAGCCAAAATATGTAAATGCCCATTCCACAAGGAAGGTGGGCTCATCTTGGGCGGCTGCCCGAGGGGTCTCGGCTTTACAACTTTGCCGAGCTGCTACTTGGTCAGGGGCAAACACGTTTGCAAAATTCTACAAATTTGATACCCTGGCTGAGGAGGACCTGGAGTTCTCTCATTCGGTGCTGCAGAGTCATCCGCACTCTCCCGCCCGTTTGGGAGCTTTGGTATAATCCCCATGGTCCTTTACGGAGTCCCCAGCATCCACTTAGGACGTCAGAGAAAATAAGAATTTACTTACCGATAATTCTATTTCTCGTAGTCCGTAGTGGATGCTGGGCGCCCATCCCAAGTGCGGATTGTCTGCAATACTTGTACATAGTTATTGTTAACTAAAACGGGTTATTATTGTTGTGAGCCATCTTTTCAGAGGCTCCGCTGTTATCATGCTGTTAACTGGGTTCAGATCACAGGTTGTACAGTGTGATTGGTGTGGCTGGTATGAGTCTTACCCGGGATTCAAAATCCTTCCTTATTGTGTACGCTCGTCCGGGCACAGTATCCTAACTGAGGCTTGGAGGAGGGTCATAGGGGGAGGAGCCAGTGCACACCACCTGATCCTAAAGCTTTTACTTTTGTGCCCTGTCTCCTGCGGAGCCGCTGTTCCCCATGGTCCTTACGGAGTCCCCAGCATCCACTACGGACTACGAGAAATAGAATTATCGGTAAGTAAATTCTTATTTTTCTTGTCAGAAATGTTTGCCAGCATTGTCTGGGCCTATTTTCATCTGGGGCCTGGAGCTGCAGCTCCACCCGCCCCATTGTTAATCAGGCTCTGGCTACGTTAATGATTCAAGTGGCTCAGTAAAGAAATGTCATGGGGAATTAATACAGCAGTAAGCCTGCAACCGAGCGCTATTATAAATGTGCTTGGGCAAAAGGTGAAAAAGAAGAGTAAACAAGAAAGCAAATAAAGATAAATAAAATAATAAAAATAAATTGATAAAAAAATATAAATACAAATAACATTAAAAATAAATAAAATTAGAATATAAATAAAGATTAAACGTAAATAAAATAAAACAAGATTGGAAAAAATATAGGAGACTGGAAAGCATAAACCGAAAAAGGAAAAAAAATACCAAAACTTAAAACAGTAAAGAGGTCTAATCACTAGAGATGAGCGCCTGAAATTTTTCGGGTTTTGTGTTTTGGTTTTGGGTTTGGTTCCGCGGCCGTGTTTTGGGTTCGAACGCGTTTTGGCAAAACCTCACCGAATTTTTTTTGTCGGATTCGGGTGTGTTTTGGATTCGGGTGTTTTTTTCAAAAAACACTAAAAAACAGCTTAAATCATAGAATTTGGGGGTCATTTTGATCCCAAAGTATTATTAACCTCAAAAACCATAATTTACACTCATTTTCAGTCTATTCTGAATACCTCACACCTCACAATATTATTTTTAGTCCTAAAATTTGCACCGAGGTCGCTGTGTGAGTAAGATAAGCGACCCTAGTGGCCGACACAAACACCGGGCCCATCTAGGAGTGGCACTGCAGTGTCACGCAGGATGTCCCTTCCAAAAAACCCTCCCCAAACAGCACATGACGCAAAGAAAAAAAGAGGCGCAATGAGGTAGCTGTGTGAGTAAGATTAGCGACCCTAGTGGCCGACACAAACACCGGGCCCATCTAGGAGTGGCACTGCAGTGTCACGCAGGATGGCCCTTCCAAAAAACCCTCCCCAAACAGCACATGACGCAAAGAAAAAAAGAGGCGCAATGAGGTAGCTGTGTGAGTAAGATTAGCGACCCTAGTGGCCGACACAAACACCGGGCCCATTTAGGAGTGGCACTGCAGTGTCACGCAGGATGTCCCTTCCAAAAAACCCTCCCCAATCAGCACATGATGCAAAGAAAAAGAAAAGAAAAAAGAGGTGCAAGATGGAATTGTCCTTGGGCCCTCCCACCCATTCTTATGTTGTATAAACAAAACAGGACATGCACACTTTAACCAACCCATCATTTCAGTGACAGGGTCTGCCACACGACTGTGACTGATATGACGGGTTGGTTTGGACCCCCCCAAAAAAGAAGCAATTAATCTCTCCTTGCACAAACTGGCTCTACAGAGGCAAGATGTCCACCTCATCATCACCCTCCGATATATCACCGTGTACATCCCCCTCCTCACAGATTATCAATTCGTCCCCACTGGAATCCACCATCTCAGCTCCCTGTGTACTTTGTGGAGGCAATTGCTGCTGGTCAATGTCTCCGCGGAGGAATTGATTATAATTCATTTTAATGAACATCATCTTCTCCACATTTTCTGGATGTAACCTCGTACGCCGATTGCTGACAAGGTGAGCGGCGGCACTAAACACTCTTTCGGAGTACACACTTGTGGGAGGGCAACTTAGGTAGAATAAAGCCAGTTTGTGCAAGGGCCTCCAAATTGCCTCTTTTTCCTGCCAGTATAAGTACGGACTGTGTGACGTGCCTACTTGGATGCGGTCACTCATATAATCCTCCACCATTCTATCAATGTTGAGAGAATCATATGCAGTGACAGTAGACGACATGTCCGTAATCGTTGTCAGGTCCTTCAGTCCGGACCAGATGTCAGCATCAGCAGTCGCTCCAGACTGCCCTGCATCACCGCCAGCGGGTGGGCTCGGAATTCTGAGCCTTTTCCTCGCACCCCCAGTTGCGGGAGAATGTGAAGGAGGAGATGTTGACAGGTCGCGTTCCGCTTGACTTGACAATTTTGTCACCAGCAGGTCTTTCAACCCCAGCAGACTTGTGTCTGCCGGAAAGAGAGATCCAAGGTAGGCTTTAAATCTAGGATCGAGCACGGTGGCCAAAATGTAGTGCTCTGATTTCAACAGATTGACCACCCGTGAATCCTTGTTAAGCGAATTAAGGGCTCCATCCACAAGTCCCACATGCCTAGCGGAATCGCTCCGTGTTAGCTCCTCCTTCAATGTCTCCAGCTTCTTCTGCAAAAGCCTGATGAGGGGAATGACCTGACTCAGGCTGGCAGTGTCTGAACTGACTTCACGTGTGGCAAGTTCAAAGGGCATCAGAACCTTGCACAACGTTGAAATCATTCTCCACTGCGCTTGAGACAGGTGCATTTCACCTACTATATCGTGCTCAATTGTATAGGCTTGAATGGCCTTTTGCTGCTCCTCCAACCTCTGAAGCATATAGAGGGTTGAATTCCACCTCGTTACCACTTCTTGCTTCAGATGATGGCAGGGCAGGTTCAGTAGTTTTTGGTGGTGCTCCAGTCTTCTGTACGTGGTGCCTGTACGCCGAAAGTGTCCCGCAATTCTTCTGGCCACCGACAGCATCTCTTGCACGCCCCTGTCGTTTTTTTAAAAATTCTGCACCACCAAATTCAAGGTATGTGCAAAACATGGGACGTGCTGGAATTTGCCCATATTTAATGCACACACAATATTGCTGGCGTTGTCCGATGCCACAAATCCACAGGAGAGTCCAATTGGGGTAAGCCATTCCGCGATGATCTTCCTCAGTTGCCGTAAGAGGTTTTCAGCTGTGTGCGTATTCTGGAAAGCGGTGATACAAAGCGTAGCCTGCCTAGGAAAGAGTTGGCGTTTGCGAGATGCTGCTACTGGTGCCGCCGCTGCTGTTCTTGCGGCGGGAGTCCATACATCTACCCAGTGGGCTGTCACAGTCATATAGTCCTGACCCTGCCCTGCTCCACTTGTCCACATGTCCGTGGTTAAGTGGACATTGGGTACAACTGCATTTTTTAGGACACTGGTGAGTCTTTTTCTGACGTCCGTGTACATTCTCGGTATCGCCTGCCTAGAGAAGTGGAACCTAGATGGTATTTGGTAACGGGGGCACACTGCCTCAATAAATTGTCTAGTTCCCTGTGAACTAACGGCGGATACCGGACGCACGTCTAACACCAACATAGTTGTCAAGGCCTCAGTTATCCGCTTTGCAGTAGGATGACTGCTGTGATATTTCATCTTCCTCGCAAAGGACTGTTGAACAGTCAATTGCTTACTGGAAGTAGTACAAGTGGGCTTACGACTTCCCCTCTGGGATGACCATCGACTCCCAGCGGCAACAACAGCAGCGCCAGCAGCAGTAGGCGTTACACGCAAGGATGCATCGGAGGAATCCCAGGCAGGAGAGGACTCGTCAGAATTGCCAGTGACATGGCCTGCAGGACTATTGGCATTCCTGGGGAAGGAGGAAATTGACACTGAGGGAGTTGGTGGGGTGGTTTGCGTGAGCTTGGTTACAAGAGGAAGGGATTTACTGGTCAGTGGACTGCTTCCGCTGTCACCCAAAGTTTTTGAACTTGTCACTGACTTATTATGAATGCGCTGCAGGTGACGTATAAGGGAGGATGTTCCGAGGTGGTTAACGTCCTTACCCCTACTTATTACAGCTTGACAAAGGGAACACACGGCTTGACACCTGTTGTCCGCATTTCTGGTGAAATACCTCCACACCGAAGAGCTGATTTTTTTGGTATTTTCACCTGGCATGTCAACGGCCATATTCCTCCCACGGACAACAGGTGTCTCCCCGGGTGCCTGACTTAAACAAACCACCTCACCATCAGAATCCTCCTGGTCAATTTCCTCCCCAGCGCCAGCAACACCCATATCCTCCTCATCCTGGTGTACTTCAACACTGACATCTTCAATCTGACTATCAGGAACTGGACTGCGGGTGCTCCTTCCAGCACTTGCAGGGGGCGTGCAAATGGTGGAAGGCGCATGCTCTTCACGTCCAGTGTTGGGAAGGTCAGGCATCGCAACCGACACAATTGGACTCTCCTTGTGGATTTGGGATTTCGAAGAATGCACAGTTCTTTGCTGTGCTGCTTTTGCCAGCTTGAGTCTTTTCATTTTTCTAGCGAGAGGCTGAGTGCTTCCATCCTCATGTGAAGCTGAACCACTAGCCATGAACATAGGCCAGGGCCTCAGCCGTTCCTTGCCACTCCGTGTCGTAAATGGCATATTGGCAAGTTTACGCTTCTCCTCCGACAATTTTATTTTAGGTTTTGGAGTCCTTTTTTTTCTGATATTTGGTGTTTTGGATTTGACATGCTCTGTACTATGACATTGGGCATCGGCCTTGGCAGACGACGTTGCTGGCATTTCATCGTCTCGGCCATGACTAGTGGCAGCAGCTTCAGCACGAGGTGGAAGTGGATCTTGATCTTTCCCTAATTTTGGAACCTCAACATTTTTGTTCTCCATATTTTAATAGGCACAACTAAAAGGCACCTCAGGTAAACAATGGAGATGGATACTAGTATACAATTATGGACTGCCTGCCGAGTGCAGACACAGAGGTAGCCACAGCCGTGAACTACCGTACTGTACTGTGTCTGCTGCTAATATAGACTGGTTGATAAAGAGATAGTATACTCGTAACTAGTATGTATGTATAAAGAAAGAAAGAAAAACCACGGTTAGGTGGTATATACAATTATGGACGGGCTGCCGAGTGCCGACACAGAGGTAGCCACAGCCGTGAACTACCGCACTGTACTGTGTCTGCTGCTAATATAGACTGGTTGATAAAGAGATAGTATACTCGTAACTAGTATGTATGTATAAAGAAAGAAAAAAAAACCACGGTTAGGTGGTATATACAATTATGGACGGGCTGCCGAGTGCCGACACAGAGGTAGCCACAGCCGTGAACTACCGCACTGTACTGTGTCTGCTGCTAATATAGACTGGTTGATAAAGAGATAGTATACTCGTAACTAGTATGACTATAAAGAAAGAAAAAAAAACCACGGTTAGGTGGTATATACAATTATGGACGGGCTGCCGAGTGCCGACACAGAGGTAGCCACAGCCGTGAACTACCGCACTGTACTGTGTCTGCTGCTAATATATAGACTGGTTGATAAAGAGATAGTATACTCGTAACTAGTATGTATGTATAAAGAAAGAAAAAAAAACCACGGTTAGGTGGTATATACAATTATGGACGGGCTGCCGAGTGCCGACACAGAGGTAGCCACAGCCGTGAACTACCGCACTGTACTGTGTCTGCTGCTAATATAGACTGGTTGATAAAGAGATAGTATACTCGTAACTAGTATGTATGTATAAAGAAAGAAAAAAAAACCACGGTTAGGTGGTATATACAATTATGGACGGGCTGCCGAGTGCCGACACAGAGGTAGCCACAGCCGTGAACTACCGCACTGTACTGTGTCTGCTGCTAATATATAGACTGGTTGATAAAGAGATAGTATACTCGTAACTAGTATGTATGTATAAAGAAAGAAAAAAAAAACCACGGTTAGGTGGTATATACAATTATGGACGGGCTGCCGAGTGCCGACACAGAGGTAGCCACAGCCGTGAACTACCGCACTGTACTGTGTCTGCTGCTAATATATAGACTGGTTGATAAAGAGATAGTATACTCGTAACTAGTATGTATGTATAAAGAAAGAAAGAAAAACCACGGTTAGGTGGTATATACAATTATGGACGGGCTGCCGAGTGCCGACACAGAGGTAGCCACAGCCGTGAACTACCGCACTGTACTGTGTCTGCTGCTAATATAGACTGGTTGATAAAGAGATAGTATACTCGTAACTAGTATGTATGTATAAAGAAAGAAAAAAAAACCACGGTTAGGTGGTATATACAATTATGGACGGGCTGCCGAGTGCCGACACAGAGGTAGCCACAGCCGTGAACTACCGCACTGTACTGTGTCTGCTGCTAATATAGACTGGTTGATAAAGAGATAGTATACTCGTAACTAGTATGACTATAAAGAAAGAAAAAAAAACCACGGTTAGGTGGTATATACAATTATGGACGGGCTGCCGAGTGCCGACACAGAGGTAGCCACAGCCGTGAACTACCGCACTGTACTGTGTCTGCTGCTAATATAGACTGGTTGATAAAGAGATAGTATACTACTAATATTATATATACTGGTGGTCAGGTCACTGGTCACTAGTCACACTGGCAGTGGCACTCCTGCAGCAAAAGTGTGCACTGTTTAATTTTAATATAATATTATGTACTCCTGGCTCCTGCTATAACCTATAACTGGCACTGCAGTGCTCCCCAGTCTCCCCCACAATTATAAGCTGTGTGAGCTGAGCACAGTCAGATATATATATACATTGATGCAGCACACTGGGCTGAGCAGTGCACACAGATATGGTATGTGACTGAGTCACTGTGTGTATCGTTTTTTTCAGGCAGAGAACGGATATATTAAATAAAACAAACAACTGCACTGTCTGGTGGTCACTGTGGTCGTCAGTCACTAAACTCTGCACTCTCTTCTACAGTATCACAGCCTCAGGTCAATCTCTCTCTCTCTCTCTCAACCCTAATCTAAATGGAGAGGACGCCAGCCACGTCCTCTCCCTATCAATCTCAATGCACGTGTGAAAATGGCGGCGACGCGCGGCTCCTTATATAGAATCCGAGTCTCGCGAGAATCCGACAGCGTCATGATGACGTTCGGGCGTGCTCGGGTTAACCGAGCAAGGCGGGAGGATCCGAGTCTGCTCGGACCCGTGAAAAAAACATGAAGTTCGTGCGGGTTCGGATTCAGAAAAACCGAACCCGCTCATCTCTACTAATCACTACAATGTTTACAGCATTTTTGAGAAAATATACTAGTCAATGTATGCTGGGAGTCCAAGGGTGGCTTCTCAGTCTGTTGGAATCAATTGCAATGGTTGCTATCCCTGACTTACCCTAACCAATGCAGGTTGTCAGCTTGATTCATCAGTCTGGCGGCAAGTTTGCAAAGACCAGGACGCATACGCATGATGGTGTGGTGGGCCTTGTATTATGATTCTGTTGGTGCATGTATTCCCTCTGTTCAGAATGCACCTGGGGTCAGCTGACATTAACAATCCATCAGTGTCTTTCCTGTGTTTTCTGTTCCTTAGGCTCTTTGTGTACATGCAGCTCTGCAGGTGCACAGGGTTTGTAATTAAAGTTAACACTCCCAGGCTGGCTTTTTCATTGGTAATTGCAACTGTTATAAACCAGCCAACTTAGTTCTCCCACGTCGGTCATATTATTATTATTTTCCTGCTAGAACTATCTGAATTGCCTGGTGTCTTTAGTCCAAGGTCCTGTTCATGCTGAAAGCCTGGTCTGCCGGTTCATGTTATCCAGCAACTCCTGTCTTTGCCAGTTTGTGTTTCCAGGACTACCTTAGCTAAGTATTATGGACTTTCACTGTGCATTGTGGATTCTCTGCATTTGTTACTTGTGTTTGCATATTACTGTGGACTTCATCTATGCCTACATGCATTTCTGATTAATTGTACAAGTCCTGCAATCTGAGTTTTGTGTATTATAACTCTGGATTGTTGTTCAACTATCTCATTACTCTGCTGCAAATCTCATTCTGGAGAACCATTTACACTCTACTCATGTTGTACTTTGGATTGTTACTGTGATTCCTCTGCTATACATTATCATACCACTGCTTCAATAAAGTACTCAGTATTCCCTCACTTCTGTGGACACTCATTACCTGCAACAGTGATTGTGATACATTCTAGTCCTGTATTCAAGCCCTGGCTCATAGCTGTGTAACTACTCATCTGCTGTTCATTATCAGTGTTAAAGTATGGTGCTGCACATTCCTGTCTTAAAGGTAGAGTCCATAGTCTGCTAAACATTACATCCTGCTATACATCACTCAAGACTATTCAGTATTCCACAGTCAAGTCTGGTTAACCATTTCTGTGCCACTCTGCATCTGCCAGCACCTCCAGCATTTATCCTCTTCTCGTAATTCACCTGCCACATATTTTTAGGCAGGTGAATTGTAACACTTTGACATCAGCCGCTGGAAGTGGTGCACCATTGTGGTCCTACTGTCCTGCTAGATGTTCCCCTGCTTTGGCTCTTTCTGTATCCAATGCATTTCAAGTCCCACAGATTATTTTTCAAGGATGTGGAGTGTCTTTGCTATGGTCTTTAAATACCTAAAACTTTGTTTTAAAAATGGTACTAGCCGAAATGGAAATCCAATTTTTGGTGGTAAACTTATGCTCTTTAAGCTCAAATGAGCTAAGTTCAAACTAATGGCAAAAAAAAGTTTTAAAAAAACTATTCCTGCTATGCTTTCCAATGAAAATAGACACACAAAAAAAATAGAAAACTGAAAAAAGGGGAAAATAATGAAAATGTGTGAAAAAAATATTTAATTTTTTTGGGGGGAAAAGGAAATAAAAAAAATAAATAAAATAAAAAATATAAAAATAATAATAATAAGGAAAAGGGTAGGAATGCAGTAAATTAAGTAGAGATGTGCGGCGGGCACTTTTCGTGTTTTCGTTTTGGTTCTAATTCCCCACTCGTGTTTTGGTTTTGCCAAAACCACCCTTTCGTGTTTTGATTTTGGATCTGGATGATTTTTGAAAAAAACATAAAAACAGCTAAGATCATAGAATTTGGGGGTAATTTTGATCCTACGGTATTATTAACCTCAATCACATTCATTTCTAGTCTATTCTGAACACCTCACAATATTGTTTTTAGACCTAAAAGTTGCACCGAGGTCTCTGTATGACTAAGCTAAGTGGCACAAATGTGCGGCACAAACACCTGGCCCATATAGGAGTGGCATTGCAATGGCAGACAGGATGGCAGATTTAAAAAATAGGCCCCAAACAGCACACACAAAAATAAAGAGGTGCAATTAGGTAGCTGTATGACTAAGCTAAGCGACACAAGTGTGCAGCACAAATAACATGGGACGTGCTGGAATTTGCCCAGATGTAATACACGCACAATATTGGTGGCACAGGATAGCGTACCCCTAAACCACACAAACGCACACAAGGCAAAGCCTGTAAAATTTATTTGGATATTAATAACCCTTTAATTTGTAGCTATTAGAATAATATGCAGCACATGAGAGCGTACCCCTACACCACACAGGGCAAATCCTGTAAAAAATATTTGGATTAAATATTAATAGCCCCTTTATTTGGAGTAAATAAAAAAATGTACAGGACAGCACCACTGAATTTATATGGCAGCACCATTGGACTGGATTTATACGGAATTATATGGCTTTATATGGAATTATACGGCAGGATCACTGTAATTATACGCCAGTACCACTGGAATTATATGTCAGGATTACTGGAATTATACGCCAGTACCACTGGAATTTATATGGCAGGATTACTGGAATTATACACCAGTACCACTGTACTGGATTTATACAGCAGCACTGGACATATGGCAGCAGAGGACACCACCACTGTGACTGGTCACTGGACTGACTGATGCACAGGACACTACCACTGGTCTGATGCAGCACAACACACCACCACTGGACTGATATAGCACAACACAGCACCACTGGACAGCAGTGGACATATGGCAGCAGAGGACACAACCAGTGTGACTGGACAGATTAAGCACAAGCCACGGACACTGAGGACACAGAGAGAACGGAGACACGTCCTCTCTCTACACTCTCTAATGCCAGAGTGAAAATGGCGGCGATGCGCGGGTCCTTATATGGAATCCAAACCCCACGAGAATCCGACAGAGGGATGATGAAATTTTGCCTCGTTCTGTTTTCCGAGTCAGACGGGAAAACCCGAGCCGGGCTCGGATCCGGGCTCGGGATGTGGAGTCCGGTAGGGTTCGGTTCTCTGAGAACTGAACCCGCTCATCTCTAAAATGAAGCAGGCTAAATATAGTACCCAAAGGCTAAATATAGTGTCAAGGATACTATGCTGGAAACTACTGAGGAGGAAAGGGATCTAGGAGTCACTATTTCAGATGACTTAAAGGCAGGTAAGCAATGTAACAAAGCAATGAGGAAGGCTAGTCAGATGCTTGGCTGCATTGGGAGAGGAATCAGCAGCAGAAAGAAGTAATAATGCCACTGTATAGGTCATTGGTACGGCCTCATCTAGAATACTGTGTTCAATTCTGGAGGCCATATCTTCTAAAGGATATTAATACATTAGAGACTGTACAAAGAAGGGCAACTAAAATGGTGCATGGCCTACATCACAAAACTTACCCGGAAAGAAAAAAAGATCTTAATAAGTACAGTTTGGAGCAGAGCAAAGGAAAGGGGGGACATGATAGAAATTTTCAAATATATCATGTATGATGTATGTTAGTTTTATAAGAAGACTTTCAAATCAGTATCACTGTTCAAACCTTGTGGCTCTAGTGTATTTAATCTGTAGATCCATTCTGTTTCTTTTCTCTTTGAGGTGACAAATCACCTCCTCTCCAGTGTGTTGTACTCTTCTGAATTCCAATACATTTAAGTCTTTGAAGTTCTTTGTTATACTGCTTTTAGACCATAAATAGCGGGTCGCAGCCGGGAGCCTGACACGGCTGCGACCCATGTCAGCCCCCCTTCCCATCGGAGTCACCAGCCTGGCATTTTGCCGGGTTGGGGACGTTGCCGGTGACGCGATGGGTACGGCACTTGGAGATCACATGATCTCCAAGCGCCACCGCACATAGGCCCTCATTCCGAGTTGATCGCACCAAGCAACTTTTTGCTGCTGGTGCGATCAACTAATCTCCGCCTATGAGGTAGTGTATTTTAGCTTAGCAGGGCTGCGATCGCTTGTGCAGCCCTGCTATACTTAAAAAGTTTCACACAAATCAAGACCAGCCCTGGACATACTTACCCTGCGCGACGGATCCAGCGATGCAGGTCCCGGCTTTGACGTCAGACATCCGCCCTCCGTTCGTCTGGACATGCCTGTGTTTTTCTTACCACTCCCCGAATACGTCCTGAAACGGTCAGTTGATGCCCCAGAACGCCTTCCTGCAGTCAATCTTCTTGCGGCCGCTGCTGCAACCGCTCCCTCCACTGTCAACAGTCGCCGGGCAACGACGCACTTGCGCAAAGCGTACGCAACGCATTCCAGACCTGATCGCACCACTGCGAGGAAGTGCAGCGTGCAATCGGGTCGGAATGAAGCCCATAGAGTGTAAACGGGAAGCCGGGTCGCACCGACCCGACTACCATTTACACTGCACAGTTTGCCGGGTTGAACACGTGTTCAACCCTCTGCAAACTTCCCGAGTTGGAATACTGGGTCACTCGACCCGGACTATTCCAACTCGACCATTTTACACAGGTTATGCACGTTCATGTGCAATAACCCGTTTTACTAGCTAGTGGTGTAAAAGGGACTTTATGTGTTTCCAGAAAGTGTGCCAAGAGGTTATGGGTCTTTAAACCTCTCTTTATAGTAAAGATACTGTATGCTCTGCGATTCTTATTGTTAGTTTAGGTTTTATTTGACCAATGTACTGGATTCCACATAGGCATTCTAGTAGATAGATCGTCACCACTGTTACAACCTAGGGTGGTACTTTGATAGACACATACAGGGTCATTCCAACCTGATCACACACTGCCATTTTTTGCAACGCAGCGATCAGAACTGCGTGTGAGTATGCAATGCACTGAGCAGGCGCGTCGTACGAGTGCAAAGTGGGTCGTTGTACAGCGATGGATTGTACGTCTAATCCATTCGCACGGGTGATCGCAAGGAGATTGACAGTAAGGAGGCGTTTCCTGATGTCAACTGACCGTTTTTCGGGAGTGGTTTGAGAAACGCAGGCGTGTCCAGGCGTTTGCAGTACGGGTATCCGACGTCAATTCCGGGACTGAACAGGCAGAAGTGATCGCAATGGCTGAGTGAGTTCTGAGCTGCTCAGAAACTGCACAAATTGTGTTTGCATCTCTTGGCTGCACATGCGATCGCACCCTTGCACAGCAAATATACACTCACGAGTGGGCGGTGACTATGCGTTCGCACAGCTGCAAAAAGTAGCTAGAGAGCGATCAACTCGGATTGACCCCCCATAATTGTATTTGGGGCTTATAATGCAGTGTAAAATACTGTATACAAAGTTCATAAGAAAAAATAGTTATTAATATTGAAGTCTGTATATTATTAATGGATGAATCATTACTTCTTACTGTGAATGTGTTTCACTGCTATTTTGATTAGATCACTTTTCCATGTGTTTATATTCTAAAGTTTGATGTAGTAAATATTTTGTGAGGGAGTTGCAAGTAAATTGCATACCAGAAATAAATAAATGCAGTTTTGCATGTTAGTTGCCCTAAAATGTGTATTTAAAATATGTGGTACAAATTGTTTAATATGTATTTACCAATACAACTGTAGAGGGGATCCAGAGGAATACTCTTTCTTGGAAAATCTTCAGTGTTTTCAGGTTAGAGGAGAGGAGATTCCGCACAATACGGGGTAAAGGCTTTTTCACAGTAAGGACAATACGTGTTTGGAATTCCCTGCCCGAGGGAGTTGTAATGGCGGAATCTGTCAACACCTTTAAGAATGGGTTAGATAAATTCCTAATGGATAAGGATATCCAGGGGTATGGTGCATAGTCATGCATTATAGTTACTATAACATACCTCCCAACATTTGTACTTCCTAAAGTGGGACACACTCCCGAAAAAGGGGCGCGGTCTAATAGAAATGGGCGTGGCTTCGTGGAGGACCCGCAATCGCGAGCCACTCCCCCGTTTTCGTCACTGAGGGGGCGAGCCAGCGCTCTGTGAGCCGCTGGCATGCTCCCTCTCCCTCTGACTTCAGTGAATAGACGCTGTGCGCATGCGCACAGCGTCTATTCACCGCTGCTCTGCTAAGCAGGGCAGCGACAGACAGAGACTCCCAACTGCCCCCCCCCCCACCGCGGGACACTGTGGCCCGCGGGTGGGACAGCGGGACAGTCCACAAAAAACGGGACTGTCCCGCGAAAATCGGGACAGTTGGGAGGTATGCTATAAATAGGGATAAAATGCAACGGCTGACAGCAGCATCAGTCAAAAATTTTAGTCAAATCATCATGCATAGGAGACCACAAATAGGTTGAACTCGATGGACAATTGTCTTTTTTCAACCTCAGATACTATGTTACTATGTTACTACGTTACTATGTTACCTCTAGGAGGAGTTCATTATATATATTTTAGGTTTTCATTATTAATATTTAATTATATAGTACCAGCACATCCCTTGCTGTTTTAAAATTGCAGACAAGAAACAAGAATGGAGAGGAAATGTATCAAGCCCTATAATTTTTTCATACAAAGCGGCAGATGTATTAAGCCTGGAGAAGTGATAAATGGAAGGTGATAACACACCAGCCAATCAGCTCCTGTCATTTTTCAAACCTGTAATGATTGGCTGGTGCTTTATCACTTCTCCAGACTTAATACATCTGCCCCACTGTCTGTAAAATAACAATTAGAAGATGATTGGCATATTGGGGACAATTTACTAAGATTTGGGGAGAGATACAGTGCCAGCTAATAGGCTCCTAACTGCCATGTTACAGGCTGTTTAAAAAAATTACAGCTAGGAGCTGGTTCGTTGATACTTTATCTCTCTCCAAGCTTTGTTAATTCTATCCCAGTCTGTAACCTGTAATCAGTTAGAAGCTTATTGGTTGGTATTTTATCTTGCTACACTTTATTTCTCTTAAAACTTTGATACATCTTCATACCTCCCGATTTTCACGGAACAGTCCCGTTCTTTGAAGACTGTCCCACTCGGGGGCCGCAGTGTTCCGTGGAGGGGGGGGGGCAGTTGGGAGGCTCCTGCACTCGTTGCTCTGCTGGAATGCGGTTCCTTCATCCCAGCATTCACAGCGGCGGCGGGAAGCCAATACCAAAGGAGAGAGGACTGCTGCAGCGGCGCCTCTACCAATTACATAGCACTGCTGCGGCTCCAGTCCCCCTCCCTCCTCCTCCTCCCCTGCCCGGGATCTGCCACCACGAGGAGCCTGACTGCCAGCGGGGAGAGATGGTAAGTCTCTCTCTCTCTCTTCTGTCTGCCGTAATGTGTAAAAAGGGGACGCTGTCTGCCGTAATGTGTAAAAAGGGGGACGCTGTCCGCCGTAATGTGTAAAACGGGGACGCTGTCTGCCGTAATGTGTAAAACGGGGACGCTGTCTGCCGTAATGTGTAAAAGGGGCTCTACCTGGTGTAGTGGTGCAACTGTGCAGCGTAATTTGAATAATGGAGACTACTGTGCATCGTAGTATGAATTGGTATTATTTTGTGGCCAGCAGGTAATTAATAATAAAAAAAATTTATTAATAAAAAGATCCAAAGAGTGAATATGTCTATAATTTTCTATGCACACTGGACCTAATACCGGTATACAAACATACAATATACAGACAAAACATATAACATGAACATCAGTTTAAACTTGAGGGTAGATATACCTGGAGGGCGTTTTACTCTAACCAAAGTACTGGTATAAAGCAGGTGTCCTAAAGTGCAATGTCGCTGATAAGTCCAGTTATAGACATATTCACTCTTTGGATCTTTTTATTAATAAATACTTTTTTATTGTTAATTATCTGCTTTACGTGTGTGCATATATATATATATATATATATATATACACTGCTCAAAAAAATAAAGGGAACACTTAAACAACACAATGTAACTCCAAGTCAATTACACTTCTGTGAAATCAAACTGTCCACTTGGGAAGCAACACTGATTGACAAGCAATTTCACATGCTGTTGTGCAAATGGAATAGACAACAGGTGGGAATTATAGGCAATTAGCAAGACACCCCCAATAAAGGAGTTGTTCTGCAGGTGGTGACCATAGACCACTTCCCAGCTCCTATGCTTTCTGGCTGATGTTTTGGTCACTTTTGAAAGCTGGCGGTGCTTTCACTCTAGTGATGGCATGAGACAGAGTCTACAACCCACAAAAGTGGCTCAGTTAGTGCAGCTCATCGAGGATGGCACATCAATGCGAGCTGTGGCAAAAAGGTTTGCTGTGTCTGTCAGCGTAGTGTCCAGAGCATGGAGGCGCTACCAGGAGACAGGCCAGTACATCAGGAGACGTGGAGGAGGCCGTAGGAGGGCAACAACCCAGCAGCAGGACCACTACCTCCGCCTTTGTGCAAGGAGGAACAGGAGGAGCACTGCCAGAGCCCTGCAAAATGACCTCCAGCAAGCCACAAATGTGCATGTGTCTACTCAAACGATCAGAAACAGACTACATGAGGGTGGTATGAGGGCCCGACGTCCACAGGTGGGGGTTGTGGTTACAGCCCAACACCGTGCAGGACGTTTGGCATTTGCCAGAGAACACCAAGATTGGCAAATTCGCCACTGGCGCCATGTGCTCTTCACAGATGAAAGCAGGTTCTCACTGAGCACATGTGACAGACGTGACAGAGTCTGGAGACGCCAAGGAGAACGTTCTGCTGCCTGGAACATCCTCCAGCATGACCGGTTTGGCAGTGGGACAGTAATGGTGTGGGGTGGCATTTCTTTGGGGGGCCGCACAGCCCTCCATGTGCTGCCAGAGGTAGCCTGACTGCCATTAGTTACCGAGGTGAGATCCTCAGACCCCTTGTGAGACCATATGCTGGTGCGGTTGGCCCTGGGTTCCTCCTAATGCAAGACAATGCTAGACCTCATGTGGCTGGAGTGTGTCAGCAGTTCCTGCAAGACGAAGGCATTGATGGTATGGACTGGCCCGCCCATTCCCCAGACCTAAATCCAATTGAGCACATCTGGGACATCATGTCTCGCTCCATCCAGACTGTCCAGGAGTTGGCGGATGCTTTAGTCCAGGTCTGGGAGGAGATCCCTCAGGAGACCATCCGCCACCTCATCAGGAGCATGCCCAGGCGTTGTAGGGAGGTCATACAGGCACGTGGAGGCCACACACACTACTGAGCCTCCTTTTGACTTGTTTTAAGGACATTACAGTTGGATCAGCCTGTAGTGTGTTTTTCCACTTTCATTTTGAGTGTGACTCCAAATCCAGACCTCCATGGGTTAATAAATGTGATTTCCATTGATAATTTTTGTGTGATCTTGTTGTCAGCACATTCAACTATGTAAAGAACAAAGTATTTAATAAGAATATTTCATTCATTCAGATCTAGGATGCGTTATTTTAGTGTTCCCTTTATTTTTTTGAGCAGTGTGTGTGCGTGTGTGTGTTTGTGTATGTGTATACATATATATATATATATATATATATATATTTTGGATTGAAATCTCTGACTTTCCACTAAGGAGACAAGCACGGGGTGACCCCCCTTTTTGCTCCTTTTTCACTTTCTTAAACGTGCCCCCAGACTCCGGTGAACTAACCAATGAGATGCTTGGGGCTGGCTTAGGGGAGTGAAGCCTAAATGTGAGTACCAGGTTCTGCTTGGCGGCTGTGGTATACAGCGCCGCTGCTGGTCTGGATACTGACAATGCCTATTCTATACCTTGTATAAAACACGCTAAAAGGTTAAAGAACACAGTACGCAATTGGCGTATGGAAATACCGTAAGAGTACGCACGTAGCGTAACGAACGCTTAGCCGTGGACGAGACGCACGAGCGGCACGTTCGCTCACGGCTTAGAGCGTAAAGGCAAGCACGCTATAGGCTGCCGACTAACGTAATGATACGCTATCAGCGTAGCGGACGCTCGAGACCACGAGGAGATCACAAGCGGCGCTGACGCTCACAGAGTTAAACCTTTATAACTATACCATATACAATGTACTTATACTGTAAACCCTTGTGCAGTGATAAGGTGTAAATGCAACACAGTGTAACCTTGTTAGTTTAAAAGCTGTATGAGCGTATGTGACGCTCTGAGAACCCCTTAGCAATATAATAAACACTCAAATACCGGTCTAAGGGTCTAACGCCTTTAAAGGAAATGAATTAACGTTCAATCGCAAAAGAATAATACAATACAAGTTATACACTACCAAGATAACATAAAATACCTAACCGAATCACTACACATAAAATACAATAAAGATACAATTACATTTAAAAGGGGGAAGGAGAGAGAGAATGGCTTATAACATTAAAATAAGAGACAATATGGTTGCAGAGAACTTACGCAGCAGGGGAAACAATCGCAAGCGCCTTTTCTGGATATCCAGCTCCCGATTATCAGCAATGAGAACCGTTGAAGAGAGTAGAGAGCTGGCCCAGATCGGCTTGTCCTTTTATACACTACACACAATACAGTACAATGGTCCCTACATTCTTATTGTTCATTGGACACAGGAATTCGTCTCTGCATTATAACAAAAGGTCATAGGTTGGTTCATACAGGTGGGCTGTGACTATTCCTAACTGCTCAGGTGGGCGGGAAACTGGGTTTCCTGCCGCATGGGTAATAAAGTGCAAATATAGTAAATGTCCATAAACTTCTTATGTCCATAACTATACGCACGAGCGATTAATCCGCTTCAAACCAACACCGGAATATTGCTAATTATATTCTCTTCCGATGGATACTAAACACCACTGTGTAACCCCTGTCTGACCCTTCGTATCATACAAAGAGGGATCTCTTTGTCTCTGAACATACTGTATTAACTGAACTTTCAGATTCTATCAAAGGGACCATAACCTACAAAATACATTATATGACTAAAATATGTTACGATTGAGTCGCCCGCTAGACGCACACAAACTCTACCGTAAATGCGCATACCGTGCGCCTGCGGGTGCACGCACCTGAGAGTATGCGCACGCACGGGAGGCCTCATGCACACGCAGCAGGCACTCGCATGAGGTGCATATATGGCAGTGTGTAGCGTGATATTTTTCTGACTTTGACAATACACTGCCAGCACACATATTACATACATCTACACATGTATGTTCATAAGTGCTTAGCCAACCACCCCCCCCCCCCTCCCCCTAACCACCCCGCTCTAGATATAGCTGGTGCTGCAGCCGCCTCTCGGCTTCACAGAGATAAAACTTGCTATTTCAATAGACACACACAGTGGTAAATTATAAAGCACAATGGAACATGCCGGAGCTTCATAAATAGCTGTCAATCAAACAATAGGTAAGTAAAAGGGCTGTTCGCAAGTTTACAATCTATACTTAACAAAAATACTTTTTTCCTACCAAAGTAAAACTGACATGAATATGGATAATTTGGAATTGGAATTGAACTACAAGCACAATAATGGTGATTTAAAATAATATAAAATCGTTTATTGTCCCCAATTTACCAAAATAAATAAATACATTTATTTAATATCGATGAGTCAGCTGAGTTATGCTCTGATTCTCAGTAATATTGTCCCAGAGTAATATGGGTCATTTTACAAAGTGCTAGTAAGTCGCTAATAAATTAAATAAAATAAATGTAAATTAAAATAAATTTTATTCACAAAACCCTTTAAGCTGTGCATACACAATACAATTATCTGTCAGATCATCTGCGAGATCTGGCTGGTTGGAATGAAACTCTGGTAATGGATGAGAGCAAATGACAATCAACCACTTGCTCTCAAACACTAGAAAATGGAAAAAACAACCCAGCTTTTTATAAAAATTTGGATAAATTCGTGATTTGACCAATTTGTCTGAATGACAGGTTCTGTACATTTTCCTGCGCTCGGCACAGGTTACTATTCCCAATCGTACATCTCAGCTGTATTGTGTACTCAGGATTGTGGTGCTAATTGTTACATTTGCTCTGTTTTAGTTTGTCAGTTACTGTAATGTTACGTTCTGCGTACCCTGTATTGTTCTAATGTCTGCCGTATGTACGGAGCTGCGAGACACTTGTGGCGCCTTATAAATAAAATGCAATAATAAAAATATTTACCTTACAATTTAGCAACAAAGCAATTTTTCTTTTAATTAATGCATCCGGAAGCCTGGGAGCTGAACGTCAGCAGCCTGTACCAGTGACACTTTAATGGGGAAATTGAGTGGAAAAAGATTTAATAAATAGGTCAATGTATATGTAGCTGCTAAAATAATTTCTCATTGTGTAATCACTCTATGAGCCATGTTAGTGTACGGTGTGTTGAATATGCTATGAATACTTAATGGGACAATTTGACCGACAAGGCTAAACTAAAGTATAATTGTTCTGAGAAATACAACGAGTAATTGACTGCTAAGCATTATATGGCTGGTATAATTGTTATAAATATGCACCTACATGAGCCAATACATTGATTTTAGGAGTAGGAAGTTTATCGCTTCCAAAAAACAAAAACAAAAAACCCAACAGAAAATATTTCACATTCATTAAAATTAGTTATACCATAAAGCGATTGAATTTTGGGACAAAGCTGCGCCACAAGTAACATTAGTCTTATAACCAGCAAAGAGGGGAAATAATATTTATGCTCATGGAGAAGTGGAAAAATTGTCGCTGTGCAGGGCCGGTGTGCTAGGGTTTTCAGCGACCCCCTGCAATCCATAAATTTGTGCCCTCCCATACTTTACAAAGGACAGTACGTGGAGAGAAAAAGGGGTGTGGTCTCAATAGGAAGGGGCTGGTCACACAATAGTACCTCAATTTCAATTAAGCCACATAGTAGAACAACTTTTTTCACATTACACCGCATGTAGTCGTGCCACTAATACACAAAATACCCCTAGTAGTAGCAAAGCTTATACATAATGCCCACAGTAGTAGCAAAGCTTATACATAATGCCCACAGTGGTAGCGCCGCTTATACACATAATGACCACAGTAGTGGCTCTGCTTATAAACATAATGCCCACAGTAATAGCAAAGCTTATACATAATGCCCAGGGCTGTCTTAACAGCAGTGTAGGCCCCTGGGCACAACAATGCACTGGGCCCCCTACCCATCCTCCAGCGGTAGGGGTGGGGGGTGCTATCAGTGTAGTTGTGATGTCCCGCGGGCGGTAAAGGGTGTTCTATCTTCCGCTCAGCGTGTAGAACCTGGAACAGTAATTTCTGCTAATTACTCTTTTACTGCACAGATGGAGATAAACTGTAGAAGGGGGCATTGGGTTGAATGAAGAAGCCCTGGTACATGATTCCAGGGTGGTAGAGGGTGTTTAATACGTTGGGGAAGGGTGGATAGTGGAGTGGGCTTAATATTTATTAATTTCCGGTGGGAGGGCAGCTTGCTTGACTGCAGATATCTCAGGTTCCTGAAAATATATTTCTTAGCTTTGAATGGGATAAAAAACTAGAGAGTCCCGTCTTTCAGATGGTTCTGGGGACTTGGGGATCAGAGTTCAGGAGCCAAAGCAATTCACCAATGAAAATCTAAAACTACATATTAGGCGTGTGGAGCTGGAGCAGGCACCAGCTGCTTGAAGGCTGATATCTCTGGTTCTGGGCATAGTAGAAATAAACTGCCAGTGTCCACTAAAAGGGGAGAATAACAGCTTTTGGCTTATACCCTGAGAAATACTCTAAGTCAGACAAATCCTGAGATATCAGGCTGGAAAGAACAATTAACAGGCTTGGTTGGGGACCACTGCTTTCAAGTCAGATATCTCCGGTTCACCAGGGCCGATTTTCAAAAATCAGATACCCCTTAAAAGAGGGGACCCTCAGCTATCAGCCTAGGGCCCTTATACTCCTGGGGCCCTTGGGCAAGAGCCCATTGAGCCCATACGAAAAGACGGCCCTGATAATGCCCACAGTAGTAGCGCCGCTTATATACATAATGCCCACAGTAGTAGTGAAGCTTATACATAATAATAATTTTATTTATATAGCGCTCTTTCTCCAATACGACTAAAGGCACTTAACAGATACATAGCATAATATAGTACAGAAAATAATGAAGTACATTTTCTTAAAATACAGAAGCATGAAGATACTAAAAGGGACACTATGGAAATGCTGGAGTAAACAGGAAAGTCTTGAGTCTACTTTTAAAGGATTCTATAGTTGGGGCCTCTCGCACTGTGCGGGGAAGTGAGTTGCATAGAGTCGGAGCCGCATGACTAAAAGCTCGACCCCCAGATGAATTACGGTAGATTCTAGGTACTGCTAAAAGTCCTTCATCCACAGATCGCAGTAATCGAGTGGGGCAGTATGGGGTCAGTAGCTGTTTCAGGTACCTTGGGCCCTGGTCATGTAGTGCTTTGAAACTCAGTAAGCCAATCTTGAAGATGATTCGCCATCTTACAGGCAGCCAGTGAAGGGAGTAGAGGATGGGTGTTATGTGGCTAGAACGGGGCTGGTTGGTTAATAGCCTGGCAGCTGTGTTTTGCACCAGCTGTAAGCGGTGCAATTCTTTTGCTTATAGACCAAGGTAGGGGGCATTACAGTAGTCTAATCGAGATGATACAAATGCATGTATGACTTTTGGCATATCATCTGAGGGAATTAAGTGCTTGATTCTGGCTATGTTCCTCAGGTGAAAGAATGAGGATTTGATTGTGGATGATATCTGATGTTTAAGTGTCAAGCCACCATCCAGGACAACGCCAAGATTCCGCACACGATCACTGGTCTGTAATTCTGAATCCCCGAGTGTAAGTCCAGTTGGTTGGCTATGCTGCAGTCTTGTTCTTTGATGTTGCGGTCGTATCATAAGGACCTCTGTTTTATCCGGGTTCAGTCGCAGCCAACTAGCACTCATCCACTCCTGGAGTTCAGCTAGACAGCCATTTAGGGTTGCTATTGGATTATCAGTGCCCGGAGCAAAGGACAAGTACAGTTGTGTATCATCTGCATAGCAGTGGTAGACCAGGCCATGGCACCTGATTATTTCGCCCAATGGGAGCATGTATACTGCAATAAGCATGGGTGATAGTATAGAACCTTGTGGGACACCACATGGCAATGGCACTGGTGGTGATGAGTATAATCCAGACGATACTCTCTGTGACCTGCCTGTGAGAAATTATTTGAACCAGCTTAGGACTGTGCCATCCAGACCAGAGAAATGTATCAGTCGCTCAATCAGAAGCCCGTGGTCCACGGTATCAAATGCTGCTGAGAGATCCAGAAGGTCACAGTAGTAGTGCCGCTTTTACACACAATGCCCCAATAATAGTTCTGCTTATAGACATAATGCCCCCAGCAGTAGCGCCGCTTATACACATAATGCCCTCAGTAGTAGTGCCACTTATACACATAACTAGGTGCTTCATCGCGCCCTACGGGCGCTCTTCACACCGTCGCAAGGGGCTATGCCCCCTTAACCCTTGCATGCCTTTCTGGGGTTCAATATTTGTGTTATATGGAGTATCACCTGCATTCCTTTGTTAGTGGTTAAATATTGCACAATGAAAGGGTGTGCGATGGTGAAGGAGGCGCAGCCCCTTGCGACGGCGTGAACAGCACCTGCAGGCCACAATGTACAGAATGTAGCGGGTGCGGGGGGTACTGCGGATGGTGTCTGTAGATGCTGCGGATGGAGGGGGGGCGGAAGTGGGGGTGGGGCCCGGATGGGGAAGGGTTGGGAGGTGCTGCGGGTGGGGGAGGGGCAGAGGAGTGGGGGATGCAGATGAGGGAGGGGTCCGGAGGCACTGAAGGTGGGGGAGGGGCAGGGGTGCCAAGGGTGGGGGAGGGGCTGGTGTGGGGATGTTGCAGATGGGTGAAGGGTTCCGGAGGTGCTATGGGATGGGAAGGGGCGGGAGTGCTGCTGGTGGGGTAGGGGTCCGCAGGCGCCATGGGTAGGGGAGGGGCAGGTACGGGTGTTGCGGCGGATGGGGAAAGAGGTCCGGAGGTGCTGCAGGTGGTGGAGGGGCAGGTGCGGGGGTGCCATTGGTGGGGGAGGGGTGGGGGAGGGGGGGACCGCGGATGGAGGAGGGTGTCTGCAGATGCTGCGGGTGGAGGGGGGCAGGTGTGGGGGAGACATATAAGGGAGGTGAATGGTGGAGGGGGCCTGGAGATTGCTGGGGGCAGTGAAGGGGCGGAGGAGTGGGAGCCGCGGGTGGTGTAGGGGGTCTGGAGGCACAGCATGTGGGGGAGGGGTGGAGTGCCGCATGTGGTGGAGGGGAAGGTGTGGAGGTGTGGTGCATTGGGGAGAGGTCTGGAGGTGCTGCGGGTACTGTACCTGCCAAAAAGGTAGTTGGAGGGTATGCAGTAACAGGGCCAGGACAGAGGTGATAGGGTCAGAACAGGGTTGACTGGGCCAGGACAGGGGTGACAGGGTCAGAACAGGGGTGACAGGGTCAGAACAGGGGTGACGGGGCCAGGACAGGGGTGACGGGGCCAGGACAGGGGTGACGGGGCCAGGA
The DNA here is from genome assembly GCF_028390025.1 of Pseudophryne corroboree. NCBI lineage: Eukaryota > Metazoa > Chordata > Amphibia > Anura > Myobatrachidae > Pseudophryne > Pseudophryne corroboree. The sequence continues at coordinate 58,658,233 of NC_086444.1, read as the reverse complement.
CACGGGCGACGGGGCCAGGACAGAAATGACAGGGACAGGATAGGGGTGACAGGGTCAGTGTAGGGGCGGCAGGACCAGGACAGGGGTGACAGGGCCAGTATAGGGTTGACAGGGCAAGCACAGGGGTGACAGGGCCAGGATAGGGGTAGCAGGGCCAGCATAAGGGTGACAGGGCCAGGATAAGGGTGAAAGGGCCAGGATAAGGGTGAAAGGGCCAGGATAAGGGTGGCAGGTCAAGGCCAGGGGTGACAGGGACATGACAGAACACAGGGCACGGGAGAGATTGGTATTAGGGACAGAACAGTGGTGACAGACAGATGTGTCTTACCGGAGTCACTGCTGCTGGCTGCTGCTGTTCCACTCCAACCTGTTGGGATCTGCTGCTGGTGGAGACTTGGCATGGCTGACTCTCTTAGGCTGTAGTACTGCTTCCTCTGCCCGTCCGCATCACTCCCCCCCTCCTCAGTCACACACCGCAGACCTCGCGCAGCTGCCGGGCACTGTGGTAAGGTGAGACTGGGAGTGACTGGTTAGCCCCCAGGAGATGCTGCGGCTGGAGGGAGGAGGGGGTCATAGCATGCACGTGGCGCGGACCTCACGGCTGCTGGGCACTATGGTAAGGGGAGACTGGGAGTGACTGGTTAGCTCCCAGGAGACGCTGCTGCTGGAGGGAGGAGGGGGTCAGAGCCTGCAAGCAGCGCGGACTTCTGCAGCACTACCCGCCGGCTAAAGTGTGTGAAGGAGCTGGGCGCACCTCACTGTGGGTGGCAGCGCTGCAGCTAGCGGTGGGGTTGCCGGGGCTGGAGATAACAGAGGCAGTACGGAAAGTGCACAGCGGCAGGTGCCCCACAAAACTGCAGCTAAGAAGCGTGGAGTGTGCTAGAAAGTGACGCTCCTCCCCGCCAGAGAGACCCTGCTGAGTATGCTGATGTGGGGGTCAAGTATGGCATACCCCCTCACACACCCCCATACCTCCCAAATGTCCCAATTTTCGTGGGACAGTCCCATTTTTTGGGGTCTGTCCCGCTGTCCCACCCGCGGGTCGCAGTGTCCTGCGGTGGGGGGGGGGGGGGCAGTTGGAAAGCTCCTGTACTCACTGTTCTGCTTAGGGGTTACGGATTAAGGGGGGGTTCCAGCAGCCGAGCCGGATTAAGGGGGGGGGGGCAGGCGGTACGTACCGTTGGCCCCACAGTTTTAGGGGTCCCCCCGGCTCGAGTAGCTCTGTCCCAGCTCAGAAGCTCCCCCAGCAACAACGGTAGCATTGTGCTACAGTCAGCACACGCTGCTGCGTGTTGGCAGGTCTGTGGTGTTGCAGGGAGGCAGCAGTCTCCCTGCTTTCTTCTGCCTGTGCGGGTGTGTAGGGGGAGCGACCACCTCCTCTGGATTTAGCCTTAGCTGAGGGGACAAAATTCCATAAAAAAATAAATAAATCCCGGAATTTGCATAAGGGGGCGTGGCCTCGCGTAGCGCGATTAAGCCACGCCCCCAACCCCACAGCAGGCACAGCAATGAGATAGGGCTCCCCTGTCTCAAGTACCCTGTGCCCCCCGGACTCATAATCAGCCCCTGGGGGCATGCCAGCAGCTCACAGAGCGCTGGGCATGCCCCCTCACTGACGAAAACGGGGCCCTCCCGTGAAGCCACGCCCCCTTTTCGCCGCGCGCGCGCGTGTGTGTGTGCGTGTGTGTGTGTGAGAAAGCTGGGAGGTATGCACCCCTGCCTGTGCCATGTCCATACCATCTGCTTCTGCAGCTGCTCCTAGTGTCCTATAGATTTGGCCAGATCTGTGACTCATTTGACTAACTCCGCCCCTTGCTGTGACTCCGCCCAGCGTTAGCAAATGAATCACAAAATCACAGATCTGGGCTATTATATAGGAGATGCTTACAGTAGTAGTGCCAGGCAATGGAAACAAAAAAAAAGAAAACTCTCTTTTGTGGGGCACTCTTATGTAGTATTACTAAAACTTAACTTTTATATGTGGACTCACTTTAACACAAACACACATTCAACATATACAAAATATCAAATATAAAAGATTTTATCTTGAAAGGTTAGGGTATTACAATTTATACAACCCTGTAGATACAGTGCTAATAACACTGCTCTTATTGCAGTTATTGTTCTAAAAAGCACTTATTCCGCCGTTAATCAGTGAATGAAATTGTATAATAAGGGTCATCTACAATACCAAGTATTAGAGCTCATTATAAATAAAGGGATGACTCCTAAAGATATTACACATATAAAGGTCTGGTAAAGAATATATCAATTCAACATCATCCACAATGTGTGGTTACATCCCATAGTACCAATTACATTTTATTGTTTCATCGTCGTAACATGAAAAAACTGGAAATGTGAGTAAAATAAAAATACAAATAAGTGTAATAGAGAAAGCTTATGAGGCGCTATTGTACTCCGCTGCTTCTCACCTTCAGACTACCAATGACTGAAACATCGAATGGCCAGTGAACGAGTGCAGTATACAGTTGACACCTCAGCAGGGAATAATTTGCACCACTGCTTCTCACCATCACATCATACATCATTGGAACATTTGATGGTCAGTGAGGGAGTGTAAACAATATCAAGAAAAAAGTTAGGTGCTTCTGCTGTCGGTTGCTAATGGTAACCATCCCAATATTAGTTGTATAACCAATGAGAGAGCACTAAAATGGATGTGAAAAAGGAGAGAGTTGGACACAAAAGAGTCGGTAAGTTCCCTCCAGTCACCAAGTATACCAAATTAAAAAATAATCTGTAAGGTTCAAGGTCTCTTTAAGAATTACCCTGTACTGCTGCTTCTCACCATCATAATTTGAGTTATCAAAGCATCTAATGGCCAGTGAGCAATTACCACAGCCAAACTATAACCGTGACGAAGCCACCCTCAGTGAAACGTGCACGTAGGCGGCACCATTTGGTTACTGGACCATCTCTGAAAAGGTACATTTTGTCCACTTGTTAGGGTCTCCTGCCCTGTGCTGCCACGTCGTCATGGCAACCGGGAGACAAGTGCTAGCGGAGTAACCTGAGCGCAGCTGATACTCCGGTTCGGGTCTTTTGCTGTGCAGTGGTTACAGGCTCTGTGCACGGCAGGGGATCCGGTGCTGGTTTTTGTGCTCACAGTCTGTGAGGTCTGAGTGGGGCGTGGACAGTACCTGCTATATAAGGCCTCTTCTCAGGTTAAGCAGATGCTGCTGAATCTTTGTTGGTTAGTCAGTTCCTGAAAGTTAGCCAGTACTGTGTAGCTTTGTATTTGTTGTTGCTTACTGCAAATAGGCCTGGGGATTTGGTACTACACTCTGCCAATCCAGACCTAGCAGTAAGACTGGAGTCAGTCGTTTAACTTGCTGGGGTTCTTTTGCTACTCTGTGAACTTAGCAAGTTTGCGGCTGTATTCTCACACTTGCCTGCCTAAATCCTGTCTCACTGTGCAAGGTGTTCAGGTGTCAGTTTAGTGGCAGTAAGCTGAACCTGTGCACTGCAAGTGAGAATTAGGATTGTGGAGACTCTCCTTGTGTCTATCATTCCATCTCTGACCAAGGAGTTTACTGCCACACCCGTTGGTAACCCTTTAGGGTTTTGCTGTTGCCCTTAGCAACAGCATTTCGGGTTCTCTACGTATTAAAACACAACATCTTGCTTTTTCCATCTGAGCATTACTAATACTAGGGAGACACCCAGTTTCTTAGCCTCTGGGCTTCTCTGTTCACTTTGTGTTTATTTTGTTACCCTATCACCTTCTGTGTACGTAATGTCATATTCCCCAGTCTGTCTGTGAGTTCATTTGTTTTGCATCCCTATCCGTTCAGACACCAGTACATTCCTGCAGGCACTGGTGTGCATAACAGTTCAGACACCAGTACATTCCTGCAGGCACTGGTGTGCATAACAGTTCAGACACCAGTACATTCCTGCAGGCACTGGTGTGCATAACATATTCAGCAGCCTAATACTCCTGTTGAAATTTTGTGGGAATATGGAGCATACCCCTCAAAATACGTTGCAACAGGTGGTCGATCAGGTGCAGGTCCTGACTCGACAATTTAATGATTTGTCCATTAAAATGCACACCTCCCAGGCCGCTGGCGGAGCTCCCGCAGCAGCAGCACCTTCAGGGGTTAAGGAGCCGAAAGTAAATCTCCCGGATAATTTTTCTGGAGATCGCTCGCAGTTCTTTTGTTTCAAGGAGAGCTGCAAGCTATACTTCCGGCTTAGGCCTCAGTCTTCTGGGTCGGAGATTCAGCGGGTGGGCATAGTGATTTCCTTGCTACAAGGAGACCCACAGGTCTGGGCATATGGGTTGCAGCCTGACTGTTCGTCGCTTAAAAGTGTTGATGCTTTTTTTATGGCACTGGGCATGTTGTATGATGACCCTGACAAGACGGCCTCAGCCGAGGCTCAGATTTCGATCCTTAAGCAAGGACGAAGGCCAGTTGAGGTTTACTGTACGGAGTTTCGGAGGTTGGCCCATGATACCCAGTGGAATGACCCAGCCCTGAGACACCAGTACCGAAGAGGTCTTTCTAACCAGATAAAAGACCAACTGGTACAATATCCCTTGCCTGATAGCTTGGATCAGCTCATGCAGTTATCCATTCGGGTGGATAGATGGCTGAGAGAGCGTAGGCTTGAAAGGGAGACCGAGGTTTCCTTCTTTCCCAAGGGAACCTCAGACTCTGAGGAATTTTCCGAGGAGCCTATGCAGATTGGGGCTACCCGCCTCTCCTCGCGTGAGAAGACGTGGAGGAGACAGCAGGGGTTGTGTTTGTACTGTGGGAATAAAGGTCATGTGGTAGTATCATGCCCAGAAACGCCGGAAAACTTCAGGGCCTGAGGGTGATGGGAAATATCCTGTCAGGCCAGAAGTCAGAATTTCCCAAGAAGACTTTTATTATTCCGGTGACCTTGAAGATCCTCGGTCAAACTGTCAAGACTGAGGCCTTTGTGGACAGTGGGGCCGACGGGGTTTTTATGGACCGCCAATTCGCCCTGAAACACTCTGTTCCCTTAGTACCCTTGGCATCGGAAATTGAGATTTGTGGGTTAAACGGGGAACCATTATCCCAAGGTAAAATTACCTCTTGCACTAGCCAGATTTCTTTGTTTATTGGAGCCACACACTCTGAAAAATTGTCCTTTTATGTGACTGTCTGTACTTTTGCCCCATTGGTGTTGGGGTTACCCTGGTTAAGGGCCCACAATCCTCAATTTGACTGGGTCTCTGGGGAGATTCTTAGTTGGGGTACTGATTGTTTCAGGAGTTGCTTGAGCCTTCCAGTCAGGCTCTCACAGCTAAGTTTGCCAGGATTGCCAGGGTGTTATGCAGATTTTGCGGACGTGTTCTCTAAAAAAGTTGCAGAGGTACTACCTCCCCATCGCCCCTATGACTGTGCCATTGATTTGTTGCCAAATGCTTAGCTTCCCAAGAGCAGGTTGTACTCCCTGTCACGTCCTGAGACTCAGGCTATGGCAGAGTACATTCAGGAGAACTTGGCTAAGGGATTTATCAGACCTTCACAGTCTCCAGTTGGGTCGGGGTTCTTCTTCGTGGGTAAAAAGGACGGTTCGTTGCGACCCTGCATCGACTTCAGGGAATTGAACCGTATCACGATTAAAAACTCATACCCACTGCCTCTCATTTCGGTCTTGTTTGACCAGCTTCGTACTGCCACCATTTTTTCTAAGATTGACCTACGCGGTGCGAACAATTTAATCCGAATAAGAGAGGGGGATGAATGGAAGACTGCCTTTAATACCCACTCAGGGCATTATGAATATTTGGTGATGCCTTTTGGGCTCTGTAATGCCCCGGCAGTCTTCCAGGATATCATGAATGATGTACTCAGGGAATATTTGGATAGATTCTTAGTTGTATACTTAGATGACATCCTAATCTTCTCCCATTCCCTGGAGGAACATCGGAAGCATGTACGCTTAGTCCTCCAGAAACTCAGAGACCACCGGCTTGGGGCGAAGCTGGAGAAGTGCGAATTTGAAGTTCAGCAAATCGCATTTCTAGGATATATTATCTCCCCAGAAGGTTTCCAAATGGAGGGTTCCAAGGTACAGGCAGTCCTGGATTGGGTGCAGCCCACTAGTTTGAAGGCGCTTCAGCGTTTCCTGGGCTTTGCGAATTTTTATAGACGATTTATCGCTGGATTTTCGTCTATAGTGGCGCCCTTGGTGGCACTCACTAAGAAAGGGGCGGATGTTGCTCACTGGTCTTGTGAGGCTAAAGCAGCTTTTGCCCGTCTCAAAAGGGCATTTGTATCGGCCAAGGTGCTGCGACACCCAGATCCAGAGCGTCCTTTTGTGGTGGAGGTGGATGCCTCTGAGATGGGTATTGGGGCAGTGCTCTCTCAGATGGTAGTGTCTGATAATCGCCTTCATCCCTGTGCTTACTTTTCCCGTAAATTTTCGCCTGCCGAGATGAATTATGACGTGGGTAACCGGGAATTGTTGGCTATTAAGGATGCACTCGAGGAGTGGAGACACTGGCTTGAGGGGGCTAAGTTTGTGGTCTCAATTCTCACTGACCATAAGAATCTGGCATATTAAGAGTCAGCAAAGCGTCTCAATGCCAGGCAGGCACGATGGGCTTTGTTTTTTGCTCGCTTTAATTTTTTGATAACATATCGCCCTGGGTCAAAAAACATCAAGGCTGATGCGCTCTCGCAGAGTTTTGCTCCAATCCAGGAGACCACCGAGGAGCCGTTGCCCATTGTGTCCCCATCATGTATTAAAGTGGGCATTACCCAGGACCTCTTATCATTAGTCCTTAGAGCACAGGAGCAGGCTCCTCCAGACCTTCCGGTAGGTCTTTTGTTTGTGCCTCCTAGGTTAAGACAGCGAGTGTTCCTGGAATTCCATGCCAAGAAGTCGGCAGGTCACCCGGCTATTGCCAGAACTCGGGAGTTGCTATCTAGGGCGGTGTGGTGGCCCTCGGTGGCTAAGGATGTGGATCAGTGGGTTCGGGCATGTGACATCTGTGCCCGAAATAAGACTCCTAGAGGGGTTCCTGTTGGCCCATTACATCCACTCTCTATCCCATCTAAGCCATGGACCCACATTTCAATAGATTTTGTGGTGGACTTGCCCAAATCCTCGGGGATGACAGCCATCTGGGTTGTCGTTGACAGGTTTTCGAAGATGGCGCACTTCGTTCCACTGGTTGGGCTGCCATCGGCCAGACGCCTGTCTGAATTATTTATGCTGCATGTTGTGCGTCTCCACGGGTTGCCACTTGATGTGGTCTCTGACCGCGGATCCCAGTTTGTGGCCAAATTCTGGAGGGCATTTTGTTCCGATCTCCAGATTTCTGTCAGCTTGTCGTCAGGCTACCATCCGCAGTCTAATGGGCAGACTGAAAGGGTGAACCAGTCCTTGGAGCAGTTCCTCAGGTGTTATGTCTCCGAGTGTCAGACTGACTGGGTTGCTCATCTGTCCATGGCGGAGTTTGCCTATAACAACGCGGCTCACTCTGCTACAGGGATCTCTCCCTTCCTTTGTGTGTATGGGCATCATCTTAAGGCCAATTCTTTTGACCCCCTGGACTCCACGCCTGGTGGTTCCTCTGTGGTTTCGGTCCTTAGAGGTATTTGGAGGAAAGTGAAGAAAGCCCTTGTGTCTGTGTCATTAGTGACCAAAAGGGTTTTTGATAAGCGGAAAAGACCCTGCAGCTTCAAATTAGGAGACTTCGTCTGGTTGTCTACCAAGAATTTGAAGTTGAGACAGCCATCTCATAAGTTAGGCCCCCGGTTCATCGGCCCTTATAAGATCACCAGGGTTATCAATCCGGTGGCATTTCAGTTAGATCTGCCCCGTTCTTTGGGTATCAATAAAACATTTCATTGTTCCCTTTTAAAACGGGCGATTAGTAATCCTTCTTCCAGTGGAAGACCTTCCCCTCTTCTGATACGTGGCCAGAGGGAGTTTGTTGTTGAAAGGATTCTTGACTCCAAGATGGTTCGGGGTCGGCTGTCATTTTTGGTGCACTGGAAGGGGTATGGCCCGGAGGAGCGGTCGTGGGTGCGCAGTTGTGATCTTCATGCCCCCAGACTGATACGCTCTTTCTTCTCGCAGTTCCCCGATAAACCCGGTGGTAGGGGTTCTTTGACCCCTCGTCAGAGGGGGGGTACTGTTAGGGTCTGCTGCCCTGTGCTGCCACGTCGTCATGGCAACCGGGAGACAAGTGCTAGCGGAGTAACCTGAGCGCAGCTGATACTCCGGTTCGGGTCTTTTGCTGTGCAGTGGTTACAGGCTCTGTGCACGGCAGGGGATCCGGTGCTGGTTTTTGTGCTCAGTCTGTGAGGTCTGAGTGGGGCGTGGACAGCACCTGCTATATAAGGCCTCTTCTCAGGTTAAGCAGATGCTGCTGAATCTTTGTTGGTTAGTCAGTTCCTGAAAGTTAGCCAGTACTGTGTAGCTTTGTATTTGTTGTTGCTTACTGCAAATAGGCCTGGGGATTTGGTACTACACTCTGCCAATCCAGACCTAGCAGTAAGACTGGAGTCAGTCGTTTAACTTGCTGGGGTTCTTTTGCTACTCTGTGAACTTAGCTAGTTTGCGGCTGTATTCTCACACTTGCCTGCCTAAATCCTGTCTCACTGTGCAAGGTGTTCAGGTGTCAGTTTAGTGGCAGTAAGCTGAACCTGTGCACTGCAAGTGAGAATTAGGATTGTGGAGACTCTCCTTGTGTCTATCATTCCATCTCTGACCAAGGAGTTTACTGCCACACCCGTTGGTAACCCTTTAGGGTTTTGCTGTTGCCCTTAGCAACAGCATTTCGGGTTCTCTACGTATTAAAACACAACATCTTGCTTTTTCCATCTGAGCATTACTAATACTAGGGAGACACCCAGTTTCTTAGCCTCTGGGCTTCTCTGTTCACTTTGTGTTTATTTTGTTACCCTATCACCTTCTGTGTACGTAATGTCATATTCCCCAGTCTGTCTGTGAGTTCATTTGTTTTGCATCCCTATCCGTTCAGACACCAGTACATTCCTGCAGGCACTGGTGTGCATAACAGTTCAGACACCAGTACATTCCTGCAGGCACTGGTGTGCATAACAGTTCAGACACCAGTACATTCCTGCAGGCACTGGTGTGCATAACATATTCAGCAGCCTAATACTCCTGTTGAAATTTTGTGGGAATATGGAGCATACCCCTCAAAATACGTTGCAACAGGTGGTCGATCAGGTGCAGGTCCTGACTCGACAATTTAATGATTTGTCCATTAAAATGCACACCTCCCAGGCCGCTGGCGGAGCTCCCGCAGCAGCAGCACCTTCAGGGGTTAAGGAGCCGAAAGTAAATCTCCCGGATTATTTTTCTGAAGATCGCTCGCAGTTCTTTTGTTTCAAGGAGAGCTGCAAGCTATACTTCCGGCTTAGGCCTCAGTCTTCTGGGTCGGAGATTCAGCGGGTGGGCATAGTGATTTCCTTGCTACAAGGAGACCCACAGGTCTGGGCATATGGGTTGCAGCCTGACTGTTCGTCGCTTAAAAGTGTTGATGCTTTTTTTATGGCACTGGGCATGTTGTATGATGACCCTGACAAGACGGCCTCAGCCGAGACTCAGATTTCGATCCTTAAGCAAGGGCAAAGGCCAGTTGAGGTTTACTGTACGGAGTTTCGGAGGTTGGCCCATGATACCCAGTGGAATGACCCAGCCCTGAGACACCAGTACCGAAGAGGTCTTTCTAACCAGATAAAAGACCAACTGGTACAATATCCCTTGCCTGATAGCTTGGATCAGCTCATGCAGTTATCCATTCGGGTGGATAGACGGCTGAGAGAGCGTAGGCTTGAAAGGGAGACCGAGGTTTCCTTCTTTCCCAAGGGAACCTCAGACTCTGAGGAATTTTCCGAGGAGCCTATGCAGATTGGGGCTACCCGCCTCTCCTCGCGTGAGAAGACGCGGAGGAGACAGCAGGGGTTGTGTTTGTACTGTGGGAATAAAGGTCATGTGGTAGTATCATGCCCAGAAAAGCCGGAAAACTTCAGGGCCTGAGGGTGATGGGAAATATCCTGTCAGGCCAGAAGTCAGAATTTCCCAAGAAGACTTTTATCATTCCGGTGACCTTGAAGATCCTCGGTCAAACTGTCAAGACTGAGGCCTTTGTGGACAGTGGGGCCGACGGGGTTTTTATGGACCGCCAATTCGCCCTGAAACACTCTGTTCCCTTAGTACCCTTGGCATCGGAAATTGAGATTTGTGGGTTAAACGGGGAACCATTATCCCAAGGTAAAATTACCTCTTGCACTAGCCAGATTTCTTTGTTTATTGGAGCCACACACTCTGAAAAATTGTCCTTTTATGTGACTGTTTGTACTTTTGCCCCATTGGTGTTGGGGTTACCCTGGTTAAGGGCCCACAATCCTCAATTTGACTGGGTCTCTGGGGAGATTCTTAGTTGGGGTACTGATTGTTTCAGGAGTTGCTTGAGCCTTCCAGTCAGGCTCTCGCAGCTAAGTTTGCCAGGATTGCCAGGGTGTTATGCAGATTTTGCGGACGTGTTCTCCAAAAAAGTTGCAGAGGTACTACCTCCCCATCGCCCCTATGACTGTGCCATTGATTTGTTGCCAAATGCTAAGCTTCCCAAGAGCAGGTTGTACTCCCTGTCACGTCCTGAGACTCAGGCTATGGCAGAGTACATTCAGGAGAACTTGGCTAAGGGATTTATCAGACCTTCACAGTCTCCAGTTGGGTCGGGGTTCTTCTTCGTGGGTAAAAAGGACGGTTCGTTGCGACCCTGCATCGACTTCAGGGAATTGAACCGTATCACAATTAAAAACTCATACCCACTGCCTCTCATTTCGGTCTTGTTTGACCAGCTTCGTACTGCCACCATTTTTTCTAAGATTGACCTACGCGGTGCGAACAATTTAATCCGAATAAGAGAGGGGGATGAATGGAAGACTGCCTTTAATACCCACTCAGGGCATTATGAATATTTGGTGATGCCTTTTGGGCTCTGTAATGCCCCGGCAGTCTTCCAGGATTTCATGAATGATGTACTCAGGGAATATTTGGATAGATTCTTAGTTGTATACTTAGATGACATCTTAATCTTCTCCCATTCCCTGGAGGAACATCGGAAGCATGTACGCTTAGTCCTCCAGAAACTCAGAGACCACCGGCTTGGGGCGAAGCTGGAGAAGTGCGAATTTGAAGTTCAGCAAATCGCATTTCTAGGATATATTATCTCCCCAGAAGGTTTCCAAATGGAGGGTTCCAAGGTACAGGCAGTCCTGGATTGGGTGCAGCCCACTAGTTTGAAGGCGCTTCAGCGTTTCCTGGGCTTTGCGAATTTTTATAGACGATTTATCGCTGGATTTTCGTCTATAGTGGCGCCCTTGGTGGCACTCACTAAGAAAGGGGCGGATGTTGCTCACTGGTCTTGTGAGGCTAAAGCGGCTTTTGCCCGTCTCAAAAGGGCATTTGTATCGGCCAAGGTGCTGCGACACCCAGATCCAGAGCGTCCTTTTGTGGTGGAGGTGGATGCCTCTGAGATGGGTATTGGGGCAGTGCTCTCTCAGATGGTAGTGTCTGATAATCGCCTTCATCCCTGTGCTTACTTTTCCCGTAAATTTTCGCCTGCCGAGATGAATTATGACGTGGGTAACCGGGAATTGTTGGCTATTAAGGATGCACTCGAGGAGTGGAGACACTGGCTTGAGGGGGCTAAGTTTGTGGTCTCAATTCTCACTGACCATAAGAATCTGGCATATTAAGAGTCAGCGAAGCGTCTCAATGCCAGGCAGGCACGATGGGCTTTGTTTTTTGCTCCCTTTAATTTTTTGATAACATATCGCCCTGGGTCAAAAGACATCAAGGCTGATGCGCTCTCGCTGAGTTTTGCTCCAATCCAGGAGACCACCGAGGAGCCGTTGCCCATTGTGTCCCCATCATGTATTAAAGTGGGCATTACCCAGGACCTCTTATCATTAGTCCTTAGAGCACAGGAGCAGGCTCCTCCAGACCTTCCGGTAGGTCTTTTGTTTGTGCCTCCTAGGTTAAGACAGCGAGTGTTCCTGGAATTCCATGCCAAGAAGTCGGCAGGTCACCCGGGTATTGCCAGAACTCGGGAGTTGCTATCTAGGGCGGTGTGGTGGCCCTCGGTGGCTAAGGATGTGGATCAGTGGGTTCGGGCATGTGACATCTGTACCCGAAATAAGACTCCTAGAGGGGTTCCTGTTGGCCCATTACATCCACTCTCTATCCCATCTAAGCCATGGACCCACATTTCAATGGATTTTGTGGTGGACTTGCCCAAATCCTCGGGGATGACAGCCATCTGGGTTGTCGTTGACAGGTTTTCGAAGATGGCGCACTTCGTTCCACTGGTTGGGTTGCCATCGGCCAGACGCCTGTCTGAATTATTTATGCTGCATGTTGTGCGTCTCCACGGGTTGCCACTTGATGTGGTCTCTGACCGCGGATCCCAGTTTGTGGCCAAATTCTGGAGGGCATTTTGTTCCGATCTCCAGATTTCTGTCAGCTTGTCGTCAGGCTACCATCCGCAGTCTAATGGGCAGACTGAAAGGGTGAACCAGTCCTTGGAGCAGTTCCTCAGGTGTTATGTCTCCGAGTGTCAGACTGACTGGGTTGCTCATCTGTCCATGGCGGAGTTTGCCTATAACAACGCGGCTCACTCTGCTACAGGGATCTCTCCCTTCCTTAGTGTGTATGGGCATCATCTTAAGGCCAATTCTTTTGACCCCCTGGACTCCACGCCTGGTGGTTCCTCTGTGGTTTCGGTCCTTAGAGGTATTTGGAGGAAAGTGAAGAAAGCCCTTGTGTCTGTGTCATTAGTGACCAAAAGGGTTTTTGATAAGCGGAAAAGACCCTGCAGCTTCAAATTAGGAGACTTCGTCTGGTTGTCTACCAAGAATTTGAAGTTGAGACAGCCATCTCATAAGTTAGGCCCCCGGTTCATCGGCCCTTATAAGATCACCAGGGTTATCAATCCGGTGGCATTTCAGTTAGATCTGCCCCGTTCTTTGGGTATCAATAAAACATTTCATTGTTCCCTTTTAAAACGGGCGATTAGTAATCCTTCTTCCAGTGGAAGACCTTCCCCTCTTCTGATACGTGGCCAGAGGGAGTTTGTTGTTGAAAGGATTCTTGACTCCAAGATGGTTCGGGGTCGGCTGTCATTTTTGGTGCACTGGAAGGGGTATGGCCCGGAGGAGCGGTCGTGGGTGCACAGTTGTGATCTTCATGCCCCCAGACTGATACGCTCTTTCTTCTCGCAGTTCCCCGATAAACCCGGTGGTAGGGGTTCTTTGACCCCTCGTCAGAGGGGGGGGTACTGTTAGGGTCTGCTGCCCTGTGCTGCCATGTCGTCATGGCAACCGGGAGACAAGTGCTAGCGGAGTAACCTGAGCGCAGCTGATACTCCGGTTCGGGTCTTTTGCTGTGCAGTGGTTACAGGCTCTGTGCACGGCAGGGGATCCGGTGCTGGTTTTTGTGCTCACAGTCTGTGAGGTCTGAGTGGGGCGTGGACAGCACCTGCTATATAAGGCCTCTTCTCAGGTTAAGCAGATGCTGCTAAATCTTTGTTGGTTAGTCAGTTCCTGAAAGTTAGCCAGTACTGTGTAGCTTTGTATTTGTTGTTGCTTACTGCAAATAGGCCTGGGGATTTGGTACTACACTCTGCCAATCCAGACCTAGCAGTAAGACTGGAGTCAGTCGTTTAACTTGCTGGGGTTCTTTTGCTACTCTGTGAACTTAGCAAGTTTGCGGCTGTATTCTCACACTTGCCTGCCTAAATCCTGTCTCACTGTGCAAGGTGTTCAGGTGTCAGTTTAGTGGCAGTAAGCTGAACCTGTGCACTGCAAGTGAGAATTAGGATTGTGGAGACTCTCTTTGTGTCTATCATTCCATCTCTGACCAAGGAGTTTACTGCCACACCCGTTGGTAACGCTTTAGGGTTTTGCTGTTGCCCTTAGCAACAGCATTTCGGGTTCTCTACGTATTAAAACACAACATCTTGCTTTTTCCATCTGAGCATTACTAATACTAGGGAGGCACCCAGTTTCTTAGCCTCTGGGCTTCTCTGTTCACTTTGTGTTTATTTTGTTACCCTATCACCTTCTGTGTACGTAATGTCATATTCCCCAGTCTGTCTGTGAGTTCATTTGTTTTGCATCCCTATCCGTTCAGACACCAGTACATTCCTGCAGGCACTGGTGTGCATAACAGTTCAGACACCAGTACATTCCTGCAGGCACTGGTGTGCATAACAGTTCAGACACCAGTACATTCCTGCAGGCACTGGTGTGCATAACACCACTATACCAAAATCTGATTAAGGGAAGTATAGCGACTTTTTCTAAATACATATCACACATAGTACCTCTAGATACTGCATTTATTATACAGGTTGAGTATCCCTTATCCAAAATGCTTGGGACCAGAGGTATTTTGGATATGGGATTTTTCCGTATTTTGGAATAATTGCATACCATAATGAGATATCATGGTGATGGGACCCAAGTCTAAGCACAGAATGCATTTATGTTTCATATACACCTTATACACACAGCCTGAAGGTCATTTTAGCCAATACTTTTTATAACTTTGTTCATTAAACAAAGTGTGTGTACATTCACACAATTCATTTATGTTTCTTATACACCTTATACACACAGCCTGAAGGTCATTTAATACAATATTTTTAATAACTTTGTGTATTAAACAAGGTTTGTGTACATTGAGCCATCAAAAAACAAAAGTTTCACTATCTCACTCTCACTCAAAAAAGTCCGTATTTCGGAATATTCCGTATTTCGGATATTTGGATATGGGATACTCAACCTGTATATACATTTTTCCTTCTTTTACCATCTCTCTTTTATAAAAACCTGAAATTTTTTTTTGCATTATTATCTACTGATAAATCAGCACATTACTATTTTTCTTTTCATCTCTTACTGTTTGCCAGTGGTACTCACTCATATCGGAGAAGCCGTGACATGGCCAGCAGCTAAACATGTCTTTGAAATGCATGCGACCAATTTCTCTGAAATTCTAATATCACATAGGTACAGAAATGGTTACAGATAATTTTTAGTGTGCAGGGGGATACAAGTGGGGAAAGCACCCCCCTGTCTGCTGTTTATTTGTGACCCCTCACCCTTTCTAGCACCCACCCTTTCTAGCACCTGATATATAATTATCTCCAGGAATGATTGCGCAACTGCCACTGTTTGTCTGCATGTGTGAGAAGGCATTGAATGGGAACAGCATTTGGAAGGCATGCTGTTCCTTGTAGTGCTAATGGGAGATCCTGGGGTGGCTCCCAGGTAAGTTAGCCCTCTGTTTGGATGCATTTTAGTATGAGCCTTTATCATGAGGCCTTACTGTAGACAAATCACATGGCCCTATGTGGGCACTGCCATTATGTTAGGACTGCTGATATCGGAGAAGCCTTGACGTGGCCAGCAGCTTAACATGTGTTTGCAAACACATGCAACTAATTTATCTGAAATTCTATTACCAGATAGGTTCAGATATGGTTACAGATAATTTTTAGTGTGCTGGGGGATACCAGGGGGTAGGGGGGGGGGAAGCACCCCACATCTAAGTCTGCTGTTTGTGTGTGACCCCTCCCCCTTTCTAGCACCTGATATATAATTATCTCCAGGAATGATTGAGCAACTGCCACTGTTTGTTTGCATGATATATTCTTTATCAAGGGTTAATTATTTGTATTGCAGTTGTCCTATGATTTAGACACACAAGTGAAACAGTATCGTTGTAGTGGCAACATGTCACAGAGTCTGTGATTGGAATTTATGTGTTGCCATTTGTGAGTTTACAAAATATGCACTTGGTTTGATATACAAAATATGTATTTGGTTAGATATTTATTTATGCATCTTTTTACTCGGAGACCTTTATATGTGTAATATCTTTAGGAGTCATCCCTTTATTTATGATGATCTCTAATACTTGGTATTGTAGATGACCCTTATTATACAATTTCATTCACTGATTAACAGCGGAATAAGTGTTTTTTAGAACAATAACTGCAATAACAGCAGAGCTATTAGCACTGTATCTACAGGGTTGTATAAATTGTAATATCCTAACTAGAGATGAGCGGATTCGGTTTTACTCGGTTTTACTCGGATTTACTCTGTTCTCAAAACGGCATCTTATTGGCTCACGGACGTCATGTGTTTTGGATAAGAAACATCCGGATAAAACCGAACTGGCGTTAATTCTGGCTTTACATTCGAACCCACTCATCTCTAATCCTAACCTTTCAAGATAAAATCTTTTATATTTGATATTTTGTATATGTTGAATGTGTGTTTGTGTTAGTGAGTCCACATATAAAAGTTAAGTTTTAGTAATACTACATAAGAGTGCCCCACAAAAGAGAGTTTTCTTCTTTTTGTTTCCATTGCTTTGTATTTTGTTCTAACTCTTGGGAGCACCACCGGTATCATAATGAGGACTTTTGTCCTAAGCACTATGAAGAGATCTGTATTTACACTTTATTTCAATTAGTATACTTACTTGTGTCTATTCCGGTACATAATTAGTCTTTCACCTACTAACTGGGTGATCATACCAGTGCGCCTACCTGTCCTCCTGCTGCTTTCCAGTAGTAGTGCCAGCGCAGCTTATGCACATAATGCCCCCAGTACTAGTGCCACTTCTGCACATAATGCCCACAGTAGTGCCACTTATATACATACTACCCACAGTAGTAGTGCATATATACTGTACATAATGCCCCCAGTAGAAGCACCCCTTATACACATAATGCCAACAGTAGTAGCGCTGCTTATACATAATGCCCCAGTAGTAGCGCCACTTATACACATAATGCTCATATAGTAGTAGTGCCACTTATACTTATAATGTCCCAGTAGTAGTGCCGCTTATACATAAGGTCCATAGTAGTAGTGCCCCTTATACATAATGCCCACAGTAGTAATACTGCTTATAATGCCCATAGTAATAGCGTACCTTATACATAATGCACCCCAGTAGTAGTGCCCCCTACCCTGCAGCGCTATGTGTGGAGCACACTCGGCACACACCTAGTTACAGGCCTGGTATGTCAGTATAGAATAGTATAACAGGATAGTATGGTATATCAGTATAATATGGTATATCAGGATAGTATGGTATAACAGAATAGTATGGTATATCAGTATAATATGGTATATCAGGATAGTATGGTATAACAGAATAGTATGGTATATCAGGATAGCATGGTATATCAGTATAGTATGGCATATCAGAATAGGATGACATATCAGAATAGTATATCCTAATAGTATGGTATAACAATATAGTATAGTATATCAGTATAATATGGTATATCAGTATAGAATGGTATAACAATATAGTATGGTATATCAGTATAGTATGGAATATCAGGATAATGTGGTATGTCAGGATAGTGTGGTATATCAGGATAGTGTGGTATATCAGGATAGTGTGGTATATCAGGATAGTGTGGTACTGTATATCAGGATAGGATGGTATGTCAGGATAGGATGGTATGTCAGAATAGGATGGTATATCCACTGGCGTTTCTATAATGGGTTCAATGGGTGTGGTGCACATGGGCCCCTGGGTCCAGGGGGGCCCACACCACACCCATTTTAGTCCAGCACCGGGAGCTGCGATCGCGGCGGAAATTGCTGCCACAATGGCCACCATGAATGCACAGTAGCCAAATTGATTTCCGGATCATGGTGGGCGCCATGTTTCTGGAGACCTGCTCATGCGCAGTAGACTCCAGCACAATGCCAGAGTCTACAGCACCGTACAGAGGACGGGGCCCACCCAGAGGTGCACACGGGCCCCCTCCTCTGTAGAAAAGCCCCTGGGTATATCAGTATAGTATGGTATCAGTATAATATGGCTTATTAGTATAGTATGGTATAACAGAATAGTATGATATAACAATGGTACCATTGATGGTAACCGTCAATGGTTAATCCACCGGTGTCCACCCCTAGCCCATACTAGCCACTCCTTATGTGTAGTGATTGAGATGTACCCTGAGATACTGTATCTGCTGTTTATGAAAAGCTGAAGGCAGGGTCTAAAGGGCCATACACACTAGATGATTTTTTTGACCAATATGGCCGATACAGACGATTGAACGATACAATCGTTCACATCGTCTAGTGTGCATGGTCCTGCAATCAAAGATGCGCGCAACCACACTCATTGATTGCAGGTTGGTGGTCGCCCCTGCAGCATGCTCAATGTGTGCAATGTCACTTGTGACATCGCTCATCACGGCATGTGTGTACGGAGCCACGATGAGCAATGTCCACAATGTGACATTGCTCACCTCCTCGCAGGCGGCTCCCTCCCTGGCAGCGGCTCCATTCTATCGTAGCCGCTGACGGGAGCCGCTGACAGCTCAGCATCTCCCCTCCAGCGCCTCCCTCCTCACCAGCAGTGTCCTTGTAGCTAAGCCGCTGGAGGGGAGACGCTGACCACTCAGTACCTCCATCCTCTTGTTGAAATATGTACAACAGACTATGGTTTTGTTTATATGCATGTAATTACCGTACAGGGGCAGCAGATGGCGCTGTATACTTACAGAGGTGTATTGTTTGTCTGCTGTATATGCATGTACTTGTTTGTTCTTCCTCCTCACGTGTGTGTTCTAGAAAAGTCTCTGAGGAAAGGAGGTGAGCTGAGCAGCTCATGTTACTGACATGTTTAAGTTAAGAAGCTGTTACTGAAACCTGTTGTTATATTGATCCTGGTACTCAGTACTATATAAAGAAGATATACATCTCAAGTCTCGTTCTGTCTGAATACAAGGTAACTCCTGAGGTGATCCTTTATCTATAAGACCTCCTGCTGCACACCTATGGTATCAATCCATCGCACTATGCCAACAGGTTATGGGCCCAGACTGGAGTCTATACAAGATAAAGTTTTCAGGAGTGCATCCTAAGCAGCATCCAGATCACGAGTTGCACTGCAAGTCCCAGCAGGCGCAGACAGCAGACTGTGTAACGTACACAAGAAACAACCAAGGAGAACCTTGGAAAGAAAACTGTGAGTAAAACAAGTTTAATACCACAGAAGAATAGAGAGATCTATACAAGGAAGGGTTATGGCAAATTACACAGATCTCAGACTAGCTGCTAGCAAGCTTTCTAATGAGAACTATCAGACATGGAAGTTTAAAGTAGAAATGCTATTAACCAGAGATGATTTATGGGATGTTATAAATGCAGACAGACCTGAAGGAGAGGATCAGCAGTGGATTAAGAAGGACAGACAGGCAAGATCCACTATAAGTTTACTGGTGGAAGATGAACAGCTTATACATATAAGACAAGAGAGTACAGCTAAAGACATGTGGACAGCATTACAGAGAGTGCATGAAGGATCAAGTTTGAACAGCAAACTATTCCTATTAAGAAAATTATACCAAATGAAATTTAATAAAGGCAAGACGATGCAAGAACACATCAGTGCACTACTAGAGATAACCATACAGCTCAGGTCAATGGGAGAAGAAATCAAAAGCAACCACATAGTAGCTATCCTCCTGTGCAGTTTACCAGATACATACAGTGCACTAATAAATGCACTAGAAATGAGACCTGAAGCAGAAATCACACCAGACTTTGTGAAGAACAGGCTCATAGAGGAGTGTCAACGCAGAAAGGAGCTTACAGAGTGCAATACTTAAAGTGACACAGAGAAAGCACTTAAAATGGCGGACACTAAGCCACACACCAGGGAAACAAGAGCATGTTTCAGATGCAAGAAAGTGGGTCACCTGAAAAAAGATTGCACCATATGGAAGACAGAGCAGCTCAAACCACCAGAAAAATTACACAAACTAAGAGCCAAAGCCACACTTACAGATACAGGAGCACACAATTGGAATGGAACATTTAAAGCGACAGTAACCGAATTGTCAGAAAAGTGGTATGTAGACTCAGGAGCGACTAGTCATATGACAAATAACAAGGACTTCTTTACTGAACTTGATTTGAACCATAAAGAAACAATCTACCTAGCAGATGGAACAAATATCATTGCAGAAGGGAAAGGGAATGTTCAATTCCTATGCTCCAAGGGTAATGGCAGCTATGCAGAAATACCCGTAACAGATGTGCTATATGTTCCCAAGCTTGAAGGAGCACTGCTATCAGTAAAGAATCTAGTAGAAAAAGGACTTACTGTAAAGTTTCAGAATAATAAGTGTTTTATCCAAAATGGAAGAGAAACGCTAGATACAGCCAGAATAAAAGAACATTTATACTGTCTGGATATCGCAGCACAGCAGGCAAAGCTGAGTACACAGAAACACGCTGACTGTATTCACAAGTGGCATAGAAGATTAGGACACAGACACCCAGATTGCATAAAGGAAATGCAGAGGAGAGACCTAGCCAGGGATCTCAAAGTGTCAGACTGTTCGGAAATGATGAAGTGCCAATGCTGCATAAAAGCAAAACCAACAAGGACGACAATTCCTAAGAAAAGTGAAAACAGAGCTTCCAGACCACTAGACCTGGTACATATTGATGTATGTGGACCTATGAAAACGCGAACCGTAGGAGACAAAAGGTATATGCTGACATTCATTGACGACTACTCCAGGTTCACAGTCACTTATCTAATAAAAAGTAAAGATGAAGTCTTAGAAAAGCTGCAAGACTATGTGACCATGACCAGAAACAGGTTCAAGAGGAATATGCTAACTCTTCGCAGCGACAATGGAGGCGAGTTCACAGGACAGAAAATAGAATGGTACTTAAGAGGACTCGGTATTGAGCATCAGAAGACAGTACCATATACACCAGAGCAAAACGGTGTATCTGAGAGGAAAAACAGATCACTAACAGAAATGATAAGGTGCATGCTTACAGATTCAGGACTACCTGATAAATATTGGGGTGAAGCAGCAGCAACAGCCACCTATCTTCAAAACAGACTACTTTCCAAAGCAGTAAGGAAAACACCATATGAGCTGTGGCACGGTAAGAAACCCAGCTTAAAGCACATTAGAGTTTTTGGATGCAGAGCCTTCGTCTACATTCCTGCTGAAAAACGAAGCAAGTTGCAGAACCGAGCAGAAGAGGGAGTTCTAGTCGGCTACAGCAAACATTCAAAAGGCTACAGAATCTTAAATCCAAGAACTGGAAAAGTAGTTATAAGCAACAGTGTGACATTCATAGAAGAAACACGAGATGATGTCATAATTCCAGTAGACTCTACTGAAGAAGAAAGCACTGAATCCAAAGAAACAGATGAAGTAGAGATCATTCAAGAAGTTGAAGTACAACACAAGACAAATACCAGCGACACTCGTGAGAGTACATCCAAGGGGGTGAGACGCTCTTCAAGAGAAAATAAGGGAAAAGCACCTACACGTTTATCTTACAAAGCAAAAGCTATTAACATACAAGAACCTGCATCATGGGAAGAAATTGCAAATTTTTCTGAAAGAGAAGCACAGAAATGGCTAGGAGCCGCAAAAGAAGAAATGGAATCAATGGAAGACAATCAGACATGGACATTGACCAGACTACCAATAGACAAAAAGGCCATAGGATGTAAATAGACTTTTAAGGTCAAGTATGATTCTGAAGGAAAAATAGAAAGATACAAGGCAAGACTGGTTGCTAAAGGATATTCACAGAAATTTGGAGAAGATTATGATGAAACGTTTGCTCCAGTTGTGAAGCACACTACCATTAGAACCTTACTCCTAACAGCAGCCATAAAGGGTATGCAAGTGAAACATTTCGATGTAAAGACGGCTTTCCTACATGGTGAACTAAAGGAAGATATATACATGGAACAACCACCAGGCTTCGTGAATTCTCAGAACCCAGATCATGTATGTAAACTTAACAAGAGTATATATGGTCTTAAACAAGCAGCAAGAGCATGGAATACAAAGATAAATGGAGTTCTGACAGAAAAGGGATTCATCAGAAGCAAAGCAGACCCATGTCTCTATACAAAGTTGATAGAGGAAAGATGGTTCTATGTATTGATTTACGTGGACGATTTGCTAGTTTGTTTTGAACAAGAAGGGGACGAAATTGAATTGCTACAAGAACTAAACCGTCAGTTTGAAACAAAAGACCTCGGCCACATAACGCATTACTTGGGAATGCAAATCTCAAGAGAAGATGATGGAACATTCACACTAAGTCAGAAATACAAAATTCAGGAAACCATTGAGGAATTTGGTATACAAGATGCAAAGACAGCAAGCACTCCTATGGAGACAAGTTATGAAAAGGAACCAAATGATCAGAGCAACCTGTTACAGGATAACCATCTATACAGAAAAGCCATAGGAAAATTGCTATACATTGCAACCGTCACCAGACCAGATATCTCCACAGCAGTCGGGATTTTAAGCAGAAAAGTCTCTAAACCAACCAAGATGGATTGGAATGCAGTTAAGAGGGTAATTCGTTACTTAAAGGAAACGATTAACAAGAAGCTTAAGCTCTCAGCAAACACAAGTCACAAGTTAACAGGATATGTTGACGCAGATTGGGTTGGAGACACAAGTGACAGAAAATCCACAAGTGGATATCTATTCTCTATCGGAGAAGGATTAATCAGCTGGACAAGCAAGAAGCAGTCTACCGTAGCACTATCTTCTATAGAAGCTGAATATATCGCAGCAGCTCACGCCAGTCAAGAAGTGGTATGGTTAATGCAACTACTATCAGACCTAGGAATGCCTCAAGAAGAACCTATCAAGATATATGAGGATAATCAAGGATGCCTTGCATTAGCGCAAACAGAAAGAGTGAACCCAAGAACCAAGCACATTGATGTCAAGCATCACTTCCTGAGGGATCTACAGGAACAAGGTCTTATAGAGTTGAACTATTGCCCAACAGAAGATATGACAGCTGATATCATGACTAAGCCTCTCACCAGAGAGAGACATTGGAGACATACGTCAAAGATGGGTCGAACTGAAGAAACCCAGTCTGTTGAGAAGGGGTGTTGAAATATGTACAACAGACTATGGGTTTGTTTATATGCATGTAATTACCGTAAAGGGGCAGCAGATGGCGCTGTATACTTACAGAGGTGTATTGTTTGTCTGCTGTATATGCATGTACTTGTTTGTTCTTCCTCCTCATGTGTGTGTTTTAGAAAAGTCTCTGAGGAAAGGAGGTGAGCTGAGCAGCTCATGTTACTGACATGTTTAAGTTAAGAAGCTGTTACTGAAACCTGTTGTTATATTGATCCTGGTACTCAGTACTATATAAAGAAGATATACATCTCAAGTTTCGTTCTGTCTGAAGATATGGTAACTTCTGAGGTAATCCTTTATCTATAAGACCTCCTGCTACACACCTATGGTATCAATCCATCGTACTATGCCAACACCTCTGCCCCATCAATTCACCCACTGCCCCACCAATTATATTTCCACTGTGCCACCAACGTAATTAAAAATTAATTATAATGGGTTCAATTATATATATATATATATATATATATATATATTGAACCCATTATAATAAATGTTTAATTACGTTGGTTGCACAGTAGAAATATAATTGGTGAGGCAGTGGGTGAAAAAAATGTCATTGGTGGCGCAATATAAAGTCCAAAGGTGCGGTACTCCTAGGTGCAGCAACTCCTAGTTGTCTACACGCAGCAGAGCATGCGCGTAGACATTTCAATGCCTTTATTGCGGCATTGTCATTAGGTCTATTTTGCCACAATAAAGGCATTGAAACGTTGTCTACATGCATGCCATGCTGTTGTCCTCTATTCAAGCCGCTAGGAGTGCTGCACCTTTGGACTTTATGTGACTATTATTTGTGGAGGCACCCGGCGCAGTAACACGGTCTTAACGGGAGAGCCGGGCAATCTGGTTTGTATATATATATATGTGTGTATTGTGTATGTATGTACGTATGTATGTATGTATGTGTGTGTGTGTGTGTGTGTATATATATATATATATATATATATACAGACCAGAGTGCCCTGCTCTCCCATTGCGATTGCATTACTGTGCCGGGTGCCTCCACAAATAGTAGTCACATAAAGTTCAAAGGTGCAGCACTCCTAGCGGCTTGAATAGAGGACAACAGTAGGGCATGTATGTAGACGTTTCAATGCCTTTATTGCGGCAAATATATATATATATATTTATATTTATAAAATGTAACCCATTATAATAACTTTTTTACGAAGTCAGTGGCACAGTGGAAATTGGTGGGGCAGTGGGTGATAAACAACTTCACTGGTTCCCCCTTCTACAGCCCTGCTCACACACCCAGAAATGCCTCCCCAATATCAAAATATGTAAATAAGGTGCCAATTCCAAAGATATCTTTCGTCTTTCAGATTGTTTGAAAAATTGCTTAGTGTGTGTGTGTGTACACTCAGTTTCGTTTGTCAGGGTTCTGGGAAGTTCAAGGGAAATTGCTCATCTTCCACATTGTTCATCTTTTACATTGATCATGTCTTCTAGTGTGTATGGGCCTTAAGGGGGACATTTACTAAGCAGTGATAAGAGCAGAGAAGTGGGCCAGTGGAGAAGTTGCCCGTGGCAACCAATCAGCACTGACGTAACATCTATAATTTGTATACTATAAAATGATACAGAGCAGCTGATTGGTTGATGGGGAAATTTCTCCACTGGCTCACTTCTCCGCTCTTATCACTGCTTATTATACTGTCTGTCCTCCTAAATCTGCTTTGTGTCTGGGAGCTGTCCAACAATCATGAAGGCTGCAGGACCAATAACCGCATAGAGACACTGTGAGCATTCTTTTCTAGCATCTTCATAACTAGGCTGTACAAAGTGCACACAAAGATTCTTCTTACCTGAGGAACGCATCTTACAAGTGAGAGGTGGAACAGCCAAAGGACCCTCTCAGAGAGCTGGTGCTGGAGGCAACAGAGCAAGTGTGGTGGAAGAGATTTATAGAAGTATAGAAGTGACCAGGTACAGTTCAGGACTACAGTAATTTCTGTCAAAGACTACTAATATAGACATCTTACGTAGCAAGTGGCGTCTCTGTCAGTGACATTTTGTTACAGTGAGGAGAGATCAAGATAGAGTCCACCTGAAGGATAGTCTACAAGCACTTCCAGCTTCAGAAGAGAATGATCTAAGTAATAAACTGAATAAACTTAAGGTTTGAGGATTATAGGAAGTAGCTATCAGACGATTTCAGATCAGTCGTCATCCCATCAGCCAGGCTGTACGAATTCTCCCCTAAGAGCAATAAACTTCGGTACACAATTACGGGAATAGCGTGTTGCGCTAATGATTATGTGAAGCGGCTCAGTAAAGAAATGTCATAGGGAATTAGTGCACTATTATAAATGTGGTGTTTGGGCAAAAGGTGAAAGAGGAGAGTATAGTAAAAAGCATATAAAGATAAATAAAATAAAATAATAAAAATAAATAAAAAATCTAAATATAAATGAAAAATATATAAAATTATAATATAAATAAAGATTAAAAATAAATAAAATAAAACAAGATTGGAAAAAATATATATAGAAGACTGGAAAGCATAAAACAGAAAAAAAGAAAAAGAAAACTTAAAACAGTAAGAAGATTTAATGACTGCAATGTTTACAGCCTTTTTAGGAAAATATGAAAAGCCAATGTATGCTGATAGTCTGGGGGGTAATTCAGACGGGTGTGGTTCGTTTTATCGACAGTGTCTAGGTCGACAATGTTTAGGTCAACCACTACAGGTCGACGTGGATGGAAGGTCGACAGGGTTTCTAGGTCGACATGTGCTAGGTCGACAGGTCTAAAGGTCGATATGAGGATTTATTTATTTTTGGTGTCGTTTTCTTCGTAAAGTGACCGGGATCCCAAATGAGTGCACCGCATCCCCTCGCATGGCTCGCTTCGCCCGCCATGATTCGGGCATGGTGCCTTTGCTCCGCTACCGCTTCGTTCGGCACACTTTACCGTTCCAATCGTAGTCCACGTGGATCGTTAAGTATGATTTTTTTTTTAAACTCATGTCGACCTTAAGACCTGTCGACCTAGCACATGTCGACCTATAAACCCTGTCGACCTTCCATCCATGTCGACCTAGTGACTGTCGACCTATAGTGGTCGACCTAAACATTGTCGACCTAGACACTGTCGATCTTCAGACCAGATCCCATTTAGACCTGATCGCTGCGGTGCGTTTTCGCAAAGTGGGCAATCAGATCCGAACTGTGCATGCGTATGCACCGCAATGCGCAGGCGCAATGGACAGCTGCAAAGTGGGTCAGCAACTTGACAGATTGACAGGAGGAGGGCATTAGTGGGTGGCAACTGACCATTTTCAGGGAGTGTTTGGATAAAGGCAGGCATGTCCAAGCGTTTGCACGGTGGGTGTCTGACATCAATTCCTGTCCTGAACAGGCTGATGTGAACGCAGCGGCTGAGTAAGTCCTGGGCTGAAAAAAGAGTGCAGAAAATCAGTTTGTGCAGCACTGCTACACATGCATTTGCACACTTGCACAGCGAAAATACACACCCCCTGTAGGCGGCGAATGTCTGATTGCAGGGCTGCAAAAATCGCTGCCCAGCAGGTCTGAATTACCCCCCCCCCCCCCAGTCTGTTGGAACCAATTGCAGTGTTTGCTATCCCTGACTTGTCCCTGAATAACCCTAACCAATGCAGTTGTCAGCTTGATTCATCAGTCTGGCGGCAAGTGGGCTTTGATGACATCAGCCGCTGGAAGTGGTGCGCCATTGCGGTCCTACTGTCCTGCTAGATGTTCCCCTGTGTTGGCTCTTATTGCAGCCAATGCATTTTGAATCCCACAGATTATTTTTCAAGTATGTGGACTGTCTTTTCTGTGGTCTTTAAATACCTAAAACTTTATTAAAAAAAAAATGGTATTAGCCGAAACGGAAGTCCAATTTTTAGTGGTTAAGTTCCTTAAGTTCAAATATGCTTAGTTAAAACCAATAGCAACAAATAAAAAAGATTAAAAATAAAGATTAAAAAGAAAATTTTTTGCTATGCTTTCCAATGAAAATAGACACAAAAAATGAAAAAACTGGAAAAAAAGGGAAAAATAATAACAGTTTTTATTTGTGAAAATGGCACACACACCATACAGAACATACATTAGCATAATACATAAATATACAAAACAAAACAAAACAAAACACATATGGCTGCAAAGTGGAATCTGGAATACATAAGGAAGAGAAGAAGACAGCAATAACCTCAAAAACATAGGAAGAAACATAATAAAAATGTATCAGGCATATCATAGCATGACCTAGAACAGGGGCGCCCGAAAGATTTTTATTTTTTTTAAACTTAAGAAATGATGAAAAATAAAAATATATTAAAAAAAAATTAACAAAATATAATAATAATAATAATAATAATAATAATAGTAAATATAATAAGGAAAAGAGTCAAAATTTAGTAAATTAAGTATGATGCATGTTAGTTTTATAAGAAGACTTTCAAATCAGTATCAATGTTTAAACCTTGTGGCTCTAGTGTATTTAATCTGTAGATCCAATCTGTTTCTTTTCTCTTTGAGGTGACCACATCACCTCCTCTCCAGTGTGTTGTAATCTTCTGAATTCCAATAAACTTAAGTCCTTGAAGTTAAGTTTTTCCAGAAAGTGTGCTGAGATGCTATGAGTCTTTAAACCTCTCTTCATATTGTAGATATGCTCTGCGTTCTTATTCTTAGTTTAGGATTGTTTGACCAACGTACTGGATTCCACATAGGCATTCTAGTAGATAGATCGCCACCGCTACAACCTAGGGTGATACTTTGATAGACACATAGTTGTATTTGGGGTTTATGGCACAGTGTAAACTACTGTATAGAAAGTTCATAAGGAAAAAACAGAGTTATTAATATTGACGTTTGTATATTAATGGGTGATTCATTACTTCTTACTGTGAATGTGTTTCACTGCTATTTTGATTAGATCACTTTCCCATGTGTTTATATTACAAAGATTGATATAGAAATTATATTTTGTGAGAGAGTTGCTAGTAAATTGCATATCAGAAATAAATAAATGCAGTTTTACATGTTAGTTGCCCTAAAATATGTACTAGACACTATCTATCTTTTACACCACACCCTACAGTTGTATAGGTAATTACATATTAAACAATTTGTTCCACATATTTTAAATACATATTTTAGGGCAAAGAACATGTAAAACTGCATTTATTTATTTCTGATATGCAATTTACTAGCAACTCTCCCACAAAATATTATTTACTACGTCAATCTTTATCCTAGGGGTGGAAAAGGGGTATAAAAGACAGTGTCTAGGTAGACAGTCAATAGATAGACACCATATGTTAGACAGACATTAGGTCGACAGGGTCAAAAGGTCGACATGAAAATGGTCGACGTAAAAAAGGTAGACACCATGTTTTTTGCATTTTTGTGGTTTGTGTGGATAGTTTTATCATCTCGGACCTCCAATTGTAGAAAGGCATACCCTTGTGGGGCTGGCTTCGCTCACCACGCTTCGGGCACGGTGGCTCGCTTCGCTCGCCACAAGGTTTATAACCAACTCTATGCCGACATGGATAGAGAAGGTATGAAATAGTCCAAAAACATGTTACATTTAAAAAAAAATTGTCTATTTTTTATGTCGACCATTTTTATGTCGATCTTTTGAACCTATCGACCTTTTGATCCTGTTGACCTTTTGTACGGTCTACCTTTTTCATGTCGACCTTTTGACCCTGTCGACCTTTTGACCCTGGTTGGTTGGTACTTCATCTCTTGTAACTTTATTTCTCTCGAAGCTTTGTTAATTCTCTCCTAGTGTGTAACCTGTAATCAGTTAGAAGCTGATTGGTTGGTATTTTATCTCTTTATACTTTATCTCTCTGAAAAGAGTGGAGAAAAGTTCCAGTGGAGAAATAATCAATAAGCTTTGAAAGAAGCCTTTATCAAGTACATTTTATAAAATGTACGGGAGATGCTGATTGGTTGCCATGGGCAACTTCTCCTCTGGTCTGTTTCTCCACTCTTTTCACTGCTTCATGAATAGACCCCTTAAAGCTTTGATACATCTTCACCTGGGTATTAACCAGCAGGGGGCTGCAGCGCTGGCTTCCTAGTGCATGGGTGGGCTGCTAGGCACATATAAACATACATGTGTAGATGTACAGTATGTAATATATGTGCTGGCAGTCTTTCTGAATTGGCAGCAGCGCTGTATACCACACCATGCAGAACCTGGGACTCGGTATTAGACTTCACTCTCCTAAACCTGCCCCCAGACTCCGGTGAACTAACCAATGAGGCTTAGGGCGGGCTTAGGAGAGTGAAGCCTAAATGTGAGTACCGGGTTCTGCTTGGTGGCTGTACTATACAGCGCTGCTGCTGATCTGTGTACACTGCCAGCACACATATTACATACATCTACACATGTATGTTCATATGTGCTAAGCCAACCCCCCACCCCGCACTAGGTACAGCTGGTGCTGCAGCCGCCACTGGGTTTAACAGAGACAAAACTTGCTATATCGATAGACAAGCACAGTGGTAAATTATAAAGCACAATGGAACATGACGATGCTACAGAAATAGCTGTCAATAGAACAATAGGTAATACCTCTTTTCCACCTATGAACACGGGTCACGGCCGGGAGCCTGACACGGGTGCTACCCGGCTGCAGCGCCGTACTCAGCCCCCTTTCCCATCAGCAGTCACCAACCCGGCACATTGCCGGGTTGGCGACGCTGCTAGTGACGCATCGACATGGCTCCTGTTTACACTACAACCTTACCCGGATCATTCCCGTGTCCTACCCAGGTAGATATCCGGGCAGGATTCACGGGTCACTTGATTCACGGGGGGGGACCCTTTTCCACTTGCAAAAAACACGGGTAAATGTGTGCCGCCGTGCATTTACCCGTGTTTTTTAAGCTAGTGGAAAAGGGGTATGAGTAAAAGGGCTGTTCGCAAGATTATAATCTATACTTAAAACTGACATGAATGTGGATAATTTGGAGTTGGAATTGAAAGACAGGCACAATAATATAAAGTTGCTTATTGTCCCCAATTTACCTAAATAAATAAATAAAATAAATAAATAAATAAATAAATTAATTAATTAATTAATATCACTGAGACAGCTGAGTTATGCTCTGCTACTCAGTAATATTGTCCCGGAGTAATATAGGTTATTTTTACAAAGTGTTAGTAAGTTACTAATAAGTTAAGTTAAATAAATGTAAATTTAAAATAAATAAACAAACAAACAAAACCCTTTACACTAGGCATACACAATACAATTATCTGTCAGATCATCTGCGAAATCTGGCTGCTTGACATGAAAATCTGGTAATGGATGAGAGCAAATGACAATCAATCACTTGCTGTCAACCACTGGAAAATGGAAAAAACAACCCAGCTTTTATACATATTGGATAAATTTGTGATTTAACCAATTTGTCTGAACAACAGGTTGTGTACATTTTCCTGCGCTCGGCACAGGTTACTATTCCCAATCGTACATCTCAGCTGTATTGTGTACTCAGGATTGTGGTGCTAATTGTTACATTTGCTCTGTTTTAGTTTGTCAGTCACTGTAATGTTACGTTCTGCGTACCCTGTATTGTTCTAATGTCTGCCGTATGTACGGAGCTGCAAGACACTTGTGGCGCCTTATAAATAAAATGCAATAATAAAAATATTTACCTTACAATTTAGCAACAAAGCAATTTTTCTTTAAATGAATGCATCTGAAAGCCTGGGAGCTGAACGTCAGCAGCCTGTACCAGTGACACTTTAATGGGAAAATTGAGTGGAAAAAGTTTTTCTAGCAACGAAAATTCTTTATTGCCACCTAAATTAGATAAATAGGTCAATGTATCATGAGCTGTTTTTTTTTTTCCATTGTGTAATGACTCTATGAGCCATGCTAGTGTTGAATATGCTATGAATACTTAATAGAACAATTTGACTGACAAGACTAAACTATAATATAATTGTTCTGAGAAGTACAATGAGTAATTGTTAAACATTATACGGCTGGTACAATTGTTATACAGGTTGAGTATCCCATATCCAAATATTCCGAAATATAGAATATTCCGAAATACGGAATTTATTGAGTGAGAGTGAGATAGTGAAACCTTTGTTTTCTGATGTCTCAATGTGCACAAACTTTGTTTAATACACAAAGTTATTAAAAATATTGTATTAAATGACCTTCAGGCTGTGTATATAAGGTGTATATGAAACATAAATGAATTGTGTGAATGTACACACACTTTGTTTAATGCACAAAGTTATTAAAAAATATTGGCTAAAATGACCTTCAGGCTGTGTGTATAAGGTGTATTTGAAACATAAATGCATTCTGTGCTTAGACTTATGTCCCATCACCATGATATCTCATTATGGTATGCAATTATTCCAAAATACGGAAAAATCCCATATCCAAAATACCTCTGGTCCCAAGCATTTTGGATAAGGGATACTCAACCTGTAATATTTTCAGAAGGCATAGTATTATTGTTGTTATTTTTATTACTACTACCAGTTATTTATATAGTGCACACATATTCCGCAGCGCTGTACAGAGAATATTTGGCCATTCACATCAGTCCCTGCCCCAGTGGCGCTTACACTCTATATTCCTTGCCACATGTACACGCACACACATTCATGCTAGGGTAAATTTTGTTGGGAGCCAATTGACCTACCAGTATATATTTTTTGGATAGTGGGAGGAAACCCACACAAGCACGGGGAGATTATACAAACTCCACACAGTTAGGGCCATGGTGGGATTCTAACCCATGACAGTGGAAAATGCAGGATTTCTAGAGGGAGGTATCCAAATGCAGTACACAATCTCCCACTCTGAGGAATGTTGGAGCAATTGTGGGAGTTTGGGGGAGAGGTAGAAGAACCTAGTAAAGACCCCGGACATTAATGTATACTGTATGGAATACAGTATTAATATTTAACACTATAGATGGTCTATAGCAGAGCTGGCCAAACCAGTCCTCGAGATCTACCAACAGTTCACATTTTCCAGACCACCTAGTGTTATGCACACCAGTGCCTGCAGGAATGTACTGGTGTTTGAACTGTTATGCAAAACAAATGGACTCACAGACAGACTGGGGAATATGACATAACGTACACAGAAGGTGATAGGGTAACAAAATACACACAAAGTGAACAGAGAAGCTCAGAGGCTAAGGAACTGGGTGTCTCCCTTGTATTAGTAATGCTCAGATGAGAAAAGCAAGATGTTGTGTTTTAATACGTAGAGAACCCGAAATGCTGTTGCTAAGGGCAACAGCAAAACCCTAAAGGGTTACCAACGGGTGTGGCAGTAAACTCCTTGGTCAGAGATGGAATGATAGACACAAGGAGAGTCTCCACAATCCTAATTCTCACTTGCAGTGCACAGGTTCAGCTTACTGCCACTAAACTGACCCCTGACACCTAGCACAGTGAGACAGGATTAGACAGGCAAGTCTTAGAATACAGCCGCAAACTTGCTAAGTTCACAGAGTAGTAACAGAACCCCAGCAAGCTAAACGACTGACTCCAGTCTTACTGCTAGGTCTGGATTGGCAGAGTGTAATACCAAATCCCCAGGCCTATTTGCAGTAAGCAACAAACAAATACAAAGCTACACAGTACTGGCTAACTTTCAGGAACTGACTAACCAACAAAGATTCAGCAGCATCTGCTTACCCTAAGAAGAGGTCTTATAAAGCAGGTGCTGTCCACGCCCCACTCAGACCTCACAGACTGTGAGCACAAAAACCAGCACCGGATCCCCTACCGTGCACAGAGCCTGTAACCACTGCACAGCAAAAGACCCGAACCGGAGTATCAGCTGCGCTCAGGTTACTCTGCTAGCACTTGTCTCCCGGTTGCCATGACGACGTGGCAGCACAGGGCAGGAGACCCTAACAGTACCCCCCCTCTGACGAGGGGTCAAAGAACCCCTACCACCGGGTTTATCGGGGAACTGCGAGAAGAAAGAGCGTATCAGTCTGGGGGCATGAAGATCACAACTGCGCACCCACGACCGCTCCTCCGGGCCATACCCCTTCCAGTGCACCAAAAATGACAGCCGACCCCGAACCACCTTGGAGTCAAGAATCCTTTCAACAACAAACTCCCTCTGGCCACGTATCAGAAGAGGGGAAGGTCTTCCACTGGAAGAAGGATTACTAATCGCCCGTTTTAAAAGGGAACAATGAAATGTTTTATTGATACCCAAAGAACGGGGCAGATCTAACTGAAATGCCACCTGATTGATAACCCTGGTGATCTTATAAGGGCCGATGAACCGGGGGCCTAACTTATGAGATGGCTGTCTCAACTTCAAATTCTTGGTAGACAACCAGACGAAGTCTCCTAATTTGAAGCTGCAGGGTCTTTTCCGCTTATCAAAAACCCTTTTGGTCACTAATGACACAGACACAAGGGCTTTCTTCACTTTCCGCCAAATACCTCTAAGGACCGAAACCACAGAGGAACCACCAGGCGTGGAGTCCAGGGGGTCAAAAGAATTGGCCTTAGGATGATGCCCATACACACAAAGGAAGGGAGAGATCCCTGTAGCAGAGTGAGCCGCGTTGTTATAGGCAAACTCCGCCATGGACAGATGAGCAACCCAGTCAGTCTGACACTTGGAGACATAACACCTGAGGAACTGCTCCAAGGACTGGTTCACCCTTTCAGTCTGCCCATTAGACTGCGGATGGTAGCCTGACGACAAGCTGACAGAAATCTGGAGATCGGAACAAAATGCCCTCCAGAATTTGGCCACAAACTGGGATCCGCGGTCAGAGACCACATCAAGTGGCAACCCGTGGAGACGCACAACATGCAGCATAAATAATTCAGACAGGCGTCTGGCCGATGGCAGCCCAACCAGTGGAACGAAGTGCGCCATCTTCGAAAACCTGTCAACGACAACCCAGATGGCTGTCATCCCCGAGGATTTGGGCAAGTCCACCACAAAATCCATTGAAATGTGGGTCCATGGCTTAGATGGGATAGAGAGTGGATGTAATGGGCCAACAGGAACCCCTCTAGGAGTCTTATTTCGGGCACAGATGTCACATGCCCGAACCCACTGATCCACATCCTTAGCCACCGAGGGCCACCACACCGCCCTAGATAGCAACTCCCGAGTTCTGGCAATACCCGGGTGACCTGCCGACTTCTTGGCATGGAATTCCAGGAACACTCGCTGTCTTAACCTAGGAGGCACAAACAAAAGACCTACCGGAAGGTCTGGAGGAGCCTGCTCCTGTGCTCTAAGGACTAATGATAAGAGGTCCTGGGTAATGCCCACTTTAATACATGATGGGGAAACAATGGGCAACGGCTCCTCGGTGGTCTCCTGGATTGGAGCAAAACTCTGCGAGAGCGCATCAGCCTTGATGTTTTTTGACCCAGGGCGATATGTTATCAAAAAATGAAAGCGAGCAAAAAAAAAAGCCCATCGTGCCTGCCTGGCATTGAGACGCTTCGCTGACTCTAAATATGCCAGATTCTTATGGTCAGTGAGAATTGAGACCACAAACTTAGCCCCCTCAAGCCAGTGTCTCCACTCCTCGAGTGCATCCTTAATAGCCAACAATTCCCGGTTACCCACGTCATAATTCATCTCGGCAGGCGAAAATTTACGGGAAAAGTAAGCACAGGGATGAAGGCGATTATCAGACACTCCCATCTGAGAAAGCACTGCCCCAATACCCATCTCAGAGGCATCCACCTCCACCACAAAAGGACGCTCTGGATCTGGGTGTCGCAGCACCTTGGCCGAAACAAATGCCCTTTTGAGACGGGCAAAAGCCGCTTTAGCCTCACAAGACCAGTGAGCAACATCCGCCCCTTTCTTAGTGAGTGCCACCAAGGGCGCCACTATAGACGAAAATCCAGCGATAAATCGTCTATAAAAATTCGCAAAGCCCAGGAAACGCTGAAGCGCCTTCAAACTAGTGGGCTGCACCCAATCCAGGACTGCCTGTACCTTGGAACCCTCCATTTGGAAACCTTCTGGGGAGATAATATATCCTAGAAATGCGATTTGCTGAACTTCAAATTCGCTCTTCTCAAGCTTCGCCCCAAGCCGGTGGTCTCTGAGTTTCTGGAGGACTAAGCGTACATGCTTCCGATGTTCCTCCAGGGAATGGGAGAAGATTAGGATGTCATCTAAGTATACAACTAAGAATCTATCCAAATATTCCCTGAGCACATCATTCATGAAATCCTGGAAGACTGCCGGGGCATTACAGAGCCCAAAAGGCATCACCAAATATTCATAATGCCCTGAGTGGGTATTAAAGGCAGTCTTCCATTCATCCCCCTCTCTTATTCGGATTAGATTGTACGCACCGCGTAGGTCAATCTTAGAAAAAATGGTGGCAGTACGAAGCTGGTCAAACAAGACCGAAATGAGAGGCAGTGGGTATGAGTTTTTAATCGTGATACGGTTCAATTCCCTGAAGTCGATGCAGGGTCGCAACGAACCGTCCTTTTTACCCACGAAGAAGAACCCCGACCCAACTGGAGACTGTGAAGGTCTGATAAATCCCTTAGCCAAGTTCTCCTGAATGTACTCTGCCATAGCCTGAGTCTCAGGACGTGACAGGGAGTACAACCTGCTCTTGGGAAGCTTAGCATTTGGCAACAAATCAATGGCACAGTCATAGGGGCGATGGGGAGGTAGTACCTCTGCAACTTTTTTGGAGAACACGTCCGCAAAATCTGCATAACACCCTGGCAATCCTGGCAAACTTAGCTGCGAGAGCCTGACTGGAAGGCTCAAGCAACTCCTGAAACAATCAGTACCCCAACTAAGAATCTCCCCAGAGACCCAGTCAAATTGAGGATTGTGGGCCCTTAACCAGGGTAACCCCAACACCAATGGGGCAAAAGTACAGACAGTCACATAAAAGGACAATTTTTCAGAGTGTGTGGCTCCAATAAACAAAGAAATCTGGCTAGTGCAAGAGGTAATTTTACCTTGGGATAATGGTTCCCCATTTAACCCACAAATCTCAATTTCCGATGCCAAGGGTACTAAGGGAACAGAGTGTTTCAGGGCGAATTGGCGGTCCATAAAAACCCCGTCGGCCCCACTGTCCACAAAGGCCTCAGTCTTGACAGTTTGACCGAGGATCTTCAAGGTCACCGGAATGATAAAAGTCTTCTTGGGAAATTCTGACTTCTGGCCTGACAGGATATTTCCCATCACCCTCAGGCCCTGAAGTTTTCCGGCTTTTCTGGGCATGATACTACCACATGACCTTTATTCCCACAGTACAAACACAACCCCTGCTGTCTCCTCCGCGTCTTCTCACGCGAGGAGAGGCGGGTAGCCCCAATCTGCATAGGCTCCTCGGAAAATTTCTCAGAGTCTGAGGTTCCCTTGGGAAGGAAGGAAATCTCAGTCTCCCTTTCAAGCCTACGCTCTCTCAGCCGTCTATCCACCCGGATGGATAACTGCATGAGCTGATCCAAGCTATCAGGCAAGGGATATTGTACCAGTTGGTCCTTTATCTGGTAAGAAAGACCTCTTCGGTACTGGTGTCTCAGGGCTGGGTCATTCCACTGGGTATAATGGGCCAACCTCCGAAACTCCGTACAGTAAACCTCAACTGGCCTTCGCCCTTGCTTAAGGATCGAAATCTGATCCTCGGCTGAGGCCGTCTTGTCAGGGTCATCATACAACATGCCCAGTGCCGTAAAAAAAGCATCAACACTTTTAAGCGACGGACAGTCAGGCTGCAACCCATATGCCCAGACCTGTGGGTCTCCTTGTAGCAAGGAAATCACTATGCCCACCCGCTGAATCTCCGACCCAGAAGACTGAGGCCTAAGCCGGAAGTATAGCTTGCAGCTCTCCTTGAAACAAAAGAACTGCGTGCTATCTCCAGAAAAACGATCCGGGAGATTTACTTTCGGCTCCTTAACCCCTGCAGGTGCTGCTGCTGCGGGAGCTCCGCCAGCAGCCTGGGAGGTGTGCATTTTAATGGACAAATCATTAAATTGTCGAGTCAGGACCTGCACCTGATCGACCACCTGTTGCAACGTATTTTGAGGGGTATGCTCCATATTCCCACAAAATTTCAACAGGAGTATTAGGCTGCTGAATATGTTATGCACACCAGTGCCTGCAGGAATGTACTGGTGTTTGAACTGTTATGCAAAACAAATGGACTCACAGACAGACTGGGGAATATGACATAACGTACACAGAAGGTGATAGGGTAACAAAATACACACAAAGTGAACAGAGAAGCTCAGAGGCTAAGGAACTGGGTGTCTCCCTTGTATTAGTAATGCTCAGATGAGAAAAGCAAGATGTTGTGTTTTAATACGTAGAGAACCCGAAATGCTGTTGCTAAGGGCAACAGCAAAACCCTAAAGGGTTACCAACGGGTGTGGCAGTAAACTCCTTGGTCAGAGATGGAATGATAGACACAAGGAGAGTCTCCACAATCCTAATTCTCACTTGCAGTGCACAGGTTCAGCTTACTGCCACTAAACTGACCCCTGACACCTAGCACAGTGAGACAGGATTAGACAGGCAAGTCTTAGAATACAGCCGCAAACTTGCTAAGTTCACAGAGTAGTAACAGAACCCCAGCAAGCTAAACGACTGACTCCAGTCTTACTGCTAGGTCTGGATTGGCAGAGTGTAATACCAAATCCCCAGGCCTATTTGCAGTAAGCAACAAACAAATACAAAGCTACACAGTACTGGCTAACTTTCAGGAACTGACTAACCAACAAAGATTCAGCAGCATCTGCTTACCCTAAGAAGAGGTCTTATAAAGCAGGTGCTGTCCACGCCCCACTCAGACCTCACAGACTGTGAGCACAAAAACCAGCACCGGATCCCCTACCGTGCACAGAGCCTGTAACCACTGCACAGCAAAAGACCCGAACCGGAGTATCAGCTGCGCT
The DNA here is from genome assembly GCF_028390025.1 of Pseudophryne corroboree. NCBI lineage: Eukaryota > Metazoa > Chordata > Amphibia > Anura > Myobatrachidae > Pseudophryne > Pseudophryne corroboree. Next base: position 58,620,273 of record NC_086444.1, on the reverse strand, counting down.
CAGGTTACTCTGCTAGCACTTGTCTCCCGGTTGCCATGACGACGTGGCAGCACAGGGCAGGAGACCCTAACACCTAGCTGGTGCACAGGTGTAGTAATTACTAATTAAGATGTGCTGCATTCAAATTTCCTAACTGACAATTCTACAGATCTCCAGGAGGCCTGGAAAACATGAACTGTTGGTAGATCTCGAGGACCGGTTTGGCCAGCCCTGGTCTATAGTATAGGCTGTATCACAGATTTAAATAATATAAATAAGTGGTCAGGAAAAAGGTTAAACATACCATAATAAATAAATACACAAACATAAAAGAACCAGTCCTGCACTTTTTAAGCACACATTCTCCCACCTCATGGTAAGGCTCCTGTCTTTTCTTCCTGGTAGCTACTCTCTTGTCCAGTGTACTGATTGAGGATTCACACAGCAAACTTGGTAGAAAAAGATGCTACAACTGGGCATGTGCAGCAGCTCTGCTCTGTCCCTTAAACTGCATGAAGTGGTGGTAGTTCTAGTTATCGTATTATGGGGGTGATTCCGAGTTGTTCGCTCGCTAGCTGCTTTTAGCAGCATTGCACACGCTAAGACGCCGCCCTCTGGGAGTGTATCTTAGCTTAGCAGATTTGCGAACGAAAGATTCGCTAATTTTCTCGTAACGATTACCCCGCAGTTTCTGAGTAGCTCCAGACTTACTCTGCCATTGCGACCAGCTCAGTCCTTTTCGTTCCTGGTTTGACGTCACAAACACACCCAGCGTTCGCCCAGCCACTCCCCAGTTTCTCCAGCCACTCCCGCGTTTTTCCCTGAAACGCCTGCGTTTTTCCGCACACTCCCAGAAAACGGCCAGTTTCCGCCCAGAAACACCCACTTCCTGTCAATCACACTACGATCAGCAGAACGATGAAAAAACTTCGTTAAGCCGTGAGTAAAATACCAAACTTTTGTGCTAACTTACTTGGTGCAGGCGCGCTGCGTACATTGCGCATGCGCAGTTTGCGACTAATCGCACCATAGCGAAAAAATAACGAGCGAACAACTGGAAATGACCCCCATTATACCATTGTTATTGTTTTCATAATTTGAGCCACTTGCCAAGAGAAGGGAAGGGGGGGGGGGGGTTCGGGCTACCGGAACCCCCCCCCCCCCCCTGCATTTGCCTATGCATGACCTCAGTGCTGTGAGGCAGTAATGCTAACCATTACACTGTCTGTGCTGCGCCATAGCTACCTACATTTGCATTAATAATGTGTTTTACACTCTAGTGTACTAAAAGTATATTTTACAATTCTGTACAAAAAGGGGGGGAAAAACCCACTTGATTTAATTTAAATTGCGCACAGACTACGTGTCAGCTATCAGCCAATCACAGTCAGCTCCTACAGTAACCACTGTCCGTACAAGTGTTTTCTATATGTTTGGGTGAAAGTTAATTTTCCTATAAATTTGTAAATATGCACCTAAATTAAACATTTATTTTAGGAGTAGAAAATTTATCAGCTTTCAAAAAAACAACAACCGAAAATGTTTCACATTAATTAAAATTAGTTATACCATAAAGCGATTGAATTTTGGGACAAAGATGCACCGCAAATAACATTAGTCTTATAACCAGCAAAGAGGTAAAATAAGATTTATGCTGATGGAGAAGTGGAAATAATGGGGCAGTGTAGGTCTGGTGCTAGGGTGTTCGGTGACCCCTGCAATCTATAAATTTATGCCCCCCCCCCATACTTTACGAAAAGACAGTGCATGGAGAGAAAAAGGGTGTGGTCTCACAAGGAAGGGGCGTGGTCACACAATAGTACCTCCATTTCAATTACGCCACACAGTAGAACAATCCCCTCAATGAAGTCCAGATACTGACGGACAAAACACGTTGGAACTGCCTACTGATACCTTCATTAATGGACAGATAAGCTCTCTATGTTTTTAATCTTGTGCGTGTGTTTTTCAGCCATTGTATGTCATTGTTTTTATTAAACCGTGTGTTTTAACTTTATAATATCGAGGCTGCTAAGTGCTTTTTGGGAATAGCTTGTTCCCTAATTTCGACTCACGATAATATGCAGTGACATCATCCAATATTTGTAAAATGGTACGCACTATGTTTGCTGTTTTTTTCTTCTGCATACTTTATGTTCTAAATGACGGTCACCTGACTGAAGTTCTATTAACCAGATAAGTGTATTGGGTCTATATCATTATCGTATTCCTTGGTAAGCTCATCTGAATTATTACACTCTTGGGCGCTTATATCCACTATTTCTTGCATTCAACTTTAGGTGTTTACCAAGCACTTATTCCGTTTTATGAGCTGCCATTCATATAGTAAATGAGGAGTGTCTAATAATATTGAGTATATATTTCCCTTTTTTACTCAAACACTTGATATGCAATATTGCTTTTAATATTCACGGCTGTACCTGAACGCCTGGGTTTCTGCTACTTCAGTAGAACAATCTTATTCACATTACACCTCACGTACTAGTGTCGCTTATACACATAATCCTCCCAGTACTAGTGCCGCTTATACACATAATCCTCCCAGTAGTAGTTCTGCTTATACACATAATGCTTACAGTAGTAGTGTCGCTTATACACATAATGCCCCCAGTACTAGTGCCGCTTATACACATAGGGGGTCATTCCGAGTTGATCGTAGCTGTGCTAAATTTAGCACAGCTACGATCGTTAACTCAGACATGTGGGGGGATGCCCAGCACAGGGCTAGTCCACCCCGCATGTCAGTGCCGCCCCCCCCCCCCCCCGCACAAATACAAAAGCATCGCACAGAGGCGATGCCTTTGTATTTGAGGAGTAACTCCCGGCCATCGTAGCTACTGCGGCTGGCTGGGAGTTGCTCGTCGCTCCCTCTGGCCGCAGCGGCTGCGTGACACGTCATGCAGCCGCTGCGGCCCGCCCCCCCAGTAGTAATACTGCTTATACATAATGCCCCCAGTAGTAGTGCCCCCTACCCTGCGGAGCACACTTTGCACACACCTTGTTACGGCCCTGGTATATCAGTATAGTATGATACAACAGGATAATATGGTATAACAGGATAGTATGGTATATCAGTATAGTAGGGTATAACAGGATAGTATGGTATATCAGGATAGCATGGTATATCTGTATAATACAGTATATCAGTATAGTAGGGTATAACAGCATAGTATGGTATTTCTGGATAGTATGGTATATCAGGATAGTACGGAATATCAGTATAGTAGGGTATAACAGGATAGTATGGTATATCAGGATAGTATGGTATACCAGTATAGTACAGTATAACCGGATATTATGGTATATCAGTATAGTAGGGTATACCAGTATAGTATGGTATATCAGTATATTATGGTATAACAAGATAGTATGTTATATCAGTATAGCATGGTACTGGTTGAGTATCCCATATACAAATATTCCAAAATACGGAATATTCCGAAATACAGAATTTTTTGAGTGAGAGTGAGATAGTGAAACCTTTGTTTTCTGATGGCTGAATGTACACAAACTTTGTTTAATACACAAAGTTATTAAAATATTGACTAAAATGACCTTCAGGCTGTGTGTATAAGGTGTATATGAAATATAAATGCATTCTCTGCTTAGACTTAGGTCCCATCCCCATGATATCTCATTATGGTATGCAATTATTCCAAAATATGGAAAAATCCGATAGCCAAAATACTTCTGGTCCCAAGCATTTTGGATAAGGGATACTCAACCTGTATATCTGTATATTATAGTATATCAGTATAGTAGGGTATAACAGGATAGAATGGTATAGCAGGATAGTATGGTATAACAGGATAGCATGGAATATCAGGATAGTATGGTATATCAGGATAGTATGGTATACCAGTATAGTATGGAATATCAGTATAGTAGGAAATAACAGGATAGTATGGTATATCAGTATAGTATGGTATATCAGTATAGTACAGTATAACAGGATATTATGGTATATCAGTATAGTAGGGTATAACAGGATAATATGGTACAGTATATCAGGATAGTATGGTATATCAGGATAGTATGGAATATCAGTATAGTAGGGTATAACAGGATAGTATGGTATATCAGTATAGTATGGTATATCAGTATAGTATGGAATATCAGTATAGTAGGGTATAACAGGATAGTATGGTATATCAGTATAGTATGATATATCAGTATAGTAGGGTATATCAGTATACTATGTTACTGTATATCAGTATAGTAAGGTATAACAGGATAGTATGGTATATCAGTATAGTAGTGTATATCAGTATAGTATGGAACTGTATATCAGTATAGTAAGGTGTAACAGGATAGTATGGTATATCAGTATAGTAGGGTATATCAGTATAGTATGGTACTGTATATCAGTATAGTAAGGTATAACAGGATAGTATGGTATATCAGTATAGTAGGGTATATCAGTATAGTAAGGTATAACAGGATAGTATGGTATATCAGTATAGTAGGGTATATGTATGGTACTGTATATCAGTATAGTAAGGTATAACAGGATAGTATGGTATATCAGTATAGTAGGGTATATCAGTATAGTATGGTACTGTATATCAGCAGGGCCGGCTCCAGGCCTACTAGCACCCTGAGCGAAAACATGTAAAAGCGCCCCCCCCCCCCCCATGCGCGCGCCTTTGGCACGCGCGCTCCAGCAAAAGTGGGCGTGGCCTCTTGGGGAGTGGGCGTGGCCTCATAACTTCATATTATTAGGCTATAAATAAATATGTTTTCACACCCTCTCTACGCACACAATTAGCAGCCTTACACATAGCAGCCACAGTAGTGTTCCTTACACACAATGTCTCCAGTATAGTGCCTGATAGACATGAAATGCCCCCCAGCAGTGGCAGCTACACACAATATGCCCCCCAGCAGTGCCAGTTACACGATAGTGTTCACTTTTTAAGGCAGGGAGGGCAAAATGACGTACATACTGTAATGCTTGGTGCTCATCTACCTACATGGTAAAGCATGGACAGTGCGCGCCGAAATTTAGGGGCGTTGCTTCGTTGGGAAGGTGCGTGGCCACATAATAGTGGCAATTCGCATTACACCACACAGTAGTGCAGTTAATACACACTGCACCAGGTAGAACCTCCTAGACACTTTGCGCCAGGCAGAGCACGTTAGACACTTTGCGCCAGGCAGAGCACGTTAGACACATTGCCTAGCCACAGACGCCTAGCGGGAACACTACATGATATGCTCCCCAGCCGTGCCAGCTACACATGACATACACATGACATGCCCCCCAACAATGCCGGATACATAAATGGCCACACAGTGCCAGATATGTAGATACAGAAAAGCCCCCACAATGCTAGATAAATGCCCCCACAGTGCCAGATAAATGTCCCCACAGTGCGCCCCACAGTGCCAGATAAATGTCCTCAGTGCCAGATAAATGCCCCACAGTGCCAGATAAATGCCCCACAGTGCCAGATAAATGTCCCCACAGTGCGCCCCACAGTGCCAGATAAATGTCCCCACAGTGCCAGATAAATGCCCCCACAGTGCCAGATAAATGTCCCAACAGTGCGCCCCACAGTGCCAGATAAATGTCCCCACAGTGCCAGATAAATGCCCCCACAGTGCTAGATAAATGCCCCCACAGTGCCAGATAAATGTCCCCAGTGCCAGATAAATACCCCACACTGCCAGATAAATGTCCCCACAGTGCCAGATAAATGTCCCCACAGTGCCAGATAAATGCCCCCACAGTGCCAGATAAATGCCCCCACAGTGCCAGATAAATGCCCCCACAGTGCCAGATATGCCCCCAGTGCCAGATATGCCCCCAGTGCCAGATACATCTGCCCCACAGTGCCAGATACACATGCCCCAGTGTCAGATATGCCCCACAGTGCCAGATACACCATGCCCCCCAGTGCCAGATATGCCCCCAGTGCCAGATACATCTGCCCCACAGTGCCAGATACACATGCCCCAGTGTCAGATATGCCCCACAGTGCCAGATACACCATGCCCCCCAGTGCCAGATATGCCCCCAGTGCCAGATATGCCCCACAGTGCCAGATACACCATGCCCCCCAGTGCCACACAGTCTCAGATATGCCCAAAGTGGCAAATATGTCCCAAGTGCCATTTACCCCCCCCCCCCCTCCCCCCCCCCCCCCATGCTCACCGCGCTGCTGCCGATGGTTTGCTTGGGCGGGAAGGAGGAAGAAGCGGAGGCGGCTGCTGCGGCTGCTGCTCCTGCTGTGTGAGGACGGGTGGGCGCACAGTTCCACACTTTAAACTCAGCGCGCGCTATGCGGCGCCAGGACCTGACGCCGCGCGCGCACGCGCACCACTGGCTGCTGGCTGAGAGTGGGACCAGGAGGCGGGCCGGGGACGGAGGCACACAGGACCAGGCTCCAGGCTCCAATATAGCGGTGACAGCGCGCGGCGCCCATTAAGGGTGGCGCCCTGCGCGGCCGCTCTATTGGAACATGCCTGGAGCCGGCCCTGTATATCAGTATAGTAAGGTATAACAGGATAGTATGGTATGTCAGTATAGTAGGGTATATCAGTATAGTATGGTACTGTATATCAGTATAGTAAGGTATAACAGGATAGTAGGGTATATCAGCATAGTAAGTTATATTAGTATAGTATGGTACTGCATATCAGTATAGTAAAGTAAAACAGGATAGTATGGTATATCAGTATAGAATGGTATATCAGTATAATAGGGTATATCAGTATAGTAGGGTATATCAGTATAATAGGGTATATCAGTATAGTATGGTACTGTATATCAGTATAGTAAGCAGAGGCGTAGCTATGGTTTTTGGAGCCCAGGGCAAGATCAATAATGGCACCCCCCCCCCCCCTCCCCAAAAACAAAACTAAAAAGGAAAGTATGTGCCCACACCACCGGTGTCACTGTATATAAAGATATCAGGGTATGTATGTACAGATGTAGGTGCAGTGGTCGAAGAGGAATTTTTGAAGAGGGAATGAAACAGTGAAGGTTGCAATTATGCGCTCCGGAAAAGGGGGCGTGGTCACTCAAAAGTGGGCGTGTCCTTCAATGTAGTAGGTCTCATTATAATATTCATTATAATATCTAGTACTGGTGCCCCTTTCACATTACAGCACACGGTATGAGCCAAAATTCACATTATGGGGTATATTCAAATGAAGTTAGATCCATTCCGACATGCATTTGTCAGAATGGATCCGACAAGCCCTATTCAAATCTCATCTCAATTCGACTTTTTCAAGTCGAATTGAGATGAGTGACCCAGGAGGAGGAGAGGAGGGGGGGAGCCACGGGGGACAGCCACCGGCAGCCAGAGGAGATCAGCGCTACAGTAGCGCTGCAGAAGGATGTCACACAGCCGCTCGACCTCACGGCAGTGTCCACCCGGCTCCAGCAAGCTTGCCTTGCCCCCCTCCATTGCTAGACACATGCACCCCCCCTGCTTACCCCTCCAACAAAACACACAAACCCCTCCATTGCTGGACACATGCATGCATGCACACACAAATACCCCCCCCCCCCCCCTTACCCCTCCAATAACACACAAACCCCTCAATTGCTGGACACATGCATGCACACAAAAATACCCCCCCCCCCCCCCCCCCTTACCCCTCCAATAACACACACACACCCCTCCATTGCTGGACACATGCATGCATGCATGCACACACCCCCCCACTCCCTCCCCTCTTACCCCTCCAATAACACACACACACACACACACACACACACACACACACACACACACACACACACACACACACACACCCCTCCATTGCTGGACAGTGGACACGCTTGCAGCTTACCCTCCTTGTCTGCGCACACTGGCTGGCGCTCAGTCACAGCGGCGGCCGGGAGGCAGACGGCAGGTCCGTGGCGGGGGCCTTTCTTCGCGGTGCACAATGGCGCTCAGCAGCTCACAGCGGCGGGCGGGAGTCAAACGATAGGTCCTGGGCCCTCCTTCTATTCATTGCACTCTCCTGGCCGCGTCTGCGAGTGCAGTGAATAGAGGGAGGGCCCAGGACGACACTACACATCTGGAGGTCTCATAGCGGCGCTGGCGGACTAGCAGCGGCAGGCAGCATGGGGCGAGCGGGTGGTGCAGGTGCCAGTGGCGCCCCCTTCTGCTGGGGCTGTCACGGCGCCCAGGGCACGTGCCCTGCTCGCCCCATGCTAGTTACGCCTCTGATAGTAAGGTATAACAGGATAGTATGGTATATCAGTATAGTAGGGTATATCAGTATAGTATGGTATATCGGCATAGTATTGTATATCAGTATAGTAGGGTATATCGGTATAGTAGGGTATATCAGGATAGTATGGTACTGCATATCAGTATAGTAAGGTAAAACAGGATAATGTGGTATATCAGTATAGTATGATATATCAGTATAGTAGGGTATATCAGTATAGTATGGTATATCAATATAGTAGGGTATATCAGTATAGTATGATATATCAGTATAGTAGGGTATATCAGTATACTATGTTACTGTATATCAGTATAGTAAGGTATAACAGGATAGTATGGTATATCAGTATAGTAGTGTATATCAGTATAGTATTTTACTGTATATCGGTATAGTAACATATAACAGGATAGTATGGTATATCAGTATAGTAGGGTATATCAGTATAGTATGGTACTGCATATTAGTATAGTAAGGTAAAACAGGATAGTATGGTATATCAGTATAGTATGGTATATCAGGATAGTATGGTATATCAGTATAGTAGGGTATATCAGTATAGTAGGGTATAACAGAATAGTATGATATATCAGTATAGTAGGGTATAACGGGATAGTATGATATATCAGTATAGTAGGGTATAACAGGATAGCAGGGTATATCAGTATCGTAGGGTACAACAGGGAGGATAGTATGATATATCAGTATAGTAGGGTATAACAGAATAGTAGGGTATATCAGTATAGTAGGGTATATCAGTATACTATGGTACTGCATATCAGTATAGTAAGGTATAACAGGAAAGTATGGTATAACAGGATAGTACAGTATTCTCAGGCATGTTTTCCTCTTCTTACAAAACCTCACCTGACAGACTCACAATGATAGCCATAGCGCGCACACACACACACACACACACACACACACACACACACTACTATAGATTATTATGATTGACGTATTGCTGTGTGTTTTATGTCTCTCATTTATTAAACCTTTCATGCATATATTGATGACTGACTGCTAGTACTCACACACAAGTTTCATCATGATGTATTTTTTGCCGGAGAACTTAATGTATGATAATTAACTCAGCCATACTTAAATTGTACTGAACAGTTCATGCATTTGCTAACAGCTATATACAATATACATATGTATATACGTATATATACACACATACTATATTATATTGAGACAAAGAAGTAATATTGCACTGTCTCAGGGGTTTATTTTTTTAAGGCAAAAGTCATGTGCAAAAATCTGCTTCCACCTTCATTGTGCAGGTAATTTCTGAAAGCATAATCTGAGATATCGCCTGCATTAGAAAAACAACTCACCAAAGCGCAGTCCCCATTGTTCTCACTGGTCCATCTATCAAGCTTCATATAGCTTAGCTTTGTTCCTATAGCTATCTACTGTAGATACTGTATCTGTTGTACATTCTACTCCATTAGAGTGTGGTAAAATGCGTACGTTTATACTAGGGGGAAACTATTTCCCAACTCTATATGCTGCACACTGTTATTCCATCACCCTTTATTGAAGGATAAAGGGATTCCCAGGGTTGTGGACACTTAGGGGGAGATTCAAATGTTTGAAAAGTCGGTTGGGTGTCTGTTTTTTCCTGTCTATTAGATAGAAAAAAACAGACTCCCAACTGACTTTTCAAACATTTGAATCTCCCCTTTAGAGTATCCTCCTAAGAGTTAAATATTTTTATATTTTATATTTGAAGCATGTGCTGTTATAAGTGATCTAATAAACTAGTAAAAAATAGTGTTTTTTCTTCCTGTCAGGGCGGCGCCTTTCTACTCACAGAGAACTGCAATCTCTCAGATTAACGTTCCATGCTGAATTAAGCCTTGAATATCCAATGTATCCAATTTATGGGCCTAATTCAGACCTGATCGTTGTTGTGCGAATTCGCAAAGGCAGCCGATTATCGATGGACTGCGCGTGCGTACGGATCGTAGTGCGCAGGCGTGAGGTCAAACTGCTAAATAATTCAGCATCTTTTTTTATCGCTATCGCTAGGCGTACGCAGGTTAATCGACAGGAAGCAGACATTTGTGGGTGGTGACTGGCCGTTTTCTGGGAGTGTCAGGAAAAATGTAGGCGTTTTCAGGGAGTGTGTCAGCCCTGGCCCGATCAGCCTGATTATTTCGCACTGTAGGAGTAAATCCTGGGCTACGCACAGACTGTACAGACTGGAAAAAACATTTGATGGTGAGTGAGTTGTGAACGGATTTGCAGCTGGCTGGCGTGTGCAAAGCTTTTTGCACGGCATACGTTGACTTGCACTGGGCGGATATTCACTCTGTCTGGTCGGCGACTATCTGATCGCAAACCTCTGCAAATACACAGAGGAGCGATCAGGTCTGAATTAGGCCCTATATTTGCTACTACACACTTAATATTTTGCAAGCTACTCAATCCATGTAGCCTACAGACACTTTTTGTGCCTTGTGAATTGACTTTACTGTTGCACTTGCTGTTCTGTACCAGTTGTGCTTTACTATGCATTTGTTTTAGCAATAGTACTAGAAAGTGAGAAAGGGAATCACTTATACAGTACTTGAGGTGCACTCATTCCCTTGCTAATGTATTCTAGAAAACCAGACTTTATTGTTATCACTCTAAAAACAAGGTATCAATACCCACAATAATGAGACGGTTTATAGAGATGTCTAGTTGCAATATTAAAATGATACAATTGTAATGACTGAAATAGTGTCAGCTAGACATTTGTAACGTGATTACACACAAACTCTGGTTCTAATGGAATATATTCGCTCACACTCACATGTACAGCAGATGGTTATGATATAAAAGGTCGACAGTCAAAAGGTCGACAGTGTTAACGTCAACCCCAAATGGTCGACATGCACAAGGCCAAAAGGTCGACACAGAAATAGTCAACATATGAAAAGGTCGACACAGGTTTTTCATGTTTTTTGAGTGTCAAATGTTCCCTTGCCGCACATGAGACCCCGATTAGGGTACCACATCCCCTCACATGGATCACTTCACTTGCTATGCCTCGGGCAGGTTACTATTCCCAATCGTAGTCCAGGTGGACAGTAAAGTAAGAAAAAGTTGAAAAAATTAAATAAAAAAAACTCGTGTTGACCATATGCTGTGTCGACCATTGCCATGTTGAACATTTGAGCCTGTCAACCTTTTGACCATGTTGACCATTTAGTGACAACCTATTGGCTGTTAATCTTTTACCTGTCAACCTATCATGCGTATATCCAGTAGTAGTTAAGGGGGTTATTCCGAGTTGATCGCTCGCTGGCTAGTTTTAGCAGCTGTGCAAATGCTATGCCGCCGCCCACTGTGGAGTGTATTTTAGCTTAGCAGAAGTGCGAACGCATGTACAGCCGAGCTCTGCAAAACCAGTTTGTGCCGTTTCTGAGTAGCTCTGAACCTACTCAGCACTTGCGATCACTTCAGCCTATTCGTGTCCGGATTTGACGTCATACATCCGCCCAGCGAACGCCCAGCCACGCCTGCGTTTTTGCAAACCCTCCTTGAAAATGGTCAGTTGACACCCAGAAACGCCCCCTTTCTGTCAATCTTCTTGCGGCCGTCAGTGCGACTGAAAACTTCGCTAGAACCTGTGCACAACCACAACGGGCTTTGTACCCGTACGTCGCACGTGCGCATTGCGGGGCGTACTCATGCGCAGAAATGCTGTTTTTTTCACCTGATTGCTGCACTGCGAACAACGGCAGCTAGTGATCAACTCGGAATGTCCCCCTATATGTAGTGTTTGTGTCACAATAGGTAGAGAATGTGTGTATAATATAGTACAGTACAATTGTAATTATTTAAATAAAGTTGAATGGGGACTTATAAGGTACAGTGATTCCACACCATCTCTAGTTCATTCAATTCACTCACATATACTGTAGGTATTATATATCAGTGCTTGTTTCACAATATATGATGTGAAGCAGAGGAAATGAGCTTAGACACTGGCAATTCTACAATGTAGGAAATGTCACTTCCTCATCGGGGTATTTACACCAAACCTCGTCATGTGGTCTAATTCAGCAAGAAATATGTCAACCTGACCTGCACCACCAGACAGGTTCTGATACTGACCACGTTATTGACTCTATGCGGCTGTCTTTCCTTCAGTGTTGCATGTTGCAAAGTTGGAAAATATGTGACAACCCCCTTAAAAAACTTATGTCCACCATATGTGTGTTGACCACTGTCATATCAACCTTTTGAACATGTCTACCTTGATCACTGTCTACCTTTTCACTGTCAATCGTATCAGTTCGGCTGGAATCTCGGTGCTCCGGCCATCTCGCACTACATTACACCTGGCCCATAGTTGGAATTCTTTGTGCTGTATTCTAGTCCAGTCAAGCAACAGGTCCAAATTTATCATCAAATTTATCAAATTTACCATCTGTAGGACAATAAATTATATAAAGTCAATCCTCTCATGGCCGCTCTTCTTTTTCTCTTAATGCGCTCTCTGCCTAAAATGTAATTGGCGGCTTCCTCAGAAGATGATGATGTGATTACCTGCTGATATAGCCCCTGTTCCAGCATCCTGCACCACTACTTATTACCTACTGTACATACAATCACAGACTGGGGAGCTGTATAACACCCCGCTCCACCAGTGTATAACAGTGAGTACAGCTGTACATGCTTTATCATCAATAAAACCACTCCACTGGATAAGTAACTGGGCTGTTTGCAGTTGCAAGGTATCGGCTTGGTGTGTACAGTATCTTGGCTACATTCTCAAGACTGTACACACATATTTAAAACATCCAAATGTATGTTGTAGTTCAGTCTGGAATTTTAGCTTTCTAAGGGATCTATTTACTAAGCCTTGGATGGAGATAAAGTGCATGGAGATAAAGTCAGTAGCGGATCTTGCCACGGGCAAGCAGGACTTTTGCCCGGGGCGCCGCCTTCCGGAGGGCGCTGGCGCCATCCGCAGGGCGCCGCACCGTGGCAAGATCCGCCACTCCTGCCCGCTGTGTCCCCCGTCCGCCTCCGCTGCCCGCTGCCGTCCCCGTCCGCCTCCTGTGAAGGGAACTAGACGCTATGCGTCTAGTTTCCCTTCGTGGAGAGTAACTTTGCTGAGCGGTGCGCGATGACGTCATCGCGCACCGCATAGCAAAGGTCCTCTCAACGAAGGGAACTAGACGCATAGCGTCTAGTTTCCCTTCGTGGAGAGGACCTTTTGCTGTGCGGTGCGCGATGACGTCATCGCGCACCTCTCAGCATTCAAGCGGCACTAGCAATGTACAGGGGGCGTAACTGACCACGCCCCCTGTATTAGGCCACGCCCCTTTTCCTGCCCGGGGCGCAGAGCACCCTTGAACCGGCCCTGGATAAAATACCAGCCAACCAGCTCCTGTCATTTTTCAAACACAGCCAGTGACGTGGCAGTTAGGAGCTGATTGGCTGGTGCATTATCTCTAGCAACTTTATCTCCATCCAAGGCTTAGTAAATAGACCCCTAAAGACAGTTAATGGTTGGCGCTGGCAGCATCGATGCGCAGAGTCTAAAGGTCCCCTTGGTCTCCATAAAGAACCAGAAGAAGGCTGTAAGCGCTTAGCTGTCAGGACACCACAGATCACGACTCTCTGACTGCCCCCTTAACGTGAGCTGAGATTAAGAAAAAAATAATCTCATAGTTCAGAAACTTGATCCGAAAGTGTGACAAAAATAACCAAAGCAAAGTGGCCCAGACACTAATTCAGGAATGGTAGGCATCAGTGGTGGCTCATACCTGCCTGTGGCAGGCAGGGCCATCTTAACAGAAGTGTAGGCCCCTGTGCAAAGCAATTCACAGGGACCCCTACCCATCCTCCAGCGCACTAGCGTATTTATAACGGGTGCAGTGTGTGTGGTGCACATGGGCCCCCGGGGGTTTCAGGGGGGCGACACCACACACCCTGCACCCATTAATAGAATAATAGTAATACTTACCCTCCGGAGTCCCACGACGCAGCAGCAGTGCTGCAGAAATCACTGGGAAAATGGCGCGGCGCCATTTTGTGTTTCGCGCATGCACAGTAGGTAAATCACTGAGGAAATGGCCGCCGCGCCATTTTCCCGGAGATCTGCACATGTGCTGTAGACTCTGGGACAGCACTAGGGTCCCCTATGGACCCTAGTGCCCAGAGTCTACACAGCGCTGCCAGTTAGAGAGGAGGGGGCCCAGCCGGAGCCTGCACATGGGCCCCCTCCTGTCACGATCCGGGTAACTGGACGCCATTTTCTACCAGTTAGGTATCTCCTGAGATTGGCTCAGCGTGCCAGGGCCGGGTTATAACTATGTTTTGTTTCACAATGCATTTGGTATTGCCCGCAGCGCTGGTTCAGCTGCCTTCTTAGTGTTACTTATCTGGGGTATGGCGCTCTCAGTCCGGTCGCGGCCGTCACCGTCGCACCCATGGTCCTTGCTGCATGTAAGCTGAGTGCGGCGTCCTTCGTGTGCTGCAGCGGCCGCCGCGATCTCTGCGGCCGCTTGGCGCGTGAGGAGAGCGTGGAGCCTCTGTTGCTGCGGCCTCCGCTGCCATTACTGTTTGGCACATGGTTCTTCAGGTCATCATTTCCCCTTCAAACTCTGTCATGGGTAGTGATGTGCACCGGAAATTTTTCGGGTTTTGCGTTTTGGTTTTGAATTCGGTACCGCGGCTGTGTTTTGGATTCGGATGCGTTTTGGCAAAACCTCCCTGAAAATTTTTTGACGGATTCGGGTGTGTTTTGGATTCGGGTGTTTTTTTTACAAAACCACCTCAAAAACAGCTTAAATCATTAACCTCAATAACCATAATTTCCACTCATTTCCAGTCTATTCTGAACACCTCACAATATTATTTTTAGTCCTAAAATTTGCACCGAGGTCGCTGGATGACTAAGCTAAGCGACCCAAGTGGCCGACACAATCACCTGGCCCATCTAGGAGTGGCACTGCAGTGTCAGACAGGATGGCAGATTTAAAAAATAGTCCCCAAACAGCACATGATGCAAAGAAAAAAAGAGGTGCACCAAGGTCGCTGGATGGCTAAGCTAAGCGACCCAAGTGGATGACACAAACACCTGGCCCATCTAGGAGTGGCACTGCAGTGTCAGACAGGATGGCAGATTTAAAAAATAGTCCCCAAACAGCACATGATGCAAAGAAAAAAAGAGGTGCACCAAGGTCGCTGGATAGCTAAGCTAAGCGACCCAAGTGGCCGACACAAACACCTGGCCCATCTAGGAGTGGCACTGCAATTTTCTAGCGAGAGGATGAGTGCTTCCATCCTCATGTGAATCTGAACCACTAGCCATGAACATAGGCCAGGGCCTCAGCCGTTCCTTGCCACTCCGTGTCGTAAATGGCATATTGGCAAGTTTACGCCTCTCATCAGACGCTTTTAATTTTGATTTTTGGGTAATTTAACTGAACTTTTGTTTTTTGGATTTTACATGCTCTCTACTATGACATTGGGCATCGGCCTTGGCAGACGACGTTGATGGCATTTCATCGTCTCGGCCATGGCTAGTGGCAGCAGCTTCAGCACGAGGTGGAAGTGGATCTTGATCTTTCCCTATTTTACACTCCACATTTTTGTTCTCCATTTTTTAATGTGTGGAATTATATGCCAGTAAATATATCAATAGCAATGGCCTACTGTACCGTACTGCTATATATATACTGGTGGTCAGCAAAATTCTGTACTGTCCTCCTACTATATACTGCGCACAACTAAAATGCAGCACAGGTATGGATAGTATACTTGACGACACAGAGGTAGAGCAATGGACTACTGTACCGTACTGCCATATGTATACTGGTGGTCAGCAAAATTCTGCACTGTCCTCCTACTATATACTGCGCACAACTACAATGCAGCACAGATATGGATAGTATACTTGCCGACACAGAGGTAGCGCAATGGATTACTGTACCGTACTGCTATATATATACTGGTGGTCAGCAAAATTCTGCACTGTCCTCCTACTATATACTGCACACAACTAAAATGCAGCACAGATATGGATAGTATACTTGACGACACAGAAGTAGAGCAGTGGACTACTGTACCGTACTGCTATATATACACTGGTGGTCAGCAAAATTCTGCACTGTCCTCCTACTATATACTGCGCACAACTACAATGCAGCACAGGTATGGATGGATACTAGTATACTTGATGACACAGAGGTAGAGCAATGGACTACTGTATTGTACTGCTATATATACACTGGTGGTCAGCAAAATTCTGCACTGTCCTCCTACTATATACTGCGCACAACTAAAATGCAGCACAGGTATGGATGGATAGTATACTTAACGACACAGAGGTAGAGCAGTGGACTACTGCACCATACTGCTATATATATACACTGGTGGTCAGCAAAATTCTGCACTGTCCTCCTACTATATACTGCGCACAACTACAATGCAGCACAGGTATGGATGGATACTAGTATACTTGATGACACAGAGGTAGAGCAATGGACTACTGTATCGTACTGCTATATATACACTGGTGGTCAGCAAAATTCTGCACTGTCCTCCTACTATATACTGCGCACAACTAAAATGCAGCACCGGTATGGATGGATAGTATACTTGACGACACAGAGGTAGAGCAGTGGACTACTGTACCATACTGCTATATATATACACTGGTGGTCAGCAAAATTCTGCACTGTCCTCCTACTATATACTGCGCACAACTACAATGCAGCACAGGTATGGATGGATACTAGTATACTTGATGACACAGAGGTAGAGCAATGGACTACTGTATCGTACTGCTATATATACACTGGTGGTCAGCAAAATTCTGCACTGTCCTCCTACTATATACTGTGCACAACTAAAATGCAGCACAGGTATGGATGGATAGTATACTTGACGACACAGAGGTAGAGCAGTGGACTACTGTACCATACTGCTATATATATACACTGGTGGTCAGCAAAATTCTGCACTGTCCTCCTACTATATACTGCGCACAACTACAATGCAGCACAGGTATGGATGGATACTAGTATACTTGCCGACACAGAGGTAGAGCAATGGACTACTGTACCGTACTGCTATATATATACTGGTGGTCAGCAAAATTCTGCACTGTCCTCCTACTATATACTGCGCACAACTAAAATGCAGCATAGGTATGGATGGATAGTATACTTGATGACACAGAGGTAGAGCAGTGGACTACTGTACCATACTGCTATATATATACACTGGTGGTCAGCAAAATTCTGCACTGTCCTCCTACTATATACTGCGCACAACTACAATGCAGCACAGGTATGGATGGATACTAGTATACTTGATGACACAGAGGTAGAGCAATGGACTACTGTATCGTACTGCTATATATACACTGGTGGTCAGCAAAATTCTGCACTGTCCTCCTACTATATACTGCGCACAACTAAAATGCAGCACAGGTATGGATGGATAGTATACTTAACGACACAGAGGTAGAGCAGTGGACTACTGTACCATACTGCTATATATATACACTGGTGGTCAGCAAAATTCTGCACTGTCCTCCTACTATATACTGCGCACAACTACAATGCAGCACAGGTATGGATGGATACTAGTATACTTGATGACACAGAGGTAGAGCAATGGACTACTGTATCGTACTGCTATATATACACTGGTGGTCAGCAAAATTCTGCACTGTCCTCCTACTATATACTGCGCACAACTAAAATGCAGCACAGGTATGGATGGATAGTATACTTGACGACACAGAGGTAGAGCAGTGGACTACTGTACCATACTGCTATATATATACACTGGTGGTCAGCAAAATTCTGCACTGTCCTCCTACTATATACTGCGCACAACTACAATGCAGCACAGGTATGGATGGATACTAGTATACTTGCCGACACAGAGGTAGAGCAATGGACTACTGTACCGTACTGCTATATATATACTGGTGGTCAGCAAAATTCTGCACTGTCCTCCTACTATATACTGCGCACAACTAAAATGCAGCATAGGTATGGATGGATAGTATACTTGATGACACAGAGGTAGAGCAGTGGACTACTGTACCATACTGCTATATATATACACTGGTGGTCAGCAAAATTCTGCACTGTCCTCCTACTATATACTGCGCACAACTACAATGCAGCACAGGTATGGATGGATACTAGTATACTTGCCGACACAGAGGTAGAGCAATGGACTACTGTACCGTACTGCTATATATATACTGGTGGTCAGCAAAATTCTGCACTGTCCTCCTACTATATACTGCACACAACTAAAATGCAGCACAGGTATGGATAGATAGTATACTTGATGACACAGAGGTAGAGCAGTGGACTACTGTACCGTACTGCTAAATATATACTGGTGGTCAGCAAAATTCTGCACTGTCCTCCTACTATATACTACAATGCAGCACAGATAAGGATAGTATACTTGACGACACAGAGGTAGAGCAATGGACTACTGTACCGTACTGCTATATATATACTGGTGGTCAGCAACATTCTGCACTGTCCTCCTACTATATACTGCGCACAACTACAATGCAGCACAGATATGGATAGTATACTTGACGACACAGAGGTAGAGCAATGGACTACTGTACCGTACTGATATATATATATATACTGGTGGTCAGCAAAATTCTGCACTGTCCTCCTACTATATACTGCGCACAACTACGATGCAGCACAGATATGGATAGTATACGTGACGACACAGAGGTAGAGCAATGGACTACTGTACCGTACTGCTATATGTATATACTGGTGGTCAGCAAAATTCTGCACTGTCCTCCTACTATATACTGCGCACAAATAAAATGCAGCACAGGTATGGATGGATAGTATACTTGATGACACAGAGGTAGAGCAGTGGACTACTGTACCGTACTGCTATATATATATACTGGTGGTCAGCAAAATTCTGCACTGTCCTCCTACTATATACTACAATGCAGCACAGATATGGATAGTAAACTTGACGACACAGAGGTAGAGCAATGGACTACTGTACCGTACTGCTATATATATACTGGTGGTCAGCAAAATTCTGCACTGTCCTCCTACTATATACTACAATGCAGCACACATATGGAGCGTTTTTCAGGTAGAGAACGTAGATATTTTCAGCACACTGAGCACAGATATTTGCAGCACACTGAACACAGAAACTGAGAGAACGCAGCCACGTCCTCTCGCTATCATCTCCAAAGCACGAGTGAAAATGGTGGCGACGCGCGGCTCTTTATATAGAATACGAATCTCGCGAGAATCCGACAGCGGGATGATGACGTTCGGGCACGCTCGGGTTAACCGAGCAAGGCGGGAAGATCCGAGGCTGCCTCGGAACCGTGTAAAATGGGTGAAGTTCTGGGGGGGGGTTCAGATCCCGAGGAACCGAACCCGGTCATCTCTAGTCATGGGCGCAGCCATGTTGGATACAATCACGTGTCTCTCTCCTCACCAATCCACGGTGCTGCTGCTGCCTGTGCATATTTGTCAGCCAAATCCCTGCTACCCAGCAGGTATAAATATCCTGTCCCAGCACCCAGGAAGTTGTCAGTGCTTCAATTGTCTCTCCAGTGATTCCAGTCTTCAGCTTCTCTAAAGACTCTCCTGTGAATACCCTCTGCGGTATAGCCTGACTCTCCTGTGTTTACCCTCTGCGGTATAGCCTGACTCTCCTGTGTTTACCCTCTGCGGTATAGCCTGACTCTCCTGTGGTTACTCTGTGGTGCAGCCTGCCTCCCTTGCTTCCACACCCAGCGGTAGCAGAGTGTATAACTCTGGCTTCCAGCAGCCACTCTCCAGCAGTCCTCTTTTTCCACTACCATCAGTACTCACCATTATAGCGGAGTGTTTTACCTATGATCCCCAGCATCACTTAATGCTTTACCAGCGATCCCCAGCATCACTTAGTGCTTCACCTGCGATCCCCAGCATCCCTTAATGCTTTACCAGCGATCCCCAGCATCACTTAATGCTTTACCTGTGATCTCCAAGTAAGTACTTCAAACTAATACTCCGGTTACTGGTCTCAAACCAGTAGGAATTCAGAGACTCTTTTTGACAGTTATTGTTTTGTTGCACATTCTATGACTTTTATTATTTAATAAAAACCCTTAAAGGCACCTCCTGTTGTCGTGGTCACGCCTTCGGGCATTGGTAGTACAGTTCCTGTGCATGTCTAGGAGTCCCATCTCACCTCTTAAGTTCAGGTACGCGTCAGCCCCTACAACTGAGGCTTCCAGCTACCGACACCAGCCCTCAGTTGTGACACCTCCTCTCTAGAAATGCCTCTGCTCCAGCGGTCTATCTTCCGCTCAGCATGTAGGACCTGGAGCAGTAATTTCTGTGAATTACTCCTTTGCTGCACAGATAGTGGGAGATGGGGCGGGAGGAAGAACACTAAACTGTAGAAAGGGGCATTGGGCTGAATGGAGGGACCCCAGTACTGACTTCCAGGGTGGTAGGGGCAGGTGCTAGGGTGTTCTGTGACCCCTGCAAACTTTACATCTGCACCCACCCATACTTTACAAAGGGACAGCGCATTTCAAAAAAGGGGTGTGGTCTCACAAGGAGGGGGCATGGCCACACAATAGTACTCCCATTTAAAATTATACCACACAGTAGCACAATCTTATTCACATTACACCGCAAGTAGTAGTGCTGCTTATACACATAATGCCCCTAGTAGTAGTGCCCCTTATTCATAATGCCCCCAGCAGTGGTGCAGCCAGAGTGGCACTGCTTACACATAATGCTCCCAATAATCACGCCGCTTACACATAATGCCCCCAGTAGTGGCGATGCTTACACATAATACCCCCAGTAGTAGCACCGCTTATACATAACACTTTCAGTAGTAGCGCTGCTTACACATAACGCCCCAGTAGTAGCACAGTTTACACATAATGCCCTAAGTAGTGGCATCGCTTATACATAGCGCATCCAGTAGTGGTGCTGCTTACACGTAGCACCCCCAGTAGTGGTGCCGCTTACTCATAACGATCCCAGTAGTGGCGATGCTTACACATAACGTCCCCAGTAGTAATGCTTACACATTACACCCCAGTAGTAGCACAGCTACACATAATGCCCACAGCAGTAGCGCAACTTACACATAATGCCCCAATAGTAGCACAGCTTATACATAACACCTTCAGTAGTAGCGCAGATTACACAAAATGCCCCCAGCAGTAGCGCAGTTTATACACAGCGCCTTCAGTAGTAGCACAGCTTATACATAATGCCTTCAGTAGTAGCGCAGCTTACACATACCGCCCCCAGTAGTAGCACAGCTTATACATAACGCCTTTAGTAGTAGCGCAGCTTACACATAACACCCCCAGTAGTAGCGCAGCTTACAAATAACACCCCAGTAGTATTCAGCTTACACATAACGCCAATAGTAGCACAGCTTACACATAACGCCCCCAGTAGTAGCGCCGCTTACACATAATGCTCCAGTAGTAGTGCAGCTTGCACATATTGCCCCAGTAGTAGCGCAGTTTATACATAATGCCCCAGTAGTAGTGCCGCTTACACATTAAGCCCCAGTAGTAGCACTGCTTACACATAACACCCTCAGTAGTAGCACAGCTTACACATAACGCCCCCTGTAGTAGTGCAGTTTACACATAATGCCCCAATGGTAGCATTGCTTACACATAACACCCCCAGTAGTGGCGCAGCTTACACATAATGCCCCTGTACTAGTGCAGCTTACACATAATGCCCCAGTAGTAGCGCAGCTTACACAAAACATCCCCAGTAGTAGCACAGCTTACACATAACGCCCCTTTAATGGTGCCGCTTACACATAACACCCCCAGTAGTAGCGCAGCTTACACATAATGCCCCAGTAGTAGTGTGGCTTGCATATAATGCCCCCAGTAGTAGCGATGCTTACACATAATGCCCACAGAACTGCAGTTAATTCCCACTCCCCCCCGCACACACACACACACACACACACACACACACACACACACACACACACACACACACACACACACACTTTCTCACTCACTCTCCCTTCACTTACTTATCACAGTCTGGCTGGCAGGATCTGGAGCAGCACATCCTCCTCTGTGGCAGGCTGCTGGTCCGCCCCCTCCATCCATGTAGCTTTACCCCTTTGCCCATGTAGCTCGGGCCACTTTTCAGTGTCCAACACTGACACTGTCACCAGGGGGAGTGGAGGAGGCTTCATGCTGCTGGCGCCACTGCTTGTCATACAGTGTGACAGGTGCAGCAGCCAGCAGCAGCAGGGGGTACAGAGCGGCGCAGCAGAGGGGATGCAGAGCAGGCAGAGCACTTCTCCAGCCAGGTGCCTACCTGCTCTGCATCCTTTTGCTAAGCGGGTAATGCCAGCCTGGGTAGGGGGTGTCTGATATGCATGGGAGGGCTGGATAGTGGAGTGGGCTTAATATTCAGCATTACCCGGTGGGAGGGAAGCTTGCTTGACTGCAGATATCTCCAGTTCCTGAAAATGGATTTCTTAGCTTTCAATGGCATAAAAAACTGCAGAGCTCCACCTTTCAGGAGGTACTGGAGACTTGGGGTTCAGGAGCCAGGGCAATACACTGATGAAAATATAAAACTGCATACCAGGAGTGTGGAGCTGGAGCAGGACCAGCTGCTGGAAGACTGATATCTCTGGTTCTGGGCATAGTAGAGACAAGCTGCCAGTATCAACCGAAAGGGGAGAGTCTCAGCTTTTTGATACCTTCAGAAAAACTCTAAGTCATAGAGAACCTGAGATATCTGGCTGGGAAGAGCAATTAACAGGCTCAGATGGGAACCACTGCTTTGAAGTCAGATATCTCTGGTTACCCAGGGACAATTTTCATAAATCTGGTACCCCTGGAAAAAGGGGACTGTCAGCTATCAGCCTAGGTCCCTTGTACTCCTGGGGCCCTTGGGCAACTGCCCATTGAGCTCATAAAAAAAGACGGCCATGGTGGCAGGGGGGCTGCCGCTACCCGTGCCTGCCTGGAGAGGAAGAGAGGAGGTGACAGTCAGCCCCTGTCAGCAGGGTCCCGCCACCTGCCCAATGGATCTAACAGGTGCCACAAGTGGTAGCTGGACTGGGCATGCACAAAACACTGGCTTCTATGGACTACACCGACTGCAGCCCATAGAAGCCAGACTGAGCTAATGATCAGGCAAGGAGTGGCTTGCTACAGGAAGCCAGCTCTCTGCTAATCACAGCCTGGTCTGGCAGTCCAAGAGGGAGCTGCCTGTAGCGTCTGTGACTAACAGGTAGAACTTCCAATAGGAAGTAAAGTTAGTGCAGGACTGCATCTGGCTCACACACTGAGCTGAAGTGGCAGATTTTACTTGGTGGTTTCAGTCCTGCAGCCCATAGGTAAAATCCATGACTGGTAGACATATATAAGGTCAGGGTTACAGGCAAGGTTTAAATTGTATGCAAAGTTTGACATCTCAATTTATACACTGAGAGGCACTGTATATTCTGAGTGGAAATCGCAGGCTATTAGAATGGTTTACAAGCAACATTAATACAATAATTGCAAAATAAATCTAGTGATGGAATTCCCCACTGAAATATTGCTGCCAACAGGTAAGTAAGTTTGAAAAGCATCCAAACAGCAGGGTGTGTGATGTGGTTTGGCTGCATTTTATCGCAGTAATTGGAATAGAGAAGCCACATTACACCAGTAATTACAGAGTAGTCTATGACAAAGTAAACATATAATGAAACTTGACATGTTAGATTAAATCTTAACCACAAATAGCGATATCTTGTCTTGAAAATCCTTGTTAAAAAAAGCTTAGCGTTAATCACTGTATAACAGTCGTGCCAACAGTTACGCTTGGACTGGAGAAATAAATAGGGTAAAGCATTAAAGGGGAAGCGGTTAAAATACCACTAGTCAGGATACCGGCAGGCACAATGCCGACGCCGGAATCCCGACTAACGGTGAAATGCCAGTGCCAGAATGCCGGTGCCAGAGGCTATTCTCCCTCTGTGGATGTCCATGACACCCATAGAGGGAGAATATAACCTGTGTCAAGCGCAGTGAGCCACCGTGCCCATAAGGGGCTATCTAGCGCTTGTCCTGCTGTCGGCATTCTCGCAGACGGGATCCCGCCGTCGGGATCATAACAGCCGAGATCCCACCCGCCGGCATTTCATACTGATCCCCATTAAAGAACTGTGCAATTGGAAGGTATTTTGTAACCAATTGTAATGACGTGCAGGAACTAAACAATGGGTAAAAAAAGTCCTACATTTACAGAGTGGGGGCCCACCTCCTCCTCTAGGGATGAGGTTCCAGACTGTGCACTTGAATTATATATATATATATATATATATATATATATGTTACCTTATACTGCACACTACTATGGTATATTATCTATAGTACATTGCTGTTATTAATCTGGTACATTATCATGCATGGACAAGCAGTATATGCTACATATATACCGTATTTGCCGGCGTATAAGACGACTTTTTCCCCCTGAAAAACATGCCTCCAAGTGGGGGGTCGTCTTATACGCCGGGTGTACTTCGTAGGCATACATATAGCCAGGGGCGTCACTGCCCCTGGTGACACCCGGTGCGGGAAGTCGCGAAACGGGGGCGTGGCCTAGCATAAGGGGGCATGACCTCGCGGGCGGAGCCCCGTTTTCGGCAATCCAGGGGGTTAAGAAGATGTTGGCTGCCCCCCCCCCCCCACTCCCCCTGTGTCCGGTGAGTGTACGGCGCTGCCGGCGGGTGAAGCTGTGCTGTGGCATGTCTCTCTCGAATGCAGTGCCGGCTCCTACACATTCAGCAGTAACAGGCGGTTAGGCAGGGAGGACAGCGGCAGCACTGACATGTCTCTTATAAGAGATTTGGAGTATCAAGGTATGCTTAAGAAGGCGGGGGGCCGAGGAGTGTGTATGAAATGTATAAAAGTGTAACCCTTGGGGCAGCTATATGCATGTAAATCTGATGTTCTTTTACGTTTTATTTGGTGTGTGGAAGGTGTGCGGAAGAGGGGGTAGTCTTATATGGCGAGTATATAACAAACTCTATATTTTGAGTGGAAATGTTGGGGGGTCGTCTTATACGCCCAGTCGTCTTATACGCCGGCAAATACGGTATATTTATCAAGGGGCCCAGTCCATAATGGTTAGGCCAGTGATCTCCAACCAGTAGCTCGCGAGCTACCGGTAGCTCGTCGTAGTATTTTCGATAGCTCACAGAGCGCACGGGCTTGGGCAGTCACTGGCACTCCAGCTCCCTTCATTTTTAATATGGTGCCGGCCGTCAGCCAATCAGAGCTCGTGGAACGGCAGTGGTGGCACCTGATTGGCTGCCGGACCGCGAGTTTTGATTGGCTCACTTACCGGCACCATATTATAAATGCCCGCCGCTAGAGACTCTGTCACCCTCACCGCAGCCGCTCTCCGGACTTCACAGGAGAGGCGCGCGCTGCGCTCTCCTCCCCTTCCGTCACTCATACAGGAGACTGACCACACCCCTAAACATGGCCCCCTACCACTGCATTCTCCCAGTGGGCCCTTTATGCTCCAGTCCAACACGGATGATACCCACCAGCTGTTATGATTATATACTGTAGCCAAATCAGCATAACTTAGAATTAATATAGCAATGTGGTTATGAGCAATACTAAAAAAAAAGTTTCTATGAATAATAATGGGGCAGATGTATTAACCTGGAGAAGGCATAAGGAAGTGATAAACCAGTGATATGTGCAAGGTGATAAAGGCACCAGCCAATCAGCTCCAATATGTAAATTAACAGTTAGGATCTGATTGGCTGGTGCCGTTATCACCTTGCACATATCACTGGTTTATCACCTCCTTATGCCTTCTCCATGTTAATACATCTACAGTGGCGGTTCTTGCCACGGGCAAGCGGTACTTTTGCCCGGGGCGCCGCCTTCCGGAGGGCGCCGGCGCCATCCGGAGGGCGCCGCACCAGGGCAAGATCCGCCACTGTGCCCCCCGTAGTGCCCTGCTGTGCCCCCCCCGCTTTGAAGGGAACCAGACGCGTAGCGTCTAGTTTCCCTTCATGGAGAGGACCTTAGTTGTGCGGTGCGCGATGACGTCATCGCGCACCGCACAGCAAAGGTCCTCTCCATGAAGGGAAACTAGACGCTACGGTCTAGTTTCCCTTTGTCTAGAGGACCTTTGCTGTGCGATGCGCGATGGCGTCATCACGCACCGCACAGCATAGTGGCACAGACACTAGGGGTCATAATTGACCTCTAGTGTCTATGCTGTTCTATGGGAGAGACGTAATAACGTCTCTCCCATAGATCGAAGAGAACAGAAGAGAGGAGGAGAGGAGAAGAGCGGCGCCGCCGGCGGAGGGGGTCTGGATCAGGAACGGGGATGGTAAGTATACTTTTTATTTATTTTTCTTTCAGCGCGCTGACCATGCCCCCAATCGAAACCACGCCCCCCATATTTTGCCCGGGGCGCCACAAATCATAGAACTGGCCCTGTACATCTACCCCATTGTTTCTAAATCACTGGATGTACTCTAAGAAAAAAAAAAATCAGGTACTACATTTTGAAGTTTGTGTAATAGATGGGCAATCAATTTGTTGATTTCCCAGCCTGCAAATTATAAAAGCGTGATATTCCTTTGGTTAGAAAGGATCATATTTGTTGTCACTGCAATGTTTGAGACTACTGTATATCTGAGTAAATCTGTAGAAATAGGCACATAAAATGTAAACAATGCCTAGAGGAAACTTATAGAGAAAATGTATACACCCAAGGAATCAATATAGAGATATAGGGGGTCATTCCGAGTTGATCGCTCGCTAGCTGTTTTTAGCAGCCGTGCACACGCTATGCCGCCTCCCACTGGGAGTGTATTTTAGCTTAGCAGAAGTGCGAACGAAAGGATCGCAGAGCGGCTACAAAATATTTTTGTGCAATTTCAGAGTAGCTTCAGACCTACTCAGCGCTTGCGATGACTTCAGACTGTTCAGTTCCTGTTTTGACGTCACGAAAATGCCCTGCGTTCGCCCAGCCATGCCTGCGTTTTTCCTGGCACGCCTGCGTTTTTTCAAACACTCCCTGAAAACTGTCAGTTCACACCCAGAAACGCCCACTTCATGGCAATCACTGTGCGGCCAGCAGTGCGACTGAAAAGCTTTGCTAGACCCTGTGTGAAGCTACATCGTTCGTTGTAATAGTACGTCGCGCGTGCGCATTGCGCCGCATACGCATGCGCATAAGTGCCATTTTTTGCCTCATCGCTGCACAGGGGACGAATGCAGCTAGTGATCAACTCGGAATGACCCCCATAGAGTAATCATATTTCACATGTATATGTGCAAAAAATTTAAACCCAAAACATTGTTTAGTAAAATGAAGACTAACAGTGTCAGTTTTAAAACTAAGCATTGCAGTAATTAATAGTGAAAGTGAGATATATCTTTTGGGGAATTTAGTCATTTTTAAACAGACCAGGTCACACTTTTCACACCTACATTTCAAAAATTTCAAGTCATGGTGAAACTCCCAGAGAGAACAAGTACTCAAATTAAAACAAAGTTGTTGTTGTTGTAAATGTACATAGAGATATATAGGGTCCTGTAACCAGTACTCTGGCAGAAGTCCATCTTTAATTATTTTTTCGGCTGCTGTCAGTATACACGTAGAAGTGAAATGAAATTCTTGTAAAACAATATCAGATAAAAGCATATTTTACAACTGTAATTGCTACTTATTGTAAAAAAGCAACTGAAGTTGAGCTGTTTTTAACCTCTTTCTGGAAGCCGTCAAAGGTGCAGGGGCGGCAACAAAGGTGGGGCTGCAATGCAGCCCAAAATTCAAATAGGGGAACCACACCAACTGTCACTCCATATGCTGACAAACATTGCCGGCTGGAACATACTGGAAGTTGTATTTTGGACTGCTCTGTAGCCCCACCTCTAGAGCCGCCTCTGCTAAGGTGTATACAATTTTGGAAGATATTCTAGTGGTATCAGGAATGGAAGCACATTTATACACATTAAAATAAACAACCTTTCGTATACGGTTTACTAGATGGGTAAAGTGGACTACGTAGGTACGATCTGAAGAACAGATATTCCATCTTAAGAACACGAGAGGGCATAGCCAGATTAAGGGGAGGATGCAGGGAATACTGTACCCCGGGCACCCCTGTGTCAGGGGCCCCCGGCCAAAGCACACTGATATCACTAGCTTTCCCTCTTAATGCGAGAGCCAGAATGCAAGCAGGACAGTATGCAGTGCAGGCAGAGACACAGGAGTATCAGGTTTCATGAGCGACCAACGGAGCTTTCTAACCAGAGGAGCCAGGGCATGTGCCCCAACGGCTCCCACTGGAGAGCTGTAAGTGATACGGGGATCTCAGCTTCTGCTCCTCCCTTCCTGGATGTCTGAGTCCTGTGTAAACTTTTATGCAACTAAAACATTTGGGTCTAGAGATAGACACACACACAGGGAGTCCTCCTGAGTCCTGTCCCAGTGTGTAAGTAGTACAGAGGCTGAAGCTATTGCATGTGACAGGATAAATTATTTTATTTTTCTATGTGTATTTTAAGGTTGTTTAAGTTGTCTTTGTTCCACTACAAGAACATTTTATAAAGTAGTTGTCTTTCAATTAGGTGGAGCCACTGTATAAACAGAACCCAGCCATTATTAAACTATTAGTTTAAAACTAATATACACCATTTGTTTAAATTTAATATACACAATATATACCTCCCACCATGACCCATTCCAGGAGGGAAAAAATGCTTTCTATCTGGACTTCCTTCTTTTTTTTTTTAACAATTTTCTTTATTCACACCAAGAGAGACTGAAAGGTCAACAACATGTGGTACAGAAAGCAATGGCATAATAAAGTGTATACAACAGTCCTCAAGACGTCAGTTTTCCAATTATTTTGTATATAATTAACATATAAGCAAAATATCTCCTCGAGACAGGAGCGCAACATGGGGGGAATGGGAGCATCAGAAGGTAACATGGAAGTAGCTAGGGGGGACAGAGAGGGAAGGAAGAAAGAAGGAAAGAGGGGATAGGGGGGACAACAAATCCGTTCTAAATGACATTGGATCTACGATATCGGGGTTATCTGCATTACTTATAGGCAATATAAACATTTCACATACAATGGGCATACCTGTATATCATGAAGCAGTGCAGAGATAGTCAGGCCCCAAGATTTCGAGGCGGCGTCCGGAGGGAGGACCCGGGTGCGACCCACTCGGGGGACAATGAGATGGGACTAAAGGCCAGGATTGAATCCTAGGTTGAGGGGGACCGCGTATTTAGCCAAGGACCCCAGACTAATTCAAATCTGAGGGGGCAGTCATGCAGGTAATAGGTGATTTTTTCCATATTGGCTACAAACCATATATGGTTGTTCAGGGCAGGGATCGTGGGTGGAGCGGTGTTTTTCCAGTTTTTAGCTAACAAGGATTTAGCCGCTACTAATATATGGGAAAATAATTTATTCAGTAGGGGGTCTAGGTCTGGGTGTGGCCGGGCCAGAAGAAACATCCATGGGTCTAGTGTAAGCTTAAGCCCTGCCAGGGAGTTTAAGATGTCGAGCACTCCTCTCCAGTAGTTAAGGATACGTGGGCAGGTCCACCAAATATGGAGGAGAGTACCCCGTAGGCCGCATCCCCGCCAACACACCGGGGTGGCAGAAGGAAACATTCGCGATAGTTTGTCAGGGGTATAATACCACCTGTAATATAATTTATAGGAAGTCTCCTTGAGTCGGGTCGAGATTGAGCTTTTAGCGATTCCCTCCCGAACTTCCTCCCAACAGGTTTCGTCGGGGGGGGGGCCCAAGTCCCTCTCCCACTCCCGTTCGTGACGGGTCCGCGGCCCGGAGGAGGTCTCAACCAACAGGGTATATATTTTCGAGATTAGGCCTCTGCTTATGGGTTTTGCAAGACATAAAGACTCATAGGGTGTAAGGTCCCGCTGGGCGTCGGCCTGAGGTAGGGATAAAAGGAAGTGACGTAGTTGGAAGTATTCAAAGAAGGGAGGGGACAGTGAGGGGAATTTGGACTTGATGGCATCTATTGACATCCATTGACCTTGAAGGGATAGGTCGTGGACCACAAGGATCCGGGCATTAAACCAGGATGTAAAGTTGCGGGGAGAGATCCCAGCGGGGAAGTCTGGGTTATCCCAGAGGGGTGTAAGAGGGGAGTGTGGGGAAGATAAGCAGTATTTCGTAATAGACTTGTGCCAAGTAGATAGGTGAAATTTAAGGGATGGTGACATGTCTCTAAGGGCCAGTCGGTGTGGTTTGCCCAGGCCCCATATCGAAGCCAGTGAACGGAATCCCATAGATAGTGCGGCGAGGTCAACCCAGGCGATACTGCCACGGGGTGCAAATGAGGCCACCATTTGACTGAGATGACTGGCCAGGTAGTAGAGTTTGATATCGGGGAATCCTCGACCACCCGCATTGCGGGGAAGTCGGAGTACATTAAGGGCAATCCGAGGGGGTTTGTCATTCCAGACAAACTTCACAAATGAGGCCTGGGCATCCCTGAGGACCCTCTCCGGGACCCTCACAGGCAGGGTCTGAAAGAGATATAAAAGTTGTGGCATAACTGACATTTTAAGGGCAATTATCCTACCCAGCCAGGATATAATGTGCGTCCTCCATCTTATCAAATCTGATTTGATCTTGTTCAGTATCCGTGGAAAATTTTCAGAGTATAGGGAATTATAGTGGGAGGTAATAAAGACTCCCAGGTATTTGATCTTATTGGTTTGCCAACGTAAGTCAAAGGAGGACTGTAGAGAGCGCCTAAGGTCTCCAGGGACATGAAGCAGCATGGCTTCTGATTTAGAGTAGTTTATTTTATATCCCGAGAGGGAACCATATTCCTCTATTATCCTGTATAGGGCGGGTAGGGAAGACTGCGGTTGGGTTAGAGAAAGAAGGACATCATCGGCAAAGAGGGAGATTTTGGACTCCTGTGAGCCCATCTGCACTCCCCGAACACTGTTTGATTTCCTAATCATAGCTGCTAGTGGCTCAATGACCATGGCAAACACCAGGGGCGAGAGAGGACAGCCCTGTCTAGTTCCATTAGTCAATGGGAAGGGGGGGGACAATATCCCGTTGGTAAGAACTTTTGCTATCGGAGAGGAATAGAGAGCTGAGATCCCAGTCAGAAATTTCGCCGATATCCCAAACGCCTGAAGAGTCTGCAGTAAGAAGGGCCAAGAGATGCGATCGAACGCCTTCTCAGCATCAAGAGAAAGTATAATAGATGGAGTTTGTCTGATATTCAGTAGGTGGATAGTGTCGATCGCTTTTCTAGTGTTGTCTCTGGCCTGGCGTCCTGGTATAAATCCCACTTGGTCATAGTGAATCAATTCAGGTAACACACTGTTGAGGCGAGTGGCCAGGATCTTTGCATATATTTTAATATCAAGATTTAGTAGGGAAATGGGGCGGTAGCTTGCGCAATTTCGCGGGTCTCTACCCTCCTTATGTATAACTATTACTCTGGCCTCCAGCATGGTACTAGGTAGTGGGGCTCCCTGTAGGACTGCATTAAATAGTACCCGAAGATGGGGGACCAACAAGGGGGCAAATTTTTTGTAATATGAGCCCGTAAAGCCGTCGGGGCCTGGGGCTTTAGAAGATTTAAGGTTTCTCAGGACGGCTGTTATTTCCTCCTCCGTGATATCTCTGTTCAAGTCTGCCGCATCAGTGGCCGATAGTTGGGGGAGGTCAGCTTGTCGGAGAAATTCTGAGATTAACACATCAGGGGGGTTGGGGCTTGGGGCCTTGGGGTTTAAGTTATATAGTTTGGTATAATAATCCCGAAATTCTCTGTTTATACCTCCTGGGTCATATGTAAGGACCCCAGAGTCAGACTTTACCGCTAAAATATTGTTACGAGAGCTTTGTGCTCTAAGGCGAGATGCCAGGATTCCGTCAGCTTTGTCGCCTTTCTCGTAGAAGGTCTGGTTAAGCCTCTGGAGAGTCTTCGCCGTGCGTTCCGACAGAGATAGTGACATTGCATTCCTAGCCTCTAGCAGGGGTTCTAGGTTAGATATGGTGGGGGAGAGTTTGTGTTGACGTTCAAGGGTCTGGAGTCTCGTGGAGAGGGAAAGGAAACTGAGCTTCTGGGATTTTTTAAACCTAGCCGTCTGGCTTATTAGATGGCCTCGTAAGACAGCTTTGTGTGCTTCCCACAGAGTAGTCGGGGATATCTCCGGGGCGTCGTTGAGAAGGAAGTATTCGGTCAGGCAGTTCTTAATTTGAGAGGTGACTTCTTGGTTATGTAAGACGGAGTCGTTCAGACGCCAGGAAACGGGGGGGGGTCGCGGGGTGATGGATTGAAGTACGGCTATGATCGGGCAATGGTCCGACCATACCATAGGGAGGATACCAGCGGATTTCAGTTTTGGGGATATATCCCGGCTGAGTAGGATCATGTCAATTCTGGAGTAGGTTGTATGTACCGGGGAATAGAAAGTGTAGTCTCTAGTCAAAGGTTCAGATATCCTAAAGGAATCGAATAGCAAGTGGGTTTTTAAAAGGTCTAGTAGGGCAAGGGATGCCAGCGTCGGGCGGGGGTGGCGAGGGGGCCCATGCCGTGGAGGGGATGATCTATCTAAAGAGGCATCTAGCACCTCATTAAAGTCTCCAGCCATAATAACCTCTCCTCGGCCGAGACTAGTTAGTTGCGCGCTAATTCTCCTAAAAAATGTAGCTTGGTTTTGATTTGGTGCGTATATGTTAATTAGAGTGCATAGGCTATCATTCAGCTTCCCCACTAAGATAAGCCATCTACCTGCTTTATCTGCATGACTGTCCAGCAGCTCAAACGTGAGGTGGGCAGCTATCAAGATGGAAACCCCCCTCTTCTTATGTGTGGCATCGCATGCGTGGAACGTGAGTGGGTAAGCTTTGGATTTTAGGTCAGGGTGTAGGGATTTCTTAAAATGTGTTTCCTGAAGGAAGACTAAATCTCCCTTGGACTGCTTAAGGGAGAGAAATAGTTTAGTGCGTTTATGGGGGCTATTCAAACCTTTAACGTTGTGTGAGTAGACTTTAAGAGCCATGTCCTACCGGGTCTCGAAACGCTTCATCTCCTCCCTCCGGAAACCGCATCTCTACAGAGAGCCAGAACAAAAACATTAAAGGTGTATGCAGATTCTGATTGGTATTTATGCATGGACGGACAGAAGGGAAGAAAAAGCCTAGAAATTGGGATAGTGATAGAAACAGGGAAGACAAAACGAAGGAAAGACAGGGAAGAGAGGGGGGTTGGAGACCAGAAAAAACGGTATCTGGCCATATGTGCCGGTCAAGGGGAAACCATAGGGGGTCACCAAGTGACAGCGACCGGGCAAGGGTATAAGACCCAATTGTGGGGACGCGGCCTGGCCGAGCCAGACGCATCAAGTGTTGTGGGCACTCATCTCAGTGCCCCGAGTCTGGGAATCTACGCTTAAAAAGATAAATGCGTAGGCATCCGTTCCCCATCTCCACCCTCCCCTGGGTTATCTAGCCATATACCATCGGCCAGCTTAAATTGCCATATCTAGATGACGGTGCAATGGATGCGGGGAGGTGAAACCCTATTTAGGGTGAAAGCAGGAGAAAGCCACGCCTGAGAGAGACAGACATACAGTTAAACAATGTAGAATAGAAGAATAAGGCAACTTTTAGACTAGGCTGTCCTCAGGGGTCTCGGCCAACGGAGGCGGACTTCCGCGCTGGGGGGACCCGTGTCCAATCACGGTTCAGGGAGCGTCTCGGAGTGTCGGACGACTCTGCATGGGGACCCTCGTTTGTCCGCAGCGGGGATTCGGGCATATTCAGGGACGAGGTAACGCCTAGATTGCGTAGAAGATCTTTAGCTTCAGCTAGGTCCCTAGCCGAGTGAAGGCGGTTATGATGCCACACAAGTATGCGGAAGGGGAATCCCCATCTATATCTAATGCCCTTATCACGGAGAGCCAGAGTGATAGGACGGAATTCCTTTCTTTTGATTAGCGTGCTGGGAGCAATGTCCTGGAATATTTGGAGGGAGTGACCCAGGAAGTCCAATTTAGAGAGTTTTCTGGTCTCCCGGAGCAAGTCCTCTTTAGCCGAATAGTAGTGGCAGCGGAGAATAACGTCTCTTGGTTGTGCTTGGTCCTGAGAGCGGGGGCGAAGTGCTCTGTGGGCTCTGTCCAGTAGAAATTGGTCTTCCGGCGTTGAGGGCAAGAGATGGGCGAACAATTTCTTAAGGAAGCCGGGGAGGGATGTCATATCGATTTCTTCGGGGATCCCCCTAATGCGAAGATTATTCCGGCGCGCCCGATTATCCTGGTCCTCCTGGCGTTCCTGGATCAGGCGCATTTCTTGTCTCATAGTATGGATATCGTCTTCTACCCCCTGCTGAAAGGCGACCACTTCGTCCATTTTGGACTCCAAGTGGTCTGTTCTGTCCCCCAGGTCTGTGATGTCGGCTTTAAGAGAGGTTATAGCAGTATGTACCTCCGCCTGAATCGCCTGTACAGATCTTCTTGTCTCCTTAATTTCGCAGAAAAGCAGGTGGAGATCCTTTCGGGTCAGAGGAGATTGGTCGGAATCCTCCGAGTCCGAGGCGTCGAGTTGCGGCGTGGTCTCTTGATCAGATTTTTTGGTATTTGCATAGGCGAATTTCTTCAGGTTTGGGGTCGCCGCTGCCGCTTGTTGCTTTTTGTTGCCTTTAGACATAGTGAGGTTGCGTGTGTATGAACTGGTTCAAAAGAATTACTGCATCGGAGAGTTTAAAATAGTCCCGGTGGTGGAGACGGAGCAGCTTCTATTTTATATATCATAGGTGATCCCGAGACTCAGGGCATGTTCAGATGAGTCACATTATGAGATACAGGCTACACAGCCTGTAGCTGGGAGCAGATATGAGGGCCACCAGCAGATGGAGCTCCAGGATCATATATCATAAGTGAAGCAGAGCATTGTAAAATGGTGATAGATATTTATAGCAAGTTATTCTGCACTGGTTAAGTGCCCGGCTCCGGGGGTTCCTTGTGGGCTTTATTGTGGAGTGCCCGATTGGGTTGAGCAGCTCTGGTTGACGTGAGGGAGGGGGTATTGAGGTTATGGCGGGCTAGGGCCAGCGAGCCCAGCGAATACCCGCTTCTATGTCTGCCGGACAGAGATGTTTATATTTTGGGGGGGCACACTTCTAGGATCCACAGTGGTGGGAACCCGTCTGCGGTCCAGCCGACAGACCGGGTCCCCTAATCTCACCTCCTGGTCCCGCCTGCCGCGTCCGCACCCGGTCTCACTCTCCAAGATGGCCGCCAGCAGTCGGCCTGTTTCCTCCAGGCCCCTGTGTGGTGCGTCTCGATCCCTCCCGGCGGAGTAGGCAGCTCCGATGCTGATGGACAGGGCCGCCGCCGCCGCTCGCTGCCCGCTACAAGAGCCAGCTCCCAGCCTCCGGCGGATCGTGACAGTCGTCCCGGCGCACACAGTGCTCGCCGCAGGCAGCCGTCCGGGTCCTGTCTCGCTCGCCGTCCGAAACTCACGGGGCTCCGCACCCACGGAGCTTACAGGAGAGGTTGCAGGGTATGTGGCTGGGCCCAGCCTGTCCTCTGTAGGCTCCGCACCACTCCTCCACATCGATCGGGGCCTCCTCCGAAATCCAGCCCCCGGTCTCCGCCCGGCGCCTAGGCCCCAACCCGCAAGGAGGCAGGAGGCCTCCTCCGGCTCCGGGACCCGGTGTGATGGGAGCAGGGGGGACCGTGAGAGGCAATAGGATGTTGCTGGGGATATATATAAGCCGGATAAAGGGCTATTTCTGCTGTTTACCAGCTCTGGTGCCTGGAGCTGATCCTAAGCACGTCTATCCAGCTCAGCTACCCGGCCACGCCCTGGACTTCCTTCTTAATTTATGATTGCAAATAGCGGTGTTAAAACACCTTTCTTATCAATTAAATAGTTCAACACAGGTGACGCCAATCATATATTAAGAGGGAAGTCCAGGTAGAGAACATTTTGCCCCTCCTGAAATGGGACATGTTGGGAGGTATGCACAATCTAATATACATCCCCCACCTTCCACCGGGGCCCGCCTGTCTTAAGTGCCCCGGGCACCACCAAGGCTTAATCCGGCCTTGCGTGAGGGGCAATTGAAGAATAATAACCACTACATACTGTAGCAACTGTTATCATCTCCGAAAATCACTGAAGCTTAAATGAAGGCACAGAGAAATAATGGTACTTTCAAAAATTGCGTAATTAAAGTCCCTAAAGGCCCCCATACATCAGCAATCGATAGTGGCAATTTGCAGACAATTGTGCAAATAAATCTGCAAAGGTATGGGGTTCACAGATCGCGGATTCAGACCAAAAATCATTTGGGATTGGTAAATCAGGTTGTCCAACATGCTGGATTTCACAGATCAATTGAGGCTGTAGATTGCTAGTGTATGGCAATAATCAGCAGATGTATAGACCGTTTCTATTAAACTGATGAACCTTTCAAGATTGTCAGATCTGTATTTGCTGAAAATGATCTGCAAATCACTGAAAAATATATGTAACATATGGGTGTAAACTGGTGCTTTGGGGACTCTTTAAATCTGGGAAAAAATCTCAGAATCTGTGAATTGCTTTTTTGTGATTGCTGATGTATGGAGACCTTTATTTAACAATCCCAATTGATTTTTGGTCTGAATCCACTATCTGTGGACCCCATATATTGCATATTTATTTACACAATCATCTGCAAAACGGCATAATACCCCAATCCATTGCTGATGTACAGTATGGGGGCCTTAAGGCATGCAAGCCTGAAATATATTATAGGAAATCATCTGATATCACGGTGGACTTATTGAGGGCAGGACATATCTAAAACCGCATGTTCATCACAATGTTTTTAGGCACCTTTTAAGCTTACTCAGGCTGATTGTCGGATCCAGACACCTGGGTCCAATAAGTCTGCGTCCAACAATGGGTTCCCTACGGCTGGCCGGCGGTCGGGCTCCCGGCGACCAGCATCCCGGCGCCGGGAGCCCGACCGCCGGCTTACCGACAGCGTGGCGAGCGCAAATGAGCCCCTTGCGGGCTCGCTGCGCTCGCCACGCTACGGGCACGGTGGCGTGCTACACGCGCCACACTATTTTATTCTCCCTCTATGGGGGTCGTGGACCCCCACGAGGGAAAATAAGTGTCGGTATGCCGGCTGTCGGGCTCCCGGCGCTGGTATACTGAGCGCCAGGAGGCCGACCGCCGGCATACAGAAGACCACCCCCAACAATGTAGACCCTGGGACTGTCACACTACCAAAATGAGGGTGACACGCCCACCTCTGTTCGGGTGATTAAACATTTCCCTCAATGTACTAAAAAAGTGACAGTTGCAGTCCTGTTTCTTTCTATTGGGAAAACCTGATTCTCTGATTTGAAAGATATTTGTGATCAACCTTGAAACAAGCCGGCTTCATTTTCCTGTGCTGAACATAAGAGAAAAAGATGTTCGTGAGTTTTACTAACAGTGACCTAAAATCATTACTGGATGTAGCACTTTTAAATTAAGCGCATCACTTGCCAAATTGTGATGTCAGTTAATCCGCAACAAATGGTTTAATTGATTGCTTAGTGAGATGTGCTCTGTGGATGCTAAGGATAAAAAAGTGACATTGGGGCTAATTCAGACCTGGTCACTGCTGTGCGTTTTCACACAGCGGGCGATCAGGTCTGAACTGCGTATGTGCAGGCGCCGCAGTGCGCCGGCGCATGCCAGAGATGTGATCAACACCTCAGCCCAGTGATCATCTGGGGGTGGGCCGGCGGCGTTGGGCTGCCGTTTTGGGGGGTGCGGTCCGGGCAATGCAGGCGTGCCCAGACCATGCGGCTGGGCGGACCATGGTGGCTATGTGATGTCACACGCAGCCGCTGCGACACGGAGAGCTACTCTGCGGGTACAAAAGCATCGCCGCTGTGCGATGCTTTTGTACCTGTGCGGGGAAGGGGGTAGAGCCAGACATGCGGGGTGGACTAGCCCTGTGCTGGGCGTCCCCCTGCATGTCTGCGAAAGTGATCGTAGATGTGCTAAATTTAGCACATCTACGATCAAGTCTGAATTACCCCCATCGTCGCTATCCTCATGTTAGAAACATCTGCTGCATCTTATACAACAAGCCAAGAGATGATCAGAAAATCATTGGAAAAGTACATTTCTGGGCTCACTTTGTCTGAATTAAGTTTTGTTTGAAATATTTAATACGATGGAAACGGTAGTTCTCGGTGCTGGTAGTGCTGCCCCTGTCACACTGGCCTAGAGAGCTAAGGAAGGTTCATTTGGACTTTCCAGTCTTTGCAGATATGAGTGCGTT
Source organism: Pseudophryne corroboree (assembly GCF_028390025.1). NCBI lineage: Eukaryota > Metazoa > Chordata > Amphibia > Anura > Myobatrachidae > Pseudophryne > Pseudophryne corroboree. The sequence goes on along the minus strand of NC_086444.1, from coordinate 58,581,710 downwards.
TGGTAGCGCACACATGAATAGTAAATCTGAATGAAAGCTCTTTTCAGTTTCATTTACTTAAAAATGTAAAACATTTTTTAAAAAGGGACAAAAGTATTATTAAAATAAGATTTTACTTACCAGTAAATCTATTTCTCGTAGTCCGTAGTGGATGCTGGGGACTCCGTAAGGACCATGGGGATAGACGGGCTCCGCAGGAGACATGGGCACTTTAAGAAAGAATTTAGGTTCTGGTGTGCACTGGCTCCTCCCTCTATGCCCCTCCTCCAGACCTCAGTTAGAGAAACTGTGCCCAGAAGAGCTGACAGTACAAGGAAAGGATTTTGGTAATCCAGGGCAAGATTCATACCAGCCACACCAATCACACCGTATAACAAGTGAAAACAACCAGTTAACAGTATGATAAACAACAGAGCATCAGGTCAACCCTGATGCAACCATAACATAACCCTTATTGAAGCAATAACTATATACAAGTATTGCAGAAGAATTACGCACTTGGGACGGGCGCCCAGCATCCACTACGGACTACGAGAAATAGATTTACCGGTAAGTAAAATCTTATTTTCTCTAACGTCCTAGTGGATGCTGGGGACTCCGTAAGGACCATGGGGATTATACCAAAGCTCCCAAACGGGCGGGAGAGTGCGGATGACTCTGCAGCACCGATTGAGCAAACACGAGGTCCTTCTCAGCCAGGGTATCAAACTTGTAGAACTTTGCAAAAGTGTTTGAACCTGACCAAGTAGACGCTCGGCAAAGCTGTAATGCCGAGACCCCTCGGGCAGCCGCCCAAGAAGAGCCCACCTTCCTAGTGGAATGGGCCTTAACTGATTTTGGCAGCAGCAATCCAGCCGCAGAATGAGCCTGCTGAATCGTGTTACAGATCCAGCGAGCAATGGTTTGCTTTGAAGCAGGAGCACCAAGCTTGTTGGATGCATACAGGATAAACAACGACTCTGTTTTCCTGACCCTAGCCGTTCTGGCTACATAAACATTCAAAGCCCTGACCACATCAAGCAACTCGGAATCCTCCAAGTCAGTAGTAGCCACAGGCACCACAATAGGTTGGTTTATATGAAAGGATGAAACCACTTTCGGTAGAAATTGTGGATGGGTCCGCAATTCTGCTCTATCCACATGGAAAACCAGATAGGGGCTTTTATGTGACAAAGCCGCCAACTCTGACACACGCCTAGCCGAAGCCAAGGCTAATAGCATGACCACCTTCCACGTGAGATATTTCAACTCCACCGTTTTGAGTGGTTCAACCAGTGGGATTTCAGGAAACTCAACACCACGTTAACATCCCAAGGTGCCACTGGAGGCACAAAAGGAGGTTGAATATGCAGCACTCCCTTTACAAACGTCTGAACTTCAGGTAGAGAAGCCAACTCCTTTTGAAAGAAAATGGATAGGGCCGAATTGTGGACCTTAATGGAACCCAATTTTAGGCCCAAATTCACTCCGGACTGTAGGAAGTGAAGGAACCGGCCCAGCTGGAATTCCTCCGTAGGAGCATTCCTGGCCTCACACCAAGCAACAAATTTTCGCCATATACGGTGATAAGGTTGAGCTGTCACGTCCTTCCTAGCCTTTATCAGCGTAGGAATGACCTCATCTGGAATGCCTTTCTCTGCTAGGATCCGGCGTTCAACCGCCATGCCGTCAAACGCAGCCGCGGTAAGTCTTGGAACAGACAGGGCCCCTGTTGCAACAAGTCCTGTCTTAGAGGAAGAGGTCACGGGTCCTCTGTGAGCATTTCTTGCAGATCTGGATACCAAGTCCTTCGTGGCCAATCTGGAACAATGAGGATTGTTCTCACTCCTCTTTTTCTTATTATCCTCAGCACCTTGGGTATGAGAGGAAGAGGAGGAAATACATAGACCGACTGGAACACCCACGGTGTCACCAGGGCGTCCACAGCTATCGCCTGAGGGTCCCTTGACCTGGCGCAATACCTCTGTAGCTTTTTGTTGAGGCGGGATGCCATCATGTCCACCTGTGGCAGTTCCCACCGACTTGTAATCTGTGCGAAGACTTCCTGATGAAGTCCCCACTCTCCCGGGTGGAGGTCGTGTCTGCTGAGGAAGTCTGCTTCCCAGTTGTCCACTCCCGGGATGAACACTGCTGACAGTGCGCTTACGTGATTCTCCGCCCAGCGAAGAATTCTGGTGGCTTCCGCCATCGCCACTCTGCTCCTTGTGCCGCCTTGGCGGTTTACATGAGCCACTGCGGTTATGTTGTCTGACTGAATCAGAACCGGTTGGTCGCGAAGCAGGGCCTCCGCTTGACGTAGGGCGTTGTATATGGCCCTTAGTTCCAGGATGTTGATGTGAAGGCAAGTCTCTTGACTTGACCACAGACCTTGGAAATTTCTTCCCTGTTTGACTGCACCCCAACCTCGGAGGCTTGCGTCCGTGGTCACCAGGACCCAGTCCTGAATGCCGAATCTGCGGCCCTCGAGAAGGTGAGCGCTCTGCAGCCACCACAGGAGTAACACCCTGGCCCTGGGGGATAGGGTGATTAACCGATGCATCTGAAGATGTGATCCGGACCAATTGTCCAGTAAGTCCCATTGAAAGGTCCTTGCATGGAACCTGCCGAAGGGAATGGCCTCGTATGATGCCACCATCTTTCCCAGGACTCGAGTGCAGTGATGCACTGACACCTGTTTTGGTTTTAATAGGTTCCTGACCAGTGTCATGAGTTCCTGAGCTTTCTCTATCGGGAGCTAAACCCTTTTCTGGTCTGTGTCTAGAATCATGCCCAGGAAAGGCTGACGAGTCGTAGGAACGAACTGCGACTTTGGAATATTTAGAATCCAGCCGTGTTGCCGTAACACTTCCAGAGAAAGTGCAACGCTGATCAGCAACTGCTCTCTTGATCTCACTTTTATGAGGAGAACGTCCAAGTATGGGATAATTGTGACCCCTTGCTTCCGCAGGAGTACCATAATTTCCGCCATTACCTTGGTAAATATTCTCGGTGCTGTGGAGAGGCCAAACGGCAACGTCTGAAATTGGTAATGACAATCCTGTACCACAAATCCGAGGTACGCCTGATGAGGTGGATAAATGGGGACATGAAGGTATGCATCCTTTATGTCCAGAGACACCATAAAATCCCCCCCTTCCAGGCTTGCGATGACCGCTTTCAGCGATTCCATCTTGAACTTGAACCTTTTCAGGTATATGTTCAGGGATTTTAAATTCAATATGGGTCTGACCGAACCGTCCGGTTTCGGGACTACAAACATGGTCGAATAATAACCCCTTCCTTGTTGAAGGAGGGGAACCTTGACCACCACCTGTTGAAGATACAATTTGTGAATTGCAGTTAACACTATTTCCCACTCGTGGGGGGAAGCTGGCAGGGCCGATTTGAGGTATCGGTGAGGGGGCATCTCTTCGAATTCCAGCTTGTATCCCTGAGACACAATATCTATTGCCCAGGGATCCAACTGGGAGTGAACCCACTTGTGGCTGAAATTTCGAAGACGTGCCCCCACCGGGCCTAGCTCCGCCTGTGGAGCCCCAGCGTCATGCGGTGGATTTTGTAGAGGCCGGGGAGGACTTCTGTTCCTGGGAACTAGCTGTGTTGTGCAGCTTCTTTCCTCTGCCCCTGCCTCTGGCAAGAAAGGACGCACCTCGGACTTTCTTGTTTTTCTGTGATCGAAAGGACTGCATTTGATAATACGGTGCTCTCTTAGGCTGTGAAGAAATATATGGCAAAAAATTTGACTTTCCAGCAGTAGCTGAGGAGACCAGGTCCGAGAGACCCTCCCCAAACAATTCCTCACCCTTCTAAGGTAAAACCTCCATATGCCTTTTTCAGTCGGCATCACCTGTCCATTGCCGAGTCCACAGGACCCTTCTGGCAGAAATCGACATAGCATTTATTCTAGAACCCAGTAGACTAATGTCTCTTTGAGCATCTCTCATATATAGGACAGCGTCTTTAATATGCCCCAAGGTCAACAATATAGTATCCTTGTCTAAGGTATCAATTTCCTCAGATAAGGTATCCGTCCATGCTGCTACAGCACTACACACCTAGGCCAACGCGATCGCCGGCCTCAGTAAGGTACCTGAATGCGTATAAATGGACTTCAGGGTAACCTCCTGTTTGCGACCCGCAGCATCTCTGAGGGTAGCCGTATCCTGTGATGGCAGGGCTACCTTCTTGGATAAGTGTGTTAAAGCTTTGTCCACCTTATGGGAGGATTCCCAGCGTAACCTGTCCGTTGGCGGGAAAGGATACGCCATAAGAATCCTTTTGGAAATCTGCAGTTTTTTATCTGGAGATTCCCAAGCCTTTTCACATAACTCATTTAGCTCGTGTGAGGGGGGAAAGGTTACCTCCGGCTTCTTTTCCCCATACATATGTACCCTCTTGTCAGGGACTGGGGTTTCCTCTGTGATGTGCAACACATCCTTAATTGCTATAATCATATAACGGATGGATTTAGCCAATTTTGGCTGTAACTTTGCATCATCGTAATCGACACTGGAGTCAGAATCCATGTCGGTATCTGTGTCAACAATTTGGGATAGTGGGTGCTTCTGAGACCCTGACGGCCTCTGCGACATAGGATCAGGCACGGGTTGGGACCCTGACTGTCCCGAGGCTTCAGCTTTTTCTAACCTTTTATGCAAGGAATTAACATTATCATTTAAAACCTTCCACATATCCATCCAATCAGGTGTCGACGCCGTCGGTGGAGACACCACATTCGTTTGCTCCCGTTCTCTGCTTCCACATAGCCTTCCTCATCAGACATGTCGACACAAGCGTACCGACACACCACACACACAGGGAATGCCCTTTTTGAAGACAGTTCCCCCACAAGGCCCTTTGGAGAGACAGAGAGAGAGTATGCCATCACACACCCCAGCGCTATAAACCCAGGAATAACACAGTAACTTAATGTTAACCCAGTAGCTGCTGCTTATATTGTGTTTTGCGCCTAATTATGTGCCCCCCCTCTCTTTTTTCCCTCTTCTACCGTGTATCTGCAGGGGAGAGCCTGGGGAGCTTCCTCTCAGCGGAGCTGTGGAGAAAAAATGGCGCTGGTGAGTGCTGAGGAAGAAGCCCCGCCCCCTCGGCAGCGGGCTTCTGTCCCGCTTAAATATGCAATTTTTGGCGGGGGCTCATACATATATACAGTGCCCAGCTGTATATATGTTTAACTTTTGTCAAAAGAGGTCCCAAATGCTGCCCAGGGCGCCCCCCCTGCGCCCTGCACCCTTACAGTGACCGGAGTATGTGAGGTGTGTGGGAGCAATGGCGCACAGCTGCAGTGCTGTGCGTTACCTCAGTGAAGATCACGGAGTCTTCTGCCGCCTGTGAAGTCTTCTTTGCTTCTCATACTCACCCGGCTTCTGTCTTCCGGCTCTACGAGGGGGACGGCGGCGCGGCTCTGGGATCGGACGGCGAGGGTGAGATCCTGCGTACGATCCCTCTGGAGCTAATGGTGTCCAGTAGCCTAAGAAGCAGGACCTAGCTTCAGAGAGTAGGGCTGCTTCTCTCCCCTCAGTCCCACGATGCAGGCAGTCTGTTGCCAGCAGAGCTCCCTGAAAATAAAAAACCTAACAAAATACTTTCTCACAGCAAACTCAGGAGAGCTCACTGAAAAGCACCCAGCTCGTCTGGGCACAGTATCAAACTGAGGTCTGAAGGAGGGGCATAGAGGGAGGAGCCAGTGCACACCAGAACCTAAATTCTTTCTTAAAGTGCCCATGTCTCCTGCGGAGCCCGTCTATCCCCATGGTCCTTACGGAGTCCCCAGCATCCACTAGGTCGTTAGAGAAATATAAACTATATAAACTATATAAAGCTCTACACCATCCCAGCTTGGCCTCCACTCCACCCACACCCAAACTTACCCCTGGTGACCTGCAGGTACGGTGGTGCTAGGTCTGTCCCATCCCCCTCACAGTGGGAGCTGCTGGGGCACATGCCCTGGCTCCCATGGCACGCGCATTCAGGAGACGGGCCATACTGTAGGAAATTATTATATAGATGTGGCTATAAATAGAATCCTTTATACATTCACAAAATAAAGCACCTATATTTAATGATACACATTTATTAGTGCCAGAACAGGTATTTCAGTGCTACAAGCACCGCCACTGGGTTTAGTATGATTTCCCGATATACGGGATGCCGGCGGTCAGAATACCAACAGTGGCATCCCGACCATCAGAACAGCCCCTCTAAAAGAACCCTAACCCTCCCCTGCCCCTTACCCTAACCCTCCCCACTGCCTAAACCTAACCCTCCCCACTTGGTGCCTAACCCTAACCTCCCCTTGTAAGTGTCTAATCCTAACCCTCCCTTTCCCCGCTGCCTAAATCTAACCCTCCCTGCTTGTTCCCAAACCCCCTTCTCATGCCTAAACCTAACCCGCCCCTTCCCCCATAGGCAGGACATGAGCGCCTCCCACTGGAACTACGAACGGGATTCCAGCTGTCTATATTTTGATGCCGGGATCCAGAGGTCGGGATTACGTGGCCAGGATTATGCCGTCCGTCAGTTTTCTTGTGTCGGTATTTTGTCTGCCAGGATCCTGTCTGTCGGCATTTTAACTGCATCCCCCGCCATCATATTATGATAACTGGAAAATGGCCTTCTTCACACATTCCCAATGTTATGGCCACAATTACAATTTTTATATACTGGCCAATGCAATAATGACTCACATCCATTTTCTCTGGCAATAGGGCGCTTTGCACAATGATAACGTTTCTGTGCCCTTTTGATGTGAATTCTGGTCTGGCATCCATAGTGGTTGGTACCAACTCTCAAAAGGGTCATACACAAGTTGTATTATTTCAGTTTCCAGAGCTGATAACAAGGATCACATTCAATCCCGGACAAAGATCTGTAAACGTTAGTCATTTAAATTGACATTTATGTGACACATCAATGGAAAGTATCCAGGTGATCCAGTTGAGCCACTATAATTGTGTTATATAAACCTAATAGAAATGTCAGGAGCATCAGTGCAGTCACCTTACATCTGAATAGCAAGAAGGCTACAGTACAGATGAGACGTGGATCGTATTGTGTCAACCGGGTGAGTATAAAAACTTGTGGTAGAGGATAATTCACACTGTGCTTACATTATAGAATTGTTTGTTTTAGCTGGATTCAGTCGTGTTACATTCATCTAAGAATAACATATTCCTTTAAAAGATCACTGTTGTTTTTTAAAAAATAGACTTTTGGATGTTTTTGGATATTTTTATATTGAGGTAACGAAAGAGAAGTAACTTGAGTTGCAGGCAGGATCATCTTAACGTATAGGACACTGGGCAGCTGCCCATAGACATGCAATTCTAGGGGCATTCATGCAGGGGCAGGTGGTGGTCACACAGAGTGACGAGGCAACATTCTTTACGGCAGAGGTTCCCAAAGTGTGTGCCGTGGCTCCCTGGGGTGCCTTGGGACACTTGCAGGGGTGCCCTGGGTTGGTGGTCCAGGACCAATTCAAATTATTCATGGTCAATATAATAGGCAAAACCAGTGCTGGCGGCTGCCAGTCATAAAATATGTGGCCAAACAGAAGCAAATCTCGTCCCTAACCACACAACTGACCCTAAGGATTACATATAAACGCGATCTACTTAATATTTCTTTCTAAATTTCTCAATAAGAAATTTTTGGCCTAGGGGGTGACGTGAAAAAAATTCTGATATTCTAGGGCGCCGTGATTCAAAAAAGTTTGGAAACCACTGCTTTACGGTATCCGGACTCTAGGTCGACACACATTAGGTCGACACCTATTGGGCGACATTGAGTAAGTCGACACAGGCAATAGGTCGATGTGAACAAGGTCGACATGAGTTTTTCATTTTTTCCCCATTTTTTTAACTTCTTCATACTTTACGATCCACGTGGACTACAATTGGGAACGGTAATCTTGCCCAAAGCATGGCAAGTGAAGTGAGCCATGCAAGGGGACACAGTGCACTAATTGGGGTACCCTGTCACTTTACGAATAAAACTACACAAAAAAACATTAAAAACTCATGTCGACCTTTTTCCGTGTCGACCTTGCTCATGTCGACCTAATGACCGTGTCAACCAATTTCATGTGTCGACCTAGTCACTGTTGTCCAACAGGTGTCGACCTAATGTGTGTCAACCTAGACACTGTCGACCTTGCGTCCCATACCCTTCTTTACATGCCTCCCAGGATGCAGCCAGACAGTGAATGACGCTCAGCATGTTGATTGGTGGTTGCCTAGAGCTGTGACAGCCATTCACGGTAAGAAAGCATGTAGAGAGATGGTGCGGGACCGCAGGAGGGGCATGTTATGAATTTTTTTAAATTGGTTCCAATGAATGGGTGTGTAGGGGCCCCAGTGCGTTGTTTTGCCCAGGGCCTACTATACTGTTAAGACAGCCCTGGTTGCATGCATCTAAATGAAAATGCTATTTCAAATAACCAGTCAAGAGTGCAATTTTGCAGCTCGCATTTTACGCGTAAGTTCCAACTACAAAACTCTAAATCCGATCTTTTTCTAATTATGTCTGCAAGATCTCCTCCATTACTTCAAACTCAATGTCACTGAAGTCCTTTAAGTCTCCTCAAACCTGCAGAAATATTAATGCTATTTATTTTCAAGAACTTTCCACCTCTCTGCAACAACTGCTCTCACCTATTTCTGCATTCACTTCTCCTGAGATGGTTGTATCGCACCTGAACCAGACTCTAGAAATAGCCACTGATGACATGGCTCCAGTTGCCCATCACACTCCACGTAAGCCTAGATGTCAACCATAGTACTCTAAATTAACAAGACGCCTACAAAAACTCTCACGTAAAGTTGAACTCCAAGTGACTTCCTCATGTATAAAACTATCTATCACTCCTATCATTATGTCCTGGACACTGCCAAACAGACATATTTCCAATCTCTCATCTCTGCTGTAGCCTCTAACCCCAAGCAACGGTTTAATACATTTAAATCCCTCTAAATCACTTCTCAACCCTACCTCACCTAACCCACCAGCCGATATCAATGTACAAGATCTTGCTTCCTACTTCAAGGACAAGATTGATAAGATCCAAGATAAAATGATATGCTCTTCCTCAGCCAGTGACCTGCTGAATTCCCTACCTGAACCCTCCGGCACCTTCTCATCACTTGACCCCACAAATGAAGACGAAGTATTAACATTCTTCTCAACTTCCTACTCTAGTACCTCTCCTCTTGCTCCTATGCCTTCACAAATAAGTAAAGATTTGTCTCTTGTGCTCACCCCAACCTTAACTAAAATCTGTAATCTCTCCCTCTCCTGGTATATTTTCTTCAATGTTCAACTATGCAGTAATTACTCCCATTCTGAAAAAAAAAAAATGTCTGACCCTAACCCTCTCTCAAACTACCATCTCATCTCACTGTTCCCATGCATGTTCAAGCTTCCTACACTCACTTGACACACTTTCTTAACTCGCACAACTAATTGGACCCACTTCAGTCATGGTTTCTTTCCCAACACTCCACAGAGACAGCACTGACTAAAGTAGTGAATGATCTGGTCACTGCTAAGTCTACAGGACATTACTCTTACTTCTTATTCTAAAAGATCTCTCTGCTGCTTTTGATACTGTTAAGTATTCTCTTCTCATACAAACACCAAAATCCCTAGGAGCGGAAAATGGGGGTAGTGCTCCCTGTGCACTACCTTTATATTAAAAATATAAAAAATAACAGAGATACCACAGTGTTACTAAATGTAGAGGTTTTTATTTATGTAGCTGTATATCAATTAATAAATACATATCCTTCTTAAAAGACTGTGAGTTTTAAAACTAGGAAGAGGTATATTAAATGGCGATCTGTGATAATACCGGTATACAATACAAGACATATACATCAACATGAAACATATAAGTCTTTATGGCACCAAACAAAATGCACTGCTGCGTCTTACTTTTGTGTGCAATTGTCCTATAAAAGTTGCGCATGTTTGTATAATGTAGTTCAAAATGGCTCCCTGCTGAGCTGCTATTAACTCCACTGACTGCCCTCCTTCCGGACCCCTTAGGTGAACTTGAGTGAGGTGGTGTGGTATTCTTACCTCCCCTGGGTCTTTCCCAGAAAGAGGGCAGTCAGTGGGGTTAATAGCAGCTCGGCAGGGAGCTGTTTGAACTAGATTATACAGATGTTTTATAGGACAATTGCACACAAAGTAAGACACAGCAGTGCATTTTGTTTGGTGCCATAAAGACTTTATGTGTTTTTAAATGCAAAATATATGTTTCATGTTGATGTACAGTATACAGTAGTGGCCAAAATTGTGGAAACCTTTTGTAAAATGTGCATTTTTGAAGTTCATCAGCTTATACCACTAATATATTTTAGTGTTATACCAAAAAGCATACATCATTACAATGGCAATTTAATTTACAACATAATACAACATAATACAATGAACTTTATAACACAATTTTACATTTTGATAATAGTTATACGTACTGAACTGTAGAAAAGTACATTTCTTAGTTTCGCACAATATTCATTAGTACTTTGGTGGTCATTCCGAGTTGTTCGCTCGTTGACGATTTTCGCTATGCTGCGATTTGTTGCTAACTGCGCATGCGCATGGTACGCAGAGCGCATGCGCTAAGTTATTTAACACAAAACTTAGTAGATTTTCTGGTGTTCGAGCGACGATTTTCAGTCGCACTGCTGATCGGTGAATGATTGACAGGAAAGGGGCATTTCTGGGTGGTAATTGAGCGTTTTCAGGGAGTGTGCTAAAAACACAGGCGTGTCAGGGAAAAACGCGGGAGTGTCTGGAGAAATGGGGGAGTGGCTGAGCCGAACGCAGGGCGTGTTTGTGATGTCAAACCAGGAACTAAACGGACTGAGCTGATCGCAATCTAGGAGTAGGTCTGGAGCTACTCAGAAACTGCATGAAAATTTTTAGTAGCAATTCTGCTAATCTTTCGTCCGCAATTCTGCTAAGCTAAGATACACTCCCAGAGGGCGGCGGCCTAGCGTATGCAATGCTGCTAAAAGCAGCTAGCGAGCGAACAACTCGGAATGAGGGACTTTGTCGGGAAGCCTTTTGCTGCAATTACATACCTCCCAACATTGGTGGCCAGTGGTTCGGGACCTTAAACATTCCGAAAGCGCGCCCGCATCTGAAAAGGGGTGGAGACTATGGGAAAGGGGCGGGGTCTCATGTCACTCCCTTTTCCATCACTGTGGGGGCATGCCCAGCACTCTCCGTTATGCTGGGCTGCCCCAGGCTCTCTCTCTGCACTGAGTATAGATGCTGTGCGCATGCGCACAGCGTCTATTCATCTGCTGCTTATCCACTGCTCTGCATAGTTTGTGCTCCCCACAACTGCTCCTCCCTCCCCACTGCGGGACACTGATGTATTTTTTGCTGCTATTTAAAGTGCCATTGATCACATAAATTAGTTGCACATCTTTTGCTGTCATGCATCCCGACAGCATAACACTAACTGGATGCTTCACAGTAGGTGTTGTGTGCTAAGGTAGCAAATTTTCTCCAAAACTTCTGCGGACATATTTCATGCCATCACTACCAAATATGGATATTCTGGTTTTGTCACTCCAGATGACACTGTTCCATTGTTCTTCTGACCAATTAATATGCTTGTTAGCCCATTCTAATCTTTTCTGTCTTTGTTTGAGAGATAAAAGCGACTTTTTCCTTGGGATTCTGGCATTTAATCCAAAATATTGAAGTCTGCGTCAAACAGTCTTGGCACTGGTGTTTACACCACATTCATTTAAATCAGTTTGGGTTGCCTAAGATGATTTTTTTCTGTCTCTCAAGCATAGTTTTTCATTATTCTATCACAGCATGGTGTTGTGGATTTTTTCTTACCTTTACCAATTTTGTTTTGAATGGACTAAGGGGTCTATTTACTAAGCCTTGGATGGAGATAAAGTGGCTGGAGATAAAGTAAAAATGACAGTTAGGAGCCGATTGGCTGGGACTTAGTAAATGGACCCAAGAGTCTGTTGGTACTTATTCCTCCTTTAGTAATGTTGCCACCTACTTTTGTTATAATTTCGTTGTAAGTGTAACCCTCTTTATGTAAAGTAATTATTTTGTATCTCTTTCCAGGTTACCAGTTAACTCTCTTTACTTTGCTTGTCATCCTAAATAAGTTACTCAGCTTACTGCAGGAAATTTAAGGTAAAAAAAACTCCTAAAAAACAGCGACCAACTTAATGATAATCAAACATCTAAATAAGATGTTTTCCTATCAATTCTGGTAGCAACACATGTGAGCTTACTCATGCTAACACCTTATTGGATCTATTTTGTGGCATTGCAACACCTGATTGGCTCTCAGAACAATCACTCCTATTGGTCAGTTTTGAGTTGAAGAAATCCACACTCTTCACAGATAAACATAGAGTCTCCCTATATTTATTTAGCTATAACTTTTTATGCAATATAGATAATTCATTGCGTTGAACTGCATTATATTGTCTATAAAATTATCTTTCCAGTGATATATACCTTCATAGGATTTTCTTTAAAAATAATGCAGTTATACGCAATTAAATCCTAAAAACAGACATTTTACAAAAGGTTTCCACAATTTTGGCCACTACTGTATGTCTTGTATTGTATACCGATGTTAGGACACACCTCCATTTAATAAACCTCTTCCTCGTTTTAAAACTCACAGTCTTTTAAGAAGCATATGTATTTATTAATTGATATACAGCTACATAAATAAAAACCTCTACATTTAGTAACACTGTGGTATCTCTGTTATTTTTAATATTTTAAATAAATGTTAGTACGCAGGGAGCACCCCCCGTATTCCGCTCCATCTGATTTATCATTAGTGAATTGTTGTAGTGCATCCACGCTCCCAGCAGCCAAACCTTTATAGTATATCCAATGACCAATAGAAGCGCAGTACCTCTATTTCTACTAAAATCGCTAGGTCTTCAGGACACAGCCCTTTCTTGGTTCTCATCCCACCTATCTAATCACTCTTTCAGTGTCCACTTCTCTAAATCCACCTCCTTTTTGCTACCAGTTGGAGTACCGCAAGGATCAGTCTTAGGTGTTCTGCTTTTTTCAATCTATACCACATCTCTTGCCAAACTAATCAGCTCTTTTAGATTTTTATCATCTGTACGTGGATGATACTCGAATCTACCTATCCTCCCCAGATTTGTCACCATCTGTACTGGACCGTGTCACTGAATGCCTTTCTGATGTTTCATCTTGGATGCCCTCTTGCTAGGTCAAACGTAATATTTCCAAACCAGAATTATATTTCCACCGACCAAAAGTAGTTACCAACCTGATATCTTATCACTGTTGAGAACTCGACAATCAGTTCTACAAGCTCTCTACCTGGGTGTCATCCTTGACTGGACTGTCCTTTGTTCACCAAATTCAATCTGTCTTAAAATCATTTTAGATGCATCTAAAAAACATATCCAAAATACGACCATATCTTATACAAGACACTGCAAAAACTCTAATCTGTGCTCTCATTATCTCCCGCATTGATTATTGCAATAGTCTTCTTACTGGACTTACCAAAACGAGACTCTAACCACGACAATCCATTCTGAATGCAGCGGCGAGGCTAATCTTCCTCGCTAGACGTTCATCGTCTGCAGATCCGCTCTGTCAGTCCCTCCACTGGTTACCTGTATTCTACTGCACTCAATATTAAATACTTTTACTCACACACAAGGCCATTAACTAAACTACACCATTGTACATCTCTTCTCAAAATATCTCCCAACCTGGCCTTTTCAATCTTCACAAGATCTATGTCTCTCACATATTTTGTCTTTTTTCACTTTCCCATCCCCCTGACCCCAGGCCAACATCACTGTGTGACCATATCATACAGTGTTCCAGAACCCTTGCAATCTTGTGGACCATTATGCAAAATATAGTACATATTCTTGTGCATCAATGCCTATTTCCCTATAGATTGTAAGCTTGCGAGCAGGGCCTTCCTGCCTCTATGACTGGTTGTTATTACCCAGATTTGTTTTATCACTGTTGTTTCCAATTGTAAAGCGCAACGGAATTTGCTGCGCTATATAAGAAACTGTTAACACATAAATAAATAAAAATAATCTTTAAATAACTGTTTCTTCTATATATGTACTCTCTCATAGCCATAATCTGGGCCACAAGACTGGTGGACAGCAAATATCGCACCATTTTTAAAAGGGGGTTCAAAACCAGGAAATGACAAATCTGCAAGGCAGTCAGAAATTAGCAGTCAATTATATAGCTAAGGCATACAAGCCTGATAAATATGATAGGCAATGGTTTGATAGCACGGTCATAGCCAGATTAAGGCTGTTGGGGGCCCATGGCAACAAAGGTATGGGGGCCCCCACTACTAAAATTGCTGGGAAAGCCCCCTGGACCCATCACGCATCCAAAATAGGGGTGACATGCCCCCATTTTGAAGAACGCCTTACAGGGGAATGTGAACGATATTGCAAGACCTGTTCTGAACATGCGCAGAACAGGTTTTGCTCCTGTGCAGACCCCCACACCATTGGATTTGTACCTAAACCATCATATATTGGGTCTTAGTCAGATGCGTACGCAATTTCGATGGTGTGACAACTGGGCGATTATAGCCAGACTTTGCATGCATCATGGCCGCAGTGCGCATGCGCCAAGGTACTGCTTTGCGGAGAGGAATCAGTCGCAGAATGATTGACTGGAAGAGGTCATTTGGGGAAGGGGAGTGTCTGCAAAAATGCAGGCATGTCTCACCGTGCGACTGTGATCTCATACGCTTAAAACAAGGCGCCAGCGTTGCAGCTCCTACGCCCATTCCGCGTGGCCATGGAGCCTCTCGGGTAGTTGATCTTCCTTGCATCTTTGTCAAGAGTCTGATGGCTTTGGTGGGCGTTTCTGTTCATTTGTGGACATCTGCTACACTTGCTGCTGCGTCAGCATTGCCACCGCATCTGAATGAGGCGCATTGAGTCTGTTCAGGTGATTAAACATTTCCGGCAATGTACCAGAAAAGTGACAGTTGCAGTCTAATTTCTTTCTATTGGGAAAACCGGATTCTATGGTAAGAAAGACATTTATGGTCAACCTTGAAACATCCCGGCTTCATTTCCCTGTGCTGAGCATAAGAGATGAAAGATGTTCGTCAGATTTGCTTGCAGTGACCTAAGATCATTACTGGACGTAGTGCTTGTAAATTTAGTACATCACTTGCCAAATTGTGATGTCAGTTAATCCGCAATAAACTGCTTAACTGATTGCTTAGTGACATGAGCTCTGTGGATGCTAATTGTCTGTCGCTATCCTCACGTTAAAAAGAGGTGCCTTTAAAAATGATGAGGAACATCCACGGCATTTTATGCAGTGTAACCCACCTGTTAGCCTAACTGGATGGGAAACTATTATTAATGGGAGGTAGAGAGTCTGGGGGGAATGGGCAGGAGCTCACAGAGGGGGACATGCACTAAGCAGTGAGAAAAGTGGAGAAGTGAGCCAGTGGAGAAGTTGCCCATGGCAACCAATCAGCACTGACGTAACATTTATAATTTGCATACTATAAATGTATACAGAGCAGCTGATTGGTTGCCATGGGCAACTTCTCCACTGGCTCACTTCTCAACTTTTATCACTGCTTAGTGCATGTCCCCCAAAGTGCTGGGCATGCCCCCACATAGCCAAAAATGATAGGTGTGGCTCACGACCATGGTATACCCACGAAGCCATGCCCCCTTTTTTGTTGATGCCACGCCCCCTTTTTGAGCATGCAGGAGTCCAGAGTCTGCTCTTTAGAATGTTGGGAGGTATGTTATCCTCATGTACACTGGTGTATATATACTGTGTGCAGTGTGTGTGGTGTACACGCAGGTGATTTCCTTACTGTGAAATCACCTATGCTGATGATACTCAAATTTACCTTTTCTCCCATGACCTCTCCCCTGCTCTCCTCTCCCCTTATCTCCAACTGTCTGTCTGCTATCTCTGTCCCAGCGCATTCTTCAACTTTACATGTCTAAGACTGAGCTGATCATCTTCCCTCCCTCCCGCATAACCTCACCTCCCACAATATCATTATCTATCAATGGCACAACTATCTCCTCTAGCCCCCAAGTGCGCTGTCTTGGAGTAATCCTTGACTCCTTCAAACCACACATTCAGCACCTGTCTCAAACCTGTTGTTTTCATCTCAAAAATATTTCTAGGGTCAGACCCTTTCTCAACCAGGATATCACTTAAGCAGATCTAATGAGAGATGTGTGCTAAGCGTGCGGGGGGAGCGCGCACGGGGGGGCGCTCATCATTTCAGCGGGTGAAGTGAGCGACCTGCTAGATTGGCCTGTGGATTGTGCTTCAAGTGCCTGAGGCACCCAAAGCATAATCCCCAATAAGTGCTGGCTTCAGGGGAAAGGAGCATGCCACATTGGGGATGATTGGATAGCCCCCAGCAATACAATTACCCGCATCATTGACCGCGGGTGATTGAACCCCCTCTATGTCTTTACTGACCAGGAGATTGTTTTTAGCATCTGAGCATTAACATACCTCCCAACATGACCCTCTCCAGGAGGGACAGAATGTTCTGCTCCTGGACCAGGCCCGGCGCTACCCGCTCAGCGAAGGGATGCAGTGCAGGGAGGCGCTGGGACAGAGAGGCGCTTTCCCTGCTCTGAATCCCTTCACTGCTGCGCCGTCCTGTCCCCCCTGCTGCTGCTGTGTCTGTCACTGTATGACAGTCACTGGCAGCAGCGTCTGCAGAATCAAAAACCTCCTGCGGCCCTGGCTCCCCTCCCCGTGTGACAGCGGCTGAGTACGGGACAGACGGGGGCGGAGCTTAACGGGCCGAAAGGGGGCGGGGCTAAACGTGTCAGAAGGGGCGGAGCTACACTGACCAGGCTGCACTGCAGTACAGAGGGAGACTGGCTTAGGTAAGTGGTGTGTGTGTGTGTGTGTGTGTGTGTGTGTGTATGTGTGCATATGGTGGGTGGGTGTGTATGTGTGTGTATATATGTGTGAATTGTGTGTGTGAGGTATGTCTGCGTACGCGCACTTTATGGATGCTAGTACTGGGGGGGGGCATTACGTATAATGACGCTACTACTGGGGGAGGCCATTACATGCAAGGACGCTACTACTACTGGGGGGGCATTACGTATAAGGACGCTACTACTACAGGGGGGCATTACGTGAAACTACGCTACTACTGGGGTGGCCATTATTTATAAGGACGATACTACTACTAGGGGGGAATTACGTATAAGGATGTTACTACTACTGTGGGTGCACTATGTATAAGGATGCTACTACTACAGGGGGGGCTTTACGCGTAACAACGCTACTACTACTGGGAGGGTGCATTACGTATAAGGACGCTACTACAGGGGGGGCATTACGCGTAACAACGCTACTACTGCTGGGGGGGGGGCATTACTTATAAGGACGCTACTAGTACTACGGGGGAATTACATATAAGGAGGCTTCTACTGGGGGTGCATTATGTATAAGGACGCTACTACTACTGTGGGGCATTACGTATATGGACGATACTACTATTATGGGGAATTACGTATAAGGACGCTTTTACTACTGGGGGTGCACTACGTATAAGGACGCTACTACTGCTGGGGGGGCATTACGTATAAGAACGCTACTACTACTTGGGGGCATTATATATAAGGACGCTACTATTACTCGGGGGGCATTACGTATAACAATGCTACCACTACTAGAGGGGCATTACGTATAAGGATGCTACTACTGGGGGGGCATTATGCATAAGGACGCTACTACTACAGGGGGGGGGGGGCATTACATGTAAAGATGCTACTACTGAGGGGGCCATTACGTATAAGGACGCTACTAGTACTGTGGGGGGGGGGCATTACGTATAAGGACGCTACTACTACTAGGGGGGAATTACGTACAAGGACGCTTCTACTACTGGGGGTGCACTACGTATAAGGACGCTTCTACTACTGGGGGGGGGGCATTACGTATATAAGGACGCATCTACTACTGGGGGTGCACTACGTATAAGGATGCTACTACTACTCTGGGTGCATTATGTATAAGGATGCTACTACTACTGGGGGGGCACTACGTATAAGGATGCTACTACTACTGGGGGGCATTATGTATAAGGATGCTACTACTACTGTGAGTGCATTATGTATATGGGTGCTACTACTACTGGGGTGCATTACATATAAGGACGCTACTACTACGGGTGGGGCATTACGTATAAGATTAATAAGATTGTGCTACATTGTGGCGTAATTTTAAATGGGGGTACTATTGTGTGGCCATGCCCCTTAGTTGTGAGACCACACCCCTTTTCCCGGCGCACGCCAACGGAATATGGGAGGGCGCAATTTTATAGTTTGCAGGGGGGCGCCGAACACCCTAGCACCGGCCCTGGATGCAGTGCAGGGAGGCGCTGGGACAGAGAGGCGCTTCCCCTGCTCTGAATCCCTTCACTGCTGCGCCGTCCTGTTTCCCCCTGCTGCTGCTGTGACTGTCACGGTATGACAGTCACTGGCAGCAGCGCCTGCAGAATCAAAAACCTCCTGCCTCCCCTCCCCATGTGACAGCGGCTGAGTACGGGACAGAAGGGGGCATAGCTAAACGGGCCGAAAGGGGGCGGGGCTAAACGGGACAGAAGGGGCGGAGCTACACAGACCAGGCTGCAGTACAGAGGGAGACTGGCTTAGGTAAGTGGTGTGTGTGAGTGTGTGTATGTGTGCATATGGTGGGTGGGTGTGTATGTGTGTGTATAAATGTGTGAATTGTGTGTGTAAGGTATGTCTGCGTACGCGCACTTTATAAACGCTAGTACTGGGGGGGCATTACGTATAATGATGCTACTACTGGGGGAGGCCATTACATGCAAGGACGCTACTACTACTGGGGGGCATTACGTATAAGGACGCTACTACTACAGGGGGGCATTACGTGAAACTACGCTACTACTGGGTTGGCCATTATTTATAAGGACGATACTACTACTAGGGGGGAATTACGTATAAGGATGTTACTACTACTGTGGGTGCACTACGTATAAGGATGCTACTACTACAGGGGGGCATTACGCGTAACAACGCTACTACTACTGGGAGGGTGCATTACGTATACGGATGCTACTACAGGGGGGCATTACGCGTAACAACGCTACTACTGCTGGGGGGGCATTACTTATAAGGACGCTACTACTACTACGGGGTAATTACATATAAGAAGGCTTCTACTGGGGGTGCATTATGTATAAGGACGCTACTACTACTGTGGGGCATTACGTATATGAACGATACTACTATTAGGGGGAATTACGTATAAGGACGCTTTTACTACTGGGGGTGCACTACGTATAAGGACGCTACTACTGCTGGGGGGGGGGGCATTACGTATAAGAACGCTACTACTACTTGGGGGCATTATATATAAGGACGCTACTATTACTGGGGGGGCATTACGTATAAGGATGCTACTACTGGGGGGGCATTACATGTAAAGATGCTACTACTGGGGGGGCCATTACGTATAAGGACGCTACTAGTACTGTGGGGGGGCATTACGTATAAGGACGCTACTACTACTAGGGGGGAATTACGTACAAGGACGCTTCTACTACTGGGGGTGCACTACATATAAGGACGCTTCTACTACTGGGGGGGGCATTACGTATATAAGGACGCGTCTACTACTGGGGGTGCACTACGTATAAGGATGCTACTACTACTCTGGGTGCATTATGTATAAGGATGCTACTACTACTGGGGGGGCACTACGTATAAGGATGCTACTACTACTGGGGGGCATTATGTATAAGGATGCTACTACTACTGTGAGTGCATTATGTATAAGGGTGCTACTACTACTGGGGTGCATTACATATAAGGACGCTACTACTACGGGTGGGGCATTACGTATAAGGTTAATAAGATTGTGCTACATTGTGGCGTAATTTTAAATGGGGGTACTATTGTGTGGCCATGCCCCTTAGTTGTGAGACCACACCCCTTTTCCCGGCGCACGCCAACGGAATATGGGAGGGCGCAATTTTATAGTTTGCAGGGGGGCGCCGAACACCCTAGCACCGGCCCTGTCCTGGACTTCCCTCTTCATTTATGATTGCCGGCACCTGGGCTGAAACGCCTTTCTTATCCATTAACCTGTTCAAAACAGGTGCTGGCAACCATAAATTAAGAGAAAAGTCAAGAAGCAGAGCATTGTGTCCCTCCTGGAGAGGGTGATGTTGGTTGGTATGCATTAATGTTTAACTGCAGTAAATAACAGTCAGTTTGATATGTGACTGATAGATGGCGCTATTGCACAAGTTAATAAGTATACTATATTGGAACAGTGTAAGCTCTCTCCAGTACAATCTCCTATATAATAGCCCAGATCTGTGATTTTGTGATTCATTTGCTAACGCTGGGCGGAGTCACAACAGTGGGCGGAGTTAGTCAAATGAGTCACAGATCTGGCCAAATCTATAGGACACTAGGAGCACACACACACACACACACACACACACAGCGAAAAGGGGGCGTGGCTTCACGGGAGGGCCCCGTTTTCGTCAGTGAGGGGGCATGCCCAGCGCTCTGTGAGCTGCTGGCATGCCCCCAGGGGCTGATTATGAGTCCGGGGGGCACAGGGTACTTGAGACAGGGGAGCCCTATCTCATTGCTGTGCCTGCTGTGGGGTTGGGGGCGTGGCCTAATCGCGCTACGCGAGGCCACGCCCCTTATGCAAATTCCAGGATTTTTTTTTTTTTTTTTATGGAATTTTGGCCCCTCAGCTAGGGCTAAATCCAGAGGAGGTGGTCGCTCCCCCTACACACCCGCACAGGCAGAAGAAAGCAGGGAGACTGCTGCCTCCCTGCAAAACCACAGACCTGCCAACACGCAGCAGCGTGTGCTGACTGTAGCACAATGCTGCCGTTGTTGCTAGGGGAGCTTCTGAGCTGGGACAGAGCTACTCGAGCCGGGGGGACCCCTAAAACTGTGGGGCCAACGGTACGTACCGCCTGCCCCCCCCTTAATCCGGCTCGGCTGCTGGAACCCCCCCTTAATCCGTAACCCCTCTGTCTCCACTATTCACCGCTGCTCTGCTAAGCAGAACAGCGAGTACAGGAGCTTTCCAGCTGCCCTCCCCCCCCCCCCACCGCAGGACACTGCGACCCGCGGGTGGGACAGCGGGACAGACCCCAAAAAATGGGACTGTCCCGCGAAAATTGGGACATTTGGGAGGTATGGGGGTGTGTGAGGGGGTATGCCATACTTGACCCCCACATCAGCATACTCAGCAGGGTCTCTCTGGCGGGGAGGAGCGTCACTTTCTGGCGCACTCCACGCTTCTTAGCTGTAGTTTTGTGGGTCACCAGCCGCTGTGCACTTTCCGTACTGCCTCTGTTATCTCCAGCCCCGGCAACCCCACCGCTAGCTGCAGCGCTGCCACCCACAGTGAGGTGCGCCCAGCTCCTTCACACACTTTAGCCGGCGGGTAGCGCTGCAGAAGTCCGCGCTGCTTGCAGGCTCTGACCCCCTCCTCCCTCCAGCAGCAACAGCGTCTCCTGGGAGCTAACCAGTCACTCCCAGTCTCCCCTTACCATAGTGCCCAGCAGCCGTGAGGTCCGCGCCACGTGCATGCTATGACCCCCTCCTCCCTCCAGCCGCCGCATCTCCTGGGGGCTAACCAGTCACTCCCAGTCTCACCTTACCACAGTGCCCGGCAGCTGCGCGAGGTCTGCGGTGTGTGACTGAGGAGGGGGGGAGTGATGCGGACGGGCAGAGGAAGCAGTACTACAACCTAAGAGAGTCAGCCATGCCAAGTCTCCACCAGCAGCAGATCCCAACAGGTTGGAGTGGAACAGCAGCAGCCAGCAGCAGTGACTCCGGTAAGACACATCTGTCTGTCACCACTGTTCTGTCCCTAATACCAATCTCTCCCGTGCCCTGTGTTCTGTCATGTCCCTGTCACCCCTGGCCTTGACCTGCCACCCTTATCCTGGCCCTTTCACCCTTATCCTGGCACTTTCACCCTTATCCTGGCCCTGTCAGCCTTATGCTGGCCCTGCTACCCCTATCCTGGCCCTGTCACCCCTGTGCTTGACCTGTCAACCCTATACTGGCCCTGTCACCCCTGTCCTGGTCCTGCCGCCCCTACACTGACCCTGTCACCCCTATCCTGTCCCTGTCATTTCTGTCCTGGCCCCGTCGCCCGTGTCCTGGCCCCGTCGCCCGTGTCCTGGCCCCGTCACCCCTGTCCTGGCCCCGTCACCCCTGTTCTGACCCTGTCACCCCTGTTCTGACCCTGTCACCCCTGTCCTGGCCCAGTCAACCCTGTTCTGACCCTGTCACCCCTGTCCTGGCCCTGTTACTGCATACCCTCCAACTACCTTTTTGGCAGGTACAGTACCCGCAGCACCTCCAGACCTCTCCCCAATGCACCACACCTCCGCACCTTCCCCTCCACCACATGCGGCACTCCACCACTCCCCCACATGCTGTGCCTCCAGACCCCCTACACCACCCGCGGCTCCCACTCCTCCGCCCCTTCACCGCCCCCAGCAATCTCCAGGCCCCCTCCACCATTCACCCCCCTTATATGTCTCCCCCACACCTGCCCCCCTCCACCCGCAGCATCTGCAGACACCCTCCTCCATCCGCGGTCCCCCCCTCACCCACCCCTCCCCCACCAATAGCACCCCCGCACCTGCCCCTCCACCACCTGCAGCACCTCCGGACCTCCTTCCCCATCCGCCGCAACACCCGTACCTGCCCCTCCCCTACCCATGGCGCCTGCGGACCCCTACCCCACCAGCAGCACTCCCGCCCCTTCCCATCCCACAGCACCTCCGGAACCCTTCACCCATCTGCAACATCCCCACACCAGCCCCTCCCCCACCCTTGGCACCCCTGCCCCTCCCCCACCTTCAGTGCCTCCGGACCCCTCCCTCATCTGCATCCCCCACTCCTCTGCCCCTCCCCTACCCGCAGCACCTCCCAACCCTTCCCCATCCGGGCCCCACCCCCACTTCCGCCCCCCCTCCATCCGCAGCATCTACAGACACCATCCGCAGTACCCCCCGCACCCGCTACATTCTGTACATTGTGGCCTGCAGGTGCTGTTCACGCCGTCGCAAGGGGCTGTGCCTCCTTCACCATCGCACACCCTTTCATTGTGCAATATTTAACCACTAACAAAGGAATGCAGGTGATACTCCATATAACACAAATATTGAACCCCAGAAAGGCATGCAAGGGTTAAGGGGGCGTAGCCCCTTGCGACGGTGTGAAGAGCGCCCGTAGGGCGCGATGAAGCACCTAGTAGATAAATATTTGCCTGCTTCACTGTCTCAGTTTAAGCTGACTTGACATTTATAGGTAATGGCTGCCTGTAGGGTTCCTGTTCCTTTAACCCCTTAAGTGGCATGCACAGAAAATTTCCGGACCAGCTGCGCTACGCAGACTGGTAACCCCGGACATTTTCCGGGCATGCCACTGCTCCCCCACCCTCCTCCTTAAAGTCCGTTCTGTCGTGGGCGTTTGCAGAATGACGCGATTGCGCCATGACGTGATCGCGTCATGATGTCATGACACGATCGCGTCATTCAGCAAACGCCTACCAGCAGAACGGATTCCGACTGTCGGGATTCCAGTGTCGGTTTTTTGACCACCGGGATCCCCACAGTAGGGATTTCATACAGATACCACTACCACACCTCAGCAGTCGGCACCTCTCATGGGCAACTTCTCCACAGGCTCGCTTCTCCACTCTTTTCACTGCTTCATGAATAGACCCCCTAGAGAGGCATGAGGGGTCAGTTTCCTGCTGTCCGCAGACGACACCCTCTCTAATAGCCGGGAAGTGTCAGGTAGTCACACGCAGCATCCAGAACCTTCTCCAGGGTCACTGGCCACCACTTACCTCAATTTATCACATTATGTACATGTGTACATACCATACCTCCCAACTTTCCTCCTAGGTAAAGAGGGACACACTCCAGAAAAAAAGTGCGCTCCAGAAAAAGGTTGTGTGGCTTCGCAGGAGGACCCGCGATCGCGAGCCACGCCCCGTTTTCGTCACTGAGGGGGCATGTCCAGCGCTCCGTGAGCTGCTGGCATGTCCCCTCCCCTCCTATCTGCACTGAATAGATGCTGTGCGCGTGTGCACAGCGTCTATTCACCGCTGCTCTGCTTAGCAGAGCAGAGAGTGCAGGACCCTCCCAACTGCCCCCCCCCCCACCGCGGGACACTGTGGCCCGCGGGTGGGACAGCGGGACAGTCCCAAAAAAACGGGACTGTCCCGCAAAAATCGGGACAGTTGGGAGGTATGACATATGGATATACGCATTGCGTAATTCGCAGCCAAGGATCACACCATTAAAGTCTATGGTGGGCGCTTCCATACGTACAAACGCACGCACACACGCACCATAGATTAGGGCACATTAGTTGCACCATACTTGCCGCGATGCACAGAGGCGGAACTGCCGCCAGTGCAAGCAGTGCGTTGCACTGGGGCCCGCCTCTGTCCAGGGGCCCAAGCATGTAATGAGTCAAATTGACTCATTACATGCCGCTGTGCGCTGCGGGCAACCGCTGCCCGCAGCGCACAGCCGCCCACAGAGGAGAGGAGCAGCGGCACGGACGGGGGAAGGAGGAGGAGGGAGGTGAAGGAGTGAGCCGCAGCAGCGCTTTGTTACTGGTGGAGGCGCTGCTGCTGCAGCCCCTCTGCTTCACTATAGGCTGTCTTCAGAGAACAGCCTATAGTGAAGCAGAGGGGCAGCAGCAGCAGCGCCTCCACCAATAACACAGCGCTGCTGCGGCTCCCTCCTCCACCTCCCTCCTCCTCATTCTCTACTGCCCGGGAATCGTCTGACCGAGGAGCCTGAGCCAGCCAGTGCCAGATTAAGGTCCTCATGGGCCTGGAGCTGAAATTTCTGAAGGGCCTATCATGTGCCACTGCAGGGGGTGTAACCAGCATGGTGGGTGTGTGGCTACTGATAGGAGGTGTGATCAGTGCTGTACATATATTTTGTGTTTGTATGCGTGTATGTGTGTATGTATGCATATAAATAGAAACTCTCAGCACTTAAATGCCCAATTATTTCTAACAGCGGCAACACATGCGCTGTACCAGCTTTTAGTGATTTCCACATTATTCCATTAGATGGAGGAGAGGGCACTCACTGGACTTTATCAAATATCAAATGTTTATTGACCAAAACTTATAGCAAAAAGTCAGAGTTGCCAGTTTGATTCCTCAGAACATTTTGGGCTGCGTCAAAGCACAAGTACAGCAGATCAGGCTAACTGTCTCACTGGCTTTTCTACTTATACCATCAGAATCATGTGTAAAAAGGCTCCAAACTATATTTGGTCCAACTTGGAACGCCTGGCGTCCCCAGAAGTTATATCAGTTTCTCTACGAGTGGTTCCCAAACCTAAATCAAGGCGCCCTAGAGCATCAGAATTTTTATTCATGACAACCCTAGGCCAACACTTTCTCACTGAGAAATTTAGAAAGAAATATTATATTAAGTAAATTGTGTTTATACAGTATGTCATCCTTAGGTTCAATTATGTGTTTGAGAACAAGATTAGCTTCTGTTTCTCCACATATTTTATGATTGGTAGCCACCAGCACTGGTTTTGCTTATTAAATTGACCATAAATAATTTGAATTGGTCTTCGACCACCAATCCAAGGTACCCCTGCAAGTGTCCCAAGGCACCCCAGGGTGCCACGGCACACAAGGACCGATGTACTAAGCAAAGAAAATTGTGGATAAGTCAGCCAGTAGAGAAGTTGCCCATGGTAATCAATCAGCATTGAAGTAACATTTTTAATTTGCATACTATAAATATATACAGAGCAACTGATTGGTTGCCATGGGCAACTTCTCCACTGGCTCACTTCCCCACTCTTTTCACTGCTTAGTACATCATCCCCATAGTTTGAGAACCACTGTCCTATAATGTAGCAACAACATTAATATAAGGTCCCAAAGGTCCAAGCACAAAAGAAAACATACAACTACCATTACACAGTCACTACTAACACTTAAATCATGTAATTGGTCAGGCAAAGGTGTACCCCTCTGCCTGTAACCTCAGGGTACCACATGAACATCATGTGGTACTGATGCACCAGAACTGTGCATCTCACGCTGGAACAGAAAACAGGATGTCCACAGCTAGCTACTCCCATGGAACTCAAACAACTTCTAATGCAGAAAGAAACGAAATACCAAGGTAATTCGCCCGGCGCTGTCAAGAGGATATGCTAGACCTTTAAGCTGCTGTATAAAGGGATAGTTAGTCCCTGAAAAGACAATGGGAATGGGGGTGTATAAACAGCGCTAAAAAACTGGATATGGAAAAATAATAATCACAATTTATTTATAAAAATTGTTGCAACAAATAAACCATTCAATTCATATATAGATATAAATTAATTTTTAAAACAACTTCTAATGCAGCTACCAGTTACCAAGCAACATCAGTGCACACGGACTAATAAGGACCATATCATAGCACTGATCCAAATATTTGAAGGACTAGCTAAATTACAGGAATAATTCTGAACATCCCTTTAACTCGTGACTCCAACGGGAAAACATATCTAGGCAAACACAATTTAATATGAGCATATTACAAATATAAACATTTATATTTATATACAGTACATAAACATTATATATATATATATATATATATATATATATATATACTAGGTGCTTCATCGCGCCCTACGGGCGCTCTTCACACCGTCGCATGGGGCTACGCCCCCTTAACCCTTGCATGCCTTTCTGGGGTTCAATATTTGTGTTATATGGAGTATCACCTGCATTCCTTTGTTAGTGGTTAAATATTGCACAATGAAAGGGTGTGCGATGGTGAAGGAGGCACAGCCCCTTGCGACGGCGTGAACAGCACCTGCAGGCCACAATGTACAGAATGTAGCGGGTGCGGGGGGTACTGCGGATGGTGTCTGTAGATGCTGCGGATGGAGGGGGGGCGGAAGTGGGGGTGGGGCCCGGATGGGGAAGGGTTGGGAGGTGCTGCGGGTAGGGGAGGGGCAGAGGAGTGGGGGATGCAGATGAGGGAGGGGTCCGGAGGCACTGAAGGTGGGGGAGGGGCAGGGGTGCCAAGGGTGGGGGAGGGGCTGGTGTGGGGATGTTGCAGATGGGTGAAGGGTTCCGGAGGTGCTGTGGGATGGGAAGGGGCGGGAGTGCTGCTGGTGGGGTAGGGGTCCGCAGGCGCCATGGGTAGGGGAGGGGCAGGTACGGGTGTTGCGGCGGATGGGGAAGGAGGTCCGGAGGTGCTGCAGGTGGTGGAGGGGCAGGTGCGGGGGTGCTATTGGTGGGGGAGGGGTGGGTGAGGGGGGGACCGCGGATGGAGGAGGGTGTCTGCAGATGCTGCGGGTGGAGGGGGGCAGGTGTGGGGGAGACATATAAGGGGGGTGAATGGTGGAGGGGGCCTGGAGATTGCTGGGGGCGGTGAAGGGGCGGAGGAGTGGGAGCCGCGGGTGGTGTAGGGGGTCTGGAGGCACAGCATGTGGGGGAGTGGTGGAGTGCCGCATGTGGTGGAGGGGAAGGTGCGGAGGTGTGGTGCATTGGGGAGAGGTCTGGAGGTGCTGCGGGTACTGTACCTGCCAAAAAGGTAGTTGGAGGGTATGCAGTAACAGGGCCAGGACAGGGGTGACAGGGTCAGAACAGGGTTGACTGGGCCAGGACAGGGGTGACAGGGTCAGAACAGGGGTGACAGGGTCAGAACAGGGGTGACGGGGCCAGGACAGGGGTGACGGGGCCAGGACACGGGCGACGGGGCCAGGACACGGGCGACGGGGCCAGGACAGAAATGACAGGGACAGGATAGGGGTGACAGGGTCAGTGTAGGGGCGGCAGGACCAGGACAGGGGTGACAGGGCCAGTATAGGGTTGACAGGTCAAGCACAGGGGTGACAGGGCCAGGATAGGGGTAGCAGGGCCAGCATAAGGGTGACAGGGCCAGGATAAGGGTGAAAGTGCCAGGATAAGGGTGAAAGGGCCAGGATAAGGGTGGCAGGTCAAGGCCAGGGGTGACAGGGACATGACAGAACACAGGGCACGGGAGAGATTGGTATTAGGGACAGAACAGTGGTGACAGACAGATGTGTCTTACCGGAGTCACTGCTGCTGGCTGCTGCTGTTCCACTCCAACCTGTTGGGATCTGCTGCTGGTGGAGACTTGGCATGGCTGACTCTCTTAGGTTGTAGTACTGCTTCCTCTGCCCGTCCGCATCACTCCCCCCCTCCTCAGTCACACACCGCAGACCTCGCGCAGCTGCCGGGCACTGTGGTAAGGTGAGACTGGGAGTGACTGGTTAGCCCCCAGGAGATGCTGTGGCTGGAGGGAGGAGGGGGTCATAGCATGCACGTGGCGTGGACCTCACGGCTGCTGGGCACTATGGTAAGGGGAGACTGGGAGTGACTGGTTAGCTCCCAGGAGACGCTGCTGCTGGAGGGAGGAGGGGGTCAGAGCCTGCAAGCAGCGCGGACTTCTGCAGCGCTACCCGCCGGCTAAAGTGTGTGAAGGAGCTGGGCGCACCTCACTGTGGGTGGCAGCGCTGCAGCTAGCGGTGGGGTTGCCGGGGCTGGAGATAACAGAGGCAGTACGGAAAGTGCACAGCGGCTGGTGACCCACAAAACTACAGCTAAGAAGCGTGGAGTGTGCCAGAAAGTGACGCTCCTCCCCGCCAGAGAGACCCTGCTGAGTATGCTGATGTGGGGGTCAAGTATGGCATACCCCCTCACACACCCCCATACCTCCCAAATGTCCCAATTTTCGCGGGACAGTCCCATTTTTTGGGGTCTGTCCCGCTGTCCCACCCGCGGGTCGCAGTGTCCTGCGGTGGGGGGGGGGGGGAGGGCAGCTGGAAAGCTCCTGTACTCGCTGTTCTTAGCAGAGCAGCGGTGAATAGTGGAGACAGAGGGGTTACGGATTAAGGGGGGGTTCCAGCAGCCGAGCCGGATTAAGGGGGGGGCAGGCGGTACGTACCGTTGGCCCCACAGTTTTAGGGGTCCCCCCGGCTCGAGTAGCTCTGTCCCAGCTCAGAAGCTCCCCCAGCAACAACGGCAGCATTGTGCTACAGTCAGCACACGCTGCTGCGTGTTGGCAGGTCTGTGGTTTTGCAGGGAGGCAGCAGTCTCCCTGCTTTCTTCTGCCTGTGCGGGTGTGTAGGGGGAGCGACCACCTCCTCTGGATTTAGCCCTAGCTGAGGGGCCAAAATTCCATAAAAAAAAAAAAAAAAATCCTGGAATTTGCATAAGGGGCGTGGCCTCGCGTAGCGCGATTAGGCCACGCCCCCAACCCCACAGCAGGCACAGCAATGAGATAGGGCTCCCCTGTCTCAAGTACCCTGTGCCCCCCGGACTCATAATCAGCCCCTGGGGGCATGCCAGCAGCTCACAGAGCGTTGGGCATGCCACCTCACTGACGAAAACGGGGCCCTCCCGTGAAGCCACGCCCCCTTTTCGCCGTGTGTGTGTGTGTGTGTGTGTGTGTGAAAGCTGGGAGGTATGCACCCCTGCCTGTGCCATGTCCATACCATCTGCTTCTGCAGCTGCTCCTAGTGTCCTATAGATTTGGGCTATTATATAGGAGATATAGTGATGTGCACCTGAAATTTTTCGGGTTTTGGTTTTGGGTTCGGTTCCGTGGCCGTGTTTTGGGTTCGAACGCGTTTTGTCAAAACCTCACCGAATTTTTTTTGTCGGATTCGGGTGTGTTTTGGATTCGGGTGTTTTTTACAAAAAAACCTAAAAAACAGCTTAAATCATAGAATTTGGGGGTCATTTTGATCCCATAGTATTATTAACCTCAATAACCATAATTTCCACTCATTTTCAGTCTATTCTGAACACCTCACACCTCACAATATTATTTTTAGTCCTAAAATTTGCACCGAGGTCGCTGGATGGCTAAGCTAAGCGACACAAGTGGCCGACACAAACACCTGGCCCATCTAGGAGTGGCACTGCAGTGTCAGGCAGGATGGCACTTCAAAAAAATAGTCCCCAAACAGCACATGATGAAAAGAAAAAAAGAGGCGCACCAAAGTCGTTGTGTGACTAAGCTAAGCGACCGAAGTGGCCGACACAAACATCTGGCCCATCTAGGAGTGGCACTGCAGTGTCACGCAGGATGGCCCTTCCAAAAAATACTCCCCAAACAGCACATGACGCAAAGAAAAAAAGAGGCGCAATGAGGTAGCTGTGTGACGACTAAGCTAAGCGACCCTAGTGGCCGACACAAACACCTGGCCCATCTAGGAGTGGCACTGCAGTGTCACGCAGGATGGCCCTTCCAAAAAATACTCCCCAAACAGCACATGACGCAAAGAAAAATGAAAGAAAAAAGAGGTGCAAGATGGAATTGTCCTTGGGACCTCCCACCCACCCTTATGTTGTTAAAACAGGACATGCACACTTTAACGAACCCATCATTTCAGCGACAGGGTCTGCCACACAACTGTGACTGAAATGACTGGTTGGTTTGGGCCCCCACCAAAATAGAAGCAATCAATCTCTCCTTGCACAAACTGGCTCTACAGAGGCAAGATGTCCACCTCATCATCATCGTCCGATTCATCACCCCTTTCACTGTGTACATCCCCCTCCTCACAGATTATTAATTCGTCCCCACTGGAATCCACCATCTCAGGTCCCCGTGTACTTTCTGGAGGCAATTGCTGCTGGTGAATGTCTCCATGGAGGAATTGATTATAATTCATTTTAATGAACATCATCTTCTCCACATTTTTTGGAAGTGACCTCGTACGCCGATTGCTGACAAGGTGAGCGGCGGCACTAAACACTCTTTCGGAGTACACACTGGAGGGAGGGCAACTTAGGTAGAATAAAGCCAGTTTGTGCAAGGGCCTCCAAATTGCCTCTTTTTCCTGCCAGTATACGTACGGACTGTCTGACGTGCCTACTTGGATGCGGTCACTCATATAATCCTCCACCATTCTTTCAATGGTGAGAGAATCATATGCAGTGACAGTAGACGACATGTCAGTAATCGTTGGCAGGTCCTTCAGTCCGGACCAGATGTCAGCATCAGCAGTCACTCCAGACTGCCCTGCATCACCGCCAGCGGGTGGGCTCGGAATTCGTAGCCTTTTCCTCGCACCCCCAGTTGCGGGAGAATGTGAAGGAGGAGATGTTGACGGGTCGCGTTCCGCTTGACTTTACAATTTTCTCACGAGCAGTTCTTTGAACCTCTGCAGACTTGTGTCTGCCGGAAAGAGAGATCCAACGTAGGTTTTTAATCTAGGATGGAGCACGGTGGCCAAAATGTAGTGCTCTGATTTCAACAGATTGACCACCCGTGAATCCTGGTTAAGCGAATGAAGGGCTCCATCCACAAGTCCCACATGCCTAGCGGAATCGCTCTGTTTTAGCTCCTCCTTCAATGCCTCCAGCTTCTTCTGCAAAAGCCTGATGAGGGGAATGACCTGACTCAGGCTGGCAGTGTCTGAACTGACTTCACGTGTGGCAAGTTCAAAAGGTTGCAGAACCTTGCACAACGTTGAAATCATTCTCCACTGCGCTTGAGACAGGTGCATTCCACCTCCTTTGCCTATATCGTGGCCAGATGTATAGGCTTGAATGGCCTTTTGCTGCTCCTCCATCCTCTGAAGCATATAGAGGGTTGAATTCCACCTTGTTACCACCTCTTGCTTCAGATGATGGCAGGGCAGGTTCAGGTGTTTTTGGTGGTGTTCCAGTCTTCTGTACGCGGTGCCTGTACGCCGAAAGTGGCCCGCAATTCTTCTGGCCACCGACAGCATCTCTTGCACGCCCCTGTCGTTTTTTAAATAATTCTGCACCACCAAATTCAAGGTATGTGCAAAACATGGGACGTGCTGGAATTTGCCCAGATGTAATGCACGCATAATATTGCTGGCGTTGTCCGATGCCACAAATCCCCAGGAGAGTCCAATTGGGGTAAGCCATTCTGCGATGATCTTCCTCAGTTGCCGTAAGAGGTTTTCAGCTGTGTGCGTATTCTGGAAAGCGGTGATACAAAGCGTAGCCTGCCTAGGAACGAGTTGGCGTTTGCGAGATGCTGCTACTGGTGCCGCCGCTGCTGTTCTTGCAGCGGGAGGCAATACATCTACCCAGTGGGCTGTCACAGTCATGTAATCCTGAGTCTGCCCTGCTCCACTTGTCCACATGTCCGTGGTTAAGTGGACATTGGGTACAACTGCATTTTTTAGGACACTGGTGAGTCTTTTTCTGACGTCCGTGTCAATCTCGGTATCGCCTGCCTAGAGAAGTGGAACCTAGATGGTATTTGGTAATGGGGGCACACTACCTCAAGCAATTGTCTAGTTCCCCGTGAACTAACGGCGGATACTGGACGCACGTCTAACACCAACATAGTTGTCAAGGCCTCAGTTATCCGCTTTGCAACAGGATGACTGCTGTGATATTTCATCTTCCTCGCAAAGGACTGTTGGACAGTCAATTGCTTACTGGAAGTAGTACAAGTGGTCTTCCGACTTCCCCTCTGGGATGACGATCGACTCCCAGCAGTAACAACAGCAGCGCCAGCAGCAGTAGGCGTTACACTCAAGGATGCATCGAAGGAATCCCAGGCAGGAGAGGACTCGTCAGACTTGCCAGTGACATGGCCTGCAGGACTATTGGCTTTCCTGGGTAAGGAGGAAATTGACACTGAAGGAGTTGGTGGTGTGGTTTGCGTGAGCTTGGTTACAAGAGGAAGGGATTTACTGGTCAGTGGACTGCTTCCGCTGTCGCCCAAAGTTTTTGAACTTGTCACTGACTTATTATGAATGCGCTGCAGGTGACGTATAAGGGAGGATGTTCCGAGGTGGTTAACGTCCTTACCCCTACTTATTACAGCTTGACAAAGGCAACACACGGCTTGACACCAGTTGTCCGCATTTGTGTTGAAATAATTCCACACTGAAGAGCTGATTTTTTTTTGTATTTTGACCAGGCATGTCAATGGCCATATTCCTCCCACGGACAACAGGTGTCTCCCTGGGTGCCTGACTTAAACAAACCACCTCACCATCAGAATCCTCCTTGTCAATTTCCTCCCCAGCGCCAGCAACACCCATATCCTCATCCTGGTGTACTTCAACACTGACATCTTCAATTTCACTATCAGGAACTGGACTGCGGGTGCTCCTTTCAACACTTGCAGGGGGCGTGCAAATGGTGGAAGGCGCAAGCTCTTCCCGTCCAGTGTTGGGAAGGTCAGGCATCGCAACCGACACAATTGGACTCTCCTTTGGGATTTGTGATTTCGAAGAACGCACAGTTCTTTGCTGTGATTTTGCCGCAAGTCTTTTTTTTTTCTAGCGAGAGGATGAGTGCTTCCATCCTCATGTGAAGCTGAACCACTAGCCATGAACATAGGCCAGGGCCTCAGCCGTTCCTTGCCACTCCGTGTCGTAAATGGCATATTGGCAAGTTTACGCTTCTCCTCAGACGCTTTTAATTTTGATTTTTGGGTCATTTTTTTACTGATCTTTTGTGTTTTGGATTTTACATGCTCTGTACTATGACATTGGGCATCGGCCTTGGCAGACGACGTTGATGGCATTTCATCGTCTCGGCCATGACTAGTGGCAGCAGCTTCAGCACGAGGTGGAAGTGGATCTTGATCTTTCCCTATTTTTTTAACCTCCACATTTTTGTTCTCCATATTTTGCTCACAACTAAAAGCCACCACAGGTATACAATGTAGATGGGTGGATAGTATACTATTATTACTTATACTTATGGACGACGAGTGACGACACAGAGGTAGGTACAGCCGTGGCCTACCGTACTGCTGCTTATATATATAATATACTGTATAACGGACCTGGTGGACACTGTCAGCAGACTGCTAAACTAGTATGAAGAGAAAAAAAAAACACCACAGGTATACAATGTAGATGGATGGATAGTATAGTATTATATTACTTATGGACGACTGCACTGACGACACAGAGGTAAGTACAGCCGTGGCCTACCGTACTGCTGCTTATATATATAATATACTGTATAACGGACCTGGTGGACACTGTCAGCAGACTGCTAAACTAGTATGAAGAAAAAAAAAACACCACAGGTATACAATGTAGATGGATGGATAGTATAGTATTATATTACTTATGGACGACGAGTGCACTGACGACACAGAGGTAGGTACAGCCGTGGCCTACCGTACTGCTGCTTATATATATAATATACTGTATAACGGACCTGGTGGACACTGTCAGCAGACTGCTAAACTAGTATGAAGAAAAAAAAAACACCACAGGTATACAATGTAGATGGATAGATAGTATAGTATTATATTACTTATTATGGACGACGAGTGCACTGACGACACAGAGGTAGGTACAGCCGTGGCCTACCGTACTGCTGCTTATATATATAATATACTGTATAACGGACCTGGTGGACACTGTCAGCAGACTGCTAAACTAGTATGAAGAAAAAAAAAAAACACCACAGGTATACAATGTAGATGGATGGATAGTATAGTATTATATTACTTATGGACGACGAGTGCACTGACGACACAGAGGTAGGTACAGCCGTGGCCTACCGTACTGCTGCTTATATATATAATATACTGTATAACGGACCTGGTGGACACTGTCAGCAGACTGCTAAACTAGTATGAAGAAGAAAAAAAAACACAGGAGTGTTTTTCAGGCAGACAAACGTATACTGGACTGGTGGTCACTGTCAGCAAAACTGTGCACTGTACTCCTGCTATAACTGCTCCCCAGTCCCCACAATTAGGCAGTGTGAGCAGAGCAGTGCACTCAGCACAGATATATCATGCAGCAGTGCAGCACACTGAGTGAGCACAGATATGGTGGAGCGTTTTTTTCAGGCAGAGAAACAAAGGATTAAACTCACTGGTGTGGTATAATCAAAACCCTGCACTGTACTCCCTAACAGCTGCTCCCCGTCCCCAATCCTCCCCACAATTATAACTAACTAAGTCACTCTGTGTTCTACTATAACGGAGAGGACGCCAGCCACGTCCTCTCCCTATCAATCTCAATGCACGTGTGAAAATGGCGGCGACGCGCGGCTCCTTACATAGAATCCGAGTCTCGCGAGAATCCGACAGCGGGATGATGACGTTCGGGCGCGCTCGGGTTAACCGAGCAAGGCGGAAGGATCCGAGTCGCTCGGACCCGTGTAAAAAAAAGGTGAAGTTCGGGCGGGTCGGATCCCGAGGATCCGAACCCGCTCATCACTAATATATATATATATATATATATAGTCAAATCATGATTTACATTACCAGCATTGTATTGTAGCAGCCAGGCTGACAGCCAGCTCCTCACCTCACTTTATGAGGCTCAGTCACTCTGCCTGCACGGAGCAGCCTGTTCAGCAGCTGTAACACTGTGCGCTCAGTCAGTCCTGCTGCTGCCTCTGCCGCTTCCTTCAGCGCGTGTGCGGTGGGGCTCGGAGCGGCAATGACACATGTGCTGACGTCAATTGCGCAGTGAGGCCAGGGCTAGTGAAGCAGCCTCCCGTTGCGCCGCCATACCTACAAAGTTTATGCCGACAGTGGAACAAGAGGAGGAGAAGGGGGGTCGCGGCCGGGAGGGCGGGGCTTCGGACACCCTTTGGATGGCTGCTGTGCCAGGAAAACATGTTTTCCTGTCTACAGCAGCAGCAGAGCAGATGCTGTGGGCCTATTTTGATGGGGGGCCTGGAGCTGTAGCTCCATCCGCCCCATTGTTAATCCGGCCCTGGAGCCAGCGGAGAGGGTAAGTATAATTCTTCTTTCTTTCTTTCTTTCTTTCTTTCTTTCTTTCTTTCTTTCTTTCTTTCTTTCTTTCTTTCTTTCTTTCTTTTTTCTCTTTTTCTTTCTTTCCTACAAAAAAGGGGGACTGTGTGCCGCAATGTGTAAAAACGGGGAATCTGCCTGCCGCAATGTGTAAAAATGGGGAATCTGCCTGCCGCAATGTGTAAAAATGGGGAATCTGCCTGCCGCTATGTGTAAAAATGGGGAATCTGCCTGCCGTAATGTGTAAAAACGGGGAATCTGCCTGCCGCTATGTGTAACAAGGACACGCTGTCTGCCGCAATGTGTAAAAAGGGGGAATCTGCCTGCCGTAATGTGTAAAAAGGGGGAATCTGCCTGCCGCAATGTGTAAAAAGGGGGAATCTGCCTGCCGCTATGTGTAACAAGGACACGCTGTCTGCCGCAATGTGTAAAAAGGGGGAATCTGCCTGCCGTAATGTGTAACAAGGGCACGCTGTCTGCCGTAATGTGTAAAGAGGGGACGCTGTCTGCCATTATGTGTAAAAAGGGCACGCTGTCTGCCGTTATGTGTAAAAAGTGTACGCTGTCTGCCGCTATGTTTAACAAGGGCACGCTGTCTGCCGTTATGTGAAAAAAGTGTACGCTGTCTGACGCTATGTTTAACAAGGGCACGCTGTCTGCCGTTATGTGAAAAAAGTGTACGCTGACTGCCGCTATGTGTAACAAGGGCACGCTGTCTGCCGTTATGTGTAAAAAGGGCACGCTGTCTGCCGTTATGTGTAAGGTCTCTACCTGGTGTAGTGTTGCTACTGTGCGGCGTAATTTGAATAATGGAGACTACTGTGCACCGTTTTATGAATTGGTATTATTTTGTGGCCACACCCCTTCCCCACGAAGCCACGCCACTATGTATTTTTGCGCGCGCCTACGGCGCGCACTACCCCTGTTTTGCATGCAGGGGTGGGGCTCCAATGCTAAAATGTCTAGTTACGGCACTGTTGCTAGGTATCCACTTCCCTGAGCAGGTCCCCCCTCACCAGATCCTCTCCAGGGGTGAGGGGGTGGACTTGGATGGGATGGGGGGGGCCCAAGCCATTTTGTTGCATATGGGCCCACCGCTCGCTAGTTCCGCCACTGGCGATGCATATGCATTACGGGATGGATGAACATGGCTAGATCTGTAAATAACCTTCCATCACAACTATTCTTCCCCTTTAGTGTTGTCAAAGTCAGAAAAATATCACGCTGCACGTTGCCATATATGCACCTCATGCGCGTGCCTGCTGCACGTGCACATTCTCTCCCGTGCGTGTGGATATACGCTGCCGCGTGATGGCGCCTCGGCCATGCGCTCGAGCGCGTGGTATGTGCATTTACGGTAGACTTTGTGTGCGTCTAGCGGGCGACTCAATCGTTTAATAATAGAACCAAATAGCTCGTTTTATAGATAATGTTCCCCTTAATGATAACTGTAAGTTTGGTTAATGTGACTTGTTCACGGATTCGGGAATCCCTCTTTACGTGGTACAAAGGGTCTGATTAAGGTTGAACAGCTGTGTCTGGTACCTAACCGAAGAGTATTTTAGTAGCAATAATCCGGTGTTGGTTAGGTAAAGATTAATCGCTCCTGCGTGTAGTTATGACCATTAGTAGTTTCTGGACATATTCTATATTTGCAGTTCATTATCCATGCGGCGGGAATCCGGAGATTCCCACCCACTTGAGCTGTTTAAAATAGTCACAGCCGACCTGTTCAAACTAACCTATGACCTTTTGATATGATGCGAGGAGACATTCCTGTGTCCAATGAACAATGAGATTGTAGGGCCCTTTGAAGTACACTGTATGTTGTGTATATAAGGGTCATTGTCCCCAGACCGGCCAGTACTCTCTCTTCAACAGTTATCGCTGATAATTGGAGGACTGGATTCCGGTTGCGCCTGCGAGTGTTCCCCGTATGGTATGTTTCTCTGTTGCCACTTTGTTACCCGTGTAATGTTAGCCATTCATTCTTAGTCTATGTATTTGTATTTGCGATCGTTTACTATTTGCGTATATTTCTGTCTAGATATCCTGTTAGAATTATATGTTAGCCTGTAGTGTATGACTTGTTAACTGTTTCTCTTTTCAATATAACTAAAAGCGCGTTAGTAAAGGTGTTGGATCCTTAGCACGGTATCTTGTATTCATTACATTGCAGTGGGTAATAGGAGCGTCTCGATCGCTCAAACAGCTTTAGTGTATACAAGGTTAAGCAGCGTTATATCGCTACAGTGTTTCAGTACAAGATTTACAGTATAAGGGTATCCTTTCTGTGTGTTACATTCAAGGTTTACTGATTGTCATCTTGTGAGCGTCAGCGCCGCTCGTGATCTCCTCGTGGTCTCGAGCGTCCGCTACGCTGATAGCGTAGCATTACGGTTGTCGCTCGCCTATAGCGTGCTCGACACCACGCATTAAGCTGTGAGCGAGCGTGCCGCATGTGCGTCTCGATCACGGCCAAGCGTATGCTACGCTAAATACGTACCCTTACGGTACCCCATACGCCAATTGCGTACTGTGTCTCTTAACCTTTTATAGTGTTTAATATAGGATAAATATTAGGCTTTAGCAATTGGGGGCTCCTCCGCTCTTCACATATCTGCACTAGGTAACTTTAGCAGACATTATCGGTCAGCAAAGGGCGGGAAGGTGGTATCCCTCGTAGTGCTGGCCAGATAAGCGTCTGCTTCGCTTAGTAAGGAGTGCTGAAGGAATCCGGAACCGGAGGTAAGAACAATACGCTATTATCTTTTAAAACTGTCTATTTCTGTTTTTGCATACGCACACACGCACGCACAGATCTACATGGTTGCAGCTCACTTTCTTGTTGCCATTAGAATTGATTATT
Source organism: Pseudophryne corroboree (assembly GCF_028390025.1). Classification (NCBI taxonomy): domain Eukaryota; kingdom Metazoa; phylum Chordata; class Amphibia; order Anura; family Myobatrachidae; genus Pseudophryne; species Pseudophryne corroboree. Next base: position 58,542,990 of record NC_086444.1, on the reverse strand, counting down.
AGACACGTGCTGAAGAAATCTGGTGCTATTTAGTTGAGATTAAATAGGATAATTTTTAAGGGAATAAGTGTAAAGGACACGCACACAGCATAGCAAATACTGTGTGGTGTATGGTAAGCGATCATAGTTGAATATCGTTTACATTGATAGAAGCGTGTTGATTGTGTCTCTGTGGGCATATCTGCACTTTGTGCATACGTGTCTCGGACAACGTGCGAGATCACGTACGTGACGCAAAGGCATACGCACGGGGCGTGTTTTACGCAACGGAGCGTACGGATACGCCCACTGAGACTCAAATCACACAATAACCTTGTTTAGGGTGGGCGGTATAGTACAGCCACCTGAAAATAGCACACGGTTGTTCAGTTTTTCCAAAAAAGTATTAGTTAAAAGAAAACCTTTTTCTACTGCAAAACCCAGGGATTAGACCCCTACCTGTATGAAAGGAATTTCTGTACAGAAAAAGATCAGTGTGTATATGAGTGAGTAGGAGTGAGTGTGGAACTTAAGGTATTATTTTTGTGAACCCACAAATCGGGATCCCGTCGGAGACCACATCAGGTGAGTGGACACTTGGTGGCGTGGGACTAGCTCACCCGCGTTAACATTGTATAAGGTAAAGGAGCAAGTAGTTTCCGCAGACAAAAGGACTGCGAGGTATTTAAGCGCAGCCCAGGGGGTTTGGCGTAGCACCCATATAGTCAAGTTAAAGCTCCGGCTGAAGGTTTCGCAGCCTAAACAATCGATTCCGCTGGTCGTAAGGCGGATAAGTAATAGTTACTTATACGCAGTGCGACTGTACCGCACGTAATTGTGTGCATTAGTTTGTTACCTTGATACCCATTTAAAATTTACTGTGGGATCATAAACGCTATTTGTACATTCTAACGTGATTTGTGTAGGTGTTTGTTATTTTAAGGGAGTTTCGCTGTTCACTCAGGAAATCTCTAACAACCAATACTTACTGGGGAGGGTAGCATACTCCCACGCGCCCCAGTAAATAGAGGTTACAGGACGGAAGTGAGTGAAGGCACTAGTTGAACTTTCACCGTCGCCTTACCGCGGGCAAGTTGGTCTGTTTGTAAGAATTAGCTAAGACAGCAATATCTGCAAACGATGGGGGCCAGTTGTTCAAAGAAGGGACGTCCAACAAGGGTTCACGTTGGTAGTTGCTGGCCCAAAGGGTCCGCACGGTATATAATGTGTGAAAAATACGGATCACACACACAGGTATTATGCAAAGAATGGGAACGTATGACAGAGGATGATGGGGAACAGTTTCCCCGGGTAGGCAGTCTGAACCCTGATGTATTGCAGAATCTAAGAAAAAGGATAGGTCTAATAAAATCTGCAAAGCAGAGGATTAGACATTATGATTGTTTACAGATATGGCAACAGGAAAGTGAAATACAACAGGAATTAGCTCAGAAAGCAATTCCAAATCCTGGTAGAAATCTAGTAGCAACGGCACCACCACCATATATAGTAGGGGACAAAGTGGCTACAGAGAATGACATGCGGGTGTACAATAAGAGTGCACTTAATCAATGTAGTAGTGATAAGGTTAAGATAAAAGTTAATGCAAATGTTGATACTAACGCTAACCCATGCAAGTTGTATCCTATGTTAAACTTCCCCCAGGAATACGACCAAGAAGATGAGCCCACTACGATTTCAGCTCTCTCTCTAGCGGCCACCATAAGCGATACTTCAGTGGGCATCGCCCAACCAGTAAGATTGGCATCTAAAGCCCATAGCTCAGGGACAGGTGAGGTTGTGTCTACAGGTAAGTATGGCACTGTACAATATGCTGAAACTATTGCACCACACACCGAAGAATCAAACCAGAGTGAAGTAATTAATATTAACCCTGTTAGAGTAATAGCGGTCCCCAATGGTAAGACTGACACAAATGGAGCCACACCCATTAGGAATATTGCTATGCACTGTCCCTGGTCCCGAGCAGAATTAAGAACAATTTTGTCTGAATTTCCTGATCCCAGAAAAGATTTAGCCGCATGCCAGAGGTTCATTAAGGACCTAGGTAACTCCACTGTACCTAACAACAAAGATTGGCGGACACTACTGCGGGCATGTCTGCCCTCTAGTATTGACCCCATAAAGTTTATAGCCGACTGTAAATTAGATGAGGAGGTACCCCTTACGGATGAATATAATCAAGACAATGTAACCAGAATCAATCTGCAGTTGGGAATATACTTCCCAGCTGTAGTAAAATGGAACAAAATATTCTCCATTAAACAAATGGAAGGGGAAACTGCCCCTGACTATTTCCACAGAGCATTGGAGGAAATGGCTAAATATACTGGGATCGTGGACATTGAGGCAAATATACACCATAGAGAGGTAGTGGTGTCCGTCTTGATGGACGGTTTAAAGGAGGTATTAAGGAGTAGAGTACAAACTACTCAACCTAACTGGAGAGGTATGTCGGTGGCCGCCTTAAGAGAGACTGCTGTTGGGCACGACAGGAACATCACAAGACGCAGGGAGTCACAAAGTGATAGACTGATGGCAATAAGTATCCAGGCCCTTACAACAAGGCCGCCTCAGTCCCGATCACAGACCCCTGTTGGTAAGCCGCATGTGGTAAAATGTTACAATTGTAACAGGGAAGGACATTTTGCACGTAACTGTACAAATAACTCACATAATGCACATAAAAACCCTAGACAACGACATGACATACGAAATTGGGATCAAGGACCGCAGAGACGGAGTTATGAGCCACACGCAGGGGAAACAAGAAGGTATCCCCCAAAAAGAGACTGGCAAGTCTCTGATAATACCCATTTACCCCCTTCACAGGTAATAGCTGCCACTGCAATGCAGGGAGGTCACCACGCACCATAGGGGTGTGGTCACACCTGTAATCTGCAGCCAGTGAAATTGATTGCGAGCCTTGGAAGTGAACCCGAGGTTACAATTGATGTAGCTGGTAAATCTCTAAATTTCCTTGTAGATACGGGGGCGGCCAAGTCAGTGATAAATTCGACCGTGGGCATGAGAACCACTGGTAAAACAATTCCAGCCATGGGAGTAACAGGAGTAGTACGACAATACCCTTTAAGCAAACCAACAGAGGTTACGATAGGGCCTTTGCATACCAAGCATTCTTTTCTGCTGGCTGCATCGGCTCCGACTAATCTCTTAGGGAGAGATTTACTGTGCAAAATGGGATGCGTCATATACTGTACTCCTGAAGGTGTGTTCTTGGACATACCCGAAAACCACGCTCAGGAAGCACAAGATATGTTAGACTCCCCAACAAGATTAATGTCACACACTGTTATTGTAAATAGGTGTCCGTCCAAGGTAGAAGAAATGATTTCCCAGATACCGGAATCACTTTGGACCAAGGACGGACAAGACACTGGATTGATGGCAAATGTAGCCCCAGTAGTTGTGCAAGTAAAAGATGGTAGGATAGCTCCAAAAATCCCACAATATCCTCTGAAGCCAGAGGTGGAGTTAGGAGTTTACCCTGTAATAGAGCGCTTGCTACAACAGGGCATTCTGGTAAGGACGTCCAGCACTGCCAATAGTCCCATCTTCCCTGTTAAAAAGAGTGGGGGGGAGGGGTTATAGATTAGTGCAGGATCTAAGAGGGATCAACAAAATAGTTGAGAGTCAATTCCCCGTAGTGCCAAATCCAGCTGTCATTCTTATGCAAATCCCTCCCACTGCCAAATTTTTCACTGTAATTGACCTCTGCTCCGCTTTCTTCTCGGTACCTCTGCACACTGACAGTCAATACTTATTTGCATTCACATACAGAGGAGTCCAATATACAAGGACTCGCTTACCACAAGGTTTCATAGACAGTCCAAGTATTTTCTCACAAGCTCTGCATGATTGTTTACAGTCTTTCCAACCAGAGAGTGGATCAGTATTGATCCAGTACGTGGACTATTTACTACTGTGTTCAGATTCACTGGAAGCGTCCCTGAGAGATACGAAACAGCTCCTGTTTCATCTTTCAGACACAGGACACAAGGTTTCCAAAGACAAGTTGCAATTATGCCAGACCCGTGTGAAGTATTTGGGACACTGTCTAACACAAGGACTGAGACACCTTACCGCTGATAGAATTCAAGCAATTCATGACATGACCCTGCCACAAACCCAGCAACAGATTAGAACGTTTTTAGGAATGTGTGGGTATTGCCGTAACTGGATCCCAGGTTTTTCCATACTGGCCTTACCTTTGCAGGAGATGGTCTCATCAAGCAAACCTGATCGGATTTCGCACACAGACGAATCCGAGATGGCATTTGAGAGACTTAAACAGTGCCTAACGCAGGCACCGGCATTGGGTATGCCAGACTATGGGAAACCCTTTGAGCTGTACGGAACAGAGAGTGCTGGGTGCGCAGCAGGTGTCTTAACCCAGAAGCATGGTGATGCCAGCAGGCCGGTAGCTTACTACAGCGCTCAGCTTGACACGGTAGCGCGATCCCTCCCCACATGCTTGCGAAGTGTTGCAGCGATAGCATTGCTAGTTACAAAAAGCGAAGATGTAGTGCTAGGACACAACCTCACAATCCATACACCACATGCAGTGTCAGCCTTACTAAATTCTGCCCAAACCAGACACGTCTCATCAGCGCGGTTTACAAGATGGGAATTGGCACTGATGGCCCCCGTAAACATCACCATAAGGAGATGCAGCGCATTAAATCCTGCAACGTATCTCCCAGGTGTGCCTGGACAGGCACAAAGGGTGGAGGATGAGAGTAATGGTGAAGGAGGATTTAATACAGAGGATGACACACATGATTGTATGGAATATTTGACCCAAAATTTCACGGCAAGGCCTGACATCAGTGACAACCCACTGGAAGATGTAGATTTTACTTTCTACACTGACGGTAGTTGTCACAGACAGACGGACTCGGGAGACTTGTGTACTGGATACGCAGTCGTAGATGACCAAGGTACCATAGAAGCAGAACCGCTAGGCCCACCTCACTCAGCACAAGTTGCTGAACTGGTTGCCCTAACCAGAGCATGTGAATTGGCTAAGGGCAAGTCAGCCAATATCTACACAGATTCTAGGTACGCATTCGGAGTAGTCCATGATTTCGGAGCCCTATGGCGCCTCAGAAATTTCATGACGGCAGCTGGCACACCCGTAGCGCATGCAGCCCACATCAAAAGACTTCTAACAGCGATACAGGAACCCGACAGAGTGGCTGTTATCAAGTGTAAAGCTCACACGTATAGCCAAGACCCGGTATCACTTGGTAACAGCCGAGCAGACGAAGCTGCTAAATTAGCAGCTGGTACCCCCAGACAGACATCACACAACTGATGGTATTTAATACTGTAAACACACAGAAATTGTGTGAAATGCAAAATTTGTGTTCCCCACAGGAAAAGGCAGTTTGGAGGTCAAAAGGATATGACCAGGAGTCCACAGGACTCTGGACAGATGGACATGGTAAACCAGTGGCGCCAAGAGCATACCTTCCAAGTCTAGCGGAAGCAGCACACGGGCTGACTCATTTAGGCAAAGAAGGGATGTGTAAGCTAGTAAGAGCTTATTGGTGCGCCCCAGGATTTTCCTCCCATGCGGGTAAGAGAGCGATGACATGCCTCACCTGCTTGAGGAAGAATATCGGAAAGGCAATACCGACAGAGCCATCTCATATCCCTCCAACAGATGGCCCTTTCCAGGTGATACAAATTGATTTCATACAATTACCACCTTGTAGAAATTTAAAGTATGTTTTGGTCTGTATTGATGTGTTTTCAAATTGGGTTGAAGCATTTCCCGCGGCCACAAATACCGCTGTATTTACTGCAAAGAAAATTGTGCAGGAATTTGTGTGTAGGTACGGTATCCCTAGAATAATTGAAAGTGATAGGGGTACCCACTTTACAGGTGAAGTCTTTCAAACAATGTGTAAGTTGATGGGAATTAATACTAAGCTGCATACTCCGTATCGCCCCCAGGCGAGCGCAAAGGTGGAGAGAGTTAACAGCACTATTAAAAATAAATTAAGCAAGGTAATGGCTGAAACAGGATTGTTGTGGCCCGAAGCTTTGCCAATCGTATTATACAGCATCAGAACCACTCCCAGGTCCCCTCTTAATCTGTCCCCCTTTGAAATTCTGTTTGGTCGACAACCGCATGTTATGATTAACCCTCAGGATGATTTGAAGTGTAACAATGAAGTGACTGTAAAGTACTTGGTTAAGATGAGTAAGCAATTGAGGAATCAGAATGATAATCTAAAGTTGGTGATTCCTGTTTTGCCAGACAGTAATTGTCATGACATTGAACCTGGGGATTATGTAATGATACGGAATTTTCTACGCTCAGGTTGCCTTATTGACAGATGGGAAGGACCATATCAAGTCTTATTGACCAGCACAACTGCTTTGAAGGTTGCCGAGAGAGAGACTTGGGTCCATTCGTCTCATTGTAAAAAGGTCACTGACCCAGAGAGGTCCCGTGATAAAGAACAGACGGTAGAGGTTGTATCACTAGAGTGTCTGTTCAGGGAGGATTGAGACGACACCTGAGCGCTGAGAATAACAAGACCAGAAGCTTGTCGAGCCAGATCTCTTTTTCCCATTTGTTATTTTCTCCAGTTCCCACCTCTCTCCTATTTCCTTTCCCCCTTCTTATTTTTCTCCTTTTACTCCTCAAAGATGGACTTGCCCCAAGAGACTGTGATCCGGATTTTCCTGTTGACCATGATGTTGACCAGAGCAGTCTGTTTCGGTGAGAGTACCATGGAGGTCGAGAAAGGATCAGGAATGGGTTCTGATGACCAGGATGGAGGCATAGTTTTCCAAGAACAACATAATCACCGAGTAAAGGCGAGTATCAGAAAACGATCTGGTAGCATTGACAATAGAAGGAATTGTGAAGGATTGTTAGCTGAAGAGAACTGCATCTGTAGGCACTGTGACAATATAGTTGAGGATGGGTGCATAAAGAAATGTCAGTCCAGTTTTAATGTCCACATGGACCGGCATCCATTGAGTGACTATCACTCCTTAGTGGGTAAAGTGTTAAATCAGACAGACTGTTGGGTATGCTCTCAAGTACCTCAAGGCCATAGTAAATCAGGATTAGTACCATTCCCTTTAACTGTAGGAGAGGTACTTGAGCTAAGTGGTGGGAGGCCGGTGGACAAGAGGTTTAATATCTCTAGTCCTCCTAGTTTGAAGCTCCACCAATATCATGTGGATAGGTCCTTAGTGTGCTTTAACATTTCCAATCCCCGAAAGCCGGGAAATTGGGAAGTGTCATGGAGTAATCAAACCATGACATTCTCACATAGAGCCGACAGATTGCCCATAGACACAGAACTTATACGCCAGATAGCCGACCATAGGAAATTCTTTCGGTATAGGTACACCCTAGGAAGTAGAATCATGCGAGTTGGAGAAGTATCACCAGGATACTGTGCACAGATCGTACAAACTGATACGTGTACTAAACAGATGGAAGAATTAGGGCTAGGAGAGTTCACATGGAAAATTTGTAATATGGTTATGTCACACTCCGTCCCATATGTTCTCCCCGATGATGCATATTTCATATGCGGGAGGAAGGCGTATAAGTGGCTTGCCCCAAACTCAGAAGGGTTATGTTATATTGGAAAAGTACTGCCTGAGGTAATGACTGTACCCCACACTAAAATGAAAGATATTCACCGCAGTGCCCAAGCTCCTTATACTCACACTCATTACGAGCACATCGTTAAACGGCACCTGATAGAAAGAACAGAGCATCCGGCCTCTGACCTGATCCATGAATCCACCGGGATTCAATTCCTACTCGCGTTAGATATCACTCGTACCGCTAGAGGAGTGATAAATTATAAATATATATCTGCGCTTGCAAATTTATTAGACAATATCACCGAAATGTATGACGACACCTTCAGGTACACTGGGAAAGAGTTACAAGCCTACAAAACAGAACTGGTTCAGCATAGGATGATTCTCAATTACCTCACAGCTGTGACAGGCGGGTATTGTGTTACCCTAGCGACTCAATATGGAATAAAGTGTTGCACGTATATTACAAACAGCACGGAGGACCCAGCCGAGGTTATAGACCAAAAGATGGATGACATTTTGCAATTAAAATGGGAGTTCCGAAGGAAACACAACCTCACCCTTACTGCCGTGGGTAATGAGCTGACCGGTTGGGTGTCATGGTTGAACCCACGAAATTGGTTCTCTGGTTTAGGAGAATGGGCCCAAGGTATTATCATGGATGTAGGGAAATTTCTTTTGTGTATTCTGGGTGTCATCATATTGGTCGGTCTGATATTTAGATGCGTTCGGGTTTTAACAAAGTGTAAACGTAATGCCCGAGTGATGAGTTTAAGAAGTGAAGATACTGCAACAACAACGACTAATTTAATTTATGACCCAACAATAGAGACAATGTTGTGATGAAAATGTGATTCCACGATCCGTTTCTTTCACCCGTTTCTCCTTTTGTTTTCCTCCAAGGTACAAAGACATCCGCTTGGAAGAAGAATTTGACAACCTTTTACACAGACAATTGATGGACAATGCCATAGGCCCCCAATATCCCTAGCGATTTTAAAATTTTACGATAGCCCAACACTTTTGTAAGTCTATGGACATTGAGAAAGCTTTTTGCTCAAGCAATTATAGCAAAAGCATCGGGAGACTACAGTCAACATGTACATCGAGACAAGACATCAGACAAGACCTCAATCGGCAAATGTACATTAAACTCACATAGTTTACGACTGCATTTACCATAATTGCTTCTTATCTTCATCTCTACAACCTTCAGGTAATGACACACATAGTCGATAGGGAATATAGGCACAGATATCAGCACTCACATATCCCCCCCCATTCATGTATATCATCAACTAAAATGTGCTCCCCCATTTTGTTGCAACCAAAAGCCGAAAAGAGCTCGGTAAAGTTTGACAGCCCATCCACAGACCCGTACCACGGGATAAGAAGGAATTCAAATGTATACTTCGCAATACCTCGAAGCTTGATTTAAAACACGTACGGCACGATGATACATGACCCCTCAAACATGGACTCATACATACATGCTTCTACTATCTCACTAGGTCATACCTTTTTCCCACCTTCTATTCTTCTCCCTTACCCAATCATAGAAATGTATTTTTACATGACATATATTTTTCTCTTTTTTAACTGTTTTCAGGAAGTGGCAGTTATTGGTGACTGCCAAAGGGTGGACTGTCAAAGTCAGAAAAATATCACGCTGCACGTTGCCATATATGCACCTCATGCGCGTGCCTGCTGCACGTGCACATTCTCTCCAGTGCGTGTGGACATACGCTGCCGCGTGATGGCGCCTCGGCCATGCGCTCGAGCGCGTGGTATGTGCATTTACGGTAGACTTTGTGTGCGTCTAGCGGGCGACTCAATCGTTTAATAATAGAACCAAATAGCTCGTTTTATAGATAATGTTCCCCTTAATGATAACTGTAAGTTTGGTTAATGTGACTTGTTCACGGACTCGGGAATCCCTCTTTATGTGGTACAAAGGGTCTGATTAAGGTTGAACAGCTGTGCCTGGTACCTAACCGAAGAGTATTTTAGTAGCAATAATCCGGTGTTGGTTAGGTAAAGATTAATCGCTCCTGCATGTAGTTATGACCATTAGTAGTTTCTGGACATATTCTATATTTGCAGTTCATTATCCATGCGGCGGGAATCCGGAGATTCCCACCCACCTGAGCTGTTTAAAATAGTCACAGCCCACCTGTTCAAACTAACCTATGACCTTTTGATATGATGCGAGGAGACATTCCTGTGTCCAATGAACAATGAGATTGTAGGGCCCTTTGAAGTACACTGTATGTTGTGTATATAAGGGCCATTGTCCCCAGACCGGCCAGTACTCTCTCTTCAACAGTTATCGCTGATAATTGGAGGACTGGATTCCGGTTGCGCCTGCGAGTGTTCCCCGTATGGTATGTTTCTCTGTTGCCACTTTGTTACCCGTGTAATGTTAGCCATTCATTCTTAGTCTATGTATTTGTATTTGCGATCGTTTACTATTTGCGTATATTTCTGTCTAGATATCCTGTTAGAATTATATGTTAGCCTGTAGTGTATGACTTGTTAACTGTTTCTCTTTTCAATATAACTAAAAGCTCGTTAGTAAAGGTGTTGGATCCTTAGCACGGTATCTTGTATTCATTACATTGCAGTGGGTAATAGGAGCATCTCGATCGCTCAAACAGCTTTAGTGTATACAAGGTTAAGCAGCGTTATATCGCTACAGTGTTTCAGTACAAGATTTACAGTATAAGGGTATCCTTTCTGTGTGTTACATTCAAGGTTTACTGATTGTCATCTTGTGAGCGTCAGCGCCGCTCGTGATCTCCTCGTGGTCTCGAGCGTCCGCTACGCTGATAGCGTAGCATTACGGTTGTCGCTCGCCTATAGCGTGCTCGACACCACGCATTAAGCTGTGAGCGAGCGTGCCGCATGTGCGTCTCGATCACGGCCAAGCGTATGCTACGCTAAATACGTACCCTTACGGTACCCCATACGCCAATTGCGCACTGTGTCTCTTAACCTTTTATAGTGTTTAATATAGGATAAATATTAGGCTTTAGCAGTGTGAATATATGAATTATACACAGATTTTCACCTTATAACTTCTATATATGTACATTCTATATATATGTATTATGTGTAAATAAAATAATTTTGACAAATATATATAAATATCACGTCTGTACGTAGATATATTTATAAAACTCGACCATCCACATGCATTACTCGCACCATTCACGATTCTGAAGTGGATTGGTTCGGCCCAGCTGAGTCGTGTGGTTCTGGGTACACCGGGTGAATGTCTGAAATGCCTAGCTTCATCCGCCAATTTATATAATGTTTGTCAGTGTACCAAGATCAAAAGATTTGGGGGTAAAACACAGTTTTATACAACAAATTGTTAGCCAAAGGCCAGGGTTGGACTGGCCCTCAGGGGTACAGGGGAACCCCCGGTGGACCCCACTGAAAATGTTCGCTGTGCTGCGATTAACTAAAAAACCGGCACTTCTGCGCATGCGTATGCGGCGCAGTGCACACGCGCGACGTACTTTCACAACGACAGATGTAATTTTACACAAGGTCTAGCGAAGCTTTTCAGTCGCAATAGCCGCCGCAGAGGGATTGACATGAAGTGGCCGTTTCTGGGTGTCAACTCACCGTTTTCAGGGAGTGATCGAAAAAACGTAGGCGTGCCAAGAAAAACGCAGGCGTGGCTGGCCGAGCGCAGGGCGTGTTTGTGACGTCAAATACGGAACTGAATGGTCTGAAGAGATCACAAGCGCTGAGTCTGGAGCTACTCTAAAACTGCACAATTTTTTTTTGTAGCCACTCTGCGAACCTTTCGTTCGCACTTCTGAAAAGCTAAAATACACTCCCAGAGGGCGGCGGCTTAGCGTTTGCACGACTGCTAAAAACTGCTAGCGAGCGATCAACTCGGAATGACCCCCATAATCTACAGTGCGTTATGGTTATTAATTTGGTACATTATCAGAATGTACTATACATATATTTATCAAGGTGCCCATACCATGTATTCGCTAATGTTTATCCAAGTCTCTGTGGCAGCTGACCAAACCACCTCTGGAGACTGGCCCCTAAGCATGGGCCCCTACCACTGCATCCCCCTGTGGGCCCCCCATGTCCCAGTACAACACTGCCAAAGGCTGTCTTTCTCATGGGAAGTATATCTACTTGTGGACTTCACAGCTTGGTCACCCATTACTGTCCCTTCTAGAATGTCTCCTTTTTTGACAATATTGGTCACTCTGGCTAAAAAACTAATTTTACACAAACTGTTATCCAAAACTTCTCCATCCTTAGGGATGCTGAAACTGAAGCTACTCAATGGGGGTAATTCCGAGTTGTTCGCTCGGTAAAAATCTTCGCATCGCAGCGATTTTCCGCTTAATGCGCATGCGCAATGTCCGCACTGCGACTGCGCCAAGTAAATTTGCTATGCAGTTAGTAATTTTACTCACGGCTTTTTCATCGTTCTGGCGATCGTAATGTGATTGACAGGAAATGGGTGTTACTGGGCGGAAACAGGCCGTTTTATGGGCGTGTGGGGAAAAACGCTACCGTTTCCGGAAAAAACGCAGGAGTGGCCGGAGAAACGGGGGAGTGTCTGGGCGAACGCTGGGTGTGTTTGTGACGTCAAACCAGGACCGACAAGCACTGAACTGATCGCAGATGCCGAGTAAGTCTGAAGCTACTCAAAAACTGCTACGAGGTGTGTAATCGCAATATTGCGAATACATCGTTCGCAATTTTAAGATGCTAAGATTCACTCCCAGTAGGCGGCGGCTTAGCATGAGCAAATCTGCTAAAATCCGCTTGCGAGCGAACAACTCGGAATGACCCCCAATGTTCCTTACCATGACAGACGTAAGCCTGTTAGACATTGAAAAAGAGTGCACTGTACTATGGGGGTAATTCCAAGTTGATCGCAGCAGGAATTTTGCAAGCAGTTGGGCAAAACCATGTGCACTGCAGGGGAGGCAGATATAACATGTGCAGAAAGAGTTAGATTTGGGTGGGTTATTTTGTTTCTGTGCAGAGTAAATACTGGCTGCTTTATTTTTACACTGCAAATTAGATTGCAGATTGAACACACCACACCCAAATCTAACTCTCTCTGCACATGTTAAATCTGCCTCCCCTGCAGTGCACATGGTTCTGCCCAACTGCTAACAAAATTCCTGCTGCGATCAACTTGGAATTACCCCCTATATTATGAAAGTGTTTGAGAACACCAACTGGTTCCTCTTATGAAATGTTACTAAGGGGTCTATTCATGAAGCAGTGAAAAGAGTGGAGAAGTGAGCCTGTGGAGAAGTCGCCCATTGCAACCAATCAGCTGCTCCATACAATTGTATAGTATGCAAATTATAAATGTTATTTCAATGCTGATTGGTTGCCGGCAACTTCTCCACTGGCTCACTTCTCCACACTTTTCACTGCTTCATGAATAGACCCCTTAATACTTTCATGTTACTTTCCATCGGCTTCATGGTATTATAATTATTTAGGGCACGGTCTGCCGTGGCTTCCCCTGCCCCCCCCCCACCCCCACCTTCAATACCTTTCCTCCCTCTTCACATTTCCCTCTACTCTCTCTCAAAACAATGACAAAAGATGGATTCATACACTCAGAAGAATATTCTCTTTTAGCTGACAGAAGGTGTGGTTGGATTTACATTGCAGCTTTATAGCTCACTACAAGTATTACATGTTTTTATTTTACAATTATATTCTTGTAACTTTATTTTATTACATATTTTATGTACCTTTGTAGCTTTATATCTGTTTTGCTAGACAATCTCATAGAATGGCAATTCTGTTATGTACTTACATTATTGAATTGTTTAAAAAAAAAACAGACCATAAATAGCTAGACCAGCCCTGCTTGTCCCCCACCCCATACACACCCATATTTACCCCATGTGACCTGCAGGGTACTGCCGTGCTAAGTCTGCCCCATCTCCTTTGCAGTGAGATCTGTCTGGGCACAGATTCAGGAGACGGGACAGACCTTATGAATTTATTATATAGATGTGAAGATAGATAGATAGATAGATAGATAGATAGATAGATAGATAGATAGATAGATAGACAGACCATACAAAGACAGCGTGTTACCCTCATCATCAGGATAATCACACATCACTCAAAGAAACAACTTATACCTTATCCTCAAGATGCCCATCCGTAGAGCCTCCCGCACGCCAGCCGCCGCACTTGCGGTCGCGGCACCATCCGGAACAGGAAATGATGACACTCGCAGTCCGTGACGCTGGGACGCTGTCTAGGGACACAAAACAATGTAGCCATGACTACCATGTAAATAATCTGTGCAAAAATACAATAAGAGATGTTTAAAACCTAAGATCATTAGTGATAATAAAAACATAAACAAATACGTATGCAGATTTCCTGCACATGCTACTGTGCCCCCATATTCAAATATAATAAAATACATGTATACTCACATACTAAAATAATAATCTCCACAGTAATACATATAAACACAATTGTATATACCAATGTGTCAATACATATGTTAAACAGCATATCAAATTTAAAATGTAAACATTACTTCCCATACAGTGGACAAAGACGATTGTCTATATTATATTCAGATATTACTTATAACTCATTAATAGAAACATCTCTTATAGTTGTATATATAGCTGAAATTGAGACAAACATTTACTTTCTGCATCTTACTATATCTACTCTTAGTACCCACCCTACACTACATCAGCATCTATACAGACATCTCTATATCATGCATTTATATATAGTGCTACACCCATGCTCTAGAAAAAACTGTTCAACCCCATAGATTCATTGAGGCCCTTTGGTACCATAGAGTCTAACCTGTGTATCCACTATGCCTCAAGCTGTAACAACCTTTATTCTCTGTTACCCCCTCTAATTGATTGGGGCACATGGTCCACTATAATATATTTCAAGCTGGCCATCCCATGTTTTTTTATTGCAAAATGGCGGGCTACAGGTTGTTCACTTTTACCTGTTTGAACAGCGGCCCTAATGGCGGTGCGATGTTGCGCCATCCTTCCTTGAATTGCCATGTAATTTTGCCCATGTACTGTACTGTAAGCCACATGGGCAAAACAACACGTAAGTGGCCATCTGATTTTAAATCTCTTACCAGAATCTGCATGTGTGAATGTCATGGCTGAGGTTATTTGTGAACCCGGACTAGAACTGGACACTGGGCTCTGTCTTGAGCGCTGTGGACAGAATTGGGCTGGCTTGATGAATGATCTGCTCATCCAGATGTGGCAGTCAGGCAGCAGACTCTTGGAGGAAAGGTGACCAGCTATGGGTACTGGAACACTGGTGGTGGCATCAGCAATAACTGTAGAGGAAGCTGAGGACATCAGCAATGCAGACAGATCACTGAAGGCTGGGTGGAACCAGCACAGTAATTGAAGAAGAAGCAGAGGGCATCAGCAATAATCGTAGAGGAAGCTGAGGACATCAGCAATGCAGACAGTTCACTGAAGGCTGGGTAGCATCAGCATAATAACTGTAGAAGAAGCTGAGGGCATCAGCAATAACTGTAGAAGAAGCTGAGGGCATCAGCAATAACTGTAGAGGAAGCTGAGGTCATCAGCAATGCAGACAGTTCACTGAAGACTGGGTGGCACCAGCACAATAATTGTAGAAGAAGCTGAGGGCATCATCAATAACTGTAGAAGAAGCTGAGGGCATCAGCAATAATTGTGGAGGTAGCTGAGGACATCAGCAATGCAGATTTCCAGATGCTGGGCAAACTGTGGCAGCACAGTTGAGATTCCAAACGTTGTGTAATGCAGTGTCAGCACTACTGGTTTCCCAGGTGCTATGATGTAGTGATTCTGCACAATGTATAAGTTAAAGCTGCAAGGTGGTAACAGCAGTAGCAGGTTTTCTGGATACTGGGGTGCGCTACCTTGTGCAGCAGTTTAAATAGAAGCTGGTAGGAAACAGCAGAGTCTCTAATGCCGCAAGGGATATAGGACAGTCCCTCTGGATCACTGGAGGACTTCCAGTGAATCTGGAGATGCTGGGATGTAGTGGGAGTGATGGCCCTTTAAATCAACAGGGAATCAGGGAGTGCAGGAGATGACAACTGCACTGAGTCTATTACCAGCAGGAGATTCTGGAGCTCACTCCAGGCTGAGAGACAACAAAGCACTGACAGCTTGCTAGTGCTGAGACCTGGAACGTATACCCAGTGCTTACAGCTGAGTGAATGAGCGACTCATATGATGCGGTAGTGAATCCGTATTGGCTCCTGGAAGATCAGCTGACTGGAGACAGCCATGTCCATGGAGGTGAGCAGCGGGAACTTTGGTGTGCTGCAGCCAGAGCTGGCCGCTATGGCTGCTGGACAGGGAGACGCTGAATCACAGTAACTGGCGGCGAGCGGCGGGACACATCAGAGGAGTACCCGGATGAAGGATCGCGCCCGGGATTGTGGCAGAGGTGAGCTAAAGCACGGCTAGAAAGCGCAGATAACCTCCGTTTTGTGACAGTACCCCCTCCTTTAGGAGCGGCCTCTGGGTGCCTATTTGGTTTCCGAGGAAATCTGGAATGGAATCTTCTTATTCGAAGAGGCGCATGTACGTCCTCAGCAAAGATCCAAGACCTCTCTTCGGGACCATATCCCCTCCAATCAATCAGATACTGCAATCTCACATAACGGATGTGGGAGTCAAGAATCTTCTCAAGTTCAAATTCCACTCCACGTTGAGTGTGAACTTTTGGGCCTGAAGGAAGAACTGACTGAAATTGAATGAGGATCACTGGTTTAACCAAAGAGACGTGAAAAGAGTTTGGCATACGAAGGTATAAAGGAAGCTTCAGCTGACAGGATTGATCACCTTTTGTATTATGAATGGACCAATATACCGAGGGCCAAATTTCATTGAAGGTACTCTGAGACGAAGATAACGAGTAGACAGCCACACCTTGTCGCCAACTTGAAGGAGAGGAACAGCTTTCCTTTTCTGGTCTGCAAAGAATTTATAACGCTTGGAAAACTCTTTCAGAGCAGAATAGACCTTTCTCCAAATGAAAAGAAAGTGTTTGAGCGTTCTCTGTGCTGCTGGAACATCCAGTGGCAGAGCAGCATGGAACTCTGGAGCTCGTGGATGCTGCCCGTATACTGTAAAAAATGGTGTGGATTCAGAAGAAGAGTGGTAAGTATTATTATGTGAAAATTCAGCCCACGGAAGAAGATCCACCCAGCTGTCTTGAGATGAAGACAGGAACAAATGAAGAAATATCTCCAAGTCTTGAGTGACTCTGTTTGACCATTGCTTTGAGGGTGGTAGGCAGTAGAAAACGTCAGTTTAACTTGTAATGAAGAGCAGAGAGACCTCCAGAATTTTGCTACGAATTGGTCGCCTCTGTCGGATACAATCTCTTTTGGGAAGGCCATGTAGTCGATAAATCTCAGAGATGAACAACTTGGCAAGCTGAGGCCTGAGAGAGGTACAGTACAAAGTACGCCATTTTAGAAAATCGATCCACGATAACCCAGACAGTAATTTTTCCCAGGGATGCAGGTAAATCCGTAACAAAGTCCATTGATATATAAGTCCACGGACGAACAGGAATGGACAATGGATGGAGCGGGCCTATAGGTGTCTGGCATGGTGATTTGTGTTGGGCACACTTGATGCAGGATGCTACAAATGCTTGAGTTTGACGAATGGACAGCCACCAGTAGCATCTGCTTAAAAACTCCAGAGTTTTCTATACTCCTACATGACCAGAAAAAAAGAGATGAATGAGCCCACTGAAGAAGTTGCTTTTGGAGATTAGGGGCAATGAAGGTCCTCCCTGTGAGAGGTACTAGATTTGTTTTAGCTGAAGCAAAGACTGTGGGATTGAGAACAGAACTTTGGTCCTCAGAAGAACAGTCATCATCCTGAGAGAAGGAGTGGGAAAGGGCATCCGCTTTTCCACTCTGACATCCCGGTCAGTAGGTAAGTTTGAAGGGGTGTAGTATGGCTAACCGAGTCCGAGATCATGGCGGGGAGGGGCGAGTGCAGCAAACCCCTTGCGGGCTCGCTGCGCTCGCCACGCTGCGGGCTCGGTGGTGACCTGCGGTTGCCACGGGTTCTATTCCCACTCTATGGGTGTCGTGGACACCCACGAGTGGAAATAGTCCCTGTTGGTCGGCATGCCGACCATCGGGATAGTGAGGGGCCGGGATGCCGGAGGAGGTCATGTGACCGTTGGTCTCCCGACCGCCGGTCACATGAATACCACCCGTTTGAAGTTGAATCTAGAAAAGAACTGATACCATTGGGCCTGGCGAGGAGAACAACACTGTAAATTCTTCAGGAAGAGGAGATTCCGATGATCTGTATAGACGGTAATTGGGAATTGAGCTCCTTCTAAAATATATTGCTATTCCTCAAAGGCTAATTTGATTGCAAGTAATTATTTTTCCCCAATAGGGTAGTACTTTTCCGCAGTAGCAAATTTTCAAGAAAAATATGCACAGGGATGAAGTTTTTCATCACCCTCCACAGAGGAGGCATCTACTTCCAGGAAGAATGGCCGAGAGACACCTGACTGTTGAAGTACTGGAGCAGAGGTAAATGCTTCTTTTAATAATAGAAAAGCCCCTTTAGCTTCAGGAGACCAGGAGATGGGGTTAGCACCTTTGCATAGCTGAGATGGGAGCAACCAAGGTGGAGAAGCCACAAATGAACTTCCGGTAGTAGTTCGCAAACCCCAGGAAACATTGAGTTGATTTAAGGGACGTGGGTTCATATCAAGCTTGGATAGCTTTTACTTTTTCAGGATCCATTCGAAGGCTGGAACTGGAGATGATATACCCCAGAAACGCTGTGGAGGATACTTCAAAGACACACTTTTTCAGTTTACAAAAAAGTTGGTGACTTCTTGTTGTCGATGGGACTGCAAATCTAAGGAGAATATTAAGATGTTGTCAAGGTACACTATGACAGACTGGTACAATGGATCCCGGAATATCTTGTTGATGAAGTCCTGGAATACAACAGGTGCATTACTGAGACCTTTAATATTAATATAGACAGGGCGCTTGTGACAATGTATTATGTGTTTTGCAACAAATAAATGTTGCCAAATGCTGCAGTGCAATACCTGTAGATGAAAAAAGGGGGGTTAGTTTAAATGTTTAACAGCCCTTTTCCAAACACAATTTCTTCTTCTCAGGTGTTTAACTTTGCTGCTGCAGCTACTGCCTTATAAAAAACCAGAGCTCACAGAAGAAGCTGCCACCCCAGCCGGGATTCCGAGCAGCTACAGCGCACAGCACGGCACACGGGAGACGCGGCTGAAGCGAGCAGCTTTGCGGAGGAGGGAACCTAGCCGCCTGGAGACAAGACCACGTCCCACCACCCGTAAGAACAAGGTGGGTAGCTTAGGGACAGTTAGGTCTTCAACTTATGTGCAAAGACTACACCGGGGGGAAAAACTGCAATATCAGAACCCTCACAAACCACAAGGACCACAAAAAAGCAAAAGGGCTGTTAAACATTTAAACTAACCCCCCTTATTTCATCTACAGGTATTGCACTGCAGCATTTGGCAACATTTATTTGTTGCAAAACACATAATACATTGTCACAAGCGCCCTGTCTATATTAATATTAATAGTATCCAATTTTTCTTGTTCGGGGCTGCTCAAACACTCAATTCCCAGTTACAGCGCGGTCTTTATTTTCTTTTTATATTGCATTACTGAGATCGAATGGCATAACGGGATACTCATAGTGCTCATCTCGAGTATTAAAAGAAGTCTTCCATTTGTTGCCTGCTCGGATGCGAATAAGGTTATATACGCCCCTTAAGTCCAATTTATAAAATGAGTTGCTCCCTTGACCTAGTCAAAGAGTTCAGTAATGAGGGGTAATGGGTAACGATTGTGATGTCATTCAACCCCCTGTAGCCTATGCAAGGACAGAGACCCCCCAT
Source organism: Pseudophryne corroboree (assembly GCF_028390025.1). Taxonomy (NCBI): domain Eukaryota; kingdom Metazoa; phylum Chordata; class Amphibia; order Anura; family Myobatrachidae; genus Pseudophryne; species Pseudophryne corroboree. The sequence continues at coordinate 58,523,421 of NC_086444.1, read as the reverse complement.
CCTTTTTCTTGACAAAGAAAAAACCTGCACCGGCAGGTGAAGACGAGGTTCGGATGAAGCCTTTCACAAGATTCTCTTTAATGTACTCTGACATCGCAGCTGTTTCAGGAATTGAAAAAGGATATGTTCTTCTCCTGGGAGGTGACTTGCCTGGAAGAAGGTCAATGGGGCAATCCCATTCCTAATGTGGTGGTAGTTTGTCTGCCCCACCTTTACTGAAGACATCTGCAAAAGCATAGTATGGCACTGGTAATGTTTCCGGAATAGGAACTTCAGATTTTCAGACAAGAATGACTTTTTGCAGGCACTGGGAGTGGCATGCAGGTCCCCAGGAAAGAATTTGCATAGAAATCCAATACAATTGCGGGTTATGCTGCTGGAGCCATGGAAGGCCGAGGATAATAGGCTGAGAAGACTTGGATAATACAAAGAAGGAAAGGGCTTCAGAATGGAGCACTCCTATAAGGAGAGTCAAAGAACATGTCTCTTGGGTGATAGTCCCATGAGGGATAATACTCCCATCAACAGCAGTGAGAGTAATAGCTTGAGGAAGCTTCTGAACTGGTATTTTGTATTGAGATACCAGGTCCGCTGAGATAAAGTTCCCTGCTAAACCGTAATCTAACAGGGCCGGAACGGCTTTGAGGCCGGTGGGAAGCTGCAAGGATACCAAAATAACAGAATCCTTTTTGCTTGTAGAGACTCTTTGGGTTCCCAGATTAAGCCCTCCTCCTGAACATAGGACCATCTGTTTCCCAGATGCTTGGAAAAGGCAGTAACAAGATGACCGCCCTCACCACAGTACATACATAAATTCTGCGGTTGGCGGCGCTGCCTTTCCTTGGCAGAGAGCTTAAAATGATTCACCTGCATAGGTTCAACATTCAAAGCTGGGGAGATAGGATGAGGTGCAGGACGCAGCCTAGCTCTTTCAAGGTGAGATCTCTCGTGACTCCTTTCTCGGAAGCGCAAATCAATTTTATTGCAGAGAGACATAATGTCCTTGAGGGTTGTTGGTAAGTCACGGAAGGCAAACCAACAACCCCCAAGGACATTATGTCTTTAAGTTTCTTGGAAAGACCATGCCAGAAGGCTGCAAAGAAGGCTTCTTCGTTCCACTGGAGTTCAGAAGCTAGAGTCTGGAACTCTATGATGTACTGACCGACGGACCTGGAACCTTGCCGAATCCTCATAATCTCTATGGAGGCAGAAGTTGGGCGACCAGGTTCATCGAATATCCCCTGGAATGACTCCAAGAATTTGGAGTAGTTGCTGAGAAGGGGATCTGACCTTTCCCATAGAGGTGATACCCATTCTAGGGCTTTCCCGGACAGCAGGGACACAATAAAAGCCACTTTAGATTTGGAGGTAGGAAAATTCTCAAGCTGGAGAGTGAAATGTACATCACAGAGGTTAAGGAACCCTCTACATAATTTAGAATTCCCATCAAATTTTCCCGATGTTGGGAGACGAAGGGTCTTGGTTACCCCGGAAGGATTCTGTGGCGGATCATGAGTTGTAGATGTAGTAGTTGAAGTAGTTACAGATGCCTGAAACCCATCTTGTCGGGCAGATAGATCCTGTAAGCCTTTCACTACCTGTCGCTGTACTAGTTCAAGTCCTTCCAGATGACCAACTATCGTTTGAAGCAAGTCTGCACTTAACCCAGTACTGCTAGCCTAATCCATTTGGTCAGTGCTTACTGTCACGGCTGAGGTTACTTGTGAACCTGGACTAGAACTAGACACTGGGCTCGGTCTTGGGCGCTGTGGACAGAATTGGGCTGGCTTGATGAATGATCTGCTCATCCAGATGTGGCAGTCAGGCAGTAGGCTCTTGGAGGAAAGGTGACCAGCTATGGGTACTGGAACACTGGTGGTGGAAGCCACCAGTGCAATGAGCAGCTGGGTTGTCACCTAATGGAGAGTCACGTGAGGACTGGTGAGTTGACAGAATGCTGGGAGAGCCAGCAATGCAGGAGATTCCCAGATCACTGGTTGGAACCAGTGCAATGTTGTAGAGGAAGCTGAGAGAATCAGCAATGCAGGCACTTCACTGAAGGCTGGGTAGCATCAGCACAATAACTGTAGAAGAAGCTGAGGGCATCAGCAATAACTGTAGAGGAAGCTGAGGACATCAGCAATGCAGACAGTTCGCTGAAGGCTGGGTGGCACCAGCACAATAATTGTAGAAGAAGCTGAGGGCATCAGCAATAATTGTAGAGGAAGCAGAGGACATCAGCAATGCAGACAGTTCGCTGAAGGCTGGGTGGCACCAGCACAATAATTGTAGAAGAAGCTGAGGGTATCATCAATAACTGTAGAAGAATCGTTGAGGCAGCTGAGGACATCGGCAATGCAGATTTCCTGATGCTGGGCAAACTGTGGCAGCACAGTGGAGATTCCAAACTCTGTGTAATGCAGTGTCAGCACTACTGGTTTCCCAGGTGCTGTGATGTAGTGATTCTGCACAATGTATAAGTTAAAGCTGCAAGGTGGTAGACAGTAGTAGCAGGTTTTCCGGATACTGGGGTGCGCTACCTTGCGCGGCAGTTTAACTGGAATCTGGTAGGAACCAGCAGAGTCTCTAATGCCGCTAGGGATATAGGACAGGGAATCCGGTCTCTAGGTCGACAGTAACTAGGTTGACACTATCTAGGTCGACCACTATTGGTTGGCAGTAACTAGGTCAACAGGTTTCTAGGTCGACAGGGTCTCTAGGTCGACATGTTCTAGGCCGACAGGTCAAGAGGTCGACATGAGTTTTTCACATCTTTTTTCTTTTTTTTGAACCTTTTCATACTTAACGATCCACGCGGACAATGATTGGGAATAGTAACCTATGCCGAGTGCAGCGGTAGCGGAGCGAGGCACCTTGCCCGAAGCATGGCGAGCTAAGCGAGCCTTGTGAGGGGACACGGTGCACTAATTGGGGTTCCCGGTCATTCTACGAAGAAAACGACACCGAAAAAACATAAAAAACGCATGTCGACCCTTTGACCTGTCGACCTAGAACATGTGGACCTAGAGACCCTGTCAACCTAGCATCCCTGTCGACCTAGTTACTGTCGACCAATAGTGGTCGACCTAGTTACTATCTACCTTCCATACCATACCCATAGGACAGTCCTTCTGGATCACTGGAGGACTTCCAGTGAATCTGGAGATGCCGAGATGTAGTGGCAGCAATGGGCCTTTAAATCATCCAGGGAGTCAGGGAGTGCAAGAGATGACAACTGCACTGAGTCTATTACCAGCAGGAGATTCTGGAGCTCACTCCAGGCTGAGAGACAACAAAGCACTGACAGCTTACTAGTGCTGAGACCTGGAACTTATACCCAGTGCTTACAGCTGAGTGGATGAGCGACTCATATGATGCAGAAAATGAATCCGTATTGGCTCCTGGAAGATCAGCTGACTGGAGACAGTCATGGTGCTGTCCATGGAGGTGAGCGGCGGGAACTTTGGCGTGCTGCGGCCGGAGCTGGCCGCTATGGCCGCTGGACAATGAAACGCTGGAACACAGTCACGGACGCACGGATGAAGGATCGCGCCCAGGCTTGCGGCGGAGGTGAGCTAAAGCGCGGCTAGGGAGCGCATATAACCTCCATTTTGTGACAGTGACATAGTCACCCACCTGCATATACAAGTGCACCTGGAAAGTATCCACAGCGCTACATTTTTTCCGCATTTTGTTATGTCACAGCCTTATTTCAAACTGGAATAAATGTATTTTTTCCCTCAAAATTCTACACACGATACCCCATAATGACGACGTGAAAAAAGTGTTTTTGAGATTTTTGCAAATTTATGAAAAATAAAAAACTTAGAAATCACACGTACGTAAGTATTCACAGCCTTTGCTCAATACTTTGCTGATGCACTTTTGGCAGCAATTACAGCCTCAAGTATTTTTGAATATGATGCCACAAGCTTGACACACCTATCTTTGGGCAGTTTTGCCTATTACTCTTTGCAGCACCTCTCAAGCTTCATCAGGTTAGATGGGAAGCGTCGGTGCACAGCCATTTTCTGATCTCTCCTGAGATGTTCAATCGGATTTAAGTCTGGGCTCTCGCTGGGTCACTCAAGGACATTCACAGAGTTGTCCTAAAGCCACTCCTTTGATATATTGGCTGTGTGCTTAGGGCCATTGTCCTGCTGAAAGATAAACTGTCGCCCCAGTCTGAGGTCAAGAGTGCTCTGGAGCAGGTTTTCATCCAGGATGTCTCTGTACGTTGCTGCATTCATCTTTCCCTCTATCCTGACTAGTCTCCCAGTTCCTGCCACTGAAAAACATCCCCACAGCATGATGCTGCCATCACCATGCCTCACTGTAGGGATGCCTGGTTTCCTCCAAACATGACGCCTGGCATTCACGCCAAAGAGTTCAATCTTTGTCTCATCAGACCAGAGAATTTTGTTTCTCATGGTCTGAGAGTCCTTCAGGTGCATTTTGGCAAACTCCAGGTGGGCTGCAATGTGCTTTTTACTAAGGAATGGCTTCCGTCTGGCCAAGCAACCATACAGGCCTGATTGGTGGATTGCTGCAGAGATGGTTGTCCTTCAGGAAGGTTCTCCTCTCTCCACAGAGGAATGCTGTAGCTCTGATAGAGTGACCATCGGGTTCTTGGTCACCTCCCTGACTAGGGCCCTTCTCTCCTAATTGCTCAGTTTAGATGGCTGGCCAGCTCTAGGAAGAGTCCTGGTAGTTCTGAACTTCTTCCATTTACGGATGATGGTGGCCAGTGTGCTCATTGGGACCTTCAAAGCAGCAGATATTTTTCTGTACCCTACCCCAGATTTGTTCCTCGGAGGTCTACAGACAATTCCTTTGACTTCATGCTTGGTTTGTGCTCGGACATGCACTGTCAAGTGTGGGACCTTATATAGACAGGTATGTGCATTTCCAAATCATGTCCAATCAACTGAATTTACCACAGGTGGACTCCAATTAAGCTGTAGAAATATCGCAAGGATGATCAGTGGAAACAGGTTGCACCTGAGCTCAATTTTGAGCTTCATGGCAAAGGCTGTGAATACTTATGTACATGTGATTTCTTAGTTTTTTATTTTTAATACATTTGCAAAAATTTCAAAAAAGTTTTTTTCACGTTGTCATTATGGGGTATTGTGTGTAGAATTTGGAGGGAAAAATTAATTTATTCCATTTTGGAATAAGCCTGTAACATAACAAAATGTGGAAAAAGTGAAGCGCTGTGAATACTTTCCGGATGCACTGTACTATGTACATGTGGTGCAACCCAAACACAGATGACATCCATTTCTACAAGCTAGGAATTGCACTTTAGTTTTTCTTAGTATCAAAATTTGTAATATCGGTTTTAACTATTATGTCACGAATACTACGACTACGTGTATCATTTGGAAAAATACGTGTGCCATGTAGTTCCTTAAGGTCAGAATCAGTGGACACAATAGGCCACAATTGTTTTACTTTTTTTGTGGTCTGCCTGCTTAGGGTATTAAATTCATGAGCCCATGGGATGGTTTTAATTAGCTGCCTTTTGTCTTTTATGGCTAAAAGATCTTGCATTTTTATACTAAGGGCTTTATTCCTTGCTTGCTATAACATTACCAAAATAAAGCATCCATATTTAATTATACTAAGTTTTAGTGCCAGAACAGGTATTTCAGTTCTACAAGCACCACCATCATAGTACTATAATTGCAAAATGGTCTTCCCCACTTTTCCCAATGTTATGGCTCCAATAACACTTTTCCTATACTGGCCAGTGCAGCAATTGGTTTTTATACAAGCTTGTAAGCAAACCAAAAAAGCAAGCAACTGGGCAAAACCATGTTGCAGTACAGGTGGGGCAGATGTAACATGTGCAGAGAGATTTAGATTTGGGTGGGTTATATTGTTTCTGTGCAGGGTAAACACTGGCTGCTTTATTTTTGCACTGCAATTCAGCTTTCAGTTTGAACACACCCCACCCAAATCTAACACTCTCTCTGCACATGTTACATCTGCCCCATCTGCAGTACAACAAGGTTTTGCCCAGTTGTATACTTTTTTGGTTTGCTAACAACACTGAATAAGGCCCAATGACTCCATTTTCTCTGGCAATAGGGCGCTTTGCACTATGGGGGTCATTCCGAGTTGTTCGCTCGCAAACTGCTTTTAGCAGCTTTGCACACGCTAAGCCGCCGCCTACTGGGAGTGAATCTTAGCTTATCAAAATTGCGAACGAAAGATTAGCAGAATTGCGAATAGACACTTCTTAGCAGTTTCTAAGTAGCTCCAAACTTACTCGGCATCTGCGATCAGTTCAGTGCTTGTCGTTCCTGGTTTGACGTCACAAACACACCCAGCGTTCGCCCAGACACTCCCGCATTTTTCCCAGAAACGGTAGCGTTTTTTCGCACACACCCATAAAACGGCCAGTTTCCGCCCAGAAACACCCACTTCCTGTCAATCACATTACGATCACCAGAACAAAAAAACTTTGTAATGCCGTGAGTAAAATACCTAACTGCATAGCAAATTTACTTGGCGCAGTTGCACTGCCGACATTGCGCATGCGCATTAGCGACTATTCGCTCCGTTGCGACAAAAAAAATACGAGCGAACAACTCGGAATGACCCCCTATGATAATGTTTCTTTGCCCTTTTCATATATAATCTGGTCTGGAAACCATAGGCGTTAGTCCAACCTCTGGCAGGTAAAGAATCATACATAAGTAATATTATTTTTGCAGCTTCCAGAGCTGATAACAAGGATCACATTCAATACAAGACAAAAATCTTCAACCACATTTGTAAACGTTAGTCATTTATCTTGACATTAATGTGTCACATCAATGGAAAGTATCCAGGTGATCCAGTTGAGCCACTATAATTGTGCTATATAAATCCAATAGAAATGTCAGGAGCATCAGTGCAGTCACCTTACATCTGCTGCAGTACAGATGAGACGTGGATCGTATTGTGTCAACCGGGTGAGTATAAAGACTTGTGGTAGAGGATAATTCATTCTGTGCTTATGTTATAGAATTATTTGTGTTGCATTAATTAACGAATAACATATTCCTTTAAAAGAAAACTGTAGTTTTTGAACAGATAGAATTTTTGATGTTTTTGGATATTTTTATTTTATTAGACCCCTTAACTTTGCGTTCCGAGACAGGATCCAAGTCCAGCTCGGGTTTTCCCACCCGCCTCGATTACATCGAGACAAAACGTCATCATCCCGCTGTCGGATTCTTGCGAGTTTTGGATTGTATATACTGTAAGTCCCCGTGCATCGGCACCATCTTCACTCCAGGATTGGAGAGTGTACTGGACGGACGTGTCCATCTCAGTACTGCGAAGCATGGTGTGGTGGGGGTGCCCTGTGAGCTGTATCTGAAATAGGGGTGCTCTCTCTGTCAGCTGCATCTGAAAAAGGGGTGCTCTCTGTCTGCTATATCTTGAAAAGGAGTGCTCTCTCTGTCAGCTGTATCTGAAAAAGGGGTGCTCTGTCAGCTGCTGAATCTGATGAGGAGGGTGCTGAATCTGATGAGGACATAATAGAAATTGAGGATTCGTGTGTGGAAGTGGGACAGGATGAAGGGGATATGTGTGTAATGACTGACAGTGAGGATGTTGATGATGATGTTGTTTGTGTAAGTCAGTCACCGGTGGCTGCAGTTGTTGACCGTGATAAAAAGAAAGTCATTGCGATGCCTGGGCATAACACCGAAAAAGCCACCTCTTGGGTGTGGGATTATTTTTACTCCAATCCTGACAATGTTTATGAAAGCATCTGCTCTATTTGTGGGCCAAATATAGTAGAGGTAGGAACTTTAGCCATCAAGGCACCTCCTCCATGTTACGTCAGTTGCGGCGAAGACATGAAATTTATTGTACAAGATTATAATGTAATTAATACCTCATCATCAACATCTTTAGAGCAATTCTTAACGAAGGAAGTACTTCTAAAAAATTGTTTTGTTTGGGGCCCAAACAAACCAATAATTTCAGCCACAAGTGACGGTCCCTGTCGCTGAAATGATTGGTTTATAAAACTGTGCATGTCCTGTTTAATATATACAACGTAAGGGTGGGTGGGAGGGCCCAAGGACAATTCCATCTTGCACCTTATTTCTTTGCGGTAAGTGCTCTTTGGAGCATTTTTTGGGCATAGTTTATAAAACTGCCATCTTGTCTGCCACTGCAGTGCCACTCCTAATGTGCCAGGTGTTTTTGCCACCCACTTCTGTCGCTTAGCTTAGTCATCCAGCTACCTCGGAGCAACCTTTTCGCCTAAACTGGATAAAAACAATATTGTGAGCTGTGAGGTGTTAAAAATAGACTGGAAATTAGTGGAAATGATTGTTATTGAGGTTAATAATACTGTAGGAACAAAAACACCCCCAAATTCTATGATTTTAGCTGTTTTTATGATTTAAAAAAAATTACAACCAAAAGCAAATCCAAAACACACAGGGCGGTTTTGGCAAAACCAATCCAAAACCAAAACATGGAGAAAACAAAACAGACCAAAACCCGAAAAATGGCCAGGCGCACATCTCTAATTTTTATATTGAGGTACTGTAAGTAAACAGAAGTAACTTGTTCAACAAATAAGACGTTTTTAAGTGTATTATTTTAAAGTGTCTGTGAGGTTCTTTGGGTGACCATAGAAATGGGGAGAAGGACACTAAGTCAAATAAAAAGAAAAAGAAAAAAAGAAATGGGGAGGAGGACACTATTCGCACTGGGGTGTTCTTTAGACTACCAGGCCAAGGGCAGGATTTGGACAGTAACCTATTGCTGGATATCACTAAAATTTCTATAAAGGGAGAGGTCATAATCATGGAAGACTTTATTCTTCCTGATGTACGGGGATCTTTTGCAAGTTCATCTACAAATGGTACATTTCTAAATTCCATACAGGTCCATACAGGGAGCATCCCTCAAGCAATTGGTGAGGGAGCTCACACAAAAGAAGCAATATTAGATTTAATATTCACAAATGGTGACAGGATATCAGACATATATATGGGTGAGTGTCACAACTGAGGGCCTGAGCTGACGGGAGGCAGCCTCAGTTGTAGGGGCTGAGATGTACCGGAACCTGGGAGGTTGTATCAGACCCCTGGACATGTAAGTAACATGAATAATAACTGCCCGAAGGCGTGACCACGACAACTTAGATAAAAGTCAATGATGTTTATTATGACAACTCCGCAACACAGCAGCAGTAAAAGAAAACGTAAAAGTCAGCAAATAATAAATACAGTTCCTGGGTACTACAGGATGGCAGGAGCCACAGGGCACTGGTAGTGTGAGATAGTTCTTATGATCTTCTAGATGGAAAGTCCTTACCAGGCCCGACTGTAGCAATGGAGATAACCCAGGATTGTACCAGCTGGTGTTCCAGGAAAAGCTGGGTTGCTGAAGGTAAAACAGCTGCTGTGGATACTGGCTGGAACCAGACTGTTGTTAGCACGGAGTGGATACTAGAGATGAGCGCCGGAAATTTTTCGGGTTTTGTGTTTTGGTTTTGGGTTCGGTTCCGCGGCCGTGTTTTGGGTTCGACCGCGTTTTGGCAAAACCTCACCGAATTTTTTTTGTCGGATTCGGGTGTGTTTTGGATTCGGGTGTTTTTTTAAAAAAACCCTAAAAAACAGCTTAAATCATAGAATTTGGGGGTAATTTTGATCCCAAAGTATTATTAACCTCAAAAAACATAATTTACACTCATTTTCAGCCTATTCTGAACACATCACACCTCACAATATTATTTTTAGTCCTAAAATTTGCACCGAGGTCGCTGTGTGAGTAAGATAAGCGACCCTAGTGGCCGACACAAACACCGGGCCCATCTAGGAGTGGCACTGCAGTGTCACGCAGGATGGCCCTTCCAAAAAACCCTCCCCAAACAGCACATGACGCAAAGAAAAAAAGAGGCGCAATGAGGTAGCTGACTGTGTGAGTAAGATTAGCGACCCTAGTGGCCGACACAAACACCGGGCACATCTAGGAGTGGCACTGCAGTGTCACGCAGGATGTCCCTTCCAAAAAACCCTCCCCAAACAGCACATGACGCAAAGAAAAAAAGAGGCGCAATGAGGTAGCTGTGTGAGTAAGATTAGCGACCCTAGTGGCCGACACAAACACCGGGCCCATCTAGGAGTGGCACTGCAGTGTCACGCAGGATGTCCCTTCCAAAAAACCCTCCCCAATCAGCACATGATGCAAAGAAAAAGAAAAGAAAAAAGAGGTGCAAGATGGAATTATCCTTGGGCCCTCCCACCCACCCTTATGTTGTATAAACAAAACAGGACATGCACACTTTAACCAACCCATCATTTCAGTGACAGGGTCTGCCACACGACTGTGACTGATATGACGGGTTGGTTTGGACCCCCCCCAAAAAAGAAGCAATTAATCTCTCCTTGCACAAACTGGCTCTACAGAGGCAAGATGTCCACCTCATCTTCACCCTCCGATATATCACCGTGTACATCCCCCTCCTCACAGATTATCAATTCGTCCCCACTGGAATCCACCATCTCAGCTCCCTGTGTACTTTGTGGAGGCAATTGTTGCTGGTCAATGTCTCCGCGGAGGAATTGATTATAATTCATTTTAATGAACATCATCTTCTCCACATTTTCTGGATGTAACCTCGTACGCCGATTGCTGACAAGGTGAGCGGCGGCACTAAACACTCTTTCTGAGTACACACTTGTGGGAGGGCAACTTAGGTAGAATAAAGCCAGTTTGTGCAAGGGCCTCCAAATTGCCTCTTTTTCCTGCCAGTATAAGTACGGACTGTGTGACGTGCCTACTTGGATGCGGTCACTCATATAATCCTCCACCATTCTATCAATGTTGAGAGAATCATATGCAGTGACAGTAGACGACATGTCCGTAATCGTTGTCAGGTCCTTCAGTCCGGACCAGATGTCAGCATCAGCAGTCGCTCCAGACTGCCCTGCATCACCGCCAGCGGGTGGGCTCGGAATTCTGAGCCTTTTCCTCGCACCCCCAGTTGCGGGAGAATGTGAAGGAGGAGATGTTGACAGGTCGCGTTCCGCTTGACTTGACAATTTTGTCACCAGCAGGTCTTTCAACCCCAGCAGACCTGTGTCTGCCGGAAAGAGAGATCCAAGGTAGGCTTTAAATCTAGGATCGAGCACGGTGGCCAAAATGTAGTGCTCTGATTTCAACAGATTGACCACCCGTGAATCCTTGTTAAGCGAATTAAGGGCTGCATCCACAAGTCCCACATGCCTAGCGGAATCGCTCCGTGTTAGCTCCTTCTTCAATGCCTCCAGCTTCTTCTGCAAAAGCCTGATGAGGGGAATGACCTGACTCAGGCTGGCAGTGTCTGAACTGACTTCACGTGTGGCAAGTTCAAAGGGCATCAGAACCTTGCACAACGTTGAAATCATTCTCCACTGCACTTGAGACAGGTGCATTCCATCTCCTATATCGTGCTCAATTGTATAGGCTTGAATGGCCTTTTGCTGCTCCTCCAACCTCTGAAGCATATAGAGGGTTGAATTCCACCTCGTTACCACTTCTTGCTTCAGATGATGGCAGGGCAGGTTCAGTAGTTTTTGGTGGTGCTCCAGTCTTCTGTACGTGGTGCCTGTACGCCGAAAGTGTCCCGCAATTTTTCTGGCCACCGACAGCATCTCTTGCACGCCCCTGTCGTTTTTTAAAAAATTCTGCACCACCAAATTCAAGGTATGTGCAAAACATGGGACGTGCTGGAATTTGCCCATATTTAATGCACACACAATATTGCTGGCGTTGTCCGATGCCACAAATCCACAGGAGAGTCCAATTGGGGTAAGCCATTCCGCGATGATCTTCCTCAGTTGCCGTAAGAGGTTTTCAGCTGTGTGCGTATTCTGGAAAGCGGTGATACAAAGCGTAGCCTGCCTAGGAAAGAGTTGGCGTTTGCGAGATGCTGCTACTGGTGCCGCCGCTGCTGTTCTTGCGGCGGGAGTCCATACATCTACCCAGTGGGCTGTCACAGTCATATAGTCCTGACCCTGCCCTGCTCCACTTGTCCACATGTCCGTGGTTAAGTGGACATTGGGTACAACTGCATTTTTTAGGAGACTGGTGAGTCTTTTTCTGACGTCCGTGTACATTCTCGGTATCGCCTGCCTAGAGAAGTGGAACCTAGATGGTATTTGGTAACGGGGGCACACTGCCTCAATAAATTGTCTAGTTCCCTGTGAACTAACGGCGGATACCGGACGCACGTCTAACACCAACATAGTTGTCAAGGACTCAGTTATCCGCTTTGCAGTAGGATGACTGCTGTGATATTTCATCTTCCTCGCAAAGGACTGTTGAACAGTCAATTGCTTACTGGAAGTAGTACAAGTGGGCTTACGACTTCCCCTCTGGGATGACCATCGACTCCCAGCGGCAACAACAGCAGCGCCAGCAGCAGTAGGCGTTACACGCAAGGATGCATCGGAGGAATCCCAGGCAGGAAAGGACTCGTCAGACTTGCCAGTGACATGGCCTGCAGGACTATTGGCATTCCTGGGGAAGGAGGAAATTGACACTGAGGGAGTTGGTGGGGTGGTTTGCGTGAGCTTGGTTACAAGAGGAAGGGATTTACTGGTCAGTGGACTGCTTCCGCTGTCACCCAAAGTTTTTGAACTTGTCACTGACTTATTATGAATGCGCTGCAGGTGACGTATAAGGGAGGATGTTCCGAGGTGGTTAACGTCCTTACCCCTACTTATTACAGCTTGACAAAGGGAACACACGGCTTGACACCTGTTGTCCGCATTTCTGGTGAAATACCTCCACACCGAAGAGCTGATTTTTTTGGTATTTTCACCTGGCATGTCAACGGCCATATTCCTCCCACGGACAACAGGTGTCTCCCCGGGTGCCTGACTTAAACAAACCACCTCACCATCAGAATCCTCCTGGTCAATTTCCTCCCCAGCGCCAGCAACACCCATATCCTCCTCATCCTGGTGTACTTCAACACTGACATCTTCAATCTGACTATCAGGAACTGGACTGCGGGTGCTCCTTCCAGCACTTGCAGGGGGCATGCAAATAGTGGAAGGCGCATGCTCTTCACGTCCAGTGTTGGGAAGGTCAGGCATCGCAAACGACACAATTGGACTCTCCTTGTGGATTTGGGATTTCAAAGAACGCACAGTTCTTTGCGGTGCTTTTGCCAGCTTGAGTCTTTTCAGTTTTCTAGCGAGAGGCTGAGTGCTTCCATCCTCATGTGAAGCTGAACCACTAGCCATGAACATAGGCCAGGGCCTCAGCCGTTCCTTGCCACTCCGTGTGGTAAATGGCATATTGGCAAGTTTACGCTTCTCCTCCGACAATTTTATTTTAGGTTTTGGAGTCCTTTTTTTTCTGATATTTGGTGTTTTGGATTTGACATGCTCTGTACTATGACATTGGGCATCGGCCTTGGCAGACGACGTTGCTGGCATTTCATCGTCTCGGCCATGACTAGTGGCAGCAGCTTCAGCACGAGGTGGAAGTGGATCTTGATCTTTCCCTAATTTTGGAACCTCAACTTTTTTGTTCTCCATATTTTATAGGCAGAACTAAAAGGCACCTCAGGTAAACAATGGAGATGGATGGATTGGATAGTTTACTAGTATACAATTATGGACGGACTGCCACGGTTAGGTGGTATAAAAAAACCACGGTTAGGTGGTATATATTATAATAATAATACAATTATGGATGGACGGACTGCCTGCCGACTGCCGACACAGAGGTAGCCACAGCCGTGAACTACCGCACTGTACACTGGTTGATAAAGAGATAGTAGTATACTCGTAACAACTAGTATGACACTATGACGACGGTATAAAGAATGAAAAAAAAACCACGGTTAGGTGGTATATATTATAATAATAATACAATTATGGATGGACGGACTGCCTGCCGACTGCCGACACAGAGGTAGCCACAGCCGTGAACTACCGCACTGTACACTGGTTGATAAAGAGATAGTAGTATACTCGTAACAACTAGTATGACACTATGACGACGGTATAAAGAATGAAAAAAAAACCACGGTTAGGTGGTATATATTATAATAATAATACAATTATGGATGGACGGACTGCCTGCCGACTGCCGACACAGAGGTAGCCACAGCCGTGAACTACCGCACTGTACACTGGTTGATAAAGAGATAGTAGTATACTCGTAACAACTAGTATGACACTATGACGACGGTATAAAGAATGAAAAAAAAACCACGGTTAGGTGGTATATATTATAATAATAATACAATTATGGATGGACGGACTGCCTGCCGACTGCCGACACAGAGGTAGCCACAGCCGTGAACTACCGCACTGTACACTGGTTGATAAAGAGATAGTAGTATACTCGTAACAACTAGTATGACACTATGACGACGGTATAAAGAATGCAAAAAAAACCACAGTTAGGTGGTATATATTATAATAATAATACAATTATGGATGGACGGACTGCCTGCCGACTGCCGACACAGAGGTAGCCACAGCCGTGAACTACCGCACTGTACACTGGTTGATAAAGAGATAGTAGTATACTCGTAACAACTAGTATGACACTATGACGGTATAAAGAATGAAAAAAAAACCACGGTTAGGTGGTATATATTATAATAATAATACAATTATGGATGGACGGACTGCCTGCCGACTGCCGACACAGAGGTAGCCACAGCCGTGAACTACCGCACTGTACACTGGTTGATAAAGAGATAGTAGTATACTCGTAACAATTAGGATGACACTATGACGGTATAAAGAATGAAAAAAAAACCACGGTTAGGTGGTAGGTATATAATAATAAATAATACAATTCTGGTCGGACGGACTGCCTGCCGTGTGCCGACACAGAGGTAGCCACAGCCGTGAACTACCGCACTGTACACTGGTTGATAAAGAGATAGTAGTATACTCGTAACAATTAGGATGACACTATGACGGTATAAAGAATGAAAAAAAAAACACGGTTAGGTGGTAGGTATATAATAATAAATAATACAATTCTGGTCGGACGGACTGCCTGCCGTGTGCCGACACAGAGGTAGCCACAGCCGTGAACTACCGCACTGTACACTGGTTGATAAAGAGATAGTAGTATACTCGTAACAATTAGGATGACACTATGACGGTATAAAGAATGAAAAAAAAACCACGGTTAGGTGGTAGGTATATAATAATAAATAATACAATTCTGGTCGGACGGACTGCCTGCCGTGTGCCGACACAGAGGTAGCCACAGCCGTGAACTACCGCACTGTACACTGGTTGATAAAGAGATAGTAGTATACTCGTAACAATTAGGATGACACTATGACGGTATAAAGAATGAAAAAAAAACCACGGTTAGGTGGTAGGTATATAATAATAAATAATACAATTCTGGTCGGACGGACTGCCTGCCGTGTGCCGACACAGAGGTAGCCACAGCCGTGAACTACCGCACTGTACACTGGTTGATAAAGAGATAGTAGTATACTCGTAACAATTAGGATGACACTATGACGGTATAAAGAATGAAAAAAAAACCACGGTTAGGTGGTAGGTATATAATAATAAATAATACAATTCTGGTCGGACGGACTGCCTGCCGTGTGCCGACACAGAGGTAGCCACAGCCGTGAACTACCGCACTGTACTGTGTCTGCTGCTAATATAGACTGGTTGATATTTAAAGAGATATTAGTAGTATACAACAATACTATACTGGTGGTCAGGCACTGGTCACCACTCCTGCAGCAAAAGTGTGCACTGTTAATTAATATAATTGTACTCCTGGCTCCTGCTAACAACCTGCAGTGCTCCCCAGTCTCCCCCACAATTAATTATAAGCTTTTAATTTATACATTGATGACTGTGCAGCACACTGGGCTGAGCTGAGTGCACACAGACTGAGTCACACTGTGTGACTGACTGTGCTGTGTATCGTTTTTTTTTTCAGGCAGAGAACGGATATAGCAGAGAGAAGTGAACGGATATATTATATTAAATAAAAGTTAACTAGCAACTGCACTGGTCACTGACTGTGGTAAACTAACTCTGTCTGCGACTCTGCACAATCTCTCTCTATCTAATCTATCTATCTCTATTCTAATGGAGAGGACGCCAGACACGTCCTCTCCCTATCAATCTCAATGCACGAGTGAAAATGGCGGCGACGCGCGGCTCCTTATATAGAATCCGAGTCTCGCGATAGAATCCGAGCCTCGCGAGAATCCGACAGCGTCATGATGACGTTCGGGCGCGCTCGGGTTAACCGAGCAAGGCGGGAAGATCCGAGTCGCTCGGACCCGTGGAAAAAAAAGTGAAGTTCGTGCGGGTTCGGATTCAAAGAAACCGAACCCGCTCATCTCTAGTGGATACTGGCTGGAACCAGTTAAATAATAAATGAACTTGGGAGCGATGAAATATGAACTGAAATGTAGAACTTGAGAGCGGAGAAATAATAATACCGGTGGAGAGTGGTAAGTGTAGAAAGGACACCGGCCCTTTAAGGGAAGCTGTACTCTGCTGGAAGCTGAGCTGGAAGCAGGTAATGTTGTAGCTGGAAACAGATGAATCCACAATGGATTGGAGAGTCAGGCTACACCGCAGGTGGAATGCTGGTGCGGGTCTCTATGGTGGAAGTCTTGAGACAGGAGCTGGAACCTGGAAGACAATCACAGGAGAGAGACAAACAGGAACTAGGTTTGACAACCAAAGCACTGACGCCTTCCTTGCTCAGGCACAGTGTATTTATACCTGCAGCAAGGAAGGGATTGGCTAGGCAATTATGCAGATTAACAATACTGACAACAGATTGGAGGAAATGATCAGCTGACAGAATCCAAGATGGCTGCGCCCATGCAGACACTTGGAGGGAAGTTTGGTTTGTAATCCATGTGGTAATGAAAACAGTAATGGCGGCGCCGGCCACTGGAGACAGGAGACGCCAGGCTGACAAGTGCACATCCAACCACGCGGACACAGCGGAGGCCGCGGCTGACGTAATCGCCACTCTGCATGCAGAAGCTCAGGGACGGCGGCGGAGGCCGCGGGAGACGCCATGCCAGATGTAATAAGGCGTTACTGTGACAGCGTCTCAGAGAGACAGGAGAGGATGCAGGAATGTGAACATTAGGATAACAGATGGGATCCGGTCCTGGAGCGCTGAGCCAGCCTTAGGAGGCATCTGATGGGTAAGAAATGGCGTCCAGATACCCGGATCGTGACAGCACCCCCCCCTTTAGGAGTGGCCCCAGGACACTTCTTTGGCTTTTGAGGAAACTTGGAATGGAATCTCCGGACCAAGGCAGGAGCATGGACATCAGAAGCATTGGTCCATGAACGTTCCTCAGGACCATAACCCTTCCAGTCAATAAGATATTGTAGTTGACCGTAACGGTGACGTGAGTCCAGGATCTTGGCCACTTCATACTCAACGCCTCGTTGAGTTTGGACTTTCGGAGTTGGAGGAAGTGAAGAATGAAACCGATTCAAGATCAGCGGTTTCAACAGGGAAACATGGAATGTCCTGGGTATTTTTAAGAAGGGAGGCAACTGGAGTCTGTAAGCAACAGGATTGATGACTTGTTCAATCTTGAAAGGACCGATATAGCGAGGTGCAAACTTCATACTGGGAACTCTTAACCTCAAATTCTTCGTGGATAACCATACCCGATCACCCACCTTGAGAGCAGGAACTGCTCGACGCTTCTTATCCGCAAACTTCTTGTACCTGAACGATGCCTTGAGCAGAGCTGATCGTACGCTCTTCCAGATATTGGCAAACTGATGCAAGGTGATATCCACTGCGGGAACAGAAGTTGCTGGAAGCGGTTGGAACTCAGGAACTTTAGGGTGTAATCCAAAGTTAGTGAAGAATGGTGTTGAAGCAGATGTAGAATGATACTGGTTGTTATGACAGAACTCGGCCCAGGGAAGTAATTGAACCCAGTCATCTTGAGAGGAGGACACATAGATGCGGAGGAAGGCCTCCAAGTCCTGATTCACCCTCTCGGTTTGACCATTGGTCTGAGGATGGTAAGCCGTGGAAAACTTTAGCTTGACTTGGAGGACTTGACATAAACTTCGCCAGAATTTGGCTGTGAATTGAACTCCTCGATCTGAGATAATTTCTTCAGGAAGACCGTGGAGTCGGAAGATCTCTTGTATGAATACTTGAGCCAACTTGGAAGCTGACGGAAGACCGGTGAGAGGAATGAAGTGTGCCATCTTGGTGAACCGGTCAACTACCACCCAGATGGTATTGAACTTGTTGCACATGGGTAAGTCTGTAATGAAATCCATCGACAAGTGCGTCCATGGTCGACGGGGAACGGATAGTGGAACCAGTTGCCCCGCAGGCGACTGGCGGGATACTTTATGTTGGGCACACTTTGGGCAAGATGCAATAAACTCCAAGACGTCCTTTTTCAGAGTTGGCCACCAATAGGACCTAGAGATAAACTCCAGGGTTTTTTGGATACCTGTATGTCCGGCAAAACGGGAAGCATGGGCCCAAAGCATGAGCTTCTTCCTTAGCATCGGCTTCACAAAACTTTTCCCTGATGGGGGCGTAGAGTCCATCCCTACCGTGGAGAATGCCAACGGATTTATAATAGGATGCTTGTCTGAAGACTCTGACTCATTTTCTTGCTCCCATGAGCGGGAAAGGGCATCGGCCTTGCGATTCTGAGAGCCCGGACAGAACTGGAGTTTAAAGTCGAACCTGGAAAAGAAAAGTGCCCATCTGGCCTGACGAGGGTTGAGACATTGTGCGCCCTTCAGGTATAAAAGGTTCTTGTGGTCTGTAAGTATGGTGATTAAATGAGAAGCTCCCTCCAACAGATACCTCCACTCTTCTAGAGCGAGCTTGATGGCTAGCAACTCCTGGTCGCCAATGGCATAGTTGCGCTCAGCTGGGGAGAACTTCCGGGAGAAGAAACTGCAAGGATGTAAATGGCCATCTTTAGCCCTCTGAGATAACACCGCTCCTACTCCAACGGAGGAGGCATCCACCTCTAGGATGAAAGGAGAGTCGATGTCAGGCTGTTTCAGGACAGGCGCAGAGATGAACCTCTGTTTTAAAAGATGAAAAGCTTGCATGGCTTCTTCAGACCACTTGGACGGGTTAGCACCCTTCTTGGTGAAAGCAGTAATAGGCGCCACAATGGTGGAAAAGTCTCGAATAAACTTTCGGTAATAATTGGCGAACCCTAAGAACCTCTGGACCCCTTTGAGGGTTAAGGGTACCGGCCAATTCTGAATTGCTTGTAGTTTCTCAGGATCCATCTCTAGTCCGGAACCGGACACAATGTACCCTAGAAACGGAATGGACTTGACTTCAAAGACGCATTTTTCTAATTTGCAATAGAGATGATTGACACGGAGACGGGACAGAACCTCTTTAACCCAAAAACGATGTTCCTCTAAATCGTTGGCAAAAATGAGGATATCGTCTAGATAGACCACGACATGACGGTATAGAATGTCTCTGAAAATCTCATTGACAAAATGCTGGAAGACAGCTGGAGCATTGCTCAATCCGAAGGGCATGACGAGGTACTCATAATGTCCGTCACGGGTGTTAAAGGCGGTCTTCCACTCGTCACCCTCACGGATCCGGATGAGATTGTATGCACCTCGCAAGTCCAGCTTTGTAAAGATGGTAGCTCCGCTAACTCTGTCAAAGAGCTCAGTAATCAGGGGTAAAGGATAACGGTTCTTGATGGTAATGTCGTTCAAACCTCTGTAGTCGATGCACGGCCGCAGACCACCATCTTTCTTTTTTACAAAAAAGAAGCCTGCGCCGGCTGGGGAAGAAGAAGGTCGAATGAACCCCTTTGCTAGGTTCTCTTTAATGTATTCCTCCATAGAATGCGTCTCAGGCAGAGACAACGGATAAGTTCGGCCTCGAGGTGGAACCTTCCCTGGAACGAGATCAATCGGGCAGTCCCATTCTCTATGAGGAGGAAGGATATCAGCAGAAGCTTTACTGAACACATCCGTGAAATCTTGATATGGAGGAGGTGGAACATCAGACGACCTGGGGGAGGAAGAACAGACAGGCAATACTTTAAACAAACATGTCTCTGCACAGGAGGAACCCCATGCCAGGATTTGCGTAGTCGTCCAATCAATTGTAGGATTGTGAAGACGGAGCCATGGAAGGCCCAGGACCACAGGATGTGTGGCTCTTGGAATCACTAAAAGTGAAATAAGTTCGGAATGAAGAACTCCCACTCTCAGACGAACTGGTAGAGTCCTTAGAGCAATAACAGTATCAAAAATTTTACTGCCATCCACGGCAGTTAAGGAAAAGGAGGAAGGAAGTCTCTCGGTGGGTAGGGACCACCGTTTAACATAGGCTTCAGTAATAAAGTTCCCAGCTGCTCCGGAATCAAGGAGAGCAATGACGTTCCGATAACGTTGAGCAACTTGAAGCGAGACTGGGAGATTACAATCATGAGGAGATGGAGAGGAGATCATTACTCCTAGCCGGCCCTCTCCTGGGCGAGCTAGGGTTTGGAGTTTTCCCGGACGTTCGGGACAGGCATTGATGGTGTGAGACGGAGCTGCACAGTAAAGACAAAGAGACTCAGAGAGACGTCTTCGGCGCTCAGCAGGAGTTAAACGGGAACGGCCAATTTGCATGGGCTCATCTTTAGATGGTGACAGTTGACGAGGAGGAGGAGCAGAAGATTTTGGAGCAGATGATCTTCCACGCTCAGTTGCTCTCTCTCTGAAACGTAAATCAACTTTCGTGCAGAGTGAGATTAGCTCATCTAACTTAGAAGGTAAGTCTCTGGTAGCTAACTCATCTTTAATAAGCTCAGATAAGCCATGCCAGAATGCAGCATACAGGGCCTCGTCGTTCCATGCCAGTTCGGATGCCAGGATCTGGAACTGTATCAGATATTGTCCTACAGTACGTGACCCCTGGCGTAAACGGAGAATCTCGGATGAAGCTGAGGTTACCCGGCCTGGCTCGTCGAAGATGCGCCTGAATGTTGACACGAATGCAGTGTAAGAAGATAGCAGGGTGTCGGACCTCTCCCATAACGGTGATGCCCAGTCAAGGGCGGAGCCACTGAGAAGAGAGATGATGTAGGCAATTTTTGTACGGTCACTGGGAAAATTGCCAGGTTGTAGCTCAAACTGAATCTCACACTGGTTGAGAAATCCCCTGCAGAATCTTGGAGATCCGTCAAATTTTGCTGGCGTTGGAAGATGAAGACGTGGAGCAGAAATGGGTAAGGTGGGTGGGGTTATAGCTGGAGTCACTGTGGTTGACGCACCAGATGCGCCTGATCCACGGAGAGTTGTCTGAATCCCATCCAGCCGAGTAGAGAGATCCTGGAGACAGCGGATGATGTGGCCCTGTGCAGCCTCCTGATGTTCTAGTCGGGCTGCCAGTTCTTGCATCGGCCTGGCCGCTTGATCCTGGTCTCCGGCTGGATTCATTAGGTCAGTGCTTACTGTCACAACTGAGGGCCTGAGCTGACGGGAGGCAGCCTCAGTTGTAGGGGCTGAGATGTACCGGAACCTGGGAGGTTGTATCAGACCCCTGGACATGTAAGTAACATGAATAATAACTGCCCGAAGGCGTGACCACGACAACTTAGATAAAAGTCAATGATGTTTATTATGACAACTCCGCAACACAGCAGCAGTAAAAGAAAACGTAAAAGTCAGCAAATAATAAATACAGTTCCTGGGTACTACAGGATGGCAGGAGCCACAGGGCACTGGTAGTGTGAGATAGTTCTTATGATCTTCTAGATGGAAAGTCCTTACCAGGCCCGACTGTAGCAATGGAGATAACCCAGGATTGTACCAGCTGGTGTTCCAGGAAAAGCTGGGTTGCTGAAGGTAAAACAGCTGCTGTGGATACTGGCTGGAACCAGACTGTTGTTAGCACGGAGTGGATACTGGCTGGAACCAGTTAAATAATAAATGAACTTGGGAGCGATGAAATATGAACTGAAATGTAGAACTTGAGAGCGGAGAAATAATAATACCGGTGGAGAGTGGTAAGTGTAGAAAGGACACCGGCCCTTTAAGGGAAGCTGTACTCTGCTGGAAGCTGAGCTGGAAGCAGGTAATGTTGTAGCTGGAAACAGATGAATCCACAATGGATTGGAGAGTCAGGCTACACCGCAGGTGGAATGCTGGTGCGGGTCTCTATGGTGGAAGTCTTGAGACAGGAGCTGGAACCTGGAAGACAATCACAGGAGAGAGACAAACAGGAACTAGGTTTGACAACCAAAGCACTGACGCCTTCCTTGCTCAGGCACAGTGTATTTATACCTGCAGCAAGGAAGGGATTGGCTAGGCAATTATGCAGATTAACAATACTGACAACAGATTGGAGGAAATGATCAGCTGACAGAATCCAAGATGGCTGCGCCCATGCAGACACTTGGAGGGAAGTTTGGTTTGTAATCCATGTGGTAATGAAAACAGTAATGGCGGCGCCGGCCACTGGAGACAGGAGACGCCAGGCTGACAAGTGCACATCCAACCACGCGGACACAGCGGAGGCCGCGGCTGACGTAATCGCCACTCTGCATGCAGAAGCTCAGGGACGGCGGCGGAGGCCGCGGGAGACGCCATGCCAGATGTAATAAGGCGTTACTGTGACAGCGTCTCAGAGAGACAGGAGAGGATGCAGGAATGTGAACATTAGGATAACAGATGGGATCCGGTCCTGGAGCGCTGAGCCAGCCTTAGGAGGCATCTGATGGGTAAGAAATGGCGTCCAGATACCCGGATCGTGACAGTGAGAACCTAGGATGCATTGATCATCAAGCAGTATGGTTTAGTATAAAGACAGGGCCAACTTCTGTCACACAAACAAACAAAGGTGTTGGATTTTAGGAAAGCTGACTTTGCAAAAATGGGGAGATGTTTAAGTGATTTATTGGCTGATTGGAGGAACTTAAAAGGAGTGCAGGAGAGGTGGAAAGTGTAATACTAAAGGCAACAGACCTTTGTATCAAAAGATATCGTAAAAAGAAGCCATTGTGGTTAGAGATGAGCGGGTTCGGTTTCTCTGAATCCGAACCCGCCAGAACTTCATGTTTTTTTTCACGGGTCCGAGCGACTCGGATCTTCCCGCCTTGCTCGGTTAACCCGAGCGCGCCCGAACGTCATCATGACGCTGTCGGATTCTCGCGAGGCTCGGATTCTATCGCGAGACTCGGATTCTATATAAGGAGCCGCGCGTCGCCGCCATTTTCACACGTGCATTGAGATTGATAGGGAGAGGACGTGGCTGGCGTCCTCTCCGTTTAGACACTTGATTTACTAATTTTGGGGAGCATTAGGAGTACTCAGTAGTGTACAGTGCAGAGTTTTGCTGATAGTGACCAGTGACCACCACTTTTATTTATAATCCGTTCTCTGCCTGAAAAAAGCGATACACAGCACACAGTGACTCAGTCACATACCATATCTGTGTGCACTGCTCAGGCTCAGGCCAGTGTGCTGCATCATCTATATATATTATATATCTGTCTGACTGCTCAGCTCACACAGCTTATAATTGTGGGGGAGACTGGGGAGCACTACTGCAGTGCCAGTTATAGGTTATAGCAGGAGCCAGGAGTACATAATATTATATTAAAATTAAACAGTGCACACTTTTGCTGCAGGAGTGCCACTGCCAGTGTGACTAGTGACCAGTGACCTGACCACCAGTATATAATATTAGTAGTATACTATCTCTTTATCAACCAGTCTATATTAGCAGCAGACACAGTACAGTGCGGTAGTTCACGGCTGTGGCTACCTCTGTGTCGGCACTCGGCAGCCCGTCCATAATTGTATATACCAGTGACCTAACCGTGGTTTTTTTTTCTTTCTTTATACATACATACTAGTTACGAGTATACTATCTCTTTATCAACCAGTCTATATATTAGCAGCAGACACAGTACAGTGCGGTAGTTCACGGCTGTGGCTACCTCTGTGTCGGCACTCGGCAGCCCGTCCATAATTGTATATACCACCCAACCGTGGTTTTTTTTTCTTTCTTTATACATACATACTAGTTACGAGTATACTATCTCTTTATCAACCAGTCTATATATTAGCAGCAGACACAGTACAGTGCGGTAGTTCACGGCTGTGGCTACCTCTGTGTCGGCACTCGGCAGCCCGTCCATAATTGTATATACCACCTAACCGTGGTTTTTTTTTCTTTCTTTATACATACATACTAGTTACGAGTATACTATCTCTTTATCAACCAGTCTATATATTAGCAGCAGACACAGTACAGTGCGGTAGTTCACGGCTGTGGCTACCTCTGTGTCGGCACTCGGCAGCCCGTCCATAATTGTATATACCACCTAACCGTGGTTTTTTTTTCTTTCTTTATACATACATACTAGTTACGAGTATACTATCTCTTTATCAACCAGTCTATATATTAGCAGCAGACACAGTACAGTGCGGTAGTTCACGGCTGTGGCTACCTCTGTGTCGGCACTCGGCAGCCCGTCCATAATTGTATATACCAGTGACCTAACCGTGGTTTTTTTTTCTTTCTTTATACATACATACTAGTTACGAGTATACTATCTCTTTATCAACCAGTCTATATATTAGCAGCAGACACAGTACAGTGCGGTAGTTCACGGCTGTGGCTACCTCTGTGTCGGCACTCGGCAGCCCGTCCATAATTGTATATACCACCTAACCGTGGTTTTTTTTTCTTTCTTTATACATACATACTAGTTACGAGTATACTATCTCTTTATCAACCAGTCTATATATTAGCAGCAGACACAGTACAGTGCGGTAGTTCACGGCTGTGGCTACCTCTGTGTCGGCACTCGGCAGCCCGTCCATAATTGTATATACCACCTAACCGTGGTTTTTTTTTCTTTCTTTATACATACATACTAGTTACGAGTATACTATCTCTTTATCAACCAGTCTATATATTAGCAGCAGACACAGTACAGTGCGGTAGTTCACGGCTGTGGCTACCTCTGTGTCGGCACTCGGCAGCCCGTCCATAATTGTATATACCACCTAACCGTGGTTTTTTTTTCTTTCTTTATACATACATACTAGTTACGAGTATACTATCTCTTTATCAACCAGTCTATATATTAGCAGCAGACACAGTACAGTGCGGTAGTTCACGGCTGTGGCTACCTCTGTGTCGGCACTCGGCAGCCCGTCCATAATTGTATATACCACCTAACCGTGGTTTTTTTTTCTTTCTTTATACATACATACTAGTTACGAGTATACTATCTCTTTATCAACCAGTCTATATATTAGCAGCAGACACAGTACAGTGCGGTAGTTCACGGCTGTGGCTACCTCTGTGTCGGCACTCGGCAGCCCGTCCATAATTGTATATACCACCTAACCGTGGTTTTTTTTTCTTTCTTTATACATACATACTAGTTACGAGTATACTATCTCTTTATCAACCAGTCTATATATTAGCAGCAGACACAGTACAGTGCGGTAGTTCACGGCTGTGGCTACCTCTGTGTCGGCACTCGGCAGCCCGTCCATAATTGTATATACCACCTAACCGTGGTTTTTTTTTCTTTCTTTATACATACATACTAGTTACGAGTATACTATCTCTTTATCAACCAGTCTATATATTAGCAGCAGACACAGTACAGTGCGGTAGTTCACGGCTGTGGCTACCTCTGTGTCGGCACTCGGCAGCCCGTCCATAATTGTATATACCACCTAACCGTGGTTTTTTTTTCTTTCTTTATACATACATACTAGTTACGAGTATACTATCTCTTTATCAACCAGTCTATATATTAGCAGCAGACACAGTACAGTGCGGTAGTTCACGGCTGTGGCTACCTCTGTGTCGGCACTCGGCAGCCCGTCCATAATTGTATATACCACCTAACCGTGGTTTTTTTTTCTTTCTTTATACATACATACTAGTTACGAGTATACTATCTCTTTATCAACCAGTCTATATATTAGCAGCAGACACAGTACAGTGCGGTAGTTCACGGCTGTGGCTACCTCTGTGTCGGCACTCGGCAGCCCGTCCATAATTGTATATACCACCTAACCGTGGTTTTTTTTTCTTTCTTTATACATACATACTAGTTACGAGTATACTATCTCTTTATCAACCAGTCTATATATTAGCAGCAGACACAGTACAGTGCGGTAGTTCACGGCTGTGGCTACCTCTGTGTCGGCACTCGGCAGCCCGTCCATAATTGTATACTAGTATCCAATCCATCCATCTCCATTGTTTACCTGAGGTGCCTTTTAGTTGTGCCTATTAAAATATGGAGAACAAAAATGTTGAGGTTCCAAAATTAGGGAAAGATCAAGATCCACTTCCACCTCGTGCTGAAGCTGCTGCCACTAGTCATGGCCGAGACGATGAAATGCCAGCAACGTCGTCTGCCAAGGCCGATGCCCAATGGCATAGTACAGAGCATGTCAAAACCAAAACACCAAATATCAGTAAAAAAAGGACTCCAAAACCTAAAATAAAATTGTCGGAGGAGAAGCGTAAACTTGCCAATATGCCATTTACCACACGGAGTGGCAAGGAACGGCTGAGGCCCTGGCCTATGTTCATGGCTAGTGGTTCAGCTTCACATGAGGATGGAAGCACTCAGCCTCTCGCTAGAAAACTGAAAAGACTCAAGCTGGCAAAAGCACCGCAAAGAACTGTGCGTTCTTTGAAATCCCAAATCCACAAGGAGAGTCCAATTGTGTCGGTTGCGATGCCTGACCTTCCCAACACTGGACGTGAAGAGCATGCGCCTTCCACCATTTGCACGCCCCCTGCAAGTGCTGGAAGGAGCACCCGCAGTCCAGTTCCTGATAGTCAGATTGAAGATGTCAGTGTTGAAGTACACCAGGATGAGGAGGATATGGGTGTTGCTGGCGCTGGGGAGGAAATTGACCAGGAGGATTCTGATGGTGAGGTGGTTTGTTTAAGTCAGGCACCCGGGGAGACACCTGTTGTCCGTGGGAGGAATATGGCCGTTGACATGCCAGGTGAAAATACCAAAAAAATCAGCTCTTCGGTGTGGAGGTATTTCACCAGAAATGCGGACAACAGGTGTCAAGCCGTGTGTTCCCTTTGTCAAGCTGTAATAAGTAGGGGTAAGGACGTTAACCACCTCGGAACATCCTCCCTTATACGTCACCTGCAGCGCATTCATAATAAGTCAGTGACAAGTTCAAAAACTTTGGGTGACAGCGGAAGCAGTCCACTGACCAGTAAATCCCTTCCTCTTGTAACCAAGCTCACGCAAACCACCCCACCAACTCCCTCAGTGTCAATTTCCTCCTTCCCCAGGAATGCCAATAGTCCTGCAGGCCATGTCACTGGCAAGTCTGACGAGTCCTCTCCTGCCTGGGATTCCTCCGATGCATCCTTGCGTGTAACGCCTACTGCTGCTGGCGCTGCTGTTGTTGCCGCTGGGAGTCGATGGTCATCCCAGAGGGGAAGTCGTAAGCCCACTTGTACTACTTCCAGTAAGCAATTGACTGTTCAACAGTCCTTTGCGAGGAAGATGAAATATCACAGCAGTCATCCTACTGCAAAGCGGATAACTGAGTCCTTGACAACTATGTTGGTGTTAGACGTGCGTCCGGTATCCGCCGTTAGTTCACAGGGAACTAGACAATTTATTGAGGCAGTGTGCCCCCGTTACCAAATACCATCTAGGTTCCACTTCTCTAGGCAGGCGATACCGAGAATGTACACGGACGTCAGAAAAAGACTCACCAGTCTCCTAAAAAATGCAGTTGTACCCAATGTCCACTTAACCACGGACATGTGGACAAGTGGAGCAGGGCAGGGTCAGGACTATATGACTGTGACAGCCCACTGGGTAGATGTATGGACTCCCGCCGCAAGAACAGCAGCGGCGGCACCAGTAGCAGCATCTCGCAAACGCCAACTCTTTCCTAGGCAGGCTACGCTTTGTATCACCGCTTTCCAGAATACGCACACAGCTGAAAACCTCTTACGGCAACTGAGGAAGATCATCGCGGAATGGCTTACCCCAATTGGACTCTCCTGTGGATTTGTGGCATCGGACAACGCCAGCAATATTGTGTGTGCATTAAATATGGGCAAATTCCAGCACGTCCCATGTTTTGCACATACCTTGAATTTGGTGGTGCAGAATTTTTTAAAAAACGACAGGGGCGTGCAAGAGATGCTGTCGGTGGCCAGAAAAATTGCGGGACACTTTCGGCGTACAGGCACCACGTACAGAAGACTGGAGCACCACCAAAAACTACTGAACCTGCCCTGCCATCATCTGAAGCAAGAAGTGGTAACGAGGTGGAATTCAACCCTCTATATGCTTCAGAGGTTGGAGGAGCAGCAAAAGGCCATTCAAGCCTATACAATTGAGCACGATATAGGAGATGGAATGCACCTGTCTCAAGTGCAGTGGAGAATGATTTCAACGTTGTGCAAGGTTCTGATGCCCTTTGAACTTGCCACACGTGAAGTC
Source organism: Pseudophryne corroboree (assembly GCF_028390025.1). NCBI lineage: Eukaryota > Metazoa > Chordata > Amphibia > Anura > Myobatrachidae > Pseudophryne > Pseudophryne corroboree. Next base: position 58,494,929 of record NC_086444.1, on the reverse strand, counting down.
AGTTCAGACACTGCCAGCCTGAGTCAGGTCATTCCCCTCATCAGGCTTTTGCAGAAGAAGCTGGAGGCATTGAAGAAGGAGCTAAAAGGGAGCGATTCCGCTAGGCATGTGGGACTTGTGGATGCAGCCCTTAATTCGCTTAACAAGGATTCACGGGTGGTCAATCTGTTGAAATCAGAGCACTACATTTTGGCCACCGTGCTCGATCCTAGATTTAAAGCCTACCTTGGATCTCTCTTTCCGGCAGACACAGGTCTGCTGGGGTTGAAAGACCTGCTGGTGACAAAATTGTCAAGCCAAGCGGAACGCGACCTGTCAACATCTCCTCCTTCACATTCTCCCGCAACTGGGGGTGCGAGGAAAAGGCTCAGAATTCCGAGCCCACCCGCTGGCGGTGATGCAGGGCAGTCTGGAGCGACTGCTGATGCTGACATCTGGTCCGGACTGAAGGACCTGACAACGATTACGGACATGTCGTCTACTGTCACTGCATATGATTCTCTCAACATTGATAGAATGGTGGAGGATTATATGAGTGACCGCATCCAAGTAGGCACGTCACACAGTCCGTACTTATACTGGCAGGAAAAAGAGGCAATTTGGAGGCCCTTGCACAAACTGGCTTTATTCTACCTAAGTTGCCCTCCCACAAGTGTGTACTCCGAAAGAGTGTTTAGTGCCGCCGCTCACCTTGTCAGCAATCGGCGTACGAGGTTACATCCAGAAAATGTGGAGAAGATGATGTTCATTAAAATGAATTATAATCAATTCCTCCGCGGAGACATTGACCAGCAGCAATTGCCTCCACAAAGTACACAGGGAGCTGAGATGGTGGATTCCAGTGGGGACGAATTGATAATCTGTGAGGAGGGGGATGTACACGGTGATATATCGGAGGGTGAAGATGAGGTGGACATCTTGCCTCTGTAGAGCCAGTTTGTGCAAGGAGAGATTAATTGCTTCTTTTTTGGGGGGGGTCCAAACCAACCCGTCATATCAGTCACAGTCGTGTGGCAGACCCTGTCACTGAAATGATGGGTTGGTTAAAGTGTGCATGTCCTGTTTTGTTTATACAACATAAGGGTGGGTGGGAGGGCCCAAGGACAATTCCATCTTGCACCTCTTTTTTCTTTTCTTTTTCTTTGCATCATGTGCTGATTGGGGAGGGTTTTTTTGGAAGGGACATCCTGCGTGACACTGCAGTGCCACTCCTAGATGGGCCCGGTGTTTGTGACGGCCACTAGGGTCGCTAATCTTACTCACACAGTCAGCTACCTCATTGCGCCTCTTTTTTTCTTTGCGTCATGTGCTGTTTGGGGAGGGTTTTTTGGAAGGGACATCCTGCGTGACACTGCAGTGCCACTCCTAGATGGGCCCGGTGTTTGTGTCGGCCACTAGGGTCGCTAATCTTACTCACACAGCTACCTCATTGCGCCTCTTTTTTTCTTTGCGTCATGTGCTGTTTGGGGAGGGTTTTTTGGAAGGGCCATCCTGCGTGACACTGCAGTGCCACTCCTAGATGGGCCCGGTGTTTGTGTCGGCCACTAGGGTCGCTAATCTTACTCACACAGCTACCTCATTGCGCCTCTTTTTTTCTTTGCGTCATGTGCTGTTTGGGGAGGGTTTTTTGGAAGGGACATCCTGCGTGACACTGCAGTGCCACTCCTAGATGGGCCCGGTGTTTGTGTCGGCCACTAGGGTCGCTTATCTTACTCACACAGCGACCTCGGTGCAAATTTTAGGACTAAAAATAATATTGTGAGGTGTGAGGTATTCAGAATAGACTGAAAATGAGTGTAAATTATGGTTTTTGAGGTTAATAATACTTTGGGATCAAAATGACCCCCAAATTCTATGATTTAAGCTGTTTTTTAGTGTTTTTGGAAAAAAACACCCGAATCCAAAACACACCCGAATCCGACAAAAAAAATTCGGTGAGGTTTTGCCAAAACGCGTTCGAACCCAAAACACGGCCGCGGAACCGAACCCAAAACCAAAACACAAAACCCGAAAAATTTCAGGCGCTCATCTCTAATTGTGGTTCACAAAAGGAGTATCAACTAGTGTGAACGCAAAATAGATGGCCTTTAGGAAATATAAACGGTCTCTAAATAATAATTACAAAGAGGTGTATCTTGTCAGAAGGAAGGATACTAACAGTGGCGGATACTGCCACGGGCAAGCAGGACTTTTGCCCGGGGCGCCGCCTTCCGGAGGGTGCCGCACCATGGCAAGATCCGCCACTGTGCAGTGTGCCCCCAGCAGTGCCACCCCGCTGTGAGAAGGGAACCAGACACTACGCGTCTAGTTTCCCTTCGTGGCGCTGGTCCCCCCCTGTGAAGGGAATCAGACGCTAAGCGTCTATTTTCCCTTCATGAAGAGGACCTTTGCTGTGCGGTGCGCGATGACGTCATCGCGCACTGCACAGCATTGTGGCACAGACGCTAGGGGTCATAATTGACCTCTAGTGCCTATGCTGTGCTATGGGAGAGACGTCATGACTGACGTCTCTCCCATAGATCCGAGGAGAAGAGCGGCGCCGGCGGAGGTCTGCAGGTCTGGAATCAGGAGCGGGCTATAGTAAGTATACTTTGTTTTTGTTTTTTCTTTCCTTTCAGCGGCACTACAAATGGGGGCGTGACTGACCACGCCCCCGTATTAAGCCACGCCCCTATCTTTTGCCCGGGGCGCCACAAGGGCAAGAACCGGCCCTGGATACTAAGAAGGTGATCAGACATGCAAAGGCAGAAGCTGAGGAGAAAATGGCACAGTCAGTAGTTAAAGTGGGAAAAACATTTTTTACGTATATAAAGTGCATCCGGAAAGTATTCACAGCGCTTTACTTTTTCCACATTTTATTATGTTACAGACTTATTTCAAAATGGAATAAATTCATTTTTCCCCTCAAAATTCTACACACAATGGGGGTCATTCCGAGTTGATCGCAGCTGTGCTAAATGTAGCACAGGTACGATCATGAACTCAGACATGTGGGGGGATGCCCAGCACAGGGCAAGTCCGCCCTGCATGTCAGTGCTGCCCCCCCCTAGGGCAGAAGTGCAAAGGCATCGCACAGCGTCGATGCCTTTGCACTTCAAGAGTAGCTCCCGACCAGAGCAGCTTTCGCGTGCTGCTGGCCGGGAGCTGCTCTTCGCTCCCTGGCCCGCAGAGGCTGCGTGTGACGTCACGCAGCAGCTGCGGGCCACTCCCCACACAGTTCGGCCACGCCTGCGTTGGCCGGACCGCGCCCACGAATATGATTTTTGAATATGATGCCACAAGCTTGGCACACCTGTCTTTGGGCAGTTTCGCTTATTCCTCTTTGCAACACCTCTCAAGCTACATCAGGTTAGATGGGAAGCATCGGAGCACAGCCATTTTCAGATCTCTCCAGAGATGTTCAATCGGGTTCAAGTCTGGGCTCTGGCTGGGCCACTCAAGGACATTCACAGAGTTGTCCTAAAGCCACTCCTTTGATATCTTGGCTGTGTGCTTAAGGTCGTTGTCCTGCTGAAAGATGAACCATCACCCCAGTCTGAAGTCAAGAGCCCTCTGGAGCAGGTTTTCATCCAGGATGTCTCTGTACATTGCTGCATTCATCTTTCCCTGTATCCTGACTAGTCTCCCAATTCCTGCCGCTGAAAAACATCCCCACAACATGATGCTGCCACCACCATGCTTCACTGTAGGGATGGTGCATGGTTTCCTCCAAACATGATGCCTGGCATTCACGCCAAAGAGTTCAATCTTGGGCCCTCATTCCGAGTTGTTCGCTCGCTAGCTGCTTTTAGCAGCATTGCACACGCTAGGCCGCCGCCCTCTGGGAGTGTATCTTAGCTTAGCAGAATAGCGAACGAAAACTTAGCAAAACTGATACTAAATCATTCTTAGCAGTTTCTGAGTAGATCTGGACCTACTCACAGATTGCGATCAGCTCAGTCCGTTTAGTTCCTGGTTTGACGTCACAAAAACAAATGATTGATGATCTAGATAGACTTGTAAAATGGCCAACAATGTGGCAACTACAGTTTAATACTAACAATGCAAAATCATGCACTTGGGTCTCAAAAACCCAAAGGCTAAATATAGTACCAAAGGTACTATACTGGAAACTACTGAGGAGGAAAGGGATTTAAGAATAAGTGATGTAAAGGCAAGTAAGCAATGAGGAAGGCTAGTCAGATGATTGGTTGCAAAGGGAGAGGAATCAGCAGCAGAAAGAAGTAATAATGCCACTGTACAGGTCATTGGTACGGCCTCATCTGGAATACTGTGTCCAGTTCTGGAAACCCATCAGAGGTGGTAGAAGCCAGGACAGTAGAGCATTTTAAACATGCATGGGATAGGCATATGAATATCCTTACAAAGAAATAAGGATCAAATAAGGTTTGAGATTACCTAAAGGATAAAAAAGAGGCAGACTAGATGGGACAAGTTCTTATTATCTGCAGTCAAATTCTATGTTAAGTTATTTCATGGTCAATGAGTTTTTTTGATGGTTGTTTTGCTTAATAATACAATCTTCATCAGGATGGGAACTGATCACTCTCCTGTATATGGCACTGGAAATGGTCACTTCCTCACCTCCTATAGGCAGCTGTGTAGTAAAAATGGTGTGCCTTAATGTGGCTCAATAAGTATTTTTAAAAATACTTTTGCTATTGGAGCTAACAATAATATACTGCAATTCTATGTGTATGTAGCAAATAAAATAGGGTTTTTTGTCATAATTTTGAGCAAAACATTTATGGGACCCCCATTTTCTGCAAGTCTTTAACACCAGAATATATGCATTGCAGTTAAACGTACTCACCTCCCAACTACAGAGGGAATCATCTATAGGGGGCTGGCCTATGAGCCACACCCAACTAGGGGGGAGATGTACTAAGCCTTGGAGACAGATAACGTGGATAGAGCTACCAGCCAATCAGCTCCTACCTGCCATGTAACAGTCTGTGCTTGAAAAATGACAGTTAGTAGCTGATTGGTTGGTAGGTTATCTCTCTACTTTATCTCTCTACACGACTTAGTACATTTGCTCCTAAGCCTTTCATAGCCATAATTTAAAGCTAGCATGTTAGCACTAGGCAAAATATTTTCTAATTTGCTTAATAAGTCTTTTCAGATGTAAGTCACATGCTACTAATCTTAACTCCATTTAAAACTTATTTTAAGTCACGTGACGTACTTTGAGAATACCTTGCGTTATAAGTTAAATAAAAATAAAAATGCAAGAAAATTTTAATTGTGCTAAGTGGTTTTTTTCTTGTGTTGTCAGGAAAATTGACTTTATAATAATAAAATGAAAACAACTGAAAAACTTTTTTAGATGCTACTTCACAATTTTTATAGAAGACATCTCAATGTAATTTTTTCACATAATTAGACAACGGATAGAGGGTTTATCTAGTTTCAAAAATTGAGAAAATATAGGAAAAAAACTATTTTACAGGAATTTGTCCAGTACACTTTTTGAAGAATATTTTGTAATTCTTATGCCAACATATCTTCGCTCCTGTTTTGCTCCATCTTACTTATCTTATAGAATTACCACCAAATAGGTTGGCATATATATGGTAATGTTTTGCAAGATGAATACACAAATTAGACCATAGGATTTCCAGTTGTACTTAAGCTCCGTTTTAAAGCATAATATACTGCTCTGTGCAGGGCTGGCTCGGGCTCCAGACATGTTCCAATAGAGCGGCCGCGCAGGGCACCACCCTTAATGGGCGCCGCACGCTGGCGCCGCCATATTGGAGCCTGGAGCCTGGTCCTGTCTGTGTGCGCCTCCAGTAGCATCCGCCCGTCCCGGCCTGCATCCGAGTCCCAGCAGTTAGTGGCTGCCTCTGTGTGTTACGATGAGGGAGTGCTGTGGGCGGGACTATGGTAAACTACTCAGTGTGCGCTATGCGCGCTGTGCGGCGCCGGCCTCTGACATTAGACGCCAGCGCCGCACAGCGTGCATAGCGCGCACTGAGTAGTTTAGCTTTAGTCCGCCCGTGGCCCACAGCAGTCCCCCTCCCTCATCGCCGACTCACCGCCGCCGGAACAGCAGATACTGTGGCGGCATATCTGGCACTGTGGGGGCATTTATGTATCTGACACTGTGGGAGCATTTATGTACAGTATCTGGCACTGTGGGAGCATTTATGTATCTGGCACTATGGGAGCATTTATGTATCTGGCACTGTGGGGGCATTTATGTATCTGGCACTGTGGGAGCATTTATGTATCTGGCACTGTAGGGGCATTTATTGTATCTGGCACTGTGGGGGCATTTATGTATCTGGCACTGTGGGGGCATTTATGTATCTGGCACTGTAGGGGCATTTATTGTATCTGGCACTGTGGGGGCATTTATGTATCTGGCACTGTGGGGGCATTTATGTATCTGGCACTGTAGGGGCATTTATTGTATCTGGCACTGTGGGAGCATTTATGTATCCGGCACTGTAGGGGCATTTATTGTATCTGGCACTGTGGGGGCATTTATGTATCTGGCACTGTGGGGGCATTTATGTATCTGGCACTGTAGGGGCATTTATGTATCTGGCACTGTGGGGGCATTTATGTATTTGGCACTGTGGGGGCATTTATGTATCTGGCACTGTGGGAGCATTTATGTATCTGGCACTGTAGGGGCATTTATGTATCTGGCACTGTGGGGGCATTTATGTATTTGGTACTGTGGGGGCATTTATGTATCTGGCACTGTGGGAGCATTTATGTATCTGGCACTGTAGGGGCATTTATGCATCTGGCACTGTGGGGGCATTTATGCATCTGGCACTGTGGGGGCATTTATGTATCTGGCAATGTGGGGGCATTTATGTTAGTGATGAGCGGGTTCGGTTCCTCGGAATCCGAACCCCCCCGAACTTCAGCCTTTTTACACGGATCCGAGGCAGACTCGGATCTTCCCGCCTTGCTCGGCTAACCCGAGCGCGCCCGAACGTCATCATCCCGCTGTCGGATTCTCGCGAGGCTCGGATTCTATCGCGAGACTCGGATTCTATATAAGGAGCCGCGCGTCGCCGCCATTTTCACACGTGCATTGAGATTCATAGGGAGAGGACGTGGCTGGCGTCCTCTCCATTTAGATTAGAAGAGAGAGAGTGAGAGTGAGACACTTGATTTACTGGAGCTTAGGAGTACTCAGAGAGAGCAGAGTTTACTAGTGACTGACAAGTGACCACCAGTGCAGTTTTATTATATTATTATTTAATATAATCCGTTCTCTGCCTGAAAAAAACGATACACAGTGACACAGTAACAGTATACCATATCTGTGCTCAGCCTCAGTGTGCTGCATCATCTATGTATATCTGACTGTGCTGAGTGCTCAGTGCTCACACAGCTTAATTGTGGGGGAGACTGGGGAGCAGTAGCAGGAGTACATATTATTTAACAGTGCACACTTTTGCTGCCAGAGTGCCACTGCCAGTGTGACTGACCAGTGACCACTGTCTGACCACCAGTATATTGTGATTGTCTGCCTGAAAAAGTTAAACACTCGTCGTGTGGTGTTTTTATTCTATAAACGCATTCTGCTGACAGTGTCCAGCAGGTCCGTCATTAATTATATAATATATACCTGTCCGGCTGCAGTAGTGATATATATATATATTTTTTATATCATTATCATCCAGTCTATATTAGCAGCAGACGCAGTACGGTAGTCCACGGCTGTAGCTACCTCTGTGTCGGTAGTCGCTCGTCCATCCATAATTGTATACCACCTACCTGTGGTGTTTTTTTTTTTTTTCTATCTTCTTGATACTAGTAGCTTACTTTAGGAGTCTGCAGTGCTGACAGTGTCCAGCAGGTCCGTCATTATAATATATACCTGTCCGGCTGCAGTAGTGATATATATATATTTTTTATATCATTATCATCCAGTCTATATTAGCAGCAGACGCAGTACGGTAGTCCACGGCTGTAGCTACCTCTGTGTCGGCAGTCGCTCGTCCATCCATAATTGTATACCACCTACCTGTGGTGTTTTTTTTTCTTCTATCTTCTTGATACTACTAGTAGCTTACTTTAGGAGTCTGCAGTGCTGCTGACAGTGTCCAGCAGGTCCGTCATTATATAATATATACCTGTCCGGCTGCAGTAGTGATATATATATATATTTTATATCATTATCATCCAGTCTATATTAGCAGCAGACGCAGTACGGTAGTCCACGGCTGTAGCTACCTCTGTGTCGGCAGTCGCTCGTCCATCCATAATTGTATACCACCTACCTGTGGTGTTTTTTTTTTTCTATCTTCTTGATACTACTATTAGCTTACTTTAGGAGTCTGCAGTGCTGCTGACAGTGTCCAGCAGGTCCGTCATTTTATAATATATACCTGTCCGGCTGCAGTAGTGATATATATATATTTTTTATATCATTATCATCCAGTCTATATTAGCAGCAGACGCAGTACGGTAGTCCACGGCTGTAGCTACCTTTGTGTCGGCAGTCGCTCGTCCATCCATAATTGTATACCACCTACCTGTGGTGTTTTTTTTTTCTTTCTATCTTCTTGATACTAGTAGCTTACTTTAGGAGTCTGCAGTGCTGACAGTGTCCAGCAGGTCCATCATTATAATATATACCTGTCCGGCTGCAGTAGTGATATATATATATTTTTTATATCATTATCATCCAGTCTATATTAGCAGCAGACGCAGTACGGTAGTCCACGGCTGTAGCTACCTCTGTGTCGGCAGTCGCTCGTCCATCCATAATTGTATACCACCTACCTGTGGTGTTTTTTTTTTTCTATCTTCTTGATACTACTAGTAGCTTACTTTAGGAGTCTGCAGTGCTGCTGACAGTGTCCAGCAGGTCCGTCATTATATAATATATACCTGTCCGGCTGCAGTAGTGATATATATATATTTTTTATATCATTATCATCCAGTCTATATTAGCAGCAGACGCAGTACGGTAGTCCACGGCTGTAGCTACCTCTGTGCCGGCAGTCGCTCGTCCATCCATAATTGTATACCACCTACCTGTGGTTATTTTTTTTTTCTATCTTCTTGATACTACTAGTAGCTTACTTTAGGAGTCTGCAGTGCTGACAGTGTCCAGCAGGTCCGTCATTATATAATATATACCTGTCCGGCTGCAGTAGTGATATATATATATTTTTTATATCATTATCATCCAGTCTATATTAGCAGCAGACGCAGTACGGTAGTCCACGGCTGTAGCTACCTCTGTGTCGGCAGTCGCTCGTCCATCCATAAGTATACTAGTATCCATCCATCTCCATTGTTTACCTGAGGTGCCTTTTAGTTGTGCCTATTAAAATATGGAGAACAAAAATGTTGAGGTTCCAAAAATAGGGAAAGATCAAGATCGACTTCCACCTCGTGCTGAAGCTGCTGCCACTAGTCATGGCCGAGACGATGAAATGCCAGCAACGTCGTCTGCCAAGGCCGATGCCCAATGTCATAGTACAGAGCATGTAAAATCCAAAACACCAAATATCAGTAAAAAAAGGACTCCAAAATCTAAAATAAAATTGTCGGAGGAGAAGCGTAAACTTGCCAATATGCCATTTACCACACGGAGTGGCAAGGAACGGCTGAGGCCCTGGCCTATGTTCATGGCTAGTGGTTCAGCTTCACATGAGGATGGAAGCACTCAGCCTCTCGCTAGAAAAATGAAAAGACTCAAGCTGGCAAAAGCACAGCAAAGAACTGTGCGTTCTTCGAAATCACAAATCCACAAGGAGAGTCCAATTGTGTCGTTTGCGATGCCTGACCTTCCCAACACTGGACGTGAAGAGCATGCGCCTTCCACCATTTGCACGCCCCCTGCAAGTGCTGGAAGGAGCACCCGCAGTCCAGTTCCTGATAGTCAGATTGAAGATGTCAGTGTTGAAGTACACCAGGATGAGGAGGATATGGGTGTTGCTGGCGCTGGGGAGGAAATTGACCAGGAGGATTCTGATGGTGAGGTGGTTTGTTTAAGTCAGGCACCCGGGGAGACAACTGTTGTCCGTGGGAGGAATAGGGCCATTGACATGCCTGGTGAAAATACCAATAAAATCAGCTCTTCGGTGTGGAAGTATTTCAACAGAAATGCGGACAACATTTGTCAAGCCGTGTGTTGCCTTTGTCAAGCTGTAATAAGTAGGGGTAAGGACGTTAACCACCTCGGAACATCCTCCCTTATACGTCACCTGCAGCGCATTCATCATAAGTCAGTGACAAGTTCAAAAACTTTGGGCGACAGCGGAAGCAGTCCACTGACCAGTAAATCCCTTCCTCTTGTAACCAAGCTCACGCAAACCACCCCACCAACTCCCTCAGTGTCAATTTCCTCCTTCCCCAGGAATGCCAATAGTCCTGCAGGCCATGTCACTGGCAATTCTGACGAGTCCTCTCCTGCCTGGGATTCCTCCGATGCATCCTTGCGTGTAACGCCTACTGCTGCTGGCGCTGCTGTTGTTGCTGCTGGGAGTCGATGGTCATCCCAGAGGGGAAGTCGTACTCGTAAGACCACTTTTACTACTTCCACCAAGCAATTGACTGTCCAACAGTCCTTTGCGAGGAAGATGAAATATCACAGCAGTCATCCTGCTGCAAAGCGGATAACTGAGGCCTTGGCATCCTGGGCGGTGAGAAACGTGGTTCCGGTATCCATCATTACTGCAGAGCCAACTAGAGACTTGTTGGAGGTACTGTGTCCCCGGTACCAAATACCATCTAGGTTCCATTTCTCTAGGCAGGCGATACCGAAAATGTACACAGACCTCAGAAAAAGACTCACCAGTGTCCTAAAAAATGCAGTTGTACCCAATGTCCACTTAACCACGGACATGTGGACAAGTGGAGCAGGGCAGGCTCAGGACTATATGACTGTGACAGCCCACTGGGTAGATGTATGGACTCCCGCCACAAGAACAGCAGCGGCGGCACCAGAAGCAGCATCTCGCAAACGCCAACTCTTTCCTAGGCAGGCTACGCTTTGTATCACCGCTTTCCAGAATACGCACACAGCTAAAAACCTCTTACGGCAACTGAGGAAGATCATCGCAGAATGGCTTACCCCAATTGGACTCTCCTGTGGATTTGTGGCATCGGACAACGCCAGCAATATTGTGTGTGCATTAAATCTGGGCAAATTCCAGCACGTCCCATGTTTTGCACATACCTTGAATTTGGTGGTGCAGAATTATTTAAAAAACGAGAGGGGCGTGCAAGAGATGCTGTCGGTGGCCAGAAGAATTGCGGGACACTTTCGGCGTACAGGCACCACGTACAGAAGACTGGAGCACCACCAAAAACGCCTGAACCTGCCCTGCCATCATCTGAAGCAAGAAGTGGTAACGAGGTGGAATTCAACCCTCTATATGCTTCAGAGGTTGGAGGAGCAGCAAAAGGCCATTCAAGCCTATACAACTGAGCACGATATAGGAGGTGGAATGCACCTGTCTCAAGCGCAGTGGAGAATAATTTCAACGTTGTGCAAGGTTCTGCAACCTTTTGAACTTGCCACACGTGAAGTCAGTTCAGACACTGCCAGCCTGAGTCAGGTCATTCCCCTCATCAGGCTTTTGCAGAAGAAGCTGGAGACATTGAAGGAGGAGCTAACACAGAGCGATTCCGCTAGGCATGTGGGACTTGTGGATGGAGCCCTTAATTCGCTTAACAAGGATTCACGGGTGGTCAATCTGTTGAAATCAGAGCACTACATTTTGGCCACCGTGCTCGATCCTAGATTTAAAACCTACCTTGGATCTCTCTTTACGGCAGACACAAGTCTGCTGGGGTTCAAAGAACTGCTGGTGACAAAATTGTCAAGTCAAGTGGAACGCGACCTGTCAACATCTCCTCCTTCACATTCTCCCGCAACTGGGGGTGCGAGGAAAAGGCTCAGAATTCCGAGCCCACCCGCTGGCGGTGATGCAGGGCAGTCTGGAGCGACTGCTGATGCTGACATCTGGTCCGGACTGAAGGACCTGACAACGATTACGGACATGTCGTCTACTGTCACTGCATATGATTCTCTCCCCATTGAAAGAATGGTGGAGGATTATATGAGTGACCGCATCCAAGTAGGCACGTCAGACAGTCCGTACTTATACTGGCAGGAAAAAGAGGCAATTTGGAGGTCCTTGCACAAACTGGCTTTATTCTACCTAAGTTGCCCTCCCACAAGTGTGTACTCCGAAAGAGTGTTTAGTGCCGCCGCTCACCTTGTCAGCAATCGGCGTACGAGGTTACATCCAGAAAATGTGGAGAAGATGATGTTCATTAAAATGAATTATAATCAATTCCTCCGTGGAGACATTCACCAGCAGCAATTGCCTCCACAAAGTACACAGGGAGCTGAGATGGTGGATTCCAGTGGGGACGAATTGATAATCTGTGAGGAGGGGGATGTACACGGTGATATATCGGAGGATGATGATGAGGTGGACATCTTGCCTCTGTAGAGCCAGTTTGTGCAAGGAGAGATTAATTGCTTCTTTTTTGGTGGGGGTCCAAACCAACCCGTCATTTCAGTCACAGTCGTGTGGCAGACCCTGTCACTGAAATGATGGGTTGGTTAAAGTGTGCATGTCCTGTTTATACAACATAAGGGTGGGTGGGAGGGCCCTAGGACAATTCCATCTTGCACCTCTTTTTCTTTCATTTTTCTTTGCGTCATGTGCTGTTTGGGGGGTGTTTTTTGGAAGGGCCATCCTGCGTGACACTGCAGTGCCACTCCTAGATGGGCCAGGTGTTTGTGTCGGCCACTAGGGTCGCTTAGCTTAGTCACACAGCTACCTCATTGCGCCTCTTTTTTTTCTTCTTTGCGTCATGTGCTGTTTGGGGAGTGTTTTTTGGAAGGGCCATCCTGCGTGACACTGCAGTGCCACTCCTAGATGGGCCAGGTGTTTGTGTCGGCCACTTGGGTCGCTTATCTTAGTCACACAGCTACCTCATTGCGCCTCTTTTTTTTCTTCTTTGCGTCATGTGCTGTTTGGGGAGTGTTTTTTGGAAGGGCCATCCTGCGTGACACTGCAGTGCCACTCCTAGATGGGCCAGGTGTTTGTGTCGGCCACTTGGGTCGCTTATCTTACTCACACAGCTACCTCATTGCGCCTCTTTTTTTTCTTCTTTGCGTCATGTGGTGTTTGGGGAGTGTTTTTTGGAAGGGCCATCCTGCGTGACACTGCAGTGCCACTCCTAGATGGGCCAGGTGTTTGTGTCGGCCACTTGGGTCGCTTATCTTACTCACACAGCTACCTAATTGCGCCTCTTTTTTTCTTTGCGTAATGTGCTGTTTGGGGAGTGTTTTTTGGAAGGGCCATCCTGCGTGACACTGCAGTGCCACTCCTAGATGGGCCAGGTGTTTGTGTCGGCCACTTGGGTCGCTTATCTTACTCACACAGCTACCTCATTGCGCCTCTTTTTTTCTTTGCGTCATGTGCTGTTTGGGGAGTGTTTTTTGGAAGGGACATCCTGCGTGACACTGCAGTGCCACTCCTAGATGGGCCAGGTGTTTGTGTCGGCCACTTGGGTCGCTGAGCTTAGTCATCCTGCGACCTCGGTGCAAATTTTAGGACTAAAAATAATATTGTGAGGTGTGAGGTGTTCAGAATAGACTGAAAATGAGTGGAAATAATGGTTATTGAGGTTAATAATACTTTGGGATCAAAATGACCCCCAAATTCTATGATTTAAGCTGTTTTTTAGGGTTTTTTGAAGAAAAAAAAACCGAATCCAAAACACACCCGAATCCGACAAAAAAAATTCGGAGAGGTTTTGCCAAAACGCGTTCGAACCCAAAACACGGCCGCGGAACCGAACCCAAAACCAAAACACAAAACCCGAAAAATTTCCGGTGCTCATCACTAATTTATGTACCTGGCACTGTGGGGGCATTTATGTACAGTATCTGGCACTGTGGGAGCATTTATGTATCTGGCACTGTGGGGGCATTTATGTATCTGGCACTGTGGGGGCATTTATGTACAGTATCTGGCACTGTGGGGGCATTTATGTATCTGGCACTGTGGGGGCATTTATGTATCTGGCACTGTGGGGGCCTTTATGTACAGTATCTGGCACTGTGGGGGCATTTATGTATCTGCACTATGGGGGCATTTATGCATCTGGCACTGTGGGAGCACTTATGTATCTGGCACTGTAGGGGCATTTATGTATCTGGCACTGTGGGGGCATTTATGTACAGTATCTGGCACTGTGGGAGCACTTATGTATCTGGCACTGTGGGAGCATTTATGTATCTGGCACTGTGGGAGCATTTATGTATCTGGCACTGTGGGGGCATTTATGTATCTGGCACTGTGGGGGCATTTATGTATCTGGCACTGTGGGGGCATTTATGCATCTGGCACTGTGGGGGCATTTATGTATCTGGCACTGTGGGGGCATTTATGTATCTGGCACTGTGGGGGCATTTATGTATCTGGCACTGTGGGGGCATTTATGTACAGTATCTGGCAATGTGGGGGCATTTATGTATCTGCACTGTGGGGGCATTTATGCATCTGGCACTGTGGGAGCATTTATGCATCTGGCACTGTAGGGGCATTTATGTATCTGGCACTGTGGGGGCATTTATGTATCTGGCACTGTGGGGGCATTTATGTATCTGGCACTGTGGGGGCATTTATGCATCTGGCACTGTGGGAGCATTTATGTATCTGGCACTGTGGAAGCATTTATGTATCTGGCACTGTAGGGGCATTTATGTATCTGGCACTGTGGGGGCATTTATGTATCTGGCACTGTGGGGGCATTTATGCATCTGGCACTGTGGGAGCATTTATGTATCTGGCACTGTAGGGGCATTTATTTATCTGGCACTGTGGGGGCATTTATGTATCTGGCACTGTGGGAGCATTTATGTATCTGGCACTGTGGGGGCATTTATGTATCTGGCACTGTAGGGGCATTTATGTATCTGGCACTGTGGGGGCATTTATGTATCTGGCACTGTGGGGGCATTTATGTATCTGGCACTGTGGGAGCATTTATGTATCTGGCACTGTGGGGGCATTTATGTATCTGGCACTGTGGGTGCATTTATGTATCTGGCACTGTAGGGGCATTTATGTATCTGGCACTGTGGGGGCATTTATGTATTTGGCACTGTGGGGGCATTTATGTATCTGGCACTGTGGGAGCATTTATGTATCTGGCACTGTAGGGGCATTTATGTATCTGGCACTGTGGGGGCATTTATGTATTTGGCACTGTGGGGGCATTTATGTATCTGGCACTGTGGGAGCATTTATGTATCTGGCACTGTAGGGGCATTTATGCATCTGGCACTGTGGGGGCATTTATGTATCTGGCACTGTGGGGTCATTTATGTACAGTGGGGGTAATTCCAAGTTGATCACAGCAGGAATTTTTTTTAGCAGTTGAGCAAAACCATGTGCACTGCCGGGGGGGGGGCAGGTATAACATTTGCAGAGAGAGTTAGATTTGGGTGGGTTATTTTGTTTCTGTGCAGGTTAAATACTGGCTGCTTTATTTTTACACTGCAATTTAGATTGCAGATTGAACTCACCACACCCAAATCGAACTCTCTCTGCACATGTTATATCTGCCTCCCCTGCAGTGCACATGGTTTTGCCCAACTGCTAAAAAATGTCCTGCTGCGATCAACTTGGAATTACCCCCAGTATCTGGCACTGTGGGAGCACTTATGTATCTGACACTGTGGGGGCATTTATGTATCTGGCACTGTGGGGGCATTTATGTACAGTATCTGGCACTGTGGGGGCATTTATGTATCTGGCACTGTGGGGGCATTTATGTATCTGGCACTGTGGGGGCATTTATGTACAGTATCTGGCACTGTGGGGGCATTTATGTATCTGCACTGTGGGGGCATTTATGCATCTGGCACTGTGGGAGCATTTATGTATCTGGCACTGTAGGGGCATTTATGTATCTTGCACTGTGGGGGCATTTATGTATCTGGCACTGTGGGGGCATTTATGCATCTGGCACTGTGGGAGCATTTATGTATCTGGCACTGTGGTGGCATTTATGTATCTGGCACTGTGGGGGCATTTATGTATCTGGCACTGTGGGGGCATTTATGTATCTGGCACTGTGGGGGCATTTATGTATCTGGCACTGTGGGAGCATTTATGCATCTGGCACTGTAGGGGCATTTATGTATCTGGCACTGTGGGGGCATTTATGTATCTGGCACTGTGGGGGGCATTTATGTACAGTATCTGGCACTGTGGGGGCATTAATGCATCTGGCACTGTGGGAGCATTTATGTATCTGGCACTGTGGGAGCATTTATGTATCTGGCACTGTATGGGCATTTATGTATCTGGCACTGTAGGGGCATTTATGTATCTGGCACTGTGGGGGCATTTATGTATCTGGCACTGTGGGGGTATTTATGCATCTGGCACTGTGGGAGCATTTATGTATCTGGCACTGTGGGAGCATTTATGTATCTGGCACTGTGGGGGCATTTATGTATCTGGCACTGTGGGGGCATTTATGTATCTGGCACTGTAGGGGCATTTATGTATCTGGCACTGTGGGGGCATTTATGTATCTGGCACTGTGGGGGTATTTATGCATCTGGCACTGTGGGAGCATTTATGTATCTGGCACTGTAGGGGCATTTATGTATCTGGCACTGTGGGGGCATTTATGTATCTGGCACTGTGGGAGCATTTATGTATCTGGCACTGTGGGAGCATTTATGTATCTGGCACTGTGGGGGCATTTATGTATCTGGCACTGTGGGAGCATTTATGTATCTGGCACTGTAGGGGCATTTATATATCTGGCACTGTGGGGGCATTTATGTATTTGGCACTGTGGGAGCATTTATGTGTCTGGCACTGTGGGGGCATTTATGTATCTGGCACTGCTGGGGGGCATGTCCTGTGTAGCCGGCACTGCTGGGGGGCATGTCCTGTGTAGCCGGCGCTGCTGGGGGGCATGTCATGTGTAGCCGGCACTGCTGGGGGGAATGTCCGCTGTAGCCGGCACTGCTGGGGGGAAAGTCCTGTGTAGCTGGCACTGCTGGGGGGCATGTCCTGTGTTGCTGGCACTGCTGAGGGGCATGTCATGTCTATCTGGCACTGCACTACTGGGGTCATTATGTGTATCTGGCACTATACTGGTGACATTATGTGTAAGGAACACTACTGTAGCTGTTATGTGTAAGGCTGCTAATTGTGTGTAGAGGGGGTGTGAAAATATATTTATAGTTTGATAATATGAAATTGTGAGACCACGCCCACTTTTCCAGGAGCACACCCGCCTTCGGCGCGCGCATGGGGGGAGGGGGGCACATTGAAATTTTCTCGCTCAGGGTACTAGTAGGCCTGGAGCCGGCCCTCTGTGTACTGCGAATGCATTAAAAATCAATGTGGAATTTTGATCTCTGCACAAGTTAGAATAGCAGCCCTTTCTGTCTAGAACCGTGGATCAGGGCATACATGTGCAACACAAGTTTCCTATGGTCATAGCCACGTAAATTGATGATGACGTGTGGATCATCTATTATGTGGCTGCTGGTATATATGCTGAAAGTGTCCCTAGATGGGCTATAAGCATATCTTGATGTTGATGCAGTCTATCTACTTTTGAGTTGCATGTAGGGCCATCTTAATGTATAGGCACACTGGGCAACTGCCCAGGGCCACACAATCCAAGGGACCTTCAAGCAGGGATGGCTGGTGGTCACACAATCAGGGCAGCAAGACAGGATTCTCTACTTGCCTCCCAGACTGCATCCAGATATTGAATGGCCGTATGCATGCTGATTAGTGGTTGCCTAGAGCTATTGACCCACACTCTATCCACACTGTATACAACCCACATTGCATCTGACCTGCACTGTATATGACCCGCACTATTTCCGACCTGCACTGCATCTGACCTGCAGTTACGGAGCACTGATTTTATGATCGGGAAGATTATGGGGAACTGCTCAACAAAAAGGCTGAATGATCAGGGCTTTACATGAGCACAAAGTACCAGTCATCAGTGGCCCAGGGCCTTCTGGAGGTAGGTACAGATTGGGCACAGAGAATAGGCATGTGCTGGGGGCATGTGCCCTTGTGAAGGGGAATCCTTCAGCATACACCTTCATTTCTTCACTAGTGTATGGTTTGCTCATTCACTAAATCTTTTTTGCTCAGGACTATAAGCAACGGTCAACTGTATTTCTTTAAGAATTGGCTCACCTCTTTGTTGCGATACTGTTCTCTATTATCAGATATTAGAACTTTTAGTCTGATGCTTGTTTGGTTCTTTATGAGTCTCTTTTATACTGCCATCCTCTTTGCTACTTCAGATTTCTCATTTACGAAGTATACGCGTATCATCAATAATTGTCACAACGTATCTGAATGCACTAACAGATTTTACTTTTATTGGCCCACACATGTCTGAATGTACTGTTTCAAGTAGGGCTATAGCTCTATTGATTGAATTTGGAAATGTTTCTAAATATGCTGCTTTCACACACAAGTTTCGCTGGTCATCAAGGACATACAACTGCTGGGGTCTTGTGCCTGTATCAATGACCATCTCACTTCTGTCCTTGTGGCCTCTTTTCTTTAATGGCAATAAGATTTGTTTCCATTTCAGGTATATAGAATACATTTTACATTTCTCTGACTTCTTGATCCAATCCTCAATGTTTAATTGTCCCAGCTTTTGTTGCTGTCAATATTTGATTGCCAATTGCCTTGATTGTTATAGGGTCATACTCACTCATATTAGTGAACCACTCCTTATTGTACCTGAATTGCCTCATTGCACCTAAATCGATATACCAAGAGTCTTTTCTGTGGTTATCTGTTATACTCAAGGCCAACTGATCCTTGTCATCACATTTCTTGCTCTGCAATGGTTCCACTTTTATCTATTTTCAAATGATTGCTGACCTATCCTGTGTCAATTAAGTAACTTGTTAACTTTTCACTTTTTGACAGATGTCTCAGCATTAGATTCACAGGGTGCATGTTTTTGAAACTGTAATAGTGTTATGATTCCAGCACTCTGGTCTGAGGAGATTATATAACAAGGACCTGAGCACTAGAACGTAATGCTGGGAAAGGAAGCGGGAATGGAAAATAGCCCCTGGCGCCCTAACTCCGTTGTTTCGCCCGTGCTGTCAGAAATCCCTTGCGAGACTATGGTTGCTTGAGCCCATGGCAGCCGCGTTTGAAGGGCGGATTACGTCTGCCCAACTCCGATGCCCCCTCAGGTCTTAATGGGAGACAAAGGGAAATCCGAGACAGGGTGATAACAAGGGGCCCTCTAACTCAGCAAGAAGGCCAGGGGCTACAAGCTAAATTAAACTAGAATATGTGCGGAAAAACCGCCAGGGAAAAGGACAACCAAAGTACCCACTTGTCCACTCTCCTACCCGGCACCGCCGAGTTCCGGAGAGGACTTGTGGAAGCGGAACCCTCCGCAAATGCTCCGAAACAGAATACAAAAATAAAGCGGGCAGAGCCGCAGCACACGGCAGAGCCGCAACTCACGAACACCACACGAGATTCTCTGGCGACCGTGGCGGACAATAGAAGACCAGAGACTTCTTGGGATGAGATGACAACTCCATTGCTTGATACAAGTTCTGGTGCTATGATTGTGCTGGTTCTCTAAGCTGCTGTTAAGGTGAGAGACAGTCAATCTCTCATATACTGGAAATACAACGTGTAGAACATGAAAACAGCGCTAATAAAGAATAAAAAAACAGGTGTTTCCTTAAAATAAATTACATACGTTTTAATATTATTCAACATATATATAAAAAAGAAAACTCTCACAGATATGAACCATAAAAATATAGAGCCTCTATAGCCAGTCTCTGACCACCGACATTTTGATGTAAATGTGCACACCTCTTGGTATTAGTAATGTCCCTGTGACCGGTCACAATATCAACAGGATCCTTAGTTTTAAATATGCAGATGTATCCAATCTTGTGGTATAGTTACCAAAATTGCAGTGGATTGGCCGGGTATCCCACCTAGCGAGGGTCCAGAGGCTGTCTCCAATCCGACGCAGATGTTTGGTGGTTTTCCCTCTGTTAATTTTCAACGTCCATAGGTTGAAAAATGTCCAAGATGGTAATAACTGCAATGGTATCCTGTAGGTGGCTTTAGGGTGTCTGGGTCAGGGCTGGTTCCCTTACGCGTTTCGCTGGCGTTTGGCGTTTGACCTTTGATAAAGCTGCCAAACTAGTCTGGTGTTTGTAATAAACTGCCCACTGTTCCTGGGTCACTTCTGTATACCATATTTGCTTACTCTTCCAGAACAACTGGGAGACTCTCAAAATCTGGTGGCCCTCCTGGCCATCCAGAAGAGTTGGCATATATCCCAAAGCTTGCCTCTACCTGCCACACAGACCCCATTTTTCAAAGTAAAGTGGGCGGACCAAGTGACTGATGATGCAGTTCACGCTGAATCTCGTCATCCTAGCCACACCCCCACTGTACAATGCCAGTAATCTCTGCATTGTCTAGTGGTATGTGTGGCCACGACAACACAATAGTGCAGCCACGCCCCAGCACAGTCTCCTCTGATGTGCCACACCCCTCCCGCCCCCAGTACTAAATTGTGCCCCCTGCACCAATCCATGCAGTGCCAACCTAGCTCTCCCTCCACTTCTAACAGCAAAGTACCACAAAAATTCTTTTTAATAATAAATTGGTATATTTTAAATACCAGCCATAGCTGAGTAACAAAGTGTTACCTATTCACATACTGTAAAATGTTAACTAGATTAAGATTAGTGAAAAATTTATCCATTTTTTTTTAAATGCTTTCTGTGAATTTCTAGGGATCAGAGCCGGCCATAGGCATAGGCAAACTATGCAATTGCCTAGGGCATTTGATATGCCTAGGGGCATCAGCAGCTTCTGCTGATTAAAATGATATGCGGCATGCCTATATTCTGTGTGTCGCATTTCATATGCAGATACAGCCACAGTCACACACAGTATATAGCATGCTGCATATAATTTTAATCAGCAGAAGCTGCTTGTGCATCCTAGCCACATAGCAATGCAAATAAGATGCATTTTCATTAAAAAAATATGCCCAACGTTAGCACTGAGGCAAGATTTATGAGGACACATCTGTATCCAAGCAGAGGCAGAGGTCACAGTGTTAGTGGCAGTATAAATGCTGTGTGCATGTGACTGGGTTGGTTGTGCAGTAGTGTTCGGAATATGTATAAGGAGCATTATGTTTGTCATGTAAAAATGCATTAATAATGTGCAACATATGTGTAAGGGGCACTATGTGTTTCATTATGTGTATAAGGGCATTAATAATGTGCAGCATATGTGTAAGGGACATTATGTGTAAAAGGGCATTAATAAAGGTTGTCATAATGTGTAAGGCGCATTATGTTTATAAGGACAGTAATAATGTGTCTCATATGTGTAAGGGGCATTACTGTGTGGCATTATGTGTTTAAGGTGCTCTACTATGTGGCATTGTTTATAGAAAGGGCACTACTGTGTCGTCTAATGTGACTAAAGAGCAATAAGGTGTGGTGTAATGTGAATAAGGAGCAATTCAGTGTGATGTAATGTGAATAAGGGGCTCTACTGTGAGGAGTAACGTAAAGTGATACTACTGTGGGATGTAATATGAATTATGGACACTATCGCATGATCAAATGTGAATAAAGTTGCAGTACTGTGTGGCGTAATTGGAATTGGGGTTACTATTGTGTGGCAATGCCCCTTGCCAGCAAAAACACACCCCTTTTTGGGCTGTGCGCCAAATGTGTGAACTGTTCCTATTTAAAATATAGAGGGTACAAACACCTGGGAAAGAGGTGCAAGGTCAGAGGCGGAACCAGCGGTGGTGCTAGGAAGCACCAGCCAAAATCTTGCCTAGGGCATCATATTGGTTAGGGCCGGCTCTGCTAGGGATTAAGGGTTGTATATAGTGTAGTCTCTTTATATTTTATTTTTACCTCATAAAAGGTATAACAATAATAACTTGCCTAATCTCGAGGAGTGCCGGGAGACTTTTGAATTTAATTACACAATTTGAGTAGTTTTACAGAGTGTTAATGGTGTAACAGCACTCTCCACAGCAAGAAAAGTACCTGAGTGTCCCCCTTCCATTACAAATAGGTGTATTGGAGTACCTGCTCAGTGCGACGCCACCCACTGGCTAGTTCTGACTTCTGCTCCTACCCCATCTTGCTCCCTAATCTCCGCACTTAACCCTCAGTCAGGCGCAGCTGGCCTGACAGGCGCCGCAAAGCTGTTCTCGCTCCCCTCTCCGCACCAAGGGGGCGCAGGGGCCTGTCCCTCCTAGTACCTTCCTATCTCTAGGTGCTGTTCAAAACGCCCCTTGTCAGTTTTCCCGCCACCTGCTTGGAGTGCAGTAGTGACCCTCCTGGCTTCTCAGGACCGCGCAGTGCCCAAACTCCTCCCACTTTTGAAGGTTCATTTTTCCTTTTGTTTTCATCTATTAATTGTTTTTTTTGCTCATTTTATGAAGGAAAATGACAAAGGTTGTGGATATTTTGTGGAAATATGTAGGTTTGTCCAGGGAACACTGCGCCCAAACTTATACTCATGTTCGTGTTTTCTCTTTTTTGCTTCAGATTTTGTGCTGAAATGGCCCGTAAAACCTACGATTTCTCTCTTTGTACGTCCTAATGAAGGTCACTGATCACTTTAAGAGCGTTAATTAGGTGATAATGACGATTTTCTAACAGGCGCCTGTCAGGTGCCCAGAGGTGCGCCTGACGGAGGGTTAAAAGTCTGTTTTCAATTCTTCTTGCTGCAATATGCGACTAGAAAAACATAGTTATCAGAGCAATGTATCATTACTCCATTTCCTGGACATAGTTATCAAAGCAATATATCATTACTCCACTTCCGGGACATTGCTTGCAAGCTCTGTCCCAGCACGTCAACAGTGACAAATTCAAGCAAAAAATATTAACTTTTACATTGTGAGCTGGGGTGAAATTATCACATCACAACTGCATTAAAAATGTGGATCATGATAAATATAATAATCTGTTTTAGCTTTCTTTCTTTAGAGTCCTTATGAGGGCATGAATCCAAATCTTTCCATCACTTTTTCCATTTTACTGGCCACTCCTCCCCGGTTCTCAATCTGGTCTCCAAAAATATCATCTGGAGTACTGAGATGTGGGCACACACACGCACACCCACATTCAGTGAAGCAAGCAGAGGTATATCTTCCACTCTTGCATCTCACAGGCTGACGGCTCTGCGCAAACACAGCCAGATCACAGTGCCGCAGCGAGGGTACTGGAAACCATCAATGCCCACTGCAGCAGCCCCGGATATCTCCCACAGCTTCCACCAATGCCTAGAGCTCTGACTACACACAGAACAACTAATATCACAGACTTTAATAGCACACACCATCAATGCTAACAACATTAACAATTGTTATAAACTAAGTTATCTACATCTTGTAAGTTATTATGTTATAAACCTCCTAATGATAATGTGTGGACCCCTTATTCAAAAGTAAAGCATTCAGTACCTTAATACCAAGAAATAATGACACGGAGACTTGAATTTGGCAGAAAATTGTTAGCTATTTATTGTACCCTAACCATTAGAAAACCTGTAAAATGAAAATTTTAGTGAACATGCCGATTCAGCCGGCATATGGTGGCAGAAAAAAGAACGGCTTTATTCAACTGACGATAACCTCAAAACATTCAATTTCCAAACGATCCTAATTTAACACAAACTATAAAATAGGTAATAGGTGCCCGACTCAGACCCCCACGGTGACTACCCACCCTGATGGGTGATGATGCTGCCCCCGGACGGGTGGTCAAGCGGCCTTAAAAGTCAATGGAGGTGAGTGCACCTAAACCACACCAATACTGTAAATCACTGCAACTAACAAGACAAACTACAACCTGCCGTTCTTTTCCGCCAACAAATAGCCAACGATAAAACCATACTAACAATTCAAAGCCAAGGCACTCCGTGCCAGAACCTCTACCAAACAGGGTGGGAGGGCGGGAAGGCAATTCAGCAGCAAGAGAGACCAAGCTGGCCTAGCAGTCCCTATATATACTGAACCCTCCCCTCTCTACCATGGGCTGTACTTTTCCTCACAGTTAGGTCCACCCCTCACAGGAGGTTTAACTCTCTCTATTCCTATGCAGTCATTTCGCTCTCCTTCTCTTGTAGGGCGAAAGGAATCATGAACCATACAATGAAGAGATCCCTCAAAATGTAATGTTACCCTATGTTCTGCAATTACCATGTACTTATAGCTGTTTAATAATACAATTTATTCCTATGATATAAGGACTGTACTAGGGATCCGGTCTCTAGATCGACAGTAACTAGGTCGACACTATATAGGTCGACCACTATTGGTTGACAGTAACTAGGTCGACAGGGTCTCTAGGTCGACATGTCAAAAGGTCGACATGAGTTTTTCACGATTTTTTTTATTTTTACCTTTTCATACTTAACGATCCACGTGGACTACAATTGGAAAGGTAATCTGCGGAGTGAGGCGCCTTGTCCGAAGTATGGCGAGTGAAGCGAGCCATGCGGTTCCCGATCACTCTACGAAGACAACGACACCAAAATACATAAACAAATTACTGTCAACCTTTTGACCTGTCGACCTAGACCATGTCGACATAAAGACCCTGTTGACCTAGAGACCCTGTCGACCTAGTTACTGTCGACCAATAGTGGTCGACCTAGACACTGTCAACCTAGTTACTATCTACCTATCATACCACACCCCTGTACTATATGTGGCTTCTATGAATTGTTTATGTCATGGTTTGCAGAGCGGACTTCAGTATAACATTATGCGTAAGCAAGCACTTCCAAAACCAAAAGGATCTGTACAGGCTTTGTTGTAAAATAATTGTAACATCCCCCCAGGAAAATAGAAAAACTAAAACAAGTGGGGGTCCCACCCCCTCCTCCTCCCACCTTATTCCTGCACACATCAAAATAATAACCATCCATTGGCACCTTAGCCTGGGCTGGTGTCCCCCCTATTTTTCAATAACCATTAATAGGCTGGACCAGTGTAGGGATGATGACACTATGGGGGTCATTCCGAGTTGATCGCTAGATCAAAAATTTTTCGCTGCGTTGCGATGATGCAAAAAAACGGCACTTCTGCGCATGCGTATGCGGCGCAATGCACATGCACACCGTACTTTCACAACGGCTGATGTAGTTTCACACAGGGTCTAGCGAAGCTTTTCAGTCGCACTGCTGGCCGCAGAGTGATTGACAGGAAGAGGGCGTTTCTGGGTGTCAACTGACCGTTTTCAGGGAGTGTTCGAAAAAATGCAGCCGTGCCAGGAAAAACGCAGGCGTGGCTGGCCAAATGCAGGGCGTGTTTGTGACGTCAAAACAGGAACTGAACAATCTGAAGTCATCGCAAGCACTGAGTAGGTATGAAGGTACTCTGAAACTGCACAAAATTATTTTGAAGCCGCGGTGCGATCCTTTCGTTCGCACTTCTGCTAAGCTAAAATACACTGGGAGGCGGCATAGCGTTTGCACAGCTGCTAAAAACTGCTAGCGAGCGAACAACTCGGAATGACCCCCTATAGCAGAGAGACACAGGGCCTGGGGTCCCCCTGACATAATGTTCACCAGACCTACACAGTTTTCTCCCAGTTTTCCCATTCTTTTAACATCAAACCCTGCACAGAACCTATTGTTGTGTGTTGGGCTTGAAACCTTTTGATGGATTGATGGCAGATTCTCGTCAGTTTGTCAGTGGGTTTGAGGCGGGATAGTGGCTTCAAAACCAATAGGCATCAATGGTGGATTTAAACTGATAGTCAAAACAGATGCTTAGTTCAGTAAATGTTGTTACTTTTAAATATTGTGCTGCGGAGGATGGCCTCCCTCCCGACCTCTAACTCCCTGTTTGTAACTTTCCTTACCTCTGTTCCACTCTGCACATCCTAAATCTATCCCCTGCACCTTGAAGTCCTGCAGATCACCTCCTTCCATGCGAACCGGTGCTCAACTCTTTACATGTTGGGGGTCATTCCGAGTTGATCGCTCGCTGCCATTTTTTGCAGCGCAGCGATCAGGGCAAAAAACTGCATTTTTGCATATGCATATGCCCCGCATTGCGCACGCGCAACGTACGGGTACAATGAACGATGTGATTTTGCACAGGCTCTAGCGAAGAATTAAGTCGCACTGACAGCCGCAGAGTGATTGACAGGAAGGGGGCGTTTCTGGGTGTCAACTGGCCATTTTCAGGGAGTTTTTGGAAAAACACAGGCGTGCCAGGGAAAACGGAGGCGTGGCTGGGCGAACGCAGGGCGGGTGTGTGACGTCAAATCCGGACACGAATAGGCTGAAGTGATCACAAGCGCTGAGTAAGTTCTGAGCTATTCTGAAACTGCACAAACTGTTTTTGCAGAGCTCGGCTGCACATGCGTTCGCACTTCTGCTAAGCTAAAATACACTCGCCAGTGGGCGGCGGCATAGCGTTTGCACGGCTGCTAAAAACTGCTAGCAAGCGATCAACTCGGAATGACCCCCGTTATGTGCTACTGTAAGCATACCAGTGATCTGGTCAGCCACAGGTTGTTTTATTCCATATAACTCTGGAAACATGGAAAAGCAGGTGCTGCAGAGTGGTTCTCTGCCCCTGGTTAAACAAACCTAAATAGCCTTTATTATTTATTTCTTTATCAATGTAATAAACTACAAAAAAAAACAACAACCAGTAGAATCACTGTAAAAATCGCAGTCAAATGTAGAGATGAGCGCCTGAAATTTTTCGGGTTTTGTGTTTTGGTTTTGGGTTCGGTTCCGCGGCCGTGTTTTGGGTTCGAACGCGTTTTGGCAAAACCTCACCAAATTTTTTTTGTCGGATTCGGGTGTGTTTTGGATTCGGGTGTTTTTTTCAAAAAACACTAAAAAACAGCTTAAATCATAGAATTTGGGGGTCATTTTGATCCCAAAGTATTATTAACCTCAAAAACCATAATTTACACTCATTTTCAGTCTATTCTGAATACCTCACACCTCACAATATTATTTTTAGTCCTAAAATTTGCACCGAGGTCGCTGTGTGAGTAAGATAAGCGACCCTAGTGGCCGACACAAACACCGGGCCCATCTAGGAGTGGCACTGCAGTGTCACGCAGGATGTCCCTTCCAAAAAACCCTCCCCAAACAGCACATGACGCAAAGAAAAAAAGAGGCGCAATGAGGTAGCTGTGTGAGTAAGATTAGCGACCCTAGTGGCCGACACAAACACCGGGCCCATCTAGGAGTGGCACTGCAGTGTCACGCAGGATGGCCCTTCCAAAAAACCCTCCCCAAACAGCACATGACGCAAAGAAAAAAAGAGGCGCAATGAGGTAGCTGTGTGAGTAAGATTAGCGACCCTAGTGGCCGACACAAACACCGGGCCCATCTAGGAGTGGCACTGCAGTGTCACGCAGGATGGCCCTTCCAAAAAACCCTCCCCAAACAGCACATGACGCAAAGAAAAAAAGAGGCTTTTTACTGATATTTGGTGTTTTGGATTTGACATGCTCTGTACTATGACATTGGGCATCGGCCTTGGCAGACGACGTTGCTGGCATTTCATCGTCTCGGCCATGACTAGTGGCAGCAGCTTCAGCACGAGGTGGAAGTGGATCTTGATCTTTCCCTAATTTTGGAACCTCAACATTTTTGTTCTCCATATTTTAATAGGCACAACTAAAAGGCACCTCAGGTAAACAATGGAGATGGATGGATTGGATACTAGTATACAATTATGGACGGGCTGCCGAGTGCCGACACAGAGGTAGCCACAGCCGTGAACTACCGCACTGTACTGTGTCTGCTGCTAATATATAGACTGGTTGATAAAGAGATAGTATACTCGTAACTAGTATGTATGTATAAAGAAAGAAAAAAAAACCACGGTTAGGTGGTATATACAATTATGGACGGGCTGCCGAGTGCCGACACAGAGGTAGCCACAGCCGTGAACTACCGCACTGTACTGTGTCTGCTGCTAATATATAGACTGGTTGATAAAGAGATAGTATACTCGTAACTAGTATGTATGTATAAAGAAAGAAAAAAAAACCACGGTTAGGTGGTATATACAATTATGGACGGGCTGCCGAGTGCCGACACAGAGGTAGCCACAGCCGTGAACTACCGCACTGTACTGTGTCTGCTGCTAATATATAGACTGGTTGATAAAGAGATAGTATACTCGTAACTAGTATGTATGTATAAAGAAAGAAAAAAAAACCACGGTTAGGTGGTATATACAATTATGGACGGGCTGCCGAGTGCCGACACAGAGGTAGCCACAGCCGTGAACTACCGCACTGTACTGTGTCTGCTGCTAATATAGACTGGTTGATAAAGAGATAGTATACTCGTAACTAGTATGTATGTATAAAGAAAGAAAAAAAAACCACGGTTAGGTGGTATATACAATTATGGACGGGCTGCCGAGTGCCGACACAGAGGTAGCCACAGCCGTGAACTACCGCACTGTACTGTGTCTGCTGCTAATATATAGACTGGTTGAAAAAGAGATAGTATACTCGTAACTAGTATGTATGTATAAAGAAAGAAAAAAAAACCACGGTTAGGTGGTATATACAATTATGGACGGGCTGCCGAGTGCCGACACAGAGGTAGCCACAGCCGTGAACTACCGCACTGTACTGTGTCTGCTGCTAATATAGACTGGTTGATAAAGAGATAGTATACTACTAATATTATATACTGGTGGTCAGGTCACTGGTCACTAGTCACACTGGCAGTGGCACTCCTGCAGCAAAAGTGTGCACTGTTTAATTTTAATATAATATTATGTACTCCTGGCTCCTGCTATAACCTATAACTGGCACTGCAGTAGTGCTCCCCAGTCTCCCCCACAATTATAAGCTGTGTGAGCTGAGCAGTCAGACAGATATATAATATATATAGATGATGCAGCACACTGGCCTGAGCCTGAGCAGTGCACACAGATATGGTATGTGACTGACTGAGTCACTGTGTGTATCGCTTTTTTCAGGCAGAGAACGGATATATTAAATAAACTGCACTGTGTGTCTGGTGGTCACTCACTATATAATATATTATGTACTCCTGGCTCCTGCTATAACCTATAACTGGCACTGCAGTAGTGCTCCCCAGTCTCCCCCACAATTATAAGCTGTGTGAGCTGAGCAGTCAGACAGATATATAATATTATATATAGATAATAGATGATGCAGCACACTGGCCTGAGCCTGAGCAGTGCACACAGATATGGTATGTGACTGAGTCACTGTGTGCTGTGTATCGCTTTTTTCAGGCAGAGAACGGATTATAAATAAAAGTGGTGGTCACTGGTCACTATCAGCAAAACTCTGCACTGTACACTACTGAGTACTCCTAATGCTCCCCAAAATTAGTAAATCAAGTGTCTAAACGGAGAGGATGCCAGCCACGTCCTCTCCCTATCAATCTCAATGCACGTGTGAAAATGGCGGCGACGCGCGGCTCCTTATATAGAATCCGAGTCTCGCGATAGAATCCGAGCCTCGCGAGAATCCGACAGCGTCATGATGACGTTCGGGCGCGCTCGGGTTAACCGAGCAAGGCGGGAAGATCCGAGTCGCTCGGACCCGTGAAAAAAAACATGAAGTTCTGGCGGGTTCGGATTCAGAGAAACCGAACCCGCTCATCTCTAGTCAAATGTTCTTCAACTACAGGGAAAAGCTTCATGGTGATCTAACCTGACCTACTGTAGGAAATCTGTTGGGTTACAGACATCACAGTCACTGGGGTATATTTACTAAAATTCGTATTTTTCAGAATGAGATTAAAGTTTAAACACGAATGACATCGAATGTGTGAATTTGCAACTTTTTGAATTTATTACGCCTCATTTACTATGCTGTCGTGTTTTGATTATTTCCATTTTTCGATGTCGATGTCATTCGTGTTTTTCCAAGGTAGAATACGGACGATTTTGTGGATTTGCGGCTGTGTTCTCTGTTTTTTTTCCGACTGCGTCATTTTTCGGTTACGGCAGTGTTTTTCCGTTCCCGGACGCGTTTTTTTTCTAAGTTTCGTTTTTGTCACTCGTCCGTGATTGGTTTGATTCGTGATAGAGGAGTGTCTGTGCTCATTACTATAAAACCGCCACAAACCGTCCGCACCTCGTGGGTTTAGCTAGTGGAGAGGTGAGAGGAAGGTGTGTTTGGAGTTGGTGAGTTGATAGGAGTTTTTGGCGGTTTTGAGGAGGTTCTTTGCGATTGTTGAGTGCTGTACTGTGTGTGTAAGTAGTCATGTCATACTTGTTGTGTAGTTATTTAAAAGTCTGTCTAGTTTTTTGTCTTTGTTTTTTTTTAACGTCTATTGTCATTGTTTGTGAGTGAGTGTGTGTGTGTTTGGTGTGTGGTGTGTAGTGGTAGTGGAGGAGTGTGTTTACTGTTTTTTTTCTCAGTGTTATTTGTTGTTTGTCCTGAATATGTCCCAGTCAGAGGTGAGTGTGGTGGAGGAGGTGAGTGAGAGGGAGGAGGTGAGTGAGAGGGAGGAGGTGAGTGAGGTGGAGGAGGTGAGTGTGGCGGAGGAGGTGAGTGAGAGGGAGGAGGTGAGTGAGGTGGAGGAGGTTAGTGAGGTAGAGGGGGAGGTTGCTGCGGCGGATTCGAGTGATAGTGACAGTGATGGTGCTGTGGCTCCGCAGCCACGCACCACTACAAAGACGGGCCGCAATGTCAAATTCAGCTACGCAGAGAATATGGCATTGGTGCGGGAGCTGATGAGGCATCATCGACAGCTGTTTGGCCATGATGCTGCAAGGGTTTCTTCACGCAAGAAGAGTGTTCTGTTGGGGAAGGTCGTTGCGGCTGTTAATAGTGAGGGTGTCGTGAGGAGGACCAAGGACACGTGTCGTAAGCGATTCTACGACATCAAGCGCCGTGTCAAGGCTAAGATGTCTAAGGAGGCTAAATCAGCCCGCCAAACAGGGGGTGGATACCCCTTCCGAGTGTCATATCAGGATTGGGAGGAGCCTGTGCGTACTCTTATTCCGCCAGAAGTGGTTGGTGCGACTCATGTCCGGGATTCGGATCGCCCAAGGCAGGATGGTGAGTTTAAAATTTTTGTTTATTTATAATTAAAACATCTGTGCTTTGTCCTTAGTTGTCTGAAATGTCTTCTAGCTAATTGTGATTGTAAGTTGGTTCATTCTTATACTGTGTTGGTGATGTAGTTTTAATCACAAATAGTTATGTTTTTATCCTTGTATTGTCAATTTAGCAGGTGGCCTTGGGCTTTTTCTGTTTTTTTTTTATAAAAAAGTAAATTGTTGTTGGTGTCTTTAAATGAAGTGTGAGTCATGTGTTTTGCATAATTTTTTTTTGTATTTTTTAAGTGGACTTATGGTTATTGTGTGTCGTTCTGGGTTGTCCTTTGTGTGGTTGATGTGATTTTTCATTCATATTTTAATTTAATGCTTACAATTTTGTGCATATATTTGGAGGTACTGTTTGGTTGTTAGCAGCAAACAAATGTGAAATACAGAGCAATATTCTAGTTGTGTTAAGCTACGATGTTTGGGTTTTAAGTAGTATAATATTGTGAATTCTGCACCTTTGGGTATGGATTGGTTGGTGTAATTGTTTCATAATTTAAGTATACACACCCAATGAAGTCAGGCAGAAAAGCATAAGCATAGTTTTGTTTACTTCTCATCAGGTCCTCATTAGAGATGAGCGCCTGAAATTTTTCGGGTTTTGTGTTTTGGTTTTGGGTTCGGTTCCGCGGCCGTGTTTTGGGTTCGAACGCGTTTTGGCAAAACCTCACCGAATTTTTTTTGTCGGATTCGGGTGTGTTTTGGATTCGGGTGTTTTTTTCAAAAAACACTAAAAAACAGCTTAAATCATAGAATTTGGGGGTCATTTTGATCCCAAAGTATTATTAACCTCAAAAACCATAATTTACACTCATTTTCAGTCTATTCTGAATACCTCACACCTCACAATATTATTTTTAGTCCTAAAATTTGCACCGAGGTCGCTGTGTGAGTAAGATAAGCGACCCTAGTGGCCGACACAAACACCGGGCCCATCTAGGAGTGGCACTGCAGTGTCACGCAGGATGTCCCTTCCAAAAAACCCTCCCCAAACAGCACATGACGCAAAGAAAAAAAGAGGCGCAATGAGGTAGCTGACTGTGTGAGTAAGATTAGCGACCCTAGTGGCCGACACAAACACCGGGCCCATCTAGGAGTGGCACTGCAGTGTCACGCAGGATGGCCCTTCCAAAAAACCCTCCCCAAACAGCACATGACGCAAAGAAAAAAAGAGGCGCAATGAGGTAGCTGACTGTGTGAGTAAGATTAGCGACCCTAGTGGCCGACACAAACACCGGGCCCATCTAGGAGTGGCACTGCAGTGTCACGCAGGATGTCCCTTCCAAAAAACCCTCCCCAAACAGCACATGACGCAAAGAAAAAAAGAGGCGCAATGAGGTAGCTGACTGTGTGAGTAAGATTAGTGACCCTAGTGGCCGACACAAACACCGGGCCCATCTAGGAGTGGCACTGCAGTGTCACGCAGGATGTCCCTTCCAAAAAACCCTCCCCAATCAGCACATGATGCAAAGAAAAAGAAAAGAAAAAAGAGGTGCAAGATGGAATTGTCCTTGGGCCCTCCCACCCACCCTTATGTTGTATAAACAAAACAGGACATGCACACTTTAACCAACCCATCATTTCAGTGACAGGGTCTGCCACACGACTGTGACTGATATGACGGGTTGGTTTGGACCCCCCCCAAAAAAGAAGCAATTAATCTCTCCTTGCACAAACTGGCTCTACAGAGGCAAGATGTCCACCTCATCTTCACCCTCCGATATATCACCGTGTACATCCCCCTCCTCACAGATTATCAATTCGTCCCCACTGGAATCCACCATCTCAGCTCCCTGTGTACTTTGTGGAGGCAATTGCTGCTGGTCAATGTCTCCGCGGAGGAATTGATTATAATTCATTTTAATGAACATCATCTTCTCCACATTTTCTGGATGTAACCTCGTACGCCGATTGCTGACAAGGTGAGCGGCGGCACTAAACACTCTTTCGGAGTACACACTTGTGGGAGGGCAACTTAGGTAGAATAAAGCCAGTTTGTGCAAGGGCCTCCAAATTGCCTCTTTTTCCTGCCAGTATAAGTACGGACTGTGTGACGTGCCTACTTGGATGCGGTCACTCATATAATCCTCCACCATTCTATCAATGTTGAGAGAATCATATGCAGTGACAGTAGACGACATGTCCGTAATCGTTGTCAGGTCCTTCAGTCCGGACCAGATGTCAGCATCAGCAGTCGCTCCAGACTGCCCTGCATCACCGCCAGCGGGTGGGCTCGGAATTCTGAGCCTTTTCCTCGCACCCCCAGTTGCGGGAGAATGTGAAGGAGGAGATGTTGACAGGTCGCGTTCCGCTTGACTTGACAATTTTGTCACCAGCAGGTCTTTCAACCCCAGCAGACTTGTGTCTGCCGGAAAGAGAGATCCAAGGTAGGCTTTAAATATAGGATCGAGCACGGTGGCCAAAATGTAGTGCTCTGATTTCAACAGATTGACCACCCGTGAATCCTTGTTAAGCGAATTAAGGGCTGCATCCACAAGTCCCACATGCCTAGCGGAATCGCTCCGTGTTAGCTCCTCCTTCAATGTCTCCAGCTTCTTCTGCAAAAGCCTGATGAGGGGAATGACCTGACTCAGGCTGGCAGTGTCTGAACTGACTTCACGTGTGGCAAGTTCAAAGGGCATCAGAACCTTGCACAACGTTGAATTCATTCTCCACTGCACTTGAGACAGGTGCATTCCACCTCCTATATCGTGCTCAATTGTATAGGCTTGAATGGCCTTTTGCTGCTCCTCCAACCTCTGAAGCATATAGAGGGTTGAATTCCACCTCGTTACCACTTCTTGCTTCAGATGATGGCAGGGCAGGTTCAGTAGTTTTTGGTGGTGCTCCAGTCTTCTGTACGTGGTGCCTGTACGCCGAAAGTGTCCCGCAATTTTTCTGGCCACCGACAGCATCTCTTGCACGCCCCTGTCGTTTTTTAAAAAATTCTGCACCACCAAATTCAAGGTATGTGCAAAACATGGGACGTGCTGGAATTTGCCCATATTTAATGCACACACAATATTGCTGGCGTTGTCCGATGCCACAAATCCACAGGAGAGTCCAATTGGGGTAAGCCATTCCGCGATGATCTTCCTCAGTTGCCGTAAGAGGTTTTCAGCTGTGTGCGTATTCTGGAAACCGGTGATACAAAGCGTAGCCTGCCTAGGAAAGAGTTGGCGTTTGCGAGATGCTGCTACTGGTGCCGCCGCTGCTGTTCTTGCGGCGGGAGTCCATACATCTACCCAGTGGGCTGTCACAGTCATATAGTCCTGACCCTGCCCTGCTCCACTTGTCCACATGTCCGTGGTTAAGTGGACATTGGGTACAGCTGCATTTTTTAGGACACTGGTGACTCTTTTTCTGAGGTCTGTGTACATTTTCGGTATCGCCTGCCTAGAGAAATGGAACCTAGATGGTATTTGGTACCGGGGACACAGTACCTCCAACAAGTCTCTAGTTGGCTCTGCAGTAATGATGGATACCGGAACCACGTTTCTCACCACCCAGGATGCCAAGGCCTCAGTTATCCGCTTTGCAGTAGGATGACTGCTGTGATATTTCATCTTCCTCGCAAAGGACTGTTGAACAGTCAATTGCTTACTGGAAGTAGTACAAGTGGGCTTACGACTTCCCCTCTGGGATGACCATCGACTCCCAGCGGCAACAACAGCAGCGCCAGCAGCAGTAGGCGTTACACGCAAGGATGCATCGGAGGAATCCCAGGCAGGAGAGGACTCGTCAGAATTGCCAGTGACATGGCCTGCAG
Source organism: Pseudophryne corroboree (assembly GCF_028390025.1). NCBI lineage: Eukaryota > Metazoa > Chordata > Amphibia > Anura > Myobatrachidae > Pseudophryne > Pseudophryne corroboree. The sequence continues at coordinate 58,460,008 of NC_086444.1, read as the reverse complement.
GACTATTGGCATTCCTGGGGAAGGAGGAAATTGACACTGAGGGAGTTGGTGGGGTGGTTTGCGTGAGCTTGGTTACAAGAGGAAGGGATTTACTGGTCAGTGGACTGCTTCCGCTGTCACCCAAAGTTTTTGAACTTGTCACTGACTTATTATGAATGCGCTGCAGGTGACGTATAAGGGAGGATGTTCCGAGGTGGTTAACGTCCTTACCCCTACTTATTACAGCTTGACAAAGGGAACACACGGCTTGACACCTGTTGTCCGCATTTCTGGTGAAATACCTCCACACCGAAGAGCTGATTTTTTTGGTATTTTCACCTGGCATGTCAACGGCCATATTCCTCCCACGGACAACAGGTGTCTCCCCGGGTGCCTGACTTAAACAAACCACCTCACCATCAGAATCCTCCTGGTCAATTTCCTCCCCAGCGCCAGCAACACCCATATCCTCCTCATCCTGGTGTACTTCAACACTGACATCTTCAATCTGACTATCAGGAACTGGACTGCGGGTGCTCCTTCCAGCACTTGCAGGGGGCGTGCAAATGGTGGAAGGCGCATGCTCTTCACGTCCAGTGTTGGGAAGGTCAGGCATCGCAACCGACACAATTGGACTCTCCTTGTGGATTTGGGATTTCGAAGAATGCACAGTTCTTTGCTGTGCTGCTTTTGCCAGCTTGAGTCTTTTCATTTTTCTAGCGAGAGGCTGAGTGCTTCCATCCTCATGTGAAGCTGAACCACTAGCCATGAACATAGGCCAGGGCCTCAGCCGTTCCTTGCCACTCCGTGTGGTAAATGGCATATTGGCAAGTTTACGCTTCTCCTCCGACAATTTTATTTTAGGTTTTGGAGTCCTTTTTTTTCTGATATTTGGTGTTTTGGATTTGACATGCTCTGTACTATGACATTGGGCATCGGCCTTGGCAGACGACGTTGCTGGCATTTCATCGTCTCGGCCATGACTAGTGGCAGCAGCTTCAGCACGAGGTGGAAGTGGATCTTGATCTTTCCCTAATTTTGGAACCTCAACATTTTTGTTCTCCATATTTTAATAGGCACAACTAAAAGGCACCTCAGGTAAACAATGGAGATGGATACTAGTATACAATTATGGACTGCCTGCCGACTGCAGACACAGAGGTAGCCACAGCCGTGAACTACCGTACTGTACTGTGTCTGCAGCTAATATAGACTGGTTGGTAAAGAGAAGATGTCTATGTAACTATGTATGTATAAAGAAGACTGAAAAAAATCCACGGTTAGGTGGTATACAATTATGGACGGACTGCCTGCCGAGTGCAGACACAGAGGTAGCCACAGCCGTGAACTACCGTACTGTACTGTGTCTGCAGCTAATATAGACTGGTTGATAAAGAGAAGATGTCTATGTAACTATGTATGTATAAAGAAGAATGAAAAAAAACCACGGTTAGGTGGTATACAATTATGGACGGACTGCCTGCCGAGTGCAGACACAGAGGTAGCCACAGCCGTGAACTACCGTACTGTACTGTGTCTGCAGCTAATATAGACTGGTTGATAAAGAGAAGATGTCTATGTAACTATGTATGTATAAAGAAGAATGAAAAAAATCCACGGTTAGGTGGTATTACAATTATGGACGGACTGCCTGCCGAGTGCAGAGACACAGAGGTAGCCACAGCCGTGAACTACCGTACTGTGTCTGCTGCGACTGGATGATAAATGATATAAAAAATATATATATATCACTACTGCAGCCGGACAGGTATATATTATATATTATATAATGACGGACCTGCTGGACACTGTCTGTCAGCAGAATGAGTTTTATTTTTATAGAATAAAAAAAAAAAAAACACACAAGTGAAGTCACACGACGAGTGTTTAACTTTTTCAGGCAATCACAATATAAGTATACTACTAACTATACTGGTGGTCAGTGTGGTCAGGTCACTGGTCAGTCACACTGGCAGTGGCACTCCTGCAGCAAAAGTGTGCACTGTTTAATTTTAATATAATATGTACTCCTGGCTCCTGCTATAACCTATAACTGGCACTGCAGTAGTGCTCCCCAGTCTCCCCCACAATTATAAGCTGTGTGAGCTGAGCAGTCAGACAGATATATAATATATATAGATGATGCAGCACACTGGCCTGAGCCTGAGCAGTGCACACAGATATGGTATGTGACTGACTGAGTCACTGTGTGTATCGCTTTTTTCAGGCAGAGAACGGATATATTAAATAAACTGCACTGTGTGTCTGGTGGTCACTCACTATATAATATATTATGTACTCCTGGCTCCTGCTATAACCTATAATTGGCACTGCAGTAGTGCTCCCCAGTCTCCCCCACAATTATAAGCTGTGTGAGCTGAGTAGTCAGACAGATATATATAATATTATATATAGATAATAGATGATGCAGCACACTGGCCTGAGCCTGAGCAGTGCACACAGATATGGTATGTGACTGACTGAGTCACTGTGTGTATCGCTTTTTTCAGGCAGAGAACGGATATATTAAATAAACTGCACTGTGTGTCTGGTGGTCACTCACTATATAATATATTATGTACTCCTGGCTCCTGCTATAACCTATAACTGGCACTGCAGTAGTGCTCCCCAGTCTCCCCCACAATTATAAGCTGTGTGAGCTGAGCAGTCAGACAGATATATATAATATTATATATAGATAATAGATGATGCAGCACACTGGCCTGAGCCTGAGCAGTGCACACAGATATGGTATGTGACTGACTGAGTCACTGTGTGTATCGCTTTTTTCAGGCAGAGAACGGATATATTAAATAAACTGCACTGTGTGTCTGGTGGTCACTCACTATATAATATATTATGTACTCCTGGCTCCTGCTATAACCTATAACTGGCACTGCAGTAGTGCTCCCCAGTCTCCCCCACAATTATAAGCTGTGTGAGCTGAGCAGTCAGACAGATATATATAATATTATATATAGATAATAGATGATGCAGCACACTGGCCTGAGCCTGAGCAGTGCACACAGATATGGTATGTGACTGAGTCACTGTGTGCTGTGTATCGCTTTTTTCAGGCAGAGAACGGATTATAAAGTAAACTGCACTGTCCTCACTAGTAAACTCTCTCCACTCAGTCTCTACACTTCTACAGTAACAGTACTCCTCCTAGTCAGCTCCAGTAAATCTCTCTCAGTCTCTTATAATCTAAATGGAGAGGACGCCAGCCACGTCCTCTCCCTATCAATCTCAATGCACGTGTGAAAATGGCGGCGACGCGCGGCTCCTTATATAGAATCCGAGTCTCGCGATAGAATCCGAGCCTCGCGAGAATCCGACAGCGTCATGATGACGTTCGGGCGCGCTCGGGTTAACCGAGCAAGGCGGGAAGATCCGAGTCGCTCGGACCCGTGAAAAAAAACATGAAGTTCTGGCGGGTTCGGATTCAGAGAAACCGAACCCGCTCATCTCTAGTCCTCATATGTTTACATCACAATAAGGTTTTTGCATAAACATATAAACATAATATAATGTTCATAAGGACAATCTTAATATTTCTACAGTACGAAAGAGACGCAGCACAGCCAGGCCACAACCCACACTGCCAAGAGATGCAGATGCTGGCGATGCAGGTAAGAATTTAGTGTATACACATATTCTGAAAACACATAGAAATGCAGAATTTTTATGTTTATCTTATCACATAGGTCCTTCTTCATCAAACACCCCTCCACTAAGACGACAATCACAGGGCTCGGATAGTCTCCATAAGATGGGTACCAAGAGACGCCGTGTTGAGGCGGAATATCCACCTGCATCCTCACCACCACAACGGCGCATCTCTACAGTGTCGTCCCAGCCACCACAAGCCATTTTGGCCAGTCCACAAAGCGAGGAACCACAATCCCCTCAGCTGTCTGGTGAGTAAACATAACAATTAATTGTAAAAACTTTAAAAAAACAGTGGGGTAGATGTATTAACCTGGAGAAGGCATAAGGAAGTGATACACCAGTGATATGTGCAAGGTGATAAAGGCAGCAGCCAAACAGATCCTAACTGTTAATTTACATATTGGAGCTGTTTGGCTGGTGCCTTTATCACCTTGCACATATCACTGGTTTATCACTTCCTTATGCCTTCTCCAGGTTAATACATCTGCCCCACTGTTTGTGCACAGCCCAAAAATATGTGTTACAAATAAACAGTCATCCTTGTAATAATCACCAACAGCAAGCACTTGGGGGTAATGTTAGTTATTTTATTTAATTTTCAGATGTGATGTTGGCCATAGCAACCACATTTTTTTTTATTTTTTTTTGCTAGAAACAGCTACATAAATGTTAAGTCTAATCCAATTGTTTTGCATGCCCAACATCACCAGTTCTAAACATAGGCCACCTTAAGACATTTTCAACCATATTATTACATTTCATTTATGTGCACTATATGTGTTAAAGTTTTGGCCAGACCACTGACTGCCTTGAACAAATGTATGAGTGTATTGCTCAACACATTTATTGTACTGTGTGTTTTACAAAAGGAAGCTTCATACATAATATGTAAATGTAATAATTTGTATTTGTTAGAGTTCTTCGTGTTAGCACATTAATTATGGCTCAGAGTCCAACAATTCCCTGAAACATTTTTCAACTGAGTTGGGAAACGTTAGAAGCCACATATTTCTACAAAAAGGTGAGCTAAATTGTTAAGTTTAGGCCACAATCTATTTATCATTTCCAACATGAATATTACGAAGTAATGCATGTTGACGTAAAGCTATAAAAAGACCAATGCAAAATATTGACTAAATAGTGGCTGTCTTCAACCCCATACAGAACCACCCATCATGGTCGAGGATGCCCAGCAGGAAACTGACTTGCAGGATTCGTACACACTACACCTGCAAGCGATAGATCCAAACCAGCCAACCACGCCGCAGGACATAACCCAACCACCCCAAACATCCCACAGCCCCAATTGAGCCCAACACCACCCCAGCCACAAATGGCCCCAGAGTTTTGGTCCAGTTGGGCCACACAACAGGAGCAACACTATGCCTGTCTGAACACCCACACCCAATACCTTGCCAGTCTGCCCCATCATCTGCCTAGACTCAGTCGGAACTCAGGCAGACTGATAGTTCAAGTTGGCAGAGTTGCAAATTCTATGGAGCAGATGAGGGAAGACAACAGCCAAATGCAAGCAAATTTACAACGAATCATGGATGACCAACAGCGGCAGCAACAAGCCCTCATACAACTTATACAACATAACCAATTAATAAACGAAAGCCTCTCCCGATTCATTGCCAACAACACTGCCGCAACTACACAACTCACAGCAAGCCTCAACAACCTGAGCCAAAGCCTAAATGTGTTGGCATCCCACCAACTAAGCTCAAACTCAGGAACAACCACACCAAGCCAGACCCCAGTTACCTCCCCAGTTAGACGATCCAGCAGAACCAGGACCAATGAACCATCCCAATCCTCTGCACCCAGCAAACAAAAAACAAAGAAATGATGAAGGCTGCAGCAACAACTACAATATGTTACTTTAAAAATAATATTTTTCTAATTGATTCACTAAAAATGCCTGTGTTTAAGGTAATAAATGAATCACACGCAATATGTGTGTTGTTTCATTTGCTAATGAGTGACAGTGTAAGTTATACATTTTATTGCCTAACTGTAAACAACATGAGAAATAACAAACAATAACGCAACACAAACAGAATTCAGACCTATAAAACATTTTATAATAGTGGTTAGGCAAGGTTATTTATGACTAAATAATAAGAATTTACTCACCGGTAATTCTATTTCTCGTAGTCCGTAGTGGATGCTGGGAACTCCGTAAGGACCATGGGGAATAGACAGGCTCTGCAGGAGACTGGGCACTCTTAAAAGAAAGATTAGGTACTATATCTGGTGTGCACTGGCTCCTCCCTCTATGCCCCTCCTCCAGACCTCAGTTAGGGAAACTGTGCCCGGAAGAGCTGACATTACAAGGAAAGGATTTGGAATCCAGGGTAAGACTCATACCAGCCACACCAATCACACTGTACAACTCGTGATAACTATACCCAGTTAACAGTATGAACAAGAAACTGAGCCTCATTCAAAAGATGGCTCATAACAATAACCCTTAAGTTAAGCAATAACTATATACATGTATTGCAGAGAGTCCGCACTTGGGACGGGCGCCCAGCATCCACTACGGACTACGAGAAATAGAATTACCGTTGAGTAAGTTCTTATTTTCTCTGACGTCCTAGTGGATGCTGGGAACTCCGTAAGGACCATGGGGATTATACCAAAGCTCCCAAACGGGCGGGAGAGTGCGGATGACTCTGCAGCACCGAATGAGCAAACTCAAGGTCCTCCTCAGCCAGGGTATCAAACTTGTAGAATTTTGCAAATGTGTTTGAACCCGACCAAGTAGCAGCTCGGCAAAGCTGTAAAGCCGAGACCCCTCGGGCAGCCGCCCAAGAAGAGCCCACCTTCCTTGTGGAATGGGCTTTTACTGATTTAGGATGCGGAAGTCCAGCCGCAGAATGTGCCAGCTGAATCGTGCTACAGATTCAGCGAGCAATAGTCTGCTTTGAAGCAGGACCACCCAGCTTGTTGGGTGCATGCAGGATAAATAGCGAGTCAGTTTTCCTGACTCTAGCCGTCCTGGAAACATAATTTTCAGGGCCCGGACTACGTCCAGCAACTTGGAATCCTCCAAGTCCCGAGTAGCCGCAGGCACCACAATAGGTTGGTTCAAATGAAACGCTGATACCACCTTTGGGAGAAATTGGGGACGAGTCCTCAATTCTGCCCTGTCCATATGGAAAATCAGATATGGGCTTTTACATGACAAAGCCGCCAATTCTGACACACGCCTAGCTGAAGCCAAGGCCAACAGCATGACCACCTTCCACGTGAGATACTTTAAGTCCACGGTCTTAAGAGGCTCAAACCAATGAGATTTCAGGAAATCCAACACAACGTTGAGATCCCAAGGTGCCACTGGAGGCACAAAAGGGGCTAAATATGCAGCACTCCCTTAACAAACGTCTGAACTTCAGGCAGTGAAGCCAGTTCTTTTTGAATTCCTCCGTTGGGGCCTTCCTGGCCTCACACCAAGCAACATATTTCCGCCATATGCGGTGATAATGTTTTGCTGTCACATCCTTCCTAGCTTTTATCAGCGTAGGAATCACTTCATTTGGAATGCCCTTTTCCGTTAGGATCCGGCGTTCAACCGCCATGCCGTCAAACGCAGCTGCGGTAAGTCTTGGAACAGACAGGGCCCCTGCTGCAGCAGGTCCTGACGGAGAGGCAGAGGCCATGGGTCCTCTGAGATCATTTCTTGTAGTTCTGGGTACCAAGTTCTTCTTGGCCAATCCGGAACGATGAGTATAGTTCTTACTCCTCTCCTTCTTATTATCCTCAGTACCTTGGGTATGAGAGGAAGAGGAGGGAACACATAAACCGACTTGTACACCCACGGTGTCACCAGGGCGTCCACAGCTATCGCCTGAAGGTCCCTTGACCTGGCGCAATATCTTTTTAGCTTTTTGTTGAGGCGGGACGCCATCATGTCCACCTGTGGCCGTTCCCACCGATTTACAATCATTTTGAAGACTTCTGGATGAAGTCCCCACTCTCCCGGGTGGAGGTCGTGCCTGCTGAGTAAGTCTGCTTCCCAGTTGTCTACTCCCGGAATGAACACTGCTGACAGTGCTGGGACGTGATTCTCCGCCCATCGAAGAATCCTTGTGGCTTCTGCCATCGCCATCCTGCTTCTTGTGCCGCCCTGGCGGTTTACATGGGCGACCGCTGTGATGTTGTCTGACTAAATCAGCACCGGTTGGTTTTGAAGCAGGGGCTCTGCTTGACTCAGGGCGTTGTAAATGGCCCTTAGTTCCAGTATATTTATGTGTAGAGAAGTCTCCTGACTTGACCACTGACCTTGGAAGTTCCTTCCCTGAGTGACTGCCCCCCATCCTCAGAGGCTTGCATCCGTGGTCACCAGGACCCAGTCCTGTATGCCGAATCTGCGGCCCTCGAGAAGATGAGCACTCTGCAGCCACCACAGCAGAGACACCCTGGCCCTCGGGGACATGGTGATCAACCGATGCATCTGAAGATGCGATCCGGACCATTTGTCTAACAGATCCCACTGAAAGATCCTTGCATGGAATCTGCCGAAGGGAATTGCTTCGTAAGAAGCCACCATCTTTCCCAGGACTCGCGTGCAATGATGCACCGACACCTGTTTTGGTTTCAGGAGGTCCCTGACCAGAGATGACAATTCCTGGGCTTTCTCCTCCGGGAGAAACACCTTCTTCTGTTCTGTGTCCAGAATCATGCCCAAGAACAGCAGACGCGTCGCAGGAATCAGCTGCGACTTTGGGATATTCAGAATCCAGCCGTGCTGTTGCAACACTTCCCGAGATAGTGCTACGCTACCGATGGTGTATTCATTCGTATTTTTACTACACAGCCGTAAAAAAAATACGAATGCCCTCATCACTGCCGAGATTTGAGTTTAGTAAATTCCCGAGATGACACTTCGAACAAAAAACACCAAATCGGTCAAAATCGGTAGCTTAGTAAATATACCCCACTGTCTGCATCTTACATTTCAGCATAACACTCTTGAGTACAATTATTGAGACATTCTAGTATCTGGTGGCTGCTTACTTTCTGGATGCTGCATCAAAACTTCTCTGGGATATGACCCAGCTGGACTGAATACTCCCTCTGACACTGACCTGTTCCCAACTCCAGACACTGCATCTACAGTAGTTCCTAAACTTGGCTACTGAACCTGATTTCAGTGTGTGGGTGAGCTGAGACCTCTCTGCTATCTGCTGCCTCTCACTCTCCTGCATCTTCATTAAGAAGTTCCTGTAGGCTGCTATCATAAATGTCCCGTTCTTCATGTGACATCATTTGCATCCAGATGATCTGGGTATCGAGTGAGGTATTAGTGCTGGCATTGTTGAGACATGTACTGTAATTAATCTACCCCCTTGGTATTCAGGTGGTATGGACTTTGCTGTCTGAAGCCTGCATGACACCTCTACTGCCTCCATGTAGGTAACTGGCAATAGTAGTAGAGACAGGGGATCATGGTACAGAATGGGATCCAATGAGAACAATCAGATAATCCAAAGGTTGAAGTCAATAGAACAGGTTTAAAATTGGAGAGACAGATTAGGGTCACAAGTAAGTAAGTTGTGGTCAGAAACTGGCACTTTCTGGTACAGAGTATATCTACACAGTCTTAAATTGTCAGTGGGAGTGCTCACAGGGAATACTGTATGTAGGAGCTATAGATCCCTTATTGGCTGCTTGGACCAACTGTGGCAGGAGTACTCCAACTGGAGAAATGCAGTCAGCTGACAAGCTCCAAGATGTTGATGTCAGATTCTCAAAAAAGGTCAGGCAGAAACCCTGACCTGTGGGACAAATGGCAAGGTAAGTCACACAAAATGTACCAGAGTGTGACAAGGACACAGATATAATAAGCAGTGGCAGGGGAGAAGGACGGAAAAGAAGATTAGTCAGAAATAAGAGGTGGGGGAGAAGCACCAAATGGATTTTGTCAGGAACTGCCCAGAAAGGTTGCAGCCATTATGCTAGAAAAGTACCATTGAAACTTGCAACAGTCCTGCAACAGATGATTTACCATCTGAATATGGCCCCTTGATGCAAACACTTTAGCAATACACCTGCAGCAATCCCATACCACTTCCATAAACAGGGACAGATGGTATAAGAAAGGTGGTGTACTATACAGTGATAGGAGATGAACACAAAAAAAGTCTGGCTCATGGGTATGTTATGGGAATGTCACGGACAGTGAAGTACAGCTGCAAATGTCCTAGTCAGATGGAGAAACTGCACATTCCATAGGGCTGGTACAAAATTGGAGAGACAGATTAGGGTCACAAGTAAGTAAGTTGTGGTCAGAAACTGGCACTTTCTGGTACAGAGTATATCTACACAGTCTTAAATTGTCAGTGGGAGTGCTCACAGGGAATACTGTATGTAGGAGCTATAGATCCCTTATTGGCTGCTTGGACCAACTGTGGCAGGAGTACTCCAACTGGAGAAATGCAGTCAGCTGACAAGCTCCAAGATGTTGATGTCAGATTCTCAAAAAAGGTCAGGCAGAAACCCTGACCTGTGGGACAAATGGCAAGGTAAGTCACACAAAATGTACCAGAGTGTGACAAGGACACAGATATAATAAGCAGTGGCAGGGGAGAAGGACGGAAAAGAAGATTAGTCAGAAATAAGAGGTGGGGGAGAAGCACCAAATGGATTTTGGCAGGAACTGCCCAGAAAGGTTGCAGCCATTATGCTAGAAAAGTACTTAGTGAAAGCAACGGCCCTGAGACAGGAGAGAGAATCAGAGAATAGGGTGAGGACAAAGATGGCAATGAGGCAGTGGGATTTGGAGGATTGGGAGAAGATGAGAGAATTAAAAAAATAATTTTGGAGAAAGAGAAGAGCATAAAAAGCAGAAATTTGAATTGAATGTGGGCAATTTTAGAGGTAGAGCGTCAGTCTAGATTGCCAGAATTGGGGTGTGGACCATCAGAGATTGATAGTCGGCACTGGGGCAACAAAGGCTGAGGTACAGGTGTAGATATAAAGAGAAGGAGCCTAGATTGGGCAGGAAGGGTTGGAGCTGAGCCGGTCCTAGGCATAGGCAAACTAGGCAAATGCCTAGGGCATTTGGTATGCTTATGGGCACCAGCAGCTTCTGCTGATTAAAATGATATGCGGCATGCCTATATTCTGTGGAAATCACTGTAATGTAGCATTTCGTATGCAGATACAGCCGCAGTCGCACACAGAATATAGGCATGCTGCATATCATTTTAATCAGCAAAAGCTGCTTGTGCATCCTAGCCACATAGTAATGCAAATAAGATGCATTTTAATAATCAAAAGGTGCCCCAACGTTAGCAGAGCTGACAGATGACTCATGCCAGGCATGTCCTGCAGAACTAGCGGCGGTGCTAGGGGGCACCAGCTAAAATCTTGCCTAGGGCATCATATTGGTTAGGGCCGGCTCTGGGTTGGAGAAACAGTACTCCGCATGATTTGTTCTTTTGTATCAAATACTGTAGGACAGTGGAGGATAGTTGAGAACTTAGACTAGTATCTTTTTCAAACTGAACTGATACGTGTTAGTTAAATTCTCAATGTTGCAAATAGGGTTACAAAAAATGTACTACAAACAACCTTATCAAATGAGAACTGTTAATTATTATTACTATTATTATTATTTATTATTATTTTTTTTATTTATAATTAAAAAATAAGCATGGGTGTGGGGGTTTCATTCAATATAAAATGACTACCTGGTTTGTCGTCTTTTTGTTGTTGTTGTTGTTGTCTACAAAGTGTGGTGTGGGTTTGTGAGTCTGAACGTAGACAGCCTTTAAGCAGGAATACATATTTTGTTAGCTGAGTAAAACTATTTATTGTTGTTCCAGAGTCACTGGGGGACATGGAAGATCTTCCTCGTTTGTGTCACAGCCTCTACCATCGCCACCGCTGTTGGTGTCATGGTTATAGCGTTTATTTTTATTGCGCGATACCCATCAAGCAGCAACAATGGGAATAATGAAAATCCAACCAGCCATCCCACCACTATCACATCAACCACACCAATAACAGCTATAGATGATGACATCAGTTTTCAATATTATCTTTACCTCTCAAAAATTAAGGTAGGTGTATTAATTGTATTATTACTAAATGGCTAAAATTATTTTACTCTAAATCACTCGCTACTGTATATCATATATACGCTTTGGCTACTCTACCACACCTGCCGCAGGGTTTTTATTGCCCACTGGGTAATGATAGAGAATGTATTATTTTTCAGTTGTCTATTCTATATCTTAGCACGCAATGAAGCTTAAGATGGATTTGCAGTTACTGAACACACTTATTACTTATTTTTGCGATTAAAATAACTGATGAAGTATGACCTGACAAAAATATATATAAAATGTAATACAATTAGACCTAAAAACTGTAAATAAGCTATCTATCTATCTATCTATCTATCTATCTATCTATCTATCTATCTATCTATCTATCTATCTATCTATCTAATCTACCAGGTTCTATTTTGTAATGTTTTGATTGTGGCTTTGTAATATACAGTATGTTCACTTTTTTTTATTTTATTTGTAAAGAATTAAACGTACATCTGCAAATAAAAGACACATTACATGTACACAACCATTAGAATGATGTCAAACCATATGTAAGTTTGATCTAATTTTATAATACCAATAGTATGAAACTTTTGAAGGAGGAGGTATCCGCTGCGCACGATACAGAAGGAACGACACGGATTATACAAGTACAGAAGACAGAATGTTTGGTGCAACTATTAACAGACAAAAATCCAAAATATCCATCTGCATTTTATATATTCTGCCTGGCGGCTTACGTCTACCTAACTGGAACTTACAGGCGAACATTCATGGCTTTGTGTCTCAGGTAAGTACTGTATAATATTATAAATTACCATCAAAACTAAAACGAATGCAAAAGATTTACCTGGGCCATATCTGGCCATTATGGTTCAAGGTTACCTAAAGACATGGTTACCGACTTTAGTAATATCCTCTCCAGGAGACACCAGGAGAGGAGATGTCAGTGGGAGCTGATGGGAGCTGAGCTGGACTATTTACGCCATGAAATCACGCCCTATTGGCCAAGTCCCTCCCCACAGGCAGAGATTACAGCATTTATCTACCTATTCTGACCACTACACTAGGAAGCAGAATGCTGGAGGGCCACCTACTCTTCCGGGAGCCCTGGGGACTGCTCAAAATTTCAAGTCTCCCGGAGGTTCCAGGAGTGTAGGCAAGTTTGCCTAAAGCCAATTAACCACCAATATGGTTTGGACTCTGGGAGGTAACTGAAGCACACAGAGGTGTTAGCAGAAGTGTTAGCAGATAGGATCTCCTCTGTTACATACTCTATCAGTAGGCACACACTGTGAAGTTTTTATGGTATAACTTATTTATAATGAAACTGTATAGATCATAAACAAACTAACATGCTGAAAAAAGACAAGTATATATGAACAGCCATTACTGCATGCTTCTTATCTCGCCTTCTCCTCCTTGGAAGATTCCTATAACAAACAAGTACATTACTGCAACACAGACTGTTAACATATCAATATATACACAACAGCTCCACCTGCTGTCCCTCCAGTGTAATTACTCAACACTGATAAAGTCTCATGGAAAGGGAAGAAACAGCACTAACAATTCATAGAATTAAAACACAATTTAATATGCTAAATAAAATATATATAAAAAAAATATATAGAAGACTTTACATATAAAAATATATTTTGTCAATTGACGGCAAGCTGGTGATAAATAAAAGTTCAATTATGGATCTTGTATGTGCTGAGCTGTACACTGAGACCGTGTTCCTTAATTGAAACAAATAGTTCACACCTTTGACAAAGCTGCCTGGAGCAGCGAAATGCTTCAGAAGAGACTACATACGCTGCACTTAGAAAGACCTGTGTGACCATTGCCTCAATTGACAGGAGCGTGGAGAACCTCTGACGGTCATTCATCAATCCGGTTTATGTTTATAAGCTATTCCAAGCCTCTTTGTGGACCAAGGAAACCAACAATATTGCATGGAGTCTCGTTGCCATCAGGAACCATTGTTACGGATCCCACCATCAGGAACACAAGGCTGGTAATTCAATTTATCATGGACATCCACGCATTTACCAGCTCACAATTGTGAACTATTTGTTTCAATTAAGGAACACGGTCTCAGTGTACAGCTCAGCACATACAAGATCCATAATTGAACTTTTATTTATCCCCAGCTTGCCGTCAATTGACAAAATATATTTTTATATGTAAAGTCTTCTATATATATATTTTTATAAATTTTATTTAGCATATTAAATTGTGTTTTAATTCTAGGAATTGTTAGCGCTGTTTCTTCCCTTTCCATAATTTATTTGCAGGGAGACTATCTCCCATCATACAGCAGCTAGAAAGGCACCCCAATCTAGCACCCGACAATACACATTGGTATATATTTTTTTGCATCTACTGATAAAGTCCCAGTTTGTTATAATATCTCAACAAGATGACCATAGAGAGAACACATGGGGGGGTGTAATAGCCTGCGAGAAGCAGGAAGTGCGAGACTTTGTGCAAGTTCTCCCATTTTATAAAGCGGCGATCATTTACGCGGCAAAACCAGGTTGGTTTTGCAGCGTAAATAATTGCCGCTGAAAAAAAACAAAAAAACAAGAGAACTCGAACAAAGTCTCGCACTTCCTGCTTCTCCCATGCTATCACATTCCCCCATAGACTTTATGATATTGCCACTACAAATCCCTTCTGTGGTGTACATCTGTGCATATGAATTTGCAAGGACTGTGACGCCCACTTTGAGTGCGCAAGACCACTTGATGCGTCTTTAGATCATGCCACCATAGGTTGCACCATTGAAACTTGCAACAGCCCTACAACAGATGATTTACCATCTGAATATGGCCCCTTGATGCAAACACTTTAGCAATACACCCGCAGCAATCCCATACCACTTCCATAAACAGGGACAGATGGTATAAGAAAGGTGGTGTACTATACAGTGATAGGAGATGAACACAAAGTCTGGCTCATGGGTATGTTATGGGAATGTCACGGACAGTGAAGTACAGCTGCAAATGTCCTAGTCAGATAGAGAAACTGCACATTCCATAGGGCTGGTACAAGTAACAATGGTGTACGTGACGGTGTGCCCATAATGAAATCTAAAGGATTGCAGCATGCAGAGATACATAAAGTGGTCATCTCAGCCTGAATTTTTGGCTGCCCCATCTGGGAAGGGGCAGCCAGCTTGGCACTGCGGGGGGGACAGAGGAAGGGGGACATGGTGTGGTGGAGGTGGGGACGACAATCCAAATGCTTCATCAGAGCACCGTCCCCACTATACAATGCAGTTATTACTACCACTGACCTGGTTTGGGAGTGTTGTGGACTCGGGGTTTCTTCCGGTGACCGGGAAGAGGAACCGCAACTGGGCCGCAGCAGAGATGGCCGAATGTAAGTTTTCCTCATGCAGGATCAGGTCGGCAAACAGGAGGCACACGTGGACGCTGAAGGTCTCCTGAAAGACAGAACTCGAAAGGTGCTGGTGAATCAGAGAAGAATACCAGGTGCTGGAGGCACAACTGCGCTTACGTGCGCTGGGGCTTGGAGACACTGAAGTGTTTGTAGGCGCTGAAGTGCTTGGAGGCGCTTGGAGACACTGAGGTGCTTGGAGGTGCTAAGGCGCTTGGGGGCACTGAGGTGCTTGGAGGCGCGTGGAGACACTGAGGTGCTTGGAGGCGCTAAGGCGCTTTGAGGCACGGAGGTGCTTGGAGGCACGGAGGTGCTTGAGGCACGGAGGTGCTTGGAGGCACGGAGATGCTCGGAAGCACGGGGATGCTCGGAGCCACGGAGGTGCTTGGAGGCACGGAGGTGCTTGGAGGCACGGAGGTGCTCGGAGGCATGGAGGTGCTGGGAGGCACGGGGATGCTCGGAGGCACGGAGGTGCTGGGAGGCACGGGGATGCTCGGAGGCACGTAGGTGCTTGGAGGCACGGAGGTGCTTGGAGGCACAGAGATGCTCGGAGGCACGGAGGTGCTTGGAGGCACGGAGGTGCTCGGAGGCATGGAGGTGCTCGGAGGCACGGAGATGCGCACGGAGGTGCTGGGAGGCACGGGGATGCTCGGAGGCATGGAGGTGCTTGGAGGCACGGAGGTCTGGCGATCACCACTCCTGGGGAACTGATGATACTCAGGCACTGATGCAGTGCCTGGTGCATGAATTTATACTTCCCATCTACCAGATATTGCAGGTTCTTATGAAGATAACGAGAGTCCAGAATAGTTTTGATCTCGAAGTCTGTCCCAGTTTCAGTTTCTACCGAAGTGGGGCTTGAGGGCTTAGAATGAAAACGATTAAGGATGAGAAGGAGAGAAACATGAAAGGCATTTGGTATGCGTAGATGGGAAGGTAATCCCAACTTGCAGACCACAGGATTCAGGATTTGTAGCACAGGGTATGGACCGATGAACCTTGGGGCGAACTTCATGGTGGGTACCTTTAGCCGGAGGTTACGTATGGAGAGCCATACCCTGTCTGCAACCTTGTATTGAGGAGCGGCTCGCCGTTTCTTGTCCGCGAAGAACTTGTATCGGACAGAAACCTTTTTAAGACTAGCATGAACCTTACTCCAAATTTGTCTGAAGTGTAGTAGAGTGGAAGTCACAGCTGGAACCTCTCCTGTTGGAAGAATTGGAAAATCCGGAATTTGTGGGTGGAAGCCATAGTTGATGAAGAACGGAGATTCACCAGTGGAGGAATTAAATGAATGTTATGTACAAAACTCTGCCCAAGGCAATAACTCTACCCAGTTGTCCTGTGAAGGGGATAGATACAGGCGGAGGAAAGTCTCCAAGTCTTGATTGACTCGTTCCGTTTGCCCATTAGTTTGGGGGTGATAAGCGGACGAAAACTTAAGTTTAATTTGTAAGGCCGAGCAGAGAGCTTTCCAAAACCTTGCGGTGAACTGTACCCCTCGATCAGAGACTATTTCTTGAGGCAACCCATGCAACCGAAAATGTTCTCGGACAAATATTAGAGCTAATTTAGGAGCTGTCGGCAGACCAGTCAAAGGAACGAAATGCGCCATCTTCGAAAAACGGCCGACGATCACCCAGACGGTGTTGAAACCTTTGGAATAGGGCAAGTCGGTGACGAAGTCCATGGAAATGTGAGTCCACGGTTTCATAGGAATGGACAGAGGACGAAGTAACCCAGCAGGAGATAGATGGGGAGATTTATGCTGTGTACACTGTGGACAAGAATTAACGTAATCCTGTACATCCTTCCTCATGGAGTCCCATCAGTAAGATCTTTACAGAAACTTGTACATCTTCTGGGCGCCGGGATGACCGGAAAACTTGGAGATATGGGCCCACTGTAGTATCCTCGACCGGAATTTAGCTGGTACGGACATTCTTCCAGGGGGAGGACCTGGAGTAGTTGAGGCAGTGGAGACAGAAATTGGATTCAGAATTAAACTCCGCTCAAAAGAATCCTTTTACTCTGTGGGAGTTTGTGAACGGGACAGTGCATCCGCTTTAGTATTTAAAGTCCCGGCTCGGTACTTGATAACAAAAGAAAATCGAGTGAAGAAGAGTGCCCATCTAGCTTGGCGAGGATTCAAGCACTGTGCGGTTTTGATATACAACAAATTTTTGTGATCAGTGTAAATGGTAATCACGTGTTTGGCCCCTTCTAAGAGATATCTCCACTCTTCCAAGGCAGATTTAATTGCCAAGAGTTCCTGGTCTCCAATAGTGTAATTTCGTTCAGCCGGAGAGAATTTACGAGAGTGAAAGCCACACGGATGTAATTTCTTATCTGAGGCGTACTGAGAGAGAACGGCCCCAACTCCGACCGAGGATGCGTCAACTTCTAGGAAGAAAGGTTCCTCGAAATTTGGTTGTTGGAGTACTGGAGCGGACATAAAAGCCGATTTCAAGTGGGAAAAGGCCTCTATGGCTTCAGGAGGCCACAAACCCGGGTTGGAACCCTTTCTCGTCAAGGCGGTAATGGGTGCAACAATGGTGGAGAAACTTCTAATGAACTTTCTATAATAGTTCACAAAACCCAGGAATCTTTGTATTGCTTTCAAGGAGAGTGGCTGTGCCCAGTCCCGAATGGCGGAAAGTTTCTCCAGGTCCATGCGAAACTCCATCACCGAGATGATATAACCGAGGAACGGTATTGATGTTACTTCGAAGGTACACTTGGATATCTTGGCATAGAGATGATTCTCACGTAGACGGCGGAGTACCTCTTTGACCTGTATCCTGTGTTCAGCAAGGTCTTTGGAAAAAATCAGTATGTCATCCAAATATACCACGACTCTTAGGTATAACATGTCTCGGAAGATTTCGTTGACGAATCCCTGGAAGACAGCAGGAGCATTGCTAAGACCGAACGGCATCACCAGATACTCATAATGCCCATCCCGGGTATTGAAGGCGGTCTTCCATTCATCTCCCTCTCTGATGCGTATAAGTTTATAGGCCCCCCTCAAATCGAGCTTGGAAAAAACGTGGGCACCACGAACTCTATCAAATAGCTCTGTGATTAGAGGCAAGGGGTATTTATTTTTGATGGTAATATCATTTAGGCCGCGGTAGTCGATACATGGTCTTAACCCTCCATCCTTCTTTTTCACGAAGAAGAAGCCCGCTCCAGCCGGGGAGATAGAGGGGCGAATGAATCCCTTGTGAAGATTGGACTTGATATAGTCTGACATAGCTTGTGTCTCTGGAAGGGACAGAGGATAAATGCGACCCCGGGGCGGCATTTTCCCTGGGATGTGGTCAATGGGGCAGTCCCAAGACCTATGGGGTGGTAACTGGTCAGCCGCCTGTTCCGAGAACACATCCTTGAACTCTTGGTACGCCTCCGGGATAAGTTCTTCCTCCACCTTAGTAGAAACACGAAGCGGACAGACAGGGGTGAGACAGTTAGCGTGACAAAAAGAACTCCAAGACCGAATCTGTGCGGTCTTCCAATCGATATGGGGATTGTGAATTCTGAGCCAAGGCATTCCGAGAACCAGATCGTGATGCATCTCCGGAATCAGCAGGAACTCCAAATATTCTTCATGTAGAGCCCCAACCTGTAATTTAACTGGAACCGTGCGTTCTGTTATGATACCCTTGGATATCCTAGTACCATTGATTGCTCTCAAGGAAATAGGCCGTTCGATGGACCGTACTTCCAAATTCAGGCTTTGGACACAGAGGGAAGAAACGAAATTCCCCGCAGCCCCGGAGTCTAACAGGGCTTCAAAAGACTTGGAAGTAACCTTGGTGGTTAACGTTACAGGAAGCAAACAGTCTGAAGTCGGAGAAGATTTGGTCGTAACCCCCAACTTGACTCCTCCGGAACAAGCTAGGCCTGCCCGTTTCCCGGACGGGATTTGCAAGACTTGATGAAGTGACCCGCAGCTCCGCAGTACAGACAGAGTTTACCCTCATGACAATGCTGTCGCTCCTCTGGGGACAATCGGGATCGGTTAATCTGCATGGGTTCGTCTGGACTTGGGACCACCGCTTGTCTTACAGAGGGAAGCCGGAACCTAGAACGATCCGATCGACTACGTTCACCTCCACGTTCCTGCATCCGGAGATCTACCTTGACACAGAGGGAGATCAATTCCTCTAAAGAATCCGGAAGCTCCCGAGTGACCAACTCATCCTTCAGGCGATCAGAGAGACCGTTCCAGAAAGCAGCTCTCAGAGCCTCATTATTCCAGCGAAGTTCAGAGGCAATGGTTTGAAAATGAACCACATACTGACCCACGGATCGGGAGCCTTGACGGATGCGGAGCAAATCAGAAGAGGCCGAGGTCATCCTTTCGGGCACGTCAAAAATTCGTCGAAAAGACGTGATGAATTTGGAGTCATTGGAAACCAGTGAATCCGAACGTTCCCATAATGGAGACACCCAATCCAAGGCAGATCCTTCCAGCAGAGAAATAATATATGCCACCTTGGACCGGTCTGTAGGAAAGTTATGTGCAAGTAGCTCGAAATGTACCTCTCATTGGTTTAAAAAACCACGACAATTTTTAGGATTTCCATTATAACGGGACGGAGTAGGCAGCTGAAGGCGCGGAGTGGCACCGGCCGATGGTTGAACATTGCTGGAAGCGGCAACTGGTGCGGCTACTGGAACTGGTGCCGGAATTACCGAGGCTAGAGACGCCTGGATCTGATCCAGACGCCCGGACAACTCCTAGAGGTACTGCATCACCTGACCTTGTGCCGCTTCCTGACTTTGTACTCGGGAAGCCAGATTCTGGATGGCACTTGAGTCCGTGTTCTGATCCCCCGGGTCCATGTGGCCTGAGTATACTATCACTGACCTGGTTTGGGAGTGTCGTGGACTCGGGGTTTCTTCTGGTGACCGGGAAGAGGAACCGCAACTGGGCCGCAGCAGAGATGGCCGAATGTAAGTTTTCCTCATGCAGGATCAGGTCGGCAAACAGGAGGCACATGTGGACGCTGAAGGTCTCCTGAAAGACAGAACTCGAAAGGTGCTGGTGAATCAGAGAAGAATAGCACAAGAAAGAATGACCTGGCACCGGTATGAATTATGATAAAGTGAAGGAAACCAAAATGGACAGATATTGGAAAGAGAAAACCTTTCAATTGTAGTCCCTATTGGCGGTGCGCCCAGAGCTAGAAAGTACATGTACTTAAAAAACTGGAGAGAAAGAAAACTCTTGTGTGGGCGCACTCTTGAAAGAAGAAGTGAGAAGAAAAAATTCTTCAAATATAAGTTGAAGAGATATTTAAAACATATATTTATTGAGTAATTATAAAATTAATAATATCCCACTGTGATCAACAAGAACAAGGTTTTTTTATTTTTTTTATTTTTTTAGAAAAGATATGTGAAAAAAGAAAAAGAAATGTTCTGGTCTGAGTAATCACACGAGACGGATTGGAAAGGTTACAGACACCTGATAGTCTGGCAACCGTTTCGTGAATTTCTGTGCTGGTCAGGTGAAACGGTTGCCAGACTATCAGGTGTCTGTAACCTTTCCAATCCGTCTCGTGTGATTACTCAGACCAGAACATTTCTTTTTCTTTTTTCACATATCTTTTCTAAAAAAATAAAAAAAATAAAAAAACCTTGTTCTTGTTGATCACAGTGGGATATTATTAATTTTATAATTACTCAATAAATATATGTTTTAAATATCTCTTCAACTTATATTTGAAGAATTTTTTCTTCTCACTTCTTCTTTCAAGAGTGCGCCCACACAAGAGTTTTCTTTCTCTCCAGTTTTTTAAGAATCAGAGAAGAATACCAGGTGCTGGAGGCACAACTGCGCTTACGTGCGCTGGGGCTTGGAGACACTGAAGTGTTTGTAGGCGCTGAAGTGCTTGGAGGCACTGAGGTGCAGGGAGGCGCTGAAGTGCTTGGAGGCGCTTGGAGACACTGAGGTGCTTGGAGGCGCTAAGGCGCTTGGGGGCACTGAGGTGCTTGGAGGCGCTGAGGCGCGTGGAGACACTGAGGTGCTTGGAGGCGCTAAGGCGCTTGGAGGCACGGAGGTGCTTGGAGGCACGGATATGCTCGGAGGCACGGAGGTGCTGGGAGGCACGGGGATGCTCGGAGGCACGGAGGTGCTCGGAGGCACGGAGGTGCTTGGAGGCACGGAAATGCTCGGAGGCACGGAGGTGCTGGGAGGCACGGGGATGCTCAGAGGCACGGAGGTGCTTGGAGGCATGGAGGTGCTTGGAGGCACGGAGATGCTCGGAGGCACAGAGGTGCTGGGAGGCACGGGGATGCTCGGAGGCACGGAGGTGCTTGGAGGCACAGAGGTCTGGCGATCACCACTCCTGGGGAACTGATGATACTCAGGCACTGATGCAGTGCCTGGTGCCTGAATTTATACTTCCCACCAGCAGCTGGTTGGTGGGAAGTGCCTGATGACGTCACCCGCCCAGACGCCGGGCCGAGCGACGGGAGCCGCCAGCGAGGACGGCCGCAGAGAGGACCAGCGCGCCCGGAGAGGTAAGTAAGGGGCCCGGGGCGGCGGCGTGACAATTACCAGCATTGTAAATTGGTGGGCGGATCCATGATGGCGCGATTCAATGCAAATTTGTGCCATCGTAAGGTGAGCGGCCGGCTGCTATCCAATCAGTACTCAGGGCTTTGTCTCTGACTGACAGCCATAGCTCCAATAATAACAAAATAGCTCCCCGAGCCGCTTATATGCTGCGCTCAGTCATGATCATGCAGTTAGAACACAGCGCCCGGAGTCTGCCTTCTTCTCTTTCCTGCAGCAAGAGAGGAGAATGTTAGCTAGGAGGCGGGAGCTTCAGGCAGCCAATCAGCACTTTTGTTGAAGCGAGCGACAGGGAGAGGCTCCAATCAGAGTGGTGCTGGAGGCCTGGGTATCTGTCAGCACTTCCTCTGAGTGGCTGGGAGTCAGGAAGCTGCCAGAAGTGAGTGTGATCACAGACACACCAAAGGCAGCAGCAGCAGACAGCCAGGTGGCTCTAGTGTCTGGGAGGAAGCCTCCCAGCCATTCCAGGAGGGTATGCGAGTATGGTCCTTGGTCATTGAGACACAGGCTTTACAACAGGGGAAGGCTGATAATAACATTTGCATAATATCGCAGCTGCGAATCCGGCAACAGACACAAGAGATGACGCAGCAGCCTCCACCTCTGAAGTAGGCCCTAAGGCTACTATTTATGAAACCCTTTGACCTGGGCAGTCATGTAGCAGTTATTGCCTGATTATCACTAAAATAAGTGAAAATTAAGCCTATAACTAGGATATACTGTATGTCAGATATCTCACTCATACCTACGACTCGGAAGAGTCAGGGCCGTCTTTTCGTATGAGCTCAATGACCAGTTGTCCAAGGGCCCCAGGAGTATAAGGGTCCTAGGCTGATAGCTGAGGGTCCCCTTTTTCCAGGGGTACCAGATTTTTTTTTAAAATCAGCCCTGGGGAACTGAAGATATCCGACTTCTAAGCAGTGGTCCCCATCCAAGCCTGTTAATTGCTCTTCCCAGCCAGATATCTGGGATTCTGTCTGACTTAAAGTTTTTCTGATGGTATAATCCAAAAGCTGGGACTCTGCCCCTTTTGGTGGACCCTGGCATCTTGTCTCTACTATGCCCAGAACCAGAGATATCAGCCTTCCAGCAGCTGGTCCCTGCTCCAGCTCCACACGCCTGGTATGCAATTTTATATATTCATTGGTGGATTACTCTGGCTCCTGAACTCTGATCCCCAAGACCCCAGAACCTCCTGAAAGGTGGGACTCTCTAGTTTTTTTTATCATGTTAAAAGCTAAGAAATCTATTTCCAGGAACTGGAGATATCTGCACACAAGCAAGCTGCCCTCCTACCGGAAAATTATGAATATTAAACCCACTTTACTATCCACCCCTCCCCTGCATAGAGGGTCTACCACCCTGGATGTCATGTACCAGGGTCCCTTCATTCAGCCCAATGCCTCCTTCTACAGTTTAGTGTTCTCCCATCCGCCCTATCTCCCACCATCTGTGCAGTAAAGGAGTCATTAGCAGAAATTACTGCTCCAGGTCCTACATGCTGAGCCGAAGATACGATATCCCTTACAACCCACGGGACATCAAAGCTCCTCTGATAGCACCCCCCACCCCTACAGCTGGAGGATGGGTAGGGGCCCCAGTGCATTGCTTTGCCCAGGGACCTACACTGCTGTTAAGATGGGCCTGGTAAGTGTAAGAGGCGGAGCACACTACAGCCACCTTATACCCCTTTCACATCGCACAAATAACCCGGTATCGACCCGGCATATTGCTCGGTCGACGCGGGTCAGTGTGTGGTGTGAAAGTGCCAAGTCCGAATTCCCGGGTCGTCTGACCCGGTAATTCAACGGGTTATAAGCAGTGTTATTCCCGGGTTGAATACCGGGTCAGTGACTGCGTAAACGGATTCCCGGGTCGATGCGACCCGGGACCCGTTTACGAGATAAGGAGAGGCGGCGCGGAGATAAGCTCATCTCCCAGTGCCGCCCTCACCTCCGCCTCCGCTGCCGGCTCCTTCCCCCGCCGCTATGGCAACCGGCTCGGCATATTGCCGGGTCTGGAAGCCAGCGAAAAGGGGTAGGAGAGTCTCCAATGCCGGATCCCACCCGGGAAGGACCCGTTTCCAATTCCCGGTTGGGATCCGGCATTGGAGATCTTAAAGGGGTATTACAGTGTATGGTGACATTGTGAATGTGTTATTTATCAAGCTTGTTCTTTCATAAGGAAAGCGCACCTGCAGTACAAATAAGGATCCATCAACATTTAAACTTCAATAGACTTTAGCATCAGTACTGTCTATATCTAAGATTGCTTATTTGAACATATACAAATCTGGAACCTTTTCCTTCCTCTCATAGGGCACAGTTTGGGTCGGTGTAATAGGTGAAATCGGCAGGCCGGCCGTCACATTTACGGTGACCTGTGGTCAAATTTTCTTTATACCCAGGAACAATATTTACTGGATGAAGAATATCGGAGACACCAACTCCACGCTGGTGTTGTTTATCTCAACACACAAGGAATATTTCACGGCGGAGGTTGATGTGTTATTTTCAGAAACGGATGAAAACGTACTGACAAGAACTCTACAAGTGAGTTACCCAGGCTATTAAATGAAATGAAAACAACAGAAAGCGCCCGATTTTGTTCAGATCCTAAAATCCACTCTTTATTCCCTTTTAGGACCAAATAATGTATAAAAACTGTAGGAATCACCACCACATATACTGGTCATTAGGGCAGGTAGAGAAATAAACATTGTCACTTTAAGATTTCAACTGGAAAAAAGAGCAGTCCTGTGACAATCAGGGAGCCTTGTACTGTATATAATGCAAAGGTCTATGTTTGTTAGGAGATGCTTACTTTGTGTTAAGTCTTTATATTTATTGTGTGTCACATTGCTAACATACCAACACCTAATATTTTGCATTAATAGGTCACTGCTTAATTGGGACTACAGCATTTTGGGGTGGGGCATAATCTGTTGCGTTGCCCTTTATTGACAGTTTGTCTGGGAACATTCCTCTTGGGAATGATATAGTGCAATGGTTCCCAAACTGGATGCCGAGGGGCATGATATGCTGATACTCTAGGGCGTCATGATTCAAGAAAGTTTGGGAACAACTGATATAATATTATGTTAATATTTACAATTTAGCATAACTGACTGTACTGCAGCTTTCTTATCTGTAGATCTGTCTATAATTCATGGTTATATAGTGTACCTGGTGTTGAAATCAAGAAAAGTTTTGGTAAGCATATTACCTTTCAAACAGCATAATGCAGATTCTCATTGATAGCAACATACCTTCCGCCAATGGCCCCCTAATCCTTAACCCCCCTTCCAGCAGCCTAAATCTAACCCTCCTTGATGGTGCCTAAACCGAACCCCACACTTCCCACAGCTTAAAACCAACTCCCCCCCCCCCCCCGTGCCTAACCCTAACCCTACCTGGGGGTGCCTGAACCTAACCCCCCTCGTCCCAGCAGCCTAACCCTAACCCTAACCCTAACAGCCTAAGACTAACACCCCACCCCCTTCGGGATTTCGGCATCGGTATTTGGACTGACAGGATTCCCTCTAATGAGACTTGTGGATAGGTGGATTATTAATTGATAGTTTATAATTTAGTAATCTTTATACTTATCTTTACACCTGATTGTATTATTTGTGGTTTTTACCATAAACATTTGTTATATGCACTTCAAGAGACAAATATTGTCCTGATTTTGGCTTCTGAACTCCCAAAGGGAGCAGCACATGGAAAAGTGGTCATGGCTTCACATAAACATGAGTGTGCAGAGGCATGACTTCTACTCAGTCATGTTCTAGAACCAAGTGGTCTTCAACTCAGTCATGTTCTAGAACCAGGAGGTCTTCTCCTCAGCCATGTTCTAGAACCAGGATGTTTTCTCCTCAGTCATGTTCTAGAACCAAGAGGTCTTCAACTCAGTCATGTTCTAGAACCAGGTCTTCTCCTCAGTCATGTTCTCGAACCAGGAGGTCTTCTCCTCAAGTCATGTTCTAGAACCAGGAGATCTTCTCTTCAGTCATGTTGTAGAACCAGACTAGCCTTGTTTTTCACCTTTAGGAGCCCACTTTCCCTTAGAGCTGGTACTGATCCTCGGTAGTCAGAAGAGTCCATAGTAACTGAGCAGCCACTTAGGATAAATCTTGCCGTCTGCACTGAACATCTTTTACATACTGTACAGTACTTACCTATTTGCCCACGTATTGCGGTCGCCTTAAACTAATTGCCACTTTAAATCTAGCAGCTACTGTATCTCATCAAAATCGCGCCGGTGACCACAAATCGTTGGTGATTATATTTAGGCCAAGGTGTACTCCTGTGTTTTCCAGCAGCATTATTATTTACTAGGCAACATTAACCTAATGTAAAAGCAGCTTGATTGTGAGGTTTTCTATTGTGGAAGTATATATTATGGTCCCTTATTTGTTTTTTTCTCACAGCCCTTAGGTGGAATTGATTTTATCCAAAGTTTCAGACATCGCAACAAATCACAAGTAATAAATCTGGTTCCTAACACCTTGGGTCTCACAAGCAGAGAATATCCTCAGTCTGACGCCAAGGAGATCTGGGAGCATTTCTATGACCTTGAAGGTACAGTACACATAATGTATTTTTGGGATAATAAGTGCTTCCTTTAACATGCAATACATTGTATGATACCCGGAATATACACAGTGCACATAAATACATACATCAGTTTTACTACCAAGATCCAGTTGAAAACTTTTCTCCTCGTTAAAAAAAAAGAAAATATATTTTAAACTAGCTAATATTTAGATATTTTTTTTTAAAGATTGTATCCACATCTGCTTTCCTTCAACCTTCTACTAATCCTAGGTATGGGAAAGTCCATAAATCTAAGGATTGGTGATCTCTCAATGACTGGACTTAGGGACACATTTACCAACGAGTTTTAGCTATTTAAGACTCATTGCCTATGATAAATGGTGCTCCAGCCAATCAGGTGAACATTTTTGGTGTTTATTTTGCACAGCAGGTCAGCACATAGCAAGTTACATCCATATCCAGTTGGTATTACAGGCAGTAGCATACAGGCACTTTCAGCATAGCAGACTCTTGATAGGTTCCAGTGGTCCCTAGTCTAACCCACACAACCCGGTCTATCACCTGGACACTAACTGCTGTCAGGAGCAAGGTGACTCTGCCCTGGAAACCCTTATATCGGGAGATCCCAGGTGCTGCTGATCACACACCTGGGCTTCTGCTACTGCTTCCAAACCTGGTATGGAACCTCCACATTACTTTCACATGGAACAATGCTGTCTCTGCCACAATACATATAAGGAAGGAATAGTGAGCTCTCAATGACTGAATACAGGGGGTCAGTCAGATCTGATCGGTGGGCTGCTAATTTTGCTGTCCTGCGTTCAGATAGTCGCCGCCCCCAGGGGGATGTATATTCACCGTGCAAGCGTGCGATCCTATGTGTACGCCGAGCTGTTAAAATTCACTTTGTGCAGTCTCTGCGCAGCCCAGGACTTACTCCTACAGTGCGATAGAATCAGGCTGATCGGGGCAGGAGCTCACGTCAGACACCCTCCCTGAAAACGCTTGGGCACGACTGCATTTTTCCGGACACTTCCAGTAAACGGTCAGTTACCACTCACTTCCTCCTTGTGAACGCCCGTGCGATTAGAAATTTCGCACCATCCTGTCGCTGGCCGGCGATGCCCTTTGTTGTTGTCCGACACACGTGCACATTGCGGTGCATACGCATGCGCTGTTGGTACCTGATCGCCTGCTGTGCGAAAACGCACAACAGAGATCAGATCTGAATGACCCCCATAGTTCTTTTAGCACACCTGGGTGAATTCCATCTGGGCCAGGTGTATTAACTGTCTTTTCCTTAGGCATCTACTTCTATCTTGGTCAAGTGACATTTAATGGCGCAGACAGATTATTGTAGAGATAAGCAACATTTTCAAAACAGTAGCACAGAATATTCGAAAAACAAAAAGGTATTCAGGTTCCAAAAGGGGAATATATGAAATATAATAGTTAAAACACAATATTTTACATGTATAATGCCAATACTATTGACAATCTGAGCTTAATAGTTGCTCCCCAATAGGAGAAACTCCTATGACAAGTAGAATAGAACTGAAGAGCACCCATTAGCTACTGTAAGTTACACTAACTTGTGTTTAAATGACCATGGGGTCTATGTACTAAGCTGGAGAGAGGTGAAGTGTACAGAGATAAAGTACCAGCCAACCAGCTCCTGGCATTTTTCAGCCTGTAACATGACAGTTAGGAGTTGATTGGCTGGTACTATATCTCTCTCCACAGCTTAGTGACCCCTTAGGGGTGTGTTCAATAGCTGTCGGAAGCTGCCGTCTTGTCGGAAAGACGTCAGCTTCCGACAGAATTCAGTCGAAATGGGTTCCGACCTATTAAAAAAGAGCAGTTTTTTCCCGACAAGTCCGGAATTCCCGACTTGTCAGAAAACATGTGGATCAGCGGAATAAGCGCCGTTCCGCGTTCTTCTGTCGGAAACGGGGCCAATTCTGACAGGTTTTGGGCCCCTTTCTGACAATCTCAATCCGACTTTCAAAAAAATCAGATTGAGTAGGGCGTCCCCCAGCTAGGCTCCTCACCCCCCCACCGCTGCACACATCTCCCCAGCTGCTGCAGACTTTTCCTTCTGCCGGCCACCGTTGTCAGCTCCCCCCGCCGCCGCCACCTTCCAGCTCCCCCTGCTGCCCGCCACCGTCCAGCTCCCCCCACCGCCTGCTGCCGTCCAGCTCCCCCTGCCGCCCGCCGCCACCGTCCAGCACCCGCGCTGCCCACCGACATCCAGCTTCGCCCGCTGCCACCGTCCAGCTCCCCCCGCTGCCTGCCACCGTCCAGCTCCCCCCACCGCCTGCCGCCACCATCCAGCTCTCCCCGCTGCCCGCCACCGTCCAGCTCCCCCCACCGTCCGCCGCCACCGTCCAGCTCCCCCCACTGCCCAACGCTGTCCAGCTTCCCCCTCCGCACGCCGCCGCTGTCAGCACACCCAGCAGGACAGGACCCCGGGTATGGCCAAATCCGACGGCCAGATTTGGCTCAAATCCGACAGTCGGATTTGGCCGTCCATTGAATAGCCCTTGTCGGATCCATTCCGACAAATGCATGTCGTCAATGGATCCGACAGTTATTGAATATACCCCTATGTCTGAAAAATGATAGTTTGGAGCTAATTGCTTGGTACTTTATCTCTCTCCAAACATTGAGGCATATGCCCCTATGTATGAATTGCTCTTCCTTTAAAGAGGCTGCTAAATCTACCTTTGGATGAGATGTACTAAAGCCTTTGAGAGTGATAAAGTGAAGAGAGAAAAAGTACCAGCCAATCAGCTCTTAACTGCCATGTTACAGGAAGTGTTTGAAAAATGACAGTAAGGGGCTGATTGATTGGTTGGTAACTTATCTCTCTCCAGTTTATCATCTACCCATTTGACTTTTGCCAAGACCGCATTGCTCTGTATTACTCCATACTGGACCTGATTCAGTAAGGATTGCAAATTCTGCTAAGTAGCAGAATTTGCAATCCCTTGATTCACACACTGGGGGCCGCCCATCGCAGGGCACAGCATGCTAATCGCTGGTCCCTACTTGACCACGCTGAAATTGCATTTGCACCGCAATTTTATCGTGACCGCTAAAATCAGGGTATACTCCTGCCGGCGCAGCCTGGCTGTGCCCGCAGGAGGTCTGCCGCCATTTTTGTGATCTCAGCGGCTGCGTGTGACTTCACGCAGCCGCCCGATCACGCCCACTGTTTTTTTTGCAACGCCCCCGTTTCTACATCACCACCCCCGCAACGCTCCATCTTGTAAACGGAGCGTTGCCGCCCCCCTTTCACCAGGCAGAGGCATTCGCAGTAAATGAGAGTGCATGCGCCCGCTGGGTGAACACAATAATTCAGGTTGGATCGTGATTTATGATCTAACCTGAATTAGGCCCATATTCTGCTGCTCAATCATGACTTGGGCGTTACCAACCTTCATTGTATCTCTATACCAGTGATTCCCAAATGCAGTCCTCAATGCACCCCTACAGTCCAGGTTTTAAGTATAATTAATTAGTACCTCAGTCAGTTTGATTACACCTGTGCACAAGCAGGTATATCCCTAAAACCTGGACTGTTGAGGTGCCTTGAGGACCACATTTTGGAACCACTGCCCTATACTATATCCTGAGGACACACAAGTTGTTCTAAGGAATTTTTTCTCTCTTTTTGACTTATGAGATTCCAGGATTTCTAAATATATGCATTGTGATTTTAATAACTTCTGAATATGTTGTTATTTCATTTATATATTTTATGTTCAGTATGTGGTCACATTTATATACCAGTGACGTGCGGTGAGGTGAGGCAGAGCCTTTCCTGTTATACTAACGTATACGCCAGAGTTTTGACTATATAAAGTATATGAAAAATACAAAGAATATATTAGAAATATCTTCTTTGTATTAAACATCTGCTGTACAGTATGTGGCCATCCTGGAAATATGCAGTCAAATATAGTCATAATTATTATCAACACGCATTTCGCCAGGCTCATCTTTGTTGCAAACCTTGGGCATGCACAATAGATGGCAAAGGAAGTGAATTAACGGAAGCTACTGTATCTGCAGCGGGTTATGGACTATCCCCATCCCACCCCCTCCAGGATACAGACTACTCACCGTGCACATGCCGTTGTTGCAATCCCTATTAAATCAGCCAGAACTTGGCATAGGCTCATCTCTGAATACAGTACTTGCCAATGACACAACTATCCCAACTACAAATGCCCTACTGCTACACAGTTACTCCATTAGCCATAAGTAGAGATTCGGATAACTTAAGTGGGGCGTCCTTGGACACATGCACACAGTAGGCGACTCTGAGTCAAGGCAATAGTGTTTCAATCAAACAAGGGAAACTACAACAAGTCCTTGTGATTATGGACTCCCAGTGAGGGCTTTTGCTGTAGATACTCACTTGAAGATAATAAATGATCACCTGTACATCATTTCTTTAATGAAGCATTTCAGAAGACTACAAGTAGTCCTCAAAATATAGGGCAGCACGGTGCTGCATTGCTGACTCATACCACTGGCTCCATCCACACCAAGTTCCTTTATGTGTGCAGTTTGCCTTTTCTCCCCATATTGACATGGGATTCCTCATTGTTCTCTGATTTCCTCCAACAAAGTCCAACATTTATAACGTGGAAGGTTATTTGTCTTCTGATAAAAAAAGGACCCTAGCGTATTTGTGTGGCAGAGAATTTAGACTGCAAGCTCCAATGGGACAGCGATTGATGTGAATGATTAGTGTAGCTAGAAGCTATAATTCTAGGGCAAGGGAGCGATAACCCAACACATTCCATTGATTCTGATACTACAAAATCCTATCTCAGATTTCCACCTGCCATTCTTGTGATACAGGGGCTCATTCTGAACCAGAATAGAGGCAAATGGCGAGTTTTTGCATACAGTGCATCTCAGATGCAAATATACACATTTGCGCACAATCCCTGCATTAGTTGAACAGATAATTGCATTAGCACTAGGTAGTAAATCAGGCTTGGCATGTGACTCAGAATCAGCCCCATAAAATGCCCATTGATTTGATATACTCCAAGTACCACGGAGTTCATATCACAGGTCCCAAGTACCAAGTATTCCATATCACAGGTCCCAAGTACCAAGGGTTCCGTATCACAGGTCCCAAGTACCAAGGATTCTGTATCACAGATCCCAAGTACCAAGGATTCTGTATCACAGGTCACAAGTACCAAGGATTCTGTATCAAAGGTCCCAAGTACCAAGGATTCTGTATCACAGGTCCCAAGTACCAAGGATTCTGTATCAAAGGTCCCAAGTACCAAGGATTCTGTATTACTGGTCCCAAGTACCAAGGATTCTGTATCACAGGTCCCAAGTACCAAGGATTCTGTTTCACAAGCAACAAGTACCAAGGATTCCGTATCACAGGTCCCAAGTACCAAGGATTCTGTTTCACAGGCACCAAATACAAAGGATTCCGTATCACAGGTCCCAAGTACGAAAGATTCTGTATCACAGGTCCCGAGTAGCAAGGATTCTGTATCACAGGTCCCAAGTACCAAGAATTCTGTTATCACAGATCCCAAGGGGTAAATTTACTAAGGTGGGAGATTTTTAGAACTGGTAATGTTGCCCATAGCAACCAATCAGATTATATCTATTATCTGCTTGAAGCAGCTAGATAAATGGTAAGTAGAATCTGATTGGTTGCCATGGGCAACATTACCAGTTCTAAAAATCTCCCACCTTAGTAAAGTTACCCCCAAGTATCAAGAATTCTGTATTCCAGGTTCCAAGTA
Source organism: Pseudophryne corroboree (assembly GCF_028390025.1). Lineage (NCBI taxonomy): Eukaryota > Metazoa > Chordata > Amphibia > Anura > Myobatrachidae > Pseudophryne > Pseudophryne corroboree. The sequence continues at coordinate 58,427,937 of NC_086444.1, read as the reverse complement.
CTGTACCAAGGAATCTGTATCATAGGTCCCAAGTACCAAAGATTCCGTATCACAGGTCCCATGCTTCTATTACTTTAAGTTCAACTATAATAATGAATGTTTTGTTTATTGATTCTAGGTGCAACAAAATTGGTTAATACTGGAACACAAATTACATGGGCTCGTTTCTATAAGAATACTACAGGACTAACAGAAGAGGATATTATTTACGGAAATTCAATATTCTCGGTAATACACACTATTCTAATAAGAAAAAAGTTGTATGTTTTAGAAAAATCTTAATTTAGAGACGTTTATCAAAAGTGGTCCAGAGAAAAACGGTGAGCAGAGACAGGTGTCCTGAGCGATCAATCAGAATTTTTCTTTTGATTTAAATTTACTTTGTTTGTATCAGGGGGGAAAAGGGGGGGGGGGGGGGGTTGGCACTGGCTTTTGCCTTTCCATCACTTTATAAATGTTCCCAATTTGTGTCAAGAACAACTTCAAATATGCAGTCAGCCATAGCTAATAACTATGGCAACACTAACATAAATTCCTACAAGTGCAACAAAGAATAAAACATTCCCATAAGTAATAAATAATGCCCACCAAATACGTATCTACAGTAGCTCTACTGCTCTTGAATCGCTTTAATCAGCTTATTTATTTCACTTATTAATTTATATAAAAATTAATTAAATTAATTATTATTCTTTAATTTATGTAATTATTATTATTATTATTATTATTATAATATTTACTATTGAATAATTAATTTAATAATTCAATTTAGCCTGCTGAATGTTACTTATGTAAATTCATAGATTAATTTATTCTAAAACATTTAAATTTCATAGACAAAAAGGACATAAAATAATGAAGCAAGTGAAGAGAAGAAACAAAAAAATAATATTTGTAATTACAGCGGCAGAATGAATTAACGAGTCATTTAATTTTTGCCATCAAATTCTTAAGCAAAATAAAAAATGATACACACAACTTAATTATTCATGAGAACATGACCTATCAATTCTAAATGCTGCATGCATCACCGATAGACCAAGTGCACAGAAAATAAGAATTTACTCACCGGTAATTCTATTTCTCGTAGTCCGTAGTGGATGCTGGGTACTCCGTAAGGACCATGGGGAATAGACGGGCTCCGCAGGAGACTGGGCACTCTTTAAAGAAAGATTAGGTACTACATCTGGTGTGCACTGGCTCCTCCCTCTATGCCCCTCCTCCAGACCTCAGTTAGGGAAACTGTGCCCGGAAGAGCTGACATTACTAGGAAAGGATTTGGAATCCAGGGTAAGACTCATACCAGCCACACCAATCACACCGTACAACTTGTGATAACTATACCCAGTTAACAGTATGAACAATAGCTGAGCCTCATTAAAGAGATGGCTCAGAACAATAACCCTATAGTTAAGCAATAACTATATACAAGTATTGCAGAAGTCCGCACTTGGGACAGGCTCCCAGCATCCACTACGGACTACGAGAAATAGAATTACCGTTGAGTAAAATCTTATTTTCTCTGACGTCCTAGTGGATGCTGGGTACTCCGTAAGGACCATGGGGATTATACCAAAGCTCCAAAACGGGCGGGAGAGTGCGGATGACTCTGCAGCACCGAATGAGCAAACTCAAGGTCCTCCTCAGCCAGGGTATTAAACTTGTAGAATTTTGCAAACGTGTTTGATCCCGACCAGGTAGCAGCTCGGCAAAGTTGTAAAGCCGAGACCCCTCGGGCAGCCGCCCAAGAAGAGCCCACCTTCCTCGTGGAATGGGCTTTTACGGATTTAGGATGCGGCAGTCCAGCCGCAGAATGTGCAAGTTGAATCGTGCTACAGATCCAGCGAGCAATAGTCTGCTTAGAAGCAGGAGCACCCAGCTTGTTGGGTGCATGCAGGATAAACAGCGAGTCAGTTTTTCTGACTCTAGCCGTCCTGGAAACGAGTAGCCGCAGGCACCACAATAGGTTGGTTCAAATGAAACGCTGATACCACCTTAGGGAGAAATTGGGGACGAGTCCTCAATTCTGCCCTGTCCATATGGAAGATCAGATAAGGGCTTTTACATGACAAAGCCGCCAATTCTGACACACGCCTAGCCGAAGCCAAGGCCAAAAGCATGACCACTTTCCACGTGAGATACTTCAACTCCACGGTCTGAAGTGGCTCAAACCAGTGTGATTTTAGGAAATCCAACACTACGTTGAGATCCCAAGGTGCCACTGGAGGCACAAAAGGGGGCTGAATATGCAGCACTCCCTTAACAAACGTCTGAACTTCAGGCAGTGAAGCCAGTTCTTTTTGAAAGAAAATAGACAGGGCCGAAATCTGGACTTTTATGGATCCCAATTTTAGGCCCATAGTCACTCCTGACTATAGGAAGTGCAGAAATCGACCCAGCTGAAATTCCTCTGTTGGGGCCTTCATAGCCTCACACCAAGCAACATATTTTCGCCATATGCGGTGATAATGTTTTGCTGTCACATCCTTCCTAGCTTTTATCAGCGTAGGAATGACTTCAACCGGAATGCCCTTTTCCATCAGGATCCGGCGTTCAACCGCCATGCCGTCAAACGCAGCCGCGGTAAGTCTTGGAACAGACAGGGCCCCTGCTGTAGCAGGTCTTGTCGGAGCGGCAGAGGCCAAGGGTCCTCTGAGATCATTTCTTGTAGTTCCGCGTACCAAGTTCTTCTTGGCCAATCCGGAACAATGAGTATAGTTCTTACTCCTCTCTTTCTTATTATCCTCAGTACCTTTGGTATGAGAGGAAGAGAAGGGAACACATAAACCGACTGGTACACCCACGGTGTCACTAGAGCGTCCACAGCTATCGCCTGAGGGTCCCTTGACCTGGCGCAATATCTTTTTAGCTTTTTGTTGATTCGGGACGCCATCATGTCCACCTGTGGCCTTTCCCAACGATTTACAAGCAGCTGGAAGACTTCTGGATGAAGTCCCCACTCTCCCGGGTGGAGGTCGTGCCTGCTGAGGAAGTCTGCTTCCCAGTTGTCCACTCCCGGAATGAACACTGCTGACAGTGCTATCACGTGATTCTCCGCCCATCGGAGAATCCTTGTGGCTACTGCCATTGCCATCCTGCTTCTTGTGCCGCCCTGTCGGTTTACATGGGCGACCGCCGTGATGTTGTCTGACTGAATCAGCACCGGCTGGTTTTGAAGCAGGGGTTTTGCTTGACTTAGGGCATTGTAAATGGCCCTTAGTTCCTGTGTAGGGAAGTCTCCTGACTCGACCATTGTCCTTGGAAGTTTCTTCCCTGAGTGACTGCCCCCCAACCTCGGAGGCTTGCATCCGTGGTCACCAGGACCCAGTCCTGAATGCCGAATCTGCGGCCCTCGAGAAGATGAGCACTCTGGAGCCACCACAGCAGAGACACCCTGGCCCTCGGGGACAGGGTGATCAACCGATGCATCTGAAGATGCGATCCGGACCACTTGTCTAACAGATTCCACTGAAAGATCCTTGCATGGAACCTGCCGAAGGGAATTGCTTCGTAAGAAGCTACCATCTTTCCCAGTACTCGCGTGCAGTGATGCACCGACACCTGTTTTGGTTTCAGGAGGTCTCTGACCAGAGATGACAACTCCTTGGCCTTCTCCTCCGGGAGAAACACCTTCTTCTGTTCTGTGTCCAGAATCATACCCAAGAACAGCAGACGCGTCGTAGGAACCAGCTGCGACTTTGGGATATTCAGAATCCAGCCGTGCTGTTGTAGCACTTCCCGAGATAGTGCTACTCCGACCAACAACTGCTCCATGGACCTCGCCTTTATAAGGAGATCGTCCAAGTACGGGATAATTATAACTCCCTTCTTTTGAAGGAGTATCATCATTTCGGCCATTACCTTGGTAAATACCCTTGGTGCCGTGGACAGACCAAACGGCAACGTCTGGAATTGGTAATGGCAGTCCTGTACCACAAATCGGAGGTACTCCTGGTGCGGTGGGTAAATGGGGACATGTAGGTAAGCATCCTTGATGTCCAGTGATACCATAAAATCCCCCTCTTCCAGGCTTGCAATAACCGCCCTTAGCGATTCCATTTTGAACTTGAACTTCCTTATATAAGTGTTCAAGGATTTCAAATTTAGAATGGGTCTCACCGAACCGTCTGGTTTCGGTACCACAAACATTGTGGAATAGTAACCCCGTCCCTGTTGAAGGAGGGGAACTTTGATTATCACCTGCTGGAGGTACAGCTTGTGAATTGCCGCCAGTACTACCTCCCTTTCCTTGGGAGTAGCTGGCAAGGCTGATTTGAGGTAACGGCGAGGGGGAGACGTCTCGAACTCCAGCTTGTATCCCTGAGATACCACTTGTAGAACCCATAGATCCACCTGTGAGCGATCCCACTGGTCGCTGAAGTTCCGGAGACGGGCCCCCACCGCACCTGGCTCCACCTGTGGAGCCCCAGCGTCATGCGGTGGACTTAGTGGAAGCAGGGGAGGATTTTTGTTCCTGGGAACTGGCTGTCTGGTGCAGCTTTTTCCCTCTACCCCTGCCTCTGGGTAGAAAGGACGCGCCTCTGACCCGCTTGCCTTTCTGAGGCCGAAAGGACTGTACTTGATAATACGGTGCTTTCTTAGGCTGTGAGGGAACCTGAGGTAAAAAGGTCGACTTCCCAGCAGTTGCTGTGGACACGAGGTCCGAGAGACCGTCCCCAAACAATTCCTCACCCTTAAAGGCAAAACTTCCATGTGCCTTTTAGAATCAGCATCACCTGTCCATTGCCGAGTCCATAATACTCTCCTGGCAGAAATGGACATTGCATGAATTCTAGATGCCAGCCGGCAAATGTCCCTCTGTGCATCCCTCATATATAAGACTACGTCTTTAATATGCTCTATGGTTAGCAAAATAGTATCCCTGTCAAGGGAATCAATGTTATCTGGTAGGGAATCAGACCATGCTGCTGCAGCACTACACATCCATGCTGAAGCAATAGCAGGTCAAAGTATAGTACCTGAGTGTGTATACACAGACTTCAGGATAGCCTCCTGCTTTCTATCTGCAGGCTCCTTTAAGGCGGCCGTATCCTGAGACGGCATTGCCACCTTTTTTGATAAGCGTGAGCGCCTTTTCCACCCTAGGGGATGTCTCTCAGCGTAACCTATCCGTTGGCGGGAAAGGGTACGCCATTAGTAACCGCTTAGAAATCACTAGTTTCTTATCTGGGGAACACTACGCTTCTTCACACAATTCATTTAACTCATCAGATGGGGGAAAAGTCACTGGCTGCTTTTTCTCCCCAAACATAATACCCTTTTTTGTGGTAACCGGGTTAATGTCAGAAATGTGCAACACATTTTTCATTGCCGTAATCATGCATCGGATGGCCCTCCGTGTCGACATCTGTGTCTGCCATCTGAGGTAGCGGGCGTTTTTGAGCCCCTGATGGCCTCTGAGAGGCTTGGGCAGGCGCGGGCTGAGATGCCGGCTGTCCCAAAGCTGTTACGTCATCGAACCTTTTATGCAAGGAGTTGACACTGTCGGTTAATACCTTCCACATATCCATCCACTCAGGTGTCGGCCCCGCAGGGGGCGACATCACACTTATCGGCTCCTGCTCCGCCTCCACGTAAGCGTCCTCATCAAACATGTCGACACAGCCGTACCGACACACCGCACACACACACAGGGAATGCTCTGACTGAGGACAGGACCCCACAAAGTCCTTTGGGGAGACAGAGAGAGAGAGTATGCCAGCACACACCAGAGCGCTATATAACAGAGGGATTTACACTACTACAAAGTGAATTTTCCCCCAATAGCTGCTTATTATCACAATTTGCGCCTAAATTGATGTGCCCCCCCTCTCTTTTTTACCCTTTCCGTAGTGTATACTGCAGGGGAGAGCCTGGGGAGCATCCTTCCAGCGGAGCTGTGAAGAGAAAATGGCGCTGGCTGTGCTGAGGAAGATAGCCCGCCCCTTCAGCGGCGGGCTTCTCCCGCTTTTTTAATAATATTTATGGCGGGGGATTAGGCACATATACAGTTTACAACTGTATTATGTGCATTTTGTCAAGTAAGGTATACTAATTGCAGCCCAGGGCGCCCCCCCCAGCGCCCTGCACCCACCAGTGACCGGAGCGTGTGGTGTGCTGTGGGAGCAATGGCGCACAGCTGCAGTGCTGTGCGCTACCTTATTGAAGACCGGAGTCTTTAGCCGCCGATTTTCTCTGGTATCTTCCGTCTTCTGGCTCTGCAAGGGGGATGGCGGCGCGGCTCCGGGAACGGACGATCGAGGTCGGGCCCTGTGTTCGATCCCTCTGGAGCTAATGGTGTCCAGTAGCCTTAGAAGCACAAGCTAGCTGCAAGCAGGTAGGTTTGCTTCTCTCCCCTAAGTCCCACGTAGCAGTGAGTCTGTTGCCAGCAGATCTCACTGAAAATAGAAAACCTAACAAATACTTTCTTTTTTAGTAAGCTCAGGAGAGCCCACTAAGTGCATCCAGCTCTGGCCGGGCACAGATTCTAACTGAGGTCTGGAGGAGGGGCATAGAGGGAGGAGCCAGTGCACACCAGATGTAGTACCTAATCTTTCTTTAAAGAGTGCCCAGTCTCCTGCGGAGCCCGTCTATTCCCCATGGTCCTTACGGAGTACCCAGCATCCACTAGGACGTCAGAGAAATATCCGTCTGTATTGTGTGTGGGTGAATATAAATGTTAAGAACAACTTTTCCAATGAACTCATTAGCTCGTAGAGGTGCCTTGGTCTTCCACACTAGGTGGAGGAAAACATTGTGTGGGCTGAATCAATCAATATTCATGATAAATCAGACTTGATAATTTGTGCTTTTAAAATTCAACCAAAATTAGGAAGTTTGATAAAAAAAAAAAATGTTTACACCAAACTATATACATACATTTTCTGAGGTCATCAAAATATCAATTGCATGATACTTTAAACCTAAGACATTTCATGGGGGAATTTTTTTTTTTTTTTTTGCACCCCGCCATGGCATATCGCCAGTCCCTTTAGACTGGGTGATATGCATTTGTTTGTTCTGGCGCTGGGCGCCCAATACTTTCCACACTTATCATGCCCAAATAGACCTGGTTTATCAGCAAAAAACAGCTAAATCCCTCTAAACTATTAGACCCTACTAGAAAAATGTGAGAAAAGCCTTCCTTTTCTGCTCGCCCCTTTAGGAACAGGTGAGCAGAAATATTGGCCACCCACAGGTATTCGTGCCCAAATGGAGCAACGATTAAATTCCCCTCAATGAGTTTAGTGTTTGGAAACATATTAATGTGTTCATAATTTCATGATTTCAGCATCCAGATACTCTGAGCCTAGGAGTACTGACATTGAAACCGTATGCTCTTTTGGGTCCAAACTTTCATTTAAATGCACATGAGATGGGATATGTGCTCAGAGGCTGTGGCAAGGTAAGCATATTTAAAGGTTTCAAATCAGCATACAAAAAATATGAGTACAGTACCATTGAATGATATTTGTATACTGTATAACAGTGGCGTGCGGTGAGGTCAGTGGCTGGGGAGGCACTGGCAGCTAACCAATCTCCTCCTCCTCCCCCTATAGAGTGGGAAAAAAAAGTGTAGTCCCCCATACATTGCTAAAACCAGCACCAGGCAGAACCAGCCAGGAGGGGGTAATGCCATAGCAGGGGAGACACTCAGTGTGGGGTCCCCCTGCCATAACATTAATCACCCCCCAAACCAGTCAGCCCAGGGCTGGAATTCCTCGGAAGTGGGGACCCCAAAAAATAAAAATGGGGTCCCCCCTCCCGAGCAATAACCTGATAGCCCAGTGCTATGCCCCGCACCCCTGGTGGCGGTGGGTGCGGGGTTTATTGTTAATTTTGTTCTTTACAGGTGGCCTACAGGTCCCAGCAAGCCTGCCCCAGCATGCTGGCACTTGGAGAACCACAAGTGCCAGCATGCCCGGACATAATGGGCCCGCTGGCACCTGTAGTCCACCTGTAAAGAAAATATTAAAATAAAAACACCACACCATCTTTAAAAAAAAAAGTTTATTAGTCATGGTCTTCACCTGGGGGCGGCGGCTGTTAAGCTCTTTTGCATAGCCGCCGCCCATCCAGGACTTCCGGCGTCTTTTGTCTTCAGGAGCTCTTCTCCGCTCCTCCTCCGCCGTCAGACTGACGCCGCTGCCTCGCACTGACTTATATAAGTCAGCCGGTGGGAGCGATGATGCAGCGAGCCGTTATTGGCTCGCGGCGACCATCTTGAATTTAAAAAATGACGCTGAGGCGCCATTTTTTTTATTGGTGCTGCTCCGCTGCCAAACTCTGCAGAATGGAAGGCAGGGATCTCGGATCCCTGCCTGCCGCTAATATCACCGCCACCCGCACCTCCTCCGCTGCCACCGACGTCCGCACCTTCGCCGCGCCCACACAGTGATGACAGTGGATCCAGTGACGGATTCGCTGGCCAATCACTGTGGCCTCACTCACAGGGGCGTGCTTTCATGGGTTGAAAGCACGTCCCTGTATGAAAGCGGACCTCTAATGGTGCCGCTTTCCCATGTACTGTATTTCCAGAGGGCTTTTAATGCCCATGGCTAGGCCCCGCCTGCGCCTGACCCCTGCTCCCACACCTTTCCCCATTCACAACGGGAGGCACCATGATCGGTGCCTCCCAAACACATTTAAACAGGGATAATGATTACATTAATATAAAGCAGATACTTATGACACAGAATATGTGTCATAAGTATCTTCTTGATATTATTTTAATCATTAATGACATGGGAGGCACGTCCCTGCTGTATAAGTATCTTAAGAGCAAGCACTCAAACGGATTCATTTTACCATTGTATCCCAACAATTTGCAGGTGCACAACTGGGACAAAAAAAGTAGAGATGCTCAATTTTTTTCAGTTAGAAACAGGGGCGTAGCCAGAACTTTGTGGGCCGCATAGCAACATTTTTAAGAGCCCCCCTGTCCTAATGCTTCTAGAGAGACACTTCTCTGCTGTGTTGTTAATTGTATGCCCTGTATTTGTGCCCTAGTTCATTGTATGAACCATAGTAGAGCCTTATTTAATGTTATACCCCATAGTAGTGCCCTAGTTTCTTTTATGAATCGCAGTAGTGTATAAGTTCACCCTATGTCACATTTCAGAGCTGCCAGTACACATTCCGCCGCACAGTACCCCCAATTCACATTATGATATATCGTGCTCCGCGTTCATATTGTACCTCATTACAGTGCCCCGGTTCATATTATATAACATTAAAATGCTCGCCAGTTAATTTTATACCACACTACAATGAGCAGGTCCAGGGGCATACCTAGATATATTGCAGGCTCCAAGGAAGAAGTTTGAAAGGACCCCTACGTACCACCCAATGGCGAAAAAATGTATATAACACATGCAACTTTGACAGGAAAGGTGGGCCCCTCTCAGCTCTGGGCCCCATAGCAGCTGCACTGCCTGCACCTATGGTAGATACGCCCTTGATTAGAAGTGTGATCCAGTATGACCAGTTTGAGTATGAAGTTGTTTTTTGGGCTTGTCTGATTTCGGTTGATCATTCTCAAATCTCACATTTTCAGATCAAACTTCTAAAAAGTTTTAAAATTTACTATAAAATGTTCTCTGTACAAGCTTAAATGACAACATTTTATAGAATTGCTTCTGTTCTTTTAGCTTAAATAGCGAATATTGCTGATTTGGCATTTACTAAATCCAGACTTCCATTTGCATGGAGAACTGATAGAAAAACAAACCAACGTAGCCATTTAACCTTGAACAAACCTGAAGATATTAGATCCGGGAGAAGAAAGTAAACATGGTCAAACTCTTTCACCTTTCTCAGTTTTGTATTCATTCATTTTAACTTTAGAGCTGATTTAATTAACCAGCATGAAACCACTTTGAAATAAATTTGACCAGCTCTAAAAATAAACCCTGCTCTGATCCAAGCACCACACTTTTGGAGTCTGCGACAGCTGGCAAGTATGTCTCCTTCATCAGTAACAATGGAAGCCGCACTTTATTTGATGCACCAATATTTCAAAATCAATTGTTATCGATTCACTAGCAACTAGTGACATTACTTATACTTATAAAATACAAAAACTGTGACATGACGCACCTAATTCCTACGGCCTTTCCGAGTGTTCAGTTTGTCGCAAAGTTTTGGGGAGCCCTGTGTAAAGCATTACAGATCCATCTCAACTTCTCTTCAGCTTAATATACCCACAGTCCAATGGGCAGACAAGGGACTAATTATGATTTGGACTCTATCCTGAGAATGTGCACTTCTGCTGTAATGCAACAGACTTGGACTCCCTTTTACCGGACTCGGCTCTGTCCTTTCATCTGCTGGAGTGCTCCTGCTGGCTACTATAGTAAACATAAACATATTGAATCCAGTTAGCTGCAGGTGGTTTGGCACCTATTTCTGGGTTTAGTGTTGCATGGGTGCCACCATGTAGGATTGAACAGCTAGCTCCAGGTTCTTCCAATCACAGAGGGGATAGCGTCCACCTGACCAGAGGCACCAGTAACTGATCAGAGCTCCCTGTTTAAACCCCTCACTTGCATTTGCTCATTGCCAGTACAACTTGAATCTTACCAGTTTCTTGTTCCAGTATCGGAAGCTCTGCTTCCTGATTCCTATGTTGCTTTGCTGTATCTGCCATTTGGTGCACATTCCATGGTGCATGCTCAAGTTGTGAGTTCATCAGTTCCTGTTCTCTGCGTTAGCTTCTCCTAGCTTGTGTCTGTCTGCAGTCCTGTACAGTTCCCACACTGCTAATCATCTCCAGCTAACAAAGCCGGTGCAATTAACCACTGCTGTCCAGTCTGCTAATCATTCACATATCCAGTACCTAGTGAATTTCACTGACAGCCTGCAAAATGCACATCCAGTACCTGCGTGTATTATCATTCAGAGCCTGCAGAGTGCATATCCATTACCTGTGTGCACTACCACTCTGAACCTGCAGAGTCCGCTACCAACTGTATATCTTTGTGTGGATACCATCAATCAACAGAGCATCAACCTCAACCTACTATCCCAACCAGTCTTGCCCAGTGGTCCAAGTCCAGAACCCAAACAAGACGTAGATCCACTTGCCACTTAAGATGACATGGTCAACCTGCTACTTTTGACCAAAATTGCTCACAATAACCATTATCAAACATTATTAAACACCATCTGCTACCAGTCCATTCTACACCATCTTTGGCATTCGCTCCTGCCTTTCACCACTCCCTTCATTGCCCCACTCTCACATCCTGGTTGTTGAGTTACTAATGCAGGACTTTCTTAATATCTGGAGCACAGTGAAAAAGCGTCCTCTGTTATAAATCATTTGCAGGTAAAAAAGAAGTTGAGCAGTTTCCAATCTCAAAATCAGAGACAAAGTTTCCCTTTTCTATCACGACTCTACATTTGTGGGTTCCCACCATGAAACTTCAATCAAGATTGATGTTCTTAATATTGAATTAACATAGATAATTGCTGTCTCCACTGTGTGTAAGAGGAAGGTACATTTCAATGTGCCTAACTTTCATTTTGATTCAAAGAGGCCAGCCCACGAACATCTGCACAAGAACCCTTTGAGTCTTAAAATGCTCCTGCCTCTAATGCTAGTCTAAACCACCACATGATGTGACACTGATTCCCTATTTCTTCTTGTGACACTACAAGTATCTCTATCATGCTTTCTGGACCACTCAGCTATCCCTATCACCATGCTGAAAATAAAGGCAATGTTTAAAAGGTTACTTATGCATAAATTTGTGGGCAATAGGTCGAAATGCATTTAGGTGCAATAATGTTTGGTGGAATGCGACTATCAAACTGGCAATGGATTGTGGCTACCAATGGAGAAATATATATTGCAGCTACTAATGGAGGTTGGTGCAATGTGAATGCGAGTGACAGAGCAGTAACTTGGTCAGTGTTGATCGGATTCACCAACAAACTGCATCATATAAAACATTAAAATATTTACAGAGACATAAAGTTCTCAAGTTACTAAATACATTTCCGACATATGTCATATTATAGTCTTTAACTGATGCATCATTGCGAGTTTTGTAATATTAATTGACGTTTAAGGCCCATACACACTTGACGATGCACACGTCGTTAACGACTTCCCTTGAACTTCCCTTGAACAGCTGAGCAAACGACATGAGCATACACACTACCAACGACCAAAGACCAAAGACCATTCATCGTTGAAGCATCCAAGCTGAACAGTTTATTAAAATAATGAGCTGGGAACAGGGCTGGTGAACAGTGGCTTGGTCGTTGGTCGTTCACACCATACACATTCAACGACGTCTCTGGTCGGTAACGACCATAGTGGAAATTGAGCATACATGCTCCACAGATAAGCGAGGGACCGCGCATCGGTGGTCGTCGGATGCATACACACTTGACGATATAATGAGCGACGTCGTTGATGAGGGCTGAAATGAACGACGTCGCTCATTTTATCGTCAAGTGTGTATGGGCCTTTACAAATGTCTTTAATACGGTCACACTCACCAAGGAAACCTGTCTACAGACCATCTGCATGCCAAGAAAAACTATTTCTCAATAAAGATATTTCCTTATTATATCCAGGTTGGAATCACTGGTGAACAAGCTGTTGAAATTAACATTGGCCCTGGGGATGTGATCTACTTTCCTATTGGAGTCCAGCATTACATAAAAAACACCTGTGAAGATGATTTTATTCTGATCAGAGCTTTCAGCACACCTGGCCAGGTAAGATCTGAGAACTACGTTCGTATAAGTCCCTAGTATTGCTGAAACAGTTGCTATAGACGCTATAACGCTGCTGTTTAAAGGTCAATTCAATTAATGGTCGCAATGCTGGTGATGTGGGGGTTTGCTTATATTTGCCATATGTTGTACGATATCCTGGCAAAACCACTAATTTGTGTGTGCAACTCTATGGGAGCGAATGAAAATCCTGGATGTAGGTGCAATGTGGAATTGCGTTCCAGAATGTGATTTGCACCTAATTGTATCAACCCCTAATTGTCCGGCATGCCTACTTAAATTTGCCCGGTACTCTTGTCTCTATCATCCTTTGGTTGTCCGTCACTTATTAAAACAAATTATATACATGCCTACGCTTTTTCTAAGTCCCACGAGGAAGTTACCTTAGATGAAATGTGTGATGTTAGTGTATTAGAATGCTTAATATTTGTAGACACTCCCTTACTAATCTGTGTAAGCCTGAATCTTCAGTGATGGTCCCTGGGACCAGGGGAAGGCTGGGAAGTGGGCGGTCCAGTGTGCAGTGTGCCTGGAGTTGATGATGGAATAAACAGCACAGCAGTGAACTCACATGTCTCTGTGTCCTTATGACTGGATTTACAAACATATGAACAAAACATGGTGTCAGAAGAAGTTTAACTTGGACTGCTAGTGCTCTCAGAGTGTGAAAGAATCTTGCAGAAGTCTGTAAGGCTGTGATACTCAGTGTCTGCAAAGCCTGCCGTGTGCTCCTCTCTTCAAACAGTGAGTAACCATGGATAAACTTAGCTCCTCCAACCAGCATGCTGATGTCTGGTAACTTGTCTGAAAACTGGAAAAGATTTAAGCAAAGGTTTAATATATATCTTGCTGCATGTGGAGCTGATACAGAGGCTGACAAAACTAAGGCATCCATTTTCCTCCATGTGATAGGAGAGGATGTGCTGGACATTTATAATAGTTTTCAGTTTGATGAGGGGCAGAATATGGTGCTATCTTCTATAATGCAAAAGTTTGAAGATTACTTTGTGCCAAAGAAAAATGTGACATATGAAAGATATACGTTTTTCACATGTGATCAGAAGTCTGAAGATGGATTTGATCAGTGTGTTACAGAGCTGCAATCACTCAGTAAAACCTGTGAGTTTGGTGATTTAAAGGATGCACTGATTAGAGATCGTATTGTCTGTGGAATACCTGATAATGGACTCAGAGAGAGACTGCTGAGAGAGCAAGATCTAACACTAGAAAAGGCAGTGACTATGTGCAGATCTTTAGAAATAACTAGATTTCAAGCCAAAAAGTTACACAAGGACGCTGATGCAGCTGTATATATAGTACAGAAAACAGAGCCAAGCAAACCTCCATTCTCAAGAATGAAGCAGTCTAAGCCACAGCCTAATAAGGAAATGTGTAGTAGATGTGGAAATGTTCACAATCCTAAAATGTGCCCTGCTTATGGTAAAACCTGCATGAAATGTGGTAGACTAAATCACTTTGCCAAATGCTGTAAAATGAAAAATGAAACAACCAACGTGCATGCTGTTAAACAAATAGAGGAATTCTTTGTGGATTACATTGAACTTTGCAGTTCAGATAAGAAAGAATGGATTGTCCCTTTAACTGTGAACGAGATTGTCATTCCCTTTAAGCTTGATACTGGCGCGCAGGTGAATTTAATATAATTTCAAGACTATAAGACTTTTAGAGTAAAACCTAAAATTCATCCAGTCAAAGTGAAAGTTACAGGGTACACTGGGGAGGAAATTCCTGTGAAAGGTACATGCTTAGTGACACTGAAATATAAGGGACAACAGTTTAAAACATCTCTACTGATTGTGGATAAAAATGTCCAACCGATTCTAGGATTAAGTTCCTGTGAGAAAATAAGCTTGCTAAAGAAAGTTTTTATGGTGACATAACAAGTAGAAGATGACTGCAAATCGATGTTTACAGAATACAGAGACTTGTCTGAAGGTCTAGGTTGTTTGCCTGGAGAGCATAAAATAAATATAGACACGCAAGTTTCTTCAGTGATACACCCCTGTAGAAAAGTGCCGTTTGCGCTGAGAGAAAAACTGAAACAAGAGTTAAATCGCATGGAAGCCTTTGGTGTGATACAGAAAGTTGATGAGCCTACTGAATGGGTAAGCTCCTTAGTAATTGTTGAAAAGAAAAATGGATAACTCAGAATATGTCTAGACCCCAGAGACTTAAACAAAGCTGTTAAACGAGAACATTTCAAACTACCAACCAGAGATGAAATCATGTCGCAATTTGCGGGAGCAAAATGGTTCAGTAAATTGGACGCATCTTCAGGATTCTGGCAAATGAAGCTAGATGAGGCCAGCTCAAAGCTTTGTACATTTAATACACCAGAAGGTTGATACAGATTTCTTCGACTACCATATGGAATATTGTCTGCTCCAGAAGTATATCACAAAAAGATACACATGATTTTTGAACATATTCCAGGTGTTGAAACAATGATGGATGACATTATTGTCTGGGGATCTACAAAGGAAGAACATGATTCTAGATTGAGACAAGTAATGGAACTTGTCAAGAAAGTGAATCTAAAGCTAAACAAGGACAAATGTGAATTTGGCGTGAATACACTTACCTTTATGGGCGACGTGGTCTCAGATCAAGGTGTAAAACCAGACCCAAGGAAAATATCAGGCATAGTGAACATGGAACGTCCTAACAACAAAGACGACGTCAGAAGATTCCTAGGAATGATTACTTACTTAGGAAAGTTTATTTCTCAACTCTCTGAATGAACAGCCTCTCTTAGATGGTTGTTGGACAAAGATAACGAGTGGATGTGGTCACATGAACATATCCTCTGGCCTTCACCTTCTGATGAAACCGTGAGATTGGAAGCACGGAGAAACGCGTTAAGGATTCCATACAAACACCTGCAGGCTGTCTGGAACCCCTCTACGCCAGAGGATATCTTGGAGGAATCACCTGAAATCAGCTTTGAGAGTGTGCACCCTCCCCCCGTGGACGCTGCTGTTACCGCCGCTCCCGCCTGAGAACTTCGGCACTAGTCGTTCAAGATCAAGCCACACTGAGGCTCCAACACACGGCTGTGGTGAGCGCTAATCATTGGTGGTGGGGAGAGAAGGGGACACTAGCTGCTGTGCGGCAGGCACACTGTGAACGCTTGTAGTTCCTACAAAGTTTATTCCTCTGGCTTATGGATACAACGTAACAACGTATTTTATTACAAATTAACCAGTCCTTCACCAGGGAGTTACATAAATAGCACTATGTGTGCTTATAGAATATCCTTATTGGAGCTCCAGCGGTATACGGTTACTTGGACGGTAATACTAATAACGTTACAGTTTACTGGACTTTTGTACTGCAGTATTTGGTGTGTTTTAAAGTTTTATATATTATGCTGTGCATTATTAAGAAAATTGATAATTAAATAAAAAACATAATAATTTTTAATCAAACTTAATATATATATACGCTTCCTTGTGATATATCTTCATATGTTATATGCTTTTAGAAAAAGAACTTCTAGCGATCACATATGCATGTGAGCGATTTCATCAGTTTGTGTATGGTCAAACATTTACAGTGGAAACTGACCACAAGCCATTGATCGCTATCATGACTAAATCATTACATGACTGTCCCATGAGAATTCAACTAATGCTTATCAGACTACAGAAATATGATGTACACTTGCTGTACTGTCCCAGCAAATACATGTGCATTGCTGATACACTTTCTCATGCTGTGGACAAAAGTGAAGGTTCCAAAAGTCTGATGGATGAAGAGATAGAAGCCTATGTTAATTTGATCATAGCTTCTCTACCAGTGTCTCTTGCAAGACAAGAACAGATTAGGAGAGAAACTGAGACAGATGACACAATGAAAGTGTTGAAAGATATCATTCTGAAAGGTTGGCCAGCAGAAAAACATAAGAAAAAACAATAATTTCTACACCTGCATGAAAATGCGCATATGGGCAGCAGAAGAATGGGAACCTGAGAAGGGTGTTACCCTCACCCCAATGAACACTCTCAACCAACAACAAAATACAGGTACCCCTTCTCTTGCGCCCCTTTAATTAGTGAGTAATATAAATATGTCAACTCTACTTATCTTAAAGCAGAGGATTTCTTCGTATCCCGCTATCTCCAGGATTTAATTTGCACTTCAATAATGGTCAAATATATCTCCAGTGACGTTTACATGCAAAGAAAGAATCAAAACACCATCTAGTGCAATAAATTCATAAAACTTTTTTTAAAATTCTACAGTAAAAAATAATTTTTCACTTTAAATATAATGAATCTCAGTCCAATGAATAGATAAAAGGTCTCTTTTTTATATTAAAAATTGCAATCCAGTTCCAGCAATCTTCATCACAAGAAGAAAAAATATAAAATCATTTCACATCTCAGACTTATGAGGGTGGCCTCCTACCAGATTTTGGGATTTCAAAGTGCACGTATGGAAGCTGTGTAGATGTTGTATATCCCCAAGGATGCTGGCTCCAATCGTGGATACTTTGTCCTCTCCTCGTCTGGTCAGTCCGCCACCGACGGACTACATACAGATGTTAGATTAGGAATTTATATGGATAAAATGTATATAAATGGATTTGAATTGTAAATGAGAGTGGCTCCTCCCAGTAATTAGGGATATCAATCCATATGGGTATAAATATCAGGGAAGATGGATCATTTGGAATATGCCTTGAGAAAGATCATCCGATCGAAACGCATTGGCTAACAGAGGAGATCGGTGGCGGACTGACCAGACGAGGAGAGGACAAAGTATCCACGATTGGAGCCAGCATCCTTGGGGATATACAACATCTACACAGCTTCCATACGTGCACTTTGAAATTCCAAAATCTGGTAGGAGGCCACCCTCATAAGTCTGAGATGTGAAATGATTTTATATTTTTTCTTCTTGTGATGAAGATTGCTGGAACTGGATTGCAATTTTTAATATTAAAAAAGAGACCTTTTATCTATTCATTGGACTGAGATTCATTATATTTAAAGTGAAAAATTATTTTTTACTGTAGAATTTAAAAAAAATTTTTATGAATTTATTGCACTAGATGGTGTTTTGATTCTTTCTTTGCATGTAAACGTCACTGGAGATATATTTGACCATTATTGAAGTGCAAATTAAATCCTGGAGATAGTGGGATACGAAGAAATCCTCTGCTTTAAGATAAGTAGAGTTGACATATTTATATTACTCACTAATTAAAGGGGCGCAAGAGAAGGGGTACCTGTATTTTGTTGTTGGAGCAGAAAAACATGCGTGCCCGCTGTCAATCCATAATTATTGGATGTACCGCAGTGACCTTACAGTTGTCGATGGTATTATTTACAAAGGCAATAGGTTTGTCATACCTGCACGACTAAGAAAAACTATGCTATGCAAGATACACGAAGGCCACTTAGGAGAAGAAAAATGTAAGCAGAGAGCGCGTGAAGTTATGTATTGGCCAAGAATGAACCAAGACGTAGCACAGACTACAGCTACATGTGAATTATGTCTTACGTATAGACTGAAACAACAAGTCGAGCCACTGAGTCCTCACGTAGTGCCAGAGAGACCGTACCAGAAAGTTGGCTGTTAGGGTCTCCTGCCCTGTGCTGCCACGTCGTCATGGCAACCGGGAGACAAGTGCTAGTGGAGTAACCTGAGCGCAGCTGATACTCCGGTTCGGGTCTTTTGCTGTGCAGTGGTTATAGGCTCTGTGCACGGCAGGGGATCCGGTGCTGGTTTTTGTGCTCACAGTCTGTGAGGTCTGAGTGGGGCGTGGACAGCACCTGCTTTATAAGGCCTCTTTTCAGGGTAAGCAGATGCTGCTGAATCTCTGTTGGTTAGTCAGTTCATGAAAGTTAGCCAGTACTGTGTAGCTTTGTATTTGTTTGTTGCTTACTGCAAATAGGCCTGGGGATTTGGTATTACACTCTGCCAATCCAGACCTAGCAGTAAGACTGGAGTCAGTCGTTTAGCTTGCTGGGGTTCTGTTATTACTCTGTGAACTTAGCAAGTTTGCGGCTGTATTCTAACACTTGCCTGTCTAATCCTGTCTCACTGTGCTAGGTGTCAGGGGTCAGTTTAGTGGCAGTAAGCTTAAACCTGTGCACTGCAAGTGAGAATCAGGATTGTGGAGGCTCTCCTTGTGTCTATCATTCCATCTCTGACCAAGGAGTTTACTGCCACACCCGTTGGTAACCCTTTAGGGTTTTGCTGTTGCCCTTAGCAACAGCATTTCGGGTTCTCTACGTATTAAAACACAACATCTTGCTTTTTACATCTGAGCAGTTCTAATACAAGGGAGATACCCAGTTCCTTAGCCTCTGGGCTTCTCTGTTCACTGTGTGTGTATTTTGTTACCCTATCACCTTCTGTGTACGTTATGTCATATTCCCCAGTTTGTCTGTGAGTCCATTTGTTTTGCATAACAGTTCAAACACCAGTACATTCCTGCAGACACTGGAGTGCATAACAGTTCTGACACTAGTACTTTCCTGCAGGCACTGGTGTGCATAACATATTCAGCAGCCTAATACTCCTGTTGAAATTTTGTGGGAATATGGAGCATACCCCTCAAAATACGTTGCAACAGGTGGTCGATCAGGTGCAGGTCCTGACTCGACAATTTAATGATTTGTCCATTAAAATGCACACCTCCCAGGCTGCTGGCGGAGCTCCCGCAGCAGCAGCACCTGCAGGGGTTAAGGAGCCGAAAGTAAATCTCCCGGATCGTTTTTCTGGAGATCGCTCGCAGTTCTTTTGTTTCAAGGAGAGCTGCAAGCTATACTTCCGGCTTAGGCCTCAGTCTTCTGGGTCGGAGATTCAGCGGGTGGGCATAGTGATTTCCTTGCTACAAGGAGACCCACAGGTCTGGGCATATGGGTTGCAGCCTGACTGTCCGTCGCTTAAAAGTGTTGATGCTTTTTTTACGGCACTGGGCATGTTGTATGATGACCCTGACAAGACGGCCTCAGCCGAGGCTCAGATTTCGATCCTTAAGCAAGGGCGAAGGCCAGTTGAGGTTTACTGTACGGAGTTTCGGAGGTTGGCCCATGATACCCAGTGGAATGACCCAGCCCTGAGACACCAGTACCGAAGAGGTCTTTCTAACCAGATAAAGGACCAACTGGTACAATATCCCTTGCCTGATAGCTTGGATCAGCTCATGCAGTTATCCATCCGGGTGGATAGACGGCTGAGAGAGCGTAGGCTTGAAAGGGAGACTGAGATTTCCTTCCTTCCCAAGGGAACCTCAGACTCTGAGGAATTTTCTGAGGAGCCTATGCAGATTGGGGCTACCCGCCTCTCCTCGCGTGAGAAGACGCGGAGGAGACAGCAGGGGTTGTGTTTGTACTGTGGGAATAAAGGTCATGTGGTAGTATCATGCCCAGAAAAGCCGGAAAACTTCAGGGCCTGAGGGTGATGGGAAATATCCTGTCAGGCCAGAAGTCAGAATTTCCCAAGAAGACTTTTATCATTCCGGTGACCTTGAAGATCCTCGGTCAAACTGTCAAGACTGAGGCCTTTGTGGACAGTGGGGCCGACGGGGTTTTTATGGACCGCCAATTCGCCCTAAAACACTCTGTTCCCTTAGTACCCTTGGCATCGGAAATTGAGATTTGTGGGTTAAACGGGGAACCATTATCCCAAGGTAAAATTACCTCTTGCACTAGCCAGATTTCTTTGTTTATTGGAGCCACACACTCTGAAAAATTGTCCTTTTATGTGACTGTCTGTACTTTTGCCCCATTGGTGTTGGGGTTACCCTGGTTAAGGGCCCACAATCCTCAATTTGACTGGGTCTCTGGGGAGATTCTTAGTTGGGGTACTGATTGTTTCAGGAGTTGCTTGAGCCTTCCAGTCAGGCTCTCGCAGCTAAGTTTGCCAGGATTGCCAGGGTGTTATGCAGATTTTGCGGACGTGTTCTCCAAAAAAGTTGCAGAGGTACTACCTCCCCATCGCCCCTATGACTGTGCCATTGATTTGTTGCCAAATGCTAAGCTTCCCAAGAGCAGGTTGTACTCCCTGTCACGTCCTGAGACTCAGGCTATGGCAGAGTACATTCAGGAGAACTTGGCTAAGGGATTTATCAGACCTTCACAGTCTCCAGTTGGGTCGGGGTTCTTCTTCGTGGGTAAAAAGGACGGTTCGTTGCGACCCTGCATCGACTTCAGGGAATTGAACCGTATCACGATTAAAAACTCATACCCACTGCCTCTCATTTCGGTCTTGTTTGACCAGCTTCGTACTGCCACCATTTTTTCTAAGATTGACCTACGCGGTGCGTACAATCTAATCCGAATAAGAGAGGGGGATGAATGGAAGACTGCCTTTAATACCCACTCAGGGCATTATGAATATTTGGTGATGCCTTTTGGGCTCTGTAATGCCCCGGCAGTCTTCCAGGATTTCATGAATGATGTGCTCAGGGAATATTTGGATAGATTCTTAGTTGTATACTTAGATGACATCCTAATCTTCTCCCATTCCCTGGAGGAACATCGGAAGCATGTACGCTTAGTCCTCCAGAAACTCAGAGACCACCGGCTTGGGGCGAAGCTGGAGAAGTGCGAATTTGAAGTTCAGCAAATCGCATTTCTAGGATATATTATCTCCCCAGAAGGTTTCCAAATGGAGGGTTCCAAGGTACAGGCAGTCCTGGATTGGGTGCAGCCCACTAGTTTGAAGGCGCTTCAGCGTTTCCTGGGCTTTGCGAATTTTTATAGACGATTTATCGCTGGATTTTCGTCTATAGTGGCGCCCTTGGTGGCACTCACTAAGAAAGGGGCGGATGTTGCTCACTGGTCTTGTGAGGCTAAAGCGGCTTTTGCCCGTCTCAAAAGGGCATTTGTTTCGGCCAAGGTGCTGCGACACCCAGATCCAGAGCGTCCTTTTGTGGTGGAGGTGGATGCCTCTGAGATGGGTATTGGGGCAGTGCTTTCTCAGATGGGAGTGTCTGATAATCGCCTTCATCCCTGTGCTTACCTTTCCCGTAAATTTTCGCCTGCCGAGATGAATTATGACGTGGGTAACCGGGAATTGTTGGCTATTAAGGATGCACTCGAGGAGTGGAGACACTGGCTTGAGGGGGCTAAGTTTGTGGTCTCAATTCTCACTGACCATAAGAATCTGGCATATTTAGAGTCAGCGAAGCGTCTCAATGCCAGGCAGGCACGATGGGCTTTGTTTTTTGCTCGCTTTAATTTTTTGATAACATATCGCCCTGGGTCAAAAAACATCAAGGCTGATGCGCTCTCGCGGAGTTTTGCTCCAATCCAGGAGACCACCGAGGAGCCGTTGCCCATTGTTTCCCCATCATGTATTAAAGTGGGCATTACCCAGGACCTCTTATCATTAGTCCTTAGAGCACAGGAGCAGGCTCCTCCAGACCTTCCGGTAGGTCTTTTGTTTGTGCCTCCTAGGTTAAGACAGCGAGTGTTCCTGGAATTCCATGCCAAGAAGTCGGCAGGTCACCCGGGTATTGCCAGAACTCGGGAGTTGCTATCTAGGGCGGTGTGGTGGCCCTCGGTGGCTAAGGATGTGGATCAGTGGGTTCGGGCATGTGACATCTGTGCCCGAAATAAGACTCCTAGAGGGGTTCCTGTTGGCCCATTACATCCACTCTCTATCCCATCTAAGCCATGGACCCACATTTCAATGGATTTTGTGGTGGACTTGCCCAAATCCTCGGGGATGACAGCCATCTGGGTTGTCGTTGACAGGTTTTCGAAGATGGCGCACTTCGTTCCACTGGTTGGGCTGCCATCAGCCAGACGCCTGTCTGAATTATTTATGCTGCATGTTGTGCGTCTCCACGGGTTGCCACTTGATGTGGTCTCTGACCGCGGATCCCAGTTTGTGGCCAAATTCTGGAGGGCATTTTGTTCCGATCTCCAGATTTCTGTCAGCTTGTCGTCGGGCTACCATCCGCAGTCTAATGGGCAGACTGAAAGGGTGAACCAGTCCTTGGAGCAGTTCCTCAGGTGTTATGTCTCCAAGTGTCAGACTGACTGGGTTGCTCATCTGTCCATGGCGGAGTTTGCCTATAACAACGCGGCTCACTCTGCTACAGGGATCTCTCCCTTCCTTTGTGTGTATGGGCATCATCCTAAGGCCAATTCTTTTGACCCCCTGGACTCCACGCCTGGTGGTTCCTCTGTGGTTTCGGTCCTTAGAGGTATTTGGCGGAAAGTGAAGAAAGCCCTTGTGTCTGTGTCATTAGTGACCAAAAGGGTTTTTGATAAGCGGAAAAGACCCTGCAGCTTCAAATTAGGAGACTTCGTCTGGTTGTCTACCAAGAATTTGAAGTTGAGACAGCCATCTCATAAGTTAGGGCCCCGGTTCATCGGCCCTTATAAGATCACCAGGGTTATCAATCCGGTGGCATTTCAGTTAGATCTGCCCCGTTCTTTGGGTATCAATAAAACATTTCATTGTTCCCTTTTAAAACGGGCGATTAGTAATCCTTCTTCCAGTGGAAGACCTTCCCCTCTTCTGATACGTGGCCAGAGGGAGTTTGTTGTTGAAAGGATTCTTGACTCCAAGGTGGTTCGGGGTCGGCTGTCATTTTTGGTGCACTGGAAGGGGTATGGCCCGGAGGAGCGGTCGTGGGTGCGCAGTTGTGATCTTCATGCCCCCAGACTGATACGCTCTTTCTTCTCGCAGTTCCCCGATAAACCCGGTGGTAGGAGTTCTTTGACCCCTCGTCAGAGGGGGGGTACTGTTAGGGTCTCCTGCCCTGTGCTGCCACGTCGTCATGGCAACCGGGAGACAAGTGCTAGTGGAGTAACCTGAGCGCAGCTGATACTCCGGTTCGGGTCTTTTGCTGTGCAGTGGTTATAGGCTCTGTGCACGGCAGGGGATCCGGTGCTGGTTTTTGTGCTCACAGTCTGTGAGGTCTGAGTGGGGCGTGGACAGCACCTGCTTTATAAGGCCTCTTTTCAGGGTAAGCAGATGCTGCTGAATCTCTGTTGGTTAGTCAGTTCATGAAAGTTAGCCAGTACTGTGTAGCTTTGTATTTGTTTGTTGCTTACTGCAAATAGGCCTGGGGATTTGGTATTACACTCTGCCAATCCAGACCTAGCAGTAAGACTGGAGTCAGTCGTTTAGCTTGCTGGGGTTCTGTTATTACTCTGTGAACTTAGCAAGTTTGCGGCTGTATTCTAACACTTGCCTGTCTAATCCTGTCTCACTGTGCTAGGTGTCAGGGGTCAGTTTAGTGGCAGTAAGCTTAAACCTGTGCACTGCAAGTGAGAATCAGGATTGTGGAGGCTCTCCTTGTGTCTATCATTCCATCTCTGACCAAGGAGTTTACTGCCACACCCGTTGGTAACCCTTTAGGGTTTTGCTGTTGCCCTTAGCAACAGCATTTCGGGTTCTCTACGTATTAAAACACAACATCTTGCTTTTTACATCTGAGCAGTTCTAATACAAGGGAGATACCCAGTTCCTTAGCCTCTGGGCTTCTCTGTTCACTGTGTGTGTATTTTGTTACCCTATCACCTTCTGTGTACGTTATGTCATATTCCCCAGTTTGTCTGTGAGTCCATTTGTTTTGCATAACAGTTCAAACACCAGTACATTCCTGCAGACACTGGAGTGCATAACAGTTCTGACACTAGTACTTTCCTGCAGGCACTGGTGTGCATAACATTGGCGCAGATTTGTTTGATTGTAATGGGAAAACGTACATTGTCATGACTGATTATTACTCTAACCACCCTGAGGTGAAGACACTACATACAACTACTAGTAAAGCCGTCAATCTTTGCAAGGCATGGTGTTCCTATGGAAGTGTTCACTGACAATGGTCCTCAGTTTTCCAGTGCTGAATTTAGACAATTTGCTGATGAGTGGGAATTTGTCTATACTACGTCAAGTCCCCACTATCCACGCTCAAATGGGCTGGTGGAAAGTTCAGTAAAAACTGTAAAGAGTCTCATGAAAAAAGCTCAAGAAGGTAAAGAAGATTTCTACAAAAGTCTTTTAATCTACCGCAGTACACCTTTACAGAATGCACTTTCTCCTGCACAAATGCTGATGGGTAGGAGGATTAGAGCAAATCTCCCGATACATGATGAACTGCTTAATACACATAACTCAGCGTTGGTCAGACTGAGTAAGGAACGTCAACAGGCGAAACAGAAACTGTTCCATGACAGGCAAGCAAAAAGCTTATCTGATCTAAATTCGGGGGACCAGGTCCGTCTCAGAGATCACGAGAAAGGTATTTGGGTGCAGAAAGGTATTGAGCAAGCACAAGTAGCACCAAGATCTTATACTATACGTACAGAGCATGCAACGGAAGTAAGAAGAAATCAGGTGGATTTAAGATCTCAACCTAACCATAATGAAGACAACATGACTGAAGAATACCCTTCATCTGATATGTATGATGATCCTCATAATGGTGAACAAACCATGATTCTAGAAAGGTCCAACTTGGTACAGTAGATGAAACACAGACTGTGTATGAGAGACCCAAAAGGGAAATACGCAGACCTGAGAGACTCATTGAAATGTGTTAGATGATGTTGTTAATTGTTGCATTGAAGCGTACAGGGCTTATCTTTAAAGAAAAGAGGATGTGATGTTAGTGTATTAGAATGCTTAATATTTGTAGACACTCCCTTACTAATCTGTGTAAGCCTGAATCTTCAGTGATGGTCCCTGGGACCAGGGGAATGCTTGGAAGTGGGTGGTCCAGTGTGCAGTGTGCCTGGAGTTGGTGATGGAATAAACAGCACAGCAGTGAACTCACATGTCTCTGTATCCTTATGACTGGATTTACAAACATATGAACAAAACAAAATGCAGATTTCTCTGTGGGGAGGGGAAATTGTGGCATCATGTATAAGGGGCGGGGCATTGATGATGTGCTCTACTGAGAATCTTGACACCACACCTATTTCACCAGGAGGAGGGCGGGATGTGGGCGGGTGACCTGCTCCCCTGGGAGTCTTCCTGACACATCGGGATAGGAGGCAAATATGATAGGAGCTAATTTGTGAACACGGCAAAAATGCAGAACTAGTTTATTGCATATCACTGCAATGATCACTTGAGTATGTGTGATGGTTATGTGTGAAGTTAATGAAAACAAAGAAGACTAATGAATATACAGTTACAATTTTGCAAGTCCGCTTCAAAAAAATAAATAGGAAAAAAATACAGAAACTGAAAACTCCTGAACTTTCGTGTGGCTATATAGAGGTTTTGGTATAGAAGAGCTACAGTGTCTAGGTAGACAGTCAATACCATTTGGTCGACATGTGACTACCCTTTGGACAGAGTAGCAGTTGATTTACCGACAGACACAATACCGACGGTCATAATCCCGACAGCCATTGACCAACAGTCAAATTACCAACATGGCCAAAATACCGTAATTCATTATGCCGACATGTTCAAAATGCCGACATAGTCAGAATACCAGCATTTGAAATGCTGACATGTTAAAGATGTATATATGTAGGTATGGTAATGACTTGTCAGGTTCTGTTTAGTTTGTGTTCCCGGAGGGGGCGCTAGTGGGTCAGTGGTAGTAATGTGGAGGAAGTGAGGAGGCCGGATTGGATTCCTGCGCATGTGCGCAAAGTGGTTTTATTAAACAATAAGTTGAAACAATATGGCAGCAGAAATAATAACAGTAACGATGCAAATGAGAATGAGCAGCGTGGAAGCTGAGAGTCTATGGCAAAGTTTGTATAATGAGTTCAATCGATCAGGGGATCGATGTGTCGGTATGGGAACCAATAGTTCTTGGGTTGTGGAGCCAGCAGAGAAGATGGTGGAAATAGCAAGGCTGGTAGCAGTTGCAGGAGACTAGCATTAAAGTTCACAGTGTTGTTGGAGATAACACTGGCAGCTTGCAGGCTGATGAACAGGTGTAGGTAACGAGATGCACCTGGAGGGAAGTCTCTACTGCAGAGGCTGGAGCACACTGTGGATGGTAAAGGTGTGAAGCCTGACCAGAGATACCAGGGTTGCTGGTGCTTGTGGTTCCACAGTGAATCAGGTTCAAACTGGAAGGCAGAACAGAAACACAGGGGAACTGGAGAACAGAGCCGGACACACAGGTCATAGGAGTGACACGAAGTCCAGGACAAGGACTGACTCACCCTGCTGCTCCTGATATACCCCCCGGTCTGCAGGCATTGGCTGGAAGGGAAACGAGGAGGTGCAGCCAAGCTCCGGATTGGCTGATGCGGCAGTCTGAGGAAAGCTGTCATGGCGGCGCCCATGCCGCGGCCCGGCGGGAACGCGGTGTGTATGCACGCCCGCTGACAACAGGAGCGTTCCGAGGCCCAGGATGACATCCGGCGACAGGGAGACCAGCGACAGCGAGACGTAGGGGCCCCGGACGGAGTCCGCACCGACGGACAGATGCAGCTGTGGTAAGTCGATTCCTGACAGTACCCCCTCCTTTACGGGTGGGCACCGAACACCCACGTGGCTTGGAAGGATGAGTTCTGTGGAAAACATGGACCAACCTTGGAGCATGGACATCTGTAGCATTTACCCAACTCCTCTCCTCAGGACCATAACCGGACCAGTCGATGAGATATTGCAGACGACCGTACCGGCAACGGGAATCCAGAACCTTCTCTATTTCGAACTCAATGCCCCGCTGGGTTCGTATTTTGGGACCAACTGGAAGAGCTCTTTGGAAACGATTCAGGATCAAAGGTCTGAGGAGAGAGACATGAAAGGCATTAGGTATTCGTAAAGAAGGAGGCAATTTGAGCTTGTAGGCCACAGGACTGATGACTTTGTCAATGGGAAAAGGACCAATGAAGCGTGGTGCAAACTTCATCGATGGCACTCTGAGACGAAGATTCCGAGTGGAAAGCCAAACCTTATCTTTGGGTTTTAGGCTGGGAACTGCACGTCTTTTGCGATCGGCAAAGAACTTGTATCGACTTGAAGCCTTTTTAAGGGAAACATGAATTTTCCTCCAAGTTGATGAAAACTGACTTAGAACAGAAGTGGCTGCAGGAACATCGATGTTAGGAAGGTCTTGGAAATCTGGGACACGAGGATGTTATCCACAAAGAACGGAGTGGTTTCCGTGGCAGTATGATAGCGAAAGTTGTGAGCGAATTCAGCCCACGGAAGCAGGTCTACCCAGTCATCTTGGGAAGATGAAACAAAGTCTCAAGAAGGTCTCCAATTCGTGATTCACCCTTTCCGTCTGTCCATTCGTCTGAGGGTGGTAGGCTGACGAAAACTTAAGGTTGACTTGCAGGGCAGAACAAAGGGTTCTCCAAAATCTTGCCACGAACTGAACTCCACGGTCAGATATAATTTCAGTAGGCAGTCCATGTAAACGAAAGATCTCCCGCAGGAAGACTTGAGCAAGTTTCAGAGCAGAAGGAAGACCTTGGAGTGGAACAAAATGGGCCATTTTGGTAAACCTGTCGACAACTACCCAGATGGTATTGAATCCTTGAGAGGAGGGAAGATCAGAGATAAAGTCCATGGACAGGTGTGACCAGGGACGGCTGGGTACTGATAACGGCTGTAACTGACCTGCCGGAGACTGACGGGGAGTCTTGTGTTGAGCACACTTGGGGCAGGACGCCACGAAGTCCTTGATGTCGACCTTCATTTTCGGCCACCAGTAAGTTTCAGACAGGAACTTGAAAGTCTTTAGGACACCAGGATGCCCAGTGAACTTAGACTGATGAGCCCAAGACAGTAACTTGGAACGAAGCTCAGGAGAAACAAAAATCTTGCCAGGAGGCGGAACAGGAGTAACTTGAGACGAAGCAAACACAACTGGATTCAGAATGGAATGCGGAACTGGATCAGACGTCTCCTCTTCGGATTCCATAGATCGGGACAGAGCATCAGCTTTGGTATTCTGAGAACCTGGGCGGAAATGAAGCTTGAAGTTGAAACGAGAAAAGAACATAGCCCACCGGGACTGGCGAGGATTAAGACACTGGGCTGCCTTTAAGTAGAGCAAGTTCTTGTGATCCGTGTAGATGTTAAATGGAAAATTTGCCCCTTCCAGGAGATATCTCCACTCCTCAAGAGCCAGCTTGATCGCCAGTAATTCTTGGTCACCGATGGAATAATTAGCTTCCGCAGGAAGGAATTTGCGAGAGAAGAACCCACAAGGATGAATCTTCCCATCAGCCCCTATTTGGGAAAGAACAGCTCCAACTCCCACTGTAGACGCATCTACCTCCAACTCAAATGGCTAGTCCACATCTGGTTGCGACAGAACTTGGGCGGACATAAAAGCCTGCTTGATTTTTTGAAATGCAGCCAAGGCATCTTCTGGCCAGTTGGAATGATCTGCCCCCTTTCGAGTTAGGCTGGTAATAGGAGCAATGAGAGTTGAGAATCCTCTGATGAACTTCCTATAATAATTAGCGAATCCCAGGAATCGCTGAATGGACTTGAGAGTACTCGGAATAGACCAATTAGCAATAGCTTCTAATTTTGTCGGGTCCATCTGGAGATCCGATCCAGAAATTATATACCCTAGGAAGGGTATGGAAGAAACTTCGAAGGTACATTTAGACAACTTGCCGTAGAGACGGTTCTCACGAAGACGTCGGAGGACCTCACGAACTTGTAGGCGATGTGAGGAGAGATCTTGAGAGAAGATAAGGATATCATCCAGGTAGACTACGAGATATTTGTACAGGACATCACGGAAGATTTCGTTAACAAAGTGCTGGAACACTACTGGGGCATTGCTCAAGCCGAATGGCATTACTAGGTACTCGTAATGACCATCCCGAGTATTAAAGGCAGTTTTCCATTCATCACCACTTCGGATCCTGATGAGATTGTAGGCACCACGGAGATCTAACTTGGTGAAGATGCGGGCTCCCTTGACTCTGTCAAATAATTCAGTGATGAGAGGTAATGGATAGCTGTTTTTGACTGTAATATCGTTGAGCCCCCGGTAATCGATGCATGGACGTAATCCTCCATCTTTCTTTTTAACAAAGAAATAACCCGCTCCAGCGGGTGAAGACGAAGGGCAGATGAATCCTTTCTGTAAATTCTCCCTGATGTACTCACTCATTGCCTCGGTTTCAGGTACGGCTAACGGATAAGTACGCCCTCTAGGTGGCTTCTTGCCGGGAATGAGATCGATGGGGCAATCCCACTCTCTATGGGGCGGCAGAACATCGGCGGCCTTTTCGCTGAAAACGTCAGAGAAATCTTGGTAGGCCACAGGAAGACTTGACTGAACTTTAACTTCTGAAGACCTCACAGGACGAACTTGGGCTAGGCAGGACTGATGGCAGTGTGAACCCCAAGAAGTCAGTTGTAACGTGGACCAGTCAATCTGCGGATTATGTAGCTGGAGCCAGGGCATACCCAAAACGATCTCCTGGGTTGCCTGAGGGATGACCAGAAACTCAATTAATTCCGAATGCAGGAACCCGACTCCCAGAACAACTGGCTTGGTTTGATGAGAGATGGAACCCTTGGAAATTCGGCTACCATCCACTGCAGTGATATAGGCTGGATATATGAGTTCGCAGATAGGCAGACGGAACTTATCAACTGCAGCTTGGGTAATGAAGTTTCCGGCTGCTCCACAGTCCACTAACGCGGATACTGACTGGAGTCCCGCCCTAGTCTCTAAAGTCACAGGAAGGATAAGGTCTTGATTTGAAGGAGCTTGTCTAGAAGATCCCAACTTGACTCCTCCTTTACAAGTCAGGATCTGGCGTTTCCCGAACGCGCTGTACAAGAATTGATTTGGTGACCTGTAGCCGCACAATAAAGACACAGTCTCTCTCGAAGTCTTTTTGACCGCTCCTCAGGGGTTAAGCGGGACCTATTAATTTGCAAAGGCTCGTCAGAAGGTGGAGGCTGAAATTGTGTCGGAGGTACCATTCTCGGCTTGCGGGGCTCACTACGAGCACGCTCACTATTGCGTTTGCGAATGCGAGAGTCCAACTTGATACATAAAGAAATTAAATCTGATAATTGCTCAGGAATGTCACGGGTGGCTAATTCATCTTTAATTTGGTCAGAGAGTCCATGCCAGAAGGCTGCTACCACCGCTTGGTTATTTCATTGAATCTTTGCAGCCAACGTCTGGAACTGGATGACGTATTGACCCATGCTACGGGTACCTTGACGGAGTTGGATAAGATCTGCAGAAGCTGATGTTGCGCGACCTGGCTCATCAAAGATGCGTCTGAAGGTTGACACAAATTCAGTGTAATTATTCATAAGGGGATCAGCACGCTCCCACAGAGGAGACACCCAACTCAAGGCTGATCCAGAGAGCAGTGATATAATATAAGCAACCTTGGATCTTGGCGTGGGAAAATTGTGTGATAACAATTCAAACTGGATTTCACATTGATTAAGAAACCCGCGACATAACTTGGGACTGCCATCATATTTGCTAGGCATGGGCAGGTGCAAGCGTGACACTGGAGTTGATGCAGCCGGTGAAGGAGAACCCGCTGAATTTGCAGGAGCGGGGGTAACTGGAGCTGAAGGAATGAGAGCACTAGGTAGATATTGTTGTAGTATATCGAGCCGGGAGGACATTCCTTGCAGGAACTGGAACATCTGCTGCTGCGCAGCCTCTTGACCATCCAGGCGGGAGACCATATTTTGTAAGGCCCCTGACCCCACACTCTGACCACCATCCGAGTCCATCGGTCCTGGACTTACTGTCAGGTTCTGTTTAGTTTGTGTTCCCGGAGGGGGCGCTAGTGGGTCAGTGGTAGTAATGTGGAGGAAGTGAGGAGGCCGGATTGGATTCCTGCGTATGTGCGCAAAGTGGTTTTATTAAACAATAAGTTGAAACAATATGGCAGCAGAAATAATAACAGTAATGATGCAAATGAGAATGAGCAGCGTGGAAGCTGAGAGTCTATGGCAAAGTTTGTATAATTAGTTCAATCGATCAGGGGATCGATGTGTCAGTATGGGAACCGATAGTTCTTGGGTTGTGGAGCCAGCAGAGAAGATGGTGGAAATAGCAAGGCTGGTAGCAGTTGCAGGAGACTAGCATTAAAGTTCACAGTGTAGTTGGAGATAACACTGGCAGCTTGCAGGCTGATGAACAGGTGTAGCTAATGAGATGCACCTGGAGGGAAGTCTCTACTGCAGAGGCTGGAGCACACTGTGGATGGTAAAGGTGTGAAGCCTGACCAGAGATACCAGGGTTGCTGGTGCTTGTGGTTCCACGGTGAATCAGGTTCAAACTGGAAGGCAGAACAGAAACACAGGGGAACTGGAGAACGGAGCCGGACACAGGTCATAGGAGTGACACGAAGTCCAGGACAAGGACTGACTCACCCTGCTGCTCCTGATATACCCCCCGGTCTGCAGGCATTGGCTGGAAGGGAAACGAGGAGGTGCGGCTAAGCTCCGGATTGGCTGATGCGGCAGTCTGAGGAAAGCTGTCATGGCGGCGCCCATGCCGCGGCCCGGCGGGAACGCGGCGTGCATGCACGCCCGCTGACAACAGGAGCGTTCCTAGGCCCAGGATGGCATCCGGCGACAGGGAGACCAGCGACAGCGAGACGTAGGGGCCCCGGACGGAGTCCGCACCGACGGACAGTTGCAGCTGTGGAAAGTCGATTCCTGACATCACTATTACAAATGATTTTCACCAACAATCTTATGTGAGGAGTTTACCATTTCTGGAACATTATACACATATATTAATAATTCCATTCAAAAGTATCTGAATTTACGCACAGATACATATGAGCTATGAATATCATATATGGATCCCTTGGCAGTTACGTTATGTCTATATCTTTCTCTCCATCATGAGACTTGTAGTTGTCAATGAACATTTCCTTGACCTACAGGTATGTCCTTATGCACTGTGGCTTCAGTCATGTCAAACAGCTACTCTACAGCGCCAGGTCCTGTGCCGCCCGACTGCCCTGAGTGTGTTTCTCACTCAAAATGTGGGTCTAATTTGCATAAAAAGCAAATGGAAGCGACAACACTACATGGCTAGATTACACTTATCAATTTGATATGCAACATTTGTACACCTGTGTGCAAGTGAATCTGTGTAAGAACTGCTACAATGCAGCGGCTGCAACTTTTTCTCATGCCAAGTTCTGTTGTGCTTCATCTGAGAGATGCATAAGATACAAAATTTAAAAATGACTGCATACTACACCTCTCTGAGCGACTCAGTCATGGCGGACGCTAGGGGTTATATTTACTAAAAGTCAATTTTGGGTCTGTTTAAAATCAACCAGAAAATTACCAACATCCCCAAAAATTTGACCACAGTGTTTCTATTCAAAATAGGTAATTTACTAAGATCGATTATTTGTTCCATTCTGTTTTTCGATGGTGCATTGGTTTTCATTCAAAGCTCTATTTTAATTTCTAAATGTGTTCTATTCACCCTCAATAGAACCAAAAATCTACTCAAAATCACCTTAAAATGGATTGAAACTGAAAATCAACCTTTAGTAAATACAGTATACTCCCTGGTGTATGAGGACACAAATGTGGATCTACATCGTACAGATATATACAGAGATCTCTTCAAAATGTATTATGAAAAGTATTGTTTTGATGATTTATGTTTCTTAAAGAAATTGAGAAAAACATTGGAATGGGTTAGTGACGGCCACGCCACAGTCATTTACAGTGGTTTGCCCGTGCTGTGATTCACAGGAGTTTGCCATCTTGAGCCACCAGGACTGGCAGGTGTGGGCTACAAGTGAACTGCATTATTGTTTCATCAGGATAGAAGAAATTGCTCCAGCCATACTGAGACAGGACTGATCATTCTCTATCTCCCTCTGCTCTGCATCCTTTGCTGCTAGGCATTACACAGATTTTACATGCAAACTTTGCTTTTTTTATGGGATGATGTCTGTTAGCTCAAAGGCAAGGCAAGACAAGATCTCTCCAAAGCTATTGGGCATCTGGGGAATTAACAGACAAGAATTGGCTTACATATGGAAAAATGGGGTTTAGGAGAAAATGTGACCAGTGGTGGTTCCACAGGTGGGGCTGCAGCGCAGTCCAAAATTCAAATAGGGGAGCAACACCAGTTGCAACATCAAACACTGCCTAACATTACCGGCCGGGACTCACTAGTCTCCAAACCTTTAAACGTTCCCTGAAAACTCATCTCTTCAAACAAGCCTACCAAATTCCTGACTCACACACATAACCTTCAATGCTTCCCTATCCAGTTACTCTGCACAGTCCCCATAACCTCACATTTTGTCTTCCAACATTGCTGGGTGATCTTATCATACAACCCATTAAGAACCTAGCAATCTGGGGAACCATTATGTAACAGGTTGCATCTATCCTTGTGTATCAATGCCTATTTCCCTATAGATTGTAAGCTTGCGAGCAGGGCCTTCCTACCTCTGTCTGTCTTTGGCCAGTTTTGTTCTATAACTGTTGTTCTAATTGTAAAGCGCAACGGAATATGCTGCGCTATATAAGAAACTGATAATAAATATATAAATAAATTGGCAGTTGGTGACAGTGGGTGTGGCTACCCTATTTGAATTTTGGACTGTGCTGCAGCCCCAACTCTGGAGCCGCAACTGAATGTGCCCACATTTTATGTAAACAATAATCCAATGCACTTAACCACCTGTAGTGCCTGAGGTATGTGACCACACCATTTGAATACGGAAATAATATGTGCATGTGTGCGTGCAATTCTAAATCAGCACTGTAACTACCTGTGTGCCAGGTGTACCTGAGGGCGCACGGCCAGCAGCTTGTAATGAGTCAAATTGACTCATTACAAGCCACCTGTTCTGTGCCGTGCGCCGCGATGGAGGAGAGCAGCAGCGCCGGAGGCAGGGAAGGAGGAGGAGGAGGGAGGGGGACTGGAGCCGCAGCAGCGCTATGTCATTGGTAGTAGCGCCGCTGAAGCAGTCCCCTCTCCTTCCGTATTGGCTGCCCGGCGCTGCTGTGAATGCTGGGATGCACTTCCCTCATCCCAGCATTCACAGCGGCGGGCAGCCAATGCAGAAGGAGAGGGGGCTGCTGCAGCAACGCTACTACCAATTACATAGCGCTGCTGCGGCTCCACTCCCACTCCCTCCTCCCCTTCTCTGCTGCCCGGGAATGGATTTGCCTGCACGAGGAGCCTGACTGCCAGCAGGGAGAGATGGTAAGTCTCTCTCTCTCTCTCTCTCTCTCTCTCTTTCTCTCTCTCTCTCTTCTGTCTGCCACAATGTGTAAAAAGGGGGACTGGTTGCCGTAATGTGTAAAAAGGGGGATGCTATCTGCCGTAATGTGTGAAAAAGGGGACGCTGTCTGCCGTAATGTGTAAAAAGGGGGACGCTGTCTGCCGTAATGTGTAAAAAAGGGGACGCTGTCTGCTGTAATGTGTAAAAAGGTGACGCTGCCTGCTGTAATGTGTAAAAAGGGGGATGCTGGCTGCCGCAATGTGTAAAAAGGAGGATGCTGTGTGCCATAATGTGTAAAAAAGGGGACGCTGTCTGCCGTAATGTGTAAAAAAGGGGACGCTGTCTGCCGTAATGTGTAAAAAGGTGACGCTGCCTGCTGTAATGTGTAAAAAGGGGACGCTGCCTGCCGTAATGTGTAAAAAGGGGACGCTGCCTGTTGTAATGTGTAAAAAGGGGAAGCTGCCTGCTGTAATGTGTAAAAAGGGGACGCTGTCTGCCATAATGTGTAAAAAGGGGACGCTGCCTGCTGTAATGTGTAAAAAGGGGGATTGTCTGCCATAATGTGTAAAAAGGCACGCTGTCTGCTGTAATGTGTAAAAAGGGGGACGCTGTCTGCCGTAATGTGTAAAAAGGGGACGCTGTCTGCCGTAATGTGTAAAAAGGGGGACGCTGTCTGCCGTAATGTGTAAAAAGGGGACGCTGTCTGCCGTAATGTGTAAAAAGGGGGGCGCTTTCTGCCGTAATGTGTAAAAGGGGCTCTACCTGGTGTAGTGGCGCTACTGTGCAGCGTAATTTGAATAATGGAGACTACTGTGCACCGTAGTATGAATTGGTATTATTTTGTGGCCACACCCCTTCCCCATGAAGCCATGCCCCTATATATTTTTCATGTGGCTGCGGCGCGCACTGCCCCTATCTTGCATGGGGGGGCGCCAATGCCATTTCTTGCACACAGCGCCTAGTTATGGCACTGTTCTAAATACAGCAGTGTTGCTCCAAATTAGGGCCTAATTCAGACCTGATTTCTGGACAGCGATTTTTGCAGCCCTGCGATCAGGTAGTAGCCACCTAAAGGAGAAGTGTATTTTAGCTGTGCAAGTGTTGCGGACGCATGTGTAGCAGAGCTGCACAAACTGCTTTTGTGCAGTCTCTGCGCAGCCCGGGACTTACTTAGCCGCTGCCATCACTTCAGCCTGTCCGGGACCGGAAATTGACGTAAGAAACCCTTCCTTCCAACGCTTGGACATGCCTGTGTTTTTCCAGACACCTGAAAGCACCCTTTTCCTGTCAGTCACCTTGCGATCACCGATGCGATCGCTTTTTCCGCACCATCCCATTACTATGCACTGATCCCCGTTACTGCAGGCCGTCGCGCCTGCGCATTGCGGTGCATACGCATACGCAGTTCGGATGTGATCGCAGGCTGTGAGAAAACGCAGCCTAGCGATCAGGTCTGAATTACCCCTTAATTCCAAAAGGGAAATCTAGAGCATCAAACCTTCGAAACAGATACAGTGGAGAAGTATCCCATCACACCCAAAGCTTCTAGCTATCGTAATAAAATATACGGTAGCTTACATTAAATCAAAGTTATATTCTTTCTTCACCTTTGTACTTTTCTGCATGAAGATAGAATGAATATTCATGAGAGTGTGAAAATCCCATGTACTGGCAGAAGTGTGCTCACTGCACTACCGACAATCATGGAAAGGGTGGATTTATGATCATGGGTGGAAGTTCTATCCAAAATGGGGTGTCCTCTGGTGGAATGGAGGCAAGGCTTATTTTGTCCTGATTTCATATGTTTGAATGTAGGGCGCTATGAATGATGACAAAATTAGTATTAGCGTTACTGAACTTTACTATTTCTTTTTCAGGTCAACACTTTGTTTCTGGATTATTATTTTCATGCTATACCAGTAATTATATTGGCCCAAGTTTTCCAGAAAAAGGAGAGTGAATTTTTCCAAGTTCCTGCTTACAATAATAATATCACCTCTGTGTCATCTTATGGAAACATCTGTAAAACACCAACTGGTGATCGGAGGACAACATCAGCAAGTACATCACAAACAACAACAAGTTTCAATACAACAGTGTCATCTCCTTCACAAACCCATCTTGATTCAACAACTATCAATAAAACTACAATCGCATCTCCAGCAGATCAGGCAACTACAGTAGCATCTACTACAACATCTACATCAACTACTGTGACAACCACAGCAACACCCACAACATCTGCAACATCTCCATCAACTACTGTGACAACCACAGCAACACCCACAACATCTGCAACATCTCCATCAACAGATTTAAACGTTATAACACGAACAACTTCTACAACATCACTTTCAACAACTTTAGCCATAACTACAGCACTAACTACCACTACATCACGCTCATCAACTTTAACCACAACTACAACACCCACTACCGCTTTAACATCACCCTCAACAACTTTAGCTACAAATACATCACCCACTATCACTAAAACAACACCCTCAACAACTTTAGCAACAAATACAACACACAATACCACTACATCATCCTCAACAACCTCATCTACAACTACCACACCCAGTGCCACTACATTACCCTCAACAACTTTAGTAACAACTCCCACTACCACTACAATATCACCCTCAACAACTTTAGCTACATCTACAACATCCACTAAAACTACATCACCTTCAACAACTTTAGTCATAACTACAACACCCACAACTACTAAAACAACACCCTCAGAAAATATAGCAATAACTACAGCACCCGCTACCTCTCTGTATCCTTCAACTACAAAACTCACAACCATTACATCACCCTCAAAAACTTTCGCTACAATTACAGTGCCCACTACCGCTTTATTACATTCAATAACTTTAACAAACACTACAACACCCACTACCACTACATCAACAACTTTAGCTACAACTACAACACCCACTACCACTACAAAATCCTCAACAACTTTAGTTACAACTACAGTGGCCACTACAACTATAACAACACCGTCAACAACTTTAGCAACAACTGCAGCACCCATTACTACAACAGCCACACCCTCAACAACTTTAGCAACAACAAAAGCACCCAGTACCACTACATTACCCTCAACAACTTTAGCAACAACTACAGCACCCACTACCATTACATCACCCTCAACAACGTTAGCAACAACTACAGGACCCACTACCACTCTATTACCTTCAACAACCTTAGCTACAACTACAATACACACTACCACTACATCACCCTCAACAACTTTAGATAGAACTACAACACCCATTACCACTACATCACCCTCAACTTTAGCTATAACTACAACATCCACTACCACTTTATTACCTTCAACAACTTTAGATACAACTACAACACTCACTACCACTACATCACCCTCAACAACTTTAGCTACAACTACAACACCCACTACATCACCCTCAGCAACTTTAGTTACAACTATGGCACCTACTACTACAACTACAACAACATCATCATCAACAACTACAGCACCCACTACCACTCTATTACCTTCAACATTTGCTACAACTACAGTGCCTACTACGTCATCCTCAACAATTGTAGCTTCAACTACAATATCTACTACCAATACATCACCCTCAACAACTTTAGCAAAAACTACAACACCCACTACCACTCCATTACCTTCAACAACATTAGCTACAACTACAGTGCCCACTACGTCACCCTCAACAATTGTAGCTACAACTACATCACCCATTACCACTACATCACCCTCAACAAATTTGGCAACAACTACAACACCCACTACATCATCCTCAACAACTTTATCAATAACTACAGCACCCACTACCACTACATCACCCTCAACAACTTCATCTACAACTACAACATCCACTACCACTACATCACCTTCAACAATTTCAGCTACAACTACAACACCCACTACCACTACATCACCTTCAACAACTTCAGCAACAACTGCAGCACCCACTACCACTACAACAACATCATCAACAACTATAGCAACAACTACAGCACCCAGTACCACTCTTTTGTCTTCAATAACATTAGCTACAACTACAGTGCATACTACATCACCCTCAACAACTTTAGCTACAACTACAACACCCACTACCAGTACTACATCACCTTTAAAATCTTTAGGAACAACTACAGCACCCACTACTACTACTACATTACCCTCAACAACTTTAGCAACAACTACAGCTGCCACAACCACTACAACAACACCCTCAACAACTTTAGCTACAACTACAGCACCCACTACCATTACATTACCCTCAACAACCTTAGCAACAACTACAGCACCCACTACCACTACATCATCCTTAACAACTTTAGCAACAAGTACAGCACCCACTACCAGTACAACACCCTCAACAACTTTAGTAACAACTACAGCATCCACTTCCACTATAAAACCATCCTCAACAACTTTAGCAACAACTACAGCACCCACTACCACTACATTACCTTCAACAACTTTAGCAACAACTATAGCAGCCACTACCACTACATCACCCTCAACAACTTTAGCAACAACTGCAGCAGCCACGACCACTACAACAACACCCTCAACAACTTTAGCTACAACTACAGCACCCAATAACACTACATTACCCTCAACAACTTTAGCAATAACTACAGCATCCACTACCACTACAACAACATCCTCAACAACTACAGCACCCACTACCACTATGTTACCCTCAACAACTTTAGCAAAAACTACAGCAGCTACGACCACTACAACACCCTCAACAAATTTAGCTACAACTACAGCACCCAATACCACTACATTACCCTCAACAACTTTAGCAATAACTACAGCAGCCACTACCACTACAACAAAAACCTCAACAACTTTAGCAACAACTACAGCACCCAATACCACTACAATAACACCCTCAACAACTTTAGCAACAACTACAGCACCCACTGTCACTATATTACCATCAGCAGCTTTAGCAACAACTACAACACCAACCACCACTACATCACCATCAACAACTTTAGCAACATCTACAGCACCCACTACCACTACAAAATCACCCTCAACAACTTTAGCTACAACTACAGCATCCACTGCCACTACAACAACATCCTCAACAACTTTAGCAACAACTACAGCACCCACTACCACTACATTACCCTCAACAACTTTAGCAACAACTACAGCAGCCACAACCACTACAACAACACCCTCAACAACTTTAGCTACAACTAAAGCACCCACTACCACTACATTACCCTCAACAACCTTAGCAATAACTACAGCACCCACTATCACTACATCACCCTCAACAACTTTAGCAACAACTACAGCACCTACTACCAGTACAACACCTTCAACAACTTTAGCAACAAGTACAGCACCCACTACCAATACAACACCCTCAACAACTTTAGCAACAACTACAGCATCCACTACCACTATAAAACCATCCGCAACAACTTTGGCAACATCTATAGCACCCACTACCACTACATTACCCTCAACAACGTTAGCAAAAACTACAGCACCCACTACCACTACATTACCCTCAACAACTTTAGCAACAGCTACAGCAGCCACAACCACTACAACAACACCCTCAACAACTTTACCTACAACTACAGCACCCACTACAACTACATTACCCTCAACAACTTTAGCAACAACTACAGCACCCACTACCACTACATCACCGTTAACAACTTTAGCAACAACTACAGCACCCACTACCAGTACAACACCCTCAACAACTTTAGCAACAAGTACAGCACCCACTACCAGTACAACACCCTCAACAACTTTAGCAACAACTACAGCATCAGCTACCACTATAAAACCATCCTCAACAAC
This sequence comes from Pseudophryne corroboree, assembly GCF_028390025.1. Lineage (NCBI taxonomy): Eukaryota > Metazoa > Chordata > Amphibia > Anura > Myobatrachidae > Pseudophryne > Pseudophryne corroboree. The sequence continues at coordinate 58,387,182 of NC_086444.1, read as the reverse complement.
TTTAGCAACAACTACAGCACCCACTACCACTACATTACCCTCAACAACTTTAGCAACAACTACAGCACCCACTACCACTACATCACCCTTAACAACTTTAGCAACAACTCTAGCACCCACTACCAGTACAACACCCTCAACAACTTTAGCAACAGTTACAGCACCCACTACCAGTACAACACCCTCAACAACTTTAGCAACAACTACAGCATCCACTACCACTATAAAACCATCCTCAACAACTTTAGCAACAACTACAGCACCCACTACCACTACATTACCCTCAACAACTTTAGCAACATCTACTGCAGCCACTACCACTACATCACCCTCAACAATTGTAGCAACAACTACAGCAGCCACAACCACTACATTACCCTCAACAACTTTAGCAACAACTACAGCAGCCACAACCACTACAACAACACCCTCAACAACTTTACCTACAACTACAGCACCCACTACCACTACATTACCCTCAACAAGCTTAGCAACAACTACAGCACCCACTACCACTACATCACCCTTAACAACTTTAGCAACAACTACAGCACCCACTACCAGTACAACACTCTCAACATCTTTAGCAACAAGTACAGCACCTATTACCAGTACAACACCCCCAACAACTTTAGCAACAGCTACAGCATCCACTACCACTACAACAACATCCTCAACAACTTTAGCACCCACTATCACTACATTACCCTCAACAACCTTAGCAACAACTACAGCACCCACTACCACTACAACACCCTTAGCAACTTTAGCAACAACTACAGCACCCACTACCAGTACAACACCCTCAACAACTTTAGCAACAAGTACAGCACCCACTACCAGTAAAACACCCTCAACAACTTTAGCAGCAACTACAGCACCCACTGCCACTACATTACCCACAACAACTTTAGTAACAACTACAGCAGCCACAACCACTACAACAACACCCTCAACAACTTTAGCTACAACTACAGCAGCAGCAACCACTACATCACCCTCAACAACCTTAGCAACAACTACAGCACCCACTACCACTTCATTACCCTTAACAACTTTAGCAACAAGTACAGCACCCACTTCCACTACATCACCCTTGACAACTTTAGCAACAACTACAGCACCCACTGCCACTACATTACCCACAACAACTTTAGTAACAACTACAGCAGCCACAACCACTACAACAACACCCTCAACAACTTTAGCTACAACTACAGCAGCCGCAACCACTACATTACCCACAACAACTTTAGTAACAACTACAGCAGCCACGACCACTACAACAACACCCTCAACAACTTTAGCAACAACTACAGCACCCATTACCACTACATCACCCTCAACAACTTTAGCAACAACTACAGCACCCACTACCACTACATCACCGTTAACAACTTTAGCAACAACTAAAGCACCCACTACCACTACATTACCCTCAACAACCTTAGCAATAACTACAGCACCCACTACCACTACATCACCCTCAACAACTTTAGCAACAACTACAGCACCTACTACCAGAACAACACCTTCAACAACTTTAGCAACAAGTACAGCACCCACTACCAATACAACACCCTCAAAAACTTTAGCAACAACTACAGCATCCACTACCACTATAAAACCATCCGCAACAACTTTGGAAACAACTACAGCACCCACTACCACTACTTTACCCTCAACAACTTTAGCAACAACTACAGCAGCCACTACCACCACCACATCACCCTCAACAACTTTAGCAAAAACTGCAGCACCCACTACCACTACATTACCCTCAACAACTTTAGCAACAGCTACAGCAGCAACAACCACTACAACAACACCCTCAACAACTTTACCGACAACTATAGCACCCACTACAACTACATTACCCTCAAAAACTTTAGCAACAACTACAGCACCCACTACCGCTACATCACCGTTAACAACTTTAGCAACAACTACAGCACCCACTACCAGTACAACACCCTCAACAACTTTAGCAACAACTACATCATCAGCTACCACTATAAAACCATCCTCAACAACTTTAGCAACAACTACAGCAGCCACTACCACTACATTACCCTCAACAATTGTAGCAACAACTACAGCACCCACTACCACTACATTACCCTCAACAACTTTAGCAACAACTACAGCACCCACTACCAGTACAACACCCTCAACAACTTTAGCAACAACTACAGCATCCACTACCACTACAACAACATCCTCAACAACTTTAGCAACAACTACAGCACCCACTACCACATTACCCTCAACAACTTTAGCAACAACTACAGCACCCACTACCACTACATTACCCTCAACAACTTTATCAACAGCTACAGCAGCCACAACCACTACAACAACACCCTCAACAACTTTACCTACAACTACAGCACCCACTACCACTACATTACCCTCAACAACTTTAGCAACAACTACAGCACCCACTACCACTACATCACCATTAACAACTTTAGCAACAACTACAGCACCCACTACCAGTACAACACCCTCAACAACTTTAGCAACAAGTACAGCACCCACTACCAGTACAACACCCTCAACAACTTTAGCAAGAACAACAGCATCCACTACAACTATAAAACCATCCTCAACAACTTTAGAAACAACTACAGCACCCACTACCACTACATTACCCTCAACAACTTTAGCAACAACTACATCAGCCACTACCACTACATCGCCCTCAACAATTTTAGCAACAACTACAGCACCCACTACCACTACATTACCCTTAACAACTTTAGCAACAACTACAGCAGCCACAACCACTACAACAACACCCTCAACAACTTTACCTACAACTACAGCACCCACTACCACTACATTACCCTCAACAACTTTAGCAACAACTACAGCACCCACTACCAGTACAACACCATCAACAACTTTAGCAACAAGTACAGCACCCATTACCAGTACAACACCCTCAACAACATTAGCAACAACTACAGCATCCACTACCACTACAACAACATCCTCAACAACTTTAGCAACAACTACAGCACCCACTACCACATTACCCTCAACAACTTTAGCAACAACTACAGCAGCCACTACCACCACCACATCACCCTCAACAACTTTAGCAACAACTACAGCACCCACTACCACTACATTACCCTCAACAACTTCAGCAACAGCTACAGCAGCCACAACCACTACAACAACACCCTCAACAACTTTACCTACAACTACAGCACCCACTACCACTACATTACCCTCAACAACTTTAGCAACAACTACAGCACCCACTACCACTACATCACCCTTAACAACTTTAGCAAAAACTACAGCACCCACTACCAGTACAACACCCTCAACAACTTTAGCAACAACTACAACATCCACTACCACTATAAAACCATCCTCAACAACTTTAGCAACAACTACAGCACCCACTACCACTACATTACCCTCAACAACTTTAGCAACATCTACAGCAGCCACTACCACTACATCACCCTCAACAATTTTAGAAACAACTACAGCACCCACTACCACTACATTACCCTCAACAACTTTAGCAACAACTACAGCAGCCACAACCACTACAACAACACCCTCAACAACTTTACCTACAACTACAGCACCCACTACCACTACATTACCCTCAACAAGCTTAGCAACAACTACAGCACCCACTACCACTACATCAACCTTAACAACTTTAGCAACAACTACAGCACCCACTACCAGTACAACACCCTCAACATCTTTAGCAACAAGTACAGCACCCATATACAGTACAACACCCCCAACAACTTTAGCTACAACTACAGCATCCACTACCACTACAACAACATCCTCAACAACTTTAGCAACAACTACAGCACCCACTACCACTACATTACCCTCAACAACTATAGCAATAACTACAGCACCCGCTACCACTACATTACCCTCAACAACTTTAGCAACAACTACAGCAGCCACAACCACTACAACAACACCCTCAACAACTACAGCACCCACTATCACTACATTACCCTCAACAACCTTAGCAACAACTACAGCACACACTACCACTACATCACCCTTAACAACTTCAGCAACAACTACAGCACCCACTGCCAATACATTACCCACAACAACTTTAGCAACAACTACAGCACCCACTACCAGTACAACACCCTCAACAACTTTAGCAACAAGTACAGCACCCACTACCAGTAAAACACCCTCAACAATTTTAGCAACAACTACAGTACCCTCTACCACTACCTTACCCTCAACAACTTTAGCAACAACTACAGCAGCCACAACCACTACAACAACACCCTCAACAACTACAGTACCCACTACCACTACATTACCCTCAACAACCTTAGCAACAACTACAGCACCCACTACCACTACATCACCTTTAACAACTTTAGCAACAACTATTGCACCCACTGCCAATACATTACCCACAACAACTTTAGCAACAACTACAGCACCCACTACCAGTACAACACCCTCAACAACTTTAGCAACAACTACAGCATCCACTACCACTACAACAACATCCTCAACAACTTTAGCAACAACTACAGCAGCCGCAACCACTACATTACCCTCAACAACTTTAGCAACAACTACAGCACCCACTACCACTTCATTTCCCTTAACAACTTTAGCAACAACTACAGCACCCACTACCACTACCTTACACTTAACAACTTTAGCAACAAGTACAGCATCTACTACCACTATAAAACCATCCTCAACAACTTTAGCAACAACTACAGCACCCATTACCACTACATTACCCTTAGCAACTTTAGCAACAACTACAGCACCCACTACCACTACATCACCGTTAACAACTTTAGCAACAACTACAGCACCCACTACCAGTACAACACCCTCAACAACTTTAGCAACAAGTACAGCACCCACTACCAGTAAAACACCCTCAACAACTTTAACAAAAACAACAACAGCATCCACTACCACTATAAAACCATCCTCAACAACTTTAGCAACATCTACAGCAGCCACTACCACTACATCACCCTCAACAATTTTAGCAACAACTACAGCACCCACGACCACTACATTACCCTCAACAACTTTACCAACAACTACAGCACCCACTACCACTACATTACCCTCAACAACATTAGCAACAACTACAGCACCCACTACCACTACATCACCCTTAACAACTTTACCAACAACTACAGCACCCACTACCAGTACAACACCCTCAACATCTTTAGCAACAAGTACAGCACCCATTACCAGTACAACACCCCCAACAACTTTAGCAACAACTACAGCATCCACTACCACTACAACAACATCCTCAACAACTTTAGCAACAACTACAGCACCCACTTCCACTACATTACCCTCAACAACTTTAGCAATAACTACAGCACCCACTATCACTACATTACTCTCAACAACCTTAGCAACAACTACAGCACCCACTACCAGTACAACACCCTCAACAACTTTAGCAACAAGTACAGCACCCACAACCAGTAAAACACCCTCCACAATTTTGGCAACAACTACAGCACCCTCTACCACTACTTTACCCTCAACAACTTTAGCAACAACTACAGCAGCCACAACCACTTCAACAACACCCTCAACAACTACAGTACCCACTACCACTACATTGCCCTCAACAACCTTAGCAACAGCTACAGCACCCACTTCCACTACATCACCCTTAACAACTTTAGCAACAACTACAGCACCCACTGCCACTACATTTCCCACAACAACTTTAGTAACAACTACAGCAGCCACAACCACTACAACAAAAACCTCAACAACTTTAGCTACAACTACAGCAGCCGCAACCACTACATTACCCTCAACAACTTTAGCAACAACTACAGCACCAACTATCACTTCATTACCCTTAACAACTTTAGCAACAACTACAGCACCCACTACCACTACCTTACACTTAACAACTTTAGCAAAAAGTACAGCATCCACTACCACTATAAAACCATCCTCAACAACTTTAGCAACAACTACAGCACCCACTACCACTACATCACCCTCAGCAACTTTAGCAACAACTACAGCACCCACTACCACTACATCACCCTCAACAACTTTAGCAACAACTACAGCAGCCACGACCACTACAACAACACCCTCAACAACTTTAGCAACAACTACAGCACCCACTACCACTACATCACCCTTAACAACTTTAGCAACAACTACAGCACCCACTACCAGTACAACACCATCAACAACTTTAGCAACAATTACAGCACCCACTACCAGTACAACACCCTCAACAACTTTAGCAACAATTACAGCATCCAATACCACTATAAAACCATCCTCAACAACTTTAGCAACAACTACAGCACCCACTACCACTACATTACCCTCAACAACTTTAGCAACATCTACAGCAGCCACTACCACTACATCACCCTCAACAGTTTTAGCATTAACTACAGCACCCACTACCACTACATTGCCCTCAACAAGTTTAGCAACAACTACAGCAGCCACGACCACTACAACAATACCCTCAACAACTTTACCTACAACTACAGCACCCACTACCACTACATCACCCTCAACAACCTTAGCAACAACTACAGCACCCACTACCACTACATCACCCTTAACAACTTTAGCAACAACTACAGCACCCACTACCAGTACAACACCCTCAACAACTTTAGCAACAAGTACAGCACCCATTACCAGTACAACACCCCCAACAACTTTAGCAACAACTACAGCATCCACTACCACTACAACAACATCCTCAACAACTTTAGCAACAACTACAGCACCCACTACCACTACATTACCCTCAACAACTTTAGCAATAACTACAGCACCCGCTACCACTACATTACCCTCAACAACTTTAGCAACAACTACAGTAGCCACAACCACTACAACAACACCATCAACAACTACAGCACCCACTACCACTACATTACCCTCAACAACCTTAGCAACAACTACAGCACCCACTACCACTACATCACCCTTAACAACTGTAGCATCAACTACAGCACCCACTACCAGTACAACACCCTCAACAACTTTAGCAACAACTACAGCACCCACTACCAGTAAAACACCCTCAACAATTTTAGCAACAACTACAGCACCCACTACCACTACATTACCCTCAACAACTTCAGCAACAACTACAGCAGCCACAACCACTACAACAACACCCTCAACAACTACAGTACCCACTACCACTACATTACCCCCAACAACCTTAGCAACAACTACAGCACCCACTTCCACTACATCACCCTTAACAACTTTAGCAACAACTACAGCACCCACTACCACTACATCACCCTTAACAACTTTAGCAACAACTACAGCACCCACTACCACTACATCACCCTTAACAACTTTAGCAACAACTACAGCACCCACTACCAGTACAACACCCTCAACAACTTTAGCAGCAATTACAGCACCCACTACCAGTACAACACCCTCAACAACTTTAGAAACAACTACAGCATCCACTACCACTATAAAACCATCCTCAACAACTTTAGCAACAACTACAGCACCCACTACCACTACATTACCCTCATCAACTTTAGCAACATCTACAGCAGCCAGTACCACTACATCACCCTCAACAATGTTAGCATTAACTACAGCACCCACTACCACTACATTACCCTCAACAACTTTAGCAACAACTACAGCAGCCACAACCACTACAACAACACCCTCAACAACTTTACCTACAACTACAGCACCCACTACCACTACATCACCCTCAACAACCTTAGCAACAACTACAGCACCCACTACCACTACATCACCCTTAACAACTTTACCAACAACTACAGCACCCACTACCAGTACAACACCCTCAACAACTTTAGCAACAAGTACAGCACCCATTACCAGTACAACACCCCCAACAACTTTAGCAACAACTACAGCATCCACTACCACTACAACAACATCCTCAACAACTTTAGCAACAACTACAGCACCCACTACCACTACATTACCCTCAACAACTTTAGCAATAACTACAGCACCCGCTACCACTACATTACCCTCAACAACTTTAGCAACAACTACAGCAGCCGCAACCACTACAACAACACCCTCAACAACTACAGCACCCACTATCACTACATTACCCTCAACAACCTTAGCAACAACTACAGCACCCACTACCACTACATCACCCTTAACAACTTTAGCAACAAGTACAGCACCCACTACCAGTAAAACACCCTCAACAATTTTAGCAACAACTGCAGCACCCACTACCACTACATTACCCTCAACAACTTTTGCAACAACTACAGCAGCCACAACCACTACAACAACAACAACAACCTCAACAACTACAGTACCCACTACCACTACATTACCCTCAACAACCTTAGCAACAACTACAGCACCCACTTCCACTACATTACCCACAACTTTAGTAACAACTACAGCATCCACAACCACTACAACAACACCCTCAACAACTTTAGCTACAACTACAGCAGCCGCAACCACTACATTACCCTCAACAACCTTAGCAACAACTACAGCACCCACTACCACTTCATTACCCTTAACAACTTTAGCAACAACCACAGCACCCACTACCATTACAACATCACCCTCAACAACTTTAGCTACAACTTCAGTGCCCACTACATCACCCTCAACAACTTTAGCTAGAACTACAACACCCACTACCATTGCAACTTTACCCTCAACAACTTTAGCAACAACTACAGCACCCACTGCCACTACACCAGCACCTTCAACAACTTTAGCAACAACTACAGCACCCACTATCACTACATTACCATCAACAACCTTAGCAATAACTACAGCACCCACCACCACTACATCACCCTCAACAACTTTAGCTACAACTACATCACCCAGTAGCACTATATCACCCTCAACAACTTCAGCAACAACTAAAGCACCCACTACAACAACATCCTCAACAACTTTAGCAACAACTACAGCACCCACTATCACAACAACATCACTTTTAACAACAACTACAGCACCCACTACCACTACATCACCCTCAACAACTTTAGCAACATCTACAGCACCCACTACCACTACATTACCCTCAACATCTTTATCAAAAACTACAGCACCCACTACCACTACAACATCACCCTCAACAACTTTAGCTACAACTACAGCACCCGCTACCGCTTCATCACCCTCAACAACTTTAGCAACAACTACAGCACCCACTACCACTACAACACCCTCAACAACTTTAGCTACAACTACAGTGCCCACTACATCACCCTCAACAACTTTAGCTACAACTACAACACCCACTACCATTACAACTTCACCCTCAACAACTTTAGCTACAACTACAGTGCCCACTACATCATCTTCAACAACTTTAGCCACAACTACAGCACCCACTACCACTACATCACCCTCACCAACCTTAGCTACAACTACAGTGCCCACTACATCACTCTCAACAACTTTAGCTACAACTACAACACCCACTACCACTACAACATCACCCTCAACAATGTTAGCAACAACTACGGCACCCACTACCACTCTACTACCTTCAACAACATTAACTACAACTACAGCACCCACTACATCATCCTCAACAACTTTAGCTACAACTACAACACCCTCCACCACTTCATCACCCTCAACAACTTTAGTTACAACTACAACACCCACTACCACTACAACATTACCTCTAACAAAAGAAATTGTAGAAGTTACATTTTTGGATGATGATGATGAGTAAAATGTGTCCTAGATTGATAATACTGTACATTTTCTAGATACTTATATCAGTAATGCCTGCAGACCATAAAATATAATGTATAGTCCTGCAAAGTATAGCAGTAAAAGCATTATGTATAATAACTGGAACATTATCAACATTCCATCATAATTTGGGTATTCTAAACATCAAGAATCAACCACTGACCACTAATATAGATATTTTAGCCACTGGAAAACTTAATTACACTTTTCTCATCATCTGTTAATTCAGGGTAGGTCAATGCAATAGACCTATGAGTGAAAACTGTGGTAATATCTGATATCAGCATGTACAGAGTATGAGGCAGAGTGTAGGATGCAAGTCCAAATGTGGACGGGTCCCACCGATTCCACAACAGGCATACAGTACATACATATACACACATATGGACAGTGACCAATCATACTGAACTGACCCATACCATAGGAGAGCCAAGGGAGTATCGTGGGTGTGTAAGGCTGACTTCCATGCTCGTTTTTGGCGTGCTAACGGAAATGTGATGCCTGTTTCTGACTATTCTCTTTCTCGCACCCAATGGAGTGGCTGTAAATAACAATACTAATTGTGATGGCTGCAGCCAAAGACTCAAAACCAGTGGGCCACACGGCCTTCTGCATGAAGATGATCAGTTTATCGGCACAGACAGGCGGATAATCGCATTAGTATAGGTATTAAGCAAGCTTCTGCGGCTGAACGGATAAGAGACCACAGATTCGTCCAACTCAGAAAGATATCTTATACTCTCATTCAAAGATATCAGGACAACCCTTGCCATAATTATCCAACCGCCTTATTCCATCAAGCCACACCCTGGTTGAACCTGTCAAAAAAACTTAGTTTACCTCCTTTCAAAGACTTTAAGAGTGTGTTATGAAGAACGGATATTTGAGTGCGTAGGGTGTCGGCAATAATAGAGCCATCTACATGTACATTTTTAACTGAGAAACCAACATAATCACTTAAACAATGTAACTGCAATTCTGGAATCCAATCATCATTTTACGATGATAGAGGACAAGGAGTAAAAGTATCTCATGTGCAAAGATTGTGGGGCAGATGTATTGAGCCCGGAGAAGTGATAAATGGAAGGTGATAACGCACCAGCCAATTAGCTCCTAACTGTCATTTTTCAAACCCGTAATGATTGGCTGGTGCTTTATCACCTTCCACTTATAACTGCTTTATCACTTCTCCAGGCTTAATACATCTGCCCCTCTGTTTTTTTTTTATGATGTGTTGTTTAGTAAAAACAATAAGGTTTTATTATTATTTTTTTCTTGTGAAATGTCTGTGAACTTCATATTAGGTGGATAAGGGATCTCTTTGTTTCTGACCCTCATCTCCCATCGGGTGCTTAAACAAGTATCACTCTGTATCTCCGACAGGTGTGGAGGGACCAAATGACAGTACTGTATGCAGGGCCGGAGCTTCCACTAGGCAGCTTTAGGCAGCTGCCTAGGGGCGCCGGGACCTGAGGGGGCAGCCTGCTACAGCTGCCTGAAAAAGGTTGAATGGTCTTACCTTTCCCAGCCGCTGCAATCCCCCAGAACTCGTATGTTACAGTAGCCGCGACTGCTAAGCTCCCGTATTGCAGCCTCCAGCTCCACCTCCACCCGGCACAGGCAGTAACTTTGACAGCTCCTGGAGTCCTGGCTGGGGGTGACATGCAGCACTGCTCTTCATTCCAGGCTCTTTCACAGACTACTCTGTCCCAACTCTGCACTGCAGTCTGCAGGTAAGGTGGCTGCACAGTGCATTCTCTGCATTGATAAGGAAAGAGGGCGAGAGCAGCAGTGTGGTGAGGGGGGGGGGGGGGGAGATAAAGAGCAGGCATGCACACAGTCTGGGGGGATCAGCAGCACCATGCACACAGATGGTGGCGGGGATAGAACAGCAGACATTTAACAGAGTAGGGGGAAGGGGCAGTAGGCAGAAGTTTTGCCTAGGGTGCTTAGAAACCTTGCACCGGCCCTGACTGTATGTGCAGTTCAGTAAATCTATTTCCAAGCTACTACCGTATGTAGTATTACCATGTAGCTTATAAGACAGCTTAGGACAGATGTGCGACCCTGTGGCAATAAAAGATGGAAAAAAACAGTTTTATATCGGTGGATCACCAATGCAATACTCAGCTCCCTCTGGGACATACTTGCTGACCTCTCAGTAAGGTCTCTGGGAGGGTCCAGGGGTGAGTGCAGCCAGACGGGGGTATGGGGGCACAGAGCTATGATCATGTCATTGCGGCCCAGCCCATACTGCACAAAGCAGTAAATTCCTTGATAGGTAAAGTAGTGGCAGGGGCCATGATGATGCAGTTCAGTAAGAATGACAATGGCATCATCAAGCCACCCGGCTGCCCACGTCACTCATGATAGGAAAATGTTCAGAAAACCCCGGCATTTCCACACTTATATAAGAAGTGAGTGGACACAGTTGTCAATTGTAGGTACACCGCGTGCTGAAATGGTGCCCAGGGCGGTGCCCAGTGCCCCATGCCCTTGTGGCAGAATGGCTGCTGACCCATCACGCAATGGTACTGCCCATTTTCCCATGAGGAATAAGAACTGACTGTTCTGTTATTATTGTCATCTTAGCATTGCAATAACAGGGGATTGTGCTTTAAATATTATATTATTATTATTATTATTATTATTATTATTATTATTGTTGTTATTTCTATTTTTTTATTTCTTTTTCATTTTTTTCTGTTTATTTTAATATATGCATAACTGGAAGCTAGTAATCTGTAAGTAAATGATGCACTGAGATTTCTAATTAAATGTAAATGTGACTTAAACCTAGAAATAATGATACAGGCAACTGTATTTATAAAGGTGAGATCAAAGCATCTATTTATAATTAAATTCCAGTTATATGAATTTAGGATGGGAAGAAGGCACTGACCCCCGGTAACAGCCAATCTGCAAGTACTACATACATATATAGGGCGTAACTAGACCAGCCTTTGCTGGGTAACCAAGGAACAACCTTCCCTTACTTGGCCAGCACTGGCACTGCATCTGAGACAGAGTCCAAGCCGCCCCTAGGGTATCAGCCTTCTCACAATTATGAAAGGGGAAATGCCTGGTAACTGCCCTTGTGTCCAATATGTCCGGCCATCGAGCAGTATCTGCCCAGGCTACATCCGATATCCAGGCGGGCAAAATACCAACTGTGGCATCCAGACACTTGCAAAGTACGGTAGGTAAGCCTTATCCCTTACCCCCCCCCCTTACCCTCCCCGTAGCCAAAACCTAACCGCCCTCCTACCGCAGCCTAACCCCATCCCCCCCCCCAATTGTGCCTAACCCTAACCCACCCTCCCCGCAACTTAAACCTAACCGTCCTCCTACAGCAGCCTAACCCTCTCAGATGGAGCCTAACCTTGTCCTCCCTTCTTGCAGCCTAACCCTCCCCCCCCCCCCTCCTCCTCAGCCTAACCCAGGGGTTTCCTAGCCCTAACCCACCGTCCCCACATTCTATCCCTAACCCTCCCACCACCGCAGCCTATCCCTAACCATCCCCCCGAGCCTGATCCTATGCCCCCTCCCCTCCCCCCCTTGCCATGGCTTACCTATCCTGAGTGGTGGCAGGATCCCAGTGCTAGCATTGTCATCCATGTTGGGATTCCTGGTGTTGGTAATCCCATCAGTGTTGGGATTCCAGTGTCGATATCCCGAATGCCGGGATCCTGACCGCACCCCATCTGCCCACCAAGCAGCTCTTCTGAAAGAAATTGTGATTATTAAGAACACACAACATATAACATTTATGGGGAGAAATATGAAACCTTGGAGAGAGAGAGAAAGTGGAGAGTGATAAAGTACCAGCCAAAAATGAGGGAGTGTGGAGATATTAAAATGGAATGAAACCTACCTCCTGTCAAAGGGAACCTAAAACATCTATATTGATTGACTCAGATACAAATCTAACATGAAGCCTGTCAGTAAATTACAACTACCAGCCATAAACTAATTCACGCTTTTGCACTTAAATGGCCCTTTCTCCTTAGTCTGGGCTTCCAGCGCACTGCGTACAGTGGCGGGTCTAGACTTAACTTTTAGGGGGGGCGGTTTAAGAATTATGACTCCTCCCCCTAATCATAGCCCCACCCACTTAGTAATGCCCTTCCCGTTCGCTTCTAAATTTCCTATTGTTGCCATTACTAATAAAATGTTGCCAGTTAGTGGAGAGAACCCTGCGCACTGGTGATACAGACTGGCGAATCGCCATTCCTTCCATCAGGGGTGGTAGAGGCTAAGACAGTAGGGCAATTTAAACATGCATGGGATAGACATAAGGATATGCTTACAAAGAAATAAGGATCAGATAAGGTTAGAGATAAAAAAAAATAATGTAAAAAAAAAAAGAAAAAGGGGCAGACTAGATGGGCCAAGTGGTTCTTATCTGCCGACAAATTCTGTTTCTACAGCACACAGAATGAGCCGAAATTCACATTATAGCACACTGTATGAGCTGAAATTCACATTGTAGCACACAGTATGATCCAAAATTCACATTATAGCACACTGAATGAGCCGAAATTCACATTGTAGCACACAGTATGATCCAAAATTCACATTATAGCACACTGTATGAGCCGAAATTCACATTATAGCACACTGAATGAGCCGAAATGCACATCATAGCACGCAGAATGAGCCGAAATGCACATTATAGCACGCAGAATGAGCCAAAATTCACATTATAGCACGCAGAATGAGCCAAAATTCACGTTATAGCACACTGAATGAGCCGAAATTCACATTATAGCACGCAGAATGACCCAAAATTCACGTTATAGCACACTGAATGAGCCAAAATTCACGTTATAGCACACTGAATGAGCCGAAATTCACATTATAGCACGCAGAATGAGCCAAAATTCACATTATAGCACAATGTATGAGCCGAAATTCACATTACAGTACACTGAATGAGCCAAAATAATGCAGGGACACATACACTTTAGTTAGGAGATGAGGGGGGAGACATGGAACACAGGCACTTTAGCTAGGAGCGGAGGGGGGAGACATGGAACACAGAGGGGGCACACACACACACTTACTTAAAGTTTGGAGGGTAGGAGACATGGCTGGCAGACAGTAACACCTGCTGCAGCCAGCAGCATGAGGAGTCGGATGGAGGCCGGGTGCCGCCGCGGCATTGGGAACGAGGTGGAGAGCGGGCAGCGCGGCGGGGGACGGGGAGAGAGAGAGAGCGTCCTGACGCGCGTACAGGAAGGAGGGGGCGTGGTCAGAACAGAGGCCGCTCAGCCGCTGTATGCGCGTGAGGACGCTCTCTCTCTCTCCCCTCCCCCCCCGCGCTGCACCGCTCTCCACCTCGTTCCCAACACCGCGGCGGGACCCGGCCTCCATCCCGGTGCCGGTATGTGTAGGGGGGCGTTCGCCCTAATCGCCCCCCGCTAAATCCGCCACTGACTGCGTATGTGTTACCTGTTAAAGCCAGGTCGTGCATACTCAGAGGGGATCATGGTAAGAGTCCTCTTAGCGCTGTCAGCCAGTATCGCTGGGGAAATGAGTGTCACTCAGCTACCCTGGCGATAGTTTAATGGTAAATTGGGCAAAATTTTTCCTTTCACTCTGATAAGATGATAGAAAATGTTATTTATCTCCCAGTTTTAATAAATAGGGGAAAATATATTAAACCTTCTAAAGAGTGTGGAAGTTGCCTATACCAAGCTTCTAGCTAACATTTATACAGTACATTCTATAAAGTGATAGGTACATTAGAAGCTGTTTAAGCAAAGTTTGATACACCTCCCCCACAGTGTGTCATGCACTTTTATACATTTTTATTGGCAGATGAAATTATGGGTGAGACTGGTCTCCGGTGTGCTGAATATGCAATGATTGCGGCATAGGACAATTTGATTGACAAACCATAATTATCTCACATGCCCTATAGTGTGATTGTCACTGTTCTGAGAAACTCAATGATTAATTCATTGACTACTAAATAGTACACGACAAATATAATTGTTATAATACTTATGCACAGATATAACTACCTACAGTACTTTCAGAATAATAATTTGTTTTATGTTTTGCTGAACATTAATATGTAATATCAGTTACATAGCTGACAATGATTTGCAAAAATAAAGGAAGAAAAATCGAACAAAAAATGTAAATAATAAACAAGTCTGTATGAAATAAAGGGGGTCATTCTGACCCGATCGCATGCTGTAGTTTATCGCAGCGGTGCGATCGGGTCAGAACTGCGCATGCCAGACGGCCGAAGGCCGCTACAATCGCCTCTGCCTGATTGACAGGCAGAGGCGGTCACTGGGTGGGGGGGGGGGGGTGGAACGGCAGCGTTTGGCCGCCGTTTCGTGGGCGCGGTCCGGCCAATGCAGGCGTGGCCAGACCGAACGGGGGCGGACCACAGCGGCTGCGTGACATCACATGCAGCAGCTGCGAGCCGGAAGCAATGAGTAGCTCCCGGCCAGCATGCTAAAGCTGCGCTGCTCGGGAGCTACTCTTGAAGTGCAAAGGCATCACCGCTGTGCGAAGCTTTTGCACTTCTGCGGGGGGGGGGGGGGGGGCGGCACTGACATGCGGGGCGGGATAGCCCTGTGCTGGGCATCCCCCCGCATGTCAGTGTGAATGATCGCAGCTGTGCTAAATTTAGCACAGCTACGATCATCTCGGAATGACCCCCAAAATTCAGTGTCAGAGTATTATCAGCTCTCAGCAAATCACAGTCAGAGTTTTGCTGGGTCACGTCAAGAGCTGATTAAGACCTCAATGGACCATAAACAATGTGCTGGTTTGGGCCTCTTTTATCCTGCTGTTTGTGAAAATAATCTAAATATCAAAATGGGTTAGGGTAATGGGGCGTGGTATAGAGGATCTACAGTAATTAAATAGAATCTTTTGGATCTCTCTTCATAAAAAAAGTAGCAAAAATAATGGGATTAGCTATTGGGGACAAGCTTTTCATAACTCATATGTGATTTATAGCCAAGAAACTTAAGCGGTTCCAATGTATAGATAGTGTCTAGACAGACAGTCATTAGGTCGACCCCATATGGTCAACATGCATTAGGTCGATAGGGTCAAAAGGTCAACATAGCAAACCCATGAGGGTATGTTTGCAATAACTGTGGTCATATATGATGAAACATAGAAAAAGAGAACCAAAAAACTCAAAAAAATTGTCTACTTTTTCAATGGCCTACCTTTACAAGGTAGGCCACCACCACAAGGTACCTACCACAAGGTAGGCCACCACCACAAGGTACCTACCACAAGGTAGGCCACCACCACAAGGTACCTACCACAAGGTAGGCCACCACAACAAGGTATCTACCGCAAAGTAGGCCACCACCACAAGGTTCCTACCACAAGGTAGGCCATTGAAAAAGTAGACACAACTGTTTTGAGTTTTTTGGTTCTCTTTTTCTATGTTTCATCATATATGACCACAATTATTGCAAACATACCCTCGTGGGTTTGCTTCGCTCACCATGCTTCGGGCAAGGTGACTCAGTCTGCTACAGCTGCGCTCGGCACAAGTTACTATTCCTAATCATAGTCCACGTGGATGGTAAATCAAGCGACAGTTCAAAAATATGTGAAAAACCCCTAAAAAACTTATGTCAACCATACTGTATATGTTCCAACTACAGCCAAGTCGACCTTTTTAATCTGTTGACCTTTTGTACCTGTCGAACTTAAGCACTGTCTACCTTTTACCTGTCGATCTGTTGACCCTGTTGACTTTTTGACCATGTTGACCATATGGTGTCATCTATTGACTATCTATCTAACTTTGAAACCTGGGTAATGTTGGTTCCCCCGTGCCCACTGTGACTTAGGCAGGAACATAGGCTAATTAATGGATTAACTGGTTATGTTTGTGTCTAAACTAATAAATATATCTGGTGCCACTGGTATAAAGGCGCAGCTGAGCATTGATGGACCTGATGAGATTTCTAAGAGCAGAGGAAAAATAGAGGACAGGAGGGTGCTAAGGATGGTCATAATGGGAGAGGTAAAAAAAAAATAGTGGAAGGTAAAGTTGGGGATCTGTTAATGAAATGAGAACTGATCCAATAGAGATCAAACTCAAGGTGACTAATGGAATAGATAATTCGAAGAAGAACTGGGTGCTTGACAGTGTCAAAAGCAGTAGATAGACCTAAGAGGATGAGAACTGAGATCTTACTATTGACTTTGGCAGTGAGAGGGTCATTGATGACCTTAGTGAGAGTGATTTCTGAAGATTGTAGGGGATGGAAACCAGAAAGGGAGTGGAAAGAGATGACTGTTGTGAGCTGGAGTGAGGCTTGCACACAATGAACTGAACGGTTGTGCTGCATGCAGACAATGGTTTTCCATGGACAGCAAAAAAAAAAAAAAAATTCTCCCATGGGAAAATAAATTTCAGGAAATTGACAAACGTAGGAAGAAATAAAATGTTCCATCTAGACTTTCCACTGGCAGTGTCAGGATGGAGATAATCCGCTTTTTCGCTGATCCACCTCCTCCCTCCACACAGTCCTTCTCTGACTGCCTCCACGGCCCTCCTCTGCCCTGCACCCAGCTGTAGCCCCTACAGTGTGTGGCTAGTTACTGTGGGCCAGCCCCTCCTCTGGGACCAACCCTGGGACCTTCTCACCTCTCACTTCATATATAGATATGACTATATCTATCTCCCTCAGGTAGGTGGTGTGGCGGGTAAGTCCAACTGCCCCTGAGTGGGTGACATTCAGCAATTTAGGGGTGCCAAAATGAGATTAGATTTTGCCGCCGAACCTAAAAACATTGTGGTGCCCCTGCCCTTAAATGCCAACTTAATGGCTATAGGATAGTATGATATACCATCACAGTACAGTACGTTCAAGCATGTGTTTATTTTCTCAAATGGAAACCTGGCAATGATAGTCAGGCCACTCACGTGTGCCAGAATGAGTTCATAGTTTCTATCTGTATTCTGATTGATGAGTTGCCCTGTGTCTGTTTTATGTCTTTCTTTTATTAAAACATTCATGCATATATTGATGAATGCCTGTTTACACTCACACACAGGTTTCATAATTATATATTGTTGCTGGAAATGTAACATATGGTAATTAATGCAGCTTTCCTTAATCTGTATACAATTTACATTTTACATTTCCAGTTTTCATCTACTAGCATTCTAAGATTTTAGACTCCGCAAGCTTTATCCACCGCAGGTTTTAGCAGAGAGGCTTGCCCCCCACACACAGGAAAATTACATAACGTGAGAGCCTTGATAATAGAATAATCAAGTACATTTACTAAAAGGTGATAAGAGTACATAGGTCCAGATCAGGTCACTGTATGACGAAAATAATGATCACTAAACATACTGTATGACAGGAATTTGCTGTATAAAATGAATATGACAAATGTAATATAGTAGTGAACAAGCAATGGGCAATAACTCTTTCTAATAGTTGTTGAATGGTCTTCTTAATCTTAACTGCTGCAGCACCTCTTTGGCTATAACAAGGAAAATTGCAGTCTCTCAAATGTCTGAATATACTACACACTAAACACATCGTATCCTTTGCAAAACATTGATATAATGAAATAGTCAACATAAATTATTACACACATATTTAGCAAAAATATCAAAACTAATCAGTTTACTCTGACGTGCGCACTAAGTGGGTTATGCAGAGTTGTTAGCAAACCAAAAAAGTTAGCAATTGGGCAAAACCATGTTGCACTGCAGGTGGGGCAGATGTAACATGTGCAGAGAGAGTTAGATTTGGGTGGGGTGTGTTCAAACTGAAATCTAAATTGCAGTGTAAAAATAAAGCTGCCAGTATTTACAATGCAAAGAAACAATATAACCCACCCAAATCTAAATCTCTCTGCACATGTTACATCTGCCCAACCTGCAGTGCAACATGGTTTTGCCCAATTGCTAACTTTTTTAGTTTGCTAACAACTCTGAATAACCCTCTAAGTTTTGTTGTTGCAATACTCTGTTGTTGGACAATTACTGCCTAATAACACACATATTTTTGAAATCCACAATAGGCAATAGTATTGGGATTATCATCTATGGTGGTCTTTTCTGATTCAGGAAACAACAGCTTTGGTTTGCTAAAGACAAGGCATATTAAACACTTTTCCACTTTCAATGTGACAATTATCTTCAGCATTTCACAGTTTCAGTAGCACAGTATCAAAGTGCTTGTTAATCAGTTTAGGATTCACACAGAATGGCTTCCTCTCTTTACATTTTTAAACTCAGATATCTACAGATTGTTAGTTTCCTGGTGCTCAGAGCAAGGGAGATGTTGCGTAGTGAGTCCAGAGCACCAGAACGTGATGCTGAAATAAGGTGTGGTGTGGAAATAGCCCCTAGCACCCTACCTCCATTGTTTCACCCGTGTGGTCAGTTCACGCCTGAGTGACTATGGTTTCTTGGGCCCAGGGCAGCCGCGTTTGAAGGGCAGATTAGGTCTGCCCAACTCCGATGCCCCCAGGTCTTAGAGTGAGACAAGGCATGAACTGAGACAGGATAATAACAAGGGGACCTCTAACTAAAGCAAACAGAAGGCTAGGGGCTACTAACAACTCTAAAACTAAATATATGTGCGGCACGCCGCCAAAGGAAAAGAACAACAAAGGAAATGCTGTCCACACGCCGACACAATACTGTTGTGTACCGGCGGTGACAGCATAAGCAGAACCCTCTGCAAAACACCAGTAACAAAATATAACCAAAGAATACTGCGGCCTAGGCCGACGGACGCGGCAAAGCCGCTACTCACTGACCCGGTACAAATACTGGCAAATGGACAGGAACCCCCAATGCAGCCGACACAGACTCTCAGAACCGGAGGACAGGCAGAATCCCAAACGACAGACCTGTGGACACCAAGAAGCCAGACACTCGACCAGGCACAGACAAAGCCACAGGACTTCTGGACAGGAACGCTTCACGGCAGGACACGGGATCAGACACTGGAACCGACACAGGAACCGACACTGGAACCGACACTGGAACCGACACTGGAAGCAGCTAGACAGACACTGCTAGACAGGAGCTCAGGAACTGGCAGGGACTAGCTCAGAACTCAAGAACTCTGGAACTATCATCAGCGTCTGTGTATTGCACTGAGCCAGAATATAACAGAGAGTCCTAATTAATTATGTCGTGCAGCTGCCCTGCTGCACAACTGAGAGGTGCAATTAACAGACAGGTGAGGCTGAACACATGGGAACAAGCTGCAATTACACAGACTCACCACCGGCAGCAAACAAGAGTCTTCTTAAACCAGAGCAATGGGAAATCCTGGCCTGCAAGACAACTATAAACATAAAATACAGAAAACAGGAATGAACCACTACCTGTGGTTCATAACAGTACCCTCTCCTTAAGGGTTAGCTCCGAACACCCCATGACACCCACGGGGAACATAAACAGAAGTATAACATAAAATACATAACCAAAATGCAAAACAGGAATGATCCACAGCCGTGGCTCATAACAGTACCCCCCCCCCTTGAGGAGGGGTCAAAGGACCCCAAAATTCAGGTTTTCCAAAACAAGGTATACATTAATAAACCTGACACTGGAACAAACAGACAAAGACAAGAAACAGAAACAAGCTGTGGCAACAGCTTGTAACAGTGCCCCCTCTTGATGGTGGCCACTGGACACAAGACAAGGAAAAAAAATCTTTTTTTTTTTTTTTTATATATCAAGGCTAGAGTCAATACTTATTTCTTTTTCTTCTTCTTCTTATTTTTACAAAGTTCTTGAGGTCTGACCAAGGTAATTCCCCAAACATTGTCTGAACTGATGGTACCTCCCAGCAAGGCTGGGTTCAAATCAGAGATTGGTTTCTTAACCTTGGGAGCTGAACTTTCAGGCAAAGTACTACTATTAGAAGAAGACAGAAAAGCACATCCTGCAGTCAAAACAACGGGCTGAGACTCTTGTGCCAAGTTTACAGTATACGGTGAACTCTCAGCAGATAAGACGGGTGACCTAGAGGAACCTGAACCAATTTCTTTGGAACCATATCTTGTAATAACTGCATCACTGAATGCTGGGGGATCCTGAATAATGGGATCTTCAGTTTTCATTAAATTGGATGCCCACTCAAAAGGCTCCCCTCTAAAGGAATATATCAGATAGAGCACAAGGTTCTCTGAAGTGATGCCCAGAAATGGTCTAGACAACATAATGATGTAATAGTGTTTGTAAAGCGCCAGAAATTGGACTAAGTCCCCATCAAAGATTATAGATGTTGAGATATCAACAGAGTCAGGATCTGCTTCCTTCCCATCTGACTGACTAGAGTGCTTTGCTAGGACCTGGTCACTATTGACCTTACTCGAGGCTGAGACTTTCTGAACCCCACCTGGGGCAGTGGCCCTCGGAACCCCACCCGGGGTAGTGACTTTCTGAACCCCACCCGGGGCAGTGACTTTCTGAACCCCACCCGGGGCAGTGACTTTCTGAACCCCACCCGGGGCAGTGGCCTTCGGGAACCCCGCTGGGGGCAGCACCTCGGATTCTTTTACTGGGACCGGGCCGTCAGCCTCCCTCTCTGGGACCGGGCCGTCAGCCTCCCTCTCTGGGACCGGGCCGTCAGCCTCCCTCTCTGGGACCAGGCCGTCAGCCTCCCTCTCCGAGTCGATAATTATCGAAACTTCTCCGGGACAACGACTTCCGGGACTTTTGCTGAAGCTATAACCTTCAGAACCTCCACTAACGCTATGCCTCTTGAGTCCTTTCCTGGGGAAGCGACTTCTAGACCCTTCTCTGGGGCTGTGTCTCTCGACACCCCACTTGGGGATATTACTTCAAAGATCCCTTCTGGGGTTTTGCTTCTCGAGTTCCCTTCTAGAACTATGGTTTTAGACACCTTCTCTGGAGTTGCGCTTTTCAAGTCTCTACCTGGGGTAACAGCTTCTGAGACCCCTTCTGGTATTGACACCTGAGCTATAATATTCGATGTCCCTCTATGACCCAGGGCATCGGGTACCGCTCCAGGACTCTGGGCATCGGGTACCGCTCCAGGACTCTGGGCATCGGGTACCGCTCCAGGACTCTGGGCATCGGGTACCGCTCCAGGACCCTGGGCATCGGGCACCGCTCCCGGACCCTATGCATCGGGCACCGCTCCAGGACCCTGGGCATCGGGCACCACTCCAGGACCCTGGGCATCGGGCACCACTCCAGGACCCCGGGCATCGGGCACCACTCCAGGACCCCGGGCATCGGGCACCACTCCAGGACCCCGGGCATCGGGCACCGCTCCAGGGGTTTGCAACTCTGCTTCAACAGGAAAATCAAGAGAGGAGAGAAACATTCTCCTTTGGTTCCTGAATCTATAATGGGGCTCCCTAGCCCAAGGACCCCAATCATAGGACAGAGTGCTTTTTAGTGTGGGTTGTGTGACAAGTACCTCTGCCACAGTAGAGACAGGAGTAGGTCTTGTGTCCTGACTCAACTTGGCCAGAGGGCAGGACTTGTCGCCACACTTTGGCTTGCGCAACTCACAGGTCTGCAGATAGTGGCCTAAACCCCCACAATATAGGCATAAATGTAAGTTTCTGCGACGCAGACGCTCCTCTTCTGAGAGCCTGGGCCGCAGAAAACTTTTAAACTTTTTCTCTCCTACTGAACCTGAGGATTCTCTTGTCACCATTTTGTGAGCAAGAGTCTCTTTAGAGGTAGATGAACTCTCAACGACTTCTGGCAAGATAAGCAAAATTTTAGTCAGAAGGTTTTGCAGTTGCTTTAAGGATTGCTGCAAAACTTCCAGTCGCTCAGGTTTCAAAGCACTGAAAGCAGAGTTCAGGGCTGAGAGAGACGCCTGCAGGGCTTGCATAGTTGGCATAGGAGGATTTTAAACTAGACAAGACAAGAC
This sequence comes from Pseudophryne corroboree, assembly GCF_028390025.1. NCBI lineage: Eukaryota > Metazoa > Chordata > Amphibia > Anura > Myobatrachidae > Pseudophryne > Pseudophryne corroboree. Next base: position 58,363,519 of record NC_086444.1, on the reverse strand, counting down.
TAAACTAGACTAGACAAGACAAGACTGGACTGGATTTTTTGTTTTAAACTAGACAAGACAAGACTGGATTCTGCACACCGGACTGGATTCTGCACACTGAATTCTAGACAGGACTGGATTCTGCACACCGGACTGGATTCTGCACACTGAATTCTAGACAGGACTGGATTCTAAACACCGGACTGGATTCTGCACACTGAATTCTAGACAAGACACTGGATCAAAAAAGAAAAAACTACTATTTAGCTTTGTTTCTTTTTTGTTGTATGGCTGGTGATAATGTTAGGTTCCTGGTGCTCAGAACAAGGGAGATGTTGCGTAGTGAGTCCAGAGCACCAGAACGTGATGCTGAAATAAGGTGTGGTGTGGAAATAGCCCCTAGCACCCTACCTCCATTGTTTCACCTGTGTGGTCAGTTCACGCCTGAGTGACTATGGTTTCTTGGGCCCACGGCAGCCGCGTTTGAAGGGCGGATTAGGTCTGCCCAACTCCGATGCCCCCAGGTCTTAGAGTGAGACAAGGCGTGAACTGAGACAGGATAATAACAAGGGGACCTCTAACTAAAGCAAACAGAAGGCTAGGGGCTACTAACAACTCTAAAACTAAATATATGTGCGGCACGCCGCCAAAGGAAAAGAACAACAAAGGAAATGCTGTCCACACGCCGACACAATACTGTTGTGTACCGGCGGTGATAGCATAAGCAGAACCCTCTGCAAAACACCAGTAACAAAATATAACCAAAGAATACTGCGGCCTAGGCCGACGGACGCGGCAAAGCCGCTACTCACTGACCCGGTACAAATACTGGCAAACAGAACAGGAACCCCCAATGCAGCCGACACAGACTCTCAGAACCGGAGGACAGGCAGAATCCCAAACGACAGACCGGTGGACACCAAGAAGCCAGACACTCGACCAGGCACAGACAAAGCCACAGGACTTCTGGACAGGAACGCTTCACGGCAGGACACGGGATCAGACACTGGAACCGACACTGGAACCGACACTGGAAGCAGCTAGACAGACACTGCTAACAGGAGCTCAGGAACTGGCAGGGACTAGCTCAGAACTCAAGAACTCTGGAACTATCACCAGCGTCTGTGTATTGCACTGAGCCAGAATATAACAGAGAGTCCTACTTAATCATGTTGTGCAGCTGCCCTGCTGCACAACTGAGAGGTGCAATTAACAGACAGGTGAAGCTGAACACATGGGAACAAGCTACAATTACACAGACTCACCACTGGCAGCAAACAAGAGTCTTCTTAAACCAGAGCAACGGGAAATCCTGGCCTGCAAGACAACTATAAACATAAAATACGGAAAACAGGAATGAACCACTACCTGTGGTTCATAACAGTACCCTCTCCTTAAGGGTGAGCTCCGAACACCCCATGACACCCATGGGGAACATAAACAGAAGTATAACATAAAATACATAACCAAAATGCAAAACAGGAATGAGCCACAGCTGTGGCTCATAACACAGATATACCCAGTGATTGTGACTATTCACGGCAATACGGGTGTGATAATCATACCTGCAAATGGGTGTGTGTCAAATGCATGGTGCATACACAGGGCAACTAAGCTGCGTGCCCATGAATAGCTGCATGCCATGATGCGTGGATACGTGTGCACTAGGGTGGTCCATTTTTTTTTCAAAAATCGAATTTAGGTTCCCCACAAGGTTGCTTTTATTCCAAACATGCTACCTAGTATTTGTGCCAAATTTAAGCCCAATCGTATAATATTTAGAGGTCGCTAGGATTAATTGCTTTTGAGGGTAAAATTAGATATAAATTTACTTTTTACAAAAGTTATTTATTGAAAAAAATGAACAAGTCAAAACTATTAAAACAAATAATTTAAGGTAATATACCGAAGGTTTTACTCGCCCATTGTCATCTGCATGACATTGGACTTAGAAGCAGGAATTTCTTTGGAGGTTGACTAAACGAAGAAGATATTATTTCTGCTGTTCATTTTTTGTAATACTAGAGTCAATGCAATCCCTCGCTCTGCATGGTCATTTACAACTTTTAATTGGCAAACTTTTTCTCCCATTTCAATATAAACTTCATCCTCCTTTCACTCTGTGGGATGCTTTGTGAGGAATGATGCAGCCTTTTCTCATCCTTCATTGAGTAATAGATCAAAGAAAATGGTAGTCCGTTGGGTAACAAAAGACTCAAGTGCATTTTGATGGTTAAACCTTTTACCATCAAGTCTTTTTAACACATTTGCTTTTGGTGGTAGGTGAAGATTTTTAACCATTTCTCTTTTAGACTCAACTGTTACTCACAAATCAAAAAAGCTAGACCAATCAAATATTTAGAAAAATACCAAAGATGACAACAAATGCTTCTTATGCAGCTGTACTAATCTTTCTATTTGGAAAGTGTTTGATGAGTTTAATAAGATTAACATCATTTAGAGGGGCTTTATCTGCTATGGGGGCTTCATTCCAGTAGCGGCCATATATGAGACTTACAAATAAAGTTATTTCAGCCTTTGCCATCCAACAAGCCTGTTGTAAGGCGCCTTGTGCATGAAACGTAACAACATTTTTATATACCGTATACTGTATGTATAAAAACAGTACAACTACAAATAACATTAACAAAGCGCACCAAAGAGTACAAGTACAAGCAAAGATATATATATATATATATATATATATATATATATTAACTTGCAGCTCCATTGAAACTGCATGGATCACAGGGCTCATTTATTAATAATGCATATGAACAAAGCGCACCAAACAGCACAAGTACAAGCAACAGATATCTATATATTGTCAAAGTCGAAAAATATCATGATGCATATGCCTTGTACTAACCCCTCATGCACACGCGCGCTGCTCGTGCACCCACTCCCCTGTACGTGCACATACCCGCAAGTTGCGTAGGGGACGCTACAGCGTCTCGAGCGCATGAGATGTGTATTTACGGTGGAGTTTGTGAGCGTCTAGCGTGCGACTCGATCGTAGCATATTTAACCCATATAGTGTGTTTTATAGCTAATATTCCCCTAGACAATGTCAGCGAGTATGTTTAGTTTAAACGGTTCCTGGACAGAGAGATTCCTCTTTACATGATAGGAAGGGTCAGATAAAGGTTGAAAGGTGTTGTCTAGTATCCAGCTGTAGGATATTGTAAGGGTAACATTTCGGTGTTGGTTAGGAAAGGATCGCTCGCTCCTGCGTATAGTTATGTGCAAAAGTAGTTTATGAACATATATTGTATTTGCTGTAAATTACACATGCGGCGGGAATCCTGAGGATACCTCCCACCAGAGCAGTTGGAGAAAGACACAGCCCACCTGTTCAAATCCACCTATGACCTTTGCTATAATGTGGAGACACATTCCTGTGTCCAATGAACAATGAGATTATAGGGACCATTGTATTGTGAATGTATGTTGTGTATATAAAGACCACCATTGCCTGGCCAGACACTCACTCTCTCTGAAGGCTTTCTCTCTGAATGCTGAGGGCTGGATCCAGGACGCGCTTGCGAATCATCCCCACGTATGTATATTTCTCTGTAGCCATTTTGTTATCCATTCTGTTCGCCATTCGTTTCAATTTGTTCACTCTTGTTTGTTATTGTTCATATTATTCTCTGTTATTGTGTTAGATTTTGATGTTAGTTTGTAGTGTATAACTTGTATTGTGTTTTTCCCCTTTTCTCTAAACCATCCATGGCGGTGTTAGAACCGCTGTGGTTTTTAAATCAAAAACCAGGTCTTGTGTTTTCACTCCTTACTAAGGGTTTTCTTAGCGTCACAATCGCTCAAATAGCATACACATTGTTAAGGGTTTCCAGCGTTACATCATTGTAGTATTAGATTACTAAGGTTTAGAGTATAAGCATATTCTTACTGTGTGTTATTAATAAGGTTTACTGCGTATCATTCTGTGAGCGTCTGCGCCGCTCGTGTCTCACTCTCACGGCGCAGCGTCCGCTACGCCAATAGCGTAGCAGTACGGTACTCGGTACACCTATAGCGTGCTTGGTACGAAGCGTGAAACCGTGAGCGTACGCATCGCTCGTGCGTCGCGCCCACGGCTTAGCGTCTGTTACCCTAAGTGCGTACCCCTACGGACTAAGTACGCTAATATTGGAAGCATTGATTACTAGATTCATTCAGACCTGTATTTTGTGTATTTTGCATATCTACCCGCTTTTTTGCCATTAGCATTGATTACGTGCTGAGAAATTTGTTGCTATTTAGTTAAAAGTAAAGAGTAATATTTAAGGGAGTAAGTGTAAAACACACACGCAGCCTGACCCAGTTATAAAGGTTTATACAGGAGATACTGTGTGGTGTTTGGTAAGCGATTATAGTTAAATATCGTTTACATTTATAGAAGCGTGGTATTTGTGTTACTGTGGACGTATCCGGCCTTTGTATACGTGTCTCGGACCACGTGCGAGATTGCGTACGCAACGCAAAGGCCTACACACGTGGCATATATTACGCAACGTACGTACAGATACGCCCACTAAATACAAATCACACGATAGCATTGTTTTAGTTTAGGCGATACGGTAGCCACGCGATAATAGCACAAATTGATCAGTATCCAATATTTAGTTTAAAAACACCTTTTTTTCTGTATTACCTCTGGGGAAAGCTATCAGTTAACAAGAAATGATTTTTCTGATCAGAAAACTATAGAATGATAGTGTGGGCTGAAAAAGGTATGAGTGTATTGAATCCCGCTTGGTGGGTTTGATGGTCTTGGTGATCTTGGTGAAGCTTGGTGAAGCATGGTCTAGGTGAAAACGTGCGAGCACGGTCCAGGTGTACATGTGCGACGGAGTGTGATAAAAGTTTTCGTGGTATTACACTCCAGCTGTTGTGGCGCACAGACGGAAGAGACTCCAATGATCCTACCATTTATAGATAACAAGTGTCTATAAGTGGTACGATTGGACCGCACGGTTGTATGTGTAAACAATTGACACAACATGATATGAGGTTGCATATTTGTGCCTAAATCTTATCCTCATACGCGTTGTAGTGAGCACATGCAATCGTGATTTGTGTAAAATAGAGGTAGGGCCTGCAACGGCTACACGAGTATGCTAAAAGGCGGACTGGGGATACCCGGAGCAGAAGAAGTTCAGTGGAAGAGCTTTAAGGATTTCCACCGTAGACTACTGTGTTTGGTGCATTTTAGGAAGTTTTTCTGTGTTAAAAAGGTCCACAATGGAAGCCAAGTGCACAGCACAGGGACGTTTAGCAGTCAGGGTTCAGACTGCAGAGTTCAGACCCCAGGGGTCTGCCCGGTTAGTAATGTGGGGGAAGTATGGTCCCCACACTGAGACCTTTTGTGATGAATGGACACGAATGACTGTGGGGGATAAAGCACCATTTCCTGGGATAGGTAGTTTTGACTCAGAGGTATTACATAATCTAAGGCTTAGGATCTGTCTGTTAAAGTCCCAAAAACAAAGGATCAGACACACAAACTGTTTACATTTATGGCAACGAGAGAGTGATATACAGAAGGAATTAGCTTACACAGCTGGTTCTAACCCTAGCAGGAAACTGATGGCAACTGGAGAGACAATGGCTACAGAGAATGGCATACTGGGATATGATGATAATAGTGCACTTAATAAATGTATTAATGACAATAAGAGTAAACGTAATAAATGTGTTAATGACGATAGGAGTAAAACTGATAAATGTACAAATTCTAACCCGTGCAAGTTGCACCCCATGTTAAACTTCCCTCAGGATTACAAGCAAGAAAGTGAGCCCAGCAAGATGTCGGCACTTTCTCCAGCAACCACCATACAGGGCACCCAGGTGGGCACGGCCCAATCGGTAAAGGCAGTAGTAAAGCCCCCTAACGGAGGGTCAGCTGAGGTCGTGTCCACAGGTAAGTACGGTATTGTATATTATGCACAGACAATTGCACCTCACATTGTAGAGTCAACACAAGATGATGTAGTTGAACTTAATCCTGTCAGGGTGATTGCAGTCCCAAATGGAAAGACTGACGCTCAGGGAGTCACTCCCGTCAGAGACATTGCTATGCATTGTCCCTGGTCCCGGACAGAATTGAGGACAATTATGCCTGAATTTCCCGATCCCAGGAAAGATCTAGCCGCATGCCAAAGGTTCATTAAAGAACTAGGTAACGCCGCCGAACCCACTAACAAAGATTGGCGGACAGTACTGCGGGTATGTTTGCCCTCTACTATTGACCCTTTGAAATTCATTTCTGATTGTAAGTTAGATGAAGAGAAACCTCTCACTGATGCATACAATCAGGAAAATGTTAAACAGATCAATCTGCAGTTAGGAGTACATTTCCCAACTGTTGTCAAGTGGAACAAAATTTTCTCCATTAGACAAAAAGAAGGTGAAACTGCTTCTGATTATTTCCATCGAGCATTAGAGGAAATGGCTAGATACACTGGGATCGCGGACATTGATGAAAGTGTACATCATAGAGAGGTAGCGGTGTCCGTATTAATGGAAGGTTTAAAAGAAATGTTGAGAACAAGGGTACAGACCACTCAACCTAACTGGAGAGGTATCTCGGTGGCTGCATTAAGGGAGTCCGTTATCAAACATGACCATAATATCCAAAGAACCAGGGAAGCACAGGGAGAGCGGTTGATGGTGATGAGCATCCAAGCACTAGAAGAGGCATCAAATCGACCAAAACCCCCAGCCCCTGGCACATGGAGGAAGCCAAGGGTTTGTTATCTGTGTAAAAGGGAAGGGCATTATGCCAGCAACTGTAACAGCACACATAAAGTCAGACCTCCTAGACAAGAACACAAGCAAAGTTATGACACACATAATTGTAATCAGGGATCATATAGGAAAAATTTTGGGCCGCACCTATAGTCTGCAGCCAGTGAAGTTGATTGTTAGCCTTGATAGTAAGCCTGAGGTTGCAGTTGGTGTAATTGGTAGGTCATTCCTTGTAGACACAAGGGCGGCCAGGTAAACCCTCTGATTTATCTTTAAATGTTTCCTCTTCATCTCTGACGTTCACCAGCAGAACTACAGCTCAAAAGTCACATATCTACTTGGTCTTTTCAGAGGTCTGCCCAACCCCAGTATATCTTACCAGCATCATTGTGCCTGGCCACGCACAGAGGGTGGAAATACTGGCGGGGGAGACTGTGCAGAGATACCGATGGACATGTTGGTGTGACAGCCTGATGGTGAACGGAAATCTGACAATTTTTCTCTGTTTCTATTATTCTCTCTCTTTTTGGTCTTTCATGATTCACTGATGGTATGTCACACAACAGTTAAACAAATGGTAATGCAAGATTTATGCTCCTTACAGAAAGATCGCTGATTCGGAAAGAATATAGTATCACTGGAGTGTTCGTTTTGGGAAGACTGAGAGGCAGCACTGTTGAGACGGCATCTGAGCAAGAAGAACAACAAGACTAGAGACAAATTATCGTAACAATTTTCTTTCCCTAGTAAGTATTTTCTTTTCCCCCATTACCACTCTTTCTTTCTCCTCTTGCAAGATGGACTTGCCCCAAGAGACTGCATTCCGTGTTTTCCTGTTGACCCTGTTGTTGACCAGAGCAGTCTGTTTCGGTGAGAGTACCAGAGAGGTCGAGAAAGGATCTGGAATGGGTTCTGATGACAAGGATGGATTCGTAGAATTCCAAGAGCAACACAATCACCGAGCAAAGGCGAGTATCAGAAAACGATCTGGTAGCCATGACACTAAGAGACATTGTGAAGGATTGTTAGCTGAAGAGAATTGTATCTGTAGGAATTGTGAAAACATAGTTGAGGACGGGTGCATCCAGAGATGTCAGTCCAGCATTAATATCAACATGGACCGTCATCCATTGAGTGACTATCAATCATTAGTGGGTAAGGTTTTAAACCAAACGGAATGCTGGGTGTGCTCACAAGTACCTCAAGGTCATAGAAAGTCAGGACTAGTGCCATACGCTTTAACGATAGATGAGGTACTTGAATTAAGGGGTGGGAGACCGGTGGACAAGAAATTTCATATTTCTAAGCCTCCTAGTTTGAAGCTCCACCAATATCATGTGGATAGGTCCTTAATATGTTTTAACATTTCCAATCCCCGAAAGCCGGGAAATTGGGAAGTGACATGGAACAACCAAACCATGACATTCTCACACAGAGCCGATAGAATGCCCATAGACTCAGAGCTTATACGCCAAATAGCCAATGGTGGGAGATATTTTCAATATAGGTACACTCTAGGAAGTAGGACCATGCGAGTTGGAGAAGTATCACCAGGATACTGTGCGCATATCATACAGCCTGATACGTGTACTAGACAAATGAGAGAGTTAGGGATAGGATTTTTCACCTGGAAGGTTTGTAATATGGTGATGTCATATTCTGTCCCATATGTCCTCCCCGATGATGCATATTTCATATGTGGGAGGAAGGCGTATAAGTGGCTTGCCCCAAACTCAGAGGGATTGTGTTACATTGGAAGAGTGTTGCCAGAAGTAATGACCATTACCCATGAAAAGATGAAAGACGTTCACCGCAATGCTCAAGCTCCTTACACTCACACTCATTACGAACACATTGTTAAGAGACACCTTATAGATAGGACAGAGCACGCAGCCTCTGATTTGATCCACGAATCCACCGGGATTCAACTCCTACTCGCGCTAGATATCACCCGTACCGCCAGAGGAGTTATAAATTTTAGGTATATAACTGCGCTAGCGAACCTGATAGACAATATCACCGAGATGTATGATGACACCTTCAGGTATACTGGGAGAGAATTGCAAGCTTACAAAACGGAACTGATCCAGCACAGGATGGTTCTAAATTACATCACAGCGGTGACAGGCGGGTAGGGTGTCACCCTAGCAACTCAGTATGGTGTAAAGTGCTGTACGTATATCACAAACAGCACTGATGACCCAACCGAGGTCATAGATCAAAATATGGACGATATCTTGCAATTGAAGTGGGAGTTCCGAAGGAGGCACAACCTTACCCTTACTTCTGTGAGTAAAGAACTGACCGGCTGGGTATCATGGTTGAACCCACGCAATTGGTTCTCAGGTTTAGGAGAATGGGCCCAAAATGTTATCGTTAATGTAGGGAAATTCCTCTTGTGTGTCCTAGGAGTTGTCATAATGATTGGTTTAATATTTAGATGTGTTCGGATTTTAATGAATTGCAAGCGTAGTACCAAATTGATGAGTTTGAGGAGCGAGGGCATTGTAACAACAACTGGTTTACTTTATGACCCATCAATCGAGACAATGCTGTGATAAGATGTGATTCCACGGTACGTTTCTTTCACCCGTTTCTCCTTTGTTTTTCTCCAAGGTAAAAAGACATCCACTCGGAAGAAGATTTTGATGACCTTTTATACAGACCATTGAGACTTTAACTTTCTATGGACACTTGAAAAACTTTGCTTGCCACTTACAGCAAAGATACAGCAACCCGGACAAGACATCAACAAGACATCAACAAGACATCCAAGGACAATCACATACATTATCATATGAATGCATTTATAACGCATGTTTCATATCTTCATCTCTACGATCTTCAGGTAGTGACACACATAGTCGACAGGTAATATAGGCACATATATTAGCACTCACATATTTTCCCCCATCATGTATCATCAACTAATGTGCACCCCATTTGTTGGAACTAAAAGCCGAAAAGAGCTCGGTAGAGTTTGTTAGCCCACTTACAGACCCTTAATACGGGATAAGAAGGATTCAATGTATACTTCGCAATACCTCAAAGCTTATTTTAGAACATGTACGGCACGATGATACATGACCCCTCAGACATGAATTTCATACATACATGCTTTTACTATCCCACTAGGTCATACATTTCCCACCTTCTCCTCTCCTCCCTACACCCAATCATATATAGGTATTTCACGGTATTATATATTTTTCTGCTTAGTTGTTTAGATAAGTGGCAGTTATTGTTGACTGCCAAAGGGTGGACTGTCAAAGTCGAAAAATATCATGATGCATATGCCTTGTACTAATCCCTCATGCACATGCGCGCTGCTCGTGCACCCACTCCCCCGTACGTGCACATACTCGCAAGTTGCGTAGGGGACGCTACAGCGTCTCGTGCGCATGAGTTGTGTATTTACGGCAGAGTTTGTGAGCGTCTAGCGTGCGACTCGATCGTAGCATATTTAACCCATATAGTGTGTTTTATAGCTAATATTCCCCTAGACAATGTCAGCGAGTATGTTTAGTTTAAACGGTTCCTGGACAGAGAGATTCCTCTTTACATGATAGGAAGGGTCAGATAAAGGTTGAAAGGTGGTGTCTAGTATCCAGCTGTAGGATATTTTAAGGGTAACATTTTGGTGTTGGTTAGGAAAGGATCGCTCGCTCCTGCGTATAGTTATGTGCAAAAGTAGTTTATGAACATATATTGTATTTGCTGTAAATTACACATGCGGCGGGAATCCTGAGGATACCTCCCACCAGAGCAGTTGGAGAAAGACACAGCCCACCTGTTCAAATCCACCTATGACCTATGCTATAATGTGGAGACACATTCCTGTGTCCAATGAACAATGAGATTATAGGGACCATTGTATTGTGAATGTATGTTGTGTATATAAAGACCACCATTGCCTGGCCAGACACTCACTCTCTCTGAAGGCTTTCTCTCTGAATGCTGAGGGCTGGATCCAGGATGCGCTTGCGAATCATCCCCACGTATGTATATTTCTCTGTAGCCATTTTGTTATCCATTCTGTTCGCCATTCGTTTCAATTTGTTCACTCTTGTTTGTTATTGTTCATATTATTCTCTGTTATTGTGTTAGATTTTGATGTTAGTTTGTAGTGTATAACTTATATTGTGTTTTTCCCCTTTTCTCTAAACCATCCATGGCGGTGTTAGAACCGCTGTGGTTTTTAAATCAAAAACCAGGTCTTGTGTTTTCACTCCTTACTAAGGGTTTTCTTAGCGTCACAATCGCTCAAACAGCATACACATTGTTAAGGGTTTCCAGCGTTACATCATTGTAGTATTAGATTACTAAGGTTTAGAGTATAAGCATATTCTTACTGTGTGTTATTAATAAGGTTTACTGCGGATCATTCTGTGAGCGTCTGCGCCGCTCGTGTCTCACTCTCACGGCGCAGCATCCGCTACGCCAATAGCGTAGCAGTACGGTACTCGGTGCGCCTATAGCGTGCTTGGTACGAAGCGTGAAACCGTGAGCGTACGCATCGCTCGTGCGTCGCGCCCACGGCTTAGCGTCTGTTACCCTAAGTGCGTACCCCTACGGACTAAGTACGCTAATATTGGAAGCATTGATTACTAGATTCATTCAGACCTGTATTTTGTGTATTTTGCATATCTACCCGCTTTTTTGCCATTAGCATTGATTACGTGCTGAGAAATTTGTTGCTATTTAGTTAAAACTGCATGGAACACAGGGGTCATTTATTACTAATGCACGTGAACAAAGTGCACCAAACAGTACAAGTACAAACAACAGACATATTTTGATATTTTTATTTTTTAACTTGCAGCTCCATTAAAACTGTGTGGATCACAGGGCTTATTACTAATGCACATGAACAAAGTGTACCAAACTGTACAAATACAAACAATATATATTTTATTTTTATTTTTTAACTTGCAGCTCTATTAAAACTGCATGGATCACAGGGCTTATAGATGCACATTTACAAAGCACACTTGAGTAAAGCACACTAACTGGTACAAACAATAACTATTCATATATACTGTATATACTCATATATTTTATTTAAAAAAAAATTAAACTTGCAGCTTGGTTCAAATTGTGTGGAGTCAAAGGGTTTATGGATGCACGTGAAGAAAAAGCACTAGGGTAAAGCACACCAAACAGTACAATTTACAGCAGAGTACAGCACAGCATACAGCAGCGTGCCCCCTATACACACTGGCGGGTGTAGTACGGGTGACCGGCGGTCTCCTGACCGCCGGTCACCTTACCGACGCCGGGCTCCCGGCAGCATACCGACGCCGGGATCCCGGCGGGGAGGGGCGAGTGCAGCAAGCCCCTTGCGGGCTCGCTGCGCTCGCCACGCTGCGGGCTCGGTGGTGACCTGCGGTCGCCACGGGTTCTATTCCCACTCTATGGGTGTCGTGGACACCCACGAGTGGAAATAGTCCCTGTTGGTCGGCATGCCGACCATCGGGATAGTGAGCCGTCGGGCTCACGGAGGAGGTCATGTGACTGTCGGTCAGCTGACCGGCGGTCACATGACTACCACCCCACACTGGCTATATAGCTCAACCCCTTGTGAGACTCTTGACACAGCACAGTTATTATACAGTAATAATATATAGCAGAGCAGCACATCATACAGCAGCATGCCTGCTATACACTGGCTATGTAGCAAAGACCCTTGTGACACAGCCCAGTTGTTAAATAAAATGAATATATTAAATAATTACATATTATATAGCATAGGGGCTGATTCAGACCTGATCGCTGCTGTGCGTTTTTTGTACAGCAGCGATCAGGTCTGAACTGCGCATGTGCTAGCGCCACAGCGAGACGGTGCATGCCAGACAGCCAACAGCTGTCTTATCCCTGCGAACACCTCTGCCTGATTGACAGGCAGAGGCGGTCGCTGGGTGAGAGGGGGAGGTCCGGTGGCATTTGGCCGCCGTTTAGAGGGCTCGGTCCGTGCAACGCAGGCATGCCAGGACTGTTGGGAGGGCGGGCCGCGGTGGCTGTGTGATGTCACATACAGCCACTGCGACCCGGGCAGTGATGAGTAGCTCCCTGCCAGCGCACAGGAGCTATGCTGGCAGGGAACTACTCTTCCAGTACAAAAGCATCGCCGCTGTGTGATGCTTTTGTGCTTGTGCGTGGGGGGGGGGGGGGGGGTTGGGCCTGACATGCGGGGCAGACTAGCCCTGTGCTGGGCGTCCCCGTCGACCCCCGCATGTCTGAAGACTGATCGTAGATGTGCTAAATTTAGCACATCTACGATCAGGGGGTTTATTTACTAATATTCGTGTTTTAGCCGTTTTTAAGGGAGTTTGATCTCGAATGGTATCGGGTGAATTTTACTGCAACTTTTTGAATCCTAATATGGTCATTTACTAAGCTGCCGAGTTTTCCACATTCGTTTTTTCCGATGTCGATGTGATTCGTAATGTCAGGCAGTGTTTTACAGGAGTGATGAGTAAAACACTGCCTGACAAAACACAAGGAATCCCAGCCGGATCTGTGAGATCCGTGCAGGGCTTCATTGTGTACCTTAAATTTTTTTATAAAGTGTTTAAAAATCTGAAAAAAATTGTGTGGGGTCCCCCCTCCTAAGCACAACCAGCATCGGGCTCTTTGAGCCGGTCCTGGTTGTAAAAATACGGGGAAAAATTTGACAGGGGTTCCCCCATATTTGAACAACCAGCACCGGGCTCTGCGCCTGGTCCTGGTTCCAAAAATACGGGGGACAAAAAGCGTAGGGGTCCCCCATATTTTTAACACCAGCACCGGGCTCCACTAGTCAGAGAGATAATGCCACAGCCGGGGGACACTTTTATCTTGGACCCTGCGGCCCTGACATTAAATCACTAACTAGTCACCCCTGGCCGGGGTACCCTGGAGGAGTGGGAACCCCTTAAATCAAGGGGTCTCCCTCCTCCAGCCACCCAAGGCTCAGGGGTGAAGCCCGAGGCTGTCCCCCCCATCCTAGGGCGGCGGATGGGGGGGCTGAAAGCCAAGTGTAAAAATAAGAATATTGTTTTTTGTAGCAGTACTACAAGTCCCAGCAAGCCTCCCCCACAAGCTGGTACTTAGAGAACCACAAGTACCAGCATGCGGTGGAAAAACGGGCCCGCTGGTACCTGTAGTTCTACTACAAAAAAATACCCAACAAAAACAGAACACACACACCGTGATAGTAAAACTTTATTACATACATGCACACCTACATACACACATACTTACCTATGTTCACACGAGGCTCGCTCCACTTCTCCATGTAGACTCCTCGGGGTACCTGTGAATAAAAGTATACTCACATAATCCAGTGTTGCTTGTGTCCTCTTTATAATCCACGTACTTGGCAAAAAAACAAACCGGAAACCCGAACCACGCACTGAAAGGGGTCCCATGTTTACACATGGGACCCCTTTCCCCGACTGGCGGGACCCCCCGTGTCTCCTGTCAAAGAGGGTCCCTTCAGCCAATCAGGGAGCGCCACGTCGTGGCACTCTCCTGATTGGCTGTGCGCTCCTGAGCTGTCAGTCAGGCTGCGTACTGAAAATACAATGTAGCGCATAGGCGCTACATTGTATCCAATGGTGGGAACTTTGCGGTCAGCGGTTGAGGTTACTCGCGGTCACCCACTGACCGCAAAGTTCCCACCATTGGATACAATGTAGCGCCTATGTAATTATTTATGGGGTGGGTGTGGGGTGCGGTGGCCCCTGTGTCGGTATGGCTGGGCGGCTTCAGGTCGGCACACCCTAACACTTTATTAACACTCATGATTTTCCCTATCACTTTGTATATATTTTTGTATTTTAATCACACTTCACTTATTGTTAGGGTCTCCTGCCCTGTGCTGCCACGTCGTCATGGCAACCGGGAGACAAGTGCTAGCGGAGTGACCTGAGCGCAGCTGATACTCCGGTTCGGGTCTTTTGCTGTGCAGTGGTTATAGGCTCTGTGCATGGCAGGGGATCCGGTGCTGGTTTTTGTGCTCACAGTCTGTGAGGTCTGAGTGGGGCGTGGACAGGGGCGTCGGAATGGGGGGGGCAAGGGGGCAGCTCGCCCCCCGCAAAGATGAGACAGGCGCCGATCTACCAATCAGAGGAGCGCCAGACGGTCAGTTGAATACCCGCTGCTGGCTGCTCCTCCTGCTTCCTCGGGTGTCACTCTCAGGTGGTCCCGAACGCCTCCTCCCCCGCAGTGGCTCCGCCCCCAACCACAGTGGCCACTGGCCACATGCGCACGGAAGGAATGGAGGGGGTCTGAGTACCTACAAACCCCCCTCCCCGGCGCCGATTCATCGGAGCTGCTGGCACAGCTATTAGGCAGCGGCTGACACTGAGAGGCTGGGCTCAGCAATGGCTGCATGTAGGGGGAGCTGCAGTGGCCGCGCACAGCTCCTCCCATCCCAAGCAGTTCTTGAATGGGGCTTTCACACAGGTCCTTGTGTGAGGTGCAGCCTCTGAACAGGTGAGGCAGTGACTGTGTGGAAGCCAGGTTTGTGTCACATACAGGGAGTGGGGATGACATATGACAGGGTGGGCAGTCTATTATAAAAGGAGTTTTGCGTTCTGTTATTGGGGGGGGGATTGTGGGCCTGTATGTATGTACTCAGTGTGTATGTATGTTTTGTGTATGTATGCTGTGCGTGTGCTTGTAAGTAAGATGTGTGTGTGTATATGTATGTCTATGCATATGTACAGATGTGCTGTATGTATGTGTATATATATATATATATGTATACAGTGGTTGAAGTGGGGCGGTATACCGCCACTTCTTCCACTGACCAGGAAATGAGCAAATGAAAGTACAGCAGGAGGCGAGGGAAGTGGCCATCCTGCTGCACATGTTGCTCCCCATCCCTGCGCGGCGGCCGGCGGCTGTGTAGAGCGCTGTACAAGCTCACAGCTGCTCACCGCCATCAGCCGCTCACCGCCGCCAACCACTCACCGACGCCCACCGCTGTCAGCCGTCCGCCGCTCACCCGCAACAAATGAGGTAATGCTCCCTCTCTCCCTGTCCCTACCGTCCCTGTCCCTACCGTCACTCTCTCTCCCTGTCATCACTGTCGTCACTCTCTCCCCCTGTCGTCACTCTCTCCCCCTGTCGTCACTCTCTCCCCCTGTCGTCACTCTCTCCCTGTCGTCAGTGTCGTCACGCTCTCTCCCTGTCGTCACTCTCCGTCGTCACTCTCTCTCCCTGTCGTCACTGTCTTCACTCTCTCTCCCTGTCGTCACTCTCTCCCTGTCCTCCCTGTTGTCACTCTCTCTCCCTGTCGTCACTCTCTCTCCATGTCGTCACTCTCTCTCTCCCTGTCGTCACTTTCTCTCTGTCGTCAGTGTCGTCACGCCCTCTCTCTGTCATCACTCTCTCTCTGTCGTCACTCTCTCTCTGTCGTCACTCTCTCTCTGTCATCACTGTTGTCACTCTCTCTCCATGTCGTCACTCTCTCTCCCTGTCGTCACTCTCTCTCCCTGTCGTCACTCTCTCTCCCTGTAGTCACACTCTCTCTCCCTGTCCCTGCTGTCACAATTTCAGCTCATTCAGTATGCTACAATGTGAATTTCGGCTCATATAGTGTGCTACAATGTGAATTTCGGCTCATTCAGTGTGCTACAATGTGAATTTCGGCTCATTCAGTGTGCTATAATGTGAATTTCGGCTCATTCAGTGTGCTACAATGTGAATTTCGGCTCATTCAGTGTGCTATAATGTGAATTTTGGCTCATTCAGTGTGTTACAATGTGAATTTCGGCTCATTCAGTGTGCTACAATGTGAATTTCAGCTCATTCAGTGTGCTATAATGTGAATTTCGGCTCATACAGTGTGCTATAATGTGATTTTTGGCTCATTCAGTGTGCTATAATGTGAATTTCGGCTCATTCAGTGTGTTACAATGTGAAATTAAGCTCATACAGTGTGCTATAATATGAATTTCAGCTCATACAGTGTGCTATAATGTGAATTTCAGCTCATACAGTGTGCTATAATGTGAATTGCGGCTCATTCAGTGTGCTACAATGTGAATTTCGGCTCATACAGTGTGCTACAATGTGAATTTCGGCTCATTCTGTGTGCTATAATGTGAATTTCGGCTCGTACCGTGTGCTATAATGTGAATTTCGGCTCGTACCGTGTGCTATAATGTGAATTTCGGCTCGTACCATGTGCTATGATGTGAATTTCGGCTCGTACCGTGTGCTATAATGTGAATTTCAGCTCGTACCATGTGCTATAATGTGAATTACGGCTCGTACCGTGTGCTATAAGGTGAAAGGGGCACCAGTACTAGATAGTATAAGGGGTTTTACTACACTGGACACGCCCCCTTTTGGGTGACCATGCCCCTTTTTGGGTGACTGCGCACCACATAATGGCGTCCTTCACTTTTGCATACCCCCACGCACACACATATACGTATGTATGCATACATACATACACACACACACACACACACACACACACACACACACACATGGCCAGCAACAGAAACCTTGCGCCCCCCCAGTCCAACTCTGTGTGGACCAAACCCCCCTTGACCTCAGACCCACACATCCCTCCTAGGGAGCTGATATATCACTATAGCTCAGTCACTGATTATGTTTGTTGTCCAGTGTCCAGAGAATAAAAATGAGTGACAGCCTGCCTGAGTGTCTGCACGCCGGGCTGGCACTCTGTAGCCACAGTCCCACTCGGCCGCTCCTCACAGAGCAGGTACAGGGCGGGTGGAGAGGAGGGAAGGAAAAGGGTCTTACGTATAGCCATACAACGTCATTGCACACGGGGACTGGCTGCTGGAGCCCCAGACAGCTGAGCTGGGTCTGGTCTGGATGATGACCACGGGGGTGCCGCTGCAGCTGAACCACCAAAATGTCATTTTACTACATAGCGGGCGGGCCGCAGCTGGCACGATGCAGCGAAGCCGCAATCTGTATAATCATTTAAATCTGGATCCATGCCATGCTGCTGCTGCCGCTGGACCTTGGGGCTCCTCACAGTGGTGAGGCCTGGGACGCATGACCCCTTTGACCCCCCTTGTCACAGGGCCTGTAAACACACACCATACAAAGGATCCCACACTCTAGCAGGTCCTAAGGAGACAAATCCTGCATCAGTGCCATTCCTAGGTGGACGGCACCCGCAATAGACCGCAAAGATGGAGGGAATCATTTAGTGACTTTTTGATGGTGAAAAATCTGTTCTTTAATACATCAATGATTTGGAGATGTGCTTCCCTTCTTCAGGATACAGCAAAGTATACCGTGCAAAAAACAAACCTTAAACGTCTTACCTTCCAGACCCCCTGCAGCTGTCTCCATGTGTACGCTGTCAAACCATTTCTGATTGTTCAGACCAGCACTGCAACCGGAAGAGGTCAGACGGCGTACATGTGAAGACTGCTGCGGAGGGTCTAGTAGGTAAAATATTTAAGGTTTTCTGCAGTGTACTAAGGAAATGGAGGACATCCCCAAATCATACAAACATGTGTGTCCTGATGATAGAGTTACGTACCCCGAAACGCTAAGTGCGTTAAAGCATCTTTGTGCTTTGTAGTGCAGTATATATATATATATATATATATATATATATACAGTAAACTCTCTTGGGCAGGGCCCTCTCCCTTCATGCGACTTTAATTCTTTTAGACTATTTACTCTATTTATCGCTACCTAACCCTCGATGCAACAATGTTTATATACCCTATACTTGTCCTACATTGTCTTGTACTGCAAAGGTCCATACACATTAGACGATGTCGCTCTTTGAGCGACGTCGTCTAATGTTTCACCTCCTGGGCTGGCCGGTCGGCGGCCGACTGTACACACTGAGCGATATGACCGCTCATATCTCTCAGTGACGTCACGCCTCCGGCAGCCCCGCATTCAGGTCGTGGACAACAGTCCAGATCCTGCATGCATGCACTGCCGACAGCGACGATCGTTGCCGACCCGTGGGGCTGCGCATTGGTCATCGCTGGCGGCATACACACTTGCCGATAAAATGAGCAACGTCGCTCAGGGAGAGGGAAAATGAGCGATGTCGCTCATTTTATCGGCAAGTGTGTATGGGCCTTAAGTGATTGTTTTCTTCTTTTGCCCATTTGTTTATGTATTTTCTTAGGCATTGCGGAACCTTTGCTATTTATCCTGATGATGGGGCATGGTTAACCCCAAAACAGTGGAAGCCCTGCAGCTATGGAGGATGTAGCGAGAGAGGGGATACCAAGCCTGACCCAGCCTGATCTGTCCTTGTCCTACCTGCCCTGGTTGGCTCACAGTGGTAGTGCCGTGATTTGCTCGCATTTTGGGGTGGAGCCTAATGCCGGGAAGTGTCCGCCCCCATAAGATACCTGTACTGTAGTCAGGTAGTGTATGTCCAGCTGGCTCCCTCTCTCTCTTTCCCTCTTCCTCTATCCCTGACACTATATCGCTCTCTCCCTGACACTGTCTCTCTGTCCCCTCCCCACACCCTCTCTCTTTGACACTGTCTCCCCCACTCTCTTCCTGACACTGTCTGTCTCTCCCTGGCACTCTAGCTTTCTCTCTCTCTGTGACACTGTCTCTCCCTGATGCTGTCTAAATATCTCTCCCTGGCACTGTCTCTCTGTCCCTGACACTGTGTCTCTGTCTCTCTCTCCCTGACACTGTATGTCTCTCTCTCCCTCTCTTTGACACTGTCTTTCTCCCTCTCACTCACCAACACTGTCTCTCCCTGACACCACCTCTCTCCTGACACTGTTTCTCCCTCTCTCTGCTTTCTCCCTGATACCCTCTCTCTCTCGCTCCTCAATTTTGCTCATTCCCTCTTTTTCCAATAAACCCTCTTTCTCTCTCCTCTCTCTATTTCTCTCTCTCCCTGATACCCGCTTTGTCTGTCTCAATCTCTCCTGCTACCCCTAAGCCGCCTCGTCACTGTCTATCCTTCCATCCTCCCCTCCTCCCGCCTATCTCTCCCCCTCCCTCCCACGACCACCTAATTTTTGCCGGACAAATGCCTATGGCCTGGGAGTCCGCCATAGCTCCTGCAGAACCACTGCCTGGCCGGAGAGCAATGCAGCCTCCTCCCGGAGACCTCCAGGTAACTGCTCTCCTGGGCACATCACATTCTGCTGCTGATGATGATAAACCTCTCTTTCTCTTTCTCCATCTCTCTCTCCATGTATCTCTCTCTGTCACTCTTCATGTATTTCTCTCTCTCTCCATTTTTGTTATGAGGTATAACACAGAGGGGGGCGACATTTAGCGATTAAGGGGCGCCAAACGGAAATGATATCCTGCCCCCCCCAACCTAAAAACGTTCTGACACCCCTGGGCGTGGACAGCACCTGCTTTATAAGGCCTCTTCTCAGGGTAAGCAGATGCTGCTGAATCTTTGTTGGTTAGTCAGTTTCTGAAAGTTAGCCAGTACTGTGTAGCTTTGTATTTGTTTGTTGCTTACTGCAATTAGGCCTGGGGATTTGGTATTACACTCTGCCAATCCAGACCTAGCAGTAAGACTGGAGTCAGTCGTTTAGCTTGCTGGGGTTCTGTTACTACTCTGTGAACTTAGCAAGTTTGCGGCTGTATTCTAAGACTTGCCTGTCTAATCCTGTCTCACTGTGCTAGGTGTCAGGGGTCAGTTTAGTGGCAGTAAGCTGAACCTGTGCACTGCAAGTGAGAATTAGGATTGTGGAGACTCTCCTTGTGTCTATCATTCCATCTCTGACCAAGGAGTTTACTGCCACACCCGTTGGTAACCCTTTAGGGTTTTGCTGTTGCCCTTAGCAACAGCATTTCGGGTTCTCTACGTATTAAAACACAACATCTTGCTTTTCCCATCTGAGCAGTTCTAATACAAGGGAGATACCCAGTTCCTTAGCCTCTGGGCTTCTCTGTTCACTTTGTGTGTATTTTGTTACCCTATCACCTTCTGTGTACGTTATGTCATATTCCCCAGTCTGTCTGTAAGTCCATTTGTTTTGCATAACAGTTCAAACACCAGTAAATTCCTGCAGGCACTGGAGTGCATAACAGTCCTGACACCAGTACTTTCCTGCAGGCACTGGTGTGCATAACATATTCAGCAGCCCAATACTCCTGTTGAAATTTTGTGGGAATATGGAGCATACCCCTCAAAATACGTTGCAACAGGTGGTCGATCAGGTGCAGGTCCTGACTCGACAATTTAATGATTTGTCCATTAAAATGCACACCTCCCAGGCTGCTGGCGGAGCTCCCGCAGCAGCAGCACCTGCAGGGGTTAAGGAGCCGAAAGTAATTCTCCCGGATCGTTTTACTGGAGATCGCTCGCAGTTCTTTTGTTTCAAGGAGAGCTGCAAGCTATACTTCCGGCTTAGGCCTCAGTCTTCTGGGTCGGAGATTCAGCGGGTGGGCATAGTGATTTCCTTGCTACAAGGAGACCCACAGGTCTGGGCATATGGGTTGCAGCCTGACTGTCCGTCGCTTAAAAGTGTTGATGCTTTTTTTACGGCACTGGGCATGTTGTATGATGACCCTGACAAGACGGCCTCAGCCGAGGCTCAGATTTCGATCCTTAAGCAAGGGCGAAGGCCAGTTGAGGTTTACTGTACGGAGTTTCGGAGGTTGGCCCATGATACCCAGTGGAATGACCCAGCCCTGAGACACCAGTACCGAAGAGGTCTTTCTAACCAGATAAAGGACCAACTGGTACAATATCCCTTGCCTGATAGCTTGGATCAGCTCATGCAGTTATCCATCCGGGTGGATAGACGGCTGAGAGAGCGTAGGCTTGAAAGGGAGACTGAGATTTCCTTCCTTCCCAAGGGAACCTCAGACTCTGAGGAATTTTCCGAGGAGCCTATGCAGATTGGGGCTACCCACCTCTCCTCGCGTGAGAAGACGCGGAGGAGACAGCAGGGGTTGTGTTTGTACTGTGGGAATAAAGGTCATGTGGTAGTATCATGCCCAGAAAAGCCGGAAAACTTCAGGGCCTGAGGGTGATGGGAAATATCCTGTCAGGCCAGAAGTCAGAATTTCCCAAGAAGACTTTTATCATTCCGGTGACCTTGAAGATCCTCGGTCAAACTGTCAAGACTGAGGCCTTTGTGGACAGTGGGGCCGACGGGGTTTTTATGGACCGCCAATTTGCCCTGAAACACTCTGTTCCCTTAGTACCCTTGGCATCGGAAATTGAGATTTGTGGGTTAAACGGGGAACCATTATCCCAAGGTAAAATTACCTCTTGCACTAGCCAGATTTCTTTGTTTATTGGAGCCACACACTCTGAAAAATTGTCCTTTTATGTGACTGTCTGTACTTTTGCCCCATTGGTGTTGGGGTTACCCTGGTTAAGGTCCCACAATCCTCAATTTGACTGGGTCTCTGGGGAGATTCTTAGTTGGGGTACTGATTGTTTCAGGAGTTGCTTGAGCCTTCCAGTCAGGCTCTCGCAGCTAAGTTTGCCAGGATTGCCAGGGTGTTATGCAGATTTTGCGGACGTGTTCTCCAAAAAAGTTGCAGAGGTACTACCTCCCCATCGCCCCTATGACTGTGCCATTGATTTGTTGCCAAATGCTAAGCTTCCCAAGAGCAGGTTGTACTCCCTGTCACGTCCTGAGACTCAGGCTATGGCAGAGTACATTCAGGAGAACTTGGCTAAGGGATTTATCAGACCTTCACAGTCTCCAGTTGGGTCGGGGTTCTTCTTCGTGGGTAAAAAGGACGGTTCGTTGCGACCCTGCATCGACTTCAGGGAATTGAACCGTATCACGATTAAAAACTCATACCCACTGCCTCTCATTTCGGTCTTGTTTGACCAGCTTCATACTGCCACCATTTTTTCTAAGATTGACCTACGCGGTGCGTACAATCTAATCCGAATAAGAGAGGGGGATGAATGGAAGACTGCCTTTAATACCCACTCAGGGCATTATGAATATTTGGTGATGCCTTTTGGGCTCTGTAATGCCCCGGCAGTCTTCCAGGATTTCATGAATGATGTGCTCAGGGAATATTTGGATAGATTCTTAGTTGTATACTTAGATGACATCCTAATCTTCTCCCATTCCCTGGAGGAACATCGGAAGCATGTACGCTTAGTCCTCCAGAAACTCAGAGACCACCGGCTTGGGGCGAAGCTGGAGAAGTGCGAATTTGAAGTTCAGCAAATCGCATTTCTAGGATATATTATCTCCCCAGAAGGTTTCCAAATGGAGGGTTCCAAGGTACAGGCAGTCCTGGATTGGGTGCAGCCCACTAGTTTGAAGGCGCTTCAGCGTTTCCTGGGCTTTGCGAATTTTTATAGACGATTTATCGCTGGATTTTCGTCTATAGTGGCGCCCTTGGTGGCACTCACTAAGAAAGGGGCGGATGTTGCTCACTGGTCTTGTGAGGCTAAAGCGGCTTTTGCCCGTCTCAAAAGGGCATTTGTTTCGGCCAAGGTGCTGCGACACCCAGATCCAGAGCGTCCTTTTGTGGTGGAGGTGGATGCCTCTGAGATGGGTATTGGGGCAGTGCTTTCTCAGATGGGAGTGTCTGATAATCGCCTTCATCCCTGTGCTTACTTTTCCCGTAAATTTTCGCCTGCCGAGATGAATTATGACGTGGGTAACCGGGAATTGTTGGCTATTAAGGATGCACTCGAGGAGTGGAGACACTGGCTTGAGGGGGCTAAGTTTGTGGTCTCAATTCTCACTGACCATAAGAATCTGGCATATTTAGAGTCAGCGAAGCGTCTCAATGCCAGGCAGGCACGATGGGCTTTGTTTTTTGCTCGCTTTAATTTTTTGATAACATATCGCCCTGGGTCAAAAAACATCAAGGCTGATGCGCTCTCGCGGAGTTTTGCTCCAATCCAGGAGACCACCGAGGAGCCGTTGCCCATTGTTTCCCCATCATGTATTAAAGTGGGCATTACCCAGGACCTCTTATCATTAGTCCTTAGAGCACAGGAGCAGGCTCCTCCAGACCTTCCGGTAGGTCTTTTGTTTGTGCCTCCTAGGTTAAGACAGCGAGTGTTCCTGGAATTCCATGCCAAGAAGTCTGCAGGTCACCCGGGTATTGCCAGAAATCGGGAGTTGCTATCTAGGGCGGTGTGGTGGCCCTCGGTGGCTAAGGATGTGGATCAGTGGGTTCGGGCATGTGACATCTGTGCCCGAAATAAGACTCCTAGAGGGGTTCCTGTTGGCCCATTACATCCACTCTCTATCCCATCTAAGCCATGGACCCACATTTCAATGGATTTTGTGGTGGACTTGCCCAAATCCTCGGGGATGACAGCCATCTGGGTTGTCGTTGACAGGTTTTCGAAGATGGCGCACTTCGTTCCACTGGTTGGGCTGCCATCGGCCAGACGCCTGTCTGAATTATTTATGCTGCATGTTGTGCGTCTCCACGGGTTGCCACTTGATGTGGTCTCTGACCGCGGATCCCAGTTTGTGGCCAAATTCTGGAGGGCATTTTGTTCCGATCTCCAGATTTCTGTCAGCTTGTCGTCGGGCTACCATCCGCAGTCTAATGGGCAGACTGAAAGGGTGAACCAGTCCTTGGAGCAGTTCCTCAGGTGTTATGTCTCCAAGTGTCAGACTGACTGGGTTGCTCATCTGTCCATGGCGGAGTTTGCCTATAACAACGCGGCTCATTCTGCTACAGGGATCTCTCCCTTCCTTTGTGTGTATGGGCATCATCCTAAGGCCAATTCTTTTGACCCCCTGGACTCCACGCCTGGTGGTTCCTCTGTGGTTTCGGTCCTTAGAGGTATTTGGCGGAAAGTGAAGAAAGCCCTTGTGTCTGTGTCATTAGTGACCAAAAGGGTTTTTGATAAGCGGAAAAGACCCTGCAGCTTCAAATTAGGAGACTTCGTCTGGTTGTCTACCAAGAATTTGAAGTTGAGACAGCCATCTCATAAGTTAGGCCCCCGGTTCATCGGCCCTTATAAGATCACCAGGGTTATCAATCCGGTGGCATTTCAGTTAGATCTGCTCCGTTCTTTGGGTATCAATAAAACATTTCATTGTTCCCTTTTAAAACGGGCGATTAGTAATCCTTCTTCCAGTGGAAGACCTTCCCCTCTTCTGATACGTGGCCAGAGGGAGTTTGTTGTTGAAAGGATTCTTGACTCCAAGGTGGTTCGGGGTCGGCTGTCATTTTTGGTGCACTGGAAGGGGTATGGCCCGGAGGAGCGGTCGTGGGTGCGCAGTTGTGATCTTCATGCCCCCAGACTGATACGCTCTTTCTTCTCGCAGTTCCCCGATAAACTCGGTGGTAGGGGTTCTTTGACCCCTCGTCAGAGGGGGGGTACTGTTAGGGTCTCCTGCCCTGTGCTGCCACATCGTCATGGCAACCGGGAGACAAGTGCTAGCGGAGTGACCTGAGCGCAGCTGATACTCCGGTTCGGGTCTTTTGCTGTGCAGTGGTTATAGGCTCTGTGCATGGCAGGGGATCCGGTGCTGGTTTTTGTGCTCACAGTCTGTGAGGTCTGAATGGGGCGTGGACAGCACCTGCTTTATAAGGCCTCTTCTCAGGGTAAGCAGATGCTGCTGAATCTTTGTTGGTTAGTCAGTTTCTGAAAGTTAGCCAGTACTGTGTAGCTTTGTATTTGTTTGTTGCTTACTGCAATTAGGCCTGGGGATTTGGTATTACACTCTGCCAATCCAGACCTAGCAGTAAGACTGGAGTCAGTCGTTTAGCTTGCTGGGGTTCTGTTACTACTCTGTGAACTTAGCAAGTTTGCGGCTGTATTCTAAGACTTGCCTGTCTAATCCTGTCTCACTGTGCTAGGTGTCAGGGGTCAGTTTAGTGGCAGTAAGCTGAACCTGTGCACTGCAAGTGAGAATTAGGATTGTGGAGACTCTCCTTGTGTCTATCATTCCATCTCTGACCAAGGAGTTTACTGCCACACCCGTTGGTAACCCTTTAGGGTTTTGCTGTTGCCCTTAGCAGCAGCATTTCGGGTTCTCTACGTATTAGAACACAACATCTTGCTTTTCCCATCTGAGCAGTTCTAATACAAGGGAGATACCCAGTTCCTTAGCCTCTGGGCTTCTCTGTTCACTTTGTGTGTATTTTGTTACCCTATCACCTTCTGTGTACGTTATGTCATATTCCCCAGTCTGTCTGTAAGTCCATTTGTTTTGCATAACAGTTCAAACACCAGTACATTCCTGCAGGCACTGGAGTGCATAACAGTCCTGACACCAGTACTTTCCTGCAGGCACTGGTGTGCATAACACTTATATAGCACTTCTGTGCTTCTCATTAACCTCATTAATTTTCACCTGTGTGCTGACCTGGGGTAGCCGGCCTGTGCCGGCATGATGGGGTCCTGCACCCTGGACCCATACCTAGTATTAGGGACCCCCAGTGACGGAGAAGCCTTGTCGATCGGCCTGAGGGCTTAACCCTATATCTGCAGATATACGCAACTAAGATCTCCGTATTATCTGACTATTATGTAGTAATATTTTTCACTCGGTGTGCATTAGGGAACACATAGTTTTTTCCTACACAGAATTATCCCTCCCTTTTAGCACCTGAGTGACATTACAATCTGATTGAGCAGCTTTCCATTTTGTGTACTCCTGAGCTGTCAGTCAGGCTGCGCACTGAAGATACAATGTAGCGCATAGCGCTACATTGTATCCAATGGTGGGAACTTTGCGGTCAGCGGTTGAGGTTACTCGCGGTCACCCACTGACCGCAAAGTTCCCACCATTGGATACAATGTAGCGCCTATGCGCTACATTGTATCTTCAGTACGCAGCCTGACTGACAGCTCAGGAGCGCACAGCCAATCAGGAGAGTGCCACGACATGGCGCTCCCTGATTGGCTGAAGGGACCCTCTTTGACAGGAGTCACGGGGGGTCCCGCCAGTCGGAGAAAGGGGTCCCATGTGTAAACATGGGACCCCTTTCAGTGCGTGATTCGGGTTTCCGTTTTTTTTTTTTTTTGCCAAGTACGTGGATTATAAAGAGGACACAAGCAACACTGGATTATGTGAGTATACTTTTATTCACAGTTACCCCGTGGAATCTTCATTGAGAAGTGGAGCGAGCCTCGTGTGAACATAGGTAAGTATGTGTGTATGTAGGTGTGCATGTATGTAATAAAGTGTATACTATCACGGTGTGTGTGTTCTGTTTTTTGTTGGGTATTTTTTTTGTAGTAGTACTACAGGTACCAGCGGGCCCGGTTTTCTACCGCATGCTGGTACTTGTGATTCTCCAAGTACCAGCTTGTGGGGGAGGCTTGCTGGGACTTGTAGTACTGCTACAAAAAACAATATTCTTATTTTTACACTTGGCTATCAGCCCCCCATCCGCCGCCCTAGGATGGGGGGGACAGCCTCGGGCTTCACCCCTGGCCCTTGGGTGGCTGGAGGGGGGACCCCTTGATTTAAGGGGTTCCCACTCCTCCAGGGTACCCCGGCCAGTGGTGACTAGTTAGTGATTTAATGCCAGGGCCGCAGGGACAAAGATAAAAGTGTCCCCCGACTGTGGCATTATCTCTCTGACTAGTGGAGCCCGGTGCTGGTGTTAAAAATACGGGGGACCCCTACGCTTTTTGTCCCCCGTATTTTTGGCACCAGGACCAGGCGCAAAGCCCGGTGCTAGTTGTTCAAATATGGGGAACCCCTGTCAAATTTTCCCCCGTATTTTTACAACCAGGACCGGCTCAAAGAGCCCGAGGCTGGTTGTGCTTAGGAGGGGGGACCCCACGCAATTTTTTTTTCTGTTTTTACAGTAAACAGACCCTTTCCCATAGATAACCATGCACAGATATCACTGATCCGTGCATGGTTATCCAAACTCGCCTGGAAAAAGCAGGTCTATTTTTTTGCTGCTTTTTTTAACGAATCGCAAAAAAATACACCCGCACTTGAGCACTCAGAGGCTAACACCCAAATACAAATGAATAGTGAATACCCGTGTTGTAAGAAATAACAGCCGCGTTTGACCGATGGTCTATTCATTCGTATTTCTGGACTTTGCCGTTCAAACCATTACGAATAATCCAGACACTGCCGAGTTTTCTGCTTAGTGAATTCCCGTGTTGGGACTTAGAAAAAAAAACACAAATCGGACAAACTCGGATTATTAGTAAATATTGGCCCAGGTCTGAATTAGGCCCATAGTCAGCGCAGTACACAGCAGTGTGCCCACTATACACACAGCTCCTGTCCGACTCTGAATACAGCAGAGTACGCACACCATACAGCAGCATGCAGTAAAAGTGTGCCAAGCCGCGGCGGCTTACGTAAAAACCAAGTCCCGCAAGAATCCGACTCTGGGAAGATGATGGTCGGCCTCGACTGGGGATCTGAGTCTGGTGGGAACACCAAAGCTGCGGCTCAGGTACTTTTGTATCCCCGTTGTTCGACAAACCACTCATCTCGAATAGATAGATAGATAAGATAGATTAGATAGATAGATAGATAGATAGATAGATAGATAGATAGATAGATAGATAGATAGATAGATAGATAGATAGAGCCTTGAATGCAATATATAACTTTGAATTTAAATTGTATACAGTTTGACATTTTATTTTATACAGTGTAAGCAAATTTATGAAATGTAAATTACAGACTATTAGAATGGTTTACAATCAATATTAATACAATAATTGCAAAAAAAATAGCCAGTGGTGGAATTCACTGAAATATTGCTGCCAACATGTAAGTCAGTTTGAAAAGCGGCCAAACAGCAGGGTGTGATGTGGATCGACTGCATTTTATTAGAACAATTAAATTAAGGAAGCCACAATACACTAGCAATTACATAAAATACAGTAGTAGTCTGAAACCAGGCCAATCATATACCAACATCTGGCATGTGAAATCAAAGGGTATAATTATGGCCCTGTCACAATTTGCCCCCTAAAGTTATCTTTTACTATAGTATCTCTAAATATTGCAGCGATATGATATTCTTAAACTCCCTAACAGCCTATGGGGGTGATTCAGAGTTGATCATAGCTGTGATAAATTTAGCATAGCTACGATCAGGCACACTGACATGCGGGGGGGGACGGGGACGCCAGGCACAGGGCTAGTCCGCCCCGCATGTCAGGCCCTACCCCGTCGCAGTAGTACAAAAGCATTGCACAGTGGTAATGCTTTTGTGCTGTAGGAGTAACTCCTAGCCAGCGCAGCTCCTGCGCACTGGCAGGAGTTACTCGTCACTGCCCGGGTCGCATCGGCTGCGTGTGACGACACACAGCCGCAACGCCCCCCCCCCCCCCAAAGGACCGGGCACGCCTGCGTTACCCGGACCGCGGCCCCTTAGCGGCTAAATGCCGCCAGCCCACCCCCTCCCACCCAGCGACGCCTCTGCCTGTCAATCAGGCAGAGGCGATCGCTAGCCTAAGACAGCCGTCAGCTGCCTGCCATGCGCCGACGCCGCATTTCAGACCTGATCGCTGCTGTGCGAAAACTCACCAAAAGACACATCCATGTGATACCAAATTAATTTCTAATGATAACATATAACCACATTATAGACACAGACTATAATTGCTGTAAAAAAGTATATACAATTTATTTGATAAAAGTATATAAAGGAGGAAGGGGAGTTTGGTGGCAAATAAAGAACATCTGACAAAATATCTGTAACCAGTGAGTTAAAATTATTTCTACATGCCATGCAGTTTTGTTGTGTGCGCCCCAATGAGGCTTTGCTGAGCCTGTACACAGATCTTACAGACCTTGCCTCTGTAACAGAATGGCAAACAGACCGTGACGGTAAGACAATGAGATGACTTAAACATTTGATGTCACAAAAATAAGGATTTGTACAGTATCTAGGGGAGACTGATCCTGGGGTAATTCTGTTGACCTTGCCTATAGAATTATTCTATGACAAACGGTGGTTTAAATATTCGGAGACTATCACACACACACATTTCCTAAGAACCGTATTCAGGGTCGCCTTAAGAGAGAAGGAGGCCCGTGTTCTGCCTCCTCCGATCGGGCACCCTCCACTCTGCCAGCAGCGCTGGAGAGTCTGAGCGCTAGAGGGCTCAGACTCAACCACGCATGCACAGAGTACCAGGAAAATGGCATGGCGGCCATTTTCACAGTGATTTCTCTACTGCGCATGCACAGAACACCATGAAAATGGCTGCTGTGCCAATTTCAAGTGATTCCACAGCACTGCTGACGTCGGCGCGGGCAGTGCTTAAAGTGGTCGTAGAGACAGGGCCGGTGCTAGGGTGTTCGGCGCCCTCCTGCAAAAAATGAATTTGCGCCCTTCCTCACACACGTAAAAGGGACAGATGCGCGCCTAAGGCACGCACCAAAAATGTAGGGGCGTGGCTTAATGGGGAAGGGGCGTGACCACAGAATAGTACCAATTCACATTGCAACGCACAATATAGTGTCCATCAGTCACATTACACAGTGTTACTTATACAATAAAATGAATTACTGAGTTAATAAAGGTCATTTACGACCAAACTGAGCGCTAGTATTTGCACAAATGCTCTGATCCCTTGAGGTGGCAGAGGCGCTATCACCATACTAGTAACTGGATGTATACTGCACTTTCCAATTGCACTTGATAAGCAGATTTCTGCGCACACCTGCACCAATGCAAACACATCATGATGTACCCAACTCTCAATATCGAGTTCAACCGAATGTTAACAGCTAAAGAAGAGGTCCCAAAGTGAGAATAAATCAGATTTGTTTTTCATTCTTTCCACCATTTTCAGGTGGACCCACAAATCACACAGGTGCGTCCAGGGGCAATGCCTGGATGCAACTTTGTGCGACAGCACCTTTTTACACATTAGGGCAGACAGCGTCCCCCTTTTTACACAGTACGGCAGACAGCATCCCCTTTTTACACATTACGGCAGACAGAATAGATAGATAGACAGAGATAGACAGATAGAGAGACAGACAGAATAGATGATACTTCCCATCTCTCCGCGCTGGCTCAGGCAGTCAGGTTCCTCGTGCTGGCAGATCCCGGGTATGGGAGAAGGAGGAGGAGGGAGGGGGACTGGAGCCACAGCAGCGCTATGTAATTGGTAGTGGCGCCGCTGCAGCAGTCCCCTCTCCTTCCGCATTGGCTGGCTGCCGCCGCTGTGAATGCTGGGATGAGGGAAGCGCATCCTAGCATTCACAGCAGCACCAGCCAGCCAATGCGGAAGGAGAGGGACTGCTGCAGCGGCACCGCTACCAATTACATAGCGCTGCTGTGGCTCCAGTCCCCCTCCCTCCTTCTCCTCCGGGACCTCCCCTGACGCTGCTCCTTTTCTCCTCCGGTGGCGCACACAGCACAGGCGGCTTGTAATGAGTTAATTTGACTCATTACAAGACGCTGACATAGTTGCTGGCCGTTATCCAGCACGGCGCTTCCCTGCATTGCAGACCTTGGTGAGCGGGTAGCGCCGGCCCTGGTACTATCCCTGCCCCCCTTCCACGCATACTACACTGCAGCTGCTACCCTGAACCACACTCCCCACATACTACATCGCCGCTACCCTGCATCCGCCTCCCTGCACACATTAATATGAACCCTCACCCCAAGCACACATTCATAGGACACCCCCCCTCCCCCAGCACACATTAGTATGACCCCCCTCCTCAAGCACAGAATAGGGCACCCCTCCCCCTCCCACATTAATAGGATCCCCCCCAAGCACAGATTAATTGGACACCCCTCCCCAAGCGCAGAGTAATAGGACCCCCCTCCACAAGTAGATTAATGACCCCCCTCGCCAAGCATACATTAATTGGACGCCCCCAGCACACAGTAATAGGACCCCCCCAGCACACAATAGGACTTCCTCACCCTCCACAGCACACAGTAACAGGATTCCCCCCCCCCCTCCCCAGCACACAGTAATAGGACTCCCCCCCTCCCAGCACACAGTAATAGGACTCCCCCCCTCCCAGCACAGTAATAGGACCTCCTTACCCTCCACAGCACACAGTAATAGGACCCCCCTCCCAGCACACAGTAATAGGACCTCCTCACCCTCCCAGCACACAGTAATAGGACCCCTCTCCCAGCACACAGTAATAGGACCCCCCTCCCCAGCACACAGTAATAGGACCTCCTCACCCTCCCAGCACACAGTAATAGGACCCCCCTCCCCCTCCCAGCACACAGTAATAGGACCCCTCTCCCAGCACACAGTAATAGGACCCCCCTCCCCAGCACACAGTAATAGGACCTCCTCACCCTCCCAGCACACAGTAATAGGACCCCCCTCCCCCTCCCAGCACACAGTAATAGGACCCCCCTCCCCCTCCCAGCACACAGTAATAGGACCTCCCTCCCCCTCCCAGCACACAGTAAAAGGACAGTCTCCCCCTTTGTTTATCTGCAGCAGCTGCACTAACCTGAGCCACTGCTCCTCGTGTGCTGTGCTGGCTGTTAGTGCTGCTCCTCTCCTCACGCTGCTTCCTCCTCCACTACACACAGGTCAGTGTGTATCACGTGATGGAGAGGGATGGGAGAGAGCGGGCGTGCTGGAGATTGCTGTGCTGTGTCTCCAGGAGAGTGAGCAGGAAGGGGGGAGGGCCCTATTGCAGGAGGAGATCCGTGATGAAGTTCCTCTGTACGGCCGGCGGCGCAGCAGCATGTTACACTACACAGTGAGGCAGGCGCTGCTCGTCAGTATGGTTGCGGAGCAGGGAGAGCGCCTCTCTAGCCCAGCGCCTCCCTGCTTTGCAGACCTTGCTGAGCGGGTAGCGCCGGGCCTGCGTAGAGAGGTGGTGGAACTCACCCCCCCTCCCCAGCGCCCATGCAAAAGGGTATTCCCAAAAAGGGGGCGTGGTCAAAAAAGAAAGGGGCGTGGTCACACAATAGTAATAATGGGCGTGATCACACAATAGTAATAATGCCCACAGTAGTAGCACCCCGTAATACACAATGCCCACAGCAGTAGAGCCCCTTTTACAATGCCCACAGTAGTAGTGCTCCTTATGCAATGTCCACTGTACTGGTAGTGCCCTCATTAGTAGTGCTCCCATTAGTAATGCCCTTAATGGTAATGCCCCTGTGTAGTATTGCCCCCAGTAGTAATGTCGCCTGTAGTAATGCCCCCAGTCGTTTAGCCCCATGTAGTTTGCCCCAAGTAGTAATGCCCCCAGTAGTAATGCCCCCCAGTAGTAATGCGCCCTTGTAGTTATGCCCCCAGTAGTAATGCGCCCCTGTAGTTTAGCCCCCTGTAGTTTGCCCCCAGTAGTTTGCACCAAGTAGTAATGCCCTAAGTAGTAATGCCCCTGTAGTTATACCCCCAGTAGTAATGCGCCCCAGTAGTTATGCCCCCAGTAGTAATGTGCCCCTGTAGTTATGCCCTCAGTAGTAATGCGCCCCTGCAGGTTTGCCCCATGTAGCTTGCCCCAAGTAGTAATGTCCCCAGTAGTTTAGCCCCAGTAGTTATGCCCCCAGTAGTAATGCCCCCAGTAGAAATGCCCCTGTAGTTATACCCCCAGTAGTAATGCGCCCCTGTAGTTATTCCCCCACTAGTAATGTGCCCCTGTAGTTATGCCCTCAGTAGTAATGCTCCCCTGTAGATTTGCCCCATGTAGTTTGCCCCAAGTAGTAATGCCCCCAGTAGCTTGCCCCCTTGTAGATAGCCCCTGTAGTGTAGCCCCCCTGTAGTTATGCCCCCAGTAGTAGTCACACGTTTAAAAAAAAAAACATACTTACCAATCCCCGCTCCCACTGTGATCTCCTGGCGTCCGCTTCACTCCGCTTCACTCCGCTTCACTCCGCTCCCCAGCACTATGAGAGAGACATCATGACGTCTCTCTTCATAGCGCGCACTGAGCTGGGAGCCGGAAGCAGGAGCTCAGTAGTGAGCTCCTGCCGCCGGCTGTGCAGGGAGAGCCGGGCGCCGCTGATAACACAATCACAGCGGGAGCCCGGCATCTCCCTGCGGCACCGGCACACATCGGGTTAGGTGAGCCGGAGGTTTCCAAGTGGAACTGATGGAACGCAGTTCCGCCCCGTTCCGGCTCACTTTAACCCCTGGGCGCGGGACTCCGGAGGGGTAAGTATTAAAAAAATGGGTGCAGCGTGTGAGGTGGGGGCCCCCCTCTGGACTCAGGGGCCCATGTGCACTGCACACACTGCAGCCATTATAGATACGTGAGTGATTGTATCTCAGTGTTTGTCTGAGATTAAACACGGGTGGCATCGATCGTAATCCAGGGGCCACTTCTCTATGCTCATCCTTCTGGACATCTCTGCTGCCTTTGACACCGTAGATCATCGTCTCCTCCTCCGCACACTCCAAAATGCTGGCCTCTCTAGCACTGTCCTTGACTGGTTTTCTTCTTACCTAACTAACCGCTCCTTCCTTGTGTCTGCCTCCAGCACCACCTTACACCCTTCCATTCTTCCTGTTGGTGTCCCTCAGGGTTCTGCCCTTGGACCCCTTCTGTTCTCCCTGTACATCTCTTCCCCGGGTGCGCTCATTAACTCATTTGGCCTTCAATACCACCTCTATACTGATGACACACAACTCTACCTCTCATCTCCTGATCTGTCCTCCTCTGTCCTCTCTCAGGTTTCCAGTTGCCTCTCCGCAATCTCCTCCTGGATGTCTGAACGCTCTCTAAAGCTCAACATGGACAAAACTGAACTCATCATCTTCCCCCCATCCAGAGCAACACCCCTGACCAATATCTCCATCATAGTTGACACCACCATCTCTCCCGTTTCCCAACTCCGCTGCTTGGGCGTCACTCTTGACTCCTCCCTCTCCTTTGCACCCCACATCCAAGCTCTGGCACTATCCTGTTGTTTCCAGCTACGCAACATTGCTCGTATCAGGCCATATCTCTCCCAGAGTGCAACTAAACTCATCATCCACTCACTGGTCATCTCACGACTTGACTACTGCAATGTTCTCCTCACTGGCCTCGCTTGCTCCCATCTTGCTCCCCTCCAATCTGTCCTGAACTCCGCAGCTAGGCTTATTTCCTCTCCCGCCGCACCACATCTGCCACTCCCCTTCGACAAAATCTACACTGGCTCCCATTCCCCTACAGAATCCTCTTCAAACTCCTCACCCTCACATACAAGGCCATCTCTAATTCCACTGCTCCCTACATCTCCAACCTCCTTTCCCTTCTTACTCCCTCCTGCCCCCTACGGTCGACTAATGACCGTCGCCTCTCCACCGCCCTGGTCACTGCTTCCCATGCACGAGTTCAGGATTTTGCCCGTGCTGCACCCCTTCAATGGAACGCACTCCCCCGCTCCATTAGACTCTCCCCGACCTTGCAAAGCTTCAAACGGGCCCTAAAAACCCACCTATTCATCAAAGCATACCCTTCCGATGCATAACCCAGTGCTGAAGCCGCGCCTCCACCCCCCTGCCTCATGCCGTGAACATCTCAGCTTTGCTTGCATACTGCCATCAGGCTACCTCCCACTTGCCTGCACCTCTTGTCATCTGTCTGTCGCTCCTCCCCACTAGATTGCTATCTCTTCAGAGCAGGGCCCTCTTTTCTCTTGTTATCTAAGCCCTCGTCTCGACACATTTCACTCGCAGCTCTCTCCTACTCAGCGACCATCTATACCTGCTTTTTCTCCTGCTGGTAAAGGCTCATCTCCATCTATGGCCACCAGCCTCTAGTAGTACGATGATCACTCCATCAATACTTACATCTTAGCTGTATTATGTCTTGAGAACGTGTGGTGCTCTGTTACCTGTACTCTATTTCTGTTATTTATTTACTGTAATGCTATGTTTTGTCTCCCTGTACTGTCCTTTGTACGGCGCTGCGAAACACATGTGGCGCCTTATAAATAAAATGTAATAATAATAATAATAATAAACGGGTGTATATTTTTTTAAATGAAATACAAAGATTTACTACAGTATGCACCCATGTTTGACTGGATCGTGTTTTCCGATGATGTATTTATCCATATTTCTAAACCATGTTTCATTCATGATAGTGCATGCACTCCCGGATATTGCTGGTTTTGGGTTCAGTCCGTGTTTTACAATTGTGCCCGCATTTCCGGTCTGTGGGGGTTATTCAGAGATGTTAATAAAGCAAAAAAGTTAGCAATTGGACAAAACCATGCTGCACTGCTGGTGGGGCAGATGTAATGTGCAAAGAGATTTAGATTTGGGTGGGGTGTGACATCAAACGCAGCCGCTGCGACCCAGGAGGCGGCGAGTAGTGACCTGCTAGTGCGCAGGAGCTTCACTGGCAGGGAGCTACTCAGAGGTTGCAAAAGCATCACCACTGTGTGATGCCTTTGCACCCTTGCGGAGTGGTAGGGCCAGACTAGAGTAGTAGGTTGGACTAGCCCTGTACTGGGCGTCTCACCGCATGTCTGAGTAAGTGATTGTAGATGTGCTAAATTTAGCACATCTACGATCAGATCTGAATTATCCCCTTAGTTAGAGGAGTATTAAGAGGTTGTGGTTTTTGTGGTTTGTGGAGTTGGTGACATTTTGTATGTTTTTTTGTATGTTTTTTTTTTTTTTTGCAATTCCTGAGTGACGTACTGTGTTTGAAAGTTTTCTTGTGTTTCTTATTGTGCTGTTCTTTATTAGTCTGTCTAAATTCTCTGCTTGGAGTGTGTGTGTGTGTGTGTGTGTGTGTGGTGGTAGTAGTGGAGGAGTGTGATTGTCTTTATTCTTCTGTTATTTGTTCTTTTTGTGGTGAAAGTGTCTGTGGCAAAGGGTAGTGAGGTGGAGGGCCGTCTTAAGAGCAATATAAGCCTCTGGACAAAGCAATGCACTGGGACCCCTACCCATCCTCCAGTGGTAGGGGTGGGGGGTGCTATCAGCGGCAGCTTTGATGTCTCGCAGGCGGTAGGGGGTGTTCTATCTTCCGCTCAGCATGTAGGACCTGGAGCAGTAATTTCTGATAATTACTCCTTAACTGCACAGATGGTGGGAGATGGGGCAGGAGGGAGAACACTAAACTGTAGAAGGAGCATTATGTAAAGAAAGTATAAAGAGCTAATATGGCGCCAACTCAGGATAAAAGCAGCTACCCCCTTTGCACCAATGGTATTCCCTTATACTGAAGTGTATTCGTGAGCGTGTGTGGAGTAGGTACAATAGGGTGCGCTTAATAGGTGAATATCAAATGTGGCAAAAAATGAAAACGATACTTCCCTTAATACTTCATATATGCATAAATTCTTGAATTGGTTCCATATGCAAGGAAACTGATAAAAAGCATATAGTGTAGTATATTTATATAGGGAAAATGTAATACAATAAACATTCAAGTACAGGAGAGCGGAGTACTTACTGGGCCTTGGACAGGGGAAAGGCTGACCAGACGATTGTGACGTGGACGAGGGAACCAGGTTCCGGAGCCAGTTACCCTAAGGTTACATCTGAACGCCCACAAAACACTTCTATCTGGTAATCCTCCACCCATATCACCCTCCATTTGGGTGAAAACTTTTTAAGAAAAGAGACTTGCATTTTATGTGTGCAGCATTTGTTTTATCTGTACTTGAATGTTTATTGTATTACATTTTCCCTATATAAATATACTACACTATATGCTTTTTATCAGTTTCCTTGCATATGGAACCAATTCAAGAATTTATGCATATATGAAGTATTAAGGGAAGTATTGTTTTCATTTTTTGCCACATTTGATATTCACCTATTAAGCGCACCCTTTTGTACCTACTCCGCACACGCTGTAGAAGGAGCATTAGGCTGAATGAAAGGACCCTTGGTACATGACTTCCAGGGTGGTAGAGGGTGTTTAATATGCAGGGGAGGGGTGGTAGGGGAGTGGGCTTAATATTCATCATTTTCTGGTGGGAGGGTAGCTTGCTTGACTGTAGATATCTCCAGTTCCTTGAAATAGATTTCGAAGGCATAAACAAAACTAGAAAGTCCTACCTTTCATGAGGTATTGGGGACTTGGGGATCAGGGTTAAGGAGCCAGAGCAATCCACCAACGAAAATATAAAACTGCATACAAGACGTGCCTGGAGCAGGGACCAGCTGCTGGAAGGCTGATATCTCTGGTTCTGGGCATAGTAGAGACAAGCTGACAGTGTCCACCGAAAGGGGAGAGTACCAGCTTTTGGACTATACCCTCAGAAACATTAACAGGTTTGGATGGGGACTACTGCTTTGAAGTCGGATAGCTCCGGTTCCCCAGGTCAGATTTTCAAAAATCTGGTACCTCTGGAAAAAGGGGAACCTCCGCTATCAGCCTATACTCCTGGGGCCCTTGGACAACTGCCCATTGAGTCCATACAAAAAGATGGCCCTGGTGAGGTGGAGGAGGTGGTAGCCCAGGATTCCCAGTTCTCTCATGGGGATAGTGATGGGCAGCCCATGATACACACCAGCACCAAGACAGGCCACAATGTAAAGTTTTCCTTTGAGGAGAATATGGCCCTGATGATGGAGGTGATGAAGTATCACCAGCTGCTATTTGGTCAGGAGGCGGCACGTGTTTTCACCAGGAAGAAAAATGCCATATGGGTCTAGGTGGTGACTGCAATCAATATTGGGGGACCTGTGTGCAGAAGTGAGGATACCTATAAGAAGATGATTTCCAACATCAAGCACTGGGTGAAGGCTAAAATGTCAAAGGAGGCTAAGTCATCACATGGAACAGGAGTCAGCTCTCCAAATGTGGCTACATATGGTTCCGGTATGAATGGTCGACCATGTTATGGTCGACAGTCATTAGGTCGACCACTATTGGTCGACATTGACATGGTCGACATGGACACATGGTCGACACATGAAAATGGTCGACACGTGAAAGGTCGACACATGAAAAGGTCGACATGAGTTTTTTAACTTTTTTTGGTGTAGTTTTTTGCGTAAAGTGACTGGGAACCCCAATTAGTGCACCGCGTCCCCTCACATGGCTCGCTTCGCTCGCCATGCTTCAGGCATGGTGCCTTCGCTTCGCTCGGCACAGATTACCGTTCCAATCGTAGTCCACTTGGATCGGAAAGTATGGAAAAGTTCCCCAAAAGAAAAAAAAGTTAAAAAACTCATGTCGACCTTTTCATGTGTCGACCTTTCATGTGTCGACCATTTTTATGTGTCGACCATGTGTCAATGTCGACCATGTCAATGTCGACCAATAGTGGTCGACCTAATGACTGTCGACCATAACATGGTCGACCATGTGAACGGATACCGCTACATATATGGGATCTCACAGGCTAACTTCTCCAGGTACCTCACTCAGGTGCTTGATGCATTTCAGCCCTCATAGACATCTCTATCTGTTTCCCTAGCCAGGAGTCACAGTGGCATGCAGTCAAAGTAGCTTTTTATCACATTGCAGGCATGCCCAATGTCCTGGGTGAGATTGACTGCACACACATTGGGCTGAGACCACCTAGGGCCAGGCAACATACCTACCTGAACAGACATCAAGTGCACTATACTAATGTGCAGGTGGTTTGTGATGCAACCATAAAAATCATGAGTGTTGAGGTGGGTTACCCTGGTGCATGTCACGATTCCTTCATCATCAGTCAGTTTGCCCTTTATAATAAATTTGAGGCTGGGCAAATGCCAGATGGTTAGCTGCTGGGTATATAATGAAACCAATGGCTATTTAATGCAAAAACACAATCCAGTATGGTACTTACAGTGTCTCTATTATGTTTATGTTTCAGGTGATTCTGGATATGGCTGTTTCTTCTGGCTTCTGACTCCATTGTCGCTACCATATTCCCCTGCTGAACACAAATATAATGATGCACATAAGGCCACTCGATCAATGATTGAAAGATGTTTTGGGTTACTTAAATCTCGTTGTTTTGCTCTCTGGATGAATCCGGTGGCATTTTGTTTGTTTAAAGATCACTAAGATTGTGTTCAGCTGCTGTTTCTTACATAACATGTTTTTGCATCAGCATCTGCCACATGATTATGTAAGAGACAGTGAGATCCAAATAACTCTAATGATCACAGCCAGAAAGTGCAATAGGATCTAGGTCCAGTTTGACATAAGGCCACTCGATCAATGATTGAAAGATGTTTTGGGTTACTTAAATCTCGTTGTTTTGCTCTCTGGATGAATCCAGTGGCATTTTGTTTGTTTAAAGATCACTAAGATTGTGTTCAGCTGCTGTTTCTTACATAACATGTTTTTGCATCAGCATCTGCCACATGATTATGTAAGAGACAGTGAGATCCAAATAACTCTAATGATCACAGCCAGAAAGTGCAAAAGGATCTAGGTCCAGTTTGACTAGGTCATACAGATTTTGTCAATTGGTACAAGACTTGCCATCGACCAATGTGTTCACGTTCAAATGCCCTTTAAAAAAATGAAGCCTGTGCAGCCTCCGCAGTACATGCACAACATACCTGTTCAGTTTCATGTGCCTGGGTCCTTCAAGCCTGGAGGTAAAGTCTCAGGAATTCCACAGCACCCTGCATGTAGCCAAAAGCCAAATGCTCAGCCATTCTGACATGAGAGAAATTAATGCAGGTGCTCAGTCCCCTTTTATAGGCATCATAATTGAGTATTCAGTGATGTTTAAGTACACTCACATTTCAAATATGCTGGGGAACTGGTGGTGTATTTCAAACTTCCACCATTTATGCCTGTGTTCCACCCATGTTTGCAAACACGAATGAAGGTAAATTCCAATTTTCAATCTTGACTATGGAAATAAACATCCAAAATTAGCCATTGGTGTATTTGCTCATTTGTCCCTGTCAACCCGTGTTTGAAACTTCTATTTCACCTAACACTCCCATGTTTGGTCTTTGGTAAATTCTTGTGTTTGGAAAAATGGCTAAACACTACTGTGTTTGCCAATTCGGACAAACACGGAGCGTAGTTAATTTACCCCACAAGCTGGTTTGCTTTGATCATCTCGATTCCACAGGTCACATCGTTGTTGATATGTCCTAATGGTGAAGGACAGTAGGCACAAGCGGATTGTGAAATGAAATTGAGGCCACACAGTTTATCCTTTAGCAGGTTTGGAGTTTTATTCAATATTACAGTGGTTGTCAGCACTGGCGTGCGCAGCACATTTTATTAGGGGGTGCACCATCGGAGGGGTGTGTCTAGCACTGCCTTTTGGGCGTGTCTAGCACCATCTATTGATGGTCAACACATATAAAATATCCACCTTTGTACCAATCCTAATAAGGCAGATACATTGTCAGATGTTGTGGTGTGCACCAAACGAACACCCCTGATGGCACTCACTGCAATTACACTGCTCCTCCTCAGCCTGGTCTGGCTCCCCCTCTCTTTCCCCTGCAAGCTCCAGCAGCTTACTTACAAGTCAGTAACTAAACTGACACTGACAGTCACAGACTAGTACTGCTGCTGCTGGAAAAACGAGTGACGTGTCAATGCTGCTGCCGGCCGTCTGCCAGTATTGAATTTGTCTTCCTAAGAGGAAGGCTGGCTGCATGCTGCTCCTCATCAGTGGCTGGCGTTGGCATGCATAGAAGGAGAGAGGTGTGTATGTGGCGGGTGTGGTGGGTGGACATGTGAGCAGCATGACATAATCACATCACATCACGCTGTTTTTGTACATGGAGGTGGAGCCGGGAGTTTGGAAGTCGGTGGCAGTGGAACCTTTGATTAACCCAGGCATCCGGTCAGTAATGCAGTCCTGCAGGGTGCAGCGCAGAGGAGACAGTAATCAGCCTGCTCGCCGATCCCTGCATCAGGCATGTGAGATTGGGGTTCCAGACATAAGGGGGTGCCTGTGCGCACCAGGCACCCCCCTGCGCACACCTATGATTGTCAGCAGTAGCAATGGTATCAGCATATACAGTAGAACAGAGTAAGTGGTAATGTTACCAGAGACAGCGGTAATGCAGTGATCTGTAGTAAGCAGTGGTGGCTCCAGAGGTGGGGCTGCAGTGCAGTCCAAATTTCAAATAGGGAAGCCACACCTACTGCCACCAACTGTCATCCCAAACTGACTCACTGGCAGTTGGTGTGACTTCCCTATTTGAAATTTCGTCTTGGTAAAGTTGGCTGCCTGGCTTGACTGTAAAGAGCAGAGACAGTGTGAACACACTCCTCTCTAACAGTAATCAATCGTCCATGTGGATCTTCTCTGTCTCTCACATAGAACACCTTACTTGCCTTCTTTTTTTCTCTCTCAATCTTCTACTTTTATTTGCTGTCCCAGATGCCTTACTCTTTTCTTCAGTCTTTTTTCATTTCTAACCCTCATTCCTATCTTTACTGTCCCTTATCCTCATACCTTGCTCTACTCCATCTTACTCAATGTTTTGCTCTCTTCTCTCTCTTACCTCTTCCTGTCTATTTCATCTGTTGTCAGTCACATGGCAGCAGTACTGTGGTACCACCCCCTGCATGATGTCACATAGAGGGCGAGGCTTGCAGTATGAGAAAGTGCTGCACAGTCCACTGAGGTGCTGCACGGCCTGCAGCATCAGAGATAGTGACTGTGCAGTGTGCTGTTTCTAAATGCTAACTGATCAGAGCTGAGTTCCAAACGCGGCAACCAGCCTGGTGAATGGGTGAGTCAGCCCACTGAGGAGAGAACAGGGCTGGCCCAGCGGAAACTGCAGGAACTGGCCCGATGATCCAATCGGCCCCTACTGGGGTTTATCTGTTGCCTTGTGTCCTCTCCTAGTTTGTCTATGTTTTAGTAATTTGTGTTTCTTTGTTTTGAAAGTATTTGTATGTCTGTGGTGCAGCTTGGTCTGGGCTGCTGGGGATTTTGGAAAATCCCTGGTGAGGCTTACTGATTGGTAGCCATGCCCTATATTGCAGGAGGGCAGGGCCTACAGTGACAGTGTCGTTTGTGCAGGGTGCAGTGCTTTTGCTTGCCTGGTTAGTCATCAACAATGGCGGGCTGGCCCGGGGGGCAGGGTGACATCTGGTCCTGGCCCAGTACATTTTACAGCATTTGGGGCCACACGTATCTGCCTGTCAGCCTGCAGTGGGCTGCTGCCTTGTTTTAGTGGCCAAGCAGGCAGCAACAGCAGCAACCTGCAGGGTGACTGGGCTCCATGGCCCCTCTAATGGCTGTAAGCAGGGAGGTAGGGTCACATCCCTCAGCCCACCATACTCAGTCACTGATGGTTGCCAGAAGCCGACTGGGTGCTGGTACGATGTATGTGAAACACTAGGGACATGATCTGCTTCACCTGTCCACAGCTCACTTTCATGTGCCTGACCCTGGCTGCCTGCTCCTCCTACCCTGGGCCCTGCAAAGAGAGAGCTCAACATGCAGAGAAAGAAGAGTGCTGCCTGCAATGAAAGCTGACATACAGGAGGACAGCTCCCAGCCACACAATAATCCCCAAAAAGTAGGTTAAAAGTGCATGGCATA
The DNA here is from genome assembly GCF_028390025.1 of Pseudophryne corroboree. Lineage (NCBI taxonomy): Eukaryota > Metazoa > Chordata > Amphibia > Anura > Myobatrachidae > Pseudophryne > Pseudophryne corroboree. The sequence continues at coordinate 58,320,535 of NC_086444.1, read as the reverse complement.
ATTTATTATTTATTTATTATTTATTAACAGTTTCTTTTATAGCGCAGCAAATTCTGTTGTGCTTTACAATTGGAATCATGAGCTTCAAATATATAATGTGTGTGTGTGTGTGTGTGTGTGTGTGTGTGTGTGTGTGTGTGTGTGTGTGTGTGTGTGTGGTGGGGAGTGATAGGTATATAGCATATAATGGGTGTGTGTGTGTGTGGGGGGGGGGGGGGGATAGTATATAGAATACTAGCTAAATACCCATGTTTCGCTACAGAGCTTCAAGTATAATGCCAATCTTTGTCAGGCCGCACATCCGGGCGGGCCTTCCCTGGACTGATGCTGTAAAAAGGCTAGCGCTGAGGAGAAAAATCTGCCTCCTTCTTTGCCCTGTCCTGCCTTTGATGCTGCCCTACTCAGTGAGGTAAATGCTGGGACGACAGGCCAAGCTCCGCCCACTGCATGTTAAATATGTAAGGTTTGCAGGGATAGGCAGACTCGATACCAAAGGGACCTTTAAGGTAACAGGTAAATATTTTCGCACAACACTTAAGGTCACTGGGTGAGCTGTCAGTACCCTTTACACAGCAGATAGTTGCTGACTATCAAGCTTTCCTTTAATGCACTTAAGAGTCAAAATATCTATCTCTCCTTTCCTCCTATTTCTCTCTGAGAGGTTCGGCAATGTTTAGTTCAAGTGACAGGTTAACCTCTGATAATTGAGACACTTTCCTCTCCTGACTGGAAATTGGTTGGTTAAGTACTTAAAAGGCAAATACCACTGATTCATCACAAAATCTCCTGGACCATAAGGCTGGACTTCCTTGCCAGTGGCAGTTGCAGAGCAGTCCATTATTTAAATAGGGGAGCCACACCCAGCGCTGTTTGACAGTATTTATGGGTGTCAGTTGATGTGGCTCCCCTATTTGAATAATGGACTGCTGTGCAACTGCCTATGGCAAGGAAGTCCAAGAATAGAGCATTGTGTCCTCCCCCTTGGTATCGCCGGTACTATGCATTCTTTATAGCACTGGTTAGGTGGGCTGTCTTAACTCTCCACTGTGAGGGGGAATTCCCAATTATCATCTCACCCGTTTTAACCTCTTTGTGGGTGGAATTTTTAAAAATCCCTTCTTAGTAGGTGCCTGTGCCACAAAATCAAGCTACTGTCCAAATGTCAAGTGCCTAGTCCTTATGGTTCAGGAGATTTTGTGATGACAGTGGTATTTGCCTTTTATATATATAGATAAGGGCTATGGTGGGGTGATAGGTATATAGTAAATAATCAGTGTGTGGGGGCGTGATAGGTACAGTATATAGTATATAAGCTGGGTGTGTGTGGGAGGGGGTGATAGGTATATAGTATATAAGGGGTGTATGGGGGGTGATACTGTAGGTATATAGTATATACAGGGTGTGTGGAGGTTTATAGCCATTTATGTTCTGACAACACACCCTCACTGAGCTTTATCTACGTCAGGGCTTCAAATGCATACAACTCTGCATGCCTTGTATTTGCATAAGCTTGGTTGACACCCATTTTCCATTGCTATGCACAGATAGAAAAGCCAGGGCCACTTGCATGCATTTACCACCCAGGCTAAAAGTTGCCAGTCAGCCCCTGTTTTCTGCCTTCAATGCATCCATCATGCAGCTATCTACAAATGTGGAGAATGAAAAACTCATTTTGGAGACCAATACACGTATCCTGGAATCTTTCCAATGTGTGATAGAGGACCAAACAAATGCCAATAAGCACTTCCAGGACAGTATTTTGCTAATCCCAATCCCGAAGTCCCAAACAAATGCCATTCAAGACTTTAATAACTATATGGGGACAGTGGAGCCCCCATATTCTTGGTTGCTTACCTGAGCCACAAGGTAGCACCACCACCATCAGCATGACTTCCATCACCAGCTAAATTGCCACCAAGGTGAGGGGCCTGAACCAAAGGTGGCATTATGTGTCCAAGCTCTTTTTGTCACCCTCTTAGTCAGCATCCTAAAAGGCAAAGATCACAAAACATTTATATTATTTAAAATATAAAAACATTTGTTTATAACAATAAAACATTTTATAATATGATTGTTGTTTACGAAGCTAAGCTACTGTTTTATATTGTAACTAGTTACCCGCTATTCAAAATGATGGAACAGCGGAACAGTAATGTTAACGCCGGCAGCTGTGTGCGCTCAAAAGCAGTAACACTTGAATTGCTCCATCGGGCACCATATAGTGGCCACCAGCGCACAAAACACTTGAATTCCCCCCATAGAGGCGAGGAGCAGCGTTATCCTTTTATTATATATGATGAGCACTAGTAAGCTTGTGCATCAAACCTAATTAGAAGGCACGACAAAATAAAAAGTTACACTAGTTTTGCCTCTTTGTTTACTTGAAGGTAGATTGTTAGATTGTTACATTGTTTGCATACTGCTAAGCCATGGATATTTAAATAAGGATTTCATTTTAGTTATGATATCATGATATACAGCTGCACAAACAGAAAAACAAAAAAAAGTGCCTAATCGAATTGGCAACTTTTTTAGAACCTAATTTGAGCTGCTGCTTCTAATTAATTGCTATACCTCATCAAAGAAGATGTAAACTAAGTTTACCAAGAAGCGCTGCTTAATTGGGCTATAAATCATTAAACAACATTATTAAACATCATTAAAAAATTATTAATTGTTAATACAAACAGCACTTTGACAAAAATCAACTATCAGTACCCCCCATTCAAACTCAGATGTTAAAATTTGCAGCATTGCAGTGGCAACTTCTTCATCTAAATTCTAACAGACATTAGTTGCTGAGACATATGCATCATTCTGTCTGTCTGTGTAGTCACTCAATACAGTGGGGCCCCACTGTACATACCTAAGATTAAGCCTTCTAATTAGACCTCGATCTTCAAATGCTGCTTGTAGTACTGTCCACATGACAACCTTTCACGCTTGTTTTGCATTTCCATGGCAAACTTCCATGTGCTTTAATTCCCTGCACCTCTTAGTTTGATAAATCCCAGTATAAATGTAACTCCTGTGTACATACTTCTCCCTGACATGATTATGCAGCGTCTGTACCCTGCTTAGCTCTCTGCGCTGATGCAATGCACTGGAAACACTCTGTGGTCTCTTTACTCTGTGTCTCCAGGTGTATAATGACGTCTGTAATACGCTGGGCATTCTGAAACCTGGGGACCTCTGTAACTGCCGCTTATTTGCCTAGACCACAGGTTCTCAAACTCGGTCTTCAGGACCCCACACGGTCCATGTTTTGCAGGTCACCTGTAGATTTTCAAAATGTGACAGTTGGTGAGACACAGAGCACCTGCTGGGTGACATGGAAAACGTGAACCGTGTGAGGTCCTGAGGACCGAGTTTGAGAACCACTAGCCTAGACCTATAACCTGTTGGAATATATGTGTACTATTGGTGGTGATATGGCAGAGTAATGATACATACCAGCAGATGCCCTGAGTCAGTGAGCTGCCAGGTATTTATTTTGTGGAGTGGTTTATTAAGCAGTAATGTGATCTGCACAGCTGTGCTCAGAGTTATGCTTATACAGACTCTCAGTATGGAGTGGGGCATACAGGCATGTGGGTAGCAGCGCAGGATGCAAGCAAAACCATAATTTGCACAGTAGCTTTCTGGATCTTGTATTAATTATTATTATTATTACCACTTATTTATATAGTGCACACATATTCCGCAGCGCTTTACAGAGAATATTTGGCCATTCACATCAGTCCCTGCCCCAGTGGAGCTTACAATCTATATTCCCTATCACATGTACACACACACACACATTCACACTAGGGTTCATTTTTGTTGGAAGCCAATTAACCTACCAGTATATTTTTGGATTGTGGGAGGAAACCCACACAAGAACGGGGAGAATATACAAACGCCACACAGTTAGGGCCATGGTAGGAATCGAACCCATGACCTCAGTGCTGTGAGGCAGTAATGCTAACCATTACACCATCCGTACTTCCCTTAGTAATGCAGGGGTTCTATGGAGCTAAGTGAAACACGTCCACTGTAGTCCCACCGTAACAAGATAGTGCCACGTGTGTGCAGAAGTACAGAAGGTGGAAATCTTGGTTAGGGATTGACGCCCACCTAAAGGAGCCCATATAGAGTATGAGCAGTATCTGCAGAGAAGCCTGCTGGGTGCTGTTTAGATTTATAGGCTTGTGCGGAACCATGTCATAGTTTAAACAAATGGGCAGATTAATTGATAATAACAACTACCCCAATGATTGACTATGTATACAAAGAATCTTAGATCATTAAGTACAATAAGCAGAATAAATGCATGATATACTGCTGGCAGATAAAGAAATCATTTATTTGACATATAGTAAACAGATTATTGGCATCAGTGCAGCTGTATGTAGACACACCACAGAACTGCCGACAGGCAGCCATATACCAATAGTTCCCTCAGTGGGAGAAACACTGTGGTTGGTGCACTGGAGACATAGATAAGAATACAACGAATGGAGTCGCAAAATAAAAATTAACTGCAAGTCGCACATCAAAAATAATCACATATCAATACAGTCGCACATGTATCTAAAATCACCCAAAGAGTGACTGGTGTCACTTGTAAACTATAGTAGTAATGTTGCACATCAGTATTGTAATATCTATAATAAGATTTTACTCACCGGTAAATCTATTTCTCGTAGTCCGTAGTGGATACTGGGACTCCGTAAGGACCATGGGGAATAGCGGCTCCGCAGGAGACTGGGCACAACTAAAGAAAGCTTTAGGACTACCTGGTGTGCACTGGCTCCTCCCACCATGACCCTCCTCCAGACCTCAGTTAGGACACTGTGCCCGGAAGAGCTGACACAATAAGGAAGGATTTTGAATCCCGGGTAAGACCCATACCAGCCACACCAATCACACCGTATAACTCGTGATACTATACCCAGTTAACAGTATGAAATATAACTGAGCCTCTCAACAGATGGCTCAACAATAACCCTTTAGTTAGGCAATAACTATATACAAGTATTGCAGACAATCCGCACTTGGGATGGGCGCCCAGCATCCACTACGGACTACGAGAAATAGATTTACCGGTGAGTAAAATCTTATTTTCTCTGACGTCCTAAGTGGATGCTGGGACTCCGTAAAGACCATGGGGATTATACCAAAGCTCCCAAACGGGCGGGAGAGTGCGGATGACTCTGCAGCACTGAATGAGCAAACTCTAGGTCCTCCTCAGCCAGGGTATCAAACTTGTAGACTCTTGCAAAAGTGTTGGAACCCGACCAAGTAACCGCTCGGCAAATTTGTAAAGCCGAGACCCCTCGGGCAGCCGCCCAAGAAGAGCCCACTTTCCTCGTGGAATGGGCTTTTACAGATTTAGGGTGCGGCAGTCCAGCCGCAGAATGTGCAAGTTGAATCGTGCTACAGATCCAGCGAGCAATAGTCTGCTTAGAAGCAGGAGCACCCAGCTTGTTGGGTGCATACAGGATAAATAGCGAGTCAGTTTTCCTGACTCCAGCCGTCCTGGAAACATATATTTTCCAGGGCCCTGACTACGTCCAGTAACTTGGAATCCTCCAAGTCCCAATTAGCCGCAGGCACCACAATAGGTTGGTTCACATGAAAAACTGATACCACCTTAGGAAGGAATTGGGAACGAGTCCTCAATTCCGCCCTATCCATATAAAAAAATTAGATAAGGGCTTTTGCATGATAAAGCCGCTAATTCTGATACACGCCTGGCCGACGCCAAGGCCAACAGCATGACCACTTTCCACGTGAGGTATTTTAGCTCCACGGATTTAAGTGGCTCAACCCAATGCGACTTCAGGAAATCCAACACCACGTTGAGATCCCACGGTGCCACTGGAGGCACAAACGGGGGCTGACTATGCAGCACTCCCTTAACAAAAGTCTGAACTTCAGGCAGTGAAGTCAGTTCTATTTTGGAAGAAAATCGATAGAGCCGAAATCTGGACCTTAATGGAACCCAATTTTAGGCCCATAGTCACCCCTGACTGTAGGAAGAGCAGAAATCGACCTAGCTGCAATTCCTCCGTTGGGGCCTTTCTGGCCTCACAGCACGCAACATATTTCCGCCATATGCGGTGATAATGGTTTGCGTTCACTTCTTTCCTAGCTTTAATTAGCGTAGGGATAACTTCCTCCGGAATGCCCTTTTCCTTCAGGATCCGGCGCTCAACTGCCATGCCGTCAAACGCAGCCGCGGTAAGTCTTGGAACAGACAGGGCCCCTGCTGCAGCAGGTCCTGTCTGAGCGGCAGAGGCCATGGGTCCTCTGAGATCATTTCTTGGAGTTCTGGGTACCAAGCTCTTCTTGGCCAATCCGGAACAATGAGTATAGTTCTTACTCCTCTCCTTCTTATTATTCTCATTACCCTGGGTATGAGAGGCAGAGAAGGGAACACATACACCGACTGGTACACCCACGGTGTTACCAGAGCGTCCACAGCTATCGCCTGAGGGTCCCTTGACCTGGCGCAATATCTTTTTAGCTTTTTGTTGAGGCGGGACGCCATCATGTCCACCTGTGGCCTTTCCCAACGGTGTACAATCATTTGGAAGACTTCTGGATGAAGTCCCCACTCTCCCGGGTGGAGGTCGTGTCTGCTGAGAAAGTCTGCTTCCCAGTTGTCCACTCCGGGAATGAACATAAGGCTGAATCTCCATGTGCCTTTTAAAGGCAGCATCACCTGTCCACTGCCGGGTCTCTAATACCCTCCTGGCAGAATGGACATTGCATTAATTCTGGATGCCAGCCGGCAAATATCCCTCTGTGCATCCCTCATATATAAGATGACGTCTTTAATATGCTCTATGGGGTAAATTTACTAAGATTCGTATTTTCCCGTTTCAGGTCAAAGTTCAATCACGAATGACATTGAAAGTGTAAAACTGCAACTTTTTGAATTTGTTACGATGGATTTACTAAGCTGTCGTATTCGGGTTTTTCTTTTCTTCCGATGTCGATGTCATTCGTGTTTTTTTTGTGTTTTTTACGGCAGTGATTAGCAAAACACTGCCGACTTTTTTACAATTAATCTCGGCCGGATCTGTGTGATCCGTGCTGGGGTTCTATTTTTTTTTTTTTTAATTAAACACTGTAAAATTTAAAAAAAAAATTGCGTGGGGTCCCCCCTCCTAAGCATAACCAGCCTCGGGCTCTTTGAGCCGATCCTGGTTGCCGAAATATGGGGAAAAAAATGACAGGGGTTCCCCCATATTTAAGCAACCAGCATCGGGCTCTGCGCCTGGTCCTGGTTCCAAAAATACGGGGGACAAAAAGAGTAGGGGTCCCCCGTATTTTTAAAACCAGCACCGGGCTCCACTAGCTGGACAGATAATGCCACAGCCGGGGGTCACTTTTATATAGTGCCCTGCGGCCGTGGCATCAAAAATCCAACTAGTCACTCCTGGCCGGGGTACCCTGGGGGAGTGGGGACCCCTTCAATCAAGGGGTGTCCCCCCCCCAGCCACCCAAGGGCCAGGGGTGAAGCCCGAGGCTGTCCCCCCCCATCCAATGGGCTGCGGATGGGGAGGCTGATAGCCTTTGTTGTAAAAGAAAAGATATTGTTTTTAGTAGCAGTACTACAAGGCCCAGCAAGCCTCCCCCGCATGCTGGTACTTGGAGAACCACAAGTACCAGCATGCGACGGAAAAACGGGCCCGCTGGTACCTGTAGTACTACTACTAAAAAAATACCCAAAAAAAGACAAGACACACACACCGTGAAAGTATAATTTTATTACATACATACACACATACATACATACTTACCTTAAGTTCCCACGCAGGTCGGTCCTCTTCTCCAGTAGAATCCAAGGGGTACCTGTTGAAGAAATTATACTCACGAGATCCAGGGGTCCAGGCTCCTCGGGAAATCCAGGGGTAATCCACGTACTTGAAAAAAATAACAAAACGGTGTCCCGACCACGAACTGAAAGGGGACCCATGTTTGCACATGGGTCACCTTTCCACGAATGCCAGAAACCCACTTTGACTTCTGTCTAAGTAGGTTTCTTCAGCCAATCAGGGAGCGCCACGTTGTAGCACTCTCCTAATCAGCTGTGTGCTCCTGTCCTCACTGACAGGCAGCACACGGCAGTGTTACAATGTAGCGCCTATGCGCTACATTGTAACCAATGATGGGAACTTTCTGCCCTGCGGTTGACCTAAAGTGACGTCACCGCTGAGCAGAAAGTTCCCATCATTGGTTACAATGTAGCGCATAGGCGCTACATTGTCACACTGCCGTGTGCTGCCTGTCAGTGAGGACAGGAGCACACAGCTGATCAGGAGAGTGCTACAACGTGGCGCTCCCTGATTGGCTGAAGAAACCCACTTAGACAGAAGTCAAAGTGGGTTTCTGGCATTCGTGGAAAGGTGACCCATGTGCAAACATGGGTCCCCTTTCAGTTCGTGGTCGGGACACCGTTTTGTTATTTTTTTCAAGTACGTGGATTACCCCTGGATTTCCCGAGGAGCCTGGACCCCTGGATCTCGTGAGTATAATTTCTTCAACAGGTACCCCTTGGATTCTACTGGAGAAGAGGACCGACCTGCGTGGGAACTTAAGGTAAGTATGTATGTATGTGTGTATGTATGTAATAAAATTATACTTTCACGGTGTGTGTGTCTTGTCTTTTTTTGGGTATTTTTTTAGTAGTAGTACTACAGGTACCAGCGGGCCCGTTTTTCCGTCGCATGCTGGTACTTGTGGTTCTCCAAGTACCAGCATGCGGGGGAGGCTTGCTGGGCCTTGTAGTACTGCTACTAAAAACAATATCTTTTCTTTTACAACAAAGGCTATCAGCCTCCCCATCCGCAGCCCATTGGATGGGGGGGGACAGCCTCGGGCTTCACCCCTGGCCCTTGGGTGGCTGGGGGGGGGGACCCCTTGATTGAAGGGGTCCCCACTCCCCCAGGGTACCCCGGCCAGGAGTGACTAGTTGGATTTTTGATGCCACGGCCGCAGGGCACTATATAAAAGTGACCCCCGGCTGTGGCATTATCTGTCCAGCTAGTGGAGCCCGGTGCTGGTTTTAAAAATACGGGGGACCCCTACTCTTTTTGTCCCCCGTATTTTTGGGACCAGGACCAGGCGCAGAGCCCGATGCTGGTTGCTTAAATATGGGGGAACCCCTGTCATTTTTTTCCCCATATTTCTGCAACCAGGATCGGCTCAAAGAGCCCGAGGCTGGTTATGCTTAGGAGGGGGGACCCCACGCAATTTTTTTTGAAAAAATAAGCACTTTCCCACCCCTTCCCACTGATATACATGCACGGATCTCATGGATCCGTGCATGCCTATCCAATCACGAATTAAAAAAAAAGGTCTGTTTTTTTTTAGCACTTTTTTACGAGTTGTAATTTTTCACGGCAGTGTTTTTTTTTTTTTTGCTTTGCACTTCTTAGTAAATGACCGAGATTCATACTTAAACAGCCGCGTTTTGACCGATGGTGTATTCATTCGTAATTTTTTACTTGGACTTGCAAAAAATTACGAATGCCCTCATCTCTGCCGTGATTAGTGTTTAGTAAATTACCGAGATGACACTTTGATGAAAAAACGGCATCTCGGTCAAAATCGGGAGCTTAGTAAATTTCCCCCTATGTTAGCAAAATAATAATATCCCTGTCTAGGGTATTAATATTATCTGACAGGGTATCAGACCACGCTGCAGCAGCACTATTTATGCTGAGGCAATTGCAGGTCTCAGTATAGTACCTGAGTGTGTATATACAGACTTCAGGATAGCCTCCTGCTTTTTATCAGCAGGCTCCTTCAAAGTGGCCGTATCCCAAGACGGCAGTGCCACCTTTTTTTACAAACGTGTGAGCGCCTTATCCACCCTAGGGGATATCTCCCAACGTGACCTATCCTCTGGCGGGAAAGGGTACGCCAGCAGTAACTTTTTAGAAATTACCAGTTTCTTATCGGGGGAACCCACGCTCTTTACACACTTCATTCACTCATCTGATGGGGGAAAAAAACACTGGCTGCTTTTTCTCCCCAAACATAAAACCCCTTTTATGTGGTACTTGGGTTCATGTCAGAAATGTGTAACACATTTTTCATTGCCGAGATCATGCAACGGATGTTCCTAGTGGATTGTGTATATGTCTCAACCTCGTCGACACTGGAGTCAGACTCCGTGTCGACATCTGTGTCTGCCATCTGAGGTAACGGGCGTTTTTTTTGAGCCCCTGATGGCCTTTGAGTCGCCTGGGCATACGCTAGCTGAGAAGCCGGCTGTCCCACAGCTGTTACGTCATCCAGCCTTTTATGTAAGGAGTTGACATTGTCGGTTAATACCTTCCACCTATCCATCCACTCTGGTGTCGGCCCCACAGGGGGCGACATCCCATTTATCGGCCTCTGCTCCGCCTCCACGTAACCTTCCTCATCCAACATGTCGACACAGCCGTACCGACACACCGCACACACACAGGGAATGCTCTGACTGAGGACAGGACCCCACAAAGTCCTTTGGGGAGACAGAGAGAGAGTATGCCAGCACACACCAGAGCGCTATATAATGCAGGGATTAACACTATAACTGAGTGATTTTTCCCCCAATAGCTGCTTGTATACACATATTGCGCCTAAATTTAGTGCCCCCCCTCTCTTTTTAACCCTTTGAGCCTGAAAACTACAGGGGAGAGCCTGGGGAGCTGTCTTCCAGCTGCACTGTGAAGAAAAAATGGCGCCAGTGTGCTGAGGGAGATAGCCCCGCCCCTTTTCCGGCGGACTTCTCCCACTTTTCCTGGAATTCTGGCAGGGGTATTTTTACACCTATATAGCCTTCCTGACTATATATGGTGTAGATTTGCCAGCCAAGGTGTATTATATTGCCCTCAGGGCGCCCCCCCCAGCGCCCTGCACCCATCAGTGACCGGAGTGTGAGGTGTGCATGAGGAGCAATGGCGCACAGCTGCAGTGCTGTGCGCTACCTTGTTGAAGACAGAAGTCTTCTGCCGCCGATTTTCCGGAACACTTCTTGCTTCTGGCTCTGTAAGGGGGCCGGCGGCGCGGCTCCGGGACTGAACATCGAGGTCGTGTCCTGTAGTCGATCCCTCTGGAGCTAATGGTGTCCAGTAGCCTAAGAAGCCCAAGCTACCACCAGTTAGGTAGGTTCGCTTCTTCTCCCCTTAGTCCCTCGCTGCAGTGAGTCTGTTGCCAGCAGATCTCACTGTAAAATAAAAAACCTAAAATATACTTTCTTTCTAGGAGCTCAGGAGAGCCCCTAGTGTGCATCCAGCTCAGCCGGGCACAAGATTCTAACTAAGGTCTGGAGAAGGGTCATGGTGGGAGGAGCCAGTGCACACCAGGTAGCCCTAAAGCTTTCTTTAGTTGTGCCCAGTCTCCTGCGGAGCCGCTATTCCCCATGGTCCTTCCGGAGTCCCAGCATCCACTTAGGACGTCAGAGAAATATAAATGAGCAAAGGAACAACAATAAAGAATTGATCAATATTTCATATATTCTAAACGATCCACGCCACACTGAGTGACGCAGCTACAGTGTCACACGCGTGACAGACCTGCAGTGTTATGTCAACATGATGTCTGGGTGAATCAGGCTTGAAATAAAATTATCACTCTAGAAAAAACAAATGGTTGTAACAAATGACATTACAACATAATGAACATATAGTAAATGTGTCAACATGATGTCCGGGTGAATCAGGCTATGAATAAAATTATCACTCTAGCCAAAACAAATAGTTGTAACAAATGACATTGCAACATAATGAACACATAGTAAATGCAATAAAATTGGCATGGCTATATCTGACACAAGGGATCACGGCAAAAGTACTATAGTAAAAATTGAGTATAATACATATCACAGTACATTTTGTAATCCTCATTTAATTCACATGGTGTCAGAGCGTTGAGTTTTTAGATCCATTTATATTCATGTTACAATAAACATTTGTCTCTGTCACCCCATCTTCTGATTGGGGTTATATGATCCATGGTAAAATGCTTGAGTTATCATAGTTTATAGTTCATGTCTGCAATCTTTAAATTGTTTAGCGCCAGATAGTTTTTTTTTTAACTCTGTAGTGGTAACAGATGTACAAAGTGCTTATTTAACTGATGATCAATGTTGTACCAGTCTTTCTTTCATCATTTGTAATGCTTTTACAACATATAGTAAACCACAAGGGCAGCTGAGAATTTAAACTTCATACTCGCTGTCACAACTTATTCTGTATTTAGCAAGATACAGTAACGTTTGTTAGTACAGTATGTTGATGCATGAAAACATGTCCTGTAAATAGAAATGGACAAAAGTCGCAGTCAGAACATTGGTAGACTCTTGGTTTATTAGTTACAGTATGTTTCTTAGCAAGTCAGTGTCTGGAGCAATCTGTATCAACTAGGAGATCTCTCAGGCAAGGTCCCCTTCAGTACGCAAATGTTGGTTAGTTACTAATCTGCTTAGTGAGAGATGGGAATGTAGATAATAGATGCCAATTCTCAAGAATTATGGGCCTAATTCAGATCTGTTAGCTCGCTAGCTAGTTTTTGCAGCACTGCGATCAGATTGTCGCCGCCTATAAGGGAGTGTATTTTAGCTGTGCAAGTGTGCGATCGCATGTGCAGCCGTCCTGTACAAAAACAGTTTGTGGAGTTTCTGAGTAGCTCTGACCTTACTCAGCCGCTGTGATCACTTCAGTCTATTCGAGCCGTCAGACACCCGCCCTGCAAACGCTTTGACACGCCTGCCTTTTTCCAACCACTCCCAGAAAACGGTCAGTTGCCACCCACAAATGCCTTCTTCCTGTCAATCTCCTTGCGAATTGCTGTGCGAATAGTTTCTTCGCTAGAACCAGTGCACAACAACGATCTGCTTTGTAACCGTACGGCGCGCCTGTGCATTTTGGTACATATGCATGCGCAGTAGTTATCTGATCGCTGCGCAGCGAAAAATGCTAGTGAGCGAACAGATCTGAATTAGGCCCAATGTTTCTAATAAAAGTGTATGCAGCGATGAAGGTAATGCAGAAATAAAACTTCTCGTGAGACTGTTTCATTAGATTTATTTTAGAGCAGAGTCTCTTGTTTGAGTTGCCCTACTCTCAAGGCAGAAATCGATAAAAAGAAGCGTACTTTCAAAGCATTTAAATCTAATGGAAAGGAGGATTCATTCCAGTACTACAAGGAATACAATAACAGATGCAAAAAAGCAATAAGAGCAGCTAAAATTGAAAACGAAAAGCAAATCGCTATAGAGAGTAAAACCAATCCTAAAAAGTTTTTTAAGAACATAAACAGTGAAAGGTTAAAAAAGGAGAACATAGGTCCAATAAAAGATGAATTTTGAGTATTGATAAAATGATGATGAATCAAAAGCGGAAATACTGAACAAATTTTTTTCATCAGTGTTCACCAGAGAAGAACTGACGGTGGGAGTAGTGCATAGCGATAGTGACAGTAATGATTTGTGGTTAGATACTTGTTTAAGTGAAGAAGTAGTCAGGGAGAGATTATGCAAAATAAAGATTAATAAATCACCTGGCCCGGATGCACTTCACCGGAGGGTTCTTATGGAGCTAAGGTCACAACTAGCAAGACCCTATACTTGATTTTCAATAGTCCAATTAGATCAGGCATGGTACCAAAGGATTGGTGTATAGCTGAGGTAGTGCCATTATTTAAAAGGGATCCAAAAATCATCCAGGTAACTACAGACTTGTTAGTTTGACATCTATAGTGGGGAAAATATTGGAAGGAATTCTAAGGGATAATGTACAGGAGTATCTGCAGACCACTAAGATTACTAGCAAGAACCAGCATGGGTTTGTGAGGGACAGATCTTGTCAAACTAACTTAGTTAACTTCTACGAGGAAGTGAGCAACAATCTTGACCAAGGAAAAGCAGTGGATGTGGTCTACTTAGATTTTGAAAAAACCTTCGATACAGTGCCTCACAGGAGTCTAATTCTCAAATTAAAGGAGCTTGGCCTAGGAAAAACTGTTTGTACATGGATAAGTAACTGGCTGGATAACAGGGTACAGCGAGTAGTGGTCAACGGGAAGTCCTCAAGCTGGACACCAGTAGTCAGCGGAATACCACAAATGTCCGTACTCAGGCCTCTACTGTTCAACATATTTATCAATGACCTAGAAAAAGGCCTGGAAAGCACACTGTCAGTCTTTCCAGATGATACTAAACTGTGTAGGGTAATTAATTCAGAAAAAGATGTGGAGTCTCTACAGAATGACTTATCTAAACTTGAAATTTGGGCGTCGAAATGGTGAATGAGGTTCAATATAGAAAAATGCAAGGTTATGCATTTCTGGACTAAAAACAAACTTGCATCCTACGTATTAAACGGGGAAAGTCTAGGGGTAACAGTTTTGGAAAAAGGTTAAGGGGTACTCATTGATAATAGGTTTATTAACCGTATACAATGTCAAAGTGCAGTAAAGAAGGCAAGTAAGGTGCTAGCATGCATAAAACGGGGAATTGAGACAAGGGACGAGGATGTAATCCTGCCACTGTACAAATCATTGGTACGTCCGCACCTGGAATATTGTGTTCAGTTTTGGGCACCACTGTATAAAAAAGATATTGGTGAACTTGAAAAGGTTCAAAGGCGAGCTACTAAATTGATTAAAGGACTAGAGTAGTGTTTTTCAACCACTGTGCCGTGGCACACTAGTGTGTCCTGAGCAGTCTCCAGGTGTGCCGCCAGACAAGCACAGGCAGGCCCGTCAGTGTTTTGCCACTACTGAGGCCCTGGAACGATCAATACTGGTGGGTTTAGTGGTTGCAGAGCCAGTTCTAATTTTGGGTCCAGGCAGTGTTGGGCTCTCCTGGCTTTCTCAGATGTGACTCAGGCGTTACCTATGGAGAAGCTGCGACATGACATCCTAGGACACGTAATTGCACCATGCATCATCATTATATTTGAGTGTGCCTTGGCAATATTTAAATCTTGTTCAGAGTGCCGAGAGTTGTAAAAGGTTGAAAATCTCTGGACTAGAGGGACTGGATTACGAGGAAAGGCTCACTAGGTTGAATATGTATACACTGGAAAAGAGGCGTGTAAGAGGAGACATTATTAATGACTTCAAATATGTAAAGGGGCATTGCAGAGAGTTCTCAGAGGAATCATTTATTAAAAGAACTCTGTTTAGGAAACGTGGGCACTCGCTGAGGCTGGAGGAGAGAAAATTCCGTGCGCAACAGAGGAAAGGGTTCACTATTAGTGCAATAAGGATTTGAAATTCCTTGCCAGGGAAGGTGGTAATGGCGGACTCTGTAAATGCATTTAAAAAAGAATTGGATGCATTTCTGGTTAAAAGGATATCCAAGGTTATAACATTTAAAATATTGACGTTGATAATCCTGGTGTAACATGATTTATAGTTGTTAACTAGTCATAAAACATTCTTCGGCAGGTACATTATAATCAACTCTACTTAATACAGAATACAGGTTGAACACGATGGGCATTTTGCCTCTTTTCAACCTAAATTACTACAGTATGTTACTATGTTACTATGTAACAAGGCATGAATATAGAGCACATATAGACTTACAGTATGTCTGAAAAATAACAGGATTATTTTTTTCCCATTTTCAGCCATGAATAAATTGGTGTACAAAGGCACAATATTCAAACCCATTGTGGTCCCTTATTTTTATAGGAAGAAGTAGTTTGCAAACATTAAGTAATTGTTATGGAAAAAGATATCTATTAATAGCATGCAAAACTCAGTAGGAAGGTCCATGTAGATGGGATTTGCAACAAGCTGCCATTCCAAAATCATATGGAATATTTGTGTACAGTCTAGGGTTACTAGTAATATATCTAACTAGCTGGCTTTCAAGCTATAAATGTGTGGTACCTTTAGTCAGGGTGTGAAAAAAATCATGATATAAAAAAAATCATTAAAAAAAACAGATTTGTTTTATTTAAATCAATTTTTTTTAATTAAATTGTGTTTTAGTTTATTTTAAATGGGCTTCTTATAAAAATGATCAAGTAAACAAATAAACCAAGTAAAATCAATAATACAAAGTTCTTTTGAAATACTGTAACTTTTATATATTTAATTTAAATGATAACAGTGTCACCATGAATCATGGCATGGCACAGCAAACTACACACAAATAACGCAAACTGCAAAAGGAGAGCAACAGCAATGATGTTAAAAGTTACAATAGTTGGCAATTACCTTGCCTGATTTGTAGATCTGAATAAGCCTACACATTAGGTTTACTGAACGCCTTAAAAAGAAACACAAGTTTTGCATCTTTGTCAGTACCTGAGCGGTTTCTCAGTTTTGACTGCACCAATCCAAATGTTTAAAATATAATTTTTACTGTAGCTGATTCTGCTGCAGCTGCTAGCAATTGCTCTACTGCTACCGTGATATTTTCACTACTAGCTACAGTTTCTGAACCAATTTGCATTTACCACCAATCTATTAGTGCCACTGGCGACAAAGCATCGTGGTCAATCTAGAGGTCATTAAATGGGGTTGCTTTTGCTTGGAAATTGACTAGTGTTGGTAGAAGGGTATTTGAATGTTGATATTTTTCTTTATATATATATATATATATATATATATATAAATCCAATTCAGTCGGCACTCCATTTGTTATCAACAGCCAGCCTCGGTGCCAGAATCCTCAGGGATATGCACATCCAACAGCGGAATACAAACGGCACTCCAAAGGCATCAGGTAGTATGCAATAAAAAACTGGTATACAGTATTTGCAGGTCAACATTTCAGAGCGTCTGCTTCTTTTTCAAGACACACCACAATAACAATATGTATATATTATGTAATTCTGGAAACACGACTGTCATAAATGTCAATTATCAAAGTGAATTTTAACAATACATGAAACACCTTGATTTTTGAAAAAAAATATTGTGATTTTAATAAAAAAATGTTTTAAATCATGTGATTTAAATCATGATTTAAATTGTTATTTAAATCAAGTTGATTTAAAATGGCACACCCTGCTTTTAGTCATTAGAATTAGTGGCTAGAGGTAAAAATCAACATATTGGGACAGAGATTGGTGAAGTTATTCACTGGCAGAAATAATTGGTATGTGCCAGGTGGGACAATAAGACTCTTACGTACTTTTAGAAATTGTATATATATATATATATATATATATATATAGATAGATAGCTATATATATATATATATAGCAAACGCAGGTGCGGCACTCAGGCCACGGTAAACAGCAAACAAATGACAGGCGGAGACTGTAATTCAATCAACGTTTCAATATTAGAGAATATTGTCGTCATAGATATATATATAGATATATATAGTATATTATATATTTTATATATATATATATATATATATATATATAGAGAGATATATATAGACAAAATGGAAACCAGAGGGCGCTAGATTATCACTGCAGACACTGGAGAGGTAGGATCACTACTGACACACACACTACCATGTGCCTCCTGATCCCCTGTAACATGTTTGAACAGTGATTAGTAATAGGAATTATCATTCCTCTCTCTTTTAATTTCAATATTGGGATCGTTCATATCATAAAAAAATCCTTTGGGCCAGTAAGATCATCCAATTTATTTTGTTCATCTTGGCAACACTTATTCTGCCTAATTGTAGTCTTTCTGGCTGGCGGAGATTATAAGTACCTGCCTTATCATTCATTTAGATTTTACCCCTGAGGAGGTCCTGTTAAGGGGCGAAACACGTAGGATTACAAGGCTGGGGTTTCCAATCAAGTTCCATAGGTATATGCTGTGAACTCTTTGTATATTCATCTTCTAAATTTTATGGACTCTATTATGGACAATTGCCTTTGATAGTCTAGCATACTCTGGGTTCCATTTTGTCTACATTTTCGTTGTTCCCGCTAAATGTGGTTCTACTGTGAGGTGCTGCTCCTTGAAGCACATGAGAAAGGTTATATATATATACATATATACAGTATATGTATATGTATATATATATATATATATATATACAGTATATGTAAATATATATATATATATATATATACAGTATATGTATATATATATATATATATATGGTGATAAGGTGACAACAGGCGCTAAACCTAACCCCTACGTATGAAGTAAATGATGGTCTCAATCTTTAGATACACTCCCCCATTGTGTCCATCCTTATTCTTTCGTCAGGGTGGCTGCCCTTTTTCCCAAAGGTCTTGCTGTTCCAACAGACCCAATAATCTGAAATCACAAGTGGAAAAAAGACACCTCCTAGTGTATTACTAATGGTAATAAGGTACCCTCCACCACTTTATAACACCCTTATAAATGGGAGGTGTACCGTACAAGGTGGAATTCTGACCACCTATAGACCCAGTGTATACTGTATCACGAACCAACGTGCCAAATGTCAGTAGAGAAGTTTTCAGAAATCCCTCATACATGTTCCACAATACATAGGAGAGAGACCAGAGAGCAACGAATAGTGTAATATAGTTTTTAACACATTTATTACACAAAAAGTATGGATGATTTCGAAATTTTCATGGATCTCAAAAAATTTGTAAGGAAACTCACTTTGAAGAGACGCTTTAAGAAGAAAGGAATAGGACAGAAGGGAAATTTTGAAACTGTATCCAAGTCAGGTTTGAAACCAACCTCGAAATACTATCCTCTAGAATCAAGAAGTAACCAGATCAACCTGTTCTATGAAATAGTAAAGAAGGATCTGGAATTGCTTAAACCTGAGAAAAGGAGTAATCTTTCCAATTTTGAAAAGAAGGCCTTGAAAGATTTAAAGAATAACAGTGAGATAATAATACGTCAGGCTGACAAGGGAGGTGGATTAGTAGTGATGAATCGCACTGACTATGAGAAAGAGGCCAATCGGCTACTGAATGACACTAATTCCTATCAAAAACTACAAAGAAATCCTATGGAGGAATATGTGGAAGAACTGAGACCCATATTAATAAAAGCACTGCACAAGGAAATCATAACAAAGGAGGAGTATCAATTTTTAATAAAAAATTATCCTACGATACCCATACTCTATTTCCTGCCAAACATACATAAGCGATTGGTCAACCCTCCGGGGAGACTAATCGTGGCAGGAATAGATTCACTCACAGTGAATAGTTCAGAGTATGTGGAGATTTGTTTTGAAGAAATACTGTATGTCCCCACACTTGATTCATATATAAAAGACACCACGTCACTATTACAAATTTTGAAAGATCTAAAATGGACACCAGGGTATTTTTGGATAACGATTGATGTCCAATCACTATGCACATCTATCACTCATGAAAAAGGAATCAGTTCATGTTGAGAATTCTTGGATGAGGATGAAGGTTTGGATAAAGAACACAGGGAACTGATCTGCACGTTTATAGATTTTATATGAAAACATAATTATTTCAAATTTTTTGATGAATTTTATCTTCAAGTTTGTGGGACAGCGATGGGGACATTTTTTGCTCTGAGTTTTGCGAATTTGCATATGGAGAGCTGGGAGCAGAAATATGTGTACAACAATAACCCCTATAAGAATAACATCATTTTGTACAAAAGATATATTGATTATATACTTATAATTTGGAACGGAACAATGGAGTCTTTTAATGGTTTTATGACACATATCAAAACAATGAATACAATTTATCTTTCACCCATAAGCTGAGTTCCACAGAAATCGAATACCTGGACCTTGTTTTAATGAATGAAGACACTGAGATCATAACAAAGAACTATGTGAAGATAGTGGATACCAACTCATATGTACACTTTAACAGCAGTCATGCAACAAAATGGAAAACAAACACACCCTACTCACAATTTTGCCGTATCAAGAGAAATTGCAGTAAGGAGGAAGATGTGGAGCAACAACTAAACCTTTATGGTGAACGGTTCTTAGAAAGGGGCTATCCAAAAGATCTAATTAATGAGGCACACAGTACGACACTCACGACAGATCGAGCTACCCTTCTGGAATATAGAGAAAGGGAAAAAAGGGAACAAGGATTGAATTTCATCACAAGATTCAGCTGCCAGGAAAATAAGATCCGAGGCATTATTAATAAACACTGGGAAGTTCTCCAAACAAATGCTGTTCTGAGCACAATATTACCGGAAAGGCCGACAATAGTGTTTAAAAAGGCAAAAAGTCTTAAGGATCACCTTGCACCCAGCATGCTATCTTCCACTAAACAAGAGAGAACTAAAATATGGGACATGAAAGGATTGTATAAATGTCAACATTGCAATATATGTCAATTTGTCAACCCTAATGCCAAAAATTTTACGAATTCTGCAGGTTCAAAAACATACACAGCAAAGGATTGAACCACTTGCAATACACAGTGGGTAATCTATATGATCGAGTGCTCGTGCAATTTGAAATACATTGGGAAGACGAAACGACAATTAAAAATACGTATTCAGGAGCATTATTAAAAATAAATTGGAAAACCACAGTGTCCCACGACATTTTAATTTGACTCATGGCTCTGATCCGAAAGGACTCACGATTACGACTTTGGAGACTGTCAAAATTGGACCCAGAGGAGGGGACAGAGAAAAGACATTATCCCAATGTGAGATGTATTGGATACATGAATTAAAAACATTAACCACTAGGGGACTGAATTGTAACTTTGAAATAGCTTCATTCCTTTAACTAATTAAGTCATCATATCCTCATTTTAATCCACTGGTTTTAAATATTTCTAAATTTAGGTTTCTATATTGAAATGTATTTATCCATCTATTTATTCTTTTTTCTGATGTAACACCAATGTCATATCTATATGTGCATTATTTGATGTGTATTGAACGCTAATTAATATGGATGAATCAATGTTGCTTTTTTGATTGGAGACACTAAAATAACTCAGAACGGTAGTTACCCTCCTTTTTATTGCACCGATGTGATGATTACCCTCCTTTTATTGTACCTTGTATGATTTAACAGAAACCAATTATTGCAGTGCTCTTATTATCATGTCAGCTTTTAGAAAACATATCCTGAACCCTCCTTTTAAATATGAAGTCAAGTAAGGTAATAGATCGTTCTGTTTGACTGTCTTAACTGTGGTGTTGCAATGCACATGACAGGGCTGAGTCTCCGGGTGGCAATATCCAGACGCGGCTGTGACGGGCGGCGCTGTGACCGGCCTTGTTTGCACATGCGCTCTGGGTACAGTGAGTCCGTAGGCAGTCTGGGCGGAAGCGATTCCCAGCTCATACGCGACTTCCGGCGGTCGCGACAAGCGGGCACGAACACGCCTGCACTTGGAGTACTGTTGCTACACATGCTGCAAGGTCAGCACCACACTGACACCAATGTATAAGAGATCCTTTACTTTGTAACTAGAGTCCAGTCTATCGATTCAGTAACATCTTTTTTATGTATAAAATGGTAATTTCCGTCCGGAAGTGACATCACTTCCTGTTTTTCTGCAATTAACTCACACCCTCTAGAGCAGGGGTGGGGAACCTTTTTTCTACCAGGTCCATTTGGATATTTATAAAATCCTTCGGGGGCCATACAAAAATTATCAACTTAAAAATTAGCCTGCCCCTAGTAGTTATGCCCCAAGTCAGTAGTTATGCCCCCAGTCAGTAGTTATGCTCCCAGTCAGTAGTTATGCCCCAAGTCAGTTATTATGCCGCCCAGTAGAAATGCCCCAGTCAGTTGTTATGCCCCAGTAGATATACTCCCAGTCCCTTGTTATGCCCCATTAGATATCCCCCAGTCAGTTGTTATGCCCCATTAGATATGCCCCCAGTCAATTGTTATACCCCGTTAGATATGCATCTAGTCAGTTGTTATGCCCCATTAGATATGCCCCCTAGTAGCGCCGCTTACACACACACATTAAAAGAAAAATAAACACAATGCTCACCAGCCCTGCTCCTGCTTCCGGACTGCTGCCCTCCGCCTGGCCTCCCGCTCCTCGGAACTATGGGCGAGACGTCATGACATCTCTCCCATAGCGCCGAACAGCCGCACATGTACACTGCCTGAGCAGGAAGCGGGAGCTCAGGAGTGAGCGGACAGTGTGGTTGGAAAAGCCACACTACAGATAAGCTGTTTTTAATATTTTATATAGTACGGCAATGTTATACCTGTGGACCATACTTTTTGTGTAATAAATATGTTAAAAACTACAGTATATTACACTATTGGTTGCTCTCTGGTGTCTCTCCTATGTATTGTGGAACATGTATGAGGGATTTCTGAAACTTCTCTACTGACATATGGCACGTTGGTTCGTGATACAGTATGCGCTGGGTCTATAGGTGGTCGGAATTCCACCTTGTACGGTACACCTCCCATTTATAAGGGTGTTATAAAGTGGTGGAGGGTACCTTATTACCATTGGTAATACACTAGGAGGCGCCTTTTTTCCACTTGTGATTTTATATATATATATATATATATACAAACAAATAGAAAACCACAGCACTCGCCAGCCCAGAAGTGGGGTGCAGTGTCCGCACTCGCCACTAATAGGGTGGGGTGCATGTAGCCCATGGCCACCTACTCAAAAATATAGAAACAGAAAGTTCAGCACTCACCAAAATAAGCTCACTTATCCTCACAACATCTAGGAATAAATGAATAAATGATGGGGGATTAGTTAGTGAATTGGCCAATGCACGGAAGCCTGCATACCGCTCGCCAAGGTACCCCACCTTCATGCAGGTCCTACACTATCACAAAATAAAAACCTGGCAACTGTAGAAAATGTTCAGCAGAAAACAGTGGCTTCTCCTAGTCAGCAGTCTGACTAGGAGAAGCCACTGTTTTCTGCTGAGCATTTTCTACATAAACGATATTGTGGCTTAGAGCGAATTCAGCATTATTGTGTTACTGTTTTCCTTACCGAGTTGGCATATTCAATACAAATCCAGCTGTGAATTCAGCGTTTTTTTGTTACATCTGTCATTGCAAGCTTGTTTTTACTGATTTTTTATGAGATTTATTCGATCATTGATTGGTCTTCCATTCTTTTATGTTCTTCCGACCTTATTGATAATGAGCCCCTGATGAAGTCCAGTTGGACGAAACGCGTTGGCTTATGGCTTGGATATGAGAATATCGGATATGTACTAATTAAGAAAACAACATTGGATTAACGAATTGTCCGCAACATACGGTTTCCATATCTGATGTTTGCATTTTAATTATGTCAGCCATTTGTCATTCACTGTGATTGTTCAGTATTTTATATAAATAAATCAGAATTTTTTAAGTGAATTGTGGTCAAATTCTGGAAAATAATACTATATATATATATATATATATACATACATGCAGATGGGTCCATGGTTATCTTGGCTAGTTTGCTGTGCCTAGGCACAACATGGTTTATTAACATAAACCCTTCATCTATTGTTCT
Source organism: Pseudophryne corroboree (assembly GCF_028390025.1). NCBI lineage: Eukaryota > Metazoa > Chordata > Amphibia > Anura > Myobatrachidae > Pseudophryne > Pseudophryne corroboree. The sequence continues at coordinate 58,297,133 of NC_086444.1, read as the reverse complement.
CAGCTGCAAAACAATACAGAGAACAATACAGCAGGGGATTAAGTAATTACAGCAGGGGATTAAGTCCGACTGCCCAATCTCAGTTAATCCTATTAATGGTCAAGATAAACATGGACACATCTGTATATATATATATATATATATATATCTGTCACGCCACATCATGCCTTGACAAAGGGGCCCAGAGCTCTGAAACATTGGTATCTTATCTATGATGCTTTAAATACACGCGTATATATATACATATATATATATATATATATGGATGCTGCGGTCCGGCACTCCGTGTAAGCCTTGGTAATCACTGTCGCCGGTGCCCTCACAAAGATAATTCAATAACCATTCCACGGTGCGGCACTCATGCTGGTCTCAGAAATAAACGGACGATGGTCCTAATCGTCCGTTTATTTCTGAGACCAGCATGAGTGCCGCACTGTGGAATGGTCATATATATATATATATATATATATATATACATATACAGTACCACAAGTTCCCCAAAGTGAAGGGTGCACTCTCACTTCAAAATCTTCAATTTCAAATGTAATCTTTTATTATGGTAAAAAGGTAGCCTTGTAGCCGACGTTTCGATTCATTAATGAACCTTTCTCAAGACTGGCAATACAGTAAATTCAAGTATATGCATACTGCTGAGACACATAATTCATATGACAGCCACCATCTAATCATCGTTAGGGTGTAACTGCTCGTAGTTCTGGAATCATAGCTCTGATTATCAGATCACATAGGGAAGGATGCCGTATCCAGTCAAATCCGTGTCAGTCCATTACACTTCAGTATAATCCGACAGGACATCCTTCTAGACTGGGCTGTATGTACTGTATATATATGTTATTGAAATGTTATTATTTATTCTGCCACTTTCTGTGCTAATATAATGAATGCTCACAGTATGTTGCATGATCAAGTCCATGTAGGATCATACAGTAGTTTAATATAACAACTGGTGTCACCCAGTTGTATTTCATTCTCTTTGGTATAACCATCCATTTTCATCAGTACAATGCTGACCGCTTTTTCCTTGGCAAGTGTCAGCAGATCTTCATCAGCTTTTAGAGTCTTAACAGCATTGTGTTCTTCTTTTGTAATGCTTGGATTCAAAATATTTAGTTGTTCACGAATGTCTCTAATAGAGATGAGCGCCGGAAATTTTTCGGGTTTTGTGTTTTGGTTTTGGGTTCGGTTCCGCGGCCGTGTTTTGGGTTCGACCGCGTTTTGGCAAAACCTCACCGAATTTTTTTTGTCGGATTCGGGTGTGTTTTGGATTCGGGTGTTTTTTTCAAAAAACCCTAAAAAACAGCTTAAATCATAGAATTTGGGGGTCATTTTGATCCCAAAGTATTATTAACCTCAAAAACCATAATTTCCACTCATTTTCAGTCTATTCTGAATACCTCACACCTCACAATATTATTTTTAGTCCTAAAATTTGCACCGAGGTCGCTGTGTGAGTAAGATAAGCGACCCTAGTGGCCGACACAAACACCGGGCCCATCTAGGAGTGGCACTGCAGTGTCACGCAGGATGTCCCTTCCAAAAAACCCTCCCCAAACAGCACATGACGCAAAGAAAAAAAGAGGCGCAATGAGGTAGGTGTGTGAGTAAGATAAGCGACCCTAGTGGCCGACACAAACACCGGGCCCATCTAGGAGTGGCACTGCAGTGTCACGCAGGATGTCCCTTCCAAAAAACCCTCCCCAAACAGCACATGACGCAAAGAAAAAAAGAGGCGCAATGAGGTAGCTGACTGTGTGAGTAAGATAAGCGACCCTAGTGGCCGACACAAACACCGGGCCCATCTAGGAGTGGCACTGCAGTGTCACGCAGGATGGCCCTTCCAAAAAACACTCCCCAAACAGCACATGACGCAAAGAAAAAAAGAGGCGCAATGAGGTAGCTGACTGTGTGAGTAAGATAAGCGACCCTAGTGGCCGACACAAACACCGGGCCCATCTAGGAGTGGCACTGCAGTGTCACGCAGGATGGCCCTTCCAAAAAACCCTCCCCAAACAGCACATGACGCAAAGAAAAATAAAAGAAAAAAGAGGTGCAAGATGGAATTGTCCTTGGGCCCTCCCACCCACCCTTATGTTGTATAAACAAAACAGGACATGCACACTTTAACCAACCCATCATTTCAGTGACAGGGTCTGCCACACGACTGTGACTGATATGACGGGTTGGTTTGGACCCCCCCCAAAAAAGAAGCAATTAATCTCTCCTTGCACAAACTGGCTCTACAGAGGCAAGATGTCCACCTCATCATCATCCTCCGATATATCACCGTGTACATCCCCCTCCTCACAGATTATCAATTCGTCCCCACTGGAATCCACCATCTCAGCTCCCTGTGTACTTTGTGGAGGCAATTGCTGCTGGTCAATGTCTCCGCGGAGGAATTGATTATAATTCATTTTAATGAACATCATCTTCTCCACATTTTCTGGATGTAACCTCGTACGCCGATTGCTGACAAGGTGAGCGGCGGCACTAAACACTCTTTCGGAGTACACACTTGTGGGAGGGCAACTTAGGTAGAATAAAGCCAGTTTGTGCAAGGGCCTCCAAATTGCCTCTTTTTCCTGCCAGTATAAGTACGGACTGTGTGACGTGCCTACTTGGATGCGGTCACTCATATAATCCTCCACCATTCTTTCAATGTTGAGAGAATCATATGCAGTGACAGTAGACGACATGTCCGTAATCGTTGTCAGGTCCTTCAGTCCGGACCAGATGTCAGCATCAGCAGTCGCTCCAGACTGCCCTGCATCACCGCCAGCAGGTGGGCTCGGAATTCTGAGCCTTTTCCTCGCACCCCCAGTTGCGGGAGAATGTGAAGGAGGAGATGTTGACAGGTCGCGTTCCGCTTGACTTGACAATTTTCTCACCAGCAGGTCTTTCAACCCCAGCAGACTTGTGTCTGCCGGAAAGAGAGATCCAAGGTAGGCTTTAAATCTAGGATCGAGCACGGTGGCCAAAATGTAGTGCTCTGATTTCAACAGATTGACCACCCGTGAATCCTTGTTAAGCGAATTAAGGGCTCCATCCACAAGTCCCACATGCCTAGCGGAATCGCTCCGTGTTAGCTCCTCCTTCAATGTCTCCAGCTTCTTCTGCAAAAGCCTGATGAGGGGAATGACCTGACTCAGGCTGGCAGTGTCTGAACTGACTTCACGTGTGGCAAGTTCAAAGGGCATCAGAACCTTGCACAACGTTGAAATCATTCTCCACTGCGCTTGAGACAGGTGCATTCCACCTCCTATATCGTGCTCAATTGTATAGGCTTGAATGGCCTTTTGCTGCTCCTCCAACCTCTGAAGCATATAGAGGGTTGAATTCCACCTCGTTACCACTTCTTGCTTCAGATGATGGCAGGGCAGGTTCAGTAGTTTTTGGTGGTGCTCCAGTCTTCTGTACGTGGTGCCTGTACGCCGAAAGTGTCCCGCAATTCTTCTGGCCACCGACAGCATCTCTTGCACGCCCCTGTCATTTTTTAAAAAATTCTGCACCACCAAATTCAAGGTATGTGCAAAACATGGGACGTGCTGGAATTTGCCCATATTTAATGCACACACAATATTGCTGGCGTTGTCCGATGCCACAAATCCACAGGAGAGTCCAATTGGGGTAAGCCATTCCGCGATGATCTTCCTCAGTTGCCGTAAGAGGTTTTCAGCTGTGTGCGTATTCTGGAAACCGGTGATACAAAGCGTAGCCTGCCTAGGAAAGAGTTGGCGTTTGCGAGATGCTGCTACTGGTGCCGCCGCTGCTGTTCTTGCGGCGGGAGTCCATACATCTACCCAGTGGGCTGTCACAGTCATATAGTCCTGACCCTGCCCTGCTCCACTTGTCCACATGTCCGTGGTTAAGTGGACATTGGGTACAACTGCATTTTTTAGGACACTGGTGAGTCTTTTTCTGACGTCCGTGTACATTCTCGGTATCGCCTGCCTAGAGAAGTGGAACCTAGATGGTATTTGGTAACGGGGGCACACTGCCTCAATAAATTGTCTAGTTCCCTGTGAACTAACGGCGGATACCGGACGCACGTCTAACACCAACATAGTTGTCAAGGCCTCAGTTATCCGCTTTGCAGCAGGATGACTGCTGTGATATTTCATCTTCCTCGCAAAGGACTGTTGAACAGTCAATTGCTTACTGGAAGTAGTACAAGTGGGCTTACGACTTCCCCTCTGGGATGACCATCGACTCCCAGCAGCAACAACAGCAGCGCCAGCAGCAGTAGGCGTTACACGCAAGGATGCATCGGAGGAATCCCAGGCAGGAGAGGAATCATCAGAATTGCCAGTGACATGGCCTGCAGGACTATTGGCATTCCTGGGGAAGGAGGAAATTGACACTGAGGGAGTTGGTGGGGTGGTTTGCGTGAGCTTGGTTACAAGAGGAAGGGATTTACTGGTCAGTGGACTGCTTCCGCTGTCGGCCAAAGTTTTTGAACTTGTCACTGACTTATTATGAATGCGCTGCAGGTGACGTATAAGGGAGGATGTTCCGAGGTGGTTAACGTCCTTACCCCTACTTATTACAGCTTGACAAAGGGAACACACGGCTTGACAAATGTTGTCCGCATTTCTGGTGAAATACTTCCACACCGAAGAGCTGATTTTTTTGGTATTTTCACCAGGCATGTCAACGGCCATATTCCTCCCACGGACAACAGGTGTCTCCCCGGGTGCCTGACTTAAACAAACCACCTCACCATCAGAATCCTCCTGGTCAATTTCCTCCCCAGCGCCAGCAACACCCATATCCTCCTCATCCTGGTGTACTTCAACACTGACATCTTCAATCTGACTATCAGGAACTGGACTGCGGGTGCTCCTTCCAGCACTTGCAGGGGGCGTGCAAATGGTGGAAGGCGCATGCTCTTCACGTCCAGTGTTGGGAAGGTCAGGCATCGCAACCGACACAATTGGACTCTCCTTGTGGATTTGGGATTTCGAAGAACGCACAGTTCTTTGCGGTGCTTTTGCCAGCTTGAGTCTTTTCATTTTTCTAGCGAGAGGCTGAGTGCATCCATCCTCATGTGAAGCTGAACCACTAGCCATGAACATAGGCCAGGGCCTCAGCCGTTCCTTGCCACTCCGTGTGGTAAATGGCATATTGGCAAGTTTACGCTTCTCCTCCGACAATTTTATTTTAGGTTTTGGAGTCCTTTTTTTACTGATATTTGGTGTTTTGGATTTGACATGCTCTGTACTATGACATTGGGCATCGGCCTTGGCAGACGACGTTGCTGGCATTTCATCGTCTCGGCCATGACTAGTGGCAGCAGCTTCAGCACGAGGTGGAAGTGGATCTTGATCTTTCCCTAATTTTGGAACCTCAACATTTTTGTTCTCCATATTTTAATAGGCACAACTAAAAGGCACCTCAGGTAAACAATGGAGATGGATGGATACTAGTATACAATTATGGACGGACTGCCGAGTGCCGACACAGAGGTAGCTACAGCCGTGGACTACCGTACTGTACTGTGTCTGCTGCTAATATAGACTGGTTGATAATGAGATGTAGTATGTATGTATAAAGAAGAAAGAAAAAAAACCACGGGTAGGTGGTATACAATTATGGACGGACTGCCGAGTGCCGACACAGAGGTAGCTACAGCCGTGGACTACCGTACTGTACTGTGTCTGCTGCTAATATAGACTGGATGATAATGAGATGTAGTATGTATAAAGAAGAAAAAAAAACCACGGGTAGGTGGTATACAATTATGGACGGACTGCCGAGTGCCGACACAGAGGTAGCTACAGCCGTGGACTACCGTACTGTACTGTGTCTGCTGCTAATATAGACTGGTTGATAATGAGATGTAGTATGTATAAAGAAGAAAGGAAAAAAAACCACGGGTAGGTGGTATACAATTATGGATGGACTGCCGAGTGCCGACACAGAGGTAGCTACAGCCGTGGACTACCGTACTGTACTGTGTCTGCTGCTAATATAGACTGGTTGATAATGAGATGTAGTATGTATAAAGAAGAAAGAAAAAAAAACCACGGGTAGGTGGTATACAATTATGGATGGACTGCCGAGTGCCGACACAGAGGTAGCTACAGCCGTGGACTACCGTACTGTACTGTGTCTGCTGCTAATATAGACTGGATGATAATGAGATGTAGTATGTATAAAGAAGAAAAAAAAAACCACGGTAGGTGGTATACAATTATGGACGGACTGCCGAGTGCCGACACAGAGGTAGCTACAGCCGTGGACTACCGTACTGTACTGTGTCTGCTGCTAATATAGACTGGATGATAATGAGATGTAGTATGTATAAAGAAGAAAAAAAAAACCACGGGTAGGTGGTATACAATTATGGATGGACTGCCGAGTGCCGACACAGAGGTAGCTACAGCCGTGGACTACCGTACTGTACTGTGTCTGCTGCTAATATAGACTGGATGATAATGAGATGTAGTATGTATAAAGAAGAAAAAAAAAACCACGGGTAGGTGGTATACAATTATGGACGGACTGCCGAGTGCCGACACAGAGGTAGCTACAGCCATGGACTACCGTACTGTACTGTGTCTGCTGCTAATATAGACTGGATGATAATGAGATGTAGTATGTATAAAGAAGAAAGAAAAAAAAACCACGGGTAGGTGGTATACAATTATGGATGGACTGCCGAGTGCCGACACAGAGGTAGCTACAGCCGTGGACTACCGTACTGTACTGTGTCTGCTGCTAATATAGACTGGATGATAATGAGATGTAGTATGTATAAAGAAGAAAAAAAAAACCACGGGTAGGTGGTATACAATTATGGATGGACTGCCGAGTGCCGACACAGAGGTAGCTACAGCCGTGGACTACCGTACTGTACTGTGTCTGCTGCTAATATAGACTGGATGATAATGAGATGTAGTATGTATAAAGAAGAATGAAAAAAAAAACCACGGGTAGGTGGTATACAATTATGGATGGACTGCCGAGTGCCGACACAGAGGTAGCTACAGCCATGAACTACCGTACTGTGTCTGCTGCGACTGGATGATAAATAATGATATAAAAAATATATATATATCACTACTGCAGCCGGACAGGTATATATTATATAATGACGGACCTGCTGGACACTGTCTGTCAGCAGAATGAGTTTTTTATAGAATAAAAAAACACCACACAAGTCACACGACGAGTGTTTAACTTTTTCAGGCAATCACAATATAGTATACTATACTGGTGGTCAGTGTGGTCAGGTCACTGGTCAGTCACACTGGCAGTGGCACTCCTGCAGCAAAAGTGTGCACTGTTTAATTTTAATAATATGTACTCCTGGCTCCTGCTATAACCTATAACTGTTCCCCAGTCTCCCCCACAATTAAGCTGTGTGAGCACAGTCAGATATTATACATAGATGATGCAGCACACTGGGCTGAGCACAGATATGGTATGTGACTGAGTCACTGTGTATCGTTTTTTTCAGGCAGAGAACGGATTATATTAAATAAAACTGCACTGGTGGTCACTGGTCAGTGGTCAGTCACTAGTAAACTCTGCACTCTCTAGTACTCCTAAGCTCCAGTAAATCAAGTGTCTCTGTCTCAATCTCACTCTCTCTCTTCTAATCTAAATGGAGAGGACGCCAGCCACGTCCTCTCCCTATCAATCTCAATGCACGTGTGAAAATGGCGGCGACGCGCGGCTCCTTATATAGAATCCGAGTCTCGCGATAGAATCCGAGCCTCGCGAGAATCTGACAGCGTCATGATGACGTTCGGGCGCGCTCGGGTTAACCGAGCAAGGCGGGAAGATCCGAGTCGCTCGGATCCGTGTAAAAAAAGCTGAAGTTCGGGCGGGTTCGGATTCCGAGGAACCGAACCCGCTCATCTCTAGTCTCTACTGCCCACCCCTCCGGGTAGATTTGTTGTTTTTTCTTTTTACATTTTTTGGCACCAATGTTACCAGCTGCTCATTGAATGGAGGTGTAAGGACATCCGAATCACGAGCAGAAGCACTTTAGTCTGTGTGTTGTGCTGGTACTATTCTCTCCGTTTTTTTTAAATGTACTGAATGTGCTCTTCAATTGTCAGTCCTTGAGAGCCATGGGTAAACTATATTATCTTTAGGGGGATATTCAATTGTTTGAAAAGTTGGTTGGGTGTCTGTTTTTTCCTGTCTATCAGATTTGAAAAAAAACAGACACTCAACTGACTTTTCAAACAATTGAATACCCCCCTTAGAGTCCTGTTTCACAGTTTTATACTTTCTTATTCTTTGTTGAATTCTGTAATTACTCTTTATATTTGGTAATATTTTTTATTAAGCTTGGGTAATAAATCATTGTTAGAATCTCTAACTTGTAAGTGTAACTCAGACTATTCCAGTGGGCTGATTTCCCAAGGTTGGTTTGGTTGCATAAACATAATCTCCGTAGTATAAATTGTACTTTGCAATATTGCGACAGTGTTAATCCATATGTTATGCACACCAGTGCCAGCAGGAATGTACTGGTGTCTGAACGGTGAGGGATGCAAAACAAATGAACTCACAGACAGACTAGGGAATATGACATTACATACACAGAAGGTGATAGGGTAACAAAATAAACACAAAGTGAACAGAGAAGCCCAAAGGCTAAGAAACTTGGTGTCTCCCTAGTATTAGGAATGCTCAGATGGAAAGAAGCGAGATGTAGTGATTTAATACGTAGAGAACCCGAAATGCTGTTGCTAAGGGCAACAGCAAAACCCTAAAGGGTAACCAACGGGTGTGGCAGTAAACTCCTTGGTCAGAGATGGAATAATAGACACAAGGAGAGTCTCCACAATCCTAGTCCTCACTTGCAGTGCACTGGTTCAGTTTACTGCCACTAAACTGACACCTGAACACCTTGCACAGTGAGAAAGGATTTTGGCAGGCAAGTCTGAGAATACAGCCGCAAACTTGCTAGGTTCACAGAGTAGCAAAAGAACCCCAGCAGGTTAAACGACTGACTCCAGTCTTACTGCTAGGTCTGGATTGGCAGAGTGTAATACCAAATCCCAAGGCCTATTTGCAGTAAGCAACAAACAATACAAAGTTTACACAGTACTAGCTAGCTTTCAGGAACTGACTAACCAACAAAGATTCAGCAGCATCTGCCTAACCTGAGAAGAGGGTTTATATAGCAGGTGCTGTCCACGCCCCACTCAGACCTCACAGACTGTGAGCACAAAAACCAGCACCGGATCCCCTGCCGTGCACAGAGCCTGTAACCACTGCACAGCAAAAGACCCGAACCGGAGTATCAGCTACGCTCAGGTTACTCCGCTAGCACTTGTCTCCCGGTTGCCATGACGATGTGGCAGCACAGAGCAGAAGACCCTAACACCATGTAGATGTAATTCTACCATCCTCTTTTTTTTATCTGTAAAAGATCTTTGGGACTCAGAATAATCCTTTATATGACAACTCCACTACCACCCTGATTCCGCCTCTACTGTCATAATAATGAATATGTAACAAAGGGGCGCAATTCAGCAATCGCACATTTGCGCATGCTGGGCTTGCTACATCAGGCCCTCTGTGTGTTAGCTTTGCTCTTAAAGTTTAAATAGGAGTTAGATTGATTTTATATAAATAAACTAGAGATGTGCGGTTCAGTTTTTCTGAAATATGAACACACTCGAACTTAGGCGTTCTGAGTCAAATTGAGTCCTGGCTCGGGTCTGTTGTCAGTTTGAAAATCGGATTTAAAAACCTAACTTGGATTTTGGATTTCATTTCATGTAAACATGTCCACATTACATGATTTCAGCTGTTTATATCAATTTTTATTGATATTTTTTTCATCGAAGTTTATCGATTTTAAAGGAATCCAAAAATAAACCAAAAACCGAATCAGAGCCAAAACACTTGAGAGTGGTTTTACCAAAACCAAAACACAATGATAAATGAGAACCAAAACACATGAGCCCGCGCACATTTCTAAAAGATAGATAGATAGATAGATAGATAGATAAATAAAATTATTTGAACATATATAGAAGGGCTGTAGTTAGGTATATGCGACGAGTGCTGCCTCCCGGAACATGAGCCTGATCACTGCCAAAGCTTCACCCTTTTCTTTTGTATGGTCAAACACAAGTTAAAGTCTTTGATGTTCCAGATTTTATTGCATGGACATGGATTATCTTGAATCTCAATTAAGGCTCCTCGACGGGATATGCAAACGTTATTAATCTAAATTGAAATTTAGACTTTTAATCCATGGAAAATATCTTGGTGATCCTGTTGAGCAACTACAATTTTGTTATATAAATCTATTAAAAATCCAGGAGCACCTGTGCAGTCACCTTACATCAGGATAGAAAGGCAGCTATAGATGTCGAGTGGAACATATTATGGCAACGGGGTGAGTATAAAAATGTGACAGAGGATAATTCACTTTCGTGTTTATATTACAGAATTAGTCATTTAACTGTATTTGGTCATGTTGCACTGCTCAATGAATAACGTATTCCTTACAAATAACAGTGCACTTTTTGCACAGATAGAATTCTGGATATTATTTGTATTACTATGGTAACCCCAGATAAGTTGGTCAGCAAACAACATCTGTTTGAAAGTATTGCGAAGTTTCCATTAAGTTGTTCAGTGATCCCTTGTAAATTGCCGGAGGTGCAATGGGCTAGTATATGGTGCTACTGTATGTTATACCCCCATTTCTTCCAATGATTTCATTGTAAAACTATCAAAATCTACTCACCTCTCCATACCAAGACTAAATCTCCACCAGATGTCACTGTATAATGTTTGTATTTATATTTCTTCAAAATAGCTGATCTTTATTTCTGTCTATATATTTTTAATATTATTCCTCAGCAAGGCTGGAACTCTCTTGTGTGTGGCAGTGAAACTGGTGTGCTGCTAGAATAGAGAGTTATTCAGTAAAAAAGTAGTAATCATGACTTACAAAGTTTCTGTAGAAGTAACTGTCGTTCTTTAAAGAGTCATTTTACGTAAGGCGCAGTTTATGCTGCTGAGGAACTATTTAATAAATCGAATAAATGGTTGCTGCCTCTCACAAAATGTTCGGGAGAGTACCAAATTCCGTGAGGCTCTCCCGGACTCCCAAAAAAGTAGGCTAGTCTCCTGCATGCTGCCTACATCCCTAATGTAGTGGGCGACCTGGGAGTGGTATGAGGGGATTCATGTTGAATCGTGGCTTTAAAGAACGGGATGGGGGAGCTTGGATATCACAAATGCACCGTCAGCCCAATCCCCAGCATATTGCACATCAGACCTGGTTGCTTTAACTGGCAAGTATGATGAGGAGTTGAACGCAAGTCACCCGGAATTGCTTCTGGGCATGGTGATAAATGGTGATAAATGTGTATTTTTGGTGCATATAGTATTTACAGCTGTATTTGTCTTTGGGGCCAGAGAGTGTTCCTGATCCATATGTATAGTGAGTGTGACAGCCACTGGCATATCTATAATGGGTGCAGTGTGTGCTGTGCACACGGACACCTGAGGCCAGAGGGGGCTTCCACCGCACACGCTGCACTCATTTTTTAAATACTTACCCCTCTGGTGTCCCGCGCCAACGTCAGCAGCTCTATGGAATCACCGTGAAAATGGAGCAGCAGGCATTTTCACGGTGTTCTGCGCATGCGCAGTAGAAAAATCTCTGGGAAAATGGCCACTGTGCCATTTTCCCAGTGATCTGCACATGTGCAATAGAGTCTGAGCTCTCTAGTGCTTAGAATCTGCAGCGCTGCCTGCAGAGTGGAGGGGGCCCGAATGGAGAAGGCAGCACACGGGTCTCCTCATCTCTTAAAGCGCCTCTGGTGAAACCCATCATCAGCCTGTGCTTAGGGCAAAATATACAATGCTATGTGAAAAAATGCCCCAATTAGAGGCCAGTTATGCCCCTTTAGTTTCAACTGGAGAAGTAGTGGAAATCATAGGACTGTGCATCGCCTGTACTTGCGTATGTTTCATTCTGGAGCATACACAATGTGAATAGTCACAAGATGCAACCCCGGTGGTATACATATAAGTATACATGTATATATGTATGGTTGCAGGGAATATGATAAAATACATTTACATGTGGATAGAGAAAGGTATAGGGTAAATCTGGATACTAAAGATATGACAAAAATAATCCAAAAAAAGGAAAGGGAATATATGAATATTAATTAAGTTTTTTTTAATTTAATATATTTTTTAAATATGATTATGAACCGTATTATAGTCTGTAAGAGTTGTATAGTCCTTTATACGTAATTTTATATATATATATATATATATATATATATATATATATATATAAAAACCAACAAAGCAATAATTATCAGGGATGACCAGTAGGCGGTGCCATATAGGTAGTATCCTTAATTAATGGATACTTATGTGTGTGTCCTTCTATATATAAAGTAAATAGTAATGGTTTATATATTTATATTTATGTTTATGATACTGATAATTTGTGGAAATAGATTATAATAATGGATGGTCATGCTGTACGGAAGTTTTTAGTTTTAGAGATCACAAATCAAGTCTTTGATTAATATGGTGCTACATATAAAGCGAAAGCGAGATGAAATGAGGCTTGAGCAGCAATAGATTGTGCACATATCAGCTGTGTGATGGGACTTATATAAGGAGGCAAAAAGAAGGAGAGGCTATGACACTGAGGAAGCCGCCGATGCTTGCGAGTAGGTGGAGAAACGCGTCTGTCAGTAATTTGCCTATATACTACAGCGGACGAACTTTTATCAGCTGGTCGGCATAACTACACTCCCGCAGAACGGAACGTTCATACCATTCTATATCCACGGACTCCGGATAAGGTCGTAAGTGTGAGCATCGGCCGGGAGGACGAGCAAGTTCACCGTGGTTTAAAGCAGGACGTATGTTCCATTCCTTAACAGGTTATCTGTGGGCTAATTAACCAGGAGGATTATCACATGCACTGTGATTGAATAGAGGCTCTTGCATGGTACAATACTAATGTCTGCTCACTATTAATTGCATGTCAGTGACTGCTGCTGCTAACCAGAGTTTGCATGAACTGCTATAACAACAATATTATTAAGCTACAAGCAAGGTGCTGCTTCTAATATTTCTCCGTTGCTGCCAACCAGAGTTTGCATGAACTGCTATAACAATAATAATATTAAGCTACAAGCAAGGTGCTGCTTCCAATATTTCCTCTAAAAACTGCTACTAACACTTGTGACAGTAACCAGATGAATTGACACATGGACATTTACACTATAGCAAGATATTGAGAGGATAAAAAATACATGTGTTGCTATTCTGGATAAGAGATACATTGTTTAATATGTGCTATGTGTGAAATATTGGATCCATGTGAGATTTAATATATGTACAGTTTTTGAACAAATTGGGAGAGATATCTTAATACAGTGGAAGTAGACATATATATATGTCCATGCAAATTTATTTTTAAAATAAGTATTACTAATTAATTGTTTTAGTGTTATTGTGATTTTATTGTGTATTTTTGTGTATTGCCGGCCGGCATCTGGTACAAATGTGCTGAATTATTATAGCTATAAAAAATAAAAATCCACATCAGATGTGAATAGCGCTCTCTTGGTTGTTTTTTCTTTAGTCTTTTATATAGGGGCATACGAACCAATTGCCCCTGAGAGAGCTGCATACACATCTGTATAAATCACAGCGCCAGGAATTGTTTGCTTTTTGTATTTTCACGGTGTTCTGCGCATGCGCAGTATAGAAATCTCTGGGAAAATGGCCACTGCGCCATTTTCCCAGTGATCTGCACATGTGCAATAGAGTCTGAGCCCTCTAGTGCTTAGACTCTGCAGCGCTGCCTGCAGAGTGGAGGGGGCCCGAATGGAGAAGGCAGCACACGGGTCTCCTCATCTCCTAAAGTGCCCCTGGTGAAACCCATCATCAGCCTGTGCTTAGGGCAAAATATACAATGCTATGTGAAAAAATGCCCCAATTAGAGGCCAGTTATGCCCCTAGCCCCTTTAGTTTCAACTGGAGAAGTAGTGGAAATCATAGGACTGTGCATCGCCTGTACTTGCATATGTTTCATTCTGGAGCATACACAGTGTGAATAGTCACAAGATGCAACCCCCTAACTGGCCTACATGTAACTCCGCACCCAGTCCTTAATTCCTTTTATTTTGCTGCTCCGTAAAATGAGACCACTACCTCCTAGTAGGCAGGATTTCCTTTACATAAACGGCGGCACAAAACTTCTTTCTACAGTTTCCGTTCTCTCGTACCAAATTTGGTATCCCACGGACTTTGCGGCTAAACCACAATGCACATGCCGCCACAAGCTTTCTACAAAATGTGCATCTTATCCACATCACTACGTCAACAAATGATCAATGCACAGGTACCCTGTAGGTGTCAGTGCATGCAACAGCTGTGTGAGAGTCAGACGCTAACTTGGGTAAAAAGTAGAGATGAGCGGGTTCGGTTTCTCTGAATCCGAACCCGCCAGAACTTCATGTTTTTTTTCACGAGTCCGAGCGACTCGGATCTTCCCGCCTTGCTCGGTTAACCCGAGCGCGCCCGAACGTCATCATGACGCTGTCGGATTCTCGCGAGGCTCGGATTCTATCGCGAGACTCGGATTCTATATAAGGAGCCGCGCGTCGCCGCCATTTTCACACGTGCATTGAGATTGATAGGGAGAAGACGTGGCTGGCGTCCTCTCCGTTTAGACACTTGATTTACTAATTTTGGGGAGCATTAGGAGTACTCAGTAGTGTACAGTGCAGAGTTTTGCTGATAGTGACCAGTGACCACCACTTTTATTTATAATCCGTTCTCTGCCTGAAAAAAGCGATACACAGCACACAGTGACTCAGTCACATACATACCATATCTGTGTGCACTGCTCAGGCTCAGGCCAGTGTGCTGCATCATCTATATATATTATATATCTGTCTGACTGCTCAGCTCACACAGCTTATAATTGTGGGGGAGACTGGGGAGCACTACTGCAGTGCCAGTTATAGGTTATAGCAGGAGCCAGGAGTACATAATATTATATTAAAATTAAACAGTGCACACTTTTGCTGCAGGAGTGCCACTGCCAGTGTGACTAGTGACCAGTGACCTGACCACCAGTATATAATATTAGTAGTATACTATCTCTTTATCAACCAGTCTATATTAGCAGCAGACACAGTACAGTGCGGTAGTTCACGGCTGTGGCTACCTCTGTGTCGGCACTCCGCAGCCCGTCCATAATTGTATATACCAGTGACCTAACCGTGGTTTTTTTTTCTTTCTTTATACATACATACTAGTTACGAGTATACTATCTCTTTATCAACCAGTCTATATATTAGCAGCAGACACAGTACAGTGCGGTAGTTCACGGCTGTGGCTACCTCTGTGTCGGCACTCGGCAGCCCGTCCATAATTGTATATACCAGTGACCTAACCGTGGTTTTTTTTTCTTTCTTTATACATACATACTAGTTACGAGTATACTATCTCTTTATCAACCAGTCTATATATTAGCAGCAGACACAGTACAGTGCGGTAGTTCACGGCTGTGGCTACCTCTGTGTCGGCACTCGGCAGCCCGTCCATAATTGTATATACCAGTGACCTAACCGTGGTTTTTTTTTCTTTCTTTATACATACATACTAGTTACGAGTATACTATCTCTTTATCAACCAGTCTATATATTAGCAGCAGACACAGTACAGTGCGGTAGTTCACGGCTGTGGCTACCTCTGTGTCGGCACTCCGCAGCCCGTCCATAATTGTATATACCACCTAACCGTGGTTTTTTTTTCTTTCTTTATACATACATACTAGTTACGAGTATACTATCTCTTTATCAACCAGTCTATATATTAGCAGCAGACACAGTACAGTGCGGTAGTTCACGGCTGTGGCTACCTCTGTGTCGGCACTCCGCAGCCCGTCCATAATTGTATATACCAGTGACCTAACCGTGGTTTTTTTTTCTTTCTTTATACATACATACTAGTTACGAGTATACTATCTCTTTATCAACCAGTCTATATATTAGCAGCAGACACAGTACAGTGCGGTAGTTCACGGCTGTGGCTACCTCTGTGTCGGCACTCGGCAGCCCGTCCATAATTGTATATACCAGTGACCTAACCGTGGTTTTTTTTTCTTTCTTTATACATACATACTAGTTACGAGTATACTATCTCTTTATCAACCAGTCTATATATTAGCAGCAGACACAGTACAGTGCGGTAGTTCACGGCTGTGGCTACCTCTGTGTCGGCACTCGGCAGCCCGTCCATAATTGTATATACCAGTGACCTAACCGTGGTTTTTTTTTCTTTCTTTATACATACATACTAGTTACGAGTATACTATCTCTTTATCAACCAGTCTATATATTAGCAGCAGACACAGTACAGTGCGGTAGTTCACGGCTGTGGCTACCTCTGTGTCGGCACTCGGCAGCCCGTCCATAATTGTATATACCAGTGACCTAACCGTGGTTTTTTTTTCTTTCTTTATACATACATACTAGTTACGAGTATACTATCTCTTTATCAACCAGTCTATATATTAGCAGCAGACACAGTACAGTGCGGTAGTTCACGGCTGTGGCTACCTCTGTGTCGGCACTCGGCAGCCCGTCCATAATTGTATATACCACCTAACCGTGGTTTTTTTTTCTTTCTTTATACATACATACTAGTTACGAGTATACTATCTCTTTATCAACCAGTCTATATATTAGCAGCAGACACAGTACAGTGCGGTAGTTCACGGCTGTGGCTACCTCTGTGTCGGCACTCGGCAGCCCGTCCATAATTGTATACTAGTATCCAATCCATCCATCTCCATTGTTTACCTGAGGTGCCTTTTAGTTGTGCCTATTAAAATATGGAGAACAAAAATGCCACTCCTAGATGGGCCCGGTGTTTGTGTCGGCCACTAGGGTCGCTAATCTTACTCACACAGCTACCTCATTGCGCCTCTTTTTTTCTTTGCGTCATGTGCTGTTTGGGGAGGGTTTTTTGGAAGGGACATCCTGCGTGACACTGCAGTGCCACTCCTAGATGGGCCCGGTGTTTGTGTCGGCCACTAGGGTCGCTTATCTTACTCACACAGCGACCTCGGTGCAAATTTTAGGACTAAAAATAATATTGTGAGGTGTGAGGTATTCAGAATAGACTGAAAATGAGTGTAAATTATGGTTTTTGAGGTTAATAATACTTTGGGATCAAAATGACCCCCAAATTCTATGATTTAAGCTGTTTTTTAGTGTTTTTGGAAAAAAACACCCGAATCCAAAACACACCCGAATCCGACAAAAATAATTCGGTGAGGTTTTGCCAAAACGCGTTCGAACCCAAAACACGGCCGCGGAACCGAACCCAAAACCAAAACACAAAACCCGAAAAATTTCAGGCGCTCATCTCTAGTAAAAAGGCAAAAGACACAGGACCAGTATAAACGCATAGTCGCGCCCACGGGGGAGTGTATTTTCGCTTTGCAAGTGTGCGATCGCATGTGCAGCCGAGCGGTACAAAAAAGTTCTTTGCAGTTTCTGAGTAGGTTTGAACTTACTCAGCCCTGCCTGTCCGGTCCTGGAATTGATGTCAGACACCCGCCCTTCAAACGTCTGGACACGCCTGCATTTTCCCTACCACTCCCAGAAAACGGTCAGTTGACACCTATGAACGGCCGCTTCCTGTCAATCTCTTTGCGATCGGTTGTGCGAATGGATCCATCGCTAGAAGCATTGTACAGCAACGATGCTGTTTGTACCCGTACAACGCACGTGCGCATTGTGGTGCATACACATACGCATTATTAACCTGATCGCTGCGCTGTGAAAAACGGCAGCGAGTGGTCAACTCGAAATGAGGGCCAATGTTCGATCTTCATTTTGCGATTTCCCCTGAGCTCCCCAGAGCCCAGCACCACCGATTTTGACTAACTTTTCTTGAGATTTTGACTATGTGTGATTGTGATTTTGGCTTATGTGAGATTTTGGCTTATGTGAGAATTTGACTATGTCATTATAATAGTGGGATGACATTACAGGGTTGGGGGGAGTGTTTTTTTTCGACTGGCAGCCATTTTAAAACACTGCATTTCTGCTGTGTGGCGTGCACTGTGTTTTTTTTATTTTTATTTTACAGGTACCCCACGGATTCTACATGGACAAGAGGACTGAGGGGCTGTGTGGGACACTAGGTAAGTATGTGTGAGTGTGTGTGTGCTAATAAACTTTTACCTTCACGGTGTGTGTGTTTTGTCTTTTATGGGGTATTTCTTTTGTTGTGGAACTACAGGTACCAGTGGGCCCTTTAATTCTCTGCATGCTTGTACTTGTGGTTCTCCAAGTACCAGCATGCGGGGAGGCTTGCTAGGACTTGTAGTTTCACAGTAAAAGACAATATTCTTTTTGTACATATTTATTGGATATCAGCCCAGCACCCACCACCCAGGGGTGCTGGGGACAGCCTCCGGCTTTACCCCTGGCTCTTGGGTGCCTGGAGGGGGGACCCCTTTATTTAAGGGGTTCCCACTCCCACAGGCAACCCTGGCCAGGGGTGACTAGTTGGGGTGTTTGATGCTGCGGCCACAGGACCTGTAAAGAAGTGTCCTCCGGCTGCGGCATCACCTCCCTGGCTAGTGGAGCCAAAATACGGGGATTGGTTTAAAAAATACGGGGGACCCCTACTTCTTTTGTCCCCCGTATTTTCAGAACCAGGACTGGTCCATGAGCCCGGTGCTGGTTGCTTAAATATGAGGGATACCTACTCCATTTTGCCCCCGTATTTTTGCAACCAGGAACGGCTCAAAGAGCCCGGGGCTGGTTATGCATTTTTTTTTTACTTTTAACACTTTAACATTTTCACACAGAAACATGCATGGATCTTACTGATCTGTGCATGTTTCTGACTAAGTAATAAAACATGACCCAAAAATTGTGAAAAATATGACCCAAAAAAAGACACTTAAAAAATTGCACCCTATTACATGTAGGCCGTGAATTGGCAAATTTGCAATTTTCGCCAGTATCCCCCCCACCTCCATTACAGGAACACTCAGCACCCATCCATCCCCCCCTAAATCCACCATCCCCCACCTAAAAACGCTATAGGGCATTTTTTGCGAACACTGCCAATAACACAATATAACCCACATTAAATTTTTTTAAAAACACGCCAAACAATTTATTTATTTTTAGAAACCTTTATAAAAAAAAGGAAATATGTAAAAAAACAACGCCAAATCTGGTGAGGAGAATGAGTGCCTTTTGACAGGGACTATGCCAACAGAACAGGAATCGGGCATATCCCAGTACAGTAGAAGCAAACCAAGTGCAATTTTGCCTTGGGTGAAGAACAAAAGCACATTTCCAAACAGTCTTGAAGGAACACAAGAAGTGCAGTGATCACAACGATCAGTAGTCCGGGACAGTAAGGTCACAAAACCGACGCTGCAGTACTAATGACCTCAATAAAGTTCACTTGGAGCAAGAGAGTAGGATAAGGTCACCAGCAGATTTTTCCAACAAAACTAAAAAACCGTGTACAAAAAAACTCATCATAAATTAAAATAGCGTGGGTCACCCAGCACAGAGGACTGTGTACTTGGCATGTCTGAGTCCATGCAACTGGACGAGGTGCTAGATTGGGGGGAGGGGCCAGGCTGTGGGGCTCCCGCCGGGAAAAAAGATATTTGCAGAGAAGGGTTTACTGGCGCATGCTCCATGGGGGAGGGGGTGGTATGGGAAGGTGGGAGGGGGCAAATTTGGGAGATGCCAACGGTCAGTTGGCACCATCTCACACGCCGGCACCAGTGTTTGGCGCCTGGTGCATGAGGTAGCCTCATAGACTAACCATTTCTGGATAATCTTTTGATCCTCCATCATCAAACGCATCTCCGCTGCAATATAATTGCAGAATTGTTGATCCACGTCCTGGGGCCAATGCAGAACCTCCTTGGCACATTGGAAAAACTCCTGGGATCCAGAGGGGGGGCTATAGGGGGCAGAAGTGGTCCTCCTCGCTGTGTGCCTTGTTCTTGCTGTACGCGGCTGTGGGGTTGCCACTGGCTCCACTACCAGCTCCTCCACTTCTGCCCCTTGTCCTGTGGTAGGCTCCACCTCCGGGGTAAGTTCCTGCAATATAAGGAAAAAAAAATTGGGTCTCTGTAAAAATTTGTGGGTGGCATACCAAACAAATGAGTGTGTACTACCAGATCCAGACTCTCCTGGGCCTCCTCTTCTACAAGAACTGGAGACTCTGGATCCAGAGCGTCCCGTGACCTTACCTGCGGCTCTTGCTCCAAAATGAACTTCAATTGGTCATAGTACCACATTGTCAGCTTATATACCTCATCAGTCCCGGCTCCGGATCACTGCAATTCCTGCACCTTCTTGTGTTCCTTGACAAAGACTGTTTGGAAATTTGCTATTTTCTTCTTCACCCAAGGTACATCGGCAACAGAGTTTCTGCCTCTACAGTACTGGATGAGCTGCTGATATGCCTGATTTCTCTTTGTTCTGTTGACATAGTCTGGACTTCTGACACGCCACAGGCACTTGTTCTTATGGTAGAGATCGATGAACCCTGACCAGAATTGGCAGTGCTCATCTGTTGTCATTTCTGGTTGAAAATAAAATATCACAATTAACCTAGAAAATACAACCGTCACATATAAAAAGCCTAAAAATACTATTAATTAATATTAAACAACATTATCACATTACAATATTAAGCAGCACACCAAAAATGCATCCGTTAATGCAGCCCTTAATGCGTCTCCCCTGTCCCCCCAAACATTGGTGGTGTACAGTGTCCCCTTTCTATGCAGCCTCCCCTGTTCCCATGTAACACCGCAAGGTCTTGTGATAACCCTACGTAGCCCTTAAGAAAAGAACCCTGTACAACAAATGCGCATCTTGTAAATAATCCCAAAATGTGGAACATTAATAATAAATCAAAATTAAGGTTGACTATTTGGAACCATTCATTTGAGTGAGTCCCTAACAAGAAATAACTGAGAACAACCTCTCTGTAATGCTGGGTACACAGTGCACATGAGAAGATGTAGATGAGCGAGTTCAGACAGGGCACCCCTGGAATTATATGGCAGACATATAGACATAGGTGTGTTTGGATAATCTAGTTTTCTCCGGCAGCTGTGCTGGACTGTGGCCCTCATTCCGAGTTGATTGCTCGCTAGCTATTTTTTGCAGAGCAGCGATCAGATAGTCATTGCCTCTAGGGGAGTGTATTTTTGCTTTGCAAGTGTGCGAACGCTTGTGCAGCCGAGCGGGACGAAAAAGTTTTTTGCAGTTTCTGAGTAGCTCTGGACTTACTCAGCCCTTGCGATTACTTCAGCCTGTCCGGACCCAGAATTGATGTCAGACACCCACCCTGCAAATGCCTAGATACACCTGCATTTTCCCTACCACTCCCAGAAAACGGTCAGTTGACACCCATAAACGCCCTCTTCCTGTCAATCTCCTTGCGATCGGTTGTGTGAATGGATTTGTCACTAGAAGCATTGCACAGCAATGATGCTGTTTGTACCTGTACAATGCACGTGCGCATTGCGGTGCATACACATGTGTAGTAGTAACATGATCGCTGCACTGCGAAAAATGGCAGCAATCGATCAACTCGGAATGAGGGCCTATGATTCTGTCTCTTCTGAGTCTGACTGACTTTGGCCACAAATGTGGTCTCATTGGAAAACTCTTCGTCAAAATTGCAATTTCCATTTCCACCGTTGCAGATATATGTTTTCACAAATCTGGTTGTGATGTTGAAGCTTGTTTCATATTCTGCTCTAGGCTTTAATTTAAACCTAAAATCAAGTACAGCAGTACCCCTGGAATTAAACGGCAGCGCCTCTGGACTTATAGAGCAGATAGGCAGCACCCCTGGACATACAGCATAGGCAGCACCCCTGTAGAATTCCACAGCACAGCAGACAGACAACAGCACCCCTGGACTTAAGCAGCAGTGGGACAGCACTCCTAGACTGATAGGGCAGAGGATCTAAAACAACTAACTGGCAGCGCCTAAATAAAATGAACACTAGTTGCAGTCACACCTGAGCGCTGCCAAAATAGGCACTGTGCATGTGCCTATAAACACAACATATGAAAAGACAAGAAAAACAGCTGCGCTTGGGGTGTTGCAATTAGGTATGGATAAATATGAATAAATATGAATAGTGAAGAGTTGACAATCTTCTACATAAAATATTTATTATAGTAAAAAATACATCAACAATAAATGAAATTAATCATATGTAAAAAGCTTAATGATTATACTCTAAAACACCGTAATCTATACACACAGTATCAAACTGAGGTTTTTATCTAGAATCCCCTGATTCAGGGTGTAAATTAATATTCTCTGAAGTTATAAATTTACAGCTTTCCTCTCTGCATTTATGTTGAAAATATATAGAGACAGCAGAGAGATTAATTTTCTCCAATAATTGGAGGAAAAAGAAGAACCAAGTATTCAGATACACAGTGGGCAGTATATATTATTACCTCTCCTGGGGGCTGATTTTACAGAGCGTCCTCGGTATAATCCTGTGTGAAGCCCACAGTGCAATGCTAGTTGGAGGAGTTCAAATAAAGGAATAATTTGTCCAAACTTACGCCTGAGTCTGTAAGTCCCAATGTAGGACCGTTGCCGGTATATCCCCTAGGGCTGGTGGAAATCCTTTTTGGTGCCCTAAGCATGGGGGATAAGCAACTTCCAGGACATAATTGAAATATACGCTGTAACCACTGATTGCAAAAACAATTGACAGGTGTGGTATTAGTCGCAGCCGCTGCTGGCAATGGATGGAAACTGAAGCGTTGTTCACGGTTGATTAGTAGGTGTAACATAAACCGGAGCCGTGGCTGGCACTTAAGCGCTGTTCCGCAGCCAAATAGCCGTTAGTATAATGCAGGCTGGCGTCACACTATCAGATATTACCATCAGAGAATGCGGACTGGCATTGTCCCGCTGTCAGACGCGGCTGTCAGATGATGTATGCTGGTGCTGTCCCGTGGCTAATTACCGCCGTCGGCCAATGTAGGCTGGTGCAGTGCAGGGATCGGGTTGTAGTCACCATGCAACTGTTAGAAATCTCCGTTATAAGCAGGTTCTTTAGAGCTGTAATGCCGGTGAGTTAGAGTCAAAAGGGGAGGAGCCTTATAGGGCAGAGGGGCAGCACCCCTGGAATGATGTGGCAGACAAAGAAAAGATGTGCAAGATGTAATTGTCTCCCACCCTTATGTTGTATAAACAGGACATGCACACTTTAACAAACCAAGCATTTCAGCGACAGGGTCTGCCACACGACTGTGACTGAAATGACTGGTTTGTTTTGGCCCCCACCAATAATAAGCAATTAATCTCTCCTTTAACAAACTGGCTCTACACAGGCAAGATGTCATCCTCTTTCTCATCCTCCGATTCCTCCCCCTCTTCAGTGTTTACATCCTCATCCTCACAGAGAAATAATTCCACACCGAAGAGGTGGATTTTTTGGTATTTTGCCCAGACATGACAATGGGCTTTTTCATCCCATGGCCAACAACTGTCTCCACTGGTGCCTTTTTCAAACAAACCACATCATTTAGGTGTCAGTGGACTGCTTATGCTATTACCCAAAGTTTCTGAACTTGACAATGACTTATGACGAATGTGGTACAGGTGACGTATAAGGGAGGATGTTTCTAGGTGGGTAACATCCTTACCGCTATTTATTATGGATTGACAAAGGCAGCAGATGGCTTGACACCTGTTGTCCGGATTTGTGGAGAAATAATTCCACACCGAAGAGGTTACTTTTTTGGTATTTTGCCCAGGCATGACAATAGGCTTTTTCATCCCACTGGTGCCTTATTCAAACAAACCACATCACCATCAGAATCCTCATCATCAACTTCCTCCTCAGCACCAGCTACACTAATATCCTCCTTATCCTGGTGTACTTCTACAGTGACATCCTCAATCTCAATATCAGCAACTGGACTGTCAGTGCTCCTCCCAGCACTTGCAGGGGGCGTGCAAATGGTAGTAGGAGCCTCCTCTTCCTATACAGTCTTAGGAAGGTCAGGCCTAGAAATCGCAACTGCGGACACTATTGGTTTCTTCTTGGGGATTTGTGATATTTCTGAACACACAGTTGGTTTTTTCCTGTGCTTTAACAAGCTTTATTTTTGTAATTTTTCAAGAGGGAGAAGGGCTTCCATCTTCATGAGAAGCTGAACCACCAGTCATGAACATAGGCCAAGGCCTTAGACTTTCCTTGCCACTTTGTGTCGTGAATGGCATATTGTCAATTTTACGTTTCTAATCAGATAATTTCTTTTATTTTTTTGGTTCTTAATTTTTGCTTCTTGGATTTTACATGCCCTCTATTACATTGGGCATTGCGGGCTCTTCTACATTGCGGGCTCTTCTACAGCATGCTAACCAGAGGTACTGTATTAGACTACTGGATGCTATTGCAGGGATTTTCTTTTTCCTATAGAGGCATCAAATAATTTTCTTTTCTTTTTTATTAAGACATTGGCAGTAGAGCCTTGCTACTGTGGAACTTTGCCTGGTGCAATGTTTGAGGCACTGCTAATTATTTTGGGTTAATAGTCTGGCAACTGGTAGAAGATATTGCTCCCTCCCTCATATCCGTATTTGTGCTATAGGGGTCTATTTACTAATCCTTGGATGGAGATAAAGTCACTGGAGATAAAGTACCAGCCAGTCGGCTCCTAACTGTCATTTTTCAAACACAGCCTGTGGCAGGGACGTGCAGTCAGGGGAGGCAGGGGAGGCAGTGCCTCCCCTGTCTTAATGACTAAAATAATTCAAAGAAGATACTTATGACATATATTCTGTGTCATAAGTATCTTCTTTAGCCTTTACATTATTTTAATCATTTTTATTGTGTCCCAAAATAGTTTTTTATGTGATTCGGAGGCACCGCTCTTGGTGCCTCCTGCTGTCGGTGTGAAAGGGCCGGAAGCGGGGGGCGGGGCCATGCATCGGGCTGTGAAAGCCCATTAAATAAAACCTTGTAAGCGGCACCTGCTGGAAGTGCCTCTATGACAGGGGCGTGCTTTCAGCCCACATGAAAGCACGCCCCTGTAACTGAGTTTGATGTGACTGGACAGTGGGCAGGGCTGGAGTGGCTACCCATCCCCAAATTACCTCCCTTCCTGGGGTCGGCTACCGTGAGCGCCTCACCCTCCCCTCTCTCCACCCTGTCGAGCTTACACTAATGGTAGCTGATAGTTCCTCCCCCCTTCTGCTGCCAGTGTTAGCCACCCCTACCCAACCGAGTTTACACACATTTGCCGATAGTGTCCGCCGGCCCGCACTGAGCTGGAGTATCCCGCTGCAGCAATACGTGTTCTTAGGCTGCGTCATATGCAGAGCTGCAGTGGAAGTCCTTTCCCCCCTCCCAGGGCAGCCCACCGATGACTGTCACACAGTGATCAGTGGAATGCAGCCTATATTACAAGCATTGGCCTAACAGCTGGTGCGGAGGTGCGGCGCTTCCCCCCCTGCAAACCGAACGCCCCCCACAAACCGATGCCCCCCCTCCGCAGACCGATCGCTGGCCGCATCCACTCTTGTGTCTTAGCCACGCTGGACTGTGCAGGGAGGAGATGGGTGTGAGCTGCCGGAGGAGCAGGACACATCACTTTCACTCTGGCTGTCCAAGTGTATGTCCTGTGTGAGCTGTAAAGAGGTGAGATCCTTCATCTTATTCTAACTTATACTTGCCAAGTCCCCACCACTACTTCCATCCTGCCCACTTCTTTTCACCACTACTTCCATCCTGCCCACTTCTTCCCACCACTACTCCCATCCTTCCCACTTCTTCCCACCACTACTCCCATCCTGCCACCCCTTATATTACTTCCTGCTTGCCCCCCTACTCTGCACAGGATTCAGTAACGTTCCCGATGAACGGTAGATAGATATACTGATGCCCTGAAGGACACCACAAGCCCCGCGTCAAAATACTGACAGCTGGATTCCCGAATGCCCTTTTAGAGTGACGCGCCGGCGTCCTGCCGCAGGGGGGGACAGGTTTAGGCATGAGAAGGGGGGTTAAGCTTAAGGAGCAGGGACGGGAAGGTTAGGGTTAGGTACCAGGGATGGAGGGTTTGGTTTAGGTAGCGGGGAAGGGAGGATTAGGGTTAGGCACCACCCAGGAGAGTTAGGTTTAGTCACCCACAAGAGAGGGTTAGGGTAGGGCATGGGAGGGTTAGGGTACTTTACAGGGACCTGTTGGCATCCCATCAGTCAGTAAATCATATTTCTCTAACGTCCTAGTGGATGCTGGGGACTCCGTCAGGACCATGGGGGGATAGCGGGCTCCGCAGGAGACAGGGCACATCTAAAAAGCTTTTTAGGTCACATGGTGTGTACTGGCTCCTCCCCCTATGACCCTCCTCCAAGCCTCAGTTAGGTTTTTGTGCCCGTCCGAGAAGGGTGCAAACTGGATGGCTCTCTTAAGGAGCTATTTAGTAAAGTTTTTTTTTTAGGTTTCTAATCAGTGATTCCTGCTGGCGACAGGATCACTGCAACGAGGGACTTAGGGGAGAGACTGGCAACTCACCTGCGTGCAGGAGGATTGAAGTCTTAGGCTACTGGACACTGAGCTCCAGAGGGAGTCGGAACACAGGTCAGCCTGGGGTTCGTCCCGGAGCCGCGCCGCCGATCCCCCTTACAGACGCTGAAGAAAGACGGCGGAACGAAGGTCCGGAAACAGGCGGCAGAAGACTTCACAGTCTTCAGAGAGGTAGCGCACAGCACTGCAGCTGTGCGCCATTGTTGTCACACGGCTCACTGACACGGTCACGGAGGGTGCAGGGCGCTGCTGGGGGCGCCCTGGGCAGCAATATAAATACCTATTTGGCAAATAAATACATCACATATAGCCATTAAGGCTATATGTATGTATTTTAACCCAGGCCAGTTATTAAAAAACCGGGAGGAAAAGCCCGCCGAAAAGGGGGCGGAGCTTATTCTCCTCAGCACTCAGCGCCATTTTCCTGATCAGCTCCGCTGGTGAGGAAGGCTCCCACTCTCCCCTGCACTGCACTACAGAAACAGGGTTAAAAGAGAAGGGGGGCATAAATTGGCGATATAATGATATATTAAGAGCGCATATATAGAAACAACACCTTCTAGGGTTGTTATATACATTATAGCGCTTTTGGTGTGTGCTGGCAAACTCTCCCTCTGTCTCCCCAAAGGGCTAGTGGGTCCTGTCCTCTATCAGAGCATTCCCTGTGTGTGTGCTGTATGTCGGTACGTGTGTGTCGACATGTATGAGGAAAATGTTGGTGAGGAGGCGGAGCAAATTGCCTGTAATGTTGATGTCACTCTCTAGGGAGTCGACACCGGAAGGGATGGTCTACTTATGGAATTACGTGATAATGTCAACACGCTGCAAGACGGTTGACGACATGAGATGGCCGGCGGACAAATTAGTACCGGTCCAGGCGTCTCAGACACCGTCAGGGGCTTGTAAAAACGCCCATTTACCTCAGTCGGTCGACAGACACAGACATGGACACTGACCCCAGTGTCGACGGTGAAGAAACATACGTAATTTTCCTTTAGGGCCACGAGTTACATGTTAAGGGCAATGAAGGAGCTGTTACATATTTCTGATACTACAAGTACCACAAATAAGGGTATTTTGTAGGGTGTGAATAAACTACTTGTAGTTTTGCCTGAATCAGATAAATTAAATGAAGTGTGTGATGATACGTGGGGTTCCTCCGATAGAAAGTTATGGGCGGTATACCCTTTCCCGCCAGAAGTAAGGGCGAGTTGGGAAACACACCTTAGGGTGGATAAGGCGCTCACACGCTTATAAAAACATGGCGTTACCGTCTCTAGATACGGCCGCCCTCAAGAAGCCAGCTGATAGGAAGCTGAAAAATATCATGACAGTATATACACACATACTGGTGTTATACTACGACCAGCAATCGCCTCAGCCTGGATGTGCAGCGCTGAGGGGGCTTGGTCGGATTTCCTGACTGAAAATTTTGATACCCTTGACAGGGACAAGATTTTATTGACTATAGAGCATTTTAAGGATGCATTTCTATATATGCGTGATGCGCAGAGGGATATTTGCATTCTGGCATCAAGAGTAAATGTGATTTACATATCTGCCAGACGAAGACACGACAGTGGTCAGGTGAGGCAGATTCCAGACGGCATGTGGAAGTATTGCCGTATAAAGGGGCGGTCCATCGGACCTGGTGGCCATGGCAACAGCTGAAAAATCCATTTTTTGTTACCCCGAATCACATATCGGCAAAAAAGGACACAGTCTTTTCAGTCTCAGTCCTTTCGTCCCCATAGGGGCAGGCGGGCAAAGGCCAGTCATATCTGCCCAGGGGCAGAGGAAAGGGAAGAAGACTGCAGCAAGCAGCCCATTCCCAGGAACAGAAGCCCCTCACAGCTTCTGCCAAGTCCGCAGCATAACGCTGGGGCCGTACAAGCGGACTCAGGTGCGGTAGGGGGTCATCTCAAGAGTTTCAGTACGCAGGGGGCTCACTCGCAAGGGAACTCCGGGATCCTACATGTAGTATCCCAGGTGTACATTGGAAATTCGAGACATCTCCCCCTCACACAATTCACAGGCTGTATTCCCAGCAGGTGATAATCAAAGTACCCCTCTTACAACATGGAAGGGGGTAGTATTCCACACTATATTGTGGTACTGAAGCCAACCGGCTCGGTGAGATCTGAAATATTTGAACACTTACATACAAGCGTTCAAATCAAGATGGAGTCACTCAGAGCAGTGATAGCGAACCAGGAAGAAGGGGACGATATGGTGTCACTGGATATCAGGGACGCTTACCTACAGGTCCAAATTTGCCCTTCTCACCAAGGGTACTTCAGGTTCCTGGTACAGAACTGTCACTATCAGTTCAGACGCTGCCGTTTGGGTTGTCCACGGCGCCCCGGGTCTTTACCAAGGTAATGGCCGGAATGATGATTTTTCTTAAAAGGAAACATGGACGCTTTCCTGATAAGGGCAAGGTCCAGAGAACAGTTGGAGGTCGGAGTAGCACTATCTTAAGTAGTTCTACGTCAGCACGAGTGGATTCTAAATATTCCAAAATCGCAGCTTTTTCCGATGACACGTCTACTGTTCATAGGGATGATTCTGGACACAGTCCAGAAAAACGTGTTTCTCCCAGTGGAGAAAGCCAGGGAGTTCTCCGAGCTAATCGGGATCCTCCTAAAACCAGGAAAAGTGTCAGTGCATCATTGCACAAGAGTCCTGGTAAAAATGGTGGCTTATTACGAAGCAATTCCATTCGGCAGATTTCCCGCAAGAACTCTTCGGTGGGATCTGCTGGACAAATGGTCCGGATCGCATCCTCAGATGCATCAGCGGATAACCCTATATCCAAGGACAAGGGTGTCTCTCCTGTGGTGATTACAGAGTGCTCATCTTCTAGAGGGCCGCAGATTTGGCATTCAGGATTGGATGCCGGTGACCACGGAGGCCAGCCTGAGAGGCTGGAGAACAGTCACACAGGGAAAAAATTTCCAGGGAAGTGTGATTAAGTCTGGAGAATTCTCTCTGCATAAATAAGCTTAGAGCAAATTTATAAGGCTCTAAACTTAGCAAGACCTCTGCTTCAAGGTCAGCCGGTATTGATCCAGTGGGATAACATCACGGCAGTCGCCCACGTAAACAGAAAGGGCGGCACAAGAAGCAGGAGGGCAGTGACAAAACTGCAAGGATTTTTCGCTAGGCGGAAAATCATGTGATAGCACTGTCAGCAGTGTTCTTTCCGGGAGTGGACGACTGGGAAGCAGACTTCCTCAGCAGGCATGACCTCCACCCGGGAGAGTGGAAACTTCATAGGGAAGTTTTTCAGCATGATTGTGGACCGTTGGCAAAGACCAAAGGTGGACATGATAGCGTCCCGCCCGAAAAACGGGACAGGTATTCCGCCAGGTCATGAGACCTTCAGGCGATAGCTGTGGATGTTCTGGTAACACCGTGGGTGTACCAGTCAGTGTATGGGTTCCCTCCTCTGTTTCTCATAACCAAGGTATTGAGAATTATAAGACATAGAGGAGTATGAACTATACTAGTGGCTCCGGATGGGCCAAGAGGGACTTGGTACCCGGAGCTTCAAGAGATGCTCACAGAGGACTAAGGGCCTGGGGAGCTAAGAAGGGACTTGCTTCAGCAAGTACCATGTCTTTTCCAAGAATTACCGCGGCTGCGTTTGACGGCATGGCGGTTGAATACCGGATTCTGAAGGGAAAAAGGCATTCCATAAGAGGTCATACCTACCTTGGTCAAAGCCAGGAAGGAGGTGACCGCACAACGTCATCACCACATGTGGTGAAAATATGTTGCGTGGGTAAGGCCAGGAAGGCTCCACGAAGGAAATTCAACTAGGTCGATTCTGCACTTCCTGAAAACAGGAGTGTTTTGAGTCTCAAATTGGGGTTCATTAAGATTTAAATTTCGGCCCTGTAGATTTTCTTCCAGAAAAAATTGACTTCAGTTCCTGAAGTCCAGATTGTAAAGGGTGTATTCCATATACAGTTCTTTTGTGCCTCTAGGGGCACCGTGAGATCTCAACATAGTGTTGGGATTCCTTAAAATCATATTGGTTTGAACCGCTCAAATCTGTGGATTTGAAATATCTCACATGGAAAGTGACCATGCTGTTGACCAATATCTCACATGGAAAGTGACCATGTTGTTAGTCCTGGCCTCGGCCAGGCGATTGTCAAAAAGAATGGGCGGTTTTGTTTTACAAAAGCCCATATTAGAATTTTCCATTTGAACAGGGCAGAACTGGGACTCGTCTCCAGTTTCTTCCTAAAGGGGTGTCAGCGTTGTCACCTGAAACAACCTATTGTGGTGCCTGCGGCTACTGGGGACTTGGAGGACTCCAAGTTACTAGACGTTGTCAGGGCCCTAAAAATATATATATATATATATATATATATATATATATAGTTAGGACGGCTGGAGTCAGAAAGTCTGACTTGCTGTTTATATTGTATGCACCCAACAAGCTGGGTGCTCCTGCTTCTAAGCAGTCTATTGCA
This sequence comes from Pseudophryne corroboree, assembly GCF_028390025.1. Lineage (NCBI taxonomy): Eukaryota > Metazoa > Chordata > Amphibia > Anura > Myobatrachidae > Pseudophryne > Pseudophryne corroboree. The sequence continues at coordinate 58,266,014 of NC_086444.1, read as the reverse complement.
CGCTAGATTTGTAGTACAATTCAGCTTGCACATTCTGTGGCAGGCCTGCCACAGCCGAAATATGTAGATGCCCATTCCACAAGGAAGGTGGCCTCATCCTGGGCGGCTGCCCGAGGAGTCTCGGCATTATAACTTTGCCGAGCAGCTACGTGGTCAGGGGAGAACACGTTTGTAAAATTTTACAAATTTGATACTCTGGCTAAAGAGGACCTGGAGTTCTCTCATTCGGTGCTGCAGAGTCATCCGCACTCTCCCGCCCGTTTGGGAGCTTTGGTATAATCCCCATGGTCCTGACGGAGTCCCCAGCATCCACTAGGATGTTAGAGAAAATAAGAATTTACTTACCGATAATTCTATTTCTCGTAGTCCGTAGTGGATGCTGGGCGCCCATCCCAAGTGCGGATTGTCTGCAATGCTTGTACATAGTTATTGTTACAAAAATCGGGTTATTACTATTGTTGTGAGCCATTTTTTCAGAGGCTACTTCGTTTTGTTATCATACTGTTAACTGGGTTCAGATCACAAGTTGTACGGTGTGATTGGTGTGGCTGGTATGAGTCTTACCCGGGATTCAAGATCCTTCCTTATTGTGTACGCTCGTCCGGGCACAGTACCTAACTGAGGCTTGGAGGAGGGTCATAGGGGGAGGAGCCAGTACACACCATGTGACCTAAAAAGCTTTTTAGATGTGCCCTGTCTCCTGCGGAGCCCGCTATTCCCCCATGGTCCTGACGGAGTCCCCAGCATCCACTACGGACTACGAGAAATAGAATTATCGGTAAGTAAATTCTTATTTAAACCCCCCTGCACTACTATTACTCACTGCCTGCCCCCCTACTCTACACTACTATTATTCCCACCCTGTCCCTCTGCTCCCCACTACTATTCTCAGCCTGCCCCCTGCTCTCCACCATGACTGCTCCCATCCTACCCCCTTCTCTCTCTACCATCTCCCCATATGTCTCATTTCTCCCATCGCCCCATATTCCTCCTCTCTCTTTCCTATTCATTTTTAAAAATGTACAATATATTAGCCTCCTGCTCTTTACATGTTTGATGAGCAGGCAGGCTGCGGGCATTTACAGCAGAATTGGACTGAGATGTGGATTAGCAGATGGGGATCAGGCGGTTGATGGCAGCGATTTTGTAGGCCATTGGTGGAGGCGGCTGCAGTACAGGGCATTGGCTCAGCGGTGGTAGGAGTCATTGGCGGGACTCGGAGGACATTATGACTGCAGTGCCTCACCAGCCACAGACCTCACCGCATGCCACTGGCCTGTGGCATAGCAGTTAGGAGCCTACTGGCTGGTACTTTATCTCCAGCGACTTTATCTCCATCCAAGGCTTAGTAAATATACCCCTAATTTTGTTAAAATCTGCTGTATGTCATAAGCAAAGGTAGGTGGGTATATGGGAGGATGCCCCAAATACTACTGCTTCAAGACCACCTGGACAGATGAGACATTTGTCCCCCTCAGAATCGCTGCAAAGGGGAACAATGTCCCCCCTCTACAACAGATCTAGGACCCTCCAGCAAGCCCAGGTCAAAGTACACAGTACCTACCCCCCCCCCCACACACACACACACACGCACACACACACACACACACACACACACACACACACACACACACACACACACACCCACACCCTCCCTTGGCATCACTGATAATAGCAACAGCTGCAAGCTGCAGGAAAATTATATAAGTAGCTATTCTGGAGTTACCATAGGTGGCGCTGTATCTTAACTTGTCATTGTTGTTGCCTCTCTTTATTGTAATAGTGTGCTTTCTTCCACAACCATATCTGCTAATACTCTGTTATGTTATACGATTTATATACTGATCACAGTAAAGTTTACCCCACAGTCTTTCTTATGAGTTTGATGCTTGAACAAAGATGCATATCCTGTAACAATTAAAAGTCCAATGAATCCTACATTACTATCAACAGGACAGTAATTCTGCAGTTTGAATTTATAATTAAAGAATGTTGTTCTCGCATTAATGGAAAAGCAAAGAGTATGACTGTATTGTTGGTCTATCTACCTCTCCTTACCATATAACTAATACTTTTTTGTCAGATTTCTCTTAATTAAATTTATGTGACATTAATGCAGCAATGCACGTCATTCTAGTCCATTCATGCATACAGATTAGACTACATTCCACAATCAACTAATTTGAAACTCCCTTCTTTATTTCAAGCAGAGATTGTGAAAAAGCCACAGAGCAAGTTTTTCTGCTAATTACATATTCCCATTGTGCTGGGACAACACGAGTGACGCTGAGATTTTACTGTACAATTGGATCACCAGCGGCCAATCAGAGGGCTTAGATAACCTTAAACAAACAGAACTGCAAATAAAATTAAACATTATGTGATATAACAATTCCATGTATTTTAATACAGAAATAATGGATTTGATTTGTCCATTAAACCTGCCTGTGTTTTCCTTTGGAACATCAGCTACAGTACTATAAAATATAACAGAAGCAAATTCCCAGTAGTCTACAAACAGTGCTACTGGGGCACCTGTCAATGCTGGGAAATCACCTGTTCAGAGAGATGAAAATATGTACGGTACAAGACAGGACTGCAAATAACCACAATCCAATAATGATCTTCTTGAAACCTAGAGGATATTTTTGGGCATGTTGGAAAATGCAGCCCGAAGATGACAGCTGATCATTGAACATCTCTTCTTCTAGCCAGACATATTCCCGAGACACGTGATGCTTGGTGTGACTTATTTTGAACCTGGGTCCGACACGGGTCAGACCCTTTCACACTACACTTTCAACCCGGGTTATTGCAGGGTTGGCTCCTTTTAACTCAACCCGGGTCAGCAATTAAAACAACATGGATGTCATTTTAAAAGGACTCTTTTTGGCACAGAAAGATGAGGTGACAGAAGGGGACAAAAGGAGAAGGTGGGGACAGCTCCCAGCATCATGACTGACAGAGCTATGTTTTTATATTCGCATCTTTAACTGTTCCAGTTACATATCTCCCAACTGTCCCGATTTTCGAGGGACTGTCCCACTGTCCCACCCACGGCCCGCAGTGTTCCACGGTGGGGGCGGGGGGCAGTTGCGAGACTCCTGTCACTGCTGCACTGCTTAGCAGAACAGCGGTGAAAAGATGCTGTGCGCACACGCACAGCATCTATTCACAGGTGACAGAGGGAGAGGGGGCGTGCCAGCAGCTCAGAGATTGTGGGGGCCATGCCCCCTCAGTGACGGTACAAGGGAGGAGTGACTCGCAATCGTGCCTCTTCCACAGTCCACGCCCCTTTCATATAGGCTACGCCCCCTTTTCAGGCGCGCCCCAAGGTCCCCCTTTGTACTTTTAATAAGTTGGGAGGTATGCAGTAAGCTGCCTAGCAATCTCTGCCTCACCCCTAATTCTTACTAGCTCTTATTCTTAATGCTCTCTGTTCTCTCCTGTGTAGCAGGGCTCAGGCTGCTGACATCATCAAGGCACACAAAGAACAGCCAATCAGCACGTTTACATGAATGCAGGGTAGAATAACCCGGATTGGACACTTTGGAGTGCACATTGACCCGGGTCCAACTAGAGATGAGCGCCTGAAATTTTTCGGGTTTTGTGTTTTGGTTTTGGGTTCGGTTCCGCGGCCGTGTTTTGGGTTCGACCGCGTTTTGGCAAAACCTCACCGAATTTTTTTTGTCGGATTCGGGTGTGTTTTGGATTCGGGTGTTTTTTTAAAAAAACACTAAAAAACAGCTTAAATCATAGAATTTGGGGGTCATTTTGATCCCATATTATTATTAACCTCAAAAACCATAATTTCCACTCATTTTCAGTCTATTCTGAATACCTCACACCTCACAATATTATTTTTAGTCCTAAAATTTGCACCAAGGTCGCTGGATGACTAAGCTAAGCGACACTAGTGGCCGACACAAACACCTGGCCCATCTAGGAGTGGCACTGCAGTGTCACGCAGGATGTCCCTTCCAAAAAACCCTCCCCAATCAGCACATGACGCAAAGAAAAAAAGAGGCGCAATGAGGTAGCTGACTGTGTGAGTAAGATAAGCGACCCTAGTGGCCGACACAAACACCGGGCCCATTTAGGAGTGGCACTGCAGTGTCACGCAGGATGTCCCTTCCAAAAAACCCTCCCCAATCAGCACATGACGCAAAGAAAAAAAGAGGCGCAATGAGGTAGCTGACTGTGTGAGTAAGATTAGCGACCCTAGTGGCCGACACAAACACCGGGCCCATTTAGGAGTGGCACTGCAGTGTCACGCAGGATGTCCCTTCCAAAAAACCCTCCCCAATCAGCACATGACGCAAAGAAAAAAAGAGGCGCAATGAGGTAGCTGACTGTGTAAGATTAGCGACCCTAGTGGCCGACACAAACACCGGGCCCATTTAGGAGTGGCACTGCAGTGTCACGCAGGATGTCCCTTCCAAAAAACCCTCCCCAATCAGCACATGACGCAAAGAAAAAAAGAGGCGCAATGAGGTAGCTGACTGTGTGAGTAAGATTAGCGACCCTAGTGGCCGACACAAACACCGGGCCCATTTAGGAGTGGCACTGCAGTGTCACGCAGGATGTCCCTTCCAAAAAACCCTCCCCAATCAGCACATGACGCAAAGAAAAAAAGAGGCGCAATGAGGTAGCTGACTGTGTGAGTAAGATTAGCGACCCTAGTGGCCGACACAAACACCGGGCCCATTTAGGAGTGGCACTGCAGTGTCACGCAGGATGTCCCTTCCAAAAAACCCTCCCCAATCAGCACATGACGCAAAGAAAAAAAGAGGCGCAATGAGGTAGCTGACTGTGTGAGTAAGATTAGCGACCCTAGTGGCCGACACAAACACCGGGCCCATTTAGGAGTGGCACTGCAGTGTCACGCAGGATGTCCCTTCCAAAAAACCCTCCCCAAACAGCACATGACGCAAAGAAAAATAAAAGAAAAAAGAGGTGCAAGATGGAATTGTCCTTGGGCCCTCCCACCCACCCTTATGTTGTATAAACAAAACAGGACATGCACACTTTAACCAACCCATCATTTCAGTGACAGGGTCTGCCACACGACTGTGACTGATATGACGGGTTGGTTTGGACCCCCCCCAAAAAAGAAGCAATTAATCTCTCCTTGCACAAACTGGCTCTACAGAGGCAAGATGTCCACCTCATCATCACCCTCCGATATATCACCGTGTGCATCCCCCTCCTCACAGATTATCAATTCGTCCCCACTGGAATCCACCATCTCAGCTCCCTGTGTACTTTGTGGAGACAATTGCTGCTGGTCAATGTCTCCGCGGAGGAATTGATTATAATTCATTTTAATGAACATCATCTTCTCCACATTTTCTGGATGTAACCTCGTACGCCGATTGCTGACAAGGTGAGCGGCGGCACTAAACAATCTTTCGGAGTACACACTTGTGGGAGGGCAACTTAGGTAGAATAAAGCCAGTTTGTGCAAGGGCCTCCAAATTGCCTCTTTTTCCTGCCAGTATAAGTACGGACTGTGTGACGTGCCTACTTGGATGCGGTCACTCATATAATCCTCCACCATTCTTTCAATGGTGAGAGAATCATATGCAGTGACAGTAGACGACATGTCCGTAATCGTTGTCAGGTCCTTCAGTCCGGACCAGATGTCAGCATCAGCAGTCGCTCCAGACTGCCCTGCATCACCGCCAGCGGGTGGGCTCGGAATTCTGAGCCTTTTCCTCGCACCCCCAGAATGTGAAGGAGGAGATGTTGACAGGTCGCGTTCCGCTTGACTTGACAATTTTCTCACCAGCAGGTCTTTCAACCCCAGCAGACTTGTGTCTGCCGGAAAGAGAGATCCAAGGTAGGCTTTAAATCTAGGATCGAGCACGGTGGCCAAAATGTAGTGCTCTGATTTCAACAGATTGACCACCCGTGAATCCTTGTTAAGCGAATTAAGGGCTCCATCCACAAGTCCCACATGCCTAGCGGAATCGCTCCGTGTTAGCTCCTCCTTCAATGTCTCCAGCTTCTTCTGCAAAAGCCTGATGAGGGGAATGACCTGACTCAGGCTGGCAGTGTCTGAACTGACTTCACGTGTGGCAAGTTCAAAGGGCATCAGAACCTTGCACAACGTTGAAATCATTCTCCACTGCGCTTGAGACAGGTGCATTCCACCTCCTATATCGTGCTCAATTGTATAGGCTTGAATGGCCTTTTGCTGCTCCTCCAACCTCTGAAGCATATAGAGGGTTGAATTCCACCTCGTTACCACTTCTTGCTTCAGATGATGGCAGGGCAGGTTCAGTAGTTTTTGGTGGTGCTCCAGTCTTCTGTACGTGGTGCCTGTACGCCGAAAGTGTCCCGCAATTTTTCTGGCCACCGACAGCATCTCTTGCACGCCCCTGTCGTTTTTTAAATAATTCTGCACCACCAAATTCAAGGTATGTGCAAAACATGGGACGTGCTGGAATTTGCCCATATTTAATGCACACACAATATTGCTGGCGTTGTCCGATGCCACAAATCCACAGGAGAGTCCAATTGGGGTAAACCATTCCGCGATGATCTTCCTCAGTTGCCGTAAGAGGTTTTCAGCTGTGTGCGTATTCTGGAAAGCGGTGATACAAAGCGTAGCCTGCCTAGGAAAGAGTTGGCGTTTGCGAGATGCTGCTACTGGTGCCGCCGCTGCTGTTCTTGCGGCGGGAGTCCATACATCTACCCAGTGGGCTGTCACAGTCATATAGTCCTGACCCTGCCCTGCTCCACTTGTCCACATGTCCGTGGTTAAGTGGACATTGGGTACAACTGCATTTTTTAGGACACTGGTGAGTCTTTTTCTGACGTCCGTGTACATTCTCGGTATCGCCTGCCTAGAGAAGTGGAACCTAGATGGTATTTGGTAACGGGGGCACACTGCCTCAATAAATTGTCTAGTTCCCTGTGAACTAACGGCGGATACCGGACGCACGTCTAACACCAACATAGTTGTCAAGGCCTCAGTTATCCGCTTTGCAGCAGGATGACTGCTGTGATATTTCATCTTCCTCGCAAAGGACTGTTGAACAGTCAATTGCTTACTGGAAGTAGTACAAGTGGGCTTACGACTTCCCCTCTGGGATGACCATCGACTCCCAGCAGCAACAACAGCAGCGCCAGCAGCAGTAGGCGTTACACGCAAGGATGCATCGGGGGAATCCCAGGCAGGAGAGGACTCGTCAGAATTGCCAGTGACATGGCCTGCAGGACTATTGGCATTCCTGGGGAAGGAGGAAATTGACACTGAGGGAGTTGGTGGGGTGGTTTGCGTGAGCTTGGTTACAAGAGGAAGGGATTTACTGGTCAGTGGACTGCTTCCGCTGTCACCCAAAGTTTTTGAACTTGTCACTGACTTATTATGAATGCGCTGCAGGTGACGTATAAGGGAGGATGTTCCGAGGTGGTTAACGTCCTTACCCCTACTTATTACAGCTTGACAAAGGGAACACACGGCTTGACACCTGTTGTCCGCATTTCTGTTGAAATAGTTCCACACCGAAGAGCTGATTTTTTTGGTATTTTCACCAGGCATGTCAACGGCCATATTCCTCCCACGGACAACAGGTGTCTCCCCGGGTGCCTGACTTAAACAAACCACCTCACCATCAGAATCCTCCTGGTCAATTTCCTCCCCAGCGCCAGCAACACCCATATCCTCCTCATCCTGGTGTACTTCAACACTGACATCTTCAATCTGACTATCAGGAACTGGACTGCGGGTGCTCCTTCCAGCACTTGCAGGGGGCGTGCAAATGGTGGAAGGCGCATGCTCTTCACGTCCAGTGTTGGGAAGGTCAGGCATCGCAACCGACACAATTGGACTCTCCTTGTGGATTTGGGATTTCGAAGAACGCACAGTTCTTTGCGGTGCTACTGCTTTTGCCAGCTTGAGTCTTTTCATTTTTCTAGCGAGAGGCTGAGTGCCTCCATCCTCATGTGAAGCTGAACCACTAGCCATGAACATAGGCCAGGGCCTCAGCCGTTCCTTGCCACTCCGTGTGGTAAATGGCATATTGGCAAGTTTACGCTTCTCCTCCGACAATTTTATTTTAGGTTTTGGAGTCCTTTTTTTACTGATATTTGGTGTTTTGGATTTGACATGCTCTGTACTATGACATTGGGCATCGGCCTTGGCAGACGACGTTGCTGGCATTTCATCGTCTCGGCCATGACTAGTGGCAGCAGCTTCAGCACGAGGTGGAAGTGGATCTTGATCTTTCCCTAATTTTGGAACCTCAACATTTTTGTTCTCCATATTTTAATAGGCACAACTAAAAGGCACCTCAGGTAAACAATGGAGATGGATGGATACTAGTATACAATTATGGACGGACTGCCGAGTGCCGACACAGAGGTAGCTACAGCCGTGAACTACCGTACTGTGTCTGCTGCTAATATAGACTGGTTGATAAAGAGATGTCGTAGTATGTATGCATGAAGAAGAAAGAAAAAAAAAACACGGTTAGGTGGTATACAATTATGGACGGACTGCCGAGTGCCGACACAGAGGTAGCCACAGCCGTGAACTACCGTACTGTACTGTGTCTGCTGCTAATATAGACTGGTTGATAAAGAGATGTCGTAGTATGTATGTATGAAGAAGAAAGAAAAAAAAACCACGGGTAGGTGGTATACAATTATGGACGGACTGCCGAGTGCCGACACAGAGGTAGCCACAGCCGTGAACTACCGTACTGTACTGTGTCTGCTGCTAATATAGACTGGTTGATAAAGAGATGTAGTAGTATGTATGTATGAAGAAGAAAGAAAAAAAACCACGGGTAGGTGGTATACAATTATGGACGGACTGCTGAGTGCCGACACAGAGGTAGCCACAGCCGTGAACTACCGTACTGTACTGTGTCTGCTGCTAATATAGACTGGTTGATAAAGAGATGTCGTAGTATGTATGTATGAAGAAGAAAGAAAAAAAAACCACGGTTAGGTGGTATACAATTATGGACGGACTGCCGAGTGTCGACACAGAGGTAGCCACAGCCGTGAACTACCGTACTGTACTGTGTCTGCTGCTAATATAGACTGGTTGATAAAGAGATGTCGTAGTATGTATGTATAAAGAAGAAAGAAAAAAAAACCACGGTTAGGTGGTATACAATTATGGACGGACTGCCGAGTGCCGACACAGAGGTAACCACAGCCGTGAACTACCGTACTGTACTGTGTCTGCTGCTAATATAGACTGGTTGATAAAGAGATGTCGTAGTATGTATGTATGAAGAAGAAAGAAAAAAAAACCACGGTTAGGTGGTATACAATTATGGACGGACTGCCGAGTGCCGACACAGAGGTAGCCACAGCCGTGAACTACCGTACTGTACTGTGTCTGCTGCTAATATAGACTGGTTGATAAAGAGATGTCGTAGTATGTATGTATAAAGAAGAAAGAAAAAAAAACCACGGTTAGGTGGTATACAATTATGGACGGACTGCCGAGTGCCGACACAGAGGTAACCACAGCCGTGAACTACCGTACTGTACTGTGTCTGCTGCTAATATAGACTGGTTGATAAAGAGATGTCGTAGTATGTATGTATGAAGAAGAAAGAAAAAAAAACCACGGTTAGGTGGTATACAATTATGGACGGACTGCCGAGTGCCGACACAGAGGTAGCCACAGCCGTGAACTACCGTACTGTACTGTGTCTGCTGCTAATATAGACTGGTTGATAAAGAGATGTCGTAGTATGTATGTATAAAGAAGAAAGAAAAAAAAACCACGGTTAGGTGGAATACAATTATGGACGGACTGCCGAGTGCCGACACAGAGGTAGCCACAGCCGTGAACTACCGTACTGTACTGTGTCTGCTGCTAATATAGACTGGTTGATAAAGAGATGTCGTAGTATGTATGTATGAAGAAGAAAGGAAAAAAAACCACGGTTAGGTGGTATACAATTATGGACGGACTGCCGAGTGCCGACACAGAGGTAGCCACAGCCGTGAACTACCGTACTGTACTGTGTCTGCTGCTAATATAGACTGGTTGATAAAGAGATGTCGTAGTATGTATGTATAAAGAAGAAAGAAAAAAAAACCACGGTTAGGTGGAATACAATTATGGACGGACTGCCGAGTGCCGACACAGAGGTAGCCACAGCCGTGAACTACCGTACTGTACTGTGTCTGCTGCTAATATAGACTGGTTGATAAAGAGATGTAGTAGTATGTATGTATAAAGAAGAAAGAAAAAAAAACCACGGGTAGGTGGTATACAATTATGGATGGACTGCCGAGTGCCGACACAGAGGTAGCTACAGCCGTGAACTACCGTACTGTGTCTGCTGCGACTGGATGATAAATAATGATATAAAAAATATATATATATCACTACTGCAGCCGGACAGGTATATATATTATATAATGACGGACCTGCTGGACACTGTCTGTCAGCAGAATGAGTTTTTTATAGAATAAAAAAAAAAACACCACACAAGTGAAGTCACACGACGAGTGTTTAACTTTTTCAGGCAATCACAATATAGTATACTACTAACTATACTGGTGGTCAGTGTGGTCAGGTCACTGGTCAGTCACACTGGCAGTGGCACTCCTGCAGCAAAAGTGTGCACTGTTTAATTTTAATATAATATGTACTCCTGGCTCCTGCTATAACCTATAACTGGCACTGCAGTGCTCCCCAGTCTCCCCCACAATTATAAGCTGTGTGAGCTGAGCACAGTCAGATATATAATATATACATAGATGATGCAGCACACTGGGCTGAGCAGTGCACACAGATATGGTATGTGACTGTCTTGTACTCCTGGCTCCTGCTATAACCTATAACTGGCACTGCAGTGCTCCCCAGTCTCCCCCACAATTATAAGCTGTGTGAGCTGAGCACAGTCAGATATATAATATATACATAGATGATGCAGGCATGCAGCACACTGGGCTGAGCAGTGCACACAGATATGGTATGTGACTGAGTCACTGTGTGTACCGTTTTTTTCAGGCAGAGAACGGATATATTAAATAAAACAACTGCACTGCTGGTGGTCACTGTGGTCAGTCACTAAACTCTGCACTCTCTTCTACAGTATCAGCCTCAGGTCAATCTCTCTCTCTCTCTCCTAATCTAAATGGAGAGGACGCCAGCCACGTCCTCTCCCTATCAATCTCAATGCACGTGTGAAAATGGCGGCGACGCGCGGCTCCTTATATAGAATCCGAGTCTCGCGAGAATCCGACAGCGTCATGATGACGTTCGGGCGCGCTCGGGTTAACCGAGCAAGGCGGGAAGATCCGAGTCGCTCGGACCCGTGAAAAAAAACATGAAGTTCGTGCGGGTTCGGATTCAGAGAAACCGAACCCGCTCATCTCTAGGTCCAACCCGTGTATAACACTGCTTTTATACCGGGTTGAAATGCAGGGTTACTCCACCCGGGATATTCAAAAGTGGCGCTTTTAGACTGCACCTCGAACCAGGTAGAGCCGGCTCGACCCAGCAATATCCCGGGATATATTTGCGGTGTGAAAGGGGTGTAAGACACTCCGCCAAGGGTAGCGATTTAGGGCTTTTTCTTGAATTTTGCATCATATTCACATATACAGAAAGCCGCATACAAGGTCACTTACAGCGTACCAGCCACAATAGATTAGTACTTTTGATTCACATTAATTGCTATAAAGTCACAGATTTAGGGCTTAATTCAGACCTGATAGCAGCAGCAAATTTGTTAGCTAATGGGCAAAACCATAGGCCTAATTCAGACCTGATCGCTAGCAAGCGATTGTTGCACTGCTGTGATCAGATAGTCGCTGCCTACAGGGGGAGGCAGTGGCGTAACTACTGCCCCCGCAGTCCTCGCGGTGGCTTGGGGGCGAGGGGCTGCGGGGGCGCCACTGACTTTGCACAGATTGACATGCGGACGAGCGTCCGCATGTCAATCTGCGGTCTCCTTCCCTCCGCTGCTGTAAGGAGGGACACGGAGCGCACATCGCGCGCCTCTCCTGTGTCCCTCCCTGGCTCTCCCCCGGCCGGTCTAATAAAGGAAGTGCCGTTCGTGAGCTCTGATTGGCTCACGAACCGGCACTTCCTTTATTAGACTGGCAGGAGAGCCAGGAGGGACACAGGAGAGGCGCGCTATGCGCTCCGTGTCCCTCCAACACAAAGGAGCGGGGGGGTGGGGGGAGCAGGCACTGTGGGGGAATATCTGGCACTGGGGGCATATACCTGGCACTGTGGGGGAATATCTGGCACTGGGGGCATATACCTGGCACTGTGGGGGAATATCTGGCACTGGGGGCATATACCTGGCACTGTGGGGGAATATCTGGCACTGGGGGCTTATACCTGGCACTGTGGGGGAATATCTGGCACTGGGGGCATATACCTGGCACTGTGGGGGAATATCTGGCACTGGGGGCATATACCTGGCACTGTGGGCATATACCTGGCACTGTGGGGGATGATCTGGCACTGGGGGCATATACCTGGCACTGTGGGGGAATATCTGGCACTGGGGGCATATACCTGGCACTGTAGGGGAATATCTGGCACTGGGGGCATATACCTGGCACTGTGGGGGAATATCTGGCACTGGGGGCATATACCTGGCACTGTGGGGGAATATCTGGCACTGGGGGGAGCAGGCACTGAGGGGGCATATGTGGCACTGTGGGGGAATATTTGGCACTGGGGGGAGCAGGCACTGAGGGGGCATATGTGGCACTGGGGGGGGGGTATATGTGGCACTGGGGGCATGTACCTGGCACTGTGGGGGAATATCTGGCACTGGGGGCATATACCTGGCACTGTGGGGGAATATCTTGCACTGGGGGCATATGTGGCACTGGGAGCATGGCCCTAGCAACAAGCACTACCCCCTAGCAACGAGCATGACACCCAGTGCATGAAACCCCTGGCAACAAGCATGACACCCAGTGCATGAAACCCCTGGCAACGAGCATGACACCCAGTGCATGAAACCCCTGGCAACGAGCATGACACCCAGTGCATTAAACCCCTGGCAACGAGCATGACACCCTGAGCATGAAAACCCCTGGCAACGAGCATGACACCCTGAGCATGAAAACCCCTGGCAACGAGCATGGAACCAAGAGCAAGAAACCCCTGGCAACGAGCAGGTAATTTAAAAGTAATTAGAAGCCTTACTGTAGAACTTAATGTGTAGTGGGCATTACGGTGTGTGGCATAATGTATCACGGACATTGCGGTGTGTGTCATAATGTGTCAGGCATTACGGTGTGTTGTATACTATATCACGGGCATTGTGGTATGTGGTATAATGTCTCAGGATCATTGTGGTGTGTGTCATACTGTGTCACAGACATTGTATGTGCTATAATGTATCAGGGGCATTGCAGTGTGTAGCATAATGTATAACGGGCATTGCGATTCCTGTCATAATGTGTCACAGGCATTACGGTGTGTGGCATAATGTGTCGGGGGCATTACAGTGTGTGCATATTGTGTCATGTGCATTATTGTGTGTGTCATAACGGCTAAGGCCATTGCAGTATGTGGCATAATGTATACTGGGCATTACTATAAGGAGGAAAAATGACAAATAATGTAAGGGGCATGAATCAGGATTATTTTTCTTTCCTGTGGTGGCTAACGTCTGGGCGTGCAGGTGCAAAACTGGGGTATAAGGTAGTCTTTTCCTGCAATGCCACGCCCCTTTACGCAAAGCCACGCCCATTTCAACGAAGCCACACACCCTTTTTGGCGGCGCGCCTTAGGCGCGCGCATATTTGTCCCTTTACTAGTGCCAATTATGGGGGGGGGGGGGGGGCGCAGAAGGATTTTTTGGCTTGGGGGAGGAAAATTTCTAGTTACGCCACTGGGGGGAGGGTATTTTACCTGTGCAAGTGTGTGAACGCCTGTGTAGCAGAGCTGTACAAACAGATCTTGTGCAGTCTCTGAGTAGCCCAGGACTAACTCAGCCGCTGCGATCACATCAGCCTGTCCGGGACCGGATTTGACGTCAGGAATCCTCCCTGCAAACGCATGGACACACCTGCGTTTTTCCAACCGCTCCCAGAAAACGGTCAGTTGACACCCACAAACGCCTTCTTCCTGTCAGTCTCCTTGCGATCACCCGTTCGAATGGATCCATCGCACAAAACCATCGCTGAGCGGCGATCCGCTTTATACCCGTGCGATGCGCCTGTGCATTGTGGTGCATACGCATGCGCAGTTTGGACCTGATCGCAGGCTGTGAGAATACGCAACCTAGCGATCAGCTCTGAATTACCCCCCATGTGCACTGCAGGGGGGGGGGGGGGACACACAGATATAACATGTGCAGAGAGAGTTAGATTTGGGTGGGGTGTGTTCAAAGTGAAATCTAAATTGCAGTGTAAAAATAAAGCAGCCAGTATTTACCCTGCACAGAAACAAAATAACCTAATCTAACTCTCTCTGCACATGTTATATCTGCCCCACCTGCAGCGCACATGGGCCCTCATTCAGAGTTGATCGCTCGCTACAGATTTCCTCAGTTTTCTGAGGAAACTGTCATAAGGTATAGGACGGAGAAACATGTTAAGGGATCCTCACCTGACTTCTATACCAGTTTGACCTTGGAAACGCTGCCCACCACCGGACAACGCTCTCCCTCGTTGCTGCACTGTGTCGCTGCCCGACTGACATCTCACACGGAACACCGCTCTTCTTGTTGCTACGGACTCTGTATTGCACTTGGAAAAGTTAGTCAATACCCGGACACTTGCTATGTGAATACCGGAGTACAAGTTCTTTCACCTGTGTGTGCAACTATTGCTGCTATGAACTGAGGGGGTCATTCCGAGTTGTTCGCTCGCAAGGCGATTTTAGCAGAGTTACACACGCTAAGCCTCCGCCTACTGGGAGTGAATCTTAGCTTCTTAAAATTGCGAACGATGTATTCGCAATATTGCGATTACAAACTACTTAGCAGTTTCAGAGTAGCTTCAGACTTACTCGGCATCTGCGATCAGTTCAGTGCTTGTCGTTCCTGGTTTGACATCACAAACACACCCAGCGTTCGCCCAGACACTCCCCCGTTTCTCCAGCCACTCCCGCGTTTTTTCCGGAAACGGTAGCGTTTTTATCCACACGCCGTTTTTCCGCCCAGTAACACCCATTTCCTGTCAATCACATTACGATCGCCGGAGCGAAGAAAAAGCCGTGAGTAAAAAAACTATCTTCATAGCAAAAATACTTGGCGCAGTCGCAGTGCGAACATTGCGCATGCGTACTAAGCAGAAAAACGCTGCGATGCAAAGAAAAATACCGAGCGAACGACTCGGAATGACCCCCTGAGTCTAGAGGAGTTTGGATACTATTTATCTTTTAACTAGAGACTGTCTGGGCCGACTAGTGAAAATAAGTACAAGGCTTACTAAGAGGTGGAGCACGGCGCTGTCCTACAAAAATATTGGTGGACTAAGTACAATTTGGCAGCTATACAAATAATTCGTTATAAGAGATATTGCTATTAATTGATGTAATTTGCCGGCTATACTGGTACTATATTAAGGGTGCTTTTATAAGGAATGTTCTATGTTTTAATTTTTTAATATTGTGTATATATAATAAATTTTCCAATCGCTAAGCGCTCTCTTTCACTTTATATTCTATTTTTGTTGTAAACCTCTTTCAGATTACTATACTGGGAGCTACATACGATTAGTTATAGGTGGTCAGCACAATTATACATTTTTACAAGAATTTCTAGTGTTTTCTGTTTATTTTAAATACATAGTGTTCTTTTTTGCGCCTGAATTATTATTGGGGCCCACGGCTGTGTGGGTGCGAACACCGCAGATCGGCTGCTGTTTGCACGCACCCAGCATTGTGTCCTTTGAATTCTTACGGGTTTAGGATAAGGCTGCAGAAAAAGAGGGTTAGTCATTAGTGCGGGGGTTAGGCTGCGGACAGGAGGGTTAGACTGTGGGAGGGTAGGGTTAGGGTTTGACTGCGGGAAAGGAGTGTTAGGCACTAGTGGCAGGGTTAGAGCTAGGCTGCAGGGGGGTTTAGGGTTAGGCTGTGGAAAAAGAGGGTTAGTCACTTGCAGGAGGGTTAGGCTGTGGGAGGGAATGGTTAGGCAGTGTGAGTGGAGGGTTAGGGATAGGCACTAGAAGGAGGGTTAGAGTTAGGCTGTGGGATGGCTAGGGCTAAGCTGTGTGGGGATGTAAGGTTATGTTGCGTGAGGGGAGGGTTGGTCACAAGGGGAGGGATAGGTTTATGCTGCGGGTGGAGGATAGGCTGCCGGAGGGCAGGGTTAATATTAGGCACTAGGGGGAGGGTTAGAGTTGATCTGTGGGATGGCTAGGGCTAAGCTGTGTGGGTGGGTAGGGTTATGTTGTGGAAGGGGAGAGTTAGGTACTAGGGGGAGGGATAGGGTTAGGCTGCCTGGAGGGCTTTAGGCTGCAGGAGGGGAGGGGAATGTTAGGCTGTGGGAGGGGAGGGTTAGGGTTAGGCTGTAGGAGGGGAAGTTTAGGGGTAGGCTGCCATGAGGGAGGGTTAAGCTGAGGTAGGGCAGAGTTAGGGTTAGGCTGCGTGGGGGGAGTAGGGTTATGTTGCTGGAGGGGAGGGTTAGGCACTAGGGGGAGGGATAGGGTTAGGCTGTGGGGGGGGTTAGTTTGTGGAAGGGGAGGGTTAGGCACTAGGGGAAGAGTTAGAGTTAGGGTGTAGGGTGGCTAGGCTGTGTGGGGTGTAGGGTTATGTTGCTGGGGGGGAGGGTTAAGCACTAGGGGGAGGGATAGGGTTATGTTGCAGGGGGGTTGGGCTGCAGGAGGGGAGGGTTTGTGTTAGGTACTGGGGGAGGGTCAGAGTTAGGCTGTGGGGTGGGAAGGGTTAGGCTGCTGGAGGGTGGGTTAAGGTGTTAGTGGTAGTATTAGGGTTAAAAAAAACAGGATCCATTGGCATCCTGACTGTTGGTATACTGAGTCTCTGGATGTCAATACCAACCCATTTGATGTATTAAACCATCTAAAGAGAACAAGTGGAGAAGTTGATAATATGAACCAATCATCCTCTAGTAATCACTTATCAAGTACAGTCTATAAAATGATAGATGGTAGCAGGCCCGGCGCTACCCGCTCAGCGAAGGGATGCAGTGCAGGGAGGCGCTGGGACGGAGAGGCGCTCCCCCTGCCCTGCTCTGCATCCCTTCCCTGCTGCGCCGTCCTGTCTTCCCTGCTGCTGCTGGCTGCTGTGTCCAGGAGCGGATTTACTGTCAGGAAACATAGGCAGCCACTTAGGATCGCCGAGTGGGCCCAGCCAGCTGCCGAAGCAGAGTTCAGCGCCAGTGACACCTGCCGCTGTCATCTATGTGATCACAGCCGCGACCCTCATCTACTCTCATTGGTGTGATCACAACCGCAGCGCCTACTCTCATTGGTGTGATGACGGCCGCGGGCAGCAGACGCTGGTATAATATGGGGGCTCGGGGGGCGGAGTTTGTGTGTGCCGGGAATACCCGCTGTGGCCTCTCTCTCGTACCTTAGATTGCTACTGTACCTGACGCTGCCGGGAGCATGTGGGAGCGGGTTTGTGTGCATCCTACCTACCTCTCTCTAAGTGGGCTCCAGTCTCTTTTCTCTCTGTCCCTGCTATCGGATCACGTTCTCTGCACCCTTTTTCCATTGCTTAGGTCATTTACACCAGAAGAGAGGCAGTTCCTCACCTGTGCCTCTGTCTCCCTCCCCATCTGTTCATCTACCCATTTCCATCATCTGTGCCTCTGACTCCCTCCATTATCTGCACGTCTGTCTCCCTCCCAGTCTGTGCCTGTGTCCCCACCCCATTATCTGTGCCTCTTCCCCTTTTCATTATCTGTGCCTCTTCCCCTTTTCATTATCTGTGCCTCTTCCCCTTTTTATTATTGGTGCCTCTTCCCACTCCTTTTTCTGTTTCTTTCCTTCCTTCCATTACCTGTGCCTCCATCACCATCACTTTTTGTCTTCCTTCCTCATCTGTGCCTCGGCTCCCCGCCCCGTCTATGCCTCTGCACCCCCTCTCTCCCACTGCCATCTGTGCTTCTGTGCTCCCATACTTATCATTGGTGATTGTGCGCTGATCTGAAGTTGAATGGAAACATTATTATTTCAGTGCTGCTTTACGGAACCACACCATGTCAGGTAAACACAATTTACAGTATCTTTAATAAATTCACATTTTTTTTTCTTGTTTCATTTTATTTCATTAATTATTTTTATAATTTATTTAAATACAGCATTTTTGAAACTTGAATTTTTTAAAGAATTCTGTATATAGTTATTTAAATTTATTACTTGGGAGACCACACCCTTTTCCCGGCGCACACCAAAGGAATATGGGAGGGCGCAAAATTTATAGTTTGCAGGGGGGCGCCGAAAACCCTAGCACCGGCCCTGGATGGTAGAAACTAATGGGCAACATCTCCATCTGCCCTCTTTAGAAGGTTTGCTACAGTACATCATCCCCCCCCCCCTGTTTTTTTTGCCCCTTCTCTGAATCCCTTTTATATCTGTGTCTCTCTCTTTTGTACTTTTTCTCTACTTCTGTGATGCTTAATGTCGTTCCCGGCTTCTTTTCCTCTTCTTTACCTCTATATCTATTTTACCTTTATTTATTTATTTTTTCCATTTACCTTTGCAATGAGGATAGGTAGAGCCAGCCCTGTCCAATGTGATGCCAGAGGCACGATTTTAGCTGGTGCCCTTTCAATGACATGGGACAGGCCACTTTCAATGCTGGGCACCCTCCTAGACCAATGTTGCCCTAGGCATTTGCCTATATAGCCCATGGTCATGGCTGTCTGTAAGGGCATGTATCAATGTTTCCTTCACTTCTTCTGTCTTTCTCTACTTCTTCCCAGTTCTGACTCTGGCCCTAGAAATTGTCTGCAGAAGCCCAGTGAGGTGGAAACATCATGCAAGAATGTCACACCACATAGGCTGACTGCTCTGTGCAAGCACTGGTAAGCAACAACACACAGGTAGCGGTGCAGCAAGAGTATAGAAACATTGCCAGTTTCTATTGTGTCCACAGCACAGAAATAAAACGTCCAACAATGCCTGCTGCTTTGTCTACCGGAAAGGAAAAAAAAGGAACAGTTAAAATGTTGGAGAGATTTATCAACACTTGGAGATAAGGCCATTGTGTATAGGCACAATGGGCTGCTGCACAGGGCCCCTCGATTCTAGGGGCTTTTGAGCAGGAGCGGGCTGGATGGAGATCAACTGGTAGAAACTGCTGCCCAGCCACTCTGATTGTGAATTATACATTATCAGAGCAGCCAGGCTGCATTCTCAACCTGCATCTCGGCCTGCACCAGAGAGTGAATGGCTACAAGCATTCTGATAGGAGGATGGTTGGAACTATCCACCAATCAGGGTGCTGTCAGACAATAACTGTACGGAAGCATGTGGAGAGACAGCGCGGGCCCTCAAAAGCGGTAAGTTATGTTTTTTTTTACATTTATACCTGTGAATGGGTAGTTAGGGTCCCCAGTTTGCTTTGCACAGGGCCTACGATGCTGTTAAGATGTACTTGCTTGGAGACAAATAAAGTACCACCCAATCAGCTCCTAGTGTCATTTTTCAATTTAAGCCTGTAAAATGACAGACAAAAGCTATTTGGTTGGTACTTTATTTCTCTCCACTTTATCTCACTGCCACCAGTACACATGTGTGTACGGGTGTGTGCTTATCTATATAGAAGACAACCTACAGTATAATAACCCTTACATGTTCCTGACAGGATATGTAGTACCTGCTGTGCGGTGTGTCTTCTGCATTAACCCAGAAGTATACTGTAGCTCATTCTACCAGGTTAATAACCCAATCTGGTTAAGTTGTGCATCGCGTGGACTGACCTCCGTCACACATACCTATATCAACACCTATAGGATCTGCCAATACAAAGCGTAAAAACAACAATGATCTTAAACTTGCACAAGTATATCAAGCAAAGGGTCAAATTCAAGGTTGATTGCAAAACAACATTTTCCTCTAATGGGCAAAACCATGTGCACTGCAGGTGGGACAGATATAACATGTGCAGAGAGAGTTAGATTTGGGTGGGTTATTTTATTTCTGTGCAGGGTAAATACTGCCTGCTTTATTTTTACACTGCAATTTAGATTTCAGTTTGAACACACCACACCCAAATCTATCTATCATTGCACATGTTTTATCTGCCCCACCTGCAGTGCACATGGTTTTGCCCATTAGAGGAAAATGTTGTTTTGATATCAACCTTGAATTAGGCCCAAAATGAACAACTGTTATAAATGAAATTATTGACATCTTGATATACATGCTTGCGATAGGCATATGGTTAAAAAAGTGCAGACGATGGGCCAAAGTGGTTCTTGCATCAAATTCTGTTTCTATGTTTGTAATTTATTTTTGTTTTTATTCTTCTGTACTATAGGTGGAAATTCATAATGAACGGTGCAACGAAGACATCTGACACCAGGTAATGTTACCCTATGTTCTACAATTACTGTGTATTTATTTCCATATAATATGTTATGTATTCATCAGATATCTTATTCTATAAATTAATATTTGCATGTATGTCTCTCTGCTATAGTGTTCCCAGCCCTGGCCGGCTCAGCCTAGTGTTGGTTATTGAAACTTATGGGGGACCCCATACTGTTTCCCTCTACTATATTTCAATACCAGCCTAAGCTAAGAGGCTTGGAGTCAATTATAATTTTGGAGACCTATGCCGTTGTGTTCTTTTTTTTTTTTTTACACGTTTCCACTAGAGATGAGCGGGTTCGGTTTCTCTGAATCCGAACCCGCACGAACTTCATGTTTTTTTTCACGGGTCCGAGCGACTCGGATCTTCCCGCCTTGCTCGGTTAACCCGAGCGCGCCCGAACGTCATCATGACGCTGTCGGATTCTCGCGAGACTCGGATTCTATATAAGGAGCCGCGCGTCGCCGCCATTTTCACACGTGCATTGAGATTGATAGGGAGAGGACGTGGCTGGCGTCCTCTCCATTTAGATTAGGAGAGAGAGAGAGAGATTGACCTGAGGCTGATACTGTAGAAGAGAGTGCAGAGTTTAGTGACTGACCACAGTGACCACCAGCAGTGCAGTTGTTTTATTTAATATATCCGTTCTCTGCCTGAAAAAAACGGTACACACAGTGACTCAGTCACATACCATATCTGTGTGCACTGCTCAGCCCAGTGTGCTGCATGCCTGCATCATCTATGTATATATTATATATCTGACTGTGCTCAGCTCACACAGCTTATAATTGTGGGGGAGACTGGGGAGCACTGCAGTGCCAGTTATAGGTTATAGCAGGAGCCAGGAGTACAAGACAGTCACATACCATATCTGTGTGCACTGCTCAGCCCAGTGTGCTGCATCATCTATGTATATATTATATATCTGACTGTGCTCAGCTCACACAGCTTATAATTGTGGGGGAGACTGGGGAGCACTGCAGTGCCAGTTATAGGTTATAGCAGGAGCCAGGAGTACATATTATATTAAAATTAAACAGTGCACACTTTTGCTGCAGGAGTGCCACTGCCAGTGTGACTGACCAGTGACCTGACCACACTGACCACCAGTATAGTTAGTAGTATACTATATTGTGATTGCCTGAAAAAGTTAAACACTCGTCGTGTGACTTCACTTGTGTGGTGTTTTTTTTTTTATTCTATAAAAAACTCATTCTGCTGACAGACAGTGTCCAGCAGGTCCGTCATTATATAATATATATACCTGTCCGGCTGCAGTAGTGATATATATATATTTTTTATATCATTATTTATCATCCAGTCGCAGCAGACACAGTACGGTAGTTCACGGCTGTAGCTACCTCTGTGTCGGCACTCGGCAGTCCATCCATAATTGTATACCACCTACCCGTGGTTTTTTTTTCTTTCTTCTTTATACATACATACTACTACATCTCTTTATCAACCAGTCTATATTAGCAGCAGACACAGTACAGTACGGTAGTTCACGGCTGTGGCTACCTCTGTGTCGGCACTCGGCAGTCCGTCCATAATTGTATACCACCTAACCGTGGTTTTTTTTTCTTTCTTCTTTATACATACATACTACGACATCTCTTTATCAACCAGTCTATATTAGCAGCAGACACAGTACAGTACGGTAGTTCACGGCTGTGGCTACCTCTGTGTCGGCACTCGGCAGTCCGTCCATAATTGTATACCACCTAACCGTGGTTTTTTTTTCTTTCTTCTTCATACATACATACTACGACATCTCTTTATCAACCAGTCTATATTAGCAGCAGACACAGTACAGTACGGTAGTTCACGGCTGTGGCTACCTCTGTGTCGGCACTCTGCAGTCCGTCCATAATTGTATACCACCTAACCGTGGTTTTTTTTTCTTTCTTCTTTATACATACATACTACGACATCTCTTTATCAACCAGTCTATATTAGCAGCAGACACAGTACAGTACGGTAGTTCACGGCTGTGGCTACCTCTGTGTCGGCACTCGGCAGTCCGTCCATAATTGTATACCACCTAACCGTGGTTTTTTTTTCTTTCTTCTTCATACATACATACTACGACATCTCTTTATCAACCAGTCTATATTAGCAGCAGACACAGTACAGTACGGTAGTTCACGGCTGTGGCTACCTCTGTGTCGGCACTCGGCAGTCCGTCCATAATTGTATACCACCTACCCGTGGTTTTTTTTTCTTTCTTCTTCATACATACATACTACGACATCTCTTTATCAACCAGTCTATATTAGCAGCAGACACAGTACAGTACGGTAGTTCACGGCTGTGGCTACCTCTGTGTCGGCACTCGGCAGTCCGTCCATAATTGTATACCACCTACCCGTGGTTTTTTTTTCTTTCTTCTTCATACATACATACTACTACATCTCTTTATCAACCAGTCTATATTAGCAGCAGACACAGTACAGTACGGTAGTTCACGGCTGTGGCTACCTCTGTGTCGGCACTCGGCAGTCCGTCCATAATTGTATACCACCTACCCGTGTTTTTTTTTTTCTTTCTTCTTCATACATACATACTACGACATCTCTTTATCAACCAGTCTATATTAGCAGCAGACACAGTACAGTACGGTAGTTCACGGCTGTGGCTACCTCTGTGTCGGCACTCGGCAGTCCGTCCATAATTGTATACCACCTAACCGTGGTTTTTTTTTCTTTCTTCTTCATACATACATACTACGACATCTCTTTATCAACCAGTCTATATTAGCAGCAGACACAGTACGGTAGTTCACGGCTGTAGCTACCTCTGTGTCGGCACTCGGCAGTCCGTCCATAATTGTATACTAGTATCCATCCATCTCCATTGTTTACCTGAGGTGCCTTTTAGTTGTGCCTATTAAAATATGGAGAACAAAAATGTTGAGGTTCCAAAATTAGGGAAAGATCAAGATCCACTTCCACCTCGTGCTGAAGCTGCTGCCACTAGTCATGGCCGAGACGATGAAATGCCAGCAACGTCGTCTGCCAAGGCCGATGCCCAATGTCATAGTACAGAGCATGTCAAATCCAAAACACCAAATATCAGTAAAAAAAGGACTCCAAAACCTAAAATAAAATTGTCGGAGGAGAAGCGTAAACTTGCCAATATGCCATTTACCACACGGAATGGCAAGGAACGGCTGAGGCCCTGGCCTATGTTCATGGCTAGTGGTTCAGCTTCACATGAGGATGGAGGCACTCAGCCTCTCGCTAGAAAAATGAAAAGACTCAAGCTGGCAAAAGCAGTAGCACCGCAAAGAACTGTGCGTTCTTCGAAATCCCAAATCCACAAGGAGAGTCCAATTGTGTCGGTTGCGATGCCTGACCTTCCCAACACTGGACGTGAAGAGCATGCGCCTTCCACCATTTGCACGCCCCCTGCAAGTGCTGGAAGGAGCACCCGCAGTCCAGTTCCTGATAGTCAGATTGAAGATGTCAGTGTTGAAGTACACCAGGATGAGGAGGATATGGGTGTTGCTGGCGCTGGGGAGGAAATTGACCAGGAGGATTCTGATGGTGAGGTGGTTTGTTTAAGTCAGGCACCCGGGGAGACACCTGTTGTCCGTGGGAGGAATATGGCCGTTGACATGCCTGGTGAAAATACCAAAAAAATCAGCTCTTCGGTGTGGAACTATTTCAACAGAAATGCGGACAACAGGTGTCAAGCCGTGTGTTCCCTTTGTCAAGCTGTAATAAGTAGGGGTAAGGACGTTAACCACCTCGGAACATCCTCCCTTATACGTCACCTGCAGCGCATTCATAATAAGTCAGTGACAAGTTCAAAAACTTTGGGTGACAGCGGAAGCAGTCCACTGACCAGTAAATCCCTTCCTCTTGTAACCAAGCTCACGCAAACCACCCCACCAACTCCCTCAGTGTCAATTTCCTCCTTCCCCAGGAATGCCAATAGTCCTGCAGGCAATGTCACTGGCAATTCTGACGAGTCCTCTCCTGCCTGGGATTCCTCCGATGCATCCTTGCGTGTAACGCCTACTGCTGCTGGCGCTGCTGTTGTTGCTGCTGGGAGTCGATGGTCATCCCAGAGGGGAAGTCGTAAGCCCACTTGTACTACTTCCAGTAAGCAATTGACTGTTCAACAGTCCTTTGCGAGGAAGATGAAATATCACAGCAGTCATCCTGCTGCAAAGCGGATAACTGAGGCCTTGACAACTATGTTGGTGTTAGACGTGCGTCCGGTATCCGCCGTTAGTTCACAGGGAACTAGACAATTTATTGAGGCAGTGTGCCCCCGTTACCAAATACCATCTAGGTTCCACTTCTCTAGGCAGGCGATACCGAGAATGTACACGGACCTCAGAAAAAGACTCACCAGTGTCCTAAAAAATGCAGTTGTACCCAATGTCCACTTAACCACGGACATGTGGACAAGTGGAGCAGGGCAGGGTCAGGACTATATGACTGTGACAGCCCACTGGGTAGATGTATGGACTCCCGCCGCAAGAATAGCAGCGGCGGCACCAGTAGCAGCATCTCGCAAACGCCAACTCTTTCCTAGGCAGGCTACGCTTTGTATCACCGGTTTCCAGAATACGCACACAGCTGAAAACCTCTTACGGCAACTGAGGAAGATCATCGCGGAATGGCTTACCCCAATTGGACTCTCCTGTGGATTTGTGGCATCGGACAACGCCAGCAATATTGTGTGTGCATTAAATATGGGCAAATTCCAGCACGTCCCATGTTTTGCACATACCTTGAATTTGGTGGTGCAGAATTATTTAAAAAACGACAGGGGCGTGCAAGAGATGCTGTCGGTGGCCAGAAAAATTGCGGGACACTTTCGGCGTACAGGCACCACGTACAGAAGACTGGAGCACCACCAAAAACTACTGAACCTGCCCTGCCATCATCTGAAGCAAGAAGTGGTAACGAGGTGGAATTCAACCCTCTATATGCTTCAGAGGTTGGAGGAGCAGCAAAAGGCCATTCAAGCCTATACAATTGAGCACGATATAGGAGGTGGAATGCACCTGTCTCAAGCGCAGTGGAGAATGATTTCAACGTTGTGCAAGGTTCTGATGCCCTTTGAACTTGCCACACGTGAAGTCAGTTCAGACACTGCCAGCCTGAGTCAGGTCATTCCCCTCATCAGGCTTTTGCAGAAGAAGCTGGAGACATTGAAGGAGGAGCTAACACGGAGCGATTCCGCTAGGCATGTGGGACTTGTGGATGGAGCCCTTAATTCGCTTAACAAGGATTCACGGGTGGTCAATCTGTTGAAATCAGAGCACTACATTTTGGCCACCGTGCTCGATCCTAGATTTAAAGCCTACCTTGGATCTCTCTTTCCGGCAGACACAAGTCTGCTGGGGTTGAAAGACCTGCTGGTGAGAAAATTGTCAAGTCAAGCGGAACGCGACCTGTCAACATCTCCTCCTTCACATTCTCCCGCAACTGGGGGTGCGAGGAAAAGGCTCAGAATTCCGAGCCCACCCGCTGGCGGTGATGCAGGGCAGTCTGGAGCGACTGCTGATGCTGACATCTGGTCCGGACTGAAGGACCTGACAACGATTACGGACATGTCGTCTACTGTCACTGCATATGATTCTCTCACCATTGAAAGAATGGTGGAGGATTATATGAGTGACCGCATCCAAGTAGGCACGTCACACAGTCCATACTTATACTGGCAGGAAAAAGAGGCAATTTGGAGGCCATTGCACAAACTGGCTTTATTCTACCTAAGTTGCCCTCCCACAAGTGTGTACTCCGAAAGAGTGTTTAGTGCCGCCGCTCACCTTGTCAGCAATCGGCGTACGAGGTTACATCCAGAAAATGTGGAGAAGATGATGTTCATTAAAATGAATTATAATCAATTCCTCCGCGGAGACATTGACCAGCAGCAATTGCCTCCACAAAGTACACAGGGAGCTGAGATGGTGGATTCCAGTGGGGACGAATTGATAATCTGTGAGGAGGGGGATGTACACGGTGATATATCGGAGGGTGATGATGAGGTGGACATCTTGCCTCTGTAGAGCCAGTTTGTGCAAGGAGAGATTAATTGCTTCTTTTTTGGGGGGGGTCCAAACCAACCCGTCATATCAGTCACAGTCGTGTGGCAGACCCTGTCACTGAAATGATGGGTTGGTTAAAGTGTGCATGTCCTGTTTTGTTTATACAACATAAGGGTGGGTGGGAGGGCCCAAGGACAATTCCATCTTGCACCTCTTTTTTCTTTTATTTTTCTTTGCGTCATGTGCTGTTTGGGGAGGGTTTTTTGGAAGGGACATCCTGCGTGACACTGCAGTGCCACTCCTAAATAGGCCCGGTGTTTGTGTCGGCCACTAGGGTCGCTAATCTTACTCACACAGTCAGCTACCTCATTGCGCCTCTTTTTTTCTTTGCATCATGTGCTGATTGGGGAGGGTTTTTTGGAAGGGACATCCTGCGTGACACTGCAGTGCCACTCCTAAATGGGCCCGGTGTTTGTGTCGGCCACTAGGGTCGCTTATCTTACTCACACAGTCAGCTACCTCATTGCGCCTCTTTTTTTCTTTGCGTCATGTGCTGATTGGGGAGGGTTTTTTGGAAGGGACATCCTGCGTGACACTGCAGTGCCACTCCTAGATGGGCCAGGTGTTTGTGTCGGCCACTAGTGTCGCTTAGCTTAGTCATCCAGCGACCTTGGTGCAAATTTTAGGACTAAAAATAATATTGTGAGGTGTGAGGTATTCAGAATAGACTGAAAATGAGTGGAAATTATGGTTTTTGAGGTTAATAATAATATGGGATCAAAATGACCCCCAAATTCTATGATTTAAGCTGTTTTTTAGTGTTTTTTTAAAAAAACACCCGAATCCAAAACACACCCGAATCCGACAAAAAAAATTCGGTGAGGTTTTGCCAAAACGCGGTCGAACCCAAAACACGGCCGCGGAACCGAACCCAAAACCAAAACACAAAACCCGAAAAATTTCAGGCGCTCATCTCTAGTTTCCACATTTTATACTCCAAAGCCTTTACAAATCCTATTGATATTGATGCAAACTTACCGGCTAGAGGCAGATCTTATACATACAGAGCCGGCCTTAGGCATAGGCAAACTAGGCAAATGCCTAGGGCATTTGGTATGCTTAGGGGCACCAGCAGCTTCTGTTGATTAAAATGATATGCGGCATGCCTATATTCTGTGTGTATTCCTGGAAATCACTGTAATGTAGCATTTCGTATACAAATACAGCCGCAGTCGCACACAGAATATAGGCATGCTGCATATCATTTTAATCAACAGAAGCTGCTTGTGCATCCTAGCCACATAGTAATGCAAATAAGATGCATTTTCATAAACAAAAGTCGCCCGACGTTAGCAGAGCAGCCAGCTGACTCATGCCAGTCATCTCTTGCAGAACTAGCGGCGGTGCTAGGGGGCACCAGACAAAATTTTGCCTAGGGCATCACATTGGTTAGGGCCGGCTCTGTATACATATCAGTATTGCAATGGGTTGTAAACCCTTTGCTTAGTAAATCCAGTTCTAATGTAATATACTAAGATGGTGAAATGATGTTCAGTTGTGTTCTATAGTCTGAATTAATGGTGGATTACCATCAGATTTGCCCTTAGTGATCAGCGGATCACAAATCCTCTGAAAAATCCCAAACAAATGCTTAATAAATTTACTCCCTAGTGGTTAGTAGTTGGAATAATATTATTTGAGAAAAGTGAACAATTAAGCAAACAATAACTAAAATGTTAGTTTATAGGTTCCTTGAGGTGCATACACACTTGCCGATAAAATGAACGATGTCGCTCATTTTCACCCTTCCTGAGTGACATCGTTCACTTTCTCTGCAAGTGTGTATGTCGGCGACGACGACCGATGCGCGGCCCCACGGGTCATTAATGACCCTCGCTGTCGGCCGTGCGTCCGTGCTCAATCTGGACTGTTGTCCAAGAGCTGTCTGCACAGCCCCGCCATGGCATGACGTCACTGAGCGACATGGTCATCATATCGCTCAGTGTGTATGCCCTGCCGCCGACCGCCCCGGCCCGGGAGGTGAAAATACTAGATGACGTCGCTCATAGAACACATCGTCTAGTGTGTACCCACCTGTAGTCACAGCTTAAAACTCATCTTGGACATCAGTAGCAACTTTGACACTTGCGGGTTATAAATCAATAATAGCTAACACATGGGGCAGGATGGAACAGATTCCAGATTTGTCGGCCACTTCCCTCACCACAAATTATAGAGATTTATTTGTTGACTTTGGCCTCTAATCTGCCAGATGTAAAAGCCAGTGATTTGATGGGTAACAATTTGTTGTTGGAATATGTCACCTAATTTCGTCCTAGGGTCGACGACACCGAATGGAGTGCAGCATCTTGCGCAGTCACTGATAGAGAGAGGGAGGGGGGGAGGGAAGGGAGTGGGTACTAGTTACCTGATCTTGCTGAGTATGTTTACTTTGATTCGTGCAGCGGGTCCATCCTCCTCCACGACACCATCTTCCCAGTGAAAAGATATAAAAAAAATGGTGGGCAGGCAGGAATGCAATCTGTAAAGAAAAAGAGGCCTTCACTAAATATCTATAACTTCAGTAAATCTGGCACCTTCCCAATCTCATAGCCTTATAGGCTACCACCTATCCAGCAATTTGTCCCCCTACCAAAGGCACACTTCCCTTTTGCATGAAAGCGGACTTTTCCTGATCTCCTCCACAAGCTGGGTGTTCGCAGGCTTGGACTGGCCCACAGGTGTACAGGGGAAACCACCGGTGGGCCCCACTGCCTGGGGGCCCACCTCTTGCTCTAGGGATCAGGTTCTAGACTGTGCACTTGAATTATACATCATACATATGTTAGGGTGGTCTTCAGTATGCCGACTGACGGGATCCCGGCGCACAGTATACCGGCGCCGGCATACCGACACTTATTCTCCCTCGTGGGGGTCCACGACCCCCCTGGAGGGAGAATAAAATAGCGTGG
Source organism: Pseudophryne corroboree (assembly GCF_028390025.1). NCBI lineage: Eukaryota > Metazoa > Chordata > Amphibia > Anura > Myobatrachidae > Pseudophryne > Pseudophryne corroboree. The sequence continues at coordinate 58,236,568 of NC_086444.1, read as the reverse complement.
CGCGCGTAGCGTGCCACCGCGCCCGTAGCGTGGTGAGCGCAGCGAGCCCGCAAGGGGCTCATTTGCGCTTGCCACACTGTCGGTAAGCCGGCGGTCGGGCTCCCGGCGCCGGTATGCTGGTCGCCGGGAGCCCGGCCACCGGCATACCATACTGAACCCATATGTTACCTTAGACTGGATTATGGTGTATTTTCTATAGTGCATTGCTGTTATTAATCTGGTACATTATCATGCATGTAGCAGCTGAATTTACTGTATATATTTATGAAGGGGTCCAGACATTGCACTCTCTAATGGTTAATGATGTGGCAGGCCACACCCCATCAGCAGACTGGCCACACCCCTAAACATGGGCCCCTACCACTGCATTTCCCCGGTGGGCCCTACATGCCCCAGTCCGACACTGGGTGTTCATATGCCATTAGGCCAATAGAGCCCTCAGGGGGTGAAGGCTTTTATTCTGGAAATACAGCGTATTTTGTCTTTGTGCCTACAGTATATGTGGTTTGGTACATTGGACTGTTGGTGTGCATGAATGTATGACAGTATGTAGCAGGAGGAGATGTTGAGTTAGTCAGCCGCTGAGTAAATCTGTTTGCTATTGCTGTAGAGGGATTATCACTGGAAGCCATGGAAGATCTTCATGATCTGTGTCATACCCTCTACTATCGCCATCACTATTGGAGTCCTCCTCATAGCGTTTGTTTTTATTGCACGATACCCATCAAGCAGTAACAATGGAAATAATGAAAATCCAACCAGCCAGCCAACCACCATCCAATCAACGACACCAGGAATTCCTAAAAATAATGACGTTATTTTTCTGTATTATCTTCACCTCTCAAATATTAAGGTGGGTGTGTTATTGATACTAGATAACTTCCAATTATTTACTTTCAAGGGTTATTTATTGAGTTGAGAAAAGACGTTCTTCTGTGCTTTCATTGCAGAAAAGGTTTTTCTTAACTGTTCCAAGTTTAATTAAAGGTTAATGGGAGAGTGATGAAAAGCTTTGGGGCGCTATAACAAGCAATGGGATTTGCAATACTGAAAAGGATTCACTTTGTCCCCGCTGGGTGAAACTACTATACTGGCCATACCTGTACATTTTACTGAGATTGGTGGTGAAGAAGAGAGAGAGCCCTCACAGAGGATAAATTATGGCATAGTACAGATTTTTTGTTAGCTTACATTTTTTAATAAGTAGACCCCCAATCACCACTAGCTATATGTATCCTCTGACTACTTTACCACATTTGCCAAATAACCATTTGTCCATCAGGTAATAGAGGAGAAATGTGTTATTCTTCAGTTGTCTATTTATTTAGTAGACACAATAAAAATACCCGCTTTCCACTGTCACAATAACCCAGGTTATTGCAGGCTCTATTGCGGCCTAGTGAAAAAGGGTCCTTGAAAATAACGTACAGTAGGCCCAGTTACCTGGGGATCTGACCTGGGTATTAAATAGGGAAGGACCCGGGAAGCCTGGGGTGTAAACAGGTGACCCAGGTCATTCAAGCTGTTAAAAGCCTAGGGAGAGATGGCTGACAGGAGCTTGTAGATGATGTCATCTCCAAGCACCGGCAGAGGAAAGACTCGCCACTAACCCAGGTCCAGCCTGCGATGGGAACAGAGTTTCAAGCCACTGTGACACAGGTTGAAACCATGTTTATTTACCCTGGTCAGACTCGGTTTTAGTTAAAAAGGGGTATTAAAATTTTCAATTACTGTGAATGAGTTTTTGCTTATTTTGGGGTATCTAACGGCTATTTGGTTTTAAGTTGGGGAAGGTTCTGATGAAACCACCGACACAAGTTGGGGAAATTTGTGAAGGACTGCTTCTGCTATACAGTGCCACCACGTCTGATAACTCTGTTTGGGACTTTTATATATAGTTTTACATTTATAATGGCCAGGTACTCAGGCGTGCTTGCTCTTGTGGCTGTCATTTTATTTTTAAGCATCCAGCAGCGAAGGCACACCGTGACAGAGAGGCAAGTATAGGTGTAACGCCTTTTTTTGCAGACACGACAACCAGTTGTAAAGTTACAGCACTATTTTATTTGTTCAAAATGGCAAAGGAGATACATTCATAGAAGGAGTCCTTTCATTAGAATCCAGTTCCAAGGAAGATGCAGTGTTACAATTTGAAACAGTATCCAGGGCCGGCAACAGACATCTTGGGGCCTGGTACAGTGATATCTCTGGGGCCCCCTCAGAGCAACGGAATTTGCTGCGCAATATAATAAACTGTTATTAAATAAATATATATTTATTAATGTACAGTATACAGTTATATAAATATGTATATCTCTACTCTCCTCCCCCCCCCCCCACCCCCCACACACCACGGTCTGTCTCTCTCCAATAACTCCATGATGATTCCCTGCTCACATCCCTGCCGGACACTAAGTGGCATATACTTGGGGCCCCTCTGATCCTTGGGGCCCAGTACAGGTGTCCCCTTTGACACCCCCCCCACCCCCCCACTCCCTCCCCCTGTCGCCGGCCCTGACAGTATCACTTAGGTAATTACAATTAAAGCAATCAAACGTATAACACTGTCTATGCAAATAAGTGAGCTTTAAATAAAACACAATTCAACACATGCAGCTTGTTGTAGTACTTGCATACTTCCCAACCGTCCTGATCCCAGCGGGACAGTCCCACTATTCGGACACTGTCCCGCTGTGGGGGTAGGGGGGGAAGGGGAGGGGAGCAGGTTGGGAGAGCCTGTGATCACTTGCTGCTCAGCAAAGCAGCTGGTGATCACTAACTGGATGCCGTTCTCATCTAAGAGTGAGGGGAGGGAAGCCGGGAGGCTGCCCAGCTGCTCGGGAAGCGCTGGGCACGCCCCCAAAAATGATGGTAATGGGATCGGTCATTCAAGGCTCCGCCCATCATTCCAAGGTCCTGCCCCCTTTTTCGAGTGCGGTCATGCCTTCAACACAGAAGGTCTCTCTCTCCTCCCATCAGAAGTTGGGAGGTATGTACTTGTAGTGCACCAGTTTTAGGTAAGCAGTCTATGCACTAAATGAGCTTTTAAATAAGGAACAGTTCAACACAAGAAGGCCGTTGTAGTACTTGTAGTGCACCAGTTTTAGTTACGCAGTCTGTGCAGTCAATGAGCTTTTAAAAAATGAACTGTTCAACACATGGAGGCCATTGTAGCACTTGTAGTGCACCAGTTTATGTTAACCAATACTGATTGGATGTTACAGTTTATTCACTAAGATTGCTTTGAGTTCTTTTCTGTTGTTACTTACTCATTACTACAGCCTCACAGCATCTTACAGAGTTTGGGTGGAATTCAATTGTGGGCAAAGTGGGAGAAATGCTGTTGCTGCATTGCTAAAATGCTGACAACGGCAGTCCGATTCGTACCCTTTGCCCAGCCGAACTTGCACCCCTTTCACTCAAAAAATACCACTGCCGTAAAGTGCTACGAGTGTCGCACAAATTGGGCCAGATGAATCCATTCAGCCACAACTAAATTGCCACTATGTGTTAAAGTAACACATCTTATTCTTTACTGCAACACTATAACCATATACTGTACAGCTGATCAACATTGCAGCAACTATACCAGTGCTTTTCTGAGGAGCCTACTCATGTATTCAACACTGACCAGCTGCTGATATTATTAAAGCTAAGCATAAGAATGATGATGACTGTGGTGTTCTGTATTTGTTTTCCTAATACAGGTGATACAGGGCCTGATTTAGAGCTGCAGTACTGTCACTGCAGGACACAAGCGGATGATGTCTGCCAATGCGTCCTGACAGTTATCGGTCTAAGGCACAACATGAATTTGAATACAGATCCATCCAATTTTGTGGGTGGCACCAAGGGGTTGGCTAGCCAGTCATGGGAGTGTTGCAGTCAACATCTGCATCTTTTGCTGCAGATGCACTGACACCGGCGGCCATGTACAAATGGATATTCTGCTCCTCCGTAAGGCTGATGCAACTGATGGTGCCTCTGTGTAGGCACAGTATCGGATTATTAATTACATAGTTGCGGCTGCACCAGTGTGCACCTCTGAAAGTGACCACAATATCACTGATATATTCTACATTTGACTTTTGTTATATAGCCCTGATTCTTACATATGCCTACAGATGTGTCCTCAGACCAATAACGAATCTATAATGGCTGCAGGGTGTGCAGTACTTTTCTCTCTCTGCTGTGGCACTGTAGAGCAGCAGAAATCACAAGGCAGCAGCCATTTTCCCAGTGATTTGTGCATGAACAGTAGAGAAACCCCCGGGAACAAAGTGTGGGTGCCATGTTCCCGGAGACCAGTGCATGAACAGTAGACTTAGCCAGAGTAAACTGCAGCCTGGATATCACTGAAACCTGCACTGTTGGTGTGCCTCGAGGACCGCGGTTGGGAATGCCTGCCTAATAGGCCCTACACACATGCCGATTTGTTTGAAAGATATGAACGATCTCGTTCATAAATGAACGAGAACTCGTTCATATATTTCAGTGTGGAGGCTCCAACGATGAACGATGCGCGGCTCCGCGTTCTTTCATCGCTGGTCCCCCGTCGGCTTGCATGCAGGCCAATATGGACGATCTCGTCCATATTTGCCTGCACTTCAATGGAGCCGCGTGACGGGGGGGAGTGAAGAAACTTCACTCCCCCCGTCACTTCCCCCCCGCCGCCGGGTCGCTTGTCGGCCGTATCCGCCGTTGGGCAGCTCGGCGGCGGATCGGCCAGTGTGTAGGGCCCTTTATAGAATAGTATCAGACCATTACCTCCAGTATACATTATATAAATATATGATATGTTTGCTTTTTATTTATAATACCAATAGATTAAAACGTTTGAAGGAGGAGGTATCCGCTGTGCGCGATACAGAAGGAACGATGCGGATTATACAAGTACAGGAGACAGAATGTTTGGTACAACTATAAACACACACAAATCCAAAATATCCATCTGCACTTTATATATTCTGCCTGGTGGCTTACGTCTGCCTCACTGGAACTTACAGGCGAACGTTCATGGCTTTGTGTCTCAGGTAAGTACTGTACGTTTCTAAAGATTGACATCAAATTTAAAATGGGTGCAGAAGATTTAACAGTTGCCCATGTTTACCAGCTTATTTCATACAGCCATACACACCCTCTCCCAAAACACATATGGGGCCAGATTCAAATGTGCCCTCCCCCCTCCCGGCCACGAACGCGCCTGCCGGCATTATTCTAATGTTACTGCAGACGGGCGAGACAAGATCATTTCACTTCGCTACCCCCGGAGAGGGTGAGCTGAAATGCGTATAAACAGACCCGTTTGGATGCCCAACAGGTCTTTTCATGATTGCGCCCATTAGCTTAGTCGGGTTTAGGTGCTTTGTGCGCCTAAACCCGACTGTACTGAGCGCAATAAGGGCGAAAACGGGGGACATTTAAATACCGTCCGTCTGTCTCTTGTCACTTTAGACAGGAGATAGGGGGCATGTTAACAATTGAATCCGGCCCATATTATACCTCTCATGTATTCTAATATACTGTATGTCTTTGAATCCTCCTTATCTGTGTGTAACATCAGGCATAGTTAGAGCAATGCACACACTGACCAGAAATCTACTTTTGTAACAATTATAGTAATAACCTTTGTATTAGCGTTTAAAGAAACGGGAACACAAAAGACATTGGGGCAGATGTATTAACCTGGCGAAGGCATAAGAAAGTGATAAACCAGCGACAAATGCAAGGTGATAAACGCACCAGCCAATCAGCTCCTAACTGTTAATTTACATAATGGAGCTGATTGACTAGTGCATTTATCACCTTGCATTTATCACTGGTTTAGCACTACCTTATGCCTTCTCCGGGTTAATACATCTGCCCCACAATGTCACTGGTGTTGTGAAGCAGCAATGTTAATCACTGTGCCACCTTGCTGCACATTTGTTGCAACAAAGGAAAAACAGGGCTGCACAGGGTGCAATGATTAGATGCTGCCCAGGGCCAAAACTAGGATTTTCCTCACCCGGGGCAAGGCAGTAACCCCCCCCACCCCCACCCCCACCCCCACACACACACACAAAAAGCAAAACCCTGTCAGATTAAAATAATTGGATTATCAAACATTTTGGGAAAAAAGGGATCTATTGAAAAATATTCCTCTATGTGCCTCAAATGCCCTATGCGTCACATGTCTCGCTAGCAGCGTGTTAAAATACATGCTCCCCTGTGTGTCCCCCCATACGCTGCACTATATCATAACATTTCATCACTGCACTTCATTCCCCGATCCACTGCACTACATCACTACACTACATCCCCTACATGCTGAACTACATCACTACACTACATGCCCCTACCACACTGCACTACATACCCTATATGCTACACTACATCAGTGCACTACATGCCCCTATCCACTGCACTACATCACTACACTACATCCCCTACATGCTGAACTACATCACTACACTACATGCCCCTACCACACTGCACTACATACCCTATATGCTACACTACATCAGTGCACTACATGCCCCTATATACTGCAATACATTACTATGCTACAAACCCTATATGGTATCCGTTCAGATGGTCGACCATGTTATGGTCGACAGTTATTAGGTCGACACATGAAAATGGTCGACACATGAAAGGTCAACACATGAAAAGGTCGACATGAGTTTTTTTAACTTTTTTTTCTTTTGGGGAACTTTACCATACTTTACGATCCACGTGGACTACGATTGGAATGGTAATCTGTGCCGAGCGAAGCGGTAGTGGAGCGAAGGCACCATGTGAGGGGACGCGGTGCACTAATTGGGGTTCCCAGTCACTTTACGCAAAAAATGACACAAAAAAAGTTAAAAAACTCATGTCGACCTTTTCATGTGTCGACCTTTCATGTGTCAACCATTTTCATGTGTCGACCATGTGTCCATGTCGACCATGTCAATGTCAACCAATAGTGGTCGACCTAATGACTGTCGACCATAACATGGTCGACCATTCATACCGGAACCACCCTATATGCTACACTACTTCACTACACTACATCCTCTTATATGCTACACCACATCAGTGCACTACATGCTCCTATATACTGCAATATATTACTACACTACATACATCACTACACTACATCCCCCTATAAGCTAGACCAAATCCCCCCATCTGGGAGGTAAAGCGGAGGTTGATACTGCTAACTGGAAGCACAGTGCCGATAATAAAGTCTGTCTTTAAACTCACCACAAAGCTGCTGTAGTGATACTCGGTGAGAGTTGGAGGTTGTCCAGGCTCTAAGTTTCCACTGTCAAGCGAATAACTAGCAAAGTGAACCTTTGATTTCTGTAACATTGGTGATACACCTGTTAACAAGCATAAGCCAGGAGCAGTTTGTCCTCTCAATGTGGTGTAGCCTGCAACTTGTTATCAGTTGATGCTGAGCAGGCAGCCGGGATCATAGCCTGCTGAAAAACACAGCACCAACAGCTCACTTCTATAGCTTGTACGGTGCACCGCACACTAGTCGCAGCACTGCATGGCAAAGAAGAGAGTTTAAGACAGTAGCCAGCATAGGAGAGATCCCAGGTACTGGAGCTCACCCACACAATGTCAGAGCCAGCTCCGGGCAGACAGGTGGGTCAGAGACACTGCCCCAGGAGCCGTCTGCTGTCTCACTGAAGCAGCACAGCACTGACGGTAAAAAAAAAAAACGAAAAACCCTACTACACTATAACTCCTCAGCGCCCCCTCAAATCCTGCACCTGGGGCGCATGCCCCCTTAGCACCCCCCTAGTTACGGCCCTGTGCTGCCTCACAGCACTGAGGTCTAGGGTTCAATACCCATTAAGGTCTATGGGGGTCATTCCGAGTTGATTGTAGCTGTGCTAAATTTAGCACAGCTACGATCATTCAAACTGACATGCGGGGGGACGCCCAGCACAGGTCTAGTCCGCCCCGCATGTCAGTCCAGCCGCCCCTCACAGAAGTGCAAAGGCATTGCACAGCGGTGATGCGTTTGCACTTCAAGAGTAGCTCCCGGCCAGCGCAGCTGTAGCGTGCTGGCCGGGAGCTACTTATCGCTCCCCGGCCCGCATCGGCTGTGTGTGACGTCACGCAGCCACTGCAGCCCGCCCCCCGTTTGGTCCGACCACGCCTGCGTTGGCCGGACTGCTCCCACGAAACGGCGGCCAAGCGCCGCCGTTCTGCCCCCTCCCGCCCAGCGATCGCCTCTGTCTGTCAATCAGGCAGAGGCGATCGCAGCCCTGCTGTGGCCTTCGGCCATCTGGCATGCGCCGGCGCACTATGGCGCCGGTGCATGCGCAGTAGGGACCCGTTCGCTCGGCTGCGACAAAAAGCAGCGAGCGAACGGGTCAGAATGACCCCCTATGTGCACAGTTTGCATATGCTTCCTGTGTTTGAGTGGGTTGCCCCTGGGTGCATCGGTTTTCTCCTGCATTCCAAAGAACATACATAGGTATATTGGATTTTAATAAAAAAAAAATCCTAGTGTATACAGTGTGTGTGTGCATGTGGTAGGAAATATAGATTGTAAGCTCCACTAGGGCAGGCACTGATGTGAATGACTAAATATTCGCTGTGGAATATGTGTGCACTATATAAATAACTTTACTAATACATAGACTTTGTCAATACTGTCAATATCCCAAATTGCTTATGTAATAAAAATAACTAGCACTCTTTTCCTTCCTCTCTCATTACATGCCGCTGTGTGCTGCGGGCAACCGCTGCCCGCAGCACACAGCCGCCCGGAGAGGAGCAGCGGTACGGGGGAGAAGGAGGGAGGTGAGGGAGGGAACCGCAGCAGCGCTTTACTACTGGTTGAGGCGCTGCTGCTGCTGGCCCTCTGCTTCACTATAAGCTGTCTTCCGAGAACAGCCTATAGTGAAGCAGAGGGGCAGCAGCAGCAGCGCCTCCACCAATAACACAGCTCTGCTGCGGCTCACTCCTCCACCTCCCTCCTCCTTCTCTCCTGCCCGGGAATCGTGAGTGACCAGAAGCTGCACCGAGGAGCCTGAGCCAGCGGAGACGGTAAGTATAATTCTTTCTTTTTTTCTTTTCTTTTCTTTTCTTTCTTATCTTTCTTTTTACAAAAAGGGGGACTGTCTGCCACAATGTGTAAAAAGGGGGAATCTGCTTGCCGCAATGTGTAAAAAGGGGGAATCTGCTTGCCGCAATGTGTAAAAAGGGGGAATCTGCTTGCCGTAATGTGTAAAAAGGGGGAATCTGCCTGCCGCAATGTGTAAAAAGGGGGATGCTGTCTGCCGTAATGTGTAACAAGGGCACGCTGTCTGCCGTAATGTGTAACAAGGGCACGCTGTCTGCCGCTATGTGTAAAAAGGGTACGCTGTCTGCTGCTATGTTTAACAAGGGCGCGCTGTCTGCCGTTATTTGTAAAAAGTGTAAGCTGTCTGCCGCTATGTGTAGCAAGGGCACGTTGTCTGCCGTTATGTGTAAAAATGGCACGCTGTCTGCCGTTATGTGTAAAAAGTGCACGCTGTCTGCCGCTATGTGTAAAAAGTGCACGCTGTCTGCCATTATGTGTAAAAAGGGGGACGCTGTCTGCCGTAATGTGTAAAAAGGGGACGCTGTCTGCTGTAATGTGTAAAAAGAGGAATCTGTCCGCCGTAAGGTGTAAAACAGTCTCTACCTGGTGTAGTGGTGCTACTGTACAGCGGAATTTGAATAATGGAGACTACTGTGCACCGTTTTATGAATTGGTATTATTTTGTGGCCACACCCCTTCCCCACGAAGCCACGCCACTATGTATTTTTGCGCGTGCCTACGGCGCGCAATGCACCTGTTTTGCATGCAGGGGTGGGGCTCCGATGCCGTTTCTTGCACACAGTGCTAAAATGTCTAGTTACGGCACTGTTGCTAGGTATCCATTTCTCTGGCCCTGAGCAGGTCCCCCTCACCAGATCCTCTCCAGGGGTGAGGGGGTGGACTTGGATGGGATGGGGGGCCCAAAGCATTTTGTTGCACCTGGGCCCACCGCTCACTAGTTCCGCCACTGCGCCCATCACATTTAAGGTGACCTGTGGTCAAATTTTCTTTATACCCAGGAATAATGTTCACTGGATGAAGAATGTCGGTGACACAGACTCGATCCTGGTGCTCTTTATATCAACACATGAGGAATTTTTCACATTGGTGGTTGATAAGATATTTTCAGCAATGGATGAAAATATACTGACAAGAACTCTACGAGTAAGTTAGCGAATCTATATATTTATATACTGAAGTTTTGGATCCTGGCCTCACCTGGAGGGCAATGCTTGATAGACACCAGCAGGTTTCACTCACTTGAAGACTCCCAACATCCCAAAGCCATCTCTTTGATTCAACATTATAGTGCATCAGAAATTGAAAGTACATAATATACTCTAAAATAAAAATAAATTAGTTAGTTATTGTCCTCTACTGAAAAAACTAGAGATGAGCGGGTTCGGTTCCTCGGAATCCGAACCCCCCCGAACTTCAGCCTTTTTTGCACGGGTCAGAGCAGACTCGGATCCTCCCGCCTTGCTCGGTTAACCCGAGCGCGCCCGAACGTCATCATCCCGCTGTCGGATTCTCGCGAGACTCGGATTCTATATAAGGAGCCGCGCGTCGCCGCCATTTTCACACGTGCATTGAGATTGATAGGGAGAGGACGTGGCTGGCGTCCTCTCCGTTTAGAGAGACGAGTGACATTTGATTTACTACTAATTTTGGGGAGCAGTTGTTAGGAGTACTCAGTACAGTGCAGAGTTTTGGTGATAGTGACACTGACCACCAGTTTTATTATAATCCGTTCTCTGCCTGAAAAAAACGATACATACCATATCTGTGCTCAGCCTCAGTGTGCTGCATGATATATCATCTATGTATATCTGACTGTGCTGAGTGCTCACTGCTCACACAGCTTAATTGTGGGGGAGACTGGGGAGCAGTTATAGCAGGAGTACAGTGCACACTTTTGCTGCCAGTGACCACCAGTATATTGTCTGCCTGAAAAAGTTAAACACTCCTGTGGTGTTTTTTTTTTTTATTCTATAATATAAACGCATTCTGCTGACAGTGTCCAGCAGGTCCGTCATTCATTATATTATATAAATATTTACCTACAGTAGTGTTATATATTTTTTTTCATCTCTATCATCTTTATCATCTCTATATATATATTTTTTATTCTATAATATAAACGCATTCTGCTGACAGTGTCCAGCAGGTCCGTCATTCATTATATTATATAAATATTTACCTACAGTAGTGTTATATATTTTTTTTCATCTCTATCATCTTTATCATCTCTATATTAGCAGACGCAGTACAGTAGTCCACGGCTGTGGCTATCTCTGTGTCGTCAGTGCTCGTCCATAATTGTATACCTACCTACCTGTGGTGGGTTTTTATTTTCTATCTTCTTCATACTAGTAGTTTAGGAGTCTGCTGACAGTGTCCACCAGGTCCGTCATTATATTATATACCTACAGTAGTAATATATTTATTATATTATCTATACTAGCAGACGCAGTACGGTAGTCCACGGCTGTGGCTATCTCTGTGTCGTCAGTGCTCGTCCATAATTGTATACCTACCTACCTGTGGTGGGGTTTTTTTTTTCTATCTTCTTCATACTAGTAGTTTAGGAGTCTGCTGACAGTGTCCACCAGGTCCGTCATTATATTATATACCTACAGTAGTAATATATTTATTATATTATCTATACTAGCAGATGCAGTACGGTAGGCCACGGCTGTAGCTACCTCTGTGTCGTCAGTCACTCGTCATCCATAAGTATACTAGTATCCATCCATCTCCATTGTTTACCTGAGGTGCCTTTAAGTTGTGCCTATTAAAATATGGAGAACAAAAATGTTGAGGTTCCAAAAATAGGGAAAGATCAAGATCCACTTCCACCTCGTGCTGAAGCTGCTGCCACTAGTCATGGCCGAGACGATGAAATTCCATCAACGTCGTCTGCCAAGGCCGAAGCCCAATGTCATAGTACAGAGCATGTAAAATCCAAAACACAAAAGATCAGTAAAAAAAGGACTCAAAAATCTAAATTAAAATCGTCGGAGGAGAAGCGTAAACTTGCCAATATGCCATTTACCACACGGAGTGGCAAGGAACGGCTGAGGCCCTGGCCTATGTTCATGGCTAGTGGTTCAGCTTCACATGAGGATGGAAGCACTCAGCCTCTCGCTAGAAAAATGAAAAGACTTAAGCTGGCAAAAGCACAGCAAAGAACTGTGCATTCTTCGAAATCACAAATCCACAAGGAGAGTCCAATTGTGTCGGTTGCGAGGCCTGACCTTTCCAACACTGGACGTGAAGAGCATGCACCTTCCACCATTTGCACGCCCCCTGCAAGTGCTGGAAGGAGCACCCGCAGTCCAGTTCCTGATAGTCAGATTGAAGATGTCAGTGTTGAAGTACACCAGGATGAGGAGGATATGGGTGTTGCTGGCGCTGGGGAGGAAATTGACAAGGAGGATTCTGATGGTGAGGTGGTTTGTTTAAGTCAGGCACCCGGGGAGACACCTGTTGTCCGTGGGAGGAATATGGCCATTGACATGCCTGGTGAAAATACCAAAAAAATCAGCTCTTCGGTGTGGAAGTATTTCAAAAGAAATGCGGACAACAGGTGTCAAGCCGTGTGTTGCCTTTGTCAAGCTGTAATAAGTAGGGGTAAGGACGTTAACCACCTCGGAAGATCCTCCCTTATACGTCACCTGCAGCGCATTCATCATAAGTCAGTGACAAGTTCAAAAACTTTGGGCGACAGCGGAAGCAGTCCACTGACCAGTAAATCCCTTCCTCTTGTAACCAAGCTCACGCAAACCACCCCACCAACTCCCTCAGTGTCAATTTCCTCCTTCCCAGGAATGCCAATAGTCCTGCAGGCCATGTCACTGGCAATTCTGACGAGTCCTCTCCTGCCTGGGATTCCTCAGATGCATCCTTGAGTGTAACGCCTACTGCTGCTGGCGCTGCTGTTGTTGCTGCTGGGAGTCGATGGTCATCCCAGAGGGGAAGTCGTAAGACCACTTTTACTACTTCCACCAAGCAATTGACTGTCCAACAGTCCTTTGCGAGGAAGATTAAATATCACAGCAGTCATCCTGCTGCAAAGCGGATAACTGAGGCCTTGGCATCCTGGGCGGTGAGAAACGTGGTTCCGGTATCCATCGTTACTTCAGAGCCAACTATAGACTTGATTGAGGTACTGTGTCCCCGGTACCAAATACCATCTAGGTTCCATTTCTCTAGGCAGGCGATACCGAAAATGTACACAGACCTCAGAAAAAGACTCACCAGTGTCCTAAAAAATGCAGTTGTACCCAATGTCCACTTAACCACGGACATGTGGACAAGTGGAGCAGGGCAGACTCAGGACTATATGACTGTGACAGCCCACTGGGTAGATGTATTGACTCCCGCCGCAAGAACAGCAGCGGCGGCACCAGTAGCAGCATCTCGCAAACGCCAACTCTTTCCTAGGCAGGCTACGCTTTGTATCACCGCTTTCCAGAATACGCACACAGCTGAAAACCTCTTACGGCAACTGAGGAAGATCATCGCAGAATGGCTTACCCCAATTGGACTCTCCTGTGGATTTGTGGCATCGGACAACGCCAGCAATATTGTGCGTGCATTATATCTGGGCAAATTCCAGCACGTCCCATGTTTTGCACATACCTTGAATTTGGTGGTGCAGAATTATTTAAAAAACGACAGGGGCGTGCAAGAGATGCTGTCGGGGGCCAGAAGAATTGCGGGACACTTTCGGCGTACAGGCACCACGTACAGAAGACTGGAGCAACACCAAAAACGCCTGAACCTGCCCTGCCATCATCTGAAGCAAGAAGTGGTAACGAGGTGGAATTCAACCCTCTATATGCTTCAGAGGATGGAGGAGCAGCAAAAGGCCATTCAAGCCTATACATCTGACCACGATATAGGAGGTGGAATGCACCTGTCTCAAGCGCAGTGGAGAATGATTTCAACTTTGTGCAAGGTTCTGCAACCTTTTGAACTTGCCACACGTGAAGTCAGTTCAGACACTGCCAGCCTGAGTCAGGTCATTCCCCTCATCAGGCTTTTGCAGAAGAAGCTGGAGGCATTGAAGGAGGAGCTAAAACAGAGCGATTCCGCTAGGCATGTGGGACTTGTGGATGGAGCCCTTCATTCGCTTAACCAGGATTCACGGGTGGTCAATCTGTTGAAATCAGAGCACTACATTTTGGCCACCGTGCTCGATCCTAGATTTAAAACCTACGTTGGATCTCTCTTTCCGGCAGACACAAGTCTGCAGGGGTTCAAAGAACTGCTGGTGTGAAAATTGTCAAGTACAGCGGAACGTGACCTGTCAACATCTCCTCCTTCAGATTCTCCTGCAACTGGGGGTGCGAGGAAAAGGCTACGAATTCCGAGTCCACCCGCTGGCGGTGATGCAGGGCAGTCTGGAGCGACTGCTGATGCTGACATCTGGTCCGGACTGAAGGACCTGCCAATGATTACTGACATGTCGTCTACTGTCACTGCATATGATTCTCTCACCATTGAAAGAATGGTGGAGGATTATATGAGTGACCGCATCCAAGTAGGCACGTCAGACAGTCCGTACGTATACTGGCAGGAAAAAGAGGCAATTTGGAGGCCCTTGCACAAACTGGCTTTATTCTACCTAAGTTGCCCTCCCACAAGTGTGTACTCCGAAAGAGTGTTTAGTGCCGCCGCTCACCTTGTCAGCAATCGGCGTACGAGGTTACTTCCAGAAAATGTGGAGAAGATGATGTTCATTAAAATGAATTATAATCAATTCCTCCGTGGAGACATTCACCAGCAGCAATTGCCTCCAGAAAGTACACAGGGAGCTGTGATGGTGGATTCCAGTGGGGACGAATTGATAATCTGTGAGGAGGGGGATGTACACGGTGATGAATCGGAGGATGATGATGAGGTGGACATCTTGCCTCTGTAGAGCCAGTTTGTGCAAGGAGAGATTAATTGCTTCTTTTTTGGTGGGGGTCCAAACCAACCCGTCATTTCAGTCACAGTCGTGTGGCAGACCCTGTCACTGAAATGATGGGTTGGTTAAAGTGTGCATGTCCTGTTTATACAACATAAGGGTGGGTGGGAGGGCCCAAGGACAATTCCATCTTGCACCTCTTTTTCTTTCATTTTTCTTTGCATCATGTGCTGTTTGGGGACTATTTTTTGAAGTGCCATCCTGTCTGACACTGCAGTGCCACTCCTAGATGGGCCAGGTGTTTGTGTCGGCCACTTGGGTCGCTGAGCTTAGTCACACAGCTACCTCATTGCGCCTCTTTTTTTCTTTGCGTCATGTGCTGTTTGGGGAGTGTTTTTTGGAAGGGCCATCCTGCGTGACACTGCAGTGCCACTCCTAGATGGGCCAGGTGTTTGTGTCGGCCACTTGGGTCGCTGAGCTTAGTCACACAGCTACCTCATTGCGCCTCTTTTTTTCTTTGCGTCATGTGCTGTTTGGGGAGTGTTTTTTGGAAGGGCCATCCTGCGTGACACTGCAGTGCCACTCCTAGATGGGCCAGGTGCTTGTGTCGGCCACTTGTGTCGCTGAGCTTAGTCACACAGCGACCTCATTGCGCCTCTTTTTTTCTTTGTGTCATGTGCTGTTTGGGCAGTGTTTTTTGGAAGGGCCATCCTGCGTGACACTGCAGTGCCACTCCTAGATGGGCTAGGTGTTTGTGTCGGCCACTTGGGTCGCTGAGCTTAGTCATCCAGCGACCTCGGTGCAAATTTTAGGACTAAAAATAATATTGTGAGGTGTGAGGTGTTCAGAATAGACTGAAAATGAGTGTAAATTATGGTTATTGAGGTTAATAATACTATGGGATCAAAATGACCCCAAAATTCAATGATTTAAGTTGTTTTTTTAGGGTTTTTTGAAAAAAACACCCGAATCCAAAACACACCCGAATCCGACAAAAAAAATTCGGTGAGGTTTTGCCAAAACACGTTCGAACCCAAAACACGGCCGCGGAACCGAACCCAAAACCAAAACACAAAACCCGAAAAATTTCCGGTGCACATCTCTAGAAAAAACATCTACACGAATTAAAAGTTCAAAATTTCATACCTTCCAAAAGTCATCACTTTGGTTGGACGATCCAAACTTGTGTACTGCATAGGTGGTATGGCCCATTTAAAGATGGTTATGGCTCCACATAAATATGGGTAGAGTTAGCTATATTGGTGTCGCTGTGTCAGATGAGGACGTTGATTTTGTCATTCATGGGTA
Source organism: Pseudophryne corroboree (assembly GCF_028390025.1). Lineage (NCBI taxonomy): Eukaryota > Metazoa > Chordata > Amphibia > Anura > Myobatrachidae > Pseudophryne > Pseudophryne corroboree. The sequence continues at coordinate 58,220,291 of NC_086444.1, read as the reverse complement.
GGCTTATTTTGTCATAATTTACCTTTTCAAAATGTAGCCAGATTTGTATTCCTATATATCAAATGTGGTTTATACAGTGGTGTCAAGAGGAATGCGGGGGGAGATACCAATTACACTGGCCCTGGCTAGTTGGAAGATCATGACCTCATACATAACGGGGCAATGCGGCTGTTTAAATGGCCCTGGGTTTACATGACAAACATTGCTTGAAACCGCATAGTAAATCTGGGTGTGGTTCATAGGGTGACCACACTTAGGTTGACAGTGTCTAGGTCGACTACTATTTGTCAACAGTATCTAAGTTGACACCCAAAATAGGTCGACACAAGCATTAAGTCGACATGAGCAAGGTCGACATAAGTTTTTTTTTTTTTAAATTGTGTAGTTTTTATCGTACAGTGACTGGGAACCTCAATTAGTGCACCGTGTCCCCTTGCATGACGCGGTATGCTCGCCATGCTTTTGGAAAGATGCCTCACTCTGTTACCACTGCGCTCGGCACAGGTTACCGTTCCCAATTGTAGTCGATATGGATCGTAAAGTATGAAAAAGTTAAAAAAAATTAAAAAATTGTGAAATGCTCACTTGGACCTTTTGTCATGTCGACCTAGTGACCCTGTTGACCTAGAAACCCTGTCGTCCTAATGCATGTCAACCAATAATGGTCGACCTAATGACTGTCGACCTAAGTGTGGTCGACCTAGAGATCGGATACCGTAAATCTGAACTACTGTATAAACGTTCTGTCCATTCACATGGAACGTAGCTGGTGACAAATGTTAGCCTGTGCCGCAGTTCTTTTATTACCTTCAATTTCAAAATTAAAAACATGGAGAAACTTTCATCAGTTCATTTTAATTCTAAGGTAATAAACAGAATTGTAGTACATACTGTATGTTAGCACTATCTTACACTTAACATGTCTAAGACTGAGCTGATCATCTTCCCACCCTCTTACACTACCTCACCTCCCACAATGTCATTATCTATTGATGGCACTACTAGCTCTTCTAGCCCCCAAATGCGCTGTCTTGAAATTATTCTTGACTCCTCCCTCTCTTTCAAACACACAAATTCAGCACCTCTCACAAACCTGGTGCTTCCATCTCAAAAATATTTCCAGGAGCAGACCCTTTCTCACCCTTGATGCTACTAAAAGGTCTACTTACTAAGGGGTACATTTACTAAGCAGTGATAAGAGCGGAGAAGTGAGCTAGTGGAGATATTTCCCCATCAACCAATCAGCAGCTCTGTATCATTTTATAGTATGCAAATTATAGATGTTACTTCAGTGCTGATTAGTTGCCATGGGCAACTTCTCCACTGGCTCACTTCTCCGCTCTTATCACCGCTTAGTAAATGTACCCCTAAGCCTCAAGTGGAGATAAAGTGGCCAGAGATAAAGTACCAGCTAATCACCTCCTAACTGTCATTTTTCAAACCCAGCCTGTGACATGACAGTTAGGAGCCGATTGACTGGGACTTTATCATCGGCCACTTTATCTCCACCTGAGGTTTTGTAAACAGACCCCTAAGACCCTTATCCACTCACTGGTCATCTCCAAAGTGGACTACTGTAATCTCATGCTCACTTTCTTCTATGCCATCTGTGTCACCCCTGTCTGTCTCACAAGCAAGGCCCTCTTCCCTCATGTTTTTCTCTTACGTCCTAGAGGATGCTGGGGTCCACATTAGTACCATAGGGGTACGGGTCCACTTGAAGCCACTGGCACTTTAAGAGTTTGAGAGGGTGGGCTGGCTCCTCCCTCTATGCCCCTCCTACCAGACTCAGTTTAGAAAATGTGCCTGGAGGAGCCGGTCACAGCTAGGGGAGCTCTCCAGAGCTTCTTTAGTAAAAGTTTCTTTTAGAGTTTATTATTTTACAGGGAGGCTGCTGGCAATAGCCTCCCTGCTTCGTGGGACTAAGGGGGGGGAGTAGTGTCCGCCCTGCGGGGTCTGAGCCACTATCTCCGCTGACAGGACACTGAGCTACTGAGGGGATAGAACGTTCCCCGCCACAGGGGATCGCTCACTCCGGCTGCATGCCGGCACTCCCTTACAGAGCCAGAAAATCGGTGGCGAGTTAGTCACCGGCCCCCTAGCAAGCGGGGAGCCAGTGTGAAGATGGCGGCAACAGGGTATGGAGCGCAGTACTAACTGCACTCCGGGGCTCAGCGGTACATAGTGCGGCGCTGTGAGGGGTGCCCTGAGCCAGTGCCTACACCCTACACTGACCTCTCAAGCCTGTCAGGGTCCCAGGATCTCTGCCAGCATCAATCCTCAGGCCAGTGTAATCCTATGAAGACCTGGAAGCAGTGGCGGATCCAGGGGGGGCACTCGGGCCAGTGCCCCACCTGTCATTTGTGGCAGTTCTCCCTCCATCCCCCGTCCCCCCCTTCCCAGCGCCGGCGCCGCACAGGGAGAAGTGGGATCGGGGCTCGGTAAGTATGATGTTTTTTTTTCTTCCTTAGTGCAGTGGGGGCATCTACTGGGGGCAAACTATTGGGGGACATTACTACTGGGGGGTATCAACAAGGGGCATTACTACTGGGGGCAAACTACTGGGGGCATTATTACTGGGGGGCATCTACTGGGGGGTCATCTATTGGGGGCATTACTACTGGGGGCAGCTACTGGGGACATTTTTATTGGGGGCATCTACTGGGGGCAAACTACTGGGGGACATTATTACTGGTGGCATCTACTGGGTGTATTACAACTGGGGGCATTATTACTGGGGGCCATCTACTGGGGGCATTACTACTGGGGGGTCATCTATTGGGGGGCAAACTCCTGGGGGGCATTACTACTGGTGGCAAACTACTGGAGGACATTACTGAGGGGCATCTACTGGGGGCAAACTACTGGGGGATATTATTACTGGGGGGCATCTACTGGGGCAAACTACTGGACGACACTATTACTGGGGGCCAACTACAAAGGGGCTAACTACTGGGGGCAAACTACAGGAGGGAATTACTACTGGCGGCGTAACTACAGGGGCATTACTACTGGCGACGTAACTACAGGGGCATTACTACTGGCGACGTAACTACAGGGGCATTACTACTTGGGGGCTAAACTACAGGGGGGGCAAACTACTGGGGGCATAACTACAGGGGCCAAACTACTGGGGGATAACTACAGGGGCCAAACTAATGGGGACATTACTACTGGGGGCTAAACTACAAGGGGGCATAACTACAGGGGCTAAACTACAATGGGAAAACTACAGGGGGCATTACTACTGGTGGCTAAACTACAAGCAGGCAAACTACTGGGGCATTACCACTGGGAGGCTAAACTAAAGGGGGGGTAAACTACTGGGGTCATAACTGCAGGGGCATTACCACTGGGGGCATAACTACTAGGGCGCTAAATGACTGGGGGCATTACTACAGGCAACATTACTACTGGGGGCATTACGGGCATTGCATAAGGGGCACCACTACTATGGGGTCTATATAAGGGGCACTACCAGTACAGTGGACATTGCATAATGAGCGCTACAACTGTGGGCATTGTATAAGAAGCGCTACTGTGGTCGGCATTATGTGTATTACGGGGTGCTACTACTGTGTGCATTATTACTATTGTGTGACCACGCCCCATTTTTTTGGAGACCACGCCCTTTTTTGCGGCGCGCGCAATACCTTTATTACTTGGGCGCCGTGGGGAGGGGGGTGAGTTCCACCACCTCTCTAGGACTACTTAAAGCACTGCCGCCCGCCCACTATGCAAGTACTCCAGCCGCAGCCAGAGCAGTGAGGGGCCGGGCATCCCACATATCCAGGCTGGCAGCCTCTCACTGCGCTGCTGCGGCTGGAGTATTTGCATAGTGGGCGGCATCCTGCTGGTACTAGTCCAACCTACCATGGAGCGCCTCACATTGAAGACCGGAGCTGCTGCGTCGGGTATGATGGCTGTGAAACAGCTTCCGACCTCAGCTGCTGAGCCTAAACACTGGTGCCAGGACGCAGGCTTAGGTAAGCAGGAGGGGGGCTGGCCAGCTTTGCTGCTGAGAGGCAGCCCCTGTGACCAATTCACTACTCACTTCCCTGGCTGCAGCCCACACATGAGAGGTCTCTTCAACCCCACACTCACACACTGACACACACACGCTGTCTCCTGCCCTCACACACTGCACCCTGCCTCTTACACCCTGTCCCTCACACGCTGCCTCCTGCCCCTCACACACTGCACCCTGCCTCTCACACCCTGTCCCTCACACGCTGTCTCCTGCCCCTCACACGCTGCCTCCTGCACCTCACACGCTGCCTCCTGCACCTCACACGCTACCCCCTGCCCCTCACACCCTGCCCCCTTCCCCTCACACCCTGCCCCCTGCCTCTCACACACTGCCCCCTATACCCTGCCCCTCACACGCTGCCCCCTGCCCCTCACACGCTAACCCCTGCCCCTCACACCCTGCCTCTCACACACTGCCCCCTATACCCTGCCCATCACACGCTGCCCCCTGCCCCTCACACACTGCCCCCTTTACCCAGCACCTCACACTGCCCCCTGCACCTTGACCATCACATGCTGCCCCCTGCCCCTCAAACGCTGCCCCCTGCACCCTGCACCGAAGCCGCACGCAAATGTACTTGCCCCTTCCATGGTGCCCCCTATAATTCTCTTCTGGATCCGCCCCTGGCGGGAAGACAGCGCCATTAAGGGGGCGGAGCTTCTCCTCAGAACGGACCCAACAGCGTTCAGCGCCATTTTCCTGCCTGCAGAAACGCTGTCAGTGATGTGCAGTCCCTCCAGAGCAACTCCAGCTATCTCTCACGGTACCAGGGGGTTGTAGAAGGGGAGGAGGCTGTATAAAGACTAGTGATGAGCGGGTTCGGTTCGTCGGAATCCGAACCCGTCCGAACTTCACCTTTTTTTGCACGGGTCCGAGCAACTCGGATCCTCCCGCCTTGCTCGGTTAATCCGAGCGCGCCCGAATGTCATCATCCCGCGGTCGTATTCTCGCGAGATTCGGATTCTATATAAGGAGCCGCGCGTCGCTGCCATTTTTCACTCGTGCATTGGAGATGATCGTGAGAGGACGTGGCTGGCGTCCTCTCAGTTTCTATGTTCAGGGGTCTGCAAATATCTGTGCTCAGTGTGCTGCAAATATCTGTGCTCAGTGTGCTGCAAATATCTGTGCTCAGTGTGCTGCAAAGATCTACGTTCTCTGCCTGAAAAACGCTCCATATCTGTGCTCAGTGTGCTGCAAATATCTGTGCTCACACTGCTTTATTGTGGGGACTGGGGACCACCAGTATTATATTGGAGGAGTACAGTGCAGAGTTTTGCTGACCAGTGACCACCAGTATTATACGTTCTCTGCCTGAAAAACGCTCCATATCTGTGCTGCATTGTAGTATATATAGTAGGAGTACAGTGCATAATTTTGCTGACCACCAGTATATAATATATAGCAGTATGGTACAGTAGGCCACTGCTCTACCTACCTCTGTGTCGTCAATGATACTATCCATTCATACCTGTGGTGCATTTAAGTTTTGCACAGTATATATATAGTACAAGGACAGTGCATAATTTTGCTGACCACCGGTATATAATATATAGCAGTACGGTACAGTAGGCCACTGCTCTACCTACCTCTGTGTCGTCAAGTATACTATGCATCCATACCTGTGGTGCATTTAAGTTTTTGTGCGCAGTATATATATAGTAGTAGGACAGTGCATAATTTTGCTGACCACCAGTATATAATATATAGCAGTACGGTACAGTAGGCCATTGCTCTACCTACCTCTGTGTCATCAAGTATACTATCCATCCATACCTGTGGTGCATTTAAGTTTGTGTGTGCTGTTTGGGGACTATTTTATGAAGTGCCATCCTGTCTGACACTTCAGTGCCACTCCTAGATGGGCCAGGTGTTTGTGTCGGCCACTTGGGTCGCTTAGCTTAGTCACACAGCTACCTCATTGCGCCTCTTTTTTTCTTTGCATCATGTGCTGTTTGGGGACAATTTTTTTAATCTGCCATCCTGTCTTACACTGCAGTGCCACTCCTAAATGGGCCAGGTGTTTGTGTCGGCCACTTGGGTCGCTTAGCTTAGCCATCCAGCGACCTCAGTGCAAATTTTAGGACTAAAAATAATATTGTGATGAGGTGTTCAGAATAGACTGGAAATGAGTGGAAATTATGGTTATTGAGGTTAATAATACTATGGGATCAAAATGACCCCCAAATTCTATGATTTAAGCTGTTTTTGAGGGTTTTTTGTAAAAAAACACCCGAATCCGACAAAAAAATTTCAGGGAGGTTTTGCCAAAACGCGTCCGAATCCAAAACACGGCCGCAGAACCGAATCCAAAACCAAAACACAAAACCCGAAAAATTTCCGGTGCACATCACTAATAAAGACTGTGTAACCTATTAAGGTGCACAGTCAGCACTGGTTTAGGGTCTCCCTACACCTGAAAAGCGCTGTGTGTGGGTTGGCTCCAATCTCTGTGTTTCTCTTGCCATTCTTGGGGGTGAAACTCTGTCTGTCCTCCCCTGTGTGTATGTGTGTCTCCATTAAGCTTTGTCCAGGGACTCTGTGTCATATGCTGTAGAGGATATGTCCTCTCAGGTTGATCCCATTATATGTAATCAGAATTGCACTGTTTTAGCACAGACACCAGCAAGGGAGCCGGAGTGGTTATCCTCTATCAAATCCATGATTTCTCAGATTTCTACTAGGGTTTCAGAATGAATCTGCAACTCAGGTTTTACAGAACTCTATGGCAGTTTGGTACGGCTCTGTTACCTCAGGGCCCCCCTCTGGAGGTTCCCATAATCGTTCTCTTGCACAGATTATGCAGGATGACACGGATACCAACTCTGACATGGCAGATGGTGATGCAGATGTGCTCAGGGGGGCCGCATCTCTTGCTAAAGGGGTGCAGTTGATGATAGAGGCTATAAGGGATGTGTTGAATATTGCAGATACAACAGCTGAGCAGGTTGAGGAGGCTTACTTCACTGACAATAAGAAAGCCTCGCTAACCTTCCCTGCGTCCAAAGAATTAAATGCTATATTTGAGAAAGCATGGGAAAACCCAGAGAAAAAATTCCAGATCCCTAGAAGGGTTCTGGTTGCTTTTCCCTTCCCTGAGGAGGATATAAAAAAAAATGGGAAAACCCACCCATAGTGGATGCATCTGTATCCAGACTCTCTAAAAAGGTGGTTTTACCTGTTCCAGGATCTACCACCTTAAAGGAGCCGGCTGATCGCAAAATTGATACTACGCTCAAATCCAAATACCTGGCTTCAGGGGCGATACTACGGCCTACTATTGCCTGTGCATGGATTTCCAAAGCTATAGTAAAGTGGTCAGGCACGTTACTTGAGGATTTGGATACTATGGATAAAAGTGACGTAGAATTGTTTTTAAGTAACATTCAGGATTCTGCAGGATTTATGGTGGAATCCATGAAGGACCTGGGTTCAATAGCTGCAGGAATTTCTTCCATGTCTGTCTCAGCTCGTCGAGGACTATGGCTGCGCCAGTGGTCTGCCAACGTGGAATCCAGGAGAGGTGTGAAGACCCTACCCTACACAGGTCAGGCTCTCTTTGGGGAAGCATTGGATGCGTGGATCTCCACGATTACAGCGGGTAAGTCACCCTTTCTTCCCTCAGATGCACCTGCTGTGAAGAAACCTTTTCCTTCAGCGGCATCACAGTCCTTTCGTGTTACTAAAACAAGAAAGGCCAAACCGTCCAACATCTTCTTAGAGGAGGTCGGCCAAAATCCAAGAAACCTGCTGCTGCAGGTTCCCAGGAACAGAAACCTGCTTCTGGTACACCAAAGTCCTCAGCATGACGGTGGACAGTGCGGCCTGGAGGTAGGGCCAGTGGGGGCGAGACTCAGACATTTCAGTCACGTCTGGGTGTCGTCCGGCCTGGATCCATGGGTACTAGATATTGTGTCCCCGGGGTACCGGCTGCAATTTCAAGATCTCCCTCCTCATCGGTTCTTCAAATCAGGCTTACCAGCTTTGCCGGCAGACAGGGCTACCCTACAGGGAGCCATCCAGAAACTGGTGGAGGCACAGGTTATCGTACCAGTTCCTTCCCAGTTTCAAAACAAAGGTTACTATTCGAACCTTTTCATGGTTCCGAAGCCGGATGGTTCAGTATGGCCAAACTCTGACATTTTTTTAAGCAGCAATCATGTACTAGGCAAATCCATGCCTTGTACATGATTGCCACTTTAAAATAACATCTGACCTTGGCCAGCGACCCGCAGCTCCGGCCAACTCGGAAGACATTACATCCAGCTACCCTGAAGTTGATTGGTTAACACTTATGCCGGACTTGTTTCCTTTTAAAAGGCCAGAGACAATCTAACAATGCATGCCTGGTCATTCTGGACACAGGAGAAGGGGCGGGATTTCCTGAAGGACAAATATCTTTTCAGTATACCATTGCAGCACCACCTTGAGATTGACCCTGTTGGTCGAAACGCGCCGGTGTGGTGCCCTGTACGGATCATCCAGTGGCTTTGTTTGGGAGTCCCAGTCTGTTGGACCACTGGTAAGACTTGTTTTTCCCGGGACCTTGAACATCACTCGCAATGGTCTTGGTAGAGATATGGACATAACACCAACACTCCCTTATTTCGTACTGGATGTCTGTTTTTAAATATGTTATGGAACATATTTGATATCTTTTCAATAATTTGTGTAATCCCCTTTAAAAATTGGATTGACTCCATTACTGATTGGAGGAGCAGGGGGCTCTGTGGAAAAGTTACCTAGATGTGCGGATCACACTTATTTCAGAAGTAAGCATTCATGTGAGCATCAACACTTTAAAAGAAGCCTGTATGTGCATCGTCTTCCTATTTATATGTAAGAGACAAAGGGCCTAATTCAGACCTGATCGCTAGCAAGCGATTTTTGCACTGCTGCAATCATATAGTCACCGCCTACAGGGGAGTTTATTTTCGCTGTGCAAGTGTGCAAACGCATGTGTAGCAGAGCTGTACAAACATATTTTGTGCAGTCTCTGCGCAGCTCAGGACTTACTCAGCCGCTGCGATCACATCAGCCTCTCCAGGACCGGAATTGACGTCAGGAACCCTCCCTGCAAACGCGTGGACACGCCTGCATACAACTGTAGCAATTACAACACCTGTTACTTCCACAACATTGCCCTTAACATTAGCACCTACAACACCCACTACCTCCACAACATCACCCCTAACAACTTTAGCAACTACAATTCCCATTGGCTCCACAACACTGCCATCAAGAACTTTGGCTACTACAACACCCTCTACATCCACAGCAGCGCCATCAACAACTTTAGCAACTATAACACCAACTATCTCTACATCACTACCCGCTACATCCACAGCAACACCCTCAACAACTTTAGAAACTACAACACCCACTACCTTCACAACAGTGCCATCAACATTTGCAACTACAACACCCACTGCCTCCACAGCATCGCCTTCAGCAACTTTAGCAACTACAACACCCACAATAGTCACAACATCACCCTCAACAACTTTAGCAACTACAATGACCACTACCTCCACAACATCACCCTTAACAACATTAACAATGACAGCACCCACTACTTCCAGGGCATCACCATCAACAAATTTAGCCACTACAACACCCACTATGTCCACAATATCTCCATCAACATCTTTAGCAACTATAACACTCACTTCCTCCACATTATTGCCTTCAACAACTCTAGAAACAACAACAGTTACTAACTCCACAATATCACCTTCAACCACTTTAGAAACTACAACACCCACTACCTCTACATTATTGCTCTCAACAAATTTAGAAACTACAACAACCTCTATGTCCACACAAACACCCTCAGTAACTTTAGCAACTACGTCTATGACCTCTACATCATCGCCCTCAACATCTTTAGCAACTACACCACTCAGTACCTACACAACATTACCCTCAACAACTTTAGCAAATATAACACCCCATACAATCACAGCATCGCCCTCAGCAATTTTAGCAACTACAACACCCACAATAACCACAACATCACCTTCAACATTGTTTGCGACAACAATACCCACTACCACCACTGCATCGCCTTTAACAACATTAGCAACTACATCATCCACTGCTTCCACAACATCACCCTCAACAATTAAAGCAACTAAAATACTCAATACCTCCTCCACATTACCCTCAACAAACTTAGCAACTACAATACTTACTACTTCCACATCATCTCCCTCAACAACTTTAACAACTACAACACCCAGTACCTCCACAACAGCGCCCTTAACAACTTTAGCAACCACAACACACACTATCTCCACATTACTCTCCACAATGTTATCAACTACAACACCCACTACCTCCACAGCATCGCCTTCAGCAACTATAGCAACTACAACACCCACAATAACCACAATATCACCCTCAACATCTTTAGCAACTATGATGACCACTACCTTCACAACATCACCCTTAACCACTTTAAAAACTACAACACCCATTACCTCCACAGCATTGCCCTCAACAAATTTAGCAACTGCAACACCAACTATCTACACAACATCACCCTCAACATCTTTAGCAACTACAATGCCCACTACCTTAACAAACTTACCCTTAACCACTTTAATAACTACAACACCTACTACCTCCTCAAAATTGCTCTCAGCTAATTTAGCAACTACAATACCCACTGTCTCCACAACATCACCCTCAACATCTTTAGCAACTTCAATACTCAATACCTTCACAACATCGCACAACACATTTTTAGCAACTACAACACCCACAATAACAACATCACCCTCAACATCTTCAGTAAGTACTATGCCTAATAGTTCCAAAACTTCACCCTCAACAATTTTAGCAACTACCACATACACTACCTCCATAGCATTGCCTTTAACAAATTTAGCAACCAAAACACCCACTAACTCAAAAACATCACTCTCAACAACATTAGAAAATACCACACCCATTACCTCCACAATATCAACCTCAACATCTTTAGCAGATACAACACCCACTACCTCCATAACATTGCTGTCAACAATGTTTGAAACGGCAAAACCTATTACCTCCAAGGCATCGCCCTCAAAAAGTTTATCAACTACAACACCCACTACCTCTGCAACATCACCCTCAACAACCTTAGAAACTATCACAACCATTACCTCCACAGCATTGCCCTCAACAAGTTTAGCAACTGCAACACCCAATGCCTCCACAGCATTGCTTTCAAATACTTTAGCAACTACAATGCCTACTACCTCCACAACATCAACCTCAACATCTTTACCAACTACAATATCCAGTACATCCACAGCAGCGCCCTCAACAACTTTAGCAACCACAACACCCACTACCTCCACAACATCACCCTCAACAACTTTAACAACTACAACATCCATTAGCTCTACAGCATCGCCCTCAACAACATTAGCAATTACATCACCCACGATAACTACAACATCACCCTCAACATCTTCAGAAACGACAGTGGACACTATCTCCACAACGTCACCCACAACAACTTTAGCAACTACCACACCTACTACCTCCACAATATCGCCCTCAGCATCTTTAGCAACTACAATGGCCCCTACCTCCACAACATCACCATCAATAACTTTATCAACTACAATGACCCCTACCTACTCAACATTGCCCTCAACACCTTTAGCAAACACAACACCCACTACCTCCACAACATCACCCTCAACAACTTTAGTAACTACCACACCAACTACCTCCATGGCATCACCCTCAACAAGTTTAGCAGCTACAACACTCACTCCCGCCACAACATTGCCATCAACAACTTTAGAAACTACAACACCTACTACCTCCACAGCATCGCCCTCAACAAGTTTAGCAACTATTACACCCACTACCTCCACAGCATCGCTTTCAACAACTTTAGCAACTACAGTACCCACTACATCACCAACATCAACCTCAACAACTATTGCAAACACAACACCCACAACCTCCACAATATCCCCCTCAACAACTTAAGTAGCTATAATTTCCATGACCTCCACAACATTGCCCTCAACAACTTTAGTAACTAGCACACCCACTACCTCCACAGCATTGCCCTCAACAAATTTAGCAACCACAGCAATAACTACCTCCACAACATCGCCCTCAACATCTTTAGCAACTACAATAGCCACTACCTCCACAACAACAACCTCAATAACTTTAGCAACCACAACACCCACAATAACCACATTACTCTCGAAATCTTCATCAAATACCATGCCTAATATCTCTACAACAACACCCTCAGCAACTTTAGCAACTACCACACCCACTACCTCCACAGCATTGCCCTCAACAAATTTAGGAAGCACAACACCAACTACCTCCACAACATCACTCTCAACAACTTTAGAAACTACCTCACGCACTACCTCCATGGCATCACCCTCAACAAGTTTAGCAACTTTAACACCCACTAAATCCACAACATCGCTCTCAATATCTTTACCAACTACAATGCCCACTACCTCAACAACATCACCCTCAACAACTTTAGCAACCGCAATACCCACTACTTCCACAACATCACAATCAATGACTTTAGAGACAACAACACCTACTACCTCCATGGTATCCCCGTCAACAAAACTATCAACTATCTCCACAACATTACCCTCAACAACTTTAGAAACTATCACACCCGCTAACTCCACTGCATCAGCCTCAACAAATTTAGCAACTACAACACCCAGTTAATCTACAGCAGTGCCCTTAACAACTTTAGCAACCAGAACACCCGCTACCTCCACAACATCACCCTCAACAACTGTTGCAACTGCAACATCCACTATCTCCACAGCATCGCCCTCAATATTAACAACTACAACACCCACAATTACCTCATCACCCTCAACATCTTTAGCAACTACAGTGCCCACTACCTCCACAACATCACCCTCAACAACTTTAGCAACTACCACATCCACTACCTCCACAATATCGCCCTTAACAAATTTTGTAACTGAAACACCCATTACATCCATAACATCACCCTCAACAACTTTAGCAAACACAACACCCACAATAACCACGTCACCCTCAACATCTTCAGAAAATACCATGCCTAATATCTCCACAACATCATCCTCAACAACTTTAGCAACTACCACACCCACTACCTCCACAGCATTGACCTTAACAAATTTAGCAACAACACCCCCTACCTCCACAGCATCGTCCTTAGCATCCTTAGCAACTACAAAGGCCACTACCTCCACAACATCACCCTCAACAACTTTATCAACTACACTACCCACTACCTCCACAACATCGCGCTCAACAACTTTAGAAACTACCACACCCATTACCTCCATGGCATCGCCCTCAATAAGTTTAGCAACTACAACGCCCACTGAATCCGCAACATCGTCCTCAACAACTTTATAAACTACAATGCCCACTACCTTCACAACATCACCCTCAACAACTTTAGCAACCACAACACCCACTACTTCCACAACATCGGAATCAACAACTTTAGAAACTTCAACACCTACTACCTCCACGACATCACTTTCAACAAGTTTACCATCTTCAACACCCAATACTTCCACAACACCACCCTCAACAACAGTATGTCACAACTGAGGGCCTGAGCTGACGGAAGGCAGCCTCAGTTGTAGGGGCTGAGATGTACCGGAACCTGGGAGGTTGTATCAGACCCCTGGACATGTAAGTAACATGAAGAGAAACCGCCCGAAGGCGTGACCACGACAACTTGAGTAAAAGTCAATGATATTTATTTATGACAAACTCCATGCATCACAGTAGCAGTAAAAGAAACATAAAAATCAGCAGAGAAATAATAATACAGTTCCTGGGTACTACAGGGTGGCAGGGGCCACAGAGCTCTGGTGGTATGAGACAGTTCTTATTATCTGCAAGTTGGAAAGTCCTTACCAGGCTCAACTGTAGCAATGAGGAAAGCCCAGGGTCGTACCAGCTGGTGTTCCAGGGAAAGCTGGACTGCTGTAGATAAAATGCTGCTGTGGGTACTGGTTAGAACCAGACAGGTGTTGGCACGGAGTGGATACTGGCTGGAACCAGTTAAATAATAAATAAAGCTTGAGAGCGATGCAATATAGATGAAATGTAGAATTTGAGAGCGGAGAAATAATAATACCGGTGGAGAGTGGTAAACTGCAGAAAGAACACCGGCCCTTTAAGAGAAGCTGTACACTGCTGGAAGCTGAGCTGGAAGCAGGTGATGTTGTAGCTGGAAACAGGTGAGTCCAGAATGGATCGGAGAGTCAGGCTACACCGCAGATGGAATGCTGGTGCGGGTCTCTATAGCAGAAGTCTGGAGACAGGAGCGGGAACCTGGAAGACAATCACAGGAGAGAGACAAACTGGAACTAGGTTTGACAACCAAAGCACTGACGCCTTCCTTGCTCAGGCACAACCTATTTATACCTGCAGCAAGGAAGGCATTGGCTAGGCAATTATGCAAATTAATAATACTGACAACGGATTGGTAGGAAAGATCAGCTGACAGAATCCAAGATGGCTGCGCCCATGCAGACACTTGGAGGGAAGTTTGGATTGTATTCCATGTGGTCTGGAAAACAGTAATGGCGGCGCCGGCCACCGGAGACAGGAGACGCCAGGCTGACAGATGCACATCCGACCACGCGGACACAGCGGAGGCCGCGGCTGACGTAATCGCCACTCTGAATGCAGAAGCTCAGGGATGGCGGCGGAGGCCGCGGGAGACGCCATGCCAGATGTATTAAGCGTTACTGTGACTGCGTCCAGAGAGACAGGAGAGGATGCGGGAATGTGCACATCAGGATAACAGATGGGATCCGGTCCTGGAGCGCTGAGCCAGCCTTAGGAGGCATCTGATAGGTAAGAAATGGCGTCCAGATACCCGGATCGTGACAGCACCCCCCCCTTTAGGAGTGGCCCCAGGACACTTCTTTGGCTTTTGAGGAAACTTGGAATGGAATCTCCGGACCAAGGCAGGAGCATGGACATCAGAAGCATTGGTCCATGAACGTTCCTCAGGGCCATAACCCTTCCAGTCAATAAGATACTGAAGTTGACCGTAACGGTGACGTGAGTCCAGGATCTTGGCTACTTCATACTCAACGCCTCGTTGAGTTTGGACTTTCGGAGTTGGAGGAAGTGAGGAATGAAACCGATTCAAGATTAGCGGTTTCAACAGGGAAACATGGAATGTCCTGGGTATTTTTAAGAAGGGAGGCAACTGGAGTCTGTAAGCAACAGGATTGATGACTTGATCAATTTTAAAAGGACCGATGTAGCGAGGTGCAAACTTCATACTGGGAACTCTTAACCTCAAATTCTTCGTGGATAACCATACCCGATCACCCACCTTGAGAGCAGGAACTGCTCGACGCTTCTTATCCGCAAACTTCTTGTACCTGAACGATGCCTTGAGCAGAGCTGATCGTACGCTCTTCCAGATATTGGCAAACTGATGCAAGGTGATATCCACTGCGGGAACAGAAGTTGCTGGAAGCGGTTGGAACTCAGGGACTTTAGGGTGGAATCCAAAGTTGGTGAAGAATGGTGTTGAAGAAGATGAAGAATGATACTGGTTGTTATGACAGAACTCGGCCCAGGGAAGTAATTGAACCCAGTCATCTTGAGAGGAGGACACATAGATGCGGAGGAAGGACTCCAAGTCCTGATTCACCCTCTCAGTTTGACCATTGGTCTGAGGATGGTAAGCCGTGGAAAACTTTAGCTTGACTTGGAGGACTTGACATAAACTTCGCCAGAATTTGGCTGTGAATTGAACTCCTCGATCTGAGATAATTTCTTCTGGAAGACCGTGGAGTCGAAAGATCTCTTGTATGAATACTTGAGCCAACTTGGAAGCTGACGGAAGACCGGTAAGAGGAATGAAGTGTGCCATCTTGGTGAACCGGTCAACTACCACCCAGATGGTATTAAACTTGTTGCACATGGGCAAATCTGTAATAAAATCCATCGACAAATGGGTCCATGGTCGACGGGGAACAGATAGTGGAACCAGTTGCCCCGCAGGCGACTGGCGGGATACTTTATGTTGAGCACACTTTGGGCAAGATGCAATAAACTCCAAAACGTCCTTTTTCAGAGTTGGCCACCAATAGGACCTAGAGATAAACTCCAGGGTTTTTTGGATACCTGTATGTCCAGCAAAGCGGGAAGCATGGGCCCAATGCATGAGCTTCTTCCTTAGTGTCGGCTTCACAAAACTTTTCCCTGATGGGGGCGTAGAGTCCATCCCTACCGTGGAGAATGCCAACGGATTTATAATAGGATGCCTGTCTGAAGACTCTGACTCATTTTCTTGCTCCCATGAGCGGGAAAGGGCATCGGCCTTGCGATTCTGAGAGCCCGGACAGAACTGGAGTTTAAAGTCGAACCTGGAAAAGAAAAGTGCCCATCTGGCCTGACGAGGGTTGAGACATTGTGCGCCTTTCAGATATAGAAGGTTCTTGTGGTCTGTAAGGATGGTGATTGAATGAGAAGCTCCCTCCAACAGATATCTCCACTCCTCTAGAGCGAGCTTGATGGCTAGCAACTCCTGGTCGCCAATGGCATAGTTGCGCTCCGCTGGGGAGAACTTCCGTGAGAAGAAACTGCAAGGATGTAAATGGCCATCTTTAGCCCTCTGAGATAACACCGCTCCTACTCCAACGGAGGAGGCATCCACCTCTAAGATGAAAGGAGAGTCGATGTCAGGCTGTTTCAGGACAGGCGCAGAGATGAACCTCTGTTTTAAAAGATGAAAAGCTTGCATGGCTTCTTCAGACCACTTGGACGGGTTAGCACCCTTCTTGGTGAAAGCAGTAATAGGCGCCACAATGGTGGAAAAGTCTCGTATAAACTTTCGGTAATAATTGGCGAACCCTAAGAACCTCTGGACCCCTTTGAGGGTTAAGGGTACCGGCCAATTCTGGATTGCTTGTAGTTTCTCAGGATCCATCTCTAGTCCGGAACCGGACACAATGTACCCTAGAAACGGAATGGACTTGACTTCAAAGACGCATTTCTCTAATTTGCAATAGAGATTATTGACACGGAGACGGGACAGAACCTCCTTTACCCAAAAACGATGTTCCTCTAAATTGTTGGCAAAAATGAGGATATCATCTAGATAGACCACGACATGACGGTATAGAATGTCTCTGAAAATCTCATTGACGAAATGCTGGAAGACAGCTGGAGCATTGCTCATTCCGAAGGGCATGACGAGGTACTCATAATGTCCGTCACGAGTGTTAAATGCGGTCTTCCACTCGTCACCCTCACGGATCCGAATGAGATTGTATGCACCTCTCAAGTCCAGCTTTGTAAAGATGGTAGCTCCGCTAACTCTGTCAAAGAGCTCAGTAATCAGGGGTAAAGGATAGCGGTTCTTGATGGTAATGTCGTTCAAACCTCTGTAGTCGATGCATGGCCGCAGACCACCATCTTTCTTTTTTACAAAAAAGAAGCCTGCGCCGGCTGGAGAAGAAGAAGGTCGAATGAACCCCTTTGCTAGGTTCTCTTTAATGTATTCCTCCATAGAATGCGTCTCAGGCAGAGACAACGGATAAGTTCGGCCTCGAGGTGGAACCTTCCCTGGAACGAGATCAATCGGGCAGTCCCATTCTCTATGAGGAGGAAGGATATCAGCAGAAGCTTTACTGAACACATCCGTGAAATCTTGATATGGAGGAGGTG
Organism: Pseudophryne corroboree; assembly: GCF_028390025.1. Taxonomy (NCBI): domain Eukaryota; kingdom Metazoa; phylum Chordata; class Amphibia; order Anura; family Myobatrachidae; genus Pseudophryne; species Pseudophryne corroboree. Next base: position 58,202,557 of record NC_086444.1, on the reverse strand, counting down.
GAACATCAGACGACCTGGGGGAGGAAGAACAGACAGGCAACACTTTAAACAAACATGTCTCAGCACAGGAGGGACCCCATGCCAGAATTTGCGTAGTCGTCCAATCAATTGTAGGATTGTGAAGACGGAGCCATGGAAGGCCCAGGACCACAGGATGTGTGGCTCTTGGAATCACTAAAAGTGAAATAAGTTCGGAATGAAGAACTCCCACTCTCAGACGAACTGGTAGAGTCCTTAGAGCAATAACTGTATCAAAAATTTTACTGCCATCCACGGCAGTTAAGGAAAAGGAGGAAGGAAGTCTCTCGGTGGGTAGGGACCACCGTTTAACATAGGCTTCGGTAATAAAGTTCCCAGCTGCTCCGGAATCCAGGAGGGCAATGACGTTCTGATAACGTTGAGCAACTTGAAGCGAGACTGGGAGATTACAATCTTGAGGAGATGGAGAGGAGATCATTACTCCTAGCCGGCCCTCTCCTTGGCGAGCTAGGATTTGGAGTTTCCCGGACGTTTGGGACAGGCATTAATAGTGTGAGACGGAGCTGCACAATACAGACAGAGAGACTCAGAGAGACGTCTTCGGCGCTCAGCAGGAGTTAAACGGGAACGGCCAATTTGCATGGGTTCATCTTTAGTTGGTGACAGTTGGCGAGGAGGAGGAGCAGAAGATTTTGGAGCAGATGATCTTCCACGCTCAGTTGCTCTCTCTCTGAAACGTAAGTCAACTTTCGTACAAAGTGAGATTAGCTCATCTAACTTGGAGGGTAAGTCTCTGGTAGCTAACTCATCTTTAATACGCTCGGATAAACCATGCCAGAATGCAGCATACAGGGCCTCGTCATTCCATGCCAGTTCAGATGCCAGAATCTGGAACTGTATAAGATATTGTCTGATAAAGCTAAATATTTATCGTATATAATACCCTTTATGAGGTCTAAGAACACTGTACGCTATCTACGTATGAAGTACCGTAAGGGTACGCTAGTTGCGTAACAATCGCTTTGCCGTGATCGAGACGCTCAAGCGTCACGTTCACTCACGGCCAAGAGATCACAGGCAGGCACGTTATTGGCTGTTAACTAACGTAATGATTCGCTATAGCGTAGCGGACGCTCGGGACCACGAGGAGATCACCAGCGGTGCTGACGCTCACTATATTAAACCTTTGTATCTAAACCATAAACAGTGTATTGTGCAGTAAAACCTTAGTGTAATGTTAGAGTGTAAATGCAACACAGTATAACCTTATTACCTTAAAAGCTGTTTGAGCGTCACCGACGCTCTGAGAATACTTAATACTATAAGAAACACATAGATACCGTGCTCAGGGTCCAACGCCTAATATATATATTATGAATGCTATACTTGCAAAAGAGTTAAACACAATACAAGTCATACACTACAATATAACATAGACTACCTAACCAGATAACTACACAGGAAATACAATACAATACAATTTAAGGGAAAATGAGTGAGAAAGAGAAGGAGAGAGAGAGAGAAATTGAGAGAGATTGGCCCACAATAACAAGAAGATCAATATAGTTGCGGAGAAACACTTACGCACAAGGGGAAACGATCGCATGCGCCTCGATATCCAGCTCCCGATTATCAGCAATGAGAACCGTTGAAGAGAGTGAACTGGATATGGTCGGCCTGCCTATTTATGCCCCACACACAATACAATTCAATGGTCCCTACAATCTCATTGTTCATTGGACACAGGAATTCGGCTTCGCATTATAACAAAAGGTCATAGGTTGATTCATACAGGTGGGTTGTGACTGTTTCCAACTGTTCAGGTGGGTGGGATACTGAGTTTCCCGCCGCATGACTAAATAAGAACAAATAATAGTAAATGGACATAAACTTCTTATGTCCATAACTATTCGCACGAGCGATTAATCCGCTCCAAACCAACACCGGAATATTGCTATTTAAATACTCTTCCGATGGGTACCAAACACCACTGTATGACCCCTGTTAGACCCTTCGTACAATACAAAGAGGGATCTCTCTGTTCAGGAACATGCTATGTTAACTAAACTTTCAGAATCTATCAAAGGGACCATGATCTACAAAATACATTATTACTGAAAATATGTAACGATTGAGTCGCACGCTACGATCACATAAACTCTACCGTAAATACGCATACCGTGCGCCTGCGGGTGCCCGCGACTGTGAGTATGCGCACGCACGGGAGAGCGTACGCATGCGCAGCACGGACCTGTGTGAGGTGCAAATATGGTAGTGTGCATAGAGAAATTTTTCTGACTTTGACAGTCCACCCTTTGGCAGTCAACAATAACTGCCACTTCCTGAAAACATTTCAAAAAGAGAAAAATATATGTTAGGGGTTAATACATTTACATGGTTGGGTAAGGGAGGAGAGGAGATGGTAGGAAAAGGGTATGACCTAGTGAGATAGCAGAAGCATGTGTGTATGAATCCGTGCTTGGGGGTCATGTATCATCGTGCCGTACGTGTTTTAAATCAAGCTTCGAGGTATTGCGAAGTATACATGTGAATTCCTTCTTATCCCGTGGTACGGGTCTGTGGATGGGCTGTCAAACTTTACCGAGCTCTTTTCGGCTTTGGTTGTAACAAAATGGGGGAGCACATTTTAGTTGATGATACATGAATGGGGGAGATATGTGATTGCTGATATCTGTGCCTGTATTCCCTATCGACTATGTGTGTCATTACCTGAGGGTTGTAGAAATGAAGAAAAGACATAATTACGGTAAATGCGGTGGTATTCTATGTCAGGTAAATGTACAGTCGTCGATTGAGGTCTTGTTTGGTGTCTGTTGAATGCAGTCTTCTTTGTGCTTTTGCCCATAAGGTGCAAGCAAAAGCTGTCAATGTCCATAGATTTACAAAAGTGTTGGGCTAGCGTAATTTTAAAATTTCTAGGGAAACTGGGGATCCATGGCATAGTTCATCAAAAATCTGTGTATCAGGTTGTCAAACTTCTTCTTTAATCCCTCTGTTGTCTGTATATCGGCTCATCAAATTCCTCGTCCAAGTGGGTCTTGTTACCTTGGAGGAAACGGAAAAACAGGTGAAAGAAACGGACCGTAGAAATCGCATTTTCATCACATCATTGTTTCTACATTTGGGTCATAAATCAAGTCCAGGTTAATTACAGTTTCCTCACTCCTTAAACTCATTACCCTAGTACGATGATTGCACTTCATTAAAGCCTGACCGCATCTAAATATCAATCCAATCGATATGACAACACCTAAGATACATAGGAGAAACTTCCCAACATCCATTATGACTCCTTGAGCCCAGTCTCCTAAACCAGAAAACCAATTTCGCGGGTTCAACCATGACACCCAACCAGTCAGCTCATTACCTACAGCAGCAAGAGTGAGATTGTGTCTCCTGCGAAATTCCCACTTCAATTGGAGAATATCGTCCATCTTTTGGTCTATGACCTCGACCGGATCCTCGGTGCTATTCGTAATATATGTGCAACATTTCACGCCGTATTGTGTTGCCAGTGTGACACAATATCCGCCTGTCACTGCTGTGAGGTAATTGAGAACCATTCTATGCTGTACCAGTTCTGTTTTGTAAGCCTGAAGTTCTCTTCCAGTATACCTAAACGTGTCATCATACATTTCAGTGATATTATCTAACAAATTGGCGAGCGCAGATATGTATTTATAATTCAGCACTCCTCTGGCGGTGCGGGTGAAATCTAACGCGATTAAGAATTGAATCCCGGTGGATTCACTTATCAGATCAGAGGCCGGATGCTCTGTCTTCTCTATCAGGTGCCTTTTAACAACGTGCTCGTAATGGGTGTGAGTATAAGGAGCTTGGGCACCACGGTGTATGCCTTTCATTTTGTCATGTGATACAGTCATTACTTCAGGCAGTACTTTTCCAATATAACACAATCCTTCAGAGTTTGGGGCAAGCCACTTGTACGCCTTTCTCCCGCATATGAAATATGCATCATCGGGGAGAACATATGGGACGGAGTAGGACATAACCATATTACACACCTTCCATGTGAAATCTCCTAACCCTAATTCTTCCATCTGCTTAGTACACGTATCAGGTTGTACGATATGTGCACAGTATCCTGGTGATACCTCTCCAACTTTAGTAATCCTATTTCCTAAGGTATACCTATACCGGAAAGATTTTCCTCTACTGGCTATGTGGCGTACAAGCTCTGTATCTGTAGGCATTCTATCTGCTCTATGCGAAAAGGTCATGGTGTGGTTACTCCATGACACTTCCCAATTTCCCGGCTTTCGGGGATTGGAGATGTTGAAACATAATAGGGACCTATCCACATGGTATTGGTGGAGCTTCAAACTAGGAGGGCTGGAGATATTAAACCTCCGGTCCACCGGTCTCCCACCATTTAACTCAAGTACCTCCTCTATCGTTAAAGGAAATGGTACTAGCCCTGATTTGCTATGACCCTGAGGTACTTGAGAGCATACCCAACAATCCGTTTTGTTTAACACATTACCCACTAAGGAGTGATAGTCACTCAATGGATGCCGGTCCATATGGATATTAAAACTGGATTGGCATTTCTTAATGCACCCATCCTCAATGACATTGTTACAGAGCCTACAGATACAGTTTTCTTCAGCTAACAATCCTTCACAATTCCTTCTATGGTCAATGCTATCGGATCGTTTTCTGATACTCGCCTTTACTTGTTGGTTAAGTTGTTCTTGGAAAACTACGCCTCCATCTTTATCATCAGAACCCATTTCAGAACCTCTCTCGACCTCCATGGTACTCTCGCCGGAACAGACTGCTCTGGTCAACATCATGGTCAACAGGAAAATCCGGATCACAGTCTCTTGGGGCAAGTCCATCTTATAGGAGGAGACGAAGAAGAATGAGAGGGGGAAAAAAGATAATTGAGGGAGATGGGATGGGAAGTTGGAGAAAAACAATAAAAGGGAACAGGGGATCGACAACTGCTTTTGATCTTGTGGTTCTCGATGCTCAGGTGCCGCCTCAATCTTCCTGGAACAGACACTCCAGTGATACAACCTCTACCGTCTGTTCCTTATCGCGGGACCTCTCTGGATCAGCAACCTTCTTACAGTGGGACGAATGAACCCAAGTCTCTCTCTCAGCAACCTTCAATGCTGTAGTGCTAGTCAATAAGACCTGGTATGGTCCTTCCCATCTGTCAATAAGGCAACCTGAGCGTAGAAAATTCCGTATCATTACATAATCCCCAGGTTCAATGTCATGACAATTACTATCTGGTAAATCAGGAATCACTAACTTCAGATTATCATTTTGATTCCTTAACTGTTTACTCATGTTAATCAAGCATTTTACAGTCACTTCATTGTTACACTTCAAATCATCCTGAGGGTTAATCATAACATGCGGTTGTCGACCAAACAAGATTTCAAAGGGAGACAGATTAAGAGGGAACCTGGGAGTGGTTCTGATGCTGTACAGTACAATGGGTAAAGCTTCTGGCCATGTCAATCCTGTCTCTGCCATCACTTTACTCAGTTTATTTTTAACAGTGCTGTTCACTCTTTCCACTTTCGCACTCGCCTGTGGACGGTATGGAGTATGCAGCTTGCTATCAATTCCCATCAATTTACACATTCCTTGAAAGACATCACCTGTAAAATGGGTACCCCTATCACTTTCGATAATTCTAGGGATACCATATCTACATACAAATTCCTGCACAATTTTCTTAGCAGTAAACATAGCGGTATTTGTGGCCGCCGGAAATGCTTCGACCCAATTTGAGAAAACATCTATACAAACAAGTACATATTTCAAATTTCGACAAGGGGGTAATTGAATGAAGTCAATCTGTATTACCTGGAAATGGCCGCCGGCAGGTGGGATATGGGATGGTTCTGTAGGTATTGCCTTTCCAATATTCTTTCTCAAACAGGTAAGGCATGACATGGCTCTTTTACTCGCATGAGAGGAGAATCCTGGGGCGCACCAATATGCTCTTACCAACTTGCACATCCCTTCCTTGCCTAGATGAGTCAGCCCGTGAGCTACCTCAGCCAAACATGGAAGGTATGCTCTGGGGGCCACCGGTTTACCTTGTCCATCCGTCCAGAGTCCTGAGGACTCCTGGCCATATCCCTTTGCCCTCCAGACTGCCTTTTCCTGTGTGGAACACAAATTTTGCATCTCACACAACTTCTGTGTGTTGATGGTATTAAATACCATCAGTTGTGTGGTGTCTGTCTGTCTGGGGGTAGCAGCTGCTAACTTTGCTGCTTCGTCTGCTCGGCTGTTACCAAGCGATACTGGGTCTTGGCTATATGTATGTGCTTTACATTTGATAACAGCCACTCTGTCGGGTTCCTGTATCGCTGTTAGAAGCCTTTTTATGTGAGCTGCATGCGCTACCGGTGTACCAGCTGCCGTCATGAAATTTCTGAGGCGCCATAGGGCTCCGAAATCATGGACTACCCCGAATGCGTATCTAGAATCGGTGTAGATATTGGCTGATTTGCCCTTAGCCAATTCACATGCTCTGGTTAGGGCGACCAGTTCAGCAACCTGGGCTGAGTGAGGTGGGCCTAGCGGTTCCGCTTCTATGGTGCCTTGGTCATCTACGACTGCGTATCCAGTACACAAGTCTCCCGAGTCTGTCTGTCTATGACAACTACCGTCCGTGTAGAACGTAAGTTCTGCATCTTCCAGTGGGTTGTCACTGATGTCAGGCCTTGCGGTAAAATTTTGGGTCAAATATTCCATACAATCATGAGTGTCTTCCTTTGTATTAAATCCTCCTTCCCCAGTACTCTCATCCTCCACCCTTTGTGCCTGTCCAGGCACACCTGGGAGATATGTTGCAGGATTTAATGCACTGCATCTCCTTATGGTGATGTTTACGGGGGCCATTAGTGCCAATTCCCATCTTGTAAACCGCGCTGATGAGACGTGCCTGGTTTGGGCAGAATTTTACAAGGCTGACACTGCATGTGGTGTATGAATTGTGAGGTTGTGACCTAGCACGACGTCTTCGCTTTTCGTTACTAGTAATGCTATCGCAGCAACGCTTCGCAAGCATGTGGGGAGGGATCGCGCTACCGTGTCTAGCTGAGCGCTGTAATATGCTACTGGCCTGCTGGCATCACCGTGCTTTTGGGTTAGTACGCCTGCCGCGCAACCAGCACTTTCTGTTCCGTATAGTTCAAAGGGTTTCCCATAGTCCGGCATACCTAATGCTGGTGCCTGCGTTAGGCACTGTTTAAGTCTCTCAAATGCTGCCTCAGACTCGTCTGTATGCGAAATCCGATCAGGTTTGTTTGAGGAGACCATTTCCTGCAAGGGTAACGCTAGGATGGAAAACCCTGGGATCCAGTTACGGCAATACCCACACATTCCTAAAAATGTTCTGATCTGTTGCTGGGTTTGTGGCAGAGTCATGTCTCTAATTGCTTGAATTCTATCAGCGGTCAGGTGTCTCAGTCCTTGTGTTAGACAGTGTCCCAAATATTTTACCTTAGTTTGGCATAATTGCAACTTGTCTTTGGAAACCTTGTGTCCTGTGTCTGAAAGATGAAACAGGAGCTGTTTCGTATCCTTCAGGGATGCCTCCAATGAATCAGAACACAGTAGTAGATCATCCACGTACTGTATTAATACTGATCCACTCACTGGTTGGAAAGACTGTAAACAATCATGCAAAGCCTGAGAAAATATACTTGGGCTATCTATGAATCCTTGTGGTAATCGAGTCCATGTGTATTGGACTCCTCTGTATGTAAATGCAAACAAATATTGACTGTCAGGGTGCAGAGGTACCGAAAAGAAAGCGGAGCAGAGGTCAATAACAGTGAAAAATTTCGCAGTGGGAGGGATTTGCATTAGGATGACAGCTGGATTTGGCACTACGGGGAACTGACTCTCAACTATTTTGTTAATCCCCCTTAGATCCTGCACTAGCCGGTAACCCCTCCCCCCACTCTTTTTCACAGGGAAGATGGGACTATTAGCAGTGCTGGACGTTCTTACCAGAATGCCCTGTTGTAGCAAGCGCTCTATTACTGGGTAAACTCCTAACTCCACCTCTGGCTTCAGAGGGTACTGTGGGATTTTTTGGAGCTATCCTACCATCTTTTACTTGTACAACTACCGGAGCTACGTTTGCCATTAATCCAGTGTCCTGTCCATCTTTAGTCCAAAGTGACTCTGGTATCTGAGATGTCATTTCTTCTACTTGGGAGGGAGTCCTATTTGTCATAGTGGTATGCGACATTAATTTTGACGGGGAGTCTAACATGTCTCGTACTTCCTGAGCGTGATTCTCAGGTATGTCCAAGAATACACCTTCAGGAGTACAATAAATGACGCATCCCATTTTACACAGTAAGTCTCTTCCCAGGAGATTGGTCGGTGCCGATGCAGCCAGCAAAAAGGAATGCTTGGTATGTAAAGGCCCTATTGTAATCTCTGCTGGTTTGCTAACAGGGTAATGCTGGACTACTCCTGTTACTCCCACGGCTGGAATTGTCCTACCAGTGGTCCTCATGCCCACTGTCGAATTTATCACTGATTTGGCCGCCCCTGTGTCTACAAGAAAGTTTAATGATTTACCAGCTACATTGATTGCAATTTCTGGTTCACTTCCAAGACTTGCAATCAATTTTACTGGCTGCAGATTACAGGTATGGCCACACCCCTATTGGGTATGGTGACCTCCCTGAATCCCGCTGGCAGCAACTACTTGTTAGGGAGTTAGCTGGGAACTACCAGAGGTTTGCCAATCTCTGTTTGGGGGGTATCTTTTTGTTTCCCCTGCATGTGGCTCATAACTCCGTTTCTGCGGACCTTGCTCCCAATGTCGTGTGTCGTGTCGTTGTCTAGGGGGTTGGTATGAGTTTCGTACATTCTTTACTCTACAATCTCGTGCCATGTGTCCCTGTTTATGACAAGAATAACAAGTAACCACACTTGACTTACCCACAGGGTTTGGTGATACAAACAAAGGCTGCCTTGTGGTCAGGGCCTGTATACTTACGGCCATTAACTTATCACTTTGTTGTTCCCTGTGTCTGGTGATGTTCCTATCGTGATCAATAGCAGCCTCTCTCAAAGTAGCCACAGACAGACCTCGCCAACATGGTTGTGTGGTCTGTACCCTAGTCTTTAATGATTCTTTTAAACCATCCATCAGTACCGATACTGCTACTTCTCGATGGTTTATGTTTGTTTTAATGTCCTCTATGCCTGTGTATTTTGCCATTTCTGATAATGCTCTGTGAAAATACTCTGCAGCTGTCTCTGATTCCTTCTGTTTAATGGAGAATATCTTGTTCCATCTGACTACCGCTGGGAAATACTCTTTTAACTGTAAGTTTATTCTTTTTACATTGTCTTTGTTGTACACATCTGTAAGAGGTACATCCTGATCTAATCCGCAATCAGCTAAAAATTGAGTTGCGTCAACATTGGAGGGTAAACATGCTCTCAGCAATATCTGCCAGTCTTTATTGTTGGGCTCTACAGTGTTACCTAAGTCTCTGATGTATTTTTGACTGGCAACTAAATCTTTTCTAGGGTCAGGGAATTCAGACACTATGGTCCTTAATTCCATTCTGGAAAATGGGCTATACATGGCAATGTTCCTCACAGGGGTGACCCCTTATGTGTCAGTTTTCCCATTTGGAACAGCTATTACCCTAACAGGAGTAACTCTAACAACATCACTCTGTGTGGGTTCTACAGCCTGTGGTGAAATGGCTTCAGCATAGTGTATGGTGCCGTACTTACCTGTAGATACGACCTCACCTATCCCTCCGCTAGGGGCCTTTGTTACTAATCTCGTGGGTGGAGCTGTGCCTACTGTGGTCTCTGCTATGGTGGCTGCTAGAGAGAGCGCTGAAATTGTTGCCGATTCGTCTTCTTGATCACACTCCTGAGGAAAGTTCAAAACAGGGTACAACTTGCACGGGTTAATACTTGCATTGGTTAATTGGTTAACATTATCTTTAACATTTATACAGTTGCTAAGTGTTTGTGTGTTACACCTTAGTGCGTCATTCTCCGCAACCAATTTCTCTCCTGATATGTATGGTGGCGGTGGGGCCGTGGCTATCAGTTTTCTGATTGAGCCAGATCCCGCCGCCTGAGCCAATCCTCTCTGTATGTCACCTTCCTGTTGCCACAACTGCAAATAATCGTAATGTTTGATTCGTCTCTTTGTTGATTTAATGAGACATATCCTTCTCCTTAAATTCGTTAACACTTCTGTGCTGAAGCTACCTACTCTTGGGAATTTCTCCCCGTCATGTACTGTCATTCTCTCCCATTCATCACATAAAGCTTCTGTGTGACTTCCGTATTTCTCACACATTACATACCTTGCCGACCCAATTGGTCGGTTCACTGAATCAACCCGAACCGAGGTTGATCGCCCCCTACCTGAACAAGTGGCCCCCATAGTTCGAAGGTGTTGCTTTATTCAACCAACCCTTACGCAAACCAAATGTCCAAAATAGGCTGACGGTGGCGGTTTACCGAGTACCCCACTCACTCGCCCACGCCGACCAATACGACCTGATCACACCGATATGGTGCTGGCGTACTCGACCTAGGGCCCCTGCGACCTGAACCTCTATTTACTGGAACCTGTGAGGGTGCTCCGAAGAACACTTACTCTTTCCAGTAACTATTGGTTGCTGGATAGTTCCTGAGTGAGCAGCGAACTTCCCTTAAAATAAAAAAAGTTACACAAATCACGTTAGAATGTACAAATAGCGTTTATGACCTTCGTACACAAATAGTACCGGTCAGGTTTACTAATGCACACAATTACGTGCGGTACAATCGTTTAGTACACAAGCAACTAATCTTATGTACTGAGCGACCAGTGGAATCGAAAATTTCGGCTGCGAATTCCTTCAGCCAGAGCTTATATGGCCTATATGGGTGTTGCACCAACCCTTTCTTGGTGTTGTGCCTGTGGACTGTATAGCGGACTTCCTTGTCTGCTGTACCTGAACCTGTTGGTCTGCTATGACCTCCTGGTCTGTTACAGTATGACCTCCTGGTCTGCTACACTCTAATGCTCAAATTGTATATTTAACCAGGGATGCCTCCCTAGCCACCATGTACGTCACTTACACGCATGTACCTCACGAGAACTCGACTTTTCTTGTGGTTCAACCTGTAAAATTGTATACAACACACTCACTCACCACCTGTACACTTTTGTTTCTATTTCTATTTCTGCGCAGAAATTTCTCTTTAGACCAGATGTGTTTACAAATTAGGAGAAGGATCTATTAATTTAAATTTGGAATTAAAAAAAATTTGCGCGATTTATCGCCTGGCGTTATTTACCGCGTGGCGCTACTTATCGCGTTGAGAGGAGAGAAAAAAAAAACTTGTGATTTGAGTTACGTGGGCGTACCCGTACGCTCCGTTGCGTAATATACGCTGCGTGCGTCGGCCCTTGGATTGCGTACGCAAGTCTCAGTCTTTTGTTAGAGACACGTGTACGCAAAGCAAAGATCCACCGTAACACAATTTATACGTTTATCAACTATAGAACTGGCAAACAGGAGAGTGACATACGAAAATACACCAATGAAAAGGAAATGCAGATATATATGTGTGCGTGCGTGTGTACGCAAGACAGAAAAATAAACAGTTTTAAAAAGACACTATTGTTTTGTTCTTACCTCCGGTTCCCGGATTCCTTCAGCACCCTTTACTAAGAGAAGCAGACGCTTATCCAAACAGCACTACGAGGAATATGATCTCCCGCCCTTTGCTGCTGGATAATGTCTGCTGAAATTACCTAGTGTAGATATGTGAAGGACGGGCGAGCCGCCAATTGATAAAGCTAAATATTTATCGTATATAATACCCTTTATGAGGTCTAAGAACACTGTACGCTATCTACGTATGAAGTACCGTAAGGGTACGCTAGTTGCGTAACAATCGCTTTGCCGTGATCGAGACGCTCAAGCGTCACGTTCACTCACGGCCAAGAGATCACAGGCAGGCACGTTATTGGCTGTTAACTAACGTAATGATTCGCTATAGCGTAGCGGACGCTCGGGACCACGAGGAGATCACCAGCGGCGCTGACGCTCACTATATTAAACCTTTGTATCTAAACCATAAACAGTGTATTGTGCAGTAAAACCTTAGTGTAATGTTAGAGTGTAAATGCAACACAGTATAACCTTATTACCTTAAAAGCTGTTTGAGCGTCACCGACGCTCTGAGAATACTTAATACTATAAGAAACACACAGATACCGTGCTCAGGGTCCAACGCCTAATATATATATATTATGAATGCTATACTTGCAAAAGAGTTAAACACAATACAAGTCATACACTACAATATAACATAGACTACCTAACCAGATAACTACACAGGAAATACAATACAATACAATTTAAGGGAAAATGAGTGAGAAAGAGAAGGAGAGAGAGAGAGAAATTGAGAGAGATTGGCCCACAATAACAAGAAGATCAATATAGTTGCGGAGAAACACTTACGCACAAGGGGAAACGATCGCATGCGCCTCGATATCCAGCTCCCGATTATCAGCAATGAGAACCGTTGAAGAGAGTGAACTGGATATGGTCGGCCTGCCTATTTATGCCCCACACACAATACAATTCAATGGTCCCTACAATCTCATTGTTCATTGGACACATGAATTCGGCTTCGCATTATAACAAAAGGTCATAGGTTGATTCATACAGGTGGGTTGTGACTGTTTCCAACTGTTCAGGTGGGTGGGATACTGAGTTTCCCGCCGCATGACTAAATAAGAACAAATAATAGTAAATGGACATAAACTTCTTATGTCCATAACTATTCGCACGAGCGATTAATCCGCTCCAAACCAACACCGGAATATTGCTATTTAAATACTCTTCCGATGGGTACCAAACACCACTGTATGACCCCTGTTAGACCCTTCGTACAATACAAAGAGGGATCTCTCTGTTCAGGAACATGCTATGTTAACTAAACTTTCAGAATCTATCAAAGGGACCGTGATCTACAAAATACATTATTACTGAAAATATGTAACGATTGAGTCGCACGCTACGATCACATAAACTCTACCGTAAATACGCATACCGTGCGCCTGCGGGTGCCCGCGACTGTGAGTATGCGCACGCACGGGAGAGCGTACGCATGCGCAGCACGGACCTGTGTGAGGTGCAAATATGGTAGTGTGCATAGAGATATTTTTCTGACTTTGACATGTCCTACAGTACGTGATCCCTGGCGTAAACGGAGAATCTCAGACGAAGCTGAAGTTACCCGGCCTGGCTCGTCGAAGATGCGCCTGAATGTTGACACGAATGCAGTGTAAGAAGATAGCAGGGTGTCGGACCTCTCCCATAACGGTGATGCCCAGTCGAGGGCTGAGCCACTGAGAAGAGAGATGATGTAGGCAATTTTTGTACGGTCACTGGGAAAATTGCCAGGTTGTAGCTCAAACTGAATCTCACACTGGTTGAGAAATCCCCTGCAGAATCTTGGAGATCCGTCAAATTTTGCTGGCGTTGGAAGATGAAGACGTGGAGCAGAAACGGGTAAGGTGGGTGGGGTTATAGTTGGAGTCACTGTGGTTGACGCCCCAGATGCGCCTGATCCACGGAGAGTTGTCTGAATCCCATCCAGCCGAGTAGAGAGATCCTGGAGACAGCGGATGATGTGGCCCTGTGCAGCCTCCTGATGTTCAAGTCGGGCTGCCAGTTCTTGCATCGGCCTGGCCGCTTGATCCTGGTCTCCGGCTGGATTCATTTGGTCAGTGCTTACTGTCACAACTGAGGGCCTGAGCTGACGGAAGGCAGCCTCAGTTGTAGGGGCTGAGATGTACCGGAACCTGGGAGGTTGTATCAGACCCCTGGACATGTAAGTAACATGAAGAGAAACCGCCCGAAGGCGTGACCACGACAACTTGAGTAAAAGTCAATGATATTTATTTATGACAAACTCCATGCATCACAGTAGCAGTAAAAGAAACATAAAAATCAGCAGAGAAATAATAATACAGTTCCTGGGTACTACAGGGTGGCAGGGGCCACAGAGCTCTGGTGGTATGAGACAGTTCTTATTATCTGCAAGTTGGAAAGTCCTTACCAGGCTCAACTGTAGCAATGAGGAAAGCCCAGGGTCGTACCAGCTGGTGTTCCAGGGAAAGCTGGACTGCTGTAGATAAAATGCTGCTGTGGGTACTGGTTAGAACCAGACAGGTGTTGGCACGGAGTGGATACTGGCTGGAACCAGTTAAATAATAAATAAAGCTTGAGAGCGATGCAATATAGATGAAATGTAGAATTTGAGAGCGGAGAAATAATAATACCGGTGGAGAGTGATAAACTGCAGAAAGGACACCGGCCCTTTAAGAGAAGCTGTACACTGCTGGAAGCTGAGCTGGAAGCAGGTGATGTTGTAGCTGGAAACAGGTGAGTCCAGAATGGATCGGAGAGTCAGGCTACACCGCAGATGGAATGCTGGTGCGGGTCTCTATAGCAGAAGTCTGGAGACAGGAGCTGGAACCTGGAAGACAATCACAGGAGAGAGACAAACTGGAACTAGGTTTGACAACCAAAGCACTGACGCCTTCCTTGCTCAGGCACAACCTATTTATACCTGCAGCAAGGAAGGCATTGGCTAGGCAATTATGCAAATTAATAATACTGACAACGGATTGGTAGGAAAGATCAGCTGACAGAATCCAAGATGGCTGCGCCCATGCAGACACTTGGAGGGAAGTTTGGATTGTATTCCATGTGGTCTGGAAAACAGTAATGGCGGCGCCGGCCACCGGAGACAGGAGACGCCAGGCTGACAGATGCACATCCGACCACGCGGACACAGCGGAGGCCGCGGCTGACGTAATCGCCACTCTGAATGCAGAAGCTCAGGGATGGCGGCGGAGGCCGCGGGAGACGCCATGCCAGATGTATTAAGCGTTACTGTGACTGCGTCCAGAGAGACAGGAGAGGATGCGGGAATGTGCACATCAGGATAACAGATGGGATCCGGTCCTGGAGCGCTGAGCCAGCCTTAGGAGGCATCTGATAGGTAAGAAATGGCGTCCAGATACCCGGATCGTGACAGCACCCCCCCCTTTAGGAGTGGCCCCAGGACACTTCTTTGGCTTTTGAGGAAACTTGGAATGGAATCTCCGGACCAAGGCAGGAGCATGGACATCAGAAGCATTGGTCCATGAACGTTCCTCAGGGCCATAACCCTTCCAGTCAATAAGATACTGAAGTTGACCGTAACGGTGACGTGAGTCCAGGATCTTGGCTACTTCATACTCAACGCCTCGTTGAGTTTGGACTTTCGGAGTTGGAGGAAGTGAGGAATGAAACCGATTCAAGATTAGCGGTTTCAACAGGGAAACATGGAATGTCCTGGGTATTTTTAAGAAGGGAGGCAACTGGAGTCTGTAAGCAACAGGATTGATGACTTGATCAATTTTAAAAGGACCGATGTAGCGAGGTGCAAACTTCATACTGGGAACTCTTAACCTCAAATTCCTCGTGGATAACCATACCCGATCACCCACCTTGAGAGCAGGAACTGCTCGACGCTTCTTATCCGCAAACTTCTTGCACCTGAACGATGCCTTGAGCAGAGCTGATCGTACGCTCTTCCAGATATTGGCAAACTGATGCAAGGTGATATCCACTGCGGGAACAGAAGTTGCTGGAAGCGGTTGGAACTCAGGGACTTTAGGGTGGAATCCAAAGTTGGTGAAGAATGGTGTTGAAGAAGATGAAGAATGATACTGGTTGTTATGACAGAACTCGGCCCAGGGAAGTAATTGAACCCAGTCATCTTGAGAGGAGGACACATAGATGCGGAGGAAGGACTCCAAGTCCTGATTCACCCTCTCAGTTTGACCATTGGTCTGAGGATGGTAAGCCGTGGAAAACTTTAGCTTGACTTGGAGGACTTGACATAAACTTCGCCAGAATTTGGCTGTGAATTGAACTCCTCGATCTGAGATAATTTCTTCTGGAAGACCGTGGAGTCGAAAGATCTCTTGTATGAATACTTGAGCCAACTTGGAAGCTGACGGAAGACCGGTAAGAGGAATGAAGTGTGCCATCTTGGTGAACCGGTCAACTACCACCCAGATGGTATTAAACTTGTTGCACATGGGCAAATCTGTAATAAAATCCATCGACAAATGGGTCCATGGTCGACGGGGAACAGATAGTGGAACCAGTTGCCCCGCAGGCGACTGGCGGGATACTTTATGTTGAGCACACTTTGGGCAAGATGCAATAAACTCCAAAACGTCCTTTTTCAGAGTTGGCCACCAATAGGACCTAGAGATAAACTCCAGGGTTTTTTGGATACCTGTATGTCCAGCAAAGCGGGAAGCATGGGCCCAATGCATGAGCTTCTTCCTTAGTGTCGGCTTCACAAAACTTTTCCCTGATGGGGGCGTAGAGTCCATCCCTACCGTGGAGAATGCCAACGGATTTATAATAGGATGCCTGTCTGAAGACTCTGACTCATTTTCTTGCTCCCATGAGCGGGAAAGGGCATCGGCCTTGCGATTCTGAGAGCCCGGACAGAACTGGAGTTTAAAGTCGAACCTGGAAAAGAAAAGTGCCCATCTGGCCTGACGAGGGTTGAGACATTGTGCGCCTTTCAGATATAGAAGGTTCTTGTGGTCTGTAAGGATGGTGATTGAATGAGAAGCTCCCTCCAACAGATATCTCCACTCCTCTAGAGCGAGCTTGATGGCTAGCAACTCCTGGTCGCCAATGGCATAGTTGCGCTCCGCTGGGGAGAACTTCCGTGAGAAGAAACTGCAAGGATGTAAATGGCCATCTTTAGCCCTCTGAGATAACACCGCTCCTACTCCAACGGAGGAGGCATCCACCTCTAAGATGAAAGGAGAGTCGATGTCAGGCTGTTTCAGGACAGGCGCAGAGATGAACCTCTGTTTTAAAAGATGAAAAGCTTGCATGGCTTCTTCAGACCACTTGGACGGGTTAGCACCCTTCTTGGTGAAAGCAGTAATAGGCGCCACAATGGTGGAAAAGTCTCGTATAAACTTTCGGTAATAATTGGCGAACCCTAAGAACCTCTGGACCCCTTTGAGGGTTAAGGGTACCGGCCAATTCTGGATTGCTTGTAGTTTCTCAGGATCCATCTCTAGTCCGGAACCGGACACAATGTACCCTAGAAACGGAATGGACTTGACTTCAAAGACGCATTTCTCTAATTTGCAATAGAGATTATTGACACGGAGACGGGACAGAACCTCCTTTACCCAAAAACGATGTTCCTCTAAATTGTTGGCAAAAATGAGGATATCATCTAGATAGACCACGACATGACGGTATAGAATGTCTCTGAAAATCTCATTGACGAAATGCTGGAAGACAGCTGGAGCATTGCTCAATCCGAAGGGCATGACGAGGTACTCATAATGTCCGTCACGAGTGTTAAATGCGGTCTTCCACTCGTCACCCTCACGGATCCGGATGAGATTGTATGCACCTCTCAAGTCCAGCTTTGTAAAGATGGTAGCTCCGCTAACTCTGTCAAAGAGCTCAGTAATCAGGGGTAAAGGATAGCGGTTCTTGATGGTAATGTCGTTCAAACCTCTGTAGTCGATGCATGGCCGCAGACCACCATCTTTCTTTTTTACAAAAAAGAAGCCTGCGCCGGCTGGAGAAGAAGAAGGTCGAATGAACCCCTTTGCTAGGTTCTCTTTAATGTATTCCTCCATAGAATGCGTCTCAGGCAGAGACAACGGATAAGTTCGGCCTCGAGGTGGAACCTTCCCTGGAACGAGATCAATCGGGCAGTCCCATTCTCTATGAGGAGGAAGGATATCAGCAGAAGCTTTACTGAACACATCCGTGAAATCTTGATATGGAGGAGGTGGAACATCAGACGACCTGGGGGAGGAAGAACAGACAGGCAACACTTTAAACAAACATGTCTCAGCACAGGAGGGACCCCATGCCAGAATTTGCGTAGTCGTCCAATCAATTGTAGGATTGTGAAGACGGAGCCATGGAAGGCCCAGGACCACAGGATGTGTGGCTCTTGGAATCACTAAAAGTGAAATAAGTTCGGAATGAAGAACTCCCACTCTCAGACGAACTGGTAGAGTCCTTAGAGCAATAACTGTATCAAAAATGTTACTGCCATCCACGGCAGTTAAGGAAAAGGAGGAAGGAAGTCTCTCGGTGGGTAGGGACCACCGTTTAACATAGGCTTTGGTAATAAAGTTCCCAGCTGCTCCGGAATCCAGGAGGGCAATGACGTTCTGATAACGTTGAGCAACTTGAAGCGAGACTGGGAGATTACAATCTTGAGGAGATGGAGAGGAGATCATTACTCCTAGCCGGCCCTCTCCTTGGCGAGCTAGGATTTGGAGTTTCCCGGACGTTTGGGACAGGCATTAATAGTGTGAGACGGAGCTGCACAATACAGACAGAGAGACTCAGAGAGACGTCTTCGGCGCTCAGCAGGAGTTAAACGGGAACGAACAATTTGCATGGGTTCATCTTTAGTTGGTGACAGTTGGCGAGGAGGAGGAGCAGAAGATTTTGGAGCAGATGATCTTCCACGCTCAGTTGCTCTCTCTCTGAAACGTAAGTCAACTTTCGTACAAAGTGAGATTAGCTCATCTAACTTGGAGGGTAAGTCTCTGGTAGCTAACTCATCTTTAATACGCTCGGATAAACCATGCCAGAATGCAGCATACAGGGCCTCGTCATTCCATGCCAGTTCAGATGCCAGAATCTGGAACTGTATAAGATATTGTCTGATAAAGCTAAATATTTATCGTATATAATACCCTTTATGAGGTCTAAGAACACTGTACGCTATCTACGTATGAAGTACCGTAAGGGTACGCTAGTTGCGTAACAATCGCTTTGCCGTGATCGAGACGCTCAAGCGTCACGTTCACTCACGGCCAAGAGATCACAGGCAGGCACATTATTGGCTGTTAACTAACGTAATGATTCGCTATAGCGTAGCGGACGCTCGGGACCACGAGGAGATCACCAGCGGTGCTGACGCTCACTATATTAAACCTTTGTATCTAAACCATAAACAGTGTATTGTGCAGTAAAACCTTAGTGTAATGTTAGAGTGTAAATGCAACACAGTATAACCTTATTACCTTAAAAGCTGTTTGAGCGTCACCGACGCTCTGAGAATACTTAATACTATAAGAAACACACAGATACCGTGCTCAGGGTCCAACGCCTAATATATATATTATGAATGCTATACTTGCAAAAGAGTTAAACACAATACAAGTCATACACTACAATATAACATAGACTACCTAACCAGATAACTACACAGGAAATACAATACAATACAATTTAAGGGAAAATGAGTGAGAAAGAGAAGGAGAGAGAGAGAGAAATTGAGAGAGATTGGCCCACAATAACAAGAAGATCAATATAGTTGCGGAGAAACACTTACGCACAAGGGGAAACGATCGCATGCGCCTCGATATCCAGCTCCCGATTATCAGCAATGAGAACCGTTGAAGAGAGTGAACTGGATATGGTCGGCCTGCCTATTTATGCCCCACACACAATACAATTCAATGGTCCCTACAATCTCATTGTTCATTGGACACAGGAATTCGGCTTCGCATTATAACAAAAGGTCATAGGTTGATTCATACAGGTGGGTTGTGACTGTTTCCAACTGTTCAGGTGGGTGGGATACTGAGTTTCCCGCCGCATGACTAAATAAGAACAAATAATAGTAAATGGACATAAACTTCTTATGTCCATAACTATTCGCACGAGCGATTAATCCGCTCCAAACCAACACCAGAATATTGCTATTTAAATACTCTTCCGATGGGTACCAAACACCACTGTATGACCCCTGTTAGACCCTTCGTACAATACAAAGAGGGATCTCTCTGTTCAGGAACATGCTATGTTAACTAAACTTTCAGAATCTATCAAAGGGACCATGATCTACAAAATACATTATTACTGAAAATATGTAACGATTGAGTCGCACGCTACGATCACATAAACTCTACCGTAAATACGCATACCGTGCGCCTGCGGGTGCCCGCGACTGTGAGTATGCGCACGCACGGGAGAGCGTACGCATGCGCAGCACGGACCTGTGTGAGGTGCAAATATGGTAGTGTGCATAGAGATATTTTTCTGACTTTGACAGTCCACCCTTTGGCAGTCAACAATAACTGCCACTTCCTGAAAACATTTCAAAAAGAGAAAAATATATGTTAGGGGTTAATACATTTACATGGTTGGGTAAGGGAGGAGAGGAGATGGTAGGAAAAGGGTATGACCTAGTGAGATAGCAGAAGCATGTGTGTATGAATCCGTGCTTGGGGGTCATGTATCATCGTGCCGTACGTGTTTTAAATCAAGCTTCGAGGTATTGCGAAGTATACATGTGAATTCCTTCTTATCCCGTGGTACGGGTCTGTGGATGGGCTGTCAAACTTTACCGAGCTCTTTTCGGCTTTGGTTGTAACAAAATGGGGGAGCACATTTTAGTTGATGATACATGAATGGGGGAGATATGTGATTGCTGATATCTGTGCCTGTATTCCCTATCGACTATGTGTGTCATTACCTGAGGGTTGTAGAAATGAAGAAAAGACATAATTACGGTAAATGCGGTGGTATTCTATGTCAGGTAAATGTACAGTCGTCGATTGAGGTCTTGTTTGGTGTCTGTTGAATGCAGTCTTCTTTGTGCTTTTGCCCATAAGGTGCAAGCAAAAGCTGTCAATGTCCATAGATTTACAAAAGTGTTGGGCTAGCGTAATTTTAAAATTTCTAGGGAAACTGGGGATCCATGGCATAGTTCATCAAAAATCTGTGTATCAGGTTGTCAAACTTCTTCTTTAATCCCTCTGTTGTCTGTATATCGGCTCATCAAATTCCTCGTCCAAGTGGGTCTTGTTACCTTGGAGGAAACGGAAAAACAGGTGAAAGAAACGGACCGTAGAAATCGCATTTTCATCACATCATTGTTTCTACATTTGGGTCATAAATCAAGTCCAGGTTAATTACAGTTTCCTCACTCCTTAAACTCATTACCCTAGTACGATGATTGCACTTCATTAAAGCCTGACCGCATCTAAATATCAATCCAATCGATATGACAACACCTAAGATACATAGGAGAAACTTCCCAACATCCATTATGACTCCTTGAGCCCAGTCTCCTAAACCAGAAAACCAATTTCGCGGGTTCAACCATGACACCCAACCAGTCAGCTCATTACCTACAGCAGCAAGAGTGAGATTGTGTCTCCTGCGAAATTCCCACTTCAATTGGAGAATATCGTACATCTTTTGGTCTATGACCTCGACCGGATCCTCGGTGCTATTCGTAATATATGTGCAACATTTCACGCCGTATTGTGTTGCCAGTGTGACACAATATCCGCCTGTCACTGCTGTGAGGTAATTGAGAACCATTCTATGCTGTACCAGTTCTGTTTTGTAAGCCTGAAGTTCTCTTCCAGTATACCTAAACGTGTCATCATACATTTCAGTGATATTATCTAACAAATTGGCGAGCGCAGATATGTATTTATAATTCAGCACTCCTCTGGCGGTGCGGGTGAAATCTAACGCGATTAAGAATTGAATCCCGGTGGATTCACTTATCAGATCAGAGGCCGGATGCTCTGTCTTCTCTATCAGGTGCCTTTTAACAACGTGCTCGTAATGGGTGTGAGTATAAGGAGCTTGGGCACCACGGTGTATGTCTTTCATTTTGTCATGTGATACAGTCATTACTTCAGGCAGTACTTTTCCAATATAACACAATCCTTCAGAGTTTGGGGCAAGCCACTTGTACGCCTTTCTCCCGCATATGAAATATGCATCATCGGGGAGAACATATGGGACGGAGTAGGACATAACCATATTACACACCTTCCATGTGAAATCTCCTAACCCTAATTCTTCCATCTGCTTAGTACACGTATCAGGTTGTACGATATGTGCACAGTATCCTGGTGATACCTCTCCAACTTTAGTAATCCTATTTCCTAAGGTATACCTATACCGGAAAGATTTTCCTCTACTGGCTATGTGGCGTACAAGCTCTGTATCTGTAGGCATTCTATCTGCTCTATGCGAAAAGGTCATGGTGTGGTTACTCCATGACACTTCCCAATTTCCCGGCTTTCGGGGATTGGAGATGTTGAAACATAATAGGGACCTATCCACATGGTATTGGTGGAGCTTCAAACTAGGAGGGCTGGAGATATTAAACCTCCGGTCCACCGGTCTCCCACCATTTAACTCAAGTACCTCCTCTATCGTTAAAGGAAATGGTACTAGCCCTGATTTGCTATGACCCTGAGGTACTTGAGAGCATACCCAACAATCCGTTTTGTTTAACACATTACCCACTAAGGAGTGATAGTCACTCAATGGATGCCGGTCCATATGGATATTAAAACTGGATTGGTATTTCTTAATGCACCCATCCTCAATGACATTGTTACAGAGCCTACAGATACAGTTTTCTTCAGCTAACAATCCTTCACAATTCCTTCTATGGTCAATGCTATCGGATCGTTTTCTGATACTCGCCTTTACTTGTTGGTT
Source organism: Pseudophryne corroboree (assembly GCF_028390025.1). Lineage (NCBI taxonomy): Eukaryota > Metazoa > Chordata > Amphibia > Anura > Myobatrachidae > Pseudophryne > Pseudophryne corroboree. The sequence continues at coordinate 58,179,950 of NC_086444.1, read as the reverse complement.
AAGTTGTTCTTGGAAAACTACGCCTCCATCTTTATCATCAGAACCCATTCCAGAACCTCTCTCGACCTCCATGGTACTCTCGCCGGAACAGACTGCTCTGGTCAACATCATGGTCAACAGGAAAATCCGGATCACAGTCTCTTGGGGCAAGTCCATCTTATAGGAGGAGACGAAGAAGAATGAGAGGGGGAAAAAAGATAATTGAGGGAGATGGGATGGGAAGTTGGAGAAAAACAATAAAAGGGAACAGGGGATCGACAACTGCTTTTGATCTTGTGGTTCTCGATGCTCAGGTGCCGCCTCAATCTTCCTGGAACAGACACTCCAGTGATACAACCTCTACCGTCTGTTCCTTATCGCGGGACCTCTCTGGATCAGCAACCTTCTTACAGTGGGACGAATGAACCCAAGTCTCTCTCTCAGCAACCTTCAATGCTGTAGTGCTAGTCAATAAGACCTGGTATGGTCCTTCCCATCTGTCAATAAGGCAACCTGAGCGTAGAAAATTCCGTATCATTACATAATCCCCAGGTTCAATGTCATGACAATTACTATCTGGTAAATCAGGAATCACTAACTTCAGATTATCATTTTGATTCCTTAACTGTTTACTCATGTTAATCAAGTATTTTACAGTCACTTCATTGTTACACTTCAAATCATCCTGAGGGTTAATCATAACATGCGGTTGTCGACCAAACAAGATTTCAAAGGGAGACAGATTAAGAGGGGACCTGGGAGTGGTTCTGATGCTGTACAGTACAATGGGTAAAGCTTCTGGCCATGTCAATCCTGTCTCTGCCATCACTTTACTCAGTTTATTTTTAACAGTGCTGTTCACTCTTTCCACTTTCGCACTCGCCTGTGGACGGTATGGAGTATGCAGCTTGCTATCAATTCCCATCAATTTACACATTCCTTGAAAGACATCACCTGTAAAATGGGTACCCCTATCACTTTCAATAATTCTAGGGATACCATATCTACATACAAATTCCTGCACAATTTTCTTAGCAGTAAACATAGCGGTATTTGTGGCCGCCGGAAATGCTTCGACCCAATTTGAGAAAACATCTATACAAACAAGTACATATTTCAAATTTCGACAAGGGGGTAATTGAATGAAGTCAATCTGTATTACCTGGAAAGGGCCGCCGGCAGGTGGGATATGGGATGGTTCTGTAGGTATTGCCTTTCCAATATTCTTTCTCAAACAGGTAAGGCATGACATGGCTCTTTTACTCGCATGAGAGGAGAATCCTGGGGCGCACCAATATGCTCTTACCAACTTGCACATCCCTTCCTTGCCTAGATGAGTCAGCCCGTGAGCTGCCTCAGCCAAACATGGAAGGTATGCTCTGGGGGCCACCGGTTTACCTTGTCCATCCGTCCAGAGTCCTGAGGACTCCTGGCCATATCCCTTTGCCCTCCAGACTGCCTTTTCCTGTGTGGAACACAAATTTTGCATCTCACACAACTTCTGTGTGTTGATGGTATTAAATACCATCAGTTGTGTGGTGTCTGTCTGTCTGGGGGTAGCAGCTGCTAACTTAGCTGCTTCGTCTGCTCGGCTGTTACCAAGCGATACTGGGTCTTGGCTATATGTATGTGCTTTACATTTGATAACAGCCACTCTGTCGGGTTCCTGTATCGCTGTTAGAAGCCTTTTTATGTGAGCTGCATGCGCTACCGGTGTACCAGCTGCCGTCATGAAATTTCTGAGGCGCCATAGGGCTCCGAAATCATGGACTACCCCGAATGCGTATCTAGAATCGGTGTAGATATTGGCTGATTTGCCCTTAGCCAATTCACATGCTCTGGTTAGGGCGACCAGTTCAGCAACCTGGGCTGAGTGAGGTGGGCCTAGCGGTTCCGCTTCTATGGTGCCTTGGTCATCTACGACTGCGTATCCAGTACACAAGTCTCCCGAGTCTGTCTGTCTATGACAACTACCGTCCGTGTAGAACGTAAGTTCTGCATCTTCCAGTGGGTTGTCACTGATGTCAGGCCTTGCGGTAAAATTTTGGGTCAAATATTCCATACAATCATGAGTGTCTTCCTTTGAATTAAATCCTCCTTCCCCAGTACTCTCATCCTCCACCCTTTGTGCCTGTCCAGGCACACCTGGGAGATATGTTGCAGGATTTAATGCACTGCATCTCCTTATGGTGATGTTTACGGGGGCCATTAGTGCCAATTCCCATCTTGTAAACCGCGCTGATGAGACGTGCCTGGTTTGGGCAGAATTTTACAAGGCTGACACTGCATGTGGTGTATGAATTGTGAGGTTGTGACCTAGCACGACGTCTTCGCTTTTCGTTACTAGTAATGCTATCGCAGCAACGCTTCGCAAGCATGTGGGGAGGGATCGCGCTACCGTGTCTAGCTGAGCGCTGTAATATGCTACTGGCCTGCTGGCATCACCGTGCTTTTGGGTTAGTACGCCTGCCGCGCAACCAGCACTTTCTGTTCCGTATAGTTCAAAGGGTTTCCCATAGTCCGGCATACCTAATGCTGGTGCCTGCGTTAGGCACTGTTTAAGTCTCTCAAATGCTGCCTCAGACTCGTCTGTATGCGAAATCCGATCAGGTTTGTTTGAGGAGACCATTTCCTGCAAGGGTAACGCTAGGATGGAAAACCCTGGGATCCAGTTACGGCAATACCCACACATTCCTAAAAATGTTCTGATCTGTTGCTGGGTTTGTGGCAGAGTCATGTCTCTAATTGCTTGAATTCTATCAGCGGTCAGGTGTCTCAGTCCTTGTGTTAGACAGTGTCCCAAATATTTTACCTTAGTTTGGCATAATTGCAACTTGTCTTTGGAAACCTTGTGTCCTGTGTCTGAAAGATGAAACAGGAGCTGTTTCGTATCCTTCAGGGATGCCTCCAATGAATCAGAACACAGTAGTAGATCATCCACGTACTGTATTAATACTGATCCACTCACTGGTTGGAAAGACTGTAAACAATCATGCAAAGCCTGAGAAAATATACTTGGGCTATCTATGAATCCTTGTGGTAATCGAGTCCATGTGTATTGGACTCCTCTGTATGTAAATGCAAACAAATATTGACTGTCAGGGTGCAGAGGTACCGAAAAGAAAGCGGAGCAGAGGTCAATAACAGTGAAAAATTTCGCAGTGGGAGGGATTTGCATTAGGATGACAGCTGGATTTGGCACTACGGGGAACTGACTCTCAACTATTTTGTTAATCCCCCTTAGATCCTGCACTAGCCGGTAACCCCTCCCCCCACTCTTTTTCACAGGGAAGATGGGACTATTAGCAGTGCTGGACGTTCTTACCAGAATGCCCTGTTGTAGCAAGCGCTCTATTACTGGGTAAACTCCTAACTCCACCTCTGGCTTCAGAGGGTACTGTGGGATTTTTTGGAGCTATCCTACCATCTTTTACTTGTACAACTACCGGAGCTACGTTTGCCATTAATCCAGTGTCCTGTCCATCTTTAGTCCAAAGTGACTCTGGTATCTGAGATGTCATTTCTTCTACTTGGGAGGGAGTCCTATTTGTCATAGTGGTATGCGACATTAATTTTGACGGGGAGTCTAACATGTCTCGTACTTCCTGAGCGTGATTCTCAGGTATGTCCAAGAATACACCTTCAGGAGTACAATAAATGACGCATCCCATTTTACACAGTAAGTCTCTTCCCAGGAGATTGGTCGGTGCCGATGCAGCCAGCAAAAAGGAATGCTTGGTATGTAAAGGCCCTATTGTAATCTCTGCTGGTTTGCTAACAGGGTAATGCTGGACTACTCCTGTTACTCCCACGGCTGGAATTGTCCTACCAGTGGTCCTCATGCCCACTGTCGAATTTATCACTGATTTGGCCGCCCCTGTGTCTACAAGAAAGTTTAATGATTTACCAGCTACATTGATTGCAATTTCTGGTTCACTTCCAAGACTTGCAATCAATTTTACTGGCTGCAGATTACAGGTATGGCCACACCCCTATTGGGTATGGTGACCTCCCTGAATCCCGCTGGCAGCAACTACTTGTGAGGGAGTTAGCTGGGAACTACCAGAGGTTTGCCAATCTCTGTTTGGGGGGTATCTTTTTGTTTCCCCTGCATGTGGCTCATAACTCCGTTTCTGCGGACCTTGCTCCCAATGTCGTGTGTCGTGTCGTTGTCTAGGGGGTTGGTATGAGTTTCGTACATTCTTTACTCTACAATCTCGTGCCATGTGTCCCTGTTTATGACAAGAATAACAAGTAACCACACTTGACTTACCCACAGGGTTTGGTGATACAAACAAAGGCTGCCTTGTGGTCAGGGCCTGTATACTTACGGCCATTAACTTATCACTTTGTTGTTCCCTGTGTCTGGTGATGTTCCTATCGTGATCAATAGCAGCCTCTCTCAAAGTAGCCACAGACAGACCTCGCCAACATGGTTGTGTGGTCTGTACCCTAGTCTTTAATGATTCTTTTAAACCATCCATCAGTACCGATACTGCTACTTCTCGATGGTTTATGTTTGTTTTAATGTCCTCTATGCCTGTGTATTTTGCCATTTCTGATAATGCTCTGTGAAAATACTCTGCAGCTGTCTCTGACTCCTTCTGTTTAATGGAGAATATCTTGTTCCATCTGACTACCGCTGGGAAATACTCTTTTAACTGTAAGTTTATTCTTATTACATTGTCTTTGTTGTACACATCTGTAAGAGGTACATCCTGATCTAATCCGCAATCAGCTAAAAATTGAGTTGCGTCAACATTGGAGGGTAAACATGCTCTCAGCAATATCTGCCAGTCTTTATTGTTGGGCTCTACAGTGTTACCTAAGTCTCTGATGTATTTTTGACTGGCAACTAAATCTTTTCTAGGGTCAGGGAATTCAGACACTATGGTCCTTAATTCCATTCTGGAAAATGGGCTATACATGGCAATGTTCCTCACAGGGGTGACCCCTGATGTGTCAGTTTTCCCATTTGGAACAGCTATTACCCTAACAGGAGTAACTCTAACAACATCACTCTGTGTGGGTTCTACAGCCTGTGGTGAAATGGCTTCAGCATAGTGTATGGTGCCGTACTTACCTGTAGATACGACCTCACCTATTCCTCCGCTAGGGGCCTTTGTTACTAATCTCGTGGGTGGAGCTGTGCCTACTGTGGTCTCTGCTATGGTGGCTGCTAGAGAGAGCGCTGAAATTGTTGCCGATTCGTCTTCTTGATCACACTCCTGAGGAAAGTTCAAAACAGGGTACAACTTGCACGGGTTAATACTTGCATTGGTTAATTGGTTAACATTATCTTTAACATTTATACAGTTGCTAAGTGTTTGTGTGTTACACCTTAGTGCGTCATTCTCCGCAACCAATTTCTCTCCTGATATGTATGGTGGCGGTGGGGCCGTGGCTATCAGTTTTCTGATTGAGCCAGATCCCGCCGCCTGAGCCAATCCTCTCTGTATGTCACCTTCCTGTTGCCACAACTGCAAATAATCGTAATGTTTGATTCATCTCTTTGTTGATTTAATGAGACATATCCTTCTCCTTAAATTCGTTAACACTTCTGTGCTGAAGCTACCTACTCTTGGGAATTTCTCCCCGTCATGTACTGTCATTCTCTCCCATTCATCACATAAAGCTTCTGTGTGACTTCCGTATTTCTCACACATTACATACCTTGCCGACCCAATTGGTCGGTTCACTGAATCAACCCGAACCGAGGTTGATCGCCCCCTACCTGAACAAGTGGCCCCCATAGTTCGAAGGTGTTGCTTTATTCAACCAACCCTTACGCAAACCAAATGTCCAAAATAGGCTGACAGTGGCGGTTTACCGAGTACCCCACTCACTCGCCCACGCCGACCAATACGACCTGATCACACCGATATGGTGCTGGCGTACTCGACCTAGGGCCCCTGCGACCTGAACCTCTATTTACTGGAACCTGTGAGGGTGCTCCGAAGAACACTTACTCTTTCCAGTAACTATTGGTTGCTGGATAGTTCCTGAGTGAGCAGCGAACTTCCCTTAAAATAAAAAAAGTTACACAAATCACGTTAGAATGTACAAATAGCGTTTATGACCTTCGTACACAAATAGTACCGGTCAGGTTTACTAATGCACACAATTACGTGCGGTACAATCGTTTAGTACACAAGCAACTAATCTTATGTACTGAGCGACCAGTGGAATCGAAAATTTCGGCTGCGAATTCCTTCAGCCAGAGCTTATATGGCCTATATGGGTGTTGCACCAACCCTTTCTTGGTGTTGTGCCTGTGGACTGTATAGCGGACTTCCTTGTCTGCTGTACCTGAACCTGTTGGTCTGCTATGACCTCCTGGTCTGTTACAGTATGACCTCCTGGTCTGCTACACTCTAATGCTCAAATTGTATATTTAACCAGGGATGCCTCCCTAGCCACCATGTACGTCACTTACACGCATGTACCTCACGAGAACTCGACTTTTCTTGTGGTTCAACCTGTAAAATTGTATACAACACACTCACTCACCACCTGTACACTTTTGTTTCTATTTCTATTTCTGCGCAGAAATTTCTCTTTAGACCAGATGTGTTTACAAATTAGGAGAAGGATCTATTAATTTAAATTTGGAATTAAAAAAAATTTGCGCGATTTATCGCCTGGCGTTATTTACCGCGTGGCGCTACTTATCGCGTTGAGAGGAGAGAAAAAAAAAACTTGTGATTTGAGTTACGTGGGCGTACCCGTACGCTCCGTTGCGTAATATACGCTGCGTGCGTCGGCCCTTGGATTGCGTACGCAAGTCTCAGTCTTTTGTTAGAGACACGTGTACGCAAAGCAAAGATCCACCGTAACACAATTTATACGTTTATCAACTATAGAACTGGCAAACAGGAGAGTGACATACGAAAATACACCAATGAAAAGGAAATGCAGATATATATGTGTGCGTGCGTGTGTACGCAAGACAGAAAAATAAACAGTTTTAAAAAGACACTATTGTTTTGTTCTTACCTCCGGTTCCCGGATTCCTTCAGCACCCTTTACTAAGAGAAGCAGACGCTTATCCAAACAGCACTACGAGGAATATGATCTCCCGCCCTTTGCTGCTGGATAATGTCTGCTGAAATTACCTAGTGTAGATATGTGAAGGACGGGCGAGCCGCCAATTGATAAAGCTAAATATTTATCGTATATAATACCCTTTATGAGGTCTAAGAACACTGTACGCTATCTACGTATGAAGTACCGTAAGGGTACGCTAGTTGCGTAACAATCGCTTTGCCGTGATCGAGACGCTCAAGCGTCACGTTCACTCACGGCCAAGAGATCACAGGCAGGCACGTTATTGGCTGTTAACTAACGTAATGATTCGCTATAGCGTAGCGGACGCTCGGGACCATGAGGAGATCACCAGCGGCGCTGACGCTCACTATATTAAACCTTTGTATCTAAACCATAAACAGTGTATTGTGCAGTAAAACCTTAGTGTAATGTTAGAGTGTAAATGCAACACAGTATAACCTTATTACCTTAAAAGCTGTTTGAGCGTCACCGACGCTCTGAGAATACTTAATACTATAAGAAACACACAGATACCGTGCTCAGGGTCCAACGCCTAATATATATATTATGAATGCTATACTTGCAAAAGAGTTAAACACAATACAAGTCATACACTACAATATAACATAGACTACCTAACCAGATAACTACACAGGAAATACAATACAATACAATTTAAGGGAAAATGAGTGAGAAAGAGAAGGAGAGAGAGAGAGAAATTGAGAGAGATTGGCCCACAATAACAAGAAGATCAATATAGTTGCGGAGAAACACTTACGCACAAGGGGAAACGATCGCATGCGCCTCGATATCCAGCTCCCGATTATCAGCAATGAGAACCGTTGAAGAGAGTGAACTGGATATGGTCGGCCTGCCTATTTATGCCCCACACACAATACAATTCAATGGTCCCTACAATCTCATTGTTCATTGGACACAGGAATTCGGCTTCGCATTATAACAAAAGGTCATAGGTTGATTCATACAGGTGGGTTGTGACTGTTTCCAACTGTTCAGGTGGGTGGGATACTGAGTTTCCCGCCGCATGACTAAATAAGAACAAATAATAGTAAATGGACATAAACTTCTTATGTCCATAACTATTCGCACGAGCGATTAATCCGCTCCAAACCAACACCGGAATATTGCTATTTAAATACTCTTCCGATGGGTACCAAACACCACTGTATGACCCCTGTTAGACCCTTCGTACAATACAAAGAGGGATCTCTCTGTTCAGGAACATGCTATGTTAACTAAACTTTCAGAATCTATCAAAGGGACCATGATCTACAAAATACATTATTACTGAAAATATGTAACGATTGAGTCGCACGCTACGATCACATAAACTCTACCGTAAATACGCATACCGTGCGCCTGCGGGTGCCCGCGACTGTGAGTATGCGCACGCACGGGAGAGCGTACGCATGCGCAGCACGGACCTGTGTGAGGTGCAAATATGGTAGTGTGCATAGAGATATTTTTCTGACTTTGACATGTCCTACAGTACGTGATCCCTGGCGTAAACGGAGAATCTCAGACGAAGCTGAAGTTACCCGGCCTGGCTCGTCGAAGATGCGCCTGAATGTTGACACGAATGCAGTGTAAGAAGATAGCAGGGTGTCGGACCTCTCCCATAACGGTGATGCCCAGTCGAGGGCTGAGCCACTGAGAAGAGAGATGATGTAGGCAATTTTTGTACGGTCACTGGGAAAATTGCCAGGTTGTAGCTCAAACTGAATCTCACACTGGTTGAGAAATCCCCTGCAGAATCTTTGGTTGTAACAAAATGGGGGAGCACATTTTAGTTGATGATACATGAATGGGGGAGATATGTGATTGCTGATATCTGTGCCTGTATTCCCTATCGACTATGTGTGTCATTACCTGAGGGTTGTAGAAATGAAGAAAAGACATAATTACGGTAAATGCGGTGGTATTCTATGTCAGGTAAATGTACAGTCGTCGATTGAGGTCTTGTTTGGTGTCTGTTGAATGCAGTCTTCTTTGTGCTTTTGCCCATAAGGTGCAAGCAAAAGCTGTCAATGTCCATAGATTTACAAAAGTGTTGGGCTAGCGTAATTTTAAAATTTCTAGGGAAACTGGGGATCCATGGCATAGTTCATCAAAAATCTGTGTATCAGGTTGTCAAACTTCTTCTTTAATCCCTCTGTTGTCTGTATATCGGCTCATCAAATTCCTCGTCCAAGTGGGTCTTGTTACCTTGGAGGAAACGGAAAAACAGGTGAAAGAAACGGACCGTAGAAATCGCATTTTCATCACATCATTGTTTCTACATTTGGGTCATAAATCAAGTCCAGGTTAATTACAGTTTCCTCACTCCTTAAACTCATTACCCTAGTACGATGATTGCACTTCATTAAAGCCTGACCGCATCTAAATATCAATCCAATCGATATGACAACACCTAAGATACATAGGAGAAACTTCCCAACATCCATTATGACTCCTTGAGCCCAGTCTCCTAAACCAGAAAACCAATTTCGCGGGTTCAACCATGACACCCAACCAGTCAGCTCATTACCTACAGCAGCAAGAGTGAGATTGTGTCTCCTGCGAAATTCCCACTTCAATTGGAGAATATCGTCCATCTTTTGGTCTATGACCTCGACCGGATCCTCGGTGCTATTCGTAATATATGTGCAACATTTCACGCCGTATTGTGTTGCCAGTGTGACACAATATCCGCCTGTCACTGCTGTGAGGTAATTGAGAACCATTCTATGCTGTACCAGTTCTGTTTTGTAAGCCTGAAGTTCTCTTCCAGTATACCTAAACGTGTCATCATACATTTCAGTGATATTATCTAACAAATTGGCGAGCGCAGATATGTATTTATAATTCAGCACTCCTCTGGCGGTGCGGGTGAAATCTAACGCGATTAAGAATTGAATCCCGGTGGATTCACTTATCAGATCAGAGGCCGGATGCTCTGTCTTCTCTATCAGGTGCCTTTTAACAACGTGCTCGTAATGGGTGTGAGTATAAGGAGCTTGGGCACCACGGTGTATGTCTTTCATTTTGTCATGTGATACAGTCATTACTTCAGGCAGTACTTTTCCAATATAACACAATCCTTCAGAGTTTGGGGCAAGCCACTTGTACGCCTTTCTCCCGCATATGAAATATGCATCATCGGGGAGAACATATGGGACGGAGTAGGACATAACCATATTACACACCTTCCATGTGAAATCTCCTAACCCTAATTCTTCCATCTGCTTAGTACACGTATCAGGTTGTACGATATGTGCACAGTATCCTGGTGATACCTCTCCAACTTTAGTAATCCTATTTCCTAAGGTATACCTATACCGGAAAGATTTTCCTCTACTGGCTATGTGGCGTACAAGCTCTGTATCTGTAGGCATTCTATCTGCTCTATGCGAAAAGGTCATGGTGTGGTTACTCCATGACACTTCCCAATTTCCCGGCTTTCGGGGATTGGAGATGTTGAAACATAATAGGGACCTATCCACATGGTATTGGTGGAGCTTCAAACTAGGAGGGCTGGAGATATTAAACCTCCGGTCCACCGGTCTCCCACCATTTAACTCAAGTACCTCCTCTATCGTTAAAGGAAATGGTACTAGCCCTGATTTGCTATGACCCTGAGGTACTTGAGAGCATACCCAACAATCCGTTTTGTTTAACACATTACCCACTAAGGAGTGATAGTCACTCAATGGATGCCGGTCCATATGGATATTAAAACTGGATTGGCATTTCTTAATGCACCCATCCTCAATGACATTGTTACAGAGCCTACAGATACAGTTTTCTTCAGCTAACAATCCTTCACAATTCCTTCTATGGTCAATGCTATCGGATCGTTTTCTGATACTCGCCTTTACTTGTTGGTTAAGTTGTTCTTGGAAAACTACGCCTCCATCTTTATCATCAGAACCCATTCCAGAACCTCTCTCGACCTCCATGGTACTCTCGCCGGAACAGACTGCTCTGGTCAACATCATGGTCAACAGGAAAATCCGGATCACAGTCTCTTGGGGCAAGTCCATCTTATAGGAGGAGACGAAGAAGAATGAGAGGGGGAAAAAAGATAATTGAGGGAGATGGGATGGGAAGTTGGAGAAAAACAATAAAAGGGAACAGGGGATCGACAACTGCTTTTGATCTTGTGGTTCTCGATGCTCAGGTGCCGCCTCAATCTTCCTGGAACAGACACTCCAGTGATACAACCTCTACCGTCTGTTCCTTATCGCGGGACCTCTCTGGATCAGCAACCTTCTTACAGTGGGACGAATGAACCCAAGTCTCTCTCTCAGCAACCTTCAATGCTGTAGTGCTAGTCAATAAGACCTGGTATGGTCCTTCCCATCTGTCAATAAGGCAACCTGAGCGTAGAAAATTCCGTATCATTACATAATCCCCAGGTTCAATGTCATGACAATTACTATCTGGTAAATCAGGAATCACTAACTTCAGATTATCATTTTGATTCCTTAACTGTTTACTCATGTTAATCAAGTATTTTACAGTCACTTCATTGTTACACTTCAAATCATCCTGAGGGTTAATCATAACATGCGGTTGTCGACCAAACAAGATTTCAAAGGGAGACAGATTAAGAGGGGACCTGGGAGTGGTTCTGATGCTGTACAGTACAATGGGTAAAGCTTCTGGCCATGTCAATCCTGTCTCTGCCATCACTTTACTCAGTTTATTTTTAACAGTGCTGTTCACTCTTTCCACTTTCGCACTCGCCTGTGGACGGTATGGAGTATGCAGCTTGCTATCAATTCCCATCAATTTACACATTCCTTGAAAGACATCACCTGTAAAATGGGTACCCCTATCACTTTCGATAATTCTAGGGATACCATATCTACATACAAATTCCTGCACAATTTTCTTAGCAGTAAACATAGCGGTATTTGTGGCCGCCGGAAATGCTTCGACCCAATTTGAGAAAACATCTATACAAACAAGTACATATTTCAAATTTCGACAAGGGGGTAATTGAATGAAGTCAATCTGTATTACCTGGAAAGGGCCGCCGGCAGGTGGGATATGGGATGGTTCTGTAGGTATTGCCTTTCCAATATTCTTTCTCAAACAGGTAAGGCATGACATGGCTCTTTTACTCGCATGAGAGGAGAATCCTGGGGCGCACCAATATGCTCTTACCAACTTGCACATCCCTTCCTTGCCTAGATGAGTCAGCCCGTGAGCTGCCTCAGCCAAACATGGAAGGTATGCTCTGGGGGCCACCGGTTTACCTTGTCCATCCGTCCAGAGTCCTGAGGACTCCTGGCCATATCCCTTTGCCCTCCAGACTGCCTTTTCCTGTGTGGAACACACATTTTGCATCTCACACAACTTCTGTGTGTTGATGGTATTAAATACCATCAGTTGTGTGGTGTCTGTCTGTCTGGGGGTAGCAGCTGCTAACTTAGCTGCTTCGTCTGCTCGGCTGTTACCAAGCGATACTGGGTCTTGGCTATATGTATGTGCTTTACATTTGATAACAGCCACTCTGTCGGGTTCCTGTATCGCTGTTAGAAGCCTTTTTATGTGAGCTGCATGCGCTACCGGTGTACCAGCTGCCGTCATGAAATTTCTGAGGCGCCATAGGGCTCCGAAATCATGGACTACCCCGAATGCGTATCTAGAATCGGTGTAGATATTGGCTGATTTGCCCTTAGCCAATTCACATGCTCTGGTTAGGGCGACCAGTTCAGCAACCTGGGCTGAGTGAGGTGGGCCTAGCGGTTCCGCTTCTATGGTGCCTTGGTCATCTACGACTGCGTATCCAGTACACAAGTCTCCCGAGTCTGTCTGTCTATGACAACTACCGTCCGTGTAGAACGTAAGTTCTGCATCTTCCAGTGGGTTGTCACTGATGTCAGGCCTTGCGGTAAAATTTTGGGTCAAATATTCCATACAATCATGAGTGTCTTCCTTTGTATTAAATCCTCCTTCCCCAGTACTCTCATCCTCCACCCTTTGTGCCTGTCCAGGCACACCTGGGAGATATGTTGCAGGATTTAATGCACTGCATCTCCTTATGGTGATGTTTACGGGGGCCATTAGTGCCAATTCCCATCTTGTAAACCGCGCTGATGAGACGTGCCTGGTTTGGGCAGAATTTAACAAGGCTGACACTGCATGTGGTGTATGAATTGTGAGGTTGTGACCTAGCACGACGTCTTCGCTTTTCGTTACTAGTAATGCTATCGCAGCAACGCTTCGCAAGCATGTGGGGAGGGATCGCGCTACCGTGTCTAGCTGAGCGCTGTAATATGCTACTGGCCTGCTGGCATCACCGTGCTTTTGGGTTAGTACGCCTGCCGCGCAACCAGCACTTTCTGTTCCGTATAGTTCAAAGGGTTTCCCATAGTCCGGCATACCTAATGCTGGTGCCTGCGTTAGGCACTGTTTAAGTCTCTCAAATGCTGCCTCAGACTCGTCTGTATGCGAAATCCGATCAGGTTTGTTTGAGGAGACCATTTCCTGCAAGGGTAACGCTAGGATGGAAAACCCTGGGATCCAGTTACGGCAATACCCACACATTCCTAAAAATGTTCTGATCTGTTGCTGGGTTTGTGGCAGAGTCATGTCTCTAATTGCTTGAATTCTATCAGCGGTCAGGTGTCTCAGTCCTTGTGTTAGACAGTGTCCCAAATATTTTACCTTAGTTTGGCATAATTGCAACTTGTCTTTGGAAACCTTGTGTCCTGTGTCTGAAAGATGAAACAGGAGCTGTTTCGTATCCTTCAGGGATGCCTCCAATGAATCAGAACACAGTAGTAGATCATCCACGTACTGTATTAATACTGATCCACTCACTGGTTGGAAAGACTGTAAACAATCATGCAAAGCCTGAGAAAATATACTTGGGCTATCTATGAATCCTTGTGGTAATCGAGTCCATGTGTATTGGACTCCTCTGTATGTAAATGCAAACAAATATTGACTGTCAGGGTGCAGAGGTACCGAAAAGAAAGCGGAGCAGAGGTCAATAACAGTGAAAAATTTCGCAGTGGGAGGGATTTGCATTAGGATGACAGCTGGATTTGGCACTACGGGGAACTGACTCTCAACTATTTTGTTAATCCCCCTTAGATCCTGCACTAGCCGGTAACCACTCTTTTTCACAGGGAAGATGGGACTATTAGCAGTGCTGGACGTTCTTACCAGAATGCCCTGTTGTAGCAAGCGCTCTATTACTGGGTAAACTCCTAACTCCACCTCTGGCTTCAGAGGGTACTGTGGGATTTTTTGGAGCTATCCTACCATCTTTTACTTGTACAACTACCGGAGCTACGTTTGCCATTAATCCAGTGTCCTGTCCATCTTTAGTCCAAAGTGACTCTGGTATCTGAGATGTCATTTCTTCTACTTGGGAGGGAGTCCTATTTGTCATAGTGGTATGCGACATTAATTTTGACGGGGAGTCTAACATGTCTCGTACTTCCTGAGCGTGATTCTCAGGTATGTCCAAGAATACACCTTCAGGAGTACAATAAATGACGCATCCCATTTTACACAGTAAGTCTCTTCCCAGGAGATTGGTCGGTGCCGATGCAGCCAGCAAAAAGGAATGCTTGGTATGTAAAGGCCCTATTGTAATCTCTGCTGGTTTGCTAACAGGGTAATGCTGGACTACTCCTGTTACTCCCACGGCTGGAATTGTCCTACCAGTGGTCCTCATGCCCACTGTCGAATTTATCACTGATTTGGCCGCCCCTGTGTCTACAAGAAAGTTTAATGATTTACCAGCTACATTGATTGCAATTTCTGGTTCACTTCCAAGACTTGCAATCAATTTTACTGGCTGCAGATTACAGGTATGGCCACACCCCTATTGGGTATGGTGACCTCCCTGAATCCCGCTGGCAGCAACTACTTGTGAGGGAGTTAGCTGGGAACTACCAGAGGTTTGCCAATCTCTGTTTGGGGGGTATCTTTTTGTTTCCCCTGCATGTGGCTCATAACTCCGTTTCTGCGGACCTTGCTCCCAATGTCGTGTGTCGTGTCGTTGTCTAGGGGGTTGGTATGAGTTTCGTACATTCTTTACTCTACAATCTCGTGCCATGTGTCCCTGTTTATGACAAGAATAACAAGTAACCACACTTGACTTACCCACAGGGTTTGGTGATACAAACAAAGGCTGCCTTGTGGTCAGGGCCTGTATACTTACGGCCATTAACTTATCACTTTGTTGTTCCCTGTGTCTGGTGATGTTCCTATCGTGATCAATAGCAGCCTCTCTCAAAGTAGCCACAGACAGACCTCGCCAACATGGTTGTGTGGTCTGTACCCTAGTCTTTAATGATTCTTTTAAACCATCCATCAGTACCGATACTGCTACTTCTCGATGGTTTATGTTTGTTTTAATGTCCTCTATGCCTGTGTATTTTGCCATTTCTGATAATGCTCTGTGAAAATACTCTGCAGCTGTCTCTGACTCCTTCTGTTTAATGGAGAATATCTTGTTCCATCTGACTACCGCTGGGAAATACTCTTTTAACTGTAAGTTTATTCTTTTTACATTGTCTTTGTTGTACACATCTGTAAGAGGTACATCCTGATCTAATCCGCAATCAGCTAAAAATTGAGTTGCGTCAACATTGGAGGGTAAACATGCTCTCAGCAATATCTGCCAGTCTTTATTGTTGGGCTCTACAGTGTTACCTAAGTCTCTGATGTATTTTTGACTGGCAACTAAATCTTTTCTAGGGTCAGGGAATTCAGACACTATGGTCCTTAATTCCATTCTGGAAAATGGGCTATACATGGCAATGTTCCTCACAGGGGTGACCCCTGATGTGTCAGTTTTCCCATTTGGAACAGCTATTACCCTAACAGGAGTAACTCTAACAACATCACTCTGTGTGGGTTCTACAGCCTGTGGTGAAATGGCTTCAGCATAGTGTATGGTGCCGTACTTACCTGTAGATACGACCTCACCTATCCCTCCGCTAGGGGCCTTTGTTACTAATCTCGTGGGTGGAGCTGTGCCTACTGTGGTCTCTGCTATGGTGGCTGCTAGAGAGAGCGCTGAAATTGTTGCCGATTCGTCTTCTTGATCACACTCCTGAGGAAAGTTCAAAACAGGGTACAACTTGCACGGGTTAATACTTGCATTGGTTAATTGGTTAACATTATCTTTAACATTTATACAGTTGCTAAGTGTTTGTGTGTTACACCTTAGTGCGTCATTCTCCGCAACCAATTTCTCTCCTGATATGTATGGTGGCGGTGGGGCCGTGGCTATCAGTTTTCTGATTGAGCCAGATCCCGCCGCCTGAGCCAATCCTCTCTGTATGTCACCTTCCTGTTGCCACAACTGCAAATAATCGTAATGTTTGATTCCTCGCTTTGTTGATTTAATGAGACATATCCTTCTCCTTAAATTCGTTAACACTTCTGTGCTGAAGCTACCTACTCTTGGGAATTTCTCCCCGTCATGTACTGTCATTCTCTCCCATTCATCACATAAAGCTTCTGTGTGACTTCCGTATTTCTCACACATTACATACCTTGCCGACCCAATTGGTCGGTTCACTGAATCAACCCGAACCGAGGTTGATCGCCCCCTACCTGAACAAGTGGCCCCCATAGTTCGAAGGTGTTGCTTTATTCAACCAACCCTTACGCAAACCAAATGTCCAAAATAGGCTGACGGTGGCGGTTTACCGAGTACCCCACTCACTCGCCCACGCCGACCAATACGACCTGATCACACCGATATGGTGCTGGCGTACTCGACCTAGGGCCCCTGCGACCTGAACCTCTATTTACTGGAACCTGTGAGGGTGCTCCGAAGAACACTTACTCTTTCCAGTAACTATTGGTTGCTGGATAGTTCCTGAGTGAGCAGCGAACTTCCCTTAAAATAAAAAAAGTTACACAAATCACGTTAGAATGTACAAATAGCGTTTATGACCTTCGTACACAAATAGTACCGGTCAGGTTTACTAATGCACACAATTACGTGCGGTACAATCGTTTAGTACACAAGCAACTAATCTTATGTACTGAGCGACCAGTGGAATCGAAAATTTCGGCTGCGAATTCCTTCAGCCAGAGCTTATATGGCCTATATGGGTGTTGCACCAACCCTTTCTTGGTGTTGTGCCTGTGGACTGTATAGCGGACTTCCTTGTCTGCTGTACCTGAACCTGTTGGTCTGCTATGACCTCCTGGTCTGTTACAGTATGACCTCCTGGTCTGCTACACTCTAATGCTCAAATTGTATATTTAACCAGGGATGCCACCCTAGCCACCATGTACGTCACTTACACGCATGTACCTCACGAGAACTCGACTTTTCTTGTGGTTCAACCTGTAAAATTGTATACAACACACTCACTCACCACCTGTACACTTTTGTTTCTATTTCTATTTCTGCGCAGAAATTTCTCTTTAGACCAGATGTGTTTACAAATTAGGAGAAGGATCTATTAATTTAAATTTGGAATTAAAAAAAATTTACGCGATTTATCGCCTGGCGTTATTTACCGCGTGGCGCTACTTATCGCGTTGAGAGGAGAGAAAAAAAAAACTTGTGATTTGAGTTACGTGGGCGTACCCGTACGCTCCGTTGCGTAATATACGCTGCGTGCGTCGGCCCTTGGATTGCGTACGCAAGTCTCAGTCTTTTGTTAGAGACACGTGTACGCAAAGCAAAGATCCACCGTAACACAATTTATACGTTTATCAACTATAGAACTGGCAAACAGGAGAGTGACATACGAAAATACACCAATGAAAAGGAAATGCAGATATATATGTGTGCGTGCGTGTGTACGCAAGACAGAAAAATAAACAGTTTTAAAAAGACACTATTGTTTTGTTCTTACCTCTGGTTCCCGGATTCCTTCAGCACCCTTTACTAAGAGAAGCAGACGCTTATCCAAACAGCACTACGAGGAATATGATCTCCCGCCCTTTGCTGCTGGATAATGTCTGCTGAAATTACCTAGTGTAGATATGTGAAGGACGGGCGAGCCGCCAATTGATAAAGCTAAATATTTATCGTATATAATACCCTTTATGAGGTCTAAGAACACTGTACGCTATCTACGTATGAAGTACCGTAAGGGTACGCTAGTTGCGTAACAATCGCTTTGCCGTGATCGAGACGCTCAAGCGTCACGTTCACTCACGGCCAAGAGATCACAGGCAGGCACGTTATTGGCTGTTAACTAACGTAATGATTCGCTATAGCGTAGCGGACGCTCGGGACCACGAGGAGATCACCAGCGGCGCTGACGCTCACTATATTAAACCTTTGTATCTAAACCATAAACAGTGTATTGTGCAGTAAAACCTTAGTGTAATGTTAGAGTGTAAATGCAACACAGTATAACCTTATTACCTTAAAAGCTGTTTGAGCGTCACCGACGCTCTGAGAATACTTAATACTATAAGAAACACACAGATACCGTGCTCAGGGTCCAACGCCTAATATATATATTATGAATGCTATACTTGCAAAAGAGTTAAACACAATACAAGTCATACACTACAATATAACATAGACTACCTAACCAGATAACTACACAGGAAATACAATACAATACAATTTAAGGGAAAATGAGTGAGAAAGAGAAGGAGAGAGAGAGAGAAATTGAGAGAGATTGGCCCACAATAACAAGAAGATCAATATAGTTGCGGAGAAACACTTACGCACAAGGGGAAACGATCGCATGCGCCTCGATATCCAGCTCCCGATTATCAGCAATGAGAACCGTTGAAGAGAGTGAACTGGATATGGTCGGCCTGCCTATTTATGCCCCACACACAATACAATTCAATGGTCCCTACAATCTCATTGTTCATTGGACACAGGAATTCGGCTTCGCATTATAACAAAAGGTCATAGGTTGATTCATACAGGTGGGTTGTGACTGTTTCCAACTGTTCAGGTGGGTGGGATACTGAGTTTCCCGCCGCATGACTAAATAAGAACAAATAATAGTAAATGGACATAAACTTCTTATGTCCATAACTATTCGCACGAGCGATTAATCCGCTCCAAACCAACACCGGAATATTGCTATTTAAATACTCTTCCGATGGGTACCAAACACCACTGTATGACCCCTGTTAGACCCTTCGTACAATACAAAGAGGGATCTCTCTGTTCAGGAACATGCTATGTTAACTAAACTTTCAGAATCTATCAAAGGGACCGTGATCTACAAAATACATTATTACTGAAAATATGTAACGATTGAGTCGCACGCTACGATCACATAAACTCTACCGTAAATACGCATACCGTGCGCCTGCGGGTGCCCGCGACTGTGAGTATGCGCACGCACGGGAGAGCGTACGCATGCGCAGCACGGACCTGTGTGAGGTGCAAATATGGTAGTGTGCATAGAGATATTTTTCTGACTTTGACATGTCCTACAGTACGTGATCCCTGGCGTAAACGGAGAATCTCAGACGAAGCTGAAGTTACCCGGCCTGGCTCGTCGAAGATGCGCCTGAATGTTGACACGAATGCAGTGTAAGAAGATAGCAGGGTGTCGGACCTCTCCCATAACGGTGATGCCCAGTCGAGGGCTGAGCCACTGAGAAGAGAGATGATGTAGGCAATTTTTGTACGGTCACTGGGAAAATTGCCAGGTTGTAGCTCAAACTGAATCTCACACTGGTTGAGAAATCCCCTGCAGAATCTTGGAGATCCGTCAAATTTTGCTGGCGTTGGAAGATGAAGACGTGGAGCAGAAACGGGTAAGGTGGGTGGGGTTATAGTTGGAGTCACTGTGGTTGACGCCCCAGATGCGCCTGATCCACGGAGAGTTGTCTGAATCCCATCCAGCCGAGTAGAGAGATCCTGGAGACAGCGGATGATGTGGCCCTGTGCAGCCTCCTGATGTTCAAGTCGGGCTGCCAGTTCTTGCATCGGCCTGGCCGCTTGATCCTGGTCTCCGGCTGGATTCATTTGGTCAGTGCTTACTGTCACAACTGAGGGCCTGAGCTGACGGAAGGCAGCCTCAGTTGTAGGGGCTGAGATGTACCGGAACCTGGGAGGTTGTATCAGACCCCTGGACATGTAAGTAACATGAAGAGAAACCGCCCGAAGGCGTGACCACGACAACTTGAGTAAAAGTCAATGATATTTATTTATGATAAACTCCATGCATCACAGTAGCAGTAAAAGAAACATAAAAATCAGCAGAGAAATAATAATACAGTTCCTAAGTACTACAGGGTGGCAGGGGCCACAGAGCTCTGGTGGTATGAGACAGTTCTTATTATCTGCAAGTTGGAAAGTCCTTACCAGGCTCAACTGTAGCAATGAGGAAAGCCCAGGGTCGTACCAGCTGGTGTTCCAGGGAAAGCTGGACTGCTGTAGATAAAATGCTGCTGTGGGTACTGGTTAGAACCAGACAGGTGTTGGCACGGAGTGGATACTGGCTGGAACCAGTTAAATAATAAATAAAGCTTGAGAGCGATGCAATATAGATGAAATGTAGAATTTGAGAGCGGAGAAATAATAATACCGGTGGAGAGTGGTAAACTGCAGAAAGGACACCGGCCCTTTAAGAGAAGCTGTACACTGCTGGAAGCTGAGCTGGAAGCAGGTGATGTTGTAGCTGGAAACAGGTGAGTCCAGAATGGATCGGAGAGTCAGGCTACACCGCAGATGGAATGCTGGTGCGGGTCTCTATAGCAGAAGTCTGGAGACAGGAGCTGGAACCTGGAAGACAATCACAGGAGAGAGACAAACTGGAACTAGGTTTGACAACCAAAGCACTGACGCCTTCCTTGCTCAGGCACAACCTATTTATACCTGCAGCAAGGAAGGCATTGGCTAGGCAATTATGCAAATTAATAATACTGACAACGGATTGGTAGGAAAGATCAGCTGACAGAATCCAAGATGGCTGCGCCCATGCAGACACTTGGAGGGAAGTTTGGATTGTATTCCATGTGGTCTGGAAAACAGTAATGGCGGCGCCGGCCACCGGAGACAGGAGACGCCAGGCTGACAGATGCACATCCGACCACGCGGACACAGCGGAGGCCGCGGCTGACGTAATCGCCACTCTGAATGCAGAAGCTCAGGGACGGCGGCGGAGACCGCGGGAGACGCCATGCCAGATGTATAAAGCGTTACTGTGACTGCGTCCAGAGAGACAGGAGAGGATGCGGGAATGTGCACATCAGGATAACAGATGGGATCCGGTCCTGGAGCGCTGAGCCAGCCTTAGGAGGCATCTGATAGGTAAGAAATGGCGTCCAGATAC
The DNA here is from genome assembly GCF_028390025.1 of Pseudophryne corroboree. Classification (NCBI taxonomy): domain Eukaryota; kingdom Metazoa; phylum Chordata; class Amphibia; order Anura; family Myobatrachidae; genus Pseudophryne; species Pseudophryne corroboree. The sequence continues at coordinate 58,158,666 of NC_086444.1, read as the reverse complement.
CCGGATCGTGACACAGTAGTAACTGCAACATCCATTATCTCCACAGCATCACCCTCAACATTAGCAACCACAACACCTATGATAACTACATCACCCTCAACATCTACAGCAACTACAGTGCCCACAACATCTATAACATCACTCTCAACATCTTCAACAAGTACCATACCTACTATCTCCACAACATTACCCTCAACAACTTTAGCAACTACCACACCCACTACCTCACCAGCATTGTCTTCAACAAATTTAGCAGCCACAACACCCACAACCTCCAAAACATCGCCCTCAGCATCTTTAGCAACTAAAACATCCACTATTTTCACTTCATTGCCCTCAACATTAGCAACTACAATACACATGATAACTACATCACCCTCGATATCTTCACCAACTACAGTGCCCACTACCTACACAACACTACCCTCAACAACTTTAGCAACTAACACACCTACTACCTCCATGGCATCAAAATCTTTAGCAACTACAACACCCATCACCTCCACAACATCGCCCTCAACAACTTTAGCAACTACAACACCCACTACCTTCACAACATTGCATTCAACAACTTTAGCAACTACATTGTCCACTACTTTCACAACATCGCTCTCAACATCTTTAGTAACTACAACACCCAGTACATCCATAGTCACGTCCTCAACAACTTTAGCAACTACAACACCCACTACCATCACAGCATTGCCCTCAACAACTTTAGCAACTACATTGTCCACTACTTCCACAACATCGCTCTCAACATCTTTAGCTTCTACAACACCCAGTACATCTACAGAAGTGTCCTCAACAACTTTAGCAACCACAACACCCACTACCTCTATAACATCACCCTCAACAACTTTAGCAACTGCAATACCCACTACCTCCACAGCTTCTCTCTTAACAACTTTAGCAACTACAATGCCCACTACTTCCACAACATCACCCTCAACATCTTTAGCATATACAACACCCAGTACATCCATAGTCATGCCCTCAACAACTTCAGCAACCACAACACCCACTACCTCCACGGCATCACCCTCAACATCTTTAACAACTACATTGCCAACTACCACAACATTACACTTATCAACTGCAGCAACTAACACATCCATGGCATTGCCCTCAACAAACTTAGCAAATACAACACTCACTACCTCCACAACATTGCCCTCAAAATCTTTAGCAACTACAACACCCATCACCTCCACAACATCGCCCTCAACAACTTTAGCAACTACAACACCCACTACCTTCACAGCATTGCCCTCAACAACTTTAGCAACTACATTGTCCACTACTTCCACAACATCGCTCTCAACATCTTTAACTACTACAGCACCCAGTACATCTACAGAAGTGTCCTCAACAACTTTAGCAACCACAACACCCACTACCTCCATAACATCACCCTCAACAACTTTAGCATTTGCAACACCCACTACCTCCACAGCTTCTCCCTTAACAACTTTAGCAACTACAATGCCCACTACTTCCACAACATCGCCCTCAACATCTTTGGTAACTACAACACCCAGTACATCCATAGTCATGCCCTCAACAACTTTAGCAACTACAACAACTACAACTCAGGTAAAATTTTCAGGTGGAACAGACCACCCAGGAGGGAAAGACCACAATACCCACAAGGATATCACTCATCGTCGGAGATCGATTCATCAGGGACCGACGAGGATTCAGGGGAAATTTACTCCCATTACAGAGAAGAAACCAACATTAACCAGGCACAACATCACTCTTCTTCTTCTTCTTTTTTGGAGAATCAGAGCCCCAGAAGAGGACGTCCAAAAGGAAGCCGAGGAGGGGCGGCAGGAAGAGGAAGAGGGGAAAGGAGATGGGAATCCCCACCTCCATCACATTATCCAATACGGAATCGAAGGAAGTATTAGTAGAGGAAATGAATCTTACAATTATTAATCTATCAGATCACATCATTACCGATGACCACAGAAAGGTCTTATCTAAAGGCCTCACATTTGCACCAGCAAAGAAATTCGATCGTTTCCAATGGGAAAAAGACCTAAACCTCTTCGGGAGAAAGTTGCTTTTAAAAAAGTTATTTGCAAATAAAAATAAATCAGATGCCTCAATGATGGGTGTACATCAGGAGGTATATACGAGCCAACCATCAAGCTCTACATCTGATAATGCTGAACATACTGAACTAACATCGGAGGATGATAGGAGGGCACTTGCCATGCTGGAAGAACTCCAGGATGATCTGGAAACCAATGATGATACATCTATCAGTAGACCTATATGCAAAAAAAGAAGTAACTTTTTCCCGCAGGACAACATATGTCCAGAGGTTAAGGTCTTCACACGCCTTGTGTCTCAAGATATTGACAGTCTATATCAGAGACGCAAAGGATCCGGTCGACACAACCTGAATTATAGGGAATTCTGAAATTGAGTCGTGGGAAGACGTGGTGGTCAAACCATCTGACAAAGGTGGCAATGTTGTGATCTGTGTCACAAACCCCAAGGTACCTACATTTTACCTTCTCCCTAAGACGCATAAGAGCCTCATCCATCCCCCGGGCAGACCGATTGTCTCCGGGATTGGAGGCCTGTTGGAACAAGCCAGTACATTTATTGACATTCATCTCAGACATCATGTGATTACCTTACCTTCCTATGTTCAAGACACCACGGATGTCTTGAAAAAGATTCATGATGTACGATTGGAAGACACTCAACTCCTTATAAGTATGGATGTGGAATCACTTTACACCTCAATTGACCACATTAAAGGAATCAATGCAGTTAAATACTTCCTAGACACAGAGGGGATTAGTGACTTCCATCACTTTCTCCTCGACCTCTTACATTTCGTCCTACATAACAACTACTTTACATTCAACAATAGATTCTACATACAAACAAGGGGCACAGCGATGGGGGCAGCGTGTGCCCCCACGTATGCAAATTTATTCCTCGGATGGTGGGAACGTGAGCAAGTCTTCTCTGACCACAATGATCACCACACTCAAAGAATTTTGATGTGGTTACGATATATAGACAATATCCTGGTCATCTGGGATGGAGACGAGAAATCTTTTGAAGACTTTGTTCAAGATTTACACAAAAACGACTTAAATCTGAGATTTACGTACGTGACCAACAAAGATAGAGTCTCCTTCCTGGATCTGTCCATATATCATACAGACGGTGGCCACATAGCCACTGAACTTTTCCGCAAACCAACAGCCACAAACTCTCTGCTCCATCAATCTAGCTCCCACTTCCCACTGACTGTGAAAAATATCCCCAAGGGTGAGTTTTTGAGGCTCAAAAGAAACTGCTCGGACCAACGTATCTTTCGGGACCAGAGTGTCGAGCTAACAAGCAGACTCAGAAATAGAGGGTATAGTCACAGATTGATAAAGCAAGCCAAAAGAGAAGTGGAACATACAGACAGGGAAACCCTGATCTTCCGAGATAAAACCAAACAGAGGGGTGACACAGAAGTAAGATTTGTTGGAAATTTCTGTACTGAGTGGCGAGAAATCAAACAGATCATTCAAAAACACTGGCCTGTATTACGTTTGGATAATGACCTGGACAAGGTTCTAAAAGAACAAGTCTCCATGAGTTGGAGGAGATCGCCAAATCTTAAAGACAGATTGGTGAAGAGCCACTTTGAGGACAGACCCCCCAGACAGTCATCAGTACGAGGTAGCTTCCCATGCGGGTCTTGTAAAGCCTGTAAATATATTCACTCACAGTCGACCATACAGGATAAATATGGCATAGAACACATTATCACAGATTTCTTTAATTGCAAGACCAAAAATGTGATATATTGTATCACATGTACATGTAACATCCGTTATGTTGGGATGACCTCCAGGATGCTTAAACAACGCATCCTGGAGCACATTGGGACTATAAGAAACGCAGAAAATGACAGCAAAAAATTTAAACCGTTAACGACTGTGGCAAGACATTTCTACAATGTCCATGGGAAGTCCTCTGAATGCCTGCAAGTCTTTGGACTTGAAAAGATCAACTTGGGTATAAGAGGAGGAGATCTTCAGAAGGAACTCCTTAGAAGGGAGAGTCAGTGGATTTTCAGACTGGGCTCGATATCTCCCATGGGCCTTAATGAAAATATTAATTACAGTGCTTTCCTGACAACCTAATCTAACCTTCTGCATCTAACTGTTCTTCTTGACTCCTCCCCTATCAGAATCACACCACTTTACTCATTTATAGATACCCTGGGGATGCGTGCACATGATAGTGCACAACTAACTATATCAAGCTAATTACGGATATCCAGTGGATATATATAGATGGAGTGCACACTTGCATACACGTTTCCAGATTATGTTTTCTTAGTTGCATACTTGTTTAGCACCATTATTTTAGGTGCTTATTAATCTATCACCATTATTATTTATATAAGCTCATAGCTATTTAATTACATCTATATTATTTATCCATTATATTTTTTCTCTATTATTTAAAATATCCATATACTCCCACACTCAGTTTCCCGACTTCTAATTTATATGATTTCATTTATTTATATTTTTAATCATTATACATTTTTTCTTTTACTTCTTGTATTTACTACTTCCTATCAAGATGTTCATCAATTATTATCTATTTATCATATTTTGATATTTATTTATTTATTTATATTTATTTTTATTCTTTATTATACATTCTTTTCACTATAAGTATCTCATATTTGTTCACTTTCCTCTATTCTTATTTATTTTAATGTGTTAAAAATCGGCAATAGGAATCAATTTTCGTTAATTCCTCTGTTTAATCAGTGAAATCCTCAGACTATATCACATATGGAAACTAATTATTCATTTACTCTCCTATTGGACGGTCTAACTGTCATTCATAAATCTAGCTAAGCTGTGATTGGGTCACTATCATTTAAATCCCCATGAAGGGGTATACCACTTAGGCAGATGGTGATCAAGCCCGTCGCAGGGTGAAACGTATGTCCTGTTCTTGAGCGTCACATGACGCTATTTCCGGAATCCCGAGATACGTCACTGGGCCCGGACCTCGGCACTGACGGAGACGCCAGCCGCAGCAGCTGTATATGGGGACACCTTATCCCCACTAGGTATTTCAGTGCACTCTCATCACCTGCTTGGCGGTTCCTGTTAACTCTGCGCTGACTACGGTTAACAGGGTTGCAGGGTGCCGCAGCGGGTGACAGACGAACCACTTCTTTCTTTCTTCAGCCCATCACCGTCGGACCGGCTCTCTCACCTCTCATTCACTGTGTGCCTGCATACACATGGGAAGGCAGCAGAGGTTGGCCAGACATATGGTACGGGCTCCTTTACTATCTACAGCAGGAGACTGTTCAGAAATTTTACTATGTTAAAGAGAATGATTATTACTCTCCCCATCATGTACTTGGGAGCTTTATCTCGTTAGAAATTTATCCTTGTGAACCTATACCTGCATCTTGCAATTAGTCACAGAAAGACTCAAATCATCGTTATTTCCTTTTGTTGAAACTAAACATTGTTACATCTCTTATCTAGAACAAACAGTCATAATTTGTGGAGTACCTAAACTCCTTATGTTGACTGCATGACCATATTTCATGATCTTATTTACAGGGAGACCGTCATCATTCAGTTATTTTTTCTCTGTTTTTTGCAAAATCATTAACTGATATTTCCAATTAATTGGTCATTTATAGATAATAGCCTGTTGCTTTGATCCGCAAGAGCTGTTCACATGCCTCTTTTTTCCCATCAGTGATAATAATTAACTATATCTCTAGTGGATGCATGCTTTATTTATTTATTTACAGGTACTTGGGAATATTTCTTTGTCACAAAACTATCTATAATGTTTGTGGTAATTTTTACTACAATAAGAGTGACATGTATAACTATTATGTGACTGTGCGAGATACTGTTTGATATTTTTCTTAATGAATTGTAAGCTGTTGGCTGGATGTCCCGGTATGAATTTTTGACGTGCCGTTGGGTCAGAATATGATTATTTCTCTGACCACTGCTTTTCAAAATTGAATTGTATTAAGAGAAATTGCTTTAATTCTTTGATTGTTTTTCTCATAAGACATTATATTTTCACCTATGGGCGACCCACACTGTGTGGTCTGATTAGTTAGGACAAAGAACTCTCAACTTTGAGCATATTTAATGTGTTCTTGAACCTAATTATTTTACATATACTTAAAAATCATGTTTGGAAAAGGTTAAACACCATATCCATTTTATATTTTTTGACTAAATAAAAGTTATGTTTTAAATTCAATTGTTGATTAAGAGTGCCCCCACAAAGAGGTTACTTCTTGGTTCCCTGATCTCTTTCAAGGAACAACTTTCTCTTGTGATTTATTTGTTTTTGACCTTGGGGAGCACCACCAGCAGGATAATTTGTTTTTGGAATATTTTTACCAAATATTATTCCATATTGCTGGTTTGTTATATATTTTTCATTACTTTTCAAATAGGTAGTGCAGGACACTTCCCCTCTTCCCTACATATTGCATGCTGAGACTATCTCAGCTTCTGTCCGAGCACACCATATCTCTGCCTTATAGATACACCAGGCCTATTCTAAAATCTTCCTTCTCCTGTCTCTTTATAAACTGCCTAATATATATTTTTTGACCCTAAGTTTATTTACTAAGATGTCAAGTTTTAGTCTGAGGAATGAATTGATTAACAAACGAAGGACTGAGGACCTTGGGGGTATCTTTTCGGATCCCACTGCATCCGCCACCTCCGCTGTAGGCTGGAATGATGATATGCACAAACTGAAACTACTAAGACAAAGACAAACAAGAGTCAACTGGGACTTGATAAGTTTAGAAAATTATCTAAAACAGAAGATAGTCCCGCGAGGTTTGCGTCCAAAGGTTTTCCCGACGTACCCATTAGCTACGGAAAACTTGAAACATGATTGGGAAAACTGTTTATTGAAATGCTCCAATGATCTGATATTGATTCTAATCAAACACAATAATCTAATCTTGGAAGAAGTAGGAAAAGAAATCGATAATATAGGTAAAAAACTGGAAACATTTGAGAATGAGCTCTCCTTTCAAACTAGATTTGAATTAGACAAAAAAGCTCTCCAAGAATACGAGGAGGTAATCACATCACGTAAGAAATCTAAATTTCAACGTGATAAACAGGACTTCTCCTCAGGTAAAATTTTCAGGTGGAACAGACCACCCAGGAGGGAAAGACCACAATACCCACAAGGATATCACTCATCGTCAGAGATCGATTCATCAGGGACCGACGAGGATTCAGGGGAAATTTACTCCCATTACAGAGAAGAAACCAACATTAACCAGGCACAACATCACTTTTCTTCTTCTTCTTTTTTGGAGAATCAGAGACCCAGAAGAGGACGTCCAAAAGGAAGCCGAGGAGGGGCGGCAGGAAGAGGAAGAGGGGAAAGGAGATGGGAAACCCCACCTCCATCACATTATCCAATACGGAATCGAAGGAAGTATTAGTAGAGGAAATTAATCTTACAAATATTAATCTATCAGATCACATCATTACCGATGACCACAGAAAGGTCTTATCTAAAGGCCTCACATTTGCACCAGCAAAGAAATTCGATCGTTTCCAATGGGAAAAAGACCTAAACCTCTTCGGGAGAAAGTTGCTTTTAAAAACGTTATTTGCAAATAAATATAAATCAGATGCCCCAATGATGGGTGTACATCAGGAGGTATATACGAGCCAACCATCAAGCTCTACATCTGATAATGCTGAACATACTGAACTAACATCGGAGGATGATAGGAGGGCACTTGCCATGCTGGAAGAACTCCAGGATGATCTGGAAACCAATGACGATACATCTATCAGTAGACCTATATGCAAAAAAAGAAGTAACTTTTTCCCGCAGGACAACATATGTCCAGAGGTTAAGGTCTTCACACGCCTTGTGTCTCAAGATATTGACAGTCTATATCAGAGACGCAAAGGATCCGGTCGACACAACCTGAATTATAGGGAAAGGACAGCTATTTCTGAAATTGAGTCGTGGGAAGACGTGGTGGTCAAACCATCTGACAAAGGTGGCAATGTTGTGATCTGGGACAAGCAACTCTATATTGGAGAGGCTATGAGACAATTGAGTGACACAGATTGCTACAAGAGATCTATCTTTAACCCCACAGAGAATCTCCTAACCCTATATATCAGGTTAATTGAGAAGGCATTCAAGGGAAATACTATCACTAAAACTGAATTTGAGTACCTAAATGTCACAAACCCCAAGGTACCTACATTTTACCTTCTCCCTAAGACGCACAAGAGCCTCATCCATCCCCCGGGCAGACCGATTGTCTCCGGGATTGGAGGCCTGTTGGAACAAGCCAGTACATTTATTGACATTCATCTCAGACATCATGTGATTACCTTACCTTCCTATGTTCAAGACACCACGGATGTCTTGAAAAAGATTCATGATGTACGATTGGAAGACACTCAACTCCTTATAAGTATGGATGTGGAATCACTTTACACCTCAATTGACCACATTAAAGGAATCAATGCAGTTAAATACTTCCTAGACACAGAGGGGATTAGTGACTTCCATCACTTTCTCCTCGACCTCTTACATTTCGTCCTACATAACAACTACTTTACATTCAACAATAGATTCTACATACAAACAAGGGGCACAGCGATGGGGGCAGCGTGTGCCCCCACGTATGCAAATTTATTCCTCGGATGGTGGGAACGTGAGCAAGTCTTCTCTGACCACAATGATCACCACACTCAAAGAATTTTGATGTGGTTACGATATATAGACAATATCCTGGTCATCTGGGATGGAGACGAGAAATCTTTTGAAGACTTTGTTCAAGATTTACACAAAAACGACTTAAATCTGAGATTTACGTACGTGACCAACAAAGATAGAGTCTCCTTCCTGGATCTGTCCATATATCGTACAGACGGTGGCCACATAGCCACTGAACTTTTCCGCAAACCAACAGCCACAAACTCTCTGCTCCATCAATCTAGCTCCCACTTCCCACCGACTGTGAAAAATATCCCCAAGGGTGAGTTTTTGAGGCTCAAAAGAAACTGCTCGGACCAACGTATCTTTCGGGACCAGAGTGTCGAGCTAACAAGCAGACTCAGAAATAGAGGGTATAGTCACAGATTGATAAAGCAAGCCAAAAGAGAAGTGGAACATACAGACAGGGAAACCCTGATCTTCCGAGATAAAACCAAACAGAGGGGTGACACAGAAGTAAGATTTGTTGGAAATTTCTGTACTGAGTGGCGAGAAATCAAACAGATCATTCAAAAACACTGGCCTGTATTACATTTGGATAATGACCTGGACAAGGTTCTAAAAGAACAAGTCTCCATGAGTTGGAGGAGATCGCCAAATCTTAAAGACAGATTGGTGAAGAGCCACTTTGAGGACAGACCCCCCAGACAGTCATCAGTACGAGGTAGCTTCCCATGCGGGTCTTGTAAAGCCTGTAAATATATTCACTCACAGTCGACCATACAGGATAAATATGGCATAGAACACATTATCACAGATTTCTTTAATTGCAAGACCAAAAATGTGATATATTGTATCACATGTACATGTAACATCCGTTATGTTGGGATGACCTCCAGGATGCTTAAACAACGCATCCTGGAGCACATTGGGACTATAAGAAACGCAGAAAATTACAGCAAAAAATTTAAACCGTTAACGACTGTGGCAAGACATTTCTACAATGTCCATGGGAAGTCCTCTGAATGCCTGCAAGTCTTTGGACTTGAAAAGATCAACTTGGGTATAAGAGGAGGAGATCTTCAGAAGGAACTCCTTAGAAGGGAGAGTCAGTGGATTTTCAGACTGGGCTCGATATCTCCCATGGACCTTAATGAAAATATTAATTACAGTGCTATCCTGACAACCTAATCTAACCTTCTGCATCTTACTGTTCTTCTTGACTCCTCCCCTATCAGAATCACACCACTTTACTCATTTATAGATACCCTGGGGATGCGTGCACATGATAGTGCACAACTAACTATATCAAGCTAATTACGGATATCCAGTGGATATATATAGATGGAGTGCACACTTGCATACACGTTTCCAGATTATGTTTTCTTAGTTGCATACTTGTTTAGCACCATTATTTTAGGTGCTTATTAATCTATCACCATTATTATTTATATAAGCTCATAGCTATTTAATTACATCTATATTATTTATCCATTATATTTTTTCTCTATTATTTAAAATATCCATATACTCCCACACTCAGTTTCCCGACTTCTAATTTATATGATTTCATTTATTTATATTTTTAATCATTATACATTTTTTCTTTTACTTCTTGTATTTACTACTTCCTATCAAGATGTTCATCAATTATTATCTACTAGGTGCTTCATCGCGCCCTACGGGCGCTCTTCACACCGTCGCAAGGGGCTACGCCCCCTTAACCCTTGCATGCCTTTCTGGGGTTCAATATTTGTGTTATATGGAGTATCACCTGCATTCCTTTGTTAGTGGTTAAATATTGCACAATGAGAGGGTGTGCGATGGTGAAGGAGGCGCAGCCCCTTGCGACAGCGTGAACAGCACCTGCAGGCCACAATGTACAGAATGTAGCGGGTGCGGGGGGTACTGCGGATGGTGTCTGTAGATGTTGCGGATGGAGGGGGGGGCGAAAGTGGGGGTAGGGCCCGGATGGGGAAGGGTTTGTAGGTGCTGCGGGTGGGGGAGGGGCAGAGGAGTGGGGGATGCAGATGAGGGAGGGGTCCGGAGGCACTGAAGGTGGGGGAGGGGCAGGGGTGCCAAGGGTGGGGGAGGAGCTGGTGTGGGGATGTTGCAGATGGGTGAAGGGTTCCGGAGGTGCTGTGGGATGGGAAGGGGCGGGAGTGCTGCTGGTGGGGTAGGGGTCCGCGGGCACCATGGGTAGGGGAGGGGCAGGTACGGGTGTTGCGGCGGATGGGGAAGGAGGTCCGGAGGTGCTGCAGGTGGTGGAGGGGCAGGTGCGGGGGTGCCATTGGTGGGGGAGGGGGGGGGTGAGGGGGGGACCGCGGATGGAGGAGGGTGTCTGCAGATGCTGCGGGTGGAGGGGGGCAGGTGTGGGGGAGACATATAAGGGGGGTGAATGGTGGAGGGGGCCTGGAGATTGCTGAGGGTGGTGAAGGGGCGGAGGAGTGGGAGCCGCGGGTGGTGTAGGGGGTCTGGAGGCACAGCATGTGGGGGAGGGGTGGAGCGCCGCATGTGGTGGAGGGGAAGGTGCGGAGGTGTGGTGCATTGGGGAGAGGTCTGGAGGTGCTGCGGGTACTGTACCTGCCAAAAAGGTAGTTGGAGGGTATGCAGTAACAGGGCCAGGACAGGGGTGACAGGGTCAGAACAGGGTTGACTGGGCCAGGACAGGGGTGACAGGGTCAGAACAGGGGTGACAGGGTCAGAACAGGGGTGACGGGGCCAGGACACGGGCGACGGGGCCAGGACAGAAATGACAGGGACAGGATAGGGGTGACAGGGCCAGGACAGGGGTGACAGGGCCAGTATAGGGTTGACAGGGCAAGCACAGGGGTGACAGGGCCAGAATAGGGGTAGCAGGGCCAGCATAAGGGTGACAGGGCCAGGATAAGGGTGAAAGGGCCAGGATAAGGGTGGCAGGTCAAGGCCAGGGGTGACAGGGACATGACAGAACACAGGGCACGGGAGAGATTGGTATTAGGGACAGAACAGTGGTGACAGACAGATGTGTCTTACCGGAGTCACTGCTGCTGGCTGCTGCTGTTCCACTCCAACCTGTTGGGATCTGCTACTGGTGGAGACTTGGCATGGCTGACTCTCTTAGGCTGTAGTACTGCTTCCTCTGCCCGTCCGCATCACTCCCCCCCTCCTCAGTCACACACCGCAGACCTCGCGCAGCTGCCGGGCACTGTGGTAAGGTGAGACTGGGAGTGACTGGTTAGCCCCCAGGAGATGCTGCGGCTGGAGGGAGGAGGGGGTCATAGCATGCACGTGGCGCGGACCTCACGGCTGCTGGGCACTATGGTAAGGGGAGACTGGGAGTGACTGGTTAGCTCCCAGGAGACGCTGCTGCTGGAGGGAGTCAGAGCCTGCAAGCAGCGCGGACTTCTGCAGCGCTACCCGCCGGCTAAAGTGTGTGAAGGAGCTGGGCGCACCTCACTGTGGGTGGCAGCGCTGCAGCTAGCGGTGGGGTTGCCGGGGCTGGAGATAACACAGGCAGTACGGAGAGTGCACAGCGGCTGGTGACCCACAAAACTACAACTAAGAAGCGTGGAGTGTGCCAGAAAGTGACGCTCCTCCCCGCCAGAGAGACCCTGCTGAGTATGCTGATGTGGGGGTCAAGTATGGCATACCCCCTCACACATCCCCATACCTCCCAAATGTCCCAATTTTTGCGGGACAGTCCCATTTTTTGGGGTCTGTTCCGCTGTCCCACCCGCGGGTCGCAGTGTCGTGGGGGGGGGGGGGGCAGCTGGAAAGCTCCTGTACTCGCTGTTCTGCTTAGCAGAGCAGCGGTGAATAGTGGAGACAGAGGGGTTACGGATTAAGGGGGGGTTCCAGCAGCCGAGCCGGATTAAGGGGGGGGGGGCAGGCGGTACGTACCATTGGCCCCACAGTTTTAGGGGTCCCCCCGGCTCGAGTAGCTCTGTCCCAGCTCAGAAGCTCCCCCAGCAACAACGGCAGCATTGTGCTACAGTCAGCACACGCTGCTGCGTGTTGGCAGGTCTGTGGTGTTGCAGGGAGGCAGCAGTCTCCCTGCTTTCTTCTGCCTGTGCGGGTGTGTAGGGGGAGCGACCACCTCTTCTGGATTTAGCCCTAGCTGAGGGGACAAAATTCCGTTAAAAAAAAAAAAAAAAATCCCGGAATTTGCATAAGGGGCGTGGCCTCGTGTAGCGCGATTAGGCAACGCCCACAACCCCACAGCAGGCACAGCAATGAGATAGGGCTTCCCTGTCTCAAGTACCCTGTGCCCCCCGGACTCATAATCAGCCCCTGGGGGCATGCCAGCAGCTCACAGAGCGCTGGGCATGCCCCCTCACTCAGTGGCGTAACTAGAAATTTTTCTCCCCCAAGCCAAAAAATTCTTTGGCGCCCCCCCCCCCCCCCCCCCCCCCCCCACACCCGCCGCATAATTAAAGGGATAAACAAAAAAGGGGCGTGGTTTTGTTGGAATGGGCGTGGTTTCTCATAAAGGGGCGTGGTATTGCAGGAAAAGACTACCTTATACCCCAGTTTTGCAACCTGCACGCCCAGACGTTAGCCACCACAGGAAAGAAAAATAATCCTGATTCATGCCCCTTACATTATTTGTCATTTTTCCTCCTTATAGTAATGCCCAGTATACATTATGCCACATACTGCAATGGCCCTTAGACATTATTCCACACACAATAATGCACATGACACATTATGCCACACACCATAATGCCCCCGACACATTATGCCACACACCGTAATGCCTGTGACACATTATGCCACACACCGTAATGCCCCCGACACATTATGACAGGAATCGCAATGCCCGTTATACATTATGCTACACACTGCAATGCCCCTGATACATTATAGCACATACAATGCCTGTGACACATTATGACACACACCGCAATGACCTTGAGACATTATACCACAATGAGCGTGATATAGTATACCATACACCGTAATGCCTGTGACACATACCGCAATGCCCTGCCCGTTATACCCTATGCCACACACCGCAATGCCCGTTATGTATTATGCCACACTGCAATGACCCTGAGACATTATACCACATACCACAATGCCCGTGATATAGTATACCACACACCGTAATGCCTGACACATTATGACACACACCGCAATGTCCGTGATACATTATGCCACACACTGCAATGACCCTGAGACATTATACCACATATCACAATGCCCGCGATATAGTATACCACACACCGTAATGCCTGTGACACATTATGACACACACCGCAATGTCCGTGATACATTATGCCACACACCGTAATGCCCATTACACATTAAGTCCTACAGTAAGGCTTCTAATTACTTTTCAATTACCTTCTCGTTGTCAGGGGTTTCATGCACTGGGTGTCATGCTCGTTGCCAGGTGTTTCATGCACTGGGTGTCATGCTCGTTGTCAGGTGCTTCATGCACTGGGTGTCATGCTCGTTGCTAGGAGGTAGTCCTTGTTGCTAGGGCTGTGCTCCCAGTGCCACATATGACCCCAGTGCCAGATATTCCCCCACGGTGCCAGGTACTCACATGCCCCCGGTGCCAAATATAGCCCCCCCCATGTGCCAGGTACACATATCCCCCCCCCAGTGCCACATATGCCCCCAGTGCCAGATATTCCCCCCCAGTGCCACATATGCCCCCAGTGCCAGATATTCCCCCCGTGCCAGATATGCCGCCAGTGCCATATATTCCCCCCCAGTGCCACATATGCCCCCAGTGCCAGATTTTCCCCCCAGTGCCAGATATCCCCCCTAGTGCCAGACATCCCCCCCAGTGCCAGACATCCCCCCCCCCAGTGCCATATATGCCCCAGTGCCAGACATCCCCCCCCAGTGCCAGATATCCCCCCCCAGTGCCAGACATCCCCCCCAGTGCCATATATGCCCCAGTGCCAGACATCCCCCCCCCAGTGCCAGATATCCCCCCTAGTGCCAGACATCCCCCCCCCAGTGCCATATATGCCCCAGTGCCAGACATCCCCCCCCAGTGCCATATATGCCCCAGTGCCAGACATCCCCCCCAGTGCCAGATATCCCCCCCAGTGCCAGACATCCCCCCCCAGTGCCATATATGCCCCAGTGCCAGATATCCCCCCTAGTGCCAGACATCTCCCCCCCAGTGCCATATATGCCCCAGTGCCAGACATCCCCCCCCAGTGCCAGATATCCCCCCCAGTGCCAGACATCCCCCCCCCAGTGCCATATATGCCCCAGTGCCAGACATCCCCCCCCAGTGCCATATATGCCCCAGTGCCAGACACCCCCCCCCCAGTGCCAGATATCCCCCCCAGTGCCAGACATCCCCCCCCCCAGTGCCAGATATCCCCCCCAGTGCCATATATGCCCCAGTGCCAGATATCCCCCCTAGTGCCAGACATCTCCCCCCCAGTGCCATATATGCCCCAGTGCCAGACATCCCCCCCCAGTGCCAGATATCCCCCCCAGTGCCAGACACCCCCCCCCAGTGCCAGATATCCCCCCCCCCAGTGCCATATATGCCCCAGTGCCAGATATCCCCCCTAGTGCCAGACATCTCCCCCCGAGTGCCATATATGCCCCAGTGCCAGACATCCCCCCCCAGTGCCAGATATCCCCCCCAGTGCCAGACATCCCCCCCCCCCAGTGCCAGATATCCCCCCCCAGTGCCATATATGCCCCAGTGCCAGATATCCCCCCTAGTGCCAGACATCTCCCCCCCAGTGCCATATATGCCCCAGTGCCAGACATCCCCCCCCAGTGCCAGATATCCCCCCCAGTGCCAGACACCCCCCCCCCAGTGCCAGATATCCCCCCCCAGTGCCATATATGCCCCAGTGCCAGATATCCCCCCTAGTGCCAGACATCTCCCCCCCAGTGCCATATATGCCCCAGTGCCAGACATCCCCCCCCCCGTGCCAGATATTCCCCCCAGTGCCGCCGTCGCCGCCGCCGCCGCTTATTGGAGGGACACGGAGGGCACAGATCGCCTCTCCTGTGTCCCTCCTGCTGCATCATCTCCGGCGGCCGCGGGTCTAATAGGGGGAAGTGCCGTCCGTGAGCCAATTAGAGCTCACGGACGGCACTTCCCCCTATTAGACCCGCGGCCCCCGGAGATGATGCAGGAGGGACACAGGAGAGGCACACGCTGTGCCGTCCGTGTCCCTCCAACAAGCGGCGGCGGGAAGGAGAAAGCAGACTGACATGCGGGCGCTCGTCCGCATGTCAGTCTGCTGTAATCAGTGGCGCCCCCGCAGCCCCTCGCCCCCAAGCCACCGCGAGGACTGCGGGGGCAGTAGTTACGCCACTGCCCTCACTGACGAAAACGGGGCCCTCCCGTGAAGCCACGCCCCCTTTTCGTCGTGTGTGTGTGTGTGTGTGTGTGTGTGTGTGTGTGTGTGTGTGAAAGCTGGGAGGTATGCACCCCTGCCTGTGCCATGTCCATACCATCTGCTTCTGCAGCTGCTCCTAGTGTCCTATAGATTTGGCCAGATCTGTGACTCATTTGACTAACTCCGCCCACTGTTGTGACTCCGCCCAGCGTTAGCAAATGAATCACAAAATCACAGATCTGGGCTATTATATAGGAGATTTATAATTTTTTGATATTTATTTATTTATATTTATTTTTATTCTTTATTATAGATACTTTTCACTATAAGTATCTCATATTTGTTCACTTTCCTCTATTCTTATTTATTTTAATGTGTTAAAAATTAGAGATGAGCGCCTGAAATTTTTCGGGTTTTGTGTTTTGGTTTTGGGTTCGGTTCCGCGGCCGTGTTTTGGGTTCGAACGCGTTTTGGCAAAACCTCACCGAATTTTTTTTGTCGGATTCGGGTGTGTTTTGGATTCGGGTGTTTTTTTCAAAAAACACTAAAAAACAGCTTAAATCATAGAATTTGGGGGTCATTTTGATCCCAAAGTATTATTAACCTCAAAAACCATAATTTACACTCATTTTCAGTCTATTCTGAATACCTCACACCTCACAATATTATTTTTAGTCCTAAAATTTGCACCGAGGTCGCTGTGTGAGTAAGATAAGCGACCCTAGTGGCCGACACAAACACCAGGCCCATCTAGGAGTGGCACTGCAGTGTCACGCAGGATGTCCCTTCCAAAAAACCCTCCCCAAACAGCACATGACGCAAGAAAAAAAGAGGCGCAATGAGGTAGCTGTGTGAGTAAGATTAGCGACCCTAGTGGCCGACACAAACACCGGGCCCATCTAGGAGTGGCACTGCAGTGTCACGCAGGATGGCCCTTCCAAAAAACCCTCCCCAAACAGCACATGACGCAAAGAAAAAAAGAG
Source organism: Pseudophryne corroboree (assembly GCF_028390025.1). Lineage (NCBI taxonomy): Eukaryota > Metazoa > Chordata > Amphibia > Anura > Myobatrachidae > Pseudophryne > Pseudophryne corroboree. Next base: position 58,141,616 of record NC_086444.1, on the reverse strand, counting down.
GCGCAATGAGGTAGCTGTGTGAGTAAGATTAGCGACCCTAGTGGCCGACACAAACACCGGGCCCATCTAGGAGTGGCACTGCAGTGTCACGCAGGATGTCCCTTCCAAAAAACCCTCCCCAAACAGCACATGACGCAAAGAAAAAAAGAGGCGCAATGAGGTAGCTGTGTGAGTAAGATTAGCGACCCTAGTGGCCGACACAAACACCGGGCCCATCTAGGAGTGGCACTGCAGTGTCACGCAGGATGGCCCTTCCAAAAAACCCTCCCCAAACAGCACATGACGCAAAGAAAAAAAGAGGCGCAATGAGGTAGCTGTGTGAGTAAGATTAGCGACCCTAGTGGCCGACACAAACACCGGGCCCATCTAGGAGTGGCACTGCAGTGTCACGCAGGATGTCCCTTCCAAAAAACCCTCCCCAAACAGCACATGACGCAAAGAAAAAAAGAGGCGCAATGAGGTAGCTGTGTGAGTAAGATTAGCGACCCTAGTGGCCGACACAAACACCGGGCCCATCTAGGAGTGGCACTGCAGTGTCACGCAGGATGTCCCTTCCAAAAAACCCTCCCCAAACAGCACATGACGCAAAGAAAAAAAGAGGCGCAATGAGGTAGCTGACTGTGTGAGTAAGATTAGCGACCCTAGTGGCCGACACAAACACCGGGCCCATCTAGGAGTGGCACTGCAGTGTCACGCAGGATGTCCCTTCCAAAAAACCCTCCCCAATCAGCACATGATGCAAAGAAAAAGAAAAGAAAAAAGAGGTGCAAGATGGAATTGTCCTTGGGCCCTCCCACCCACCCTTATGTTGTATAAACAAAACAGGACATGCACACTTTAACCAACCCATCATTTCAGTGACAGGGTCTGCCACACGACTGTGACTGATATGACGGGTTGGTTTGGACCCCCCCCAAAAAAGAAGCAATTAATCTCTCCTTGCACAAACTGGCTCTACAGAGGCAAGATGTCCACCTCATCTTCACCCTCCGATATATCACCGTGTACATCCCCCTCCTCACAGATTATCAATTCGTCCCCACTGGAATCCACCATCTCAGCTCCCTGTGTACTTTGTGGAGGCAATTGCTGCTGGTCAATGTCTCTGCGGAGGAATTGATTATAATTCATTTTAATGAACATCATCTTCTCCACATTTTCTGGATGTAACCTCGTACGCCGATTACTGACAAGGTGAGCGGCGGCACTAAACACTCTTTCGGAGTACACACTTGTGGGAGGGCAACTTAGGTAGAATAAAGCCAGTTTGTGCAAGGGCCTCCAAATTGCCTCTTTTTCCTGCCAGTATAAGTACGGACTGTGTGACGTGCCTACTTGGATGCGGTCACTCATATAATCCTCCACCATTCTATCAATGTTGAGAGAATCATATGCAGTGACAGTAGACGACATGTCCGTAATCGTTGTCAGGTCCTTCAGTCCGGACCAGATGTCAGCATCAGCAGTCGCTCCAGACTGCCCTGCATCACCGCCAGCGGGTGGGCTCGGAATTCTGAGCCTTTTCCTCGCACCCCCAGTTGCGGGAGAATGTGAAGGAGGAGATGTTGACAGGTCGCGTTCCGCTTGACTTGACAATTTTGTCACCAGCAGGTCTTTCAACCCCAGCAGACCTGTGTCTGCCGGAAAGAGAGATCCAAGGTAGGCTTTAAATCTAGGATCGAGCACGGTGGCCAAAATGTAGTGCTCTGATTTCAACAGATTGACCACCCGTGAATCCTTGTTAAGCGAATTAAGGGCTGCATCCACAAGTCCCACATGCCTAGCGGAATCGCTCCCTTTTAGCTCCTTCTTCAATGCCTCCAGCTTCTTCTGCAAAAGCCTGATGAGGGGAATGACCTGACTCAGGCTGGCAGTGTCTGAACTGACTTCACGTGTGGCAAGTTCAAAGGGCATCAGAACCTTGCACAACGTTGAAATCATTCTCCACTGCACTTGAGACAGGTGCATTCCACCTCCTATAATGTGCTCAATTGTATAGGCTTGAATGGCCTTTTGCTGCTCCTCCAACCTCTGAAGCATATAGAGGGTTGAATTCCACCTCGTTACCACTTCTTGCTTCAGATGATGGCAGGGCAGGTTCAGTAGTTTTTGGTGGTGCTCCAGTCTTCTGTACGTGGTGCCTGTACGCCGAAAGTGTCCCGCAATTTTTCTGGCCACCGACAGCATCTCTTGCACGCCCCTGTCGTTTTTTTAAAAATTCTGCACCACCAAATTCAAGGTATGTGCAAAACATGGGACGTGCTGGAATTTGCCCATATTTAATGCACACACAATATTGCTGGCGTTGTCCGATGCCACAAATCCACAGGAGAGTCCAATTGGGGTAAGCCATTCCGCGATGATCTTCCTCAGTTGCCGTAAGAGGTTTTCAGCTGTGTGCGTATTCTGGAAAGCGGTGATACAAAGCGTAGCCTGCCTAGGAAAGAGTTGGCGTTTGCGAGATGCTGCTACTGGTGCCGCCGCTGCTGTTCTTGCGGCGGGAGTCCATACATCTACCCAGTGGGCTGTCACAGTCATATAGTCCTGACCCTGCCCTGCTCCACTTGTCCACATGTCCGTGGTTAAGTGGACATTGGGTACAACTGCATTTTTTAGGACACTGGTGAGTCTTTTTCTGACGTCCGTGTACATTCTCGGTATCGCCTGCCTAGAGAAGTGGAACCTAGATGGTATTTGGTAACGGGGGCACACTGCCTCAATAAATTGTCTAGTTCCCTGTGAACTAACGGCGGATACCGGACGCACGTCTAACACCAACATAGTTGTCAAGGCCTCAGTTATCCGCTTTGCAGTAGGATGACTGCTGTGATATTTCATCTTCCTCGCAAAGGACTGTTGAACAGTCAATTGCTTACTGGAAGTAGTACAAGTGGGCTTACGACTTCCCCTCTGGGATGACCATCGACTCCCAGCGGCAACAACAGCAGCGCCAGCAGCAGTAGGCGTTACACGCAAGGATGCATCGGAGGAATCCCAGGCAGGAGAGGACTCGTCAGAATTGCCAGTGACATGGCCTGCAGGACTATTGGCATTCCTGGGGAAGGAGGAAATTGACACTGAGGGAGTTGGTGGGGTGGTTTGCGTGAGCTTGGTTACAAGAGGAAGGGATTTACTGGTCAGTGGACTGCTTCCGCTGTCACCCAAAGTTTTTGAACTTGTCACTGACTTATTATGAATGCGCTGCAGGTGACGTATAAGGGAGGATGTTCCGAGGTGGTTAACGTCCTTACCCCTACTTATTACAGCTTGACAAAGGGAACACACGGCTTGACACCTGTTGTCCGCATTTCTGGTGAAATACCTCCACACCGAAGAGCTGATTTTTTTGGTATTTTCACCTGGCATGTCAACGGCCATATTCCTCCCACGGACAACAGGTGTCTCCCCGGGTGCCTGACTTAAACAAACCACCTCACCATCAGAATCCTCCTGGTCAATTTCCTCCCCAGCGCCAGCAACACCCATATCCTCCTCATCCTGGTGTACTTCAACACTGACATCTTCAATCTGACTATCAGGAACTGGACTGCGGGTGCTCCTTCCAGCACTTGCAGGGGGCGTGCAAATGGTGGAAGGCGCATGCTCTTCACGTCCAGTGTTGGGAAGGTCAGGCATCGCAACCGACACAATTGGACTCTCCTTGTGGATTTGGGATTTCGAAGAATGCACAGTTCTTTGCTGTGCTGCTTTTGCCAGCTTGAGTCTTTTCATTTTTCTAGCGAGAGGCTGAGTGCTTCCATCCTCATGTGAAGCTGAACCACTAGCCATGAACATAGGCCAGGGCCTCAGCCGTTCCTTGCCACTCCGTGTGGTAAATGGCATATTGGCAAGTTTACGCTTCTCCTCCGACAATTTTATTTTAGGTTTTGGAGTCCTTTTTTTTCTGATATTTGGTGTTTTGGATTTGACATGCTCTGTACTATGACATTGGGCATCGGCCTTGGCAGACGACGTTGCTGGCATTTCATCGTCTCGGCCATGACTAGTGGCAGCAGCTTCAGCACGAGGTGGAAGTGGATCTTGATCTTTCCCTAATTTTGGAACCTCAACATTTTTGTTCTCCATATTTTAATAGGCACAACTAAAAGGCACCTCAGGTAAACAATGGAGATGGATACTAGTATACAATTATGGACTGCCTGCCGACTGCAGACACAGAGGTAGCCACAGCCGTGAACTACCGTACTGTACTGTGTCTGCAGCTAATATAGACTGGTTGATAAAGAGAAGATGTCTATGTAACTATGTATGTATAAAGAAGACTGAAAAAAATCCACGGTTAGGTGGTATACAATTATGGACGGACTGCCTGCCGAGTGCAGACACAGAGGTAGCCACAGCCGTGAACTACCGTACTGTACTGTGTCTGCAGCTAATATAGACTGGTTGATAAAGAGAAGATGTCTATGTAACTATGTATGTATAAAGAAGAATGAAAAAAATCCACGGTTAGGTGGTATTACAATTATGGACGGACTGCCTGCCGAGTGCAGAGACACAGAGGTAGCCACAGCCGTGAACTACCGTACTGTGTCTGCTGCGACTGGATGATAAATGATATAAAAAATATATATATATCACTACTGCAGCCGGACAGGTATATATTATATATTATATAATGACGGACCTGCTGGACACTGTCTGTCAGCAGAATGAGTTTTATTTTTATAGAATAAAAAAAAAAAAACCACACAAGTGAAGTCACACGACGAGTGTTTAACTTTTTCAGGCAATCACAATATAAGTATACTACTAACTATACTGGTGGTCAGTGTGGTCAGGTCACTGGTCAGTCACACTGGCAGTGGCACTCCTGCAGCAAAAGTGTGCACTGTTTAATTTTAATATAATATGTACTCCTGGCTCCTGCTATAACCTATAACTGGCACTGCAGTAGTGCTCCCCAGTCTCCCCCACAATTATAAGCTGTGTGAGCTGAGCAGTCAGACAGATATATAATATATATAGATGATGCAGCACACTGGCCTGAGCCTGAGCAGTGCACACAGATATGGTATGTGACTGACTGAGTCACTGTGTGTATCGCTTTTTTCAGGCAGAGAACGGATATATTAAATAAACTGCACTGTGTGTCTGGTGGTCACTCACTATATAATATATTATGTACTCCTGGCTCCTGCTATAACCTATAACTGGCACTGCAGTAGTGCTCCCCAGTCTCCCCCACAATTATAAGCTGTGTGAGCTGAGCAGTCAGACAGATATATATAATATTATATATAGATAATAGATGATGCAGCACACTGGCCTGAGCCTGAGCAGTGCACACAGATATGGTATGTGACTGACTGAGTCACTGTGTGTATCGCTTTTTTCAGGCAGAGAACGGATATATTAAATAAACTGCACTGTGTGTCTGGTGGTCACTCACTATATAATATATTATGTACTCCTGGCTCCTGCTATAACCTATAACTGGCACTGCAGTAGTGCTCCCCAGTCTCCCCCACAATTATAAGCTGTGTGAGCTGAGCAGTCAGACAGATATATATAATATTATATATAGATAATAGATGATGCAGCACACTGGCCTGAGCCTGAGCAGTGCACACAGATATGGTATGTGACTGACTGAGTCACTGTGTGTATCGCTTTTTTCAGGCAGAGAACGGATATATTAAATAAACTGCACTGTGTGTCTGGTGGTCACTCACTATATAATATATTATGTACTCCTGGCTCCTGCTATAACCTATAACTGGCACTGCAGTAGTGCTCCCCAGTCTCCCCCACAATTATAAGCTGTGTGAGCTGAGCAGTCAGACAGATATATATAATATTATATATAGATAATAGATGATGCAGCACACTGGCCTGAGCCTGAGCAGTGCACACAGATATGGTATGTGACTGAGTCACTGTGTGCTGTGTATCGCTTTTTTCAGGCAGAGAACGGATTATAAAGTAAACTGCACTGTCCTCACTAGTAAACTCTCTCCACTCAGTCTCTACACTTCTACAGTAACAGTACTCCTCCTAGTCAGCTCCAGTAAATCTCTCTCAGTCTCTTATAATCTAAATGGAGAGGACGCCAGCCACGTCCTCTCCCTATCAATCTCAATGCACGTGTGAAAATGGCGGCGACGCGCGGCTCCTTATATAGAATCCGAGTCTCGCGATAGAATCCGAGCCTCGCGAGAATCCGACAGCGTCATGATGACGTTCGGGCGCGCTCGGGTTAACCGAGCAAGGCGGGAAGATCCGAGTCGCTCGGACCCGTGAAAAAAAACATGAAGTTCTGGCGGGTTCGGATTCAGAGAAACCGAACCCGCTCATCTCTATTAAAAATCGGCAATAGGAATCAATTTTCGTTAATTCCTCTGTTTAATCAGTGAAATCCTCAGACTATATCACATATGGAAACTAATTATTCAATTACTCTCCTATTGGACGGTCTAACTGTCATTCATAAATCTAGCTAAGCTGTGATTGGGTCACTATCATTTAAATCCCCATGAAGGGGTATACCACTTAGGCAGATGGTGATCAAGCCCGTCGCAGGGTGAAACGTATGTCCTGTTCTTGAGCGTCACATGACGCTATTTCCGGAATCCCGAGATACGTCACTGGGCCCGGACCTCGGCACTGACGGAGACGCCAGCCGCAGCAGCTGTATATGGGGACACCTTATCCCCACTAGGTATTTCAGTGCACTCTCATCACCTGCTTGGCGGTTCCTGTTAACTCTACGCTGACTACGGTTAACAGGGTTGCAGGGTGCCACAGCGGGTTTCAGACGAACCACTTCTTTCTTTCTTCAGCCCGTCACCGTCGGACCGGCTCTCTCACCTCTCATTCACTGTGTGCCTGCATACACATGGGAAGGCAGCATAGGTTGGCCAGACATATGGTACGGGCTCCTTTACTATCTACAGCAGGAGACTGTTCAGAAATTTTACTATGTTAAAGAGAATGATTATTACTCTCCCCATCATGTACTTGGGAGCTTTATCTCGTTAGAAATTTATCCTTGTGAACCTATACCTGCATCTTGCAATTAGTCACAGAAAGACTCAAATCATCGTTATTTCCTTTTGTTGAAACTAAACATTGTTACATCTCTTATCTAGAACAAACAGTCATAATTTGTGGAGTACCTAAACTCCTTATGTTGACTGCATGACCATATTTCATGATCTTATTTACAGGGAGACCGTCATCATTCAGTTATTTTTTCTCTGTTTTCTGCAAAATCATTAACTGATATTTCCAATTAATTGGTCATTTATAGATAATAGCCTGTTGCTTTGATCCGCAAGAGCTGTTCACATGCCTCTTTTTTCCCATCAGTGATAATAATTAACTATATCTCTAGTGGATGCATGCTTTATTTATTTATTTACAGGTACTTGGGAATATTTCTTTGTCACAAAACTATCTATAATGTTTGTGGTAATTTTTACTACAATAAGAGTGACATGTATAACTATTATGTGACTGTGCGAGATACTGTTTGATATTTTTCTTAATGAATTGTAAGCTGTTGGCTGGATGTCCCGGTATGAATTTTTGACGTGCCGTTGGGTCAGAATATGATTATTTCTCTGACCACTGCTTTTCAAAATTGAATTGTATTAAGAGAAATTGCTTTAATTCTTTGATTGTTTTTCTCATAAGACATTATATTTTCACCTATGGGCGACCCACACTGTGTGGTCTGATTAGTTAGGACAAAGAACTCTCAACTTTGAGCATATTTAATGTGTTCTTGAACCTAATTATTTTACATATACTTAAAAATCATGTTTGGAAAAGGTTAAACACCATATCCATTTTATATTTTTTGACTAAATAAAAGTTATGTTTTAAATTCAATTGTTGATTAAGAGTGCCCCCACAAAGAGGTTACTTCTTGGTTCCCTGATCTCTTTCAAGGAACAACTTTCTCTTGTGATTTATTTGTTTTTGACCTTGGGGAGCACCACCAGCAGGATAATTTGTTTTTGGAATATTTTTACCAAATATTATTCCATATTGCTGGTTTGTTATATATTTTTCATTACTTTTCAAATAGGTAGTGCAGGACACCTCCCCTCTTCCCTACATATTGCATACTGAGACTATCTCAGCTTCTGTCCGAGCACACCATATCTCTGCCTTATAGATACACCAGGCCTATTCTAAAATCTTCTTTCTCCTGTCTCTTTATAAACTGCCTAATATATATTTTTTGACCCTAAGTTTATTTACTAAGATGTCAAGTTTTAGTCTGAGGAATGAATTGATTAACAAACGAAGGACTGAGGACCTTGGGGGTATCTTTTCGGATCCCACTGCATCCGCCACCTCCGCTGTAGGCTGGAATGATGATATGCACAAACTGAAACTACTAAGACAAAGACAAACAAGAGTCAACTGGGACTTGATAAGTTTAGAAAATTATCTAAAACAGAAGATAGTCCCGCGAGGTTTGCGTCCAAAGGTTTTCCCGACGTACCCATTAGCTACGGAAAACTTGAAACGTGATTGGGAAAACTGTTTATTGAAATGCTCCAATGATCTGATATTGATTCTAATCAAACACAATAATCTAATCTTGGAAGAAGTAGGAAAAGAAATCGATAATATAGGTAAAAAACTGGAAACATTTGAGAATGAGCTCTCCTTTCAAACTAGATTTGAATTAGACAAAAAAGCTCTCCAAGAATACGAGGAGGTAATCACATCACGTAAGAAATCTAAATTTCAACGTGATAAACAGGACTTCTCCTCAGGTAAAATTTTCAGGTGGAACAGACCACCCAGGAGGGAAAGACCACAATACCCACAAGGATATCACTCATCGTCAGAGATCGATTCATCAGGGACCGACGAGGATTCAGGGGAAATTTACTCCCATTACAGAGAAGAAACCAACATTAACCAGGCACAACATCACTTTTCTTCTTCTTCTTTTTTGGAGAATCAGAGACCCAGAAGAGGACGTCCAAAAGGAAGCCGAGGAGGGGCGGCAGGAAGAGGAAGAGGGGAAAGGAGATGGGAAACCCCACCTCCATCACATTATCCAATACGGAATCGAAGGAAGTATTAGTAGAGGAAATTAATCTTACAAATATTAATCTATCAGATCACATCATTACCGATGACCACAGAAAGGTCTTATCTAAAGGCCTCACATTTGCACCAGCAAAGAAATTCGATCGTTTCCAATGGGAAAAAGACCTAAACCTCTTCGGGAGAAAGTTGCTTTTAAAAACGTTATTTGCAAATAAAAATAAATCAGATGCCCCAATGATGGGTGTACATCAGGAGGTATATACGAGCCAACCATCAAGCTCTACATCTGATAATGCTGAACATACTGAACTAACATCGGAGGATGATAGGAGGGCACTTGCCATGCTGGAAGAACTCCAGGATGATCTGGAAACCAATGACGATACATCTATCAGTAGACCTATATGCAAAAAAAGAAGTAACTTTTTCCCGCAGGACAACATATGTCCAGAGGTTAAGGTCTTCACACGCCTTGTGTCTCAAGATATTGACAGTCTATATCAGAGACGCAAAGGATCCGGTCGACACAACCTGAATTATAGGGAAAGGACAGCTATTTCTGAAATTGAGTCGTGGGAAGACGTGGTGGTCAAACCATCTGACAAAGGTGGCAATGTTGTGATCTGGGACAAGCAACTCTATATTGGAGAGGCTATGAGACAATTGAGTGACACAGATTGCTACAAGAGATCTATCTTTAACCCCACAGAGAATCTCCTAACCCTATATATCAGGTTAATTGAGAAGGCATTCAAGGGAAATACTATCACTAAAACTGAATTTGAGTACCTAAATGTCACAAACCCCAAGGTACCTACATTTTACCTTCTCCCTAAGACGCACAAGAGCCTCATCCATCCCCCGGGCAGACCGATTGTCTCCGGGATTGGAGGCCTGTTGGAACAAGCCAGTACATTTATTGACATTCATCTCAGACATCATGTGATTACCTTACCTTCCTATGTTCAAGACACCACGGATGTCTTGAAAAAGATTCATGATGTACGATTGGAAGACACTCAACTCCTTATAAGTATGGATGTGGAATCACTTTACACCTCAATTGACCACATTAAAGGAATCAATGCAGTTAAATACTTCCTAGACATAGAGGGGATTAGTGACTTCCATCACTTTCTCCTCGACCTCTTACATTTCGTCCTACATAACAACTACTTTACATTCAACAATAGATTCTACATACAAACAAGGGGCACAGCGATGGGGGCAGCGTGTGCCCCCACGTATGCAAATTTATTCCTCGGATGGTGGGAACGTGAGCAAGTCTTCTCTGACCACAATGATCACCACACTCAAAGAATTTTGATGTGGTTACGATATATAGACGATATCCTGGTCATCTGGGATGGAGACGAGAAATCTTTTGAAGACTTTGTTCAAGATTTACACAAAAACGACTTAAATCTGAGATTTACGTACGTGACCAACAAAGATAGAGTCTCCTTCCTGGATCTGTCCATATATCGTACAGACAGTGGCCACATAGCCACTGAACTTTTCCGCAAACCAACAGCCACAAACTCTCTGCTCCATCAATCTAGCTCCCACTTCCCACCGACTGTGAAAAATATCCCCAAGGGTGAGTTTTTGAGGCTCAAAAGAAACTGCTCGGACCAACGTATCTTTCGGGACCAGAGTGTCGAGCTAACAAGCAGACTCAGAAATAGAGGGTATAGTCACAGATTGATAAAGCAAGCCAAAAGAGAAGTGGAACATACAGACAGGGAAACCCTGATCTTCCGAGATAAAACCAAACAGAGGGGTGACACAGAAGTAAGATTTGTTGGAAATTTCTGTACTGAGTGGCGAGAAATCAAACAGATCATTCAAAAACACTGGCCTGTATTACGTTTGGATAATGACCTGGACAAGGTTCTAAAAGAACAAGTCTCCATGAGTTGGAGGAGATCGCCAAATCTTAAAGACAGATTGGTGAAGAGCCACTTTGAGGAGAGACCCCCCAGACAGTCATCAGTACGAGGTAGCTTCCCATGCGGGTCTTGTAAAGCCTGTAAATATATTCACTCACAGTCGACCATACAGGATAAATATGGCATAGAACACATTATCACAGATTTCTTTAATTGCAAGACCAAAAATGTGATATATTGTATCACATGTACATGTAACATCCGTTATGTTGGGATGACCTCCAGGATGCTTAAACAACGCATCCTGGAGCACATTGGGACTATAAGAAACGCAGAAAATGACAACAAAAAATGTAAACCGTTAACGACTGTGGCAAGACATTTCTACAATGTCCATGGGAAGTCCTCTGAATCCCTGCAAGTCTTTGGACTTGAAAAGATCAACTTGGGTATAAGAGGAGGAGATCTTCAGAAGGAACTCCTTAGAAGGGAGAGTCAGTGGATTTTCAGACTGGGCTCGATATCTCCCATGGGCCTTAATGAAAATATTAATTACAGTGCTTTCCTGACAACCTAATCTAACCTTCTGCATCTTACTGTTCTTCTTGACTCCTCCCCTATCAGAATCACACCACTTTACTCATACTTGGGTATATTGGGAATATTTCTTTGTCACAAAACTATCTATAATGTTTGTGGTAATTTTTACTACAATAAGAGTGACATGTATAACTATTATGTGACTGTGCGAGATACTGTTTGATATTTTTCTTAATGAATTGTAAGCTGTTGGCTGGATGTCCCGCTATGAATTTTTGACGTGCCGTTGGGTCAGAATATGATTATTTCTCTGACCACTGCTTTTCAAAATTGAATTGTATTAAGAGAAATTGCTTTAATTCACTGATTGTTTTTCTCATAAGACATTATATTTTCACCTATGGGCGACCCACACTGTGTGGTCTGATTAGTTAGGACAAAGAACTCTCAACTTTGAGCATATTTAATGTGTTCTTAAACCTAATTATTTTACATATACTTAAAAATCATGTTTGGAAAAGGTTAAACACCATATCCATTTTTTATTTTTTGACTAAATAAAAGTTATGTTTTAAATTCAATTGTTGATTAAGAGTGCCCCCACAAAGAGGTTACTTCTTGGTTCCCTGATCTCTTTCAAGGAACAACTTTCTCTTGTGATTTATTTGTTTTTGACCTTGGGGAGCACCACCAGCAGGATAATTTGTTTTTGGAATATTTTTACCAAATATTATTCCATATTGCTGGTTTGTTATATATTTTTCATTACTTTTCAAATAGGTAGTGCAGGACACCTCCCCTCTTCCCTACAACATTACACTTATCAACTGCAGCAACTACCACATCCATGGCATCGCCCTCAACAAATTTAGCAAATACAACACTCACTACCTCCACATTTTCCTCAAAATCTTTAGCAACTACAACACCCATTACCTCCACAACATCGCCCTCAACAGCTTTAGCAACTATAACACCCACTACCTTCACAGCATTGCCATCAACAACTTTAGCAACTACATTGTCCACGACTTCCACAACATCGCTCTCAACATCTTTAGCTACTACAGCACCCAGTACATCCACAGAAGTGTCCTCAACAACTTTAGCAACTACAACACCCACTACCTTCACAACATTGCCTACAACAACTTTAGCAACTACATTGTCCACTACTTTCACAACATCGCTCTCAACATCTTTAGTAACTACAACACCCAGTACATCCATAGTCACGTCCTCAACAACTTTAGCAACTACAACACCCACTACCATCACAGCATTGCCCTCAACAACTTTAGCAACTACATTGTCCACTACTTCCACAACATCGCTCTCAACATCTTTAGTAACTACAACACCCAGTACATCCATAGTCACGTCCTCAACAACTTTAGCAACTACAACACCCACTACCATCACAGCATTGCCCTCAACAACTTTAGCAACTACATTGTCCACTACTTCCACAACATCGCTCTCAACATCTTTAGCTACTACAATACCCAGTACATCTACAGAAGTGTCCTCAACAACTTTAGCAACCACAACACCCACTACCTCCATAACATCACCCTCAACAACTTTAGCAACTGCAACACCCACTACCTCCACAGCTTCTCTCTTAACAACTTTAGCAACTACAATGCCCACTACTTCCACAACATCACCCTCAACATCTTTAGCATATACAACACCCAGTACATCCATAGTCATGCCCTCATCAACTTCAGCAACCACAACACCCACTACCTCCACGGCATCACCCTCAACATCTTTAACAACTACATTGCCAACTACCACAACATTACACTTATCAACTGCAGCAACTAACACATCCATGGCATTGCCCTCAACAAACTTAGCAAATACAACAATCACTACCTCCACAACATTGCCCTCAAAATCTTTAGCAACTACAACACCCATCACCTCCACAACATCGCCCTCAACAACTTTAGCAACTATAACACCCACTACATTCACAGCATTGCCCTCAACAACTTTAGCAACTACATTGTGCACTACTTCCACAACATCGCTCTCAACATCTTTAGCTACTACAGCACCCAGTACATCTACAGAAGTGTCCTCAACAACTTTATCAACCACAACACCCACTACCTCCATAACATCACCCTCAACAACTTTAGCATTTGCAACACCCACTACCTCCACAGCTTCTCCCTTAACAACTTTAGCAACTACAATGCCCACTACTTCCACAACATCACCCTTAACATCTTTAGTAACTACAACACCCAGTACATCCATAGTCACGCCCTCAACAACTTTAGCAACTACAACACCCACTACCATCACAGCATTGCCCTCAACATATTTAGCAACTACATTGCCAACTGCCACAACATTACACTTATCAACTGCAGCAACTACCACATCCATGGCATCGCCCTCAACAAATTTAACAAATACAACACTCACTACCTCCACATTTCCCTCAAAATCTTTAGCAACTACAACACCCATCACCTCCACAACATCGCCCTCAACAGCTTTAGCAACTATAACACCCACTACCTTCACAGCATTGCCCTCAACAACTTTAGCAACTACATTGTCCACTACTTCCACAACATCGCTCTCAACATCTTTAGCTACTACAGCACCCAGTACATCCACAGAAGTGTCCTCAACAACTTTAGCAACTACAACACCCACTACCTTCACAGCATTGCCCTCAACAACTTTAGCAACTACATGGTTCACTACTTCCATAACATCAATCTCAACATCTTTAGCTACTACAGCACCCAGTACATCTACAGAAGTGTCCTCAACAACTTTAGCAACCACAACACCCACTACCTCCATAACATCACCCTCAACAACGTTAGCATTTTCAACACCCACTACCTCCACAGCTTCTCCCTTAACAACTTTAGCAACTACAATGCCCACTACTTCCACAACATCACCCTCAACATCTTTAGCATCTACAACACCCAGTACATCCATAGTCATGCCCTCAACAACTTCAGCAACCACAACACCCACTACCTCCAAGACATCACCCTCAACATCTTTAGCAACTACATTGCCAACTACCACATTACACTTATCAACTGCAGCAACTACCACATCCATGCCATTGCCCTCAACAAACATAGCAAATACAACACTCACTACCTCCACAACATTGCCCTCAAAATCTTTAGCAACTACAACACCCATCAACTCCACAACATCGCCCTCAACAACTTTAGCAACTACAACACCCACTACCTTCACAACATTGCCCTCAACAACTTTAGCAACTACATTGTCCACTACTTTCACAACATCGCTCTCAACATCTTTAGCTACTACAGCACCCAGTACATCTACAGAAGTGTCCTCAACAACTTTATCAACCACAACACCCACTACCTCCATAACATCACCCTCAACAACTTTAGCATTTGCAACACCCACTACCTCCACAGCTTCTCCCTTAACAACTTTAGCAACTACAATGCCCACTACTTCCACAACATCGCCCTCAACATCTTTAGTAACTACAACACCCAGTACATCCATAGTCACGCCCTCAACAACTTTAGCAACTACAACACCCACTACCATCACAGCATTGCCCTCAACATCTTTAGCAACTACATTGCCAAATGCCACAACATTACACTTATCAACTGCAGCAATTACCACATCCATGGCATCGCCCTCAACAAATTTAGCAAATACAACACTCACTACCTCCACAAAATTGCCCTCAAAATCTTTAGCAACTACAACACCCATCACCTCCACAACATCGCCCTCAACAGCTTTAGCAACTATAACACCCACTACCTTCACAGCATTGCCCTCAACAACTTTAGCAACTACATTGTCCACTACTTCCACATCGTTCTCAACATCTTTAGCTACTACAGCACTGAGTACATCCACAGAAGTGTCCTCAACAACTTTAGCAACTACAACACCCACTACCATCACAGCATTGCCCTCAACAACTTTAGCAACTACATTGTCCACTACTTCTACAACATCACTCTCAACATCTTTAGCTACTACAGCACCCAGTACATCTACAGAAGTGTCCTCAACAACTTTAGCAACCACAACACCCACTATCTCCATAACATCACCCTTAACAACTTTAGCATTTTCAACACCCACTACCTCCACAGCTTCTCCCTTAACAACTTTAGCAACTACAATGCCCACTACTTCCACAACATCGCCCTCAACATCTTTAGTAACTCCAACACCCAGTACATCCATAGTCACGTCCTCAACAACTTTAGCAACTACAACACCCACTACCATCACAGCATTGCCCTCAACAACTTTAGCAACTACATTGTCCACTACCTTTACAACATTGCTCTCAACATCTTTAGCTACTACAACACCCAGTACATCCACAGAAGTGTCCTCAATAACTTTAGCAACCACAACACCCACTACCTCCATAACATCACCCTCAACAACTTTAGCAACTGCAACACCCACTACCTCCACAGCTTCTCCCTTAACAACTTTAGCAACAACAATGCCCACTACAAAACACACTACCTCCACAATATCGCCCTTAACATCTTCAGTAACTACACTGCCTCCTATCTCCACAACATTGCCCTCAACAACTTTAGCAAACACAACACCCACTACCTTCACAACATCACCCTCAACAACTATAGCAGCTTCAACACCCACTACCTCCACGGCATCACCCTCAACATCTTTAGCAACTACACTGCCAACTACCACAACATTACCCTTATCAACTGCAGCAACTACCACATCAACGGTCTCCCTCAACAAACTAAGCAAATACCACACCCACTACCTCCACAACATCGCCCTCAACATCTTTAGCAACTACAACACCCATCACCTCCACAACATTGCCCTCAACAACTTTAGCAGCTACAACACCCATCACCTCCACAACATTTCCCTCAACAATTCTAGCAAATACAACACCCAGTACATCAACAGAAGTGTCCTCAACAACTTTAGCAACCACAAAACCCACTACCTCCATAACATCACCCTCAACAACTTTAGCAAATGCAACACCCACTACCTCCACAGCATCTACCTTAACAACATTAGCAACAGCAATGCCCACTACTTCCACAACATCACCATCAATATCTTTAGCAACTACAACACCCAGTACATCCAGAGCCACACCCTTAACAACTTTAGCAACCACAAAATCCACTACCTCCAGATTGCCCTCAACAACTTTTACAACTACAACACCCACAATAACCACATCATCATCCCCAACATCCTCAGCAACTACAATGCCCACTACCTCCACAATATCACCCTCAACCACTTTAGAAACTACAACACCTACTACTTCCACGGCATCGCCCTCAACACATTTAGAAACTATAATACCCACTACCTCCTTAGCATTGCCATCAACATCTTTAGCAACTTCAATGCCCACAACTTCCACAATATCAACCTCAACAACTTTATCATCTGCAACACCTACTACCGCCACAACATCACCTTCAACAACTTTAGCAACTACAACACCTACTACCTCCACGGCATCGCCCTCAACACATTTAGAAACTATAATACCCACTACCTCCTTAGCATTGCCATCAACATCTTTAGCAACTTCAATGCCCACAACTTCCACAATATCAACCTCAACAACTTTACCATCTGCAACACCCACTACCGCCACAACATCACCTTCAACAACTTTAGAAACTACTACACCTACTACCTCCACGGCATCACCCTCAACACATTTAGAAACTATAATACCCACTACCTCCTTAGCATTGCCATCAACATCTTTAGCAACTTCAATGCCCACAACTTCCACAATATCAACCTCAACAACTTTAGTATCTGCAACACCCACTACCTCCAAAGCATCTCCCTCAACAACTTTTGCAACTACAACACCAACTACCTTCACAACATCACCCTCAACAACTTTAGCAACTGCAACACCCACTACCTCCACAGCTTCTCCCTTAACAACTTTAGCAACAACAATGCCCACTACTTCCACAACATCACCCTCAACATCTTCAGCATCTACAACACCCAGTGCATCTATAGTTATGCCCTCAACAACTACAGCAACCACAAAACCCACTACCTCCACATTGCCCTCAACAACTTTTACATCTACAACACCCACAATAACCACAACATTAACCTCAACATCTTCAGCAACTACACTGCCCTCTACTTACACTCCATCACCCTCAACAACTTTAGCAGCCACAACACCCACTACCTCCACAATATCACCCTCAACCACTTTAGAAACTATAACACCCACTATCTCCACAACATGGCCCTTAACATTAACAGCTACAACGACCACTATGTCCACAGCATTGCCCTCAACAACTTTAGCAACTACAATGCCCACGACCTCAACAACATCACACGAAACATCTTTAGCAACTACACTGCCCACTACCTCCACAACATCGCCCTCAACATCTTTAGCAACTACAACACCCATCACCTCCACGGCGTTGCCTTCAACAAATTTAGAAACTATAACACCCATCACCTCCACAACATTTCCCTCAACAATTCTAGCAAATACAACACCCAGTACATCAACAGAAGTGTCCTCAACAACTTTAGCAACCACAAAACCCACTACCTCCATAACATCACCCTCAACAACTTTAGCAAATGCAACACCCACTACCTCCACAGCATCTACCTTAACAACATTAGCAACAGCAATGCCCACTACTTCCACAACATCGCCATCAATATCTTTAGCAACTACAACACCCAGTACATCCAGAGCCACACCCTTAACAACTTTAGCAACCACAAAATCCACTACCTCCAGATTGCCCTCAACAACTTTTACAACTACAACACCCACAATAACCACATCATCATCCCCAACATCCTCAGCAACTACAATGCCCCCTACTTGCACAATATCACCCTCAACCACTTTAGAAACTACAACACCTACTACCTCCACGGCATCGCCCTCAACACATTTAGAAACTATAATACCCACTACCTCCTTAGCATTGCCATCAACATCTTTAGCAACTTCAATGCCCACAACTTCCACAATATCAACCTCAACAACTTTATCATCTGCAACACCAACTACCGCCACAACATCACCTTCAACAACTTTAGAAACTACTACACCTACTACCTCCACGGCATCACCCTCAACACATTTAGAAACTATAATACCCACTACCTCCTTAGCATTGCCATCAACATCTTTAGCAACTTCAATGCCCACAACTTCCACAATATCAACCTCAACAACTTTAGTATCTGCAACACCCACTACCTCCAAAGCATCTCCCTCAACAACTTTTGCAACTACAACACCAACTACCTTCACAACATCACCCTTAACAACTTTAGCACCTACAACATCCACTACCTCCACGGCATCACCCTCAACATCTTTAGCAACTACACTGCCAACTACCACAACATTACCTTTATCAACTGAAGCATCTACCACATTAACGGCATCTCCCTCAACAAACTTAGCAAATACCACCCCCACTACCTCCACAACATTGCCCTCAACATCTTTAGCAACTACACTGCCAACTACCACAACATTACCCTTATCAACTGAAGCAACTACCACATTAACGGCATCTCCCTCAACAAACTTAGCAAATACCACCCCCTCTACCTCCATAACATTGCCCTCAACATCTTTAGCAACTACAACACTCATCACCTTCACAATATTACCCTCAACAACTTTAGCAGCTACAACACCCACTACCTCCACGGCATCACCCTCAACATCTTTGGCAACTACACTGCCAACTACCACAACATTACCCTTATCAACTGCAGCAACTACCATATCAACGACATCACCCTCTACAAACTTAGCAAATACAACACCCACTACCTCCACAACATCGCCCTCAACATCTTTAGCAACTACACTGCCAACTACCACAACATTACCCTTATCAACTGCAGCAACTACCACATCAATGGCATCGCCCTCAACAAACTTAGCAACTACAACACCCACTACCTCCACAACATCGCCCTCAACATCTTTAGCAACTACAACACCCATCACCTCCACAACATTGCCCTCAACAACTCTAGCAACTACAACACCCAGTGCATCAACAGAAGTGTCCTCAACAACTTTAGCAACCACAAAACCCACTACCTCCATAACATCACCCTCAACAACTTTAGCAAATGCAACATCCACTACCTCCACAGCATCTACCTTAACAACTTTAGCAACAGCAATGCCCATTACTTCCACAACATCGCCATCAATATCTTTAGCAACTACAACACCCAGTACATCCATAGCCACACCCTTAACAACTTTAGCGACCACAAAACCCACTACCTCCAGATTGCCCTCAACAACTTTTACAACTACAACACCCACAATAACCACAACATCATCCCTAACATCTTCAGTAACAACAACACCCACTACCTCCACAATATCACCCTCAACCACTTTAGAAACTACAACACCTACTACCTACACGGCATCGCCCTCAACACATTTAGAAACTATAATACCCACTACATCCATAGCATTGCCATCAACATCTTTAGCAACTTCAATGCCCACAACTTCCACAATATCAACCTCAACAACTTTAGCATCTGCAACACCCACTACCTCCAAAGCATCTCCCTCAACAACTTTTGCAACTACAACACCAACTACCTTCACAACATTACCCTTAACAACTTGAGCACCTACAACATCCACTACCTCCACGGCATCACCCTCAACATCTTTAGCAACTACACTGCCAACTACCACAACATTACCCTTATCAACTGAAGCAACTACC
Organism: Pseudophryne corroboree; assembly: GCF_028390025.1. Classification (NCBI taxonomy): domain Eukaryota; kingdom Metazoa; phylum Chordata; class Amphibia; order Anura; family Myobatrachidae; genus Pseudophryne; species Pseudophryne corroboree. Next base: position 58,121,329 of record NC_086444.1, on the reverse strand, counting down.
ACATTAACGGCATCTCCCTCAATAAAACTTAGCAAATACCACCCCCACTACCTCGACAACATTGCCCTCAACATCTTTAGCAACTACAACACTCATCACCTTCACAATATTACCCTCAACAACTTTAGCAGCTACAACACCCACTACCTCCACGGCATCACCCTCAACATCTTTGGCAACTACACTGCCAACTACCACAACATTACCCTTATCAACTGCAGCAACTACCATATCAACGACATCACCCTCTACAAACTTAGCAAATACAACACCCACTACCTCCACAACATCGCCCTCAACATCTTTAGCAACTACACTGCCAACTACCACAACATTACCCTTATCAACTGCAGCAACTACCACATCAATGGCATCGCCCTCAACAAACTTAGCAACTACAACACCCACTACCTCCACAACATCGCCCTCAAAACATTTAGAAACTATAATACCCACTACATCCATAGCATTGCCATCAACATCTTTAGCAACTTCAATGCCCACAACTTCCACAATATCAACCTCAACAACTTTATCATCTGCAACACCCACTACCTCCAAAGCATCTCCCTCAACAACTTTTGCAACTATAACACCCACAATAACCACAACATCACCCTCAACATCTCCAGCAACTACAATGTCCACTAACTCCTCAATATCACCCTCAACAACTTTAGGATCTGCAACACCCACTACCTCCACAACATCTCCCTCAACAACTTTTGCAACTACAATGCCCACTACTTTCACAAAAGTGCCCTCAACATCTTTAGCAACTACAGCATCCAGTACATCCACAGCCTTGCTCTCAAGAACTTTAACAACCACAATACCCTCTACCTCCACATCACCCTCAACATCTTTTGCAACAACAACACCCACAATAAACACAACATCACCCTCAACATCTCCATCAACAACAATGCCCACTTCCTCATCAATATCATCCTCAACATCTTTAGCAGCTACAACACCCACTACCTCCACAACATCCCCCTCAACAACTTTAGCAACTACCACACCCACTACCTCCACACCATCATCCTCAACAAGTTTAGAAACTACAATGCCCACTACCTCTACATCGCCCCCAACAACTTTAGAAACTACAGCACCCAGTACATCCACAGCCATGCCCTCAATAACTTTAACAACCACAATACCCACTACCTCCACATCACCCTTAACATCTTTTGCAACTACAATACCCAAAATAACCACATCACCCTCAACATCTCCAGCAACTACAATGCCCACTTCCTACTCAATATCAACCTCAATATCTTTAGCAGGTACAACACCCACTGCATCAAAAACATCACCCTCAACAACTTTAGCAACTACATCACCCACTACCTCCACAGCATTGCCCTCAACAAATTTAGCAACCTCAACACCCACACTGACCACATCATCACCCTCAACATCTTCAGCAACTACAATGCCCACAACCTCCACAACATCACCCTCAACAACTTTAGCAACTACCACACCAACTACCTCAACAACATCACCCTCAACAACTTTAGAAAATACAATGCCCACTACCTCCACATCGCCCTCAACAACTTTAGAAACTACAATGCCCACTACCTCCACATCGCCCTCAACAACTTTAGAAACTACAATGCCCACTACCTCCACATCGCCCTCAACAACTTTAGAAACTACAATGCCCAGTACATCCACAGCAGCGCTGTCAACAACTTTAGTAACTACTACACCTACTACATCTGCAATATCAATAGCTCTGACAACTTCAGCAACTACAACGCCCAGTACTACTACACCATCATTTACAACAAAAGAAATAGTAGAGGTTTCATTTTATGATGATGATGATGATGATGATTAGGCTATATCCTAAATGAATAATACTGTACATGGCCTATGTGTACCATATAAAAAATATCTGCTTACCATAAAATGCAATGTATAGTTCTGCAGCTAAACAGCTAAAACATGATGTACAATAAATGACTGGATCAGTAACAACATTTACAGCTGCCTGGGTTATAATTTTCATCATCTAAAGCCAACAGCGTTAGGGATTTCTGTACAAGAATCTGATGAACCTTATGCAGGACATACACTGGCAGATAAAAAAATCTGTCAGACTGGCAGGTCAATTTTCTGAAATGCAAAAAGCATCAGATATCTTGGTCAAACATTGACAGATATTTTATCACAACCCACAGATTTTTTTGTTCTGAAAATCTGCTGGACTCTGTCACCTTATTGTTCCCTCACAGGGGATGGAAGATAGCATTTGCATAATAGGCTGGACTACTGCTGCGAAGTACTTTGCAGATGCAAACAAGGGGGGTAATTGAGATCTGATCGCAGCAGCAAATTTGTTAGCTAAGGGCCAAAACAAGGGGGGTAATTCAGAGTTGATCTCAGCAGCAAATTTGTTAGCAGTTGGGCAAAACCTTGGGGGTCATTCCGAGTTGATCGTAGCTGTGCTAAATTAATCACAGCTACGATCATGTTCCGAGACATGCAGTGGGATGTCCAGCGCAGGGCTAGCCTGCCCCACTTGTCTGTCCACCCCCCCTCCGCACAAGTACAAACGCATCGCACAGCAGCGTTGCTTTTGTACTTGTTGAGTAACTCCTGGCCAGCGCATGTGTGACATCACGCAACTGCTGCGGCCCGCCCCCCCCCCCGCATGGTCAGGTCACGCCTGCATTGGCCGGACCGTGCCCCCAAAACGGCGGACAAATGCCGCCGCGCCGCCCCCTCCCGCCAGGTGACTGCCTCTGCCTGTTAATTAGGCAGAGGCGATCGCTAGAAACAACGGCCTTCGGCCGCCCGGCACTGCGGCGCTGACGCATGTGCAGTCCCGACTCGATCGCTACGCTGCGAACAAGTGCAGCGATCAGATCGGAATGACCCCCCCCCCATGTGCACTGCAGATGGGGCAGATATAACATTTGCAGAGAGAGTTAGATTTGGGTGGGTTATTTTGTTTCTGTGCAGGGTAAATACTGGCTGCTTTATTTTTACACTGCAATTTAGATTTCAGTTTGAACACACCACACCCAAATCTAACTCTCTCTGCACATGTTACATCTGCCACCCTGCAGTGCACATGGGGCCTAATTCAGACCTGATCACTCGCTAGGGTTTTTTTGCACTGCTGCGAGCAGATAGTCGCCGCCCATAGGGGAGTGAATTTTTTGCTTTGCAAGTGTGCAATCGCATGTGCAGCCGAGCGGTACAAAAAAACTTTGTGCAGTCTCTGCGCAGCCCAGGACTTACTCAGCCGCTGCGATCACATCAGCCTGTCCGGGGCCGGAATTGACATCAGACACCCGCCCTGCAAACGCTTGAACACGCCTGCATTTTTCCAACCACTCCCTGAAAACGGTCAGTTGCCACCCACAAACGCCTTCTTCCTGTCAATCTCCTTGCGATCGGCTGTGCGAATGGGTTCTTCGTAAAACCCATCGCACAGCAATGATCCGCTTTGTACCTGTGCGATGCGCCTGCGCATTGCGGTGCATACGCATGCGCAGTTCTGACCTGATTGCAGCGTTACAAAAAACACTAGCGAGCGATAAGATCTGAATGACCCCCCCATGGTTTTGCCCATTAGCTAATGTAAGACTGCAAATGAGAGTTTGTTTCATAAAACTCGCAGACTTTGCATGAATGTGCGTACCTGAAAAATGTGAGATCCAATTAGAATGACCAATTTAAAGTAGTTGCGTTGAGCATTTACAAATTCTCTATAAGATGGAACCCTTCACTGGAGATGGCCTCTTTACCCAGAAGCACTGTCCCTACAATACTTCTCGCCGATATACTCACATTTTTCAAGGTGATGCTGGGTGATGCAGCAATATTGCTAATCTATAATGGATGCAAAGTGTGTATTGCACATAGATCCCTAGGTCCAGGAGGGCACACGGTAACTGAACGTTTATTGGGAGTGTCCGGAAAAACAAAGGCGTGCCCAAGCGTTTTCAGGGAGGGTGTGTGACGTCAGCTGCGGCCCCGATCAGCCTGTTCTCCTCGCACTGGAGGAGTAAGTCCTGGGCTGCGCACAGGCTGCACATACTGGATTTTTGCAGCTCAGCGTACACACTTGCACAGTGAATTTACACTCCCCCTGGAGGCGGCGACTATATGAATGCAGGACAGCAAAGTTAGCAGCCCAGCGCTCAGGTCTGAATCACCCCCACTGCACGCTACAGAATCAGCCACTGTCTCTGCTGCTTCCTCCCAAACACATTGCTGCTACCATGCCGGGACCCTACTCTTGCTGTACTAGGCTGCTGGCGACAGCACACATGCCCCCTGCACTGCTACACACACTGGGGCAGATGTATTACCCTGGAGGAGGGATAAAGAAGCGATACACCAGTGATAAGTGTAAGGTGATAACGCACCAGCCAATTGATACGGATTTGAAAAATGACAATTAGGAGCTGATAGGCTGGTGCGTTATCACCTTGCACTTATCACTTCTTTATCACTTCCTTATCCCTTCTCCAGGCTTAATACAACTGTGCAATAAGTAGTTATATGTGTTGTGAGGTGCTTCTGCCTGCCTTGCACACATGACGCCAGGTGCCGCTGTGCAGGAAGTCAGCGGCTCAGAACAGCCAATCACAGCATGAATGGAGGTAAGTACACGCCCACACGGAAGGGGAAATGACCGCTCAGGAAGGAGCAGCATACACTGCCCATTGCAGCTGACTTTTAACTTACAAAATATCAAATTACACGTACAGTATGTGTCCAATGTGTGTGGAATGAACCACTACACACCAGAAGAAAGAAAATTCCTATGTTTGGAGCAGTCTTTTGTATTAAATGACGTGATGAAAAAATATTAAAAGTTAACTTTTATTTCTCAATTCTAGCATTAAAAAAATGGGGTAGATCAGAGGTTCTCAAACTCGGTCCTCAGGACCCCACACGGTTCATGTTTTGCAGGTCACCTGTAGGTTTTTGAAATGTGACAGTTGGTGATACACAGTGCAGCTGTTGGGTGACATGGAAAACGTGAACCGTGTGGGGTCCCGAGGACCGAGTTTGAGAACCACTGGGGTAGATAATTTAAATTAGTATTCTTTTCATTTTTACCCCTTTTAATTAATAATTGATGTAGATGTAGTCCTTGTGGTGAAAAATATATATCAGTGAGAGATTAATTCTTCTTACTTTGGTTTATTTCTCTCAAATCAGTATTTGGAAGCCATGCTGTTCCTTGTAGTGCTAATTGGAGATCCTGGGGGTGGCTCCTGGGTAAGTTATCTCTCTGTCTGGATGTGTTTTAGTAATAGCCTTTATCATGAGGCCTACTGTGACAAATTACATGGCCCTATGTGGGCACTACTATTATGTAGTGTTAGGACTGCTGACATCGGAGAAGCCTTGAAGTGATTCAGCAGCTTAAACATGTGTTTGCAAACATGTGTAAACTAATTCTCTGAATTTCTATTACCAGATAGGTTCAGGTATGGTTACAGATAATTTTTTGTGTGCTGAAGGGAAATGTAGGGGTGGTATTTGCAACCCCCCCTGTCTGTTTGTCTGTGACCCCTCCTCCTTTCCAGCACTTGATACATAATTATCTCCAGGAATGATCAAGCAACTACTATTGTTTGTCTGCTTGTGTGAGAGAGGCATTGAATGGGAGCAGTATTTGGAATGCATGATGTTACTTGTAGTGCTAATGGGAGATCCTGGGGGTGGCTCCTGGGTAAGTTAGCTCTCTGTCTGGATGTGTTTTAGTAATAGCCTTTATCATGAGGCCTACTGTGACAAATTACATGGCCATATGTGGGCACTGCTATCATGTAGTGTTAGGACTGCTGACATCAGAGAAGCCTTGAAAGTGGCTCAGCAGCTTAAACATGTGTTTGCAAACATCTGTAAACTAATTCTCTGAATTTCTATTACCAGATAGGTTCAGGTATGATTACAGATAATTTTTAGCGTGATGAAGGGTAGTGTAGGGGTGGAATTTGCAAACCCCCCTTCCCCCTGCCTGTATGCCTGCAGAAATATCATAGACAAATCTTTTGCATTGTGTTCAAATCATTTCGTATGTATGCACAATGAACAATCTAGTGAAATCTGAACGACTGGCTAACCACTCCCCACCATCATTTCCTCCTTCTGTGCCAGGCCGGATGGAGAAGAGACACAGACAGCAGTTAATTTGTTTTGTTTTCACAGTTTCTACAAGCAGCATGTAAGTATATGTTGCTGAAAGGCTGCTGGCCACTAATGTATTTATATACCTGGCAGCAATGTATTTTTCACTGTCCACCAATGTTTCCCATACCTGTGTAAAGTCCCCCAGACACTGGCCAGCATTGTTCATGCAGTGTCCCCCATGACATTGCACACTGTGTGAGTATATATATATATATATATATACACATACATACATACATACATACATACATACATACATACAGTGGGGCAAAAAAGTATTTGGACAGCCACCAATTGTGCAAGTTGACCCACTTAAAAAGATGAGAGGGGTCTGTAATTTCCATCATAGGTACACTTCAACTGTGAGAGACAGAATCTGGGAAAAAAAATAGGAAATCACATTGTATGATTTTTAAACAATTTATTTGTGCATTCTTGCGGAAAATAAATATTTGGACAATCAAAAAGTTTAACTCAATACTTTGTAATATAACCTCGGTTGGCAATTACAGAGGTCAAACGTTTCCTGTAGTTCTTGACCAGGTTTGCACACACTGTAGCCGGTATTTTGGCCCACTCTTCCATGCAGATCTACTCTAGATCTGTCATGTTTTGGGGCTATCGCCGAGCAACACGGATTTTCAACTCCCTCCACAGATTTTCAATTGGGTTGAGGTCTGGAGACTGGCTAGGCCACTCCAGGACCTTGAAATGCTTCTTACGGAGCCACTCCTTAGTTGCCCGGGCGGTGTGTTTGGGGTCACTGTCATGCTGGAAGACCCAGCCACGTTCCACCTTCAATGCTCTTACTGAGGGAAGGAGGTTTTTGCCCAAAATCTCACGATACATGGCCCTATTCATCCTCTCCTTAATACGGATCAGTCGTCCTGTCCCCTTTGCAGAAAGGAAGCCCAAAAGCATGATGTTTCCACCCCCATGCTTCACAGTGGGTATGGTGTTCTTGGAATGCCATTCATCTTTCTCCCTCCAAACACGGCGAGTGGAGTTTATACCAAAAAGTTACATTTTGCTCTCATCTGACCACATTACATTCTCCCAATCCTCCTCTGGATCATCCAGATGTCACTGGCAAACTTTAGACAGGCCTGGAAATGTGCTGGCTTAAGCAGGGGGACCTTTCGGGCGCTGCAGGATTTCAATCCATGGCGATGTAGTGTTTTACTAATGGTAACCTATGTGACTGTGGTCCCAGCTCTCTTGAGGTCATTGACCAGGTCCCCCCGTGTAGTTCTGGGCTGATTCCTCACCGTTCTCAAGATCATTGATACCCCACGAGGTGAGATCTTGCATGGAGCCCCAGGTCGAGGGAGATTGTCAATGATCTTGTATTTCTTCCATTTATTAATAATTGCGCCAACAGTTGATCTCTTCTCACCAAGCTGCTTGCCTATTGTCGAGTAGCTCATCCCAGCCTTGTGCAGCTCTACAATTTTGTCCCTGATGTTCTTAGACAGCTCTCTGGTCTTGGCCATGGTGGAGAGGTAGCAGTCTGACTGTTTGAGGGTGTGGACAGGTGTCTTTTATACAGATAACCAGTTCAAACAGGTGTCATTAATACAGGTAATGAGTGGAGGATAGAAGAACTTCTTAAAGAAGAACAGGTCTGTGAGACCCAGAAATCTGGCTGCTTGGTAGGTGTCCAAATATTTATTTTCCACAAGAATATACAAGTAAATTGTTTCAAAATCATACAATGTGATTTCCTGTTTATTTTTACCTGCTACAGTGTGTGTGCAAACCTGGTCAAGAACTACAGGAAACATTTGACCTCTGTAATTGCCAACCGAGGTTATATTACAAAGTATTGAATTAAACTTTTTGATTGTCCAAATATTTATTTTCAGCAAGAATATACAAATAAATTGTTTAAAAATCATATACTGTGATTTCCTAGCTTTTTTTTTTTTTTTTTCCCGTTTTACCACTTCTGTCCAGTTTAAGTGTACCTATGATGGAAATTACAGACCTCTCTCATCTTTTTAAGTGGGTCAACTTGCACAATCGGTGGCTGTCCAAATACTTTTTTGCTCCACTGTGTGTGTGTATATATATATATATATATATATATATATATATATACAGTATATAAATAGAAAGGGTTGTCTGCACTCTCCATACCAATACAATTTGCTGGGGTGTTGTCACGATCCGGGTATCTGGACGCCATTACTTGCCTTTCAGATGTCTCCTGAGGCTGGCTCAGCGTTCCAAGGCCGGATCTCATCTGTGTCCACATTCTGCATATCCCTCCTGTCACGCTGAGACGCTGTCACAGCGGCGCCATGTTTGAATCCTGCATGGCGTCTTCTGTCCTCTGCGGCCGGCGCCGCCATTACTGTTATGTTTCCACATGGTTTCCAAACCAGCTTTCCCTCCAAGTTCTAACATGGGCGCAGCCATGTTGGATCCAATCACATGTCTCAGTTCTACCAATCCACTGCCTCTGGAAATCTGCATAATTGCCCAGCCAATGCCTGCATTGCTGCAAGTATAAGTATCCTGTGCCTGGGCCAGGAAATCGTCAGTGCTTTGTTTGTCATACCTTGTTCCAGTCTCTCTCCTGTGGTTGTTTTTCCAGGTTCCAGCTCCTGTCTCCAGCATCCACTAAGAGACCCGCACCTGCCTACCATCCTGCGGTGCAGCCTGACTCTGCAGTCCTCCATGGCTGATCCAGCTTCCAGCTTCCAGCTATTAACCCATCTGCTTCCAGCAGTTTCCAGTATCCTTAAAGTGCCGGTGTTGTTCCAGCGGATTCCTACTTATCAGCAGTATCCACTACCACCGGTAACCTTCCTTTAACTCCTCTGTTTCCACGCTCCCTAGCATCTTACAGTTTCCACTCCGTGTATCATTACCTGGCTGGTTCCATCCAGCATTCACTCAGTGACTTTATCACCTGGCTGATCCCAGTCAGCATCCACTCCGTGTCTTACCACCTGGCTGGTTCTATCCAGCAAACACAACAGCTGATTCAAGTTACCAACTTCATCTATTCCATCTACTGGCATGTTCCTTGGTTATCTGCACTACTACAGCCAGGCCTGGTAAGGTTTTTCCATCAAGGACTTTAACAGCTGTTCTTAACCTACCAGTGCTCTGTTACACCTTCCATGGTCAAAGTGTTCCAGGAATATTATTTATTGCCACTGTCATCATTTGCTGTCTGTTGTTACACGGAGTTTGCCAATAAACTTTTAATTTACTTTTACCTGTTTGTCATGGTCACACCTTCGGGTTTCCTTTTAACACTTACATGTCCAGGGGTCTGAATAAACCTCCCCGCTTTAATTTCTTCTCAGCCCCTACAACTGTGGCTTCCTCCTGTCAGGTAAAACCCTCAGTTGTGACAGTAAGCACTGACCATATGAATCGAGCCGGAGACCAGGATCAAGCGGCTAGGCCGATGCAAGAACTGGCAGCCCGACTTGAACATCAGGAGGCTGCACAAGGCCATATCATCTGCTGTCTCCAGGATCTCTCTACGCAGCTGGATGGGATTCAAACGACCCTCCGTGAACCTGACACGTCCGGTGCGTCCACCACAGTGACACCAGCTGTAACCCCACCCACCTTGCCCATTTCCATTCCACGTCTTCATCTTCCAACGCCAGCAAAATTTGACGGATCTTCAAGGTTCTGCAGGGGATTTCTCAACCAATGCGAAATCCATTTTGAGCTTCAACCTGGCAATTTCCCCAGTGACCGTACTAAAATTGCCTATATCATCTCCCTTCTCAGCGGCTCAGCCCTTGACTGGGCATCACCTTTATGGGAGAAGTCTGATCCCCTGCTGTCCTCCTATACTGACTTTGTGGCAACATTCAGGCGCATCTTCGACGAGCCAGGCCGGGTAACCTCTGCTTCATCTGAGATTCTCCGTTTACGCCAGGGAACACGTACTGTGGGACAGTATCTAATACAGTTCCAAATCCTGGCATCCGAACTGGCATGGAACGACGAGGCCCTGTATGCTGCATTCTGGCATGGCTTATCTGAGCGCATCAAGGATGAGTTAGCTACCAGAGACTTGCCCTCTAAGTTGGATGAGCTAATTTCATTATGCACGAAGGTTGATCTACGGTTCAGCGAAAGAGCAATTGAGCGGGGAAGGTCATCCACTCCAAAATCTTCTGCTCCTCCTCCTCGTCAACTGTCTCCGTCCGAAGATGAGCCCATGCAAATTGGTTGTTCCCGTCTATCCCCTGCTGAGCGCCGAAGACGTCTTTCCGAGTTCCTCTGTCTCTACTGTGCAGCTCCGTATCACGCAATCAATGCCTGTCCCAAACGTCCGGGACTTCAAGTCCTAGCTCGCCAAGGAGAGGGCCGGCTAGGAGTAATGCTCTCCTCTCCATCTCCTCGTGATTGTAATCTCCCAGTCTCGCTTCAAATTGCTCAACGTTACAGGAACTTCATTGCCCTCCTTGATTCCGGAGCAGCTGGGAATTTCATAACCGAAGCTTATGTTAAACGGTGGTCCCTACCCACCGAGAGACTTTCCTCGTCCATCTCCTTGACTGCCGTGGATGGCAGCAAGATATTTGATGCAGTTATTTCTCTAAGGACTCTACCAGTTCGTCTGAGAGTGGAAGTTCTTCATGCATAATTTATTTCCTTCCTAGTGATTCCAAGAGCCACACATCCAGTGGTTTTGGGCCTTCCATGGCTCCGCCTCCACAATCCATCGATTGACTGGACGACTACGCAGATACTAGCATGGGGTCCCTCCTGTGCTGAGACCTGTTTGTCCAAAGTGCTTCCTGTTTGTTCTTCTTTCCCCAGGTCGTCTGATGTTCCACCTCCTCCATATCAAGACTACACGGACGTGTTCAGTAAAGCTTCTGCTGATATCCTTCCTCCTCATAGAGAATGGGAATGCCCAATTGATCTCATTCCAGGGAAGGTTCCACCTCGAGGCCGAACTTATCCGTTGTCTCTGCCTGAGACGCACTCCATGGAGGAGTACATCAAAGAGAACATGGCGAAGGGTTTTATCCGACCTTCTTCTTCTCCAGCTGGCGCAGGCTTCTTCTTTGTTAAGAAGAAAGACGGTGGTCTGCGGCCGTGCATCGACTACAGAGGTCTGAATGACATTACCGTCAAGAACCGGTATCCTTTACCCTTGATTACAGAGCTCTTCGATAGAGTCAGCGGAGCAACCATCTTTACAAAGTTGGATTTGAGGGGTGCCTACAATCTCATCCGGATCCGTGAGGCTGACGAGTGGAAGACCGCCTTTAACACCCGTGATGGACATTATGAGTACCTCATCATGCCCTGCGGATTGAGCAATGCTCCAGCTGTCTTCCAGCATTTTGTCAATGAGATCTTCAGAGACATCTTATACCGCCATGTCGTGGTCTATCTAGATGATATCCTCATCTTTGCCAATAATCTAGAGGAACATCGTTTTTGGGTAAAGGAGGTTCTGTCCCGTCTCCGTGTCAATCATCTCTATTGCAAATTGGAGAGATGTGTTTTTGAAGTTAAATCCATTCCGTTTCTAGGTTACATTGTGTCCGGTTCCGGACTAGAGATGGATCCTGAGAAACTACAAGCAATCCAGAATTGGCCGATACCCTTAACCCTCAAAGGGGTCCAGAGGTTCTTAGGGTTCGCCAATTATTACAGAAAGTTTATACGAGACTTTTCCACCATTGTGGCGCCTATCACTGCATTAACCAAGAAGGGTGCTAACCCGTCCAAGTGGTCTGAAGAAGCTACGCAAGCTTTTCATCTCCTAAAGCAACGTTTCATCTCTGCACCAGTTCTGAAACAGCCCGACATCGACTCTCCTTTCATCTTAGAGGTGGATGCCTCCTCCGTTGTAGTAGGAGCGGTGTTATCCCAGAGGGCTAAAGATGGCCATCTACATCCTTGCAGTTTCTTCTCCTGGAAGTTCTCCCCAGCTGAGCGCAACTATGCCATTGGCGACCAGGAGTTGCTAGCCATCAAGCTCGCTCTAGAGGAGTGGAGATATCTGTTGGAGGGAGCTTCTCATTCAATTACTATACTTACCGACCACAAGAATCTTTTATATCTGAAAAGCGCACAATGTCTTAACCCTCGTCAGGCCAGATGGGCACTTTTCTTTTCCAGGTTTGACTTTAAACTCCAGTTCTGTCCGGGTTCTCAGAATTGCAAGGCAGATGCCCTTTCCCGCTCATGGGAGCAAGAAAATGAGTCGGAGTCTGCGGACAAGCATCCTATTATTAATCCGTTGGCATTCTCCATGGTAAGGATGGACTCTACGCCTCCACCAGGGAAAAGTTTTGTGAAGCCGGTGTTAAGGAAGAAGCTCATGCATTGGGCCCATGCTTCCCGTTTTGCCAGACATACAGGCATTCAGAAAACCCTTGAATTTATTTCTAAGTCCTACTGGTGGCCAACTCTGAAGAAGGACGTCATGGAGTTTATTGCTTCTTGCCCGAAGTGTGCCCAACACAAAGTCTCCCGCCAGTCGCCTGCAGGGCAACTGGTTCCATTATCTGTTCCCCGTCGACCGTGGACCCATTTGTCGATGGACTTTGTTACAGACCTGCCTATGTGCAACAAGTTTAATACCATCTGGGTGGTAGTTGACCGGTTCACCAAGATGGCACATTTCATACCCCTCACCGGTCTTCCGTCAGCTTCCAAGTTGGCTCAAGTGTTTTTCCAAGAGATCTTCCGACGTCACTGTCTTCCTGAAGAGATCATCTCCGATCGTGGAGTACAATTCGTAGCCAAATTTTGGCGAAGTTTGTGTCAAGCCCTCCAAGTCAAGTTAAAGTTTTCTACAGCTTACCATCCTCAGACCAATGGTCATACCGAGAGGGTGAATCAGGACTTGGAGGCCTTCCTCCGCATTTATGTGTCTTCCTCCCAAGATGACTGGGTTCAACTCCTTCCTTGGGCCGAGTTTAGCCACAACAATCAATACCATTCCTCATCTTCTTCAACACCATTCTTCATCAACTATGGATTCCACCCTAAAGTTCCAGAATTCCAACCGCTTCCAGCAACTTCTGTTCCAGCAGTGGATGTCACCTTGCGTCAGTTTTCAAATAACTGGAAGAATGTTCGCGCGGCCCTGCTTAAAGCCTCATTCAGGTACAAGAAGTTTGCCGATAGGAATCGTAGAGCGGTTCCTGCTCTCAAGGTGGGTGATCGTGTATGGTTGTCCACGAAGAATTTGAGGTTGAGAGTTCCCAGCATGAAATTTGCACCTCGTTTCATCGGCCCTTTTAAAATTGAACAAGTCATCAATCCCGTTGCTTACAGACTCCAGTTACCTCCCTTCTTGAAAATACCCAGGACATTCCATGTTTCCCTGTTGAAACCGCTGATCCTGAATCGGTTTCATTCTGCACTTCCTCCAGCTCCTAAAGTTCAGACTCAACGAGGAGTCGAGTATGAGGTGGCCAAGATTCTGGACTCACGTTTCCGTTACGGTCAGTTGCAGTATCTTATTGACTGGAAGGGCTATGGTCCTGAAGAACGCTCTTGGACCAATGCCTCAGATGTCCATGCTCCTGTCTTGGTCCGGAATTTCCACTCGAAGTTTCCTCTAAAGCCTAAGAAGTGTCCTGGGGCCACTCCTAAAGGCGGGGGGTGCTGTCACGATCCGGGTATCTGGACGCCATTACTTGCCTTTCAGATGTCTCCTGAGGCTGGCTCAGCGTTCCAAGGCCGGATCTCATCTGTGTCCACATTCTGCATATCCCTCCTGTCACGCTGAGACGCTGTCACAGCGGCGCCATGTTTGAATCCTGCATGGCGTCTTCTGTCCTCTGCGGCCGGCGCCACCATTACTGTTATGTTTCCACATGGTTTCCAAACCAGCTTTCCCTCCAAGTTCTAACATGGGCGCAGCCATGTTGGATCCAATCACATGTCTCAGTTCCACCAATCCACTGCCTCTGGAAATCTGCATAATTGCCCAGCCATTGCCTGCATTGCTGCAGGTATAAGTATCCTGTGCCTGGGCCAGGAAATCGTCAGTGCTTTGTTTGTCATACCTTGTTCCAGTCTCTCTCCTGTGGTTGTTTTTCCAGGTTCCAGCTCCTGTCTCCAGCATCCACTAAGAGACCCGCACCTGCCTACCATCCTGCGGTGCAGCCTGACTCTGCAGTCCTCCATGGCTGATCCAGCTTCCAGCTTCCAGCTATTAACCCATCTGCTTCCAGCAGCCTGCTTCCAGCAGTTTCCAGTATCCTTAAAGTGCCAGTGTTGTTCCAGCGGATTCCTACTTATCAGCAGTATCCACTACCACCGGTAACCTTCCTTTAACTCCTCTGTTTCCATGCTCCCTAGCATCTTACAGTTTCCACTCCGTGTATCATTACCTGGCTGGTTCCATCCAGCATTCACTCAGTGACTTTATCACCTGGCTGATCCCAGTCAGCACCACTCCGTGTCTTACCACCTGGCTGGTTCTATCCAGAAAACACAACAGCTGATTCAAGTTACCAACTTCATCTATTCCATCTACTGGCATGTTACTTGGTTGTCTGCACTACTACAGCCAGGCCTGGTAAGGTTTTTCCATCAAGGACTTTAACAGCTGTTCTTAACCTACCAGTGCTCTGTTACACCTTCCGTGGTCAAAGTGTTCCAGGAATATTATTTATTGCCACTGTCATCATTTGCTGTCTGTTGTTACACGGAGTTTGTCAATAAACTTTTAATTTACTTTTACCTGTTTGTCATGGTCACACCTTCGGGTTTCCTTTTAACACTTACATGTCCAGGGGTCTGATTAAACCTCCCCGCTTTAAGTTCTTCTCAGCCCCTACAACTGAGGCTTCCTCCTGTCAGCTAAAACCCTCAGTTGTGACAGGTTTTACTCAAAGTTCATTGGGCAAAAAGGCATAGCCTTTTCTCCATGAATGTATAGAAATCTTGTATAGAGTGCACTCACCAGTCGAATTATGCAGTAAGCGAAGGTTTAATGTGGCATAAATACAATCATCTCACCTACGTTTCGGTCCTTATTGGACCTTTATCAAGGTTCAAATGATACAAACACAGTTCAGCCATATATAGCCATAGTATCAATCACAGTGTAACATATAAAACCCGGTACAAACCAAACATGACATAACATGACTATAACACACAAATACATATAACATAAAAAGGCCCCTTCGTATTATCATGGGATCGTGCCGCCTGATCCATCCCGTCTATTCACTTACATTTTTCAGACAGGTTTGTTCCCGCTGCCGCCTGCCGCCGCGGGTGACCCGCATGTTGGCGGAAGCAGAAGTGACCGAAGCAATGCATGGAACGCAACCACGTGAACACAGCATGTGGTACGATCCTCCAATATTGTAGTGCACTGTCATCAATCATGGATGTAGAAACGGCGCATCAGCATTCCGTTTCTAAGCAACCACTAATCCCATGTAAACACTATAATATACCTATGTGGGCAGTTTGGACAGTTGTATAATCATCCGTGTCCTGTAATCACCTTAATTTATATATATAAAAAAATATGAAAGGGTCTATCACATATGAGTAAAAATGGTTAAGGAATTCATAACAGACCATGCATATATGTACACATATATAATCATCTCCATAATATACGTTTGAACATCATATGGATAGTGTACAAGGAAAGTAATCACCGATCGGAACACACCAATGCCTAGCAGTAATAAAAAATAGAAAAAATAAAAAAACTAAATAATGGAAAAATA
The DNA here is from genome assembly GCF_028390025.1 of Pseudophryne corroboree. Classification (NCBI taxonomy): domain Eukaryota; kingdom Metazoa; phylum Chordata; class Amphibia; order Anura; family Myobatrachidae; genus Pseudophryne; species Pseudophryne corroboree. Next base: position 58,105,442 of record NC_086444.1, on the reverse strand, counting down.
GAACCACCACTTTCAGGTACCAAATTCCATGAAAAATACCTACAGTATGTACGCATATCTCAAAAAGATACTTAAATGCATCGAGACATGGCTTCCGGTTCCGGCACTGCATGGAGTGACATGCTGCTTGGAAGCTCCGGTGCCAGCAACCACTAACCACCCTCATATCGCTCACTTTGAGCGTCCACTGAGCGGCCTTTCCTAACTACCCGCTCCCTGTACCTTCGGCCCTCCTCTATGGACCGATTTCTTGCTCCCACGATGCAGGGAAAGCCCCCACGTGCCAAATCTGAAAGCCGCGGCTCGGCTTCTAAAATGGCCGCCGCAGCTTCTCTGGACGCCGGAGCTCGTGCGGCGGCTTCATCCGCACCTCCCCTGGCCCCTATGACCACCAGCTCCTCTTCCCCTGCAGGGTCCACTGCTCAAGGCTCATAGCTGCTTTCCTCTATTCCTGGGCATCCCTTGTCCTATGAGGACATTGTTAGAGCAGTGAAAGAGACTGTCCAGCCCTTATTTCAAGAACAGGCTCAGCTGCATGCTGCTGCGCTGCAACAAGCTGTCCTGGACATTAAAAGCCAGTATAAACAACTATCGAAACGTGTTCTACAAGTGTAGCATACTGCTGGTGAAAATTTTCAGCAAATCGCTGAATTATCCGACATCTCCGCTAAACTGCAGAAATCAGAAAACATGGTGTGGTCAAAGATCGACGATCTCGAAAATAGATCGCGTCGGTATAATCTCAGGCTTATTGGGCTCCCAGAGTCGATTAAGGGCCAAGCTCTTTACCACTTCCTTCGACACACGCTTCCAGATCTCCTTGGAATTCAGGATGCCTGCTCGGATCTAGTAGTGGAACGTGCACATAGAACCGGCCCCGGCCGCCCCGCTGCTGCATCTACCCGACCGCGTGCTGTACTATTTCGATGTCTTAACTTCCTCCATAAAGAGGCCCTGTGGTCCGCGTCCCGCCGTATAAGAGACCTTGTTTGGGAAGATGCCAAATTATTAATCTTCCAGTACTTTTCCCCGGAGCTCACCAGGCTACGCAAGGCGTTCTCTCCCATCTGCTCAAAATTAGCCCACGAGGGCCGTAAGTTTGCTCTACTCTACCCTGCACGCCTGAGGATTTTCGATGGCACGTCCTTTAAAGACTTTCACACCCCGGAGGATGCCGCTGCTTATCTTTCGGAGACCGAAGCCTCTGACCAAATGCCGAAATAGCCGTCTTCTGCAGACACCGACCTGAAACTATCCCGCATCACTGTTGCCTTGGTTTGATCACCTACATCATACTTTTTATTTTTTCTGTATATATATATTTTTTTCTCTCACCCCCACCCCGTGGACTATGAAACCCCCCGGCAGTTCTTATTTGGACCTTCTCGCTATTCCCACATTGGTCTCCTGGGTGATGTATATATGATCTTAAAACAACATAAGTTTCCTCTTAACAATGTAATCTTAAACGCCTGTTTCCGGTTTCATATAATTCCATATGCCTAACTGCCTGTTTTTCTATGTTTCACCTCACCTGTCCATTTAGAGGTGGGCTGATGCCATTTTGGCTGCTCACCCATACCCCTTATCCCCTCCCCTCCCTACTACTTCCCATCTCCCCCCCTCCCTTACACCCCCTCCCCCTACCTCACTCCTTCCCCCCCCCCCCATTCCCTATGCTGCTCATTATAGTGGTTGCTGGCTAGGAGCAAAGTCCTCCTTACTGCCTTCAGTTATCACATTACTTATAATACCGTGAAGTTGTTGTACGAATATTGCTGTGGGACCCCTCGGTGGGTCCTATATTTTCTTCTCATCTTTATGTCTCTACTATCCTTTTGTCCACTCCCTCCCTTCCCTCCTCTTGTGTCTCTTCCCACCCTCCATTGCTTATGGGATTGTAAGATGTCCTTCTGTATGATTGCTTATTACTTAATGCCTTATGTCTGCTATTAAAGTGGGTACATGGAATGTTGGGGGTATCCATTCCCCTATCAAGAGGAAGAAGATCCTGCTTTATTTAAATAGATTACATATGGATATAGTGTTTATACAGGAGACGCACCTTCTCACCCCGGAGGCCCAAAAATTGGGTGTCTTGGGCTGGCAGGTGCTCTCCGACGCTCCCTATTCTTCTAAGGCTAGGGGTGTGTTGATCCTTGCTAAACGTAGCTTACATATTGAGGTCCTTACCACCCTGTGCGACCCTGCTGGTAGATTCCTAGTACTTGAAATTTTACTCCATAATACTAAATATGTTCTATGTTCTGTATATGCCCCAAACTCATATTCAAAGGTTTTTTTCAAGAGTCTTATAACTACACTGTGCCCGTTTATGTCCTGCCCAATGATTGTGGGTGGAGACTTCAATATTGTGGTCTCCGCTTATATGGATTCGAACTCCTCCGCTCGTGCACGCTCCCCTCCTACCTTGGGTATCCCCTTTTTTGCACAACAACTGCATCTGACTGATGCTTGGAGATTTCTCCATCCCACTGACAGGGAGTACTCGTGTCTCTCAGCTGCCCATGGCACTCTGTCCAGAATAGATTTTTTATTGCTATCGGATTCCCTGATTCCTCAAAATACTGAAGCGCAGATGGAAACAATTTCCCTTTCTGACCACGCTCTGATTTGGGTTTCCCTTACCACTTCATTAGACTATGGCTCCTTTAAATGCTGGCGTTTCCCCACTTCCTTTACCTCTTCCCTACAATTTCGAAACAGGTTGGAGGCGTTTTGGGAGGAGTTCAGACTGGATAATGCAAGTATTACTGATACTGACCCTCTACTGTTCTGGCAGGCCTCGAAGGCGGTTATACGCGGTAGACTTGTGGAATATGTTTCCACGAGAAAGAAACAATTTCTCTCCGAGTTTAAAACTTCCCAACGCTGCCTAACTGATGCCTACCAACAATTCAAACAGTGCCCGTCTCCTGCCTCAAAGAAGGTATATTTGGAGTGTAAGTCTCGGTTTGGTGCTGCATTGGCATTAATGGGCGACCGCCATACCTTCAACAAAAATCACCGCTTATATATGTACGGCAATAAAACAGGCCGTCTTCTTTCAAATCTTCTGCGGGGTTCAGTGCCTCCCTCAGTGATCCAGACACTCAAGCGAGACGATGGCTCGTTAGCTACCAAGTCTGTGGACATGGCGCAGCTCCTCTCAGAATTTTACACTGACATTTACTCCCCCCCCCCTCTTGATTTATCAGCTAAGACTTCTTTCAGGAACTCAGTTTCCTTGCCTCAAATATCAACATCAGTGGCGGGGGATCTTTGCTTGCCGATTACTACCCAGGAGGTGGAGGCGGCGATCAAACATCTTAAGCCTTTGAAAGCCCCTGGACCTGATGGGTTCTCTGGAGAATTCTACAAAATGCTCCTACCTAAACTGTTGGATCCTCTGACCCTAGTATTTAATAAAATTTTATCTTCCCACTCCCTCCCTCTGTACTTTAACGAAGCCCTGATACGTCTCCTTCCTAAACCTGGGAGGGACCCCCATCTCCCCGGCTCATACCGACCCATCTCCCTGCTCAACGTTGACTATAAACTGTTTACGAAAATCATTGCAGATAGATTAAAGGGACTGCTCCCTTCCATTATTCATCCTGACCAAACTGGTTTCATCTCAGGCCGACATTCCACTAACAATATCCGTAAAGTTCTTGCCGCGGCCACCTGGTTGCACTCCAGCGGAGACCCTGACCCCCAATACGTCCTCTCTCTAGACGCGGAGAAAGCGTTTGATCTTGTTAGTTGGGATCACTTATATACGACACTGGATAGGTTTGGGTTTCCGCTGGACCTGATCAACATGATACGTAATCTGTATTCCCCCTCCTCGTCTCGCATTATGTGTAATGGCTATTTGTCTGCTCCCATTCTTCTTCACCGAGGCACAAGGCAGGGCTGCCCCCTTTCCCCACTTTTATTTGCTATCGCCATAGAGCCCCTGGCTATTAAACTGCGTCATCTCCCAGACTACTCCGGAGTAATGGTTCACGAACATGAGCTTCGTGTGAGTTTGTTTGCAAATGACATGCTCCTCTTTATTTCACGGCCTGAGACCTCTGTCCCGCCGATAATGCAGGCTATTTCTGAGTTTGGCGCTTTTGCGGGTTATCGTGTTAATGCCTCTAAGTCTGAGCTCTTCTCACTCAATCCGACTGCCTGTCAGCGCCCCTCGGTCCCCACCCTTACTCAATTTAAGAGGAACACTTTAGGCCTCAAGTATTTGGGTATATATATCCCTGTGAATATTTTAGACCTATACTCGGTCAACTATACCGCTGTTTTTAACAAAGTGTCCCAACTGCTATCCACTTGGTCTTCTCTTCCTGTTTCCCTACTAGGAAGAGTAGCTATTTTGAAGAGTATTATATTCCCCAAGATCTCCTACCTCCTCCAGATGATACCTATCCAGCCCCCTGCCAAAGACTTAAAGGAGTGTGATAGAATGTTCTCTAAATTCCTGTGGAATCGCAAGAGGTCTCGGATCTCTCTTCCTAAACTTAAACTCCCCCGTGCCCAGGGTGGATTGGCTGTCCCAGACCTCTTGGCTTTCTTCCAGGCTGCGAACTTTAGATACATTTCGGATTGGTTAAGGGGCACCTCCTCATATGTTAATTACGACATGGAACAGAGCCTTGTACATCCTTATGACCTCAAGGCTTTGCTGCATACCCCAAAAGCCCTACTCCCACCTATGGTACGCCCTAATATTCTTTTCTGGGACGCCTATCGCTCCAGGTGGGCCACTAACAAGGCCCTGCATCGCAACCCGAAATACTCTCCTTTTATCCCCTTATGCGGAAACCCCTGCTTCACTCCTCCCCTCGATAATACCAAATTCCTCACATGGAAATCTAGGGGCATTGCCCTCATTCGAGACGTTTTTGACCCGGGTGGACATATACTGTCATTTGCAGACTTAACCGAGAGACACGGTGTACCTTCATCTGATTTCTTTATGTTCCTCCAGGTCCGCCATTATGTACAATCTCTCCCCATCCCTCCTGTGCACGAGCGGAGAAAGGATCCTCTGTCCGCCCTGTTAGTCACATTACCAAACTTCTCATACAAGATATGCTTGCTATACCGGGACTTACTACCTGGCAGGCCGGAGGATTTTTGGCCCCCCATGTTGTCAAAATGGTCGAGTGAGTGGTCCTGGGACCCATCGGTGGAGTGTTTCCTCTCACCCCTTCCCGCTATCCTGAAAGCCCTACATTCTGCTCAGCTTCAGGAAATCCACTTTAAATTTTTACATCTGGCATATATTGCCGCGGGACAACGCAAATATATGGTTTCTACAGACTCAGGTCGTTGCCCCAAATATAAAGCACCAAATGCCCTCTTTATGCATAACTTCTGGCACTGCCCGAAGATTAAACGATTCTGGAATAAAGTAGTGTGGTATATAAAATCCACTTTCCGGATCTCTCTCCCTTTGGACCCAGTGGCACTCCTCGGCCTTAATACTTCAACCTGGCGTTTACCTCCATCTCAGGCCTACTGCATTCCGTTTTTATACGTATTACTGACCTTGGGGAAGAAGTTAATTTTGAATCATTGGATATACCGAACCTCTCCCTCCTTGGGTAACCTCAAGTCTCTACTAACTAATACACTGTACTTTGAACGCCAATCCACTCTCCCAGATCTTGACCGTAACGCACTGCGTTTTTATAGGAAATGGGGAATATATATTGACTACCTTCCACCCCCACAACGATCTCATGTACTGAAATTGTTTGATTCCCTTAGTTGGGATTCTTACCGCAAACTCTATATTTCCATTGGTGATGATTCACCTTTAGAAACGGGATGATGCTCGCTCCCATACCTTGATACTGAGCGATTTGATCCCTACGTTCCCTATATAAGTGTGCCTTATCATGTATGATGAATTTCCCTTAGGCATCTGCAACCCCCCCCCCCCCCTCTTCCTCCCTCATACTTCTTATCCATGTCTTTGTTGCTTTTCTTTCCTCTTTCTTTTTCTCTATGATTGTTCTGTTGATTTTGGTTTTGGTATATATGTAAATGTAAATGACTGTGTGCAATTTTTCTTTCAAAATGTATTATAGGCCTAGCTTGCTGTTTTTATACATTACTGCTGCTGCTTTGGTATTGTCCTTTGCACTGCTCGCTTCTGCACACAGTGCCAATGGTAGTGGTGGTGTGCGATATTATGCCATACCTTTTGTGGCCTATTTTGTAACCCATAAGCATTTTACATGCATTTGTACTGCATTGTTTTTTCTGCTTTTCTTTCTCTCTATGTCTTTATGTGGAAAAATCTAATAAACATATTTTTTTAAAAAATGCATCGAGACATACAAGCCCTTAGGGCAAACAGTCTCCAACCTGTGGATCCAATATGCTTCCGTAACAGTATCTTCGCTCCATCGCCACCTCTGGATAATGGTGGTATCCTATCTATCACCATATAACGTAAAGCTGTCAATTGTTGCTTGTGTTGCACAAAGTGTCGTGCAACCGGCTTATCAGACCCTCCAGTTTTTAATGCCAGTCTAATGTTGGAGCGATGATTGGAGATCCGTTCCCGAAAAGATCTTATGGTCTTGCCCACAAAGACTAGTGAGCAGGGGCATATTAGTAGATAGATAACATAATCGGACGTACATATCAATCGATGTTGTATTAGTATCCATCTACCATCATGTGGGTGTGGGAAAAAGTTGCCAGTGAGCATACCTCTGCATGTTGTGCAGTTTGGGCACTTATAGCATCCCAGCTTCTTTGTAGGTAGCCAGCCTTCCATCTCCTTATCCACTGATTGGTCCGGACGCATAAGCATATTCCATAAATTTGGTCCCCGTCTATACGCTATCAAAGGTTGCTTGGGAAGAGCATCTTTAAGGACATTGTCTGTTGCTACAATCCCCCAATTTTTCTTCATTGCAGACCTTGTAGCAAAACTACCAGTATCATAGGTATTTTCAGCTTCACTTGGATTCTTTTTGCCACACTTATAGCGACCTTCTGCTTTGTGTAAACATCGTTCAACCACATCAGGGTTGTATCCTCTATCAAGGAACCGATGCTGCATTTCTAGCAATTGATCCTTCATAATCTGAACATGTGAATTGTTCCTCATGACCCTAATAAACTGGGAAATAGGTAAACTTTACTTTAGTGGTTTTGGATGGTAGCTGCTATAATGTAACTATGTGTTCCGATCGGTGGCCTTCCTATATAGCTTAAATCCATAACACCTGTCAGTAGCGAACACAGTTACGTCCAAAAAATTGATACTCTTGAGGTCACAATCCATCGTAAAGCGAATTTGTGTCTGATTGAGATGCATTACCATACTCTCTAAAGCAGCTCTATCTCCAAACCACAGTAGAAATACATCATCTATATAGCGTCTGTAGTAACCGATACTACCCCCAAACACCGTGAGTATATACTGTTGTTCGTACTCATCCATAAATCGATTGGCATATGCCGGAGCTATGTTGCTCCCCATCGCAGTCCCAGATGTCTGGAGGTAGTATCGGTCACCGAATTTAAAGTAAAAACACATTAATGTCATCTCAAGTAATTCAAGCAGAAATTCAATGACTGGATGTTGATGGTGATTGTTTAACAGTGCTCTTTTAACCGCGCCCATACCAGCTTGATGGGGTATGACCGTATATAGGGGGTCATTCTGAGTTGTTCGCTTGTTGACGATTTTTGCAACGGAGCGATTAAGGCGAAAATGCGCATGCGCATGGTACGCAGTGCGCATGCGCTAAGTATTTTACCACAAAACTTAGTAGATTTACTCACGTCCGAATGAAGAATTTTCATAATTGAAGTGATCAGAGTGTGATTGACAGGAAGTGGGTGTTTCTGGGCGGAAACTGACCGTTTTCTGGGAGTGTGCGGAAAAATGCAGGCGTGCCAGGATAAAACGCGGGAGTGTCTGGAGAAACAGGGGAGTGGCTGTCCGAACGCAGGGCGTGTTTGTGACGTCAAACCAGGAACGAAACGGGCTGAGCTGATCGCAGTGTAGGAGTAAGTCTCGAGCAACTCAGAAACTGCTAAGAATTTTCTATTCACAATTCTGCTAATCTTTCGTTCGCAATTCTGCTAAGCGAAGATACACTCCCAGAGGTCGGTGGCCTAGCGTGTGCAATGCTGCTAAAATCTGCTAGCGAGCGAATAACTCGGAATGACCCCCATAATGAGGACACATTCATCGTAACCAGTAAGACATCTTTAGTGTCAACCGCAACAGACTTTAGCTCATTTATGAAATCATTAGTATCCTTGATGTAACTTTTTATTTGTTTCACACATGGCTGGGTGTTGAGGTATCGTGCAACCGGTTGGAATAATGATCCCCGGGCAGAGATAACGGGTCTACCCGGGGGAGTATCCAAACACTTATGTACTTTGGGTAATGTGTATAAAATGGGGCATATTGCTGCTTGGTAGGTGTACAAATATTTATTTTCCACAAGAATATACAAGTAAATTGTTTAAAAATCATACAATGTGATTTCCTGTTTATTTTTACCTGCTACAGTGTGTGCAAACCTGGTCAAGAACTACAGGAAACGTTTGACCTCTGTAATTGCCAACTGAGGTTATATTACAAAGCATTGAGTTAAACTTTTTTGATTGTCCAAATATTTATTTTCCGCAAGAATATACAAATAAATTGTTTAAAAATCATACAATGTGATTATCTATTATTTTTTTTCCAGATTCTGTCTCTCACAGTTGAAGTGTACTAAATTACAGACCTCTCTCATCTTTTTAAGTGGGTCAACTTGAACAATTGGTGGCCGTCCAAATACTTTTTTGCCCTACTGTATGTACCGTATTTTTCGGACCATAAGACGTGCCTGACCATAAGACGCACCTAGTTTTTAGAGTAGGAAAACTGGAAAAAAATAAGATTTTACTCACCGGTAAATCTATTTCTCGTAGTCCGTAGTGGATGCTGGGAACTCCGTAAGGACCATGGGGAATAGCGGCTCCGCAGGAGACTGGGCACAAAAGTAAAGCTTTAGGACTACCTGGTGTGCACTGGCTCCTCCCCCTATGACCCTCCTCCAAGCCTCAGTTAGGATACTGTGCCCGGACGAGCGTACACAATAAGGAAGGATTTTGAATCCCGGGTAAGACTCATACCAGCCACACCAATCACACCGTATAACTCGTGATATGAACCCAGTTAACAGTATGATAACAGAGGAGCCTCTGGATAGATGGCTCACAACAACAATAACCAGATTAGTTAACAATAACTATGTACAAGTATTGCAGACAATCCGCACTTGGGATGGGCGCCCAGCATCCACTACGGACTACGAGAAATAGATTTACCGGTGAGTAAAATCTTATTTTCTCTGACGTCCTAGTGGATGCTGGGAACTCCGTAAGGACCATGGGGATTATACCAAAGCTCCCAAACGGGCGGGAGAGTGCGGATGACTCTGCAGCACCGAATGAGAGAACTCCAGGTCCTCCTCAGCCAGAGTGTCAAATTTGTAAAATTTTACAAAGGTATTTGACCCTGACCAAGTAGCAGCTCGGCAAAGTTGTAACGCCGAGACCCCTCGGGCAGCCGCCCAGGATGAGCCCACCTTCCTTGTGGAATGGGCTTTTACAGATTTTGGCTGTGGCAGGCCAGCCACAGAATGTGCAAGCTGAATTGTATTACAGATCCAGCGAGCAATGGTCTGCTTAGAAGCAGGAGCACCCAGCTTGTTGGGTGCATACAGGATAAACAGCGAGTCAGATTTTCTGACTCTAGCCGTCCTGGAAACATATATTTTCAGGGCCCTGACAACGTCTAGCAACTTGGAGTCCTCCAAGTCCCTAGTAGCCGCAGGCACCACAATAGGCTGGTTCAGGTGAAACGCTGACACCACCTTAGGGAGAAAATGAGGACGAGTCCTCAATTCCGCCCTGTCCGAATGGAAAATCAGATAAGGACTTTTACAGGATAAAGCCGCCAATTCTGACACGCGCCTGGCCGAAGCCAGGGCCAACAGCATGACCACTTTCCATGTGAGATATTTTAAATCCACAGATTTAAGCGGTTCAAACCAATGTGATTTGAGGAACCCCAAAACTACATTGAGATCCCAAGGTGCCACTGGAGGCACAAAAGGAGGCTGTATATGCAGCACCCCCTTGACAAACGTCTGAACTTCAGGAACTGAAGCCAGTTCTTTTTGGAAGAAAATCGACAGGGCCGAAATCTGAACCTTAATGGATCCCAATTTGAGGCCCATAGACACTCCTGTTTGCAGGAAATGCAGGAATCGACCCAGTTGAAATTCCTCCGTTGGGGCCTTCCTGGCCTCGCACTACACAACATATTTTCGCCAAATGCGGTGATAATGTTTTGCGGTTACATCCTTCCTGGCTTTGATCAGGGTAGGGATGACTTCCTCCGGAATGCCTTTTTCCTTCAGGATCCGGCGTTCAACCGCCATGCCGTCAAACGCAGCCGCGGTAAGTCTTGGAACAGACAGGGTCCTTGCTGGAGCAGGTCCCTTCTTAGAGGTAGAGGCCACGGGTCCTCTGTGAGCATCTCTTGAAGTTCCGGGTACCAAGTCCTTCTTGGCCAATCCGGAGCCACGAGTATAGTTCTTACTCCTCTCCGTCTTATAATTCTCAGTACCTTGGGTATGAGAGGCAGAGGAGGGAACACATACACTGACTGGTACACCCACGGTGTTACCAGAGCGTCCCCAGCTATTGCCTGAGGGTCCCTTGACCTGGCGCAATACCTGTCCAGTTTTTTGTTGAGGCAGGACGCCATCATGTCCACCTTTGGTTTTTCCCAACGGTTTACAATCATGTGGAAGACTTCTGGGTGAAGTCCCCACTCTACCGGGTGGAGGTCGTGCCTGCTGAGGAAGTCTGCTTCCCAGTTGTCCACTCCCGGAATGAACACTGCTGACAGTGCTATCACATGATTTTCCGCCCTGCGAAGAATCCTTGCAGCTTCTGCCATTGCCCTCCTGCTTCTTGTGCCGCCCTGTCTGTTTACGTGGGCGACTGCCGTGATGTTGTCCGACTGGATCAGCACCGGCTGACCCTGAAGCAGAGGTCTTGCTTGGCGTAGAGCATTGTAGATGGCTCTTAACTCCAGGATATTTATGTGAAGTGATGTCTCCAGGCTTGACCACAAGCCCTGGAAATTTCTTCCCTGTGTGACTGCTCCCCAGCCTCGCAGGCTGGCATCTGTGGTCACCAGGACCCAGTCCTGAATGCCGAATCTGCGGCCCTCTAGAAGATGAGCACTCTGCAACCACCACAGGAGAGACACCCTTGTCCTTGGTGACAGGGTTATCCGCCGATGCATCTGAAGATGCGATCCGGACCATTTGTCCAGCAGGTCCCACTGGAATGTTCTTGCGTGGAATCTGCCGAATGGGAGTGCTTCGTAAGAAGCCACCATTTTTCCCAGGACCCTTGTGCATTGATGCACTGAGACTTGGCCTGGTTTTAGGAGGTTTCTGACTAGCTCGGATAACTCCCTGGCTTTCTCCTCCGGGAGAAACACCTTTTTCTGGACTGTGTCCAGGATCATCCCTAGGAATTGAAGACGTGTCGTCGGGATCAGCTGCGATTTTGGGATATTGAGAATCCAACCGTGCTGCCGCAACACTACTTGAGATAGTGTTACCCCGACTACCAACTGTTCCCTGGATCTTGCCCTTATCAGGAGATCGTCCAAGTAAGGGATAATTAAAACTCCTTTCCTTCGGAGGAGTATCATCATTTCGGCCATTACTTTGGTAAAGACCCGGGGTGCCGTGGACAATCCAAACGGCAGCGTCTGAAACTGATAGTGGCAGTTCTGTACCACAAACCTGAGGTACCCTTGGTGAGAAGGGTAAATTGGGACATGGAGGTAAGCATCCTTGATGTCCAGAGACACCATATAATCCCCTTCTTCCAGGTTCGCAATCACCGCTCTGAGTGACTCCATCTTGAATTTGAACCTCTGTATGTAAGTGTTCAAGGATTTCAGATTTAAAATAGGTCTCACCGAGCCGTCCGGCTTCGGTACCACAAACAGCGTGGAATAATACCCCTTTCCCTGTTGCAGGAGGGGTACCGTGATTATCACCTGCTGAGAATACAGCTTGTGAATTGCTTCCAATACCGCCTCCCTGTCGGAGGGAGACGTCGGCAAAGCAGACTTTAGGAAACGGCGAGGGGGAGATGTCTCGAATTCCAATTTGTACCCCTGAGATACCACCTGAAGGATCCAGGGGTCCACTTGTGAGTGAGCCCACTGCGCGCTGAAATTCTTGAGACGGGCCCCCACCGTGCCTGAGTCCGCTTGTAAAGCCCCAGCGTCATGCTGAGGACTTGGCAGAAGCGGGAGAGGGCTTCTGTTCCTGGGAACTGGCTGTTTGCTGCAGCCTTTTTCCTCTCCCTCTGCCACGGGGCAGAAATGAGGAGCCTTTTGCCCGCTTGCCCTTATGGGGCCGAAAGGACTGCGCCTGATAATACGGCGTCTTCTTATGTTGAGAGGCTACCTGGGGTAAAAATGTGGATTTCCCAGCAGTTGCCGTGGCCACTAGGTCTGATAGACCTACCCCAAATAACTCCTCCCCTTTATAAGGCAATACTTCCATATGCCTTTTGGAATCCGCATCACCTGACCACTGCCGCGTCCATAACCCTCTTCTGGCAGAGATGGACAGCGCACTTACTCTTGATGCCAGTCGGCAAATATCCCTCTGTGCATCACGCATATATAAAAATGCATCCTTTATAGTCAGTAATATACTGTCCCTATCTAGGGTATCAATATTTTCAGTCAGGGAATCCGACCAAGCCACCCCAGCACTGCATATCCAGGCTGAAGCGATTGCTGGTCGCAGTATAACACCCGTGTGAGTGTATATACATTTTAGGATATTCTCCTGCTTTCTGTCAGCAGGTTCCTTTAGGGCGGCCGTATCAGGAGACGGTAGTGCCACCTGTTTAGACAAACGTGTGAGCGCTTTATCCACCCTAGGGGGTGTTTCCCAACGTGCCCTATCCTCTGGCGGGAAGGGGTATGATGCCAATAACCTTTTAGGAATTATCAGTTTTTTATCGGGGGAAACCCACGCTTCATCACACACTTCATTTAATTCTTCAGATGCAGAAAAAACTACAGGTAGTTTTTTCTCACCAAACATAATACCCTTTTTAGTGGTACTTGTACTATCAGAAATGTGTAAAACATTTTTCATTGCCTCAATCATGTAACGTGTGGCCCTACTGGAAGTCACAGTCGTCTCTTCATCGTCGACACTGGAGTCAGTATCCGTGTCGGCGTCTGTATCTGCCATCTGAGGTAACGGGCGTTTTAGAGCCCCTGATGGCCTTTGAGACGCCTGGACAGGCACAAGCTGAGTAGCCGGCTGTCTCATGTCATCAACCGTCTTTTGTAAAGAGCTGACACGGTCACGTAATTCCTTCCATAAGCCCATCCACTCAGGTGTCGACTCCCTAGGGGCTGACATCTCTATTACAGGCATTTGCTCCGCCTCCACATCATTTTCCTCCTCATACATGTCGACACAATCGTACCGACACACAGCACACACACAGGGAATGCTCTGATAGAGGACAGGACCCAACTAGCCCTTTGGGGAGACAGAGGGAGAGTATGCCAGCACACACCAGAGCGCTATATATATACTGGGATAACACTATAAAGAGTGTTTTTCCCTTATAGCTGCTATTTATATTATTACTGCGCCAAATTAGTGCCCCCCCCCCCCCTCTTGTTTTACCCTTTTCTGTAGTGCAGGCCTGCAGGGGAGAGTCAGGGAGACGTCCTTCCAGCGGAGCTGTGAGGGAAAATGGCGCCAGTGTGCTGAGGAGATAGGCTCCGCCCCTTCTCGGCTGACTTTTCTCCCGCTTTTTGCTGTATTCTGGCAGGGGTTAATATACATCCATATAGCCCTGGGGGTTATATGTGATGTATATTCGCCAGCCAAGGTATTTTTATTGCTGCTCAGGGCGCCCCCCCCTAGCACCCTGCACCCTCAGTGACCGGAGTGTGAAGTGTGCATGAGGAGCAATGGCGCACAGCTGCAGTGCTGTGCGCTACCTTGTTGAAGACTGATGTCTTCTGCCGCCGATTTTCCGGACCTCTTCTTGCTTCTGGCTCTGTAAGAGGGCCGGCGGCGCGGCTCTGGGACCGGACTCCGAGGCTGGGCCTGTGTTCGGTCCCTCTGGAGCTAATGGTGTCCAGTAGCCTAAGAAGCCCAAGCTGGCTGCAAGCAGGCAGGTTCGCTTCTTCTCCCCTTAGTCCCTCGATGCAGTGAGCCTGTTGCCAGCAGGTCTCACTGAAAATAAAAAACCTAAAACTAAACTTTTCCTAAGAAGCTCAGGAGAGCCTCCTAGATTGCACCCTGCTCGGTCGGGCACAAAAATCTAACTGAGGCTTGGAGGAGGGTCATAGGGGGAGGAGCCAGTGCACACCAGGTAGTCCTAAAGCTTTACTTTTGTGCCCAGTCTCCTGCGGAGCCGCTATTCCCCATGGTCCTTACGGAGTTCCCAGCATCCACTAGGACATCAGAGAAAAAGAGCCAGCATACACAGACACACACACACATCAGAGCCAGCATACACATAGACAGAGACACACACACACACACACACACACATATTGTAGACAGTACCAGTGGTTCCCCGCGTCCAGGCTCTCAGCTAACGCTGCCCGCGGTGCACTCCTGAGGAGGGAGGAGGTGTGGGGGAGCGGGGGGAGTCACATGATGCCGGCTCTGCTGCTGGGCTCTGAGATGCGGCGCGCTCTGCTGATGACGGCGCAGCAGCAGCATCCAGGACCCGCCGGTTCCCCACGTCCAGGCTCTCAGCTAACGCTGCCTGCAGGGAAACTCCTGAGGAGGGAGGAGGTGTGGGGGAGCCACATGATGCCGGCTCTGCTGTTGGGCTCTGAGATGCGGCGCGCTCTGCTGATGACGCAGCAGCAGCATCCAGGACCCGCCGCTACCCGCAAACTCCATCTGCATTGGCTCTTATTCGCTCCATAAGACGCACATACTTTTCCCCCCACATTTTTGGGGAGAAAAAGTGCGTCTTATGGTCCGAAAAATACGGTATATATACACTGCTCAAAAAAATAAAGGGAACACTAAAATAACACATCCTAGATCTGAATGAATGAAATATTCTTATTAATTACTTTGTTCTTTACATAGTTGAATGTGCTGACAACAAAATCACACAAAAATTATCAATGGAAATCAAATTTATTAACCCATGGAGGTCTGGATTTGGAGTCACCCTCAAAATTAAAGTGGAAAAACACACTACAGGCTGATCCAACTTTGATGTAATGTCCCTAAAACAAGTCAAAATGAGGCTGAGTAGTGTGTGTGGCCTCCACGTGCCTGTATGACCTCCCTACAATGCCTGGGCATGCTCCTGATGAGGTGGCGGATGATCTCCTGAGGGGTTCACTACGGCTGGCCGGTGGTCGGGCTCCCGGCGACCAGCATACCGGCGCCGGGAGCCCGACCGCCGGCTTACCGACAGTGTGGCGAGGGCAAATGAGCCCCTTGCAGGCTCGCTGCGCTCGCCACGCTACGGGCACGGTGGCGCGCTACGCGCGCCACACTATTTTATTCTCCCTCTATGGGGGTCGTGGACCCCCACGAGGGAAAATAAGTGTCGGTATGCCGGCTGTCGGGCTCCCGGCGCCGGTATACTGAGCGCCGGGAGCCCGACCGCCGGTATACAGAAGACCACCCCTCCTGAGGGATCTCCTCCCAGACCTGGACTAAAGCATCCGCCAACTCCTGGACAGTCTGTGGTGCAACGTGGCATTGGTGGATGGAGCGAGACATGATGTCCCAGATGTGCTCAATTGGATTCAGGTCTGGGGAACGGGCGGGCCAGTCCATAGCATCAATGCCTTTGTCTTGCAGGAACTGCTGACACACTCCAGCCACATGAGGTCTAGCATTGTCTTGCATTAGGAGGAACCCAGGGCCAACCGCACCAGCATATGGTCTCACAAGGGGTCTGAGGATCTCATCTCGGTACCTAATGGCAGTCAGGCTACCTCTGGCGAGCACATGGAGGGCTGTGCGGCCCCCCAAAGAAATGCCACCCCACACCATTACTGATCCACTGCCAAACCGGTCATGCTGGAGGATGTTGCAGGCAGCAGAATGTTCTCCTTGGCGTCTCCAGACTCTGTCAAGTCTGTCACATGTGCTCAGTGAGAACCTGCTTTCATCTGTGAAGAGCACAGGCCTGCCAGTGGTGAATTTGCCAATCTTGGTGTTCTCTAGCAAATGCCAAACGTCCTGCACGGTGTTGGGCTGTAAGCACAACCCCCACCTGTGGACGTCGGGCCCTCATACCACCCTCACGGAGTCTGTTTCTAATAGTTTGAGTAGGCACATGCACATTTGTGGCTTGCTGGAGGTAATTTTGCAGGGCTCTGGCAGTGCTCCTCCTGTTCCTCCTTGCACAAAGGCGGAGGTAGCGGTCCTGCTGCTGGGTTGTTGCCCTCCTACGGCCTCCGCCACGTCTCCTGATGTACTGACCTGTCTCCTGGTAGCGCCTCCATGCTCTGGACACTACGCTGACAGACACAGCAAACCTTTTTGCCACAGCTCGCATTGATGTGCCATCCTGGATGAGCTGCACTACCTGAGCCACTTGTGTGGGTTGTAGGGAGGTCATACAGGCACGTGGAGGCCACACACACTACTGAGCCTCATTTTGACTTGTTTTAAGGACATTACATCAAAGTTGGATCAGCCTGTAGTGTGTTTTTCCACTTTAATTTTGAGGGTGACTCCAAATACAGACCTCCATGGGTTAATAAATTTGATTTCCATTGATAATTTTTGTGTGATTTTGTTGTCAGCACATTCAACTATGTAAAGAACAAATTATTTAATAAGAATATTTCATTCATTCAGATCTAGGATGTGTTATTTTAGTGTTCCCTTTATTTTTTTTGAGCAGTGTATATATATATATATATATATATATGTATATATATATCATGTATTACTTGGTGAGACATTGTGAGGACTTATGCCACCAGAGTAAAAAAACAATCCTAATTCATGCCCCTTACATTCTTTGTCATTTTTCCTCCGTATAGTAATGCCCCTTACACATTGTGCCACACACCATAATGCCCTTTACAAAATATGACACACCATAATGCCCAATACACATTATACCATATACCATAATGCACATGACACATTTTACCACACACTGTAATGTCCATTAGACATTATGCGCAAAGTAATGCCCATTATACATTATGCCACACAGTAATGATCCTTACACATTATGCCACACACCATAATGCCCATTACACATTATGCCACACACCATGATGCCTATTACACATTATGTCACACGGTAATACAGGGTCGGACTGGCTGTATGGCAATGCTTCATAGATGTGCTATAAACTGCCATATGTTTGTGCCGCTGCTCTGTCACTGAAGCCTTTGGCCTAAACTGGATGAAAACAATATTGTGAGCTGTGAGGTGGTCAAAATTGACTGGAAATGACTGAAAATTAATGTTTTTGAGGTTAATACTGTAGAAACAAAAAAAGGCCGAAAGTATGTGATTTTAGGAATTTTTGGGGAAAAAATACAGATCCAAAACCGAAATACGTGAGGGTGGGTTTGGCAAAACCGAATCCAAAAGACAAAGTTAATAAAGATCCAAAACCAATTTTTTTATATATGTTGTTAAGAAATCCCTATCCAGATGCAAAACACTTGAAGGTGGTTTTACCAAAAACTGACAGTGATATAGAACCAAAACCAAGATGTGTCTGCACACAATTATAGCAAGCAGCTCTGGAATTTTGGCTGATGTTTAAATTCGTTTAGGCTAGGTTCTCCCACACCAAGTTCCGCTGTGCTTCATCTGCAACTTTGTACGTGTTTAAAAGGAACCACTGTGTGGTTAAAGTCACAGCCCAGTGTTTCCAGTAACTTTGGTGTTTTACTGTGCCTGTGGTGTGAATAAGATGCAAACATTACAGCTGGTACATTATCCTTCAGCTGCGCTGGGCATCTTTTGCTGTATGACGTACAGTCGCTAGGTGTATGAGGCCGCATCTGTTCTCCGCATGGTCCAAAGAAAGAAATCCTCCTTCACGCATGGTCCGCATCAAGTAACTGCACATAGGTACTAATTCAGGCCTGATCGGTGCTGTGCGTGTTCGCCGAGCAGTGATCAGGCCTCAACTGCGCAGGGTGGGCCAGCGGCATTTAGCTGCCGTTTAGGGGGTGCGGTCCACCATTGGGGGGGGGGCCGCGGTGGCTGCGTGACGTTACACTTAGCCGATGCAACATCTATGATCAGGTCTGAATCACCCCCATAGACAGAGATCACTATGAATTGATCCATCCGTCGATGGGCCACACCATTAGTGAGATTGGCGTTTCTGGGCAGTAATTGGGCGGTGACCATGTGATTGCACACAGAAGAAATCATCTATTTATTGGAATGCCAATGCGGCTATCAATTTATTGGACAGACAAAAAGGAAATTAAAGACAAGGATATCCGAACACATTTTTAATATAAAAAAAAAGGGACTTGTAACTGTGCCAAAACATTTTCTGGAACACCATAATAAAGATCCTACTGGTTTACGCGTCATTGCAATTGAAAAAGCACAAATAAACTGGAGAGGGGGCAACATTGTATAAGAATTAAAGACAAAGGAAACAAAGTGGATATTTTGTTTACAAACTCGAGCCGTCTGGCTTAAACATAGACTTTGCTTTAAATGCTTTTTTTTATAGATAACTACAGCAAAACGTTCACCCTGAAAAAAATCCAACTGTGTTTTAATCCATTTAATCTCTATTTTCAGTTATGCTTTATATACCTTCTTAATCCCAAACTTTTTTGACACATTACCATTTTTTTATTTTTTATTCTTAATAAAGACAACCTTAATGAATATGCAGTGCACATCATTTTAATCTAATTGAGGATGATTACTTCCGTTTTCAATAACGTTTTTCAGAGTAAAAACCGACACCGGGACTCATATCACTATCCTTGACAAATGGCTATGGCCAGAAACGTGATGGAGCGTGCAATCGTTTTGCATACCACATACCACCTTAAACACTAGTCCGCCAATACAAATCTTCATAAAGGTGCATAAACATAAAAAATCGGCTTGTTTAACCCCCCCCCCCCCCCCCCCCATCCCCTATCCTTCTAGGTAATTTGTCTTCTTATAAATTTTAATATATCTAAAGACCCATGCACACTAGACAAGAAAGTGAAAGATGTCGCTTAAAAGGGCCGATCTGAGCGAGATTTTTTACAATCTCGTTCAGTGTATACACTCAATGTCGTTAACGAAGCACACTCCTGCGCATCGTTAACGACCCCCTCCTAAATCTGAACATGTACAGACGAGGGAGGTACTTGTTAACGACTGTTGTTCCGCCCAACCGTCGCTCCCTTCCCCGCCAGCATCGGCAAGTGTGTATGCACTTGCCGATGCCGGAACCGCGCCCCCGCCAATATTGGCATCGGTGGGCAGGGCTGGTTCTAGCCCTTGTGGCACCCTGGGTGAAAATAGGAGGCGTGACTTCATAAAGGGGCGTGGTCAGGTATGCCCCTTTGCAGAGTTGTGCCCCCATTTGTGCCCCCTGTAGACTTGTGCCCCCATTTGTGCCCCCCTGTAGACTTGTGCCCCCGTTTGTGCCACTTACAAAAAAAATAATAATTAATACTCACCATCCCTGCTCCTTATTCCCAACCGCTGCTTACCTCCTTCTCCAGCCACCGGCGCCGCTCCTCTGATCTATGGGAGAGACGTCACGTCATGACGTCTCTCCCATAGCACGGCATAGACACTAGAGGTCAATTATGACCCCTAGTGTCTATGTGCCGCACCCACAATGCTGTGCGGTGCATCGTGCACTGCACAGCTGTGGCAGCACAGCACCGGAGGGCACCACCAGTAGCGGATCTTGCTATGGCGGCGGCGCCCTCCGGAAGGTGGAGCCCCGGGCAAAAATCCTGTGTGCCCGTAGCAAGATCTGCTACTGTCGGTGGGGATCGCTGAGTGTGTAATGGGCTTAATTGTACAAGCGCTCTGTTCCATACTATATATATGTTGTCTTTACCTGTCAGTCAGCATGGTTTAAACAATCCTGAATAAAATCTGTTGCACTGAGATTAGAAACACAAGTTTAAAGTTTATGATTATCACCACTGGTACAAGAGCTTACATTCATGTTTGCACTTGCATTTATCATAGATACAAGGACAGCAAATGTTTTATTTAATAACAACAAAGTTCTTTCCAATGATAACATTTAAGTTGTTGCTGAAGGGCACACAAAGCTACAGAAAGTACAACTTTCAACATGACTGATGGCAGAAATAGAGTATAAACCAGGAACAACAAAGGCGGATTACAGCTACTGTACATTGCTTGTTAGCGCTTTAATAACAGCATGAAATTGGTTACCACTGTAATCTTTCTCCTAACATTCTGTATGAGCAGTTTAGCTATGCAGCCAAACTAGAGAGTGTATTATACTGGGAATGCCCCGGGGCCAGGGCGTGATGCATTTCATTGCAGTAATTAAGATAAATGATCCATGACAATGATTATTTAATAATTTATATCTTAGTGTGCAGTCCTAATCCACAGCAATTGCACACACAAACCAGCGGCAGATCATATGTTATAGTAGCTGACTCTATGGGACACTCCTATTAGAGATCCTGGAAGGAAAAGTCACAGAGGCAACTACGGAGCCTCATCACTGCCCCTCACATTCCACTGCAGAAGTAGACAGTATACAGGAGGTTTTACTGCTCTGGCAGGAGAAAAGACAAGTACAGTATGTCATATATTATTGCCCAGAGCAGTAGTAGGTACTGATTTGGAAGGATAGTGATAAATAATTCTGTACTGTGGGACCCCAACACAAACCCAAACCTCTTTCTCTGGGGTGATTATTCGTGCACTGAAAGCTGGCAAATTAATTATTATTATCTTTACTTTATATGGTGCCACATAGGGTCCACTGTGCCTTGCAAAGTACATAGGAATCACTTACTATCTCCAGCATTGACTATTGCAATAGTCTCCTTACTGGTCTTCCCCAAAACAGACTTTCACTCCTAATGTACAATCTATTTCAAATCCAGTGGCTAGACCGATTCTCATTGTAAAACGTTCTTCTGCTGCTCCGCTCTGTCAGTCCTTTATAGAATCCAATTTATAATACTTTTGCTAAAATACAAGGCCATATAAACAACACTACACCAGCATAAACCTCTTCACTTACCTCAAAATATCTCTCGGCACGATGCCTCCGTTCTGCACAAGATCAGCGTCTCTCATCCACACACATTACAGGCATTACTTGCTCCCAGTCACGGGAATGCGGTCAAGATGCCGCCGGACGGAATCCCGGCGGTCGAAATACCGACGCCGGAATCCCGACCGCCACAATCCCGACATATTCTCCCTCCGTGGGTGTCCACGACACCCATAGAGGGAGAATATAATAGTGTGCCGAGCGTAGCGAGGCACCGTGCCCGCAGCGCGGCGAGCGAAGCGAGCCCACAAGGGGCTGCGTTCCACTCGCCACCCCTGTCGGGATTGTGTGGTCGGGATTCCGGTCGCCGGCATTTAGTACTGATCCCCCAGTCACAGTTATAGGACTGTTTCCATCTGCACCCACTCTGTGAAATCCCCTCACATGCACAACAAGACTTTCCTCTAGTCTCCAAGCCTTCCCTGAAAACTCAGCTCTTCAGGCAGCTTATTAAATCCTAGAACCACTCACTGGGCCAGAATGAGAGGTGGACGCTGTTGCACTCACTATAGCATCCTCAGATAATACAGATAATATGCAAATGCTAATCTCAGCCTCCCCTTGTGCCTCTGAGGCTATGGATCTACGTTTGGGAATGCAGCCACATTTGTTGATTTGCTCACGATGCTACCAGAACATGTCCATGAGATGGCCTTTTGTAAACACTTCAGGTCACCTCCCAGTCTCCACCTAAGAAGACCTATGCTTACCCCCTGGAAGTTCTATTATTAGCGGGGTTCCCCTGCCATCACATAAAATAGCCCAAATCCTATCAGCCCAGATCTGGAATTCCTTGTAAAGTGAGAACCCTTCAAATAAAGGGTTCCCCACTGTCAAGGAACCCCCAGGTCTGGGCTGAAAGTCTGAGGCTATTCCCCACATCCCAGGTGGTGGCAGATGAAGGGTTAATGTGTAAAACACACAGTGTAATATTGTATCTGTAGGCCTGACCCGGAATACCGGCCATTGCAGAGCCACAAGTGATAGCATGCATGCCTGAACATTAGGGCTCACTGGCTGCCGTTCTCATGCCCTCAGCCAATCAGCACCTTGTCCAAGTCCTCCTTAGTACAATCTTTCCATAAGTTTTTATTTTGCATTTCAAGAAATAACAACGCGATTTCCAAAAACAACAATCATATATGTTATTTCTTACACTTAATATCGGGCTCATACTGTGCATTGAATACAAATTCCAAAAAGTTTGAGAGGAGAAAAAGAAGAGAAGAGAAGAAAGAGAGAGTAGAAAAGAAAAAGGGGAAATAAGGATAGCAGGTACAGCGGGACACATTGCATTTAAACCTGTTACTTACATGTAAATATTATAAGGTTGGTCCTATAGCATTATGAGCACATCTCTGCATTTATATAAGGGGGCAATAATTTAATAAACTGACATTACATGTATCCTAATAGCATATCTACGCCCTCCCCTATGGTTATATATTTTTGCCATTTTAAGTATTGTGTAGTTGGTGACGCACATGTTGAGTATGGTGCATCTATCATTTTCATCAGGTGAGAAAACTGAACTTGTTATTCAGAGATGGACGCAGCTCTTGCGTTCCGCAGCAAGATGTACGTCTATCTACTTACATGCTGGGGGCCGCCCAGCTTATATGTGGTGTTCTCAATTTAATAGCGAACACGTTGATTAGAGGTTGACCCCTGCCTGCAGAGCCTAGATGCGCTGGCAGGCGGTCCAGCACCATTTTTTTCTCTGACTAGCTGCATGTGACATCACAACTGCATTGTCTGGACCACGCCCACAAAACACCGCCCCCTCGACAGCCGCTGCTGTCAATCACCTTGGGCCCGCATCCTTTCCGCATGGTGAAGGGTCGCACATGCACACTATGGCCAGTGCACAGGCGCAGACCACCTGGATATGACCATTGCGCGCGAACGCACAGCTGAATCCAGGTCTGAATAAACCCCTTTGTTTATAACCTTATATAGAGAGGGTGTAGACGGATTTTTCCAGAATTGAGCTAAAACCGTTTTGGTTGCAATTAAAATGTGGCCTAATATATAACTTTCATTTTTCTTTAAGCCCGGAAGATGCCACTCGAGGACAAACTGGCACAATGAATGCTGAGGGCCTCATCATTTACTTCTGTTACACATAAAAGTGGTAGCACTATTTATCTTGAATTCTAGATTCTCAGTTGCAACCTTTCAAAAAACAAATTTGCCCATGGCGTTAAACAGGCATTGTCTAAGGATGGGTATGACTCCATAGGCTCTTGCAGCAAATTAAGATCTCTCTGTGGTATAGGATGTCTGTGAAGATCTTTGTTCCTCAGACCAGTAGTTCCCAATCTTGGAATTCAAGGTACCCTAACCCTTAAAACCTGGACCGTTAGGGTGCTTTGAGGACTGAGTTTGGGTTCCTTTCCTTAGACCATTACTATAATAGGGATGTGATGGCTGCAGTGGATATTATTGCCTCGCTAACAATTAACAAATGTTGTGGTCCAACAGCTCTAATCTGGACCCTGCCTCAACCAAGCTTCTAATACATTGTATGGACATAATTGGCCATGTATTAGCAAAAATAGTTCAATGCACCTTGTAGACGGGCATTTTTTCCTGAACCACATACACAAGCAATTGTTAGACTGCTTGTTAAAAAACATAATTTAGAACCTTTAGTGCAGTAATAACTACAGAGCAGTATTAAACCTTCCACTTTTGGGAAAGGTTATTGAGAAAGTGGTTGGATCTCAAATGGAAACTCGTCTGTCAACTCATGATGTTTATGATCCATTCCAGTCTAATTCATGAGAGACATAGCACTAAAACAGCCCTGATATGTGTGCTTAATGAACTTCATATAGCAAAAGATAGATCAGAAACATGGTAGCTATGCCCCCCATGCTGCCACAGCCCCCTCGGTTCAATCCTCCGGCTGTCCAATCCCCGAGTGCTTTATCATGGCCATCCATAGCATACATCTTTAATGCTAAGAGTGTGGGTTGTTCCATTCTCAGAACACTCCCCCAAGGCCTTGCACAGCACTGTTGAAGACATCATGACGTCTCTCCCACAGTGCAAGATGCAGGAGACGGAGGATGGCAGGCAGTGGCCATCAGGTAAGTAGGGTGGATTCCACCCTTAGGGCATGGCCCGGTGCGGCTGCACTTCCCACGCTGTCCTCATTATAGCTCTGAATGTTCAATCCTAATCCTTCTGTATCTCTCTGCAGAATTTGATACCATGGACCAGGGGTTCTGATTGAGTGACTGAAACATGTCTGTGGACTGTACGGAACAGTCCTTAGCTGGTTCAAATCAGATCTCGCCAGCAGGTTACAACAAATTTCTTTCATGAGTTTACTCATCGTCACCAGTGCCACTGCCTTGTGGTGTTTCAGAGGTCCTTATGACAAGAGTTCACCATCAAAGGACAAGACGACAGCATAGCCAACCAACTTACAACTGAGGGTTCAGAATTACAAAACACTGAACATGTGTGGAATCTTGGTGATGTACTGGATGGAGGCTTAAGACTGAATATCAGGTATCATCCACAATCAAATCCTAATTATTTAATCTAAGTATAAAGCCAGGATCAAGCACCTAGCTCTCCCAGAAGATCTGCCTAAAGTCATACATGCATTTATTTCATCCCAGTTGATACAAAATGCACCTGCCAGACTATTAACCAACCAGCCATATGGTATATGGCAGTTCCTGCCATATACTGTACCACCCATTCTCTAATCCCTTCACTGGCTGCCTGTAAGATGGTGCATCTACAGTATGTCAAGACGTCTTACTGACTTTCAAAGCCCTACATGACCAAGACCAAAGTAATCTGAAGCAGCTTCTGATTCCTTACTGCCCCACTCAATTACTTCAATCTGTAAATGATTCCCTATTAGCAGTTCCTAGACTCTCACTGAATTCATCTGGGGTTCAAGGTCTATGGAACTCACTTTCCTACACTGTTCAAGAGGCGTCCACTGTAGAATTCTTCAATAACAGACTCAAGATGTACCTGTTTACTCGAGCATTTCACCAATATCTCTTTAGTTCCTATAAAAAACAACCTTAATGCTTAGTTGTCTTTCCTGTTAATATTTTTTTTGTATGTTGTGTTCTTAAGTGCCATCAGAAATGATGGGGTACAGGACTGATAAATTAGACTTGGCCCCCCACCACACACACTGCCCCATAGCTGCTATAGATTGAGCCATATCCATACACACACTGCTATATAGGCTTACACACAGCACACAGTCCCACAGACACACACACACTGTCCCATAGACACACACACACTCAGCATGCAGTCCCATAGACACACACACAAAACTGCCTCCAAACTGCATCCCCTAAAACTTGCCCAGGTTGCAGCAATGTAGATCGGGGGCCAGGTCAGCTGCACACCAGAAGGCAGCGACTGGAGACACAGAGCCGTGGCGGTATCATGACTATAGAGCCAACTACAACTGGCAGCCAATCAGGAGCTCTGATAACTGAGTGGCAGCTCCTGATTGGCTGCCGGTCTGCAAGTTCCGATTGGCTCATGGTCGGCTCTATAGTCATGATAGTGTCACGGCTCTGTGCCTCCAGTGGCTGACTGCCAGTGCACAGCTGACCAGGCCCCCGATCCACAATTCTGCCACCCGGGCCCCATCTCTGTCCGGGCCTCGGGACTGAAGTCCCAAATGCCCCCCCACTTGATGGCGGGCCTGCAAACAATCATCACAAAAAATACAAAAGGTGAACTGTCCCAAGGCGCAAAGAGTGAAGGACTTATGCAGCTGAATACACACTGAGGGACCACCAAATCCCTGAAATACAAACACAATAAGACAGAAGGGATTACTGTGTGAAGGTGTGTTCACGGTTTATCGATTTACACTACTGGCGAATGGTGGCTAAAGATACCTTTATGGGAGTACATCTGCTATGTGTTATGTGCGTATGGTACGTCCCGACATAGGGATTGCTGTGTTAAGATGTGTTTACGGTTGGTCCATTCACACAACTGGCGACTGGTGGTTAAAGATACCTTTATGGGAGTCATTCACCTATGTATAGTGTGAGTTTCGGTACGCAGATCTTTTCACCGTATTGATACCTATATATCCACGTGGGTGTTACCATTTCATTGTAGACATACTAGACTATGTTATCTCCATTTGATCTTCTTTCGAGGTTTATTCCCCATTGAAAGGAATTGTATGGAGTGACGAACAGAAGTTGATACATTCTGCACAAGTTGTCCACCGACCTCTATAAGACACGTCTTTAAAAGGTTTCACACTGGACATTTATGTTGGAACGGGACTGAGCGCTGGTGATACTCCATTTCTGTCTAATCATCACAGAAGTTTAAATCCACAAGAAAGACATTGTATGGTTCAACTTTCTACATTACTGTACCTTCACCTGCAGAATCACCTGACAGTGATGAAACATCAGTAGGCTTTATCGACAGTATATAGTTCATCAGGACGGAAAAAAGAAGGTTAGTCCAACAACTGCCATCACCTAATGGATGCTAGCAGTTTCAATAAGCTGATTGGCAAGGAGGTTTTGAATCCAACATCTGTGAAAGTATTTACTTATGGTAATAAATTACCTCTTCTATTACAGGGTTCTCTTGAGGTTATTGCACACAAAAATGACAAATGAATGAAATCTTCATTGTTTTGTTATTAAATATGCAAGAGACAATTTTTGGGGACTTGATTCTGCATCAGCGTTGGGCCTCCTACAGACTGTGGCCCATCCTCACAATTCCACTCCGGTCATCCCTGACACTCCCAATTTCACTCCTGTTCTACATGAGCCCAAAGCACTGCAGAGTGATGTTGATGTTTTACTACAGGAGTATTATCATCTTTTTCACAGCATTGGAAAATTGAAAGACTATCAAGTTTATCTTCAGATTGATCACTCCACTGTACCAATTGCTAAAGAACATCGATGTATTCCTATCAACATAGAGAAACAAGTGGAAGCGGAAAAACAGACTCTTGAAGACTTAGATACAATTGAATAGGTATCTGGCCCAACACCATGAGTACTACCTATTGAGGTTGTTCCCAAATCAGGTCAACTACTGTAAATACAATGAGATCTCAGATTCCATTACATCCCATCGTATGTTGTGATACGTATTGTGCTAAGTTTGCTATTTAAAAAGAGTGCCATATTACTCCTACTGTGGATGATTTTATACATAGACCCACAGGTGCATGTTTCCAAAACTGGATTTAAATAAAGGTTTTCACCAACTGGAGCTTGATGAAGAGTCAGTCATGACTCAATAACAACATTTTTAGCTTATGTTGGGTTACGGAGATAAAAATGGCTGTAATGTGTGATGATGGGCCTAATTCAGAGTTGATCGCAGCAGCAAATTTGTTAACAGTTGGGAAAAACCATGTGCACTGCAGGTGGGGCAGATGTAACATGTGCAGAGAGAGTTAGATTTGGGTGGGTTATATTGTTTCTGTGCAGAGTATATAGTGGCTGCTTTATTTTTACACTGCAATTTAGATTTCAGTTTGAACACACCCCACCCAAATCTAACTCTTTCTGCACATGTTACATCTGCCCCCCCTGCAGTGCACATGGGCCCTCATTCCGAGTTGTTCGCTCGTTATTTTTCTTCGCATCGCAGCGATTTTCCGCAAACTGCGCATGCACAATGTTCGCACCGCGGCTGCGCCAAGTAAATTTGCAAAGAAGTTTGGTATTTTACTCACGACTTAGCGAAGATTTTTCTACGTTCTGGTGATCGTAGTGTGATTGACAGGAAGTGGGTGTTTCTGGGCGGAAACTGGACGTTTTATGGGAGTGTGTGAAAAAACGCTGGCGTTTTTGGGAAAAAACGCGGGAGTGGCTGGAGAAACGGGGGAGTGTCTGGGCAAACGCTGGGTGTGTTTGTGACGTCAAACCAGGAACGAAACTGACTGAACTGATCGCAGAAGTATCAAGCTACTCGGAAACTGCAGAGAAATTTCTGATCGCTATTCTATTCGCAATTCTGCGAATCTTTCGTTCGCTATTCTGCAAAGCTAAGATTCACTCCCAGAGGGCGGCGGCTTAGCGTGTGCAAAGCTGCTAAAAGCAGCTAGCGAGCGAACAACTCGGAATGAGGGCCATGGTTTTGCCCAACTGCTAACAAATTTGCTGCTGCGATCAACTCTGAATTAGGCCCCATGTCTCCAGCAGAAGTGTTTTAAAATGCTCTCAGGCCAATTATACAGCCAGTTCAAAATGCCATCAACTACACAGTGCTGATGATCCGGTTTTTGGAGCAATACGAGAGTAACATGATGTGGCTCTGCCTCAGGTATTTCAGTGTCTACAATGGTTGGGTATGGAATCCCGGCAGCCGGGATCCGGGCGGTCAGAATACCGACACTGGGATCCCGGACGCAAGAATGCTGACAGCGGGACGAGTGCTAGAAATCCCCTTGTGGGATCACTGGACTCGCTGCACTGGTAACAGGTTCTATTCCCACTCTATGGGTGTTGTAAACATCCACGAGTGGGTATAGCCCTGGCGCAGCTGTCGGCATTCTCAGCGGTCGGGATCTTGGCGTTGGTATTCTGGCTGCCGGGATTCCGACTGCCGGGATACTAACTACATCCCGTCTACAAGCCAGAAATTTGACACTGAATAAATGCATCTTCCTTCAATAGAACTCCCATTTTTGGCCACATTCTCTCTCAAGATGTGGTGTGTCCTGATCTGCAAAAAGCTCAGGCTATAACCAGTATTTCAAAACCTGACAATGCTGGTGACGTTAAGTCAATTATTGGGATGACTATTGTTTCTGGTTCATTCCAAATTACGCCACTCTGACAGCACCACTTGTATACCCCTTTCACGTCGCCCGCCAAAATAACCCGGGTTGAGCTGCAGTGTGAAAGCGCCAAAGTGAAATAAACCAGCTCGAGCAACCCAGCATTTCAACCCGGGATTAAAGCAGGGTTAAACCCGGGTCAGACCAGGGTTGATGTGCAGTGTGATACCACTTTCACATCTCCAATGCCGGATCCCACCCGGGAATTAGAAACGGGTCCTTCCCGGGTGGGATTCGGCATTGGAGACTCTCCTGCCCTTTTCGCTGGCTTCCAGACCCGGCAATATGCCGGGTCAGTTGCCATAGTGGCGGGGGGGGCGGAGCCGGCGGCGGAGGTGGTGGTGGAGGCAGGGGTGTATCTAGGGGTCTGAGCGCCCCTGGCAAAGTAAGGAACTGGCGCCCCCACCCAGAGACACAGAGGAGGGAGTTACAAGTAGGCTGAGGTAAAGGACACTGAGGGAGAATTGCAGGGAGGGTGCAGTAGGGACAATGAGGTGGAGGGCTTACAGGGAGGCTTAGGTCAGGGACACTAAGGGGCAATTACAGGGAGGGTGTGGGCAGGGACACTGAGGGGGAATTACAGGGAGGGTGTGGGAAGGGACACTGAGGGGGAATTACGGGGAGGGTATGGGCAGGGACACTGAGGTTGAATTACAGGAGGGTGTGGGTAGGGACACTGAGGGGGAATTACAGGAGTGTGCGGGCAGGGACACTGAGGAGGAATTACGGGGATGGTACGGGCAGGGACACAGAGGTGGAATTACAGGAGGGTGTGGGCAGGGACACTGAGGGGGGAGTCACAGGGAGGCTGAGGTCAGGGACACTGAGGGGTAATTACAGGGAGGGTTCGGGTAGTGAAAATGAGAGGGAGGGGCTACAGGGAAGCTGAGGTCAAGGACACTGAGGAGCAATTGCAGGGAGGGTGCGGGAAAGGACACTGAGAGGGAATTACAGGAGTGTTTGGGTAGGGACACTGAGGGGGGAGTCACAGGGAGGCTGAGGTTAGGAACACTGAGGGAGAATTACAGTGAGGGGTGCGGGCAGGGACACTGAGGGGGAATTACAATGAGGGTGCGGGAAGGGAGACTGAGGGGGAATTACAAGGAGTGTGCAGGCAGGGACACTGAGGGGGATTTATGGTTAGGGTGCGGGTAGGGACACTGAGAGGGAATTACGGGGAGGGTGCGGGTAGGGACAGTGAGAGGGAATTACGGTTAGGGTGCGGGTAGGGACACTGAGAGGGAATTACGGGGAGGTTGCGGGAAGGGACACTGAAATGGAATTACAGGAGTGTGCAGGCACGGACACTGAGGGGGGAGTCACAGGGGGGCTGAGGTTAGGAACACTGAGGGAGAATTACAGGGATGGGGGCAGGCAGGGACACTGAGGGGGAATTACGGTCAGGGTGCGGGTAGGGACACTCAGAGGGAATTACGGGGAGGTTGTGGGCAGGGATACTGAGGGGAAATTATGGGAAGGGTGCGGGCAGGGACACTGAGAGGAAATTACAGGAGTGTATGGGCAGGGTTACTGAGGCGGCAGTTACAGGAATGGTGCGGGCAGGGTCACTGAGGGGGCAGTTACAGGGATGGTGCGGGCAGGGACACTGAGGGGGAATTAAAAGGAGGCTGCGGACATGGACACCGAGGGGATATATGCACACATACATACAGTTAAAAACTATAGATTGTAAGCTTGCGAGCAGGGCCTTCCTACCTCTATGACTGTTATCACCCAGTTTGTTATTGTTATTTCAAATTGTAAAGCGCAACGGAATTTGCTGCGCTATATAAGAAACTGTTAATAAATAAATAAATAATAAAAACCCCTCTCTAGGTGTGGTGGCACTACATGTCACAGCAAATCCAGTTGACAAGGTGTGCTGGGACTTGTAGTCTCAACACAGCTGGACAGGCAGTCACTGGTCTAGATAGTTACCTCTCCATACAGAGCTCTTTGTAAGCTGTGATCCAGACTGCCAGGATAGACCATGCAGTGCAGCTACGGTACAGCAGAAAATGTACAGGTATGCTCATGCTGTACTGCTGACTGGTGCTGATTGTAGTGGCTGGTGTTTGGTGACAGACTGCGTGGGACCAATGAGAAGGGGAGCAGATGAGGAAGAGGAGGTGACTCGCCCCTCCCCATACCTGGAAGTGCCCCGCTCCCCGGCTATATTCACCATCATTGTGACTGTAGTCACAGAGAGTGTCAGAGTGCAATACGCTTCTGAGAGTCTGGCAGTGGATGAGCACTGCTAAGGGATGTACTCAGTGAGAACTACTATGTCATTCTACCACCTGGTGCGGGTGGCACTGCCGGGCGGCGCCCCCCTCCTTGGCCAGCGCCCCTGGCAAGTGCCATCCTGGCCAAAAGGAAGATACACCCCTGGGTGGAGGCAGCGCTGGGAGATGAGCTCATCTCCGTGCCGCCTCTCCCTATCTAGTAAACAGGTCCGACCCAGGAATCCGTTTATGCAGCCACTGACCCGGTATTCAACCCGGGAATAACACTGTTTACATCCTGGGTTGAATTACCGGGTCAGGCGACCTGGGCATTCGGACATGGCTCTTTCACACCGCACACTGACCCGATACCGGGTTATTTGTGCGGTGTGCAAGGGGTATTAAACGGTCTGACCCGGGTTATTCAACCCGGCTCTCAAAGAAAGGCACTGACTGGATGTTCCTGGGTCTCCCTTGATGATGACATCAGTCATGGCCCTAGACACACAGGCAGCACACTGCAGACATCAAGAGTGCAGCATTTTAGAAGTTCAGCAGTGTGAGAGTTATTGCCATGGCCAATTGGAGTGATGAGGTGGTGAGGGAGCTGTAGAGGATCAGGGTGGAAGCTGTGACATGCAGGTAAATTACAGGCACTGTCAAAGATGCCATATTTGGCTGTATCAAACAGCAGTACAGTAGAAACAGTCATAAACTCAGGGCCACACACGGTGCTCTGCTGGCCATGATTGCTGCAATGCTGTGCATTTTGTTTCCTTTTGACACCTCATCTTTGTGAGACAGAAAAAGTCCATTTTAAATGACATCCAAAGTGTTTACATGGGTAACCCGGGTTCAGTGTGAAAGTCGGCAACACAGGAATAACCCAGGTCGAAGGATCTGACCCGGGTTGGACCAAGGTTTGCAATATATAAAAAGCGGTATGAGGTAGCTTACGAAGTAAAATATGACATTCTTATGGACTTACACTCAATCACAAGCAACTGATGACATAAAACAATGTCTAAAGAATTGTGTCACAATCAGGGGGGCTTTAAGAGAGGAGGAGGCCCGTGTTCAGCCTCCTCTGTTCGGGCCCCCTCCTCTCTGCCCGGAGCGCTGTAGAGTCTGAGCACTAGAGGGCTCAGACTCTACTGCGCATGCGCAGATCTCCGGGAAAATGGCTCTGCGGCCATTTTCCCTGAGATTTCTCTACTGCGCATGCGCAAAACTCAGTGAAAATGGCCCCTGAGCCATTTTCACTGTGTTTTCACAGCGCTGCGGATGCCGGCGCTGGACTCCGGAGGGGTGAGTATTTTAAAAATGGGTGCAGCGTGTGACTCAGGGGCCCGTGTGCACCGCACACACTGCACCCATTATAGAAACGCCAGTGGTCACAATGTCATATTACAACACTGCATGGGAAACAGAACTTACTGTGGATGCTAGTCCTGTGGGGCTAGGAGCTATTTTGATTCAGTTACATATCCATGGGGATCATTAAATTGTAGCATGTGCTAGTTGCAGCTTGACAGAGGTGGAAGCTGTTACTCCCCGCTGGAAAGGGAAGCTCTTGCAGTAGTCTAGGGTTGTGAACACTTTCACCTCTATTTATATGGCGCTGATTTTACCATACAGACGATCATCAAGCAGTGGTGACACTCATTGGAAATCCTAACTCCAGCTTTTGCTGGCATTACCCTCCGCATCGGAAACCCGGCAGCTGGAGATCAGTGCATACAGAAAATCCGGTAAAATCTCAAAAATGTTTTTTAGTGCATTTCGCCATTAGTGCATCCCACCATCAATCCTCTCAGAGTAGACACAAGTGTCATTCCAGCTGCCTTGAGAAAGTGAGTAATTGACATTGTCCATGATGCTAGCCATTTAGGGATTGCAAAGTGCAAACAACTTTTATGTGATAATCTATGGGTCTCCCTCTAGCATGGGTCTCACTCAAGTATGGGTCTCCATCCAGTAAGAGTCTCCCTCATGTATGGGTCACCCTCCAGTATAGGTTTCCCTCCAGTATGGGTCTCCCTCCAGTATGAGTTTCCCTCCAGTATGGGTCTCCCTCCAGTATGAGTTTCCCTCCAGTATGGGTCTCCCTCCAGTATGGGTCACCCTCCAGTATGGGTCTTCCTCCAGTATGGGTCTTCCTCCAGTATGGGTCTCCCTCCAGTATGGGTCTCCCTCCAGTATGGGTCTCCCTCCAGTATGAGTTTCCCTCCAGTATGGGTCTCCCTCCAGTATGGGTCACCCTCCAGTATGGGTCTCCCTCCAGTATAGGTTTCCCTCCAGTATGGGTCTCCCTCCAGTATGAGTTTCCCTCCAGTATGGGTCTCCCTCCAGTATGGGTCTCCGTATGGGTTTCCCTCCAGTATGGGTCTCCGTATGGGTTTCTCTTCAGTATGGGTCTCCCCCCAGTATGGGTCTCCCTCCAGTATGGGTCTCCCCCCAGTATGGATCTCCCTCCAGTATAGGTTTCCCTCCAGTATGGGTCTCCCTCCAGTATAGGTTTCCCTCCAGTATGGGTCTCCCTCCAGTATGGGTCTCCGTATGGGTTTCCCTCCAGTATGGGTCTCCGTATGGGTTTCTCTTCAGTATGGGTCTCCCCCCAGTATGGGTCTCCCTCCAGTATGGGTCTTCCTCCAGTATGGGTCTCCCTGCAGTATGGGTCTCCCTGCAGTATGGGTCTTCCTCCAGTATGGGTTTCCTCCAGTATGGGTCTCCCTCCAGTATGAGTCTCCCTCCAGGATGGGTTTCCCTCCAGTATGGGTCTCCCTCGAGTATGGGTCTCCCTCCAGTATGGGTCTCCCTCCAGTATGGGTCTTCCTCCAGTATGGGTCTCCCTCCAGTATGGGTATTCCTCCAGTATGAGTTTCCCACCAGGATGGGTCTCCCACCAGGATGGATCTCCCTCCAGTATGAGTCTCCCACCAGTATGGGTTTCCCTCCAGTATGGGTTTCCCTCCAGTATGGGTCTCCCTCCAGTATGGGTCTCCCTCCAGTATGGGTCTCCCTCCAGTAAGGGTCTCCCTCCAGTATGGGTCTCCCTCCAGTATGGGTCTTCCTCCAGTATGGGTCTTCCTCCAGTATGAGTCTCCCTCCAGTATTGGTCTCCCTCCAGTATGGGTCTCACTCCAGTATGGGTCTCCCTCCAGTATGGGTCT
Organism: Pseudophryne corroboree; assembly: GCF_028390025.1. Lineage (NCBI taxonomy): Eukaryota > Metazoa > Chordata > Amphibia > Anura > Myobatrachidae > Pseudophryne > Pseudophryne corroboree. The sequence goes on along the minus strand of NC_086444.1, from coordinate 58,070,828 downwards.
CCCTCCAGTATGAGTCTCCCTCCAGTATGGGTCTCCCTCCAGTATGGGTCTCCCTCCAGTATTGGTCTCCCTCCAGTATGAGTCTCCCTCCAGTATGGGTCTCCCTCCAGTATGGGTCTCCCTCCAGTATGGGTCTTCCTCCAGTATGGGTCTCCCTCCAGTATGGGTCTCCCTTTAGTATTTGTCTCCCTCCAATATGGGTCTCTCACCAGTATGGGTCTCCCTCCATGGAGCACTGTTCTTTCTACACAAAATAACACAGAGCTATTAAGGCTGACCGACTTACCTGATAATATCTGGAAACATGTCGATGTTGACTTCTATAGCCCATTATACAATGGTAAATAGATAGTTGTGGCTGTTGATTAGTATTCACAATATCCTGTTGTTGAAATGATATCCTCAACATCTGCCACATCTGTCTTATCAGCATTGGATAACATTTTCACTACTTATGGAATTCCAGGAATGATACAGATAGACAATGATCCGCTATTTCAAAGTGGTGATTTCATGAAATTCAGGAAACATTTTGAAATTCAGAAAATGACTCCATTTGTTGAATGTTTCATGCATAATCTTGGAAAGCAGAAGCTTTGTACAGTATTATAAATTCCACTGCAGCAATCCTTAAATCACTTTCTTCGAAAATATCACTCAGTATCTCATGCCACAATAAATGTACCTCCTCAGACATAGAGTACAGGATAAGAGATCTGCATTATAGGAGAGATAACCTGGCAGCAATACTGAGAAGATCAATGTTGCCACTAGCTCTGCTGATGGCACAGCTGTACCAGTAGTTGACTAGAAGGGGACCCTGATGATGTTTGTCCCAACTACCACTGATGTACGTCTAAGGAGCTTCAGCTTGCGCAGTTGGCCAACGAAAGCGGGGCTATGAGGTTAGGAAGTCTGCCCAGAAAGGGTCTTGCGCATCTGCAAATTCCCAATAATTGGAAATCTGCATGCCTCACATCTAGTGCACTAACTCTGAATCAGAATCCGAGACTGAATCAAACCCTGAGTATACGGAGCGGAACAAACGTGTATTGGAAGGAAGTTGCGACTGCTACATTGTGGCACTTCATATACAGATTCAGAGACTCACAAGAGTATCCAATTAGCCCTGATCATTTGGCTGAAAAAAAAACAGCCTGATAGCGCAATTTTTGACCAATGGTCATTATCGTGCTATCTTATTATACTCTGTTTTTATCGGCTGCAAAGGGCAGTAGCGGATCTTGCCACGGGCAAGCAGGACTTTTGCCCGGGGTGCCGCACCATGGCAAGATCCGGTACTGCCCCAGCTGCCCGCCGCTACTGCCCCCAGCTGCCTGCTGCCGCTGCCCGCTGCGAAGGGAACTAGACGCATAGCGTCTAGTATCCCTTAATGGAGAGGACCTTTACTGTGCGGTGCGCGATGACGTCATCGCGCACTGCACAGCAAAGGTCCTCTCCACGAAGGGAACTAGATGCTACGCGTCTAGTTTCCCTTCGTGGAGAGGACCTTTGGCGCCACTCTACTGAACAGGGGGGTGTAACTGATCACGCCCCCTGCATGAAGCCACGCCCCCTATTTCCAGCCCGGGGCGCAAAAAGCGATGGAACCGGCCCTGGCAAATTGCCCACTATCGTGCGATAACTCATGGGATCCGGGATAAGTTCCTGAAACCATGTGTTATCGTGGCTCCGAGGGCTGTTATCGTGGAATATGCGTCTTGTGCCTGAGGCACCTGAAGCATAATCCCCGGTAAGCACCGGTTATTGGAGCTAATTGGATAGCCTCCGGCCATTACCACTTCTAATAGGATACCGGCCTAAGACGCACACAGATATACATGTCATATATCAAATTAACCCGCACAGTCTCCTCGTGCATCCTAGTCATGTCTATGACACATTTTCAGCAAAAAAAGCAAAAATGACTCAGACGCTTGAAGATTCTCACACGACCCAGCGCGCCTAGAGCTGCTGTTTGGTGTGACTGCAGCCAAGATGTATGAGGACACATCTGTATATATGTCCAATCAGTCTTGATTTAGCATACCACAGACATTGTTCTCATACTGGGAATACCAGTGGATGGCTGCTGAACATTTTTTGGAACAGTTTAATGCTGCATATTAAGTTTAAACATAAACATATAGACACATAATTGCATTGCATCATTTAGAACATGAAGCGTAACTCACAACTGTATAATGAGCCTTACAATTGCTTCAACGTTGTTTTCATTAAAGGGAAACCTATTTATACATACAGCACTGGGCTGTATTTACGTACATTAGTCATATATTATGCATTAATATGACACCAAGGTGATTAAAAGTAATTATTTAGAAAGTGAGTTCACTAAATATTTATGGCCAGGGAAATGTTCACTGGGTAGCATTATGGTGAACGTAATTGTTTTCTGATATGCTGTTCATTTATATCTCTGAGGATATACCCTATGGGTAATCTGTAGTCCAGCAGTAGCGCAGACACTTGTATGGTTGGAATGAGAAGAGACTCTGGAAGTTGGAGACATGAAAGACAAACAGGAATTGTCCTTTACTAGTTATTTAATACAAACAAATGCAGTGGCGCATGCAGGGGGGGTTTACGAGTACCTGGAAACACCCCTCCCCCCCCTGACAGACCATGCATGTTTTTCAGAAACGTAGACAGCCTTGTCTCCGTCTCTGCAGCAACTGCGGGTCACCCGCTGGTGTCATGAGAGGGAGCTGCCGCGATCAAAGGGGGCTGTAGTGCAGAGGGAACCGCGCAGAGGGAGCCGATCAGAGGGAGCCGATCAGAGGGAGCTTAGCTGTAGCGCAGAGGGAGCCGTAGCGCAGACAGCGAGCTCTGAACTGCAGAGCTGCGCTGTAGTCTGCTGCTCTGGATACAGAAAGCGAGGGAGCGGCGCAAGCCCAGCACGCAGCTCTGCTCAAAAGTTGTCTGCTAAAGAACCTCCGGTGCCCAGCCTCCGCCTTCTGACCTGTAGTATAGAGAAAGAGAATACCTTTGGTTTGTGTAAGTATGTTTTGCTATATGTGTATGCTATACAGTGTGTGTGTAAGTGTGCTAAATGTGTAAGTATGGTGTGTGTGTGTGTGTGTGTGTGTGTGTGTGTGTGTGTGTGTGTGTGTGTGTGTGTGTGAGTACGCTATATATGTACGTGTGTTTGTGTGTATGCTACATGTGTATTTGTGTGTATGTATGCTGTATGTGTGTTTGTAAATATTCCATGTGCATGTACTCTATACTATGTGAGTGTGTGTGTGTGTGTGTGTGTGTGTGTGTGTGTGTGTGTGTGTGTGTGAGGGTGTGTTTGTAAGCAAGTATTGTGTGTGTATGTACCTGCACATACATACACACATATATATATACACTAGGTGCTTCATCGCGCCCTACGGGCGCTCTTCACACCGTCGCAAGGGGCTACCCTTGCATGCCTTTCTGGGGTTCAATATTTGTATTATATGGAGTATTACCTGCATTCCTTTGTTAGTGGTTAAATATTGCACAATGAAGGGGTGTGCGATGGTGAAGGGGGCCTAGCCCCTTGCGATGGTGTGAACAGCACCTGCAGGGCATGATGTACAGAATGTAGCGGGTGCGGTGGGGACTGTGGATGGGGGAGGGTGTCTAGATGCTGCGGGTGGAGGGGGGGCGGATGCGGGGGGTGTGCCCGGATGGGGAAGAGTCGGGAGGTGCTGCGGGAGGGGGAGGGGCAGAGGAGTGGGGGCTGCAGATGGGGGAGGGGTCTGGAGGCACTGCAGGTGGGGGAGGGGCAGGTGTGCCACGGGTGGGGGAGGGGCAGGTGCGAGGATGTTGCAGATGGGTGAAGGGATCCAGAGGTGCTGTGGGAAGAGAAGGGGCTGGGGTGCCGGGGGTGGGGTAGGGGGTCCGGAGGCGCCTCGGGTGGGGGAGGGGCAGGTGGGGGTGGTGCAGCGGATGAGGAAGGGGGTCCAGAGGCGCTGCAGGTGGTGGAGGGGCAGGTGCGGGGTGCCGTGGGTGGGGGAGGGGTGGATAGCAGATGGAGGAGGGTGTCTGCAGATGCTGAGGGTAGAGGGGGGGCAGGTGTGGGGGGGAGACATATATGAGGGGTGGATGGTGGAGGGCGTCTGGAGGTGCTGCGGGTGGTGGAGGGGCGGGGGAGTGGGAGCCACGGGTGGTGTAGGGGGTCTGGAGGCACAGCGTGTGGGGGAGGGGTGGAGTGCCACATGTGGTGGAGGGGAAGGTGCGGAGGTGTGGTGCATTGGGGAGGGGTCTGGAGGCGCTGCGGGTACTGTACCTGTAGTTGGAGGGTATGCCGTAACAGGGCCAGGACAGGGGTGACAGGGTCAGAACAGGGGTGACAGGGTCAGAACAGGGGTGACGGGGCCAGGACAGGGGCGACGGGGCCAGGACAGAAATGACAGGGACAGGATAGGGGCGGCAGGACCAAGACAGGTATGACAGGACCAGGACAGGGGTGACAGGGCCAGGATAGGGCTGACAGGGCAAGCACAGGGGTGACAGGGCCAGGATAGGGGTGACAGGGCCAGGATAGGGGTGACAGGGCCAGGATAAGGGTGAAAGGGCCAGGATAAGGTGACAGGGCAAGGCCAGGGGTGACAGGGACATGACAGAACACAGGGCACGGGAGAGATTGGTATTAGGGACAAAACAGTGGTGACAGACAGATGTGTCCAGGGACGGATTGGGAACAAAAAGCGGCCCTGGAAAAATTTGTACTAGTGGCCCCACATGGGCAGCACCAGAGGTGTAAGGTCTAGCCATGGCAGCAGCACCCCCCCCCCCCCCCCCCCCCCCAAGACTTTCCAGAGAGTGGGCATGTCCAGCATCAAGGGGGAAGTTAAAAAGAAATACAATTAAATATTATGAGCACATTATATGATACACCTTCAGAATTAAGGAAACTATATCATTCTTTAGAAATATATATTTTCTCGCTTATTACACCAACCATATCCCAATCACTATTCACTCAATCTTATATGTCAGCCAAGCAGGTAGACAGAGCATACACTGGATCATCTGCAATCACAGGCTAAGTGGCAAAGTCATTTTCATATATGCAAATTATTTAGCATCTTATTCATTATGTCTATAAAAAGGACCACATGTCCTCAAACAAAACAGGCCCCACGGGTGCGTCGGCCCACCGGGAATCTTCCCTGTAAACCCTATGGCCAATCCGCCTCTGGATGTGTCTTACCGGAGTCACTGCTGCTGGCTGCTGCTGTTCCACTCCAACCTGTTGGGATCTGCTGCTGCTGGAGACTTGGCATGGCTGACTCTCTCAGGCTGGAGTCCTGCTTCCTCTGCCCGTCCGCATCCCTCCCCCTATTCCTCAGTCACACACCGTGGCCCTCACGCGGCTGTCGGGCACTGTGGTAAGGGGAGACTGGGAGTGACTGGTTAGCCCCCAGGAGACGCTGCGGCTGGAGGGAGGAGGGGGTCGGAGCCTGCAAGCAGCGCAGACTTCTGCAGCGCTGCCCGTCGGCAAAGTGTGAGAAGGAGTTGGGCGCACCTCACTGCAGGCGGCAGCGCTGCAGCTAGCGGTGGCGTTGCCGGGGCTGGAGATAACAGAGGCGGTACGGAACCTGCACAGCGACAGGTGCCCCACAAAACTGCAGCTAAGAAGCGTAGAGTGTGCCAGAAAGTGACGCTCCTCCGTGCCAGAGAGACCCTGCTGAGTATGCTGATGTGGGGGGTCAAGCACACAGTGAGCCGGTGCCTGTCTGTCTGTACGGCATACCCCCTCACACACCCCCATACCTCCCAACTGTCCCGATTTTCGTGGGACAGTCCCATTTTTTTGGGTCTGTCCCGCTGTCCCACCCGCGGGCCGCAGTGTCCCGTGGTGGTGGTGGGGGGGGGGGGGGGGGGCAGTTGGGAAGCTCCTGTACTCGCTGTTCTGCTTAGCAAAGTAGCGTTGAATAGACGCTGTGCGCATGTGCACAGCGTCTATTTAGTGGAGACATGCGCACAGTGTCTATTTAGTAGAGACAGGAGGAGAGGGGGCATCAGGGGCTACGGATTAAGGGGGGAGGGCCCGGCAGCAGAGCCGGATTAAGGGGGGGGCAGGGGGTACGTACCCTGGGCCCCACAGTTTTACCGGGGCCCCCGGCAGGAGTAGCTCTGTACCAGCTCTGAAGCTCCCCCGTCCTGCCAGCAACAGCAGCAGCATTGTGCTACAGTCAGCACACGCTGCTGCGTGTTGGCATGTCTGTGGTGTTGCAGGGAGGCAGCAGCCTCCCTGCTTTCTTCTGCCTGTGCGGGTGTGTAGGGGGGAGCGACCACCCCTCTGGATTTACCCCTAGCTGAGGGGCCAAAATCCCATAAAAAAAAAAAAAAATTCCCAGAAATTGCATAAGGGGGCGTGGCCACGCATCCCGCTATTAGGCCACGCCCACGAACCCGCAGCAGGCACAGCAATGAGAAAGGGCCCCCCTGTCTCAAGTGCCCTGGGCCCCACGGACTTATAATCCGCCCCTGGGGGCATGCCAGCAGCTCACAGCGCGCTGGGCATGCCCCCTCACTGACGAAAATGGGGGCATGGCTCGCGATCGCGGGTTCTCCTTAGAATCCACGCCCATTTTGTTGACCACGCCCCCTTTTCACCGCACATGTGTACCTCCTTCTGCCTGAAGAAAGTTGGGAGGTATGCACCCCTGCCTGTGCCATGCCCATACCATCTGCTTCTGCTCCTAGTCTCCTATAGATTTGCCCAGATCTGTGACTCATTTGACTAACTCCGCCCAGTGTTGTGACTCCGCCCAGCATTAGGAAATGAGGCACAAAGTCACAGATCTGGGCTAATATATAGGAGATATATATTAGAGATGAGCGGGTTCGGTCCCGCCTTGCTCGGTTAACCAGAACGCGCCCGAACGTCATCATCCCGCTGTTGGATTCTCGCGAGATTTGTATTCTATATAAGGAGCCGCGCGTCGCCGCTATTTTCACTCGTGCATTGGAGACTGAACGGAGAGGACGTGGCAGCGTTCTCTCCCTGAAAAGCTCTGTAATCTGTGCTCAGTGTGCTGAAAATATCTGTGCTCAGTGTGCTGAAAATAATCTGTGCTCAGTGTGCTGAAAATATCTACGTTCTCTGCCTGAAAACGCTCCATATCTGTGCTCAGTGTGCTGCAAATCTCTGTACTCAGTGTGCTGCATTGTGTGGACTGGGGACCACCAGTATAATAATATATACTATTCTATAGCTTCTATACTGCTTGTTAGTACACGTGTCACAGTTACACCGCTCTGTACTGATAGATAGATATATATATATATATATATATATATATATATATATATATACACAGTAATATATATACTATTCTATAGCTTCTATACTGCTTGTCAGGACACGTGTCACAGTTACACCGCTCTGTACTTATATATATATACACAGTAATATATATATATATATATATATACTATTCTATAGCTTCTATACTGCTTGTCAGGACACATGTGTCACAGTTACACTGCTCTGTACTGATATATATATATTGTAACACTGTAGGGGTGCAAGGTGCCTTTTCCTGGGGAATATGGCAGCACGCAGCAGCTGAGGAACAACACAAGTCCAGTTTCTGGTACAACTGACCCCGGCCAGTTTTATTGAAACAGAAAATAAAACAAACCCCAAAATAAAAATACCTTGCCTGTCCGGCACTAACTAAACATAAGATGTTCCTAACTGTCACTAAACAAAACACAGAGTTCTTCAGTACATACTGTATAGCTTACTTGCATCAGAAAGCGTGTCTCTCACACACAGATCCTGCAGCCTTCCCAGGCAGTCTGCCCATACTAATCAGGTTAGAAGCACTATATCACTCTTACACAGCTGAAACCCTGATTAGCCCTCTGTGAGGCCAAAGACCCGAACTGGGCCCAATGTCTAGAACTCGCCTTACCTCTCTCTCAGAGCCTTTACCCAGCTTTTACAGCAAACTGAAAAGGTTCAGACAAAACAAAAAGCATTTTTCCTAGAAGTTAACATTTTCTAAAACATGTAAGACAAGAACCTGGGACAAATATACCTGCCCTCAAACACTATCCCAGTGTTCTTGTCACATATCCCCCTCCCCTGTTTCGACCTAGGGGCCGGAACACTTGTAGCCCCCAAACAGATGATGCGAGACAATGCATCTGCGTTGGCCAATTGTGTTCCCGGTCTATGTTCGACAGTAAACTTAAAGTCCTGCAACGCTAGAAACCATCTAGTTACACGAGCATTCTTGCCTCTATTTACATACATCCATTTTAAAGGGGCATGGTCTGTCACTAGTCTGAATTGTCTACCCAAGAGGTAATATCTCAAGGTATCTAGTGCCCACTTAATGGCCAAAGCCTCCTTTTCCACAATGGCATACCTTTTTTCATGCTCATTGAGTTTCCTACTCAAATAAATGATAGGGTGTTCGTCCCCATCTCTGGTTTGGGACAGCACAGCACCTATCCCTACCTCTGAGGCATCTGTCTGTACCACAAATTCTTTTGAAAAATCTGGTGTTATCAACACCGGTTGTGAACACAAAGCCACTTTTAACGCTTGGAACGCCTTTTCTGCATCAGGGTTCCATTTCACCACATTTGACTGCTTCCCTTTGGTAAGGTCTGACAACGGCACCGCTGTGGTCGCAAAATTAGGAATAAACCGTCTATAGTACCCAGTAATTCCCAAAAAAGCCCTTACCTGTTTTTTATTCACTGGACGAGGCCAATTTTGAATAGCATCAACTTTATTCAATTGGGGCCTAATCAGACCTCTGCCTATGGTGAAGCCCAAGTATTTGACCTCCTCCATTGCGAGGCAGCACTTCTTTGGGTTAGCAGTTAACCCTGCCTCTCTGATTGAGTCCAGTACTGCTTGTACTTTAACCAAATGTGACCCCCAGTCTGTACTGTGAATTACCACATCATCCAAATAGGCAGCTGCATATTTTCTATGGGGCCTCAAAATTTTATCCATCGCCCGTTGAAAGGTTGCTGGAGCCCCATGCAACCCAAAGGGTAACATCTTATACTGGTACAGCCCCTCCGGAACCGAAAAGGCTGTTTTTTCTTTGGCGCTATCAGATAAAGGTATTTGCCAGTAACCTTTGGTCAGGTCCAATGTGGTGAGAAACCTGGCTGTTCCCAGCCTTTCTACAAGCTCATCCACACGGGGCATGGGGTATGCGTCAAACTTGGACACCTCATTTAACTTACGAAAGTCATTACAGAAGCGTATGCTACCGTCGGGCTTCGGGATGAGCACTATGGGACTGGACCACTCACTGTTAGACTCCTCTATGACTCCAAGTTCTAACATGGTTTTAACTTCCTTAGAAATAGCTTCTCGCTGAGCTTCAGGAATCCTATATGGCTTTAAATGAACCCTGACCCCTGGTTCTGTGACAATGTCATGTTTTATTATGGTCGTTCGGCCAGGCAGCTCTGAAAATACCTCCCTATTTTGGATGAGAAATTCTTTAACCTGATTGTTCTGATCAGCTGATAATGTCTCTGACACCTTCACTGCGGGAAGCAACCGGGGTGAAGACACCGAAGGGCAAGGCTCCGCTGACAGAGACAACCTATCTTTCCAGGGTTTGATTAAGTTAACATGGTAGATCTGTTCGGGTTTTCTCTTTCCCGGCTGGTATACTTTGTAATTAACCTCATTCACTTTTTCCCTAATCTCAAATGGACCCTGCCATTTAGCTAGGAATTTGCTTTCCACAGTGGGTACCAAAACAAGAACTCTATCTCCAGGAGCAAATTCCCGTATCTTGGCACTCCGGTTATAGACCCTCTGTTGAGCACTTTGGGCCTGTTCCATGTGCTCTCTGACAACAGGTACCACGGCTGCAATCCTATCCTGCATTTGTGTTACATGCTCAATAACGCTTCTATAAGGAGTGGGCTGTCCTTCCCACGTCTCTTTGGCAACATCCAACAGCCCTCTGGGGTGTCTACCATACATCAAATCAAATGGAGAAAACCCCGTAGAGGACTGAGGAACTTCTCTGATGGCCATTAACAAGTAGGGCAACAAACAATCCCAGTTTTTCCCATCTCTCTCAACAACCTTTTTTAACATACTTTTTAATGTTTTATTAAACCTTTCCACCAACCCGTCAGTTTGGGGATGGTAGATGGACGTCCTGAGGTGAGTGACCTTAAATAACTTGCACAATTCTTTCATGATCCTTGACATAAATGGAGTACCTTGGTCAGTCAAAATTTCTTTTGGTATTCCCACTCTACTAAATACCTGCACCAGCTCCCTAGCTATCGCCTTGGTTGTGATAGTGCGTAAAGGGACAGCCTCAGGATATCGAGTGGCATAGTCCATAATTACCAGGATATACTGATGGCCCCGAGCAGACTTTAACAAGGGCCCCACGAGATCCATGGCTATTCTGTCAAACGGGACCTCTATAATAGGCATGGGAACTAGTGGGCTCCTGAAATGGGGTCTAGGGGCATGATACTGGCATTCAGGACAGGAAGAACAATATTCAGACACTTCTTTATAAACCCCTGGCCAAAAGAACCTTTGTAAAACTCTTTCAGTGGTTTTTTCTGCCCCTAAATGTCCTGCGGTAACGTGACTATGAGCTAAATCTAGTACCGTTCTCCGATAAGGCTGGGGAACTACCAGCTGTTCCACCACATCCTCACCCCTTTTGACAATGTGGTACAAGAGCTCATTACAGATGGCCATGTGGGGATACGTAACCCTGTCACCTGGTACCACAGGTTCCCCATTAACAATCTTAACATTCTCTCTAGCCTTTATTAAGGTAGGATCCTTTAACTGTTCAGACGCAAACAGATCCTTCTTTACCTCCAGGTCAGGCACGCTTTCAGTTCTAACTACTATGTCTCTGTTCCCGGCAAGAGGGTCCTCACTGGACTCCCCATCTGTCACTTCCCCAGCCAAACTAGCAAAAGGCAAAGGGCCAGAAAGTTCCGAAGACCCACGTACATCCAAAAAATCACCAGTATTATCAACTGGCTTTTTACTTCTCACATCTGTTGATAACCGTGATTCCCACAGTTTCCAAAAATGAGGAAAATCCCTCCCTATTATGGCCTCATGCACCAAGGTAGGGACCAGTCCCACTTTAACCATTGCTGACCCACAACAAGTTTCTATATTCACCTCAGCAGTGGCATAATATTGGGTATCCCCATGTATGCAAGTTACCCCAATAGGTATTTGCTGGACCTTTAAGGGGTTCACTAACCCAGCTTTCACGAGGGTAACTAAACTTCCTGAATCTAGCAAGGCCTCTACCCGGTTACCTTCTAAGAACACATCACACATTTGTTTTTCCAGCTCAGGTGAAGGTACCACAGTACAGGCTAACCTAGCAAAGAAAGACATTCTGCGACATTCAAAGGCAGCATCACATTGCATGGGTTCTTGCGTGACTGGGCAATTGGCAATAACATGACCTGGCATACCACACCTAAAACATTTAACCACACGATTATCAACCCATTTGGGCAGCATAGACCGTTCTAGCCCCATTGGCCTGTTTCCAGGGCCAGTGTTTACAGTCTCTCCAGCCTTGCGTTCTCTTAACCGCCCAGCAACGTTTTCCCACGGAACAGTCTTACCAGTCTTTACTGAAGGGCGCTGTCGAGGATCTATGGGTTGCTGGGTGGTCATCAGTAGTTCCTCTGCTGCCAAATACCTCTCTACCATGTCCACTAATTGGTCAGCAGTACCCGGGTTTCCATGGCTCACCCACTTGCGCAGGACCATGGGCAAAGATCTCAAGTAGCGGTCCATGACGACTCTTTCCACCATCTGGGGACCAGTTAATGTCTCTGGCTGCAGCCATTTTTTTGTTAGCTGAATAAGGTCGTGCATCTGGGAGCGCGGAGGCTTCTCCATGGCGTACAGCCAACGGTGCACCCGTTGTGCTCGTACTGACAGCGTGACTCCCAGGCGGGTCAGGATCTCAGTCTTTAGTTTATCATAGTCCCGAGCCTCAGCAGGGCTTAAATCAAAGTAAGCTTTTTGGGGCTCACCTGACAGGAAAGGTGCCAGCAGACTGGCCCACTGTGCTTTCGGCCAGTTCTCACGCTCGGCAGTCCTTTCAAACGTGGTCAGATAGGCCTCCACATCATCAGCCTCTGTCATTTTCTGCAGGAAGTGACTGGCTCGTATAGAACTAGAGCTGGTTGGAGCACTGACGGCCACATCTCCAACCCGAGCTGCAAGTCTCTGCACCACTTCTGCTAAGGCCTCTCTATCCTGACGCTGTAGTCTCCAATTTTCCTCCATTGCCACCTGCTGCTGTCGGTTGGCCTCCTGCTGAGCCGCTGTAGCTTGCAGCAAGGCTTTAAGCAGATCCTCCATGTCAACAGATTTTTCAGGCGGCTTTGCAGCTGCTTTCACCCAGGACATATATCAAACCCTCAGGGGTGAGTCTCAGTAACTTCACACTGGGCTGTATCTGCATAAACCACCGTTTTCTGCAGGCCTCACAAAGCTGCTGCTTTCACTTATGCGCAGAACGGCCTGCTCGCATTCTCCACCAAGTTGTAACACTGTAGGGGTGCAAGGTGCCTTTTCCTGGGGAATATGGCAGCACGCAGCAGCTGAGGAACAACACAAGTCCAGTTTCTGGTACAACTGACCCCGGCCAGTTTTATTGAAACAGAAAATAAAACAAACCCCAAAATAAAAATACCTTGCCTGTCCGGCACTAACTAAACATAAGATGTTCCTAACTGTCACTAAACAAAACACAGAGTTCTTCAGTACATACTGTATAGCTTACTTGCATCAGAAAGCGTGTCTCTCACACACAGATCCTGCAGCCTTCCCAGGCAGTCTGCCCATACTAATCAGGTTAGAAGCACTATATCACTCTTACACAGCTGAAACCCTGATTAGCCCTCTGTGAGGCCAAAGACCCGAACTGGGCCCAATGTCTAGAACTCGCCTTACCTCTCTCTCAGAGCCTTTACCCAGCTTTTACAGCAAACTGAAAAGGTTCAGACAAAACAAAAAGCATTTTTCCTAGAAGTTAACATTTTCTAAAACATGTAAGACAAGAACCTGGGACAAATATACCTGCCCTCAAACACTATCCCAGTGTTCTTGTCACAATATATATATACACAGTAATAATACATACTATTCTATAGCTTCTATACTGCTTGTCCGTACACATGTGTCACAGTTACACTGCTCTGTACTGATATATATATATATATATATATATATATACAGTAATATATATACTATTCTATAGCTTCTATACTGCTTGTCAGGACACGTGTCACAGTTACACTGCTCTGTACTGATACATATTAGAGATGAGCGCCTGAAATTTTTCGGGTTTTGTGTTTTGGTTTTGGGTTCGGTTCCGCGGCCGTGTTTTGGGTTCGACCGCGTTTTGGCAAAACCTCACCGAATTTTTTTTGTCGGATTCGGGTGTGTTTTGGATTCGGGTGTTTTTTTAAAAAAACACTAAAAAACAGCTTAAATCATAGAATTTGGGGGTCATTTTGATCCCATATTATTATTAACCTCAAAAACCAAAATTTCCACTCATTTTCAGTCTATTCTGAATACCTCACACCTCACAATATTATTTTTAGTCCTAAAATTTGCACCAAGGTCGCTGGATGACTAAGCTAAGCGACACTAGTGGCCGACACAAACACCTGGCCCATCTAGGAGTGGCACTGCAGTGTCACGCAGGATGTCCCTTCCAAAAAACCCTCCCCAATCAGCACATGACGCAAAGAAAAAAAGAAGCGCAATGAGGTAGCTGACTGTGTGAGTAAGATAAGCGACCCTAGTGGCCGACACAAACACCGGGCCCATTTAGGAGTGGCACTGCAGTGTCACGCAGGATGTCCCTTCCAAAAAACCCTCCCCAATCAGCACATGACGCAAAGAAAAAAAGAGGCGCAATGAGGTAGCTGACTGTGTGAGTAAGATTAGCGACCCTAGTGGCCGACACAAACACCGGGCCCATTTAGGAGTGGCACTGCAGTGTCACGCAGGATGTCCCTTCCAAAAAACCCTCCCCAATCAGCACATGACGCAAAGAAAAAAAGAGGCGCAATGAGGTAGCTGACTGTGTGAGTAAGATTAGCGACCCTAGTGGCCGACACAAACACCGGGCCCATTTAGGAGTGGCACTGCAGTGTCACGCAGGATGTCCCTTCCAAAAAACCCTCCCCAATCAGCACATGACGCAAAGAAAAAAAGAGGCGCAATGAGGTAGCTGACTGTGTGAGTAAGATTAGCGACCCTAGTGGCCGACACAAACACCGGGCCCATTTAGGAGTGGCACTGCAGTGTCACGCAGGATGTCCCTTCCAAAAAACCCTCCCCAATCAGCACATGACGCAAAGAAAAAAAGAGGCGCAATGAGGTAGCTGACTGTGTGAGTAAGATTAGCGACCCTAGTGGCCGACACAAACACCGGGCCCATTTAGGAGTGGCACTGCAGTGTCACGCAGGATGTCCCTTCCAAAAAACCCTCCCCAATCAGCACATGACGCAAAGAAAAAAAGAGGCGCAATGAGGTAGCTGACTGTGTGAGTAAGATTAGCGACCCTAGTGGCCGACACAAACACCGGGCCCATTTAGGAGTGGCACTGCAGTGTCACGCAGGATGTCCCTTCCAAAAAACCCTCCCCAATCAGCACATGACGCAAAGAAAAAAAGAGGCGCAATGAGGTAGCTGACTGTGTGAGTAAGATTAGCGACCCTAGTGGCCGACACAAACACCGGGCCCATTTAGGAGTGGCACTGCAGTGTCACGCAGGATGTCCCTTCCAAAAAACCCTCCCCAATCAGCACATGACGCAAAGAAAAAAAGAGGCGCAATGAGGTAGCTGACTGTGTGAGTAAGATTAGCGACCCTAGTGGCCGACACAAACACCGGGCCCATTTAGGAGTGGCACTGCAGTGTCACGCAGGATGTCCCTTCCAAAAAACCCTCCCCAAACAGCACATGACGCAAAGAAAAATAAAAGAAAAAAGAGGTGCAAGATGGAATTGTCCTTGGGCCCTCCCACCCACCCTTATGTTGTATAAACAAAACAGGACATGCACACTTTAACCAACCCATCATTTCAGTGACAGGGTCTGCCACACGACTGTGACTGATATGACGGGTTGGTTTGGACCCCCCCCAAAAAAGAAGCAATTAATCTCTCCTTGCACAAACTGGCTCTACAGAGGCAAGATGTCCACCTCATCATCACCCTCCGATATATCACCGTGTACATCCCCCTCCTCACAGATTATCAATTCGTCCCCACTGGAATCCACCATCTCAGCTCCCTGTGTACTTTGTGGAGGCAATTGCTGCAGGTCAATGTCTCCGCGGAGGAATTGATTATAATTCATTTTAATGAACATCATCTTCTCCACATTTTCTGGATGTAACCTCGTACGCCGATTGCTGACAAGGTGAGCGGCGGCACTAAACACTCTTTCGGAGTACACACTTGTGGGAGGGCAACTTAGGTAGAATAAAGCCAGTTTGTGCAATGGCCTCCAAATTGCCTCTTTTTCCTGCCAGTATAAGTATGGACTGTGTGACGTGCCTACTTGGATGCGGTCACTCATATAATCCTCCACCATTCTTTCAATGGTGAGAGAATCATATGCAGTGACAGTAGACGACATGTCCGTAATCGTTGTCAGGTCCTTCAGTCCGGACCAGATGTCAGCATCAGCAGTCGCTCCAGACTGCCCTGCATCACCGCCAGCGGGTGGGCTCGGAATTCTGAGCCTTTTCCTCGCACCCCCAGTTGCGGGAGAATGTGAAGGAGGAGATGTTGACAGGTCGCGTTCCGCTTGACTTGACAATTTTCTCACCAGCAGGTCTTTCAACCCCAGCAGACTTGTGTCTGCCGGAAAGAGAGATCCAAGGTAGGCTTTAAATCTAGGATCGAGCACGGTGGCCAAAATGTAGTGCTCTGATTTCAACAGATTGACCACCCGTGAATCCTTGTTAAGCGAATTAAGGGCTCCATCCACAAGTCCCACATGCCTAGCGGAATCGCTCCGTGTTAGCTCCTCCTTCAATGTCTCCAGCTTCTTCTGCAAAAGCCTGATGAGGGGAATGACCTGACTCAGGCTGGCAGTGTCTGAACTGACTTCACGTGTGGCAAGTTCAAAGGGCATCAGAACCTTGCACAACGTTGAAATCATTCTCCACTGCGCTTGAGACAGGTGCATTCCACCTCCTATATCGTGCTCAATTGTATAGGCTTGAATGGCCTTTTGCTGCTCCTCCAACCTCTGAAGCATATAGAGGGTTGAATTCCACCTCGTTACCACTTCTTGCTTCAGATGATGGCAGGGCAGGTTCAGTAGTTTTTGGTGGTGCTCCAGTCTTCTGTACGTGGTGCCTGTACGCCGAAAGTGTCCCGCAATTTTTCTGGCCACCGACAGCATCTCTTGCACGCCCCTGTCGTTTTTTAAATAATTCTGCACCACCAAATTCAAGGTATGTGCAAAACATGGGACGTGCTGGAATTTGCCCATATTTAATGCACACACAATATTGCTGGCGTTGTCCGATGCCACAAATCCACAGGAGAGTCCAATTGGGGTAAGCCATTCCGCGATGATCTTCCTCAGTTGCCGTAAGAGGTTTTCAGCTGTGTGCGTATTCTGGAAACCGGTGATACAAAGCGTAGCCTGCCTAGGAAAGAGTTGGCGTTTGCGAGATGCTGCTACTGGTGCCGCCGCTGCTGTTCTTGCGGCGGGAGTCCATACATCTACCCAGTGGGCTGTCACAGTCATATAGTCCTGACCCTGCCCTGCTCCACTTGTCCACATGTCCGTGGTTAAGTGGACATTGGGTACAACTGCATTTTTTAGGACACTGGTGAGTCTTTTTCTGAGGTCCGTGTACATTCTCGGTATCGCCTGCCTAGAGAAGTGGAACCTAGATGGTATTTGGTAACGGGGGCACACTGCCTCAATAAATTGTCTAGTTCCCTGTGAACTAACGGCGGATACCGGACGCACGTCTAACACCAACATAGTTGTCAAGGCCTCAGTTATCCGCTTTGCAGCAGGATGACTGCTGTGATATTTCATCTTCCTCGCAAAGGACTGTTGAACAGTCAATTGCTTACTGGAAGTAGTACAAGTGGGCTTACGACTTCCCCTCTGGGATGACCATCGACTCCCAGCAGCAACAACAGCAGCGCCAGCAGCAGTAGGCGTTACACGCAAGGATGCATCGGAGGAATCCCAGGCAGGAGAGGACTCGTCAGAATTGCCAGTGACATTGCCTGCAGGACTATTGGCATTCCTGGGGAAGGAGGAAATTGACACTGAGGGAGTTGGTGGGGTGGTTTGCGTGAGCTTGGTTACAAGAGGAAGGGATTTACTGGTCAGTGGACTGCTTCCGCTGTCACCCAAAGTTTTTGAACTTGTCACTGACTTATTATGAATGCGCTGCAGGTGACGTATAAGGGAGGATGTTCCGAGGTGGTTAACGTCCTTACCCCTACTTATTACAGCTTGACAAAGGGAACACACGGCTTGACACCTGTTGTCCGCATTTCTGTTGAAATAGTTCCACACCGAAGAGCTGATTTTTTTGGTATTTTCACCAGGCATGTCAACGGCCATATTCCTCCCACGGACAGCAGGTGTCTCCCCGGGTGCCTGACTTAAACAAACCACCTCACCATCAGAATCCTCCTGGTCAATTTCCTCCCCAGCGCCAGCAACACAAATATCCTCCTCATCCTGGTGTACTTCAACACTGACATCTTCAATCTGACTATCAGGAACTGGACTGCGGGTGCTCCTTCCAGCACTTGCAGGGGGCGTGCAAATGGTGGAAGGCGCATGCTCTTCACGTCCAGTGTTGGGAAGGTCAGGCATCGCAACCGACACAATTGGACTCTCCTTGTGGATTTGGGATTTCGAAGAACGCACAGTTCTTTGCGGTGCTACTGCTTTTGCCAGCTTGAGTCTTTTCATTTTTCTAGCGAGAGGCTGAGTGCCTCCATCCTCATGTGAAGCTGAACCACTAGCCATGAACATAGGCCAGGGCCTCAGCCGTTCCTTGCCACTCCGTGTGGTAAATGGCATATTGGCAAGTTTACGCTTCTCCTCCGACAATTTTATTTTAGGTTTTGGAGTCCTTTTTTTACTGATATTTGGTGTTTTGGATTTGACATGCTCTGTACTATGACATTGGGCATCGGCCTTGGCAGACGACGTTGCTGGCATTTCATCGTCTCGGCCATGACTAGTGGCAGCAGCTTCAGCACGAGGTGGAAGTGGATCTTGATCTTTCCCTAATTTTGGAACCTCAACATTTTTGTTCTCCATATTTTAATAGGCACAACTAAAAGGCACCTCAGGTAAACAATGGAGATGGATGGATACTAGTATACAATTATGGACGGACTGCCGAGTGCCGACACAGAGGTAGCTACAGCCGTGAACTACCGTACTGTGTCTGCTGCTAATATAGACTGGTTGATAAAGAGATGTCGTAGTATGTATGTATGAAGAAGAAAGAAAAAAAAACCACGGTTAGGTGGTATACAATTATGGACGGACTGCCGAGTGCCGACACAGAGGTAGCCACAGCCGTGAACTACCGTACTGTACTGTGTCTGCTGCTAATATAGACTGGTTGATAAAGAGATGTCGTAGTATGTATGTATGAAGAAGAAAGAAAAAAAAACCACGGGTAGGTGGTATACAATTATGGATGGACTGCCGAGTGCCGACACAGAGGTAGCCACAGCCGTGAACTACCGTACTGTACTGTGTCTGCTGCGACTGGATGATAAATAATGATATAAAAAATATATATATATCACTACTGCAGCCGGACAGGTATATATATTATATAATGACGGACCTGCTGGACACTGTCTGTCAGCAGAATGAGTTTTTTATAGAATAAAAAAAAAAACACCTCACAAGTGAAGTCACACGACGAGTGTTTAACTTTTTCAGGCAATCACAATATAGTATACTACTAACTATACTGGTGGTCAGTGTGGTCAGGTCACTGGTCAGTCACACTGGCAGTGGCACTCCTGCAGCAAAAGTGTGCACTGTTTAGTTTTAATATAATATGTACTCCTGGCTCCTGCTATAACCTATAACTGGCACTGCAGTGCTCCCCAGTCTCCCCCACAATTATAAGCTGTGTGAGCTGAGCACAGTCAGATATATAATATATACATAGATGATGCAGCACACTGGGCTGAGCAGTGCACACAGATATGGTATGTGACTGTCTTGTACTCCTGGCTCCTGCTATAACCTATAACTGGCACTGCAGTGCTCCCCAGTCTCCCCCACAATTATAAGCTGTGTGAGCTGAGCACAGTCAGATATATAATATATACATAGATGATGCAGGCATGCAGCACACTGGGCTGAGCAGTGCACACAGATATGGTATGTGACTGAGTCACTGTGTGTACCGTTTTTTTCAGGCAGAGAACGGATATATTAAATAAAACAACTGCACTGCTGGTGGTCACTGTGGTCAGTCACTAAACTCTGCACTCTCTTCTACAGTATCAGCCTCAGGTCAATCTCTCTCTCTCTCTCCTAATCTAAATGGAGAGGACGCCAGCCACGTCCTCTCCCTATCAATCTCAATGCACGTGTGAAAATGGCGGCGACGCGCGGCTCCTTATATAGAATCCGAGTCTCGCGAGAATCCGACAGCGTCATGATGACGTTCGGGCGCGCTCGGGTTAACCGAGCAAGACGGGAAGATCCGAGTCGCTCGGACCCGTGAAAAAAAACATGAAGTTCGTGCGGGTTCGGATTCAGAGAAACCGAACCCGCTCATCTCTAATAGATATATATAGATATATATATATATATATATATATATAAATACAGTAATAATATATACTATTCTATAGTTTCTATACTACTTGTCAGGACACATGTGTCACAGTTACACCGCTCTGTACTGATAGATAGATAGATAGATAGATAGATAGATAGATAGATAGATAGATAGATAGATAGATAGATAGATAGATAGATAGATAAACAGTAATATATATACTATTCTATAGCTTCTATACTGCTTGTCAGGACACATGTCACAGTTACACCACTCTGTACTGATATATATATACGGTAATAATATATACTATTCTATAGCTTCTATACTGCTTGTCAGGACACATGTGTCACAGTTACATCGCTCTGTACTGATATATATATATACAGTAATATATATACTATTCTATAGCTTCTATACTGCTTGTCAGGACACATGTGTCACAGTTACACCGCTCTGTACTGATATATATATACAGTAATAATATATACTATTCTATAGTTTCTATACTACTTGTCAGGACACATGTGTCACAGTTACACCGCTCTGTACTGATATATATATACAGTAATATATATATATATATATATACTATTCTATAGCTTCTATACTGCTTGTCAGAACACATGTGTCACAGTTACACCGCTCTGTACTGATATATATATACAGTAATATATATATATATATATATATATACTATTCTATAGCTTCTATACTGCTTGTCAGAACACATGTGTCACAGTTACACCGCTCTGTACTGATATATATATACAGTAATAATATATACTATTCTATAGTTTCTATACTACTTGTCAGGACACATGTGTCACAGTTACACCGCTCTGTACTGATATATATATACAGTAATATATATATATATATATATATATACTATTCTATAGCTTCTATACTGCTTGTCAGGACACATGTGTCACAGTTACACTGCTCTGTACTGATATATATATATACAATAATATATACTATTCTATAGCTTCTATACTGCTTGTCAGGACACATGTGTCACAGTTACACCGTTATGTACTGATATATATATACAGTAATAATATATACTATTCTATAGCTTCTATACTGCTTGTCAGGACACATGTGTCACAGTTACACTGCTCTGTACTGATATAGATATATATATATATATATATATATATATACAGTAATATATATACTATTCTATAGCTTCTATACTGCTTGTCAGGACACATGTGTCACAGTTACACCGCTCTGTACTGATATATATATACAGTAATATATATATATATATACTATTCTATAGCTTCTATACTGCTTGTCAGAACACATGTGTCACAGTTACACTGCTCTGTACTGATAGATATATATATATATATATATATATACAGTAATAATATATACTATTCTATAGTTTCTATACTACTTGTCAGGACACATGTCACAGTTACACCGCTCTGTACTGATAGATATATATATATATATATATATATATATATACACAGTAATATATATACTATTCTATAACTTCTATACTGCTTGTCAGGACACATGTGTCACAGTTACACCGCTCTGTACTGATATATACAATAATATATATACTTTTCTATAGCTTCTAGTATTACAGTGCAGCATTTTGGTGACCAACAGTATACATATATAGTACAGTACAGTAGGCCATTGCTATTGATATATTACTGACATATAATTCCACACATTAAAAAATGGAGAACAAAAATGTGGAGGGTAAAATAGGGAAAGATCAAGATCCACTTCCACCTCGTGCTGAAGCTGCTGCCACTAGTCATGGCCGAGACGATGAAATGCCATCAACGTCGTCTGCCAAGGCTGATGCCCAATGTCATAGTAGAGAGCATGTAAAATCCAAAAAACAAAAGTTCAGTAAAATGACCCAAAAATCAAAATTAAAAGTGTCTGATGAGAAGCGTAAACTTGCCAATATGCCATTTACGATACAGAGTGGCAAGGAACGGCTGAGGCCCTGTCCTATGTTCATGGCTAGTGGTTCAGCTTCACATGAGGATGGAAGCACTCATCCTCCCGCTAGAAAAATGAAAAGACTTAAGCTGGCAAAAGCACAGCAAAGAACTGTGCGTTCTTCTAAATCACAAATCCCCAAGGAGAGTCCAATTGTGTCGGTTACGATGGCTGACCTTCCCAACACTGGACAGGAAGAGGTGGTGCCTTCCACCATTTGCACGCCCCCTGCAAGTGCTGGAAGGAGCACCCGCAGTCCAGTTCCTGATAGTGAAATTGAAGATGTCACTGTTGAAGTACACCAGGATGAGGATATGGGTGTTGCTGGCGCTGAGAAGGAAATTGACAAGGAGGATTCTGATGGTGAGGTGGTTTGTTTAAGTCAGGCACCCGGGGAGACACCTGTTGTCCGTGGGACGAATAAGGCCATTGACATGCTTGGTCAAATTACAAAAAAAATCACCTCTTCGGTGTGGAATTATTTTAACAGAAATGCGGACAACAGGTGTCAAGCTGTGTGTTGCCTTTGTCAAGCTGTAATAAGTAGGGGTAAGGACGTTAACCACCTAGGAACATCCTCCCTTATACGTCACCAGGTGCGCATTCATCAGAAGTCATTGACAAGTTCAAAAACTTTGGGTGACAGCGGAAGCAGTCCACTGACAACTAAATCCCTTCCTCTTGTAACCATGCTCCTGCAAATCACACCACCAACTCCCTCAGTGTCAATTTCCTCATTAGACAGGAAAACCAATAGTCCTGCAGGCAGGGCCGCCATCAAGGGGGTGCCCTGTGTACAGTTGTCCCGGGCCCGGCCACTCTGACAGAGTGGAGGGCCCGGGCTGCACACACAGCGGCTATTCCCGGCGGCGACCGCCGCCGGTGACACTGACCGCGGTGCGACTTTTGCCCCTTCGTGGCTCGCCGCCCGCTGCCGATCACAGCAAGCTGCAGCTTGCTGTTCAGCTAAATAAAGTTTATTTTATTCTAATGCGACGCAGCGTGACGTCATGACATCACGCCACGTCGGGTGAAGAGGAGCCGCAGAGCTAAGGATAGGAGGCGGCTGGCAGTAGCATATAGCGTGGGAGAGACAGAGAGAGCAGAGAGGACGGATTTGAGAGGTAAGTATGTATGTCTTTGTTGTCTGTGACTGTGTGTTTTGTGAAAAGGGGTCCCGGAGCTTTGAGGACATGTGTACCTGGCACTGGGGTCTGGGGGCATATCTGGCACTAGGGGCATATCTGGGACTGGGGGCATATCTGGCAGGCACAGTGGGGGCATTTCTGTATCTGGCACTGGGGGCATATCTGGCAGGCACAGTGGGGGAATTTCTGTATCTGGCACTGGGGGCATATCTGTCAGGCACTGCGGGGCATTTATGTATCTGGCACTGGGGGCATATCTATGTATATATAAAAATGAGGTGAGATCTTAAGGTGTCTGATGGCGAATTAAAAAATTTCAACTAAAATAAATAAATATTCCTACCTTAAAAACACAGACTTGAGGGGGTGGCTTTGTGTCTGCATAGAAATATTATTTTTAATTTTTTGGAATATATATTTATTTTTATTTTACTGTTTTGTTTTGGGGGGGGGCTTCCTATTTTGTCAGTCCCGGGCCCCACAATTTCTGGTGGCAGCCCTGCATGCAGGCCATGTCACTGGCAAGTCTGACGAGTCCTCTCCTGCCTGGGATTCCTCCGATGCATCCTTGAGTGTAACGCCTACTGCTGCTGGCGCTGCTGTTGTTGCTGCTGGGAGTCAATCGTCATCCCAGAGGGGAAGTCGGAAGACCACTAGTACTACTTCCAGTAAGCAATTGACTGTCCAACAGTCCTTTGCGAGGAAGATGAAATATCACAGCAGTCATCCTGCTGCAAAGCGGATAACTCGGGTCTTGGCAGCTGCGGTGGTGTTAAACGTGTGTCCAGTATCCATCGTTAATTCACAGGGAATTAGAGAATTGTTTGAGGTACTGTGTACCCGGTACCAAATACCATCTAGGTTCCATTTCTCTAGGCAGGCGATACCGAGAATGTACACAGACCTCAGAAAAAGAGTCACCAGTGTCCTAAAAAATGCAGTTGTACCCAATGTCCACTTAACCTCGGACATGTGGACAAGTGGAGCAGGGCAGACTCAGGACTATATGACTGTGACAGCCCACTGGGTAGATGTATTGCCTCCCGCAGCAAGAACAGCAGCGGCGGTGGCAGTAGCAGCATCTCGCAAACGCCAACTCGTTCCTAGGCAAGCTACGCTTTGTATCACCGCTTTCCATAAGAGGCACACAGCTGACAACCTCTTTCGGAAACTGAGGAACATCATCGCAGAATGGCTTACCCCAATTGGACTCTCCTGGGGATTTGTGACATCGGACAACGCCACCAATATTGTGCCTATACTAGAGATGAGCGGGTTCGGTTTCTCTGAATCCGAACCCGCACGAACTTCATGTTTTTTTTCACGGGTCCGAGCGACTCGGATCTTCCCGCCTTGCTCGGTTAACCCGAGCGCGCCCGAACGTCATCATGACGCTGTCGGATTCTCGCGAGACTCGGATTCTATATAAGGAGCCGCGCGTCGCCGCCATTTTCACACGTGCATTGAGATTGATAGGGAGAGGACGTGGCTGGCGTCCTCTCCATTTAGATTAGGAGAGAGAGAGAGAGATTGACCTGAGGCTGATACTGTAGAAGAGAGTGCAGAGTTTAGTGACTGACCACAGTGACCACCAGCAGTGCAGTTGTTTTATTTAATATATCCGTTCTCTGCCTGAAAAAAACGGTACACACAGTGACTCAGTCACATACCATATCTGTGTGCACTGCTCAGCCCAGTGTGCTGCATGCCTGCATCATCTATGTATATATTATATATCTGACTGTGCTCAGCTCACACAGCTTATAATTGTGGGGGAGACTGGGGAGCACTGCAGTGCCAGTTATAGGTTATAGCAGGAGCCAGGAGTACAAGACAGTCACATACCATATCTGTGTGCACTGCTCAGCCCAGTGTGCTGCATCATCTATGTATATATTATATATCTGACTGTGCTCAGCTCACACAGCTTATAATTGTGGGGGAGACTGGGGAGCACTGCAGTGCCAGTTATAGGTTATAGCAGGAGCCAGGAGTACATATTATATTAAAATTAAACAGTGCACACTTTTGCTGCAGGAGTGCCACTGCCAGTGTGACTGACCAGTGACCTGACCACACTGACCACCAGTATAGTTAGTAGTATACTATATTGTGATTGCCTGAAAAAGTTAAACACTCGTCGTGTGACTTCACTTGTGTGGTGTTTTTTTTTTTATTCTATAAAAAACTCATTCTGCTGACAGACAGTGTCCAGCAGGTCCGTCATTATATAATATATATACCTGTCCGGCTGCAGTAGTGATATATATATATTTTTTATATCATTATTTATCATCCAGTCGCAGCAGACACAGTACGGTAGTTCACGGCTGTAGCTACCTCTGTGTCGGCACTCGGCAGTCCATCCATAATTGTATACCACCTACCCGTGGTTTTTTTTTCTTTCTTCTTTATACATACATACTACTACATCTCTTTATCAACCAGTCTATATTAGCAGCAGACACAGTACAGTACGGTAGTTCACGGCTGTGGCTACCTCTGTGTCGGCACTCGGCAGTCCGTCCATAATTGTATACCACCTAACCGTAGTTTTTTTTTCTTTCTTCTTTATACATACATACTACGACATCTCTTTATCAACCAGTCTATATTAGCAGCAGACACAGTACAGTACGGTAGTTCACGGCTGTGGCTACCTCTGTGTCGGCACTCGGCAGTCCGTCCATAATTGTATACCACCTAACCGTGGTTTTTTTTTCTTTCTTCTTCATACATACATACTACGACATCTCTTTATCAACCAGTCTATATTAGCAGCAGACACAGTACAGTACGGTAGTTCACGGCTGTGGCTACCTCTGTGTCGGCACTCGGCAGTCCGTCCATAATTGTATACCACCTAACCGTGGTTTTTTTTTCTTTCTTCTTTATACATACATACTACGACATCTCTTTATCAACCAGTCTATATTAGCAGCAGACACAGTACAGTACGGTAGTTCACGGCTGTGGCTACCTCTGTGTCGGCACTCGGCAGTCCGTCCATAATTGTATACCACCTAACCGTGGTTTTTTTTTCTTTCTTCTTCATACATACATACTACGACATCTCTTTATCAACCAGTCTATATTAGCAGCAGACACAGTACAGTACGGTAGTTCACGGCTGTGGCTACCTCTGTGTCGGCACTCGGCAGTCCGTCCATAATTGTATACCACCTACCCGTGGTTTTTTTTTCTTTCTTCTTTATACATACATACTACTACATCTCTTTATCAACCAGTCTATATTAGCAGCAGACACAGTACAGTACGGTAGTTCACGGCTGTGGCTACCTCTGTGTCGGCACTCGGCAGTCCGTCCATAATTGTATACCACCTACCCGTGGTTTTTTTTTCTTTCTTCTTCATACATACATACTACGACATCTCTTTATCAACCAGTCTATATTAGCAGTAGACACAGTACAGTACGGTAGTTCACGGCTGTGGCTACCTCTGTGTCGGCACTCGGCAGTCCGTCCATAATTGTATACCACCTAACCGTGGTTTTTTTTTTCTTTCTTCTTCATACATACATACTACGACATCTCTTTATCAACCAGTATATATTAGCAGCAGACACAGTACGGTAGTTCACGGCTGTAGCTACCTCTGTGTCGGCACTCGGCAGTCCGTCCATAATTGTATACTAGTATCCATCCATCTCCATTGTTTACCTGAGGTGCCTTTTAGTTGTGCCTATTAAAATATGGAGAACAAAAATGTTGAGGTTCCAAAATTAGGGAAAGATCAAGATCCACTTCCACCTCGTGCTGAAGCTGCTGCCACTAGTCATGGCCGAGACGATGAAATGCCAGCAACGTCGTCTGCCAAGGCCGTGTGTCATAGTACAGAGCATGTCAAATCCAAAACACCAAATATCAGTAAAAAAAGGACTCCAAAACCTAAAATAAAATTGTCGGAGGAGAAGCGTAAACTTGCCAATATGCCATTTACCACACGGAGTGGCAAGGAACGGCTGAGGCCCTGGCCTATGTTCATGGCTAGTGGTTCAGCTTCACATGAGGATGGAGGCACTCAACCTCTCGCTAGAAAAATGAAAAGACTCAAGCTGGCAAAAGCAGTAGCACCGCAAAGAACTGTGCGTTCTTCGAAATCCCAAATCCACAAGGAGAGTCCAATTGTGTCGGTTGCGATGCCTGACCTTCCCAACACTGGACGTGAAGAGCATGCGCCTTCCACCATTTGCACGCCCCCTGCAAGTGCTGGAAGGAGCACCCGCAGTCCAGTTCCTGATAGTCAGATTGAAGATGTCAGTGTTGAAGTACACCAGGATGAGGAGGATATGGGTGTTGCTGGCGCTGGGGAGGAAATTGACCAGGAGGATTCTGATGGTGAGGTGGTTTGTTTAAGTCAGGCACCCGGGGAGACACCTGTTGTCCGTGGGAGGAATATGGCCGTTGACATGCCTGGTGAAAATACCAAAAAAATCAGCTCTTCGGTGTGGAACTATTTCAACAGAAATGCGGACAACAGGTGTCAAGCCGTGTGTTCCCTTTGTCAAGCTGTAATAAGTAGGGGTAAGGACGTTAACCACCTCGGAACATCCTCCCTTATACGTCACCTGCAGCGCATTCATAATAAGTCAGTGACAAGTTCAAAAACTTTGGGTGACAGCGGAAGCAGTCCACTGACCAGTAAATCCCTTCCTCTTGTAACCAAGCTCACGCAAACCACCCCACCAACTCCCTCAGTGTCAATTTCCTCCTTCCCCAGGAATGCCAATAGTCCTGCAGGCCATGTCACTGGCAATTCTGACGAGTCCTCTCCTGCCTGGGATTCCTCCGATGCATCCTTGCGTGTAATGCCTACTGCTGCTGGCGCTGCTGTTGTTGCTGCTGGGAGTCGATGGTCATCCCAGAGGGGAAGTCGTAAGCCCACTTGTACTACTTCCAGTAAGCAATTGACTGTTCAACAGTCCTTTGCGAGGAAGATGAAATATCACAGCAGTCATCCTGCTGCAAAGCGGATAACTGAGGCCTTGACAACTATGTTGGTGTTAGACGTGCGTCCGGTATCCGCCGTTAGTTCACAGGGAACTAGACAATTTATTGAGGCAGTGTGCCCCTGTTACCAAATACCATCTAGGTTCCACTTCTCTAGGCAGGCGATACCGAGAATGTACACGGACGTCAGAAAAAGACTCACCAGTGTCCTAAAAAATGCAGTTGTACCCAATGTCCACTTAACCACGGACATGTGGACAAGTGGAGCAGGGCAGGGTCAGGACTATATGACTGTGACAGCCCACTGGGTAGATGTATGGACTCCCGCCGCAAGAACAGCAGCGGCGGCACCAGTAGCAGCATCTCGCAAACGCCAACTCTTTCCTAGGCAGGCTACGCTTTGTATCACCGCTTTCCAGAATACGCACACAGCTGAAAACCTCTTACGGCAACTGAGGAAGATCATCGCGGAATGGCTTACCCCAATTGGACTCTCCTGTGGATTTGTGGCATCGGACAACGCCAGCAATATTGTGTGTGCATTAAATATGGGCAAATTCCAGCACGTCCCATGTTTTGCACATACCTTGAATTTGGTGGTGCAGAATTATTTAAAAAACGACAGGGGCGTGCAAGAGATGCTGTCGGTGGCCAGAAAAATTGCGGGACACTTTCGGCGTACAGGCACCACGTACAGAAGACTGGAGCACCACCAAAAACTACTGAACCTGCCCTGCCATCATCTGAAGCAAGAAGTGGTAACGAGGTGGAATTCAACCCTCTATATGCTTCAGAGGTTGGAGGAGCAGCAAAAGGCCATTCAAGCCTATACAATTGAGCACGATATAGGAGGTGGAATGCACCTGTCTCAAGCGCAGTGGAGAATGATTTCAACGTTGTGCAAGGTTCTGATGCCCTTTGAACTTGCCACACGTGAAGTCAGTTCAGACACTGCCAGCCTGAGTCAGGTCATTCCCCTCATCAGGCTTTTGCAGAAGAAGCTGGAGACATTGAAGGAGGAGCTAACACGGAGCGATTCCGCTAGGCATGTGGGACTTGTGGATGGAGCCCTTAATTCGCTTAACAAGGATTCACGGGTGGTCAATCTGTTGAAATCAGAGCACTACATTTTGGCCACCGTGCTCGATCCTAGATTTAAAGCCTACCTTGGATCTCTCTTTCCGGCAGACACAAGTCTGCTGGGGTTGAAAGACCTGCTGGTGAGAAAATTGTCAAGTCAAGCGGAACGCGACCTGTCAACATCTCCTCCTTCACATTCTCCCGCAACTGGGGGTGCGAGGAAAAGGCTCAGAATTCCGAGCCCACCTGCTGGCGGTGATGCAGGGCAGTCTGGAGCGACTGCTGATGCTGACATCTGGTCCGGACTGAAGGACCTGACAACGATTACGGACATGTCGTCTACTGTCACTGCATATGATTCTCTCACCATTGAAAGAATGGTGGAGGATTATATGAGTGACCGCATCCAAGTAGGCACGTCACACAGTCCATACTTATACTGGCAGGAAAAAGAGGCAATTTGGAGGCCATTGCACAAACTGGCTTTATTCTACCTAAGTTGCCCTCCCACAAGTGTGTACTCCGAAAGAGTGTTTAGTGCCGCCGCTCACCTTGTCAGCAATCGGCGTACGAGGTTACATCCAGAAAATGTGGAGAAGATGATGTTCATTAAAATGAATTATAATCAATTCCTCCGCGGAGACATTGACCAGCAGCAATTGCCTCCACAAAGTACACAGGGAGCTGAGATGGTGGATTCCAGTGGGGACGAATTGATAATCTGTGAGGAGGGGGATGTACACGGTGATATATCGGAGGGTGATGATGAGGTGGACATCTTGCCTCTGTAGAGCCAGTTTGTGCAAGGAGAGATTAATTGCTTCTTTTTTTGGGGGGGTCCAAACCAACCCGTCATATCAGTCACAGTCGTGTGGCAGACCCTGTCACTGAAATGATGGGTTGGTTAAAGTGTGCATGTCCTGTTTTGTTTATACAACATAAGGGTGGGTGGGAGGGCCCAAGGACAATTCCATCTTGCACCTCTTTTTTCTTTTATTTTTCTTTGCGTCATGTGCTGTTTGGGGAGGGTTTTTTGGAAGGGACATCCTGCGTGACACTGCAGTGCCACTCCTAAATGGGCCCGGTGTTTGTGTCGGCCACTAGGGTCGCTAATCTTACTCACACAGTCAGCTACCTCATTGCGCCTCTTTTTTTCTTTGCGTCATGTGCTGATTGGGGAGGGTTTTTTGGAAGGGACATCCTGCGTGACACTGCAGTGCCACTCCTAAATGGGCCCGGTGTTTGTGTCGGCCACTAGGGTCGCTAATCTTACTCACACAGTCAGCTACCTCATTGCGCCTCTTTTTTTCTTTGCGTCATGTGCTGATTGGGGAGGGTTTTTTGGAAGGGACATCCTGCGTGACACTGCAGTGCCACTCCTAGATGGGCCAGGTGTTTGTGTCGGCCACTAGTGTCGCTTAGCTTAGTCATCCAGCGACCTTGGTGCAAATTTTAGGACTAAAAATAATATTGTGAGGTGTGAGGTATTCAGAATAGACTGAAAATGAGTGGAAATTATGGTTTTTGAGGTTAATAATAATATGGGATCAAAATGACCCCCAAATTCTATGATTTAAGCTGTTTTTTAGTGTTTTTTTTAAAAAACACCCGAATCCAAAACACACCCGAATCCAACAAAAAAAATTCGGTGAGGTTTTGCCAAAACGCGGTCGAACCCAAAACACGGCCGCGGAACCGAACCCAAAACCAAAACACAAAACCCGAAAAATTTCAGGCGCTCATCTCTAGCCTATACAGCTACCTACGATATAGGCAAAGGAGAGGGAAGCACCTGACTCAAGCGCAGTGGAGAATGATTTCAACGTTGTGCAAGGTTCTGCAACCCTTTGAACTTGCCACACGTGAAGTCAGTTCAGACACTGCCAGCCTGAGTCAGGTCATTCCCCTCATCAGGCTTTTGCAGAAGAAGCTGGAGAGATTGAAGGAGGAGCTAAAACAGAGCGATTCCGCTAGGCATGTGGGACTTGTGGATGGAGCCCTTAATTCGCTTAACCAGGATTCACGGGTGGTCAATCTGTTGAAATCAGAGCACTACATTTTGGCCACCGTGCTCGATCCTAGATTTAAAACCTACGTTGGATCTCTCTTTCCGGCAGACACAAGTCTGCAGAGGTTCAAAGACCTGCTGGTGAGAAAATAGTCAAGTCAAGCGGAACGTGACCCGTCAACAGCTCCTCCTTCACATTCTCCCGCAACTGGGGCTGCGAGGAAAAGGCTAAGAATTCCGAGCCCACCCGCTGGCGGTGATGCAGGGCAGTCTGGAGCGAGTGCTGACATCTGGTCCGGACTGAAGGACCTGCCAACGATTACTGACATGTCGTCTACTGTCACTGCATATGATTCTGTCACCATTGAAAGAATGGTGGAGGATTATATGAGTGACCGCATCCAAGTAGGCACGTCAGACATTCCGTACGTATACTGGCAGGAAAAAGAGGCAATTTGGAGGCCCTTGCACAAACTGGCTTTATTTTACCTAAGTTGCCCCCCCTCCAGTGTGTACTCCGAAAGAGTGTTTAGTGCAGCCGCTCACCTTGTCAGCAATCGGCATACGAGGTTACTTCCAGAAAATGTGGAGAAGATAATGTTCATCAAAATGAATTATAATCAATTCCTCCGTGGAGACATTCACCAGCAATTGCCTCCAGAAAGTACACAGGGACCTGAGATGGTGGATTCCAGTGGGGACAAATTAATAATCTGTGAGGAGGGGGATGTACACAGTGAAAGGTGTGAGGAATCGGACGATGAGGAGGAGGTGGACATCTTGCCTCTGTAGAGCCAGTTTGTGCAAGGAGAGATTGATTGCTTCTTTTTTGGTGGGGGCCCAAACCAACCAGTCATTTCAGTCACAGTTGTGTGGCAGACCCTGTCGCTGAAATGATGGGTTTGTTAAAGTGTGCATGTCCTGTTTATACAACATAAGGGTGGGTGGGAGGGCCCAAGGACAATTCCATCTTGCACCTCTTTTTTCTTTAATTTATCTTTGCATCATGTGCTGTTTGGGGACTATTTTTTGAAGTGCCATCCTGTCTGACACTGCAGTGCCACTCCTAGATGGGCCAGGTGTTTGTGTCGGTCACTTGGGTCGCTTAGCTTAGCCATCCAGCGACCTTGGTGCACCTCTTTTTTTCTTTGCATCATGTGCTGTTTGGGGACTATTTTTTAAATCTGCCATCCTGTCTGATACTGCAGTGCCACTCCTAGATGGGCCAGGTGTTTGTGTCGGCCACTTAGGTCGCTTAGCTTAGTCATCCAGCGACCTCGGTGCAAAATTTTAGGACTAAAAATAATATTGGTGGTCATTCCGAGTTGTTCGCTCGCAAGCTGCTTTTAGCAGCTTTGCACACGCTAAGCCGCCGCCTACTGGGAGTGAATCTTAGCATAGTAAAATTGCGAACGAAAGATTAGCAGAATTGCGAATAGACACTTCTTAGCAGTTTCTGAGTAGCTCCAGACTTACTCGGCAACTGCGATCAGTTCAGTCAGTTTCGTTCCTGGTTTGACGTCACAAACACTCCCAGCGTTCGCCCAGTCACTCCCCCGTTTCTTCAGACACTCCCGCGTTTTTCCCAGAAACTGCAGCATTTTTTCACACACACCCATAAAACGGCCAGTTTCCGCCCAGAAACACCCACTTCCTGTCAATCACATTACGATCACCAGAACGAAGAAAAAACCTCGTAATACCGTGAGTAAAATACCTAACTGCATAGCAAATTTACTTGGCGCAGTCGCAGTGCGAACATTGCGCATGCGCAATTAGCGGAAAATCGCTGCGATGCGAAGAAAATTACCGAGCGAACAACTCGGAATGAGGGCCATTGTGAGGTGTTCAGTGTTCAGAATAGACTGGAAATGAGTGGAAATTATGGTTATTGAGGTTAATAATACTATGGGATCCCCCAAAAAAAATTCAGGGAGGTTTTGCCAAAACGCGTCCGAATCCAAAACACGGCCGCGGAACCGAATCCAAAACCAAAACACAAAACCCGAAAAATTTCCGGTGCACATCACTAAAATATATATATATATATATATATATATATATATATATATATATATATATATATATTATTATTATTATTATTATTATTATTATTATTACATTTTATTTATAAGGCGCCACATGTGTTTCACAGCGCCGTACAAAGGACAGTACAGGGGACAAAACATTGCATTACAGTAAATAAATAACAGAAATAGAGTACAGGTAACAGAGCACCACACATTCTCAAGACATAATACAGCTAAGATGTAAGTATTGAGGGAGTGATCATCGTACTACTAGAGGCTGGTGGCCATAGATGGAGATGAGCCTTTACTAGCAGGATAAAGATGGTCGTTGAGTAGGGTAGAGCTGTGAGTGAAATGTGTTGAGACGAGGGCTTAGATAACAATAGCAAAGAGGGCCCTGCTCTGAAGAGCTAACAATCTATTGGGGAGGGGCGACAGACAGATGACAAGAGGTGCAGGCAAGTGGGAGGTAGCCTGATGGCAGTATGCAAGCAAAGCTGAGATGTTCACGGCATGAGGCAGGGGGGTGGAGGCGCGGCTTAAGCACTGGGTTATGCATCGGGAGGGTATGCTTTGATGAATAGGTGGGTTTTTAGTGCCCGTTTGAAGCTTTGCAAGGTTGGGGAGAGTCTAATGCAAAATCCTGAACTCGTGCATGGGAAGCAGTGACCAGGGCAGTGGAGAGGCGACGGTCATTAGTCGACCGTAGGGGGCGGGAGGGAGTATGAAGGGAAAGGAGGTTGGAGATGTAGGGAGCAGTGGAATTAGAGATGGCCTTGTATGTGAGGGTGAGGAGTTTGAAGAGGATTCTGTAGGGGAATGGGAGCCAGTGTAGATTTTGTTGAAGGGGAGTGGCAGATGTGGTGCGGGGGGAGAGGAAGATAAGCCTAGCTGCGGAGTTCAGGACAGATTGGAGGGGAGCAAGATGGGAGCAAGCGAGGCCAGTGAGGAGGACATTGCAGTAGTCAAGTTGTGAGATGACCAGTGAGTGGATGATGAGTTTAGTTGCACTCTGGGAGAGATATGGCCTGATACGAGCAATGTTGCGTAGCTGGAAACGACAGGATTGTGCCAGAGCTTGGATGTGGGGTGCAAAGGAGAGGGAGGAGTCAAGAGTGACGCCCAGGCAGCGGAGTTGGGGAACGGGGGAGATGGTGGTGTTGTCAACAATGATGGAGATATTGGTCGGGGGTATTGCTCTGGATGGGGGGAAGATGATGAGTTCCGTTTTGTCCATGTTGAGCTTTAGAGAGCGTTCAGACATCCAGGAGGAGATTGCAGAGAGGCAGCTGGAAACCTGAGAGAGGACAGAGGGGGACAGATCAGGAGATGAGAGGTAGAGTTGTGTGTCATCAGCATAGAGGTGGTATTGAAGGCCAAATGAGTTAATGAGCGCACCCAGGGAAGTGGTAAACAGGGAGAACAGAAGGGGTCCAAGGACAGAACCCTGAGGGACACCAACAGGAAGGATGGAAGGGTGTGAGGTGGTGCTTGAGGCAGACACAGAGAAGGAGCGGTTAGTGAGGTAAGAAGAAAACCAGTCAAGGACAGTGCTAGAGAGGCCAGCGTTTTGGAGTGTGCCGAGGAGGAGAGGATGATCTACGGTGTCAAAGGCAGCAGAGAGGTCCAGAAGGATGAGCAGAGAGAAGTGGCCCCTGGATTTGGCCGAAAGCAGGTCATTGGTGACTTTCACCAGGGCAGTCTCAGTTGAGTGGAGTGGGCGAAAGCCAGATTGTAGTGGATCGAGGATGGAGTTGTCAGAGAGGTAGCTTGTGAGACGGCTATAGACTAGTCGTTCAAGTAATTTGGAGGCGAAAGGGAGAAGAGAGATGGGGCGGTAGTTAGTGGGTGATGAGGGGTCGAGGTTGGTTTTTTTGAGAATAGGCGAGACCAGAGCATGTTTGAATGGTGAGGGGAAGATGCCGGTGGAGAGGGACAGGTTAAAGAGGTGAGCAAGGTGGGAGCAGGCAGTGGGGGAGAGGGTGCGGAGAAGACGGGAGGGAAGGAGGTCCAGGGAGCAGGTGGTGGGGGGAGGATAAGATGAGGGAGTGGACTTCCTTTTCTGAAGTGGGATGGAAGGAGGACAGGGTGGGATAGATGGAGGGGAGGGATAAAGGGGGCAGGGGGGTAGCAGAGGGGTGACGGCGGGAGATGTCGTGTCGGATAGCCTCAATTTTGGAGATGAAGAAGGAGGCAAAGTCAGTGGCAGTGAGGGAGGATGGGAGGGGAGGAGGAGGGGGGCGAAGGAGAGTGTTGAAAGTTTCAAAGAGACGGCGTGGACAGGAGGACTGAGAAGAGATGAGTGCTTGGAAAAAGGATTGCTTGGCGAGGGAAAGAGCAGAGCTGTAGGAGGAGAGAATAAACTTGAAATGGAGGAAGTCCGCCAGAGAGTGAGATCTCCTCCAGGAGCGTTCAGCGGAGCGTGAGCATTTTTGTAAGAAACGTGTTAGTTTGGTGTGCCAGGGTTATATACAGTATATACAGTATGTATTTGTGTATGTATATATATATATATATATATATATATATATTGTGACAAGAACACTGGAATAGTGTTTGAGGGCAGGTATGTTTGTCCTAGGTTCTTGTCTTATATGTTTTAGAAACAGGAAAACTTCCATGAAAATGTTTTGTTTTGTTAGAACCTTTTCAGTTGTTGGAAAATCTGGATAAGGGCCCTGAGAGAGAGAGATAGGGCGAGTTCCAGACATTGGGCTCAGTTCGGATCTTTGGCCTCACAGAGGGCTAATCAGGGCTTTCAGCTGTGCAAGAGCCTTATAGGGCTCCTAGCCTGATTAGTGTGTGCTGACTGCCTGAGGAGAATCTCTGTGAGAGAAACATGGGGGCAGATGTATTAACCTGGAGAAAGCATAAGGAAGTGATAAACCAGTGATATGTGCAAGGTGATAAACGAACCAGCCAGTCAGCTCCAATATGTAAATTAACAGTTAGATCTGATTGGCTGGTGCCTTTATCACCTTGCACATATCACTGGTTTATCACTTCCTTATGCCTTCTCCAGGTTAATACATCTGCCCCATGCTTCCTTATACAAGTGAGCTATACAGTATTGACTGGAAACTTTGTGTTTTTGTTTAGAGACAGTTAGGAACGTCTTGTGTTTAGTTAGTGCCGGACAGGCAAGGTATTTTCTTTTGATATTTGTTTTATTTTCTGTTTAATAAAAAGCACCACAAACTGGACTTGTATGATTCCTCAGCTGCTGCTTGCTGTCATTTACCCCAGGAAATGACACCTTGTTCCCTTACAGTGTTACAACTTGGTGGAGAATGCGAGCATGCCGTTCTGCGCATAAGTAAAAGCAGCAGCTATATGAGGCCTGCGGAAAACTGTGGTTTATGCAGATACAGCCCAGTGTGAAGTTGCTGAGACTCACCGCTGACGATTTGATATATGTCCTGGGTGAAAGCAGCTACAAAGCCGCCTGAAAAATCTGTTGACATGGA
The DNA here is from genome assembly GCF_028390025.1 of Pseudophryne corroboree. Taxonomy (NCBI): domain Eukaryota; kingdom Metazoa; phylum Chordata; class Amphibia; order Anura; family Myobatrachidae; genus Pseudophryne; species Pseudophryne corroboree. Next base: position 58,034,295 of record NC_086444.1, on the reverse strand, counting down.
GGAACTGCTTAAAGCCTTGCTGCAAGCTACAGCGGCTCAGGAGGCCAACAGACAGCAGCAGGTGGCAATGGAGGAAAATTGGAGACTACAGCAGGAGGCCAACAGACAGCAGCAGGTGGCAATGGAGGAAAATTGGAGACTACAGCAGGAGGCCAACAGACAGCAGCAGGTGGCAATGGAGGAAAATAGGAGACAGCAGCAGGTGGCTATTGACGAACTTTACAGGCAACAGCGTCAGGATGGAGAGGCCTTAACAGAAGTGGTGCAGAGCCTTGCAGCCCGGATTGGAGATGTGGCCGTCAGTGCTCCGACCAGCTGTAGTTCTATACGGGCCAGTCACTTCCTGCAGAAAATGACAGAGGCTGATGATGTGGAGGCCTACCTGACCACGTTTGAAAGGACTGCCGAGCGTGAGAACTGGCCGAAAGCACAGTGGGCCAGTCTGCTGGCATCTTTTCTGTCAGGTGAGCCCCAAAAAGCGTACTTTGATGTAAGCCCTGCTGAGGCCCGGGACTATGATAAACTAAAGACTGAGATCCTGACCCGCCTGGGAGTCACGCTGTCAGTACGAGCACAACGGGTGCACCGTTGGGTGTACGCCATGGGGAAGCCTCCTCACTCCCAGATGCACGACCTTATTCAGCTAACAAAAAAATGGTTACAGCCATAGACATTAACTGGTCCCCAGATGGTTGAAAGAGTCGTCATGGACCGCTATTTGAGATCTTTGCCCGTGGTCCTGCGCAAGTGGGTGAGCCATGGAAACCCGGATACTGCTGACCAATTAATGGACATGGTAGAGAGGTATTTGGCGGCAGAGGAACTACTGATGACCACCCAGCAACCCATAGATCCTCGACAGCGTCCTTCAGTAAAGACTGGTAAGACTGTTCTGTGGGAAAACGTTGCTGGGCGGTTAAGAGAACGCAAGGCTGGAGAGACTGTAAACACTGGCCCTGGAGACAGGCCAATGGGGCTAGAACTGTCTATGCTGCTCAAACGGGTTGATAATCGTGTGGTTAAATGTTTTAGGTGTGGTATGCCAGGTCATGTTATTGCCAATTGCCCAGTCACGCAAGAACCCATGCAATGTGATGCTGCCTTTGAATGTCGCAGAATGTCTTTCTTTGCTAGGTTAGCCTGTACTGTGGTACCTTCACCTGAGCTGGAAAAACAAATGTGTGATGTGTTCTTAGAGGGTAACCGGGTAGAGGCCTTGCTAGATTCAGGAAGTTTAGTTACCCTCGTGAAAGCTGGGTTAGTGAACCCCTTAAAGGTCCAGCAAATACCTATTGGGGTAACTTGCATACATGGGGATACCCAACATTATGTCACTGCTGAAGTGAATATAGAAACTTGTTGTGTGTCAGCAATTGTTAAAGTAGGACTGGTCCCCACCTTGGTACATGAGGCCCATATAGGGAGGGATTTTCCTCATTTTTGGAAACTGTGGGAATCACGTTTATCAACAGATGTGAGAAGTAAAGAGCCAGTTGATAATACCGGTGTTTCTATGGATGTACGTGTGTCTTCGGAACTTTCTGATCCTTTGCCTTTTGTTAGTTTGGCTGGGGAAGTGACAGATGGGGAGTCCAGTGAGGACCCTCTTGCTGGGAACAGAGACATAGTAGTTAGAACTGAAAGCGTGCCTGACCTGGAGGTAAAGAAGGATCTGTTTGCATCTTAACAGTTAAAGGATCCTACCTTGATAAAGGCTATAGAGAATGTTAAGATTGTTAATGGGGAACCTGTGGTACCAGGGGGTTACGTATCCCCACATGGCCATCTGTAATGAGCTCTTGTACCACATTGTCAAAAAGGGTGAGGATGTGGTGGAACAGCTGGTAGTTCCCCAGCCTTATCGGAGAACGGTACTAGATTTAGCTCATAGTCACGTTACAGCAGGACATTTAGGGGCAGAAAAAACCACTGAAAGAGTTTTACAAAGGTTCTTTTGGCCAGGGGTTTATAAAGAAGTGTCTGAATATTGTTCTTCCTGTCCTGAATGCCAGTATCATGCCCCTAGACCCCATTTCAGGAGCCCACTAGTTCCCATGCCTATTATAGAGGTCCCGTTTGACAGAATAGCCATGGATCTCGTGGGGCCCTTGTTAAAGTCCACTCGGAGGCATCAGTATATCCTGGTAATTATGGACTATGCCACTCGATATCCTGAGGCTGTCCCTTTACGCACCATCACAACCAAGGTGATAGCTAGGGAGCTGGTGCAGGTTTTTAGTAGAGTGGGAATACCAAAAGAAATTTTGACTGACCAAGGTACTCCCTTTATGTCAAGGATCATGAAAGAATTGTGCAAATTATTTAAGGTCACTCACCTCAGGACGTCCATCTACCATCCCCAAACTGATGGGTTGGTGGAAAGGTTTAATAAAATTAAAAAGTATGTTAAAAAAGGTTGTTGATAGAGATGGGAAAAACTGGGATTGTTTGTTGCCCTACTTGTTAATGGCCATCAGAGAAGTTCCTCAGTCCTCTACGGGGTTTTCTCCATTTGATTTGTTGTATGGTAGACACCCCAGAGGGCTGTTGGACATTGCCAAAGAGACGTGGGAAGGACAGCCCACTCCTTATAGAAGCGTTATTGAACATGTAACACAAATGCAGAATAGGATAGCAGCCGTGGTACCTATTGTCAGAGAGCACATGGAACAGGCCCAAAGTGCTCAACAGAGGGTATATAACCGGAGTGCCAACATACGGGAATTTGCTCCCGGAGATAGAGTTCTTGTTTTGGTACCCACTGTGGAAAGCAAGTTCCTAGCTAAATGGCAGGGTCCATTTGAGATTAGGGAAAAAGTGAATGAAGTTAATTACAAAGTATACCAACCGGGAAAGAGAAAACCCGAACAAATCTACCATGTTAACTTAATCAAACCCTGGAAAGATAGGTTGTCTCTGTCAGCTGAGCCTTGCCCTTCGGTGTCTTCACCTCGGTTGCTTCCCACAGTAAAGGTGTCAGAGACATTATCAGCTGATCAGAACAATCAGGTTAAAGAATTTCTCATCCAAAATAGGGAGATATTTTCAGAGCTGCCTGGCCGAACAGCCATAATAAAACATGACATTGTCAAAGAACCAGGGGTCAGGGTCCATTTAAAGCCATATAGGATTCCTGAAGCTCAGCGAGAAGCTGTTTCTGAAGAAGTTAAAACCATGTTAGAACTTGGAGTCATAGAGGAATCTAACAGTGAGTGGTCCAGTCCCATAGTTCTCATCCCGAAGCCAGCAGTAGCATACGCTTCTGTAATGACTTTCGTAAGTTAAATGAGGTGTCCAAATTTGACGCATACCCCATGCCCCGTGTGGATGAGCTTATAGAAAGGCTGGGAACAGCCAGGTTTCTCACCACGTTGGACCTGACCAAAGGTTACTGGCAAATACCTTTAACTGATAGCGCAAAAGAAAAAACAGCCTTTTCGGTTCCGGAGGGGCTGTACCAGTATAAGATGTTACCCTTTAGGTTGCATGGGGCTCCAGCAACCTTTCAACGGGCGATGGATAAAATTTTGAGGCCCCATAGAAAATATGCAGCTGCCTATTTGGATGATGTGGTAATTCACAGTACAGACTGGGGTTCCCATTTGGTTAAAGTACAAGCAGTACTGGACTCAATCAGAGAGGCAGGGTTAACTGATAACCCAAAGAAGTGCTGCCTCGCAATGGAGGAGGTCAAATACTTGGGCTTCACCATAGGCAGAGGTCTGATTAGGCCCCAATTGAATAAAATTGATGCTATTCAAAACTGGCCTCGTCCAGTGAATAAAAAACAGGTAAGGGCTTTTTTGGGAATAACTGGGTACTATAAACGGTTTATTCCCAATTTTGCGACCACAGCAGTGCCGTTGTCAGACCTTACAAAAGGGAAGCAGTCAAATATGGTGAAATGGAACCCTTATACAGAAAAAGCATTCCAAACATTAAAAGTGGCTTTGTGTTCACAACCGGTATTGATAACACCAGATTTTTCAAAAGAATTTGTTGTACAGACAGATGCCTCAGAGGTAGGGATAGGGGCTGTGTTGTCCCAATCCAGAGATGGGGACGAACACCCTATCATTTATTTGAGTAGGAAACTCAATGAGCATGAAAAAAGGTATGCCATTGTGGAAAAGGAGGCTTTGGCCATTAAGTGGGCACTAGATACCTTGAGATATTACCTCTTGGGTAGACAATTCAGACTAGTGACAGATCACGCCCCTTTAAAATGGATGTATGTAAATAGAGGTCAGAATGCTCGGGTAACTAGATGGTTTCTAGCATTGCAGGATTTTAAGTTTACTGTTGAACATAGACCGGGTGCACAATTGACCAACGCAGATGCATTGTCCCGCATCTTCTGTTTGGGGGCTACAAGTGTTCCGGCCCCTAGGTCGAAACAGGGGAGGGGGATATGTGACAAGAACACTGGAATAGTGTTTGAGGGCAGGTATGTTTGTCCCAGGTTCTTGTCTTATATGTTTTAGAAACAGGAAAACTTCCATGAAAATGTTTTGTTTTGTTAGAACCTTTTCAGTTGTTGGGAAATCTGGATAAGGGCCCTGAGAGAGAGAGATAGGGTGAGTTCCAGACATTGGGACCAGTTCGGATCTTTGGCCTCAAAGAGGGCTAATCAGGGCTTTCAGCTGTGCAAGAGCCTTATAGGGCTCCTAGCCTGATTAGTGTGGGCTGACTGCCTGAGGAGAATCTCTGTGAGAGAAACATGCTTTCTTATACAAGTGAGCTATACAGTATTGACTGGAAACTTTGTGTTTTTGTTTAGAGACAGTTAGGAACGTCTTGTGTTTAGTTAGTGCCGGACAGGCAAGGTATTTTCTTTTGATGTTTGTATTATTTTCTTTTTAATAAAAACTGGCTGTGGCCAGTTGCACCACAAACTGGACTTGTATGATTCCTCAGCTGCTGCTTGCTGTCATTTACCCCAGGAAACGGCACCCTGTTCCCTTACAGTGTTACAATAAATAAATATATATATATATATATATATGTATGTATGTATGTATGTATACGGAAACCCCCCTAGGAAAATCCTGCATTTGCCCCTGAATGGTGACGGCAGATAAGAACCACTTGGCCCATCTAGTCTACCCTAAATACACACACACACAAGGAAGCCAATTAACTTACCAGTACACAAGAGACACTTGTGGTCCAACCACCAAGCTGCACAACATTTTTTGGGGGCATCATGATGGTGACAGAAAATTCTCAGGACCAAGAACAGGATATAGAATCAGCAGTCAAAATACTGAGGTCAAAACAGGCAGCTAGGATAAAGGGTCAGGAACATAGCAGAGGTTAGGGCAGGTGGAGTCCCATCAAGGTCAATATCTAGTGTCAGCTCTGTTTTCAGTGTTGCCAAAATAGAGAGACATGCCTCCTACACACTGACAGTGGTGATTCTCCAAAATAAAATGGAACATCCTTAATCATTCTAAAAATACCACCATGTAAAAATACCTAAGCATACACATAAAAACATCTATGCGCACATTAGGATGTGAAAATACGTTGATCTCTAAATGAGGCCCACAGGAAGCAATGCCATTTTTAAGAGGAGGGGACAGAAGTGTTGAAGGAGGAGGTGGCTAGCCCAGAGGAGGTAGTAAAGCTCAAGTAAAGCTCTTTTGCCTTCAAAACACTCCTTCAAAAAAGGGCGTGTCCTTGAGGAAAGGGGTGTGGTCTCATGGTAGTCCCCCACTGACGTCACTATGAGGCGTGGTCTAGCAGAAGCCCTTCCTTGGTTACATCAGTCTGACAGCATCTCTGGAGATGTTTGGGCTGCCCCCAGAGGCTAGTGCCTGCAATGTCGGCTCCTTCCCAGTGACAAGAATTGGTTGGTGTAGAAGAATGTCACACTGCAGCTGGGTCCTTTCACTGAAGAAGAGCTGGCACTTTGGTGTCATTCCTTGGAAGGGTGACACCCAGGAGTGTCCCACGTCCCCCCTGCATGCCTGTGTTTAAGCCCCATTGCTACAGTTTTGCCATGCATACAGTACAGTACTTACCGTTTTACCCCAGCCTTGATTTTCTACAGTGCTATGGGGTCTATTCATGAAGCAGTGAAAAGTGTGGAGAAGTGAGCCAGTAGCAATCATGGCAACCAATCATCATTGAAGTAGCATTTATAATTTGTATACTATACAACTGTACAGAGCAGTTGATTGGTTAACATGGGCAACTTCTCCGCAGGCTCACTTCTCCACTCTTTTCACTGTTTCATGAACAGAACCCCAGATCTGTGCAAATTTAGATAATACCATGCATAATTTTGTCCACCAGAAGCACAGAATCATTTCTCCATGTGAAAATATTCAACCCAGTTGGTGCATTTGCTCACAAAGCTAAATCACCCATACTTCTTCACTGATCCACGTTCACAAAAGTAATGTTCCATATTACAAAATACATGCTTATTACAAATAAACATCACCAAAATAATCAGGGCACATGCACAAAAAACAGTGATATCCTTAGGGCCAGAAGTGTTATTGGGCCCTCGGGACAGACTTGTTGAGTTTTGCAATAGAAACATGTTCAATTTGGTACTATGAATGAGCATATTAATTAACAATGCTGTCAGACAATACATAAATACATGTGATGCAAAGAACAAAGCCATATTGTCAAAATTACAAATGATGTATTCTAATACGCAGACACCTTTGAAACAATGTTGAAATAACTCTGGATTAATGACATGTTACATTAATAAAGCAAAAATAAACATTAAATGAAATGTGTTTTACTTAAACAGTAGTTGTCATTCAGTAGTGGATCTTGCTATGGGCACGCAGGATTTTTGCCCGGGCACCATAGCAAGATCCGCTACTGGTGCCCCCGGTCCTCGGTAGATGCGGTGCAGTGCGGTGCGCAATTAAGTCATCGTGCACCACACTGCATTGTGGGAGCGGCACATAGACACTAGGGGTCATGATTGACCTCTAGTGTCTATGCGGTGCTATGGGAGAGACGTCATGATGTTTCTCCCATAGATCAGAGGAGCGGCGCCAGCGGGCAGAGATGGAGGACAGCAGCGGTCGGGAATCAGGAGCGGGGATGGTGAGTATTAATTTATTTTTTTTATTTTTATTTTTGTAAGTGGCACAACTCTACTGGGGGCACAAATGGGGGCACAACTCTACTGGGGGCACAAACGGGGGCACAACTCTACAGGGGACATAACTGACCATGCCCCTTTATGAAGCCACTCCCCTATTTTCGCCCGGGGCGCCACAAAGGCTAGAACCAGCCCTGTTGTCATTTTCTCATATACAGCTGCTGAAGAGAGCGCCGCCGGCTCTCTCTGGGAGAAAGAAGACAAAGGGCCGAATGTAATAGCCAATGATCTGAGGGATCCAGGGTGATTCCAGCTAAATAGTCACCTGATTTAAAGAGCCAATTTGTTTAAAGTCAAAACCATTTGTACCAAAGACTGTATCTTGTAGACCCGTGGAGGCAGGTTTCTTCTATCGGGTGTCATACGTTTGTACCTGCGGTCAGGATGCCAGTGATCAGAACACAGGTACTATCAGGGGGCCGGGTGTCGGGATTGCGTCGTCGCCATTTTGTCCGCTGTCGGAATTTTGGCCCCATGTTGGGATTCCAGCGCCGGGATTCCCACCGCCGGCATCCCGACCACCGCAATCCTGACCACACCCCCTTCTATCAGATACATTGTTAAAAATACTTTTTGATTGCTGGAAATTTCTTATGAAGTTTTTGGTTTTAAAATATCTATGTTTATTCTTAGTTTTTGCCGGACGGTCATGTAACATTGCAAAAGTTGCTGGTGGCTCTACCACATTACTGAGAGCCTGTCCTCGTGAAAGGTGCCATATGCTGGGAGGATGGGGCAATGCTGATCCAGGGAGAGTCACCCAGCTGTCCACAGGGATTGGACTGCGAGGTAGGATGTGTGGCCAGTACTCGGGTCAGACATGGTAGGTTTTGGGGTCTGTGTTCAGTCTCATGGGAAGGGCGCATAATATAAAGTATGTATTATAGAGTAGATTCTGCTGTTTATCTTGTGACATACTGTACAATAGTGTGTGAAAATGTAGATGTATGCTGTATTTGGATGGGCAGAGGTTACCCACTTTGTCATACAGGATGTGTTTGTTATAGAGTGTTCCTCTGCAAGCATTTGTTCAGCAAGATTGCAATAAGAAAAGACACACTTCTACAGCTCTCCAGAGTCCAGTTCAATTTGCACACAGACCACTTTACCAGAAACAAAATATTTTTGTAAGACTTATCTGTTTTGTGAAACTTATGATCTTGTTATATAAAATCTACATTTGTAGTGGGACAAAATTTATAATTCTTTGCATAATTATTTTTATTTTGTGGAAAAAAAAACTATTTGGAAATTTAAATCTCTTTTATATGCATCCAAGACAGAAAAATGAATTGTGGTACACTGTTACTAGTGATTAAAAGTATAGTGTTTTCTCCATGACACATAGGGGGTCATTCCGAGTTGATCGCTCGCTAGCTGTTTTTAGCAGTCGTGCAAACGCTATGCCGCCTCCCACTGGGAGTGTATTTTAGCTTAGCAGAAGTGCGAACGAAAGGATCGCAGAGCGGCTGCAAAATAATTTTGTGCAGTTTCAGAGTAGCTTCAGACCTACTCAGCGCTTGCGATCACTTCAGACTGTTCAATTCTGGATTTGACGTCACAAACACGCCCTGCGTTCGCCCAGCCATGCCTGCGTTTTTCCTGGCACACCTGCGTTTTTTCGAACACTCCCTGAAAACGGTCAGTTGACACCCAGAAACGCCCACTTCATGTCAATCATTCTGCTGCCAGCAGTGCGACTGAAAATCTTCGCTAGACCTTGTGTGAAACTACATCGGCTGTTGTGAAAGTATGTCGCGCGTGCGCATTGCGCCGCATACGCTGGTGCAGAAGTGCCATTTTTTTGCATCATCGCTGCACAGCGAACATTTTCAGCTAGCGATCAACTTGGAATGACCCCAAGAGATTCCTGTGGGTGGTCCTGAGAAGGAGTTTGTGCACATAGGGGGTCATTCCGAGTTGTTAGCTCGTTATTTTTTTTCGCTACGGAGCGATTAGTCGCAAACTGCGCATGCGCAATGTACGCAGCGCGCCTGCACCAAGTAAATTAGCACAAAAGTTTGGTATTTTACTCACGGCGTAACAACGTTTTTTCATCGTTCTGCTGATCGGAGTGTGATTGACAGGAAGTGGGTGTTTCTGGGCGGAAACTGGCTGTTTTCTGGGAGTGTGCGGAAAAACGCAGGCGTTTCTGGGAAAAACGCGGGAGTGTCTGGAGAAACGGGGGAGTGGCTGGGCGAACGCTGGGCGTGTGTGTGACGTCAAACCAGGAACGAAACTGAATGAACTGATCGCTATTTGTGAGTAGGTCTGGAGCTACTCAGAAACTGCTAAGAAATTTCTATTCGCAATTCTGCTAATCTTTCGTTCGCAATTCTGCTAAGCTAAGATACACTCCCAGAGGGCGGCGGCTTAGCGTGTGCTATGCTGCTAAAAGCAGCTAGCGAGCGAACAACTCGGAATCACCCCCATACTGTACTTTGAGGACACATACTTAAGATAGCATATAACAGACCTGGAAGATAAGTAGTTAGTCATGGTGTTGTTTATGGGGGGGTAATTCCAAGTTGATCGCAGCAGGAAATTTTTTAGCAGTTGGGCAAAACCATGTGCACTGCAGGGGGGGCAGATATAACATGTGCAGAGAGAGTTAGATTTGGGTGGGTTATTTTGTTTCTGTGCAGGGTAAATACTGGCTGCTTTATTTTTACACTGCAATTTAGATTGCAGATTGAACTCACCACACCCAAATCTATCTCTCTCTGCACATGTTATATCTGCCTCCCCTGCAGTGCACATGGTTTTGCCCAACTGCTACCAAAGTTCCTGCTGCGATCAACTCAGAATTACCCCCATAGTGTGGACATTGCTCATTAAGGTCCAGGTACCAGTTAAAGCAGAATATAGGGAATAGCTCTGTAAGCAGAAACTATACTATAGGAAGGGAGTCTTCAAAGCATTTAATTGGGATTCCAATAAGACAGAGGGGTATATTTACTAAGGTCCCGATTTTGTCCGAGATGCCGTTTTTTCTTCAAAGTGTCATCTCGGTAATTTACTAAGCAGAAATCACGGCAGTGATGAGGCCATTCGTATTTTTTTGCAAGTCCAACAAAAAAAATACGAATGAATACACCATCGGTCAAAACGCGGCTGTTTAAGTATGAATCTCGGTCATTTACTAAGAAGTGCAAAGCAAAAAAAAAAAAAACACTGCCGTGAAAAAATACAACTCGTAAAAAAGTGCTAAAAAAAAACAGACCTGCTTTTTTGAGCCGTGATTGGATAGGCATGCACGGATCCATGAGATCCGTGCGTGTATATCAGTGGGAAGGGGTGGGAAAGTGTTAATTTGTTGAAAAAAATTGCGTGGGGTCCCCCCTCCTAAGCATAACCAGCCTCGGGCTCTTTGAGCCGATCCTGGTTGCAGAAATATGGGGGAAAAAATGACAGGGGTTCCCCCATATTTAAGCAACCAGCATCGGGCGTAGGGGTCCCCCGTATTTTTAAAACCAGCACCGGGCTCCACTAGCTGGACAGATAATGCCACAGCCGGGGGTCACTTTTATACAGTGCCCTGCGGCCGTGGCATCAAATATCCAACAAGTCACCCCTGGACGGGGTACCCTGGGGGAGTGGGGACCCCTTCAATCAAGGGGTCCCCCCCCCCCAGCCACCCAAGGGCCAGGGGAGAAGCCCGAGGCTGTCCCCCCCATCCAATGGGCTGCGGATGGGGGCTGATAGCCTTTGTTGATAGTTATGAATATTGTTTTTAGTAGCAGTACTACAAGTCCCAGCAAGCCTCCCCCGCAAGCTGGTACTTGGAGAACCACAAGTACCAACATGCGGCAGAAAAACGGGCCCGCTGGTACCTGTAGTACTACTACTAAAAAAATACCCAAAAAAAGACAATACACACACACCTTGAAAGTAAAGTTTTATTACATCCATCCACACAAACATACATACATACTTACCTTATGTTCACACGAGGGTCGGTCCTCTTCTCCAGTAGAATCCATGGGGTACCAGTTGAATAAATTATACTCACCAGATCCAGGGTACCAGGCTCCTCGGATAATCCTTTTGTAATCCACGTACTTGATTAAAAAAATAAAACGGAGACCCGAGCCACGCACTGAAAGGGGACCCATGTTTTCACATGGGTCCCCTTTCCCCGAATGCCAGAAACCCACTCTGACTGATGTCTAAGTGGGTTTCTTCAGCCAATCAGGGAGCGCCACGTTGTAGCACCCTCCTGATCGGCTGTGTGCTCCTGTACTGTCTGACAGGCGGCACACGGCAGTGTTACAATGTAGCGCCTATGCGCTCCATTGTAACCAATGGTGGGAACTTTGTGGTCAGCGGTGAGGTCACTTTCGGTCAACCGCTGAGCAGAAAGTACTAAAAACAATATCTTACACTTTTACAAAAAGGCTATCAGCCCCCCATCCGCAGCCCATTGGATGGGGGGGACAGCCTCGGGCTTCACCCCTGGCCCTTGGGTGGCTGGGGGGGGGACCCCTTGATTGAAGGGGTTCCCACTCCCCCAGGGTACCCCGGCCAGGGGTGACTAGTTGGATATTTGATGCCACGGCCGCAGGGCACGGTATAAAAGTGACCCCCGGCTGTGGCATTATCTGTCCAGCTAGTGGAGCCCGGTGCTGGTTTTAAAAATACGGGGGACCCCTACGCTTTTTGTCCCCAGTATTTTTGGAACCAGGACCAGGCGCAGAGCCCGATGCTGGTTGCTTAAATATGGGGGAACCCCTGTCCATTTTTTTCCCATATTTCTGCAACCAGGATCGGCTCAAAGAGCCCGAGGCTGGTTTGCCTTAAGAGGGGGGACCCCACGCAATTTTTTTTTTAACATTTAAACTTTTTTTTTTTTTTAAACAAAGTGCACAATGAAGCCCAGCACGGATCTCTCAGATCCGGCCGAGATTCATTGTATTAAAGTCGGCAGTGTTTTACAAGTCACTCCCGTAAAACACTGCCTAAAAAAACGAATGACATCGACATCGGAAAACCCGAAAATGCAGAATACGGCAGCTTAGTAAATTAGTCGTAACAAATTCAAAAAGTTGCAGTTTTACACTTTTGATGTCATTCGTGATTATTCTCCCACCAAATCGGGAGAATTACGAATGTTAGTAAATATACCCCAGAGAGTCATGCGACATGTATCTGTACTTAGTACATCTGTGGGCAGATTGCCCATCGATTGTAAGCATTATTTGATGAAAGATCTCCCTCAGATGACTGAAGATATGAAAGACATGACTAAGAACTTTCACATAAGTTGAGTATTGATTCTTGTCTGCTCCTCATCCTCTTGAACTACTGTACATGCTGTTTTGTTAACATCACTTACATGCATCAATAAACTGTATTTCTGTACTTTAACATAATACTGAGTTTCAGAGTACATTTACTGATTGACATAGGTAGTGTCTGACTGGGGCATGTAGGGCCCACTGGTGGAATACAGTGGTAGGGGCCCATGTCTAGGGGTGTGGCCAGTCTCTAGAGGGGGTGTGCCCAGCCGCCACATTGGTTTGCCTAACCATTTTGCAAATGTTGGTCCCCTAGATAAGTATATACAGTAAATACTGTAGTGCATACAAGATAATGTACTAGATTAGTACCAGCACAGTCTGGAACCTGGTGCCTAGAGGAGGGGGTGGGGGCCCAGGCAGTAGGGCCCACCGGTGGTATCCCTGTACCCCTGTGGGCAAGTCCAACCCCAGACATAGAACAAAAGTGATGCAGGATTACATATTTGCAAAGATATTCTCTAGTTGTTCACATACAGCAGTGAAATATAGTTATATTTACAAATAAAACCTGGTTCTGTGAGTCTAGCAGAGGCTTCGTAATTTCCCTGTGTCCCAGTTTGTGTCACTTTTTTCATGTTTCACCACAATATTACAGTACAGTATGTTATAATTCATACTTTACTAAAGGAAATATTAAAGATGAATTGCAGAGGCAAGATAATGGTATTCAGTATGAATTCCTGGCAACATCCCACCAGCCAGAATGCCGGCAGCGGGGCGAGCGCAATGAGTCCCTTTGCGGGCTTGGGGGGTCATTCCGTGTTAATCGCTCGCTAGCAGTTTTTTAGCAGCCGTGCAAACGCATTGTCGCCGCCCACCGGGGAGTGTATTTTCGCTTTGCAGAAGTGCGAACGCCTGTGCAGCCGAGCGCCTGCAAAATCTTTTTGTGCAAAACAAGACCAGCCCTGTAGTTACTCTTCGTGTGCGTTGATTCTAACGACGGAGGGACGGCTTTTGATGTCACACACCCGCCCAGCGAACGCCCAGCCACGCCTGCGGTTTTTCTGCCACGCCTGCGTTTTTCTAAGCACTCCCTGAAAACAGTCAGTAGACACCCAGAAACGCCCACTTTATGTCAATCACCTTGCGGCCGTCTGTGCGATTGGAATTGTCGCTAGAACCAGTGCAAAACCACAATGGACTTTGTACCCGTACGATGCGCGTGCGCATTGCGGAGCATACGCAGATTAGCCAGTTTTCTCACTGATGCAGCGAACAAGGGCAGCTGGCGATCAACTCGGAATGACCCCCTCGGTGCGCTCACCACAGGTCTATGGGTGTTGTGGACACCCACGAGTGGGAATAGTCCTGGTATGCCAGGATTCCGGCTGGCGGGATTGCCGGCTGGCAGGATTCCAGAGTCGGTATCCTGACCGCCAGGATCCCAGCAGCCGCCAAATTAAACGGATCCAGGATAATGACGTGGACACACATGATTTTGTAAATAAGGCCCTCTTCCTATCACCACTATGTTCAATTGTACATTGGGCAGGAGTCTACTCACATCCGGTGACATCATCAAACTGCAGGGAGCTGCCGGCTTTCAGCTATGATCGCGTGAGACTAGGGTCATGTGATCTTCAGTACGCACAACGACCAGTGCTAATGCGCAAATGACATAATGCAGACAGTATAATAGAGACAGAGAAAGGGACGCCCATTCAGAGCTGCTTTCCTCAAAAATAATTACAGTCCAAATAGGGATGTGGTTCATTGGGTCCACCCTAACTAGGTCGACAGTCATTAGGTTGACAACTATTGGTCGACAGTGAGTAGGTCGACACCTGAAATATGTAGACACAGAGAAGGTCAATATGGGGGAAAAGTCGACATGGGTGTTTTTTGGGGGGGATTGTGTCGTTTTCTTCGTAAAGTGACCGGGAAGCCGAATTAGTGCACCGTGTCCCCTCGCATGGCTCGCTTCGGGCAAGGTGCCTCACTCCGCTACCGCTGCGCTCGGCACAGGTTACTATTCCCAATCATAGTCCACGTGGATCGTAAAGTAGGAAAAAGTTCAAAATGAAAAAAAAAAGAAGTGAAAACTCATGTAGATCTTTTTAAGTGTCGACCTTAGCCATGTTGACCTACTGACAGGGCCGGTTCTAGCCCTTGTGGTGCCCCGGGCGAAAATATGGGCGTGGCTTCATAAAGGGGTGTGGTCAATGTGCCCCCAGTAGTATTGACCCGTTTGTGCCCCCAGTAGTATTGCCGCCGTTTGTGCCCCCAGTAGTATTGCCCCCGCTTGTGCCCCCAATAGTATTGCCCCGTTTGTGCCGTTTAAAAAAAAAAAAAAAAAAAATTAATACTTACCATCCCCGCTCCTGATTCCCGACCGCTGCTGGCCTCCGTCTCTAGCCGCTGGCGCCGCTCCTCTGATCTATGGGAGAGACGTCATGACATCTCTCCCATAGAATTGCATAGACACTAGAGGTCAATCATGACCCCTAGTGTGTCTATGTGCCGCTCCCACAATGCCGTGCCGTTACTTCATCGCGCACCGCACAGCAGTACCGGCACCGGGGGAAGGGGGGGAAGGCACCACCAGTAGCAGATCTTGCCACGGCAGCGGCGCCCTCCGGATGGCGGCGGCGCCCTATGGAAGGCGGCGCCCCAGTCAAAAGTACCATGTGCCCGTAGCAAGATCCGCTACTGCCTACTGATCATGTGTCGACCTAAAGACCATATCGACCTAATGCATGTCGACCAATAGTGGTCGCGCTAATGACCGTCGACCTAAGTGAGGTCAACCTAAAGATTGGATACCCCCAAATAGTATAGTAAATAAATGTAAAAATTCTTGAATGTTTCTCCTTCTGTTAATGTGTACCATATCGAAATCTGCACTCATTCAAAAGAAAAATACAAGTTTAATTACCTATAAGCAATGTGTAGAGCTTTCGCTATAAAAAGATCTTTCTGAGCAGCACAGTTCTAATAGCAAAATTTGTCATAATAAAATGGCAGGTGGTAGCGTTTATCCCTGACTTCAGATCCTGAAAGAGGCAGAATATCATCGTAATTATAAAATGTGATATAGAAAAATAAAACATGCAAGAGATATGCAAGACTTTAAATCCATAAATGGTAAGCGGTATGGGATTTAAAAAGAAAATAAGATTTTAAACCTACAGGTAATTCTATTTCTCCTAGTCCGTAGAGGATGCTGGGGACTCCGTAAGGACCATGGGGTATAGACAGGCCCCGCAGGAGACATGGGCACTACAAAGAACTTTAGAATGGGTGTGCACTGGCTCCTCCCTCTATGCCCCTCCTCCAGACCTCAGAGAAACTGTGCCCAGAGGAGACGGACAGTACGAGGAAAGGATTTTTGTTAATCTAAGGGCAAGATTCATACCAGCCCACACAATCCACACCGTATAACATGGAATATACGCAACCAGTTAACAGTATGAACAAAACAGCATCAGCCCAAGACTGATCTCAACTGTAACATAACCCTTAAGTAAGCAATAACTATATACAAGTCTTGCAGAAATTTGTCCACACTGGGACGGGCACCCAGCATCCTCTACGGACTAGGAGAAAAAGATTTACCGGTAGGTTTAAAATCTTATTTTCTCTTACGTCCTAGAGGATGCTGGGGACTCCGTAAGGACCATGGGGATTATACCAAAGCTCCAGACCGGGCGGGAGAGTGCGGATGACTCTGCAGCACCGATTGAGCAAACACGAGGTCCTCATCAGCCAGGGTATCAAATTTATAGAATTTTGCATAAGTGTTTGAACCCGACCAAGTAGCTGCTCGGCAAAGCTGTAATGCCGAGACGCCTCGGGCAGCCGCCCAAGAAGAGCCCACCTTCCTAGTGGAATGGGCCTTTACCGAATTTGGTAACGGCAATCACGTTACAGATCCAGCGAGCAATAGTCTGCTTCGAAGCAGGAGCGCCAACTTTGTTGGCTGCATACAGGACAAACAGTGCTTCTGTTTTCCTAACCCGAGCCATCCTGGCTACATAAATTTTTAAGGCCCTGACTACATCCAGGGACTTGGAGTCCTCCAAGTCACCCGTAGCCACAGGCACCACAATAGGTTGGTTCATATGAAATGACGAAACCACCTTAGGCAAAAATTGAGGACGAGTCCTCAACTCTGCTCTATCCACATGCAAAATCAAAAAGGGGGTCTTGTGAGACAAGGCCGCCAATTCGGACACCCGCCTTTCAGATGCCAAGGCCAATAACATGACCACCTTCCAAGTGAGAAATTTTAATTCAACCATTTGAAGAGGTTCAAACCAGTGAGCGCTTAGGAACCGTAACACCACGTTTAGGTCCCATGGTGCCACTGGGGGCACAAAAGGAGGCTGGATGTGCAGCACTCCCTTTACAAAAGACCGGACTTCTGGGAGAGAAGCCAATTCCTTCTGAAAGAATATAGACAGAGCCAAAATCTGTACCTTAATGGAGCCTAACTTCAGGCCCATATCCACTCCTGTCTGTAGAAAGTGGAGAAGGCGGCCCAGATGGAAACCTCCGTAGGAGCATTCTTGGCTTCACACCAAGATACATACTTCCTCTAGATACGGTGATAATGTTTCGCCGTCACCTCCTTCCTAGCCTTTATCAGAGTAGGGATGACTTCCTCCGGAATACCTTTCCCAGCTAGGATTCGGTGTTCAACCACCATGCCGTCAAACGTAACCGCGGTAAGTCTTGGAACACGCAGGGCCCCTGCTGCAACAGGTCCTCCCTGAGAGGAAGAGGCCACGGATCTTCCATGAGCATTTCCTGAAGATCTGAATACCAGGCCCTTTCAAGCCAATCTGGAACAATGAGTATTGTCTGCACTCATTTTCGTCTTATGATTCTCAATATTTTTGAGATGAGAGGAATAGGAGGGAACACATAGACCGACTGAAACACCCATGGTGTCACCAGGGCGTCTACCGCTACTGCATGAGGGTCCCTTGACCTAGCACAATACCTCCGAAGCTTCTTGTTGAGGCGTGACGCCATCATGTCTATTTGAGGAAGTCCCCAATGACTTGTTATCTCTGCAAAAACTTCTTGATGAAGTCCCCACTCTCCTGGATGGAGATCGTGCCTGGAGGACAGGCTTATCTTCTGTTGTATTTGTAGATGGGACCCGGACCACTTGTCCAGAAGGTCCCACTGAAATGTCCTTGCATGGAACCTGCCGAAGGGGATGGCCTCGTAGGCTACCACCATTTTCCCCAGAACTCATTGATGAACTGACACTCTTTTTGGTTTCAGCAGGTCTCTGACCATGTTCTGGAGTTCCTGGGCTTTTTCCATTGGGAGAAAAACCCTCTTCTGTTCCGTGTCCAGAATCATGCCTAAGAATGATAGCCGAGTCGTTGGAATCAATTGTGACTTTGGTAGATTTAGAATCCAACCGTGCTGCTGCAGCACTCTCAGGGAGAGCGACACGCTTTTCATCAATTGATCTCTCGATCTTGCTTTTATCAGGAGATCGTCCAAGTATGGGATAATTGTGACTCCCCGCCTGCGCAGGAGCACCATCATTTCCGCCATCACCTTGGTGAAAATCCTCGGGGCCGGGGAAAGCCCAAACGGCAACGTCTGAAACTGGTAATGACAGTCCTGTACAGCGAATTTCAGGTACGCCTGATGATGAGGAAATATGGGGACATGAAGGTATGCATCCTTTATGTCTAGGGACACCATAAAATCTCCCCCTTCCAGGCTGGAGATCACTGCCCGGAGCGATTCCATCTTGAATTTGAACTTTTTCAAGTACAGATTCAGGAGTTTTAGATTCAAAATGGGTCTGACCGAGCCATCCGGTTTCGGGACCACAAACAGGGTTGAATAGTAGTACCCTTTCCCCTGTTGGACTAGGGGAACCTTGATAATCACTTGCTGTTGACACAGCTTTTGAATTGCAGCTAAAACTATTTCCCTCTCTGGGGGAGAAGCTGGCAAAGCCGACTTGAAAAATCGGCGAGGAGGCACCTCTTCGAATTCCAGTTTGTAGCCTTGGGATACAATTTCCATCGCCCAAGGATCCACGTCTGGAGACGGTAGCAACACCTTCTTGGACAAGCGCGTCAAAGCCTTGTCCACCCTGGGCGAGGATTCCCACCGTACCCTGTCCTGTGCAGGGAAAGGATATGCCATAAGAATCCTCTTGGGAACCTGCAGTTTTTTGTCTGGAGTTTCCCAAGCTTTTTCAAATAACGCGTTCAGCTCATGAGATGGGGGAAAGGTTACCTCAGGTTTCTTTTCCTTAAACATGTGTACCCTCATGTCAGGGACAGAGGGGTCCTCTGTGATATGCAAAACATCTTTTATTGCAATAATCATACAATGAATACTTTTGGCCTCCCTTGGGTGTAACCTCGCATCATCGTAGTCGACACTGGAGTCAGAATCCGTGTCGATATCAGTGTCTGCTATTTGGGATAGGGGACGTTTTAGAGACCCTGAAGGGCCCTGTGACACAGTCAAAGCCATGGATTGACTCCCTGCTTTTTCCCTGGACTCTGCTTTGTCCATTCTTTTATGTAATAAAGTCACATTTGCATTTAAAACATTTCACATGTCCAACCAATCAGGTGTCGGCGTTGCCGACGGAGACACAACAATCATCTGCTCCACCTCCTCCTTAGATGAGCCTTCCGCTTCAGACATGCTGACACGCGCGTACCGACACCCCCACACACACAGGGATATATTTATATGGAGACAGTTCCCCAATTAGGCCCTTCGGAGAGACAGAGAGAGAGTATGCCAGCACACACCCAGCGCCAACTGACACTGGAAACAAAATTCCCAGATAAACTGCGCTTTTATATAATTATATGTATATATACACTCACTGCGCCTTACAAGTGCCCCCCCCCTCTTTTTTGCCCTGTGTCACCGTGTTCAGCAGGGGAGAGTCCGTGGAGCCAGCTTCTCTGCAGTGTGCTGTGGAGAAAATGGCGCTGGTTAGTGCTGTGGGACCAAGCTCCGCCCCCTCAGCGGCGGGCTTTGGTCCCGCTCAATTTTTGTAATACTGGCGGGGGATTATAATATATACAGCCTCCGCAGCCTATATATGTATCTTGGCCAGTCCTAGAGGTTTAATACTGCTGCCCAGGGCGCCCCCCCCCCCCCCCCCTGCGCCCTGCACCCATCAGTGCCTGCCGTGTTGTGTGTGGGAGCAATGGTGCGCGTTACCTCAGAGAAGATCTGAAGTCTTCTGCCGCCTTTGAAGTCTTCTTTCTTCTTATACTCACCCGGCTTCTATCTTCCGGCTCTGTGAGGAGGACGGCGGCGCGGCTCTGGGACGAACGGCGAGGGGAGACCTGCGTTCCGATTCCCTCTGGAACTAATGGTGTCCAGTAGCCTAAGAAGCAGAGCCTATCATTTAAGTAGGTCTGCTTCTCTCTCCTCAGTCCCATGATGCAGGGAGCCGCAACAGGCAGTGCTCCCTGAAAATAAAAAACCTAACAAATTTATTTTTCAGAGTAGCTCAGGAGAGCTCCCCTGTAGTGCATCCAGTCTCCTCTGGGCACAGGATCTAACTGAGGTCTGGAGGAGGGGCATAGAGGGAGGAGCCAGTGCACACCCATTCTAAAGTTCTTTGTAGTGCCCATGTCTCCTGCGGAGCCTGTTTATACCCCATGGTCCTTACAGAGTCCCCAGCATCCTCTAGGACGTAAGAGAAATTACATCTATCCCACGTACTGGGCCTCATTTAGATGTGTTTGGAGTTGCTATCACTTGCTTGGAAACATCAGCGATAGCTCTGTATGTAAATACATCGGTACTTTGCGCATCAGGACCCAGATCCTTCAGGATCTGAATTAGCCTCATAATTAGGATTTAGACCCTGCAACTTTTTCCTTACCAAAAACCAGTGGATGCAACTTTTTGCTATTCTGTTAGATGTAAATGTACAGAAAAAAACAACATTTGTCTAGTAAAGACGAAGCTACGCTGATCATGGCTCCGTCTGTGCCGCAGCTTGCCCGCCGAGGCACGTCTATTGCAGGGTCTGGGACGCGCGTGTGTCCCAGAACCTCTGTGAACTCCCGTAGCGTATCTAGGCGCCGGATCGCCTAGCCGCACCAGAAGTGCACGTTTGCGATGAGACCGGCTCCATCTGTACAGTACATACTACAAATTACAGCTAAAGTGCAGCAGCGGCTGTCACCCCTCGGCTGCAGCGCTAACCAAAGACTGCAGGGTAAAGCTGGCCAGCGGTGCTGCAGTCCAAGGGCAGAAGCGGTGTGATTTGCTGCAACACCTCCACTTGTCTCATTTTGAAGGTTTGCTAAAAATTTCACATTGGGAGAACAGGGAAGAGGACAAGGACAAAAGTGAGAGGAAGGGAGAGGAGGGAGAGTGCTTCAAATGCAGCCCCATAACATAAGCAGCACAAAGGGTTGAAAAGCCTCACAGGAAAGAAAGAGCAAGAACCTAGTGTTGGCAAAGATGTGTGCAGGTGGTGATATTTGCAGAGTTATACAGGCAGATACCAGCAAGTGACTCGTGCTATGAACAGCCCAAATTCTTAACCAATGGTGTTGGTTTATTGTATAACAGGTAAAGCCGTACTCACTGTTGTATACATACTGGTATTGGATAGCAGTTTAAGCGTAGTGGGGCTCTTATAAAGCTCACCAACCGAGGAGTGTATCCTGCTTGTAGGGAGTGGTGCACGATGCTGGAATAGCTTTGTATTGCAGGTCTCTCTGAAGCTAAGTATGAAACTTGTGTCTCCATCGCATTACTTCTCACACAGTCTAGTACAGCAGTACATCAGATTGGAGGACAGACCTCCATGGGTCCTAGTACCCAACACGTATGCACAGTGGGTAGATTATTATTTATTAGCAGTTTCTTATATAGTGCAGAAAATTCTGTTGCGCTTTACAGCTGCAACCAATATTAATAAAACAAAATGTGGAGAGAGATTTAGATTTGGGTGGGTTATATAGTTTCTGTGCAGGGTAAGATTTAGATTTCAGTTTGAACACACCCCACTCAAATCTAACTCTCTCTGCACATGTTACATCTGCCCCACCTGCAGTGCAACATGGTTTTGCCCAACTGCCAACTTTTTTGGTTAGCTAAATACTCTGAATACCCCCCATAGTTAGTTATAGTTGCATTGAAAAAGTTGGTCTTTTTTGCCTTTATTGTTCTAATTCACTAATCCAGTATAGGATAGTAAAATGTTTAGTAATTTGTTCATATTTCTGTATTTTAAAAAATTGGTGGAACATCTACAGGAAATAGCAGCTTTCACTGTCTGCCCATTCTGTTTTGTTTTCCTTGCATTTGTTAGATGGTATACACTGCCATCTAGTGGTAAACTGGCATTATACCATATGTTTTGCAAAATGTATCCGTAACATAGAGCATACAAGTAAAATCAGTTTACTTACACATATTTCATTAGAGTATCACAATTGAATAGCACTGTTTTTCTAGAGCCACAAAATAATCTCCTAGACACACAGACAGTTAATCTCCTCTTGCTGAAGTGCTAAACAGTGCTTACTATAACATATTAGATAATTCCTTTTCTTAAAAATAAAATTCTGACCCTAAAGCCCTGTACACACTGGTCGACAACACAGCATGATATGAACGATAACAATCTTTTTTTGAAGATATACTGATCATATTGTTCAGTGTGTATGGATAGATGATGAATGATGCGCGTACCCACGGAGCATTTTAGTTCATCCATCATCTACCAAACATGCAGCGGGGGGTGACATTATTGAATGATATCGTACATCAATATCGTTCAGTGTGTATGCACTGGCGATCTCCACTAATAAGCAATCAGTGATATAGCGCAGATTGCTAACTAGGGGAGGTCGCCAGTGCGTACCCGGCTTAACTCTCTCTCAAATTACCATCCCATCTCTCATCACCAAGCTGCTCTCGCCGCACACACTTTCTTCACTCACACAAACTATTGGACCAACTTCAAGCAGGCTTTCATTCATAATGCTCCACAGAGACAGCACTGACTAAAGTAGTGAATGATCTGATCACTGCTACTGTGAAAGTAGGTCCACACTAGACAATTATCTGTCAGATAATCATCCAGATCTTGCTTGTTGGAATGAAAATCTGGTAATGGATGAGAGCAAATTACAATCTACCATTTGCTCCAAACACTGGAAAATGGACAAAACCTGTTGTTCATTCAAATTAAAAAAGGAGAAACACACATAGATTACAAATGAATGAGATAAATATACAGACTACAATCAGCTGCAATATATATGTAACAAGAGGGCACATATTGAGCATTAATTACTGATACTACATGAATAAAACTTATAATGTGTTTGTGCATTGTTTTAATGCATATCTCTACTAGTAAATTTTATAAACTGGGCAAATAATTAAATTATTTGCCCAGTTTATATAATTTACTATTAGGGATATGCATTAAAACAATTAAACTTAATAACTTAAGATAATAATAAAAATCTATTTAGTTCTAGTACAGTTTATTGTTCCCTTAAGATATGATCCAAACACATTATAAGTTTTATTCATGTAGTATCAGTAATTAATGCTCAATATGTGCCCTCTTGTTACTTATATATTGCAGCTGATTGTAGTCTGTATATTTATCTCATTCATTTGTAATCTATGTTTGTTTCTCCTTTTTATACATGAGTTTATATATATTTTTATGTATTTATATGTACTCAAAGATCATTTTGTGTTTGTGTCTAAAAGTAATTACACAGCCTATGTTGTGGAGAGCTGACTTTCTTTTATTTATTTGTTTATTACATATGAGCCTCACCTGGTTTAACTTACATGACTACTATAAGAATGGAGAAATGCTTTGGAGGAGGTATTCCTTTGACAAAGTCATGTGATCCGTGATGAACCGCGTTAGGCTCCTCCCACATTATACTCTGATCCTTGACTCGTTCATACCGGCGCTGCTCACCAACGGGGATGCTTCCTGTACACTTACTTGAAGACTCCTCCAATTACTAGAGTCTGCTCCGGCCAGCGCTTTACATAGCGTCTCCTCTCCGCTGTTAGCGGCCGTCACTGCATGAGAAGACTTCTGCCTTCGGTCAGAAGACTTTTCCTGCCACCTACGGTGGCTCCGGCCAGCGCCGCTGCACGGCGCCTTCAATTACTAACGACAGCAGCTTCAATTGGCGTCACCGGACGGTATATCCATCTCCGCATGCGAGTGGGCATATTAAAGGATTTCTACCAGCCACCTGGAGATCTCAGGAGCCCTGATCATTGATATAAAGACGCCATTTAGCACACAGGAGCAGCCTCTATTAGAGCAATTGTGCACTATTACCATCTCTCATCAATTTAACTAGAGGGCTATAGTGGACTGCACCGCTGCCAGCTGATATAGTTGGAGCATTTAAGAGCAATATTATCAAGGCCTGCAGTCAGGACTTGGCCTGCTTGCAATTGTGAAGAAATGCATTTGTTAAGAATGTGATTTAAGAATGGAGTTAGAACCGGAACTGAAAACCATTTCTCCTCTCTTCACAGGTAAAAACATCATCCTCATGCTTGTATATCTGAGTCTCTCATCTCTCTCTAGCTACACTTTTCACACCCCAAGGAAGTTTGTCTGCAAATGTCTGTGATCCTTCTTCAATGCAAAATAACCTCTGTTAACTAGCTGAACTTCTGATTGCACACCTCCCCCTTTGCCAGCTGATATAGTTGGAGCATTTAAGAGCAATATTATCAAGGCCTGCAGTCAGGACTTGGCCTGCTTGCAATTGTGAAGAATGCATTTGTTAAGAATGTGATTTAAGAATGCAGTTAGAACCGGAACTGAAAACCATTTCTCCTCTCTTCACAGGTAAAAACATCATCCTCATGCTTGTATATCTGAGTCTCTCATCTCTCTCTAGCTACACTTTTCACACCCCAAGGAAGTTTGTCTGCAAATGTCTGTGATCCTTCTTCAATGCAAAATAACCTCTGTTAACTAGCTGAACTTCTGATTGCACACCTCCCCCTTTGCCAGCTGATATAGTTGGAGCATTTAAGAGCAATATTATCAAGGCCTGCAGTCAGGACTTGGCCTGCTTGCAATTGTGAAGAATGCATTTGTTAAGAATGTGATTTAAGAATGCAGTTAGAACCGGAACCGAAAACCATTTCTCCTCTCTTCACAGGTAAAAACATCATCCTCATGCTTGTATATCTGAGTCTCTCATCTCTCTAGCTACACTTTTCACACCCCAAGGAAGTTTGTCTGCAAATGTCTGTGATCCTTCTTCAATGCAAAATAACCTCTGTTAATTAGCTGAACTTCTGATTGCACACCTCCCCCTTTGCCAGCTGATATAGTTGGAGCATTTAAGAGCAATATTATCAAGGCCTGCAGTCTGGACTTGGCCTGCTTGCAATTGTGAAGAATGCATTTGTTAAGAATGTGATTTAAGAATGCAGTTAGAACCGGAACTGAAAACCATTTCTCCTCTCTTCACAGGTAAAAACATCATCCTCATGCTTGTATATCTGAGTCTCTCATCTCTCTCTAGCTACACTTTTCACACCCCAAGGAAGTTTGTCTGCAAATGTCTGTGATCCTTCTTCAATGCAAAATAACCTCTGTTAACTAGCTGAACTTCTGATTGCACACCTCCCCCTTTGCCAGCTGATATAGTTGGAGCATTTAAGAGCAATATTATCAAGGCCTGCAGTCAGGACTTGGCCTGCTTGCAATTGTGAAGAATGCATTTGTTAAGAATGTGATTTAAGAATGCAGTTAGAACCGGAACTGAAAACCATTTCTCCTCTCTTCACAGGTAAAAACATCATCCTCATGCTTGTATATCTGAGTCTCTCATCTCTCTCTAGCTACACTTTTCACACCCCAAGGAAGTTTGTCTGCAAATGTCTGTGATCCTTCTTCAATGCAAAATAACCTCTGTTAATTAGCTGAACTTCTGATTGCACACCTCCCCCTTTGCCAGCTGATATAGTTGGAGCATTTAAGAGCAATATTATCAAGGCCTGCAGTCTGGACTTGGCCTGCTTGCAATTGTGAAGAATGCATTTGTTAAGAATGTGATTTAAGAATGCAGTTAGAACCGGAACTGAAAACCATTTCTCCTCTCTTCACAGGTAAAAACATCATCCTCATGCTTGTATATCTGAGTCTCTCATCTCTCTCTAGCTACACTTTTCACACCCCAAGGAAGTTTGTCTGCAAATGTCTGTGATCCTTCTTCAATGCAAAATAACCTCTGTTAACTAGCTGAACTTCTGATTGCACACCTCCCCCTTTGCCAGCTGATATAGTTGGAGCATTTAAGAGCAATATTATCAAGGCCTGCAGTCAGGACTTGGCCTGCTTGCAATTGTGAAGAATGCATTTGTTAAGAATGTGATTTAAGAATGCAGTTAGAACCGGAACTGAAAACCATTTCTCCTCTCTTCACAGGTAAAAACATCATCCTCATGCTTGTATATCTGAGTCTCTCATCTCTCTCTAGCTACACTTTTCACACCCCAAGGAAGTTTGTCTGCAAATGTCTGTGATCCTTCTTCAATGCAAAATAACCTCTGTTAATTAGCTGAACTTCTGATTGCACACCTCCCCCTTTGCCAGCTGATATAGTTGGAGCATTTAAGAGCAATATTATCAAGGCCTGCAGTCAGGACTTGGCCTGCTTGCAATTGTGAAGAATGCATTTGTTAAGAATGTGATTTAAGAATGCAGTTAGAACCGGAGTTTGAACGGGATTTGGACTACGCTAAAATCTCGAATAAAACAATTTCCCCAAACACTGCAACTCAGGACCATCATGTGGCCTCTCCTCACCTCTGCCTTGAGAACACCAGGACCAATGCCTACTACTTCTATGTCCAAGAACATCATGACTGCCCCCAAGACTACCCCTCAAGCTGAGCAGGGAACTGAGGGGCGTGCGCATCAGGACCAGATTTTGCTGGGTCAGTTCCATTGGACATCAGTGTGCACTCCACATTCTTACACCCACCCGCACTGCTCCCCACACTCTCACACCCACCCGCACTGCTCTCATGAGACCAGAACATTTATCATTTTCACAAATTAATGTTTTCCTGCAAATGTGTCTTTCTCTTCTTTCTTCTTACAGGGTACTTTCCCCCCACTGTGTGCTATTCCTGTAATGTGTACCTCCATTGGTTGCACACCCTGCCAGCAGTAACCTACACAGTGCGCCTCACATGGCTGCCTCGGATGGTTCCTCCATGGGCAGGGTGTGCTTCATTTGGATCTTTCCATGCAGGGTATAGCATACTCCTACACTCGTGTCAGTTTTCCCGTGAATGCATTTGGCCCTTGTATGGCTCATCTCCCACTGTGTAACCTTCGTAGTGCGCCCAACATGGCTGCCTTATCTGGTAAACTTGTGGATGGGACGAAAAATACATGGACCTGATGGTTTTATTGGAACCCTACTCTGAACCTAAGGACTCTGCAATCTCCCCGTTTTGTGTTCTCTTCTAGGGGTGGACTATTCCACCAAGGGTAATCCTACGCAGAACGCATAAGATGTCTGCCGCACCTGGTACCTTGTGAGGGTGGAATACACAACCCCTGGAGGTTATTACCCAAAATGCTTACACCAACCCTGCATTATGCTTTCTGTCTTTATTGTCTGTGTGGTTTATCTTTTGATGTAATACTTAAATCTTCTGTATTATGTGCATTGTTTGAGTTCTAGTTGGCGCCGCGGATGGCTGCCTCGGTGCTGCTCTGCCAAGCAGCCTTTGTGTTTAGTCCTACGTGTATAATATGTCTAATATGTTGAGTCTATTGTACAGTTGCAATGTGCAGTATCAACTCATACGTGTAATGTGTGTAATGTATGCTATGTTCTTCCCCCTTCGTATGCTATGTATTCCCCCTTCATGTTGCTGCTTGGCGATGCATTGTACCACAAAGAATTCCTAGTGTACGTGAGTACACCTGGCCAATAAAGCTGATTCTGATTCTGATCAGCCCAGGAGAGGTTACTATATGTTTCTTGTATCAATGTATCTGCTGCTGGGACTTTCATCATTTATTCATTAAGTGCATTTTGCCTCTGCACTTATAGAAAGTTTGCAGGTCTACAGTTTATAAAGATCAAATTCCTGGAATGATACATTTTTAGTGAGCAGTCATAGGAATGTTACATGAATGTTACATTTTTTAACATCATTACCAACTTTAATTGTACTGGTTTAATAACAAACTCACTTTGTGGATATTGTTATTTGTTTCATTGAAAATTACGGTCTTTTCAGAGTATATACAAACGTACAATCTTGTTATACATTGTGTACAAATTTTTATTGGTGAATTAATATTTTAATAAATATTCTTTTATATATTATCTTGTTTGTCAGCTCTCCATAAATATGACATGTTAACAACACTATAAGCGCAGCCTTTTTCTCTTTTCTATTTTTCTCAATTAATTTTCAAAGCACATACACAGTGTTTTTTTGGCAGCGCTTTTGGTGTTGTTTATAATTCATAATAGGCGCTTGTAGCAGATTTGTTGCAGTTTTAGTGTCAGGAATCGACTTACCAGGCTGGCATCCGTCCGCCGCTGCGGACTCCGTCCTGGCTCCCTGCGGTCACCTGTCGCCTATGCCCCTGCCATGGGACATCATCTGGATCCTGGGGGCACTCCTGAGCCAGCGGGCGTGTGCGCGCCGCGTCCCTGCTAGGCCGCGGCGTGGGCGCCGCCATGACAGTCTCCAAACAGCTAGTATGCTGCGGCCAATCCGGTGCGTGGCCGCACCCACTTTCCTTTCCTCCATCCAATCCCTGCACACCATGGGGTATATAGGAGGCTGCAGTTTCACCTCACAGGCATCCTGGACTTTGTGTCATTCTGACAACTCGCATGAAAGGATCGGCTCCTGTTTCTCCTGAGTTCCTGGTTCTCTGCTAAGAACTTATACTCCTGGTGATTCTACATTTCTCCCGTGGAACTTCAAGGCTCAGCAATACCAGCAACCTGCATTGGGCTTCACACTCATCACTACCTTGTGTGCTTCAGCCTGCAGTTGAAGACTAAACTCCAGGTGTGTTCATTTCCTCCACCTGTGACACAGCTTGCTGCTGCCAGTGCCTCATCACCTGCACTGTGAGTTGGTCTCCTGCTTATGCTCAGGTTTGCAATATCCATCTACTGCCTTAGTTCTCTGTTTTAAAACCCTGCACTGGTTTCTAAACCAGAATCATTTCATTGACATTCATTCCGTTGTTTTATATTTCCGGATATGATTTCTCAACTCACCTATCACCCATTGCCATAGACTGTTGTTATCATTCCAAGTGTTTGACTTTTCCATCTGCTATTATTATTATTATTTCTGCTGCATTTCTGTTAATACTTATCTGCTGAATAAATACCATTGCGCTCATGCGCAAGAACGTGATTCAACCTCCTCGTCTCTTTCCTCCTACCTCCACTGACCCACTAGCGCCCCCTCCGGGGACACAGACCAAACACAATCTGACAGTAAGTCCAGGATCGATGGACTCGGATGGTGGACGGAGTGTGGGGTCAGAGGCCTTGCAAAATCTGGTCTCCCGTCTGGATGGTCAAGAGGTTGCGCAGCAGCAGATGCTTCACTTTCTACAAGGGATGTCCTCCCGATTGGATACACTGCAGCAGTCCCTGCCAAGTGTACTCTCACCTACTGTTACCCCAGCACCTGCCAGTGCTGTAAGTTCTTCTATGTCGGCTGCTTCAGCTCCAGTGTCACGTCTGCACCTGCCCGTGCCGAGCAAATATGATGGCAGTCCTAAATTATGTCGCGGGTTTCTTAATCAGTGCGAAATACAGTTTGAGTTATTGCCACATAACTTTCCTACACCAAGGTCCAAGGTTGCCTACATTATTTCCTTACTCTCTGGATCTGCTCTGAATTGGGTGTCTCCTCTGTGGGAACGTGCTGACCCTCTGATCAATAACTACTCAGACTTCGTGTCAACCTTTAGACGGATCTTTGACGAGCCTGGTCGTGCAACATCAGCTTCGGCAGACCTGATCCAACTTCGTCAAGGTAACCGAAGCATGGGACAATATGTCATCCAGTTCCAGACGTTGGCTGCAGAAGTCCAATGGAACAACCAAGCTCTGGTAGCAACCTTCTGGCACGGACTTTCGGATCGGATCAAGGACGAACTGGCAACCCGTGACATTCCTGTTCAACTGTCTGACTTGATCTCCCTGTGTATAAAGCTGGACTCTCGCATCCGCGAACGCAATAATGAACGCGCTCGGAGTGAGCCTCGCAGAGTAAGGTTCATACCTTCTGTACAGTTTCAGCCTCCTTCTTCTGACGAGCCTATGCAGGTAAATAGGTCCCGCCTAACCCCTGAGGAGCGGGCAAGAAGAATACGAGAGAGGCTTTGCCTATACTGTGCTGCTGCGGGTCATCAAATTAACTCCTGCACGATGCGTTCGGGAAACGCCAGATCCTGACTTGTAAGGGAGGAGTCAAGTTAGGATCATTCAGTCAAGCTCCTTCTCAACAAGATCTCATTCTTCCAGTGACGTTAGAAACTTCCGTTGGGCTCCAGTCTGCGTCAGCATTAGTGGACTGCGGTGCTGCAGGAAATTTTATCACCCAAGCTGCGGTAAACAAATTTTGTTTGTCTACCTGTGAACTCTCTTATCCTGTATACATTACTGCTGTGGATGGTAGTAGAATCTCTAAAGGGAACATTTCACATCAAACTACCCCAGTGGTTCTGGGAGTTGGATTTCTCCATTCAGAAGTGATCAAGTTCCTGGTCATCCCTCAAGCCACCCAGGAGATTGTCTTGGGCATGCCTTGGCTTCAACTACATAACCCACAGTTCGACTGGACAACGTTGCAGCTTACCTCATGGAGTTCACACTGTCATCATTCCTGCTTAGCCCAAGTGTGTCCCATCAAGTCTACCGAAGTAAAGTCACAGCTAACACTCCCAGCAGCTTATCAAGACTTCGCAGACGTCTTCTGTGAGAAGGCTGCTGATATCCTGCCGCCCCATAGGGAATGGGATTGTCCCATCGATCTCCTTCCTGGCAAGAAGCCACCCAGGGGGCGCACCTACCCTTTGTCTGTTCCTGAAACAGAGGCGATGAGTAATTACATCAGAGAGAATCTTCAGAAAGGATTCATCCGTCCGTCATCATCACCCGCTGGTGCAGGTTTCTTCTTCGTCAAAAAGAAGGATGGTGGATTACGTCCATGCATTGACTATCGGGGTCTCAATGACATTACCATCAAGAATAGTTATCCTCTACCACTTATTACCGAACTTTTTGATAGAGTTAAGGGGGCTCGCATCTTCACCAAGTTAGATCTCCGCGGTGCCTATAATCTCATCAGAATCCGGAGTGGTGACGAGTGGAAGACAGCCTTCAACACTCGAGATGGCCATTATGAATACCTGGTAATGCCATTTGGGTTAAGTAATGCTCCAGCAGTATTCCAACACTTCGTGAACGAGATCTTTCGTGATGTCCTGTATAAGTACCTTGTTGTTTACTTAGATGATATTCTTATCTTTTCTCAAGACCTTCCATCTCATCGCCTACAAGTCTGTGAAGTTCTCCGACGTCTTCGTGAGAACCGTCTCTACGGGAAATTATCTAAATGTACCTTCGAAGTTCCCTCTATACCCTTCCTGGGGTATATAATTTCCGGATCGGATCTTCAGATGGACCCGGCAAAATTGGAAGCCATTGCCAATTGGTCCATTCCAAACTCCCTCAAATCTATCCAGCGGTTCCTGGGTTTTGCCAACTATTATAGAAAATTTATTCGAGGATTCTCCACTCTCATCGCTCCTATTACCAACCTGACTCGGAAAGGGGCAGATCATTCCAACTGGTCAGAAGAAGCCTTGGCAGCCTTCCGGAAGATCAAGCTAGCCTTTATGTCTGCTCCAGTGCTGTCACAGCCAGATGTCAACAGGCCGTTCGAGTTGGAGGTAGATGCCTCTACAGTTGGGGTTGGAGCTGTTCTCTCCCAGAAGGGATCTGATGGGAAAGTTCACCCTTGTGGATTCTTTTCTCGCAAGTTTCTTCCCGCAGAAGCTAACTACTCCGTGGGAGATCAAGAGTTACTGGCAATCAAACTGGCTCTCGAGGAATGGAGATATCTCCTAGAAGGGGCTAAACATCCGTTTAACATCTTCACGGATCATAAAAACCTGCTATACCTAAAGGCAGCTCAGTGCCTTAACCCTCGCCAGTCCAGGTGGGCTATGTTTTTCTCACGTTTTAATTTTAGGCTTCATTTCCGCCCAGGTTCACAGAATGTGAAAGCCGACGCATTATCCCGGTCCATGGAATCAGAAGAGGGAACATCTGACTCTGTGCCACATTCCATCCTGAGTCCCGTGGTTTTCGCTGCCTCTCAAGTCTCTCCAGCTCCACCTCCGGGTAAGACTTTTGTTTCCCCAGAACTCCGTCCCAAGTTGCTAGCTTGGGCCCACCAATCCAAGTTCACTGGTCATCCTGGTGTCCTGAAGACATTCAAGTTCCTTTCTGCGTCATATTGGTGGCCGAAGATGAAAGTGGACATCCAGGATTTCGTGGCATCCTGTCCGAAATGTGTGCAGCACAAGACTCCTCGTCAGTCTCCAGCAGGTCAGTTACAACCCTTATCAGTCCCTAGTCGTCCTTGGTCTCACCTATCAATGGATTTTATCACTGATCTTCCACCTTCTCAGGGACATAACACTATTTGGGTTGTAGTGGACAGATTTTCCAAGATGGCTCATTTCGTTCCTCTCCAGGGTCTCCCTTCTGCCCCGAAACTTGCCCAGATCTTCCTACAGGAGATCTTCCGTTTACACGGTTTACCCTCCGAAATAATATCTGATCGGGGGGTACAGTTTGTAGCGAGGTTTTGGAGGGCCCTCTGTTCTGCCATGCAGATAAAATTGAAATTCTCGTCTTCATACCATCCTCAGACGAATGGGCAGACAGAGAGAGTCAATCAAGAACTTGAGACTTTCCTACGGCTATATGTGACATCCTCCCAGGATGATTGGTTTAATCTGCTCCCATGGGCTGAGTTTGCCCATAACTTTCGTTACCATACTGCTACAGAAACGACACCATTCTTTGCAGTCTATGGGCAACATCCCCGAGTACCTGAATTCCAAGAACTCCCTCATATGGATGTTCCTGCTGCCACTACGGTCCTGACTCAGTTTTCCTCCATTTGGAAAAAGATTCATGTTTCCCTCAAAAAAGCCTCCAGTCGATACAAGGTCTATGCCGACCGTAAGAGACGTGCGGTTCCCCATTTGAAACCGGGGGACAGGGTTTGGTTATCAACCCGCAACCTTCGTCTCAGGGTCCCATCCATGAAGTTTGCACCACGCTTCATTGGTCCTTACCCTATTGAGAGTGTCATCAACCCAGTGGCTTACAAGTTGAAATTACCACCTTCACTTCGTATTCCTAATGCCTTTCACATTTCTCTCCTCAGACCTCTAGTCCTAAACCGCTTTCAGAATACTCTTCCAGCAGGTCCCAAGGTTCGAACTCAGCGGGGCGTGGAATTTGAGATCAACAAGATTCTGGACTCTCGTTGCCGGTATGGACGTCTCCAGTACCTGGTCGATTGGTTCGGTTATGGCCCAGAGGAGAGAAGCTGGGTGAATTCATCTGATGTCCATGCTCCTAGGTTGGTCCGTGTCTTCCACAGCACTCATCCCTCCAAACCACGTGGGTGTTCGGTGTCCACCCCTAAAGGAGGGGGTACTGTCAGGAATCGACTTACCAGGCTGGCATCCGTCCGCCGCTGCGGACTCCGTCCTGGCTCCCTGCGGTCACCTGTCGCCTATGCCCCTGCCATGGGACATCATCTGGATCCTGGGGGCACTCCTGAGCCAGCGGGCGTGTGCGCGCCGCGTCCCTGCTAGGCCGCGGCGTGGGCGCCGCCATGACAGTCTCCAAACAGCTAGTATGCTGCGGCCAATCCGGTGCGTGGCCGCACCCACTTTCCTTTCCTCCATCCAATCCCTGCACACCATGGGGTATATAGGAGGCTGCAGTTTCACCTCACAGGCATCCTGGACTTTGTGTCATTCTGACAACTCGCATGAAAGGATCGGCTCCTGTTTCTCCTGAGTTCCTGGTTCTCTGCTAAGAACTTATACTCCTGGTGATTCTACATTTCTCCCGTGGAACTTCAAGGCTCAGCAATACCAGCAACCTGCATTGGGCTTCACACTCATCACTACCTTGTGTGCTTCAGCCTGCAGTTGAAGACTAAACTCCAGGTGTGTTCATTTCCTCCACCTGTGACACAGCTTGCTGCTGCCAGTGCCTCATCACCTGCACTGTGAGTTGGTCTCCTGCTTATGCTCAGGTTTGCAATATCCATCTACTGCCTTAGTTCTCTGTTTTAAAACCCTGCACTGGTTTCTAAACCAGAATCATTTCATTGACATTCATTCCGTTGTTTTATATTTCCGGATATGATTTCTCAACTCACCTATCACCCATTGCCATAGACTGTTGTTATCATTCCAAGTGTTTGACTTTTCCATCTGCTATTATTATTATTATTTCTGCTGCATTTCTGTTAATACTTATCTGCTGAATAAATACCATTGCGCTCATGCGCAAGAACGTGATTCAACCTCCTCGTCTCTTTCCTCCTACCTCCACTGACCCACTAGCGCCCCCTCCGGGGACACAGACCAAACACAATCTGACATTTAGTTGTTTCTCTGCTTTCCTCAATCTCTACCTCATCTCTTGGCAAACTAATCAGCTCTTTAGGATTTTTGTATCATCTATATGACGACAATACTCAATCAGTATTGGGCCGTGTCACTGAATGCCTTTCTGTCGTTTCATCTTGGATATCATTTCGCCACCTCAAACTTAATATTTCCAAATCAGAATTAATTATATTTCCACCGGCCAGTTATAGTTACCAATTTGATATCTCTGTCACTGTTGATAACTTGACAATCAATTCTACCACACAAACTCGCTGCCTAGGGGTCATCCTCAACTCTGACCTGTCCTTTGTTCCCCACTTTCAATCTGTTTCCAAATCATGGTACATATGTGATAGCCGGGCAGCGGCAGGTCCATCAGTGATTTTAAAAATCATTGCACGCCAGGCCGTTTCATCACATAAGCAAGCAGTTTATTCACAGTTCAATCAGCGTTATCACGACAATAACATTTAACTCCTTGTTCTACTCTCCAGCGCAATATTCATATGGGTTACATCAAGTTACATCTCCTTTTATTTGCTTCACTGGCAATAACAGCATTTACAGTGATGTGACAGCATTACAGTACAGTACATACCAGCGCAGTCTCTGGGAATCAGTAGTGCGGCGACCGCAAACTGAGATTCATTTCAGTGTGTTCTCCCCCATTCGCTAGGGGCTCTATCTAAACGGGATCTCTCATGGACACGTTACTGGGGGCCTTCCGCCAAACGTGGTTCCTACCACTCACCCAGGTCGTCCTCTCCCGCAGACTCACACCTCCCATCCTGCTTCTTGGGTACCCCTGAAGATGCCTTTGTTCCTGGTTCCTTCCACTGTACTCTGCATACTGTGGTTCTCACACTGCAAATCTGGATATCTCTTGCTCTTCCTAGCAGCACCTACATGCTGTTCTATAATGCCAGGGACTGTGGAGTACCATGCTTGTTCCACAGTCCCCAGACTGCGTTTCTCCTGGACACTAGCCTGTGCCCTCCATCTCTGTCCTCAGCTCACACTGAATTCTAGCCTCTGCTTTGTTCCTTCTACTCAAACCCCCTACACTTCCTGTCCTAACTCCTTACATGTCACAGGGTCTGCAAGTAACTGGTTTTGGGGCCATAAACTCCCCCACTCACTGATAAGAATGAAAAGGCTTTTGGAACTTTCCAAAATCTGTTGTCTCCTAACATTCCAGTATGCCACATACACCCCTGCTAAAATCTTGCGTGTCCCCACGCAATATACCTATGAGCTTGCAAAAAGTCTTGCAAGGAACAGTCTGATACTCTACAGCAAGGTCAAAACATAACACACAATAAACAAGCATAATTGCAGTATACATCACACACAGTATAACAATCACATGAGCAGAAAAACATGGCATGCAAACACACAATATAACAATCACATGAGCAGAAAACATGGCATGCAAAACATCACATGAAATACAAATCACATATACTGCTGCCTTTTTCCTGTGAATTACAGTCCTGGGTCACAGATGATCATAAATGTTCCAACATCTTCTGGCAATTGTGCCAAACACTTAGAACCTGCCCGTGCCGGCCCTTTCTTCCCCAGTTCGCTGGGTCAGAAGAGGTAGGTGGCTTTCATGGGCGCCTCCCAATAAAGGTTTCCCCAAATTGTGAAATAAATCTTCGGTACCGATCCTGTTCATGACGCCAAGTTGTGATAGCCGGGCAGCGGCAGGTCCATCAGTGATTTTAAAAAGCATTGCACGCCAGGCCGTTTCATCACATAAGCAAGCAGTTTATTCACAGTTCAGTCAGCGTTATCACGACAATAACATTTAACTCCTTGTTCTCCTCTCCAGCGCAATATTCATGTGGGTTACATCAAGTTACATCTGCTTTTATTTGCTTCACTGGCAATAACAGCATTTACAGTGATGTGACAGCATTACAGTACAGTACATACCAGCGCAGTCTCTGGGAATCAGTAGTGCGGCGACCGCAAACTGAGATTCATCTCAGTGTGTTCTCCCCCATTCGCCAGGGGCTCTATCTAAACGGGATCTCTCATGGACACGTTACTGGGGGCCTTCCGCCAAACGTGGTTTCCTATCACTCACCCAGGTTGTCCTCTCCCGCAGACTCACACCTTCCATCCTGCTACTTGGGTACCCCTGAAGATGCCTTTGTTCCTGGTTCCTTCCACTGTACTCTGCATACTGTGGTTCTCACACTGCAAATCTGGATATCTCTTGCTCTTCCTAGCAGCACCTACATGCTGTTCTATAATGCCAGGGACTGTGGAGTACCATGCTTGTTCCACAGTCCCCAGACTGCATTTCTCCTGGACACTAGCCTGTGCCCTCCATCTCTGTCCTCAGCTCACACTGAATTCTAGCCTCTGCTTTGTACCTTCTACTCAAACCCCCTACACTTCCTGTCCTAACTCCTTACATGTCACAGGGTCTGCAAGTAACTGGTTTTGGGGCCATAAACTCCCCCACTCACTGATAAGAATGAAAAGGCTTTTGGAACTTTCCAAAATCTGTTGTCTCCTAACATTCCAGTATGCCACATACACCCCTGCTAAAATCTTGCGTGTCCCCACGCAATATACCTATGAGCTTGCAAAAAGTCTTGCAAGGATACTCTACAGCAAGGTCAAAACATAACACACAATAAACAAGCATAATTGCAGTATACATCACACACAGTATAACAATCACATGAGCAGAAAAACATGGCATGCAAACACACAATATAACAATCACATGAGCAGAAAACATGGCATGCAAAACATCACATGAAATACAAATCACATATACTGCTGCCTTTTTCCTGTGAATTACAGTCCTGGGTCACAGATGATCATAAATGTTCCAACATCTTCTGGCAATTGTGCCAAACACTTAGAACCTGCCCGTGCCGGCCCTTTCTTCCACAGTTCGCTGGGTCAGAAGAGGTAGGTGGCTTTCATAGGCGCCTCCCAATAAAGGTTTCCCCAAATTGTGAAATAAATCTTCGGTACCGATTCTGTTCATGACGCCAAGTTGTGATAGCCGGGCAGCGGCAGGTTCATCAGTGATTTTAAAAAGCATTGCACGCAAGGCCGTTTCATCACATAAGCAAGCAGTTTATTCACAGTTCAGTCAGCGTTATCACGACAATAACATTTAACTCCTTGTTCTCCTCTCCAGCGCAATATTCATGTGGGTTACATCAAGTTACATCTCCTTTTATTTGCTTCACTGGCAATAACAGCATTTACAGTGATGTGACAGCATTACAGTACAGTACATACCAGCGCAGTCTCTGGGAATCAGTAGTGCGGCGACCGCAAACTAAGATTCATTTCAGTGTGTTCTCCCCATTCGCTAGGGGCTCTATCTAAACGGGATCTCTCATGGACACGTTACTGGGGGCCTTCCGCCAAACGTGGTTTCCTACCACTCACCCAGGTTGTCCTCTCCCGCAGACTCACACCTCCCATCCTGCTTCTTGGGTACCCCTGAAGATGCCTTTGTTCCTGGTTCCTTCCACTGTACTCTGCATACTGTGGCTCTCACACTGCAAATCTGGATATCTCTTGCTTTTCCTAGCAGCACCTACATGCTGTTCTATAATGCCAGGGACTGTGGAGTACCATGCTTGTTCCACAGTCCCCAGACTGCGTTTCTCCTGGACACTAGCCTGTGCCCTCCATCTTTGTCCTCAGCTCACCCTGAACTCTCGCCTCTGCTTTGTTCCTTCTACTCAAACCACCTACACTTCCTGTCCTAACTCCTTACATGTCACAGGGTCTGCAAGTAACTGGTTTTGGGGCCATAAACTCCCCCACTCACTGATAAGAATCAAAAGGCTTTTGGAACTTTCCAAAATCTGTTGTCTCCTAACATTCCAGTATGCCACACATACATCTAAGAAGCATATCCAAAATACGACCTTATCTTACATGAGACACTGCAAAAACTCGAATCCATGCTCTCATTATCTCCGGCATTGATTATTACAGTAGTCTCCTTACTGGCCTTCCCCAATACAGATTCTCAACACTACAATCCATTCTGAATGCAGCTACGAGGATGATCTTCCTCGCCAATCGTTAATTGTTAGCTGCTCCGCTTTGATGTCCTCTATATTGGTTACCAGTATTCTACAGAGTTCAATGGTGGTCATTCCGAGTTGATCGCTTGCTAGCAATTTTTACCAGCCGTGCAAACGCTATGCCACCTCCCACTGGGAGTGTATTTTAGCTTAGCAGAAGTGCGAATGAAAGGATCGCAGAGCGGTGGCATAATTTTTCCGTGCAGTTTTAGAGTAGCTCAATACCTACTCAGCGCTTGCGATGACTTCAGACTATTCAGTTCCTATTTTGACGTCACAAACACGCCCAGCCACGCCTGCGTTTTTCCTGGCACGCCTGCATTTTTCCGAACACTCCCTGAAAACAGTCAGGTGACACGCCCACTTCATGTCAATCACTCTGCGGCCAGAGACCCTGTGTGAAATGACATAGTTCGTTGTAATATTACTTTGCGCGTGCGCATTGCGCCGCATACGCATGCGCAGAAGTGCCGTTTTTTTGCCTCATCGCTGCACAGCGAACGAAAGCAGCTAGCGATCAACTCGGAATGACCACCAATGTAAACTCGGAATGACCACCAATGTAAAACACTTTTACACCTAAAGCTATAAACCAAACTGCACCAATATATCTCTTCACTTGTCTCAAAATATCTCCCAACCCGACTCGCCTCTCTGCACAAGATCTGCATATGTCATGCACACGTGTTCTCTGGTGACCTCTGATGGTGAGACAGCGTATAGCACATAGAAAGCATTGTGTGAAAGCAAATAGCAGGAACACGCTACAAAACAGACAATACTAACAGCATACCTCCCAATATTCTGCCCCTGGAAAGGGGGACTCTTCTGCGTGCTGAAGGCGCACGCTCCCGAAAATTGGGACAGTTGGGAGCCATTTAACAGTTTCTCTTTCTTACAGTATCTATGTACATGCCTTTTATGAATTTAAAACACATTTATTTCTATAAATTGAATTTTTGGTAATTAAGCTTCTGCAAACCTCAAACTCTTTATTCTAGCTTACATGTGATTCACTAATACCTTCAGATGCCAGTTTAACTTCACACATTCACATATACCATACAGTATGTATCCTTATTTTATTGTACTAGTTTGTCAGATATATGTCATACCTCCCAACATTAGTGGTCAGTGGATTGGGAACTCTGGTATGATTCGGCGCGCCCGCAGACATAAAGGGGGCAGAGCCTTGGGGAACAGGGGGGGGAGCTTCATGGCACCCCCGTTCCCGTTACTGTGGGGGCACACCCCCAGACTCTCCCTGCACTGTGATAAAAGCTATGCACTTACGCACATCATCTATCCACCCGCTGCTCTGCTATGCAGAGTGGTAGTGAGCAGAGATGGGTGTTCCCCCCAACTGCCACCCCCGACCGCGGGCCACGGGTGGGACAGCGGGACAGTCCTAGGAAAATGGAACAGCGGCACCGTTGGGAGCTATGTATATATTTATTGAACAAAAAATAGCTGATTCTTAGAACTATAGCTTATTAGTGTGTGGTCAAATATATATATATATATATATATATATATATATATATATAGAAAAAGGCAAATGGAGCACTCACCAGTCTTTGCATAGGTGTAGATATCAAATTGAAATTTTATTTCTCCAGACAGCTTGAATAGCACAACATGACTGTTTGCTACAGTCCAATATCTTTGAAAAAAGCCCAAACGTTTTCGGCCATATCCAGACCGTCATCAGGGGACACAGGAAACATCAGAGAGCTGTCACATCATTTTTAAAAACATCAGCAGCCTAACTGACCATGCCTCACCGGCTCCCTAAATACCCATCATTCAAAAAAACGCGCCTAAATTGCGTCATTTTGTGGGCGGAGTCAGCCCTGTATATTCGTAATTATGCATATGAACAACCACATATTTAATACATATAAATATTAGTGCAGATCACCCATCTCATAATAGTATCACCAATCCCAACAGGAGTCTCAATATTATAAAATATACCTGAGTGAAGATCGTAGTGGTTGCATAGCAACCACTACCCAGCTGCCCCTTCTCTATCAGCCGCCAATCGGGACCTAAACGGAAGTGACGTATCGGAATGGTCGCCTAGCAACCTTCCGAGCGTCACTCTACAAGTGATATAGTGCAGACGACCGCCTGAGCGGAAATGACGTCTCGGACTGGTTGCCAGGCAACCCTCCCAGCTTCACCACACGGCCTATGATAATGATATGAATCACTGGTTGCCAGGAGACCCTCCGGGCGACTCACCGCATAGGTTACCTATGGTTGCCACGCAACCAGGCATAGACGGGCGGAACTATAATCGCCTGCTGGCAGGGGAAACCACTTTATATAAAGACATGCTTATAGTAATATGGGACAGGAACTATATGTATATATATATATAGGGATCCACATACTAGTTTTATGGATGATCAATAGGGTTGTTCCAAAAAACAAAAATAAAGATAATAATAAAAGTAAAAATAAGAATTTACTTACCGATAATTCTATTTCTCGGAGTCCGTAGTGGATGCTGGGGTTCCTGAAAGGACCATGGGGAATAGCGGCTCCGCAGGAGACAGGGCACAAAAGTAAAGCTTTTACAGGTCAGGTGGTGTGTACTGGCTCCTCCCCCTATGACCCTCCTCCAGACTCCAGTTAGGTACTGTGCCCGGACGAGCGTACACAATAAGGGAGGATTTTGAATCCCGGGTAAGACTCATACCAGCCACACCAATCACACCGTACAACTTGTGATCTAAACCCAGTTAACAGTATGATAACAGAGGAGCCTCTGAAAGATGGCTTCCTAAACAATAACCCGAATTAGTTAACAATAACTATGTACAAGTATTGCAGATAATCCGCACTTGGGATGGGCGCCCAGCATCCACTACGGACTCCGAGAAATAGAATTATCGGTAAGTAAATTCTTATTTTCTCTATCGTCCTAAGTGGATGCTGGGGTTCCTGAAAGGACCATGGGGATTATACCAAAGCTCCCAAACGGGCGGGAGAGTGCGGATGACTCTGCAGCACCGAATGAGAGAACTCCAGGTCCTCCTTTGCCAGGGTATCAAATTTGTAAAAATTTACAAACGTGTTCTCCCCTGACCACGTAGCTGCTCGGCAGAGTTGTAATGCCGAGACCCCTCGGGCAGCCGCCCAAGATGAGCCCACCTTCCTTGCGGAATGGGCCTTAACAGATTTAGGCTGTGGCAGGCCTGCCACAGAATGTACAAGTTGAATTTTGTTACAAATCCAACGAGCAATCGACTGCTTAGAAGCAGGTGCACCCAACTTGTTGGGTGCATACAGTATAAACAGCGAGTCAGATTTTCTGACTCCAGCCGTCCTTTAAATGTATATTTTTAAGGCTCTGACAACGTCCAACAACTTGGAGTCCTTCAAGTCGTCTGTAGCCGCAGGCACTACAATAGGCTGGTTCAGGTGAAACGCTGATACCACCTTAGGGAGAAAATGCGGACGCGTCCGCAGCTCTGCCCTATGTCGAATGGAAAATTAAATAAGGGCTTTTATAAAACAAAGCCGCCAGTTCAGATACTCTCCCGGCCGAAGCCAGGGCCAGTAACATAGTCACTTTCCATGTGAGATATTTCAAATCCACATTCTTTAGTGGTTCAAACCAATTGGATTTGAGGAAATCTAAAACTACATTTAGATCCCACGGTGCCACCTTAGGCACCACAGGAGGCTGTATATGCAGTACTCCTTTGATAAAAATCTGGACCTCAGGGACTGAGGCCAATTCTTTTTGGAAGAATATTGATAGGGCCGAAATTTGAACCTTAATAGATCCCAATTTGAGACCCATAGACAATCCTGATTGCAGGAAATGTAGGAAAACGACCCAGTTGAAATTCCTCCATCGGAGCACTCCGCTGCTCGCACCACGCAACATATTTTCGCCAAATACGGCGATAATGCTTCGCGGTGACTTCCTTCCTTGCCTTTATCAAGGTAGGAATGACTTCTTCTGGAATGCCTTTTCCTTTTAGGATCTGGCATTCAAACGCCATGCCGTCAAACGCAGCCGCGGTAAGTCTTGAAAAGACAAGTACCCTGCTGAAGCAGGTCCCTTCTCAGAAGTAGAGGCCACGGATCGTCCGTGACCATCTCTTGAAGTTCCGGGTACCAAGTCCTTCTTGGCCAATCCGGAGCCACTAGTCTTACTCCTCTTTGCCGTATAATCCTCAATACCTTTGGTATGAGAGGCAGAGGAGGAAACACATATACCGACTGGTACACCCAAGGTGTTACCAGCGCGTCCACAGCTATTGCCTGCGGATCTCTTGACCTGGCGCAATACCTGTCCAGTGTTTTGTTGAGGCGAGACGCCATCATGTCCACCATTGGTTTTACCCAACGGTTTAATAGCATGTGGAAAACTTCTGGATGAAGTCCCCACTCTCCCGGGTGAAGGTCGTGTCTGCTGAGGAAGTCTGCTTCCCAGTTGTCCACGCCCGGGATGAATACTGCTGACAGTGCTATCACGTGATTCTCCGCCCAGCGAAGGATCCTGGCAGCTTCTGCCATTGCCCTCCTGCTTCTTGTGCCGCCCTGTCTGTTTACATGGGCGACTGCCGTGATGTTGTCCGACTGGATCAACACCGGTCTTCCTTGAAGCAGAGGTTCCGCCTGGCTTAGAGCATTGTAGATTGCTCTTAGTTCCAGAATGCTTATGTGAAGAGACTTTTTCAGGCTCGACCACACTCCCTGGAAATTTCTTCCCTGTGTGACTGCTCCCCAGCCTCTCAGGCTGGCATCCGTGGTCACCAGGATCCAATCCTGCATGCCGAATCTGCGGC
Source organism: Pseudophryne corroboree (assembly GCF_028390025.1). Taxonomy (NCBI): domain Eukaryota; kingdom Metazoa; phylum Chordata; class Amphibia; order Anura; family Myobatrachidae; genus Pseudophryne; species Pseudophryne corroboree. Next base: position 57,991,264 of record NC_086444.1, on the reverse strand, counting down.
CCTCCAATAGATGAGCCTCCTGCAACCACCACAGAAGGGATACCCTTGTCCTCGGCGACAGGGTTATCCGCAGGTGCATCTGAAGATGCGACCCTGACCATTTGTCCAACAGATCCCTTTGCATGGAATCTGCCGAAAGGGATTGCTTCGTAAGAAGCTACCATTTTTTCCCAGGACTCTTGTGCATTGATGTACAGACACCTTTCCTGGTTTTAGGAGGTTCCTGACCAGGTCAGATAACTCCTTGGCTTTTTCTTCGGGAAGAAAAACCTTTTTCTGAACTGTGTCCAGAATCATCCCCAGGAACAGCAGACGAGTTGTCGGCATTAATTGGGATTTTGGAATATTCAGAATCCATCCGTGCTGCTTTAGCACCTCTTGAGATAGTGCTAAACCCATCTCTAGCTGTTCTCTGGACCTTGCCCTTATTAGGAGGTCGTCCAAGTATGGGATAATTAATACGCCCTTTCTTCGAAGAAGAAATATTATCTCGGCCATTACCTTTGTAAAGACCCGAGGTGCCGTGGACAAACCAAACGGCAGCGTCTGAAACTGATAGTGACAGTTTTGTACAACGAACCTGAGGTACCCCTGGTGTGAGGGGTAATTGGAACGTGGAGATACGCATCCTTGATGTCCAAGGATACCATAAAGTCCCCTTCTTCCAGGTTCGCTATCACTGCTCTGAGTGACTCCATCTTGAACTTGAACTTCTTTATGTACAGGTTCAAGGACTTCAGATTTAGAATAGGCCTTACCGAGCCATCCGGCTTCGGTACCACAAAAAGAGTGGAATAATACCCCTTCCCTTGTTGTAGAAGAGGTACCTTGACTATCACCTGCTGAGAATACAGCTTGTGAATGGCTTCCAAAACCGTCTCCCTTTCTGAGGGGGACGTTGGTAAAACAGCCTTCAGGAAACGGCGAGGTGGCTCTGTCTCTAATTTCAACCTGTACCCCTGAGATATTATCTGCAGGATCCAGGGATTTACCTGCGAGTGAGCCCACTGCGCGCTGTAATTCTTGAGACGACCGCCTACCGCCCCCGAGTCCGCTTGCGAAGCCCCAGCGTCATGCTGAGGCTTTTGTAGAAGCCGGGGAGGGCTTCTGTTTCTGGGAAGGAGCTGCCTGTTGCTGTCTCTTCCCTCGTCCTCTGCCTCGTGGCAGATATGAATAGCCCTTTGCTCTCTTATTTTTAAAGGAACGAAAGGGCTGCGGTTGAAAGGTCGGTGCCTTTTTCTGTTGGGGAGTGACTTGAGGTAGAAAGGTGGATTTCCCGGCCGTAGCCGTGGCCACCAAATCCGATAGACCGACCCCAAATAACTCCTCTACGCATCGCCTGTCCACTGTCGTGTCCATAAAGCTCTTCTGGCCGAAATGGACATAGCACTTACCCGTGATGCCAGTGTGCAGATATCTCTCTGTGCATCACGCATATAAAGAAATGCATCCTTTATTTGTTCTAACGACAGTAAAATATTGTCCCTGTCCAGGGTATCAATATTTTCGATCAGGGACTCTGACCAAACTACCCCAGCACTGCACATCCAGGCAGTCGCAATAGCTGGTCGTAGTATAACACCTGCATGTGTGTATATACCTTTTTGGATCTTTTCCATCCTCCTATCTGATGGATCTTTAAGTGCGGCCGTCTCAGGAGAGGGTAACGCCACTTGTTTTGATAAGCGTGTTAGCGCTTTGTCCACCCTAGGAGGTGTTTCCCAGCGCTCCCTAACCTCTGGCGGGAAAGGGTATAAAGCCAATAACTTCTTTGAAATTAGCAGTTTTTTATCGGGGCACCCCACGCTTCATCACACACGTCATTTAATTCTTCTGATTCGGTAAAAACTACTGGTAGTTTTTTCACACCCCACATAATACCCTGTTTAGTGGTACCTGTAGTATCAGCTAAATGTAACATCTCCTTTATTGCCAAAATCATATAACGTGTGGCCCTACTGGAAAATACGGTTGATTCGTCACCTTCACCACCGGAATCAGTGCCTGTGTCTGGGTCTGTGTCGACCGACTGAGGCAAGGGGCGTTTTACAGCCCCTGACGGTGTTTGAGGCGCCTGGACAGGCACTAATTGAGTGTCCGGCCGCCTCATGTCGGCAAACGACTGCTTAAGCGAGTTGACGCTATCCCGTAATTCCACAAATAAAGGCATCCATTCTGGTGTCGACCCCCTAGAAGGTGACATCCTCATATTTGGCAATTGCTCCGCCTCCACACCAATAACGTCCTCATACATGTCGACACACACGTACCGACACACAGCAGACACACAGGGAATGCTCTATACGAAGACAGGACCCACTAGCCCTTTGGGGAGACAGAGGGAGAGTCTGCCAGCACACACCAAAAAGCGCTATATATGACAGGGATAGCCTTATGATTAAGTGCTCCCTTATAGCTGCTTTTATATTAATATATTGCCATTTATTTTGCCCCCCCTCTCTGTTATACCCTGTTTCTGTAGTGCAGTGCAGGGGAGAGACCTGGGAGCCTTCCTGACCAGCGGAGCTGTGACAGAAAATGGCGCCGTGTGCTGAGGAGATAGGCCCCGCCCCTTTTCCGGCGGGCTCGTCTCCCGCTATTTAGTACATTTAGGCAGGGGTAAATATCTCCATATAGCCTCTGGGGCTATATGTGAGGTATTTTTAGCCTTTTTAAAGGTTTTCATTTGCCTCCCAGGGCGCCCCCCCCCCAGCGCCCTGCACCCTCAGTGACTGCCGTGTGAAGTGTGCTGAGAGGAAAATGGCGCACAGCTGCAGTGCTGTGCGCTACCTTAAGAAGACTGCAGGAGTCTTCAGCCGCCGATTCTGGACCTCTTCTTGCTTCAGCATCTGTGAGGGGGCCGGCGGCGTGGCTCCGGTGACCATCCAGGCTGTACCTGTGATCGTCCCTCTGGAGCTTCATGTCCAGTAGCCAAGAAGCCAATCCATCCTGCACGCAGGTGAGTTCACTTCTTCTCCCCTCTGTCCCTCGTTGCAGTGATCCTGTTGCCAGCAGGAATCACTGTAAAATAAAAAACCTAAGCTAAACTCTCTAAGCAGCTCTTTATGAGAGCCACCTAGAATTGCACCCTTCTCGGCCGGGCACAAAAATCTAACTGGAGTCTGGAGGAGGGTCATAGGGGGAGGAGCCAGTACACACCACCTGACCTGTAAAAGCTTTACTTTTGTGCCCTGTCTCCTGCGGAGCCGCTATTCCCCATGGTCCTTTCAGGAACCCCAGCATCCACTTAGGACGATAGAGAAAAATGAAAATGTGGGCAGTAAGGAGCCAATGAGGTGTGGACAATACTCTATCATGACAAACATCAACATACAACATAAATACATAAACATGAGTGCACATATGCATGCGTCTAAACATGCATATATGGACATCTATTAAAAATAAAGTGTCTTTAATTAACACTTTACAGTGCACTGGTCATAAAGGGCAAAAAGCCCCTCTTCTTTATCTAAGAAAAATCCCAAGGTGATTATTCTCATTTAATCCGTTGGGGGCTAGAGTTCCCAATCTAAAAATCCATCTCGCCTCCAATTTTCTCAGTATAAGGGCACGGTCTCCGCCCCTCTCCGGTTCCGGAACCCAATCAATTATACGACACCTAAGTGCTGAGCCCTGATGTCCCGCTTTTAAGAAGTGCTGTGCCACCGGTTTATCAGATGAGCCAGATATAATTGCCTGGTGAATCGAGCTCCTGTGGTTTGCCATTCGTTCTCTGAAGGTACAGGTCGTCATCCCAACGTATGCCAGGCCACATGGACATAAAAGCATATAGACCACATGGCTTAACCTACAGTGAAGCTTATATCTGATGTTGATCACTTTTCCAGTGTGAGGGTGTGGGAAAGAAGTGCCTGGCAGCAGCGAGCGGCACGTCACACAACCAACGCATCTGAAGCAACCTGGCTTCTGAGAGTTCAGCCATGTACTGCTTTCCTTGGCATTAAGACGCCGGGCAGGTTGCATAAGGATCTGCTTCAGATTTCTACCACGTCTGTAAGCCATCATTGGTGGATTCTCCAGAGTACCCTTAAATTTCGGGTCAGATCTGATAAGTGGCCAATGCTTCTTCAGGGTTTTAGAGATAACCGGAGACATATCATCATATTGTGTCACAAATATCATCCGGTTCTGTCCCTGGTTGCATTTCTGATGAACCTTACGTTTTGCCTTAATGAGACAGCTCTCCACTATGGTCTTTGTGTATCCCCTTTCAAGGAAGCGTTCTTTCATCTCTCTGATTTGAACTTCTGCGGTATCAGGGTTAGTGTTATTCCGTAGAACCCTCATAAATTGAGAAATAGGGAGGCTTGATTTAAGAGAGGGCGGATGTTTACTGGTCGCATGCAGGAAGGTGTTTCTATCGGTTTCTTTCCTGTACAATGTAGAACCCAGTTCCATTCCATTCCGGAATACAGTCACATCCAAAAAATTGATGGAATCATATTCACAAACCCCAGTGAAACGAACCGTGGAATCTAAATTGTTGAGTTCATTCAACATAGAATGAAATTCCTCCCTGGTGCCACTCCACAGCAGGAATATGTCATCTATAAATCTCTTATAATAGGCGATCTTATTGCCAAATTTAGGGTAGATGTTATTAGACTCATAGTCATGCATGAAAATACCAGCATACATCGGGGCCACATTAGACCCCATCGCGGTCCCCGAGCATTGAAGGTAGTAATTACCCTGATAAGTAAAATGGTTATGTATCAAAATTAGCTCAAGTAACTCCAGAATGAATTCACATGGAAGATGCATGTTGCCATGAATGATCATCAATTTTCTAACTGCCTCAATCCCTTCTGTATGGGGAATGATAGTATATAAAGATGATACATCCATGGTCACAAAAAGCATATTTTCACTAAGATCTTTAAACGCAAGAATATTGTCCAAGAAGTCACTCGTATCTCGGAGATAACTCGGGATGTGAGGGATAAGTTCTTGTAGGAAACTATCCACAAAAATAGCTAAGGGCTGCAAAAGGGAACCCCTGGCAGAGATGATAGGCCTGCCAGGGGGGTCCACCAATGACTTGTGGACCTTAGGCAGTGTATAAATCAATGGGCAGATCGGAAACTCCACCTTTAAGTACGAAGCAACTTGTTCAGTGAGCCAACCATTCTGAATGGCCATATCAATGACCTGATCTATTCGTCTTTTTATACCTGGCATAGGATTAATGCTACACTTGGTATAAGTTGTCACATCCGCCAACTGGCGTTTAATTTCTTTGTCATAATCAACTGCATCCTGGATGACAATTGCCCCGCCCTTATCCGCAGGGCGGATCACAATGGTATCATTATCCCTCAAAGATTTAAGGGCCTGTCTCTGTTGGAAATTAAGGTTATCAAAAACCCTCTTAACCTTAGACTCCTTACAATCATGTTCTGTCATCCTCAGGAAAGTACGTATACTTGCGTTATTAGTCTGTGGATCAAAAAGGCTTGGTTTCAAAAATTGAGAACCCGTCTGTTCAAAACGACCAGTCTCATCTTTATCCATAAAAAAATCCCGTAATCTTAACTTCCTCCCAAACTTATAATGATCCACAGCAAAATTAAACTCATCATGCCTGGAAGAAGGCACAAAACTTAATCCCAGGGCCAAAAGGGAACCTTCAGCCTTAGACAAAACATGATTGGATAAATTGAATACACATCCTGATTCTACCTCCTCCTGTTTCTTCCGCCTGAATCCCCCCCTCCGCGGGTGTGGTCTACCTGGTTTCCAGGTGTGCCCGCCCGTCTCCTTCGTGGACCTAAAAAACCACTTGGTGGGAGTGGTGCATTAGGTTCGGAGTCAGATGCCGACTGTGATGTCGATGACTCTAATCCAAGTTTATTCCTATATTTCTGTGGACGATATGCCCTCTGTCTCCTACCTCCACTGGGATTACCAGAAAGCCATCTATACACATTATGTGTGGCGTAGTCAGTAGTTACAGTCTGCAATTTTTTTCTCTTAAAAGAGACCAACTCCTCCCTGTATGTATTTATTTGTGTCTGGATTTTTTCACACCAATTGTCAGTCTTGTCATTTTTCAAAGTCGTTAAATTAGATTTTTCAAATTTCGTGATTTCATCACGAACCTTCACAAGTTCAATACCGACCTCCTCAATAACTAGGAGGATCAGGTCCAAGGAACATTTGTTGAGGACCCCGCACCACTTGCTGCAAAACACAGCATTGGTTCTACCAATAGTTGGCGTATTAGTGATGCGGAATCCTCTAGGAATTCTCTTGGACCTGTGATATTCTGACAAGAACTGACCATGTAATGTCAATTCTGTTTCCCTTCTTTTAAGGCGTATGATTTTATGCATCAAATCAATAGGTTTCTCATCAGGGAGCCTGGTAAATTCAAAATGATCAAAATATACCTTTTCGGCATCATCATCAGTCAGTGATACTAGCTGATTTTCAGCAGCTGATAATAATTCCTCATCAAACAAAACAACTTCAGATTGAGACATTGTGCAAAACCAGACTTGATCAAACAAATACAGTCAAGTATTGGAGCTGAATTAAGGAAGGAAGATAAATGCAGGAAAACAAAAATAAATGAACATACATAAAGCTAAATTAGACATGCATATCTAGAGATAATCCTATTGACATATCCTGCTGTGGAATGACACCAAAGAGAAATATAGGACCAGTGCACTGACAAAAAAATCAACGTTGGGATGACGACCTGTACCTTCAGAGAACGAATGGCAAACCACAGGAGCTCGATTCACCAGGCAATTATATCTGGCTCATCTGATAAACCGGTGGCACAGCACTTCTTAAAAGCGGGACATCAGGGCTCAGCACTTAGGTGTCGTATAATTGATTGGGTTCCGGAACCGGAGAGGGGCGGAGACCGTGCCCTTATACTGAGAAAATTGGAGGCGAGATGGATTTTTAGATTGGGAACTCTAGCCCCCAACGGATTAAATGAGAATAATCACCTTGGGATTTTTCTTAGATAAAGAAGAGGGGCTTTTTGCCCTTTATGACCAGTGCACTGTAAAGTGTTAATTAAAGACACTTTATTTTTAATAGATGTCCATATATGCATGTTTAGACGCATGCATATGTGCACTCATGTTTATGTATTTATGTTGTATGTTGATGTTTGTCATGATAGAGTATTGTCCACACCTCATTGGCTCCTTACTGCCCACATTTTCATTTTTTACTTTTATTATTATCTTTATTTTTGTTTTTTGGAACAACCCTATTGATCATCCATAAAACTAGTATGTGGATCCCTATATATATATATACATATAGTTCCTGTCCCATATTACTATAAGCATGTCTTTATATAAAGTGGTTTCCCCTGCCAGCAGGCGATTATAGTTCCGCCCGTCTATGCCTGGTTGCGTGGCAACCATAGGTAACCTATGCGGTGAGTCGCCCGGAGGGTCTCCTGGCAACCAGTGATTCATATCATTATCATAGGCCGTGTGGTGAAGCTGGGAGGGTTGCCTGGCAACCAGTCCGAGACGTCATTTCCGCTCAGGCGGTCGTCTGCACTATATCACTTGTAGAGTGACGCTCGGAAGGTTGCTAGGCGACCATTCCGATACGTCACTTCCGTTTAGGTCCCGATTGGCGGCTGATAGAGAAGGGGCAGCTGGGTAGTGGTTGCTATGCAACCACTACGATCTTCACTCAGGTATATTTTATAATATTGAGACTCCTGTTGGGATTGGTGATACTATTATGAGATGGGTGATCTGCACTAATATTTATATGTATTAAATATGTGGTTGTTCATATGCATAATTACGAATATACAGGGCTGACTCCGCCCACAAAATGACGCAATTTAGGCGCGTTTTTTTGAATGATGGGTATTTAGGGAGCCGGTGAGGCATGGTCAGTTAGGCTGCTGATGTTTTTAAAAATGATGTGACAGCTCTCTGATGTTTCCTGTGTCCCCTGATGACGGTCTGGATATGGCCGAAAACGTTTGGGCTTTTTTCAAAGATATTGGACTGTAGCAAACAGTCATGTTGTGCTATTCAAGCTGTCTGGAGAAATAAAATTTCAATTTGATATCTACACCTATGCAAAGACTGGTGAGTGCTCCATTTGCCTTTTTCTTTAATTGGATTCTCTGGAGGGAATTCATGGATGACACCCCAGCTGTTGTATTGAAGATATAACGTGAGTGCGACTTGTTCTTCTATATATATATATATATATATATATATATAATGTAAAGCACTACCCTGGTATAGTGTGAACCTCACCAACGATGTCCGGTCAATTGGGCAGGTTCTTTTCAGCACCGGTGCAGGATCTCTCTGCACCCTATGCAAAGCTACAGCCTAGTTTCCTCCCCCACTGTACTGCATCTGCATATGGGGTCTGGTGGGGATATTGTATGTGCATACTGTATATACATTATATATATATATATATATATATATATATATATACACACATATACATATACATACACACACACACATATACATACCTCCAAACATTGAAAGATGAAAAGGAGGGACTCCCAGGTGGTGTGAAGCCGCGCCCGGCCCAAAAGGGGCACGACCCATATGAAGGGGGTTCGGCTTCAAGTGCTACGATTGTGAGCCACGCCCCCATTTTCCGTCACTCCGTGAGCTGCTGGTATGCCCCAGTCTCTCTGACTCCCGTGAATAGATGCTGTGTGCATGTGCACAGTGTCCATTCACCACTGTTCTGCTAGGCAGAACAGTGACTGACAGGAGCCTCCCAACAGCCCCCCCACCCACCACCGTGGGACACTGAGGCCCGCGATGGGACAGCGGGACAGTTCCAAAAAAACGGGACTGTCCCATGAATATCGGGACAGTTGGAAGCTATGCATGTATTTGTATGCTCCTAATTGTGTTCCATCCTCCCAGCTGTTAGGTCATTACTGCCCCCCTCTCCTCCATATGTACTGTATTGTGCCCCAGTGCGTGTATTTTTCCTATTATGCTGTTTTCAAGTGCAACCACCCATAGGGCTGTAAGATCTGTACTGTCTGTGGTACTGCAGAACCCCCCATGGGTCACTTACCTAAAAGTTGTTTTCTGGTTTTCCCTCATCATTGGCACGGTTCCTCTTACAGGCGGCAGCAGCATTACAGCGATGCTGTGGGTGAAGACATATAGTCAGGTGCTGCTTGCTGCTGGAGAACCGGAATCTGGGGGCCTGGAGGAGGTGCACCAGGGCAATGAGGAGCAGCCATGGGGGCGTCCTTCAGTAGCCATAGTCAGGGCTGCCAAGAAAAATCATGGGCCCCGATACCATATCTCCCAACATGACCCTCTCCAGGAGGGACACAATGCTCTGCTTCTGGACTTCCCTCTTAATTTATGATTGCAGACACCTGTGTTGAACACAGTAGCGGATCTTGCTATGGACACACAGAATTTTTGCCCGGGGCACAGCCGCCATCCGCTACTGGCGGTGCTCCCCGGTGCTGTGCTGTTACTGCTGTGCGGTGCGCGATGACATCATCATGCACCTCTTTGGAGGTGTGTTTAACACATGAGAAGCACCCACTCTCAGGAGCATGCCCTTGGCAGTGCCCGGGTATTTTTCAGGGGGAGTGGCCTAATCACAGGAGGCGTGGCCATACACTATAAAAAAAATAATACAGAAAACTTGTATTTTAAGCGCCTCCCTGGCCACACTGCACAACTCAGCACATGGCAGCGTGTGCTGGGCTGAGAAGAAAAGCTGCAGCTGCTGCTTCCAGGAAAGGTGGGAAGGGGACCTGGGCCCCCACTGGACCCCTCCATTAGACCTGGGTCCAGGTAATTTGTACCCTCTCCCCCCCTCTCTCTGTGCCACTGGCCATAGTGGCATCAGCCTCACGTGTTGGCACAGAGGAAGCACTGAGGCACTTTGTGGTACAGCCTGATAGCAGCTGCCGCACCTGATTAGACCCGCAGCAGCAGCCAGCGCAGTGTAAAATGAGGAGGCCGCATACAGAGACATCCTTCAGTTTCTTGCTAGATGAATTCAGTGGCGCCCTCCAGGTGCCAGCGCCTTTAGGCAGCCGCCCAAAGCTGCCTAATGGTACAGCCGGCCCTGGTTCTTTTCCTTTCTTGGCAGAGAGGAGAAGGCATCCCCAGACACAATAAGAATACAGTTTTATAAATAGCATCCTTTTCTCAAAGGTCAGTAAAGTCACATGAAGAGTTTTCCACAATGCATTAATTCAATCACTAAACATTACAGGTTATTCATACCCACAAAGATATAACAATTTATTATACTGGATTTCTGGAGCTGGTACAGTAAGGACGGAACAGATTAGTATTTCAGTTATTAACTTAGGGGGTCATTTACGAGTTGATCGCACGCTGCAACTTTTTGCAGCCCGTGCGAACAACTAGACTCCGCCTATGGGAGAGTGTATTTTAGCATAGCAGGGCTGCGATCGCTTGTGCAGCCCTGCTATGCAAAAAAGTTTTGTGTAGAACAAGAACAGGGTAAGAGTTACTTACCCAGTGCGATCAATCCAGCGTTGCAGGTCCCGGAATTGATGTCAGACATCCTCCCTCCAAACGCCTCAACACGCCTGCGTTTGGATCTCCACGGCCTGTCAATCTCCTGTCAATTTTCTTGCGGTCTTCATTAGCGGCGTCGCTGCCCGGCGACAGCTGTTGCCGGGCAATGATGCGCCTGCGCAATGCAGCTGCTGCGCATGCGCAGTTCCGACCTGATTGCACGGCTGCGAAGAAGCGCAGCGTGTGATCGGGTCGGAATGACCCCCTAAGGGCCTTATTCAGGTTTGTTAGCAAACCCAAAAAGCACAATAATGGGCAAAACCATGGGGGTCATTCCGAGTTGATCGCTCGCTGACGATTTTCACAGCGCAGGGATCAGGTGAAAACCGGCATTTCTGCGCATGCGTATGCCCCGCAATGCGCACGCACGACGTACGGGTACAAAGCCCTTTGTGGTTGTGCTCAGGTTCTAGCAAAGTTTTCAGTCGCACTGACGGCCGCAAGAAGATTGACAGGAAGTGGGCGTTTCTGGGTGTCAACTGACCGTTTTCAGGAAGTGTTTGCAAAAACGCAGGCGTGTCTGAAAAAACGCAGGTGTGGCTGGGCGTTCGCTGGGCGGGTGTATGACGTCTAATCCGGACGCGAATAGGCTGAAGTGATCTCAAGCACTGAGTAGGTTCAGAGCTACTCTGAAATTTGCAGAGCTCGGCTGCACAAGCGTTCGCACTTCTGCTAAGCTAAAATACACTCCCCAGTGGGCGGCAGCATAGTGTTTGCATGGCTGCTAAAACTAGCCAGCGAGCGATCAACTCGGAATGAATACCAATGTGCAGTGCAGGTGGGGCAGATGTAACATGTGCAGAGGGAGTTAGATTTGGGTGGGGTGTGTTCAAATTGAAATCTAAGTTGCAGTGTAATGAAGCAGCCAGTATTTACCCTGCACAGAAACAATATAACCCACCCAAATCTAACTCTCTCTGCTAACAAACCTGAATAACCCCCTTAGTGTAAACATTCATAGCAAAAAAAAAAATGTAATGCTTTACAAATGTTACAATAAATGTACAGAGCAATTTTTCATTAGAGAGAATTTAGCCTTCCTTCATATCCTAAGGATGGGTACAGGTGGGTCAGACGATGGCAGGTCAGACGATCTATCATTCATATCGTCCAGTGTGTACACACTCTGGGGGTGATTCAGACCTGATCGTAGATGTGCTAAATTTTACACATCTACGATCAGCTTCCCGGATATGCGGGGGGACGCCCGGCACAGAGCTAGTCCACCCCGCATGTCAGTCCCTGCCCCATTGTACAAGTACAAAAGCATCGCACGGAGGCAATGCTTTTGTACTGTAGGAGTAGCTCCCCGCCAGCGCAGCACCTGCACGCTGGCAGGGAGCTACTTGTCACTGCCCGGTTCGCAGCGGCTGCGTGTGACATCACGCGTCCGCCGTGCCCCCCCCCCCAATGGTTCGGGCATGCCTGCGTTGCCCAGATCTCGCTCCCTAAACAGCGGCCAAACGCCGCCGGCCCACCCCCTCCCGCCCAACAACCGCCTCTGCCTGTCAATCAGGCAGAGGCGATCGCAGGGCTAAGACATCCGTCGTCTGTCTGCCATGTGCCGGCGCACTGCGGCGCATGCGCTACTTCAGACCTGATCGCTGCTGTGCGAATACAATGAGCGCTCCCGCAGGTCTTCAACTAAGTCCAATATCTTTTGTTCCAGCCTTGAAATCGAAAGATATTGGAGGAGTCTGCATGCACCGGGATGTGGGTGCGTGTCGTCAGTGACAATGGGGGTAATTCCAAGTTGATCGCAGCAGGAAATTTTTTAGCAGTTGGGCAAAACCATGTGCACTGCAGGGGGGGCAGATATAACATGTGCAGAAAGAGTTAGATTTGGGTGGGATATTTTATTTCTGTGCAGGGTAAATACTGGCTGCTTTACTTTTACACTGCAATTTAGATTGCAGATTGAGCACACCACACCCAAATCTAACTCTCTCTGCACATGTTATATCTGCCTCTCCTGCAGTGCACATGGTTTTGCCCAACTGCTAACAAAGTTCCAGCTGCGATCAACCCCCAATTACCCCCAATATTGGTTAGTGTGTATGTCTGATATCATTATACTTGATGATGTTGCATCTTGAGCTCATCGTCAAGCATGTACCCAGCCTTATTCCTTCCTAACAATATAAAGTTCACACTACACTATTATTAACAGGTAACAAGTATGGATACTTACTTTGTAATATATATCTCACTTAATATGCACAATATTAACGTTCATTAACACCCCAGTAGCTTAAGGTCCCTACCGTGGCAGACACAGTAAGATATTATTACCCTAATGTAGTGGTACCAGCACTATACAGCAATATTGGGGGTCATTCCGACCCATTTGCACGCAGCGGTTTGTCGCTGCGGTGCAAACGGGTCTGGAATGCGCATGCGCGGCGGCCGCACTGCGCATGCGCATCATTGCCCGGCGACAGGGGTCGCCGGGTTACGTCGCGGCCAACGAAGAAAGTGGTCACAGAGCCGACCGCAAGAAGATTGACAGAAAGAAGGCGTTCCTGGACGTCACCAGACCGTTTGGAGCTGTTTTCGAGGAGTGGTGAAGAAAACACAGGCGTGTCCAGGAGAACGGAGGGCGGATGTCTGGCGTCAAAACCGGCTCCAGCGTCGCTGAGATCGTCGCACAGTGTAAGTATGTCCAGGGCTAGTCTTGTTCTGCTTGAAATTTTTTTATTTTAGCAGGGCTGCACAAGCGGTCGCAGCCCTGCAAAGCTAAAATACACTCCCCCATAGGCGGGGATTAGTAGATCGCAGCAGCAGCAAAAAGTTGCTGGCTGCGATCAACTCGGAATGACCACCTTTGTACAAGTGGTTAAAGATGGTGCACATTAGTTGGTCCAATAATCTGTAGCAGATTCTTTGTAAAAATGACATCTCTGTAATGAATACTGTTGTATGCAAGGTTTATTTCAACTAAAATCCTGCAGGACTTCTTGTCTCCGTTGTCTTCATTATTTGGAGTGCCGCCTTTGCTAAGTCAAAATGCCGGCGGTCGGGATCCCCAGCTTTCCAAACCCCACTTGGGCTGGTCACACAGGCCACAGCCTCACCTGTCTGCAACAGTCTCCCAGACTGTGGGGGTGATTCATACCTGACCGCTGTGGTGCGTTTGCTCCGTACTAACTGGGCATGCGTATGCTCCGCAATACGCACGCGTGTCGGACAACAACAAAGGGCATCGCCGATCAGCGACGGGATGGTGCGAAAAATCCGATCGCACGGGTGTTCGCAAGGTGATTTACAGGAGGAGGCCGTTTGTGGGTGGTAACTGAGCGTTTATTGGGAGTGTCAGGAAAAACGCAGGCGTTCCCGAGCGTTTTCAGGGAGGGTGTGTGACGTCAGCTCCGGCCCCGATCAGCCTGTTCTCATCGCACTGGATGAGTAAGTCCTGAGCTGCGCAGAGGCTGCACAAAGTGGATTTTAGCAGCTCTGCGTACACATGGGATCGCACACTTGCACAGCGAATATACACTTCCCCTGGAGGCGGCGACTATCTGAACGCAGGACAGCAAAGTTAGCAGCCCAGTGATCAGATCTGAATCACCCCCAATCTCTCCTCTGCCGCAGTTATGTGTCTTTTCTTTCCTGTGTGGGTGAATCCCTCCTGCTGCACACAGAACGCATGTGTCAGTAATGCAATTTACCCTCATACTCAGAGCCGGATTAAGGGGGGGGCCCGGGGTGTACGTACCCCGGGCCCCCCTTCCTAAAAGGGCCCCCCGCCACAGATCGGAGCTCTTACCGATCTGCGGCGCTGCGCTGCATTCCCGGCTCCCGTTTGGTTGCCCTGGCAACCTAACACTTGAGCCGTGGCACCGGCGCCGCCTATCAGTACAGGACAGCTGAGCGACGGCTCAGCTGTCCAATAGTGTGTAATGTAACAGCCTGCGGCTCAGTCACCGTCTGAGCGCGCAGGCTGTATGAGAGACTGTAGTGCAGTTCTACTCCAAACACCGTACGGATCGGTGTTTGGAGGAGAAGGAGAGGAACGAACACTCACTCTCCTGTCTCCTGTGCTACAGCAGCCTGCCAGCAAAAGTAAGGCTGGCTGTATAATTATAGCTCACGTTTGTGTCTATACATATGTGCATAAATGTTTGTTATATGTATGTATGTATGTATGTATATATATATATATATATATATATATATGTATATGTGTGTGTGTGTGTATATATATATATATATATATATATATATAAATAGATAGATATATATAGATATATAGATATATATATATATATCTATCTGTGTCCGTGTATATATCTGTGTGTGCACATACAGTATATGTAAACATATACTGTATATGCGTGTGTATATATGTATATGCATGTATACATGTGCGTGTGTGTATATATATATATATATATATATATATAACTCAGCTGCCTGCCTTTTAATTAGGGGCCTCGCTCTCTGAAGTGCCCCGGGCCCCCAGAGCCTTAATCCGGCTCTGCTCATACTGTAGATGGTTACATCAATGTATGAGATACTACAAGTAGATTAATGTTAATTATTTGAAGAAAAATATAAATTGATGTTTACACGCTATTAAGCATCTTTGTGACTATATTTAAGTATTTCTGGAACACTGTATACTCCGTATCCACTTGAACCAGTTATACTTGGAGTGATTATTTTTTTTCCCCCCATATCCAGGCCTCTTTATAGGGCCATCTCCAAGAAGTCAGACCAGACATGGGCCCTCATTCCGAGTTGTTCGCTCGCTAGCTGCTGTTAGCAGCATTGCACACGCTAGGCCGCCGCCCTCTGGGAGTGTATCTTAGCTTAGCAGAATAGCGAACGAAAAATTAGCAGAATTGCCACTAAATAATTCTTTGCAGTTTCTGAGTAGCTCCAGACCTACTCATATGGGCCCTCATTCCGAGTTGTTCGCTCGCTGCTAATTTTAGCAGAATTGCTAATAGGCTAAAATCCGTCAGTTCTGCGCATGCGTATGCACAGCAGGGCGCACGCGCTAAGCAATTTTACACAAAACTATGCTATTTTACTCACGGGCGAACAAAGCTTTTCAATCGCTCTGCTGATCGTAGAGTGATTGACAGGAAGTGGGTGTTCCTGGGCGGAAACTGGCTGTTTTCAGGGAGTGTGCTAAAAAACGCAGGCGTGCCAGGTAAAAACGCAGGAGTGGCTGGAGAAACGGAGGAGTGGCTGGCCGAACGCTGGGCGTGGTTGTGACGTCAAACCAGGAACTAAACGGACTGAGGTGATCGCAATCTAGGAGTAGGTCTGGAGCTACTCAGAAACTGCAGGGAAATTGCCTTCGTTAGCAATTCTGCTATGCTAAGATACACTCCCAGAGGGCGGCGGCTTTGTGTTTGCATTTCTGCTAAAAGTAGCTAGCGAGCGAACAACTCTGAATGAGGGCCAGATTGCGATCAGCTCAGTCCGTTTAGTTCCTGGTTTGACGTCACAAACACGCCCTGCGTTCGGCCAGCCACTCCCCTGTTTCTCAAGACAATCCCGTGTTTTTCCCTGACACGCCTGCGTTTTTTAGCACACTCCCGGGAAACGCTCAGTTACCACCCAGAAACGCCTCTTTCCTGTCAATCATTCACCGATCAGCAGTGCGACTGAAAAGCGCCGCAGGATCCACAGCAAAACTGCTAAGTTTTTAGTTAAATAACTAAGCGCCTTGCGCATGCGCAATTAGCAACAAATCGCAGCATAGCGAAAATCGGCAACGAGCGAACAACTCGAAATGACCCCCATGGTCATTTGCTTACTTCAACTTGGTTAAGGATTTGGGGCCTAATTCTGCATGGATTGCTATTTAGAGAATTCACAAATCAAATGATCAAACAACTGCCCATGCATAGCGTTCGCGTTGCGCACACATGTGGGGTAATAGCGTCAGAAAATGCGTAAACATCGTAAACACAATGCAGCCACTGTTTAACCGACAGGAAGGTGGCGTTTCTGGGCGGAACATGCCATTTTCTGGGGTTCTAAGAATAAATACAGACGTGCCCAGGCGATTTTGGGGAAGGTGTCTGACGTCAGCACAGACCACTTCCAGGCCGTCTCAGTGGCAGCTTAGTGGCAGCCTCAGACCTACTCACATTTGCTCAGATGGCAAAACCTCTTCGATGTTCCGGGATTTGCATATGCATCTGCGAGTGGATAGCGATCTGTGATGCATTCGCAGATTTGCATGGGGCATTTTGTCTTTTTGTGAGGACGGCGCCTTTCTACTCGCAGACAACTGTAATTTCTCAGATTAGCGATCCATGCTGAATTAGGCCCCTTATCTTTCTCTTATAATATTCCTGGATCAAACTGTACCTCAGTGTATTCTACAATAAGATAGACATTTAAGCTTGACAATATATTGGCAGACTTCCAAACTGTCCCGGTTCCAGTGGGACAGTCCCGCTATTTGGACACTGGTGGTCATTCCGAGTTGATCGCTAGCTGCATTTGTTCGAAGCGCAGCGATCAGGCAAAAAAACGTCAGTTCTGCGCATGTGTATGCGGCGCAATGCGCACGCACGACGAACAGGCACAAAGAACAATGTAGTTTTGCACAGGGTCTAGCGATGCATTTCAGTCGCACTGGTTGCCGCAGAGTGACTGACACGAAGTGGGCGTTTCTGGGTGGCAACTGACCGCTTTCAGGGAGTGTTCGGAAAAACGCAGGCGTGCCAGGGAAAATGCAGGCATGGCTGTGCGAACGCTGGGCGGGTGTGTGACGTCAAATCCGGAACTGAACGGTCTGAAGTGATCGCAAGCGCTGAGTTGGTTTTGAGCTACTCTGAAACCACACAAAAAATTATTGCAGGCGCTCTGCGATACAACCATTCGCACTTCTGCTAAGCTAAAATACACTCCCAGTGGGCGGCGGCATAGCGTTTGCACGGTTTTTAAAAACTGCTAGCGAGCGATCAACTCGGAATGACCACCACTGTCCTACCCGCGATTTCTGCACTTCTGCTAACCACGCTGAATTAGGCCCATTGGGCAATTGGCCTGATATCAAAACACATGTACCATAAGAGCAACCTCATACATAGCCTATATGGACACAAATCAAACATGATGTCCAATTAATAATGCAACTAAGATCAATGAGATCATTACTGGGTTTGTTAGGAAGTGCAGCTGTAAAAGGTCTGCTATCATCTTTTTCATTTTGATAATTGTTCAATTAACAGACCCAAGTGTACAGCAGCAGGGCCGGTTCCGGGGCTTCTGGCGCCCCAGGCGGCATTAGGGGGTGTGGTTTCGTACAGGGGGCGTGGTCATTTACGCCCCCTGTACAGACTGAAATGATGTGCGATGCGCAATGACAGTAAAGGACCTCTCCACAAAGGGAAACTAGACGCGTACGCGTGTAGTTTCCCTTCCCAGCGGCAGCGGGGGGGCAGCGGCCAGCGGCAGCAGGGGGGCAGCGGGCAGCGGGGGGCACACAGCAGCAGCGGATCTTGCCCTGGTGCGGCGCCCTCCAGAAGACGGCGCCCGGGCAAAAGTCCTGCTTGCCCGTGGCAAGATCCGCTACTGTACAGCAGCTAGTGACTTCACCAACAGTGATGCTGTGCAGGGTTACTGAGGGGTCCGCTTATTAATAATGTATTTGCAATGCCATCTTGGGGCCTAATTCAGACCTGAACGCTGCTGTGCGTTTTCGCACAGCGGGCGATCAGGCCGGAACTGCGCATGCGCCTGCGCCTCAGTGCGCCTGCGCATGCCAGAGATGCTATCAGCATCTCAGCCTAGCGATCACCTCTGCCTGATTGACAGGCAGAAGCATTTGCTGGGAGGGGGGGGAGGGGGGGCGGTGGCATTGGGCCGCCATTTTGGGGGCGCGGTCCGGACAACGCAGACATTCCCGGACCTTGCGGGGGTGGGCCGCGGCGGCTGCGTGACGTCACATGCAGCCGCTGTGACCCGGAGAGCGATGAGTAGCTCCCTGTTAGCGCGCAGGAGCTGCGCTGGTAGGGAGCTACTCCTCTGGTAGAAAAGCATCGCCGCCGTGCATATGTATCCTCCATTACCGGGGAGGGTTCTGGGGGAACCCTCTGCCGGCTGAATCTGCGATGTGTAGCCATAGGCTACAGCAGGCTACCGGCATCTTCAATGGCAGGCACTGCGGGGGTCAATCTCTAGAATGCTTTGCATTCTGGAAGTTAGTAAATCGGTCAGTATTGCATCCCCCAAAGCCGGAGGGAAAGGAGGGATCACAGCAAGTATTGGAGATATCTGTTGCTGTCCCTCTGTGATACATTCAGGGGATGCTAAATATTTCCAGTTAACCCCCAAAAATGGGTATTTTCAGGGTTTAAGCCACAGATATTAAATGATAGAAGGGCCCCTGAGTATCCTGAGCAATTAGGGTGATGTCACAGAGAAGTGATAGAACTTGGTAATGATAAAACGGCCCTCTGCGTGTGACATTAAACTGCATGGAACATATTCCTGGATCATGCCAGGCCACCTCTACTATCACTGCACTTGTGTAAATGCTAATTGCTATTTTTTTTTCTATTTAATGGGGGGGGGTTTATGACGCACAAGATAAAATAAACATAGGCATGACTGCACATGGCAGCCAACAAGTATTTAAATAAATTAAACAATAAAATAGGACAAACTTAAAATAATAAAGGACGGACAGCCTGTCAAACAGATCACAAGAACATAGAAATGAATTGGGACCCTATTCAGTAAGGATTGTAAAATAATTCTGCTAAACAGCAGAATTTATAATCCTTTTGCTGGCATGCTGGGGGCCGCCCATCGCAGGGCAAGACCGCCGAGCATGCAGCCCACCGCCCACCCACTGCAATCGCTCTGGAGTTGCGATCGCACCACAATTTCAGCGTGATCGCTGAAATTGTGGATAGCTCCTGCTGACGCAGCTTGGCTCCGACTGCAGGAGGCTCACCATCATCTTTATGATCGGAGCGGCTGCGTGTGAGGCCATGCAGCTGCTCCAGTCACCCCCATGCCACGTCCCCCCATTCGGAAAGCTGCCGCCTCCCCCACAGCGCTTCGTCTTGGAAACGGAGCTTTGCCGTCCCGCCCTGCGAACTCCTCTGCCTGTCAATCAGGCAGAGGCGTTAACATCTACTTCGGGTCACCCGCAGTAATTGCGGGCGCATGCACAGGATGGGCCCTATGCGTGTGCCCGTGGGGCGAACGCAAAAATTCCAGTTAGATCGTGATTTGTGATCCAACCTGAATTAACCCCTTGGTCATAAAAAACCCACAAAGTAATCTAAAAAAAAAAAAGAAATAGATGTGAGACAAATTTAACATACTGTAGGTATTCTTCAGGTGGAAAATAGGAAAACTACGTAATTAGAATCTTAAAAAATCTCCCCTAAGGGGATGAAAAGGGGGTTAACATAATGAAGTAATTACCGATGCGTGGCTTGCGTTGCGTGAACGATAACTCCAAAATGGACAGTCGGATCAAAATTTGGATTGCACCTCCAGTGTGTAGAATTTAATAAACTAAAAAAATGGTCCTGTCACTTTTTACCGTATCTGCTACGGGTGCTCCTCGGGTAATGCCAAGAACCATGGATTAATATTACTTACATTAAGACGTCTCAAATTTACATCTCTATAGATTTACCAGCTTTTTAACAACAGTGCAGCGGTGGCCCAGCCGCGGCTCTTTCTTCCTACGCATGCAGCTCGGTCGGCATCCCCCGGCCCGCCTCCCACTGCCCAGCAGACAGCCCGGCACACTTCTTGTTGTTTCTGACGGCACCGGCCTGTGAGCCAATCAGAGATAATGGATCGGCAGCTAAGGCTCCTGATTGGCTGCCGGGCCGTGAGCTTTGATTGGCTCATGGACCGACGCCTAATTGGAAAAAAAGAGTGACACCGCTGCCGGTGATTGAGGGGCAGGAGAGGCACATGCTGCGCACTCCTACCCACCATGACATACAGGAGCAGTAGCGTGGTGAGCAGCACTGCAAGGGGGGGGGGGCACTGTGCACTTGGGGGGGACACTGTGGGGACATGTGTATCTGGCACTGGGGGCATATCTGGCACTGTGGGGGCATGTGTATCTGGCACTGGGGGCATATATGTATATGGCACTGTGGGGACATGTGTATCTGGCACTGGGGGCATATCTGGCACTGTGGGGACATGTGTATTTGGCACTGGGGGCATATCTGGCACTGTGGGGGCATGTGTATCTGGCACTGGGGGCATATATGTATTTGGCACTGTGGAGACATGTGTATCTGGCACTGGGGGCATATATGTATCTGGCACTGTGAGGACATGTGTATCTGACACTGTGGGGACATGTGTATCTGCCACTGTGGGGGCATATATGTATCTGGCACTGTGGGGAAATGTGTATCTGGCACTATGGGGCATATATCTATCTGGCACAGTGGGGACATG
Organism: Pseudophryne corroboree; assembly: GCF_028390025.1. Lineage (NCBI taxonomy): Eukaryota > Metazoa > Chordata > Amphibia > Anura > Myobatrachidae > Pseudophryne > Pseudophryne corroboree. Next base: position 57,970,271 of record NC_086444.1, on the reverse strand, counting down.
TGTGTCTGGCACTGGGGGGCATATATGTATCTGGCACTGTGGGGACCTGTGTATCTGGCACTGGGGGCATATGTGGCACTGTGGGGGACATGTGTATCTGGCACTGTGGGGGCATATATGTATCTGGCACTGTGGGGACATGTGTGTCTGGCACTGGGGGCATATATGTATCTGGCACTGTGGGGACATGTGTATCTGGCACTGTGGGGCATATGTGTACCTGGCACTGTGGGGCTTATATGTATCTGGCACTGTGGGGACATGTGTATCTGGCACTGTGGGGCATATATGTATCTGGCACCGTGGGGCATATGTGTTCCTGGCACTGTGGGGGCATATATGCATCTGGCACTGTGGGGACACATGTATCTGGCACTGGGGGCATATGTATATCTGGCCACTGAGGGTGCATGTGTATCTGGCACTAGAGGCAAATATGTATCTAGTACTGTGAGGACATATGTGTATCTGGCACTGTGGAGGCACCCATATTTGGCATTTTTATATGTATGAGGCACTGTACTGGGGCATTATATGTATGTGGCACTGTACAACATGACTAAAAACGCGGTTATGACACAAGGTCATACTCCTACAAACGTCATACTGAAAGGTGTGCACATACAAATGGGGTGTGGCTTTGTGACAACTAGGCCACGCCTCCATTTTTGCATGCACGCCTTCGGCACGCGCATGATAGTGTCTCTTACCCTTGACTACAGATCTTTTCTGGCTTTTTGCCTCTGACTGGTTGGTCACCCCTGCACTAGTGTATACATAATTAAAAACAAAATCATAGTTAGTGGCTTTTTTTGTACTATTCTATTAAATTGACTATCACAAATGAGGGCTTATAACCATGAATGAAAATAATAAAATTAGGCAAGGGGAAAGGGGGTCCTCCATAACTGTTGTGCCCTCACTCCTACGAGGGGTATGCAATAAGCTTCCGGATGTGCAGTGCATAGGTAGAGTAGACACAATCGGACTGTCTGGAACTGTAATCCCTGACTAAAGTTCTTGTGGAATGTCCGGGCTCAGAATCGTATATAAGTAGCACTGCACACTGAAGAAGTCGGCATGTTCACTTCCTTCACAAACTCGTTTTGGAGCTCAACAGAGGCCACTGGAGAGCCATGATCTTCTATCACTACAAGAGTGGTCTGTCACAGTAGGCGAGCTATTACCGGCTGCGAGCTGCTTTAGGGGAAGAAGCACCGCCCTGAACCACTGTGTTTGAGGGATTTGCAGAATTTCAGCGTAGGAGATGGTCCATGGAACACAAGGCGCTTTGCATCCACCATCTCTGAGGACAATTGTTGCTGCCGTGCGGGCCATAGTTGAGGTTTGGAGCTAGGGTGACCGTGCCCAGTTAGAGGAGATACAGATGGGTCTGTCTTCATCGCAGGTTTGACTATTCGTGATTTAACCAATTTGTCTGAACAAAAGGTTTTGTCCATTTGTCCATCAGCTATGTCTTCATCTTAGTACTATAGCTTTCACCTGCCACTGCAGGACAAACCCCTGATTGCCAAATGATAACACCCATAGGTGTTAGACAAACCCTTTGGGCAGAGCAGAACAGGCAACCTAAGTGCTGCATTCTACTACTGACTATAATCACCATGAAACTAGTTTTCAAAAGTTGGTAAGTATGTTGGGATGTGCCGCTGTCAGTGAGGTGGAAACGGGCCGCTGTCAGTGAAGCGGGGACGGGCCGCTGTCAGTGAGGTGGGGACGGGCCGCTGTCAGTGAGGCGGGGACGGGCTGCTGTCAGTGAAGCGGGGATGGGCTGCTGTCAGTGAGGCGGGGACGGGCTGCTGTCAGTGAAGCGGGGACAGGCCGCTGTCAGTGAGGTGGGGACGGGCGGCTGTCAGTGAGGCGGGGACGGGCTGCTGTCAGTGAAGCGGGGACAGGCCGCTGTCAGTGAGGTGGGAACGGGCCGCTGTCAGTGAGGCGGAGACAGGCCGCTGTCAGTGAGGCGGGGACGGGCCGCTGTCAGTGAGGCGGGGACGGGCTGCTGTCAGTGAGGCGGGGACGGGCTGCTGTCAGTGAAGCGGGGACGGGCTGCTGTCAGTGAGGCGGGGACGGGCTGCTGTCAGTGAAGCGGGGACAGGCCGCTGTCAGTGAGGTGGGGACGGGCGGCTGTCAGTGAGGCGGGGACGGGCTGCTGTCAGTGAAGCGGGGACAGGCCGCTGTCAGTGAGGTGGGAACGGGCCGCTGTCAGTGAGGCGGGGACGGGCTGCTGTCAGTGAAGCGGGGACAGGCCGCTGTCAGTGAGGTGGGGACGGGCGGCTGTCAGTGAGGCGGGGACGGGCTGCTGTCAGTGAAGCGGGGACAGGCCGCTGTCAGTGAGGTGGGAACGGGCCGCTGTCAGTGAGGCGGAGACAGGCCGCTGTCAGTGAGGCGGGTATGGGCCGCTGTCAGTGAGGCGGGGACAGGCCGCTGTCATTGAGGCAGGGATGGGCTGTTGTCAGTGAGGCAGGGATGGGCTGTTGTCAGTGAGGAAGGGATGGGCTGCTGTCAGCAGCCATTTTGGGAGGGACATTTAGCAGATTGTCAATGTGCGATGAATCAGCGGTGACCCCCACACACACACACACACCTCACACAGTCCTGCGCATCCGCAGTGGCTGCGGGGCGGTAGTTATGCCACTGAGGGATGTGCCACTATCAGTGAGGCAGGGATGCACTACTGTCAGTGAGGCAGAGATGCGCTACTGTCAGTGAGGCAGAGATGCGCTGCTGTAGGTGAGGCAGGGATGTGCTGCTGTCTGCAGGCCCGGGCCTACGCATATGCCGACTATGCGGCTGCATGGATTGCCAGACTGCTGAAGTCTGACAGTGAGCCACCGTCACTTTCACTGCAGCTGCCGCCCGCCCTGGAAAGTGACACTAACAGCCAGGCTCCTCTGACAAGTGCACAGAGGAGACCTGGAACTGCCCGCTCCGCCTCCTGGGAGACTGCTCAGTCTCCACAGTCCTTCCCCCAATGCCAGGGAGTCACACACACACCCCCCCCCCTTCCAAGGAAAGCCTACCCAATGCCCCGGATTCCCCCAGCCTTGCTGAAATCCGGACCGCGCATGCATGAATCCGGATGCAATAGGGGCGGAGCTTGACTGCCGGCCTCGCACCGCTGGCAGCTTAGCCGCACTGAGCACAGCATACTAGAGCATTGTGTTGGCAGCAGCAGCAACGGATCCCTCCCCCGGTACACCCAGCACATTAGAGAGCCGCTGGCAGGTGGGAGGGGAAGTGAGGTGGGAAGTGACCTGCATTCCACTCGCCACCCCTGTTGGGATTGTGCTGGTCGGGATTCCGATGTCGGTATTTCGACCGCCGGGTTCCCGTCCAGCGGTATTTCGTACTGATCCCCTGCAGACACCCACCCAGGATTCAGACACACTACAACCAGTCTGCAGACTTAAAAGCAGGTGCCTACTGTAAATAAGCATTTGTTTGGGTGATACGCTGCTTCTGTATGCAATACGGACTACTAAAGTGAACATTGCTAATTAGAACATATTACTAGAACACATAGGGGGTCATTCCGACCCATTCGCTCGCAGTGGTTCTTCACTGCGGTGCGAACGGGTCGGAAATGCGCGGCGAACGTATTGCACACCCGTGCCGCCAGCGACAAATGTGATTGCAGCGGCGATTGCAAGAAGATGGACAGGCGGGAGGTGTTCCGGGGCGGATACTCACCGTTTTCCAGGCGTGGTAAGTCCAACGCAGGCGTGTCGAGGCGTTTGGAGGGCGTATGTCTGACGTCAGGACCGGGACCTTCATCGCTGGGTCCGTTGCACAAGGTAAGTAAGTCTGACCATGGTCTTGTTTTGCAGGAAACTTTTTTAGCATAGCAGGGCTGCACAAGCGTTCGCAGCCCTGCTATGCAGAAATACACTTCCCCATAGGCGGCGTCTAGTTGTATTGTATATTTTACCATTTTACATATTATTTTTTACTGTTCATGATGAAATAAATGTATTCATTATTATTTATCTGGCGTCCTCACATATTCCTATGCTACACACACGCCGGGGTCACAATTATACATATGTCTCCCAGAATCAGCCACTGCTATTGCCAGCTAAGCCAGCACCATTATAGGCTCTTGACCCACTCTCTGACGAGGCCTCTTGCAACCAGATGGAGGGACAAAAGACCTGCTCGCCGCTGCAGCCGCATCAGGGGGAGTCCTGCCTGTCACATGGAACAGCCACTGCCCGCGCTCGATAAAACAACTCTGCACTCGCATGGTGGCAGTGGGTGTCAGTACAGGTGAGGACACTGAAGTGGCAGGAGGGACGCCTTCACTACAGGAGCAGGGGGGACAGAAAGTGGCACAGATGGGGAAGCGCAACGGGGGCCTATTTGTGTCGGCAGCCGAGCGGGACAGACTGTGAACGCAGAAGGTGAAACATGCTGCTGCCTCCCCCATGCACCTGGTGACCTACAGTATCACTTTGATCATTTGTGTGTGTGCACATATACAGTATACAGGCCCGATGCAACCCGCTCAGCAAAGGGAGGCAAAGCTGGGAGGAACCAGGCAGGAGAGGCGCTCTCACTGCTTTGCATCCCTGCTGATGTCCTCTGCTGCTGCCGGCTTCCGATGCGCCTGTCACACTGTTTGATAGGTAGCAGCAGCCGGCGGTACTCCCTGCAGAACTGCTCATCTTGCTTCCAGCTCTGCTTCTTCCACCGGGAGCGAGGTTCCTTCTCTTCTCCACGTTGCACCTGAGGGACCCTTCAACTGTTCCGCCGCCAACACTTCAGACCTTACCAGCATAGCTGCAGCCTCCTATTTTACCCGCTGCCTGTCCGGCTTCTAGTGCAGAGGATCAGTGCTGCCACTGCTGGGTCCTGGCGGCAGGGCTCCCTCCGTCCCCTGCTTCTGCAGATTCATCTGTCTCCCTCTCAGTACCCGCCCGGCGGTTCTCCATAGGCCGGCAGCTGGGTCCCTGTGTTGCTGAGCGCTGCTGCTCTTCTGCTCACCACCAGGCTGCCCTGACACTTCTGTAGCAGGTCCCCCATCTGCAGTGACATCACCCTTTAGCTCCTGCCATATTTGGGTGATTCACCTCTTCTTCATCTTCCTCCTTCTGTGCCTGCTTGTGGTTTTGACTTTATCATATTAAAAAGGGGCCCCTCATTCTAATACCTCTCTAAAAAGTACTGCCTGCTCATTCCTGGAGTATTCACTGTTTGGAACATTGCTGATTCCTACGTAGCCATTTCCCTGGCCCTGAGCAGGTCCCCCTCACCAGATCCTCTCCAGCACAGTGTCCCCATTGCATCGAAATAATTGTTTCTAGTCTCGGGGACAGGCAGTGGTGCCATCGGCACGAAGCGCGGCTCTTCAATCTCCAGTCCACCCGCTGATTTCCGGTCCTGTGTCAGGTAATGGGTCCCTCTCTCCCTCCCCGCTGCACCTGTGTGACAGACAGGCAGCAGCTGCAGGCACTTCAATTCTCAGTAGTGGCTCCGACCCTGCATTGTTGGATTTCAAAAAGGGAGATGATTATTAATACTCAAAATAAATTATCCTGTAATGAGACGCAATACTTAAGAAAGTCTGTGGATGACCTGATGAATAGAGATTCAGCTCCCACACTGGCCCCTCACTCCCCTACCATTGGTCCACATACGCGTACACTGGCCCATATCTTGCAGGCTGACACTGATGGCGATGCCGCAGATGCAGGGGACGGCGAGGTGGATATAGGGGGGGGGGGACGATGCTATTCTGGCTCGGGGTGCAAGCTCTGATAGAAGCTATTAGAGATGTATTGCAGATTCCTATTAGACAAGGAGGGATCTTGTTTAATGAAAAGAATTCCTCAGCTACTTTTCCTGCATCAAATCAGTAAATTTCTCTGTTTGAAGTAACTTGGTTAAATCCAGTGAAAATATTTTCAAATCCATAAGAGGTTGCTCATTTCCTTCCCTTTCCCTCAGGAGGATAGGGTGAAATGTGAAAACTCACCAATCGTAGATATGTATCTAGATTGAGAACTCTCTCAAAATCCCCGTACACAGCTGCGGGGGTGGCCCAGAAACCCACTATAGCTTGTGCATAGTGATGAGCGCCTGAAATTTTTCGGGTTTTGTGTTTTGGTTTTGGGTTCGGTTCCGCGGCCGTGTTTTGGGTTCGACTGCTTTTTGGCAAAACCTCACCGAATTTTTTTTGTCGGATTCGGGTGTGTTTTGGATTCGGGTGTTTTTTTCAAAAAACCCTAAAAAACAGCTTAAATCATAGAATTTGGGGGTCATTTTGATCCCAAAGTATTATTAACCTCAAAAACCATAATTTCCACTCATTTTCAGTCTATTCTGAATACCTCACACCTCACAATATTATTTTTAGTCCTAAAATTTGCACCGAGGTCGCTGTGTGAGTAAGATAAGCGACCCTAGTGGCCGACACAAACACCGGGCCCATCTAGGAGTGGCACTGCAGTGTCACGCAGGATGTCCCTTCCAAAAAACCCTCCCCAAACAGCACATGACGCAAAGAAAAAAAGAGGCGCAATGAGGTAGCTGTGTGAGTAAGATTAGCGACCCTAGTGGCCGACACAAACACCGGGCCCATCTAGGAGTGGCACTGCAGTGTCACGCAGGATGTCCCTTCCAAAAAACCCTCCCCAAACAGCACATGACGCAAAGAAAAAAAGAGGCGCAATGAGGTAGCTGACTGTGTGAGTAAGATAAGCGACCCTAGTGGCCGACACAAACACCGGGCCCATCTAGGAGTGGCACTGCAGTGTCACGCAGGATGTCCCTTCCAAAAAACCCTCCCCAAACAGCACATGACGCAAAGAAAAAAAGAGGCGCAATGAGGTAGCTGTGTGAGTAAGATTAGCGACCCTAGTGGCCGACACAAACACCGGGCCCATCTTGGAGTGGCACTGCAGTGTCACGCAGGATGTCCCTTCCAAAAAACCCTCCCCAAACAGCACATGACGCAAAGAAAAAAAGAGGCGCAATGAGGTAGCTGACTGTGTGAGTAAGATAAGCGACCCTAGTGGCCGACACAAACACCGGGCCCATCTAGGAGTGGCACTGCAGTGTCACGCAGGATGGCCCTTCCAAAAAACCCTCCCCAAACAGCACATGACGCAAAGAAAAAAAGAGGCGCAATGAGGTAGCTGACTGTGTGAGTAAGATAAGCGACCCTAGTGGCCGACACAAACACCGGGCCCATCTAGGAGTGGCACTGCAGTGTCACGCAGGATGGCCCTTCCAAAAAACCCTCCCCAAACAGCACATGACGCAAAGAAAAAAAGAGGCGCAATGAGGTAGCTGACTGTGTGAGTAAGATAAGCGACCCTAGTGGCCGACACAAACACCGGGCCCATCTAGGAGTGGCAGAATAAAGGTTAGACCAGATGTAGTGCGCTAATCAGAGTGTAATTAGAATGATACTTCCCTCACAGTTCTTTTCACATGTGGTATCCCATGTATTTCAGACAAGTGGAATCCATATATAGGGGAGAACAAAATTCCAAATTTCCCTCACAATTCCTTTCACATGTGGTATCCCATGTATTTCAGACAAATGGAATCCATATATAGGGAAGAACAAAATTTCAAAATATAGTGTAGTAAGTTAAAAACAATAACAAATTTTTAATACAATCAAATGCAAAATCTCCAAAAAACCATTGTAACAATTGATATGGCGATCAACTGATGATGAAATGGCAAATTACCAGAATATGGTGCAAAATAAGCCTTAAATGATGCTTATAGAAATGTGGTTTGCTGTTGAATTATCCACAAATAACTTGAAAACAAAAAAGTGAAGATGGAGGTTTACCAGATTTCAACAGGGTATGTGCCTTAAAGATGTCAATTTATGGAGGCAATGGCTCCGGAACCTGTCTCCAAAGATCACGCTACTCCGTCAGTCTGGTGAATCTCCCTTCAGCAGTAGTTTCTCCTGTCAAACAGAGCCAACGCGTTTCGGGAACTCTCCCTTCCTCAGGACTGTATGACAGGAGCTAGAAGCATGTGCTTTTTAAACCCTGTATAGGGATCACATCCGGGTCATAAGGTCATATCCATGAATTGGTAAAATAGCTTTTATAACATACATATGTATCTAAAAATCGAAAAACATCTATAATAATCTTAGTTGGATAATAACGTATTCATTGACTTCAATAATACTTAAAAGGAATTTTTTAATAAAACGTGTCCCCCGGAAGTAGAACTTCCGTATTTCCGGTCCGGCTAGTCCGCTGCTGGAATCTGCCTTTAAATAGTCTCTTAGTCCTCCGATTTCACCCTCTTGAAGTTTCTGCTGTATGGGCTGTAGTGGATGCGGCGGAGTCTGACAGTTAATTTTACCCGGCGGTTCTCGGCCTGGCACTTCCGGGATTGTGGAACGCACTGTGAGCCGCATCCTGGCTTCCGGTGACGCACTTCCTGTTCGCGTCACCGGACCGCATTTGAGACGCAGCGTTGCGGGGTTCTTATAAAATGGAAGATTCTTTAGTTGGCTGTTAACCTACAAGTGTGCAAAAAATACTTGTCTGGGTATCCCATGAAAAATACATAAAAATCGTATATTTGTATAAAATTGATAAAATCATTTGGGTATATTTATATATGCATCCTGTGAATATTTCTAGGAAAGTTCAAAGTGGCAATCTGAAGTGTCTATTATATGGAGTATATGTATAGGATAATGCAGAAATAATCTGAGTGAGCTTTATACCAGAATAAGAGTGAAAGAGGACTGAAAAAGGGGGGGGAGGGGGAGGGGGGGGGGAGGCAGGGGGAGAGGCAGGTTTTCATAAAAACCACTTTAATTCGAAGTCTGCATTCAGGCCATTAGGGGTAAGGCTTTTCAAGTTATATATCCATTTCATTTCCGTCTTGGCCAATCTTGTTGTTTCATCTCTGTGTCTCCAGGTGTTTTTTACATTTTCAATGGCTAAAAATTGTAGGATATGTTTGGTTGAAGAGTCATGTTTCTCTTTGAAGTGGTTAGACAAAGGATGGGTCATGATTCCTTTTTTAATATTTCTGATGTGTTCAGTCAGACGTGTTTTGAGTGCCCTGCTTGTTTTCCCCACATATAACTTGTGGCAACTGCACTCTATGAGGTATATTACATTGGTGGTATGGCAAGTCATAAAATTATGAAGTTTATATGAAGTATCGTTCACATTGAAATCTTCATATTTGGATTTCGTTGTTTGTACCTCGCGACACGCCTGGCACGTCCCACATCTGTAAAAGCCCTTACTTCTGATTGGATGGTGATCATTTGATGTTAATGCACTTTTTGTAAGTTTGCTTTTTAAGTTTGGTGCTCTGCGGTATATGAATTTGGGCTTTGCTGGTAAAGAATCCTTAAGTAATTGGTCCCTCTGTAATAGATGCCAATGTTTCTTCACGATGGTCTCAATCCGTTTATGTTGGTGGGAAAATTGTGTGATGAAAGCAAATTTGTATGAATTGTCCCCTGGATTTCTTTTATCTTGTGTTTTCAGGAGTTCTTCTCTGTCTTTACTCATCACCTCTTCTTTTAATTTGGTTAATTGTTCTTTGTTATAACCCTTATTTTCAAAGCCTTTTCTCATTTGGTCGATTTGTTCTTCGCACGTATTTCTCTTGCTGCAGTTCCTTCTTAATCTGAGGAATTGGCTTTTGGGTACACTCTTCAGCCAATCAATATGATGTTCGCTAGAAATGTCTATATAGTTGTTGGCGTCTGTGGGTTTTTTGTAACATTTGGTCTCCAATCTCCCTTCTTCAATATAGATGTTGAGATCCAAAAAATTTAATTCTTTTTGGCTTTTTGTGAAGCTGAATGTCAGATTGAAGTCGTTACAGTTTAGTGATTGGCAATAATGTTCTAGCTCCTCCATTGGGCCCTCCCAAAAAAAGATGATGTCATCAATATATCGGTACCATAGTTTTAGGTTTTTCTTGTAGTTGGGATTTGTTTTCACTTGTTTCTCTTCCCAATATGACATATATAAATTTGCGAAACTAGGCGCAAATTTCGTGCCCATGGCTGTGCCGACCAATTGGTTGTAGTATGATCCATTAAAGTAAAAATAATTGTTTTTCAGTATAAAAGAAATCCCTTGCAGGAGTAGTTCTTTCTTGTTCTCGGTAAGGTCCGTCTTATCCAAATAATACTTGATTGCTTCTATCCCTTTTTCATGTGGGATATTCGTATATAGGGCTTCCACATCTGCCGTCGCCATGTACATGTTGTTATTCCAATCTATATCCTTAATTTTTTGTAAAGTATCTGTTGTGTCTTTTAGATGGAATTCTGTTTTGCTGACCAGTGGTTGTAAATGGGCATCGATATATTCAGATAAATTTGCAGTTAGACTCCCTATACCTGCCAATATCGGTCTTCCTGGGGGGTTTGTCACACTTTTATGGATTTTCGGCAGGACATATATTGTGGGTATTGATGGTTCTGAAATATTTATATAATCAAATTCTTTCTTTGTGAGGGTATTTTTGTCAAGATGAGATTGTAATAGTTTATGTAAGTTGGTTTTGATTTTAGCTGTTGGATCATTTTTCAGTTTGGTGTACGTCTTCCCATCTTCCAGTTGTCGGTAAATCTCTTTTATGTAGTCCTCTTTGTTCAGGATGACCACACCTCCTCCTTTATCGCTTGGTTTAATGACGATACTTTCATCACTCTGTAATGCTTTCAGTGCCAGGCGTTCTTTTTTACTTAAATTCCATTTGTTGTTTCTTGTATTTCCCATTTTTCCTAAATCGTCCAAGACTGCTTTTTGGAAGCTGTCCACCAGACTTCCTTTGAGATGTTTTGGGTAGAAAGTCGATTTATTTTTGAAACTTCCTTCAGTTGTTGTTACACCGATGTCTCCTTCTAGTTCTTTCTTCGTGAAAAATTTCTTAATTGTCAATTTTCTTACAAATTTTTCTACATCCAGGAATAAACCGAATTGATCTATATTGTTGGTGGGTGCGAATTTTAGACCCTTCATGAGGAGTTTTTCTTCTATTTTTGTTAAAGCTCTATCGCTTAGATTGTAAATTTTACCTTGATTGGATTCATTTTGTGGTTTTACTCCCTCTTCTAATGGTGGATTCGTCTCTGGTTTGTGCTTCTTTTTTTTATGTTTGACTCCCCCTCTTTTTCCCCTTTTCCTTCTTTTTAGTAATGACGGGTCCTGGGGTAAGTTCTCCCTAAAAAAAGGGGTTCTTTCACTTTCTGTTCCATTTGTGTGAGGTAGGGGATCGAACGAAGGTCTTCTGTCTTGAAATCTTATGGGGTAATTATCCGACCTGTTCTTGTATCTTTCCTGATGTAATTCTCTTCTTGATCTTCCTTCTGTTGGTCTCTCCATGCTGGGGTATCTTTGATAATGCATATTTCTGTACCCTTGATTTCCTTTTTTCCATCTTTGGTTGGTTTGTTGATATAGTCTTCTTCTGTTTTGTTCTGTTGGTCGGGTTGTGAATCTGTCGTGGTCTCTTCTATTTTCATATCTACGTGGTGACTCATATACTCTTTCATGGGAGTAGGTGGTGGATCTTCCTCTTCTTTTTTGTGTAGTGTCAATTTTGTTCATCCTGGATGTGGTGGCATGTGGAGATCCTTTTTTAAATTTGGGACAATCTTCCTTATGTTGTACTTGGATTTGATGTTTTTGGACTTGTGTATCCGATATGCAATGGTCTTCTTCCTCTAGGAATGAGCACACAGAAATGGGCGTTCCCTCTTCCCTCATATGTTTAAATGGATCTTGTCCTTCTTTTTTGTAATATTCGTGGTCTCTTCTTAATTTATTCTGTTTTTTCAGGATGATTTCTTTTGTGTTACGGGTGATTTTTTGTTGGATTTCTATTTCCTTATTTTTGAAATCCATTAAATCCTGAAATGGTTCTATACTTTTTTGTATAAGATTGATCTGTTCTTTTAGTGCTTTTAATTTCTCTCGACGTTCTTTCATAATCAATTCGAGGAGTGTGAATGAACATATGTCCAGTGTTCGCATCCAATCGTCTTTCAATTTTTCGCTAGCATCTTCAAAGGATGGTAGCTTTTTAATACGTAATCCCTTTGGTATAATTTGGTCCGCGACATATTTTTCTAATGTCGCACATTCCCACCATAGGCGGTTCTCACGCAATAATAGTTTCTCCAGGCGGCCCATGGTGCCTTCTAGGTCATCCTCACTCGTATTGGTTATTTTTGTGGTAAAAACTTCCTTGAGTTTTTCTTCTCTATTCTTTAAATGTTGAAACATATTGTCGCCTAGAGACTTTTCTTGCGGGGAAAGGTTTGGACAAATGCTATAAGTAACAGAAAAGTACCTCGGCGCCAAAAAGAGAGATAAGCTGCACACAAATAGGTCAAGCGGTATCCCCAATACCAAAGTAATTAACGTGACAGAATAAAGGTTAGACCAGATGTAGTGCGCTAATCAGAGTGTAATTAGAATGATACTTCCCTCACAGTTCTTTTCACATGTGGTATCCCATGTATTTCAGACAAGTGGAATCCATATATAGGGGAGAACAAAATTCCAAATTTCCCTCACAATTCCTTTCACATGTGGTATCCCATGTATTTCAGACAAATGGAATCCATATATAGGGAAGAACAAAATTTCAAAATATAGTGTAGTAAGTTAAAAACAATAACAAATTTTTAATACAATCAAATGCAAAATCTCCAAAAAACCATTGTAACAATTGATATGGCGATCAACTGATGATGAAATGGCAAATTACCAGAATATGGTGCAAAATAAGCCTTAAATGATGCTTATAGAAATGTGGTTTGCTGTTGAATTATCCACAAATAACTTGAAAACAAAAAAGTGAAGATGGAGGTTTACCAGATTTCAACAGGGTATGTGCCTTAAAGATGTCAATTTATGGAGGCAATGGCTCCGGAACCTGTCTCCAAAGATCACGCTACTCCGTCAGTCTGGTGAATCTCCCTTCAGCAGTAGTTTCTCCTGTCAAACAGAGCCAACGCGTTTCGGGAACTCTCCCTTCCTCAGGACTGTATGACAGGAGCTAGAAGCATGTGCTTTTTAAACCCTGTATAGGGATCACATCCGGGTCATAAGGTCATATCCATGAATTGGTAAAATAGCTTTTATAACATACATATGTATCTAAAAATCGAAAAACATCTATAATAATCTTAGTTGGATAATAACGTATTCATTGACTTCAATAATACTTAAAAGGAATTTTTTAATAAAACGAGTCCCCCGGAAGTAGAACTTCCGTATTTCCGGTCCGGCTAGTCCGCTGCTGGAATCTGCCTTTAAATAGTCTCTTAGTCCTCCGATTTCACCCTCTTGAAGTTTCTGCTGTATGGGCTGTAGTGGATGCGGCGGAGTCTGACAGTTAATTTTACCCGGCGGTTCTCGGCCTGGCACTTCCGGGATTGTGGAACGCACTGTGAGCCGCATCCTGGCTTCCGGTGACGCACTTCCTGTTCGCGTCACCGGACCGCATTTGAGACGCAGCGTTGCGGGGTTCTTATAAAATGGAAGATTCTTTAGTTGGCTGTTAACCTACAAGTGTGCAAAAAATACTTGTCTGGGTATCCCATGAAAAATACATAAAAATCGTATATTTGTATAAAATTGATAAAATCATTTGGGTATATTTATATATGCATCCTGTGAATATTTCTAGGAAAGTTCAAAGTGGCAATCTGAAGTGTCTATTATATGGAGTATATGTATAGGATAATGCAGAAATAATCTGAGTGAGCTTTATACCAGAATAAGAGTGAAAGAGGACTGAAAAAGGGGGGGAGGGGGAGAGGGGGGGGAGGCAGGGGGAGAGGCAGGTTTTCATAAAAACCACTTTAATTCGAAGTCTGCATTCAGGCCATTAGGGGTAAGGCTTTTCAAGTTATATATCCATTTCATTTCCGTCTTGGCCAATCTTGTTGTTTCATCTCTGTGTCTCCAGGTGTTTTTTACATTTTCAATGGCTAAAAATTGTAGGATATGTTTGGTTGAAGAGTCATGTTTCTCTTTGAAGTGGTTAGACAAAGGATGGGTCATGATTCCTTTTTTAATATTTCTGATGTGTTCAGTCAGACGTGTTTTGAGTGCCCTGCTTGTTTTCCCCACATATAACTTGTGGCAACTGCACTCTATGAGGTATATTACATTGGTGGTATGGCAAGTCATAAAATTATGAAGTTTATATGAAGTATCGTTCACATTGAAATCTTCATATTTGGATTTCGTTGTTTGTACCTCGCGACACGCCTGGCACGTCCCACATCTGTAAAAGCCCTTACTTCTGATTGGATGGTGATCATTTGATGTTAATGCACTTTTTGTAAGTTTGCTTTTTAAGTTTGGTGCTCTGCGGTATATGAATTTGGGCTTTGCTGGTAAAGAATCCTTAAGTAATTGGTCCCTCTGTAATAGATGCCAATGTTTCTTCACGATGGTCTCAATCCGTTTATGTTGGTGGGAAAATTGTGTGATGAAAGCAAATTTGTATGAATTGTCCCCTGGATTTCTTTTATCTTGTGTTTTCAGGAGTTCTTCTCTGTCTTTACTCATCACCTCTTCTTTTAATTTGGTTAATTGTTCTTTGTTATAACCCTTATTTTCAAAGCCTTTTCTCATTTGGTCGATTTGTTCTTCACACGTATTTCTCTTGCTGCAGTTCCTTCTTAATCTGAGGAATTGGCTTTTGGGTACACTCTTCAGCCAATCAATATGATGTTCGCTAGAAATGTCTATATAGTTGTTGGCGTCTGTGGGTTTTTTGTAACATTTGGTCTCCAATCTCCCTTCTTCAATATAGATGTTGAGATCCAAAAAATTTAATTCTTTTTGGCTTTTTGTGAAGCTGAATGTCAGATTGAAGTCGTTACAGTTTAGTGATTGGCAATAATGTTCTAGCTCCTCCATTGGGCCCTCCCAAAAAAAGATGATGTCATCAATATATCGGTACCATATGCCACCACATCCAGGATGAACAAAATTGACACTACACAAAAAAGAAGAGGAAGATCCACCACCTACTCCCATGAAAGAGTATATGAGTCACCACGTAGATATGAAAATAGAAGAGACCACGACAGATTCACAACCCGACCAACAGAACAAAACAGAAGAAGACTATATCAACAAACCAACCAAAGATGGAAAAAAGGAAATCAAGGGTACAGAAATATGCATTATCAAAGATACCCCAGCATGGAGAGACCAACAGAAGGAAGATCAAGAAGAGAATTACATCAGGAAAGATACAAGAACAGGTCGGATAATTACCCCATAAGATTTCAAGACAGAAGACCTTCGTTCGATCCCCTACCTCACACAAATGGAACAGAAAGTGAAAGAACCCCTTTTTTAGGGAGAACTTACCCCAGGACCCGTCATTACTAAAAAGAAGGAAAAGGGGAAAAAGAGGGGGAGTCAAACATAAAAAAAGAAGCACAAACCAGAGACGAATCCACCATTAGAAGAGGGAGTAAAACCACAAAATGAATCCAATCAAGGTAAAATTTACAATCTAAGCGATAGAGCTTTAACAAAAATAGAAGAAAAACTCCTCATGAAGGGTCTAAAATTCGCACCCACCAACAATATAGATCAATTCGGTTTATTCCTGGATGTAGAAAAATTTGTAAGAAAATTGACAATTAAGAAATTTTTCACGAAGAAAGAACTAGAAGGAGACATCGGTGTAACAACAACTGAAGGAAGTTTCAAAAATAAATCGACTTTCTACCCAAAACATCTCAAAGGAAGTCTGGTGGACAGCTTCCAAAAAGCAGTCTTGGACGATTTAGGAAAAATGGGAAATACAAGAAACAACAAATGGAATTTAAGTAAAAAAGAACGCCTGGCACTGAAAGCATTACAGAGTGATGAAAGTATCGTCATTAAACCAAGCGATAAAGGAGGAGGTGTGGTCATCCTGAACAAAGAGGACTACATAAAAGAGATTTACCGACAACTGGAAGATGGGAAGACGTACACCAAACTGAAAAATGATCCAACAGCTAAAATCAAAACCAACTTACATAAACTATTACAATCTCATCTTGACAAAAATACCCTCACAAAGAAAGAATTTGATTATATAAATATTTCAGAACCATCAATACCCACAATATATGTCCTGCCGAAAATCCATAAAAGTGTGACAAACCCCCCAGGAAGACCGATATTGGCAGGTATAGGGAGTCTAACTGCAAATTTATCTGAATATATCGATGCCCATTTACAACCACTGGTCAGCAAAACAGAATTCCATCTAAAAGACACAACAGATACTTTACAAAAAATTAAGGATATAGATTGGAATAACAACATGTACATGGCGACGGCAGATGTGGAAGCCCTATATACGAATATCCCACATGAAAAAGGGATAGAAGCAATCAAGTATTATTTGGATAAGACGGACCTTACCGAGAACAAGAAAGAACTACTCCTGCAAGGGATTTCTTTTATACTGAAAAACAATTATTTTTACTTTAATGGATCATACTACAACCAATTGGTCGGCACAGCCATGGGCACGAAATTTGCGCCTAGTTTCGCAAATTTATATATGTCATATTGGGAAGAGAAACAAGTGAAAACAAATCCCAACTACAAGAAAAACCTAAAACTATGGTACCGATATATTGATGACATCATCTTTTTTTGGGAGGGCCCAATGGAGGAGCTAGAACATTATTGCCAATCACTAAA
Organism: Pseudophryne corroboree; assembly: GCF_028390025.1. Lineage (NCBI taxonomy): Eukaryota > Metazoa > Chordata > Amphibia > Anura > Myobatrachidae > Pseudophryne > Pseudophryne corroboree. Next base: position 57,953,550 of record NC_086444.1, on the reverse strand, counting down.
CTGTAACGACTTCAATCTGACATTCAGCTTCACAAAAAGCCAAAAAGAATTAAATTTTTTGGATCTCAACATCTATATTGAAGAAGGGAGATTGGAGACCAAATGTTACAAAAAACCCACAGACGCCAACAACTATATAGACATTTCTAGCGAACATCATATTGATTGGCTGAAGAGTGTACCCAAAAGCCAATTCCTCAGATTAAGAAGGAACTGCAGCAAGAGAAATACGTGTGAAGAACAAATCGACCAAATGAGAAAAGGCTTTGAAAATAAGGGTTATAACAAAGAACAATTAACCAAATTAAAAGAAGAGGTGATGAGTAAAGACAGAGAAGAACTCCTGAAAACACAAGATAAAAGAAATCCAGGGGACAATTCATACAAATTTGCTTTCATCACACAATTTTCCCACCAACATAAACGGATTGAGACCATCGTGAAGAAACATTGGCATCTATTACAGAGGGACCAATTACTTAAGGATTCTTTACCAGCAAAGCCCAAATTCATATACCGCAGAGCACCAAACTTAAAAAGCAAACTTACAAAAAGTGCATTAACATCAAATGATCACCATCCAATCAGAAGTAAGGGCTTTTACAGATGTGGGACGTGCCAGGCGTGTCGCGAGGTACAAACAACGAAATCCAAATATGAAGATTTCAATGTGAACGATACTTCATATAAACTTCATAATTTTATGACTTGCCATACCACCAATGTAATATACCTCATAGAGTGCAGTTGCCACAAGTTATATGTGGGGAAAACAAGCAGGGCACTCAAAACACGTCTGACTGAACACATCAGAAATATTAAAAAAGGAATCATGACCCATCCTTTGTCTAACCACTTCAAAGAGAAACATGACTCTTCAACCAAACATATCCTACAATTTTTAGCCATTGAAAATGTAAAAAACACCTGGAGACACAGAGATGAAACAACAAGATTGGCCAAGACGGAAATGAAATGGATATATAACTTGAAAAGCCTTACCCCTAATGGCCTGAATGCAGACTTCGAATTAAAGTGGTTTTTATGAAAACCTGCCTCTCCCCCTGCCTCCCCCCCCCCCCTCCCGCTCCCCCCCCCCTTTTTCAGTCCTCTTTCACTCTTATTCTGGTATAAAGCTCACTCAGATTATTTCTGCATTATCCTATACATATACTCCATATAATAGACACTTCAGATTGCCACTTTGAACTTTCCTAGAAATATTCACAGGATGCATATATAAATATACCCAAATGATTTTATCAATTTTATACAAATATACGATTTTTATGTATTTTTCATGGGATACCCAGACAAGTATTTTTTGCACACTTGTAGGTTAACAGCCAACTAAAGAATCTTCCATTTTATAAGAACCCCGCAACGCTGCGTCTCAAATGCGGTCCGGTGACGCGAACAGGAAGTGCGTCACCGGAAGCCAGGATGCGGCTCACAGTGCGTTCCACAATCCCGGAAGTGCCAGGCCGAGAACCGCCGGGTAAAATTAACTGTCAGACTCCGCCGCATCCACTACAGCCCATACAGCAGAAACTTCAAGAGGGTGAAATCGGAGGACTAAGAGACTATTTAAAGGCAGATTCCAGCAGCGGACTAGCCGGACCGGAAATACGGAAGTTCTACTTCCGGGGGACACGTTTTATTAAAAAATTCCTTTTAAGTATTATTGAAGTCAATGAATACGTTATTATCCAACTAAGATTATTATAGATGTTTTTCGATTTTTAGATACATATGTATGTTATAAAAGCTATTTTACCAATTCATGGATATGACCTTATGACCCGGATGTGATCCCTATACAGGGTTTAAAAAGCACATGCTTCTAGCTCCTGTCATACAGTCCTGAGGAAGGGAGAGTTCCCGAAACGCGTTGGCTCTGTTTGACAGGAGAAACTACTGCTGAAGGGAGATTCACCAGACTGACGGAGTAGCGTGATCTTTGGAGACAGGTTCCGGAGCCATTGCCTCCATAAATTGACATCTTTAAGGCACATACCCTGTTGAAATCTGGTAAACCTCCATCTTCACTTTTTTGTTTTCAAGTTATTTGTGGATAATTCAACAGCAAACCACATTTCTATAAGCATCATTTAAGGCTTATTTTGCACCATATTCTGGTAATTTGCCATTTCATCATCAGTTGATCGCCATATCAATTGTTACAATGGTTTTTTGGAGATTTTGCATTTGATTGTATTAAAAATTTGTTATTGTTTTTAACTTACTACACTATATTTTGAAATTTTGTTCTTCCCTATATATGGATTCCATTTGTCTGAAATACATGGGATACCACATGTGAAAGGAATTGTGAGGGAAATTTGGAATTTTGTTCTCCCCTATATATGGATTCCACTTGTCTGAAATACATGGGATACCACATGTGAAAAGAACTGTGAGGGAAGTATCATTCTAATTACACTCTGATTAGCGCACTACATCTGGTCTAACCTTTATTCTGTCACGTTAATTACTTTGGTATTGGGGATACCGCTTGACCTATTTGTGTGCAGCTTATCTCTCTTTTTGGCGCCGAGGTACTTTTCTGTTACTTATAGCATTTGTCCAAACCTTTCCCCGCAAGAAAAGTCTCTAGGCGACAATATGTTTCAACATTTAAAGAATAGAGAAGAAAAACTCAAGGAAGTTTTTACCACAAAAATAACCAATACGAGTGAGGATGACCTAGAAGGCACCATGGGCCGCCTGGAGAAACTATTATTGCGTGAGAACCGCCTATGGTGGGAATGTGCGACATTAGAAAAATATGTCGCGGACCAAATTATACCAAAGGGATTACGTATTAAAAAGCTACCATCCTTTGAAGATGCTAGCGAAAAATTCAAAGACGATTGGATGCGAACACTGGACATATGTTCATTCACACTCCTCGAATTGATTATGAAAGAACGTCGAGAGAAATTAAAAGCACTAAAAGAACAGATCAATCTTATACAAAAAAGTATAGAACCATTTCAGGATTTAATGGATTTCAAAAATAAGGAAATAGAAATCCAACAAAAAATCACCCGTAACACAAAAGAAATCATCCTGAAAAAACAGAATAAATTAAGAAGAGACCACGAATATTACAAAAAAGAAGGACAAGATCCATTTAAACATATGAGGGAAGAGGGAACGCCCATTTCTGTGTGCTCATTCCTAGAGGAAGAAGACCATTGCATATCGGATACACAAGTCCAAAAACATCAAATCCAAGTACAACATAAGGAAGATTGTCCCAAATTTAAAAAAGGATCTCCACATGCCACCACATCCAGGATGAACAAAATTGACACTACACAAAAAAGAAGAGGAAGATCCACCACCTACTCCCATGAAAGAGTATATGAGTCACCACGTAGATATGAAAATAGAAGAGACCACGACAGATTCACAACCCGACCAACAGAACAAAACAGAAGAAGACTATATCAACAAACCAACCAAAGATGGAAAAAAGGAAATCAAGGGTACAGAAATATGCATTATCAAAGATACCCCAGCATGGAGAGACCAACAGAAGGAAGATCAAGAAGAGAATTACATCAGGAAAGATACAAGAACAGGTCGGATAATTACCCCATAAGATTTCAAGACAGAAGACCTTCGTTCGATCCCCTACCTCACACAAATGGAACAGAAAGTGAAAGAACCCCTTTTTTAGGGAGAACTTACCCCAGGACCCGTCATTACTAAAAAGAAGGAAAAGGGGAAAAAGAGGGGGAGTCAAACATAAAAAAAAGAAGCACAAACCAGAGACGAATCCACCATTAGAAGAGGGAGTAAAACCACAAAATGAATCCAATCAAGGTAAAATTTACAATCTAAGCGATAGAGCTTTAACAAAAATAGAAGAAAAACTCCTCATGAAGGGTCTAAAATTCGCACCCACCAACAATATAGATCAATTCGGTTTATTCCTGGATGTAGAAAAATTTGTAAGAAAATTGACAATTAAGAAATTTTTCACGAAGAAAGAACTAGAAGGAGACATCGGTGTAACAACAACTGAAGGAAGTTTCAAAAATAAATCGACTTTCTACCCAAAACATCTCAAAGGAAGTCTGGTGGACAGCTTCCAAAAAGCAGTCTTGGACGATTTAGGAAAAATGGGAAATACAAGAAACAACAAATGGAATTTAAGTAAAAAAGAACGCCTGGCACTGAAAGCATTACAGAGTGATGAAAGTATCGTCATTAAACCAAGCGATAAAGGAGGAGGTGTGGTCATCCTGAACAAAGAGGACTACATAAAAGAGATTTACCGACAACTGGAAGATGGGAAGACGTACACCAAACTGAAAAATGATCCAACAGCTAAAATCAAAACCAACTTACATAAACTATTACAATCTCATCTTGACAAAAATACCCTCACAAAGAAAGAATTTGATTATATAAATATTTCAGAACCATCAATACCCACAATATATGTCCTGCCGAAAATCCATAAAAGTGTGACAAACCCCCCAGGAAGACCGATATTGGCAGGTATAGGGAGTCTAACTGCAAATTTATCTGAATATATCGATGCCCATTTACAACCACTGGTCAGCAAAACAGAATTCCATCTAAAAGACACAACAGATACTTTACAAAAAATTAAGGATATAGATTGGAATAACAACATGTACATGGCGACGGCAGATGTGGAAGCCCTATATACGAATATCCCACATGAAAAAGGGATAGAAGCAATCAAGTATTATTTGGATAAGACGGACCTTACCGAGAACAAGAAAGAACTACTCCTGCAAGGGATTTCTTTTATACTGAAAAACAATTATTTTTACTTTAATGGATCATACTACAACCAATTGGTCGGCACAGCCATGGGCACGAAATTTGCGCCTAGTTTCGCAAATTTATATATGTCATATTGGGAAGAGAAACAAGTGAAAACAAATCCCAACTACAAGAAAAACCTAAAACTATGGTACCGATATATTGATGACATCATCTTTTTTTGGGAGGGCCCAATGGAGGAGCTAGAACATTATTGCCAATCACTAAACTGTAACGACTTCAATCTGACATTCAGCTTCACAAAAAGCCAAAAAGAATTAAATTTTTTGGATCTCAACATCTATATTGAAGAAGGGAGATTGGAGACCAAATGTTACAAAAAACCCACAGACGCCAACAACTATATAGACATTTCTAGCGAACATCATATTGATTGGCTGAAGAGTGTACCCAAAAGCCAATTCCTCAGATTAAGAAGGAACTGCAGCAAGAGAAATACGTGTGAAGAACAAATCGACCAAATGAGAAAAGGCTTTGAAAATAAGGGTTATAACAAAGAACAATTAACCAAATTAAAAGAAGAGGTGATGAGTAAAGACAGAGAAGAACTCCTGAAAACACAAGATAAAAGAAATCCAGGGGACAATTCATACAAATTTGCTTTCATCACACAATTTTCCCACCAACATAAACGGATTGAGACCATCGTGAAGAAACATTGGCATCTATTACAGAGGGACCAATTACTTAAGGATTCTTTACCAGCAAAGCCCAAATTCATATACCGCAGAGCACCAAACTTAAAAAGCAAACTTACAAAAAGTGCATTAACATCAAATGATCACCATCCAATCAGAAGTAAGGGCTTTTACAGATGTGGGACGTGCCAGGCGTGTCGCGAGGTACAAACAACGAAATCCAAATATGAAGATTTCAATGTGAACGATACTTCATATAAACTTCATAATTTTATGACTTGCCATACCACCAATGTAATATACCTCATAGAGTGCAGTTGCCACAAGTTATATGTGGGGAAAACAAGCAGGGCACTCAAAACACGTCTGACTGAACACATCAGAAATATTAAAAAAGGAATCATGACCCATCCTTTGTCTAACCACTTCAAAGAGAAACATGACTCTTCAACCAAACATATCCTACAATTTTTAGCCATTGAAAATGTAAAAAACACCTGGAGACACAGAGATGAAACAACAAGATTGGCCAAGACGGAAATGAAATGGATATATAACTTGAAAAGCCTTACCCCTAATGGCCTGAATGCAGACTTCGAATTAAAGTGGTTTTTATGAAAACCTGCCTCTCCCCCTGCCTCCCCCCCCCCTCCCCCTCCCCCCCCTTTTTCAGTCCTCTTTCACTCTTATTCTGGTATAAAGCTCACTCAGATTATTTCTGCATTATCCTATACATATACTCCATATAATAGACACTTCAGATTGCCACTTTGAACTTTCCTAGAAATATTCACAGGATGCATATATAAATATACCCAAATGATTTTATCAATTTTATACAAATATACGATTTTTATGTATTTTTCATGGGATACCCAGACAAGTATTTTTTGCACACTTGTAGGTTAACAGCCAACTAAAGAATCTTCCATTTTATAAGAACCCCGCAACGCTGCGTCTCAAATGCGGTCCGGTGACGCGAACAGGAAGTGCGTCACCGGAAGCCAGGATGCGGCTCACAGTGCGTTCCACAATCCCGGAAGTGCCAGGCCGAGAACCGCCGGGTAAAATTAACTGTCAGACTCCGCCGCATCCACTACAGCCCATACAGCAGAAACTTCAAGAGGGTGAAATCGGAGGACTAAGAGACTATTTAAAGGCAGATTCCAGCAGCGGACTAGCCGGACCGGAAATACGGAAGTTCTACTTCCGGGGGACACGTTTTATTAAAAAATTCCTTTTAAGTATTATTGAAGTCAATGAATACGTTATTATCCAACTAAGATTATTATAGATGTTTTTCGATTTTTAGATACATATGTATGTTATAAAAGCTATTTTACCAATTCATGGATATGACCTTATGACCCGGATGTGATCCCTATACAGGGTTTAAAAAGCACATGCTTCTAGCTCCTGTCATACAGTCCTGAGGAAGGGAGAGTTCCCGAAACGCGTTGGCTCTGTTTGACAGGAGAAACTACTGCTGAAGGGAGATTCACCAGACTGACGGAGTAGCGTGATCTTTGGAGACAGGTTCCGGAGCCATTGCCTCCATAAATTGACATCTTTAAGGCACATACCCTGTTGAAATCTGGTAAACCTCCATCTTCACTTTTTTGTTTTCAAGTTATTTGTGGATATTTCAACAGCAAACCACATTTCTATAAGCATCATTTAAGGCTTATTTTGCACCATATTCTGGTAATTTGCCATTTCATCATCAGTTGATCGCCATATCAATTGTTACAATGGTTTTTTGGAGATTTTGCATTTGATTGTATTAAAAATTTGTTATTGTTTTTAACTTACTACACTATATTTTGAAATTTTGTTCTTCCCTATATATGGATTCCATTTGTCTGAAATACATGGGATACCACATGTGAAAGGAATTGTGAGGGAAATTTGGAATTTTGTTCTCCCCTATATATGGATTCCACTTGTCTGAAATACATGGGATACCACATGTGAAAAGAACTGTGAGGGAAGTATCATTCTAATTACACTCTGATTAGTGCACTACATCTGGTCTAACCTTTATTCTGTCACGTTAATTACTTTGGTATTGGGGATACCGCTTGACCTATTTGTGTGCAGCTTATCTCTCTTTTTGGCGCCGAGGTACTTTTCTGTTACTTATAGCATTTGTCCAAACCTTTCCCCGCAAGAAAAGTCTCTAGGCGACAATATGTTTCAACATTTAAAGAATAGAGAAGAAAAACTCAAGGAAGTTTTTACCACAAAAATAACCAATACGAGTGAGGATGACCTAGAAGGCACCATGGGCCGCCTGGAGAAACTATTATTGCGTGAGAACCGCCTATGGTGGGAATGTGCGACATTAGAAAAATATGTCGCGGACCAAATTATACCAAAGGGATTACGTATTAAAAAGCTACCATCCTTTGAAGATGCTAGCGAAAAATTCAAAGACGATTGGATGCGAACACTGGACATATGTTCATTCACACTCCTCGAATTGATTATGAAAGAACGTCGAGAGAAATTAAAAGCACTAAAAGAACAGATCAATCTTATACAAAAAAGTATAGAACCATTTCAGGATTTAATGGATTTCAAAAATAAGGAAATAGAAATCCAACAAAAAATCACCCGTAACACAAAAGAAATCATCCTGAAAAAACAGAATAAATTAAGAAGAGACCACGAATATTACAAAAAAGAAGGACAAGATCCATTTAAACATATGAGGGAAGAGGGAACGCCCATTTCTGTGTGCTCATTCCTAGAGGAAGAAGACCATTGCATATCGGATACACAAGTCCAAAAACATCAAATCCAAGTACAACATAAGGAAGATTGTCCCAAATTTAAAAAAGGATCTCCACATGCCACCACATCCAGGATGAACAAAATTGACACTACACAAAAAAGAAGAGGAAGATCCACCACCTACTCCCATGAAAGAGTATATGAGTCACCACGTAGATATGAAAATAGAAGAGACCACGACAGATTCACAACCCGACCAACAGAACAAAACAGAAGAAGACTATATCAACAAACCAACCAAAGATGGAAAAAAGGAAATCAAGGGTACAGAAATATGCATTATCAAAGATACCCCAGCATGGAGAGACCAACAGAAGGAAGATCAAGAAGAGAATTACATCAGGAAAGATACAAGAACAGGTCGGATAATTACCCCATAAGATTTCAAGACAGAAGACCTTCGTTCGATCCCCTACCTCACACAAATGGAACAGAAAGTGAAAGAACCCCCTTTTTAGGGAGAACTTACCCCAGGACCCGTCATTACTAAAAAGAAGGAAAAGGGGAAAAAGAGGGGGAGTCAAACATAAAAAAAGAAGCACAAACCAGAGACGAATCCACCATTAGAAGAGGGAGTAAAACCACAAAATGAATCCAATCAAGGTAAAATTTACAATCTAAGCGATAGAGCTTTAACAAAAATAGAAGAAAAACTCCTCATGAAGGGTCTAAAATTCGCACCCACCAACAATATAGATCAATTCGGTTTATTCCTGGATGTAGAAAAATTTGTAAGAAAATTGACAATTAAGAAATTTTTCACGAAGAAAGAACTAGAAGGAGACATCGGTGTAACAACAACTGAAGGAAGTTTCAAAAATAAATCGACTTTCTACCCAAAACATCTCAAAGGAAGTCTGGTGGACAGCTTCCAAAAAGCAGTCTTGGACGATTTAGGAAAAATGGGAAATACAAGAAACAACAAATGGAATTTAAGTAAAAAAGAACGCCTGGCACTGAAAGCATTACAGAGTGATGAAAGTATCGTCATTAAACCAAGCGATAAAGGAGGAGGTGTGGTCATCCTGAACAAAGAGGACTACATAAAAGAGATTTACCGACAACTGGAAGATGGGAAGACGTACACCAAACTGAAAAATGATCCAACAGCTAAAATCAAAACCAACTTACATAAACTATTACAATCTCATCTTGACAAAAATACCCTCACAAAGAAAGAATTTGATTATATAAATATTTCAGAACCATCAATACCCACAATATATGTCCTGCCGAAAATCCATAAAAGTGTGACAAACCCCCCAGGAAGACCGATATTGGCAGGTATAGGGAGTCTAACTGCAAATTTATCTGAATATATCGATGCCCATTTACAACCACTGGTCAGCAAAACAGAATTCCATCTAAAAGACACAACAGATACTTTACAAAAAATTAAGGATAGAGATTGGAATAACAACATGTACATGGCGACGGCAGATGTGGAAGCCCTATATACGAATATCCCACATGAAAAAGGGATAGAAGCAATCAAGTATTATTTGGATAAGACGGACCTTACCGAGAACAAGAAAGAACTACTCCTGCAAGGGATTTCTTTTATACTGAAAAACAATTATTTTTACTTTAATGGATCATACTACAACCAATTGGTCGGCACAGCCATGGGCACGAAATTTGCGCCTAGTTTCGCAAATTTATATATGTCATATTGGGAAGAGAAACAAGTGAAAACAAATCCCAAAACAAGAAAAACCTAAAACTATGGTACCGATATATTGATGACATCATCTTTTTCTGGGAGGGCCCAATGGAGGAGCTAGAACATTATTGCCAATCACTAAACTGTAACGACTTCAATCTGACATTTAGCTTCACAAAAAGCCAAAAAGAATTAAATTTTTTGGATCTCAACATCTATATTGAAGAAGGGAGATTGGAGACCAAATGTTACAAAAAACCCACAGACGCCAACAACTATATAGACATTTCTAGCGAACATCATATTGATTGGCTGAAGAGTGTACCCAAAAGCCAATTCCTCAGATTAAGAAGGAACTGCAGCAAGAGAAATACGTGTGAAGAACAAATCGACCAAATGAGAAAAGGCTTTGAAAATAAGGGTTATAACAAAGAACAATTAACCAAATTAAAAGAAGAGGTGATGAGTAAAGACAGAGAAGAACTCCTGAAAACACAAGATAAAAGAAATCCAGGGGACAATTCATACAAATTTGCTTTCATCACACAATTTTCCCACCAACATAAACGGATTGAGACCATCGTGAAGAAACATTGGCATCTATTACAGAGGGACCAATTACTTAAGGATTCTTTACCAGCAAAGCCCAAATTCATATACCGCAGAGCACCAAACTTAAAAAGCAAACTTACAAAAAGTGCATTAACATCAAATGATCACCATCCAATCAGAAGTAAGGGCTTTTACAGATGTGGGACGTGCCAGGCGTGTCGCGAGGTACAAACAACGAAATCCAAATATGAAGATTTCAATGTGAACGATACTTCATATAAACTTCATAATTTTATGACTTGCCATACCACCAATGTAATATACCTCATAGAGTGCAGTTGCCACAAGTTATATGTGGGGAAAACAAGCAGGGCACTCAAAACACGTCTGACTGAACACATCAGAAATATTAAAAAAGGAATCATGACCCATCCTTTGTCTAACCACTTCAAAGAGAAACATGACTCTTCAACCAAACATATCCTACAATTTTTAGCCATTGAAAATGTAAAAAACACCTGGAGACACAGAGATGAAACAACAAGATTGGCCAAGACGGAAATGAAATGGATATATAACTTGAAAAGCCTTACCCCTAATGGCCTGAATGCAGACTTCGAATTAAAGTGGTTTTTATGAAAACCTGCCTCTCCCCCTGCCTCCCCCCCCCCCCTCCCCCCCCTTTTTCAGTCCTCTTTCACTCTTATTCTGGTATAAAGCTCACTCAGATTATTTCTGCATTATCCTATACATATACTCCATATAATAGACACTTCAGATTGCCACTTTGAACTTTCCTAGAAATATTCACAGGATGCATATATAAATATACCCAAATGATTTTATCAATTTTATACAAATATACGATTTTTATGTATTTTTCATGGGATACCCAGACAAGTATTTTTTGCACACTTGTAGGTTAACAGCCAACTAAAGAATCTTCCATTTTATAAGAACCCCGCAACGCTGCGTCTCAAATGCGGTCCGGTGACGCGAACAGGAAGTGCGTCACCGGAAGCCAGGATGCGGCTCACAGTGCGTTCCACAATCCCGGAAGTGCCAGGCCGAGAACCGCCGGGTAAAATTAACTGTCAGACTCCGCCGCATCCACTACAGCCCATACAGCAGAAACTTCAAGAGGGTGAAATCGGAGGACTAAGAGACTATTTAAAGGCAGATTCCAGCAGCGGACTAGCCGGACCGGAAATACGGAAGTTCTACTTCCGGGGGACACGTTTTATTAAAAAATTCCTTTTAAGTATTATTGAAGTCAATGAATACGTTATTATCCAACTAAGATTATTATAGATGTTTTTCGATTTTTAGATACATATGTATGTTATAAAAGCTATTTTACCAATTCATGGATATGACCTTATGACCCGGATGTGATCCCTATACAGGGTTTAAAAAGCACATGCTTCTAGCTCCTGTCATACAGTCCTGAGGAAGGGAGAGTTCCCGAAACGCGTTGGCTCTGTTTGACAGGAGAAACTACTGCTGAAGGGAGATTCACCAGACTGACGGAGTAGCGTGATCTTTGGAGACAGGTTCCGGAGCCATTGCCTCCATAAATTGACATCTTTAAGGCACATACCCTGTTGAAATCTGGTAAACCTCCATCTTCACTTTTTTGTTTTCAAGTTATTTGTGGATATTTCAACAGCAAACCACATTTCTATAAGCATCATTTAAGGCTTATTTTGCACCATATTCTGGTAATTTGCCATTTCATCATCAGTTGATCGCCATATCAATTGTTACAATGGTTTTTTGGAGATTTTGCATTTGATTGTATTAAAAATTTGTTATTGTTTTTAACTTACTACACTATATTTTGAAATTTTGTTCTTCCCTATATATGGATTCCATTTGTCTGAAATACATGGGATACCACATGTGAAAGGAATTGTGAGGGAAATTTGGAATTTTGTTCTCCCCTATATATGGATTCCACTTGTCTGAAATACATGGGATACCACATGTGAAAAGAACTGTGAGGGAAGTATCATTCTAATTACACTCTGATTAGCGCACTACATCTGGTCTAACCTTTATTCTGTCACGTTAATTACTTTGGTATTGGGGATACCGCTTGACCTATTTGTGTGCAGCTTATCTCTCTTTTTGGCGCCGAGGTACTTTTCTGTTACTTATAGCATTTGTCCAAACCTTTCCCCGCAAGAAAAGTCTCTAGGCGACAATATGTTTCAACATTTAAAGAATAGAGAAGAAAAACTCAAGGAAGTTTTTACCACAAAAATAACCAATACGAGTGAGGATGACCTAGAAGGCACCATGGGCCGCCTGGAGAAACTATTATTGCGTGAGAACCGCCTATGGTGGGAATGTGCGACATTAGAAAAATATGTCGCGGACCAAATTATACCAAAGGGATTACGTATTAAAAAGCTACCATCCTTTGAAGATGCTAGCGAAAAATTCAAAGACGATTGGATGCGAACACTGGACATATGTTCATTCACACTCCTCGAATTGATTATGAAAGAACGTCGAGAGAAATTAAAAGCACTAAAAGAACAGATCAATCTTATACAAAAAAGTATAGAACCATTTCAGGATTTAATGGATTTCAAAAATAAGGAAATAGAAATCCAACAAAAAATCACCCGTAACACAAAAGAAATCATCCTGAAAAAACAGAATAAATTAAGAAGAGACCACGAATATTACAAAAAAGAAGGACAAGATCCATTTAAACATATGAGGGAAGAGGGAACGCCCATTTCTGTGTGCTCATTCCTAGAGGAAGAAGACCATTGCATATCGGATACACAAGTCCAAAAACATCAAATCCAAGTACAACATAAGGAAGATTGTCCCAAATTTAAAAAAGGATCTCCACATGCCACCACATCCAGGATGAACAAAATTGACACTACACAAAAAAGAAGAGGAAGATCCACCACCTACTCCCATGAAAGAGTATATGAGTCACCACGTAGATATGAAAATAGAAGAGACCACGACAGATTCACAACCCGACCAACAGAACAAAACAGAAGAAGACTATATCAACAAACCAACCAAAGATGGAAAAAAGGAAATCAAGGGTACAGAAATATGCATTATCAAAGATACCCCAGCATGGAGAGACCAACAGAAGGAAGATCAAGAAGAGAATTACATCAGGAAAGATACAAGAACAGGTCGGATAATTACCCCATAAGATTTCAAGACAGAAGACCTTCGTTCGATCCCCTACCTCACACAAATGGAACAGAAAGTGAAAGAACCCCTTTTTTAGGGAGAACTTACCCCAGGACCCGTCATTACTAAAAAGAAGGAAAAGGGGAAAAAGAGGGGGAGTCAAACATAAAAAAAAGAAGCACAAACCAGAGACGAATCCACCATTAGAAGAGGGAGTAAAACCACAAAATGAATCCAATCAAGGTAAAATTTACAATCTAAGCGATAGAGCTTTAACAAAAATAGAAGAAAAACTCCTCATGAAGGGTCTAAAATTCGCACCCACCAACAATATAGATCAATTCGGTTTATTCCTGGATGTAGAAAAATTTGTAAGAAAATTGACAATTAAGAAATTTTTCACGAAGAAAGAACTAGAAGGAGACATCGGTGTAACAACAACTGAAGGAAGTTTCAAAAATAAATCGACTTTCTACCCAAAACATCTCAAAGGAAGTCTGGTGGACAGCTTCCAAAAAGCAGTCTTGGACGATTTAGGAAAAATGGGAAATACAAGAAACAACAAATGGAATTTAAGTAAAAAAGAACGCCTGGCACTGAAAGCATTACAGAGTGATGAAAGTATCGTCATTAAACCAAGCGATAAAGGAGGAGGTGTGGTCATCCTGAACAAAGAGGACTACATAAAAGAGATTTACCGACAACTGGAAGATGGGAAGACGTACACCAAACTGAAAAATGATCCAACAGCTAAAATCAAAACCAACTTACATAAACTATTACAATCTCATCTTGACAAAAATACCCTCACAAAGAAAGAATTTGATTATATAAATATTTCAGAACCATCAATACCCACAATATATGTCCTGCCGAAAATCCATAAAAGTGTGACAAACCCCCCAGGAAGACCGATATTGGCAGGTATAGGGAGTCTAACTGCAAATTTATCTGAATATATCGATGCCCATTTACAACCACTGGTCAGCAAAACAGAATTCCATCTAAAAGACACAACAGATACTTTACAAAAAATTAAGGATATAGATTGGAATAACAACATGTACATGGCGACGGCAGATGTGGAAGCCCTATATACGAATATCCCACATGAAAAAGGGATAGAAGCAATCAAGTATTATTTGGATAAGACGGACCTTACCGAGAACAAGAAAGAACTACTCCTGCAAGGGATTTCTTTTATACTGAAAAACAATTATTTTTACTTTAATGGATCATACTACAACCAATTGGTCGGCACAGCCATGGGCACGAAATTTGCGCCTAGTTTCGCAAATTTATATATGTCATATTGGGAAGAGAAACAAGTGAAAACAAATCCCAACTACAAGAAAAACCTAAAACTATGGTACCGATATATTGATGACATCATCTTTTTTTGGGAGGGCCCAATGGAGGAGCTAGAACATTATTGCCAATCACTAAACTGTAACGACTTCAATCTGACATTCAGCTTCACAAAAAGCCAAAAAGAATTAAATTTTTTGGATCTCAACATCTATATTGAAGAAGGGAGATTGGAGACCAAATGTTACAAAAAACCCACAGACGCCAACAACTATATAGACATTTCTAGCGAACATCATATTGATTGGCTGAAGAGTGTACCCAAAAGCCAATTCCTCAGATTAAGAAGGAACTGCAGCAAGAGAAATACGTGTGAAGAACAAATCGACCAAATGAGAAAAGGCTTTGAAAATAAGGGTTATAACAAAGAACAATTAACCAAATTAAAAGAAGAGGTGATGAGTAAAGACAGAGAAGAACTCCTGAAAACACAAGATAAAAGAAATCCAGGGGACAATTCATACAAATTTGCTTTCATCACACAATTTTCCCACCAACATAAACGGATTGAGACCATCGTGAAGAAACATTGGGATCTATTACAGAGGGACCAATTACTTAAGGATTCTTTACCAGCAAAGCCCAAATTCATATACCGCAGAGCACCAAACTTAAAAAGCAAACTTACAAAAAGTGCATTAACATCAAATGATCACCATCCAATCAGAAGTAAGGGCTTTTACAGATGTGGGACGTGCCAGGCGTGTCGCGAGGTACAAACAACGAAATCCAAATATGAAGATTTCAATGTGAACGATACTTCATATAAACTTCATAATTTTATGACTTGCCATACCACCAATGTAATATACCTCATAGAGTGCAGTTGCCACAAGTTATATGTGGGGAAAACAAGCAGGGCACTCAAAACACGTCTGACTGAACACATCAGAAATATTAAAAAAGGAATCATGACCCATCCTTTGTCTAACCACTTCAAAGAGAAACATGACTCTTCAACCAAACATATCCTACAATTTTTAGCCATTGAAAATGTAAAAAACACCTGGAGACACAGAGATGAAACAACAAGATTGGCCAAGACGGAAATGAAATGGATATATAACTTGAAAAGCCTTACCCCTAATGGCCTGAATGCAGACTTCGAATTAAAGTGGTTTTTATGAAAACCTGCCTCTCCCCCTGCCTCCCCCCCCCTCCCCCTCCCCCCCCTTTTTCAGTCCTCTTTCACTCTTATTCTGGTATAAAGCTCACTCAGATTATTTCTGCATTATCCTATACATATACTCCATATAATAGACACTTCAGATTGCCACTTTGAACTTTCCTAGAAATATTCACAGGATGCATATATAAATATACCCAAATGATTTTATCAATTTTATACAAATATACGATTTTTATGTATTTTTCATGGGATACCCAGACAAGTATTTTTTGCACACTTGTAGGTTAACAGCCAACTAAAGAATCTTCCATTTTATAAGAACCCCGCAACGCTGCGTCTCAAATGCGGTCCGGTGACGCGAACAGGCAGTGCGTCACCGGAAGCCAGGATGCGGCTCACAGTGCGTTCCACAATCCCGGAAGTGCCAGGCCGAGAACCGCCGGGTAAAATTAACTGTCAGACTCCGCCGCATCCACTACAGCCCATACAGCAGAAACTTCAAGAGGGTGAAATCGGAGGACTAAGAGACTATTTAAAGGCAGATTCCAGAAGCGGACTAGCCGGACCGGAAATACGGAAGTTCTACTTCCGGGGGACACGTTTTATTAAAAAATTCCTTTTAAGTATTATTGAAGTCAATGAATACGTTATTATCCAACTAAGATTATTATAGATGTTTTTCGATTTTTAGATACATATGTATGTTATAAAAGCTATTTTACCAATTCATGGATATGACCTTATGACCCGGATGTGATCCCTATACAGGGTTTAAAAAGCACATGCTTCTAGCTCCTGTCATACAGTCCTGAGGAAGGGAGAGTTCCCGAAACGCGTTGGCTCTGTTTGACAGGAGAAACTACTGCTGAAGGGAGATTCACCAGACTGACGGAGTAGCGTGATCTTTGGAGACAGGTTCCGGAGCCATTGCCTCCATAAATTGACATCTTTAAGGCACATACCCTGTTGAAATCTGGTAAACCTCCATCTTCACTTTTTTGTTTTCAAGTTATTTGTGGATAATTCAACAGCAAACCACATTTCTATAAGCATCATTTAAGGCTTATTTTGCACCATATTCTGGTAATTTGCCATTTCATCATCAGTTGATCGCCATATCAATTGTTACAATGGTTTTTTGGAGATTTTGCATTTGATTGTATTAAAAATTTGTTATTGTTTTTAACTTACTACACTATATTTTGAAATTTTGTTCTTCCCTATATATGGATTCCATTTGTCTGAAATACATGGGATACCACATGTGAAAGGAATTGTGAGGGAAATTTGGAATTTTGTTCTCCCCTATATATGGATTCCACTTGTCTGAAATACATGGGATACCACATGTGAAAAGAACTGTGAGGGAAGTATCATTCTAATTACACTCTGATTAGCGCACTACATCTGGTCTAACCTTTATTCTGTCACGTTAATTACTTTGGTATTGGGGATACCGCTTGACCTATTTGTGTGCAGCTTATCTCTCTTTTTGGCGCCGAGGTACTTTTCTGTTACTTATAGCATTTGTCCAAACCTTTCCCCGCAAGAAAAGTCTCTAGGCGACAATATGTTTCAACATTTAAAGAATAGAGAAGAAAAACTCAAGGAAGTTTTTACCACAAAAATAACCAATACGAGTGAGGATGACCTAGAAGGCACCATGGGCCGCCTGGAGAAACTATTATTGCGTGAGAACCGCCTATGGTGGGAATGTGCGACATTAGAAAAATATGTCGCGGACCAAATTATACCAAAGGGATTACGTATTAAAAAGCTACCATCCTTTGAAGATGCTAGCGAAAAATTCAAAGACGATTGGATGCGAACACTGGACATATGTTCATTCACACTCCTCGAATTGATTATGAAAGAACGTCGAGAGAAATTAAAAGCACTAAAAGAACAGATCAATCTTATACAAAAAAGTATAGAACCATTTCAGGATTTAATGGATTTCAAAAATAAGGAAATAGAAATCCAACAAAAAATCACCCGTAACACAAAAGAAATCATCCTGAAAAAACAGAATAAATTAAGAAGAGACCACGAATATTACAAAAAAGAAGGACAAGATCCATTTAAACATATGAGGGAAGAGGGAACGCCCATTTCTGTGTGCTCATTCCTAGAGGAAGAAGACCATTGCATATCGGATACACAAGTCCAAAAACATCAAATCCAAGTACAACATAAGGAAGATTGTCCCAAATTTAAAAAAGGATCTCCACATGCCACCACATCCAGGATGAACAAAATTGACACTACACAAAAAAGAAGAGGAAGATCCACCACCTACTCCCATGAAAGAGTATATGAGTCACCACGTAGATATGAAAATAGAAGAGACCACGACAGATTCACAACCCGACCAACAGAACAAAACAGAAGAAGACTATATCAACAAACCAACCAAAGATGGAAAAAAGGAAATCAAGGGTACAGAAATATGCATTATCAAAGATACCCCAGCATGGAGAGACCAACAGAAGGAGGATAAAGAAGAGAATTACATCAGGAAAGATACAAGAACAGGTCGGATAATTACCCCATAAGATTTCAAGACAGAAGACCTTCGTTCGATCCCCTACCTCACACAAATGGAACAGAAAGTGAAAGAACCCCTTTTTTAGGGAGAACTTACCCCAGGACCCGTCATTACTAAAAAGAAGGAAAAGGGGAAAAAGAGGGGGAGTCAAACATAAAAAAAAGAAGCACAAACCAGAGACGAATCCACCATTAGAAGAGGGAGTAAAACCACAAAATGAATCCAATCAAGGTAAAATTTACAATCTAAGCGATAGAGCTTTAACAAAAATAGAAGAAAAACTCCTCATGAAGGGTCTAAAATTCGCACCCACCAACAATATAGATCAATTCGGTTTATTCCTGGATGTAGAAAAATTTGTAAGAAAATTGACAATTAAGAAATTTTTCACGAAGAAAGAACTAGAAGGAGACATCGGTGTAACAACAACTGAAGGAAGTTTCAAAAATAAATCGACTTTCTACCCAAAACATCTCAAAGGAAGTCTGGTGGACAGCTTCCAAAAAGCAGTCTTGGACGATTTAGGAAAAATGGGAAATACAAGAAACAACAAATGGAATTTAAGTAAAAAAGAACGCCTGGCACTGAAAGCTTTACAGAGTGATGAAAGTATCGTCATTAAACCAAGCGATAAAGGAGGAGGTGTGGTCATCCTGAACAAAGAGGACTACATAAAAGAGATTTACCGACAACTGGAAGATGGGAAGACGTACACCAAACTGAAAAATGATCCAACAGCTAAAATCAAAACCAACTTACATAAACTATTACAATCTCATCTTGACAAAAATACCCTCACAAAGAAAGAATTTGATTATATAAATATTTCAGAACCATCAATACCCACAATATATGTCCTGCCGAAAATCCATAAAAGTGTGACAAACCCCCCAGGAAGACCGATATTGGCAGGTATAGGGAGTCTAACTGCAAATTTATCTGAATATATCGATGCCCATTTACAACCACTGGTCAGCAAAACAGAATTCCATCTAAAAGACACAACAGATACTTTACAAAAAATTAAGGATAGAGATTGGAATAACAACATGTACATGGCGACGGCAGATGTGGAAGCCCTATATACGAATATCCCACATGAAAAAGGGATAGAAGCAATCAAGTATTATTTGGATAAGACGGACCTTACCGAGAACAAGAAAGAACTACTCCTGCAAGGGATTTCTTTTATACTGAAAAACAATTATTTTTACTTTAATGGATCATACTACAACCAATTGGTCGGCACAGCCATGGGCACGAAATTTGCGCCTAGTTTCGCAAATTTATATATGTCATATTGGGAAGAGAAACAAGTGAAAACAAATCCCAAAACAAGAAAAACCTAAAACTATGGTACCGATATATTGATGACATCATCTTTTTCTGGGAGGGCCCAATGGAGGAGCTAGAACATTATTGCCAATCACTAAACTGTAACGACTTCAATCTGACATTCAGCTTCACAAAAAGCCAAAAAGAATTAAATTTTTTGGATCTCAACATCTATATTGAAGAAGGGAGATTGGAGACCAAATGTTACAAAAAACCCACAGACGCCAACAACTATATAGACATTTCTAGCGAACATCATATTGATTGGCTGAAGAGTGTACCCAAAAGCCAATTCCTCAGATTAAGAAGGAACTACAGCAAGAGAAATACGTGTGAAGAACAAATCGACCAAATGAGAAAAGGCTTTGAAAATAAGGGTTATAACAAAGAACAATTAACCAAATTAAAAGAAGAGGTGATGAGTAAAGACAGAGAAGAACTCCTGAAAACACAAGATAAAAGAAATCCAGGGGACAATTCATACAAATTTGCTTTCATCACACAATTTTCCCACCAACATAAACGGATTGAGACCATCGTGAAGAAACATTGGCATCTATTACAGAGGGACCAATTACTTAAGGATTCTTTACCAGCAAAGCCCAAATTCATATACCGCAGAGCACCAAACTTAAAAAGCAAACTTACAAAAAGTGCATTAACATCAAATGATCACCATCCAATCAGAAGTAAGGGCTTTTACAGATGTGGGACGTGCCAGGCGTGTCGCGAGGTACAAACAACGAAATCCAAATATGAAGATTTCAATGTGAACGATACTTCATATAAACTTCATAATTTTATGACTTGCCATACCACCAATGTAATATACCTCATAGAGTGCAGTTGCCACAAGTTATATGTGGGGAAAACAAGCAGGGCACTCAAAACACGTCTGACTGAACACATCAGAAATATTAAAAAAGGAATCATGACCCATCCTTTGTCTAACCACTTCAAAGAGAAACATGACTCTTCAACCAAACATATCCTACAATTTTTAGCCATTGAAAATGTAAAAAACACCTGGAGACACAGAGATGAAACAACAAGATTGGCCAAGACGGAAATGAAATGGATATATAACTTGAAAAGCCTTACCCCTAATGGCCTGAATGCAGACTTCGAATTAAAGTGGTTTTTATGAAAACCTGCCTCTCCCCCTGCCTCTCCCCCCCCTCCCCCTCCCCCCCCTTTTTCAGTCCTCTTTCACTCTTATTCTGGTATAAAGCTCACTCAGATTATTTCTGCATTATCCTATACATATACTCCATATAATAGACACTTCAGATTGCCACTTTGAACTTTCCTAGAAATATTCACAGGATGCATATATAAATATACCCAAATGATTTTATCAATTTTATACAAATATACGATTTTTATGTATTTTTCATGGGATACCCAGACAAGTATTTTTTGCACACTTGTAGGTTAACAGCCAACTAAAGAATCTTCCATTTTATAAGAACCCCGCAACGCTGCGTCTCAAATGCGGTCCGGTGACGCGAACAGGAAGTGCGTCACCGGAAGCCAGGATGCGGCTCACAGTGCGTTCCACAATCCCGGAAGTGCCAGGCCGAGAACCGCCGGGTAAAATTAACTGTCAGACTCCGCCGCATCCACTACAGCCCATACAGCAGAAACTTCAAGAGGGTGAAATCGGAGGACTAAGAGACTATTTAAAGGCAGATTCCAGCAGCGGACTAGCCGGACCGGAAATACGGAAGTTCTACTTCCGGGGGACACGTTTTATTAAAAAATTCCTTTTAAGTATTATTGAAGTCAATGAATACGTTATTATCCAACTAAGATTATTATAGATGTTTTTCGATTTTTAGATACATATGTATGTTATAAAAGCTATTTTACCAATTCATGGATATGACCTTATGACCCGGATGTGATCCCTATACAGGGTTTAAAAAGCACATGCTTCTAGCTCCTGTCATACAGTCCTGAGGAAGGGAGAGTTCCCGAAACGCGTTGGCTCTGTTTGACAGGAGAAACTACTGCTGAAGGGAGATTCACCAGACTGACGGAGTAGCGTGATCTTTGGAGACAGGTTCCGGAGCCATTGCCTCCATAAATTGACATCTTTAAGGCACATACCCTGTTGAAATCTGGTAAACCTCCATCTTCACTTTTTTGTTTTCAAGTTATTTGTGGATATTTCAACAGCAAACCACATTTCTATAAGCATCATTTAAGGCTTATTTTGCACCATATTCTGGTAATTTGCCATTTCATCATCAGTTGATCGCCATATCAATTGTTACAATGGTTTTTTGGAGATTTTGCATTTGATTGTATTAAAAATTTGTTATTGTTTTTAACTTACTACACTATATTTTGAAATTTTGTTCTTCCCTATATATGGATTCCATTTGTCTGAAATACATGGGATACCACATGTGAAAGGAATTGTGAGGGAAATTTGGAATTTTGTTCTCCCCTATATATGGATTCCACTTGTCTGAAATACATGGGATACCACATGTGAAAAGAACTGTGAGGGAAGTATCATTCTAATTACACTCTGATTAGCGCACTACATCTGGTCTAACCTTTATTCTGTCACGTTAATTACTTTGGTATTGGGGATACCGCTTGACCTATTTGTGTGCAGCTTATCTCTCTTTTTGGCGCCGAGGTACTTTTCTGTTACTTATACCATCTAGGAGTGGCACTGCAGTGTCACGCAGGATGTCCCTTCCAAAAAACCCTCCCCAAACAGCACATGACGCAAAGAAAAAAAGAGGCGCAATGAGGTAGCTGTGTGAGTAAGATTAGCGACCCTAGTGGCCGACACAAACACCGGGCCCATCTAGGAGTGGCACTGCAGTGTCACGCAGGATGTCCCTTCCAAAAAACCCTCCCCAAACAGCACATGACGCAAAGAAAAAAAGAGGCGCAATGAGGTAGCTGACTGTGTGAGTAAGATAAGCGACCCTAGTGGCCGACACAAACACCGGGCCCATCTAGGAGTGGCACTGCAGTGTCACGTAGGATGGCCCTTCCAAAAAACCCTCCCCAAACAGCACATGACGCAAAGAAAAATAAAAGAAAAAAGAGGTGCAAGATGGAATTGTCCTTGGGCCCTCCCACCCACCCTTATGTTGTATAAACAAAACAGGACATGCACACTTTAACCAACCCATCATTTCAGTGACAGGGTCTGCCACACGACTGTGACTGATATGACGGGTTGGTTTGGACCCCCCCCAAAAAAGAAGCAATTAATCTCTCCTTGCACAAACTGGCTCTACAGAGGCAAGATGTCCACCTCATCATCATCCTCCGATATATCACCGTGTACATCCCCCTCCTCACAGATTATCAATTCGTCCCCACTGGAATCCACCATCTCAGCTCCCTGTGTACTTTGTGGAGGCAATTGCTGCTGGTCAATGTCTCCGCGGAGGAATTGATTATAATTCATTTTAATGAACATCATCTTCTCCACATTTTCTGGATGTAACCTTGTACGCCGATTGCTGACAAGGTGAGCGGCGGCACTAAACACTCTTTCGGAGTACACACTTGTGGGAGGGCAACTTAGGTAGAATAAAGCCAGTTTGTGCAAGGGCCTCCAAATTGCCTCTTTTTCCTGCCAGTATAAGTACGGACTGTGTGACGTGCCTACTTGGATGCGGTCACTCATATAATCCTCCACCATTCTTTCAATGGGGAGAGAATCATATGCAGTGACAGTAGACGACATGTCCGTAATCGTTGTCAGGTCCTTCAGTCCGGACCAGATGTCAGCATCAGCAGTCGCTCCAGACTGCCCTGCATCACCGCCAGCGGGTGGGCTCGGAATTCTGAGCCTTTTCCTCGCACCCCCAGTTGCGGGAGAATGTGAAGGAGGAGATGTTGACAGGTCGCGTTCCGCTTGACTTGACAATTTTCTCACCAGCAGGTCTTTCAACCCCAGCAGACTTGTGTCTGCCGGAAAGAGAGATCCAAGGTAGGCTTTAAATCTAGGATCGAGCATGGTGGCCAAAATGTAGTGCTCTGATTTCAACAGATTGACCACCCGTGAATCCTTGTTAAGCGAATTAAGGGCTCCATCCACAAGTCCCACATGCCTAGCGGAATCGCTCCGTGTTAGCTCCTCCTTCAATGTCTCCAGCTTCTTCTGCAAAAGCCTGATGAGGGGAATGACCTGACTCAGGCTGGCAGTGTCTGAACTGACTTCACGTGTGGCAAGTTCAAAGGGCATCAGAACCTTGCACAAAGTTGAAATCATTCTCCACTGCGCTTGAGACAGGTGCATTCCACCTCCTATATCGTGCTCAATTGTATAGGCTTGAATGGCCTTTTGCTGCTCCTCCAACCTCTGAAGCATATAGAGGGTTGAATTCCACCTCGTTACCACTTCTTGCTTCAGATGATGGCAGGGCAGGTTCAGTAGTTTTTGGTGGTGCTCCAGTCTTCTGTACGTGGTGCCTGTACGCCGAAAGTGTCCCGCAATTCTTCTGGCCACCGACAGCATCTCTTGCACGCCCCTGACGTTTTTTAAATAATTCTGCACCACCAAATTCAAGGTATGTGCAAAACATGGGACGTGCTGGAATTTGCCCATATTTAATGCACACACAATATTGCTGGCGTTGTCCGATGCCACAAATCCACAGGAGAGTCCAATTGGGGTAAGCCATTCCGCGATGATCTTCCTCAGTTGCCGTAAGAGGTTTTCAGCTGTGTGCGTATTCTGGAAACCGGTGATACAAAGCGTAGCCTGCCTAGGAAAGAGTTGGCGTTTGCGAGATGCTGCTACTGGTGCCGCCGCTGCTGTTCTTGCGGCGGGAGTCCATACATCTACCCAGTGGGCTGTCACAGTCATATAGTCCTGACCCTGCCCTGCTCCACTTGTCCACATGTCCGTGGTTAAGTGGACATTGGGTACAGCTGCATTTTTTAGGACACTGGTGACTCTTTTTCTGAGGTCTGTGTACATTTTCGGTATCGCCTGCCTAGAGAAATGGAACCTAGATGGTATTTGGTACCAGGGACACAGTACCTCCAACAAGTCTCTAGTTGGCTCTGCAGTAATGATGGATACCGGAACCACGTTTCTCACCACCCAGGATGCCAAGGCCTCAGTTATCCGCTTTGCAGTAGGATGACTGCTGTGATATTTCATCTTCCTCGCAAAGGACTGTTGGACAGTCAATTGCTTGGTGGAAGTAGTAAAAGTGGTCTTACGACTTCCCCTCTGGGATGACCATCGACTCCCAGCAGCAACAACAGCAGCGCCAGCAGCAGTAGGCGTTACACGCAAGGATGCATCGGAGGAATCCCAGGCAGGAGAGGAATCATCAGAATTGCCAGTGACATGGCCTGCAGGACTATTGGCATTCCTGGGGAAGGAGGAAATTGACACTGAGGGAGTTGGTGGGGTGGTTTGCGTGAGCTTGGTTACAAGAGGAAGGGATTTACTGGTCAGTGGACTGCTTCCGCTGTCACCCAAAGTTTTTGAACTTGTCACTGACTTATTATGAATGCGCTGCAGGTGACGTATAAGGGAGGATGTTCCGAGGTGGTTAACGTCCTTACCCCTACTTATTACAGCTTGACAAAGGGAACACACGGCTTGACACCTGTTGTCCGCATTTCTGTTGAAATAGTTCCACACCGAAGAGCTGATTTTTTTGGTATTTTCACCAGGCATGTCAACGGCCATATTCCTCCCACGGACAACAGGTGTCTCCCCGGGTGCCTGACTTAAACATACCACCTCACCATCAGAATCCTCCTGGTCAATTTCCTCCCCAGCGCCAGCAACACCCATATCCTCCTCATCCTGGTGTACTTCAACACTGACATCTTCAATCTGACTATCAGGAACTGGACTGCGGGTGCTCCTTCCAGCACTTGCAGGGGGCGTGCAAATGGTGGAAGGCGCATGCTCTTCACGTCCAGTTTTGGGAAGGTCAGGCATCGCAACCGACACAATTGGACTCTCCTTGTGGATTTGGGATTTCGAAGAACGCACAGTTCTTTGCGGTGCTACTGCTTTTGCCAGCTTGAGTCTTTTCATTTTTCTAGCGAGAGGCTGAGTGCCTCCATCCTCATGTGAAGCTGAACCACTAGCCATGAACATAGGCCAGGGCCTCAGCCGTTCCTTGCCACTCCGTGTGGTAAATGGCATATTGGCAAGTTTACGCTTCTCCTCCGACAATTTTATTTTAGGTTTTGGAGTCCTTTTTTTACTGATATTTGGTGTTTTGGATTTGACATGCTCTGTACTATGACATTGGGCATCGGCCTTGGCAGACGACGTTGCTGGCATTTCATCGTCTCGGCCATGACTAGTGGCAGCAGCTTCAGCACGAGGTGGAAGTGGATCTTGATCTTTCCCTAATTTTGGAACCTCAACATTTTTGTTCTCCATATTTTAATAGGCACAACTAAAAGGCACCTCAGGTAAACAATGGAGATGGATGGATACTAGTATACAATTATGGACGGACTGCCGAGTGCCGACACAGAGGTAGCTACAGCCGTGGACTACCGTACTGTGTCTGCTGCTAATATAGACTGGTTGATAAAGAGATGTAGTATGTATGTATAAAGAAGAAAGAAAAAAAAACCACGGGTAGGTGGTATACAATTATGGACGGACTGCCGAGTGCCGACACAGAGGTAGCTACAGCCGTGGACTACCGTACTGTACTGTGTCTGCTGCTAATATAGACTGGTTGATAAAGAGATGTAGTATGTATGTATAAAGAAGAAAGAAAAAAAAACCACGGGTAGGTGGTATACAATTATGGACGGACTGCCGAGTGCCGACACAGAGGTAGCTACAGCCGTAGACTACCGTACTGTACTGTGTCTGCTGCTAATATAGACTGGTTGATAAAGAGATGTAGTATGTATGTATAAAGAAGAAAGAAAAAAAAACCACGGGTAGGTGGTATACAATTATGGACGGACTGCCGAGTGCCGACACAGAGGTAGCTACAGCCGTGGACTACCGTACTGTACTGTCTGCTGCTAATATAGACTGGTTGATAAAGAGATGTAGTATGTATGTATAAAGAAGAAAGAAAAAAAAACCACGGGTAGGTGGTATACAATTATGGATGGACTGCCGAGTGCCGACACAGAGGTAGCTACAGCCGTGGACTACTGTACTGTGTCTGCTGCTAATATAGACTGGTTGATAAAGAGATGTAGTATGTATGTATAAAGAAGAAAGAAAAAAAAACCACGGGTAGGTGGTATACAATTATGGACGGACTGCCGAGTGCCGACACAGAGGTAGCTACAGCCGTGGACTACCGTACTGTACTGTGTCTGCTGCTAATATAGACTGGATGATAATGAGATGTAGTATGTATAAAGAAGAAAGAAAAAAAAACCACGGGTAGGTGGTATACAATTATGGATGGACTGCCGAGTGCCGACACAGAGGTAGCTACAGCCATGGACTACCGTACTGTACTGTGTCTGCTGCTAATATAGACTGGATGATAATGAGATGTAGTATGTATAAAGAAGAAAGAAAAAAAAACCACGGGTAGGTGGTATACAATTATGGATGGACTGCCGAGTGCCGACACAGAGGTAGCTACAGCCGTGGACTACCGTACTGTACTGTGTCTGCTGCTAATATAGACTGGTTGATAATGAGATGTAGTATGTATGTATAAAGAAGAAAGAAAAAAAAACCACGGGTAGGTGGTATACAATTATGGACGGACTGCCGAGTGCCGACACAGAGGTAGCTACAGCCGTGGACTACCGTACTGTACTGTGTCTGCTGCTAATATAGACTGGTTGATAATGAGATGTAGTATGTATGTATAAAGAAAGAAAAAAAAACCACGGGTAGGTGGTATACAATTATGGACGGACTGCCGAGTGCCGACACAGAGGTAGCTACAGCCGTGGACTACCGTACTGTACTGTGTCTGCTGCTAATATAGACTGGATGATAATGAGATGTAGTATGTATAAAGAAGAAAGAAAAAAAAACCACGGGTAGGTGGTATACAATTATGGATGGACTGCCGAGTGCCGACACAGAGGTAGCTACAGCCGTGAACTACCGTACTGTGTCTGCTGCGACTGGATGATAAATAATGATATAAAAAATATATATATATCACTACTGCAGCCGGACAGGTATATATTATATAATGACGGACCTGCTGGACACTGTCTGTCAGCAGAATGAGTTTTTTATAGAATAAAAAAAAAAACACCACACAAGTCACACGACGAGTGTTTAACTTTTTCAGGCAATCACAATATAGTATACTACTAACTATACTGGTGGTCAGTGTGGTCAGGTCACTGGTCAGTCACACTGGCAGTGGCACTCCTGCAGCAAAAGTGTGCACTGTTTAATTTTAATAATATGTACTCCTGGCTCCTGCTATAACCTATAACTGGCACTGCTCCCCAGTCTCCCCCACAATTATAAGCTGTGTGAGCACAGTCAGATATATACATAGATGATGCAGCACACTGGGCTGAGCAGTGCACACAGATATGGTATGTGACTGAGTCACTGTGTATCGTTTTTTTCAGGCAGAGAACGGATTATATTAAATAAAACTGCACTGTCTGGTGGTCACTGTGGTCAGTCACTAGTAAACTCTGCACTCTCTACAGTACTCCTAAGCTCCAGTAAATCAAGTGTCTCTGTCTCAAATCAATCTCACTCTCTCTCTTCTAATCTAAATGGAGAGGACGCCAGCCACGTCCTCTCCCTATCAATCTCAATGCACGTGTGAAAATGGCGGCGACGCGCGGCTCCTTATATAGAATCCGAGTCTCGCGATAGAATCCGAGCCTCGCGAGAATCCGACAGCGTCATGATGACGTTCGGGCGCGCTCGGGTTAACCGAGCAAGGCGGGAAGTTCCGAGTCGCTCGGACCCGTGAGAAAAAACATGAAGTTCGGGCGGGTTCGGATTCAGAGGAACCGAACCCGCTCATCTCTACTTGTGCATGGATCTTTGGGCCAGGGCAAAATGGTCAGGTAATCTAATTGCCGGGTTAGATTCCTTATCATGGGGGAGATAGTTTTACTCCTACAGCATATACAGGATTCAGCTAGCCTTATGGTGCAGGCCATATAAGGAAATTGGTTTACTCAATGCACGTACAGTGTCATCACGCAGGGGCTTGTGGGTATGCCAGTGAACTGCGGGGGCGGATTCCAGGAAAGGCGTGGAATGCCTACCTTTCACAGGTGAAGCCCTCTTTGGAGATTACCTGGATACGTGGATATCCAGGGCTATGGCATCTAAGTCTACATACTTTTCTTCTGCAACTTCCCCTGCTAGAAAATCCTACACTGCTCCTTCTCTGCAGTCCTTTCGTACAGCGACGTTTAAAATTAAAATTCAAAGGTTCTTCTACGGCCTTCGAAGCCGAAGGCAATAGAGGTAAGCCCAGGAAACCAGCAACTGCAGGTTCACAGGAACAGACCTCTGGGTCTGCTTCCTCAAAACCATCAGCATGACGCTGAACCGCACTGCCTCAAAGACAGGCAGGTGGGAACCTGATTACGTTATTTCAGTCATATATGGGCAACATCATGCCTGGATCCCTGGGTCAACGATCTTATCGCACAGGGATACAGACTGGGTTTTCCGGAACTCCCACCTCCCAGATTCTTCAAATCCGGCTTACCAGCTTCTCCAGAAGCAGGCTTGGCTTTGCAGGCAGCATTCCAAATTGGTACTGACTCAGGTCATTGTTCCAGATTCACTTCACTTACAAAACAAAGGTTTGTATTCCAACCTGTCTGTAGTACCAAAACCGTACGGTGCGGTAAGGCCCATTTTAAAACCTCAAGTCACTGAACCCGTACTTACGGGTGTTCAAATTCAAGATGGAGTCTCTGAAAGCGGTGATCTCAGGTCTGGAGGAAGGGTAATTACTGGTGTGACTAAAAGGGAAGACAAACAGTCTAAAGGACTGTGCACAGGATTCAAAGAAAATTATGATATAAATTTCTATGCATAAACCAACCAATAAAAAAGAAATAAGTGCATAAATCCAAATGCAGAACATTCAAAAAGATGGTTGGAGGTGCGCCATTAAGCAAAAAACAATAGCAGTTTAGGGGGTTTAAGGCAAAAATCACTAGTGGGTTTTAGCCAAAGAAGGCTTAATGTGTGGCGCACTCTTTTAATTGTTAAGTAAAAAATTAACTTTTATTTCTATGTGTCTAAAAAATTCATTAGTAATAGGCATTACATAGGACAATCAATTATCAGCCTGGAAAAAAACACACATAAAATAATTAGTATCTGCAAAGTGAAAATATAAACAAATTGTATACAGGTTTGTGTACCATGTTATAGAGAACCTTTTAATATTCAAATTTCGATCTCAGTCTAACCTGTTATCAGTCGCAGCCTGCTGAGCATTCTTTTAATAAATTACACAAAAAGTTTTTTGTAACGGGGCACTTCTTTACTAGCCTAACAAGATTTGTATAAGAGTAAGCATGTGGACAATAGAACAATTACCTTCAATATGTCCTCTGATCACATGGTTCTCATACCAAAAATTCAACCATATCTCACTTGATGTACAAGAGAGTCACATATGAATCAATGCACCTAAAGATAGAGTATTGAGAGTGCTTTCTGCTATAATTTATAATACTAAAATAACATTCCGGACTTTCTATATATATAGCTAAGCTCAATTCACTGATCTATAAACAGCCAACATATATTCAGATCTATAAACAGCCAACATATATTCACCAGCATATCTGATACAAATGCCTTCAAATATGTCCTTTGATAATACAGTTTCTGTGATACAATTACAATTCCTACCTCTATGACTGTTTTGTTATCACCCAGTTTGTTATTGTCATTTCAAATTGTAAAGCGCAACAGAATTTGCTGCGCTATATAAGAAACTGTTAATAAATAAATAAATAAATAAATAATTAAATCAAAATGTTGTGATAAAACACAAATCACTGATATGCAGAAAAATATATATAACTACCAGCACACCCACTGGTCAGG
Source organism: Pseudophryne corroboree (assembly GCF_028390025.1). Taxonomy (NCBI): domain Eukaryota; kingdom Metazoa; phylum Chordata; class Amphibia; order Anura; family Myobatrachidae; genus Pseudophryne; species Pseudophryne corroboree. Next base: position 57,922,500 of record NC_086444.1, on the reverse strand, counting down.
ATAGAGCAAGGACCAATGTTTCTCTGTTACCATTTAATCAGAAACAGAGACTATGGGGTAAATTTACTAAGATGGGAGTTCTATTTGAGATGGGATGTTGCCAATAGCAACCAATCAAATTCCAGGTATTATCTTCTAGAAGGTGCTAGATAAATGAGAAGCAGAATCTGATTGGTTGCTATGGGCAACATACCATCTTAAATAGAACTCCCATCTTAGTAAATTTACCCCTATGTTGCAATTCTGTTGCCAAGCAGGCAAAAACACTGTTACTGAGTAACCACAATTCAAAACAGAAAGCAATGTAACAATTCCACTGTTAGTTGGGAAAAATAAACAGAATAAACATAAAACATATGCGGTATAATTTCTTCACATTTGATTTAACACTGTTAGACAGTTATGAACAGGTATGTTTCAAAATGTCACGTTAATGCTGGAAAAAATAATAATCACCCAAATTAAACCTGCTGTAAACATGTTTGGTAATAACAGTGATGTTAAGTAATAGACTTATGTGCCAAAAAATAGAATAGATGTTCCCCCCTTCTACTTTTGTCCCATGTGCCTCCGGGCAGTGAATGGAGACAATGAGAGCGGGGGAGAACCATTAACGCCAGAGGAACGAAGGACAGATGAAGTGCGAGTAGCTTCTGCTGTCCCAGATGTCAAACACCTCCTCCCCTGTTGTGCTTGCACATTGCAGAGGAGGTGGGCGATGAGAGAGCCACCCTGAAGATCTTACTAATTTGAGTGCAGGCGATATGAAGGCGAGATGGCTGCTAAGAACCTGTGTAGCTGTGCAGGGAGCGGCTCTTGGACTCGGACGTCGGGTCGGGTATAGATTCCACGCGCCTAGAAACAGTGTGCGTCCTGGTTAACTGTCGGTGACGTACGTTTCACACTGAGCTTGATCACACTAATTACTGGTGTCTCTGGACATCAAGGATGTGTACCTTCATGTTCCGATTTGGCCGCCTCATCAGGCTTATCTAAGGTTTGTATTACAGGACTGTCACTTCCAGTTCCAGGCCCTGCCATTGGGCCTCTCCATGGCATCAAGAGTGTTCACCAAGGTAATGGCAGAGATTATGTTTCTCCTCCGCATGCAAGGAGTGAACATATTACCGTATCTGGATGATCTGCAGATTTCGATTATTCCAGGATCATGGGCGGATTCTGAACCTGTCAAAATCTCACCTGGAACCGACACAGAGGTTTCCGTTATTGAGAATGATACTGGAGATGGAGGCACAGAAACTGTTCCTTCCAATGGAAAATCCATTGGTACTCCAATCAATGGTGCGGGATGTTCTACAGCCGACCCAGATACTGGTGCATCTTTGCATTCGCTTCCTGGGAAAGATGGTAGCCTCTTACGAGGCACTGCAGGATGGAAAGTTCAAGCAAGGCCCTTCCAGCTGGATCTGTTGGACAAGTGGTCCAGATCGCATCTTCACATGCATCAGAGGGTACGTCTGTCGCCAAAAGCCAGGATCTCCCTTCTGTGGTGGCTTCAGACATCTCACCTGACAGAAGGCCGGAGGTTAGGAATTCAAAATTGGATTCTGCTAACCACAAACGCAAGCCTCAGAGGTTGAGGAGCAGTTATCCAAGGGGAACAGTTCCAAGGAAAATGGTCAAGTCAGGAAACCATTCTTCAAATCAACATTCTGGAACTCAGGGCCATATACAACACCCTTCTACAGGCATCTCATCTTTTTTAAGATCAAGCCATTCAGGTCCAGTCAGACAATGTGACGGCGCTAGCGTACATAAACCGTCAGGGCGGAACGAACAGCAGAGCAGCAATGTCAGAGGTAAAAAAGGATTAACCTCTGGGCAGAAAGATACGCTGTGGTGTTGTCGGCAATCTTCATTCCGGGAGTAAACAACTAGGATGCAAACTTCCTCAGCAGACACGTCCTCCATCCAGGAGAGTGGGGCCTTCACCCGCAGGTGTTCGAGTACTTGACACGACGGTGGGGTGTTCCACAAATTGATATGTTGGCCTCTTGTCTCAACAAGAAGCTCAAGCAGTATTGTTCCAAGTTGAGAGACCCACAAGCAGTGGCGGTGGACGCTCTGGTGACACCATGGATCTACCAGATGGCGTATGTGTTTCCTCCACTTCCATTGATTCCATGAATTCTCAAGAGAATAAAAAGGGAAAAGGTTCAAGCAATTGTCATTGCTCCGGACTGGCCGAGAAGGGCCTGGTTAGCGGATCTCCTGGAGATGCTCCTGGAAGACCCGTGGCCTCTTCCTCTTCACAAGGATCTTTTACAATGGGGACATTCGTCTGTCAATACTTGCCGCGGCTATGGTTGACGGCAGGGAAGTTGAGCATCAAATTCTAGCCCGGAAAGGGATTCCGAACAAGGTTATTCCAACCTTGATCCAAGCCTGGAAAGGGGTAATATCTTTACCACCATATTGGAAGAAATACGTCTCTTGGTGTGAGAATAGGAAAGTTCCTGCGGTGGAATTTAAACTGGGACGTTCCTCCATTTTTCTGCAGGCAGGAGTGGATGTGGGCCTATGTTTAGGCTCCTTAAAAGTCCGGATTTTGGCCCTGTCCATTTTCTTCCAGAAACATTTGCCGTCTCTTCCGGAGGTTCAGTTTTGAAGGGTGTTTTGCGCATCCAACCACCTTTTGTGCCTCCTATGGCACCTTGGGATCTCCACGTGGTGCTGCAGTGCCTCCAATCGGATTGGTTTGAGCCCTTACAGGACGTGGACGAAAAGTTTCTTATGTGCAAGACGTTACACTCTTGGCTCTGGCTTTGGCCAGGTGGGTGTCGGAACTGGGGGCATTGTCTCACAAGAGCCCCTACTTGATTTTTCATGAGGGTCGTGTTGAACTCCTAACACGTCAGCAGTTTCTCCCAAAGGTGGTGTCTGCGTTCCATGTCAACCAACCTATTGTGGTTCTGGTGGTTACTGATATCTCTCCTTATTCAAAGTCCTTGGACGTTGTGAGGGCTTTGAAAATCTATGTGAAGCGGACAGCTCGTCACAGAAAATCTGACTATTTGTTCTCTATGATCCCAATAAAATTGGGTGCCTGCTTCAAAGCAGTCTATTGCTCGCGGGATCAGGCTTACTATCCAACATGCCTATTCTACGACAGGCTTACCGGTCCCAAAGTCGGTACAGGCCCACTCTGCTAGGTCGGTGGGCTCTTCCTGGGCAGCTGCCTGGGGTGTCTCGGTATTACAGCTCTGCCAAGCAGCTACTTGGTCAGGTTCAAACAGGTTTGCCAAGTACTAAAAGTTCGACACTTTGGACACTGATGACCTTCAGTTTGGTCAATCGGTTCTGCAGGAACCCCAGCACTCTCCCACCCGGTTTGGGAGCTTTAGTACATCCCCAATGTACTAATGTGGACTCCAGTATCCTCTAGGACGAAAGAGAAAAACGAGTTTTATCGTAAGAACTTACATCTGTTAAAACTCTTTCTGCGAGGTACACTGGGCTCCACAAGGAAAGACATAGGGGGGGGGGTAGAGTAGGATCTTGATCCGAGGCACCAACAGGCTCAAAAGCTTTGACTGTACCCAGAATGCATAGCGCCGCCTCCTCTATAACCCCGCCTCCCTGCACAGGAGCTCAGTTTTTAGTTAACCAGCCCAATGCAGCAGCAGGAAAAGAGACGACAACGGTTAGTAGCCACATACACCACACTCTCATGACAGGAGAAGTGTCAGCGGCTAATGCCATACCAACCCAAAGAAGCTAAGTGCGTCAGGGTGGGCGCCTTGTGGAGCCCAGTGTACCTCGCAGAAAGAGTTTTAATAAAGGTAAGTTCTTACCATAAAACTCGTTTTCTGCTGTGGGGTACACTGGGCTCCACAAGGAAAGACATAGGGGATGTCCTAAAGCAGTTCCTTATGGGAGGGGACGCACTTTAGCGGGCACAAGAACCCGGTGTCCAAAGGAAGCATCCTGGGAAGCGGCAGTATCGAAGGCATAGAACCTTATGAACGCGTTCACTGAAGACCACGTAGCCGCCTTGCACAATTGTTCAAGGGTCGCACCACGGCGGGCCGCCCAAGAAGGTCCAACAGACCGAGTAGAATGGGCCGTAATGTGAGCAGGAGCTGACAGACCAGACCTCACATAAGCATGTGCAATCACCATTATAATGCATCTGGCCAAAGTTTGCTTGTGAGCAGGCCAGCCACGTTTGTGAAATCCAAACAGCACAAAAAGAGAATCAGATTTCCTAACAGAAGCAGTTCTCTTCACATAGATACGGAGAGCCCGTACCACATCCAAAGACCACTCTTTGGGAGACAGATCAGGAGAAACAAGTGACGGAACCACGATCTCCTGGTTAAGGTGGAACAAAGAAACCACCTTAGGTAAATATCCGGGACGAGTCCTAAAAACCGCCCGGTCATGGTGAAATATCAGATATGGGGAACTACAAGACAAGGCACCCAAATCCGACACTCTTCTAGCTGAAGCAATAGCCAACAGAAACACCACCTTAAGGGAAAGCCACTTAAGATCAGCTGAACCAAGAGGTTCAAACGGAGACTCTTGCAACGCCTCCAAAACCACCGACAAGTCCCAAGGAGCCACAGGTGGGACATAGGGAGGCTGGATATGCAACACACCCTGAGTAAAGGTATGCACATCGGGTAAGGTCGCAATCTTTATCTGAAACCACACCGACAAGGCAGATATTTGAACCTTGAGGGAGGCCAGACGCAGGCCTAAGTCCAGGCCCTGCTGAAGAAAGGCCAATATCTTGACTGGACTAAACTTGGAAGCGTCATAATCGTTAGATGCGCACCAAACAAAGTAAGAATGCCAGACCATATAGTAAATCCGAGCAGAAGCCGGTTTCCGGGCCCGCAACATAGTTTGAATGACCGCCTCAGAAAACCCTTTAGCCCTTAAGACGGAAGCTTCAAGAGCCATGCCATCAAAGACAGCCGGGCTAGGTCCTGGTAGACACAGGGGCCCTGAACGAGGAGGTCTGGGCGTTGTGGAAGTAGAATTGGACGCTCTGACGATAGGCCCTGCAGGTCTTAGAACCAGTGCCGTCTGGGCCACGCTGGAGCTATGAGAAGCAGAATTCCTCTTTCTTGCTTGAACTTCCGAATTACCCTGGGCAGGAGTGACACCGGAGGGAACACGTATGGCTGTTGAAACCTCCACGGCACCGCCAGCGCATCCACGAATGCTGCTTGAGGATCCCTCGTCCTTGCTCCGAAGACCGGAACCTTGTGATTGTGTCGAGACGCCATCAGATCTACGTCTGGAAGGCCCCAATTTTCCACTAGGGGTTGAAACACTTCTGGATGGAGGCCCCACTCTCCAGCGTGTACGTCCTGACGACTGAGAAAGTCCGCTTCCCAATTTAGGACTCCCGGAATGAATATTGCTGATATGGCCGGTAGATGGCGTTCTGCCCAATGTAGAATCTGTGAGACTTCCTTCATTGCCAAACGGCTTCGAGTGCCGCCTTGATTATTTATGTAAGCCAATGTGGTGGCGTTGTCCGACTGTACTTGAACAGGATGGTTCTGAATTAAATGCTGGGCCAGGTTCAACGCATTGAAGACTGCCCGCAATTCCAGAATGTTGATCGAGAGGAGAGATTCCTCCTTGGTCCACCGACCCTGAAGGGAGTGTTGCTCCAGCACCACTCCCCAACCTCTTAGACTGACATCTGTCGTCAACAAGACCCAGTCAGATATCCAAAAGGGACGGCCCTTGCACTATCGTTGGTCCTGGAGCCACCAGTGCAGCGACAGATGGACCTCCGGAGTCAATGAGATCAGGTGAGACCTGATCCGGTAAGGCAGGCCGTCCCACTTGGCTAGAATCAGCTTCTGGAGGGGGCGAGAATGGAATTGAGCATACTCCACCATGTCGAATGCTGATACCATGAGGCCCAGCACCTGCATCGCCGAATGTATCGACACTTACGGACGAGAAAGGAAGCAACGAATCCTGTCCTGAAGCTTCAGGACTTTCTCCTGAGACAAGAACAACCGCTGGTTGTGAGTGTCCAATAGCGCTCCCAGGTGCACCATGCTCTGAGCAGGGACAAGGGAGGATTTCTTCCAGTTGATGAGCCACCCGTGGGCTTGTAGAAACTGGACAGATGACGTAGGAGAAGTTTTGGGGAATTTGCCAGGATTAACAAGTCGTCCAGATACGGCAGTATCCTGACCCCTTGACGACGGAGTACCACCGTCATCACCGCCATAACTTTGGTGAAGACTCGAGGAGCCGTAGTTAAACCAAAAGGTAACGCCCAAAACTGGTAATGGAGGTTGCCAATCGCAAACCTCAGGTATTGCTAATGTGACACTGCTATAGGAATATGCAGGTAAGCATCCTGTATGTCCAGGGAGACCATGTAGTCCCCAGGTTCCAAAGCCAGAACTATAGAGCGAAGGGTTTCCATACGGAACTTGGAAATTTTCACAAACCTATTCAATGCCTTGAGGTTGAGAATGGGCCGGGAGGACCCATTCGGTTTCGGGACCAGAAACAGCGGAGAATAGTACCCCCGGCCCCTCTGAGCAAGAGGCACCTGTACTACGATACAGGAGGGTCTGTACCACCGAATGTAGAGTGTTTGCCTTTGTCTGGTCCAACAAAATTCTGTCCGGCAAAATCGATGAGGGGGTTGGTTTTTGAAGGCTATGGCGTAACCTCGAGTGACGACTTCCCGTACCCAGGCATCTGAAGTGGTCTTCAACCATTCCTGGGTATACCCTAGAAGCCGGCCCCCCACCCTGGGATCCCCACAGGGGGAGGCCTGCCCCATCATGCGGCAGGCTTATCGGTCTTGGAGGCTGGCTGACGGGCAGCCCAGGCTCTTTTGGGCTTCGACTTACCAGGTTTGGAAGTGCGGGCCTGCTTGTTGTACGCCTGACCTTTTGTTTTACCTGAAGGACGAAAGGGGCGAAAGGAAGTACCTTTAGCCTTCGACACAGAAGGAGCAATACTTGGCAGACAGGTAGTTTTGGCAGTAGCCAAGTCAGCCACAATCTTATTTAAGTCCTCCCCAAACAGAATATCTCCCTTGAAAGGGAGTACCTCCAGGGTTTTTCTAGAATCCAGATCCACAGACAAGGATCTCAGCCACAATATCCGGCGAGCCAGGACTGATGTAGTAGAGGCCTTGGCTGCCAGGATACCGGCATCAGAAGCCGCCTCTTTAATATAGCGAGAAGCTGTGACAATATATGAAAAGCATTGTCTAGCATGGTGATAAAGCTGAATATTTATCTTATTTAAAACCCTTTAAGAGGTCTAAGAACACTGTACGCTATTGACGTATGGAGTACCGTAAGGGTACGCACGTTGCGTAACAATCGCTTAGCCGTGGTCGAGACGCTCAAGCGTCACGTTCGCTCACGGCCAAGAGATCACAGGCAGGCACGCTATTGGCTGCTGACTAACGTAATGGTTCGCTATAGCGTAGCGGACGCTCGGGACCACGAGGAGATCACCAGCGGCGCAGACGCTCACAATGTTAAACCTTTATATCTAAACCATAAACAATGTAATATGCAGTAAAACCTTAGAGTAGAGATAGGGTGTAGATGCAACACGATGTAACCTAATTAACTTAAAAGCTGTTCGAGCGTCACCGACGCACTGAGAATACTTAACACTATAAGAAATACACAACTACCGGGCTTAGGGTCTAACGCCTTATATGAATGTTAATACGTGCAAAAAGAGTAATACAGTACAAGTCACACACTACAATATAACATAGACTAACTAACCAGATAACTACACAGGAAATACAATACAATACTATTACGTTTTAAAGGAAAATAAGAGAGAAAGAGGAGGAGAGAGAGAGAGAGAGATATGGCTCACCATAACAATAAAGACAATATGATTGCGGAGAAAACTTACGCACAAAGGGGAACGATCGCATGCGCCTCTGGACATCCAGCTCCCGATTATCAGCAATGAGAACCGTTGAAGAGTGAGCTGGATGTGATCGGCTTGTCTATTTATGCCCCACACACAATACAATTCAATGGTCCCTACAATCTCATTGTTCATTGGACACAGGAATTCGTCTTCGCACTATAACAAAAGGTCATAGGTTGATTCATACAGGTGGGCTGTGGCAATTTCCAACTGCTCAGGTGGGTGGGAAACTAGGTTTCCCGCCGCATGGATAAGTAAGTGCAAATAATAGTAAATGGACATAAACTTCTTATGTCCATAACTATTCGCACGAGCGATTAATTCGCTTCAAACCAACACCGGAATATTGCTAATTAAATACTCTTCCGATGGATACTAAACACCACTGTATGACCCATGTCTGACCCTTCGTATCAAACAAAGAGGGATCTCTCTGTCCATGAACATGCTATATTAACTAAACTTTCAGAATCTATCAAAGGGACCATGATCTACAAAATACATTATATGGTTAAAATATGTAACGATTGAGTCGCACGCTACGAACACATAAACTCTACCGTAAATGCACATACCGTGCGCCTGCGGGTGCCCGCAACAGCGAGTATGCGCACGCACGGGAGAGCGCACGCATGCGCAGCGCGGACCTGTATGAGGTGCAAATATGGCAGTGTGCATAGTGATATTTTTCTGACTTTGACAATGGTCAGAAGAGATTTTAGCTTCTAACTCCAAGGCCCATGCTTCAATAGCCTCTGCAGCCCATGTTGCTGCAATAGTGGGCCTTTGTGCAGCACCCGCGATGGTGTAAATCGCTTTCAGACAACCCTCCAAACGTTTATCCGTGACGGTAGTGACAGGTAGAGCTGAGGAAACCACCATCCTAGCCACATGTGAGTCCACTGGAGGAGGCGTTTCCCAATTTTTAGACAGCTCTGGCGCGAGGGGATAGCGAGCCAGCATCTTCTTTTGAGGCACAAACTTCTTATCCGGGTTTCCCCAGGGTTCCTGACGTATATCGACTAGGTGGTCAGAGTGAGGTAAAACATGTTTAACCACCTTCTGACGTTTGAACCTATCTGGTTTCTTAGGAGGGTCGGATGGCTCGGGATCATCCGTAATCTGTCAAATTAACTTAATAGCCTCCAAAAGATCAGGAACATCCACATGTGAACTACCCTCCCCATCAGCAGTGTCTGTGTCAGAATCTGTGGGGTCAGTGTAAGCGCCATCTTCATCAGATGAGGTGTCAGTGACAGCAGTGGATTGTGAGGAGATAAGAGCTCGCTTAGAGGACCCCTTGGTCTTAGGCGAGCGAGAGTCAGACTTTTTATTAGTCAAGGACTGGTTCAACTTCTTCAATTGAGCAGATAAATTATCCGCTCACGGCGGGTTAGCTGCGGGGACCACATACGGTTGCACCGGCATAGGAGGTCCCATAGGGGGTGTTAGTTTAGTAACTAGCGTATGTAGAAGCGTGGAGAAAGTAGCCCATGGTGGGACATTATGTACCCCCATTGCCACAGTCCCACTGAGGGGCAAGGAGCCCCCAGAACCAGAGCCCACAGCTGCTATATTCCCCTCATAGTGATCTGTGGCGCCAGCAACACCGGCAGTGTGTTCAGCCCCAGAACCGTTACCTTCAGAAGCAGACATGATATAACTTGCAGTATCAGGTAACACAGTACAAATGTCAGCAGCACAATACCTCTTGCCCAAACCACTGCGCAGTGTAGTCAGCACAAGCAGAGATACAGGAGAGATATAGTGACTAAAACCACAGAGAAAAATACGTATATTAAAGTATATCTTGTGAAAATCCTATATAAATATAAAACCTGACGCACCAAGCCCCCTCAGGTTATATAATATAGGGATAGCAAGTTGAGTGAGAGACACGAAATGGAAACCACTCTGCAAGCTATTGCACACACATATAGTCACAGTTAAACAATGCAGAGGTTATTACTAACAATAATACTGCACTGGACTAGCTTATTATATAGCTATGTAGTCAATAGATATAACACTGCACAGTAAGAACTGGATGTATATCACAGGGTACTTGTACCAGAGAACCCTGACTAAATGCACTCTTTCTTAACTAACACTGTCTAATTGACATGTAGAATACTTAAGTGTCATGTAAAGTCACAGCGCTGACAACCAGGCGGCTTTACACAGGAGGATTTGCCCAAGCAGTCCCAGGAACAGTGTAGCTGAGAGAAATGGTGCCCAGACACTGAGAGGGAGTGAAGGAGAGACAGATACGCAGCTCCAAGGCGGGAACATTTGCTGGAAATGGCGCCATGGGGCTGGGGGAGGGGCTCCAGGTCTAAGCCTTATCCCCTCTGCTAGCAAAACCACCAGGTACTGCGGGCTACACATAAAAAGGTTTTAAGGGAAAACCTGACCTGCACCCATGCCCTGGTGATCTAGTGGGATCGCCTGTACTTCCACAGTGTCCACCGCCAGCGCGCGCGGGCCGCCTCCCACCGACCGTCCGGATCGCGATAAAGCACGGGTCCCGTGAGCACTCACCACCTCCCGAAGCGTGGCCACGCGATGCCGGAGAGCCCCTGTCGTGTGTGCCTGACCAGAAGAAAACCGGAGCCTCCTGCTGTAGTTACCCGGCAAGTGGCAACCAGGGCTCGGGAGTGCACAGCGCCGCTGGGGAGAGATGGAGCTGCAGCAGTGAATGTCACTAGACATGTACACACTGCCACAGCCCTTGAAGTCTTCACTTTTCTTCAAAAAAGCTCTTCTTAGGGCTGCCCAGAGCAGCCCCTCTGTTATGTGCCTGCTATCTGACGGCACCAACTACAAAACTGAGCTCCTGTGCAGGGAGACGGGGTTATAGAGGAGGTGGCGCTATGCATTCTGGGAACAGTCAAAGCTTTTGAGCCTGTTGGTGCCTCGGATCAAGATCCTACTCTACACCCCCCTATGTCTTTCCTTGTGGAGCCCAGTGTACCGCGCATGCAGAAATAGGATTTTAATTACCTACCAGTAAATCCTTTTCTCGTAGTCCGTAGAGGATACTGGGCGCCTGCCCGGTGCTTCGTTTTCTGCACTGTTACTTGGTTAAGTATTGTTGTTGGTTCAGCCGTTGCTGTTCCTGTTCAAGTTTGGTTAGATTGTTTTTTTCACCACTGTTCAATTAAATCCTTCTCTCGAAGTATGTCCATCTCCTCGGGCACAGTTTCTAGAGTCTGGTAAGAGAGGCATGGAGGGAGGAGCCAGCCCACACTATTGATTTCTTAAAGTGCCCATGGCTCCTAGTGGACCCGTCTATACCCCGTCTATACTAATGTGGACCCCAGTATCCTCTACGGACTACGAGAAAAGGATTTACCGGTAGGTAATTAAAATCCTATTTTTTTTAGAACTGGTGATGTTGCTCATAGCAACCAATCAGATTCTATTTAACATTTATCTAGTTGCTTCTAGAGGATAATAGATAGAATCTGGTTGCTATGGGCAACATCACCAGTTCTAGAAAACTTACCGCCTTAGTAAATTTAACCCATAGTGAGGCAGAGATGTGCTGCTGCCCTGTGAGCAGTGTCTGTTAGAGCTGGTACTGTTTACTCTTGGAGTGATACAGCTGTGGCTGTGTGATAAGGTTCAAATTACAGTTGGAAGTAGATCCGGTCTGGGGTGTGCGGTCGTTGGGGGGAAAAAAGCATGGTCATGTGATCTGCTGTGTCCAATAATTTTGCTGAAATCTGTTTCAATATACCACACCATTTCTAAATAATAAGAATTTACTCACCGGTAATTCTATTTCTCGTAGTCCGTAGTGGATGCTGGGAACTCTGTAAGGACCATGGGGAATAGACGGGCTCCGCAGGAGACTGGGCACTCTAAAAGAAAGATTAGGTACTATCTGGTGTGCACTGGCTCCTCCCTCTATGCCCCTCCTCCAGACTTCAGTTAGGGAAACTGTGCCCGGAAGAGCTGACACAACAAGGAAAGGATTTGGAATCCAGGGTCAGACTCATACTAGCCACACCAATCACACTGTACAACTTGTGATAACCATACCCAGTTAACAGTATGAACAACAACTGAGCCTCCTTTTACGGATGGCTCATAACAATAACCCTTTAGTGAAGCAATAACTATATACATGTATTGCAGAGAGTCCGCACTTGGGACGGGCGCCCAGCATCCACTACGGACTACGAGAAATAGAATTACCGGTGAGTAAATTCTTATTTTCTCTGACGTCCTAGTGGATGCTGGGAACTCCGTAAGGACCATGGGGATTATACCAAAGCTCTCAAACGGGCGGGAGAGTGCGGATGACTCTGCAGCACCGAATGAGCAAACTCAAGGTCCTCCTCAGCCAGGGTATCAAACTTGTAGAATTTAGCAAATGTGTTTGAACCCGACCAAGTAGCAGCTCGGCAAAGCTGTAAAGCCGAGACCCCTCGGGCAGCCGCCCAAGAAGAGCCCACCTTCCTAGTGGAATGGGCTTTTACTGATTTAGGATGCGGCAGTCCAGCCGCAGAATGTGCCAGCTGAATCGTGCAACCAATTCTGACACACGCCTAGCTGAAGCTAAGGCCAACAGCATGACCACCTTCCACGTGAGATACTTTAGCTCCACGGTCCTAAGTGGCTCAAACCAGTGTGATTTCAGGAAATCCAACACAACGTTAAGATCCCAAGGTGCCACTGGAGGCACAAAAGGGGGCTGAATATGCAGCACTCCCTTTACAAACGTCTGAACTTCAGGCAGTGAAGCCAGTTCTTTTTGAAAGAAAATGGATAGGGCCGAAATCTGGACCTTTATGGACCCCAATTTTAGGCCCATAGTCAACCCTGACTGTAGGAAGTGCAGAAATCGACCCAGCTGGAATTCCTCTGTTGGGGCCTTCCTGGCCTCACACCAAGCGACATATTTCCGCCATATGCGGTGATAATGCTTTGCTGTCACATCCTTCCTAGCTTTTATCAGCGTAGGAATCACTTCATCTGGAATGCCCTTTTCCGTTAGGATCCGGCGTTCAACCGCCATGCCGTCAAACGCAGCCGCGGTAAGTCTTGGAACAGACAGGGCCCCTGCTGTAACAGGTCCTGTCTGAGAGGCAGAGGCCATAGGTCCTCTGAGATCATTTCTTGTAGTTCTGGGTACCAAGTTCTTCTTGGCCAATCCGGAACGATGAGTATAGTTCTTACTCCTCTCTTTCTTACTATCCTCAGTACCTTGGGTATGAGAGGAAGAGGAGGGAACACATAAACCGACTGGTACACCCACGGTGTCACTAGTGCGTCCACAGCTATCGCCTGAGGGTCCCTTGACCTGGCGCAATATTTTTTTAGCTTTTTGTTGAGGCGGTACGCCATCATGTCCACCCGTGGCAGTTCCCAGCGATTTACAATCTGTGTGAAGACTTCTTGATGAAGTCCCCACTCTCCCGGGTTGAGGTCGTGCCTGCTGAGGAAGTCTGCTTCCCAGTTGTCCACTCCCGGAATGAACACTGCTGACAGTGCTAGCACGTGATTCTCCTCCCATCGAAGAATCCTTGTGGCTTCTGCCATTGCCATCCTGCTTCTCGTGCCGCCCTGGCGGTTTACATGGGCGACCGCCGTGATGTTGTCTGACTGAATCAGTACTGGGTGGTTTTGAAGCAGGGGCTCTGCGTGACTCAGGGCGTTGTAAATGGCCCTTAGTTCCAGTATATTTATGTGTAGTGAAGTCTCCAGACTTGACCACTGTCCTTGGAAGTTTCTTCCCTGAGTGACTGCCCCCCATCCTCCGAGGCTTGCATCCGTGGTCACCAGGACCCAGTCCTGTATGCCAAACCTGCGGCCCTCGAGAAGATGAGCACTCTGCAGCCACCACAGCAGAGACACCCTGGCCCTTGGGGACAGGGTGATCAACCGATGCATCTGAAGATGCGATCCGGACCATTTGTCCAACAGATCCCACTGAAAGATCCTTGCATGGAACCTGCCGAAGGGAATTGCTTCGTAAGAAGCCACCATCTTTCCCAGTGTCACGATCCGGGTATCTGGACGCCATTACTTACCCTTCAGATGCCTCCTAAGGCTGGCTCAGCGTTCCAGGACCGGATCCCATCTGTTATACTGATGTCCACATTCCTGCCTCCTCTCCTGTCACTCTGAGACGCGGTCACCGCGACGCCTGTTACATCCGGAATGGCGTCTCCCGCGGCCTCCGCCGCTGTTCCTGAGTTTCTACATGCAGAATGTCAGAGTGGTGATTACATCAGCCGCGGCCTCCGCTGTGCCCGCGTGGTTAAATGTGCGCTTGTCAGTCTGGCGTCTACTGTCTCCTGTGGCCGGCGCCGCCATTACTGTTTTGATTCTAACATGGATTACAAACCAAACTTCCCTCCAAGTGTCTGCATGGGCGCAGCCATCTTGGATTCTGTCATCTGTTCATTTCCACCAATCTGCTGTCTGCATTGTTAATCTGGATAATTGCCTAGCCAATCCCTTCCTTGCTGCAGGTATAAGTAATCTGTGCCTGAGCAAGGAAGGCGTCAGTGCTTTGGTTGTCAAACCTAGTTCCAGTTTGTCTCTCTCCTGTGGTTGTTTTCCAGGTTCCAGCTCCTATCTCCACACTTCCACTAAAGAGACCCGCACCAGCATTTCCACCTGCGGTGTAGCCTGACTCTCCTATCCATTTGGATTCATCTGCTTCCAGCTACAGATCCACCTGCTTTCAGCATCCAGCTTCCAGCAGAGGTCAGCTCTTCTTAAAGTGCCGGTACCCTTTTCTGCAGATTATCATTTATTACCTGCATTATTATTTCACCGCTCTCAAGCTCCAAACATCACTTTCATATTTCATCGCTCTCAAGCTACATTTATTATTTAACTGGTTCCAGCCAGTATCCACTCCGTGCCAACATCAGTCTGGTTCCAGCCAGTACCCACAGCAGCCGTTTTATCCACAGCAGCCCAGCTTTTCCTGGACCACCAGCTGGTACGATCCTGGGCTATCTCCATTGCTACAGTCGGGCCTGGTAAGGACTTTCCAACTAGAAGATTATAAGAACTATCTCACACTACCAGAGCCCTGTGGCCCTTGCCACCCTGTAGTACCCAGGAACTGTATTTATCCTCTGCTGATTTTTATGTTTTCTTTTTACTGCTGCTGTGTTACGGAGTTTGTCATAAATAAACATCATTGACTTTTACCCTGGTTGTCGTGGTCACGCCTTCGGGCAGTTCTTCTACATGTTACTTACATGTCTAGGGGTCTGATACAACCTCCCAGGTTCCGTTACATCTCAACCCCTACAACTGAGGCTGTCTCCCATCAGCTCAGGCCCTCAGTTGTGACAGTAAGCACTGACCATATGAATCCAGCCGGAGACCAGGATCAAGCGGCCAGGCCGATGCAAGAACTGGCAGCCCGACTTGAACATCAGGAGGCTGCACAGGGCCACATCATCCGCTGTCTCCAGGCTCTCTCTACTCGGCTGGATGGGATTCAGACAACCCTCCGTGGATCAGGCGCGTCCAGTGCGTCAACCACAGTGACTCCAGCTATAACCCCACCCACCTTACCCATTTCTGCTCCCCGTCTTCATCTTCCAACGCCAGCAAAATTTGACGGATCTCCAAGATTCTGCAGGGGATTTCTCAACCAGTGTGAAATTCATTTTGAGCTACAACCTGGCAATTTTCCCAGTGACCGTACTAAAATTGCCTACATTATCTCTCTTCTCAGTGGCTCAGCCCTTGATTGGGCATCACCGTTATGGGAGAGATCTGACACCCTGCTATCCTCCTACACTGCATTCGTGTCAACATTCAGGCGTATCTTCGACGAGCCAGGCCGGGTAACTTCAGCTTCATCTGAGATTCTCCGTTTACGCCAGGGATCACGTACTGTAGGACAATATCTTATACAGTTCCAGATTCTGGCATCCGAACTGGCATGGAACGACGAAGCCCTGTATGCTGCATTTTGGCATGGCTTATCTGAGCGTATTAAAGATGAGTTAGTGTTAGGGTCTCCTGCCCTGTGCTGCCACGTCGTCATGGCAACCGGGAGACAAGTGCTAGCGGAGTAACCTGAGCACAGCTGATACTCCGGTTCGGGTCTTTTGCTGTGCAGTGGTTACAGGCTCTGTGCACGGCAGGGGATCCGGTGCTGGTTTTTGTGCTCACAGTCTGTGAGGTTTGAGTGGGGCGTGGACAGCACCTGCTTTATAAGGCCTCTTCTCAGGTTAAGCAGATGCTGCTGAATCTTTGTTGGTTAGTCAGTTCCTGAAAGTTAGCCAGTACTGTGTAGCTTTGTATTTGTTGTTGCTTACTGCAAATAGGCCTGGGGATTTGGTACTACACTCTGCCAATCCAGACCTAGCAGTAAGACTGGAGTCAGTCGTTTAACCTGCTGGGGTTCTTTTGCTACTCTGTGAACTTAGCAGGTTTGCGGCTGTATTCTCAGACTGCCTGCCTAAATCCGTCTCACTGTGCAAGGTGTTCAGGTATTCAGTTTAGTGGCAGTAAGCTGAACCTGTGCACTGCAAGTGAGGATTAGGATTGTGGAGACTCTCCTTGTGTCTATCATTCCATCTCTGACCAAGGAGTTTACTGCCACACCCGTTGGTAACCCTTTAGGGTTTTGCTGTTGCCCTTAGCAACAGCATTTCGGGTTCTCTACGTATTAAAGCACAACATCTTGCTTTTATCATCTGAGCATTCCTAATAATAGGGAGACACCCAGTTTCTTAGCCTCTGGGCTTCTCTGTTCACTTTGTGTTTATTCTGTTACCCTATCACCTTCTGTGTACGTAATGTCATATTCCCCAGTCTGTCTGTGAGTTCATTTGTTTTGCATCCCTATCCGTTCAGACACCAGTACATTCCTGCAGGCACTGGTGTGCATAACAGTTCAGACACCAGTACATTCCTGCAGGCACTGGTGTGCATAACAGTGCAGACACCAGTACATTCCTGCAGGCACTGGTGTGCATAACATATTCAGCAGCCAAATACTCCTGTTGAAATTTTGTGGGAATATGGAGCATACCCCTCAAAATACGTTGCAACAGGTGGTCGATCAGGTGCAGGTCCTGACTCGACAATTTAATGATTTGTCCATTAAAATGCACACCTCCCAGGCCGCTGGCGGAACTCCCGCAGCAGCAGCACCTTCAGGGGTTAAGGAGCCGAAAGTAAATCTCCCGGATCGTTTTTCTGGAGATCGCTCGCAGTTCTTTTGTTTCAAGGAGAGCTGCAAGCTGTACTTCCGGCTTAGGCCTCAGTCTTCAGGGTCGGAGATTCAGCGGGTGGGCATAGTGATTTCCTTGCTACAAGGAGACCCACAGGTCTGGGCATATGGGTTGCAGCCTGACTGTCCGTCGCTTAAAAGTGTTGATGCTTTTTTTACGGCACTGGGCATGTTGTATGATGACCCTGACAAGACGGCCTCAGCCGAGGCTCAGATTTCGTTTCTTAAGCAAGGGCGAATGCCAGTTGAGGTTTACTGTACGGAGTTTCGGAGGTTGGCCCATGATACCCAGTGGAATGACCCAGCCCTGAGACACCAGTACCGAAGAGGTTTTTCTAACCAGATAAAAGACCAACTGGTACAATATCCCTTGCCTGATAGCTTGGATCAGCTCATGCAGTTATCCATCCGGGTGGATAGACGGCTGAGAGAGCGTAGGCTTGAAAGGGAGACCGAGGTTTCCTTCTTTCCCAAGGGAACCTCAGACTCTGAGGAATTTTCCGAGGAGCCTATGCAGATTGGGGCTACCCGCCTCTCCTCGCGTGAGAAGACGCGGAGGAGACAGCAGGGGTTGTGTTTGTACTGTGGGAATAAAGGTCATGTGGTAGTATCATGCCCAGAAAAGCCGGAAAACTTCAGGGCCTGAGGGTGATGGGAAATATCCTGTCAGGCCAGAAGTCAGAATTTCCCAAGAAGACTTTTATCATTCCGGTGACCTTGAAGATCCTTGGTCAAACTGTCAAGACTGAGGCCTTTGTGGACAGTGGGGCCGACGGGGTTTTTATGGACCGCCAATTCGCCCTGAAACACTCTGTTCCCTTAGTACCCTTGGCATCGGAAATTGAGATTTGTGGGTTAAACGGGGAACCATTATCCCAAGGTAAAATTACCTCTTGCACTAGCCAGATTTCTTTGTTTATTGGAGCCACACACTTTGAAAAATTGTCCTTTTATGTGACTGTCTGTACTTTTGCCCCATTGGTGTTGGGGTTACCCTGGTTAAGGGCCCACAATCCTCAATTTGACTGGGTCTCTGGGGAGATTCTTAGTTGGGGTACTGATTGTTTCAGGAGTTGCTTGAGCCTTCCAGTCAGGCTCTCGCAGCTAAGTTTGCCAGGATTGCCAGGGTGTTATGCAGATTTTGCGGACGTGTTCTCCAAAAAAGTTGCAGAGGTACTACCTCCCCATCGCCCCTGTGACTGTGCCATTGATTTGTTGTCAAATGCTAAGCTTCCTAAGAGCAGGTTGTACTCCCTGTCACGTCCTGAGACTCAGGCTATGGCAGAGTACATTCAGGAGAACTTGGCTAAGGGATTTATCAGACCTTCACAGTCTCCAGTTGGGTCGGGGTTCTTCTTCGTGGGTAAAAAGGACGGTTCGTTGTGACCCTGCATCGACTTCAGGGAATTGAACCGTATCACGATTAAAAACTCATACCCACTGCCTCTCATTTCGGTCTTGTTTGACCAGCTTCGTACTGCCACCATTTTTTCTAAGATTGACCTACGCGGGGCGTACAATCTAATCCGAATAAGAGAGGGGGATGAATGGAAGACTGCCTTTAATACCCACTCAGGGCATTATGAATATTTGGTGATGCCGTTTGGGCTCTGTAATGCCCCAGCAGTCTTCCAGGATTTCATGAACGATGTACTCAGGGAATATTTGGATAGATTCTTAGTTGTATACTTAGATGACATCCTAATCTTCTCCCATTCCCTGGAGGAACATCGGAAGCATGTACGCTTAGTCCTCCAGAAACTCAGAGACCACCGGCTTGGGGCGAAGCTGGAGAAGTGCGAATTTGAAGTTCAGCAAATCGCATTTCTAGGATATATTATCTCCCCAGAAGGTTTCCAAATGGAGGGTTCCAAGGTACAGGCAGTCCTGGATTGGGTGCAGCCCACTAGTTTGAAGGCGCTTCAGCGTTTCCTGGGCTTTGCGAATTTTTATAGACGATTTATCGCTGGATTTTCGTCTATAGTGGCGCCCTTGGTGGTACTCACTAAGAAAGGGGCGGATGTTGCTCACTGGTCTTGTGAGGCTAAAGCGGCTTTTACCCGTCTCAAAAGGGCATTTGTCTCGGCCAAGGAGCTGCGACACCCAGATCCAGAGCATCCTTTTGTGGTGGAGGTGGATGCCTCTGAGATGGGTATTGGGGCAGTGCTCTCTCAGATGGGAGTGTCTGATAATCGCCTTCATCCCTGTGCTTACTTTTCCCGTAAATTTTCGCCTGCCGAGATGAATTATGACGTGGGTAACCGGGAATTGTTGGCTATTAAGGATGCACTCGAGGAGTGGAGACACTGGCTTGAGGGGGCTAAGTTTGTGGTCTCAATTCTCACCGACCATAAGAATCTGGCATATTTAGAGTCAGCGAAGCGTCTCAATGCCAGGCAGGCACGATGGGCTTTGTTTTTTGCTCGCTTTAATTTTTTGATAACATATCGCCCTGGGTCAAAAAACATCAAGGCTGATGCGCTCTCGCGGAGTTTTGCTCCAATCCAGGAGACCACCGAGGAGCCGTTGCCCATTGTGTCCCCATCATGTATTAAAGTGGGCATTACCCAGGACCTCTTGTCATTAGTCCTTAGAGCACAGGAGCAGGCTCCTCCAGACCTTCCGGTAGGTCTTTTGTTTGTGCCTCCTAGGTTAAGACAGCGAGTGTTCCTGGAATTCCATGCCAAGAAGTCGGCAGGTCACCCGGGTATTGCCAGAACTCGGGAGTTGCTATCTAGGGCGGTGTGGTGGCCCTCGGTGGCTAGGGATGTGGATCAGTGGGTTCGGGCATGTGACATCTGTGCCCGAAATAAGACTCCTAGAGGGGTTCCTATTGGCCCATTACATCCACTCTATCACATCTAAGCCATGGACCCACATTTCAATGGATTTTGTGGTGGACTTGCCCAAATCCTCGGGGATGACAGCCATCTGGGTTGTCGTTGACAGGTTTTCGAAGATGGCGCACTTTGTTCCACTGGTTGGGCTGCCATCGGCCAGACGCCTGTCTGAATTATTTATGCTGCATGTTGTGCGTCTCCACGGGTTGCCACTTGATGTGGTCTCTGACCGCGGATCCCAGTTTGTGGCCAAATTCTGGAGGGCATTTTGTTCCGATCTCCAGATTTCTGTCAGCTTGTCGTCAGGCTACCATCCGCAGTCTAATGGGCAGACTGAAAGGGTGAACCAGTCCTTGGAGCAGTTACTCAGGTGTTATGTCTCCAAGTGTCAGACTGACTGGGTTGCTCATCTGTCCATGGGGGAGTTTGCCTATAACAACGCGGCTCACTCTGATATAGGGATCTCTCCCTTCCTTTGTGTGTATGGGCATCATCATAAGGCCAATTCTTTTGACCCCCTGGACTCCACGCCTGGTGGTTCCTCTGTGGTTTCTGTCCTTAGAGGTATTTGGAGGAAAGTGAAGAAAGCCCTTGTGTCTGTGTCATTAGTGACCAAAAGGGTTTTTGATAAGCGGAAAAGACCCTGCAGCTTCAAATTAGGAGACTTCGTCTGGTTGTCTACCAAGAATTTGAAGTTGAGACAGCCATCTCATAAGTTAGGCCCCCGGTTCATCGGCCCTTATAAGATCACCAGGGTAATCAATCAGGTGGCATTTCAGTTAGACCTGCCCCGTTCTTTGGGTATCAATAAAACATTTCATTGTTCCCTTTTAAAACGGGCGATTAGTAATCCTTCTTCCAGTGGAAGACCTTCTCCTCTTCTGATACGTGGCCAGAAGGAGTTTGTTGTTGAAAGGATTCTTGACTCCAAGATGGTTCGGGGTCGGCTGTCATTTTTGGTGCACTGGAAGGGGTATGGCCCGGAGGAGCGGTCGTGGGTGCGCAGTTGTGATCTTCATGCCCCCAGACTGATACGCTCTTTCTTCTCGCAGTTCCCCGATAAACCCGGTGGTAGGGGTTCTTTGACCCCTCGTCAGAGGGGGGGTACTGTTAGGGTCTCCTGCCCTGTGCTGCCACGTCGTCATGGCAACCGGGAGACAAGTGCTAGCGGAGTAACCTGAGCGCAGCTGATACTCCGGTTCGGGTCTTTTGCTGTGCAGTGGTTACAGGCTCTGTGCACGGCAGGGGATCCGGTGCTGGTTTTTGTGCTCACAGTCTGTGAGGTCTGAGTGGGGCGTGGACAGCACCTGCTTTATAAGGCCTCTTCTCAGGTTAAGCAGATGCTGCTGAATCTTTGTTGGTTAGTCAGTTCCTGAAAGTTAGCCAGTACTGTGTAGCTTTGTATTTGTTGTTGCTTACTGCAAATAGGCCTGGGGATTTGGTACTACACTCTGCCAATCCAGACCTAGCAGTAAGACTGGAGTCAGTCGTTTAACCTGCTGGGGTTCTTTTGCTACTCTGTGAACTTAGCAGGTTTGCGGCTGTATTCTCAGACTGCCTGCCTAAATCCTGTCTCACTGTGCAAGGTGTTCAGGTATTCAGTTTAGTGGCAGTAAGCTGAACCTGTGCACTGCAAGTGAGGATTAGGATTGTGGAGACTCTCCTTGTGTCTATCATTCCATCTCTGACCAAGGAGTTTACTGCCACACCCGTTGGCAACCCTTTAGGGTTTTGCTGTTGCCCTTAGCAACAGCATTTCGGGTTCTCTACGTATTAAAACACAACATCTTGCTTTTTTCATCTGAGCATTCCTAATAATAGGGAGACACCCAGTTTCTTAGCCTCTGGGCTTCTCTGTTCACTTTGTGTTTATTTTGTTACCCTATCACCTTCTGTGTACGTAATGTCATATTCCCCAGTCTGTCTGTGAGTTCATTTGTTTTGCATCCCTATCCGTTCAGACACCAGTACATTCCTGCAGGCACTGGTGTGCATAACAGTTCAGACACCAGTACATTCCTGCAGGCACTGGTGTGCATAACAGTTCAGACACCAGTACATTCCTGCAGGCACTGGTGTGCATAACAGTTAGCTACCAGAGACTTACCTTCCAAGTTAGATGAGCTAATCTCACTCTGCACGAAAGTTGATTTACGTTTCAGGGAGAGAGCAACTGAGCGTGGAAGATCATCTGCTCCAAAATCTTCTGCTCCTCCTCCTCGCCAACTGTCACCATCTAAAGACGAGCCCATGCAAATTGGTCGTTCCCGTTTAACTCCTGCTGAGCGCCGAAGACGTCTCTCTGAGTCTCTTTGTCTTTATTGTGCAGCTCCGTCTCAAACCATTAATGCCTGTCCCAAACGTCCGGGAAACTCCAAATCCTAGCTCGCCAAGGAGAGGGCCGGCTAGGAGTAATGATCTCCTCTCCATCTCCTCATGATTGTAATCTCCCAGTGTCGCTCCAAATTGCTCAACGTTACCGGAACGTTATTGCCCTCCTTGATTCCGGAGCAGCTGGGAACTTTATTACCGAAGCCTATGTTAAACGGTGGTCCCTACCCATCGAGAGACTTCCTTCGTCCATCTCCTTAACTGCCGTGGATGGCAGCAAGATTTTTGATGCAGTTATTTCCCTAAGGACTCTACCAGTTCGTCTGAGAGTGGGAGTTCTTCATTCCGAATGTATTTCTTTTTTAGTGATTCCAAGAGCCACACATCCTGTGGTCCTGGGCCTTCCATGGCTCCGTCTTCACAATCCATCTATTGATTGGACGACTACGCAGATTCTGGCATGGGGTCCCTCCTGTGCTGAGACATGTTTGTTTAAAGTATTGCCTGTCTGTTCTTCCTCCCCCAGGTCGTCTGATGTTCCACCTCCGCCATATCAAGATTTCACGGATGTGTTCAGTAAAGCTTCTGCTGATATCCTTCCTCCTCATAGAGAATGGGACTGCCCGATTGATCTCGTTCCAGGGAAGGTCCCACCTCGAGGCCGAACTTACCCGTTGTCTCTGCCGGAGACGCATTCTATGGAGGAATACATTAAAGAGAACCTAGCAAAGGGGTTCATTCGACCTTCCTCTTCTCCAGCCGGCGCAGGCTTCTTTTTCGTAAAGAAAAAAGATGATGGTCTGCGGCCGTGCATCGATTACAGAGGTCTGAACGACATTACCATCAAGAACCGCTATCCACTACCCCTGATTACTGAGCTCTTTGACAGAGTTAGCGGAGCTACCATCTTCACAAAGCTGGACTTGAGAGGTGCATACAATCTCATCCGGATCCGTGAGGGTGACGAGTGGAAGACCGCCTTTAACACCCGTGATGGACATTATGAGTACCTCGTCATGCCCTTCGGATTGAGCAATGCTCCAGCTGTCTTCCAGCATTTTGTCAATGAGATCTTCAGAGACATCTTATACCGTCATGTCGTGGTCTATTTAGATGATATCCTCATTTTTGCCAACAATTTAGAGGAACATCGTTTTTGGGTAAAAGAGGTTCTGTCCCGTCTCCGTGTCAATCATCTCTATTGCAAATTAGAGAAATGCATCTTTGAAGTCAAGTCCATTCCGTTTCTGGGTTACATTGTGTCCGGTTCCGGACTAGAGATGGATCCTGAGAAACTACAAGCAATTCAGAATTGGCCGATACCCTTAACCCTCAAAGGGGTCCAGAGGTTCTTAGGGTTCGCCAATTATTACAGAAAGTTTATACGAGACTTTTCCACCATTGTAGCGCCTATTACTGCATTAACTAAGAAGGGTGCTAACCTGTCCAAGTGGTCTGAAGAAGCTACGCAAGCTTTTCATCTTTTAAAACAACGGTTCATCTCTGCACCAGTTCTGAAACAGCCCGACATCGACTCTCCTTTCATCTTAGAGGTGGATGCCTCCTCCGTTGGAGTAGGAGCGGTGTTATCTCAGAGGGCTAAAGATGGCCGTTTACACCCTTGCAGTTTCTTCTCCCGGAAGTTCTCCCCAGCTGAGCGCAACTATGCCATCGGCGACCAGGAGTTGCTAGCCATCAAGCTCGCTCTAGAGGAGTGGAGATACCTGTTGGAGGGAGCTTCTCATTCAATCACCATACTTACCGACCACAAGAATCTTTTATATCTGAAAGGCGCACAATGTCTCAACCCTCGTCAGGCCAGATGGGCACTTTTCTTTTCCAGGTTCGACTTTAAACTCCAGTTCTGTCCGGGCTCTCAGAATCGTAAGGCCGATGCCCTTTCCCGCTCATGGGAGCAAGAAAATGAGTCGGAGTCTTCAGACAAGCATCCTATTATTAATCCGTTGGCATTCTCCACGGTAGGGATGGACTCTACGCCCCCACTAGGGAAAAGTTTTGTGAAGCCGGTGCTAAGGAAGAAGCTCATGCATTGGACCCATGCTTCCCGTTTTGCCGGACATACAGGTATCCAAAAAACCCTGGAGTTTATCTCTAGGTCCTATTGGTGGCCAACTCTGAAAAAGGACGTCACCGAGTTTATTGCATCTTGCCCAAAGTGTGCCCAACAGTATCCCGCCAGTCGCCTGCGGGGCAACTGGTTCCACTGTCTGTTCCCCGTCGACCATGGACCCATCTGTCGATGAATTTCGTTTCAGACTTACCCATGTGCAACAAGTTCAATGCCATCTGGGTGGTAGTTGACCGGTTCACCAAGATGGCACACTTCATTCCTCTCACCGGTCTTCCGTCGGCTTCCAAGTTGGCTCAAGTGTTCATACAAGAGATCTTCCGACTTCACGGTCTTCCTGAAGAAATTATCTCAGATCGAGGAGTCCAATTCACAGCCAAATTCTGGCGAAGTTTATGTCAAGTCCTCCAAGTCAAACTAAAGTTTTCCACGGCTTACCATCCTCAGACCAATGGTCAAACTGAGAGGGTGAATCAGGACTTGGAGGCCTTCCTCCGCATCTATGTGTCTTCCTCTCAAGATGACTGGGTTCAATTACTTCCCTGGGCCGAGTTCTGTCATAACAATCAGTATCATTCCTCATCTTCTTCAACACCATTCTTCACCAACTTTGGATTCCACCCTAAAGTCCCTGAATTCTAACCGCTCCCAGCAACTTCTGTTCCAGCAGTGGATATCACCTTGCATCAGTTTGCAAACAACTGGAAGAGTGTACGAGCAGCTCTGCTCAAGGCATCGTTCAGGTATAAGAAGTTTGCGGACAAGAAGCGTAGAGCGGTTCCTGCTCTCAAGGTGGGTGATCGGGTATGGTTATCCACAAAGAATTTGAGGTTAAGAGTTCCCAGTATGAAGTTTGCACCTCGCTACATTGGTCCTTTCAAAATTGAGCAAGTCATCAATCCTGTTGCTTACAGACTTCAGTTACCTCCCTTCTTAAAAATACCCAGGACATTCCATGTTTCCCTGTTGAAACCGCTGATCCTGAATCGGTTTCATTCCTCACTTCCTCCAACTCCGAAAGTCCAAACTCAACGAGGCGTTGAGTATGAAGTGGCCAAGATCCTGGACTCACGTCATCGTTACGGTCAACTACAGTATCTTATTGACTGGAAGGGTTACGGCCCTGAGGAACGCTCATGGACCAATGCTTCTGATGTCCATGCTCCTGCCTTGGTCCGGAAATTCCATTCCAAGTTTCCTCAAAAGCCAAAGAAGTGTCCTGGGGCCACTCCTAAAGGGGGGGGGGTGCTGTCACGATCCGGGTATCTGGACGCCATTACTTACCCTTCAGATGCCTCCTAAGGCTGGCTCAGCGTTCCAGGACCGGATCCCATCTGTTATACTGATGTCCACATTCCTGCCTCCTCTCCTGTCACTCTGAGACGCGGTCACCGCGACGCCTGTTACATCCGGAATGGCGTCTCCCGCGGCCTCCGCCGCTGTTCCTGAGTTTCTACATGCAGAATATCAGAGTGGTGATTACATCAGCCGCGGCCTCCGCTGTGCCCGCGTGGTTAAATGTGCGCTTGTCAGTCTGGCGTCTCCTGTCTCCTGTGGCCGGCGCCGCCATTACTGTTTTGATTCTCACATGGATTACAAACCAAACTTCCCTCCAAGTGTCTGCATGGGCGCAGCCATCTTGGATTCTGTCATCTGTCCATTTCCACCAATCTGCTGTCTGCATTGTTAATCTGCATAATTGCCTAGCCAATCCCTTCCTTGCTGCAGGTATAAGTAATCTGTGCCTGAGCAAGGAAGGCGTCAGTGCTTTGGTTGTCAAACCTAGTTCCAGTTTGTCTCTCTCCTGTGGTTGTTTTCCAGGTTCCAGCTCCTATCTCCACACTTCCACTAAAGAGACCCGCACCAGCATTTCCACCTGCGTTGTAGCCTGACTCTCCTATCCATTTGGATTCATCTGCTTCCAGCTACAGATCCACCTGCTTTCAGCATCCAGCTTCCAGCAGAGGTCAGCTCTTCTTAAAGTGCCGGTACCCTTTTCTGCAGATTATCATTTATCACCGGCATTATTATTTCACCGCTCTCAAGCTCCAAACATCACTTTCATATTTCATCGCTCTCAAGCTACATTTATTATTTAACTGGTTCCAGCCAGTATCCACTCCGTGCCAACATCAGTCTGGTTCCAGCCAGTACCCACAGCAGCCGTTTTATCCACAGCAGCCCAGCTTTTCCTGGACCACCAGCTGGTACGATCCTGGGCTATCTCCATTGCTACAGTCGGGCCTGGTAAGGACTTTCCAACTAGAAGATTATAAGAACTATCTCACACTACCAGAGCCCTGTGGCCCTTGCCACCCTGTAGTACCCAGGAACTGTATTTATCCTCTGCTGATTTTTATGTTTTCTTTTTACTGCTGCTGTGTTACGGAGTTTGTCATAAATAAACATCATTGACTTTTACCCTGGTTGTCGTGGTCACGCCTTCGGGCAGTTCTTCTACATGTTACTTACATGTCTAGGGGTCTGATACAACCTCCCAGGTTCCGTTACATCTCAACCCCTACAACTGAGGCTGTCTCCCGTCAGCTCAGGCCCTCAGTTGTGACACCCAGGACTCGCGTGCAGTGATGCACCGACACCTGTTTTGGTTTCAGGAGGTCCCTGACCAGAGATGACAATTCCTGGGCCGTCTCCACCGGGAGAAACACCTTCTTCTGTTCTGTGTCCAGAATCATGCCCAGGAAAAGCAGACGCGTCGCAGGAATCAGCTGCGACTTTGGGATATTCAGAATCCAGCCGTGCTGTTGCAACACTTCCTGAGAGAGTGCTACGCTGACCAACAACTGCTCTCTGGACCTCGCCTTTATGAGGAGATCGTCCAAGTACGGGATAATTATAACTCCCTTCTTCCGAAGGAGTATCATCATTTCGGCCATTACCTTGGTAAATATTCTCGGTGCTGTGGAGAGACCAAACGGTAACGTCTGGAATTGGTAATGACAGTCCTGTACCACAAACCTGAGGTATTCCTGGTGAGGTGGGTAAATGGGGACATGCAAGTAAGCATCCTTGATGTCCAGCGACACCATAAAATCCTCCTCTTCCAGGCTTGCAATAACCGCCCTGAGCGATTCCATTTTGAACTTGAACTTCTTTATATAAGTGTTCAAGGATTTTAAATTCAGAATGGGTCTCACCGAACCGTCCGGTTTCGGTACCACAAACATTGTGGAATAGTAACCCCTTCCCTGTTGAAGGAGGGGGACCTTGATTATCACCTGCTGGAGGTACAGCTTGTGAATTGCCGCCAGTACTACCTCCCTTTCCCTGGGAGCAGCTGGCAAGGCTGATTTGAGGTAACGGCGAGGGGGAGTCGCCTCGAACTCCAGTTTGTATCCCTGAGATACAATTTGTTCAGCCCAGAGATCCACCTGTGAGCGAACCCACTGGTTGCTGAAGTTTCGGAAGACGCGCCCCCACCGCACCTGGCTCCGCGTGTGGAGCCCCAACGTCATGCGGTGGACTTAGTGGAAGCAGGGGAGGATTTTTGTTCCTGGGAACTGGCTGCCTGGTGCAGCTTCTTTCCTCTACCCTTGCCTCTGGCCAGAAAGGATGCTCCTCTGACCCGCTTGCCTTTCTGAGGCCGAAAGGACTGCACTTGATAATACGGTGCTTTCTTAGGCTGTGAGGGAACCTGAGGTAAAAAAGTCGACTTCCCAGCAGTTGCTGTGGATACGAGGTCCGAGAGACCGTCCCCAAACAATTCCTCACCCTTATAAGGCAAAACCTCCATGTGTTTTTTAGAATCAGCATCACCTGTCCACTGCCGAGTCCATAATACTCTCCTGGCAGAAATGGACATTGCATTAATTCTAGATGCCAGCAGGCAAATGTCCCTCTGGGCATCCCGCATATATAAGACGACGTCTTTTATATGTTCGAGGGTTAGCAAAACAGTATCCCTGTCGAGGGAACCAATGTTGTCTGACAGGGAATCAGTCCATGCTGCTGCAGCACTACACATCCAGGCTGAAGCAATAGCAGGTCTCAGTAGAGTACCAGAGTGTGTATACACAGACTTCAGGATAGCTTCCTGCTTTCTATCCGCAGGCTCCTTTAGGGTGGCCGTATCCTGAGACGGCAGTGCCACCCTTTTAGATAAGCGTGTTAGCGCCTTGTCCACCCTAGGGGATGTTTCCCAACGTAACCTATCCGTTGGCGGGAAAGGGTACGCCATCAGTAACCTCTTAGAAATCACTAGTTTCTTATCAGGGGAACTCCACGCTTCTTCACACAATTCATTTAATTCATCAGATGGGGGAAAAGTCACTGGCTGCTTTTTCTCCCCAAACATAGTACCCCTCTTGGTGGTAACCGGGTTAATGTCAGAAATGTGCAATACATCTTTCATTGCAGTAATCATGCATCGGATGGCTTTTGTAGACTGTACATTTGTCTCATCCTCATCTACACTGGAGTCAGACTCCGTGTCGACATCTGTGTCTACCATCTGAGCTAGCGGGCGTTTATGAGCCCCTGGCGGCTTCTGAGTCGCCTGGGCAGGCGCGGGCTGAGACCCCGGCTGTCCCAAGGCTGCTGCGTCATCGAACCTTTTATGTAAGGAGTTGACACTGTCGGTTAAGACCTTCCACATATCCATCCAATCAGGTGTCGGCCCCGTCGGGGGCGACACCACACTTATCTGCCCCTGCTCCGCCTCCACGTAACCCTCCTCATCAAACATGTCGACACAGCCGTACCGACACACCGCACACACACAGGGAATGCTCAGACTGAGAACAGGACCCCACAAAGTCCTTTGGGGAGACAGAGAGAGAGTATGCCAGCACACACCACAGCGCTATATAACACAGGGATTTACACTATAAAAAGTGATTTACCCAATAGCTGCTTAAATATCTTATTTGCGCCTAAATTTATGTGCCCCCCCCTCTCTTTTTTACCCTTCTTGTATCAGGATACTGCAGGGGAGAGCCTGGGGAGCTGCTTCCAGCGGAGCTGTGAAGGGAAAATGGCGCTGGTGTGCTGAGGAAGAAGGCCCCGCCCCCTCAGCGGCGGCCTTCTGTCCCGTGTTCTATGTAACTTAATGGCGGGGGTTTTTACACATATACAGTTTTCAGACTGTATTATGTGCATTTTAAGTGCCAAAAGGTATTATAATTGCTGCCCAGGGCGCCCCCCCCCCCCCCCCCCCCAACGCCCTGCACCCTACAGTGACCGGAGTGTGTGGTGTGCTATGGGAGCAATGGCGCACAGCTGCGGTGCTGTGCGCTACCTTAATGAAGACAGGAGTCTTCTGCCTCCGATTTCATCGCTTGCAAGGGGGACGGCGGCGCGGCTCCGGGAATGGACGATCGAGGTCAGGCCCTGTGTTCGAACCCTCTGGAGCTAATGGTGTCCAGTAGCCTAAGAAGCACAAGCTAGCTGCAAGCAGGTAGGTTTGCTTCTCTCCCCTCAGTCCCACGTAGCAGTGAGTCTGTTGCCAGCAGATCTCACTGAAAATAAAAAACCTAACAAATACTTTCTTTTCTAGCAAGCTCAGGAGAGCCCACTAGGAGCACCCAGCTCTGGCCGGGCACAGATTCTAACTGAGGTCTGGAGGAGGGGCATAGAGGGAGGAGCCAGTGCACACCAGATAGTACCTAATCTTTCTTTTAGAGTGCCCAGTCTCCTGCGGAGCCCGTCTATTCCCCATGGTCCTTACGGCGCTCCCAGCATCCACTAGGACGTCAGAGAAAAATATTTTGGAGGTTTTAAATGCTGACATAATATAGTTCTGAGTAGGCAGAGCGTGGAAGCAGCTTTGTAGGTGTAGTGCAGAATGAAAGTCCTTCTCCTAAGGTACAGTAAGTTCTGTGAGGAGTACAAGAGTTCCAAGTCCTCTCACAGAATGTGCTAATAGTAGATGTTAGGAGTCTCCTGTCCTGGACCTATTATTGCTCCATATTCCTACCTATATATTCTGCTATATACTTGCACTGTCACCCCGGCACTCCATCCACTATGGACTACCTGCTTTGGTGCCCTCCCGGAGGGTGAGTGCCCACAAATACAAGTAGTTTAATGTAGGTGGCACTCAGAGGCTCAGAGAACGTGAAAAAACTCTGTGCAGGGTATGTTTATTATGTGACGTTTCGGGGCCATATCCTCTTCCTCAAGACATGAACAGCACAGCAAACAATTATAAATACAAAAAAATATCAACTTACCCCCAATCGTGACTCCCCCCAGTGAGCTCCGTGATCCCACCGGTCAGAACCCGCAGCAGGCACTTCCACGACGGAGCTGCCGGAGAGATCGATGCGCTGCTTCACTGCTAGGAATCACAACTGTTCTCTCTGTCAGGACTATTTACTAAGCCTTGAATGGAGATAAAGTGGACGGAGATAAAGTACCAGCCAATCAGCTACTAACTGTCATTTTTCAAACAGTCTGTAACATGGCAATTAGGAGCCGATTGGCTGTTACTTTATCTCCATCGACTTTATCTCCATCCAAGGCTTAGTAAATAAACCCCTGTGTCTCACTCGCCTCTCTTTCTTTGACAGGGCATAATTTACTCTGAGCCATATCACTCCGCCCATCTTTCTCTGACAGGGCAAATAACACTGCGCTGTATCACTCCACCCATCTTCTCTGACAGGGCAAATAACAGAAGTCATCCAATAGAGTTTCATAATATATTTGACATACAGTAGCTGTTACAGTATATATTTCTTCTTTAATGCTCAGCCCCCCTCCCACATCTCTCCATAGCCTCAGTTTACTCTGTGTCTCTCCATAGCCTCATACCCCCTCCCCCATGTCTCTCCATGGCCTCATCTTCCCCGTGTCTCTCCATAGCCTCCCCCCATGTCTCTACATAGCCCCCCCCCCTCCCCAATGTCTCTCCATAGCCTCATCTTCCCCGTGTCTCTCCATAGCCTCCCCCCATGTCTCTCCATAGTTTCATCCCCCCCTCCCACATGTCTCTCCATAGCCTCATCTTCCCCCCCCTGTGTCTCTCCATAGCCTCATCTTCATCCCCTTGTGTCTCTCCATAGCCTCATCCCCCCTCCCCCATGTCTCTCCATAGCCTCATCTTCCCCAGCCCGTGTCTCTCCATAGCCTCCCCCCATGTCTCTCCATAGCCTCATCTTCCACCCCCTGTCTCTCCATAGCCTCACCTCCCCCCTCCCCTCAATCCCTCATGTCTCTACATAACCTCTGCTCCTGGCCCTGTGGATTTCCATAGCCTCAGCATCCCGGCATCAAAATACCGACGCCCAGAATTTCGATCCTTCTTCCAGCTGATGCACTCGCATACTGCTGCGGGGGAGACGGACACACACGGTTTGGGGGTGTTAGGTTTAGGCATTAGGAGGAGGGTTAGGGTGCAGGGCTGGGATGGTTATGGCATACCCTCCAACATTTTACACATAAAAATCAGTACAAATTCGAAAAAGGGGCGTGGCCATGGGTAAAGGCCTTTTCTCTAACGTCCTAGTGGATGCTGGGGACTCCGTAAGGACCATGGGGAACAGACGGGCTTCGCAGGAGACATGGGCATTTTAAGAAAGAATTTAGATTCTGGTGTGCTCTGGCTCCTCCCTCTATGTCCCTCCTCCAGACCTCAGTTTGAGACTGTGCCCGGACGAGCTGGGTGCTGTTCAGTGAGCTCTCCTGAGCTTGCTGTGAGAAAGTATTTTGTTAGGTTTTTTTATTTTCAGGGAGCTCTGCTGGCAACAGACTCCCTGCATCGTGGGACTGAGGGGAGAGAAGCAGCCCTACTCTCTGAAGCTAGGTCCTGCTTCTTAGGCTACTGGACACCATTAGCTCCAGAGAGATTGTACACAGGATCTCACCCTCGTCGTCCGATCCCAGAGCCGCGCCGCCGTCCCCCTCGCAGAGCCGGAAGACAGAAGCCGGGTGAGTATGAGAAGCAAGAAGACTTCGAAATCGGCGGCAGAAGACTCCGTTCTTCACTGAGGTAACGCACAGCACTGCAGCTGTGCGCCATTGCTCCCACACACCTCACATACTCCAGTCACTGTAAGGGTGCAGGGCGCAGGGGGGTCGCCCTGGGCAGCATATGGACCTCGTTTGGCAAAAGTACACATATATACAGTTGGGCACTGTATATATGTATGAGCCCCCGCCAAGAAAATGTATATTTAAGCGGGACAGAAGCCCGCCATCGAGGGGGCGGGGCTTCTTCCTCAGCACTCACCTGCGCCATTTTTTTCTCCACAGCTCCGCTGAGAGGAAGCCCCCCAGGCTCTCCCCTGCAGATATAGAAGAGGGTAAAAAGAGAGGGGGGCACATAATTAGTAGTGATGAGCGCCTGAAATTTTTCGGGTTTTGTGTTTTGGTTTTGGGTTCGGTTCCGCGGCCGTGTTTTGGGTTCGACCGCGTTTTGGCAAAACCTCACCGAATTTTTTTTGTCGGATTCGGGTGTGTTTTGGATTCGGGTGTTTTTTTCAAAAAACCCTAAAAAACAGCTTAAATCATAGAATTTGGGGGTCATTTTGATCCCAAAGTATTATTAACCTCAAAAACCATAATTTCCACTCATTTTCAGTCTATTCTGAATACCTCACACCTCACAATATTATTTTTAGTCCTAAAATTTGCACCGAGGTCGCTGTGTGAGTAAGATAAGCGACCCTAGTGGCCGACACAAACACCGGGCCCATCTAGGAGTGGCACTGCAGTGTCACGCAGGATGTCCCTTCCAAAAAACCCTCCCCAAACAGCACATGACGCAAAGAAAAAAAGAGGCGCAATGAGGTAGCTGTGTGAGTAAGATTAGCGACCCTAGTGGCCGACACAAACACCGGGCCCATCTAGGAGTGGCACTGCAGTGTCACGCAGGATGTCCCTTCCAAAAAACCCTCCCCAAACAGCACATGACGCAAAGAAAAAAAGAGGCGCAATGAGGTAGCTGACTGTGTGAGTAAGATAAGCGACCCTAGTGGCCGACACAAACACCGGGCCCATCTAGGAGTGGCACTGCAGTGTCACGCAGGATGGCCCTTCCAAAAAACCCTCCCCAAACAGCACATGACGCAAAGAAAAAAAGAGGCGCAATGAGGTAGCTGTGTGAGTAAGATTAGCGACCCTAGTGGCCGACACAAACACCGGGCCCATCTAGGAGTGGCACTGCAGTGTCACGCAGGATGTCCCTTCCAAAAAACCCTCCCCAAACAGCACATGACGCAAAGAAAAAAAGAGGCGCAATGAGGTAGCTGACTGTGTGAGTAAGATAAGCGACCCTAGTGGCCGACACAAACACCGGGCCCATCTAGGAGTGGCACTGCAGTGTCACGCAGGATGTCCCTTCCAAAAAACCCTCCCCAAACAGCACATGACGCAAAGAAAAAAAGAGGCGCAATGAGGTAGCTGACTGTGTGAGTAAGATAAGCGAACCTAGTGGCCGACACAAACACCGGGCCCATCTAGGAGTGGCACTGCAGTGTCACGCAGGATGTCCCTTCCAAAAAACCCTCCCCAAACAGCACATGACGCAAAGAAAAAAAGAGGCGCAATGAGGTAGCTGACTGTGTGAGTAAGATAAGCGACCCTAGTGGCCGACACAAACACCGGGCCCATCTAGGAGTGGCACTGCAGTGTCACGCAGGATGTCCCTTCCAAAAAACCCTCCCCAAACAGCACATGACGCAAAGAAAAAAAGAGGCGCAATGAGGTAGCTGTGTGAGTAAGATTAGCGACCCTAGTGGCCGACACAAACACCGGGCCCATCTAGGAGTGGCACTGCAGTGTCACGCAGGATGTCCCTTCCAAAAAACCCTCCCCAAACAGCACATGACGCAAAGAAAAAAAGAGGCGCAATGAGGTAGCTGACTGTGTGAGTAAGATAAGCGACCCTAGTGGCCGACACAAACACCGGGCCCATCTAGGAGTGGCACTGCAGTGTCACGCAGGATGTCCCTTCCAAAAAACCCTCCCCAAACAGCACATGACGCAAAGAAAAAAAGAGGCGCAATGAGGTAGCTGACTGTGTGAGTAAGATAAGCGACCCTAGTGGCCGACACAAACACCGGGCCCATCTAGGAGTGGCACTGCAGTGTCACGCAGGATGTCCCTTCCAAAAAACCCTCCCCAAACAGCACATGACGCAAAGAAAAAAAGAGGCGCAATGAGGTAGCTGACTGTGTGAGTAAGATAAGCGACCCTAGTGGCCGACACAAACACCGGGCCCATCTAGGAGTGGCACTGCAGTGTCACGCAGGATGTCCCTTCCAAAAAACCCTCCCCAAACAGCACATGACGCAAAGAAAAAAAGAGGCGCAATGAGGTAGCTGACTGTGTGAGTAAGATTAGCGACCCTAGTGGCCGACACAAACACCGGGCCCATCTAGGAGTGGCACTGCAGTGTCACGCAGGATGTCCCTTCCAAAAAACCCTCCCCAAACAGCACATGACGCAAAGAAAAAAAGAGGCGCAATGAGGTAGCTGACTGTGTGAGTAAGATAAGCGACCCTAGTGGCCGACACAAACACCGGGCCCATCTAGGAGTGGCACTGCAGTGTCACGCAGGATGGCCCTTCCAAAAAACCCTCCCCAAACAGCACATGACGCAAAGAAAAAAAGAGGCGCAATGAGGTAGCTGACTGTGTGAGTAAGATAAGCGACCCTAGTGGCCGACACAAACACCGGGCCCATCTAGGAGTGGCACTGCAGTGTCACGCAGGATGGCCCTTCCAAAAAACCCTCCCCAAACAGCACATGACGCAAAGAAAAAAAGAGGCGCAATGAGGTAGCTGACTGTGTGAGTAAGAAAAGCGACCCTAGTGGCCGACACAAACACCGGGCCCATCTAGGAGTGGCACTGCAGTGTCACGCAGGATGTCCCTTCCAAAAAACCCTCCCCAAACAGCACATGACGCAAAGAAAAAAAGAGGCGCAATGAGGTAGCTGTGTGAGTAAGATTAGCGACCCTAGTGGCCGACACAAACACCGGGCCCATCTAGGAGTGGCACTGCAGTGTCACGCAGGATGTCCCTTCCAAAAAACCCTCCCCAAACAGCACATGACGCAAAGAAAAAAAGAGGCGCAATGAGGTAGCTGACTGTGTGAGTAAGATAAGCGACCCTAGTGGCCGACACAAACACCGGGCCCATCTAGGAGTGGCACTGCAGTGTCACGTAGGATGGCCCTTCCAAAAAACCCTCCCCAAACAGCACATGACGCAAAGAAAAAAAGAGGCGCAATGAGGTAGCTGACTGTGTGAGTAAGATAAGTGACCCTAGTGGCCGACACAAACACCGGGCCCATCTAGGAGTGGCACTGCAGTGTCACGTAGGATGGCCCTTCCAAAAAACCCTCCCCAAACAGCACATGACGCAAAGAAAAATAAAAGAAAAAAGAGGTGCAAGATGGAATTGTCCTTGGGCCCTCCCACCCACCCTTATGTTGTATAAACAAAACAGGACATGCACACTTTAACCAACCCATCATTTCAGTGACAGGGTCTGCCACACGACTGTGACTGATATGACGGGTTGGTTTGGACCCCCCCCCAAAAAAGAAGCAATTAATCTCTCCTTGCACAAACTGGCTCTACAGAGGCAAGATGTCCACCTCATCATCATCCTCCGATATATCACCGTGTACATCCCCCTCCTCACAGATTATCAATTCGTCCCCACTGGAATCCACCATCTCAGCTCCCTGTGTACTTTGTGGAGGCAATTGCTGCTGGTCAATGTCTCCGCGGAGGAATTGATTATAATTCATTTTAATGAACATCATCTTCTCCACATTTTCTGGATGTAACCTCGTACGCCGATTGCTGACAAGGTGAGCGGCGGCACTAAACACTCTTTCGGAGTACACACTTGTGGGAGGGCAACTTAGGTAGAATAAAGCCAGTTTGTGCAAGGGCCTCCAAATTGCCTCTTTTTCCTGCCAGTATAAGTACGGACTGTGTGACGTGCCTACTTGGATGCGGTCACTCATATAATCCTCCACCATTCTTTCAATGGGGAGAGAATCATATGCAGTGACAGTAGACGACATGTCCGTAATCGTTGTCAGGTCCTTCAGTCCGGACCAGATGTCAGCATCAGCAGTCGCTCCAGACTGCCCTGCATCACCGCCAGCGGGTGGGCTCGGAATTCTGAGCCTTTTCCTCGCACCCCCAGTTGCGGGAGAATGTGAAGGAGGAGATGTTGACAGGTCGCGTTCCGCTTGACTTGACAATTTTCTCACCAGCAGGTCTTTCAACCCCAGCAGACTTGTGTCTGCCGGAAAGAGAGATCCAAGGTAGGCTTTAAATCTAGGATCGAGCATGGTGGCCAAAATGTAGTGCTCTGATTTCAACAGATTGACCACCCGTGAATCCTTGTTAAGCGAATTAAGGGCTCCATCCACAAGTCCCACATGCCTAGCGGAATCGCTCCGTGTTAGCTCCTCCTTCAATGTCTCCAGCTTCTTCTGCAAAAGCCTGATGAGGGGAATGACCTGACTCAGGCTGGCAGTGTCTGAACTGACTTCACGTGTGGCAAGTTCAAAGGGCATCAGAACCTTGCAAAACGTTGAAATCATTCTCCACTGCGCTTGAGACAGGTGCATTCCACCTCCTATATCGTGCTCAATTGTATAGGCTTGAATGGCCTTTTGCTGCTCCTCCAACCTCTGAAGCATATAGAGGGTTGAATTCCACCTCGTTACCACTTCTTGCTTCAGATGATGGCAGGGCAGGTTCAGTAGTTTTTGGTGGTGCTCCAGTCTTCTGTACGTGGTGCCTGTACGCCGAAAGTGTCCCGCAATTCTTCTGGCCACCGACAGCATCTCTTGCACGCCCCTGTCGTTTTTTAAATAATTCTGCACCACCAAATTCAAGGTATGTGCAAAACATGGGACGTGCTGGAATTTGCCCATATTTAATGCACACACAATATTGCTGGCGTTGTCCGATGCCACAAATCCACAGGAGAGTCCAATTGGGGTAAGCCATTCCGCGATGATCTTCCTCAGTTGCCGTAAGAGGTTTTCAGCTGTGTGCGTATTCTGGAAACCGGTGATACAAAGCGTAGCCTGCCTAGGAAAGAGTTGGCGTTTGCGAGATGCTGCTGCTGTTCTTGCGGCGGGAGTCCATACATCTACCCAGTGGGCTGTCACAGTCATATAGTCCTGACCCTGCCCTGCTCCACTTGTCCACATGTCCGTGGTTAAGTGGACATTGGGTACAGCTGCATTTTTTAGGACACTGGTGACTCTTTTTCTGAGGTCTGTGTACATTTTCGGTATCGCCTGCCTAGAGAAATGGAACCTAGATGGTATTTGGTACCGGGGACACAGTACCTCCAACAAGTCTCTAGTTGGCTCTGCAGTAATGATGGATACCGGAACCACGTTTCTCACCACCCAGGATGCCAAGGCCTCAGTTATCCGCTTTGCAGTAGGATGACTGCTGTGATATTTCATCTTCCTCGCAAAGGACTGTTGGACAGTCAATTGCTTGGTGGAAGTAGTAAAAGTGGTCTTACGACTTCCCCTCTGGGATGACCATCGACTCCCAGCAGCAACAACAGCAGCGCCAGCAGCAGTAGGCGTTACACGCAAGGATGCATCGGAGGAATCCCAGGCCGGAGAGGAATCGTTAGAATTGCCAGTGACATGGCCTGCAGGACTATTGGCATTCCTGGGGAAGGAGGAAATTGACACTGAGGGAGTTGGTGGGGTGGTTTGCGTGAGCTTGGTTACAAGAGGAAGGGATTTACTGGTCAGTGGACTGCTTCCGCTGTCACCCAAAGTTTTTGAACTTGTCACTGACTTATTATGAATGCGCTGCAGGTGACGTATAAGGGAGGATGTTCCGAGGTGGTTAACGTCCTTACCCCTACTTATTACAGCTTGACAAAGGGAACACACGGCTTGACACCTGTTGTCCGCATATCTGTTGAAATAGTTCCACACCGAAGAGCTGATTTTTTTGGTATTTTCACCAGGCATGTCAACGGCCATATTCCTCCCACGGACAACAGGTGTCTCCCGGGTGCCTGACTTAAACAAACCACCTCACCATCAGAATCCTCCTGGTCAATTTCCTCCCCAGCGCCAGCAACACCCATATCCTCATCATCCTGGTGTACTTCAACACTGACATCTTCAATCTGACTATCAGGAACTGGACTGCGGGTGCTCCTTCCAGCACTTGCAGGGGGCGTGCAAATGGTGGAAGGCGCATGCTCTTCACGTCCAGTGTTGGGAAGGTCAGGCATCGCAACCGACACAATTGGACTCTCCTTGTGGATTTGGGATTTCGAAGAACGCACAGTTCTTTGCGGTGCTACTGCTTTTGCCAGCTTGAGTCTTTTCATTTTTCTAGCGAGAGGCTGAGTGCCTCCATCCTCATGTGAAGCTGAACCACTAGCCATGAACATAGGCCAGGGCCTCAGCCGTTCCTTGCCACTCCGTGTGGTAAATGGCATATTGGCAAGTTTACGCTTCTCCTCCGACAATTTTATTTTAGGTTTTGGAGTCCTTTTTTTACTGATATTTGGTGTTTTGGATTTGACATGCTCTGTACTATGACATTGGGCATCGGCCTTGGCAGACGACGTTGCTGGCATTTCATCGTCTCGGCCATGACTAGTGGCAGCAGCTTCAGCACGAGGTGGAAGTGGATCTTGATCTTTCCCTAATTTTGGAACCTCAACATTTTTGTTCTCCATATTTTAATAGGCACAACTAAAAGGCACCTCAGGTAAACAATGGAGATGGATGGATACTAGTATACAATTATGGACGGACTGCCGAGTGCCGACACAGAGGTAGCTACAGCCGTGGACTACCGTACTGTGTCTGCTGCTAATATAGACTGGTTGATAAAGAGATGTAGTATGTATGTATAAAGAAGAAAGAAAAAAAAAACCACGGGTAGGTGGTATACAATTATGGACGGACTGCCGAGTGCCGACACAGAGGTAGCTACAGCCGTGGACTACCGTACTGTACTGTGTCTGCTGCTAATATAGACTGGTTGATAAAGAGATGTAGTATGTATGTATAAAGAAGAAAGAAAAAAAACCACGGGTAGGTGGTATACAATTATGGACGGACTGCCGAGTGCCGATACAGAGGTAGCTACAGCCGTGGACTACCGTACTGTACTGTGTCTGCTGCTAATATAGACTGGTTGATAAAGAGATGTAGTATGTATGTATAAAGAAGAAAGAAAAAAAAACCACGGGTAGGTGGTATACAATTATGGACGGACTGCCGAGTGCCGACACAGAGGTAGCTACAGCCGTGGACTACCGTACTGTACTGTGTCTGCTGCTAATATAGACTGGTTGATAAAGAGATGTAGTATGTATGTATAAAGAAGAAAGAAAAAAAAAACACGGGTAGGTGGTATACAATTATGGATGGACTGCCGAGTGCCGACACAGAGGTAGCTACAGCCGTGGACTACTGTACTGTGTCTGCTGCTAATATAGACTGGTTGATAAAGAGATGTAGTATGTATGTATAAAGAAGAAAGAAAAAAAAACCACGGGTAGGTGGTATACAATTATGGACGGACTGCCGAGTGCCGACACAGAGGTAGCTACAGCCGTGGACTACCGTACTGTACTGTGTCTGCTGCTAATATAGACTGGATGATAATGAGATGTAGTATGTATAAAGAAGAAAGAAAAAAAAACCACGGGTAGGTGGTATACAATTATGGATGGACTGCCGAGTGCCGACACAGAGGTAGCTACAGCCGTGGACTACCGTACTGTACTGTGTCTGCTGCTAATATAGACTGGTTGATAATGAGATGTAGTATGTATGTATAAAGAAGAAAGAAAAAAAACCACGGGTAGGTGGTATACAATTATGGACGGACTGCCGAGTGCCGACACAGAGGTAGCTACAGCCGTGGACTACCGTACTGTACTGTGTCTGCTGCTAATATAGACTGGATGATAATGAGATGTAGTATGTATAAAGAAGAAAGAAAAAAAAACCACGGGTAGGTGGTATACAATTATGGATGGACTGCCGAGTGCCGACACAGAGGTAGCTACAGCCGTGGACTACTGTACTGTGTCTGCTGCTAATATAGACTGGTTGATAAAGAGATGTAGTATGTATGTATAAAGAAGAAAGAAAAAAAAACCACGGGTAGGTGGTATACAATTATGGACGGACTGCCGAGTGCCGACACAGAGGTAGCTACAGCCATGGACTACCGTACTGTACTGTGTCTGCTGCTAATATAGACTGGTTGATAATGAGATGTAGTATGTATAAAGAAGAAAGAAAAAAAAAACACGGGTAGGTGGTATACAATTATGGATGGACTGCCGAGTGCCGACACAGAGGTAGCTACAGCCGTGGACTACCGTACTGTACTGTGTCTGCTGCTAATATAGACTGGTTGATAATGAGATGTAGTATGTATGTATAAAGAAGAAAGAAAAAAAAACCACGGGTAGGTGGTATACAATTATGGACGGACTGCCGAGTGCCGACACAGAGGTAGCTACAGCCGTGGACTACCGTACTGTACTGTGTCTGCTGCTAATATAGACTGGTTGATAATGAGATGTAGTATGTATGTATAAAGAAGAAAGAAAAAAAAACCACGGGTAGGTGGTATACAATTATGGACGGACTGCCGAGTGCCGACACAGAGGTAGCTACAGCCGTGGACTACCGTACTGTACTGTGTCTGCTGCTAATATAGACTGGATGATAATGAGATGTAGTATGTATAAAGAAGAAAGAAAAAAAAACCACGGGTAGGTGGTATACAATTATGGATGGACTGCCGAGTGCCGACACAGAGGTAGCTACAGCCGTGAACTACCGTACTGTGTCTGCTGCGACTGGATGATAAATAATGATATAAAAAATATATATATATCACTACTGCAGCCGGACAGGTATATATTATATAATGACGGACCTGCTGGACACTGTCTGTCAGCAGAATGAGTTTTTTATAGAATAAAAAAAAAAACACCACACAAGTCACACGACGAGTGTTTAACTTTTTCAGGCAATCACAATATAGTATACTACTAACTATACTGGTGGTCAGTGTGGTCAGGTCACTGGTCAGTCACACTGGCAGTGGCACTCCTGCAGCAAAAGTGTGCACTGTTTAATTTTAATAATATGTACTCCTGGCTCCTGCTATAACCTATAACTGGCACTGCTCCCCAGTCTCCCCCACAATTATAAGCTGTGTGAGCACAGTCAGATATATACATAGATGATGCAGCACACTGGGCTGAGCAGTGCACACAGATATGGTATGTGACTGAGTCACTGTGTATCGTTTTTTTCAGGCAGAGAACGGATTATATTAAATAAAACTGCACTGTCTGGTGGTCACTGTGGTCAGTCACTAGTAAACTCTGCACTCTCTACAGTACTCCTAAGCTCCAGTAAATCAAGTGTCTCTGTCTCAAATCAATCTCACTCTCTCTCTTCTAATCTAAATGGAGAGGACGCCAGCCACGTCCTCTCCCTATCAATCTCAATGCACGTGTGAAAATGGCGGCGACGCGCGGCTCCTTATATAGAATCCGAGTCTCGCGATAGAATCCGAGCCTCGCGAGAATCCGACAGCGTCATGATGACGTTCGGGCGCGCTCGGGTTAACCGAGCAAGGCGGGAAGATCCGAGTCGCTCGGACCCGTGAGAAAAAACATGAAGTTCGGGCGGGTTCGGATTCAGAGGAACCGAACCCGCTCATCTCTAATAATTAGGCGTAAAAATCTATATAAACAGCAGCTACTGGGTTAACATTAAGTTACTGTGTTATTCCTGGGTTTATAGCGCTGGGGTGTGTGCTGGCATACTCTCTCTCTCTGTCTCTCCAAAGGGCCTTGTGGGGGAATTGTCTTCAGATGAGCATTCCCTGAGTGTGTGATGTGTCGGTACGTGTGTGTCGACATGTCTGAGGTAAAAGGCTCCCCTAAGGAGGAGATGGAGCAAATGTGTGTGTGTGAGTGGTGTCTCCGTCGACAACGCCGACACCTGTTTGGATATGTGAAATTAAGTGCTAAGGTAAATTTATTGCACAAAAGATTAGAGAACAGACAGGGAATCTACCCATGTCTGTCCCTATGTCGCAGAGACCTTCAGAGTCTCTCAATGCTCACTATCCAAAATAATAGACACTGATATCGACACGGAGTCTGACTCCAGTGTCGACTACGATAATGAAAAGTTACAGCCAAAATGGCAGGAAAGTATTCAATATATGATTATTGTAATAAAAGATGTTTTGCATATCACTGATGACTCATCTGTCCCTGACACGAGGGTACACATGTTTAAGGGGAAGAAAGCTGAGGTAAATTTCCCTCCTCTCATGAAGAAAAAGAGCTGGAATCTCCAGACAAGAGACTGCAGTTTCCCACAAAGAATTCTCAGGGAGTATCCTTTCCCTACTAGGGCCAGGATACGATGGGAATCTTCCCCTAGGGTGTCACGTTTGCCCAAAAGGTAGCGCTGACTTAACAGCTATCCTCAGGGATCCTGCAGATAGCATGCAGTAAAAGTACTTTGAAGTCCATTTACACACATTCTGGTACACTACTCAGACCGGCGATTGTGTCGGCATGGGTTTATAGCGCTGTAGCAGCGTGGACAGATACCTTATCAGCAGAGATTGAGACCCTAGTATGTATATATATATGTATATATGTAGATATATATATAAAAGATGCCCAAAGAGACATTAGTCTACTGGGTTCTAGAGTCAACGCTATGTCGATTTCTGCTTGACGTGTCCTGTGGAACATGCAATGGACAGGTGATGCCGACTTAAGAGGCATATGGAAGGTTTACCTTACAAGGCTGAGGATTGTGTGGAGAAGGGATCTCGGACCTGGTCTCCACAGCTATAGCTGGTAATTCTGAACTTTTGCCTTATATTCCAGCACAGCCTAGGAAAGCACGACATTATCAAATGCAGTGCTTTCGATCACAAAGAAACAAGAAAGTCCGAGGTGCGTCCTTTCTTGCCAGAGGCAGGGGCAAAGGAAAGAAGCTGCACAACACAGCTAGTTCCCAGGAACAGAAGTCCTCCCCGGCCTCTACAAAATCCACCGTATGTCGCTGGGGCTCCACAGGCGGAGCTAGGCCCAGTGGGGGCACGTCTTCGAAATTTCAGCCACAAGTGGGTTCACTCCCTGTTGGATCCCTGGGCAATAGATATTGTGTCTCAGGGATACAAGCTGGACTTCAAGGAGATGCCCCCTCACCGACGGCCCTGCTGGCTTCCCCCCACGAGAGGGAAATAGTGTTAACTGCAATTCACAAATTGTATCTTCAACAGGTGGTGGTCAAGGTTCCCCTCCTTCAACAAGGAGGGGGTTATTATTCGACCATGTTGTAGTCCCGAAACTGGACGGTTCGGTCAGACCCATATTGAATTTAAAATCCCTGAACATATACCTGAAAGGGTTCAAGTTCAAGATGGAATCGCTGAGAGCGGTCGTCGCAAGCCTGGAAGGGGGGGATTTTATGGTGTCTCTGGACATAAAGGATGCATACTTTCATGTCCCCATTTATCCACCTCATCAGGCATACCTCAGATTTGTGGTACGGGATTCTCATTACCAATTTCAGACGTTGCCGTTTGGTCTCTCCACGGCCACGAGAATATTTACCAAGGTAATGGCGGAAATGATGGTACTCCTGCGGAAGCAAGGGGTCGCAATTATCCCATACTTGGACGATCTCCTCATAAAAGCAGGATCAAGAGAGCAGTTGCTGATCTGCATAGCACTTTCTCTGGAAGTGTAACGGCAACACGGCTGGATTCTAAATATTCCAAAATCGCAGTTGGTTCCTACGGCTCGTCTGCCTTTCCTAGGCATGATTCTAGACACAGACCAGAAAAGG
Source organism: Pseudophryne corroboree (assembly GCF_028390025.1). NCBI lineage: Eukaryota > Metazoa > Chordata > Amphibia > Anura > Myobatrachidae > Pseudophryne > Pseudophryne corroboree. The sequence goes on along the minus strand of NC_086444.1, from coordinate 57,878,249 downwards.
GTTTATCTCCCGATAGAGAGAGCTCAGGAGCTCATGACACTGGTCAAGAACCTATTAAAACCAAAACAGGTGTCGGTGCATCACTGCACTCGAGTCCTGGGAAGGATGGTGGCATCATACGAGGCCATTCCCTTCGGCAGGTTCCATGCGAGGACCTTTCAATGGGACTTACTGGACAAGTGGTCCGGATCAAATCTTCAGATGCATCGGTTAATCACCCTATCCCCCAGGACCGGGGTGTCTCTCCTGTGCTGGCTGCAGAGTGCTCACCTTCTCGAGGGCCGCAGATTCGGCATTCAGGACTGGGTCCTGGTGACCACGGATGCAAGCCTCCGAGGGTGGGGAGCAGTCACACAGGGAAGAAATTTCCAAGGTCTGTGGTCAAGTCAGGAGACTTGCCTTCACATCAACATCCTGGAACTAAGGGCCATATACAACCCCCTACGTCAAGCAGAGACCCTGCTTCGCGACCAACCGATTCTGATTCAGTCAGACACCATCACCGCAGTGGCTCATGTAAACCGACGAGGCGGCACAAGGAGCAGGGTAGCGATGGCGGAAGCCACCAGAATTCTTCGCTGGGCGGAAAATCACGTAAGCGCACTGTCAGCAGTGTTCATCCCGGGAGTGGACAACTGGGAAGCAGACTTCCTCAGCAGACACGACCTCCACCAGGGAGAGTGGGGACTTCATCAGGAAGTCTTCGCACAGACTGCAAGTCGGTGGGTACTGCCACAGGTGGACATGATGGCATCCTGCCTCAACAAAAAACTACAGAGGTATTGCGCAAGGTCAAGAGACTCTCAGGCGATAGCTGTAGATGCCCTGGTGACACCGTTGGTGTTCCAGCCGGTCTATGTATTTCCTCCTCTTCCTCTCATACCCAAGGTGCTGAGAATAATAAGAAAAAAGGGAGTGAGAACGATACTCATTGTTCCAGATTGGCCACGAAGGACTTGGTATCCAGATCGTCAAGAAATGCTCACAGAGGACCCGTGGCCTCTTCCTCTAAGACAGGACTTGTTGCAACAGGGGCCCTGTCTGTTCCAAGACTTACCGCGGCTGCGTTTGACGGCATGGCGGATGAACGCCGGATCCTAGCGGAGTAAAGCATTCCGGAGGAGGTCATTCCTACGCTGATAAAGGCTAGGAAGAACGTGACAGCTCAACATTATCACCGTATATGGCGAAAATATGTTGCTTGGTGTGAGGCCAGGAATGCCCCTACGGAGGAATTCCAGCTGGGCCGTTTCCTTCACTTCCTATAGTCTGGAGTGAATTTGGGCCTAAAATTGGGGTCCATTGAGGTCCAGATTTCGTCCCTATCCATTTTCTTTCAAAAGGAGTTGACTTCTCTACCTGAAGTTCAGACGTTTGTAAAGGGAGTGCTGCATATTCAGCCCTTTTTTTGTGCCTCCAGTGGCACCTTGGGATCTTAACGTGGTGTTGAGTTTCCTGAAATCCCACTGGTTTGAACCACTCAAAACGGTGGAGTTGAAATATCTCACGTGGAAGGTGGTCATGCTATTAGTCTTGGCTTCGGCTAGACGTGTGTCAGAGTTGGCGGCTTTGTCACATAAAAGCCCCTATCTGGTTTTCCATCGGATAGAGCAGAATTGCGGACCCGTCCACAATTTCTGCCGAAAGTGGTTTCATCCTTTCATATAAACCAACCTATTGTGGTGCCTGTGGCTACTACGGACTTGGAGGATTCCGAGTTGCTTGATGTAGTCAGGGCTTTGAAGGTTTATGTAGCCAGAATGGCTAGGGTCAGGTAAACAGAGTCTTTGTTTATCCTGTATGCTTCCAACAAGCTTGGTGCTCCTGCTTCAAAGCAGACTATTGCTCGCTGAATCTGTAACACGATTCAGCAGGCTCATTCGGCGGCTGGATTGCCGCTGCCAAAATCAGTTAAGGCCCATTCCACTAGGAAGGTGGGCTCTTCTTGGGCGGCTGCCCGAGGGGTCTAAGCATTACAACTTTGCCGAGCGGCTACTTGGTTAGGTTCAAACACTTTTGCAAAGTTCTACAAGTTTGATACCCTGGCCGAGGAGGACCTTGTGTTTGCTCAATCGGTGCTGCAGAGTCATCCGCACTCTCCCGCCCGTTTGGGAGCTTTGGTATAATCCCCATGGTCCTTACGGAGTCCCCAGCATCCACTAGGACATTAGAGAAAATAAGATTTTACTTACCGGTAAATCTATTTCTCGTAGTCCGTAGTGGATGCTGGGCGCCCGTCCCAAGTGCGGACTTCTTCTGAAATGCTTGTATATAGTTATTGCTTAAATAAGGGTTATGTTATGGTTGCATCAGGGTTGACCTGTTGCTCTGTTGTTGTTCATACTGTTGACTGGGTATGTTTATCTCAAGTTATACGGTGTGATTGGTGTGGCTGGTATGAATCTTGCCCTGGATTACCAAAATCCTTTCCTTGTACTGTCAGCTCTTCCGGGCACAGTTTCTCTAACTGAGGTCTGGAGGAGGGACATAGAGGGAGGAGCCAGAGCACACCAGAATCTAAATTCTTTCTTAAAGTGCCCATGTCTCCTGCGGAGCCCGTCTATTCCCCATGGTCCTTACGGAGTCCCCAGCATCCACTACGGACTACGAGAAATAGATTTACCGGTAAGTAAAATCTTATTTTCCTATACTTTCAATGGAAGTACGGAGAGCCAAAAATCGGTACAGTCCATAAAAAAATAAGAATTTACTCACCGGTAATTCTATTTCTCGTAGTCCGTAGTGGATGCTGGGAACTCCGTAAGGACCATGGGGAATAGACGGGCTCCGCAGGAGACTGGGCACTCTAAAAGAAAGATTAGGTACTATCTGGTGTGCACTGGCTCCTCCCTCTATGCCCCTCCTCCAGACCTCAGTTAAGGAAATTGTGCCCGGAAGAGCTGACACAACAAGGAAAGGATTTGGAATCCAGGGAAAGACTCATACCAGCCACACCAATCACACCGTACAACTTGTGATAACCATACCCAGTTAACAGTATGAACAACAACTGAGCCTCAGTAACAGATGGCTCATAACAATAACCCTTTAGTTAAGCAATAACTATATACATGTATTGCAGAGAGTCCGCACTTGGGACGGGCGCCCAGCATCCACTACGGACTACGAGAAATAGAATTACCGGTGAGTAAATTCTTATTTTCTCTGACGTCCTAGTGGATGCTGGGAACTCCGTAAGGACCATGGGGATTATACCAAAGCTCCCAAACGGGCGGGAGAGTGCGGATGACTCTGCAGCACCGCATGAGCAACCTCAAGGTCCTCCTCAGCCAGGGTATCAAACTTGTAGAACTTAGCAAACTTGTTTGACCCCGACCAAGTAGCAGCTCGGCAAAGCTGTAAAACCGAGACCCCTCGGGCAGCCGCCCAAGAAGAGCCCACCTTCCTTGTGGAATGGGCTTTCACCATTTTGGATGCGGCGATCCAGCCGCAGAGTGAACCAGCTGAATCGTGCTATAGATCCAGCGAACAATAGTCTGCTTCGAAGCAGAAGCGCCAACCTTGTTGGCTGCATACAGAATAAACAGTGAGTCAGACTTTCTGACTCCCGCCTTTCTGGAAACATAAATTTTCAAAGCCCGGACCACGTCCAGCAACTTGGAATCCTCCAAGTCCCTAGTAGCCACAGGCACCACAATAGGCTGGTTCAAATGAACGATGATACCACCCTAGGAAGAAATTGGGGACGAGTCCTCAATTCTGCCCTGTCAATATGGAAGATCAGATAAGGGTTTTTACATGACAAAACCGCCAATACTGACACACGCCTAGCCGAAGCTAAGGCCAATAGCATGACCACTTTCCACGTGAGATATTTTAGCTCCATGGTCTTAAGTGGCTCAAACCAGTGGGATTTCAGGAAATCCAACACAATGTTAAGATCCCAAGGTGCCACCGGTGGCACAAAAGGAGGCTGAATATGCAGCACCCCCGGAACAACGTCTGAACTTCAGGCAGTGAAGCCAGTTCATTTTTAGAGAAAATGTATAGGGCCGAAATCTTGACCTTTATGGATCCTAATTTTAGGCCCATAGTCACTCCTGACTGTAGGAAGTGCAGGAATCGACCCCGCTGGAATTCCTCTGTAGGGCCTTCCCGGCCTCACACCAAGCAACCTATTTTCGCCATATACAGTGAAAAAGTCTTGCTGTCACGTCTTTCCTAGCCTTTATCAGCGTAGGAATAACTGCATCCGGAATGCCCTTTTCCGCTAGGATCCGACGTTCAACCACCATGCCGTCAAATGCAGCCGCGGTAAATTTTGGAACAGACAGGGCCCCTGTTGCAACATGTCCTGTCTGAGAGGCAGAAGCCCTGAGTCCTCTGAGAGCATTTCCTGCAGCTCCGGGTACCGAGTCCTTCTTGGCCAATTCGGAGCAAAGAATATTGTTTTCACTCCTCCTTTTATTACAATTCTCAGCCCTTGGGTATGAGAGGAAGAGGAGGGAATACAGAGACCGACTGGAACACCCACGGTGTTACTAGTGTGACCACAGCTATCACCTGAGGGTCCCTTGACCCGGCGTAAAACCTTTTTTAGCTTTTTATTGAGGTGGGACGCCATCTAGTCCACATTAGGCAGTTCCCATCAATTTGCAAACTGCGTGAAGACTTCCTGATGAAGACCCCACTTTCCCGGGTGGAGGTCGTGCCCGCTGAGGAAGTCTGCTTCCCAGATGTCCACTCCCGGAACGAACACTGCTGACAGTGCGCTTACTTGATTCTCCGCCCAGCGAAGAATTCTGGTGGCTTCTACCCTCGCCACCCTGCTCCTTGTGCCGCCTTGGCGGTTTACATGAACCCCTGCGGTCTGACTGGATCAGAACCGGTTGGTCGCGAAGCAGGATCTCTGCTTGACTTAGGGCGTTGTATATGGCCCTTAGTTCCAGGATATTGATGTGAAGGCAAGTCAGTTGACTTGACCACAGACCTTGGAAATTTCTTCCCTGTGTAACTGCCCTCCACCCTCGGAGGCTTGCATCCGTGGTCACCAGGATCCAGTCCTGAATGCCGAATCTGCGGCCCTCGAGAAGGTGAGCACTCTGCAGCCACCACAGGAGAGACACCCTGGCCCTGGGGGATAGGGTGATTAACCGATGCATCTGAAGAGGTGATCCGGACCACTTGTCCAGTAAGTCCCATTGGAAGGTCCTCGCATGGAACCTGCCTAAGGGGATGGCCTCGTATGATGCCACCATCCTTCCCAGGACTCGAGTGCAGTGATGCACTGACACCTGTTTTGGTTTTAATAGATTCCTGACCAGTGTCATGAGCTCCTGAGCTCTCTCTATCGGGAGATAACCCTTTTCTGGTCTGTGTCTAGGATCGTGCCTAGGAGAGGCAGATGAGCTGTAGGAACCAACTGCGACTTTGGAATATATAGACTCCAGCCGTGTTGCCGTTACACTTCCAGAGAAAGTGATACGCTGTTCAGCAACTGCTCTCTTGATCTCGCTTTTATGAGGAGATCGTCCAAGTACGTGATAATAGTGACACCTTGCTTCCGCAGGAGCACAATCATATCCGCCATTACCATGGTGAATATTCTCGTGGCCGTGGAGAGACCAAACGGCAACATCTGAAATTGGTAATGACAATCCCGTACCGCAATTCTGAGGTACGCCTAATGAGGTGGATAAATGGGGACCTGAAGGTATGCATCCCTTATGTCCCGATTCACAATAAAGTCTCCCCCTTTTTAGGCTTGCACTGACCGCTCTTAGCGATTCCATCTTGAACTTGAACCTTCTCAGGTATATGTTCAGGGATTTTAAATTCAATATGGGTCTGACCGAACTGTCTGGTTTCGGGATTACAACATGGTCTAATAATAACACCCTCTTGTTGAAGGAGGGGACCCTTGACCACCACCTGTTAAAGATACAATTTGTGAATTGCAGATAACACTGGCTCCCTCTCTTGGGGGGAAGCCCGCAGGGCCGTCGGTGAGGGGGCATCTTCTCACAGTCCAGCTTGTATCCCTGAGACACAATATCTATTGCCCAGGGATCGAACAGGGAGTGAACCCACTTGTGGCTGAACTTACGAAGGCGTGTCCCCACCGGGCCTAGCTCCGCCTATGGAGCCCCAGCGACATTGGTGGATTTTTGTAGGGGTCGGGGAGGACTTCTGTTCCTGGGAACTAGCTGCCCGGCTCTGACAAGAAAGGACGCCCCTCAGCCTTTCTTGTTTCTTTATACGAAAGGCTGCATTTAATAATGTCGTGCTTTCTTAGGCTGTGCAGGAATATAAGGCAAACTAGCAGAATTACCAGCTATAGCTGTGGAGACCAGGCCCGAGAACCCTTCTCCACACAATCCTCAGCCTTCCATATGCCTCTTAAGTCGGCATCATCTGTCCAATGCATATTCTACAGGACACGTCAAGCAGAGATCGACATAGCTTCTTTGACTCTAGGACCCAGTATACTCATGTCTCTTTGGGCATGCTTTATAACTATATATCTATCACTTAAGACAGCATCTTTAATACATTTATATTGCATACTAGGGTCTCATCTCTGCTGATAAGGTACCTGTCCACGCTGCCACAGCGCTATAAACCCATGCCGACACAATCGCCGGTCTGGGTAGTATACTAGAATGTGCACGCTATCTGCAGGATCCCTGAGAATAGCAAGTGCTACCGTCTGTGCAAACAGGACACCCCAGGGGAAGATTCTCAACATATCCTGGCCCTAGTGGGGAAAGGATACTGCCTGAGAATTCTCTTGTGGGAAGCTGCCGTCTCTTGTCTGGAGATTCCCGCTCTTTTTCCTCATGAGAGGAGGGAAATTTACCTCAGCATTCTTCCCCTTAAACATGTGTACTCTCGTGTCAGGGACAGATGAGTCATCAGTGATATGCAAATCATCTATTATTTCAATAATCATATATTGAATACCTTATAGCCATCTCGGCTGCAACTTTGCATTATCGTAGTCGACAGTGGAGTTAAACTCCATGTCGATACCAGTGTTTGTTATTATGGATAGTGAGCATTGAGAGACTCTGAAGGTCTCTGTGACATAGGGACAGACATGGGTAGATTTTCTGTCTGTTCCCTAACCTTTTGTGCAATAAATTCACCTTAGCACTTACAAATATCCAAACAGGTGTCGGCGTTGTCGACGGAGACACCCTCTCACACACATATCCGCTCTATCACCTCCTTAGAGATATCCGCTCTATCACCTCCTTAGAGGAGCCTTTTACCTCAGACATGTCGACACACGCGTACCGACACACCACACACACAGGGGATGCTCTATTTGAGGACAGTTCCCCCACAAGGCCCTTTGGAGAGACAGAGAGAGAGTATGCCAGCACACACCCCAGCGCTATATAACCCAGGGATTACACTACAACTCAGTGTTTACCCAGTAGCTGCTGTATATACAAATTTTGCGCCTAAATTTATGTGCCCCCCTCTCTTTTAACCCTTTGTGTACCAGGATACTGCCGGGGAGAGCCTGGGGAGCTTCCTTCCAGCGGAGCTGTGAAGAGAAAATGGCGCTGGTGTGCTGAGGAAGAAGGCCCGGCCCCCTCAGTGGCCGGCTTCTGTCCTGTTTCTGACTAAAAATGGCGGGGGTTTTACACATATACAGTTTTCCAGACTGTATTATGGCCCTCATTCCGAGTCGTTCGCTCTGTATTTTTCTTCGCATCGCAGCGTTTTTCTGCTTAGTACGCATGCGCAATGTTCGCACTGCGACTGCGCCAAGTAATTTTGCTATGAAGATAGTATTTTTACTCACGGCTTTTTCTTCGCTCCGGCGATCCTAGTGTGATTGACAGGAAATGGGTGTTACTGGGTGGAAACACGGCGTTTTATGGGCGTGTGGATAAAAACGCTACCGTTTCCGGAAAAAACGCGGGAGTGGCTGGAGAAACGGAGGAGTGTCTGGGCGAACGCTGGGTGTGTTTGTGACGTCAAACCAGGAACGACAAGCACTGAACTGATCGCAGATGCCGAGTAAGGTTGAAGCTACTCAGAAACTGCTAAGTAGTTTGTAATCGCAATATTGCGAATACATCGTTCGCAATTTTAAGAAGCTAAGATTCACTCCCAGTAGGCGGCGGCTTAGCGTGTGTAACTCTGCTAAAATCGCCTTGCAAGCGAACAACTCGGAATGAGGGCCCATGTGTATATATTGCCAAAAGGTATACTTATTGCTGCTCAGGGCGCCCCCCCTCCCAGCGCCCTGCACCCTACAGTGACCGGAGTGTGTGGTGTGCAGTGGGAGCAATGGCGCACAGCTGCAGTGCTGTGCGCTACCTTAATGAAGACCGGAGTCTTCTGCCGCCGATTTTATCTCCTTCTTCTGTCTTCTGGCTCTGCAAGGGGGACGGCGGCGCGGCTCCGGGAACGGACGATCGAGGTCAGGCCCTGTGTTCGAACCCTCTGGAGCTAATGGTGTCCAGTAGCCTAAGTAGCACAAGCTAGCTGCACGCAGGTAGGTTTGCTTCTCTCCCCTCAGTCCCACGTAGCAGTGAGTCTGTTACCAGCAGATCTCACTGAAAATAAAAAACCTAACAAATACTTTCTTTCTAGCAAGCTCAGGAGAGCCCACTAGGTGCATCCAGCTCTGGCCGGGCACAGATTCTAACTGAGGTCTGGAGGAGGGGCATAGAGGGAGGAGCCAGTGCACACCAGATAGTACCTAATCTTTCTTTTAGAGTGCCCAGTCTCCTGCGGAGCCCGTCTATTCCCCATGGTCCTTACGGAGTTCCCAGCATCCACTAGGACGTCAGAGAAAAAGGTACTGTACCTGCTTAAAAGGTGCAGCTGGAGGGTATGTTAGGGTTAGGTACCGTGGAGTGGGTTTAGGGTTAGGCACTTGGAAGGGAAGGTTAAGGTTAGGTACCGTGGAGGGGGGTTAGGCACTTGGAAGGGGAGGTTAAGGTTAGGTACCCTGGAGGGGGGTTAGGGTTAGGCACTTGGAAGGGGAGGTTAAGGTTAGGTACCGTGGAGGGGGTTAGGGTTAGGCACTTGGGAGGGGAGGTTAAGGTTAGGTACCGTGGAGGGGGGTTAGGGTTAGGCACTTGGAAGGGGAGGTTAAGGTTAGGTACCGTGGAGAGGGGTTAGGGTTAGGCACTTGGAAGGGGAGGTTAAGGTTAGGTACCGTGGAGGGGGGTTAGGATTAGGCACTTGGAAGGGGAGGTTAAGGTTAGGTACCGTGGAGGGGGTTAGGGTTAGGCACTTGGAAGGGGAGGTTAAGGTTAGGTACCGTGGAGTGGGGTTAGGGTTAGGCACTTGGAAGGGGAGGTTAAGGTTAAGTACCGTGGAGGGGGGTTATGGTTAGGCACTTGGAAGGGGAGGTTAAGGTTAGGTACCGTGGAGGGGGATTAGGGTTAGGCACTTGGAAGGGGAGGTTAAGGTTGGGTACCATGGAGGGGGGTTATGGTTAGGCACTTGGAAGGGGAGGTTAAGGTTAGGTACCGTGGAGGGGGGTTAGGGTTAGGCACTTGGAAGGGGAGGTTAAGGTTAGGTACCGTGGAGGGGGGTTAGGCACTTGGAAGGGGAGGTTAAGGTTAGGTACCCTGGAGGGGGGTTAGGGTTAGGCACTTGGAAGGGGAGGTTAAGGTTAGGTACCGTGGAGGGGAGTTAGGGTTAGGCACTTGGAAGGGGAGATTAAGGTTAGGTACCATGGAGGGGGGTTAGGCACTTGGAAGGGGAGGTTAAGGTTAGGTACCGTGGAGGGGGGTTAGGGTTAGGCACTTGCAAGGGGAGGTTAAGGTTTGGTACCATGGAGGGGGGTTAGGCACTTGGAAGGGGAGGTTAAGGTTAGGTACCGTGGAGGGGGGTTAGCGTTAGGCACTTGGAAGGGGAGGTTAAGGTTAGGTACCGTGGAGGGGGGTTAGCGTTAGGCACTTGGAAGGGGAGGTTAAGGATAGGGTTAGGGTTAGGCACTTGGAAGGGGAGGTTAAGGTTAGGTACCGTGGAGGGGGGTTATGGTTAGGCACTTGGAAGGGGAGGTTAAGGTTAGGTACCGTGGAGGGGGGTTAGGGTATAGGCACTTGGAAGGGGAGGTTAAGGTTAGGTACCGTGGAGGGGGGTTATGGTTAGGCACTTGGAAGGGGAGGTTAAGGTTAGGCACCAAGCAGGGAGGGTTAGGCAGCAGGGAAGGGAGGGTCAGAGTTAGGCACCCACAGCGGAGGGTTAGGGTAGGGGGCAGGGGAGGATTAGGGAACTTCTGGAGGGGCTGTCGGATTCTGAAGGACGGGATGCCGCTGTCGGAATTCTGACAACCGGCATCCTAACCATCGGTATATCATACTGAATCCCTCTCTATATCCTCAGCTCTCCCCTGAATGACATGCTCTGGACACAAGGGGGTAAATTTACTAAGATTCGTATTTTCCCGTTTGAGGTCAAAGTTCAATCACGAATGACATCGAAAGTGTAAATATGCAACTTTTTGAATTGATTATGACTAATTTACTAAGCTGCCGTATTCTGCATTTTCGGTTTTTCCGATGTCGATGTCATTCGTTTTTTTAGGCAGTGTTTTATGTGAGTGACTTGTAAAACACTGCCGACTTTAATACAATGAATCTCGGCCGGATCTGAGAGATCCGTGCAGGGCTTCATTGTGCACCTTGTAAAAAAAAAAAAAAAATGTTTAAACTTTAAAAAAAATTTGCGTGGGGTCCCCCCTCCTAAGCCAAACCAGCCTCGGGCTCTTTGAGCTGGCCCTGGTTGCAAAAATAAGGGAAAAAAATTGACAGGGGTTCCCCCATATTTAAGCAACCAGCACCGGGCTCTGCGCCTGGTCCTGGTTGCAAAAATACGGGGGACAAAAAGCGTAGGGGTCCCCCGTATTTTTGAAACCAGCACCGGGCTCCACTAGCTGGACAGATAATGCCACAGCCGGGGGTCACTTTTATACAGTGCCTTGCGGCCGTGGCATCAAATATCCAACTAGTCACCCCTGGCCGGGGTACCCTGGGGGAGTGGGGACCCCTTCAATCGCCTTGCAAGCGAACAACTCGGAATGAGGGCCCATGTGTATATATTGCCAAAAGGTATACTTATTGCTGCTCAGGGCGCCCCCCCTCCCAGCGCCCTGCACCCTACAGTGACCGGAGTGTGTGGTGTGCAGTGGGAGCAATGGCGCACAGCTGCAGTGCTGTGCGCTACCTTAATGAAGACCGGAGTCTTCTGCCGCCGATTTTATCTCCTTCTTCTGTCTTCTGGCTCTGCAAGGGGGACGGCGGCGCGGCTCCGGGAACGGACGATCGAGGTCAGGCCCTGTGTTCGAACCCTCTGGAGCTAATGGAGTCCAGTAGCCTAAGTAGCACAAGCTAGCTGCACGCAGGTAGGTTTGCTTCTCTCCCCTCAGTCCCACGTAGCAGTGAGTCTGTTACCAGCAGATCTCACTGAAAATAAAAAACCTAACAAATACTTTCTTTCTAGCAAGCTCAGGAGAGCCCACTAGGTGCATCCAGCTCAGGCCGGGCACAGATTCTAACTGAGGTCTGGAGGAGGGGCATAGAGGGAGGAGCCAGTGCACACCAGATAGTACCTAATCTTTCTTTTAGAGTGCCCAGTCTCCTGCGGAGCCCGTCTATTCCCCATGGTCCTTACGGAGTTCCCAGCATCCACTAGGACGTCAGAGAAAAAGGTACTGTACCTGCTTAAAAGGTGCAGCTGGAGGGTATGTTAGGGTTAGGTACCGTGGAGTGGGTTTAGGGTTAGGCACTTGGAAGGGAAGGTTAAGGTTAGGTACCGTGGAGGGGGGTTAGGCACTTGGAAGGGGAGGTTAAGGTTAGGTACCCTGGAGGGGGGTTAGGGTTAGGCACTTGGAAGGGGAGGTTAAGGTTAGGTACCGTGGAGGGGGTTAGGGTTAGGCACTTGGGAGGGGAGGTTAAGGTTAGGTACCGTGGAGGGGGGTTAGGGTTAGGCACTTGGAAGGGGAGGTTAAGGTTAGGTACCGTGGAGAGGGGTTAGGGTTAGGCACTTGGAAGGGGAGGTTAAGGTTAGGTACCGTGGAGGGGGGTTAGGATTAGGCACTTGGAAGGGGAGGTTAAGGTTAGGTACCGTGGAGGGGGTTAGGGTTAGGCACTTGGAAGGGGAGGTTAAGGTTAGGTACCGTGGAGTGGGGTTAGGGTTAGGCACTTGGAAGGGGAGGTTAAGGTTAAGTACCGTGGAGGGGGGTTATGGTTAGGCACTTGGAAGGGGAGGTTAAGGTTAGGTACCGTGGAGGGGGATTAGGGTTAGGCACTTGGAAGGGGAGGTTAAGGTTGGGTACCATGGAGGGGGGTTATGGTTAGGCACTTGGAAGGGGAGGTTAAGGTTAGGTACCGTGGAGGGGGGTTAGGGTTAGGCACTTGGAAGGGGAGGTTAAGGTTAGGTACCGTGGAGGGGGGTTAGGCACTTGGAAGGGGAGGTTAAGGTTAGGTACCCTGGAGGGGGGTTAGGGTTAGGCACTTGGAAGGGGAGGTTAAGGTTAGGTACCGTGGAGGGGAGTTAGGGTTAGGCACTTGGAAGGGGAGATTAAGGTTAGGTACCATGGAGGGGGGTTAGGCACTTGGCAGGGGAGGTTAAGGTTAGGTACCGTGGAGGGGGGTTAGGGTTAGGCACTTGGAAGGGGAGGTTAAGGTTTGGTACCATGGAGGGGGGTTAGGCACTTGGAAGGGGAGGTTAAGGTTAGGTACCGTGGAGGGGGGTTAGCGTTAGGCACTTGGAAGGGGAGGTTAAGGTTAGGTACCGTGGAGGGGGGTTAGCGTTAGGCACTTGGAAGGGGAGGTTAAGGATAGGGTTAGGGTTAGGCACTTGGAAGGGGAGGTTAAGGTTAGGTACCGTGGAGGGGGGTTATGGTTAGGCACTTGGAAGGGGAGGTTAAGGTTAGGTACCGTGGAGGGGGGTTAGGGTATAGGCACTTGGAAGGGGAGGTTAAGGTTAGGTACCGTGGAGGGGGGTTATGGTTAGGCACTTGGAAGGGGAGGTTAAGGTTAGGCACCAAGCAGGGAGGGTTAGGCAGCAGGGAAGGGAGGGTCAGAGTTAGGCACCCACAGCGGAGGGTTAGGGTAGGGGGCAGGGGAGGATTAGGGAACTTCTGGAGGGGCTGTCGGATTCTGAAGGACGGGATGCCGCTGTCGGAATTCTGACAACCGGCATCCTAACCATCGGTATATCATACTGAATCCCTCTCTATATCCTCAGCTCTCCCCTGAATGACATGCTCTGGACACAAGGGGGTAAATTTACTAAGATTCGTATTTTCCCGTTTGAGGTCAAAGTTCAATCACGAATGACATCGAAAGTGTAAATATGCAACTTTTTGAATTGATTACGACTAATTTACTAAGCTGCCGTATTCTGCATTTTCGGTTTTTCCGATGTCGATGTCATTCGTTTTTTTAGGCAGTGTTTTATGTGAGTGACTTGTAAAACACTGCCGACTTTAATACAATGAATCTCGGCCGGATCTGAGAGATCCGTGCAGGGCTTCATTGTGCACCTTGTAAAAAAAAAAAAAAAATGTTTAAACTTTAAAAAAAAATTGCGTGGGGTCCCCCCTCCTAAGCCAAACCAGCCTCGGGCTCTTTGAGCTGGCCCTGGTTGCAAAAATAAGGGAAAAAAATTGACAGGGGTTCCCCCATATTTAAGCAACCAGCACCGGGCTCTGCGCCTGGTCCTGGTTGCAAAAATACGGGGGACAAAAAGCGTAGGGGTCCCCCGTATTTTTGAAACCAGCACCGGGCTCCACTAGCTGGACAGATAATGCCACAGCCGGGGGTCACTTTTATACAGTGCCTTGCGGCCGTGGCATCAAATATCCAACTAGTCACCCCTGGCCGGGGTACCCTGGGGGAGTGGGGACCCCTTCAATCAAGGGGTCCCCCCCCCAGCCACCCAAGGGCCAGGGGTGAAGCCCGAGGCTGTCCCCCCATCCAATGGGCTGCGGATGGGGGGCTGATAGCCTTTGTGAAAAGTGTTTGATATTGTTTGTAGTAGAAGTACTACAAGGCCCAGCAAGCCTCCCCCGCAAGCTGGTACTTGGAGAACCACAAGTACCAGCATGCGGCGGAAAAACGGGCCCGCTGGTACCTGTAGTACTACTACTAAAAAAATACCCCAATAAAGACATCACACACACACCTTGAAAGTATAACTTTAATACATACATGCACACCAACATACATACATACTTACCTATGTTCCCACGCAGGTCGGTCCTCTTCTCCAGTAGAATCCATGGTGTATCTGTAGAAAAAATTATACTCACATAATCCATGGTTGAAGGCTCCTCTGCTTGTAATCCTTTTGTAATCCACGTACTTGAAAAAATAAAAAAACGGATACCCGACCACGAACTGAAAGGGGACCCATGTTTTCACATGGGACCCCTTTTCCCGAATGCCAGAAACCTTCTCTGACTGATGTCTAAGTGGGTTTCTTCAGCCAATCAGGGAGCGCCACGTTGTGGCACCCTCCTGATCGGCTGTGTGCTCCTGTACTGTCTGACAGGCGGCACACGGCAGTGTTACAATGTAGCGCCTATGCGCTCCATTGTAACCAATGGTGGGAACTTTCAGGTCAGCGGTTGACCGAAAGTGACCTCACCACTGACATGAAAGTTCCCACCATTGGTTACAATGGAGCGCATAGGCAGGGCCGTCTTAACAGCAGTGTGGGCCCCTGGGCACAGCAATGTACTGGGGCCCCTACCCATCCTCCAGGGGGGGGGGGCTATCAGCGGCAGCTTTGATGTCCTGCGGGGGTAGGGGGTTCAATCTTCCGCTCAGTATGTAGAACCTGGAGCAGTAATCTGCTAATTACTCCTATACTGCACAGATGGGGCAGGATGGAGAACACTAAACTGTAGAAGGTGGCATTGGGCTGAATGAAGGGGCCCGGTACATAACCTCCAGGGTGGCAGGGAGTGTTTAATACACAGGGGAGGTGTGGATAGCGGAGTGGGCTTAATATTCATCATTTTCTGGTGAGAGAGCAGCTTGCATGACTGTAGATATCTCAAGTTCCTGGAAAATGATTTCTTAGATTTGAATGGGATAAAAATTAGAAAGTCTCACCTGTCAGGAGGTTCTGGGGACTTGGGGATCAGAGTTCAGGAGCCAGAGCAATCCACCAATGAAAATATAAAACTGCATCCCAGGCGTGTGGAGCTGGAGCAGGGACCAGCTGCTTGAAGGCTGATATCTCTGGTTCTGGACATAGTAGAGACAAGCTGCCAGTGTCCACCAAAAGTGGAGAGTCCCAGCTTTTGAAATGTACCCTCAGAAAAACTCTACATCATACAGAGTCCGAGATATCTGGCTGGCAAGAGCAATTAACAGGCTTGGATGGGGACCACTGCTATGAAGTCTGATATCTCTGGTTCCCTATGGCCGATTTTCAAAAATTTGGTACCTCTGGAAAGAGGGGACCCTCAGCTATCAGTCTAGGGCCCTTATACTCCTGGGGCCCTTGGGCAAGAGCCCATTGAGCCCATACGAAAAGACGGCCCTGCGCATAGGCGCTACATTGTAACACTGCCGTGTGCCGCCTGTCAGACACTACAGGAGCACACAGCCGATCAGGAGGGTGCCACAACGTGGCGCTCCCTGATTGGCTGAAGAAACCCACTTAGACATCAGTCAAAGGGGGTTTCTGGCATTCGGGGAAAGGGGTCCCATGTGAAAACATGGGTCCCCTTTCAGTTCGTGGTCGGGTATCCGCTTTTTTATTTTTTCAAGTACGTGGATTACAAAAGGATTACAAGCAGAGGAGCCTTCAACCATGGATTATGTGAGTATAATTTTTTCTACAGGTACACCATGGATTCTACTGGAGAAGAGGACCGACCTGCGTGGGAACATAGGTAAGTATGTATGTATGTTGGTGTGCATGTATGTATTAAAGTTATACTTTCAAGGTGTGTGTGTGATGTCTTTATTGGGGTATTTTTTTAGTAGTAGTACTACAGGTACCAGCGGGCCCGTTTTTCCGCCGCATGCTGGTACTTGTGGTTCTCCAAGTACCAGCTTGCGGGGGAGGCTTGCTGGGCCTTGTAGTACTGCTACTAAAAACAATATCAAACACTTTTCACAAAGGCTATCAGCCCCCCATCCGCAGCCCATTGGATGGGGGGGGGACAGCCTCGGGCTTCACCCCTGGCCCTTGGGTGGCTGGGGGGGGGGGACCCCTTGATTGAAGGGGTCCCCACTCCCCCAGGGTACCCCGGCCAGGGGTGACTAGTTGGATATTTGATGCCACGGCCGCAAGGCACTGTATAAAAGTGACCCTCGGCTGTGGCATTATCTGTCCAGCTAGTGGAGCCCGGTGCTGGTTTCAAAAATACGGGGGACCCCTACGCTTTTTGTCCCCCGTATTTTTGGAACCAGGACCAGGCGCAGAGCCCGGTGCTGGTTGCTTAAATATGGGGGAACCCCTGTCAATTTTTTTCCCATATTTTTGCAACCAGGGCCGGCTCAAAGAGCACGAGGCTGGTTTGGTTTAGGAGGGGGGACCCCACGCATTTTTTTTTTTTTTGAAAAATTATAACATTTCCCACCCCTTCCCACTGATAAACATGCACAGATCTCATGGATCCGTGCATGCCTATACAAACACGGGATAAAAAAGCAGGTCTGTTTTTTTTTAGCACTTTTTCACGATTTGTATTTTAGCACGGCAGTGTTTGGCTATTGTCGGCAGTGTTTGTGTTTTGCACTTTTTAGTAAATGACCGATTTCTACCAAATTGCAGGCGTATTTGACCGATGGTGTATTGTTTCGTGATTTTTTCCTAGGACTTCCAAAATATTACGAATGCCCTCATCACTGCCGTGATTTTTGCTTGGTAAATTACCGAGATGACACTTTAAAGAAAAAACATAATCTCGGTCAAAATCGGGACCTTAGTAAATATACCCCTCGATGTGTGTGTGTGTGTGTGTGTGTGTGTGTGTGTGTGTGTGTGTGTGTGTGTATGTGTGTGTGTGTGTCTGTGTGTTAGTGAGCTTATTACACACACACACACACACACACACATACTGAGTGATCCGCATCAAACAGGTAAAGTTTAATGTCCAGGAGCTGTATATCTTATCTTATATATCTATATGTTTTACTTTCACATCCGTGAGGACTAATAACATTTCCTTGTTATAAAATAATTACACCGATTAAACTTGCAACTTTATAGAGAACTAGTATAACGGACATGGGGGGGTGATTCAGACCTGATCTACAGTCAGTTTATCTGAAATGCAGGGGGACGCCAAGCACAGGGCTAGTCCGCCCCACATGTCAGTGTGATGACTGCAGTTGCAGCGATCGCCTCTGAATTAGGCCCATGGTATATGTCGGGTCATTTCAGTCTTGGCCCCCCTATTCAGCCCTGCACCCCTCTCCATAGCAACTCCATCTGGGAGGCGAAAGCTGCTTGGTCAGCCCCTGTCTCTCTGGGTGCCGTGCAGATGAACAGATCTGCTTGGTCAGCCCTTCAGCCTTGCCTGACTGTCCCATCAACCCCATTGGATTGCACAATCAGGCTTCCACTGTGCACTCAGTCAGGAGATGGGACAGACCTTCTACAACTAGTATATAGATGTCTGAAATTGGCCAAGTAACATTGGTGCAAATAAGATGTGTATGTTAGCCGGATTTGTTAAATATAACTTCTGTATGAGGGATTAACATGTCCTTACAGATGTAGACTATTCCACTCCTAAACTTTGCAGGGAATTTCGATATGTATGTAGCAGCTATTCTTTAATTATAGTAATTAAGGACCAGAAAGTCAATCTCTTTTATTCAACCCAAGAGCTGCACTGTGTCAATCCCAGATATCAGTTTATGGCCTTGCTGTGTCTAAGGGGGACATTTACTAAGCAGTTATAAGAGCAGAGAAGTGAGCCAGTGGAGAAGTTGCCCATGGCAACCAATCAGCACTTAAGTAACATCTATAATTTGCATACTATACAATGATACAGAGCTGCTGATTGGTTGATGGGGCAACTTCTCCACTGGCTCACTTTTCCGCTCTTATCACTGCTTAGTAAATGTCCCCCTTAATACCTTTTTTAGATATTACAGTGTTCAGTAGGACCATCATGTATTTCTACTGTAGGTTAAGGACCTCAAGCATGTGAGATGCTGCTTTGTGTTATTTACTTGCTCTGTTAATGATTCCTGGTATGAAGGATATATGTCTCCCTATTTCTGAGGATAGTACTCCTGTCTTCTCATCCCCAACTAATAAATGCTGTACTCTCACGACTGTAGGAAAGGTGAGTGTATGGCCTTTAGGTACTGTAAATGATGACCTCCTCCTGTGATACGGTGCCATCATCTCTATTTTACCTGTTGGGGTGATCCGCTCTATTGGCACAGGTCACCCCTATCTGTATGCTTGTTTCCAGTCCACAGCAGTCATACTTATCAGCCCGCAATTGTGCCAGCCCTGTTCTTCTTACAAAAAAGCCACCTGTAAACAGGCATAATTATGCATAGGCATATCTCTAGCCAGAGAATGGAGGGGTACTCTTTATCAGGGCCCAGGCTTGATGGAGAGGCCCAACGGGGGCCGGGTTAGTTGCACATTGGGCAGCGGCAGCAGTCTCTCTCCCCATCCCAAAACACACTGCTTTGTGCTGGGCAGTGGAGAGTCCAGGGAGCCTGCAGCTGTCTCCTATCTCTACCTGAATAATGTGCTGTACAGCAGTCAGTGGAAGTGGGCAGATAAGATGTGTTATGGGGAATCACACTGATCCCCCCTTTCCTGGGATCTTCCCCTGGCTGACTTGCACGTGCTGCCCTTCCCCCCGCCCAAACCCTCTGGAATGTGCAGCACAGAATTAATTTCTCTAACGTCCTAGTGGATGCTGGGGACTCCGTCAGGACCATGGGGGATAGCGGCTCCGCAGGAGACAGGGCACAAAAGCAAGCTTTTAGGATCACATGGTGTGTACTGGCTCCTCCCCCTATGACCCTCCTCCAAGCCTCAGTTAGGTTTTTGTGCCCGGCCGAGAAGGGTGCAATCTAGGTGGCTCTCTTAAAGAGTTACTTAGAAAAAGTTTTTAGGTTCTTTATTTTCAGTGAGTCCTGCTGGCAACAGGCTCACTGCATCGAGGGACTTAGGGGAGAGATTTTCAACTCACCTGCGTGCAGGATGGATTGGATTCTTAGGCTACTGGACATAGCTCCAGAGGGAGTCGGAACACAGGGCTCGCCCTGGGGTTCGTCCCGGAGCCGCGCCGCCGACCCCCCTTGCAGACGCTGAAGATGAAGAGGTCCGGAACCAGGCGGCAGAAGACTCTCAGTCTTCATCAGGTAGCGCACAGCACTGCAGCTGTGCGCCATTGTTGTCAGCACACTTCACACAGCGGTCACGGAGGGTGCAGGGCGCTGGGGGGGGGCGCCCTGGGCAGCAATGTATAATACCTGTATGGCGAAAAATACATCACATATAGCCCTTGAGGCTATATGGATGTATTTAACCCCTGCCAGATATCTAAAACTCCGGAGAAGAAGCCCGCCGAAAAGGGGGCGGGGCCTATTCTCCTCAGCACACAGCGCCATTTTCCCTCACAGAAAGGCTGGTGGGAAGGCTCCCATGCTCTCCCCTGCACTGCACTACAGAAACAGGGTTAAAACAGAGAGGGGGGGCACTGATTTGGCGATATGTATATATATTAAAATGCTATAAGGGAGGAACACTTATATAAAGGTTGTCCCTGGATAATTATAGCGTTTTTGGTGTGTGCTGGCAAACTCTCCCTCTGTCTCCCCAAAGGGCTAGTGGGTCCTGTCCTCTATCAGAGCATTCCCTATGTGTGTGCTGTATGTCGGTACGTGTGTGTCGACATGTATGAGGAAAATATTGGTGAGGAGGCGGAGCAAATTGCCTGTAATGGTGATGTCACTCTCTAGGGAGTCGACACCGGAATGGATGGCTTATTTATGGAAATTACGTGACAATGTCAACACGCTGCAAGCCGGTTGACGACATGAGAGGGCCGGCGAACAAATTAGTATCTGTCCAGGCGTCTCAAACACCGTCAGGGGCTGTAAAATGCCCATTTACCTCAGTCGGTCGACACAGACCCAGACACGGACACTGATTTCAGTGTCGACGGTGAAGAAACAAACGTATTTTCTTTTAGGGCCACACGTTAAGGGCAATGAAGGAGGTGTTACATATTTCTGATACTCCAAGTACCACAAAAAAGGGTATTATGTGTGAGGTGAAAAAACTACCTGTAGTTTTTCCTGAATCAGATAAATTAAATGAAGTGTGTGATGATGCGTGGGTTTCCCCCGATAGAAAATTATTGGCGGTATACCCTTTCCCGCCAGAAGTTAAGGCGCGGTGGGAAACACCCCTCAGGGTGGATAAGGCGCTCACACGCTTATCAGAACAAGTGGCGGTACCATCTACGGATAGGGCCGTACTTAAGGAGCCAGCTGATAGGAGGCTGAAAAATATCCTAAAAAGTATACACACACATGCTGGTGTTATACTGCGACCAGCGATCGCCTCAGCCTGGATGTGCAGAGCTGAGGTGGCTTGGTCGGATTCCCTGACTAAAAATATTGATACCTTTGACAGGGACAGTATTTTATTGACTATAGAGCATTTAAAGGATGCATTTCTATATATGCGAGATGCGCAGAGGGATATTTGCACTCTGGCATCAAGAGTAAATGCGATGTCCATATCTGCAAGAAGATGTTTATGGACACGACAGTGGTCAGGTGATGCAGATTCCAAACGGCACAAAGATGTATTGCCGTATAAAGGGAAGGAGTTATTTGGGGTCGGTCCATGGGACCTGGTGGCCAGGGCAACTGCTGGAAAATCCACAGTTTTTTACCCTAAGTCACATCTCTGCAGAAAAAGACACCGTCTTTTCAGCCTCAGTCCTTTCGTCCCTATAAGAGTCATATCTGCCCAGGGATAGAGGAAAGGGAAGAAGACTGCAGCAGGCAGCCCATTCCCAGGAACAGAAGCCCTCCACCGCTTCTACCAAGTTCTCAGCATGACGCTGGGACCGTACAGGACCCCTGGATCCTACAAGTAGTATCCAAGGGGTACAGATTGGAATGTCGAGAGGTTTCCCCCCTCGCAGGTTCCTGTAGTCTGCTGTACCAATGTCTCCCTCCGACAGGGAGGCAGTATTGAAAACAATTCACAAGCTGTATTCCCAGCAGGTGATAATAAATTTACCCCTCCGACAACAAGGAAAGGGGTATTACTCCACACTATATGGTGGTACTGAAGGCTAGGTGAGACCTATTCTAAATCTGAAAAATTTGAACACTTACAAGGGTTCAAATCCAGATGGAGTCACTAAGAGCAGTGATAGCAAAGAACAAGGGGACTATATGGTGTCCCGGGACATCAGGGATGCTTACCTCCATGTCCCAAAATTTGCCTTTTCTCACCAAGGGTACCTCAGGTTCGTGGTACAGAACTGTCACTATCAGTTTCAAGACGATGCCGTTGGATTGTCCAAGGCACCCCGGGTCCTTACCAAGGTAATGAGGTAATGACCTTGTTCTTATCAGGAGGATTCGTCTTCAAAGAAAATGGACGACCTCCTGATAAGAACAAGGTCCAGAGAACAGTTGGAGGTCGGAGTAGCACTATCTCAAGTAGTTCTACGACAGCACGGGTGGATTCTAAATATTCCAAAACCGCAGTTGTTCCGACGACACGTCTGCTGGTCCTAGGGATGATTCTGGACACAGTCCAGGAAAAGGTGTTTCTCCCAGAGGAGAAAGCCAGGGAGTTATCCGAGCTAATCGGGATCCTCCTAAAACCAGGAAAAGTGTCAGTGCATCATTGCACAAGAGTCCTGGTAAAAATGGTGGCTTATTACGAAGCGCTTCCATTCGGCAGATTTCACGCAAGAACTCTTCAGTGGGATCTGCTGGACAAATGGTCCGCATCGCATCTTCAGATGCATCAGCGGATAACCCTATATCCAAGGACAAGGGTGTCTCTCCTGTGGTGATTACAGAGTGCTCATCTTCTAGAGGGCCGCAGATTCGGCATTCAGGATTGGATGCTCGTGACCACGGAGGCCAGCCTGAGAGGCTGGGGAGCAGTCACACAAGGAGTGTGATCAAGTCTGGAGAATTCTCTCCACATAAATATACTGGAGCTAAGAGCAAATTTATAATGCTCTAAGCTTAGCAAGACCTCTGCTTCAAGGTCAGCCGGTATTGATCCAGTGGGATAACATCACGGCAGTCGCCCACGTAAACAGAAAGGGCGGCACAAGAAGCAGGAGGGCAGTGGCAAAACTGCAAGGATTTTTCGCTAGGCGGAAAATCTTGTGATAGCACTGTCAGCAGTGTTCATTCCGGGAGTGGACGACTGGGAAGCAGACTTCCTCAGCAGGCACGACCTCCACCCGGGAGAGTGGGAACTTCATCGGGAAGTTTTCCGCATGATTGTGAACCGTTGGGAAAGACCAAAGGTGGACATGATGGCGTCCCGCCCGAACAAAAAAATGGGACAGGTATTGCGCCAGGTCACGAGACCTTCAGGCGATAGCTGTGGACGTCCTGGTAACACCGTGGGTGTAACAGTCGGTGTATGTGTTCCCTTCTCTGCTTCTCATAACCAAGGTATTGAGAATTATAAGACATAGAGGAGTAAGAACTATACTCGTGGCTCCGGATTGGCCAAGAGGGACTTGGTAACCGGAACTTCAAGGTATGCTCACAGAGGACTAATGGCCTCGGGAGCTAAGAAGGGATTTGCTTTCAGCAAGTACCATGTCTGTTCCAAGAGGAACCGTGGCATCGGCCTTTAAGAAAGGACCTGCTCCAGCAGGGACCTTGTCTGTTCCAAGACTTACCGCGACTGCGTTTGACGGCATGGCGGTTTGAACGCCGGATCCTAAGGGAAAAGGCATTCCGGAAGAGGTCATACCTACCCTGGTCAAAGCCAGGAAGGAGGTGACCGCACAACGTTATCACCACATGTGGTAAAAATATGTTGCGTGGGTGAGGCCAGGAGGGCCCCACGAAAAAATTTCAACTAGGTCGATTTCTGCACTTCCTGCAAACAGGAGTGTCTATGAGCCTCAAATTGGGGTCCATTAAGGTTCAAGTTTCGGCCCTATAGATTTTCTTCCAGAAAGAATTGGCTTCAGTTCCTGAAGTCCAGACGTTTGTCAAGGGAGTATTGCATATACAGCCCTTGTGTGCCTCCAGTGGCACCGTGGGATCTCAACGTAGTGTTGGGATTCCTCAAATCATATTGGTTTGAACCACTCAAATCTGTGGATTTGAAATATCTCACATGGAAAGTGACCATGCTGTTGGCCCTGGCCTCGGCCAGGCGATTGTCAAAATTGGCGGCTTTGTCTTACAAAAGCCCATATTTGATTTTCCATTCGGACAGGGCAGAACTGCGGACTCGTCCCCAGTTTCTTCCTAAGGTGGTGTCAGCGTTTCACCTGAAACAACCTATTGTGGTGCCTGCGGCTACTAGGGACTTGGAGGACTCCAAGTTGCTAGACGTTGTCAGGGCCCTGAAAATATATATATATATATATATATATAATTCCGGGACGGCTGGAGTCAGAAAGTCTGACTTGCTGTTTATATTGTAGGCACCCAAAAAGCTGGGTGCTCCTGCTTCTAGGCAGACTGTTGCTCGTTGGATTTGTAGTACAATTCAGCTTGCACATTCTGTGGCAGGCCTGCCATAGCCAAAATCTGTAAATGCCCATTCCACAAGGAAGGTGGGCTCATCTTGGGCGGCTGCCCGAGGGGTCTCGGCTTTACAACTTTGCCGAGCAGCTACTTGGTCAGGGGCAAACACGTTTGCTAAATTCTACAAATTTGATACCCTGGCTGAGGAGGACCTGGAGTTCTCTCATTCGGTGCTGCAGAGTCATCCGCACTCTCCCGCCCGTTTGGGAGCTTTGGTATAATCCCCATGGTCCTGACGGAGTCCCCAGCATCCACTAGGACGTTAGAGAAAATAAGATTTTACTTACCGATAAATCTATTTCTCATAGTCCGTAGTGGATGCTGGGCGCCCATCCCAAGTGCGGATTGTCTGCATTACTTGTACATAGTTATTGTTACAAAAAAATCGGGTTATTATTGTTGTGAGCCATCTTTTTTAGAGGCTACTTCATTGTTATCATACTGTTAACTGGGTTCAAATCACAAGTTGTACGGTGTGATTGGTGTGGCTGGTATGAGTCTTACCCGGGATTCAAGATCCTTCCTTATTGTGTACGCTCGTCCGGGCACAGTACCTAACTGAGGCTTGGAGGAGGGTCATAGGGGGAGGAGCCAGTACACACCATGTGATCCTAAAAGCTTGCTTTTGTGCCCTGTCTCCTGCGGAGCCGCTATCCCCCATGGTCCTGACGGAGTCCCCAGCATCCACTACGGACTATGAGAAATAGATTTATCGGTAAGTAAAATCTTATTTTCTCTTACATTCTAGAGGATGCTGGGGACTCCGTAAGGACCATGGGGATAGACGGCTCCGCAGGAGACATGGGCACTGTAAAGCTTTGGAATGGGTGTGCACTGGCTCCTCCCTCTATGCCCCTCCTCCAGACCTCAGTTGATTCCTGTGCCCAGTGGAGACTGGATGCACTGCAGGGGAGCTCTTCTGAGTTTCTCTGAAAAAGCTTTAGTTAGGTTTATTATTTTCAGGGAGCACTGCTGGCAACAGGCTCCCTGCATCGTGGGACTGAGGGGAGAGAAGCAGACCTACTTTAATGATAGACTCTGCTTCTTAGGCTACTGGACACCATTAGCTCCAGAGGGAGTCGGAACACAGGTCTCACCCTCGCCATTCGTCCCGGAGCCGCGCCACCGTCCTCCTCACAGAGCCGGAAGATAGAAGCCGGGAGAGTATAAGAAGAACGAAGACTTCAAAGGCGGCAGAAGACTTCAGAGGTAACGCGCAGTGGTAACGCTGCGCGCCATTGCTCCCAGCTCACACACACAGGCACCACAGTAAGGGTGCAGGGCGCAGGGGGGGCGCCCTGGGCAGCATAAATATATCTCAGATAACACTAGCAAAGTACTTATATATACTGTAGAGGCTATATAAATCCAAATCCCCTGCCAGTATAAAGATTTAGAGCGGGACCGAAGCCCGCCGTCGGGGGGCGGAGCTTGATCCTCCAGCACTAACCAGCGCCATTTTCTCCTCAGCATGCTGCAGAGAAGTGGCCCCGGACTCTCCCCTGCTGTTACCTAGTACAGAGGGTCAAAATAAGGGGGGGCACGTTATTTGGCGCAAAAATTTGTGAAAAAGAGTGTTTTTACACATGTATATAAAAAAGATTTGACAGACTGGGATTTTTGTCTCAGTGTACAGCGGCGCTGGGTGTGTGCTGGCATACTCTCTCTTTGTCTCTCCTAAGGGCCTTATTGTGGGTCAGGCCCCATAATATTAGGTATCCCAGTGTGTGTGGGGGTTTCAGAACGTGTGTGTCGACATGTCTGAGGTGGAAAACTCATCTAGGGAGGAGGCAGAGCAGATGATTGTGGTGTCTATGTCGGCGCCGCCGACACCTGATTGGATGGATATGTGGAATGTTTTAAACACAAAAGATTGGACAAAGCTGAGTCCAAGGAAAAAGCAGGGAATCAATCCATAGCTTTGACTGTGTCACAGGGCCCTTCGGGGTCTCAGAAACATCCCCTTTCACAGGTAGTAGACACTGATACCGAAACGGATTCCGAATCTAGTGTCGACGATGATGATGCTGAGTTGCACCCAAGGGTGGCCAAGAGTATTCAATATATGTTTGTTGCAATAAAAGATGTTTTGCATATCACTAAGGACCCCTCTGTCCCTGACATACGGGTCTGCATGTTTAAGGAAATGAAACCTGAGGTAAATTTTCCCCCATCTCACGAGCTGAACGCCCAGTTTGAAAAGTTTGGGAAACTCCAGATAATAAACTGCAGATTCCCAAGAGAATTATTATGGCGTAACCTTTCCACTTCCAGGACAGGTTACGGTGGGATTCCCCACCCACAGTAAACAAGGCTTTAACGCGCTTGTCAATAGATACAGCAACCCTCAAGGATTCTGCTGATCGCAGACAGGAAACTTCCTTAAAATCGATTTATACACATACGGGTGCCCTACTAAGGCCGACAGTAGCGTCGGCATGGGTGGGTAGCGCAGCTGCAGCGTGGGCAGATACCTTGTCATCTGACATTGACACCCTAGATAAAGATACCTTTTTGTGGACCTTGGGTCACATTAAAGACGCAGCATTATATATGAGAGAAGCTGCGAGAGATATTGGGCTGTTGGGTGCAAGAGCCAACGCCATGGCAATTTCTGCTGGACGGTCCCTGAGGACCCGCCAATGGTCAGGTGATGCTGATTCAAAAAGACATTTGGAGGCGCTGCCTTACAAAGGTGACGTTTTATTTGGGGAGGGCCTCGCGGATCTGGTTACCACAGCTACCGCGGGTAAATCTTCTTTTTTGCCTTATGTTTCCCCACAGCAAAGGAAAGCACCTCAATATCAGAGGCAGACCTTTAGGTCGCATAAGTCCAGAAAGGGTCGGGACTCTTCCTTCCTCTCCAGAGGGAAAACAGCGCCTCCTACGGCTAGTTTCCAGGGACACCTCCCCGTCCTCTGGAAAATCCACTGCATGACGCTGGGGCTCCGCTGAGGGAGTCCGCGCCGGTGGGGACACGTCTTCGACTCTTCAGCCGAGTCTGGGTTCAGTCGGACTTGGATCCTTGGGTGGTAGAAATTGTATCCCAGGGATGCAAACTAGAATTCGAAGATGTGCCGCCTCACCGATTTTTCAAATCGGTCTTGCCAATTTCCTTCCCAGAGAGGAAAACAGTGGCAGCTGCCATACAGAAACTGAATCATCAGTAAGTGATTATCAAGGTTCCCCTGATACAACAGGGGAAGGGGTTTTATTCAAGCTTTTTTGTGGTCCCGAAACCGGATAGCTCGGTCAGGCCCATTCTGAATCTAAAAATCCCTGAACCTATATCTGAAAGGGTTCAAATTCAAGATGGAATCTCTCCGGGCAGTGATCTCCAGCCTGGAAGGGGGAGTTTTTATGGTGTCACTAGACATAAAGGATGCATACCTTCATGTCCCCATATATCCTCCTCATCAGGCGTACCTGAGATTCGCTGTACAGGATTGTTCTTACCAATTTCAGGCGTTGCCGTTTGGGCGTTCCACGGCCCCGACGAGGTAATGGCGGAATTGATGGTGCTCCTGCGCAAGGAAGGCGTCACAATTATCCCGTACTTGGACGATCTCCTAATATAGACGAGTTCAAGGGAAAAAATTGTTACAAAGCGTATCTCTCTCCCTGAGAATACTACAACAACACGGCTGGATCCTAAATCTACCAAAGTCGCAGTTGGTTCCAACGACTCGACTGTCGTTTCTGGGCATGATTCTGGACACAGAAAAACAAAAGGTCTTTCTCCCAGAGAAAAAATCCCAAGTACTCCAGAACATGGTCAGAGACCTGTTAAAGCCAAAAAGAGTGTCAGTTCATCAATGCACTCATGTATTAGGAAAGATGGTGGCAGCCTACGAGGCCATTCCACAAGGACTTTTCAGTGGGACCTTCTGGACAAGTGGTCAGGGTCCCACCTGCACATGCATTGGAAGATTGCCCTGTCCCCCCGGGCCAGGGTCTCTCTCTCTCTCTCCTGTGGTGGCTCCAGTGTACTCACCTTCTAGAGGGTCGCAAGTTCGGCATTAGGATTGGGTTCTTGTGACCACGGACGCAAGCCTCCGAGGATGGGGAGCAGTCACACAGGGAAACAATTTTTAGGGAATACGGTCAAGCCAAGGATGTGCTGGAATTAAGGGCCATTTACAACCACCTCAAACAAGCGGAGAATTTTCTTTGCAACCTACCTGTTCTGATCCAATCAGACAACGTCACGGCAGTGGCGCATGTGAACCGCCAGGGTGGGACAAAAAGCAGAGCAGTAATGGCAGAAGCCAACAGGATTCTTCGCTGGGTGGAAAATCATGTAAGCAAACTGTCAGCGGTCTTCATTCCAGACAACTGGGAAGCAGACTTCCTCAGCAGACACGATCTGCATCCAGGAGAGTGGAAACTTCATCAGGAAGTCTTTACAGAAGTGACAAGTCGTTGGGGACTTCCTCAAATAGACATGATGGCATCACGCCTCAACAGGAAGATTCGGATGTATTGTCCAGGTCGCGGGACCCTCAGGCAGCGGCGGTGGACGCCCTGGTGACACCGTGGGTGTTTCAGTCGGTCTATGTGTTCCCTCCACTTCCTCTCATCTCAAAAATATTGAGAATTATAAGACAAACAAGAGTGCAGACGATACTCATTGTTCCAGATTGGCCTCGAAGGGCCTGGTATGCAGATCTTCAGGGGCCCCTTCCTCTCAGGGTGGACCTGCTACTACAGGGGCCGTGCATGTTCCAAGACTTACTGTGGTTACGTTGGACGGCATGGCAGTTGAACACCAAATCCTAGCTAAAAGGGTATTCCAGATATCACCGTTTCTGGAGAAAATACGTGTCTTGGTGCGAAGCCAAGAATGCTCCTACTGAGAATGTCCAACTAGGACGTTTTATCCATTTTCTACAGACAGGAGTGGATATGGGCTGAAAGTTAGGCTCCGTTAAGGTGCAGATTTCTGCCTTATCCATATTCTTTCAGAAGGTATTGGCTTCTCTCACAGAAGTCCAGTTTTTTGTAAAAGGAGTGTTGCACATCCAACCTCTTTTGGTTCCTCAGTGGCACCATGGTACCTTAACGTGATGTTAAGTTTCCTTGAGTCACACTGGTTTGAACCGTTTCAAACAGTTGAATCGAAGTTTCTCACTTGGAAAGTGGTCATGTTATTGGCCTTGGCATCTGCGAGGCGAGTGTCCGAATTGGCGGCCTTGTCTTTCAAGAGCCCCTATCTAGTTTTCCATGCAGATAGGGCAGAGTTGAGGACTCGTCCTCAATTTCTGCCTAAAGTGGTTTCGTCATTTCATATGAACCAACCTATTGTGGGCCTGTGGCTACGGGGCCTTAGAGAATTCCAAGTCCCTTGATGTAGTCAGGGCCTTAAAGATTTATTGAGCCAGAACGGCTACGGTTAGGAAAACAGAGGCACTGTTTATCCTGTATGCAGCCAACAAGGTTGGCACTCCTGCTTCTAAGCAGACTATTGCTCGCTGGATCTGTAACACGATTCAGCAGGCTCATTCTACGGCTGGATTGCCGGTACCAAATTCGGTAAAGGCCCATTCCACTAGGAAGGTGGGCTCTTCTTGGGCGGCTGCCCGAGACGTCTCGGCATTACAGCCTTGCCGAGCAGCTACTTGGTCGGGGTCAAACACTTTTGCAAAATTCTACAAGTTTGATACCCTGGCTGATGAGGGCCTCATGTTTGCTCAATCGGTGCTGCAGAGTCATCCGCACTCTCCCGCCCGTTTTGGAGCTTTGGTATAATCCCCATGGTCCTTACGGAGTCCCCAGCATCCCCTGGACGTAAGAGAAAATAAGATTTTAAACCTACCGGTAAATCTTTTTCTCCTAGTCCGTAGAGGATGCTGGGCGCCCGTCCCAGTGCAGAAACATTCTGCAAGACTTGTATATAGTTATTGCATACTTAAGGGTTAAGTTACAGTTGAGAGCGGCCTCTGGCTGATGCTGTTTTGTTCATACTGTTAATTGGCTATTGTATACCATGTTGTACGGTGTGTATGGTGTGGGCTGGTGTGTATCTTGCCCTTAGATAACAAAATCCTTTTCCTCGTACTGTCCGTCTCCTCTGGGCACAGTCATAACTGAGGTCTGGAGGAGGGGCATAGAGGGAGGAGCCAGTGCACACGCATTCTAAAGCTTTACAGTGCCCATGTCTCCTGCGGAGACGTCTATCCCCATGGTCCTTACGGAGTCCCCAACATCCTCTACGGACTAGGAGAAAAAGATTTACCGGTAAGTTTAAAATCTTGTTTTTTTTTACATTGTTTTTGGGAGGGAGTGTGGCTACAAATAGCCACACCTCCAGTGCCCAGGCCTAATTCCAGTCTTGACGGCCCTGACTCTGCATAGCCCATAATTCCGTTGACATGCCCTGACCTTGGCTTATATGAGAATGCCCCGTTACCACTAAGTAATGCCCCATTCAGCTGAAGACAGGGATGTGACAATTTTCTACGACTGTACATTGCCCGTACTTGCTTACAGTATACTCTGCTCCAGAGCATGCACAATGTAAGAAGGCATAAGATGCTTTCTTCCTTACCAAGATGTCTCTACTCCTCTGCTTACCTCTTGTTTAGAGATGTAACACCCCTTTCCCTATACACATATAGAAAATACAACACTTACAGCATCTGCAATCTCTAGTATGTATTTTGTATGAGTAGCAGAAAGCATGTTGCGGCCAGGATAAGATAACGTGTGCAGTCGCTTCTATACTCACATCCTGCCGATGCCTTTATTTGCTGTAAGTGCAGATATCCATCACTGCTAAAACAGAAGATGATAAATTATGTTTTGATAAGTGTCTTTTCTGCAGCGGGGTACACTGGTATTCCACAGGGCATAACATTGGGGTGTAGAGTTGGATCTTGATCCGAGGCACCAACAGGCAAAAGCTTTGACTGTTCCCAGGATGCCTTGCACCGCCTCCTCTATATCCCCGGCCCCAGGCACTGGAGCTCAGTTTGTACGTTGGTGCCTGCAGTGCAGGCAGCTAACAGGGGGAGGAGGGGGGGGGGGGGAGCTGCGCCAGGCAGCCTTGAAAAGAGCTTTTCTGACAAGAAAGAAAACTTCAAGGGACGCAGCACAGGCACTAGTTGCTATATGTCATGCTGACATATCGTGCTGAGGCTCCCTCACCTCCCGCACCCTGGTTGCCTGGTACTTACAGCGGAGGCGCTCCGGTCCCTTCAGGCACACATACCGTTGCTGCTCTCCTGGATTGCGTGGCCGCATCATCAGGAGGAGGTAATAGAGTGCCCCAGGCGGGACCCACCGAAATCGCGATCCAGCGTGGTCTCCGGAGACAGACCATGCCGCTGGCGTGGACACTGTGGCCATGCAGGGACCCCACTATATCCACCAGGGCAAGGGGCACAGGTCGGATTTACAAAATCCATTTACTATAGGCCCCGCAGTACCTGGTGGTGAAGTCCAGCTGAGGGGATAAGGCTCTGACCTGTAGCCCCTCCCCCAGCCCCAGGTGCCATCTACAGCAGATGTTCCCGCTCTGGAGCTGAATCTCTCTCTCTCTCTCTCACTCCCTGTCAGTGTTTGGGCACCATTACACAGAGCTGCGCTGATTCTGGGACTGCAGGGCTCTGTCTCCTCTGTATAGCCGCCTGCCTCATCAGCGCTGTGCTTTTACAGGACACTGAAGTATTCTACATGTTGTTTAGACAGTGTTAGTTAAGAAAAAGTGCATAACTATATGAATATTTAGTACAAGTATTCTGTGATATACATCCAGTGTTTACTGTGCATTGTTATATCTGTATACATACATAGCTCTATGTAGTATTACCAGTGCAGTTTTATTGTTGTTTGTAATAATTTCTGCATTGTACATGTGTCTGTGTGTGCCAATAGCTGCTGTGTGTTTTCCATTCAGTATTTTCAGTCTCCCTATACCGCTTAAATCCTCTGTCTGTGTTCTGCGTTTGCAGTCACCTTATACCCCTTTTCCACTAGCTCAAAAAACACGGGTAAATGCACTGGGGCACGCATTTACCCGTCTTTTTTGCTAGTGGAAACGTCTCCCTCAGGAAAAACTGAGTAGGACACGGGAATGATCCGGGTAAGGTGTAGTGTAAACGGAAGCTGTGTCGAAGCGACACGGCTCCCGTTTACACTGTATGGAAGGGCGGCACTGGGAGATCATGTGATCTCCCAGCGCCACCCCTGCCGCGTCACCAGCAGCGTCACCAACCCGGCAATATGCCGGGATGGTGACTGCTGATGGGAAAGAGGCCGATGCGGGTCGCAGCCGGGTAGCACCCGTGTCAGGCTCCTGGCTGTGACCTGCATCGTCAGATGGAAAAGGGGTATTACTCAGGGTTTTTGTCCAGTACTGTGTTTGTCTGGCTATATTGTACTACTACGCCCTAAAGCTACGTTTCCAAATAATGTCTGCTACACAGGGCGGGAATTCCGTTGATGTTCCTGCCTCATGCAGTGCTGACGCCATGGTTTTACCTGAAGAAAATATTTCAGCTGAGGGTCCAGGTACTGGGTGTTCTGCACCCCCTAGTCAGCCTGCCGCACCGGTGGCACACCAAAACCCACCTTGGGCTGCTTTTTCTAATATGCTGATTACGCTGGTAACAAGACTTATGCCCCCTGTGGGACCTCCTGTGCCATTACAGCCGCATATTGTCCCTGTAGTTAATCCGCCATGGGCGTATACTCTGTCGACTCTGTTACAGCAATTAAATCAGTCCTTGAATAAACAAACACCTAACCCTCGCCCTCCTTGGACCAAAGGGTCATCTAAGCGGGCAATTTCTTTCTCACAATCCACTCATGGTTCAGATACTTCATCCGATAAAGATGGGGAATATACTGATCCATCAGACACTGATGCAGCTGCTTCTGATGAGGACTCTATAACACAGGTTTATGTACCTAACCTAGTGGAGGCTATTTATAGTGACGTGCGGTGGGGTGAGGCAGGTGAGGCTGAGCCTTTCCTGGCATACTAACGTTTATGCCAGAGTTTTGACTGGATAAAATATATGAAAAATACAAAGAATATGTTTGAAATATCTTCTTTGCATTATTCTAACCATTTTTATAGCCAAAACCGTGGAGTAAAAAGTCTATGGCAGGGAAGGCAGTGCCTCACCTGATTATCTGTTCTGCACATCTCTGATCAAAACTCACCAAATTTCCAAAAGTATATACTGCTGCACCTGTGTATAATGTCCAGATGTACCTTTTGGCACTTATATTGCATGTAAATCTGGCTCTGGTGCTAGACAATGCCACCTGAGCCATTTAGCTCACCGCACGTCCCGGCTATCACACTGATTCTTCCAGATACGTCTAAGAAACCTGATAAGTTCAAACGTCAGAAGGTTACTAAATTAGTTTTACCACATTCTGAACATTTAGTTGACATACGTCAGGAATCCTGGGAGTCCCCAGGAAAGAAATTCTCCCTGTCTAAATAGATGCTAGCTCGGTATCCCCTCACTGCAGAGTTAAGTAAAAATTGGGAAACACCACTGCCATTGGACACCCATGTTGCACGTCTAGTGGTGTCTTCTACTCTGCCTGTCACCACCGTCACCTCTCTGAAAGAACCAATGGATAAGTGTGTGGAGGGTTGCTTGAAGTCTATTTACACTCTCCTGGGTGCTGTGTATAGACCTACTATAGCGGCTTCTTGGGCTGCAAAAGCGATTGAAGCCTGGGCTGAAGAAGTGGAAGCGGAGCTACCTTCTAATTTTTCTGATAACGCCAGACAGTATCTTTCCTATATTACCACAGCCTCTCATAACATTCAGGAGATGGCCTCTGATGCCGGTGTGCTGGCAGCCAAAGCATCTACTACATCCATTCTGGCTTGCCGGATTTTGTGGTTACGGTCCTGGCCTGTGGATCTGGACTCTAAAAAGACCTTGGAGGTGATCCCTTTTAAGGGAAACATCCTTTTTGGGGAAGATATGAACAAGATTATTGCTGTCTGCAAAGTACTAATCCTTCTGCTCTGAAGGCTAGGAGTACCACCTTTCGTTCCTTTCGACCTCCAAATAAAGCAAAGGGGCAGGCTACCCGAAACAGGCTCGCACTTCCAAAACCTCTAAGCCCAAACCTAAACGTTTCTGGGCTGCCAGTCAGCCTGCTGCCAAACAAGACAAGCCTGCTTCATGACGGGGCGGATCCTAGGGTGGGAGACCGACTTCTCCGGTTTGCCCAGGTAAGGTTACAGACCACTTCAGACACCTGGGTGAGGGAAGCCATCACTCACAGATATGCCATCTCTTTCTTGAAACGTACCCCTCGCCAGTTTTACTCGACAAACATCCCTTCGGATCGGTTGAAAGCAAGAACTCTACATTTGGTGGTACAATCCCTCTGGCTCAGAGCGGGTACTATTCAACGTTGGTCCTAGTTCCGAAACCAAATGGTTCCTCCCGGCCCATTCTCAACCTCAAGTCTTTGAACAAATTTGTGAAGGTATCCAAATGGGATCTGGTCTGAAGATCGACAGTGTCTAGGTCGACAATGTTTAGGTCGACCACTATAGGTCGACAGTCACTAGGTCGACAGGTTTCTAGGTCGACATGTTCTAGGTCGACAGGTCAAAAGGTCGACATGAGTTTTTCTAAAAATGATCCTTTTTTTTACTTTTTCATACTTAACGATCCACGTAGACTACGATTGGAATGGTAACCTGTGCCGAGCGCAGCGGTAGTGGAGTGAGGCACCTTGCCTGAAGTTCGCTCGCCATGCGAGGGGACACGGTGCACTAATTGGGCTTCCTGGTCACTATACGGAGAAAACGACACCAACAAAACATGAAAAACTTATGTTGACCTTTTGACCTGTCGACCTAGAACATGTCGACTTAGAAACCCTGTTGACCTTCAAACCCTGTCAACCTCGTGACTGTCAACCTATTGTGGTCGACTTAAACATTGTCGAACTAGACACTGTCAATCTAATGATCCACACCCATCCAAATTCCGTATGGAAACTCTTCGCTCTATTGTTCTGGCCTTGGAGCCCAAGGACTATATGGTATCCCTGGACATACAGGATGCTTACCTACATATACCGATTGCCATGTCGCATCAGCAATATCTGCGGTTTGCTATTGGCAACCTACAAATTCCAGGCCTTGCCTTTTGGACTGACCACGGCTCCGCAAATCTTCACCAAGGTCATGGTGGTCATGACGGCCCTTCTCCGCCGTCAGGTTATCAGGATCCTGCCGTCTCTGGATGACTTGTTGATCCTGGCAAACTCCCCAGAGGTTCTCCTCCATCATCTAGTACTGACAGTCCATTTCCTGCAAGCTCACGGGTGGCTCATCAATTGGAAGAAATGGTGCACCTGGGGGCATAATTGGACACACACAACCAATGGTTGTTCTTGTCTCAGGAGAAGGTCCTGAAACTTCAGCACAGTATAAGATGCTTCCTATCTCGCCCACGTGTGTCGATACACTCGGCGATGCAAGTACTAGGCCACATGGTGTCGACTTTCGACATGGTAGAGTACGCACAATTTCATTCTCGCCCTCTGCAGAGGTTTATTCTTTCCAAGTGAGATGGCCTGCCTCACTGGATTAGGTCTCAAATTATTTCCTTGACTCCGGAAGTTCGTCTGTCTCTGAGCTGGTTGCTTCAGGACCAACGATTGAGCAGGGGTCGTCCCTTCTGGATCTCCAACTGGGTCCTCCTAACGATGTATGCCAGCCTGTGGGGTTGGGGCACGGTGTTGGAGCAACACTCTCTTCAGGGTCGATGGACCAGGGAGGAATCTCTCCTCCCGATAAATATTCTGGAGTTGCGGGCAGTGTTCAATGCTTTGACACTGGCCCTGCCTCTGGTACAGAACAGGCCTGTTCAAGTACAGTCAGACAACGCCACCATGGTGGCATACATAAATCATCAAGGCGGCACTCGAAGCCGCATGGCAAAGATGGCAATGATGGAATGCCATCTGCCAGCCATATCGGCAGTGTTCATTCCGTGGGTCCTCAACTGGGAAGCGGACTTCCTCAGTCATCAGGACGTACACGCCGGAGAGTGGAGCCTTCATACAGAAGTATTTCAACTCCTAGTGGACAAGTGGGGCATACCAGATGTAGACCTGATGGCGTCTCGACACAATCACAAGGTTCCGGTCTTCGGAGCAAGAACAAGGGATCCTCAAGCAGCGTTCGTGGACGCACTGGCAATTCCATAGAACTTTCGGCTACCATACGTGTTCCCTCCAGTGTCACTCCTGCTCAGGGTAATATGGAAGTTCAAGCAAGAAGGAGGAATACTGCTTCTAATCGCCCCAGCGTGGCCCAGATGGCATTGATTCTCAGACCTGCAGGGTCTCTCGATAGAGCGTCCTCTTCTGCTTCCGCAATGCCCAGACCTCCTTGATCAGGGCCCTTGTGTCTACAGGATCTGGCCCGACTGGCTTTGATGGCGTGCCTCTTTAAGCTTCACTCCTCAGAGCCAAAGGATTTTCTGAGGCGGACATTCAAACTATGTTGAAAGCCTGTAAACCAGCTTCGGCTCGGATTTATTATAGGGTCTGGAACTCTTACTTCACCTGGTGTGTGGCTAAGAATTACGATGTATACAAGTTTAGTACTGCCAAACTTTTGGCGTTTCTGCAGCAGGGCCTGGACTCAGGCCTTCGTCTGGCCTCTCTCAAGGTCCATATTTCAGCCTTGTTGGTGTGGTTTCAGATAAAAATTGTGACTCTGCCTTCACTCAACCTTCACTCAAGGTGTTTTACGGATTCAACCTCCCTATGTTCCTCCTGTGGTTTCTTGGGATTTGTCGGTTGGTCTGGATGCCCTACAAGAGTCTCCGTTTGAACCTTTTGAGTCTGTGGACCTTAAGTGGCTTACACTTAAGGTCTTGTTTTTGCTGGCTATTGCCTCTGCTACACGGGTTTCATACTTGGGTGCCTTATCCTGTAGATCGCCCCTTTCTGATTTTTCACCGTGACCGTTCGGTTCTTAGAACTCGCCCTGGTTATCTACTTAAGGTGGTGTCATCTTTCCATCTTAACCAAGAGATTGTGGTTCCAGCCTTTATCTCTCCTGATTTGTTCTCCAAAGAACAATCTTTGGATGTGGTACGTGCTCTCTCTCCGTATCTATGTCAAGAGAACCGCCTTCCTTAGGAGGTCTGATTCTCTCTTTGCTCTTTTTGGTTTTCATAAACGTGGCTGGCCTGCGAATACGCAGACCTTGGCCAGATGGATTAGACTGGTGATTACACAAGCTTATGTACAGGCTGGACTTCCAGCTCCTGCTACTATCAAGGTCTGTTGGACCTTCTTGGGCGGCCCGCCATGGTGCGTCCCTAGAACAATTGTGCAAGGTGGCTATGTGGTCCTCGGTGAACACATTCATTAGGTTCTATGCCTTTGATACTTCCACCTCCCTGGATGCTTCCTTTGGATGCCGGGTTCTTGTGCCCGCTACAGTGCGTCCCCTCCCATGAGGAACTGCTTTAGGACATCCCCGATGTTATTCCCTGTGGAATACCAGTGTACCCCGCTGCAGAAAAGATTTATGGTAAGAACTTACCTTTGTTAAATCTCTTTCTGCGAGGTACACTGGATTCCACAGGGTGCCCACCCTGACGCACTTAGCTTCTTTGGGTTTGTATGGCATTAGCCGCTGGTACCTTCTCCTGTTGTGAGAATGTGGTTCGCTGTGGCTACTAACTGTTATCGTCTCTTTTACCTGCTACTGCATTGGACTGATTTACAAAACTGAGCTCCAGTGCCTGGAGGCGGGGATATAGAGGAGACGGTGCAAGGCATCCTGGGAACAGTCAAAGCTTTAGCCTCTTGGTGCCTTTGGATCAAGATCCAACTGTACACCCCAATGTTATTCCCTGTGGAATCCAGTGTACCTCCCAGAAAGAGATTTAACAAAGGTAAGTTCTTACCATAAATCTCTTTTTTTCTTTTTGTCAGTGTTCTCATTTGGTGTAGTTTGCTGTTGAGAGTCTGTCTAGTTATTCAGCAAATACCATTAACTATGGAGCATTGGGTGTTAGGTGGGAATGCGTTTGGTATCCTGGTGGTTATGTGACTGAAGCTGGATTCCCGACACCCCTCAAGAGACCGGCGCCGTGACACCGACAGCCAACATCCTGAAAGTATGAGGATGAAAGTTAGGGTTAGGGCCCTGGGGGCGGAGCTATAGCCGACACCCCCAGAGGGTTAGCCCCAACTGACACCCCTAAAGGGTTAGTGTTAGGGTAGGGGAGTGGGGTAGAATACTTACCCCCATCTGGTGTCTGGACTCTCACTGTCTGGATGCTGTGGTTGGTCATGTGATCACCAACATCCCGACTACCAGAATATCATACCTAACCCGTTGGGTGATTCAGCATAAGTTGCCAATATTTAGTAGCACCAATGTGCACTCTAGGTGGTATACTTACTAAGGTGTGGGTTTATTGAAGTGGAGATTTCCCTTAGCAATTAATCAGGCTCTAGCTATTATCTTCTAGAAAGTTCTATATAAATAATAAGTGAAAGTTGATTAGTTGCTATGGGCAACATCTCCACTTCTATAAAACCACACTTTAGTAAATATACTCCTACTGTATGTGTCATTATGATGGAATAATGCGGGTGTGCAAATCCAGAACTGCTTTTCCAGTTTCGTAAACATCATGCTCTGCTCTTTTTGGCTATCTCAGGCTTACTATCCATTAAGTCTGTCAGGTCTGTTTGTCTTGTGAACCCAGAGTCTATGTGAAGTCTGTGCAGGTAACTGGAGGACAATGTGTAGAATTGGCTGGTCTGAGGGAAACAGTAAGATGTAGCGGTAAAGAGCAATCCCTGACCGAGAGTCAAACCCGGGTCTCAGCAGAGGGAGCTGTAGCCTGATCACTGGAACACCAGGGACTTGGTGTTGATGGAAGGACGGTGAGTGTACTGTAGT
This sequence comes from Pseudophryne corroboree, assembly GCF_028390025.1. Lineage (NCBI taxonomy): Eukaryota > Metazoa > Chordata > Amphibia > Anura > Myobatrachidae > Pseudophryne > Pseudophryne corroboree. The sequence goes on along the minus strand of NC_086444.1, from coordinate 57,839,615 downwards.
GGGGAGGAGTGTAGCAGAGGGTTACCATCTGAGAACTGGATGGATACTGTAGATAATAGTATAACACTCTCCTTACTTTGTGAGAACGAACAGGATCAACGTTGAGCAGGGTTCAACTGGAATTATTGATGAGTGGGGTTCGGAAGCTACCAGACTGTTGACACTTCTGGATGAGAACTGGACTGGAGTGCGACCGGACTGGACAGCGACTGGACTGGAGAGCGAATGTACAAAGGATTGCAAAAGCTAAAGCAATATCAGTAAACTATGGGGAGCTCAGCAACTAGGCTCACACACCGAACTGTGTGACTCAAGGAACTGGCAGCTTCTGAAACTCAGGACTCCCTACTGGCTACTTATACCTCTTGGTGCTTAGTGATTGGTGAATAGAGTCAGGTGATTCAGGGAGTCCCAGGCTGGAACAGGATTGGATAGCTCATGGTCAGGTGATCAGACCCTGGTACGACTGTACTCCAGATTAGGCTCTGATGTGAATTGAGGCCTAGCAGGCCGGGAAAACACTGAAGCCTAAACTTCTTTAAATGAACAGAGGATGCTGGCTTTTAGGCCGAAACACCAGAAAGCTGAGCACAGTGGAAAATCAAATGCTGCACACAGGATCCTGCTAATTACTCACATAGAAATTCCTACTCAGGTGGCTAATCAGGAATAAGTAACACATATTGCAGTTTGCATGCTGAGCTGAAGCAAATGCAGGTTTACTGGATATGCTGAGGTAAGCCACAGAACATGGGAAGTACAGTCAGGATTGTGACAAAGTCACAGTGATGTTCCTGGAGCGCCATAAGCATATTCGGCCACTACCTGTTCAAGGGCCTAATTCAGACCTGATCGTAGATGTACTAAATTTAGCACATCTACGACCAGTCACACAGACTGATGCGGGGGGTGCCCAGCATAGGGCTAGTCCGCCCCGCATGTCAGGCCCGACCCCGTTGCACAAGTACAAAAGCATCGCATGGCGGTGATGCTTTTGTACCTGTAGAGTAGCTCCCTACCTGCGCAGCTCCTGCGCAAAGGCAGGGAGCTACTCGTCGCTGTGAGGGTCGCGGCGGCTGTGTGTGACGTCACTCAGCCACCGCGGCCCGCCCCCGCACGGCCCGGGCACGCCTGTGTTGCCCGGACCGCGACTATAAAACAGCGGCCAAATGCTGCCAGCCCGTCCCCTCCCGCCCAGCGAACGCCTCTGCTTGTCAATCAGGCAGAGGCGATCGCAGGGCTGAGATGGCCATCGGCTGTCTGGCATGTACCCGCGCACTGCGGTGTTGGTGCATGTGCAGTTCAGACCTGATTGGCTGCTGTACGAAAATGCACAGCTCCGATCAGGTCTGAATTAGGCCCCATGTCCATCCAGGTTGCACACATGGATCTTGTTCCATCACTGACCAACTGAAAGACGAATCGTCCAATCCACACAGTGAATTTTCACAGAGAATATCCATCAAGCTGTCAGTCACTATCACTGACAACATGGAAACAAGCTCTGATACAGAAAAGAGGGGATGTAGTCAGGAACCCGGCGGTCAGAATCCCAACACCGGAATCCTGACACTCACAATACCGACCGACGTTCAAGGTGAGTATTAGTGTTAGTTTTAGGGTTATGGTTAGATACTAATGGGAAGGTTAGAGTTAGGTACTGGGGGGGGGGGATTAGGCTGCGGGAGGGGACAGTTAGGCTACGGGAGGGGTGGAATAGGGTTAGGCTGCAGGAGGGGAAGGTTAGGGATAAGCTGCAGGAAGGGATGGTTAAGCAGCGGGAGGGGTGGGTTAGGATTAGGAGTAGGGGTAGGGTTACCCTACTCAACCCTATCCATCGGCATTCAGAGCGTCAGGATTCTGTCTTTCTATGAAATTAGCTTTATGGGGCGGCAACTGAGTGGTGTCGGTGATAATGTAATCGACCAGAGCTGCTCTGCTTTGTGGGAGCATCATGTAAGTGTCATGGGCATGCAGCTTGAGTTCTCGAGTTGTTCGTACAGAGAAAGGCACATTGGCCCTCATTCCGAGTTGTTCGCTCGCAAGCTGCTTTTAGCAGCATTGCACACGCTAAGCCGCCGCCTACTGGGAGTGAATCTTAGCTTAGCAAAATTGCGAACGAAAGATTCTCTAAATTGCGATTAGAAATTTCTTTGCAGTTTCTGAGTTTCTCGAGACTTACTCTGCCACTGCAATCAGTTCAGTCAGTTTCGTTCCTGGTTTGACGTCACAAACACACCCAGCGTTCGCCCAGACACTCCCCCGTTTCTCCAGCCACTCCCGCGTTTTTCCCAGAAACTGCAGCGTTTTTTCACACACTCCCATAAAACGGGCAGTTTCCGCCCAGAAACACCCACTTCCTGTCAATCACATTCCGATCACCAGAACAAAGAAAAAATCTCGTAATGCCGTGAGTAAAATACCAAACTTCTTAGCAAATTTACTTGGCGCAGTCGCAGTGCGAACATTGCGCATGCACAAATAGCGGAAAATCGCTGCGATGCGAAGAAAATTACAGAGCGAACAACTCGGAATGAGGGCCTTTGGTGGTAATTCTGAGTTGATAGCAGCAGCAAGTTTGTTAGCAATTGGGCAAAACCATGTGCACTGCAGAGGGGGCAGATATAACATGTGCAGAGAGAGTTAGATTTGGGTGGGTTATATTGTTTCTGTGCAGAGTAAATACTGGCTGCTTTATTTTTACACTGCAATTTACATTTCAGTTTGAATACACCCCACCCAAATCTAACTCTCTCTGCACATGTTACATATGTCCCCCCTGCAGTGCACATGGGGGGTAATTCCAAGTTGATCGCAGCAGGAAAATTTTTAGCAGTTGGCCAAAACCATGTGCACTGCAGGGGAGGCAGATATAACATGTGCAGAGAGAGTTAGATTTGGGTGGGTTATTTTGTTTCTTTGCAGGGTAAATACTGTCTGCTTTATTTTTACACTGCAATTTAGACTGCAGATTGAACACACCACACCCAAATCTAACTCTCTCTGCACGTGTTATATCTGCCTCCCCTGCAGTGCACATGGTTTTGCCCAATTGCTAACAAAAATCCAGCTGCGATCAACTTGGAATTACCCCCATGGTTTTGCCCAGTTGCTAACAAACTTGCTGCTGCGATCAACTCAGAATTAGGCCCTTTGTTTCTGATGGATCTTGTGACCCCAACATGGGACAGGTGCAAGTGGCCATACTAATGATGGCGGTTATGGCTAAACAGTGGACAGAGCAACTCCCCGCTTGAAGCCGCACACATTCTTGCTTTATCTTACCTCACAACTTTGGGACACTTCAAATTGTTGCAGCCTGTGAAATCTAGTGACCCACAGGGAATGTGACATTGCCATGATGGGCAGGGTCTGTGGCACCAGGTGCTCGAGGGGTGTGGCTGCAGGTACACCCCTGTGTATCGGGGGACGCAGTATCGCAGGGGGGCCCCTACAGTGGCCCTAACCTGGGTAATTCCCGTCCTCTTGGTGCCCTGATAATGGAAGCAAGAGTGCACTGCTACAGTTAATGATTGTGCCTCCAAATTTTCCAATCCGCAGGACAACGGTGATACAGGACCCTCTTATCGGGACTGTCCCACAACTCCCACCTAAATCTAGACAATGACAACGCATGCGTTAGGTTTAAAAAACATTATAAAATAATATATATCTTATACATGTTTTTTTTTTTTTTTTAGAAAAAATACTTTGTATAATCCCCCCCTTCCCCTTTTATAATGGACCTTAAAGCATAGTTTATGTGGCCTCAGAGAGGTGTATAATGATAAATATACTCCATGACTTACGGGACATATTTATCAGAATAATTTTTTACTAAAATAACGTGAACTATATGATGTGCCCAGTTTCAACCGGGCACAGGTTTACTGACCAGAACATTTTACCCCTTGTTACCCCCTTAGGAGTCGAATTTGAAAAAATCCCTGCTTACTGGGTGTAGGCAAATAACTGTCACAGTTTCCAGACTACTCAGCAGGTCACATGTTCCAGGTCACCCAGCAGGTGCACAGGGAGAGTTCACCAACAGTCACATTTTCCAGAGCACAATAGTGATGCATTGTAAATGGCAGGCAGACGTTTTGCCACATGACTTGCAAAAAATGACAACAAAGGGCCTAATTCTGAGTTGATCACAGCAGCTATTTTGTTAGCAGTTGGGCAAAACCATGTGCACTGCAGGTGGGGCAGATATAACATGTGCAGAGAGAGTTAGATTTGGGTGGGGTGTGTTCAAACTGAAATCTAATTTGCAGTGTAAAAATAAAGCAGCCAGTATTTACCCTGCACAGAAACAATATAACCCACCCAAATCTAACTCTCTCTGCAAATGTTTATATTCCCCCCCTGCGTTACACATGGTTTTGCCCAATTGCTAACAAACTTGCTGCTGCGATCAACTCAGAATTACCTCCAATATTTTACAACAATATTTTTCGGCAGATCTACTGTATTTGATGAGCCCTGGTCAGACAAAGGCATCATAGAAATATGTCACTCATAAAAGTCTTCCTTCTGCTATGAATATATAGAAAAAGATGTTTTCACATTATTCATATTCATTTACGATCACTTGAATTCTCAAAATTCTCCTCCAAGCCATTAAATTATATTTTTTTTTTAGTAAGTTAATCACATTTCTCATACTTGTAATGTGAATTTACTGTACTAAAACAATTGTAAAAAACACTGGTGGGAACCCTGTGATAATAACGCTATCTTGATAGTGTTAGCCGGGCTTCCCTCTGTTTCCCCTACCCCTGCTGGCAGTGAAGGCTGAACTGTGATCTGACCACTGTAATCAGTGTGTGTTATATTTACTATACCTCCCAATTGTGGAAAGGGGTGTGGCTTATGAAAAAGGGGTGTGGCTTCAAGGGAGTGCAGCAATCGTGAGCCACGCCCCCTTTACCATTACTATGGAGACACGGTCAGCGCTCTGTGAGCTGCTGGCATGCCCCCTCTCCCTCTGTCTCCAGTGAATAGATGCTGTGACAGGAGCCTGCCATCTGCCCCCCACCCCCCCCTCCCCCCATCACCCACTGCAGGGCACTGCAGCCAACGGGGTGAACAGCGGGACAGTCCCAAAAAGAAAAAAAACGTGACTGTCCCGCGAAAATTGGGACAGTTGGGAGGTATGTATTTACTAAGGCGTGGGTTTATAGAAGTGAAGATGTTGCCCATAGCAAAATCTTGCACCTTCTAGATCTAGAAGATAATAGCTGGAGTCTTATTGGTTGCTATGGGCAACATCTTCACTTTTATAAACTCGCACCTTTGTAGATATACCTACCCCATAGGCTGGTCACTGTGTGAAGAACAAAAAAAAAAAAAGGTAAAAAATAAATAAAAGTAATACTTACCTGCACTCAGGAACCAGTGATCCAGGAGGACAGCCAGTCAGCTGATCGCTGGGCTCCTGCAGTGAGCCCCGATGCTGTAAAGTAATGCTGTGAAGTCTGCAACTCAGTTTACAGCACCAGTTCTGGTTCACCAGATCACCGATCACCGATCACCAGTCTTGGCTAATAAGTGTAAGCGAGGGGGGGTGTCACGGGGGGTACCCTGCGCCCGCACATCATGAAAAAATACCCCGAGAATTGTGGTAAGTGGATTCGCAGGGACAGAACTTTCTCGCAACTCTGTCCGTTCATGCATGCCATTTCCATGCATGCCATCTCGCAACTCTGTCCGTCCATGCATGCCATCTCGCAACTCTGTCCGTCCATGCATGCCATCTCGCAACTCTGTCCGTCCATGCATGCCATCTTGCAACTCTGTCCGTCCATGCATGCCATCTCGCAACTCTGTCCATCCATGCATGCCATAATTGATACATCCCTGCAAAGTATTCAATTATCGCAGTGCGATTTGGGGTGACTTTATCACAACCCATCCACTTCTGAGGTGCGGATTGTGATAAATATGCCTTATTCATTTAGTTTTAGTTACTGCGCTCTATTGTACTGTATGATATTAGTTCTTGTTTTCACTATTTCATTGAATTGAGAGTTTGGTGTCTATTTAAAGGTCTCAAAAATGTTCCTACAGATCTGGTTACCTTGCTATAAAACCATGTGCACATCATAAGCTATACACTGCCTATACAGTACAGTATATCATTTTGCAGCTCAGTGGGAAGTCTCATTAGCTTATGTGTATATGAGTTAGAGCACATACTGTATAATACAGAGAGCAGCAGACATTGTACTGTATACAAGTCCTTGTCTCCCCAGTAAGGATATGAGGAAGGATGAGTATATTACTGCAGGAGGCTGTCACCAGCATGCAGAGGGGTGGAGTGTAGGACCCAGCGGAGAGCTGCAGCCTGTCATTGGGCTGGGAGCAGGAGAGAGCTGTGTGTCTGGGTGGGAGAGTGGATCCCAGGGATCTGCCGCCAGTGTGCTCCCTGCATGCACTGCACCTGATCCCTCACACTGTATCCATCCTCCACAGCCAGCCTTCCCCTGATGACTGCAGAGGAGGAAATGGAAGCAACAGTGTAACAGAGCTGTGTGCCGTGCAATGGGCTGATACATTCACCAGACAGAAGCCAGCAGCGTCTCAGCACTGCACAGCCAGGGAACAGGTACTGTGTAGATCTGTATATCTGTACTGTATATTATATTGCACCTCCCTCCCTTCTGAGAGGGCTGTCTGGCACCTATGATCTGTGCAAAACCCATGTGCATAATATAAATGAAGGAGGGGGTGCTGTTATCAGGCCTGAAACTTGCAGCACTTCAAAACTTGGGGTTTTTCATCTGTCTATCTATCTATCTATCTATCTATCTATCTATCTATCTATCTATCTATCTATCATTTATTTTTAAAGCTACCCAATTTCACAGTATGCCAGGTAGTATGTAGAATGTGCCACCCTTGTATTGCTCAGCCTCTGCCATCTCCCACTGCATGCAAAGAGATTGCTAAGTTTCTGAATGAGCCCAGTTTGTAGACTGTGATTGACAGCTTTGGCAGTATTTGTGTGTGGACATTTTGAATTCCTTTTAATTCCCATTCATCATCATTTACGTTGGCCATGGAGTGGTTTGGAAAGCAGACGATGCTGCGAGACGTTACGTGGAACGCCTATCTAACTGTATATGAAAAAATATGTTCTCAAACAGCTGTGACATTTATTCAGTCCTTAGGCTGTGAAGTCTGCAATCCCTAAAAGCCCTTATACTATGTTATACCCCCCTGTGCTAGTATCCTATACCCCCCTGTGCTAGTATGCCATACCCCCCCCCCCTGTGCTAATATGCCATATCCCCCCCCTGTGCTAGTATGCCATATCCCCCCCCTGTGCTAGTATGCCATATCCCCCCCATGCTAGTATGCCATACCCCCCCCCCCCCCCCGTGCTAGTATGCCATATCCCCCCCCCCCTGTTACGTGGAACGCCTATCTAACTGTATATGAAAAAATATGTTCTCAAACAGCTGTGACATTTATTCAGTCCTTAGGCTGTGAAGTCTGCAATCCCTAAAAGCCCTTATACTATGTTATACCCCCCTGTGCTAGTATCCTATACCCCCCTGTGCTAGTATGCCATATCCCCCCCCCCTGTGCTAGTATGCCATATCCCCCCCCCCCCTGTGCTAGTATGCCATATCCCCCCCCCCTGTGCTAGTATGCCATATCCCCCCCGTGCTAGTATGCCATACCCCCCCCCCTGTGCTAGTATGCCATATCCCCCCCCCTGTGCTAGTATGCCATATCCCCCCCCTGTGCTAGTATGCCATATCCCCCCCTGTGCTAGTATGCCATATCCCCCCCTGTGCTAGTATGCCATATCCCCCCCCTGTGCTAGTATGCCATATCCCCCCCTGTGCTAGTATGCCATATCCCCCCCCTGTGCTAGTATGCCATATCCCCCTGTGCTAGTATGCTATACCCGCCTGTGCTAGTATGCTATACCCCCCTGTGCTAGTATGCCATATCCCCCCCTGTGCTAGTATGGCATATTCCCCCCCCTGTGCTAGTATGCCATATCCTTCCCCCTGTGCTAGTATGCCATATCCTTCCCCCTGTGCTAGTATGCCATATCCCCCCCCCGTGCTAGTATGCCATATCCCCCCCTGTGCTAGTATGCCATATCCCCCCCTGTGCTAGTATGCCATATCCCCCCCCTGTGCTAGTATGCCATATCCCCCCCCCTGTGCTAATATGCCATATCCCCCCCCCTGTGCTAATATGCCATATCCCCCCCCCCCTGTGCTAATATGCCATATCCCCCCCCCTGTGCTAATATGCCATATCCCCCCCCCTGTGCTAATATGCCATATCCCCCCCCCTGTGCTAATATGCCATATCCCCCCCCCTGTGCTAATATGCCATATCCCCCCCTGTGCTAATATGCCATATCCCCCCCCCCTGTGCTAGTATGCCATAACCCCCCCCATGTGCTAGTATGCCATATCCCCCCCCCCTGTGCTAGTATGCCATATCCCCCCCCCCTGTGCTAGTATGCCATATCCCCCCCCTGTGCTAGTATGCCATATCCCCCCCCCCTGTGCTATTATGCCTTATCCCCCCCCTGTGCTATTATGCCTTATCCCCCCCCTGTGCTATTATGCCATATCCCCCCCTGTGCTATTATGCCATATCCCCCCCTGTGCTATTATGCCATATCCCCTGCTGTGCTAGTATGCCATACCCCCCCCGTGCTAGTATGCCATATCCCCCCCCCGTGCTAGTATGCCATATCCCCCCCCGTGCTAGTTTGCCATATCCCCCCCGTGCTAGTTTGCCATATCCCCCCCCCCTGTGCTAGTATGCCATTTCCCCCCCCAGTGCTAGTATGCCATATCCCCCTCCTGTGCTAATATGCCATATCCCCCCCCCCGTGCTAATATGCCATACCCCCCCCCCGTGCTATTATGCCATATCCCCCGCTGTGCTAGTATGCCATACCCCCCCGTGCTAGTATGCCATATCCCCCCCCGTGCTAGTATGCCATATCCCCCCCGTGCTAGTTTGCCATATCCCCCCTGTGCTAGTTTGCCATATCCCCCCCCCCTGTGCTAGTATGCCATATCCCCCCCCAGTGCTAGTATGCCATATCCCCCTCCTGTGCTAATATGCCATATCCCCCCCCCGTGCTAGTATGCCATATCCCCCCGTGCTAGTATGCCATATCCCCCCGTGCTAGTATGCCATATCCCCCCGTGCTAGTATGCCATATCCCCCCGTGCTAGTATGCCATATCCCCCCCCTGTACTAGTATGCCATATCCCCCCCTGTACTAGTATGCCATATCCCCCCCTGTGCTAGTATGCCATATCCCCCCCCCTGTGCTAGTATGCCATATCCCCCCCCTGTGCTAGTATGCCATATCCCCCCCCCCTGTGCTAGTATGCCATATCCCCCCCCCCTGTGCTAGTATGCCATATCCCCCCCCCTGTGCTAGTATGCCATATCCCCCCCCCCTGTGCTAGTATGCCATATCCCCCCCCCCCTGTGCTAGTATGCCATATCCCCCCCTGTGCTAGTATGCCATATCCCCCCCTGTGCTAGTATGCCATATCCCCCCCTGTGCTATTATGCCATATCCCCCCCTGTGCTATTATGCCATATCCCCCCCTGTGCTATTATGCCATATCCCCCCCTGTGCTATTATGCCATATCCCCCCCTGTGCTATTATGATATATCCCCCCCTGTGCTATTATGATATATCCCCCCCTGTGCTATTATGCCATATCCCCCCCTGTGCTATTATGCCATATCCCCCCCTGTGCTATTATGCCATATCACCCCCTGTGCTATTATGCCATATCACCCCCTGTGCTATTATGCCATATCCCCCCTGTGCTATTATGCCATATCCCCCCCCTGTGCTATTATGCCATATCCCCCCCCTGTGCTATTATGCCATACCCCCCCTGTGCTATTATGCCATACCCCCCCCTGTGCTATTATGCCATACCCCCCCCTGTGCTATTATGCCATACCCCCCCCTGTGCTATTATGCCATACCCCCCCTGTGCTATTATGCCATATCCCCCCCTGTGCTATTATGCCATATCCCCCCCCCTGTGCTATTATGCCATACCCCCCCCTGTGCTATTATGCCATACCCCCCCCCCTGTGCTATTATGCCATATCCCCCCCCTGTGCTATTATGCCATATCCCCCCCCTGTGCTATTATGCCATATTCCCCCCTGTGCTATTATGCCATATCCCCCCCTGTGCTATTATGCCATATCCCCCCCTGTGCTATTATGCCATATCCCCCCCCTGTGCTATTATGCCATATCCCCCCCCTGTGCTATTATGCCATATCCCCCCCCCTGTGCTATTATGCCATATCCCCCCCCCTGTGCTATTATGCCATATCCCCCCCCCTGTGCTATTATGCCATATCCCCCCCCCTGTGCTATTATGCCATATCCCCCCCCCCCTGTGCTATTATGCCATATCCCCCCCCTGTGCTATTATGCCATATCCCCCCCCCTGTGCTATTATGCCATATCCCCCCCCTGTGCTATTATGCCATATCCCCCCCCTGTGCTATTATGCCATATCCCCCCCCTGTGCTATTATGCCATATCCCCCCCCCCTGTGCTATTATGCCATATCCCCCGCCCTGTGCTATTATGCCATATCCCCCCTCCCGTGCTAGTATGCCATAACCCCCTCCCCTGTACTAGTATGCCATATCCCCCCCCCTGTGCTAGTATGCCATATCCCCCCCCCCTGTGCTAGTATGCCATATCCCCCCCCCCTGTGCTAGTATGCCATATCCCCCCCCTGTGCTAGTATGCCATACCCCCCCCCCTGTGCTAGTATGCCATACCCCCCCCCCCCCCTGTGCTAGTATGCCATATCCCCCCCTGTGCTAGTATGCCATATCCCCCCCTTTGCTAGTATGCCATATCCCCCCCTGTGCTAGTATGCCATATCCCCCCCCCCCCCTGTGCTATTATGCCATACCCCCCTGTGCTAGCATTATTGTGTCTCCTCTGTCACAGACACCTTGCGGATCCACCTGTTCAAACAAGTTTTTTTTCTCATCCACTTCACAACAGAAATGAGTTTTCTCTGACAGTCCTGTGTATCCAGACTTCCAGACATCTGATTCTTTCTGACAGGCTTGTCTGTGATCCTGTGTTATTAAGTTTCAACCACTATAGTTATAAGCCACTTGGAATTCCTCTCTGAAATGGTTTGTTGTGATGGGAATATTTATGTTTATAATATGGAGATGTCTGCGTGTTGCGATGTGATTGATCATGTCTTGGTTTTCACTGGGTTCCTGCGTCGGGTCGGGGGCATCTTGAAACCGCTTTGCCTATTTGTCCAATAATCCATATGTGTAATTTCCCTACTGTTGATATTCAGAATTAATGACACTATAACTACATGTTACAGTGATTGGTCCTGAATCTGAACCACAGACTGGCTTTTATAGGTGGATCAGTCAGTGTTTTTGTTTAATAAACTGTTTAGGGGAAGATTTAACAACGAGAGATATTCTTCTTATCACTTGTTACAAGTGATAAATGGTGCTCCAGCCAATCTGCTCCTAACTGTCGTTTTTCAAACACATTCGGGTGCTGATTGGCTGGAGCACCACTAATCATTCGTAACGAGTGATAAGAATATCCCTCCTAGTTAAATCTGCCCCTTTGACTGTAACCCATATAGAGTTCTAATACACGATACTGTGCTTATGTACTGTGGGTGGCTGGTTACCTGTACTGTGTGTTCCTTACATGTTTCAACTATAATTTTGAATCGTGGTTTTCAAATTGCTCAGGAACTACAAGTTTCAGCATGCACTGACAAGCAAAGGCTTGGACATGTACAGCTAGAGAGCCCCAGGCTGCTTAAGACTAGTTTACAGTATATGAACATATACATTTATGGGAATACAAGTACTATGTATGGTACAACGTCCTGCATTACACTAGTTATTTATCATTTATAGGGATATGGAGGAACAGATTATTTATAGGGATATAGGGGAACGGATTATTTATCATTTATAGGGATATGGGGGAACGGATTATTTATCATTTATAGGGATATGGGGGAACGGATTATTTATCATTTATAGGGATATGGGGGAACGGATTATTTATCATTTATAGGGATATGGGGGAACGGATTATTTATCATTTATAGGGATATGGGGGAACAGATTATTTATCATTTATAGGGATATGGGGGAACGGATTATGTATCATTTATAGGGATATGGGGGAACGGATTATGTATCATTTATAGGGATATGGGGGAACGGATTATGTATCATTTATAGGGATATGGGGGAACGGATTATGTATCATTTATAGGGATATGGGGGAACGGATTATGTATCATTTATAGGGATATGGGGGAACGGATTATTTATCATTTATAGGGATATGGGGGAACGGATTATTTATCATTTATAGGGATATGGGGGAACGGATTATGTATCATTTATAGGGATATGGGGGAACGGATTATGTATCATTTATAGGGATATGGGGGAACGGATTATTTATCATTTATAGGGATATGGGGGAACGGATTATTTATCATTTATAGGGATATGGGGGAACGGATTATTTATCATTTATAGGGATATGGGGGAACGGATTATTTATCATTTATAGGGATATGGGGGAACGGATTATGTATCATTTATAGGGATATGGGGGAACGGATTATGGCCCTCATTCCGAGTTGATCGCTCGGTATTTTTCATCGCATCGCAGTGAAATTCCGCTTAGTACGCATGCGCAATATTCGCACTGCGACTGCGCCAAGTAATTTTACAATGGAGATAGTATTTTTACTCACGGCTTTTTCATCGCTCCGGCGATCGTAATGTGATTGACAGGAAATGGGTGTTACTGGGCGGAAACAGGCCGTTTTATGGGCGTGCGGGAAAAAACGCTACCGTTTCCGGAAAAAACGCAGGAGTGGCCGGGGAAACGGGGGAGTGTCTGGGCGAACGCTGGGTGTGTTTGTGTCGTCAAAACAGGAACGACAAGCACTGAACTGATCGCACAGGCAGAGTAAGTCTGAAGCTACTCTGAAACTGCTAAGTAGTTAGTAATCGCAATATTGCGAATACATCGGTCGCAATTTTAAGAAGCTAAGATTCACTCCCAGTAGGCGGCGGCTTAGCGTGTGTAACTCTGCTAAAATCGCCTTGCGAGCGATCAACTCGGAATGAGGGCCCATGTATCATTTATAGGGATATGGGGGAACGGATTATTTATCATTTATAGGGATATGGGGGAACGGATTATTTATCATTTATAGGGATATGGGGGAACGGATTATGTATCATTTATAATGATACGGGGGAACGGATTATGTATCATTTATAATGATATGGGGGAACGGATTATGTATCATTTATAGTGATATGGGGGAACGGATTATGTATCATTTATAGTGATATGGGGGAACGGATTATGTATCATTTATAATGATATGGGGGAACGGATTATGTATCATTTATAGTGATATGGGGGAACGGATTATGTATCATTTATAGTGATATGGGGGAACGGATTATGTATCATTTATAGTGATATGGGGGAACGGATTATGTATCATTTATAGTGATATGGGGGAACAGATTATGTATAATTTATAGGGATATGGGGGAACGGATTATTTATCATTTATAGGGATATGGGGGAACGGATTATTTATCATTTATAGGGATATGGGGGAATAGATTATCATTTATAGTGATATGGGGGAACGGATTATGTATCATTTATAGTGATATGGGGGAACGGATTATTATAATTTTATTGTCATCCAGGGAAATGGAAAATGCTGTGTCTTTCTTACCACTTTATATAGATGTTGACCTCTTAGAACTGCTTCAGTCAACATGTGGTCAGTCTCTGGACAATACAGATAATTATTACCTCTGGCTTCCAAGGTTTTATAATCAGTTTACTTGTAAATGGGTTTTCCTGTTCATTACACCAGGATTGTGGTGAATCGGAAGGCAGAATTCTGTCTCCTGGTGCATTACATAAAGTGCACACAAATCCCAGAAATCTGTGTTACAACTACACTTGAAGGCCATAATTAGCAAAATACTAATAATAAATAATAACATGTAAGCCTTTGTTTTGCAATTAATTACTTCACACAAAAAAATGAAAAAAATTATTTTAACAAGAGATCTATAGGAAGTTGTGTGGACTATAATGTACTAATTAAAATGTTTAAATGCTACAATACATTGGCATTTTTATTTTTTAGACATACCTTGCCAAAAGAAAAAAAAACCCAATTTATAGACTTGTCTTTACATCGTATGTACACAATAGACAAGCTACACCCACTTGCATGCTATCCATAATTTTTCAATTATTTTCAGTGGATGGAATGAATGGTCACGGAGATTAAAGCAGGTCCACCTTATGAAAGACGATCTCAGTATCAAATATGTTTTGCATTTGTTTGCCCCCTAATATGATACTCTTCCAATCATCATCCTCTATCATGTCCAGGCTCTGTAAATGGTATTAATACCAGGATGGTTTAGAATTTGGTGGACATCTACGAACTGCAAGAGACATTGCAATTTTCAGTGATTTGTTAAAGTATTTATAAAACAACATTTTGGTGGGAATAGTATACAGAATAAAGGAGGGGCGGGAGGGAGAGTAAGGGTATAGAAAATAGTACAGGGCGCTTTACTGACAGTATTGTGAGTCAGAAGTAGAACCTACGGAACTTATAGTTCCACAAAGAAATCCCTTAGAATGCCCAGGCAGACAGTCTATCATGAAAGTAGTATATTTCAAAGGAAGGGGGTAAATAAAAGGGTAGGGAAGGAGGGGGGGGGGGGGTAGGGTGGAAGGGCGCCCACATGGCGAATGACCCAAGTCATCGACTTAAATAAGCATCCAGTGTGGCCAATTCAGTTGTTTTGTGGGCGCTCAAACGTATTGGTCGTCCACTGGGGCTATTCACGTTGTCGGCCCATTAGTACCAGGCTCCCTTCTCCCTCCCCCCTTGCTGACATTTCCACTCACACTACCTCTTGCACAATCTGCTCATCCAATGACTATCTCGTCTCCTCCTCCCTGATCTTTCCTTTCTGTTCCACCTTTGGTACGTCTCTCGTGCTGCTGCCAACGTTTGGAATGGGTTATTTAGAGAAATTCTCATGGGCCTGCCCAAGTACCTGACGTATTATGATTGGTTCTTGGTCTAGTTGCCAAAGGTTCCATCATCAAACCAAAGTAGAGGGAGACAATGGCCACCCCTATCTCGTGCTGTTGGTGATAGCAAAATGAGTGGATTCGCCCCCATATAACCAAGACCGATGTAGTTGTATTGAAGCATCCTGGTCTTCCATAACACCTCAGCAGTGCCACAGGCTGATAGAATCCATGCCACGCCGCATTGAGGCAGTAATTCAAGCAAAAGGGGCCTAAACCAAGTACTGAGTACATATGCATGATTATACTTTTCAGAGGGCTGACATTTCTGTATTTAAAATCCTTTTTTTATTGATTTTATGTAATATTCTAATTTCCAGAGATTTTGGATTTAGGGTTTTCTTAAACTGTAAGCCACAATCGTCAAAATTATGACAAATAAAGGCTTGAAATATCTCACTTTGCATGTAATGAGTCTATATAATGTATTAGTTTCACCTTTTAAGTTGAATTACTGAAATAAATGAACTTTTGCACGATATTCTAATTTTCGGAGTTTCACCTTTATTATAACACAGGGTCACTTTACCAAAAATCCTTCCTGAAATCCCTTTAATTGAAATAGTTTTTTTATACTGTTGCAAAAACAAAAAACCCTATTGAAAGATTTTTATGCTTCTGGAGACACACATTGGTCCTTGTTCACTGTGTAGATCTGACCGATTATAGCTTATGTAGAGTCCTCGGTTGCCTGTCTTCCTGGGATAAAATCTGTCTGGCCTGTATACACCAAGGAAGGAAAGAATGAGGGCAGTCTGGATTAAGCCTTGGGGGTGCCCAGGGCACTTAAAATAGGGGCCCCCAGTTGAGAGGGGGGAGGGGGTTGTATATTAGACTGTGCATACCTCCCAACATGGTCCATTCCAGGAGGGACAAAGTGCTGTCTATCTGTCCTTCCCTATTAATATATGATTGGTGTCACCTGTGTTGAACTATTTAAATTATAAGAAAGGTGATTCAACACAGGTGATTGCAATTATAACTTAAGAAGGAAGACCAGGTAGAGAGCATTTTGTCCCTCCTGGAATGAGTCATGTTGGGATGAATGGATTGTGTATATTAAATTAAAAAAATGGTGTATATAAGATTTAAACGAATACTTTAATAATGCCTGGGTACTTTTTATAGCGCCACCTAATTGAAAGACAACTATTTTGTAAAGTTTTCTTGTATTGGAACACAGACAACTTAAACAACCTTAAAATACACATAGCAAAATAAAATCTATCATTTATCTTGCCACATGCAAGAATGGCAGCAGCCTCTATACTAACTACACTCTGGGACAGGACTCAGGAGGACTCTCTGTGTGTGGCTCTCTCGGGACCCTCATTAGATAACAGGTTACACAGGACCCAGACACCCAGGTGGGAAGGAGGAGAAGCTGAAATCCCTGTGCCACTTACAGCTTTCTCCATCCTCTCTTCTGGTCAGGAAGCTCTGTCGGTAGCTCATGAAACCTTATACTCCTGTGTCTCTGCCTGCACTGCATACTGTCCTCGCATTCTGGCTGGTGCTGCTGCTGCATAAGAGGAAAAGCTAGTGATATCAGTATGCTCTGGCCAGGGGGCTCCCTGACAATGGGGGGCCTGGGGGACAGAATGCAATAAACCCCCTCATTAATCTGGCTATGAATGAATATAGTCTACCATAAATTTTTGCGAATAACTTGAGGTCTGCATTAAGCCATGTGATGGGTCTTTAACAAGTGGGGTCACCGTATGGCAACGATATGTTTCAGTGGTATTCCCCTCAAATTTTCACCTATGAGTATGGCATTGAATAGTGTTCTAAGTCTTGGCATCCGTTCTCCTGCAAAGGTTTTGTAAGTGTCCTGTAGGCAGTCAGGACTGGGAGCAGTTGAATTTTTAGAAGTTTAGGAGGTTTCTTCAGATGGCGATACCCTGGACGTCGAAAAACGTGCGGTAGGGTCTTAGTACATTTGAAAATGCGGTAAAACCCCTGTTTTCGGGGGTTTTACTGCATTTTTCCTTTAGTACATCCTGCCCGGTGTCTCCTTGTTTGGGATAGTCTATTTTACAGCCAAAATACTCGAAAGACTACATGTGTGTATTTTTTAATCCACCATGTTCTTTTCAAGATTGTTTGTGTTGGAGTGTGAGGGTTCATATTTAGAACCCTGTTTATCATAGATTTTTTTTTTTGGCCTAAATTTACAACAGAAAAATTTACTTTTTCACGGGAATTTAGCAT
The DNA here is from genome assembly GCF_028390025.1 of Pseudophryne corroboree. Classification (NCBI taxonomy): domain Eukaryota; kingdom Metazoa; phylum Chordata; class Amphibia; order Anura; family Myobatrachidae; genus Pseudophryne; species Pseudophryne corroboree. Next base: position 57,822,181 of record NC_086444.1, on the reverse strand, counting down.
TGTGCTATTGCCGGTAGATGGACTCTAATAAGAGCCCGTACCGGCAAAGAGCCAGAGTGATACAGTAGCTTACGCTTCTGGGTTTGGGTCCTCTGTGCATGCGCTTGCGGTGATAGTATGTTGGCTGCTGGCCCGGCGGCGACCACACATTGCAGGTGGGAACTGGTCAGCACACATTACCATACAACATCACATGAATGCAATATACAGTACTGTATGTGCTGGCTGCCTTACCCAGGGATTAGCAGCCGCCTCTGTGTGTTTCAGTGACCTGCTGTTGCTGCACGGGAGGTATAACTCTGTCTATCATTTTCTATAAGCCCGCGCTATAGTCAATTGGAGTCGGGGGGCGGGCTTATAGAATATGATAGACAAGCAAAGTGATGTTTCCTGTGCAGCGACAGCAAGTCAGGATACACACAGCTGCTGATCTCTAGGTAAGGCTGCCAGCACATATATTACATACATCACCTGTGTGTTTATATGTACTGACCGTCTCCCCCCTGCAATGTGTGGTACAAATACGCAGCGGCAGTCGCCAGTCGTTTGACACTCCTTGGCTAACGCTGTGGTTACGGAGAATGGTCACGGGAGTTGAGACGCTGGTGGCTTGTTTTGTGTGTATGGGATCGCATTTGTAGACTGAGATATGCCCCCCGAAAATGGTCGCGACACGCCTGCGTTTTTGTCGCCACTCCCTGTTACTTCCCCCAAATGCTTTGCAAATAAATCTTGAAATTGCTAAGGTACCGTAGTACCTCAGACGACAATTGCTCAACTCCATAAATATCGGCATTGCAACACTGGACAGGATTTGGGGTGGGGTGGGGGGGGGGGGGGAGAAAATGAGGGGTGGGGAGGAGACAGATAAATAAATCAAAGCCAGGTAACAAGCTGGTTTTGCCTTTTAAATGAAAGCTGCTTTAAGACATCAGGCAGACCTGACGGGAACCCACCGAGTTTGCCTGCCGGGTAAAGCAAAATAGAGGAAGTAATGATGCTCTGTGGCGAAACCAATCTGTGCTGCAGGTAAGACTGGTTTCAAAAGTTCCGAGAGATTTATGGGCTCATTTATCAATGAGTGATACATTTCACTGTGAGTGATAAATTGCACCAGCCAATCAGCTCCTAACTTCTATGTCACAGTCTGTGTTTGAAAAATGACAGTTAGGAGCGTATTGGCTTGTGAAATTTATCACTCACAGTGAAATGTATCACTCATTGATAAATAAGGGCATTAGATTTGAGAAGGGCGTGTCCTAGATGAAATCTGAAATGACTGTGTGCAGATAAAGCTGCACGGCATGTGTGGGCTACAATAAGTCAGCGTGCAACATAAATCAATGTATATGCACCCCTTGCATTGCTACATGGTTTGTACAGGTGCACAGCAACTTGCTCTTTTTTGCTTTATTCTTAACTTAGGGGGTCATTCCGAGATGATCGGCACCGCACAGCGGCGATGCCTTTGCACTTCAAGAGTAGCTCCTGACCAGCGCAGCTTTAGCGTGCTGGCCGGGAGCTACTCAGCGCTCCCCGGCCCGCAGCAGCTGCGTGTGATGTCACGCAGCCGCTGCGGCCCGCCCCCCGTTCGGTCTGGCCACGCCTGCGTTGGCCGGACTGTGCCCGCGAAAAGGCGGCCTATCGCCGTCATTCCGCCCCCCCCCGCCCAGTGACCGCCTCTGCCTGTCAATCAGGCAGAGGCGATCGTAGCGGCCCGACACCCTTCGACCGTCTGGCATGCGCCGGCGCACTGCGGCGCATGCGCAGTTCTGACCCGATCGCAACGATGCTATAAACTGCAGCATGCGATCGGGTCAGAATGACCCCCTTAATTCAAAGGTGCATGTGCAGTGTGACTGATGCCTGCACAGTGCAAAAACATCGCTGTGATCCACTCTCCATTACCTCCACCTGTGATTCAGTCCCTACAAGTTCCCTGCTTGGAGTATTATTGTGGGGATATGGGGAAAGGGTCTCTAGACTGCACACCCTAGCTGCTTTTAATGAGAGGTGCTACCTTGCTGAGATTTATAGTACTACACATGAATAAAGGCGGTGCAGGTGCACTACGCAATCAGTACTACTCAGAATTTAAATACAAATTTACATGAATATCATGTAAGAGGTTGGTAGCATAAATTTGACCAAAGATACGGGCCTGTCCACCAACATCCAGTTCGCCTCTTTATAGGGAAAGTTCCTAACGTTCTAGACTGCAGGGGTGTCAAACTCAAATTCATCGGGGGCCGCATCAGCAGTTTGGTCCCCATCAAAGGGCCGGTTGTATCTGTAGGTCTATCCAAAATTTACCGCTCCACCTGCCTTATATGTGCCCAGCCATGTGCCCCCTTTTATAGTGCCCAGCCATGTGCCCCCTTTTATAGTGCCCAGCCATGTGCCCCCTTTTATAGTGCCCAGCCATGTGCCCCCTTTTATAGTGCACAGGTCCCCATTTTACACATTGCGGCAGGCACAGGTCCCCATTTTACACATTGCGGCAGGCACAGGTCCCCATTTTACACATAGCGGCAGGTACAGGTCCCCATTTTACACATTGCGGCAGGCACAGGTCCCCATTTTACACATAGCGGCAGGCACAGGTCCCCATTTTACACATAGCGGCAGGTACAGGTCCCCATTTTACACATAGCGGCAGGTACAGGTCCCCATTTTACACATTGTGGCAGGCACAGGTCCCCATTTTACACATTGTGGCAGGCACAGGTCCCCATTTTACACATAGCGGCAGGTACAGGTCCCCATTTTACACATTGTGGCAGGCACAGGTCCCCATTTTACACATTGTGGCAGGCACAGGTCCCCATTTTACACATAGCGGCAGGTACAGGTCCCCATTTTACACATTGTGGCAGGCACAGGTCCCCATTTTACACATTGTGGCAGGCACAGGTCCCCATTTTACACATAGCGGCAGGTACAGGTCCCCATTTTACACATTGTGGCAGGCACAGGTCCCCATTTTACACATTGTGGCAGGCACAGGTCCCCATTTTACACATTGCGGCAGGTGGTGGAAGGAGGGAGAGAGAGAGAAAGAGAGGAAGGGAGAGGGGCTGACTTACATTTGAAGCGGTTCTCGCCGCTCTTCAGCCGCCTCTCCCTCCTCGTCTGCGCGGCTCCCTTCTCCCTCCTCCGACGGGGTTTCGTTGAATGACGCGTTTGCGCCGTGACGTCACGACGCAATCGCGTCATTCCGCGAACCCCCCCCCCGAGCTGGGCACTCGGGAGAAGGGGGTTTCATGGCGGCGGCACCGCGGGCCATCAGACGAGGTCTGGCGGGCCGGATTTGGCCCGCGGGCCTTGTCTTTGACACCCCTGTTCTAGAGGGTCACATCACAAGAGTGAAAAATATGTTAGAAAATATATATTGATACACTAACATTTTATATCACTTTATATGTTTGTTTTTTTAAGTCTCAAGTGGTGATGCCCTGAAGTGGCCCAACTAGAGCAGCTCACGCCCCAATGCTCACCCCATAACTGACTGTATATATAATTATACCTTACTTATAACTATGCCTTATTCAATGTGCAGTCAAATGCTAGTTCCATTTCTGATGCCATGTCAGGGGTGTATGGGGATGGCTTATGCCATGTCAGGGGTGTATGGGGATGGCTTATGCCATGTCAGGGGTATATGGGGATGGCTGATGCCATGTCAGGGGTATATGGGGATGGCTGATGCCATGTCAGGGGTATATGGGGATGGCTGATGCTATGTCAGGGTATATGGGGATGGCTGATGCCATGTCAGGGGTACGTGGGGATGGCTGATGCCATGTCAGGGGTAGATGGGGATGTCTGATGCCATGTTAGGGGTACATGGGGATGTCTGATTCCATGTCGGGGTATATGGGTATGTCTGATGCCATGTCAGGGTATATGGGTATGTCTGATGCCATGTCGGGGTATATGGGTATGTCTGATGCCATGTCAGGGGTACGTGGGGATGGCTGATGCCATGTCAGGGGTACGTGGGGATGGCTGATGCCATGTCAGGGGTACGTGGGGATGGCTGATGCCATGTCAGGGGTACGTGGGGTCCTGTAAAATAAATTTTGATGTTGGAGAGATTCCCGGAGCTGAACAGTGTGAGATCTGCTACTCTGACGGTCACTCTCTGCACTCTCTGTGACTTTGGGAGAAGCGTCTTCAGCGTTATAGTAATGTGCATGGAATCCTTGCATCTCCCGGGATATTGTCTCTTTCCTCTTGTTTAAGAATTAGGTTATTCTGTAAGCGCAGACTTTTGTAGATCTCTTATGGGGGTATGGGGTGATAGAGTAAGGGGATAGCTGTGCCCCTTGCTGATCACATGACATTGCTGTGCATCCATCTACTAACCGCAAATCCTCTTGTGTCCAACCCATATTTCTCTAACGTCCTAGTGGATGCTGGGGACTCCGTAAGGACCATGGGGAATAGACGGGCTCCGCAGGAGACAGGGCACTCTAAGAAAGAATTAGGACTACTGGTGTGCACTGGCTCCTCCCTCTGTGCCCCTCCTCCAGACCTCAGTTAGAATCTGTGCCCGGACGGAGCTGGGTGCATTTTAGTGAGCTCTCCTGAGCTTGCTAATAAGAAAGTATTTTGTTAGGTTTTTTATTTTCAGAGAGATCTGCTGGCAACAGACTCTCTGCTACGTGGGACTGAGGGGAGAGAAGCAAACCTACTAACTGCGGATAGGTTGCGCTTCTTAGGCTACTGGACACCATTAGCTCCAGAGGGATCGAACACAGGAACTCACCCTTGGTCGTCAGTTCCCGGAGCCGCGCAGCCGTCCCCCTCGCAGAGCCAGAAGACAGAAGCCGGCGAGTGTAGCAAGAAGACATCAAAATCGGCGGCAGAAGACTCCTGTCTTCATATGAGGTAGCGCACAGCACTGCAGCTGTGCGCCATTGCTCCCACACTAACCCACACACTCCGGTCACTGTAGGGTGCAGGGCGCAGGGGGGGGGGCGCCCTGGGCAGCAATTTAGTACCTCCTGGCAAAATAGAGCATATATACAGCTGGGCACTGTATATATGCATGAGCCCCGCCATTATTATTTTTTACAAAATCGCGGGACAGAAGCCCGCCGCTGAGGGGGCGGGGCTTCTTCCTCAGCACTCACCAGCGCCATTTTCTCTCCACAGCTCCGCTGAGCGGAAGCTCCCCAGGCTCTCCCCTGCAGAATCACGGTAGAAAGAGGGTAAAAAGAGAGGGGGGGCACATAAATTTAGCGCAAATTCACCAATACAGCAGCTACTGGGTAAACACTAAGTTACTGTGTAATTCCTGGGTTATATAGCGCTGGGGTGTGTGCTGGCATACTCTCTCTCTGTCTCTCCAAAAGGCCTTGTGGGGGTTCTGTCCTCAAATAGAGCATCCCCTGTGTGTGTGGTGTGTCGGTACGATTGTGTCGACATGTTTGACGAGGAAGGCTATGTGGAAGCAGAGCAGGTGCAGTTGAATGTGGTGTCTCCGCCGACGGCGCCGACACCTGATTGGATGGATATGTGGAAGGTGTTAAATGATAATGTAAACTTGCATAACAGGTTGGATAACGCTGAAGCCTTGGGATGCCTGATCCTACAGCGCAGAGGCCGTCAGGGTCTCAGAAGCGCCCACTATCACAGATATCGACACGGACTCTGACTCCAGTGTCGATGGTGATGATGCAAAGTTGCAGCCTAAAATGGCTAAAGCCATCCGCTACATGATTATAGCAATGAAGGATGTATTGCACATTTCAGAGGTAAACCCTGTCCCTGACAAGAGGGTTTATATGTTTGGGGAAAAAAGGCAAGAAGTGACTTTTCCCCCTTCACATGAGTTAAATGAGTTATGTGAAAAAGCTTGGGATTCTCCTGATAGGAAAGTGCAGATTCCCAAACGGTTGCTTATGGCGTATCCTTTCCCGCCAACGGACAGGATACGCTGGGAATCCTCCCCTAGAGTAGACAAAGCTTTGACACGCTTATCTAAGAAGGTGGCCCTGCCATCACAGAATACGGCCTCCCTAAAGGATCCTGCGGATAGGAAGCAGGAAGGTATCCTGAAGTCTGTTTATACACATTCAGGTACCATACTGAGGCCGGCAATTGCGTCGGCCTGGATGTGTAGTGCTGTAGCGGCATGGACAGATACTCTGTCTGAGGAACTGGATACCTTGGACAAGGATACTATTTTACTGACCCTGGGGCATATAAAGGACGCTGTCCTATATATGAGGGATGCCCAGAGGGACATTTGCCTACTGGGCTCTAGAATAAATGCAATGTCGATTTCTGCCAGAAGGGTCCTGTGGACTCTGCAATGGACAGGTGATGCCGACTCAAAAAAGCACATGGAGGTTTTACCTTATAAGGGTGAGGAATTGTTTGGGGACGGTCTCTCGGACCTAGTTTCCACAGCTACGGCTGGGAAGTCAATTTTTTTGCCATATATTCCCTCGCAGCCTAAGAAAGCACCGTATTACCAAATGCAGTCCTTTCGATCACAAAAAGGCAAGAAAGTCAGAGGTGCGTCCTTTCTTGCCAGAGGCAGGGGTAGAGGAAAGAAGCTGCACAATACAGCTAGTTCCCAGGAACAGAAGTCCTCCCCGGCTTCCACTAAATCCACCGCATGACGCTGGGGCTCCACAGGTGGAGCCGGGAGCGGTGGGGGCGCGTCTCCGAAATTTCAGCCACCAGTGGGTTCGCTCACAGGTGGATCCCTGGGCTATACAGATTGTATCTCAGGGATACAAGCTGGAATTCGAAGTGATGCCCCCTCACCGCTTCCTCAAATCGGCCCTGCCAGCTTCCCCCATAGAAAGGGAGGTAGTGTTAGCGGCAATTCACAAATTATATCTCCAGCAGGTGGTGGTAAAGGTTCCCCTCCTTCAACAGGGAAGGGGTTACTATTCCACAATGTTTGTGGTACCGAAACCGGACGGTTCGGTCAGACCCATATTGAATTTAAAATCCCTGAACATTTACCTGAAAAGGTTCAAGTTCAAGATGGAATCGCTCAGAGCGGTAATTGCAGGTCTGGAAGAGGGGGATTTTATGGTGTCTCTGGACATAAAGGATGCTTACCTGCATGTCCCCATTTATCCACCTCATCAGGAGTACCTCAGATTTGTGGTACAGGACTGCCATTACCAATTCCAGACGTTGCCGTTTGATCTGTCCACGGCACCGAGAATATTTACCAAGGTAATGGCGGAAATGATGGTGCTCCTACGAAAGCAAGGAGTCACAATTATCCCATACTTGGACGATCTCCTTATAAAGGCGAGGTCCAGAGAGCAGTTGCTGATCAGCGTAGCACACTCTCAGGAAGTGTTGCAACAGCACGGCTAAATTCTGAATATTCCAAAGTCGCAGCTGATTCCTACGACTCGTCTGCCCTTCCTGGGCATGATTCTGGACACGGACCAGAAGAAGGTTTTTCTCCCGGCAGAGAAGGCTCAGGAGCTCGTGACTCTGGTCAGAGACCTCTTAAAACCAAAACAGGTGTCGGTGCATCAATGCACGCGAGTCCTGGGAAAGATGGCGGCGTCATACGAAGCCATTCCCTTCGGAGTTCCATGCGAGGAACTTTCAGTGGGACCTGTTGGACAAGTGGTCCGGATCGCATCTTCAGATGCATCGGCTGATCACCCTATCCACCAGGGCCAGGGTGTCTCTTCTGTGGTGTCTGCAGAGTGCTCACCTTCTCGAGGGCCGCAGGTCCGGCATACAGGACTGGGTCCTGGTGACCACGGATGCAAGCCTCCGAGGATGGGAGGCAGTCACTCAGGGAAGAAACTTCCAAGGGCTGTGGTCAAGTCAGGAGACTTGTCTGCACATCAATATCCTGGAACTAAGGGCCATATACAACGCCCTGAGTCAAGCGGAGCCTCTGCTTCGCAACCAACCGGTGCTGATTCAGTCAGACAACATCACCGCAGTGGCTCATGTAAACCGCCAGGGCGGCACAAGAAGCAGGGTGGCGATGGCGGAAGCCACCAGAATTCTTCGTTGGGCGGAGAATCGCGTGCAAGCACTATCAGCAGTGTTCATTCCGGGAGTGGACAACTGGGAAGCAGACTTCCTCAGCAGGCACGACCTCCACCCGGGAGAGTGGGGACTTCATCAAGAAGTCTTCACACAGATTACAAATCGATGGGAACTGCCACAGGTGGACATGATGGCATCCCGCCTCAACAAAAAGCTACAAAGGTATTGCGCCAGGTCAAGCGACCCTCAGGCAATAGCTGTGGACGCACTAGTAACACCGTGGGTGTTCCAGTCGGTCTATGTGTTTCCTCCTCTTCCTATCATACCCAAGGTGCTAAGAATCGTAAGAAAAAGAGGAGTGAGAACAATACTCATTGTTCCGGATTGGCCAAGAAGGACTTGGTACCCGGAACTGCAAGAAATGCTCACAGAGGACCCGTGGCCTCTGCCTCTCAGAAAGGATCTGTTGCAACAAGGGCCCTGTCTGTTCCAAGACTTACCGCGGCTGCGTTTGACGGCATGGCGGTTGAACGCCGGATCCTGGCGGAAAAAGGCATTCCGGATGAAGTTATTCCTACGCTGATAAAGGCTAGGAAGGACGTGACAGCAAAACATTATCACCGTATATGGCGAAAATATGTTGCTTGGTGTGAGGCCAGGAAGGCCCCTACAGAGGAATTCCAGCTGGGCCGGTTCCTGCACTTCCTACAGTCAGGAGTGACTATGGGCTTAAAATTAGGGTCCATAAAGGTCCAGATTTCGGCCCTATCCATTTTCTTCAAAAGGAACTGGCTTCACTTCCTGAGGTTCAGACATTTGTAAAGGGAGTGCTGCATATTCAGCCCCCTTTTGTGCCACCAGTGGCACCTTGGGATCTTAACGTGGTGTTGAGTTTCCTGAAATCTCACTGGTTTGAGCCACTTAAGACCGCGGAGCTAAAGTATCTCACGTGGGAAGTGGTCATGCTATTGGCCTTAGCTTAGGCTAGGCGTGTGTCAGAATTGGCAGCTTTGTCATGTAAAAGCCCCTATCTGGTTTTCCATATGGACAGGGCAGAATTACGGACTCGTCCGCAATTTCTGCCGAAGGTGGTGTCATCTTTTCATTTGAACCAACCTATTGTGGTGCCTGCGGCTACTCGTGACTTGGAGGATTCCAAGTTGCTAGATGTAGTCAGGGCTTTGTAGATTTATGTAACCAGAACGGCTGGAGTCAGGAAAACTGACTCGCTGTTTATCCTGTATGCATCCAACAAGCTGGGTGCTCCTGCTTCAAAGCAAACTATTGCTCGCTGGATCTGTAACACGATTCAGCAAGCTCATTCTGCGGCTGGATTACCGCATCCAAAATCAGTGAAAGCCCATTCCACAAGGTAGGTGGGCTCTTCTTGGGCGGCTGCCCGAGGGGTCTCGGCATTACAGCTTTGCCGAGCAGCTACTTGGTCGGGTTCAAACACTTTTGCAAAATTCTACGAGTTTGATACCCTGGCTGAGGAGGACCTTGTGTTTGCCCATTTGGTGCTGCAGAGTCATCCGCACTCTCCCGCCCGTTTGGGAGCTTTCATATAATCCCCATGGTCCTTACGGAGTCCCCAGCATCCACTAGGACGTTAGAGAAAATAAGATTTTACTCACAGGTAAATCTATTTCTCGTAGTCCGTAGTGGATGCTGGGCGCCAGTCCCAAGTGCGGACTTCCTCTGCAATACTTGTATATAGTTATTGCTTTATTAAGGGTTATGTTATGTTGGCATCCGTTTGTTTGATGCTCTGTTGTTGTTCATACTGTTGACTGGGTATGTTATCACAAGTTATACGGTGTGATTGGTGTGGCTGGTATGAATCTTACCCTGGATTCCAAAATCCTTTCCTTGTAATGTCAGCTCTTCCGGGCACAGTTTCCTTAACTGAGGTCTGGAGGAGGGGCATAGAGGGAGGAGCCAGTGCACACCAGTAGTCCTAATTCTTTCTTAGAGTGCCCTGTCTCCTGCGGAGCCCGTCTATTCCCCATGGTCCTTACGGAGTCCCCAGCATCCACTACGGACTACGAGAAATAGATAAACCCGGTGAGTAAAATCTTATTTTCTGCAGATGCAGATGTTGCTGACATCCCTAATTCCTAGCTCCTGGTAAGTAGATGGGCTGAGTATTGCTTCAGCTGTCTCTGTGCACGTCAGCAACAGGTGACACTTAACAAAAAAAAAAAAAAAAAAAAAAAATATATATATATATATATATATATATATATATATATATATATATATATATATATATATATATATACATATACACAGCTTAGATGGAAGGCGGCACTCGAACAGACTCCTCATTGCAAGTGGTTAGGTCATTTATTGGACCAATGCGGGCGCATCTATGCTGTATATAGTGACCTAGAGTCACCAGGAGGGCACCGCAGCATTTATTTCGTCAGGCATACAGGAGTGCCGGGCTACCCACAGTTTGATTGATATATATATATATATATATATATCAATCAATCAATTTCATGATAAAAACGTGCTCTATATCCTAGCGCTGGATACGGTAACAGAAAAGAGAAATGAAACGTGAAATTCAGATAATAGTAGAGGTAGAAGTGTACATGGATTTTACACTTAGCAGGCAACTTGTGCAATAGAAGATGGCGGTCTCTGTGACGCGGCATCCCTTGTGCCGCTTAGAAGAGCTTTCATGTGTTAACCAGCATCCTGCGAAATAAAAAGTGCAGCTCTTGATATTCATAAACCTACATAATGTATTGCAGAGCTAATCACGCTAAGGAAATCCTCGCATCAAAGACTCCGTGCTATTAAAAGACAAAATGCTTCGAAATTGGAGATGAAATGCTGATTTGTGGTGGTGAGATAGAGGGAGCAACGCTGTATGTTTAGTATGGCGTTGTTTCTCATGTTCCGTTCCTTTCCGTCATTTGTGTGGGATTTATCGGCTTGACAGAGTTCTGCTGCTGGTGCCGTAGGACAGGGTAGCTGGAGTGTTCGTGTTTTTATAGCGTACAGGATTCCGGAGCAGAGATATCTTGGCCACTGTTCAAAAATGTTTAACTTGATTGGTCCCTGCAGATTTCCGAATTATAGCCAAGCACAAGTTACTCTCGGGGACTGGCAGATGAAGTGGCATTCTCACTGGTTAGTGCTTTTAGGCTATCTAATAAAATGTATGAGCACACACTTCTTGATGTAGCATCATCAGGTCACTGATAGGGGCACTCTGTGGCAGTAGACCCCTGCCCCATTCCGTACACCCTTGAAACGTTCCTTTACAGCCACAAGGGGGAGGGACTCCGATTGTGGGCCACAAGCTGTAGAGATGAGACAAAGCGCTCTTTGGATTAGAAGAAATAACTGGCAGAGGGGGTTTCTGGGAACTCAGAAACCCCTCCGGGGTGTGCCGCTACATGAGACTGCCCAGTTACGTCTACTCGGGCATGGGCACATGCGACTCAAATGCTTATGACTCTGCATCGCCCGTACTTGTGCTTTTTTGTGCTTGTGCTCCATTTTGCATCTGCTCCTAAATGTTTAATTGTAGCATTTCCCTGATCCCTCATGCACCCTCAAGTTGTGTTCATTCTGGCACACTGCTCCTTTCAAAACCCGCGCAGTTCCACTTTCCTGCCTGGGCTATTATTCTCTGCTCTGGTGCTTCTAGCACAATTTGGGCTGTGCCACAGTGTTTTGAAAGGCCTAATTCAGATCTGATCGTTAGGCTTCCCTGCGATCAGATAGTCGCCACCTACAGGGGGAGGGTAAAATCGCTGTGCGAGTGTGCGTTCCTATGTGTTACAGAGCTGTACAAAATCCAGTGTGTGCAGTCTCTGCGCAGCCCAGTACCTACTCTTCCAGTGCAATTGAATTCTGCTGATCGGGGCCGGAGCTGACGTCAGACACCCTCCCTGAATACGCTTGAGACCGCCCGCGTTGTTCCAGACACTCCCTAAAAACGGTCAGTTGCCACCCACAAACGGCCTTATCCTGTCAATCACCTTGCGAACACCCGTTCAAACGGATGCTTCACACCATCCCGTCGCTGACCGCCGATGCCCGTTGTAGCCGTCCGACGCACCTGCGCATTGCTGTGCATACGCAGTACAGATCTGATAGCCCGCTGTGCGAAAACGCACAGCGGCGATCGGATCTGAATTAGGCCCAGACCACTGTGTGTGCTTGAAGCACCAGAACAGAGAGCAACAGCCCAGGGAGGAAAAAAGAACTGTACGGGTCTTGCAGGTTGCTAGAATGAACACTACTCAAGTGATTCTTCTACTGTACGCACAGGTGTATCTGTGTCTCTATTTTAACCACAATTATTTTTACCTGCCATTACTGTACTAGACATTTGCTAGATCGCCCCTGGTCCCCCATACTGTGCCTTTCTAGTAGTCAGTAGGCACAAACGCAAGTTGGGATCAAATATGCATACGATACGCACATATGCATTGGCCATTTTTGTGCGCAGTATGCAAAAGCGTATTTTCCGCTAAACAGACATGTGTCGGTCCATGTCAGCATTAGTCCACGCGGCGGGACAGGCAGGCGAGGTAGCACAGATCAGTAATGATACTAATAGGTGTGTGGCATTGGATAAATAATTTCTGCTTCTCAGTCCCCAAACCCTCTCCAGCTACGAGTTTAGGACTTGTGGAATCAGGCATTATAGGTTATGTATCTACGTAATGGAACGCTCAGCATTCGTTATAAGTAATGCTAAATAAAAGCTTTTCTTATAATTACTAGCAATTAAATAACATTTCAGAGTGCATTCCCTACTTTGAGATGTCAGCTGCACACATACAGTATCAGACTGTGCAATTAATTGTACTCGGAGGCATAACTTAGCAAATAAAAGTCAGATCAATGTTTGACATGTCCTGGAATTAAGCAAATAGCCTAATGCAGAACCTCTGGAATGACAATCCTTCCTGCAAATGTTACGCTGTGATATTTATTACGGTTAGAACGTGAAAAGTATTGCTTTTTATATCCCGTTCTTGTAATGTTTGCATGTTATGCAGCCAGGATGAGATATCTTACTGTGTTACTCAGGGAAGAAGGTCTTCTTTATTGTATTTGGGTATTATTTACTCTGTTACTGTCTTGTCTTTTGTCGGGTTTACAATAAATGTTTTTATGTTTTGCTATTAGGGTGCACATGTGCGGAGGCATGTCCGATCCATACACGTGGGTACCCAAATCTGAAGGTCTTATGGGCCTACCAGCTGCTTCCCCCAGGGCACCATTAGCACGTTGTATAGTGACAGCATATTGAGGTGTACAATACATCCTAAATGACATTTGATAGATCCTGATCACATGTTGATTTGGACCGGCTGTCGGTTTGGAACCTATATGCAGGGCCGCCATCTGGAGGGGACTGACTGGACTAGAGTCCTGGTCCGGGACAGAGAGTGGAGCCCAGAGGGACTCCTATCACCGTGCAAAAAGTTTATTCATTTTTTGATCCGGCGTGTGTGGTATCATGATGTCACACTGCGCTTCTGAGAGAGGAGTAGCTGTGGTGTGTGAGGAGCAGCCAGAAGAAGCGGGTAAGTCTCATGAGGGGCCTGGCTGGGGTTGGAGAGACAAAGTTGGGCCCTTGGTTGGAGAAACAGAAAGTGGTTGGCTGGGGATAGAGAGGCACACCGCAGGTCTGGTGAGACAGAAGGGGGCTGGTTGGGGCTAGAAAGACGACACAGGGCTGGGGAGACCGAAGGGCCTAGAGAGATGTATAGGTTTAAAGTTAAGGGGGGGGGGGGCGCCGATTTTGTCACTCCTGGGCCTCACAATTAATAATGGCAGCTCTGCCTATATGGTTTCATTCCCTGTCAATGTATCAAAGTGCATGACGGGGTCTTAACTAGGGGTGTGCGTGCGGTGATGCCGCCAAGAAAGCAAGACCAAATTTACATCACTGTGGCACAAGAACATCTGCTAAGGGGCTGGGCCTTGTGTTATCGCCCTGATACGCCTCTGGTGTATGACCACATTTACCCGAGAACCCTCATTTGAACTGTGGGGGTCATTCCGAGTTGATCGCTAGCTGCAGTTGTTCGCTGTGCAGCGATCAGTGGAAAAAATGGCTAATCTGCGCATGCGTATGCAACACAATGCGCACGCGCGTCGTACGGTTACAAAGTCCATTGTGGTTTTGCACTGGTTCTAGCGACGATTCCAATCGCACGGCCAGGCGCAAGGTGATTGACAGAAAGAGGGCGTTTCTGGGTGTCATCTGACCGTTTTCAAGGAGTGTTTGGAAAAACGCAGGCGTGCCGGAGAAAACGCAGGCGTGGCTGGGTGGGTGTGTGACGTCAAAAGCCATCCCTCCAACGTTAGAATCAACGCACACGAAGAGTAAGCTCAGGGCTGGTCTTGTTTTGCACGAAATGTTTTTGCAGGTGCTCTGCTGCACAGGCGTTCGCACACTTGCAAAGCGAAAATACACTCCCCGGTGGGCGGCGACAATGCATTTGCACGGCTGCTAAAACCTGCTAGCGAGCGATCAACTCGGAATGACCCCCTGTATCCTTTTGTCTCAAGTAAGGACAAGCACCAGTCTATTTCAGTCCTGAATCACCTCTCCAGCACTGCACAGTTCAGTAACCTTGTACTGTATATATGGAGTTTAGCCAAAAAGACACCAGAACCATGTGTGATGGAAGCCCTTTAGTACTTTAGGATATTTTTCTCCCAGTCTCCTCCTATGTCCCCGTGCCATGCTAATGTAAGTACTGGACACCAATCCTTGTTTTGACCTTGTGTATACTGTATTTCTAGATCATGATTAAATACATGTCTTAGTTGCCACTTAAATAACCTCCTGACTGGCAAAGTCTGTCCTCATAGCTTAGAGATTCCAAAGAGCTAATTATGCAAAGTACTTTCCTCTCCGTTTTCATGTTAGCGTGCAGAATCCTTACTGATATTTGTCACAGTTTTTATCTCCAGGGTATTTGTGTTCTAACTACAGTATATGTTTCGTTATGAAAATGGATCTGCCATCGAAACAGTTGGACCATTTCACATGTTGTAATACAGTATTACTTATTCATAAAGGATGGATATTGTAATTTGTCAGTCTGGAGATTGGGGGATCACTCTGCGTGGTCCACATCTTCTGACTTTGACTACAGTCATTTTATTTCAGTCATTATATCATCAAGGCCTTCCACCTGATAGCAAGGCCTGGGATCTTGTATATAATTGATGAATGTGGTCTCCTCTGATAGAATAAAAAGAAAAAGTAAAAAAAAAAAATGAAAACCAAACTCTTCCACCACCTATAACTGACTGTAGCGCACTGCTGTCCAAACATCTCATCTGCATCAGTATTCGTGTGTGCTTATACTTGTGTGGGTCCTCCCACCTCACATCTTTTACCAGCTCTTACCCTCCTATGTGCAGAGCTGGCGACAGAAATCTTTGTCCCCATCTCTCCCCAGAAGCCCACCCATCAATGTCTTTTTTTTTTTGAAATAATGTTTTATTGATTATATAAGGATATAAACATACAGATGCAACGTTGTAACAATAGATGGCATATAAGGAACGAATGACATATTATGATCAGGAGGGAGGGGAACTCAATAGAACTAAATAGTTGTCTCGCTTGCCTCCATGAAGACAGATTACCAAAATGCTACAACTATCCATTAAAGTTAAGAGAAAGGGGGGGAAAAACAAAGAATATGAAGAAGGGGGGGGGGGGGGGGGGAGGGGGGAGGGAGGGAAAGGTCGGCCAGTCCGAGCCACCGATAGATACAACTTTTCGATGTAGGTAAGGTCCAGACAACATCTCAAATAATCAGCATCAAACATATAGAGTGTAGCACTAGGTATTAGATGCTAAATGGTTGTCAATGGAGGTTCAGCGTTGAAATGCAAGGTCCATGGTGTCCATGTCTCGGTGAAAGAGAGTGGGGAGTCTCGAAGAGAGGCCGTAATTCGCTCTAACTTATATGTGAACCAAATTGCATTAATAGTAGCGACCATAGTAGGAGGGGCCACAGATTTCCACTTGGATGCTATTAGACATTTGGCTGTGTTCAGAATATGTTTAATTAGGGCTCGTTGATGGCGCGAGGTGTTAGGGATGGGACGGGAAAGTAGTGAATAAAAGGGTGAGTCCGGCACGGTTAAGTGCGTAACTTCTAGAACCAATTTATGAATTTGTCCCCAATATTGACGAATTGTTGGACAAGACCACCAAACATGCAGCAAGCTCCCCCTGCAACCACATAATCTCCAGCACTCGTCCGAGCACGTTGGATAAATAGAGTGTAATCTAGTAGGTACCAGGTACCAGCGATAGTACAATTTATATGAGTTTTCGGCTATACGAACCGAGATAGAGCTCTTGGTAATTTCCCGTCTAATATCCTCCCATTCCTCTACGGTTAAGGACTCCCCCACCTCCCTCTCCCACGCCAACTCGTGACTCTCCTTGGGGGGGACATTGTGTGACAGTAACACTCGATATATGCGTGAAAGGAGACCCTTCGTTAAGCGAGAGCCGCAGCACCATATTTCCAGGGGGGTAGCTATGGAGGGATTGGTGGGTTTAGGGAGTGAACCGTAGAAGTGTCTAATTTGCAAAAATTGGTAAAATACCGAGTGAGGGAGCAAGTAGCGGGATTGTAAATTTTCAAAGGATGGGAATGAGGAAAGAGGGGCAATGTCCTGAAGGAAGAGAATATTGTGTGTTGTCCAGTGTTGAAATGCAGCGTGGTTATTACCCGGTGGGAACAGTGGGTTGTTCCATAGAGGAGTTAGGTAGGGATTGTGGGATCGGAGTTGATAGAAGCGAGTGCAAAAATCCCACACTGTCAGGGAAAAGCGCACTGTTGGCAAAAGTAAAGTAGAGGCGGGTCGGGAGCGGGGTGGGGACCACAGCAGGGTTGCAAGTGAGAAGATATGGAGAGATTGTGCCTCAATGCATGTCCACGTTCTCTGCGCTGGAGGTGAGTGCCAGAGGACACATGAAGCTAGGTGTGCGGCTCGATAGTATCGAGTAAGGTCTGGTACGCCAAGACCGCCTTCCGAGCGGTGTTGTTGTAATAGCCGTATCTTAACCCTGGGTTTCTTCCCAGCCCATATAAAGCTAGATATATCCCGCTGTAGATTCTTTAATATTTTGACTGGGATGTGGATAGGCAGGGTTTGCCATAAGTACAATATCCGTGGTAATAAATTCATTTTGACTGCTGCTATACGGCCAAACCAGGAAATAAATAATTTATTCCAGGCCGCAAGATCTGTTTTAATCTGAGATATCAGTCGTGGGAAGTTAGCAGCATATAGCGATGAATAAGATTTGGTTAGATAAATACCTAAATATTTAAGTTTAGTATTTTGCCATTTACAGGCAAAGGAAGAGCGTAAAGTAGTGATATCCTGCGGGGGGATATGTAAATCTAGGATCTCTGTTTTGTCTGCATTGAGTTTATAGTTTGAGATGGAGCTATATGTATGGATCTCCTGAAAAAGCTGTTGTAAGGACGTGTATGGGTTAGTCAAAGTCAGGATGACATCATCTGCATATAGAGCGATTTTATATTCATGGTTGTCCACCAGGACACCTGAGATATTGGGATTCAGACGGATTTTCGCCGCCAGTGGTTCCATAACTAGGGCAAAAAGTAAAGGGGAAAGTGGGCATCCCTGACGGGTGCCATTTTTGATAGACAGGGGCGAGGAAGTGAGGCCATTAACCAGAATTGACGCTGAGGGGTTATCATAAAGCGAGGTGATGGCATTATAAAATGAGCCTTGGATACCGATTGCTTGAAGAGTATGCTGTATGAAGGGCCAGGCTACCCTATCAAAGGCTTTTTCCGCGTCGAGAGCCACCACCAATGTTGGGGTGGCGTCCCGATGGGAGAGATGAATGAGATCTATAAGGCGTCTAGTATTATCCGCAGCCTGTCGATTGGGGATAAAGCCTACTTGATCTGGGTGTATCAGTGTGGGAAGGTGAGGGGCAAGTCGATTAGCCAGGATTTTGGCGAATAACTTTAAATCTGTATTCAATAACGATATGGGTCTATAGTTCTTTAGTTCCATAGGATCTCGATCAGGTTTGGCAATAACTACAATATTGGCTCTGGTAGTCGCTGCATCGAGGGAGTTCCCCTCCATCAGCGAGTTAAATAGTGAATGTAACATGGGGAGAAGGGCTTGGGAGAATTTCTTATAGTATATGGCAGTATATCCGTCTGGACCCGGTGCGGAGGAGCGACGGAGCTGCCCGATTGTGAGGAGAATTTCTTCGCGTGTAACAGGATCATTGAGCAATTCAATGTCCGTTGTGGATAATTTCGGTAATTGACAAGAAGAAAGATAGTGTTGGATATTTGTTATATAGTGTGGGTCAGTAGCAGCCTCAGAGGGGAGGTTATAGAGGGAAGCATAGTAATCCTGAAAGAGGGAAGTCATCACTTTAGGGTCAGTCGTTGCGGATCCGTCAGGACATCTTAATGCCAGGATTCGATTGAGCGTACGTTTCTCACGCAGTCGCCGAGCCAAAAGTGTATCCGCCTTATCCGACTTTTCATAGAATTTTTGGCGGATCCATAATAACGATTTGATCGTTTTCTTTGTGAGTATTTGGGTTAGTTGCCCTTTCAGGGCAAGTATCTTTAAATATAGTTTACGTTTGGGGAAACGCTGATGACGGAGTGTCATAGATGCTAATTCGGTCTCCAGATCTGCGATCCGTTTAGACTCAACCTTCCTCTGAGTTGATGTAAGGCTAATAAGGAGCCCCCGCAACGTTGCTTTGTGAGCTTCCCATAATATTGTGGGCGATATTTCGGGGGAGACGTTATCATTTAGGAAGTGGTGAATCGCTTCCTCTATTCGAGTCACATTATCAGACTTAAGAAATAAGGACTCATTAAGGCGCCACTTGCGGGAAGTCAGAGGTCTATGGGGACAAGCAAGATCAAGCAGAATCGCATAGTGGTCAGACCAGGTGGTCGGAATCACTTGGGCTCCCAATAGGGATTGGGTGGAGTCCCTATCTACAAATACATAATCAATACGCGTGTATATATCGTGTTGTGGGGAATAGTGTGTATAACCCTTAGCAGAAGGATAAAGTGTTTTCCAAGCATCATATAAATTATGTGCGGTGACACAGGTCTGAAGAAGTTTAGATAATTTGGCGTGAGGAGAGGGCCCTACATCTGGACGGGATCTGTCAACATGGGGATCCATTGTAGCATTGCAGTCACCGGCCATAATGACCCAGGAATTCGAGAATTTAGAGAGGTGGTCAGAGAGCGTTCTAAAAAAGGAGCCTTGCTGCATGTTTGGAGCATAAATTGACGCCAGAGTAATGGGAGTTTGATTAAGGGATCCGGAAAGAATCACAAATCTGCCATGGACGTCACAAATTGTGTCATGGACGACTAAGGGTAGGTCTCGATGAACCAGGATGGCAGTGCCTCTACGTTTAGTTGACATTGTGGAGTAGAAGGCATGAGGATAGCGTTTAGAGCTTAAGGAGGGGTGAGGGGTCTTAAAATGGGTTTCCTGTAGGAATATGATATCCGCCTTTTGTCTGGCGAAGAACTGAAATGCCATGGACCGCTTGGTCGGGGAATTAAGGCCATTGACGTTAATGGATAAGACTTTCAAAGTCATGGGGGTCGAAGGTCTGAGCAGCTCAGTAGAAAGGGTAGCTCTGGACATGGACGACCTTGGGGTATGAAAGAGGGGGGGTAGAGAGAGTGGTAACAGGTAAAAGAGATCGTGTAGACGACCTGTAGGGTTAGACCTTTTCCTAGAGGCGGGTTAGGTCTAGGAGTGAGGGGGCGGGCACCAAGCGGGCGGCCCCTTCGGGGTGTGGGATCACATCTACAGTAACACATAACTAGGAAACGAGGAACATATAAGAGGGTATAAGGAGGGGGAGGTACATTCCGCGAACCAGGACAGGAGGGGAACGGAAAGTTCAGATCAGGCAGTAAATAGAGATAAGTAGAAAATAAAGGACAGCTCTATCATCATACATATTGACGGTTACTGTGCGAATTTACATAGATTAAACCAAGGCATCTCAAGGCATAACATTAAGGTGGTTCACCATATTGTACGGATAAATCAATGTCGGAGCTCGACCACAATAATGTCTATAATCGTCATCTCCAGGGTCGGTGTCCGAGTAGCCCCCTCGGCTCTAGCAGTAGATTAGCCTTCCCAATTCAAGGCACGCAACCAGCAAAGGAAAGAGGGACCACTCTGAACCGAGACACAGGAGGCTCAAACTGCGCACAACTGATCTAGCTAATAGACCCAGATGGGGCCAATAATATTGTATAAACTAAAGTGTAAGAAACTAATGTAACATATGGATTATATCAAGAGAAGAATCAGTTGCAAAACAGCCCATTTCTCTATAGTGAGAGTCAAGGTGGGCAACATGTAAGGAGCTATATCCCCGAAGTAGGCAAACCGAGCCCGGAGGGGCAGACCGTCCCGCGGAGCAGAGCAGGCGGTGAGACCGTCTATCCCCAAGGGCGCGGCCAGCCCCCCCTAGGTCAGAGCCGCCCAGCAGCGCCATGTAGGGACGAAATAAAACATCTTGGAATACTGAAATAGGCAGACCTTAGAGATCTAACATGTAAACTAATATATCAGTATGTCATTATAACAGTAAACATGGGAAGGGTTCAGAAAACATTGTCCAGTACAATCACTGATCCGAAGAGGGGATTCCGCTCGTTTATTTAGTAGACCATTCGGGAGTAGGAGCCTCAGGTCTCCCAGGGGGGGCGACAGGAAGTTGCTTTCGGATCTCGTCAGGAAGAGACTCAAATAAGCCCAAGGTTTTGAGAAAATCATATCCCTGGGAGGGCGTTTTTATCGAGTGATGAGAGCCATCTTTCGTGACATGAAGCTGGAACGGGAAACCCCATTTATATTTGATGGAATTATCTCGAAGGACTCTAGTGATAGCGGTCAGGTCCTTGCGCTTTCGGAGTGTGGAGGGGGCTAAGTCCTGGAAGATCTGCAGTTGGGTTCCAGAATAGAGAACCGTTTGTTGATCCCGTGCCACCATCATAAATTTCTCTTTCGTCTTGTAATAATGAAACCGCAGGATGACATCTCTTGGGGGTTGGGACGGTGGTGGACGTGGGCGTAGAGCTCGGTGTGCTCTATCGAGAAGGAGGAGGTCCTTTGAGACTTCGGGGATCATGGTTTGCAATAGGCCCTCTAGAAAGGTCGGGAGGGTCTCCATAGTAACGCTCTCCGGAATGTTACGGATCCGGACATTGTTCCGGCGATTCCGGTTGTCCATATCTTCTAAGTGTTCTTCTTGCTGGGCAATGTCCGCGCGGATCTCCGCTAGTTCCTGTTCGACCACCACCTGGTATTGGCAGACTTCATCCACTTTACGTTCCAGGGTATCCGTGCGGGTGCCGAGATCAGCTAGTTCAGTTCTAAATTCAGTCAGGATTGACCTCATTTCCGTTTGAATGGTCTTAGTGACGATTGCCACTACATCTTGGGTCGTAAGACCTGACTTTGGTGTAAGATCGTCATCGGCATCCGACTGGGGGTCCACAGAGGGGGAGCCTCGTGATGTAGCACCTGCTTTTTCCCATGCTCGGAGGATACTAGGCTTAGCTTGGGCAGGTGTTTTGCGATTCTTTTGTGACATGGCGGAATGATAGAGGTTGATAGCTGTCCGGTGGTAATACCGGGCCAGTAGAGTTGTTGACACGGTCACGGGATGGGCTGGGAGCAACTTCCAGAGATTTGATAGATGTTATGAAATGTGAGGTCCTAATCACATCCTGGTCGCAGAATGATTTAGTGTAGAGCTGGTATCATATGAACCTCATTTGGTAGTGGGCATTATAAGTAGTAATTAAGTGTGGAGCACAGGCGGCATCGTCGAATGAGGTAGGTAGTCCCCACTAGTGCCGATCCCGGTAGCCAGGTGGGAGAAGAGAAAAAAAGAAAAAAGGAGGGGGGGGGCACGCCCACCAGGTCACGGACCAGCCAGTGACCGGTCGTCGTGCAGCAGGATCTTATCACTGAACGTGTGCCCACTTCAGCTGATGGCACAGCACATCGATGAGTCGAGCCTGTTGCCCCACCACACGCCTCCCGCTTCTCTCCCGTCTCTCGGGGTCCCGTCCCGCTTCTTGATCCGTGCTCCGGGGCCTCAGTGCTGCATGCAGAGTGTTGGAGGCTGGACGGCCGGAGGTCGTAGGAGTCAAAGCAGACCTACTATGCTGCCCAGTGAGCCATCCACAGCCGTGAATGGACTCGCAGCGGGGCAGGGGGCCTCTCGCAATCTCTTTGTGCTCAGCGGAAGCCTGCAGGGGAGGGGGGGGAAGAGCCCGCTGCACGGGGTAGCCCTCACCCCAGCGTGCTTATAGGTGATGCGGCACGAGGGTAGTCGCAGAGCGATCTATGATGCCTCTGACAGACCGGGGGGGGGCGCCGTCTGGCTGGCGTCCGGATCGCGGCAGCAATGAGCGGGTGGCTGACCAGTGCTCGCGGGGGGGGAGGGAGCCTCTGTTACCTCAGTGTCGCCGGGTGTACAAGTCGGAGGCCTCGGCACAGTATCCTCCGGTCACCGCCGAGTCTCTCCTCTCCTTTCGTCCCCCAAGATGGCCGCCGCACGAACCCTGCAGTGCCGTCGGGCCGGCGTCCGGATCGTGGCAGCGATGAGCGGGTGGCTGAGCAGTGCTCGCGGGAGGGGAGGGAGCTGCCACTACTTCAGTGTCGCCGGGTGTGCAAGCCGGAGGCCTCCGCAGAGCATTCTCCGGTCACCGCCGAGTCTCCTCTCTCCCTCCGTCCTCCAAGATGGCCGCCGCACGGACCCTGCAGCGCGTCGCTCAGCTCCAGCTCGGCAGCAGACGGGTCCCGCTGGACGGGGATCAGCACTGGGCCATCTGTAGGGACGTCCGCCCAGGGGACCAGGACCAGGCTGGGCCCACTGGCGCTCCAGGAAGGTAAACCACGCTGCGGGGGGATGCTGGAAAATCGAGGCCCCGGTTTCTGTGCAGCGAGTGGGCCGCAATCCGCAGGAGCCAGTAAACCGGCTCCCCGATTCAGCGGTACCGACTCACTGTCTGCTCCAGCAATGTAGGGTGCTGATCCAAGGAGTTTGGGTGCTCATATAAGGGTGAGGAGGCTTATTACTAAACATATACTCTCAGGTCCCTGGGAGCTCATGAGCAGCACAACCTCCACGTTCAGCATCCAGGCCACACCCCCACCCATCAATGTCTATACGGACCCATCCTAGTGCCTTCAGCACCATCCCCATGTGTCTCTCCAGCCTCGTCCTCCTCTCTCCCCTTCTCTGTCTCTCCAGCCTCAATACATGCCTGTCTCTCCAGCCTCAATACATGCCTGTCTCTCCATCGTGCCTCATACCATCTTTCTCTCCATCCGTCTTTCTCTCCATCAACAGCCTCACACTGTCTTTCTCTCCATCCATCTTTCTGTCCATCAACAGCCTCATCCCCGTCTGTCTCTCCATCACGAGCCTCACACTGGGGTAAATTTACTAAGGTGGGAGATGTTTAGAACTAGTGATGTTGCCCATAGCAACCAATCAGATTATATCTATTATCTTCTAGAAGCAGCTAGATAAATGGTAAGTAGAATCTGATTGGTTGCCATGGGCAACATCACCAGTTCTAAAAATCTCCCATCTTAGTAAATTTACCCCACTGTCTTTCTCTCCATCCATCTTTCTGTCCATCAACAGCCTCATCCCCGTCTGTCTCTCCATCACGAGCCTCACGCCGTCTTTCTCTCCATCCATATTTCTGTCCATCAACTGCCTCATCCCCGTCTGTCTTTCCATCATGAGCCTCAACTCTGTCTTTCTCTCCATCACCAGCCTTCATCACCCTCTTTCCAGTCACTGTGTCTCTCCAGGACGTACCATTCCCCACTCGTCACTGTGGCTCTTCAGTGCCCTTCCTTCCTCCCAAAACCGTGGCTCTCTGGCATCAGCACACCCACCCCCTCATCACTGTGTTTCTCCAGCACACCCCGTCTCTCATGTCTCTTCACACCCATTTCTCCTCAGTGTCTTTCCAGCACAGACCCCACACTTAACCTTATCGGTCTTCTGCTGCTCCACTTTGTGGCTCCTCTTCCCATTAGTGGTGTAACATGACAACGTTATTGCACTGACTGCAGGTGCTGGGTTCTCTCTTCATGCGTGTGCTCTGCAGTTTCCGCTGCAGCGGCACAGACAGGTGACAGTGGACAGGTACTGAGCTGGGCTCCTGATTGCCCGGGGCACCTCAGAGTCTCCGGGTCCAGTAGTACAGCACATTGCAATGGTTCGGAAAAGTACCGTAGGTCACAATACCTCCCCCTACATCCCGCCCACTTACAATCCCAACAGTCAGCATGCCGACTAGCAGCAACTAATCCCACACGTGGGTGTCCACGACACACAAGGAGTGGGAGTAGAACCAGTGGCGAGCGCAGCTCACCACCCAGCCTGCAAGGGGCTTGTTACGCTCGCAAGTGCCCCACCCACCCCCAACCTGCCAGCATATTGCCGCCGGGATCCTGCCGTCGGTATGGCGACCGCCGGTCATGCATACCCAATCCCTTTGAACACATTAGTTGATGGGGTGATTAAAGCCTAATATTTACCACGGCCCAATAAATGCCCCCTCCGTCGTACGCCTTGTTGATGCCTTACCTGTGCATTATGGGTATCTACTTTCCATTATAAGCACGTGTGTACGCTCCCTGAGGGAACGTTCCCTCCTGGTAATGTAAGAGCTCAGAGTACTGTTTATTTTACGTCTACAGCTTATGTTTCTTCTCTGCCTTTGTTACTCATTGTTTGAGCAGCTTTTGTCAGCTGTATTTATACCTTGTAGCAGCCTTTTCCTTGTGTTTCTCCTCACACTGCTTATTCCTAAACATGTATGAAAGAGCCACGGCCCTGCTGGGTTTTGTACCTCAGGTTTTCCCCTTATGTAGCTTTTATGCTTCAAACAAAATCAGGAAACCGCTTATGAGGCTTTAATGAGATCGGTTGACAATGGATAACCTGATTTTCTTATGAAACTGTACCTTGGCTGTAGTCACTAAAATAAGCCGCATTCCCTTCTAGGTTGTATATAATATGCAGTTATGTTTAAAATATGCTAATTCATTGTAAACTGGTTAAGACTGGAGTGTGGAAATGATATAACATTGGGCTTAATTCAGACCTGATCGTAGATGTAAGTCTTCACACATGCGGGGGGACGCCCAGCACAGGGTTAGTCCGTCCCGCATGTCAGGCCCTCCCCTTCCCCGCTCAAGTACAAAAGCATCGCACAGCGGCGATGCTTCTGTACTGGAAGAGCAGCTCCCTACCAGCGCAGCTCCTGCACGCTGGCAGGGAGCTACTCGTCACTGTCCGATCGCAGCGGCTGCATGTGATGTCACGAAGCCGCTGCATTTCCCCCCCTTCCCCAACGGTCCGGGGCACGCCTGCCGGTCTGCCCCCTCACGCCCAGGGACCGCCTCTGCCTGTCAATCAGGCAGAGGCGATCGCAGGGATAAGACAGACGTCAGCTGTCTGGCATGCGCCGGCGCATTCGCAGTTCAGGCCCGATCGCTGCTGTGCGAAAACGCACAGCAGCGATCAGGTCTGAATTAGCCCCATTGAGAGAGAGGGCCTGATTGTGAGTCTTAACGCCATGTCAATGTCGCACGCAGGTGAGCAGTTTTATTTCTACTGCGTATGCGTCCAGAGTCTGCGCTTGCACAGTTACGCCAGGATCATTAATATGTCACAGAACATTTTTATCGTTTTAAAGCAATGATAGCAATGGACTTTGGGTGTGATGTACTAAGCATTGCATCCGCGATTCGATACAGCCTGCCACTTATTGGGTACATACTGGTATATACCTAGGAATGCAACTAAAATCGCAAAGGACATCTCTCCTGATAAGATCTGTCCTTTGCGATAGCGTTTAGGCCCCAGGTGAGTGACATCTGTGCCGTGGGGAATGCTGGGAGGAATCCGATTGGATCCCTCTCAGGGACAATGCAAACAGAAGCCCATAAGATTCTATTGGGCAATGCCATCTAAAGATGGCATTACCCACCGGGTCCAAACATTCCAGAGTTTGGTACATACGTAAATCCGTCCAAAAAGCTGAAAACGTTTTTTTTTTTTAGATTTGGGTGTCTATTTACTAAGCCATAGAGAGAGATAAGGTGGACGGAGATAAAGTACCAGCCAATCAGCTCCTAACTCATTTTTCAAACACAGCCTGTAACATGGCAGTTAGGAGCTGATTGGCTGGTACTTTATCTCTGTCCTCTTTCTCTCTCTCCAAAGGTGGGTACACACTATTAGATATATCTGCAGATCAATTGATCTGCAGATATATCTATGTACGGATCGGGCAGTGTGCTGTGCATACACACAGCCCGATCCGTCGGGGGACTGACGTCATGAACTGGGCGGGCGCTCGCGCCCGCCCAGTTCACCTGTCATTCACCGCCGGCCGCCGCAGCATGTGTACGGACGGTCGGACGACCGCCCCGTACACACACAGCGACGGGCCAATATATCGTTAGATATATTGGCTGTCGGCTGTGCTGCGCGGCCGACGCGATACGTCTGTGAACGACGGAGTTCACAGACGTATCGCCCGTACACACTGGCCGACGGTCCCGCGATGTATCGGCCGTTCAAGAGAACGGCCGATACATCGACCAGTGTGTACGGGCCTTAAGGCTTAGTAAATAGGCCCCTTGGATGCAATTTGGCTTTAGTACATGTTGCCCACTGTCTTGCAAAGAGAAATGGCTGTGCACCCCTCCCCCTACAGATCAGTGAACGTCACCATAAATACCCCATCTTCTATTTAAATAATATATCCCTATGTGGGGGTGGGTGTAAAAGTAGCAAGAATGATCCCCCAAGTTATGTAACTCTACGCTTTCCCCTATAAGCTGCCAACTTCCCTGTTGCACAGAAGTAGGATTGTGACATCACAGAAAAAGATTTCCCTCGACTTTTATGATTGATAGAGTATATATGTAAATGTTTCCATACATTGGCCCCCATTTATCAAGCAGCACTAAGTGAAGTGGTAAATAGCGTTTTCACTCGCCATGGTATAGTGGCATCGCGCTCTTCTATTTAAGAAGAGCCTATGCCACGGCGAGCGAATGCGGTATTTGCGGCATCAGTGCTGATGTTTACCTTACATCAGCGCTGACGAATGAACTGTGTCCCCAGATCGGCCTCCTACCGCGCATGCGCCGGTTTATGCTAATTCCCGGCACATGCGCGGTAGTGATTTCCGGACACGGCGGCCATTTTGGTTTTCCTGTCTCCATAGCAACCCGGCAGGCATGATGCATGCCGGGATTGCTGCGGGAGGGGGGAGCCAGAGAGCAGGACGGACTCCACTGCAGCGGTGTCCATAACGTCTGCCCGGAGCAGACGAAGCCATTTCAATTAAGCGAGCGCTATTTCAGAAATAGCGCTCGTTCTTAAATACAGTTTATATGGCCGCAGTATAGGGAATATGAAAGGCTGATAGCGCTGAAAGTTAGCAGCGCTATTAGCCTTGTTACATAGCAATTGGTCCCATTTACCACCAAAAACAAGTTTCCAGCAAGGAAACTCGTTGATAAATGGGGGCCATTAAGAGATCTTGAAAGTATTCACATTTGCTTTCTAAAAGAATTCCCTCCATTATTCCTGTTCATACTACTTCAGGGAGTCTGCCTGCACTGTCATTCTGTAGCTATAGAGATAGTACAGTACATCTAGTTCTTCTCAAGGAAAAAGAAAGAATCTTTCCCCTTGAGCATGATGTTATCTCATATGTCCTCAGTTCCGGTGGGCTCCTGAAACTTCAGCTTATGTATTGGTGAATGTTATTTGTAGCTATGACAGAAACGTTTCTGCACCACCCTTCCTGGCAGAATTTATAATCTATTGATGAAAATAAATAAATGCGTTTTGGAATAGCGCGTGTGCTAATCATCCCACGTGCAGGACAGGGATGACAGAGCGGCCAGAGGAAAGGTGATTCTTCAGCAAATGCTGATCACATGTCAGTGGGAATGATAAATGCGCGGTCTTGGCCGGCCAGGCCAGCGTGTGTGTGTTTGTAAGCACCGCAATCTAATTACTGATCCCTGGCTGGAACCCTTTAATTTCCCATTGCTTGCAATACGCAAATGCTTAAAGTTCTTCTACATGCGAAAGGAAATCGATAGAGTAATACTCGCAGGATTCATTGCACAAATGCTATTTCTCTATCGTCCTAAGTGGATGCTGGGGTTCCTGAAAGGACCATGGGGAATAGCGGCTCCGCAGGAGACAGGGCACAAAAAAGTAAAGCTTTTACCAGATCAGGTGGTGTGCACTGGCTCCTCCCCCTATGACCCTCCTCCAGACTCCAGTTAGATTTTGTGCCCGAACGAGAAGGGTGCAATCTAGGTGGCTCTCCTAAAGAGCTGCTTAGAGAAAGTTTAGCTTAGGTTTTTTACTTTACAGTGAGTCCTGCTGGCAACAGGATCACTGCAACGAGGGACTTAGGGGAGAAGTAGTGAACTCACCTGCGTGCAGAGTGGATTTGCTGCTTGGCTACTGGACACTAGCTCCAGAGGGACGATCACAGGTACAGCCTGGATGGTCACCGGAGCCGCGCCGCCGGCCCCCTTGCAGACGCTGAAGAGAGAAGAGGTCCAAAATCGGCGGCTGAAGACTCCTGAGTCTTCATAAAGGTAGCGCACAGCACTGCAGCTGTGCGCCATTTTCCTCTCAGCACACTTCACACAACAGTCACTGAGGGTGCAGAGCGCTGGGGGGGGCGCTCTGAGAGGCAAATAAAAACCTTATTAGAGGCAAAAAATACCTCACATATAGCCCACAGAGGCTATATGGAGATATTTAACCCCTGCCTAACTTCAAAAATAGCGGGAGACGAGCCCGCCGTAAAAGGGGCGGGGCCTATCTCCTCAGCACACAGCGCCATTTTCTCTCACAGAAAAGCTGGAGAGAAGGCTCCCAGGCTCTCCCCTGCACTGCACTACAGAAACAGGGTTAAAACAGAGAGGGGGGGCACTGATTTTGGCGATATTGTATATATATAAAAGATGCTATAAGGGAGAAACACTTATATAAGGTTGTCCCTATATAATTATAGCGTTTTTGGTGTGTGCTGGCAGACTCTCCCTCTGTCTCCCCAAAGGGCTAGTGGGTCCTGTCCTCTGTCAGAGCATTCCCGGTGTGTGTGCTGTGTGTCGGCACGTGTGTGTCGACATGTATGAGGACGATGTTGGTGAGGAGGCGGAGAAATTGCCTGTAATGGTGATGTCACTCTCTAGGGAGTCGACACCGGAATGGATGGCTTATTTAGAGAATTACGTGAGAATGTCAACACGCTGCAAGGTCGGTTGACGACATGAGACGGCCGACAATCTATTAGGACCGGTCCAGGCGTCTCAGAAACACCGTCAGGGGTTTTAAAAACGCCCATTTACCTCAGTCGGTCGACACAGACACGGACACTGAATACAGTGTCGACGGTGAATAAACAAACGTATTTCTCATTAGGGCCACACGTTAAGGGCAATGAAGGAGGTGTTACGTGTTTCTGATACTACAAGTACCACAAGAAAGGGTATTATGTGGGAGTGGAAAAAACTACCTGTAGTTTTTCCTGAATCAGATAAAATAAAATGAAGTGTGTGATGATGCGTAGGGTTACCCCGATAGCAAATATTGGCGTTATACCCTTTCCCGCCAGAAATTAGGGTACGTTGGGAAACACCCCTTAGGGTGATAAGGCGCTCACACGCTTATCAAGTGGCGTTACCGTCTCCAGATACGGCCGCCCTCAAGGAGCCAGCTGATAGGAAGCTGGAAAAATATCCTAAAAAGTATATACACACATACGGTGGTTATACTGCGACCAGCGATCGCCATCAGCCTGGAGATGCAGTGCTGGGTTGGCTTGGTCGGATTCCCTGACTGAAAATATTTTATTCATGTAGAGCATTTAATAGGATGCATTCTATATATATGTATGTGAGATGCACAGAGGGATATTTGCTCTCTGGCATCAAGATAAGTGCGTTGTCCATATCTCCCAGAAGATGTCAGGGACACGACAGTGGTCAGGTGATACAGATCCCATACGGCAGATGGAAGTATTGCTGTATAAAGGGAAGGAGTTATTTGGGGGTCGGTCCATCGGACCTGGGGACCACAGCAACAGCTGGGAAATCCAACCTTTTTTACCCCAAGTTACATCTCAGCTAAAAAAGACACCGTCTTTTCAGCCTCAATCTTTCCTTTCCCATGAGGGCATGCAGGCAAAAGGCCAGTCATATCTGCCCAGACATAGAGGTAAGGGAAGTAGACTGCAGCAGGCAGCCCTTTCCCAGGAAAAGAAGCCCTCCACCGCGTCTGCCAAGTCCTCAGCATGACGCTGGGGCCGTGCAAGCGGACTCAAGGTGGGGGGGTAGTCTCAAGAGTCTCAGGGCGCAGTGGGATCACTCGCAAGTTGACCCCTAGATCGTACGAGTATTATCCCAGGGGTAAAGATTGGAGAGTCGAGACATCTTCTCCTCGCAGGTTCCTGAAGTCTGCTTTACCAACGGCTCCCTCCGACAGGGAGGCAGCATTGGAAACAATTCACAAGCTGTATATCCAGCAGGTGATAATCAAAGTACCCCTCCTACGACAAGGAAAAGGGTATTATTTTTCCACACTATATTGTGGTACTGAAGCCAGACGGCTTGGTGACACATAGTCTAAATCTAAAATGTTTTGAACACTTACATAAAAGGTTCAAATCGAGATAAAGTCACTCAGAGCAGTGATAGCGAACCGGAAAAAAGGGGACTATATGGTGTCCCTGGACATCAAGGATTACCTCCATGTCCAAATTTTGTCCTTCTCATCAAGGGTACCTCTGGTTCGTGGTACAGAACTGTCAATATCAGTTTCAGACGATGCCGTTTGAATTATCCACGGCACCCCGGGCCTTTTTACCAAGGTAATGGCCGAAAAGATGTTTCTTCAAAGAAAAAAGGCATCTAAATTATCCCTTACTTGCACGACCTAAAAAGGGCAAGTTCCAGAGAACAGTTGGAGGTCGGAAGAGCACTATCTAAAGTAGTTCTTCGACGGCACGACTGGATTCTAAATATTCCAAGAATCGCAGCTGTTTTCCGACGATACGTCTGCTGTTCCTAGGGATGATTCTGGACACGGTTCAGAAAAAGGTTTTTCTTCCCGAGGAAAAAGCCAAGGAGTTATCCGACCTGTCAGGAACCTCCTAAAACCAGGAAAGGTGTCTGTACATCAATGCACAAGAGTCCTGGGAAAAATGGTGGCTTTTTACGAAGCAATTCCATTCGGCAGATTCCATGCAAGAATTTTCCAAAGGGATCTGTTGGACAAATGGTCAGGGTCGCATCCTCAGATGCACCTGCGAATAACCCTGTCGCCAAGGACAAGGGTATATCTTCTGTGGTGGTTGCAAAAGGCTCATCTATTGGAGGGCCGCAGATTCGGCATACAGGATTTGATCCTGGTGACCTCGGACGCCAGCCTGAGAGGTTGGGGAGCAGTCACACAAGGAAGAAACTTCCAGGGGGTATGGACGAACCTGGAAAAGTCTCTTCACATAAACATTCTGGTACTAAGAGCAATCTAAAATGCTCTAAGCCAGGCGGAACCACTCCTGCAAGGAAAACCGGTGTTGATTCAGTCGGACAACATCACGGCGGTCGCCCATGTAAACAGACAGGGCGGCACAAGAAGCAGGAGTGCAATGGCAGAAGCTGCCAAGATTCTTCGCTGGGCGGAGAATCACGTAATAGCACTGTCAGCAGTGTTCTTCCCGGGCGTGGACAACTGGGAAGCAGACTTCCTCAGCAGACACGATATTCACCCGGGAGAGGGGGGTCTTCATCCAGAAGTCTTCCACATGCTAATAAACTGTTGGGAAAGACCAATGGTAGACATGATGGCGTCTCGCCTCAACAAGAAACTGGACAAGTATTGCGCCAGGTCAAGAGATCCACAGGCAATAGCTGTGGACGCACTGGTAACACCTTGGGTGTACAAATCAGTATATGTGTTTCCTCCTCTGCCTCTCATACCAAAGGTATTGAAGATTATACGGTGAGGAGGAGTAAGAACAATACTAGTGGCTCCGGATTGGCCAAGAAGGACTTGGTACCCGGAACTTCAAGAGTTGGTCACGGACGACCCGTGCCCTCTACTTCTGAGAAGGGACCTGCTACAACAGGGTCCCTGTCTCTTTCAAGACTTACCGCGGCTGCGTTTGACGGCATGGCGGTTGAACGCCAGATCCTAAAAGGGAAAGGCATTCCAGAAGAAGTCATTCCTACCTTGATTAAGGCAAGGAAGGAAGTCACCGCGAAACATTATCACCGCATTTGGCGAAAATATGTCGCGTGGTGCGAGGATCGGAGTGTTCCGACGGAGGAATTTCAACTGGGTCGTTTCCTACATTTCCTACAATCAGGATTGTCTATGGGTCTCAAATTGAGATCTATTAAGGTTCAAATTTCGGCCCTGTCAATATTCTTCCAAAAAGAATTGGCCTCAGTTCCTGAGGTACAGACTTTTGTTAAAGGAGTACTGCATATACAGCCTCCTGTGGTGCCTCCGGTGGCACCGTGGGATCTAAATGTAGTTTTAGATTTCCTCAAATCCCATTGGTTTGAACCATTGAAAAAGGTGGATTTTAAATATCTCACATGGAAAGTGACTATGTTACTGGCCCTGGCTTCCGCCAGGAGAGTATCTAAATTGGCGGCTTTATCTTATAAAAGCCCTTATCTAATCTTCCATTCGGATAGGGCAGAACTGAGGACTCGTCCGCATTTTCTCCCTAAGGTGGTATCAGCGTTTCACCTGAACCAACCTATTGTGGTGCCTGCGGCCACTGGCGACTTGGAGGACTCCAAGTTGTTGGACGTTGTCAGAGCCTTAAAAATATACATTTCAAGGACGGCTGAAGTCAGAAAATCTGACTCGCTGTTGATACTATATGCACCCAACAAGTTGGGTGCCCCTGCTTCTAAGCAGACGATTGCTCGTTGGATTTGTAACACAATTCAACTTGCTCATTCTGTGGCAGGCCTGCCACAGCCTAAATCTGTTAAGGCCCATTCCACAAGGAAGGTGGGCTCATCTTGGGCGGCTGCCCGAGGGGTCTCGGCATTACAATTCTGTCGAGCAGCTACGTGGTCGGGGGAAAACACGTTTGTAAAATTCTACAAATTTGATACCCTGGCAAAAGAGGACTTGGAATTCTCTCATTCGGTGCTGCAGAGTCATCCGCACTCTCCCGCCCGTTTGGGAGCTTTGGTATAATCCCCATGGTCCTTTCAGGAACCCCAGCATCCACTTAGGACGATAGAGAAAATAAGAATTTACTTACCGATAATTCTATTTCTCGGAGTCCGTAGTGGATGCTGGGCGCCCATCCCAAGTGCGGATTATCTGCAATACTGTACATAGTTATTGTTAACAAATTCGGGTTATATTGTTAAGGAGCCATCTTTAAGAGGCTCTTTCTGTTATCATACTGTTAACTGGGTTTAGATCACAAGTTGTACGGTGTGATTGGTGTGGCTGGTATGAGTCTTACCCGGGATTCAAATTGCCTCCCTTATTGTGTACGCTCGTCCGGGCACAGTACCTAACTGGAGTCTGGAGGAGGGTCATAGGGGGAGGAGCCAGTGCACACCACCTGATCTGGTAAAAGCTTTACTTTTTTGTGCCCTGTCTCCTGCGGAGCCGCTATTCCCCATGGTCCTTTCAGGAACCCCAGCATCCACTACGGACTCCGAGAAATAGAATTATCGGTAAGTAAATTCTTATTATTTAGTGCAGGAAGCCCACTGCTTGCACATACGTTATTATTTATTGAATGTCGCCAGCAGCGCAACAAGATGCTGGTTTTATAACTTTAGAATTGGATGACAGCCCGACTGACACATCACGTAACTGAATGTCTCTATCAGCTAATCCGGTGATTTGGCGGTCTAGGCTGAATGGAAATTGGTGGTGCCGAATGCAGACTATGGCCCTTATTCCGAGTTGATCGCTAGCTGCCGTTGTTTGCTGTGTTGCGAGCATCTAAAAAAACGTCAAAACTGCGCATGCGTATGTACCGCAATGCGCACGCGTGGCGTACAGGTACAACGAGCATCATGGTTTTGCACAGGTTCTAGCGACGCTTTCAGTCGCACTGGCGAACGCAGGGAGATTGACAGGAAGTGGATGTTTCTGGATGGCAAATGACTGTTTTCTGGGAGTGTTTGGAAAAACGTAGGCGGGGGTTTGCTGGGCGGGTATCTGACGTCATTACCGTGTCGCTCGTCGCAGCAATCATCGCACAGAATAAGTAACTACAGGACTAGTCTTGTTCTGCACAAAGTGTGTTTGCAGGTGCTCGGCTGCACAGGCGTTCGCACTCCTGCAAAGCGAAAATAGACTCCCCCGTGGGCGGCGACTATGCGTTTGCACGGCTGCTAAAAGTAGCTAATGAGCGATCAATTTGGAATGAGGGCCTATGTGACTGTAAGTAGCACCTGGGTGTACTGAAAAGAAGGCGTGTCTTGCTCTGCCCAAGGAGTTTGTAGCTCCACCCATAGGTGTTTCCTTTGTGAAATAGGGGCGTGTCCAGTACCACCAGCGTTAACCTATTCAGCTGGCGCAGAATGCCGTTAGAGTAGGTTTGTGTATGGGTGCCAAGCGGCCGGTGCTGTACATTGCTGCTCCAGCACAGACAGGGATGGGAGCGGTGGCAGTTGATTTACCGACGGACACAATACAGACAGCCATTGACCGACAATCAAAATACCAACACAGTCAAAATGCCGACAGTCATTATGCCAACATGTGCAAAATGCCAACATAGTCAGAATACCGACTTTTGAAATGCTGACGTGTCAAAATGCAGACATGCATTTTTAAGGAATTTTTGCCCCAAAACAGACTTGTTCATACTTTACCATCCCAGTGGACCTGGAGGGAGAATATAATAGTGTGCCGCGGTACACACTTAGACGGTGTCCATGTTGACATTGACACAAAAATACCAGAAAAACTCATGTCGGTATTTGACATGTTGACATTTCAAACGTCTGTATTCTGACTATGTCGCCATTTTGAACATGTCGGTAAATCATACTGAACCCGATGGGAGTGATGCAGGTGTACTTAGTGGAAAAATAAAAATGTGCCATTAATATATCAGAGATCTAAGGATGGATATTTATCAACCCTTTTAAAGAGCACACGTGGAGGTGTTGCCCATGTAGCAACCAATCACATTCTAGCAAGCATTTATTTAGTACAGGCTATAAAATGAAAGCTAGAATATCATTGGTTGCTCTTTTATTGGTTTGATAATTCTCCCACAATATCATAATTTGCAAAGTATGTATAAATCATAAACCACTATGAATAGGATGATTGGAGTACCAACACTTGGATGTTTTGCAAATGCAGGAGGAGGTGCACATCACCTCCGTCTTGAATTTGCGATCTGTACACTGCAGTTCTGGATGTTCATCTGCGATGGCAGGCTGAGTAAGCCTGAGCTCACTCAGACTTGCCGTTCCAGGGCTGCGGTGAGGCCACGGAAACTGCGTCTTATGCAGTCCTTGGCCCTGCCACTGCCTGGCCTTCCCTGTCCCTCCCCGCGAATGCTTCAGCTTTTCAATCAGGCAGAGGCGTGCGCATCCCTGCAAAGCAATTGCAGTATCGATTCAGCACATTTGCAGAACGGGTCCTGTGCGTGCGCAGATTCTAAACCATCGGCAAACTGCAGTAAGGATAGCATAAGCAATCCTTACTGAATCAGGGCCAATATACATATGTAGAAATGGAAGACTAAATACCCCTAGTAGCTCTTCAGTAGTACAATATTGGGGGTGATTCCGAGTTGTTCGCTCGTTATATTTTTTTGCAACGGAGCGATTAGTTACAAACTGCGCATGCGCAATGTTCGCAGTGCGCCTGCGCCAAGTAAAATAGCACAAAAGTTTGGTATTTTACTCACAGCCTAACGAAGAATTTTCATCGTTCTGGTGATCGGAGTGTGATTGACAGGAAGTGGGTGTTTCTGGGTGGAAACTGGCCGTTTTATGGGTGTGTGCGGAAAAACGCTTGCGTTTCTGGGAAAAACGCGGGAGTGTCTGAAGAAACGGGGAAGTGTCTGGGCGAACGCTGGGTGTGTTTGTGACGTCAAACCAGGAACGAAACTGACTGAACTGATCGCAGTGGCAGAGTAAGTCTCGAGCTACTCAGAAACTGCTAAGAAATTTCTATTCGCAATTCTGCTAATCTTTCGTTTGCAATTCTGCTAAGCTAAGATTCACTCCCAGAGGGCGGCGGCTTAGCGTGTGCAATGCTACTAAAAGCAGCTAGCGAGCGAACAACTCGGAATGAGTGCCATTGTTGTATATGCAGAGTATAAGAAGGTTTGAACAATGATACTGTGAATGCCATCATTAATAACAGTACTGTTCACCATGGAAATGGGATGTTTGTAGTTAAATTAATACATACAAAACTCTGTTCCCTACTTCAACCAATCGCTGCCCCCCTGCAGAACTCAGTGCCTTGCTCTCTTTCCCTACAGAGCTCTGTGTCCCACTTCCACCAATCACTGCTCTCTGCTCTTGCAGAACTCAGTGCCTTGCTGTCCATCCCTACAGGGCTCTGTGCCCCACTTCCACCAATCACTGCTCTCTGCCCCTGCAGAACTCAGTGCCTTGCTGTCCATCCCTACAGGGCTCTGTGCCCCACTTCCACCAATCACTGCTCTCTGCTCCTGCAGAACTCAGTGCCTTGCTGTCCATCCCTACAGGGCTCTGTCCCCCACTTCCACCAATCACTGCTCTCTGCCCCTGCAGAACTCAGTGCCTTGCTGTCTATCCCTACAGGGCTCTGTCCCCCACTTCCACCAATCACTGCTCTCTGCCCCTGCAGAACTCCGTCCCTTGCTGTCCATCCCTACAGGGCTCTGTGCCCCACTTCCACCAATCACTGCTCTCTGCCCCTGCAGAACTCAGTGCCTTGCTGTCCATCCCTACAGGGCTCTGTGCCCCACTTCCACCAGTCACTGCTCTCTGCCCCTGTAGAACTCAGTGCCTTGCTGTCCATCCCTACAGGGCTCTGTGCCCCACTTCCACCAATCACTGCTCTCTGCCCCTGCAGAACTCAGTGCCTTGCTGTCCATCCCTACAGGGCTCTGTGCCCCACTTCCACCAATCACTGCTCTCTGCCCCTGCAGAACTCAGTGCCTTGCTGTCCATCCCTACAGGGCTCTGTGCCCCACTTCCACCAATCACTGCTCTCTGCCCCTGCAGAACTCAGTGCCTTGCTGTCCATCTCTTCAGGGCTCTGTGCCCCACTTCCACCAGTCACTGCTTTCTGCCCCTGCAGAACTCAGTGCCTTGCTGTCCATCCCTACAGAGCTCTCTGCCCCACTTCCATCAATCGCTGCTCTCTGCCCCTGCAGAACTCAGTGCCTTTCACACATGGCTACAGATGTGTTCTCATCGTTGCTGCAGTCACATTAAAGAGATTTTGTAGTCGCACAGAGTCGTGAGCGCATTTACTAACACGAGCATCTTTTTGTACATTCTTTTCCCCCCTGAAATTGCATCTTATTTGTACTTACACTACAGAGGTATAAATGCTAGATTACAGTGTTATCCTGGAAAACAGTAATTTCACATGGAGATACAGCTGCAGCCGCACACACAGAATATACCATAGGCATGCCTCATATAATTTTAATCATCAAAGTCTGCTAGTGCGTCTTGTACACATAGCGATGCAAATAAGACGCATTTTGGGGGCTTGGGTGTGTGATAGGCCGTGTGCCCACATATCACTTGTTGCTGTCATGGGTAAAAGGGGGCGATTTATCAGAGTTGCAAAAAGGGATGATTATCGGCTTTCGGGCCTAGGGTGGCGGTATTTCTGACACAGAGCAGTGTGTGAACTGTTCGCGTGCTGCTGTGGTGAAGGTGTATCGTGACTGGATACATGGCACCATTGCGAATAACCGACGTGGAAACTGCCGAGCACCACGTGCCATTGATGTGAGAGGTAAACGTTGGCTACGAAGGTGCGTGAAGGCTGACCAACACGCTACAATGGAGCAGCTTACCGTCAAAATTAACCCTGGGGGCTACCAGACGTGTGTCTTAATAGACAGTTCCGTGAACCCTGCTGCGTATTGTGCTCCAAAGCTAACGGGTGGTCACTGCACCTATGCTAGTTAAGGTACATCGGAGGAAAAGGCTTCAATTTGCACGGCTGCATCGGTATTGGACCTCCACTGATTGGCGAAGGATTGCCTTCTCTAATGACTCTCGTTTTCTGCTTCATCGAATGGATGGACATTGGCGTGTCAGATGAGAAACATCGGAGAACAAACACACTGCACCCATTGCTGGAAGAACACAAGTTGGTGGTGGCAGCGTTATGGTCTGGGGAATGTTTTCGTGGCATTCTCTGGGTCCACTCATCTGTGTGGTAGGCATTCTCGACCAGTTTGGTTATGAATCCATCCTTGCAGATCATGTACACCCATACATGCTGATTGTCTTCCCTGGGGCAGAGGGGATCTTCCAGCAAGACAATGCGACATGGCTAGAAATGTCCGACAGTGGTTGGACGAGCACGACCAAGACTTCCAAGTACTTCCCTGGCCCCCTAATTCACCGGACTTGAACCCATCTGTGGGACTACCTCGATCGTTGTTACTCTATGGATCCTCCGCCACGCATCCTACAGCAACTGTGGGATGCACTGTAGTCAACATGGCTTTAGATACCCATGCCCACCTTCCAGCACCTTATTGAGTCACTCCCAGCCCATCTATCTGCTGTCCATGCTGGCTATTAGCTGGTGGTCATAATAGTGTGACTTGACCGTGTACTTTTTAATAACACCCCAACATATGAATTGGCAATTTAATTGGTAGGAGCTCCCACAAGTTAGTTGCCCGGGGACCCACCACAAACCTTAACCCGGTCCTGAGTCATATTTTAAATCTGCAGAGATTATTTCTCCTTGAACTTGCAGGACTAGTAGTCCAACAATGGGAGGAACTTGATAGAAATTCTGTTGTGATAAGAAAGTTGCTTATTATTATCTTCAGCTTTGTTTAACTGCTTACCATAGGAAAATAATATATTTTATTGAAGGTGTGTCTGATACCACTTTCCCACAGAGATGAGAACCCGGGTTATTGCTGTGATAAGATGACGTGACCTTGGTCCCGGCTCGGTGTGGAAGTGTCGACCTCGGTTTTGCATCCCTTATCCAACTTGGGTCGTGGACCAGGGTTATTCCCATGTCTGACCTGGGTTGGCTGCAGTGTGAAAGGCAGACCCGGGTCAATCCTTAAAGGCTGCTGATTGGCTGGCTCTCCAAGTGTCCTGTATGAGCAAATGATGACCCGGTTCCCGACTGCGGTGTGAAAGGGGTAAGTATACTGAAGCACTGTTTCTGACTCATGTTAAGTATCCTGGGTCAGACAAGGTTGAGAGCCGGGGCTTCAGCATTAAAGAGGTATAACATATCTGCTTCTGAGCTAGAGATATACCCAGATGGGTCAAGAAGACAAAAAAAAACATCAGCTCCTAACTGCCATGTTACAGGCTTTGTTTGAAAAATGATAGTTAGGAGCTGATTGGTTGGTACTTTATCTTTCCCCAGTTTATTTCTCTCCAAGCTTTGATACATATGTCCCTATGTCACACAGAAACCCCTATTCACATGCCACAGTGCCCTCCATGCGGGTGATGGAGCTACAGTATGTGTGGGGGCCCACTGTATGTGGTGGCCCCGTTTGTTTTGTTGTTAATTTGGCAATGATGCCAGGCAAATCACACCCTACTGCAGTAGGGGAGGATCTGTGGTTAAACGGTTCATGGTGCCACTATCCCAGAGTTCCAGAGTGGGTGGTGCCACAAAGTTGACAACCAGGCACTGCAATAGAAGTCGCAGACGCTATATAGCTTTATATTTTGTGGTAACAATGTTTCTACACTCTGCAAAACCTCAAATGGTTTTTGCTCATGCTGCAGTCATGTTGCCTCAGAAAGGTCTGTCCCTGCCAGATATCCTTAATGAAATACAGTGCACCTGATCTTTAGTATTAATAGAGAAAAAGGAAATCAAATGTTTCAGAACAAGATAACAGCTGCCGGGAAGTCTTATGGCGCTCATATTACCAGCTATGATCTCCTAGCAACGCCGGCTATACAGCGTGCTAAATTATTTGGGAAATAATTGAACAAGGCAGACAGATCCTGTACTATTAATGTTTTATAGCAGGATGGCTGGGCCTTCTACCGGTAAACAGGTCTGCACTGCACCTTACAGAAACACCCGATGCCACGTATGTACCAAAGTAAGTGAGGAGCTGATGGGGTATGTGACATATTAGTCAGTGCTATATAACAAACAAGTAGACACCTTATAGATATGACAAACATGTATATTTACTAAGCCATGGAGAGAGAGAAACTACCATCTGTCATTTTTCGAACAAAGGGGCTCATTTATCAACGAGTGGTAAAACTCATTGTGGATGGTAAATGGTGCTCCAGCAAATCAGCTCCTAACTGTCATGTGTTCAGCTCCCAACTTCCATATGTTCAGCTCCCAACTTCCATATGTTCATCTCCCAGCTGTCATGTGTTCAGCCCCCAACTGTCATGTGTTCATCTCCCAACTGTCATGTGTTCATCTCCCAACTGTCATGTGTTCATCTCCCAACTGTCATGTGTTCATCTCCCAACTGTCATGTGTTCAGCCCCCAGCTGTCATGTGTTCAGCCCCCTGCTGTCATGTGTTCAATCCCCAGCTGTCATGTGTTCAATCCCCAGCTGTCATGTGTTCAGTCCCCAGCGGCCATGTGTTCAGCCCCCAGCGGTCATGTGTTCAGCCCCCAGCTGTCATGTGTT
This sequence comes from Pseudophryne corroboree, assembly GCF_028390025.1. Lineage (NCBI taxonomy): Eukaryota > Metazoa > Chordata > Amphibia > Anura > Myobatrachidae > Pseudophryne > Pseudophryne corroboree. The sequence continues at coordinate 57,781,168 of NC_086444.1, read as the reverse complement.
CAGCCCCCTACTGTCATGTGTTCAGCCCCCAGCTGTCATGTGTTCATCTCCCAACTGTCATGTGTTTGAAAACTGTTGGAAGCTGATTGGCTGGTACTTTATCTCTCTCCACATGATCACTCACCAAGGCTTAGTATTTTCTAAGGAGCACATGCTTAGAGGTTGCCTTAGAGATATAATACAGGCTCAAAGAGTGGATTTCAATTCAACTCAATGGCTGCGAATAGTTTCTGGAACGGTCTGGCTAAAGGCCCGTACACACTGGTCGATATATCGGCCGTTCTCTTGAACGGCCGATATATCGCGGGACCGACGGCCAGTGTGTACGGCCAATACGTCTGTGAACTCCGTCGTTCACAGACGTATCGCGTCGGCCGCGCAGCACAGCCGACGGCCAATATATCTAACGATATATTGGCGCGTCGCTGTGTGTGTAAGGGGCGGTCGTCCGACCGCCCATACACATGCTGCGGCGGCCGGCGGTGATTGACAGCTGAACTGGGCGTCCCCGACGGATCGGGCAGTGTGTATGCACAGCACACTGCCCGATCCGTACATAGATATATCTGCAGATCAATTGATCTGCAGATATATCTATTAGTGTGTACCCACCTTACGGCACTTTGCAGAAAGTCAGTGACCTATCTAACCATGCTTCCCTTGAGGCTGTGGATATGAAATTAATCTTTCACAACTTAAGGACATTATTAATCTGTTTTAAGAAAAAAACCTTTTGCTTTCAACTATTTAATGAAGACATTTTTATCTTTAAATTCATCTTTTCCTAGTATTTTCTAATACTTGATTGCCGCTTTAAAACATCGGGCAGACTCAGCGGGATCTCGCAGATGCCTGCAAGACGCAGGCTGTTAAAGTTCAACCATTGATTTTATCATGGATTCTATGCCTTTAAATATATTCCGTACTATTAACCATCCGTTCCCCAAAACAAATATTCTCTGATTAGCTAGTAGACATTTCTACCTATTTTTTAAGGTATTTAAAAAAAAACAAAAAACTTTTCATTAGTTTTCAAAGCAACCAGAAAAACAAGTATTATATATTTCAGACTTGTATTTTATGATATATATTCACTAACAGTGTGCACTCAACTAAAGAAGAAAAAGTGATAGCTGAGGGGGCGTAGAAGCGGGTTCTCCATCCTGTACATAGTCCTGCAAGCGTCTACACTGAGCAGCCTTCCAGAAACAGAATAGACATTTGCTTACACAGGACACGTGGTCTCCCTCTGAGGAGAGAAGGTTTCATACCGAACAAAGAAAAGGGTTCTTCACAGTAAGAGCAGTAAAATTTGTAATTCTCTGCCAGACAAGGTAGTAATGGTGGACTCAATTAATATATTTAAAAGTGGATTAGATAAATTCCTAGCTGAAAGAAATATCCAAGTATATAGCATTTAAAGGAAGCCGTGATAAGAAGCTGCCAGAGCCTGAAAACACATGGGGTCGGGAGCTTATCCCGGATCCCTTGTGTTATCGCATGATCGCGGGTCCTTTTTCTACGGTCTTTAAGCCGTAGAGTAGAGGAAAGATAAAGTACCAGCCAATCAGCTACTAATTGCCATGTTACAGGTTTGGTTTGAAGAATGACAATTAGGAGCTGATTGGCTGGCACTATATCACTCTCCAATACTTAATACATATGCCCCTTGACCTTTTAAACTTAAGGGAAAAAACACGCTGGGAAGCGGCAGCTTAGTGTCTCTCAGACATCTGCAACACTCAAGGATTTTTGGAGTGCAGCGACGTAGCAGAGCCGCATTGCACCCTGTGCCTGCCCCACGCCCGCAGTGACATCATGACGTTGTGCCTAGGATGTGGGGCCACTGGCTCTGGGAAGTAGAGTTCTGCTGATCTCCACAGGCTGCAGGGTGCCTGCCTGGAGTGTCACTTGGTTGCTCCAGGTGGCTCTGCAGCAGAACTACTGGCTGCAGGGTGCCATTCCAGGTGGTGTGGAGCTGCAATAGTGCTGCCCCCTAGGCCCCTTGCCTTGTGTGATGGCACTGCCCTATTTGAGTGGCACACCTTTGGTCCATCCATATACTGCACAGGCTGCACTGGTCTGCCCCTCCTGCTCCAACTTCTTCCCTCACAGATTGCCGCCCAAGTCATCAAAACGACACCAGTAGAACCCACCGCCAACTTCCAATGGATCAATTAAAGGGGGAGATCCATCAAACTGTCATATTTCAAACACCATTTGTAACGTGCAGCTACAACATGATTGGTTGGTACTTTATTTCTCTCCACTTCATCTCTTTGTAAGCATTGATAAATCTCCCCCCATTTTGTTTCACATCTATATAGTAATAGCAGAAGGATGACTTTTATGAGTGACCTATTCCTATGATGCCGTTGTCTGAGCAGGGCACATCATATACCAAATTAAAGTCCTTGGTCCATAGATTTGCATTGTAATTGGTTGCTTCATTTCACAGTTATGTGGCAAAACTTCCCCCCTGCCATTTACAATGCATCACCATTGTGCTCTGGAAAATGTGACAGTTGGTGAACTCTCCCTGAGCATCTGCTGGGTGACCTGGAACATGTGACCTGCTGGGTGGTCTAGAAACTGTGGCAGTCATTTACAGCCACCCATTAAGTGGGGATTTTTCAAAATTCAACTCCTAAGGCGGCTGAAAAGGGGTAAATGTTCCACCCAGAAAACCTTTGCCCGGTTGAAACTGGGCACATCAGCAATCTAACATGATTCCCTTATGTCATTTTGGGATGTGTAAACATAAGAGTTATCTATTATATAATTCTGTATACCTGTCCATCTAGGATGGTGGTTTCCAAACCTAATCCTCAAGGACCCCCAACAGTTCACGTTTTCCAGGTCTCCTCACACATTTACTAAACAGTGATAAGAGCGGAGAAGTGAGCCAGTGGAGAAATTTCCCCATCAACCAATCAGCAGCTCTGTATAATTTTATAGTATGCAAATTATAGATGTTACTTCAGTGCTGATTGGTTGCCATGGGCAACTTCTCCACTGGTTGACTTCTCCGCTCTTATCACTGCTTAGTAAATGTACCCCAGAATCACAAGTGAAAAAATGAGCTATACCTGTGGAGCTTTTAAAATGTCAGTGAGTAATGAATACACCTGTGCCCCTGCTAGGTGACTTAGACACATGTCAATTTACATATTGGAGCTGATTGGCTAGTGCGTTATCACCTTGCACTTATCACTGCTTTATCACTTCTCCAGGCTTAATACATCTGCCCCACTATATGACAAGTAGCCTGCCAATGCTCCAGCCGCCCGTGTAGATCACCCTTTTTTATATCTATTTTGCACTCAGTGTATTCGTGTACATCATATCATTCAGTGAAAACTCTGAGCGTTTCTGCAGTGAATAAGATCTGCTCCCCAGGATTAGGAATAATTATATTTTGCTGCTGCTTGGTATCAAATGAGATGCCAATCAAAGCCCTATTGTACCATAGCAGGCAATCCCCGGAAAGATGAAAATCCAGTGGCGTTAGTATGAAGACATAAACGGAACAAGTTACATTTCCACACAGATCATTACACAATTGTTCTCTTATCTTGGCTATGGCTAGCAGACGACCTGAGCTTTCAGTTTTAATGCAACCATATACTGTAGCATAGTGAGAAGCTGTGAATCGCGTTATCAATGCACCTCCTCTTGATTTAGGCTGACCATATTATCCCTTTAACCTGGGACACTCATGAATTGCACAGGTTCTGTGGCTGGCTGGCTGACTACAAGCCTGCATTTCACCTGGTTTTAAGCAGCCACAGAACCTGTGTAATTCATGAGTGTCCCAGGTTAAAGGGATAATATGGTCACCCTGCTTACTGTAGAATGCCGTGACTTGTGGCATGAAGTAGCTGAGACTGGGCCACAGTCATTCATTTATTTAGTAACGGTTTCTTATATAATGCAGGAAATTCTGCTGTTCTTTACAATTGGAAACAACAGTGATAAAACAAAACTGGGTAATAACTAGAGATGAGCGGGTTCGGTTCTCCGAGATCCGAACCCCCCCGAACTTCACCTATTTTACACGGTTCCGAGGTGGCCTCGGATCTTCCCGCCTTGCTCGGTTAACCTGAACGCGCCCAAACGTCATCATCCCGCTATCGGATTCTCGCGAGACTCGTATTCTATATAAAGAGCCGCGCGTCGCCGCCATTTTCACTCGTGCATTAGAGATTGAACGGAGAGGACGTGGCTGCGTTCTCTCCCTCAAAAGCTCCGTATCTGTGCTCAGTGTGCTGCAAATATCTACTTTCTCTGCCTGAAAACGCTCCATATCTGTGCTCAGTGTGCTGCATTGTGGGGACCACCAGTATGTAATTATAGTAGTACAGTAGGCCATTGCTGTATCTTGCAGCTCTGTGTCAGGTATACTATCTCTGTGCTGCATTATTGTGAGCAGTATATAGTAGGACAGTGCAGCATTTTGGTGACCAGCAGTTTACATATAGTATAGTACAGTAGGCCATTGCTGTATCTTGCAGCTCTGTGTCAAGTATATTATCTCTGTGCTGCATTATTGTGAGCAGTATATAGTAGGACAGTGCAGCATTTTGGTGACCAGCAGTATACATATAGTACAGTACAGTAGGCCATTGCTGTATCTTGCAGCTCTGTGTCAAGTATACTATCTCTGTGCTGCATTATTGTGAGCAGTATATAGTAGGACAGTGCAGCATTTTGGTGACCAGCAGTATACATATAGTACAGTAGCCCATTGCTGTATCTTGCAGCTCTGTGTCAAGTATACTATCTCTGTGCTGCAGTATATAGTAGGACAGTGCAGCATTTTGGTGACCAGTAGTATACATATAGTACAGTACAGTAGGCCATTGCTATTGATATATTACTGGCATATAATTCCACACATTAAAAAATGGAGAACAAAAATGTGGAGGGTAAAATAGGCAATTGGCAAGGAACGGCTGAGGCCCTGGCCTATGTTCATGGCTAGTGGTTCAGCTTCACATGAGGATGGAAGCACTCATCCTCCCGCTAGAAAAATGAAAAGACTTAAGCTGGCAAAAGCACAGCAAAGAACTGTGCGTTCTTCTAAATCACAAATCCCCAAGGAGAGTCCAATTGTGTCGGTTGCGATGCCTGACCTTCCCAACACTGGACGGGAAGAGGTGGCGCCTTCCACCATTTGCACGCCCCCTGCAAGTGCTGGAAGGAGCACCCACATTCCAGTTCCTGATAGTCAAATTGAAGATGTCAGTGTTGAAGTACACCAGGATGAGGATATGGGTGTTGCTGGCGCTGAGGAGGAAATTGACAAGGAGGATTCTGATGGTGAGGTGGTTTGTTTAAGTCAGGCACCCGGGGAGACACCTGTTGTCCGTGGGATGAATATGGCCATTGACCTGCGTGGTCAAATTACAAAAAAAATCACCTCTTCGGTGTGGAATTATTTTAACAGAAATGCGGACAACAGGTGTCAAGCCGTGTGTTGCCTTTGTCAAGCTGTAATAAGTAGGGGTAAGGACGTTAACTACCTAGGAACATCCTCCCTTATACGTCACCTGGAGCGCATTCATCAGAAGTCATTGACAAGTTCAAAAACTTTGGGTGACAGCGGAAGCAGTCCACTGACCACTAAATCCCTTCCTCTTGTACCCAAGCTCCTGCAAACCATACCACCAACTCCCTCAATGTCAATTTCCTCCTTAGACCGGAACGCCAAAAGTCCTGCAGGCTATGTCACTGGCAAGTCTGACGAGTCCTCTCCTAACTGGGATTCCTCCGATGGATCCTTGAGTGTAACGTCTACTGCTGCTGGCGCTGCTGTTGTTGCTGCTGGGAGTCGATTGTCATCCCAGAGGTGGAAGTCGGAAGACCACTTGTACTACTTCCAGTAAGCAATTGACTATCCAACAGTCCTTTGCGAGGAAGATGAAATATCACAGCAGTCATCCTGCTGCAAAGCGGATAACTCAGGCCTTGGCAGCTGGTGTTAAACGTGTGTCCGGTATCCACCGTTAATTCACAGGGAATTAGAGAATTTCTTGAGGTAGTGTGTCCCCGGTACCAAATACCATCTAGGTTCCACTTCTCTAGGCAGGCGATACCGAGAATGTACACAGACGTCAGAAAAAGAGTCACCGGTGTCCTAAAAAATGCAGTTGTACCCAATGTCCACTTAACTACGGACATGTGGACAAGTGGAGCAGGGCAGACTCATGACTATATGACTGTGACAGCCCACTGGGTACATGTATTGCCTCCCGCAGCAAGAACAGCAGCTGCGGCACCAGTAGCAGCATCTCGCAAATGCCAACTCGTTCCTAGACAGGCTACGCTTTGTATCACCGCTTTCCATAAGAGGCACACAGCTGACAACCTCTTACGGAAACTGAGGAACATCATCGCAGAATGGCTTACCCCAATTGGACTCTAATGGGGATTTGTGACATCGGACAACGCCACCAATATTGTGCGTGAATTACATGTGGGCAAATTCCAGCACGTCCCATATTTTGCACATACATTGAATTTGGTGGTACAGATTTATTTAAAAAATGACAGGTTCGTGCAAGAGATGCTGTCGGTGGCCCGAAGAATTGCGGGCGACTTTCGGCATTCAGCCACCGCGTGCCGAAGACTGGAGCACCAGCAAACACTCCTGAACCTGTCCCGCCATCATCTGAAGCAAGAGGTGGTAACGAGGTGGAATTCAACCCTCTATATGCTTCATAGGATGGAGAAGCAGCAAAAGGCCATTCAAGCCTATACATCTGCCTACGATATAGGCAAAGGAGGGGGAATGCACCTGACTCAAGCGCAGTGGAGAATGATTTCAACGTTGTGCAAGGTTCTACAACCCTTTGAACTTGCCACACGTGAAGTCCGTTCAGACACTGCCAGCCTGAGTCAGGTCATTCCCCTCATCAGGCTTTTGCAGAAGCAGCTAAAGAGATTGAAGGAGGAGCTAAAACGGAGCGATTCCGCTAGGCATGTGGGACTTGTGGATGGAGCCCTTAATTCGCTTCACCAGGATTCACGGGTGGTCAATCTGTTGAAATCAGAGCACTACATTTTGACCACCGTGCTTGATCCTAGGTTTAAAGCCTACGTTGTATCTCTCTTTCCGGCAGACACAAGTCTGCACATGTTCAAAGACCTGCTGGTGAGACACTTGTCAAGTCAAGCGGAACGTGACCCTTCAGCAGCTCCTCCTTCACATTCTCCCGCAACTGGGGCTGCGAGGAAAAGGCTAAGAATTCCGAGCCCACCCGCTAGTGGTGATGCAGGGCAGTCTGGAGCGAGTGCTGACATATGGTCCGGACTGAAGCACCTGCCAACGATTACTGACATGTCGTCTACTGTCACTGCATATGATTCTGTCACCATTGAAAGAATGGTGGAGGATTATATGAGTGACAGCATCCAAGTAGGCACGTCAGACAGTCCGTACGTATACTGGCAGGAAAAAGAGGCAATTTGGAGGCCCTTGCACAAACTGGCTTTATTTTACCTAAGTTGCCCCCCCTCCAGTGTGTACTCTGAAAGAGTGTTTAGTAGAGATGAGCGCCTGAAATTTTTCGGGTTTTGTGTTTTGGTTTTGGGTTCGGTTCCGCGGCCGTGTTTAGGGTTCGAACGCGTTTTGGCAAAACCTCACCGAATTTTTTTTGTCGGATTCGGGTGTGTTTTGGATTCGGGTGTTTTTTTCAAAAAACACTAAAAAACAGCTTAAATCATAGAATTTGGGGGTCATTTTGATCCCAAAGTATTATTAACCTCAAAAACCATAATTTACACTCATTTTCAGTCTATTCTGAATACCTCACACCTCACAATATTATTTTTAGTCCTAAAATTTGCACCGAGGTCGCTGTGTGAGTAAGATAAGCGACCCTAGTGGCCGACACAAACACCGGGCCCATCTAGGAGTGGCACTGCAGTGTCACGCAGGATGTCCCTTCCAAAAAACCCTCCCCAAACAGCACATGACGCAAAGAAAAAAAGAGGCGCAATGAGGTAGCTGTGTGAGTAAGATTAGCGACCCTAGTGGCCGACACAAACACCGGGCCCATCTAGGAGTGGCACTGCAGTGTCACGCAGGATGGCCCTTCCAAAAAACCCTCCCCAAACAGCACATGACGCAAAGAAAAAAAGAGGCGCAATGAGGTAGCTGTGTGAGTAAGATTAGCGACCCTAGTGGCCGACACAAACACCGGGCCCATCTAGGAGTGGCACTGCAGTGTCACGCAGGATGTCCCTTCCAAAAAACCCTCCCCAAACAGCACATGACGCAAAGAAAAAAAGAGGCGCAATGAGGTAGCTGTGTGAGTAAGATTAGCGACCCTAGTGGCCGACACAAACACCGGGCCCATCTAGGAGTGGCACTGCAGTGTCACGCAGGATGTCCCTTCCAAAAAACCCTCCCCAAACAGCACATGACGCAAAGAAAAAAAGAGGCGCAATGAGGTAGCTGTGTGAGTAAGATTAGCGACCCTAGTGGCCGACACAAACACCGGGCCCATCTAGGAGTGGCACTGCAGTGTCACGCAGGATGTCCCTTCCAAAAAACCCTCCCCAAACAGCACATGACGCAAAGAAAAAAAGAGGCGCAATGAGGTAGCTGTGTGAGTAAGAGTAGCGACCCTAGTGGCCGACACAAACACCGGGCCCATCTAGGAGTGGCACTGCAGTGTCACGCAGGATGTCCCTTCCAAAAAACCCTCCCCAAACAGCACATGACGCAAAGAAAAAAAGAGGCGCAATGAGGTAGCTGACTGTGTGAGTAAGATTAGCGACCCTAGTGGCCGACACAAACACCGGGCCCATCTAGGAGTGGCACTGCAGTGTCACGCAGGATGTCCCTTCCAAAAAAACCCTCCCCAATCAGCACATGATGCAAAGAAAAAGAAAAGAAAAAAGAGGTGCAAGATGGAATTGTCCTTGGGCCCTCCCACCCACCCTTATGTTGTATAAACAAAACAGGACATGCACACTTTAACCAACCCATCATTTCAGTGACAGGGTCTGCCACACGACTGTGACTGATATGACGGGTTGGTTTGGACCCCCCCCAAAAAAGAAGCAATTAATCTCTCCTTGCACAAACTGGCTCTACAGAGGCAAGATGTCCACCTCATCTTCACCCTCCGATATATCACCGTGTACATCCCCCTCCTCACAGATTATCAATTCGTCCCCACTGGAATCCACCATCTCAGCTCCCTGTGTACTTTGTGGAGGCAATTGCTGCTGGTCAATGTCTCCGCGGAGGAATTGATTATAATTCATTTTAATGAACATCATCTTCTCCACATTTTCTGGATGTAACCTCGTACGCCGATTGCTGACAAGGTGAGCGGCGGCACTAAACACTCTTTCGGAGTACACACTTGTGGGAGGGCAACTTAGGTAGAATAAAGCCAGTTTGTGCAAGGGCCTCCAAATTGCCTCTTTTTCCTGCCAGTATAAGTACGGACTGTGTGACGTGCCTACTTGGATGCGGTCACTCATATAATCCTCCACCATTCTATCAATGTTGAGAGAATCATATGCAGTGACAGTAGACGACATGTCCGTAATCGTTGTCAGGTCCTTCAGTCCGGACCAGATGTCAGCATCAGCAGTCGCTCCAGACTGCCCTGCATCACCGCCAGCGGGTGGGCTCGGAATTCTGAGCCTTTTCCTCGCACCCCCAGTTGCGGGAGAATGTGAAGGAGGAGATGTTGACAGGTCGCGTTCCGCTTGACTTGACAATTTTGTCACCAGCAGGTCTTTCAACCCCAGCAGACCTGTGTCTGCCGGAAAGAGAGATCCAAGGTAGGCTTTAAATCTAGGATCGAGCACGGTGGCCAAAATGTAGTGCTCTGATTTCAACAGATTGACCACCCGTGAATCCTTGTTAAGCGAATTAAGGGCTGCATCCACAAGTCCCACATGCCTAGCGGAATCGCTCCCTTTTAGCTCCTTCTTCAATGCCTCCAGCTTCTTCTGCAAAAGCCTGATGAGGGGAATGACCTGACTCAGGCTGGCAGTGTCTGAACTGACTTCACGTGTGGCAAGTTCAAAGGGCATCAGAACCTTGCACAACGTTGAAATCATTCTCCACTGCACTTGAGACAGGTGCATTCCATCTCCTATATCGTGCTCAATTGTATAGGCTTGAATGGCCTTTTGCTGCTCCTCCAACCTCTGAAACATATAGAGGGTTGAATTCCACCTCGTTACCACTTCTTGCTTCAGATGATGGCAGGGCAGGTTCAGTAGTTTTTGGTGGTGCTCCAGTCTTCTGTACGTGGTGCCTGTACGCCGAAAGTGTCCCGCAATTTTTCTGGCCACCGACAGCATCTCTTGCACGCCCCTGTCGTTTTTTAAAAAATTCTGCACCACCAAATTCAAGGTATGTGCAAAACATGGGACGTGCTGGAATTTGCCCATATTTAATGCACACACAATATTGCTGGCGTTGTCCGATGCCACAAATCCACAGGAGAGTCCAATTGGGGTAAGCCATTCCGCGATGATCTTCCTCAGTTGCCGTAAGAGGTTTTCAGCTGTGTGCGTATTCTGGAAAGCGGTGATACAAAGCGTAGCCTGCCTAGGAAAGAGTTGGCGTTTGCGAGATGCTGCTACTGGTGCCGCCGCTGCTGTTCTTGCGGCGGGAGTCCATACATCTACCCAGTGGGCTGTCACAGTCATATAGTCCTGACCCTGCCCTGCTCCACTTGTCCACATGTCCGTGGTTAAGTGGACATTGGGTACAACTGCATTTTTTAGGAGACTGGTGAGTCTTTTTCTGACGTCCGTGTACATTCTCGGTATCGCCTGCCTAGAGAAGTGGAACCTAGATGGTATTTGGTAACGGGGGCACACTGCCTCAATAAATTGTCTAGTTCCCTGTGAACTAACGGCGGATACCGGACGCACGTCTAACACCAACATAGTTGTCAAGGACTCAGTTATCCGCTTTGCAGTAGGATGACTGCTGTGATATTTCATCTTCCTCGCAAAGGACTGTTGAACAGTCAATTGCTTACTGGAAGTAGTACAAGTGGGCTTACGACTTCCCCTCTGGGATGACCATCGACTCCCAGCGGCAACAACAGCAGCGCCAGCAGCAGTAGGCGTTACACGCAAGGATGCATCGGAGGAATCCCAGGCAGGAGAGGACTCGTCAGACTTGCCAGTGACATGGCCTGCAGGACTATTGGCATTCCTGGGGAAGGAGGAAATTGACACTGAGGGAGTTGGTGGGGTGGTTTGCGTGAGCTTGGTTACAAGAGGAAGGGATTTACTGGTCAGTGGACTGCTTCCGCTGTCACCCAAAGTTTTTGAACTTGTCACTGACTTATTATGAATGCGCTGCAGGTGACGTATAAGGGAGGATGTTCCGAGGTGGTTAACGTCCTTACCCCTACTTATTACAGCTTGACAAAGGGAACACACGGCTTGACACCTGTTGTCCGCATTTCTGGTGAAATACCTCCACACCGAAGAGCTGATTTTTTTGGTATTTTCACCTGGCATGTCAACGGCCATATTCCTCCCACGGACAACAGGTGTCTCCCCGGGTGCCTGACTTAAACAAACCACCTCACCATCAGAATCCTCCTGGTCAATTTCCTCCCCAGCGCCAGCAACACCCATATCCTCCTCATCCTGGTGTACTTCAACACTGACATCTTCAATCTGACTATCAGGAACTGGACTGCGGGTGCTCCTTCCAGCACTTGCAGGGGGCGTGCAAATGGTGGAAGGCGCATGCTCTTCACGTCCAGTGTTGGGAAGGTCAGGCATCGCAACCGACACAATTGGACTCTCCTTGTGGATTTGGGATTTCAAAGAACGCACAGTTCTTTGCGGTGCTTTTGCCAGCTTGAGTCTTTTCAGTTTTCTAGCGAGAGGCTGAGTGCTTCCATCCTCATGTGAAGCTGAACCACTAGCCATGAACATAGGCCAGGGCCTCAGCCGTTCCTTGCCACTCCGTGTGGTAAATGGCATATTGGCAAGTTTACGCTTCTCCTCCGACAATTTTATTTTAGGTTTTGGAGTCCTTTTTTTACTGATATTTGGTGTTTTGGTTTTGACATGCTCTGTACTATGCCATTGGGCATCGGCCTTGGCAGACGACGTTGCTGGCATTTCATCGTCTCGGCCATGACTAGTGGCAGCAGCTTCAGCACGAGGTGGAAGTGGATCTTGATCTTTCCCTAATTTTGGAACCTCAACATTTTTGTTCTCCATATTTTAATAGGCACAACTAAAAGGCACCTCAGGTAAACAATGGAGATGGATGGATTGGATACTAGTATACAATTATGGACGGGCTGCCGAGTGCCGACACAGAGGTAGCCACAGCCGTGAACTACCGCACTGTACTGTGTCTGCTGCTAATATATAGACTGGTTGATAAAGAGATAGTATACTCGTAACTAGTATGTATGTATAAAGAAAGAAAAAAAAACCACGGTTAGGTGGTATATACAATTATGGACGGGCTGCCGAGTGCCGACACAGAGGTAGCCACAGCCGTGAACTACCGCACTGTACTGTGTCTGCTGCTAATATATAGACTGGTTGATAAAGAGATAGTATACTCGTAACTAGTATGTATGTATAAAGAAAGAAAAAAAAACCACGGTTAGGTGGTATATACAATTATAGACGGGCTGCCGAGTGCCGACACAGAGGTAGCCACAGCCGTGAACTACCGCACTGTACTGTGTCTGCTGCTAATATATAGACTGGTTGATAAAGAGATAGTATACTCGTAACTAGTATGTATAAAGAAAGAAAAAAAAACCACGGTTAGGTGGTATATACAATTATGGACGGGCTGCCGAGTGCCGACACAGAGGTAGCCACAGCCGTGAACTACCGCACTGTACTGTGTCTGCTGCTAATATATAGACTGGTTGATAAAGAGATAGTATACTCGTAACTAGTATGTATGTATAAAGAAAGAAAAAAAAAACCACGGTTAGGTGGTATATACAATTATGGACGGGCTGCCGAGTGCCGACACAGAGGTAGCCACAGCCGTGAACTACCGCACTGTACTGTGTCTGCTGCTAATATATAGACTGGTTGATAAAGAGATAGTATACTCGTAACTAGTATGTATGTATAAAGAAAGGAAAAAAAACCACGGTTAGGTGGTATATACAATTATGGACGGGCTGCCGAGTGCCGACACAGAGGTAGCCACAGCCGTGAACTACCGCACTGTACTGTGTCTGCTGCTAATATATAGACTGGTTGATAAAGAGATAGTATACTCGTAACTAGTATGTATGTATAAAGAAAGAAAAAAAAACCACGGTTAGGTGGTATATACAATTATGGACGGGCTGCCGAGTGCCGACACAGAGGTAGCCACAGCCGTGAACTACCGCACTGTACTGTGTCTGCTGCTAATATATAGACTGGTTGATAAAGAGATAGTATACTCGTAACTAGTATGTATGTATAAAGAAAGAAAAAAAAAACACGGTTAGGTGGTATATACAATTATGGACGGGCTGCCGAGTGCCGACACAGAGGTAGCCACAGCCGTGAACTACCGCACTGTACTGTGTCTGCTGCTAATATATAGACTGGTTGATAAAGAGATAGTATACTCGTATCTAGTATGTATGTATAAAGAAAGAAAAAAAAACCACGGTTAGGTGGTATATACAATTATGGACGGGCTGCCGAGTGCCGACACAGAGGTAGCCACAGCCGTGAACTACCGCACTGTACTGTGTCTGCTGCTAATATAGACTGGTTGATAAAGAGATAGTATACTCGTAACTAGTATGTATGTATAAAGAAAGAAAAAAAAACCACGGTTAGGTGGTATATACAATTATGGACGGGCTGCCGAGTGCCGACACAGAGGTAGCCACAGCCGTGAACTACCGCACTGTACTGTGTCTGCTGCTAATATAGACTGGTTGATAAAGAGATAGTATACTCGTAACTAGTATGACTATAAAGAAAGAAAAAAAAACCACGGTTAGGTGGTATATACAATTATGGACGGGCTGCCGAGTGCCGACACAGAGGTAGCCACAGCCGTGAACTACCGCACTGTACTGTGTCTGCTGCTAATATAGACTGGTTGATAAAGAGATAGTATACTCGTAACTAGTATGTATGTATAAAGAAAGAAAAAAAAACCACGGTTAGGTGGTATATACAATTATGGACGGGCTGCCGAGTGCCGACACAGAGGTAGCCACAGCCGTGAACTACCGCACTGTACTGTGTCTGCTGCTAATATAGACTGGTTGATAAAGAGATAGTATACTACTAATATTATATACTGGTGGTCAGGTCACTGGTCACTAGTCACACTGGCAGTGGCACTCCTGCAGCAAAAGTGTGCACTGTTTAATTTTAATATAATATTATGTACTCCTGGCTCCTGCTATAACCTATAACTGGCACTGCAGTAGTGCTCCCCAGTCTCCCCCACAATTATAAGCTGTGTGAGCTGAGCAGTCAGACAGATATATAATATATATAGATGATGCAGCACACTGGCCTGAGCCTGAGCAGTGCACACAGATATGGTATGTGACTGACTGAGTCACTGTGTGTATCGCTTTTTTCAGGCAGAGAACGGATATATTAAATAAACTGCACTGTGTGTCTGGTGGTCACTCACTATATAATATATTATGTACTCCTGGCTCCTGCTATAACCTATAACTGGCACTGCAGTAGTGCTCCCCAGTCTCCCCCACAATTATAAGCTGTGTGAGCTGAGCAGTCAGACAGATATATAATATTATATATAGATAATAGATGATGCAGCACACTGGCCTGAGCCTGAGCAGTGCACACAGATATGGTATGTGACTGAGTCACTGTGTGCTGTGTATCGCTTTTTTCAGGCAGAGAACGGATTATAAATAAAAGTGGTGGTCACTGGTCACTATCAGCAAAACTCTGCACTGTACACTACTGAGTACTCCTAATGCTCCCCAAAATTAGTAAATCAAGTGTCTAAACGGAGAGGACGCCAGCCACGTCCTCTCCCTATCAATCTCAATGCACGTGTGAAAATGGCGGCGACGCGCGGCTCCTTATATAGAATCCGAGTCTCGCGATAGAATCCGAGCCTCGCGAGAATCCGACAGCGTCATGATGACGTTCGGGCGCGCTCGGGTTAACCGAGCAAGGCGGGAAGATCCGAGTCGCTCGGACCCGTGAAAAAAAACATGAAGTTCTGGCGGGTTCGGATTCAGAGAAACCGAACCCGCTCATCTCTAGTGTTTAGTGCAGCCGGTCACCTTGTCAGCGATCGGCGTACGAGGTTACTTCCAGAAAATGTGGAGAAGATGATGTTCATCAAAATGAATTATAATCAATTCCTCCGTGGAGACATTCACCAGCAATTGCCTCCAGAAAGTACACAGGGACCTGAGATGGTGGATTCCAGTGGGGACGAATTAATACTCTGTGAGGAGGTGGATGTACACAGTGAAAGGGGTGATGAATCGGACGATGAGGAGGAGGTGGACATCTTGCCTCTGTAGAGCCAGTTTGTGCAAGGAGAGATTGATTGCTTCTTTTTTGGTGGGGGCCCAAACCAACCAGTCATTTCAGTCACAGTCGTGTGGCAGACCCTGTGGCTGAAATGATGGGTTTGTTAAAGTGTGCATGTCCTGTTTATACAACATAAGGGTGGGTGGGAGGGCCCAAGCACAATTCCATCTTGCACCTCTTTTTTTTATTTATTTATCTCTGCATCATGTGCTGTTTGGGGACTATTTTTTGAAGTGCCATCCTGTCTGACACTGCAGTGCCACTCCTAGATGGGCCAGGTGTTTGTGCCGCCCACTTGGGTCGCTTAGCTTAGTCATCCAGCAACCTCGGTGCAAATTTTAGGACTAATAATAATATTGTGAGGTGTGAGGTGTTCAGAATAGACTGGAAATGAGTGGAAATTATGGTTATTGAGGTTAATAATACTATGGGATCAAAATGACCCCCAAATTCTATGATTTAAGCAGTTTTTAAGGTTTTTTTTTAAAAACCACCCGAATCCAAAACACACTCGAATCCGACAAAAAATTTTCAGGGAGGTTTTGCCAAAACGCGTCCGAATCCAAAACACGGCCACGGAAACTAATCCAAAACTAAAACACAAAACCCGAAACATTTCCGGTGCACATCTTTAGTAATAACAGACAGACATAGAGGTAGGAAGGCCCTGCTCACAAGCTTACAATCTATAGGGAATTAGGCATTGATACACAAGGATTGCATGATATGGTCATACAGCAATTCTGACCTGGTGCCAGGAGGATTCCGGTATAAATGGGCGACCATGTTAAGGTCAACAGTCATTAGGTTGACCACTATTGGTCGACATGGATAAACGGTCGACACATGAACAGGTCGACATGTATTTCTGAACTGTTTTTGGTGTCTTTTTTTCCATAACATGGCCAGGAACCCCAATTAGTGTACCGCGTCCCCTTGCTACCGCTGCGCTCGGCACTGTTTACTATTCCCAATCGTAGTCCACGTGGATGATAAAGTATGAAAAATGTAAAAATCTTTTTTTTTTTTAAAGCCATGGCGACCTTTTTCATGTGTCGACCATGTCAGTGTCGACCAATAGTGATAGCTGATTAGTTTTCAATAACACAACAATGTGTTCTAGAAGCATTGGATCATTCCCTAAGGGGTAGTGAAAGAATCTGAGATGTTGGTTTATGCTTTAGTGAGTCGGTGAGAGCTACTGGAAGTTCAGCCACTTCATCTTTTTCAAGCCTTTATAAATATCCCCCATTATCTTTTGAGCAAAGTGATTGTTTTAAGCTGGGTAATTAGCGACAGCAGCCTCCCTGGACCCTCCGCTGCCCAGCACAGAGCAGCGCGTGTTGGACGGAATGAGACTGATGCAGTCTACTTTTTCCTGATGTGCCACTGTCCTGCTATACAGCAGCCAGTGGTAGTGGGCAGAGGAGCAGCTTACCGTAGCTCCTCCAACCGGCTCACATGCCACTCACATAACCTTCCAGCATATCTGAAGGCTGTATGTAGCACACAGTAGTGCTCAGAGGAGGTCACATGACATTGAAGCTGGCTGCTGCCATTCAGACTGTTCCTCTGATTTATAAGATAGCAGAGTGGTACATTGAGCTGCCTATTGCCCACCACCGTTCCTTCAGAAAGGGACATTTAGCCAAGGGCATCAGAAAAAGGCTTGTCAGGCTGCATATTGCCCACCACCATTTCTTCAAAGCGGGACACAGAGCCCAGGGCCTCAGGAAAAGGCTTGCCAGGCTGCCTATTGCCCACCACCATTATTTCAGAGCAAGACATTGAATCAAGGTCCTCAGGAAAAAGCTTGCCAGGCTGCCTATTGCCCACCACCATTATTTCAGAGCAGGACATTGAGTCAAGGTTCTCAGGAAAAGGCTCACTAGACTGCCTATTGGCCACCACCATTATTTCAGAGCAGGACATTGAGTCAAGGTTCTCAGGAAAAGGCTCACCAGGCTGCTTATTACCCACCACCATTATTTCAGAGCAGGACATTGAGTCAAGGTTCTCAGGAAAAGGCTTGCCAGGCTGCTTATTGCCCACCACCTTCAGAGCGGGACATAAAGCCGATGGCCTCAGGACAAGGCTAACCGAGCTACCTACTTCCCACCACTGCTTCTTTCTCTACCAAAGTTATCTATGTTTGTTTTCTCAGATCAACAGAACAGTTAAATGTTTGGAAGAATTTGACCTTTTTATTCCCCCCACCCTTAATATCTAGGTAATGATTTTTCATCTGGCAATATTAAATATGATAATAATACACAAAGGATAAATCAGTGTTCCTGCTGAAGGCCTTGTCCTGGCTTCTGTAAGATTGTTTAGGATGAAATGTTGTATGTAAACTGCAGCACATACAGTATTTATAAGCAGGATTTTCTAAAGAGCCAACCCTAATGACTGTCATATATTGATTAAGTGTAATTACACAAATAGAACGCTCAGCCAATGCTGGTATTCCTCCTTACAAGCAGTGCATGTCCGTAACAATCTTAACACGCCTATCTCTCTTGTCATATTGTGTTCTCTACAGTTCAATGACTGGGCGCAGGAGCCGTCTGTGATTGTTTACGTTTAGGTTCCAGTGATTGTATTATACACTTTATTAGTGTTCACTCTAAGCTTCTTTCGCAGGGCGCTGTGCCCTGCCCCTTTTTTGAGTGACAAAATGCGCCCTGCCCGTTTGCGCCCGCCCTGCTAAGAGCTGTCTTCTCCCCCCGCCGCGCTGTCACTTCTCCCCCCATGTGATCGCAAAATACGCGCTGCTATATCCAATCGCCGCCAGCAGCGCCTCCTCATCCAATCGCCGCTGGCAGCACCTCCTCATCCAATCACCGCCAGTGCCTCCTCATCCAATCACCGCCGGCAGCGCCGCGTCATCCAATCGCCGCCAGCGTCTCATCATCCAATCGGTGCCGGCAGCGTCTCCCCATCCAGTTGCAGTGTCTCGCTATCGAAGCCCGCCTGAGACGTCCCTCCCTCCTCCCTGCCCGCCAGCATGCTGCTCCAGGGACTGACTACACTACTTGTTTGCTGGTGCGAGGTCGCTTGGAAAATAGCGGAGACGCTGGAACGGGTTAGGTTCTCTGCTTCCGCCCTCCGGAACCTACTGACAGCGGGTAACATTGCTGTTACTAAAGGTACGGCAGGGCTGGGAGACTGTTCTGGTAGATACTGTATGTCACTTGTGAGCAACGCGCGCCCTCACCCAATGCATCTATTGCTGAGCTTCACCATCTTGTAGCCATGTCTCTGTCCCCATGGAGTACAGCCGCCCCCCACCCCGCTCCGTTAGTTGCTTACAAGTTTAACTTTGTCCCCATGGAGTACAGCCGCATGTAGCCAAAGTTAAACTTGTAAGCAACTAACAGAGCGGGGTGGGGGGCGTAATTCGGCTAATGATAGAAATGGTCGGGGCTGGGGCAGTGCCCATTATTTACTTCACCCATGCCACCACACTGCCCAACATAAACACACCCAATACCCCCACAGTGGACAACATACACCCACACGGTGCCCAGCAATATGCACACCACCACAGTGCCCAGCATACACACCCCACAGTGCCCATAACACCCTCCATACCCACCCAGTGTTCATTATAAACCCACAGTACCCAGCATATGTACACCACCACAGTGCCCAGCATACACACCCCACAGTGCCCATTACACCCTCCATACCCACCCAGTGCTCATTATACACCCACAGTGCCCAGCATATGTACACCACCACAGTGCCCAGCATACACACCCCACAGTGCCCATAACACCCTCCATACCCACCCAGTGCTCATTATACACCCACAGTGCCCAGCATATGTACACCCCCACAGTGCCTATAACACCCTTCATACCCATACTGTGCTTATTCTACACCCTTCATGCCCACACAGTGCCCAGCATATGTACACTCCCACATTGCCAGCATACACACCCCACAGTGCCCATTACACCCTCCATACCCACATAATGCTCATTATACACCCCACCTCTCCCATACACAGTGCCAAGCATACATACAATCCTATGTCCACACATAGTGCCCAGCATACACACATCTCAGAGAGGAGCTGATCTTAAAAGGTAATTGGGGAGTGGGTATCCTTGGTACTAATGCCTCCATACCCCTAACACTGACTACAGTACTACCTGCTCCTAATCCCCTTGCCCCCCAGCACTGTCCCAACTGCTATCTCTCCCTTGTGCAGTGTGCCCCAGTGCTCTCTCCAATATGCGCAATATGTAGAACGTGCTCTACCTGGCGCAGTGTGTATAGGAGATTCTACCTGGTGCAATGTGTATGAGCGGCACTATTGTGTGGTATAATGTTATTTAGTACTATTATGTCGTCATGCCCCTTCCCCACGAAACAACACCCCTAAAAAAAATTCCGGCGCGCACTGTCCATGCTTTCACCTATAGGAATGGGCGCACCAAGCGATATAGTATGTACCTATTTTTGCCCTTCTAACTTAAAAATGTGCCCTCACGAATGAAAAATGTGCCCTACTAAACTTTATAATACATTCATTATTAGCCGCTTATTATCCGTAACATACATATTATGTAGTGCTGTCTACGGTGCATTGCACATTAAACTGTAGCATTTGGAGTCGATAAGAGATGATATACACCTACCCGTATTAGGGTGCATCAGACGCCCCATGAATTTTTAAAAGTAAGAAAAATGATTTGTCCCCATGCTACATTTTTTCGAATTGTTAAGGATATATTGCATACCAATTTTAAAGAATCTGAGATGATATTTATGTGGCCCACCATGCCCCTGAAGAATAAAGATTTCTATTTATTTCTATTTTTCTATTTATTTTATTTCTATTTATTTCTATAAATTTCTATTTATTTTATCTGAAAAAGAAATAATGATTTGATTAATGATTTGATTAATGATTTGGATGGGAACAGCCACGATAGGCCCATGAGGCTTCATGCTGTTCCCTTTCTTTGTTATGTTCTTATGTTCTTAAGACACGCATTCATGGCACACATACAAAAGTTGGCTTCGTTTTGCTAAAGTTAGTTGTTTTGTATAATACAATACAGTACAGTACAATACAATATAGACAATTTTTGGGTGTGGCGGTGGACCACCTAAGTCAAATCGTACATCAAAACAAATTTGCACAGTTGTTTCTATGCTAAAAAGGTACATTTTAAGAATAGGGACAGCAAGCATTCCGAATGTCGGGGCGTTTGATGCACCCTAACCCGTATGTGAGTTATTATACGCTTAGGTAAATGTAGGGTTTTATGTCATGCTCCATCTAAGCCGTAACGCAGGGAATAATGACGTCTGCGTTATATCAAAAGGTAGAGTAGCCCTACAAATGTATTATAAACCTGTCTGCTATGGGCACTTATAAAGGGGTTACGGCATTAGGTCGACAACACTTAGGTTGACAGTCATTAGGTCGACCACTATAGGTCAACATGCATTAGGTCGACAGGGTCACATAGGGTGACATGGTCATTAGGTCGACATGTACTAGGTCGACAGGTCAAAAGGTCGACATGAGTTTTTCACATTTTTTTCTTCTTCATTTTTTTGGACTTTTTCATACTTTACGATCCACGTGGACTACGATTGGGAATAGTAACCTTGGCCGAAGCATGGCGAGCGAACATGGTGCACTAATTGGGGTTCCCCGTCACTTTACGAAGAAAACAACACCAAAAAGTAAAAAAAATAATAATACACCTCATGCCGACCTTTTGACCTGTCGACCTAGTACAGTACATGTCGACATAATGCATGTCAACCTATAGTGTTCGACCTAATGACTGTCGACCTAAGTTGTGTCGACCCAACGACCCATACCCTTATAAAGTTACAATCAAGATATATAGATGTATAAATATAGAGGAATTAGTCGGGCACTATCGGTACCAGAAAACCGACCAATATTCTGGCGCTATATCGATACATATTCACACCTGAAAATCCTATAGAAATAAATATAGTAATAAACCAAACCAAATCATATTGGGGCAGATTGGGATTCACAAGCTTCAAAATCTTTCATTATATCGGTTATAAATACTTGTGTGAATAGAATACATAACATTTTCTTTGGTTCACCAGTTTTGTATGGTCGTGTGCGTTAGTCAATAGTTCTGTTTTTTTCTGTTAATTTAGCTTTCTCTGACGTCCTAGTGGATGCTGGGGACTCCGTAAGGACCATGGGGAATAGACGGCTCCTCAGGAGACTGGGCACATCTAAGAAAGATTTAGGACTATCTGGTGTGCACTGGCTCCTCCCCCTATGACCCTCCTCCAAGCCTCAGTTAAATTTCTGTGCCCGGCTGAGCTGGATGCACACTAGGGGCTCTCCTGAGCTCCTAGAAGAAAGTATAGTTTAGGTTTTTTATTTTCAGTGAGTCCTGCTGGCAACAGGCTCACTGCAACGAGGGACTAAGAGGAGAAGAAGCGAACCTACCTAAGTGGTGGTAGCTTGGGCTTCTTAGGCTACTGGACACCATTAGCTCCAGAGGGATCGAACACAGGGCCCGACCTCGTCGTCCGTTCCCGGAGCCGCGCCGCCGTCCCCCTTACAGAGCCAGAAACAAGAAGGTGGTCCGGAAAATCGGCGGCTGAAGACTTCTGTCTTCTCCAAGGTAGCGCACAGCACTGCAGCTGTGCGCCATTGCTCCTCATGCACACCACACACTGCGGTCACTGATGGGTGCAGGGCGCTGGGGGGGGCGCCCTGAGCAGCAATAATAACGCCTTGGCTGGCAAAACTAACACCATATATAGCCCCAGAGGCTATATAGGTGTATATTAACCCCTGCCAGAAACGATAAAATAGCGGGAGAAAGCCCGCCGAAAAAGGGGCGGAGCCAACTCCCTCAGCACACTGGCGCCATTATTCCCTCACAGCTTCGCTGGAAGGAAGCTCCCTGGCTCTCCCCTGCAGTCCTGCACTACAGAAAGGGTAAAAAAGAGAGGGGGGGCACAATTTAGGCGCAGTATATGTATATTATAGGCAGCTATAGGGGAAAACACTCTGTATAGTGATATCCCTGTGTTATATAGCGCCCTGGTGTGTGCTGGCATACTCTCCCTCTGTCTCCCCAAAGGGCTTTGTGGGGTCCTGTCCTCTGTAAGAGCATTCCCTGTGTGTCTGCTATGTGTCCGTACTGCTGTGTCGACATGTATGATGAGGATAATGATGTGGAGGCGGAGCAAATGCCTGTGAATGTGATGTAACCCCCTGCGGGATCGACACCAGTGTGGATGGACTTATGGAAGGAATACGTGACAGTGTCAGCTCCTTACATAAAAGGTTTAACGACATAGGACAGCCGGCTACTCAGCTTGTGCCTGTCCAAGCGTCTCAAATGTCATCAGGGGCTATAAAACGCCCGCTACCTCAGATGACAGATACAGATGTCGACGCGGATACCGACTCCAGTGTCGACGAAGATGAGACGAGTGTACCCTCCAATAGATCCACCCGTTATATGATTGAGGCTATGAAAAATGTTTTACACATTTCTGATGATACCCCAGGTACCACAAAAAAAGGGTATTATGTTTGGTGAGAAAAAACTACCAGTAGTTTTTCCTGCATCTGACGAATTAAATGAGGTGTGTGAGGAAGCGTGGACTTCCCCAGATAAGAAATTGATCATTTCTAAACGGTTAATGGCTGCGTACCCTTTCCCGCCAGAGGATAGGTCACGCTGGGAAACACCCCCTAGGGTAGATAAAGCATTGACACGCTTATCAAAGAAGGTGGCACTACCGTCTCCGGATACCGCCGTCCTAAAAGAACCTGCTGATAGAAAGCTGGAAAGTACCCTAAAAGCTATATACACACACACTGGCATTATATTGAGACCCGCTATTGCATCAGCTTGGATGTGCAGTGCTGCTGCTGCGTGGTCAGACTCCCTGTCGGAAAACATTGATACCATGGATAGGGACAATATTTTGCTAACGATTGACCATATAAAAGACGCGGTCTTATACATGCGTGATGCACAGAGGGATATTTGCCGGCTGGCATCAAAAATAAGT
The DNA here is from genome assembly GCF_028390025.1 of Pseudophryne corroboree. Classification (NCBI taxonomy): domain Eukaryota; kingdom Metazoa; phylum Chordata; class Amphibia; order Anura; family Myobatrachidae; genus Pseudophryne; species Pseudophryne corroboree. The sequence goes on along the minus strand of NC_086444.1, from coordinate 57,757,588 downwards.
GCTATGTCCATTGCCGCCAGACGGGGGCTATGGACTAGGCAATGGTCAGGTGATGCCGACTCCAAGCGGCACATGGAAGTTTTACCCTATAAAGGGGCGGAACTTTTTGGGGAAGGTCTTTCAGACCTCGTTTCCACAGCTACTGCTGGGAAATCGACCTTTTTGCCACAGGCTACCCCACAGCAAAAGAAAGCACCGTATTATCAGGTACAGTCCTTTCGGCCCCAGAAACACAAGCGGGCTAGAGGCTCATCCTTTCTGCCGAGGGGCAGAGGAAGGGGGAAAAAGCTGCAACACACAGCTATTTCCCAAGAGCAGAAGTCCTCCCCTGCGTCCGGTAAGTCCACAGCATGACGCTGGGGCTGCTCAGGCGGAATCGGGAACGATGGGGGCACGTCTCAGGTTTTTCAGCACACAGTGGGCTCTCTCACAAGTGGATCCCTGGGTCCTTCAAGTAGTATCTCAGGGGTACAGGCTGGAATTCGAGACGTCTCCCCCCCGCCGTTTCCTAAAATCTGCCTTGCCGGCAACTCCCTCTGCCAGGGAGGCAGTGTTGGTGGCTATTCAAAAACTGTATTCACAGAAAGTGATCGTCAAGGTACCCCTCCTTCAGCAAGGAAAGGGTTACTACTCCACAATGTTTGTGGTACCGAAACCGGACGGTTCGGTGAGACCCATCTTAAATTTAAAAACCTTGAACACTTATATCAAAAGGTTCAAGTTCAAGATGGAATCGCTCAGGGCGGTTATTGCGAGCCTGGAGGAGGGGGATTACATGGTATCCCTGGACATCAAGGATGCGTACCTGCATGTCCCCATTTACCCTCCGCACCAGGAGTACCTCAGATTTGTGGTACAGGACTGTCACTATCAGTTCCAGACGCTGCCGTTCGGGTTATCCACGGCACCGAGGGTCTTTACCAAGGTAATGGCCGAAATGATGATACTCCTTCGCAAGAAGGGAGTTTTAATTATCCCGTACTTGGACGATCTCCTGATAAAGGCGAGGTCCAAAGAACAGTTGATAGTGGGGGTGGCACTTTCTCAGGAAGTGCTACAACAGCACGGCTGGATTCTAAACATTCCAAAGTCACAGCTGGTCCCGACGACACGTCTTCTGTTCCTGGGAATGATTCTGGACACAGACCAGAAAAGAGTGTTTCTTCCACTGGAAAAAGCCGAGGAATTGTCATCCCTGGTCAGAGACATTCTAAAACCAGGAAAAGTGTCGGTACATCAATGCACACGAGTCCTGGGAAAAATGGTAGCTTCGTACGAAGCGATTCCATTCGGAAGGTTCCACGCAAGGACGTTCCAGTGGGACCTGTTGGACAAATGGTCCGGGTCCCATCTCCAGATGCAACAGCGGATAACCCTATCGGCCAGAACCAGGGTGTCGCTGCTGTGGTGGCTGCAGAGGGCTCATCTACTAGAGGGCCGCAGATTCGGAATACAGGACTGGGTCCTGGTGACCACGGATGCCAGCCTTCGGGGCTGGGGGGCAGTCACAAAGGGAAGAAATTTCCAAGGACTGTGGTCAAATCAGGAGATTTCTCTTCACATAAATATCCTGGAGCTAAGGGCCATTTACAATGCCCTAAGCCAGGCAAGACCCCTGCTTCAAAACCAGCCGGTACTGATCCAGTCAGACAACATCACGGCGGTCGCCCATGTAAACAGACAGGGCGGCACGAGAAGCAGGATGGCGATGGCAGAAGCCACAAGGATTCTCAGATGGGCAGAGAATCATGTGTTAGCACTGTCAGCAGTGTTTATTCCGGGAGTGGACAACCGGGAAGCAGACTTCCTCAGCAGACACGACCTCCACCCGGGAGAATGGGGACTTCATCCAGAAGTCTTCCAAATGCTGGTCAACCGGTGGGAAAAACCACAGGTAGACATGATGGCGTCCCGCCTCAACAAGAAGTTGAAAAGATATTGCGCCCGGTCAAGAGACCCTCAGGCGATAGCGGTGGACGCTCTAGTGACACCATGGGTGTACCAGTCGGTTTATGTGTTTCCTCCTCTACCTCTCATACCCGAGGTACTGAGAATAATAAGAAGGCGAGGTGTGAAAACCATACTCGTGGTTCCGGATTGGCCAAGAAGAGCTTGGTACCCGGAACTTCAAGAGATGCTTACAGAGGACCCTTGGCCTCTGCCGCTCAGACAAGACCTGCTGCAGCAGGGACCCTGTCTGTTCCAAGACTTACCGCGGCTGCGTTTGACGGCATGGCGGTTGAACACCGGATCCTGAAGGAAAAGGGTATTCCGGAGGAGGTCATCCCTACCCTGATCAAAGCCAGGAAGGATGTCACCGCAAGACATTATCACCGCATTTGGCGAAAATATGTTGCTTGGTGTGAGGCCATGAAGGCCCCGACGGAGGAATTTCAACTGGGTCGATTCCTGCACTTCCTGCAAGCAGGGGTGACGTTGGGCCTCAAATTGGGGTCCATAAAGGTCCAGATTTCGGCTCTGTCGATTTTCTTCCAAAAAGAACTGGCTTCACTGCCCGAAGTTCAGACTTTTGTCAAAGGAGTACTGCATATTCAGCCTCCTTTTGTGCCCCCAGTGGCACCTTGGGATCTCAATGTGGTTTTGGCATTCCTGAAATCACTTTGGTTCGAACCACTTAAGACTGTGGATTTAAAATATCTCACGTGGAAAGTGGTCATGCTGTTGGCCTTGGCGTCGGCCAGGCGGGTTTCAGAATTGGCGGCTTTGTCTTGTAAAAGCCCTTATCTGATTTTCCATATGGATAGGGCGGAATTGAGGACTCGTCCTCAGTTTCTCCCAAAGGTGGTCTCAGCTTTTCACTTGAACCAACCTATTGTGGTGCCTGCGGCTACTAGGGACTTGGAGGATTCCAAGTTGCTGGACATAGTCAGGGCCCTAAAAATTTATATTTCCAGGACGGCTGGAGTCAGAAAGACTGACTCGCTGTTTATCCTGTATGCACCCACCAAGCTGGGTGCTCCTGCTTCTAAGCAGTCTATTGCGCGCTGGATTTGTAGCACTATTCAGCTGGCGCATTCTGCGGTAGGCTTACCGCAGCCTAAATCTGTAAAAGCCCATTCCACACGGAAGGTGGGCTCATCTTGGGCGGCTGCCCGAGAGGTCTCTGCTTTACAACTTTGCCGAGCAGCTACTTGGTCGGGGGCAAACACGTTTGCAAAATTCTACAAATTTGATACCCTGGCTGAGGAGGACCTGGAATTCTCTCATTCGGTGCTGCAGAGTCATCCGCACTCTCCCGCCCGTTTGGGAGCTTTGGTATAATCCCCATGGTCCTTACGGAGTCCCCAGCATCCACTAGGACGTCAGAGAAAATAAGATTTTACTCACCGGTAAATCTATTTCTCGTAGTCCGTAGTGGATGCTGGGCGCCCATCCCAAGTGCGGATTGTCTGCAATACCTGTACATAGTTATTGTTACAAAAATCGGGTTTTGTTGTGAGCTATCTCTTCAGAGGCTCCATTTTGTTATCATACTGTTAACCGGGGTTCCTATCACGTGTTATATGGTGTGATTGGTGTGGCTGGTATGAGTCTTACCCGGGATTCAAAAATCCTTCCTTATTGTGTCAGCTCTTCCGGGCACAGTTCCTAACTGAGGCTTGGAGGAGGGTCATAGGGGGAGGAGCCAGTGCACACCAGATAGTCCTAAATCTTTCTTAGATGTGCCCAGTCTCCTGCGGAGCCGTCTATTCCCCATGGTCCTTACGGAGTCCCCAGCATCCACTACGGAATTAGAAATAGATTTACCGGTGAGTAAAATCTTATTTTTTATGACTATAGGGGGTACTCATCTGACTAGATTGCTTAGAATATAAACCTGATCCATCGCTATCGCTGCTGCTAGATTGGCCTGCATGCAGGCCAATCTAGCGGGTCGCTCACTTCACCCGCTGGGTGAAGTGAGCGGCCACGCACGCTCAGCACAGATCGCGCTGTGCTGAGCGGTGGGAGAGATGTGTGCTGAGCGGTTCGCTCAGCACACATCTCTCCTGCATCGGCCCGTGGGTACTGGGCTTTACAGATGTGTCCGCATACTGTACATCTAGCCTCCCTGCGCGCTAAACAGCCCTTCTAGTCAGACCGTGCCGCGGCGTGACTCCGTAATGCCGAGTGTCTTTACGTGCAATTTTTTTCCATTAAACGTTGTGAATAGGACACACAGGCGGCTTGTGCTGATTTAGATGATGTGCGGCATGCCTATATTCTGTATGTGACTGTAACTGCATACAAAATGCTATGCTATGTACCATTTCATATGCAGATACAGCCGCAGATGCACACTGTATATAGGCATGCCGCATATCATTTTAATCAGCATAAACTGCTTGTGCGTCCAATTCACGGGATGCGGTTAAGATACTGGTTGATGGGATCCCGACAGTCTGAGTATGGACACCGGAATCCTGACACCCCCCAGAATCCTGACTGTAAATATAGCGGGCAGGTTAGGGGCGGGGCAGGGGGTGAGGTAAGGGTTACACTATGGGGGGGGGGGGTTAGGATTAGGATTAGGCACCACCAGGGGAAGGATAGGGTTAGACACTAAGGGGGGAGGTTAGGGTTAGGCTGCAGGAAGCGAGGGTCAGGAGGTAGGGGAGAGGGGATAGCATACTTTATTTATTTATTTATTTATTTATTTATTAACAGTTTCTTATATAGCGCAGCATATTCCGTTGCGCTTTACAATTAGAACAACAGTAATAGAACAAAACTGGGCAAAGACAGACAGACAGAGGTAGGAAGGCCCTGCTCGCAAGCTTACAATCTATAGGGAAATAGGCATTGATACACAAGGATAGATTTAGGATACTTACCTCTCCGCTGTTGGGATTGGGATGCTGACATAGGTGAGGAGATTGCCGGCATGCCCGCTCACACATACTGAACCCCTACTCACATAGAAAAGCGAATAAGATGCATTTTCGGCCCCCCAAAAAACGCCTGGCACTGACGGAGTTGTACTGGACCTGTCGGCTGATTCACGCCAGGCATCTCCTGCTACGTGGCACATTGAGGCAAGATGTATGAGGACACATCTGTACATCTTTCCCTCAGTACACCACTCAGCGGGACAGGCCTAACGTGAGTGAGCTGACAGGTCCATTGCTGAAAAAATGCATCTTAGTCGCATTGGGCAAGGAGGCTAGAGGTAAGTGGACACATCTGTATGTTTCATATAGTATGCAGCATGTCGATGTGGCAGCTGTGTCTGTGCCTTACAGTATATTTATTGTCCTTTTTGCTGCTTTCTGGAGCAGGATTAAAGAGCAGACTAGATGGGCTAAGAGGTTCTTATCTTATCAAATTCTATGTTTCTATGACACACATTGATCACGTACCAGAAGGTCCTGAGTACCGCACAGCGCTGGGAGCCCGGCAGTATCAGTGGAAAGTGTTGAACAATGTAGGGATTACTGCAAGTACTTTTACCTGTCTTCTTTCCCTAGACGTTCAGAACCTCATTACTTTTTAAATGGTGACAATAGACTCATGGGACTTAGTATAGGTTCAGTATCCCATATCCAAAATGCTTGGGACCAGAAGTATTTTGGATATCTGATTATTCTGTGTTTTGGAATAATTGCATACCATAATGAGATGGGATCAGTACGAGATCCCGGCGGTCAGGAGACCGACGACGGGAGCCCGACAGCCTGGATCCCGGTGGTGAGCGCAGCGTGTCCCCTCGCCGTCTCGCTGCACTCGCCACGCTACGGGCCCATGGGCGACCTTCGGTCGCCTCAGGGTACTACTCGCCTCTGGGTGGTGGCGTGGACCACCACCCAAGAGGGGTAACCAGCTGGCGGTCGGGACTCCGACCGCCGGTATATCAGCTGGTGGCGGGATTCCGGCGTCGGTATCCTGACCGCCTTGATCCCGACAGGCGGTAAATAGACTGCCTCCCAATGAGATATAAAGGCGATGGAACCTTAGTCTAAGCACAGAATGCATTTATGTTTCATATATTTATTATTTATTAACAGTTTCTTATATAGCGCAGCATATTCCGTTGTGCTTTACAATTAGAACAACAGTAATAGAACAAAACTGGGGAACAGTAATAGAACAAAACTGGAGAACAACAGACAGACATAGAGGTAGGAATGCCCTGCTCGCAAGCTTACAATCTATGGGGAAATAGGAATTGATACACAAGGATAGATGCTACCTATTGCATAATGGTCCACCGGATTGCTGGGTTCTTAATGGGTTGTATGATATGATCACCCAGCAATGTTGGCCAAGTGTCAGGAGGGTGTGAGAGTAAAGAAAGACAAGATATGTGTTGTTATGTGTACTGTACAGAGAGGATGTAATTAGATAGGGAAGCACTGAAGGTTATGTGGGTGGGTCTAGAATTTGATAGGCTTGTCTGAAGAGGTGAGTTTTCAGGGAAGGTTTAATGGTTTGGAGACTGGAGGTGAGTCTTATTGTGCATGGGAGGGCATTCCACAGAGTGGGTGAAACCCGGATAAAGTCCTGTAATTTTGAGTGTGAACAAGTAATGCGTGTGGATGAGAGACGTAGATCTTGTGCAGAGCGGAGAGGTCGGGTGGGGAGATATCTTGAGATGAGTGAAGAGATGTGTGTTGGTGCAGTTTGGTTAATGGCCTTGTATGTAAGTAAAAGTATTTTATATTTAATACGGTAAAATACCGGTACCCAATGGAGGGACTGAGAGAGTGGATCTGCAGACGATGAACGTCTGGCAAGGAAGATTAGCCTCGCAGCTATACACCTTATATACACCTTATATACACCTTATACACACAACCTGAAGGTCATTTTAGCCAATATTTTTAATAACTTTGTGCTTTAAACAAAGTTTGTGTACATTCACACAATTAATTTATGTTTCATATACACCTTAAATACACAGCCTGAAGTTAATTTAATACAATGTTTTTAATAACTTTGTGTATTAAACAAAGTTTGTGTACATTGAGCCATCAGAAAACAAAGGTTTCGCTATCTCACTCAAAAAATTCTGTATTTCGGAATATTTGGATATGGGCTACTCAACCTGTATAAGAAACTGGCATTAAACATCCTAGTGACATTTGGTGGACCCCTTCGTTCTAAGTAAGCATTCGTTACCTCTCATACCCAGAAATAAAGACACGGAGACTTGAATTTGGCAGAAAATTGCTAGCTATTTATTTGACCCTAACCATAGCAAACCTGTAAATGAAAAACTTTTGTTAAGATGCCGAATTAGCCGGCATATGGTGGCAGAAAAAAGAACGGCTCTATTAAACTGACGCTAACCTTAAAAAACTGCTAAAATCAAAAACCATCTTAATTTAACTACAAACTATCAAAACGGTAATAGGTGCTAGCTCCACCCCCACAATGACTTCCCACCCGGAGGGGTGCCCATTCCGCTGCCTCCCGGTCGCGTGGTCGAGCGGCCAATAAGTCGATGGAGGTGAGTGCACCTAAACCAAATCAAACTGTAAATCACTACAGCTTACCATACAACTACAAACTGCCGTACTTTTCCGCCAATAAATAGCCAACGATAAAACCAGCCAACAATTCAAAGCCAATGCACTCCGTGCCAAAACCTCTACCAAACAGCGTGGGAGGGCGGGAAGGCAATTTCACCAACCAGAGAGAAACAAAATGGCCTATCCTTCCCTATATATACTAACCCTCCCATTTCTACAAGGGCTGTACTTTCCTTCCAGCTAGGTCCACCCCTCACAAGATGTTTAACTCATTCCTTTCCAATGCTGTCAATTCTCTCTCCTAAACATCCTAGTGACATTTGGTGGACCCCTTCGTTCTAAGTAAGCATTCGTTACCTCTCATACCCAGAAATAAAGACACGGAGACTTGAATTTGGCAGAAAATTGCTAGCTATTTATTTGACCCTAACCATAGCAAACCTGTAAATGAAAAACTTTTGTTAAGATGCCGAATTAGCCGGCATATGGTGGCAGAAAAAAGAACGGCTCTATTAAACTGACGCTAACCTTAAAAAACTGCTAAAATCAAAAACCATCTTAATTTAACTACAAACTATCAAAACGGTAATAGGTGCTAGCTCCACCCCCACAATGACTTCCCACCCGGAGGGGTGCCCATTCCGCTGCCTCCCGGTCGGGTGGTCGAGCGGCCAATAAGTCGATGGAGGTGAGTGCACCTAAACCAAATCAAACTGTAAATCACTACAGCTTACCATACAACTACAAACTGCCATTCTTTTCCGCCAACAGCGAAAGACTCCTCCCCAGAGTCTTCGCACCGCCACCATAACCTCACCCTAACTCCTGCAACACTAGGAACAGATCCTCCAGGAAAAACATCATCCCCTCATTGGATAGATGCACACCATCAGGCCGAAAAAGGTGACTGTCTCGGAACCGAATCCTAGGGTGGCGAACTACCTTGCCTCCGTGGGACAGCACCCACTTCGCCACCGCCCCATTCACCTTCTTTCTGGCCTCATCAATTACGCGTCCGTACGCCACACCTCGCCAACTCAATCTTGGCACCATCAAGGAGAACACCAATATGCAATTGGTCCATGCTGCGGCCACACTTGCCAGATCCTGTATCATGGCCCACCGCAAATCCAAAGATGTCCTCTTCCCCAGGTCGTTGCCACCTAGATGGACAACCAATACTCTAGGAACTCCATGCTTGCTGGCCTGACTAACTAGCCTACTCCTCAGATCTTTCCACATCATTCCTCGCCAACCAAGCCATCTAACTCCCTGAGCCCTAGGAAACCGCTGAGCCCCCGCTGAGGCTAAAAACTTTGCGGCCCAAAACACATACGAGTGGCCCACCACCCAAACGGTCAAGTCATCAGCAAACCAACCTGAAGAGGAGGAAAGGGGTTAAAATTGGTTACTAAATATCTATACCATAATTCAGTAAGTGCGTTAACCTGAAGGATCTGCCAAAAAGAAAAATTTTGTTTCCGAATATTGCAGAAATCTCGGCCTAGCCGATCTGCACGTGCTTCCAGCCAATTTGAAGCCGCACATGAACACACAAATGGGAAAATTGAAAACAAAATTAAGAAAATTAAAAAGGGGTGGGGGGGGGTAAAAAAAGGGTAAAACATGTAAGAACTCAGCTGGAGGTGAAAGCGTAAAGACCTGCTGAGGGACTCTGATTAGAACAGATTAGCCGAATTGTGGATTAGAATTCAGTCCGTCAAGTCAGGCAAAAAATCGCAAAATAACTCCAGACCTCCGCTGCCGGCTCATGCCCGCAACGGCGAGTAGCTAATCCCTGAGTAGGATAAAAAACGGGAAGACAAACAAAACGCACAACACCATAACGTACTGAACTGTAACAACCATGATTAAACAACAGCAAGTGCACAAAAAACACACGCGAGCCAACATCTCATGCAACGGGGCGAATATACCGTCTGTAACTTGACGACTTCCATCGCCCCACCGCCTGGATCTCAGCCATGGAAAATCCCGCCGTCGCAGCCCCTATGCGGAAGGAATGCGTCCCGAACGCAGCTGGTGGAAGGCCCAAGCTCGCAAGACAGCGACCCAGCATCCAACGAAATTGATATTTCGTCACCGGCAGCCCATCATAATGCAGCAGCCATGACCCCCGACCGTCGGGCCGTACTGCCTCATATTGCACTGCCAACCTCACTGGGCAAATGCTCTCATCAAGAGCCGGAACCAAGGTGACCCATCGACCTCTCCCCACTTGGTCCGTCTTAGAGCGACGCAATCTGCAAAGCAAGGACCTCTCACCCACCACCACGTCCCCGACAAGCATGCGCGAATCTGCTCGCTTAGAAGGCGCTACCAATTCCGAAACCCTAAAGGCCCCGTGGAAAGCCATTGAGAACGCCAAACTAAACAACAGCGACTCAAACATGGACGATGTGATACCTCCCACCGCCCTGATGACAGCCGGCAACAAGGCCGCGTCAATGGGCCGCCTCCTGTCAGGCGGCGTCGGCGCGACTCGCGCCCATCCTTTCATCGCCTTCAGCAGAATCCCACTTTTCGTCACGTCGGGGACGCCCTTTATTTTGCTGAAAAACGAAATCCCAGCCAAGTACCGGGCAACCACCGCTCTGGACCTACCCGAAACATACAGCTGCCAAATAAAAGAAAGCATCATCCGATGCCCGCTCTTACCTTGTGAAGTCCGTCCTTGAACAAACTCCTCCCACTCGCTCCAGGCTTGCCTGTAAGCCGTAAGCATAGTTGGCGCGACTGACCGCAACGCTAGACCCTCCAGTCCGGCCCGATCACCTGCCAAACATAACCGGGACAATGAAAACCATGCTCGTCGGCCTCGGGTGCCAACAAACAAAATCTTTCCCACTGCCCTCGTGATAACGCGTCAGCAATTCCGTTCTCCAGCCCCGACACGTGCTGCGCGCGGAACCACACGTTTCGACGTAGGCATGTCAACAACAACTGCCCCAGCACCCGCAGAACGACCAGCGACTTCGCCCTCTGGTTATTTATCGCATGCACCACGCCCAGATTGTCACATCTAAACAAGATGCTGCGATGAGCCAGCCGATCGCCCCATACCTCCAGTGCTACCATAATGGGGAAAAGCTCCAGAAGCAAAAGGTCCTTAGTTAAACCTTCGCGACGCCATTCCGCCGGCCACGAGGCCGCGCACCAAGATCCCTCCAGATAGCAACCGAATCCAGAGGCACCCGCTGCATCGGTGAACAGCTGCAACCGAGCGCTGTCCACCATTGGGGCCTGCCATATACACACCCCGTTGAAGTCCTCAAGGAACGAGGCCCATACGGCCAAATCCCTCTTGATCTCTGAGGACAGACGCACGAAATGGTACGGTCTGACACACCCCGCAGTCGCCCTTTCTAGCTTCCGGCAGAAAACCCTGCCCATCGGGATTACCCGACAAGCAAAGTTCAACATGCCCAGCAAGGACTGCGCTTGCCGTAGCGTGACCTTACGCGACCCCTCAAACCGGCAAATAGCGTCGCGAAGCTTCACCACCTTGTCCCGAGGCAGCCGACACGATCCTGCCACCGTGTCAATTTCAATCCCCAAAAAGGACAAACAGGAGGACGGGCCCTCTGTTTTATCCTCGGCCACCGGAACGCCGAAGTGGAAAAACAGCGCACGAATGCTGAAAAGCAAGTTGCCGCACCGTGGCGAATTTGCTGGACCCGCGCACAGGAAGTCATCGAGGTAATGTGCTACCCCGTGACCCCCTGACGAAGACTCCACGCACCAATGTAGAAACGTGCTGAAACGCTCGAAATATGAGCATGAAACGGAACATCCCATCGGCAAACATTTGACGATGAAATACTCCGCTCCGATCCGGAAACCCATAAAACGGAACGAGTCCGGATGTAATGGCAGCAACCTAAAAGCGGACTCAACATCGATCTGAGCCATGAGGGCCCAAGTCCCGTAACTGCGGACCATCTCCAACGCTTCGTCAAACGACTGATACACCACCGAGCAATGAGCCGGCGGTATTGCGTCGTTGACCGACGCCCCCGACGGGTAAGAAAGATGCTGAATGAGCCGGAAAGCGCCTGGAGTCTTCTTGGGAACCACCCCCACTGGAGAGATGACTAAGTCATCCACCGGGGGTGATAGGAATGGTCCCTCCATCCTGCCCAACCTGACCTCTTTATCCACTTTCTCCCTCAGTACTAACGGCAAGGTTCGGGCAGACTGGAGGTTCCGTTGGGCCCGCACGGACACCTTGCTCGCAACAGGCAAGCGAAACCCAAACTGAAAACCGGAAATCAAAAATTGTGCATCCTCCCTATTCGGATACCAGTCCAACCACCGGCCCATAGTTTCCAATTTAATTGGTGTTGGCGCTCTGCGGAGCGCTCCCGCCCGCGGCTTGCCTGGGGTAAGTTGGCTTACCCTGGGCACCCTGCCGACTGCCCTTGAAGCAGGAGGAGGCTGGGTGGGATCCGCCACACTGCAGGCATGAGTGTCGAAAACGACACTGTTTGCCGAAGGAACACGCCGCGTTGTTAAACGCGAAACATTTTCCTTTTGTGGCGGCTCGCCCCCCTGCGCGGACGGCCGACCTACCTGGCTTGGCCAATCCGCCGTCCGCGCCGGACCCCTGGGCGGACGACCCTGCGCGGTGCCCGTCCGCCCCCGGCTTCTGGGGCTCCTCAGCCTGTTGCGAAGCCCGCGTGACCTTGAGCCAGACCTCAACGTCCTTGAACCCAAAATCCATGACCTGCAAACCGTCCTGCTTCTCCCGGAATTCCTGGTCGTACTTACGCCACTCCGAACCCGAAGACGTGCGCTGCATGTCATGCACGAGATGCAGGTACAGAATCATGTTAATGTGCTCGTTCGGCCTGTCCTCCAGGTAACACGCCGCGAAGACCCAAAACCCGGCCAGCCAGTTATCGAAGGTACGGTATGCCTCAGCCCCGATGCCCTTCTTTGCGACCGCCGCCTTATACTCCTTCTTCGCGTCCTTCGTCAAGACGAACACATCCACGAAGTCCCCTCTGCGAATCTTCCGGCGGCAACTATCTCGCAGCCCCCGCATAACAGCAGTATAGTCGCAGCGCACGACACCGGGCAAATCGCGGCGCTTCTTGGCCCCACGAGCTTCCTCGCTAAGCCGCTTGCGTCTCTTACGCCTCTTCTGCTGGCCCGCTGCCCTCTTGGCGAATTTCGTCGCCCGCTTCCTCGCCCTAGTCGTGCTACTGACGTTGGACGCCTGCGACGACAGAGACGATGAAGAGGAAGAACTACGAGGACTGGAGCTCGTGGAGGAACCCGATCCCGACTGCACCACCTCACCTGATGCCGCCGACTGCCCTGACATGGAATCCTCCGGCATGGCCAACTCGACGTCGTCCTCCTCGAAATCTGCCATCTCCTCGTCCCCGAGCTCCCCTGAAAAAGAGAAAGCAGCGGAGACCCATCCAGGACTCGCGGCGCATGCCGCGCCCTCCTTGCGGGGGGTGTTGCCGCTGCGCGCTCCCGCGCATCCTGCCCTGGACCTTGCTCCAAATCTGCGGCGGCCGCCCCGAGCTCACGGCAGGCGCGTGCCACACGCTGCGCCGCCGAAGCCCGCCGCCCGCCGGCCCCGCCTGCTCCCGAACGAACAGCCGCCCTTGGGGAGGCAGCCGCGGCTAGCGGCCCTAAAGCCTCCACGACCGTGGCCAAGGCCGACGCCAGCGCTCCGGAGGGGTCGTGACTGCCCCAAAACGCGGCCCTGGGCCCCAAGGGCCCTTCGGCCGGGGCCCGCGCGCGACCACGCGCTCCCCGCGCCCGACCTCCGTGAACCGGGCACCCCACGCCCGCTGCCCCGACGTGAAAGCGGAGGCACCCCTGTCGGTGCCCGCACTGCCCTCGCTCTCCGAATACGCCCCCTCCTCCTGCAGATCTGGACTATCCGTCGCCGCTGAGAGGGAGCCGCTGCGAGCACATGCGGCGCGAGCAGCCGCCCTGCGGCCACTAACCCATTCCCTGTCCCCCCTCCTCCCCCGCAGGCCGCTAGATTCCGGCTCCAGGGGAGTGATTTGGGGAGACCGGGAACCCCGCGGCGCAGCTGAGCGCCCATGCACTGCGCCGCTCGCAGTGGACACGGGCTCGCGCACATCCCGTGCGCGCACCCCGTGACCTCTTGCTGCCGCACCCATTTGCGCCGCTATCGCATTCCCCTGCCAGTCATCATAAACTGCTCTGACCCCCTCTCCCCCCGGCCCCCGCCGGACTCCGGCTGCCTGGGAGATATCTGGGGAGACAGCAGGGCTGGCGGCGCTGCTGCGCGCACACGTGCGCGGCTAGCGCCGCCGGAGGCGAGTGTGGGGGCGCGCGCCCCACCGCTCTCCGCGACAGCGAGGCCGCTTGCCTGTGTTCCTACATCACCAACCCTCCAATTACAACCTGGTTGATCTCTGCCTCTCCTCCTCCCTCCCCGCTCCACACCGGGTTCCGGCTGTGGGGGAGAGGGCTGAGGGGACAAGGAGGACTGCGGCGCCGCTGCGAGCACACGTGCGCGAGCGACGCCGCCGGAGCCGCGCGTGGGCGTCCCACTGCTTCCGGCCTGTGCACTTTCGGCCGAGGTGTCCGGGGAAAACGCCGTGCGAGGCCCTTCGACGGGCCTCGCTCGGCTAGCCACCGTCTCCCGCCCAGATCCCTCCCTCCGCCTGGGACCTCCAGCCTGCCCCGGCAAAGGGGAAGATATGGGCATCGAGTTCGGCTCCTCAGATTGGCGCCCGGCGCGGCGCGCCTGCGGGCACACGGCACTGGGGCTTCCCCGTCCATGCTCGGAGGTGAGGGCTGCTGCCCGTCCACCTCCGGGCGGCCTGACTGCCTCCCTACTCCTCCTCCTCGTCGGCCGCGCCCGCCTGTCACAGCCGGCTCGGCCTCCGTCGTGAAGGCCCCAGGGGACGGGACGCCGTTCCCAGGGCCCGCCAGCCCGTCCTCGGGACCAGCCCCACCGCCAGATGCGCGGTAACGGGCCGGGGTCCCTGCGGACCGTCGTGGGCGAGAGGCAGCCATTAATACCGATGATAATGTAGGAAGCTGACAAATATATAACTCTGAATAACTGGGGAGATTCTGCACAGCAGCACTCACCCCAAGGCAATTTCACCAACCAGAGAGAAACAAAATGGCCTATCCTTCCCTATATATACTAACCCTCCCATTTCTCCAAGGGCTGTACTTTCCTTCCAGCTAGGTCCACCCCTCACAAGATGTTTAACTCATTCCTTTCCAATGCTGTCAATTCTCTCTCCTTACGGCAAAACTGCGGATTGCTATATCCAGGAGAGATTGATTTGTGTTTATCAGTTAGTGTCATTGCTGTGTATGTGTGAGCGGTTAGCACAGGTCACTGTATATTTTTATTTTATCACATGATATTTCGGTTCCGGTATAAGAGCTAGATAGTGTCTAATTAGACAGTCAATAGATAGACACCATATGTTAGACAGACATTAGGTCGACAGGGGCAAAAGGTCCACATGAAAAAGGTCGACAGGGTCAAAAGGTCGACATGAAAATGGTCGACATGAAAAAACGTAGACACCATGTTTTTTGCATTTTTGTGGTTTGTGTGGATAGTTTTGTCATCTGGGACCCCCAATTGTAGAAAGGCATACCCTCGCGGGGCTCGCTTCGCTCGCCACGCTTCGGGCACGGTGGCTCGCTGCGCTCGCCACAAGGTTTATGACCGACATGGATAGAGAAAGTATGAAATAGTCCAAAAACATGTTGCATAAAAAAAATCGGTTTATCTTTTTAATGTCGACCATTTTCATGTCGACCTTTTGACCTGTCGACCTTTTGTTCTGTTCTGAGTTTAGATACTTGATTTTACTGTTTAAGCTTTAATACATTTTTATTTAGCACAGAAACTGTCTTAATTAAAACACATTGATTCAGGTATTGTGATGACTGGAAGAATTATATTCGCTCGTTTCGTGTTAATATGCCTCTTATTTACAGCAGTTTGTGTCGGCATTTTTTTCTGTCTTTGCTAAGCTGCATAGGGATTTTTTGGTATTATTTTGTTTAAGAGATTCAGGGGTCTATTTACTAAGCCTTGGATGGAAATAAAGTTGCTGGAGATAAAGTATCAGCCAATCGGCTCCTAACTGCCATGTCACAGACTGGGTTTGAAAAATGACAGTTAGGAGCCGATTGGCCGGTACTTTATCTCCAGAGACTTTATCTCCATCTAAGGCTTGGTAAATAGACCCCTAAATTATTGGTAAAATAACGTGTTATTTTATCCATCTAAGTTACATTGGTTACAGTTATATTTATTAAAGCTTGGAGAGAGATAAAGTTGAAAGAGATGGAGATAAAGTACCAGCCAATCAGCTCCTGACTGCCGTGTTAAAGGCTGTGTTTGAAAAATGACAGGAGCTGGTTGGCTTGTACTTTATCTCTCTCTCTACTGTCAGTCTCCAAGGTTTGCTAAATCTCCCACATTGTTAAGGTGGGTACACACTAGGCGATGTGATCGGTGAGTGACCTCGCCTAATGCATCCCCGTGACAGGCCGCCAGACGGCGGACATACACACTGTGAAATATCGCTAGTGATATCGCACAGTGATGTCATTCCGCGGCCGGCCGGAGCATGCAGCTTTGGACGATGAGTCCAAATTGAGCTGCATGCATGGCCGAGACTAAGGGTTGTTAATGGCCCACTGCGCTGTGCATCGCTCTTCATTTGCAGCCTACACACTAGTTGATCTAGTAAATGGCGTCGCTCAGGAACGGTCAAAATGAACGATGTTGTTTACTTTATCGACTACTGTGTACGGGCCTTTAGTTATTTATGTTCTGGGTTGCTCACTTTAATGACCACTACTATAAGCCTCGGGTAACTAATAATACAATAGAGTTTATTGACCAACACCGAATGCCCCTTTTCACCCAACCCTTGACTGTCCGCATACACTGTAAGAATACTTTAGATATGAAACATCATAAGTCACCTCAGTGGTTCCCAAACGGTCTCGTTAATGTTGACTTCAGTGTGTTCTGAATATTTTCACGGCGCCCCCAGGCCTAAGGTTTCTTACTGAGATACTCTGTAAAAATGACTGAAATCGGAGAATTGTGCTTACACCCCTATAGTTAGGATCAGTTGTGTGGTGGAGGGCACGGTTACACTTTTATTTGCCAAACAAACAAAAGAAGTGAAAAATGAGTGGGGAGGACTTGTGATGCCGGGTGTCGTACGGTATACCGACAGCGTGGCGAGCGTAAAGGAGCCCCTTGCGGGCTCGCTGCGCTCGCCACGATGCGGGCACACTATTTTATTCTCCCTCCAGGGGGGGTCGTGGACCCCCACGAGGGAGAATAGTTGTCGGTATGCCGGGTGTCGGGATTCCGGCGCCGGTATACTGTGCGCCGGGATCCCGACATTCGGCATACAGAAGACCACCCGTGATGCCAGTGGATAGTGTTTTGGGTGAGCATATGGGAGAAAAAGAGCGGTGGGGGAACAGATGGGATGGAGGAAAATGGAGACATTCACAAAAGTGGGGGGGTCAGAGAGGCAAGCATGGAGAGACAGATACTGAAATGAAGAGAGAGAGAGAGGCAAACATAATGGGGTTGACAAAAGACAGAGTCAAAGGTGTTGAGGAGACTCTACTTTGAAGTTTACCTGTTCTTGTGACCCTATGGAGAAAGCTGCACAGAGGAGGAGAATGGGGAGCTGGGGGGGAGGAGGCTCGGGAACGCATCGCAACATGTGTAAATGGCTACACGTTTCCTCACCAAAGTTACACGCAGCGTGAGGCCTGTCCTGCAAACATCCCAACATAAATAATTTCATATGGCTAAATCTGCAGATATGACTTCCTGGAGACTTCTAAATGTAGATTGTCCTATTGGTTTGACCATGTAACTTTCCAGCGAAGTACAGTTGCATTCAGGATCTTACAAGCTAGCAATATATGCCTGGTGATAAATCCACTACAGCAAACAGCACAATGGCATCATCCCACCATCTCCATCTTGATTCTTGGTGAGGTGTCCTAATTCAGGAGTCTCCTGGACAGATGGGGAGAGTAGAGCCAGATGAAGAGCTCATGGGACTTCACTATAGCCAACATGCAGCTTTGAGCCCCCTTCCAGTCACAGTTTGTCAGAAAAACCAAAGCATGAACAATGGGTTGGGGGCAGAGGTTCTCAAAAGTGGTCCTCAAGGTACCCAATGGTCCAGGTTTTAGTTATATCCGTGGCTCACCACAGACACGTAAATCAAATTGAATGAGGTGCTAATTAAGTCACCTGTGGCCAGGCATGAATAAACTTAAAACCTAGACCGTTGAGGTGCCTTGAGGACTGCGTTTGAGAACCTCTGGTTTAGGATAATCCAGGCCCATTTGGAGTCGACAGTGCCCTAGCCTGGGAGCTTAGGTTAGATAATGGATGATCCAGCTGTGGGACACTGTATCTAATGAATGATTCAGCTATGGGACACAGTCCCTAATAGATGATCCAGCTATGGGGTGCAGTCCGTAATGGATGATTCAGCTATGGGGTGCAGTCCCTAATGGATGATTCAGCTATGGGGTGCAGTCCCTAATAGATGATCCAGCTATGGGGTGCAGTCCCTAATGGATGATTCAGCTATGGGACACTGTATTTAATGGATGATCCAGCTATGGGACACAGTCCCTAATAGATTATCCAGCTATGGGACACAGCCCCTAATAGGTGATCCAGCTATAGGGCACAGTCCCTAACGGATGATCCAGCTACAGTATGGTATGAGGCACAGTCCCTAATGGATGACCCAGCTATGGAGGACAGTAGACAACATTACAGCAGAGGTGCTTGCAATAGGGAGCATCTCTCAAAGGACAGTTCTACTAACTGGTTGGAAAGGAGTTACAGTAAGAATCAGCAATTCCCTAATGCCTGCAGTTACCCTATAACTGAGCTGGCCTATGCATGTGCCTCAGTGCCCAATACGGTGACTACAATCCAGCCCCTCAAATCACTCTCCCTGGATGTTTTTATGCCACAGACTAACTACCGTAGCCAACAGCCCCATGCTTCTGCAAAGCTCATTTTCTCTTGTGTCTCTTATTTACACATTACTAATGTTCAATCCCTTTAAAAACTGATAACATTTTAAATGTACATTTTTAATATTTTATGAGGAGCTTGCAGAAGTGCTCATTTACCATGCCCAAATGCAGATATAAATTATGCAGGTGCTACTAGCGAATTCTGAAACTCGTAGCGCTGTTTGTTCTCGATTAACATCATTTGTTTTTACAAACACTGAGCCAAGGAGGAGGGTAATCAAACAATACCCTGCGATCAATCGACGAGAACCGCAAGGTGAGACTTGGGCAAAGCGTAAAGATTAAAATTGGTTCTTGCTTTATTTTGTCACCAAGTAAAGGTTTTGCCTTCTGCAATAATAATAATAATAATAATTAAAAAAACACACAAAAAAAACAACCTTCCAGGCATTTTCATTTTTCAACGGTTCTTTGAACATGTAATTAGTGTTGCGGAAATAACCTGGAGCAAATCGCTGGAATCTTGTTATTAGAAAGTGATGGGATAGAAATGAGTTCAAAGATGTTTTTCATGCCAAAATTTTTTTTTTTTTAAGTATGTCAATTTTTTAATTTATCTACTTTTCTGCCACAAGGGACCACAGTGCAGTGCTTAAAACTGCGATTGATCCCACTTTTGGTCGCTGTAAAAGGTTCAGCAACACACGTGCAGAAACAAACGTAGGATGTTTTAAGGGGGGTTTCCAAATGGGTGGTCTTCAGTATGCCGACTGACGGGATTCCGGCGCACAGTATACCGGCGCCGGAATCCCGACAGCCGGCATACCGACACTTATTCTCCCTCGTGGGGGTCCACGACCCCCCCTGGAGGGAGAATAAAATAGTGTCCGTAGCATGGCGAGCGCAGCGAGCCCGCAAGAGGTTCATTTGCGCTCGCCACACTGTCGGCAAGCCAGCGGTCGGGCTCCCGGCGCCGGTATGCTGGTCGCCGGGAGCCCGACCGCCGGCATACCATACTGAACCCTTTCCAAATGCCTGATTTTAGTGTGTGGCCAGACCATGAAAGCACATAACAAGCTGTAGTCTGCTTCATACATCGTGCAGTACATGTACATACAAGGCCGGTGATCGCAGTAAGCCAATACAGTATGTGCGGCAGTACGGCCAGCGGAATTCTGTCAATATCCCGGCTCCCGGTATCCTGGCAGCCGCTGGAACCTGACACCCACCAGAACACCGACGCCGGAATACAGAAAACCTCAGTATCCGGACAGCCGGGATACCGAAGGTAAGTATTCAGGGGACTTTAGCATTAAACTTTGCCAGACATGGGGGAGGGGGGATTAGGTTTAGGCTACGGGGGTAGAGAGGTTAGAGTTAGGTACCACCGGAGCGGGGGTTTCGAGAAGGTTAGGTTTAGGCAGCGGGGTATGGAGGGTTAGGTTTAGGCAGCGGGGTATGGAGGGTTAGGTTTAGGCAGCGGGGTATGGAGGGTTAGGTTTAGGCACTTACTGAGGATGTTAGGGTTAGGCACTCAGGCGGGAGGTTAGGGTTAGGCTGCGGTCATGGAGGGTTTGGGTGGTGAGTTACAATACATACAGTAGCTCACCCCTTTAGGGATCATCTTTGGAGATGCCGGCAGTGGTATTCTGAGCGCAGGCATCCCATTCGCCAGGGTACTCAACCCGGACCAGCCATACCTAGTGCAGTGTGTGCAATACATCAGACATATACAGGGCCAGCGATCACAGTAACCCAGTATATGTAGCAGTAGGGCCAGCCATACATACAGATGGGTCCACATTTATCTTGACCTTTAATAGGATTAACTGAGACTGGCCAGTCGGACTTAATCCCCTGCTGTAATGACTTAATTCCCTGCTGTATTGTTCTCTCTGTATTGTATTGCAGCTGAGAACAATAAATGAAGGGTTTATGCTATTAAATCATGTTGTGCCTAGGTGCAGAAAACTAGTCAAGATAACCGTGGACCCATCTGTAGTGCAGTGTGTGTAATACATCAGACAAATACAGGGCCAGTGATCACAGTAACCCGGTATATGCGGTAGCAGGAGAAGCCATACATAGTGCAGTGTGTGTAATACATCAGACATATACAGGGCCAATGATCACAGTGACCCGGTATATGCAGAAGTAGGAGCAACCATATATAGTGCAGTGTATGTAATACATGAGACATATACAGGGCCAGCGATCACAGTAACCCGGTATATGCGGCAGTAGGGCCATCCATACATAGTATAGTGTATATAATACATCAGACATATACAGGGCCAGTGCTCACAGTAACCCGGTATATGCGGCAGTAGGGTCAGCCATACATAGTGCAGTGTGCGTAATACATCAGACATATACAGGGCCAGTGATCACAGTAACCCGGTATATGCGGCAGTAGGGACAGCTATACATAGTGCAGTGTATGTAATACATCAGACATATACAGGACCAGTGATCACAGTAACCCGGTATATGTGGCAGTAGTGCCAGCCATACATAGTGCAGTGTGTGTAATACATCAGACATATACAGGGCCAGTGATCACAGTAACCCGGTATATGCGGCAGTAGTGCCATCCATACATAGTGCAGTGTATGTAATACATCAGACATATACAGGACCAGTGATCACAGTAACCTGGTATATGCGGCAGTAGTACCAGCCATACATAGTGCAGTGTATGTAATACATCAGACATATACAGGACCAGTGATCACAGTAACCAGGTATATGCGGCAGTAGTACCAGCCATACATAGTGCAGTGTATGCAATACATCAGATATATACAGGACCAGTGATCACAGTAACCAGGTATATGCGGCAGTAGTTCCATCCATACATAGTGCAGTGTATGTAATACATCAGACATATACAGGACCAGTGATCACAGTAACCCGGTATATGCGGCAGTAGGAGCAGCCATACATAGTGCAGTGTATGTAATACATCAGACATATACAGGGCCAGTGATCACAGTAACCCGGTATATGCGGCAGTAGTTCCATCCATACATAGTGCAGTGTGTGTAATACATCAGACATATACAGGACCAGTGATCACAGTAACCAGGTATATGCGGCAGTAGGGCCAGCCATACATAGTGCAGTGTATGTAATACATCAGACATATACAGGACCAGTGATCACAGTAACCAGGTATATGCGGCAGTAGGGCCAGCCATACATAGTGCAGTGTATGTAATACATCAGACATATACAGGACCAGTGATCACAGTAACCAGGTATATGCGGCAGTAGTGCCAGCCATACATAGTGCAGTGTATGTAATACATCAGATATATACAGGGCCAGTGATCACAGTAACCCGGTATAAGCGGCAGTAGTGCCAGCCATACATAGTGCAGTGTATGTAATACATCAGACATATACAGGGCCAGTGATCACAGTAACCCGGTATATGTGGCAGTACTGCCAGCCATACATAGTGCAGTGTATGTAATACATCAGACATATACAGGGCCAGTGATCACAGTAACCCGGTATATGCGGCAGTAGGAGCAGCCATACATAGTACAGTGTATATAATACATCAGACATATACAGGACCAGTGATCACAGTAACCCGGTATATGCGGCAGTAGGAGCAGCCATACATAGTGCAGTGTATGTAATACATCAGACATATACAGGACCAGTGATCACAGTAACCAGGTATATGCGGCAGTAGAAGCAGCTATACATAGTGCAGTGTATGTAATACATCAGACATATACAGGGCCAGTGATCACAGTAACCCGGTATATGCGGCAGTAGTGCCAGTCATACATAGTGCAGTGTATGTAATACATCAGACATATACAGGGCCAGTGATCACAGTAACCCGGTATATGCGGCAGTAGTGCCAGCCATACATAGTGCAGTGTATGTAATACATCAGACATATACAGGACCAGCGATCACAGTAACCAGGTATATGCGGCAGTAGGAGCAGCCATACATAGTACAGTGTATATAATACATCAGACATATACAGGACCAGTGATCACAGTAACCCGGTATATGCGGCAGTAGGAGCAGCCATACATAGTGCAGTGTATGTAATACATCAGACATATACAGGACCAGTGATCACAGTAACCAGGTATATGCGGCAGTAGAAGCAGCTATACATAGTGCAGTGTATGTAATACATCAGACATATACAGGGCCAGTGATCACAGTAACCCGGTATATGCGGCAGTAGTGCCAGCCATACATAGTGCAGTGTATGTAATACATCAGACATATACAGGGCCAGTGATCACAGTAACCCGGTATATGCGGCAGTAGTGCCAGTCATACATAGTGCAGTGTATGTAATACATCAGACATATACAGGACCAGTGATCACAGTAACCCGGTATATGCGGCAGTAGGAGCAGCCATACATAGGCCCTCATTCCGAGTTGTTCGCTCTGTAAATTTCATCGCATCGCAGCGATTTTCCGCTTAGTGCGCATGCGCAATGTCCGCACTGCGACTGCGCCAAGTAAATTTGCTATGAAGTTAGGATTTTTACTCACGGCTTTTTCTTCGCTCAGGCGATCGTAGTGTGATTGACAGGAAATGGGTGTTTCTGGGCGGAAACCGGCCGTTTTATGGGCGTGTGGGAAAAAACGCTACCGTTTCCGGAAAAAACGCAGGAGTGGCTGGAGAAACGGGGGAGTGTCTGGGCGAACGCTGGGAGTGTTTGGGAGACGTCACGTCAAACCAGGAACGACAAGCACTGAACTGATCGCAGATGCCGAGTAAGTCTGAAGCTACTCAGAAACTGCTACGAGGTGTGTAATCGCAATATTGCGAATACATCGTTCGCAATTTTAAGATGCTAAGATTCACTCCCAGTAGGCGGCGGCTTAGCGTGAGCAACTCTGCTAAAATCGCCTTGCGAGCGAACAACTCGGAATGACCTCCATACAGTGGCGTAACTACTGCCCCCGCAGCCCTCGCGGTGGCTTGGGGGCGAGGGGCTGCGGGGGCGCCGCCACTGATTTAGAGCAGATTGACATGCGGACGAACGTCCGCATGTCAATCTGTTGTCACTAGCCCCCCGCTGTGAAGTAGGGACACGGAGGGCACAGCGTGCTCCTCTCCTGTGTCCCTCTGAGTCTCCGGCGTGTCGGGGGGCGTGTCCTATGAAAAGGGGGCGTGGCTTCGCGGAGGACCCGCGGTCGCGGGTCACGCCCCCGTTTCGTCACTGAGGGGGCATGCCCAGCGCTCTGTGAGCTGCTGGCATGCCCTCTCTCCCACTGTCTGCGCTGAATAGACGCTGTGCGCATGGGCACAGCGTCTATTCACAGAGCAGTGACTGTAGGAGACTCCCAACTGCCCCCCCCCATCGCGGGACACTGCGGGAGGTATGCATATATGGCACTGGGGGGGCACTGAGGGGGCATATATGGAACAGGGGGGGGGTGCACTGAGGGGGCACATATGGCCTGAGGGGGCATATATGGCACTGGGGTGGCACTGAGGGGCATATATGGCACTGGGGGCACTGAGGGGGCATATATGGCACTGGGGGGGCACAGAGGGGTCATATATGGCACTGAGGGGGCATATATGGCACTGCGGGGGGCACTGAGGGGGCATATATGGCACTGAGGGGGCATATATGGCACTGGGGGGCACTGAGGGCATATATGGCACTGGGGGGCACTGAGGGGGCATAGATGGCACTGGGGGGCACTGAGGGGGCATATATGGCACTGGGGAGGCACTGAGGGGGCATATATGGCACTGAGGGGGCATATATGGCACTGGTGGGGCACTGAGGGGGCATATATGGCACTGGGGGGGCACTGAGGGGGCATATATGGCACTGGGGGTACTGAGGGGGCGTATATGGCACTGGGGGGCACTGAGGGGGATATATGGCACTAGGGAGGCACTGAGGGGGCATATATGGCACTGGGGGGGCACTGAGGGGGCATATATGGCACTGTATGTGTACCTGGCACATGGGGGGCTATATTTGGCACTGGGGGCACGTGAGCACCTGGCATTGTGGGGGAATATCTGGCACTGGGGGCATATGTGGCACTGGGGGGAGAGGCTATATTTGGCACTGGGGGCATGTGAGTACCTGGCACCGTGGGGGAATATCTGGCACTGAGGACATATGTGGCACTGGGAGCACAGCCCTAGCAACAAGCACTACCCCCTAGCAATGAGCATGACACCCAGTGCATGAAACCCCTGGCAACGAGCATGACACCGAGTGCATGAAACACCTGGCAACGAGCATGACACCCTGAGCATGAAAACCCCTGGCACCGTGCATGGAACCAAGAGCATGAAACCCCTGGCAACGAGCAGGTAATTTAAAAGTAATTAGAAGCCTTAATGTAGGACTTAATGTGTAACGGGCATTACGGTGTGTGGCATAATGTATCACGGACATTGCGGTGTGTGTCAGAATGTGTCACAGGCATTACGGTGTGTGGCAAACTATATCACGGGCATTGTGGTATGTGGTATAATGTCTCAGGGGCATTGCAGTGTGGCATAGGGTATAACGGGCATTGCGGTATGTGTCACAGGCATTACGGTGTATGGTATACTAGATCACGGGCATTGTGGTATGTGGTATAATGTCTCAGGGTCATTGCAGTGTGTGGCATAATGTATAATGGGCATTGCGGTGTGTGGCATAATGTGTCAGGCATTACGGTGTCTGTATACTATATCACGGGCATTGTGGTATGTGGTATAATGTCTCAGGGTCATTGCAGTGTGGCATAATGTATAACGGGCATTGCGGTGTGTGTCATAATGTATCACGGACATTGCGGTGTGTGGTATACTATATCATGGGCATTGTGGTATGTGGTATAATGTCTCAGGTTCATTGCAGTGTGTGTCATAATGTATCACGGACATTGCGGTGTGTGTCATAATGTATCACGGACATTGCGGTGTGTGGTATACTATATCATGGGCATTGTGGTATGTGCTATAATGTATCAGGGGCATTGCAGTGTGTAGCATAATGTATAATGGGCATTGCGATTCCTGTCATAATGTGTCATAGACATTACGGTGTGTGGCATAATGTGTCGGGGGCATTACGGTGTGTGCATATTGTGTCATGTGCATTATTGTGTGTGGCATAATGTCTGAGGGCCTTTGCAGTATGTGGCATAATGTATACTGGGCATTACTATAAGGAGGAAAAATGACAAATAATGGAAGGGGCATGAATCAGGATTATTTTTCTTTCCTGTGGTGGCTAACGTCTGGGCGTGCAGGTTGCAAAACTGGGGTATAAGGTAGTCCATTCCTGCAATGCCATGCCTCTTTATGCGAAGCCGCGCCCATTTAAACAAAACCACGCCCCTTTTTGGCGCCGCGCGCCTTCGACGCGCACATGTTTGTCCCTTTCCTAGTGCCAATTATGGGGGGGGGGGGGGGGGCGCCGGAGAATTTTTTGGCTTGGGGGAGAAAAATTTCTAGTTACCCCACTGCCTCCATAGTGCAGTGTATGTAATACCTCAGACATATACAGGACCAGTGATCACAGTAACCTGGTATATGCGGCAGTAGGACAGCCATACATAGTGCAGTGTATGTAATACATCAGACATATACAGGACCAGTGATCACAGTAACCCGGTATATGCGGCAGTAGTGCCAGTCATACATAGTGCAGTGTATGTAATACATCAGACATATACAGGACCAGTGATCACAGTAACCCGGTATATGCGGCAGTAGTGCCAGCCATACATAGTGCAGTGTATGTAATACATCAGACATATACAGGGCCAGTGATCACAGTAACCCGGTATATGCGGCAGTAGTGCCAGTCATACATAGTGCAGTGTATGTAATACATCAGACATATACAGGACCAGTGATCACAGTAACCCGGTATATGCGGCAGTAGTGCCAGCCATACATAGTGCAGTGTATGTAATACATCAGACATATACAGGACCAGTGATCACAGTAACCCGGTATATGCGGCAGTAGTGCCAGCCATACATAGTGCAGTGTGTGTAATACATCAGACATATACAGGGCCAGTGATCACAGTAACCCGGTATATGCGGCAGTAGTGCCAGCCATACATAGTGCAGTGTATGTAATACATCAGACATATACAGGGCCAGTGATCACAGTAACCTGGTATATGCGGCAGTAGGGCAGCCATACATAGTGCAGTGTATGTAATACATCAGACATATACAGGGCCAGTGATCACAGTAACCTGGTATATGCGGCAGTAGGGCAGCCATACATAGTGCAGTGTGTGTAATACATCAGACATATACAGGGCCAGTGATCACAGTAACCCGGTATATGCGGCAGTAGTGCCAGCCATACATAGTGCAGTGTATGTAATACATCAGACATATACAGGACCAGTGATCACAGTAACCCGGTATATGCGGCCGTAGTGCCAGCCATACATAGTGCAGTGTATGTAATACATCAGACATATACAGGACCAGTGATCACAGTAATCCGGTATATGCGGCAGTAGGAGCAGCCATACATAGTGCAGTGTATGTAATACATCAGACATATACAGGACCAGTGATTACAGTAACCCGGTATATGCGGCAGTAGTGCCAGCCATACATAGTGCAGTGTATGTAATACATCAGACATATACAGGGCCAGTGATCACAGTAACCTGGTATGTGCGGCAGTAGGGCAGCCATACATAGTGCAGTGTATGTAATACATCAGACATATACAGGGCCAGTGATCACAGTAACCTGGTATATGCGGCAGTAGGGCCAGCCATACATAGTGCAGTGTATGTAATACATCAGACATATACAGGGCCAGTGATCACAGTAACCCGGTATATGCGGCAATAGGAGCAGCCATACATAGTGCAGTGTATGTAATACATCAGACATATACAGGGCCAGTGATCACAGTAACCTGGTATATGCGGCAGTAGGGCCAGCCATACATAGTGCAGTGTATGTAATACATCAGTCATATACAGGGCCAGTGATCACAGTAACCCGGTATATGCGGCAGTAGGAGCAGCCATACATAGTGCAGTGTATGTAATACATCAGACATATACAGGACCAGTGATCACAGTAACCCGGTATATGCGGCAGTAGTGCCAGCCATACATAGTGCAGTGTGTGTAATACATCAGATATATACAGGGCCAGTGATCACAGTAACCTGGTATATGCGGTAGTAGTACCAGCCATACATAGTGCAGTGTATGTAATACATCAGACATATACAGGACCAGTGATCACAGTAACCCGGTATATGCGGCAGTAGGGCCAGCCATACATAGTGCAGTGTATGTAATATATCAGACATATACAGGGCCAGTGATCACAGTAACCTGGTATATGCGGCAGTAGGGCCAGCCCTACATAGTGCAGTGTATGTAATACATCAGACATATACAGGACCAGTGATCACAGTAACCCGGTATATGCGGCAGTAGTGCCAGCCATACATAGTGCAGTGTGTGTAATACATCAGACATATACAGGACCAGTGATCACAGTAATCAGTATATGCGGCAGTAGTACCAGCCATACATAGTGCAGTGTATGTAATACATCAGACATATACAGGGCCAGTGATCACAGTAACCTGGTATATGCGGCAGTAGGGCCAGCTATACATAGTGCAGTGTGTATAATACATCAGACATATACAGGGCCAGTGATCACAGTAACCCGGTATATGCGGCAGTAGGGCCAGCCATACATAGTACAGTGTATGTAATACATCAGACATATACAGGGCCAGTGATCACAGTAACCCAGTATATGCGGCAGTAGGGCCAGTCATACATAGTGCAGTGTATGTAATACATCAGACATATACAGGACCAGTGATCACAGTAACCCGGTATATGCGGCAGTAGGGCCAGCCATACATAGTACAGTGTATGTAATACATCAGACATATACAGGGCCAGTGATCACAGTAACCCAGTATATGCGGCAGTAGGGCCAGCCATACATAGTGCAGTGTGTGTAATACATCAGACATATACAGGACCAGTGATCACAGTAACCCAGTGTATGCGGCAGTAGTGCCAGCCATACATAGTGCAGTGTATGTAATACATCAGACATATACAGGGCCAGTGATCACAGTAACATGGTATATGCGGCAGTAGGAGCAGCTATACATAGTGCAGTGTATGTAATACATCAGACATATACAGGACCAGTGATCACAGTAACCTGGTATATGCGGCAGTAGGAGCAGCTATACATAGTGCAATGTGTGTAATACATCAGACATATACAGGACCAGTGATCACAGTAACCCGGTATATGCGGCAATAGGAGCAGCCATACATAGTGCAGTGTTTGTAATACATCAGACATATACAGGGCCAGTGATCACAGTAACCTCGTATATGCGGCAGTAGGAGCAGCCATACATAGTGCAGTGTATGTAATACATCAGACATATACAGGACCAGTGATCACAGTAACCCGGTATATGCGGCAGTAGTGCCAGCCATACATAGTGCAGTGTATGTAATACATCAGACATATACAGGACCAGTGATCACAGTAACCCGGTATATGCGGCAGTAGGAGCAGCCATACATAGTGCAGTGTATGTAATACATCGGACATATACAGGACCAGTGATCACAGTAACCCGGTATATGCGGCAGTAGTGCCAGCCATACATAGTGCAGTGTGTGTAATACATCAGACATATACAGGGCCAGTGATCACAGTAACCTGGTATATGCGGCAGTAGTACCAGCCATACATAGTGCAGTGTATGTAATACATCAGACATATACAGGGCCAGTGATCACAGTAACCCGGTATATGCGGCAATAGGAGCAGCCATACATAGTGCAGTGTTTGTAATACATCAGACATATACAGGGCCAGTGATCACAGTAACCTCGTATATGCGGCAGTAGGAGCAGCCATACATAGTGCAGTGTATGTAATACATCGGACATATACAGGACCAGTGATCACAGTAACCCGGTATATGCGGCAGTAGTGCCAGCCATACATAGTGCAGTGTGTGTAATACATCAGATATATACAGGGCCAGTGATCACAGTAACCCGGTATATGCGGCAGTAGTGCCAGCCATACATAGTGCAGTGTATGTAATACATCAGACATATACAGGACCAGTGATCACAGTAACCCGGTATATGCGGCAGTAGTGCCAGCCATACATAGTGCAGTGTGTGTAATACATCAGATATATACAGGGCCAGTGATCACAGTAACCCGGTATATGCGGCAGTAGTGCCAGTCATACATAGTGCAGTGTATGTAATACATCAGACATATATAGGGCCAGTGATCACAGTAACCCGGTATATGCGGCAGTAGGGCCAGCCATACATAGTGCAGTGTATTTAATACATCAGACATATACAGGGCCAGTGATCACAGTAACCTGGTATATGCGGCAGTAGGGCCAGCCATACATAGTGCAGTGTATGTAATACATCAGACATATACAGGACCAGTGATCACAGTAACCCGGTATATGCGGCAGTAGTGCCAGCCATACATAGTGCAGTGTATGTAATACATCAGACATATACAGGGCCAGTGATCACAGTAACCCGGTATATGCGGCAGTAGTGCCAGTCATACATAGTGCAGTGTATGTAATACATCAGACATATACAGGGCCAGTGATCACAGTAACCTGGTATATGCGGCAGTAGGGCCAGCTATACATAGTGCAGTGTATGTAATACATCAGACATATACAGGACCAGTGATCACAGTAACCTGGTATATGCGGCAGTAGGGCCAGCTATACATAGTGCAGTGTATGTAATACATCAGACATATACAGGACCAGTGATCACAGTAATCAGTATATGCGGCAGTAGGAGCAGCCATACATAGTGCAGTGTATGTAATACATCAGACATATACAGGACCAGTGATCACAGTAACCTGGTATATGCGGCAGTAGGGCCAGCCATACATAGTGCAGTGTATGTAATACATCAGACATATACAGGACCAGTGATCACAGTAACCCGGTATATGCGGCAGTAGTGCCAGCCATACATAGTGCAGTGTGTGTAATACATCAGACATATACAGGGCCAGTGATCACAGTAACCCGGTATATGCGGCAGTAGGAGCAGCCATACATAGTGCAGTGTGTGTAATACATCAGACATATACAGGGCCAGTGATCACAGTAACCCGGTATATGCGGCAGTAGGAGCAGCCATACATAGTGCAGTGTATGTAATACATCAGACATATACAGGACCAGTGATCACAGTAACCTGGTATATGCGGCAGTAGTACCAGCCATACATAGTGCAGTGTATGTAATACATCAGACATATACAGGACCAGTGATCACAGTAACCCGGTATATGCGGCAGTAGTGCCAGCCATACATAGTGCAGTGTATGTAATACATCAGACATATACAGGACCAGTGATCACAGTAACCTGGTATATGCGGCAGTAGTACCAGCCATACATAGTGCAGTGTATGTAATACATCAGACATATACAGGACCAGTGACCACAGTAAACTGGTATATGCGGCAGTAGTTCCATCCATACATAGTGCAGTGTATGTAATACATCAGACATATACAGGACCAGTGATCACAGTAACCCGGTATATGCGGCAGTAGGAGCAGCTATATATAGTGCAGTGTATGTAATACATCAGACATATACAGGACCAGTGATCACAGTAACCCGGTATATGCGGCAGTAGGAGCAGCTATACATAGTGCAGTGTATATAATACATCAGACATATACAGGGCCAGTGATCACAGTAACCTGGTATATGCGGCAGTAGGGCCAGCTATACATAGTGCAGTGTATGTAATACATCAGACATATACAGGACCAGTGATCACAGTAACCTGGTATATGCGGCAGTAGTGCCAGCCATACATAGTGCAGTGTATGTAATACATCAGACATATACAGGACCAGTGATCACAGTAACCTGGTATATGCAGCAGTAGGGACAGCTATACATAGTGCAGTGTATGTAATACATCAGACATATACAGGGCCAGTGATCACAGTAACCTGGTATATGCAGCAGTAGGGCCATCCATACATAGTGCAGTGTGTATAATACATCAGACATATACAGGGCCAGTGATCACAGTAACATGGTATATGCGGCAGTAGGAGCAGCTATACATAGTGCAGTGTATGTAATACATCAGACCTATACAGGGCTAGTGATCACAGTAACCAGGTATATGCGGCAGTAGGAACAGCTATACATAGTGCAGTGTGTGTAATACATCAGACATATACAGGACCAGTGATCACAGTAATCAGTATATGCGGCAGTAGGAGCAGCCATACATCAGACATATACAGGACCAGTGATCACAGTAACCTGGTATATGCGGCAGTAGGGCCAGCCATACATAGTGCAGTGTATGTAATACATCAGACATATACAGGGCCAGTGATCACAGTAACCTGGTATATGCGGCAGTAGTGCCAGCCATACATAGTGCAGTGTATGTAATACATCAGACATATACAGGACCAGTGATCACAGTAACCCGGTATATGCGGCAGTAGTGCCAGCCATACATAGTGCAGTGTGTGTAATACATCAGACATATACAGGACCAGTGATCACAGTAACCCGGTATATGCGGCAGTAGGAGCAGCCATACATAGTGCAGTGTGTGTAATACATCAGACATATACAGGGCCAGTGATCACAGTAACCTGGTATATGCGGCAGTAGTGCCAGCCATACATAGTGCAGTGTAATACATCAGACATATACAGGACCAGTGATCACAGTAACCCGGTATATGCGGCAGTAGTGCCAGCCATACATAGTGCAGTGTGTGTAATACATCAGACATATACAGGACCAGTGATCACAGTAACCCGGTATATGCGGCAGTAGGAGCAGCCATACATAGTGCAGTGTGTGTAATACATCAGACATATACAGGGCCAGTGATCACAGTAACCCGGTATATGCAGCAGTAGTGCCAGCCATACATAGTGCAGTGTATGTAATACATCAGACATATACAGGACCAGTGATCACAGTAACCCGGTATATGCGGCAGTAGTGCCAGCCATACATAGTGCAGTGTGTGTAATACATCAGACATATACAGGGCCAGTGATCACAGTAACCCGGTATATGCGGCAGTAGTGCCAGCCATACATAGTGCAGTGTGTGTAATACATCAGACATATACAGGGCCAGTGATCACAGTAACCCAGTATATGCGGCAGTAGTACCAGCCATACATAGTGCAGTGTGTGTAATACATCAGACATATACAGGACCAGTGATCACAGTAACCCGGTATATGCGGCAGTAGGAGCAGCCATACATAGTGCAGTGTTTGTAATACATCAGACATATACAGGACCAGTGATCACAGTAACCTGGTATATGCGGCAGTAGTTCCATCCATACATAGTGCAGTGTATGTAATACATCAGACATATACAGGGCCAGTGATCACAGTAACCCGGTATATGCGGCAGTAGGTGCAGCCATACATAGTGCAGTGTATGTAATACATCAGACATATACAGGGCCAGTGATCACAGTAATCGGTATATGCGGCAGTAGTGCCAGCCATACATAGTGCAGTGTGTGTAATACATCAGACATACACAGGACCAGTGATCACAGTAACCTGGTATATGCGGCAGTAGTACCAGCCATACATAGTGCAGTGTGTGTAATACATCAGACATATACAGGACCAGTGATCACAGTAACCCGGTATATGAGGCAGTAGTGCCAGCCATACATAGTGCAGTGTGTGTAATACATCAGACATATACAGGACCAGTGATCACAGTAACCCGGTATATGCGGCAGTAGTGCCAGCCATACATAGTGCAGTGTGTGTAATACATCAGACATATACAGGACCAGTGATCACAGTAACCTGGTATATGCGGCAGTAGTTCCATCCATACATAGTGCAGTGTATGTAATACATCAGACATATACAGGACCAGTGATCACAGTAACCAGGTATATGCGGCAGTAGTGCCAGCCATACATAGTGCAGTGTGTGTAATACATCAGACATATACAGGACCAGTGATCACAGTAACCTGGTATATGCGGCAGTAGTTCCATCCATACATAGTGCAGTGTATGTAATACATCAGACATATACAGGACCAGTGATCACAGTAACCTGGTATATGCGGCAGTAGGGCCAGCCATACATAGTGCAGTGTATGTAACACATCAGACATATACAGGACCAGTGATCACAGTAACCAGGTATATGCGGCAGTAGGAGCAGCCATACATAGTGCAGTGTATGTAATACATCAGACATATACAGGACCAGTGATCACAGTAACCCGGTATATGCGGCAGTAGGAGCAGCTATATATAGTGCAGTGTATGTAATACATCAGACATATACAGGACCAGTGATCACAGTAACCAGGTATATGCGGCAGTAGGGCCAGCCATACATAGTGCAGTGTATGTAATACATCAGACATATACAGGACCAGTGATCACAGTAACCAGGTATATGCGGCAGTAGGAGCAGCCATACATAGTGCAGTGTATGTAATACATCAGACATATACAGGACCAGTGATCACAGTAACCCGGTATATGCGGCAGTAGGAGCAGCTATATATAGTGCAGTGTATGTAATACATCAGACATATACAGGACCAGTGATCACAGTAACCCGGTATATGCGGCAGTAGGAGCAGCTATACATAGTGCAGTGTATATAATACATCAGACATATACAGGACCAGTGATCACAGTAACCCGGTAAATGCGGCAGTAGGAGCAGCCATACATAGTGCAGTGTATGTAATACATCAGACATATACAGGACCAGTGATCACAGTAGCCCGGTATATGCGGCAGTAGTGCCAGCCATACATAGTGCAGTGTATGTAATACATCAGACATATACAGGACCAGCGATCACAGTAACCCGGTATATGCGGCAGTAGTGCCAGCCATACATAGTGCAGTGTATGTAATACATCAGACATATACAGGCCAGTGATCACAGTAACCCGGTATATGCGGCAGTAGTACCAGCCATACATAGTGCAGTATGTGTAATACATCAGACATATACAGGGCCAGTGATCACAGTAACCCGGTATATGCGGCAGTAGTACCAGCCATACATAGTGCAGTGTGTGTAATACATCAGACATATACAGGGCCAGTGATCACAGTAACCCGGTATATGCGGCAGTAGTGCCAGTCATACATAGTGCAGTGTATGTAATACATCAGACATATACAGGGCCAGTGATCACAGTAACCTGGTATATGCGGCAGTAGGGCAGCCATACATAGTGCAGTGTATGTAATACATCAGACATGTACAGGACCAGTGATCACAGTAACCCGGTATATGCAGCAGTAGGAGCAGCCATACATAGTGCAGTGTATGTAATACATCAGACATATACAGGGCCAGTGATCACAGTAACCCGGTATATGCGGCAGTAGTGCCAGCCATACATAGTGCAGTGTATGTAATACATCAGACATATACAGGGCCAGTGATCACAGTAACCTGTTATATGCGGCAGTAGGACCAGCCATACATAGTGCAGTGTATGTAATACATCAGACATATACAGGACCAGTGATCACAGTAACCCGGTATATGCGGCAGTAGGAGCAGCCATACATAGTGCAGTGTATGTAATACATCAGACATATACAGGACCAGTGATCACAGTAACCCGGTATATGCGGCAGTAGTGCCAGCCATACATAGTGCAGTGTATGTAATACATCAGACATATACAGGGCCAGTGATCACAGTAACCCGGTATATGCGGCAGTAGGGCCAGCCATACATAGTGCAGTGTGTATAATACATCAGACATATACAGGACCAGTGATCATAGTAATCCAGTATATGCTGCAGTAGGAGCAGCTATACATAGTGCAGTGTATGTAATACATCAGACATATACAGGACCAGTGATCACAGTAACCCGGTATATGCGGCAGTAGTGCCAGCCATACATAGTGCAGTGTGTGTAATACATCAGACATATACAGGACCAGTGATCACAGTAACCAGGTATATGCGGCAGTAGTTCCATCCATACATAGTGCAGTGTATGTAATACATCAGACATATACAGGACCAGTGATCACAGTAACCCGGTATATGCGGCAGTAGTGCCAGCTATACATAGTGCAGTGTATGTAATACATCAGACATATACAGGACCAGTGATCACAGTAACCCGGTATATGCGGCAGTAGTGCTAGCCATATATAGTGCAGTGTATGTAATACATCAGACATATACAGGGCCAGTGATCACAGTAACCTGGTATATGCGGCAGTAGTGCCAGCCATACATAGTGCAGTGTGTGTAATACATCAGACATATACAGGACCAGTTATCACAGTAACCCGGTATATGCGGCAGTAGTGCTAGCCATATATAGTGCAGTGTATGTAATACATCAGACATATACAGGACCAGTGATCACAGTAACCCGGTATATGCGGCAGTAGTGCCAGCCATACATAGTGCAGTGTATGTAATACATCAGACATATACAGGGCCAGTGATCACAGTAACCCGGTATATGCGGCAGTAGTGCCAGCTATACATAGTGCAGTGTATGTAATACATCAGACATATACAGGGCCAGTGATCACAGTAACCCGGTATATGCGGCAGTAGTGCCAGCCATACATAGTGCAGTGTGTGTAATATATCAGACATATACAGGACCAGCGATCACAGTAACCAGGTATATGCGGCAGTAGGAGCAGCCATACATAGTGCAGTGTGTGTAATACATCAGATATATACAGGGCCAGTGATCACAGTAACCCGGTATATGCGGCAGTAGTGCCATCCATACATAGTGCAGTGTATGTAATACATCAGACATATACAGGGCCAGTGATCACAGTAACCTGGTATATGCGGCAGTAGGGCCAGCCTGCCTGAGCTGAATGATTTTGTTTCTGGATTGCACAGTCCATGTTCCCTGCTCTGTGGAGACTAGGGAGCAGCAGAAGAACAGAGCACTGAAGTTCTCAAATGCGGTCCTCAAGGCGCCCCAACGGTCCAGGTTTTAGGTATACCCATGGCTCAGCACAGATGATTAACTTAAATTGAATGAGGTGCTAATTAAGTCACCTGTGGCCAACCATGGATAAACTTAAAACCTGGACCATTGTGGTGCCTTGAGGACCGTGTTTGAGAACCTCAGACCTAGTGGCGGTCCTAGACATATATGTACACATTGGTCTCTTTGTACACTAGCTAGTGTACTGTATATAAAACAGCTTAATGCTCTAAACACACATTCTCCCACCTCATGGTAAGGTGCCTACCCCTTATTGTTGGCAGCTGCTCTCTGTTCCAATGTGCTGATTGAGCCTTTAGATCAGTGTTTCCCAACCTCTGTCCTCAAGGCACACTAACAGTGCAGGTTTTAGTGATATCCAGGCTTAAGCACGGGTGACTTAATTAGTACCTCAGTTATTTTGATTTAACCATCTGTGCTGCAGCCTGGATATCACTAAAACCTGCACTGTTGGTGTGCCTTGAGGACCGCGGTTGGGAATGCCTGCTTTAGATCCATACACACAGCAGACTCGGTAGGAGCTGCTGTCACTGATCATGTGCCGCAACTCCATGCACCTCCATTTTGTGGTTATAGCTCTAGTAAACCAAAAACATCTGGTAGTCTCCCAAATTTAGTGGACTGCCTACAGATTATTGGAAGAGTCTGTCACCTTCCCTCAAATCATGTCATCCTGATATCATCTGCTTTGCACAGCAATGCGCAGCAAAGGCGTGGGCAATATGTTTGTGTTCTGGACCAAAATACAATTTTTAGCTGTTTACTATTACACCCAGTCATCGGTGACTTCTGCCACCGTGCTGTTTCACAGTACACGCCGCATTACCCGTGTCTTACGTATATACAGCAAGTGCAGTAGGCAGTTGCAGATGTGATAACATGGAGGCACAGCGGGCCTGTCTCTGGGTGTCAGCAGGGCTGAGATTGGTGAGCTGATTGTGAGCGTTTCCCAGAACATTATCACAAGTGTGTACGTCAGCGTTTCATCCTGATCGGTATCTGCTATTATGAGGCCAGGAAATAACACTCTGCAAGACAATGCTAGGTTTCCATAGCGTGTGTGCTGGAATAACTGTCCGTGGTGACATTAGTCACACGCAGTTATCAGTGTTCCTGTAGCTGATAAGGCAGCGGTAGGGTTAATCTGATCAGCAGTGTGTGCGACTGAGAATTACTCATGACACTCACGGTACAATGCACAGGTCCGGTCACTGGATATAGGCTGCTGTCATTTCACATCTGAGAACCTGAGAACGGAGTGAGTGCATTTTCTCTTATAGGCCCTACACACTCGGCGATGTGCCGCCGAGCTGCTCGACCGCCGATACGGGCGACCCGGCGGCGGCGGGGGGGGGGGGCAGTGACGGGGGGAGTGAAGTTTCTTCACTCCCCCCGTCACCCGGCTCCGTAGACTTGCAGGCAAATATGGACGATCTCGTGCATATTGGCCTGCATGCACAGCCGACATGGCCCCAGCGATGAACGAGCGCGGTGCCGCGCATCGTTCATCGCTGGTGCCTACACACTGCACGATATGAACGTTATCTCGTTCATTAATGAACGAGATCGTTCATATCGTGCAGTGATAT
Organism: Pseudophryne corroboree; assembly: GCF_028390025.1. Classification (NCBI taxonomy): domain Eukaryota; kingdom Metazoa; phylum Chordata; class Amphibia; order Anura; family Myobatrachidae; genus Pseudophryne; species Pseudophryne corroboree. Next base: position 57,719,399 of record NC_086444.1, on the reverse strand, counting down.
CGGCATGTGTGTAGGGCCCATTACTCTCTACAGCAGTGACTGGCCCTTTAACGAGGGATATCTGTCGACCATCGATGGTTTATGCCCGATGTCAAATAAGTTTTCAATCTATGGGGGGAGAACCAAATGGTTTCCCGTCACCGACGGTATTGAAGCATAAGATTTTCTCTAACGTCCTAGTGGATGCTGGGGACTCCGTAAGGACCATGGGGAATAGACGGGCTCCGCAGGAGACAGGGCACTTTAAGAAAGAATTAGGAATACTGGTGTGCACTGGCTCCTCCCTCTATGTCCCTCCTCCAGACCTCAGTTTGAATCTGTGCCCGGACGAGCTGGGTGCACCTTAGTGAGCTCTCCTGAGCTTGCTAAATAGAAAGTGTTTTGTTAGGATTTTTTTATTTTCAGAGAGATCTGCTGGCAACAGACTCTCTGCTACGTGGGACTGAGGGGAGAGAAGCAGCCCTACTCACTGTGGATAGGTCTTGCTTCTTAGGCTACTGGACACCATTAGCTCCAGAGGGATCGAACACAGGAACGCACCCTTGGTCGTCCGATCCCAGAGCCGCGCCACCGTCCCCCTCGCAGAGCCAGAAGCCAGAAGCCGGCGTGAGAAGCAAGAAGACTCCAGTCTTCATATGAGGTAGCGCACAGCACTGCAGCTGTGCGCCATTGCTACCACATTAAACCCACACACTCCGGTCACTGTAGGTTGCAGGGCGCAGGGGGGGGGGGGTGCGCCCTGGGCAGCAATTAGAGACCTCTTGGCAAAGTGGCATATATACAGTTGGGCACTGTATATGTGCAAGAGCCCCCGCCATTATTTTACACAAAATCGCGGGACAGAAGCCCGCCGCTGAGGGGGCGGGGCTTCTTCCTCAGCACTCACCAGCGCCATTTTCTCTCCACAGCTCCGCTGAGAGGAAGCTCCCCAGGCTCTCCCCTGCAGATTCACGGTAGAAAGAGGGTAAAAAGAGAGGGGGGGGGGGCACATAAATTTAGCGCAAAATCAGTATATACAGCAGCTACTGGGTAAACACTAAGTTACTGTGTAATTCCTGGGTCATATAGCGCTGGGGTGTGTGCTGGCATACTCTCTCTCTGTTTCTCCAAAAGGCCTTGTGGGGGTTCTGTCCTCAAATAGAGCATCCCCTGTGTGTGTGGTGTGTCGGTACGCTTGTGTCGGCATGTTTGACGAGGAAGGCTATGTGGAAGCAGAGCAGGTACAAATGAATGTGGGATCGCCGCCGACGCCCGATTGGATGGATATGTGGAAGGTTTTAAATGATAATGTTACTTCCTTGCATAAAAGGTTGGATAAAGCTGAAGCCTTGGGACAGTCAGGGTCTCAACCCATGCCTGATCCTACAGAGCAGAGGCAGTCAGGGTCTCAGAAGCGCCCACTATCCAAAATTGTTGACACAGATATCGACACGGATTCTGACTCCAGTGTCGATGGCGATAATGCAAAGTTGCAGCCTAAAATGGCTAAAACCATCCGCTACATGATTATAGCAATGAAGGATGTATTGCACATCTCAGAGGAAAACCCAGTCCCTGACAAGAGGGTTTATATGTTTGGGGAAAAAAGGCATGAGGTGACCTTTCCCCCTTCACATGAGTTAAATGAGTTATGTGAAAAAGCTTGGGAATCTCCAGATAGAAAAATGCAGATTTCCAAATGGTTGCTTATGGCGTATCCTTTCCTGCCCGCGGACAGGTTACGCTGGGAATCCTCCCCTAGGGTAGACAAAGCTTTGACACGCTTATCTAAGAAGGTAGCCCTGCCGTCACAGGATACGGCCACCCTAAAAGATCCTGCGGATAGAAAGCAGGAAGGTATCCTGAAGTCCGTTTATACACATTCAGGTACCATACTACGGCCGGCAATTGCGTCGGCCTGGATGTGTAGTGCTGTTGCAGCATGGACAGATACTTTGTCTGAGGAACTTGATACCTTGGACAAGGATACTATATTACTGACCCTGGGGCATATAAAGGACGCGGTCCTATATATGAGAGATGCCCAGAGAGACATTAGCCTACTGGGCTCTAGAATAAATGCAATGTCGATTTCTGCCAGAAGGGTCCTGTGGACTCGGCAATGGACAGGTGATGCCGACTCAAAAAGGCACATGGAGGTTTTACCTTATAAGGGTGAGGAATTGTTTGGGGACGGTCTCTCGGACCTAGTTTCCACAGCTACGGCTGGGAAGTCAAATTTTTTGCCATATATTCCCACACAACCTAAGAAAGCACCATATAACCAAATGCAGTCCTTTCGATCACAAAGAGGCAAGAAAGTCCGAGGTGCGTCCTTTCTTGCCAGAGGCAGGGGTAGAGGAAAGAAGCTGCACAATACAGCTAGTTCCCAGGAACAGAAATCCTCCCCGGCTTCCACTAAATCCACCGCATGACACTGGGGCTCCACAGGTGGAGCCAGGATCGGTGGGGGCACGTCTCCGAAATTTCAGCCACCAGTGGGTTCGCTCATGGGTGGATCCCTGGGCTATACAGATTGTATCTCAGGGATACAAGCTGGAATTCGAAGTGATGCCCCCTCACCGTTACCTCAAATCGGCCCTGCCAGCTTCCCCTATAGAGAGGGAAATAGTGTTAGCGGCAATTCACAAGTTATATCTCCAGCAGGTGGTGGTAAAGGTTCCCCTCCTTCAACAGGGAAGGGGTTACTATTCCACAATGTTTGTGGTACCGAAACCGGACGGTTCGGTCAGACCCATATTGAATTTAAAATCCCTGAACATTTACCTGAAAAGGTTCAAGTTCAAGATGGAATCGCTCAGAGCGGTCATTGCAAGCCTGGAAGAGGGGGATTTTATGGTGTCTCTGGACATAAAGGATGCTTACCTGCATGTCCCCATTTATCCACCTCATCAGGAGTACCTCAGATTTGTGGTACAGGACTGTCATTACCAATTCCAGACGTTGCCGTTTGGTCTGTCCACGGCACCGAGAATATTTACCAAGGTAATGGCAGAAATGATGGTACTTCTGCGAAAACAAGGAGTCACAATTATCCCATACTTGGCTGATCTCCTCATAAAGGCGAGGTCCAGAGAGCAGTTGCTGATCAGCGTAGCACACTCTCGGGAAGTGTTGCAACAGCACGGCTGGATTCTGAATATTCCAAAGTCGCAGCTGATTCCTACGACGCGTCTGCCCTTCCTCGGCATGATTCTGGACACAGACCAGAAGAAGGTTTTTCTCCCGGCAGAGAAGGCTCAGGAGCTCGTGACTCTGGTCAGAGACCTCTTAAAACCAAAACAGGCGTCGGTGCATCAATGCACGCGAGTCCTGGGAAAGATGGTGGCGTCATACGAAGCCATTCCCTTCGGCAGGTTCCATGCGAGGACCTTTCAGTGGGATCTGTTAGACAAGTGGTCCGGATCGCATCTTCAGATGCAGCGGCTGATCACCCTATCCCCCAGGGCCAGTGTGTCTCTGCTGCGGTGGCTGCAGAGTGCTCACCTTCTCGAGGGTCGCAGGTTCGGCATTCAGGACTGGGTCCTGGTGACCACGGATGCAAGCCTCTGAGGGTGGGGGGCAGTCACACAGGGAAGAAATTTCCAGGGTCTGTGGTCAAGTTAGGAGACTTGTCTGCACATCAATATCCTGGAACTAAGGGCCATATACAACGCCCTAAGTCAAGCGGAGCCTCTGCTTCGCAACCAACCTGTGCTGATTCAGTCAGACAACATCACCGCAGTGGCTTATGTATACCGCCAAGGCGGCACAAGGAGCCACCAGAATTCTTCGCTGGGCGGAGAATCACGTAAAAGCACTGTCAGCAGTGTTCATTCCGGGAGTGGACAACTGGGAAGCAGACTTCCTCAGCAGGCACGACCTCCACCCGGGAGAGTGGGGACTTCATCAAGAAGTCTTCACACAGATTACAAGTCGATGGGAACTGCCACAGGTGGACATGATCGCATCCCGCCTCAACAAAAAGCTACAAATGTATTGCGCCAGGTCAAGAGACCCTCAGGCGATAGCTGTGGACGCACTAGTTACACCGTGGGTGTTCCAGTCGGTTTATGTGTTTCCTCCTCTTCCTCAAGGTGCTGAGAATCGTAAGAAAAAGAGTGAGAACAATACTCATTGTTCCGGATTGGCCAAGAAGGACTTGGTATCCGGAATTGCAAGAAATGCTCACAGAGGACCCATGGCCTCTGCCTCTCAGACAGGATCTGTTGCAACAGGGGCCCTGTCTGTTCCAAGACTTACCGCGGCTGCGTTTGACGGCATGGCGGTTGAACGCCGGATTCTAGCAGAAAAAGGCATTCCAGGTGAGGTTAATCCTACGCTAATAAAGGCTAGGAAGGACGTGACGGCTAAACATTATCACCGTATATGGTGAAAATATGTTGCTTGGTGTGAGGCCAGGAATGCCCCTACAGAGGAATTCCAGCTGGGCCGTTTCCTTCACTTCCTACAGTCGGGAGTGACTATGGGCTTAAAATTGGGGTCCATTAAGGTCCAGATTTCAGCCCTATCCATTTTCTTTCAAAAGGAACTGGCTTCTCTTCCTGAAGTTCAGACGTTTGTAAAGGGAGTGCTGCATATTCAGCCCCCTTTTGTGCCACCAGTGGCACCTTGGGATCTTAACGTGGTGTTGAGTTTCCTGAAATCACACTGGTTTGAGCCACTTAAAACCGTGGAGTTGAAATATCTCACGTGGAAGGTGGTCATGCTATTGGCCTTAGCTTCGGCTAGGCGTGTGTCAGAATTGGCGGCTTTGTCACATAAAAGCCCCTATCTGGTTTTCCATATGGACAGAGCAGAATTACGGACTCGTCCGCAATTTCTGCCAAAAGTGGTGTCATCTTTTCATTTGAACCAACCTATTGTGGTGCCTGCGGCTACTCGTGACATGGAGGATGCCAAGTTACTAGATGTAGTCAGGGCTTTGAAGGTTTATGTGGCCAGAACGGCTGGAGTCAGGAAAACTGAGTTGCTGTTTATCCTGTATGCATCCAACAAGCTGGGTGCTCCTGCTTCAAAGCAAACTATTGCTTGCTGGATCTGTAACACGATTCAGCAGGCTCATTCTGCGGCTCTCCGCCTCCAAAATCAGTAAAAGACCATTCCACAAGGAAGGTGAGCTCTTCTTTGGCGGCTGCCCGAGGGGTCTCGGCATTACAGCTTTGCCGAGCAGCTACTTGGTCGGGTTCAAACACTTTTGCAAAGTTCTACAAGTTTGATACCCTGGCTGAGGAGGACCTTGTGTTTGCTCATTCGGTGCTGCAGAGTCATCCGCACTCTCCCGCCCGTTTGGGAGCTTTGGTATAATCCCCATGGTCCTTACGGAGTCCCCAGCATCCACTAGGACGTTAGAGAAAATCAGATTTTACTTACCGCTAAATCTATTTCTCGTAGTCCGTAGTGGATGCTGGGCGCCCGTCCCAAGTGCGGACTTCTTCTGCAATACTTGTATATAGTTATTGCTTAAATAAGGGTTATGTTATGGTTGCATCAGGTTTATCTGATGCTCTGTTGTTGTTCATACTGTTAACTGGGTAAGTTTATCACGAGTTATACGGTGTGATTGGTGTGGCTGGTGTGAGTCTTACCCTGGATTCCAAAATCATTTCCTTGTACTGTCAGCTCTTCCGGGCACAGTTTCCTTAACTGAGGTCTGGAGGAGGGACATAGAGGGAGGAGCCAGTGCACACCAGTATTCCTAATTCTTTCTTAAAGTGCCCTGTCTCCTGCGGAGCCCGTCTATTCCCCATGGTCCTTACGGAGTCCCCAGCATCCACTACGGACTACGAGAAATAGATTTACTGGTAAGTAAAATCTTATTTTTTTTTGTTTTCTTTTATTTCCTACGAGCGCTGAGACACTGAGCATAGCTCCGCCCCCTACACCCACGAAGCCCCGCCTCCAAGCTGTGAATGGCCCACGGGGATGACCATCGCTGGGTGAAAGCATCAATGGTCTTCCATAGAATAGTTTGTTGCAACCGATGGCCACTCATAGTTTCGCCATTGATCTTATTATTAACTGTCATTTACAGTATATAGCGCACGCATATTCCACAGCGCTTTACAGAGAATATTCCATACTCTCCAACATGACCCATTCCATTAGGTACAAAATGCTCTGTTCCTGGACTTCTTTGCCAGTGGCAGTTACAGAGGTGAGGCTGCAGCACAGTCCAGAATTCAAATAGGGGAGCCACCCAACTGCCATTGCGTCCTGGCTGATGATGTTTAACCACTTAACTGACGATTTATTTTGCTGAAAACCGCTCCGAAATTGTCAGGTTTTTTTATGAGTGAATTAAGTGAAGAACATGACTTTAACCCTATCCCAAATGATTTTAGTAAAAAAAAAAAATATATATATATATATGTTTATTTAAACATCGATCGGTAATATCGCGACCATCGGGAACATTGCAACTTTCATTTTGAAAGCCGGGACAGCCTGCAGGTATACAGGGAGGGTCTGGGGGTGTCTTGGGAGGGTTAATTTACTCTCCCCAGCGGCTGCCATTGTCTGCAGCCGCTGGAGGGGGGGGTCCTGCCGTGCTGACCGATCAGCAGTGATCGGCAGCACGGCAGACACAGTGGGAGAGTGCAGGGAGGCAGAGGGTCCCTCTGACAGCAGCATTGGAGGGAAGTTTCTCTTCCCTGACGCTGCTAACACTCTCTATCTGACTGGTCGCATCCTGTGTGACCAGGTCAGATAGAGCACTTGCAGGCATGGTCGCATCTCATGCGACCATGCCAGGCAAGTCGTTAACAGTGTTTGGGGTGGCAGTTGGGTGGCTCCCCTATTTGAATTTTGGACTGTGCTGCAGCCTCACCTCTGTAACTGCCACTGGCAAAGAAGTCCAGCAACAGAGCATTTCGTACCTAATCGAACGGGCCATGTTGGAGGGTATGATATTCCAGTCATATACTTCAGTCCCTGTCCCAGTGTATCTGGCAGTCTACAGTCCCATTTACATGTGCTGTCATTGTCAAGAATGAACTTAAAGTGTGTTTCTGGATTGTGGGAGGAAACTGGAGCACCCGGAGGAAACCCGAGAGCATGGAATGTCTATACAAGGCAGCAGGATGGAACAGATTGAGGCGTATATTTACTAAAGTGCGGGTTTACAAAACTGGCGATGTTGCCCATAGCAACCAATCAGATTCTACTTTTTTATCTAGCACCTTCTAGAGGATAATAGCTACAATCTGATTGGTTGCTACGGGCGACCTCTCCACTTTTATAAACCCGCACTTTAGTGAATATACCCCTGAGAGTTCGAAAGCGGAAGGAACAGGGTTCCCCCAGCAGCACAGAGTATATCAGGAGACGAGTGGTGTGTTAGAGAGGACAGGGCTGCATGTGACAGGGGCAGTGACATGATGTGAGGAGGGGAATGGAGGCAGCAGGAAGCCACAGGCTGAGAGTTATATAGTGGAAGTAGCAATGTCCTCCAGCAGCACAGAGTATATCAGGAGATGAGTGATGTGTCAGTGAGGACAGGGCTGCATGTGACAGGGGCAGTGACATGATGTGAGGAGGGGAATGGAGGCAGCAGGAAGCCACAGGCTGAGAGTTATATAGTGGAAGGAGCAATGTCCTCCAGCAGCACAGAGTCTGTCAGGAGATGAGTGATGTGTCAGTGAGGACAGGGCTGCATGTGACAGGGGCAGTGACATGATGTGAGGAGGGGAATGGAGGCAGCAGGAAGCCGCAGACTGAGAGTTTTATATAGTGGAAGGAGCAATGTCCTCCAGCAGCACAGAGTCTGTCAGGAGATGAGTGCTGTGTTAGTGCATGTGAGACAGGCACTGACGTGATGTGAGGAGAGGAATGAAGGCAGCAGGAAGCCACAGACTGAGAATTATATATAGGAAGGAGCAGGTTCCCCAGCAGCAGAGTAGTAATGTGAGTCTCAAACTGAAGAATGTGTTGTTGTCTACACATAACTATATCAGATAAAGTAATGCATCCAACTTGTTTGAAGAGTAATATTATAGTAATAAGTTTCAATATTGATGGGAATTCCTTGGGGTATACTGGCTAAAAGTCGATTTTCATCGATTTTAAATCAATGCTGTGTTTTTTGGCTTAAAACACACATACAGTATACTAACTTATATTTATATATTTTATATACTAAAAATGTATATTAAAAAAATCATCTACTGATAGATGTGTGTCACAGACCCTGAAGCTCAGTATCGATTTAGATCGATTTTCATCAATTTAAAGTAGTTGAAAATCGACCTTTAGTAAATATACCCTCTTGACTTCACTGTTACAATTACTAATTACAACTCCAACAGTAGTAGCACTGTGTAGTAGGGTGCTATTTTATCATGTAGGTAAATCACTATAATTTAGGATTTTTCTTCATTTTTGTATTAATTGGAATTTTACTTTCTTTGAGGCTTCTTGATTGATAATCTTATTCCTACTACCCTAGCTTTTCATTCCGGTCAGATTCACGTGGCCTTTATAGGATCTGCTGTTCTATTTATCAAGACGTTGCTGCATAATTGAGTCACAGGACGAAGGAGATCATCTAAACAGCAGGCCCTAAATAATTAAATCGCTACTAATCCTCAAGAAATGTCAGAGGGTCCCTAAGATATATCACAAGACATCCTGCTTATTATAATAACAAAAGTAATTGAAGCAACGTAGCATGACATAACATTGTTACACAGGAAAGATGATTCAGTTTGAACGTTGGTGATATATAGCAGATATTTTCAGGTCTCAAAAATACAGTTAAAGGAGCACTCCGGCTCTAGTGAAAGTATCGCTAATTAAAAATGCCTTCCACATACCGTAAAAAGGGGGTACCCCTTATGTTAATCTGGCCTGTTACATATAGTCCACAGACGTACGACTTTAAATTATAGTAGCTTTCCTTGCAATTATATTAGTAAGATGTCAAAAGGTCGACAAATAACAATGTCTATAGTTATGTCAACATTGTCAGAATGTTGACATTAGTGTTACATGGGGGGGGGGCTAGGGTTACGCTACAGGGGACCCATAAGACACAGTTCACTAAGGAGTAGTGACATCACTGTGGCCTCACATGAATTCATAGGCTGTACATTGTTATTATTGTGTAGGTGACGTATGTAGTTTATTAAACTAGCGTTTGTCCATGGCTTAGCTTATATGGATGTCTGTTATTGCTCATTAGAACTAATTTGCCAATCCGTTGCTACTTAACCTAATGCGCCCTACATACTGGCCGATGTTGCAGGGCAATATGAACGTTCATTAATGAACGAGAAATCGTTCATATCGCTCAGTGTGTATATACCAATGATGAACGATGGTACGGACGTTCATCATTGGTTTTCTGTCTTTTTGCAATGCAAGCCAATTTGGACGATATTGAGATAGATCATCGACCAAATTGCTGCCGTCGCCCAGTGTGTAGGGCGCATAACACCGAAAGGTTGCAAGTAACATGGCAGTGACTCTATGATATATATCCGCTTGCATTCTGCGTAAGCATAGCATGTAGTATTTGTCTTACAAATTGCTGCGCCATCTCCTGGATTGACGTGTAAACTGAAACTTCAGGAGTCAAGATAACTTGCCTGATCAGTGATTAATATATAGTCGAATTTTCATGCGAAATAGGTCTTGTATATCTATATGTACTGTGACAAGATCACAGTACATATAGTGGTTGAAGGCAGATATATTTGCCCCAGGTGTCTTACCTATGTTTTTAAAACCCCCAGGAAAATTGTGTTGGCTCTGTTGAGAGTTTTTGGCTTTTAGTAAGAACCCCAACAGTACAGAGTATATCAGGAGATGAGTGGTGTGTTATTAGGGGCAGGGCTGCATGTGGTTGGATGTGAGAAGAGAGAGTGGGTGCTCCATCCATTTAAGCCCAGTTTTGGGCTTTTAGCCTCACAGAAGGCTAATTAGGGCTTTCAGCTTTATGGATGTATTAAAAAGGCTGTCAGCCTTATCATTGGTCTCTCACACTGCCTGGGGAAAGAGGAGAGACTATGGAATCTCTGAGAGAGAAACCTGCTGTGAAAACCAGTGACCTGTTCTTGGTAAACTTCTCTTTGTATTTTCTCTTACATCCTAGAGGATACTGGGGTCCACATTAGTTCCATCGGGTATAGACGGGTCCACTAGGAGCCTTGGGCACTGTAAGAAATTAATAGTGTGGGCTGGCTCCTCCCTCTATGCCCCTCCTACCAGACTCAGTTTAGAAAATGTGCCCGGAGGAGCCGGTCACGCATAGGGAAGCTCCTAAAGAGTTTCTGCATTTATTTTCTGTTTGTTGTTTTCCTGCACTGCTGGGTGGCACCAGCATGCCTGCTTCGTGGGACTTAGGGGGGAGAACGGCCCAACTTCCTAAAGCGTTAATGGTCCCGTTTCTCAGCTGACAGGACACTGAGCTCCTGAGGGAGTCATTTGCATGCCCCACCACGGCGAGTGTACCCTCCCGCAGCATGCCGCCACCCCTAACAGAGCCAGAAGAAAGAAGAGTGGTGAGTAGAATGCCGATGTCCCAGTTAGCGGGTCACCGGCTGTATTGGCGACAATAGGGTAGGAGCGCAGCGCTGACAAGGCAGCGGCTCCAGACTTCAGTAACATGCTTAGGTGTGTATCTGCGGTGAGGGGCGTTATAGCTTACAGGGGTTTTAACCTACTGTTAAGCACATGAAATACCTCAAGCCAGTATAAAAAACCAGGACGACCGCGCGCCATTAAGGGGGCAGGGCTTCACTATGAGCGGATCCAGCAGCTCACCAGCGCCATTTTCCGTCTGCAGATCTCACTGAACAGTCTCACAGGGATGCACAGCTCCTTGAAGACTCCCGTTTACCTCAGCGGTACCAGGGAATTATAGCAAAGGGGGGGGGGAGCAATAATGGTATACTAAGCCCGTATTAAGGGTACTTAGTTTGCGACTCGGCTAAGTCTTTTATTGGCCATAGGGGCACATTGTGGCTGGCTCCGTCATACTCTGTGTCTCCCTAGAGGGCTCTGGGTGGGTAAACTGTGTTATACCCTCTTCTCTACTATGTGGCTGTGTTTTTACTTGTTGCCATGTCAAAAGAGTTTGTGTCCTGCACTGCAGAGTGCTTCTCGTCCCCAGGGGGATCTATACAGTGTACACAAGATAGTACATCTTCTCAGGCTAGTGGGTCGGAACCAGTGTGGTTAGATTCACTGAAAGGGATGATCTCAAACATTTCTCATAAATTGTCCCAAACTAAGAAAGAGACGTAATACTTAAGACAGTCTATGAATGACCAGATGAATACAGATTCAGTGCCCATACCAGCGTCTCAGACCCCTGCCATTTGTCCAAAAAAACGTACACTAGCACAAATCCTGCATACTGACACCGATGATGATGACACTGATGCAGATGACGGTGATGTGGATTTAGGTGGGGGGAATGCAGCTCTATCACAGGGAATACAGGCACTATTAGACGCTATTTGGGAGGTCCTACACATTCCTCATACAGTGATAGAGGACACTGAGGAATCTCATTTCAATATAAAAAAGAAATTCTCTGCTACCTTCCCTGCATCTAAAGAGTAAAATTCTCTATTTGAAGAAACTTGGCTCACTCCTGACAAGAAGTTTCAGATCCCTAAAGGGTTAATAGCATCTTCCCTTTTCTGCAGGATGATAGGAAAAAGTGGGAAGTCCCGCCAATTGTTGATGCCTCAATTTCTAGGTTGGCCCATAAAATAATCTTACCGGTCCCAGGTGCAGCCTCCTTAAAGGACACGACTGACCACAAGATTGAGACCACTCTCAAATCTCTGTACATGGCTGAGGGTGGCCCAGAGACCCACTATAGCTTGCGCTTGGATCTCTAGGGCCATTTCCAAATGGTTAGGTACTCCTAATTGAGGACTTAGATTCCTTACATAGGGGGGAGATAGTTTTACTCCTACAACATGTACAGGACTCGGCTAATTTTATGGTCGAAGCCCTAAAAGAAATTGGATTACTCCATGCATGCTCCATGGCCATGGCTGTGTCGGCGCGTCGGGGCTTATGGCTACGTCAGTGGAATGCGGATGCGGATTCCAGAAAGGGAGTTGAAAGCCTACCATTCAAAGGTGACGCCCTGTTTGGAGATGAACTGGATGCGTGGATATCCAAGGCTACGACGGGTAAGTCTACGTATCTACTGTCTGCAGCACCCCCAAAACCTACTCTTCTCCAACTACTCTTCTCCAACTCTGCAGTCCTTTCGGACAGCAAAGTTCACAGGTAATCGAGGTAAACCCAGAAAACCTGCTGCTGGTTCACAGGAACAGACCTCCGGCTCTGCTTCCTCAAAGCCTTCGGCATGACAATGGACCGCACAGCCTGGAAGACAAGCAGGTGGGTGCCCGCTTGAGATATTTCATCAGGCCTAGATCACTGGGTCAAAGATCTTATCAACCATGGCTATAGACTGGAGTTTCAGGAACTCCCACCTCTCAGATTCTTCAAATCACGCTGACCAGCTTCTCCAGAAGCAAGTCTAACTCTACTGGCAGCCATACAAAAACTGGTACAAACTCGGGTCATTGTTCCAGTTCCACCTCACCTACAGAACAAAGGTTACTATTCCAACCTGTTTGTGGTTCCGAAACCGGACAGTTCGGTAAGGCCCATTTTAAACCTCAAATCCCTGAACCCGTACTTACGGGTATTCAAATTCAAGATGGAGTCTCTGAGAGCGGTGATCTCAGGTCTGGAGGAAGGGGAATTCTTGGTGTCTCTGGATATCAAGGATGCGTATCTTCACATCTCGATCTGGCCGCCTCACCAGGCTTATCTAAGGTTTGCATTACAGGACTGTCGCTACCAGTTCCAGGCCCTGCCATTTGGCCTCTCAACGGCACCACGGGTATTCACCAAGGTCATGGCAGAGATGATGTTCCTTCTACGCAAACAGGGAGTGAACATAATTCTGTACCTGGACGACCTGCTGATTAAAGAATTATCCAGGGAGAAGCTGCTGGACAGTATTGCAATTTCGACTTAACTGCTCCAGGATTACGGGTGGATTCTGAACCTACCAAAATCTCACCTGGAACCGATGAGGAAACTTCCGTTTCTGGGCATGATACTGGACACGGAAGCAATGAGAGTTTTCCTTCCATTGGAAAAGGCATTGGTAATTCAGTCGATGGTGCGGGAGGTTTTACAACCTCCCTGGATATCGGTGCACCTGTGCATTCGTCTTCTGGTGAAGATGGTAGCGGCTTACAAGGCGCTGCAGTACGGAAGGTTTCACGAAAGGCCCTTATAACTGGATCTGTTGGACAAATGGTCTGGATCATATCTACACATGCACCAGAGGATGCATCTGTCGCCAAGATCCAGGATTTCTCTGCTGTGGTGGCTTCACACTGCTCACCTCACAGAAGGCCGAAGGTTCGGGATTCAAAACTGGATTCTTCTAACCACAGACGCAAGCCTCCGAGGTTGGGGAGCAGTCACCAGAGGGCAACACTTCCAAGGAAGATGGACAAGTCAGGAAGCCACTCTTCCAATCAACATTCTGGAACTAAGGGCCATATAATACAACGCCCTTCTGCAGGCTTCACATCTTCTTCAAGATCAAGCCATTCAGGTTCAGTCGGACTATGTGACGGCGGTGACGTACATAAACCGACCAGGCGGAACGAGGAGCAGAGCAGCTATGTCAGAGGTAACAAGGATTCTCCTCTGGACGGAAAGAAACGCAATAGCGTTGTTCACAATCTTCATTCCGGGAGTGGACAACTGGGAAACAGACTTCCTCAGCAGACACGATCTCCATCCAGGAGAGTGGGCCCTTCACCTGGACGTGTTCGGGTGCTTGACAAGTTGGTGGGGACTTCCACAGATCGACATGATGGCCTCTCATCTCAACACGAAACTCCAGCGGTATTGTTCCAGGTCGAGAGACCCACAGGCGGTGGCGGTAGACGCTCTGGTGACTCCGTGGGTCTATCAGAGGGTGTACGTGTTTCCACCACTTCCATTGATCCCAAGGATTCTCAAAAGAATAAAAAGGGAAAAGGTTCAAGCAATTCTCATTGCTTCCGGATTGGTCAAGAAGGGCTTGGTACGCAGACCTACTGGAGATGCTTCTGGAGTATCCATGGCCTCTACCTCTTCGGGAGGACCTTCTGCAACAAGGGCTGTTCGTATCAAGATGTACCGCAGCTACGTTTGACGGCATGGAAGTTGAGCGTCAAATTCTAGCCCGGAAAGGCATTCCGGACAAGGTTATTCCTACCTTGGTCCAGGCCAGGAAGGGGGTAACATCTAAACATTACCACCGGATTTGGAGAAAATATATTTCTTGGTGTGAACTCAGGAATTTCCCTGCGGAGGAATTTCGCCTGGGATGTTTTCTGCTCTTTCTGCAGTCATATGTGGAGGCGGGCCTACGGCTGGGCTCTTTAAAAGTCCAGATTTCGGCCATGTCTATTTTCTTCCAGAAACAATTGGCTTCTCTCCCTGACGTTCAGATTTTCTTAAAAGGTGTTCTGCACATTCAACCGCCCTTTGTGCCTCCCACAGCACCTTGGGATCTCAACGTGGTGTTGCAGTTCCTGCAGTCTGAATGGTTTGAGCCTATACAGGACGTTGACGTCAAGTTTCTTATGTGGAAGACCGTCACACTGTTGGCCTTGGCTTCTGCAAGACGTGTGTCAGAATTGGGGGCATTGTCTCACAAGAGCCCCTATTTGGTTTTTCATGAGGATCGAGCTGAACTCAGGACTCGTCAGCAATTTCTTCCTAAGGTGGTGTCTGCATTTCATATCAACCAACCTATTGTGGTTCCGGTGGTTAACGACACCTCTGCTACTTCAAAGTCCCTGGATGTTATGAGGGCTTTGAAGATCTATGTGAAGCGGACAGCTCGTTACAGAAAATCGGACTCTCTGTTTGTTTTCTATGATCCCAATAAAATTGGGTGTCCTGCTTCAAAGCAAACAATTGCTTGCTGGATCAGGCTTAATATCCAGCATGCTTACTCTACGGCAGGTTTGCCGGTTCCTAACTCTGTTCATGCCCACTCTACTCCGTCAGTGGGTTTTTCCTGGGCGGCTGCCCGGGTTGTCTCGGCTTTACAGCTCTGCCGAGCAGCTACTTGGTCAGGTTTGAACACGTTTGCAAAGTTCTACAAGTTCGATACTTTGGCCTCTGAGGACCTTCAGTTTGGTCAATCAGTTCTGCAGGATCCTCAGCACTCTCCCATCCAGTTTGGGAGCTTTGGTACATCCCCATGGCTCTAGGATGTAAGAGAAAATAGGATTTTAATTACCTACCGGTAAATCCTTTTCTCGTAGTCCGTAGAGGATACTGGGCGCCCGCCCAGTGCTTCGTGTTTCTTGCACTGTTACTTACGTTAAGTATTGTCATTGGTTCAGCCGTTGCTGTTCCTGTTCAAGTTTGGTTAGCATGGCTTTCCACTTGTTTGGTGGGTGCTGGTTCGAATCTCACCACTGTTCTGTTAAATCCTTCTCTCAAGGTATGTCCGTCTCCTCGGGCACAGTTTCTAGACCAGAGGTTCTCAAACTCGGTCCTCGGGGGCACACACAGTGCATGTTTTGCAGGTCTCCTCACAGAATCGCAAGTGAAATAATTAGCTCCACCTGTGGACCTTTTAAAATGTGTCAGTGAGTAATTAATACACCTGTGCACCTGCTGGGTTACCTGTAAAACATGCACTGTGTGTGCCCCCGAGGACCGAGTTTGAGAACCTCTGTTCTAGACTGAGTCTGGTAGGAAGGGCATAGAGGGAGGAGCCAGCCCACACTATAAATTTCTTAAAGTGCCCAAGGCTCCTAGTGAACCAGTCCATACCCCATGGTACTAATGTGGACCCCAGTATCCTCTACGGACTGTGAGAAAAGGATTTACCGGTAGGTAATTAAAATCCAATTTTTTTTTTAAGCGAGTTAGGACTATCCTGTGTTTAGTTAGTGCCTGATGGCAAGGTATTTTATTTTTATGTTTATTCCTGTTTTGCCCAACCCTCATTTTATGTTCCAAACTACTGTAGATTTGTTATCCTTGCACTGCCCTTTCCTGGTTCACCAGTGACGGGCCACATGCGGTCCCCTGAGCCTTCACTTACACAACCACGGCTTCCTTCTACGTTACTGTCCTATGTGTTTGGCGTAGCTTGTAAGGCTTATTTAAAACACCTGATGATGTGTTATAGGTTTCTCTTTCGTTGATTTATTACTGAGGCTGAGTAATGTGCTCCTTTTTGAGGTTAGGGGACTGCCCAACGAGGCCTACAAAGTGCCTCCAGCTGTCTATCACTGTCCTAGACTAAGCTCTCAGATGCAGGGCTTCCTTTACCCTCGGTCTTGCATCTCAGCCTTGTATCTTTGGGGGTAATTCAGACTGGATCGCTGAAGTGGCAGCGCTCGCAGTCTGAAGCTGTTTGCGGAGTGCGCTCGCGGTCCCCGGGAGGCCCAGCGAGATGCATCTCAGGGCTGCGATCGCCTCTGCCTGATTGACAGGCAGAGATGGTCGCGGGGCGTGAGGGGGTGTGCCAGTGGTGTACAAACGCCATTGTCGGGCGAAGTCCGAACAACGCAGGCATGTCCAGAGCGTTGTGGGGGCGGCCCGCGGCGGCTGCGTGATGCCACACGCAGCCGATGCAACCTGGGACGCAGCAGGTAGGCGCCTGCCAGCACAGCTAGGCTGCGCAGGCAGGGAGCTACTCGCCGGGTGCGAGAGCATGGCCGCTGTGCGATGCTTTTTCATCCTTTGCGGGGGTCGGGTGGGAAGGTGAGGGCCTGATGAATGGTCGACCATGTTATGGTCGACAGTCATTAGGTCGACCACTATTGGTCGACATTGACATGGTCGACGTGGACACATGGTCGACACATGAAAATGGTCGACACATGAAAGGTCGACATATGAAAATGTCGACATGAGTTTTTTTACTTTTTTGGTGTCATTTTTTGCGTAAAGTGATTGGGAACCCCAATTAGTGCACCGCGTCCCCTCGCATGGCTCGCTTCGCTCGCCATGCTTCGGGCATGGTGCCTTCGCTTCGCTCGGCACACTTCACCGTTCCAATCGTAGTCCATGTGGATCGTAAAGTATGGAAAAGTTCCCCAAAAGAAAAAAAAGTTACAAAAATCATGTCGACCTTTTCATGTGTCGACCTTTCATGTGTCGACCATAACATGGTCGACCATGTGAACGGATACCCTGACATGCGGGGCGGACTAGCCCTGTGCTGGGCGTCCCCCCGCATGTCAGAGAAACTGATCATAGGATGTGCTAAATTTAGCACATCTGCGATCAGATCTGAATTACCCCCTATGTCTTCTGTTGCGCGATTTGACTGTCTGCCTATCTAGACGAAGTTGGTACACCAGTTCAGAGGTAACTGGTAATCACTTTTAGTCAGATGGCTTTTGCTTAGTCTGGGAACATTGTGAAGAAGAAGCAGAGCATTAATAATGCAAACAGTCACATATACCAATGTAAATAAAAAATGAAAAACTATAACACGTGAAATAAAGGCAGCTTACTGAAACAGGGCATGAAAAGGCAAGAGCGCTGTGCACATCTATACGTATAAAAACTAGATTCATTTGTGCCAGATAATATATGCCATGTGCTTATATTCTGTACGGTTTCCTGTATGACCATTATTACAGTGAACTAATTTCATTTTTATTAGTAATTTCTACTCCCCAGCCGAGGGATCGATCCAGTTAGGGGCAGGGGCAAGGGCCGCATTTATTGCCCCTTATATGCGTATAGCATCACTGGTGTCCCTCATAATTGAGGAATCGATTCAATTATGCAGTATGCACAGTGCATACAATAGCTCCCAAGTCACACATTTTATTATGCACACCTATGGGGCTGCGAACTGAAATGTGTGATTAGGGGGTGAAATCATTTCAATTTAGGGGATCGTTCCTAATTGAATTGACCCCATAGGGGCAGATTCAATTTGCTGCTGGACTTATTGCGAGGCTAAAGCCTGCTTGGAGCTATTCATTTACTGCTGCTACCCTGCGCAGTCAGCTCTTAGGGGGTCATTCCGAGTTGATCGATCGCTCGCTAGCTACTTTTAGCAGCCGTGCAAATGCATAGTTGCCGCCCACGGGGGAGTGTATTTTCACTTTGCAAGTGTGCGAACGCGTGTGCAGCCGAGCGTAGCAAAAACATTTTGTGCAGTTTCAGAGTAGTTCTGGACTTACTCAGCCCTTGCCATCACTTCAGTCTTTTTGGCGCCGGAATTGACGTCAGACACCCACCCTGCAAACGCCTGGACATGCCTGCGTTTTCCCAAACACTCCCATAAAACGGTCAGTTAACACCCAGAAACGCCCTCTTTCTGTCAGTCACCTTGCGATCGGCTGTGCGAATGGAATCTTCGCTAAATCCGTCGCCCAGCACCGATCCTCCTTGTACCCGTATGACGCGCCTGCACATTGCGTTGCATGCGCAGTTTTGCAGTTTTTTTACCTGATCGCTGCGCTGCGAAAATCAGCAGCGAGCGATAAACTCGGAATGACCCCCTTAATGCGGTGTAGCAAGGAAAAAAATGTGAATCTTATGAGGAATTACCATGTGGGATAATTCTATAGCTCCAGGCATTCTGCACCTATAGGAATTACACAGTAATTGAATAGCTGCGGGTGTTAAACCTGGAGCTGCAGCCGCACAGTACTGTGTGCAGCTGACTAAATAAGACCCCCTAGTGTAATCTCTTACGGAGTATGAACTATGGATAATTGTATTGGTGAAGTACAATTGTTATAATTTGTTAATTGTTAAAATTCGTTTGCAGCCTTACAGGAATTGCATTTACTGAATAACACAATAAGGAAATTGGTGTAAAGATTCCCACTGTCACTGTTAATTGCTATACACATATAGTGGGAATGTCATTATTATTTAGTACAGTAGTTATGGCTGTCAGGAAATGCAACTCTATTTTATCATTATGCAATGTATGAAACGGTGCTAAATACCGTGACTTCGCTTTTTGTGTACATCTACATATACAGGACCTCATGCATGGGTGAACACGTTTTATGTGTGTGGGGGGCGGGGGATTCCCTTTCAAAAATATTTTTTTTATCATACTAAATACAGGTTGATTATCCCATATCCAAAATGCTTGGGACCAGAAGTATTTTTGATCTCGGATTTTTCCGTATTTTGGAATAATTGCATACCATAATGAGATATCATGGTGATGGGACCTACAGATGTAGCCACCTTTATCTTGAGTGGCCGCGGCGTTTGTCCCGTTCGACCATACGCAGCGTACTGTGGCGTAGCGAGGCGCGCCTAGCCACAGAGAGGCTATCTAATCGCACGGAGACAGACATTTGACGTTTGGCGTTACCTTTACGTGTAATACCTGCGATCAGCCACCAGATGTCGCTTTTTACAATCACCACTGCGCATGCGTGTGGTCTCCCGTAAAATACAATACTGACATACATAATAAGGACTACTTTACTAAGGCGTCTCATTACGCTGCATACAGTAAATACTGTACTCATTACGCTGCATTATTTAATACAGTACTGTATATACAGTACGACACCGACGCAAATACAGTAGTACAGCATACAGTATATGATCCATCTACAATACTTTATGAATACTGTATGTGAGCGTCCAAGTCCCGCAGACAAAACACAGTACTGTAAAACCAGTAGTGTACACTGTCGCAAATGGATGTGTGTTACAAGTTCACTATTGCCTCTCAAGATTAGGAATTTTCTACAGTATGTTATCGTCCTAATCCCGTAGCCATTACAGCATAATCAAAACCAACGGATTTATACATTTGTCTGCGGCGAAGTGGTGAAGTGTTTCGCTTCCTATACTCAGAGTCCAGGGTTCGATTCCTTAAGTACGAATGCATGTTACTGTAGTTTTTTTCAGACACTTTATTATTTTTTTTATTCACATACTGTAAACCAGGGCATACAGTAGCTGCATGAGCGGTTCTATGCGATCGAGTCCGGTGTACCATAATGTGCAGGTTCTATGCAGGTTAAGGTTCTATGCTCCGTACACAGTACACATACAATTCTGTAGCTGGGCAGACTGAATAGAAATGGCTACCACCTATGACTCCTTGCCCCACAGAGGCCCTAGGCTACGGAGCAAGTAATAGTCCAGATTGTACAGACTATGGGGCAATGCTGAAGGAGCGTCACAATCCCCTAGCTAAAATACACAGTATGCATATTATGGTACACCGGACTCGATGACATACTGTAGCACACTGGCAAAATGGCCGCCGCCCCTGAACCCTTGTGCAGGTTATGGGGCAATGCTGAAGGAGCGTCACAATCCCCTAGCCAAAATACACAGGGGAGGGATAAGCTACTGTAGGATTGCATACAGTATTACGGTACACAGGACTCAATCGCATAGCACACTGTCAAAACGACCACTACCCATGAACCCCCACCTCCTGAACCCCCACCTCGTGGCAGGCAGCAGTTGGGTATGGAATGAGAAATGGCATAAGCTGTGCAGGCTACGGGGCGATGCTGAAGGAGCGTCACAATCCCCTAGCCAAAATACACAGAGATACTGTAAGCGAGGTCTATGCACATTACAGTACTGTACGTTACACCGGGCTCGGTCGCATAGCAAACTGACAAAACACAAGTTTTACAGTACATACAGTAAAGCAGGCCAAAGCTGCAGGAGAGTTTCTACTGTAAAGGTTCTATGCACCGTACGGTAATGTACACATACCTGTACAATTCTATAGCAGGGCAGACTCAATTGAAATGGCTACCGCCTGTGACTCCTACAGTAGCTCCTAGGAGGCACTCAGCTATGGAGCAAATAACAGCACAGATTTTGCAGGGTACGGGGCAATGCTGAAGGAGCGTCACAATCCCCTAGCTACAATACACAGGGGTGATAGAGATAATCGAGTGGCTGGAGGGGGGTCCCCTTGATTTAAGGGGCCCCCACTCCTCCAGGGTACTCCGGCCAGGTGTGACTAGTTGGGTATTTAATTCCATGGCCGCAGGGACCGGTATAAAAGTCTCCCCCGGCTGTGCATTATCTGTCCAGCTAGTGGAGCCCAGTGCTGATTCAAAAAATATGGGGAACCCCTACGCTTTTTTTGTCCCCCTTATTTTTTGCACCAGGACCAGGCGCAGAGCCCGGTGCTGGTTCTAAAAAGATGGGGGATCCCGTGTCCATTTTTTCCGTATTCCTGCCGGAATTCGACTGCAATTGCATATACAGTACTGTACCCCTTAATGTCACTGCTTACAGTATACAGTATTTAGACATGAGCTTGTGTACAGTATCTGTCATGAGGTGCTTTTTTCACTGACACTATAACTTTTTTCTATTGTGATATACTGTACAGAGGCGGCAAACTAGCCAAACGGGAATAATCAGCTTCTGCAGAATAAAATGAGATGCTACAGTACATGCCTATATTCTGTGAGTGACTGCGGCTCTATGAAATTAAATCAGAAAATTTAAATATGAAATGCATTACTAATGTGTGGCATTACTGTACTGTATGTGTATAAGGTGTACTACAATATTTTCTGGTGTAACATAAGGAAAGGGCACTACTGCATGGTCTAATGCAGTGGTTCTCAAACTTGGTCCTCAGGACCCCACACAGTGCATGTTTTGCAGGTAAACCAGCAAGTGCACAGATGTATTCATTACTAACTGACACATTTTAGAAGGTCCATACAGTACAGTAGGTGGAGCTAATTTTTCACTTGTGATTCTGTGAGACCTGCAAAACCTGCACTGTGTGGGGTCCTGAGGACTGAGTTTGAGAACCTGTGGTCTAATGTACATAAAGATGAATGTGGTGGGGTGTAATGTGAATAAGGGGCATTACTGTTAGGAGTAATGTGGTACTATGATATGATGTCATGAGAATAAGAGACACCACTGCATGATATAATGTGAATAAAGTTGCAGTACTGTGTTGTGTCATTTCATCTTCGGGTATTATTGTGTTACCATGCCCCTTCCCAGCAAGAACATACTGTACACTGTTATGGGCTGGCACTAAATGTGCACATTGTTCTTATTTAGATTATAGGGGGTAGGAGCGCCAAAATGGGTGATGGTGCTGGGAAAGGGGTGCAGGGTTAGAGGCGGAACTACGTAGCATCTGTGCAAGAGGGCATCAGCCAAAATCTAGCCTAGGGCATCATGTTGGTCAGGTTTGGCTCTGATAATACTGTATACTGTACTCTTACTGTACTTTGCATTCAATACAGATACTGTTTGCACACAGGTTTTACATGAATCATTGGCAATGCTGCAGGAGTGTCTCATTAGGCAATCTAAAATATACCACGACTATGGGTGGGGATACAGTAGGGAAGTTCTGTCACCATAAGCTGTCTGCTGTGTATAGCATATTTCCATCTGAGATGCATTTGTGTGTTTGTAATAAGAAAAAAACATTTTACTGTACATTTAGTGGATACAGTATTTCTCCCCCATAATGACGTATCATACTGTACAGGTACCCTCATGTACTGTACCGTACCATACTGTAAAATTGAATATTTATTGGAAAAACATCAATATTAATGTAAAAATAAAGTATTACAACATCCGATTCCATGTACTGCACTGATCAAAATGTACAGTACTCTTATTCAGGACTTATAAAACTGAAAATAACTGTTCATACAGTACACATCAATAACATTACTACTGTATAATATTCTACATTAGTTTATGCAATAATCAGACAAAGGCAATTTTATCATTTTTTTTAATAATGCACCAATTTAAAATTTTAAACAGAAAATACAGAACTACATATTTGTGGCTTGACCATTTCTTTCAACTACAACAGGTAATACTTTATACAGGTGATTTATATAATTATTACAATGTTCAGGTGTGAGTACTTCTAGCCAAAATTTCTTTATCCCATCCACCAGTTGCTGTTTTGTTGTTGGCTTTGCAACACTCCTAACGTACCTCTTCAATTGAGCCCACACTAATTCGATTGGGTTCATGTCTGGTGATCTATATAAAAATAAAAAAAAAGCGTATAGAAAAAATTAATTACATTACAGTAAATAGAGAAAATTAAACATACAATATTGTACTGTTTATTAAACAAAATTTTTTTTTACAGTACTAGAGTGCTATCCAAAATTTTACTTGTACACTGTTGAAAGAATACTCACTCTGGTGGTGTGCGTTTCCAATTCATACCTTTCTCTTCCATAAATTTGGCTGAGGCGGAGTGTTTAGGATCATTGTCTTGGAATATCCTATGGTGAGTTGGGTAATATTTATTCACAAATGGCACCATACATTTCTCTACTATTGTTTCTTGGAAAAATTTCTTATCCATGATTCCTACAGAAATCAAAAAATGTTGTTCATTAATAAGCAACTCCTTTTATTGTGCAGTTACACGTACTCTACAGTACAACATGTATTTTTACAGAACACAGGCACAGAATAAAGTATAGTAGTGTACCTTCGAAAAATAATAGGGGACCAGCTCCTAATCGTGATATGCCTCCCCATACATGGACTTTCAATGGATGCTTTGGGCGTGGTTTTAAAGAGATATGGTTACGTTTCCTGAATGACATTCTGGAGAACCGCTCAAGGGCAACAGACGATTCATCTGTGAAAATGACATCATCAAATGTTTCACCACTCTCAATCCATCGCCGTGCCTGTTCCACTCTCTTTTCTTTATTCACATCTCTTATCATTGGAGATATCCTGTGAAGAGCCAAAAATAATGAAATCAGATACAGTTATGAAATTACAGATTTACAGATTACTGTATATACAGTAGACTGTATGTGCAGTATACTGTATTATATACCTACTGTATACATTAAACTGTACATACAGTACATTAAGTTACATACAGAGTAATATATATATACATACTGTACATACACACAAACACACACACACAGTATACAGTATGTAATCATCACAATAAGCCGGCAATGCTTCATTGCTGTCTCTGAGTGCCTATACAGTAGGTATCTCTTTTGGGATAGAATATATACAGTATATACACACACACATACTGTATATAGTATAAAGTACACACTCTGTATAATGATTTATGGCATTATTATATCACGTATCAAGGGATTATTAACAGTGCATTTACTGTATGGTTTATACTGCTTTCAGTATTTTACCTTGTTGCGCCAAAGGTCCATCCCATTTTCCGTCGCATCCTTCTGATGCTGGTGGCCGATATGTCCAGGTCATACTTGGAATGGAGAATTCGTTTTATTTGCAGAGCAGTACGCTCATCATCCTCACGAGTTAGTTCCTCCACAATTTGTTGCACTCTCCTACAGTACAATACAGTATGAAAAATATGAATTCATGAACAGCACAATCACAGTTACAATTGATGAAGTTTTTATTTTATTTCAAAAAAATTGTTTATGGTATAAAGCAAGTCATTTAAACATTACAGTAGTGTACAGTACGTACCATGTGCATTTTGTAGGAAATACAAATCTGGGCGTTGTTCTCTCGAATGCATGATAGCGCACCGTTTCTAAAGTGACTATAATGCCACTTTCCTTGAGCCATGCATGGATCTCTTTGATGGTTTTATTTTCTTTTTTCATGTTGGCGATTATCTTGCTCATCGTTTTGTTGATGGTTACTGGCATGTTGTCCAACTATAATTCCTGTATGGAGAGAAAACATTTGTGAATACTGTAGTCTAAAATTTACACATCTGAAAATGCATAAGAGTTTTATGATAGAAGTTAATACTGTACATGTTTACTATCCAGTACCTGATGTTCAAATTTAAGTATTGTATACTGTACAGTACTGAAAATACCACTTCAGTGTTATGGACTGCAATTAGTTTCCTGTATGAAACAGATACAGTACAGTAAATAACCCTCCTTGGAAGTGCATGGGCCCTGTGAGACTTACAGTAGTGTACAGCATAAGGGTCGACTGACATGATGTACAAGCATTACATACAGTACATGTCAGTACTGTATGTAAATTCTTCAATTATTGCCTAACAACAATGCTGCTTACTGTATATTAATTATACTGTAGGCCTAGAAATGTGCATCTCAATATAGTAGTTAAAAACACAGGGGCCTATGTGGATAAGCGAGTTCTATGCACACTAAAAATGGCCACCGACCGTGAACCCCCAGCACGTGGCAGCGCTCGGATATGTAGTGAGATACAGTATGGCATACATTTCACACTCCAGGGGGCAATGCTGAAGGAGCGTCACAATCCCCTAGCTCAATTACATTGGGATAAGCGCGGTCTATGCACATTACGGTATACCGAGCTGGATCGCTTAGCAACCTGACAACATGGCCGCCGACCGTGAACTCCCAGCACGTGGCAGCGCTCGGATATGGAGTGAGATACAATATGGGTATGTGCAGTAGTACTGAATGATTGCTATCACTTGTGGTGAAACACCTATCTTATCAAATACAGTAACTACTGTACAGTATAGTTGTTCGCACAGGTGATGGTAATCATACTGTATATTTAAACTGAAGTCCGTAACAGAGCATTCTGTCCCTCCTGCAGAGGTTCTTGTTGGGAGGCACAGGGAAAAAAGGCAAATACTGTACAGTATTTGCACTTTACTGTTGTGCACTTTATTTGAAAATGTACAGTTGTTTGCTATTTTTAGCATGCTGTGCTTTACATGTTTTCTTATTGTGGTTTTTATATTTTTAGACAAAAGACAAAGAATGCAGACTACCAGATTTTACGGGAGTGCCAAAACCCACCCATCAGTGGCACCGAAACTTGCTGCAGTAGTCCCACAAAAGAAGAAGAAAACTGCCAAGGCGGCTCAGAAAGAAAATGTGGTGAAACCACGAAAAAATGCCAAGGCAAAGAATAATACGTTGGAGCTGATATGTGGTGTGGCAAATGATGTAATTGTTCCATCTCCTGCAGATCACAGTGTTCAGCCAATGAATCTGGAAATACCGGTGCTAGAGGACGTGACAAACACGCTGCATCAGGAAGCTTCTTTTTTGGACCATGTAGCCACCCCTGGACAAGAAGACATGACACATTCACCACGAAGAAGGTTGCATTTCACAGATGTGAACACCAAAGTGCAGGACTGCCAGTGTACCTGTCCTGTTTTACTAAAGGAGCTACTCAGTAAGGTGACCAATATGGAGTCAGAAGTTGGTGGACAGGTCAATCAGCTGCAGACCGATGTGGCTGGCCTTAAAGAAGGCATAAAGGAACAGATGGTAGAAGCCATGAAGAAAGTCATTGAACAAACGAGGGAAGAATGGCAAGTTGGAGTTTGCCGCACCATCATTGCAACACACCACCAAGCGGTTCAAGTCAGCGGCCTGGACGACCGAGGCCTGGAGGACCGCAGAGGAGGCCTGGAGGACCGCAGAGGAGGCCTGGAGGACCGCAGCGGACTGGACGAAGTCAGCGGCATGGACGACCACAGAGGAGGCCTGGAGGACCGCAGAGGAGGCCTGGAGGACCGCAGAGGAGGCCTGGAGGACCGCAGCGGACTGGACGAAGTCAGCGGCATGGACGACCACAGAGGAGGCCTGGAGGACCGCAGAGGAGGCCTGGAGGACCGCAGAGGAGGCCTGGAGGACCGCAGAGGAGGCCTGGAGGACCGCAGAGGAGGCCTGGAGGACCGCAGAGGAGGCCTGGAGGACCGCAGAGGAGGCCTGGAGGACCGCAGAGGAGGCCTGGAGGACCGCAGCGGACTGGACGAAGTCAGCGGCATGGACGACCGCAGAGGAGGCCTGGAGGACCGCAGAGGAGGCCTGGAGGACCGCAGAGGAGGCCTGGAGGACCGCAGAGGAGGCCTGGAGGACCGCAGAGGAGGCCTGGACGACCGCAGAGGAGGCCTGGGGGACCGCAGCAGCGGACTGGACGAAGTCAGCGACTTGGACGACCGCAGAGGAGGCCTGGAGGACCGCAGAGGAGGCCTGGAGGACCGCAGAGGAGGCCTGGAGGACCGCAGAGGAGGCCTGGACGACCGTAGAGGAGGCCTGGGGGACCGCAGCAGCGGACTGGACGAAGTCAGCGACTTGGACGACCGCAGAGGAGGCCTGGAGGACCGCAGAAGAGACCTGGAGGACCGCAGATGCCTGGACCACAGCAGCGGACTGGACGAAGTCAGCGACTTGGGCGACCGCAGAGGAGGCCTGGACGACTGCAGAGGAGGCCTGGACGACCACAGAGGCCTGGAGGACCGCAGAGGAAACCTGGAGGACCGCAGAGGAGGCCTGGAGGACCGCAGAGGAGGCCTGGAGGACCGCAGAAGAGACCTGGAGGACCGCAGAAGAGGCCTGGAGGACCGCAGAGGAGGCCTGGAGGACCGCAGAGGAGGCCTGGACCACAGCAGCGGACTGGACGAAGTCAGCGACTTGGACGACCGCAGAGGAGGCCTGGACGACTGCAGAGGAGGCCTGGACGACCACAGAGGCCTGGAGGACCGCAGAGGAAACCTGGAGGACCGCAGAGGAGGCCTGGAGGACCGCAGAGGAGGCCTGGAGGACCGCAGAAGAGACCTGGAGGACCGCAGAAGAGGCCTGGAGGACCGCAGAGGAGGCCTGGAGGACCGCAGAGGAGGCCTGGAGGACCGCAGAGGAGGCCTGGACCACAGCAGCGGACTGGACGAAGTCAGCGACTTGGACGACCGCAGAGGAGGCCTGGAGGACCGCAGAAGAGACCTGGAGGACCGCAGAAGAGACCTGGAGGACCGCAGAAGAGACCTGGAGGACCGCAGAGGAGGCCTGGAGGACCGCAGAGGAGGCCTGGAGGACCGCAGAGGAGGCCTGGAGGACCGCAGAGGAGGCCTGGAGGACCGCAGAGGAGGCCTGGAGGACCGCAGAAGAGACCTGGAGGACCGCAGAGGAGACCTGGAGGACCGCAGAGGAGGCCTGGAGGACCGCAGAGGAGGCCTGGAGGACCGCAGAGGAGGCCTGGAGGACCGCAGAGGAGGCCTGGACCACAGCAGCGGACTGGACGAAGTCAGCGACTTGGACGACCGCAGAGGAGGCCTGGAGGACCGCAGAAGAGACCTGGAGGACCGCAGAAGAGACCTGGAGGACCGCAGAAGAGACCTGGAGGACCGCAGAAGAGGCCTGGAGGACCGCAGAGGAGGCCTGGAGGACCGCAGAGGAGGCCTGGACGACCGCAGAGGGCTGGACGACCGCAGAGGCCTGGATTCAAGTGTGCTGTTGCCAGGAACACCAATGATGACCAGCACACCTGCTCACAGGCCACTTCGCAATACATTCGGAGGCTCTCTGAACAATATTGCCCTGGCTGTCATCTCAACTTCCCTGGACGACCATCTGTACAGAGCTTCAAATGGACATATTCAGAAATATGCATATTCTCTGTTCCAGCACCATGTACGGTACGACAAATACTTGACGTGGGCCAATCGTGTGAACTTTGATGGTTCCAAGGGCAAACTTCCGCTGCCCAAAAATCTGGTACATGACATCATGGCTAGGTGTGAACGCCGCGTGAGGATTGGTGATCCAGAAAAGAGGAAGATAAGGGATACCATAAACTCTGTGCTGAGAACGAAGAGGAAAATGACTTGGAAGCTCGACTATGATGAAACCAGATCATTACCTACCTCCTAGCTTCAGCACATCAGCTTCACACAGCTGAAGCTAAAAAATTGTGTCAATGTACCTGTATGACCTGTACATTTTCTGGGGCTGCATGCACTGTGCTGAATCCACTTGGAGCAGCTTGGTTACTCAAAGGGGAGTGCATGAACTTGGCTCACCACATTCCTGGTAATGTAAGGGCCTGTTACAAGTTGCCCCTTTTATTCCTGTTGATTTTTTGGGCGCTGCTGTATCTATCCAGTAGCAGCCGAGTCCATTGTGCTGTGTCCATCTGGGGCCTTGGGCTGCGTTTCCATCCAGGGGCTGCTGTTGTCAGTCCTCTATTCTGGTGTCCGTATGCGACAGTGTTAAAAAGCAAAAGACAAAAACGAAAAATAATTCAAAAACGAGGAGACGCAGCTCACCCAGAGCATAGGGACGGTCCCGTGCAGCAGCCATAACCGTCCTTATGCTCAATGAGCGTCTCAGACGTCGTGCGTCTCAGACGTCGTGCGGTCCAGGCATTCAACGTACAGTACTGTAGTTACTGTACTTTGTGACAGTTTCCCTTAGTTTTAAATATGCCCTTTCTTTGACCACAGTATTTTCCACTGTCTTGCCCTACGCCCTTCCCTCCTGGGAGCCTTCACAGGTCTTATGCAATACACAAATACCGAAGATGCACAGTCCGTCAGAATACACTCATTTCATTCCCGCTGTTTAGGTGCATTTAGCGTAAAGAATCGCTCCTGCAGATGTACTTTGATTTATGTGAAATCTGTGTGCATCCTTCCATTGACTGTCTTACAGTGTAAATAAAAGAATACAGTGCATTATTACAGAAAAAAAAAAAAAAAAAAGAAAGAAAGCACATCAGGTCTCGAACCCTGGACCCCCAGCGAGGGAGGTGGGAGCCTTCACCCCTAGCCCACGACGCCTCATGAGAGATTTCCAATTTCATGTGTGAAAGTACTGCAAACAGCGGCCGGCCCCCGCCCCATTGCTGTTGGTTTATGCCTTAGAGGACTCGGACGCTCGCATTTGTAAAGCACGGTGTTTTCCTCCGCCTCCGGCTAGCCTGCTGCCCTTCCCCCATGGGAGCCTGCACAGATCATGCAGTAGACAGGGAGGGAATGCAAATGCTGGTTATGTGCAATACACAAACGCCCACTGTAGTACTGTTTTGCTCACTTACAGTACTGTACTGTAGGTTGCATTTAGCGTAAAGAATCGCTCCTGCAGATGTACTTTGATTTACTGTACAGTATGTGAAACCTGTGTGCATCCTTCCATTGGATGTACTGTATTGGAGAGAAATTTTTTTTTTTTAAAGTGAATGTCACGGGAACACATTAAAAATAAGGTTGGCACTTCCTTCCCATTGGTGTTGGTTTACAGTATGCCGTAGTGTACTCGGACGCTCATGTAATTGCATTTCAAAGGCACAGTATTTTCCATCGTCTCCCCCCTATCCCCATCACCCTTCCCCCCTGGGGGCCTGCACAGGGAGGAAATTCAGGTCCTGTGCAATACACAAACGCTGAAGATCTACAGTACTGTTTTGCTCAGTTGGTAGCGTCAGAATACACTCATTTCATTCCCGCTGTTTAGGTGCATTTAGCGTAAAGAATCGCTCCTGCAGATGTACTTTGATTTATGTGAAATCTGTGTGCATCCTTCCATTGACTGTCTTACAGTGTAAATAAAAGAATACAGTGCATTATTACAGAAAAAAAAAAAAAAAAAAGAAAGAAAGCACATCAGGTCTCGAACCCTGGACCCCCAGCGAGGGAGGTGGGAGCCTTCACCCCTAGCCCACGACGCCTCATGAGAGATTTCCAATTTCATGTGTGAAAGTACTGCAAACAGCGGCCGGCCCCCGCCCCATTGCTGTTGGTTTATGCCTTAGAGGACTCGGACGCTCGCATTTGTAAAGCACGGTGTTTTCCTCCGCCTCCGGCTAGCCCTCCATTCCCATTATGCATTAGCGAACTCAGACGCTCATATATTTTAAAAGCACGGTGTTTATACATTGTACTGTACATTCTTCCTTTTACACAATTACTGTAGTTGCGTCTCCATACACATACTGTACAGTACTCCATACTTTTTCCACCGCCTCCCGTTACGCCTACAGTATTGCCAGAGCTGTAGATCAATCCGCCGCTATACTGTACGATCGAAAGTACTGGATTAGTGGAGCATTAGCGACACAGTGGTGGAGATGTGTAATGCATGATGAGTATCTAGATCGCCTCAACGCGCCTGCCTGTGATGAAACTCAGCTATCGCATTAGCGTGACTAAACGCCCGTCTCGGCGGAGAAACAGTCAAGATAAAGGTGGCTACATCTGTAAGTCTAAGCACAGAATGCATTTATGTTTCATATACTCCTTATACACACAGCCTGAAGGTCATTTTAGCCAATATTTTTAATAACTTTGGGGGTTATTCCGACCCGTTCGCACGCAGCTGTTTGTAGCTGCGGTGCGTTCGGGTGCGGAATGCGCATGCGCGGCTGCTGCAGTGGCGACGGGGTTCGCCGGGTTACGTCGCGGCTTAAGAAGAAAGCGGTCACAGGACGGACCGCAAAGAAGATTGACAGGAAGAGGGCGGTGCTGGGCGGATCCGGACCATTTGGAGCCATTTTCGGGGAGTGGTAAGTAAAACGCAGGCGTGCCCAGGAGAACGGAGGGCGGAGGAGTGACGTCAAAGCCTAGCCCATCATCGCTGGATCCATCGCACAGGGTAAGTAGGTATAGAGCTGGTCTTGTTTTGTGTGAATTTTTTTTTAGCTTAGCAGGACTGCACAAGCGATCGCAGCCCTGCTATGCTAAAATACACTCCCCCATAGGCGTGGCTAGTTGATCGCAGCAGCAGCAAAAAGTTGCTACGTGCGATCAACTCGGAATGACCCCCTTTGTGCATTAAACAAAGTGTGTGTACATACACACAATTCATTTATGTTTCATATACACCTTGAGTGTGGATCATTAGATCGACAGTGTCTAGGTCGACAATGTTTAGGTCGACAGTCACTAGGTTGACAGGGTTTGAAAGTCGACAGGGTTTCTAGGTCGACAGGTCAGAAGGTCGACATGAGTTTTTCATGTTTTTTTGTGTCGTTTTCTCCGTACAGTGACCGGGAAGCCCAATTAGTGCACCGTGTCCCCTCGCATGGCGAGCGAAGGCAAGGTGCCTCACTCCGCTAGCGCTGCGCTCGGCACAGGTTGGATCGTTAAGTATGAAAAAGTTCCAAAAAAGAATTTTTTGTTAAAAAACTCATGTCGACCTTTTGACCTGTCGACCTAGAACATGTTGAATTAGAAACCCTGTTGACCTTGAAAACATGTCGACCTAAACATTGTCGACCTAGACACTGTCGATCTTCAGACCGGATCCCATACACCTTATACACACAGCTTGAAGGTCATTAAATACAATAGTTTTAATAACTTTGTGTATTAAATAAAGTTTGTGTACATTGAGCCATCAGAAAACAAAGTTTTCAAAATCTCACTCAAAAAATTCTGTATTTTGGAATATTTGGATATGGGATACTCAACCTGTAGTAGCAATGAGATTTGTTTTCTCCCCTTAGGGTGATTGCCCAGTAGGTTGCCATTAGGCCCCACCCATCGCAGCATAATGGTGTGAATTATGGGTCTATATAGACGGTGCGGCGCCAAAATGATGCAATTCTCACAGAATCCCATTATATTTACCTTGCACCCTCATGGAACTGCGATTTGCGGCATTGTGCTACCCATCCCGCTACCCATCCCACCTATTTCGATAGGAAGTGGGCGGAATGTGAGATGGACACCAACTCTTCAGGAAGCCTATGGAACTTCCCTAAAATTGGGGCGTTTCCCGGACATTTAGGGCTAAATTTACTAAGATGTGAGTTCTATTTAAGATGGGATGTTGCCCATAGCAACCAATCGGATTCCAGGTATTCTCTTCTAGAAGGTGCTAGATAAATGAGAAGTAGAATTTGATTGGTTGCTATGGGCAATATCCCATGTAAAAATAAATAGGAAAAAGAGCAGCTAGGCGGGCATTTGAATTTGCCCATCCAGCTGTGACGTCATTCCTGCAGTCAGTGTACGGGTGGTTGGTGTACACGCGGACAGATAGCCAATATACTGCATCTGCAGCTATATCAGGCATCTACTGCGGGGCTGACACAATATGGACATACTATAGTGTGTAACATGGCAGCTAGGAGCTGATTGGTTGGTACTTTTTCACCATGTTATTTATCACTCTCCAAGGCTTGATGAATGGGGGCCAGTATCGGGTGTACACACCTGCCGACCCGCTTGAACGAATGGATGATATATGGCCCATTGTGTACCCTGCATAAAGCATATATGGGGGGAGTTTAATCAAAGTTTGTAGAGATATAAAGTGGAGAGAGAGAAACTACCAACCAATCAACTCCTGTCATTTTTCAAGCACATCCTGTAACATGGCAGTTAGGAGCTGATTGGCTAGTACTTTATCTCTCTCCACACAAAATGGCAGCTTCCACCAACAGATGTATTTAACATTCATCGTAACTTTACAAAACGCAGTTATAGATACAATGACAGTGCTTTGAATCATGGGTAGAAGGATTAGAGGGGTGCATTAAATGACATTTTGGTCTCTGTGATGTAATTGCTTTCTAATGAAATAACAGAATCCATTATCCTGACTCTTGCCTCCTAGGCCATAAAATGACAGCTGGACAGAACACACATAGTTGAGGTGAGGTGATGTCACAGCGCCAAACACTGACTGATCGACGGACCTTTCTCGATGCCCATGTTGCAATAATTTAATCTAGGTTCTCCTGTGAACAGGCAGACAGCTGACATGAGTTACCAGGATTTTTCAGCCATATCCTATAAATACAAAAATGAACAGCTGTGAATTACAGATTAATTAGACCAGCTGTCGGATTGACGTTGTTGTGACACTTTCTATGTTTACATAGGAAATACAGCGGGGCGGATAAATGTCTTGCAAAAAAAAAGTGTATTATAGAAGCTTAGTGCATTCGGTGTAGACTTTTACAGGCAGTGACATTAACATCACATCAAATACACATCACCCGTCACTGCAAATGCCACAAAATACCCTGTCACAGGCCTGCAGGAGACGAAGAGACCGGTCTTTTTCTCACCCAACCACAATGCTCTATCCGAAAAACAATATAGAGGTATTGAGGCGGAGATGTATCAAACCTTGGAGAGAGATAAAGTACCAACCAATCAGCTCCCAACTGTCATTTTTCAAACACAGGGTGGGATGCATGACGCATTGCATTTTGCATGCAGTGCAATCTGCCAGTCATCGCAAGCGTAACGGAAAATATTAACGCCATATGCTTGAAGAAAATTGCAGCGGACGGCTCTCCTGGATGAGCTGTCCTTTGCGATGGGAGGAGTTATGGGTTTTAGGACCTGAAAGTCCTTCTGCGCAAGTGTCCAGTGACGCACAAACCGGTGGGTGGGGGGGGGGGGTTTGCTGGGAGGCATCCAATTGGAAGTCCGTAGGCTTCTACAGGGTAAAGACATATAAAGATGCTATGCGAAAATCAGCCACACACCCGGAAAAATTCATTTTTGGAGGTTTGGCCTCCGTTTTAGCTGTGCTGCATCCCGCCCAGTCTATAAACTGACAGTAATACCCCTTTGACGCTGAGGTGTGAACCCGGGTTATTGGAGTTCAGGTGTATGTTTGATGGCGCACTCGTGCCAGCGCGCCCCCCCCCCCCCACCGCTATACAAATGCTACAGATACTAGCATTGGGAAATGAGGGCAGGTCCACAATGGCAAAATTCATTGTGAATTGCATCATGAGCTGCCCACACCACCCACTTCACTGGGGAATCATGGTTTTATACGTCAGGGGACAGGGCCATGATGACATGATTGCAGCTCTGCGGGCCTGCACTACCCACCTGGCTGACCCTACCTCTGGGGTAGACGGACAGGATTTCTGCATGCTTCTGCATCGGTGCCACAGTGAGGAACACTGCTAAGAAACAGAATGAGATGCTGTGTGACACGGTCAGAGTGGGGGAAGGGCCACAAACTATAGGAAATGTGTGATAAAACCTTAAAATGGGTCCATACATGCTATGTGTCACAACTGAGGGCCTGAGCTGACGGGAGGCAGCCTCAGTTGTAGGGGCTGAGATGTACCGGAACCTGGGAGGTTGTATCAGACCCCTGGATATGTAAGTAACATGAATAATAACTGCCCGAAGGCGTGACCACGACAACTTGGATAAAAGTCAATGATGTTTATTATGACAACTCCGCAACACAGCAGCAGTAAAAGAAAACGTAAAAGTCAGCGAATAATAAATACAGTTCCTGGGTACTACAGGATGGCAGGAGCCACAGGGCACTGGTAGTGTAAGATAGTTCTTATGAACTTCTAGATGGAAAGTCCTTACCAGGCCCGACTGTAGCAATGGAGATAACCCAGGATTGTGCCAGCTGGTGTTCCAGGAAAAGCTGGGTTGCTGAAGGTAAAACAGCTGCTGTGGATACTGGCTGGAACCAGACTGTTGTTAGCACGGAGTGGATACTGGCTGGAACCAGTTAAATAATAGATGAACTTGGGAGCGATGAAATATGAACTGAAATGTAGAACTTGAGAGCGGAGAAATAATAATACCGGTGGAGAGTGGTAAAGTGTAGAAAGGA
The DNA here is from genome assembly GCF_028390025.1 of Pseudophryne corroboree. Taxonomy (NCBI): domain Eukaryota; kingdom Metazoa; phylum Chordata; class Amphibia; order Anura; family Myobatrachidae; genus Pseudophryne; species Pseudophryne corroboree. The sequence goes on along the minus strand of NC_086444.1, from coordinate 57,684,081 downwards.
CACCGGCCCTTTAAGGGAAGCTGTACTCTGCTGAAAGCTGAGCTGGAAGCAGGTAATGTTGTAGCTGGAAACAGATGAATCCACAATGGATTGGAGAGTCAGGCTACACCGCAGGTGGAATGCTGGTGCGGGTCTCTATGGTGGAAGTCTTGAGACAGGAGCTGGAACCTGGAAGACAATCATAGGAGAGAGACAAACAGGAACTAGGTTTGACAACCAAAGCACTGACGCCTTCCTTGCTCAGGCACAGTGTATTTATACCTGCAGCAAGGAAGGGATTGGCTAGGCAATTATGCAGATTAACAATACTGGCAACAGATTGGAGGAAATGATCAGCTGACAGAATCCAAGATGGCTGCGCCCATGCAGACACTTGGAGGGAAGTTTGGTTTGTAATCCATGTGGTAATGAAAACAGTAATGGCGGCGCCGGCCACTGGAGACAGGAGACGCCAGGCTGACAAGTGCACATCCAACCACGCGGACACAGCGGAGGCCGCGGCTGACGTAATCGCCACTCTGACACTCTGCATGCAGAAGCTCAGGGACGGCGGCGGAGGCCGCGAGAGACGCCATGCCAGATGTAATAAGGCGTTACTGTGACAGCGTCTCAGAGAGACAGGAGAGGATGCAGGAATGTGAACATTAGGATAACAGATGGGATCCGGTCCTGGAGCGCTGAGCCAGCCTTAGGAGGCATCTGATGGGTAAGAAATGGCGTCCAGATACCCGGATCGTGACAGCACCCCCCCCTTTAGGAGTGGCCCCAGGACACTTCTTTGGCTTTTGAGGAAACTTGGAATGGAATCTCCGGACCAAGGCAGGAGCATGGACATCAGAAGCATTGGTCCATGAACGTTCCTCAGGGCCGTAACCCTTCCAGTCAATAAGATACTGTAGTTGACCGTAACGGTGACGTGAGTCCAGGATCTTGGCCACTTCATACTCAACGCCTCGTTGAGTTTGGACTTTCGGAGTTGGAGGAAGTGAGGAATGAAACCGATTCAAGATCAGCGGTTTCAACAGGGAAACATGGAATGTCTTGGGTATTTTTAAGAAGGGAGGCAACTGGAGTCTGTAAGCAACAGGATTGATGACTTGTTCAATTTTGAAAGGACCGATATAGCGAGGTGCAAACTTCATACTGGGAACTCTTAACCTCAAATTCTTCGTGGATAACCATACCCGATCACCCACCTTGAGAGCAGGAACTGCTCGACGCTTCTTATCCGCAAACTTCTTGTACCTGAACGATGCCTTGAGCAGAGCTGATCGTACGCTCTTCCAGATATTGGCAAACTGATGCAAGGTGATATCCACTGCGGGAACAGAAGTTGCTGGAAGCGGTTGGAACTCAGGGACTTTAGGGTGGAATCCAAAGTTAGTGAAGAATGGTGTTGAAGCAGATGAAGAATGATACTGGTTGTTATGACAGAACTCGGCCCAGGGAAGTAATTGAACCCAGTCATCTTGAGAGGAGGACACATAGATGCGGAGGAAGGCCTCCAAGTCCTGATTCACCCTCTCGGTTTGACCATTGGTCTGAGGATGGTAAGCCGTGGAAAACTTTAGCTTGACTTGGAGGACTTGACATAAACTTCGCCAGAATTTGGCTGTGAATTGAACTCCTCGATCTGAGATAATTTCTTCAGGAAGACCGTGGAGTCGGAAGATCTCTTGTATGAATACTTGAGCCAACTTGGAAGCTGACGGAAGACCGGTGAGAGGAATGAAGTGTGCCATCTTGGTGAACCGGTCAACTACCACCCAGATGGTATTGAACTTGTTGCACATGGGTAAGTCTGTAATGAAATCCATCGACAAGTGGGTCCATGGTCGACGGGGAACGGATAGTGGAACCAGTTGCCCCGCAGGCGACTGGCGGGATACTTTATGTTGGGCACACTTTGGGCAAGATGCAATAAACTCCAAGACGTCCTTTTTCAGAGTTGGCCACCAATAGGACCTAGAGATAAACTCCAGGGTTTTTTGGATACCTGTATGTCCGGCAAAACGGGAAGCATGGGCCCAATGCATGAGCTTCTTCCTTAGCATCGGCTTCACAAAACTTTTCCCTGATGGGGGCGTAGAGTCCATCCCTACCGTGGAGAATGCCAACGGATTTATAATAGGATGCTTGTCTGAAGACTCTGACTCATTTTCTTGCTCCCATGAGCGGGAAAGGGCATCGGCCTTGCGATTCTGAGAGCCCGGACAGAACTGGAGTTTAAAGTCGAACCTGGAAAAGAAAAGTGCCCATCTGGCCTGACGAGGGTTGAGACATTGTGCGCCCTTCAGGTATAAAAGGTTCTTGTGGTCTGTAAGTATGGTGATTGAATGAGAAGCTCCCTCCAACAGATACCTCCACTCTTCTAGAGCGAGCTTGATGGCTAGCAACTCCTGGTCGCCAATGGCATAGTTGCGCTCAGCTGGGGAGAACTTCCGGGAGAAGAAACTGCAAGGGTGTAAATGGCCATCTTTAGCCCTCTGAGATAACACCGCTCCTACTCCAACGGAGGAGGCATCCACCTCTAAGATGAAAGGAGAGTCGATGTCAGGCTGTTTCAGAACAGGCGCAGAGATGAACCTTTGTTTTAAAAGATGAAATGCTTGCATGGCTTCTTCAGACCACTTGGACGGGTTAGCACCCTTCTTAGTGAAAGCAGTAATAGGCGCCACAATGGTGGAAAAGTCTCGTATAAACTTTCGGTAATAGTTGGCGAACCCTAAGAACCTCTGGACCCCTTTGAGGGTTAAGGGTACCGGCCAATTTTGGATTGCTTGTAGTTTCTCAGGATCCATCTCTAGTCCGGAACCGGACACAATGTACCCTAGAAACGGAATGGACTTGACTTCAAAGACGCATTTTTCTAATTTGCAATAGAGATGATTGACACGGAGACGGGACAGAACCTCTTTAACCCAAAAACGATGTTCCTCTAAATCGTTGGCAAAAATGAGGATATCGTCTAGATAGACCACGACATGACGGTATAGAATGTCTCTGAAGATCTCATTGACAAAATGCTGGAAGACAGCTGGAGCATTGCTCAATCCGAAGGGCATGACGAGGTACTCATAATGTCCGTCACGGGTGTTAAAGGCGGTCTTCCACTCGTCACCCTCACGGATCCGGATGAGATTGTATGCACCTCGCAAGTCCAGCTTTGTAAAGATGGTAGCTCCGCTAACTCTGTCAAAGAGCTCAGTAATCAGGGGTAAAGGATAACGGTTCTTGATGGTAATGTCGTTCAAACCTCTGTAGTCGATGCACGGCCGCAGACCACCATCTTTCTTTTTTACAAAAAAGAAGCCTGCGCCGGCTGGAGAAGAAGAGGGTCGAATGAACCCCTTTGCTAGGTTCTCTTTAATATATTCCTCCATAGAATGCGTCTCAGGCAGAGACAACGGATAAGTTCGGCCTCGAGGTGGAACCTTCCCTGGAACGAGATCAATCGGACAGTCCCATTCTCTATGAGGAGGAAGGATATCAGCAGAAGCTTTTACTGAACACATCCATGAAATCTTGATATGGAGGAGGTGGAACATCAGACGACCTGGGGGAGGAAGAACAGACAGGCAATACTTTAAACAAACATGTCTCAGCACAGGAGGAACCCCATGCCAGGATTTGCGTAGTCGTCCAATCAATTGTAGGATTGTGAAGACGGAGCCATGGAAGGCCCAGGACCACAGGATGTGTGGCTCTTGGAATCACTAAAAAAGAAATAAGTTCGGAATGAAGAACTCCCACTCTCAGACGAACTGGCAGAGTCCTTAAAGAAATAACTGCATCAAAAATTTTGCTGCCATCCACGGCAGTTAAAGAAATGGACGAAGGAAGTCTCTCGGTGGGTAGGGACCACCGTTTAACATAGGCTTCGGTAATAAAGTTCCCAGCTGCTCCGGAATCAAGGAGGGCAATGACGTTCCGATAACGTTGAGCAATTTGGAGCGACACTGGGAGATTACAATCATGAGGAGATGGAGAGGAGATCATTACTCCTAGCCGGCCCTCTCCTGGGCGAGCTAGGGTTTGGAGTTTTCCCGGACATTCGGGACAGGCATTGATGGTGTGAGACGGAGCTGCACAGTAAAGACAAAGAGACTTGGAGAGACGTCTTCGGCGCTCAGCAGGAGTTAAACGGGAACGACCAAGTTGCATGGGCTCATCTTTAGATGGTGACAGTTGACGAGGAGGAGGAGCAGAAGATTTTGGAGCAGATGATCTTCCACGCTCAGTTGCTCTCTCTCTGAAACGTAAATCAACTTTCGTGCAGAGTGAGATTAGCTCATCTAACTTAGAAGGTAAGTCTCTGGTAGCTAACTCATCTTTAACACGCTCAGATAAGCCATGCCAGAATGCAGCATACAGGGCCTCGTCGTTCCATGCCAGTTCGGATGCCAGGATCTGGAACTGTATCAGATATTGTCCTACAGTACGTGACCCCTGGCGTAAACGGAGAATCTCGGATGAAGCTGAGGTTACCCGGCCTGGCTCGTCGAAGATGCGCCTGAATGTTGACACGAAGGCAGTGTAGGAAGATAGCAGGGTGTCGGACCTCTCCCATAACGGTGATGCCCAATCAAGGGCTGAGCCACTGAGAAGAGAAATAATGTAGGCAATTTTTGTACGGTCACTGGGAAAATTGCCAGGTTGTAGCTCAAACTGAATCTCACACTGGTTGAGAAATCCCCTGCAGAATCTTGGAGATCCGTCAAATTTTGCTGGCGTTGGAAGATGAAGACGTGGAGCAGAAATGGGTAAGGTGGGTGGGGTTATAGCTGGAGTCACTGTGGTTGACGCACCAGACGCGCCTGATCCACGGAGAGTTGTCTGAATCCCATCCAGCCGAGTAGAGAGATCCTGGAGACAGCGGATGATGTGGCCCTGTGCAGCCTCCTGATGTTCTAGTCGGGCTGCCAGTTCTTGCATCGGCCTGGCCGCTTGATCCTGGTCTCCGGCTGGATTCATTAGGTCAGTGCTTACTGTCACAACTGAGGGCCTGAGCTGACGGGAGGCAGCCTCAGTTGTAGGGGCTGAGATGTACCGGAACCTGGGAGGTTGTATCAGACTCCTGGACATGTAAGTAACATGAATAATAACTGCCCGAAGGCGTGACCACGACAACTTGGATAAAAGTCAATGATGTTTATTATGACAACTCCGCAACACAGCAGCAGTAAAAGAAAACGTAAAAGTCAGCAAATAATAAATACAGTTCCTGGGTACTACAGGATGGCAGGAGCCACAGGGCACTGGTAGTGTAAGATAGTTCTTATGATCTTCTAGATGGAAAGTCCTTACCAGGCCCGACTGTAGCAATGGAGATAACCCAGGATTGTGCCAGCTGGTGTTCCAGGAAAAGCTGGGTTGCTGAAGGTAAAACAGCTGCTGTGGATACTGGCTGGAACCAGACTGTTGTTAGCACGGAGTGGATACTGGCTGGAACCAGTTAAATAATAGATGAACTTGGGAGCGATGAAATATGAACTGAAATGTAGAACTTGAGAGCGGAGAAATAATAATACCGGTGGAGAGTGGTAAAGTGTAGAAAGGACACCGGCCCTTTAAGGGAAGCTGTACTCTGCTGAAAGCTGAGCTGGAAGCAGGTAATGTTGTAGCTGGAAACAGATGAATCCACAATGGATTGGAGAGTCAGGCTACACCGCAGGTGGAATGCTGGTGCGGGTCTCTATGGTGGAAGTCTTGAGACAGGAGCTGGAACCTGGAAGACAATCATAGGAGAGAGACAAACAGGAACTAGGTTTGACAACCAAAGCACTGACGCCTTCCTTGCTCAGGCACAGTGTATTTATACCTGCAGCAAGGAAGGGATTGGCTAGGCAATTATGCAGATTAACAATACTGACAACAGATTGGAGGAAATGATCAGCTGACAGAATCCAAGATGGCTGCGCCCATGCAGACACTTGGAGGGAAGTTTGGTTTGTAATCCATGTGGTAATGAAAACAGTAATGGCGGCGCCGGCCACTGGAGACAGGAGACGCCAGGCTGACAAGTGCACATCCAACCACGCGGACACAGCGGAGGCCGCGGCTGACGTAATCGCCACTCTGACACTCTGCATGCAGAAGCTCAGGGACGGCGGCGGAGGCCGCGGGAGACGCCATGCCAGATGTAATAAGGCGTTACTGTGACGGCGTCTCAGAGAGACAGGAGAGGATGCAGGAATGTGAACATTAGGATAACAGATGGGATCCGGTCCTGGAGCGCTGAGCCAGCCTTAGGAGGCATCTGATGGGTAAGAAATGGCGTCCAGATACCCGGATCGTGACACTATGATATCACTGCCAGTAAATGCCCACTATCCACAACAATGATGCTCTGGAAATGTCAGGATTTCAAACTCTGGGATCCCGCTGTCTGGATTTTGACAGCCGACATCCAAAGCGCTGGGATACTGTACGTGTTCCACTTATACATGTCTTTAGGGTTAGAGCCAGCTACAGTATGCGTTATTTTCAGATGTGTCTTTTTTTATTTTATTTTTGTTACAATAAAATATCAAATATTGGAATTGACTAATTTAAATAAAATCCTGAATTTGTCTATTCCGCCTAATGTTCTGCAATATCTGTCAGCAGTTTCTGAATCTTCTGATTCATTGTAAACCTCTCTCACGAGCAGGGCCCTCCACCCTCATGTGCTTTTCCTTCCCTTACTTATACCGCTTTCATACCGTCTGAGGCGGTTCGCACCCGGGAGCCTGACATGGGAGCTCCCAGTGTGCGACCCGCCTCAATACCCCCTCTCACACCGCAGACTTGAACTCTGCAATATGCGGGGTTGGTGACATCGGCGGTGACGCGCCGTGGGCGGTGCTGGGAGATCACATGATTTCCAAGCGCCGCCCGTCCATACACTGTGAACGGGAAATGGGTTGCACTGACCCGGCTCCCGTTCACACCGTGCAGCGAGCCGGGTTGAACACGCGCTCAACCCTGCTCGCTAGCAGGGTTGAAATACCGGGTCTCTCAACCCGGTATATTGCCCCTGGATCCTTTCACACCGCTCAGGAACACGGGTTATGCGCGCTCATGTGCCAATAACCCGTGTTCAAAGCTGCTGGTGTGAACGGAGTATTATACGGTCACCTACCACATACTCCCTACAGCGCACAAAATGGTAAGCTGCTCAATCAGATTGTGATGTCACTCAGGTGCTAAAAGGGAGGGGTAATTCTGTGTAGGAAAAAACAATGTGTTCCCTAATGCACACCGAGTGAAAAATATTTTACTACATAATACTCCCTACAGCGGCACCTACAGTAACCCACCCTGCTGCTTATTTGAGTATTATGATCGCTGACGATGTAAACCGCTGCGGAACCCTTTTGTTAATAATAGGGAAGTTAATCCCGTGCTATTTTTTCAATCCCGGGTATCGGGATTGAAAAATGGGCAATCCCAGGATTCCTGGGACACCCGGGATTGGCTTTTAGCTAGGTGGCCGCCCCCTCGCCCCGCACATATAACTCGCCATATACCAGGGGCGGGCGGGAGGGGAACATCCTTTGATCGCTGCTGGCGGCTCCCAGCAGCGGCTGACAGTGCAGCGTGACCTGGGGAGCCGGAAGGAGGAAGCCGCGCAACGTCTGAGCATCCTGTGGACGCTCAACGCTGATCCCTCAATCCCCGGGATTGGAGCTTCCAATCCCAGGATTGAATCCCGGCCATTTTTGGCCCTAACTCCTGGGATCCTGCCGATCCCGATCCCGGGATTGGCCACCATAGTTAATAATAATAATCTCCATGATCTGCTGAAAACTGAAGGCTTACCCGGGTTGAGACAAACTTGTCTCTGCTCTCATACAGTACATCAGACGGGTGTAGTATGGCTGACCGGCAGTCAGGAGACCGCCGGGCAGCATACCGACGCCTGGATCCCGGCAGCATACCGACGCCGGGATTCCGGCGGGGAGGGGCGAGTGCAGCAAGCCCCTTGCGGGCTCGCTGCGCTCGCCACACTGCGGGCTCGGTGGCAATCTGTTGTCGCCACAGGTTCTATTCCCACTCTATGGGTGCCGTGGACACCCACGAGTGGAAATAGTCCCTGTTGGTCGGCATGCCGACCATCGGGATAGTGAGGGGGCGGGATGCTGGAGGAGGTCATGTGACTGTCGGTCTCCCGACCGCCGGTCACATGAATACCACCCCATTAGACTTGTTCTTCAGTTATAGTGAGCTGTGTGTACATTACTGTAAAAGACCGGTTTCTTTGCTGCTAAAAGTTGGGGAATCCACAGCAGATAAGACGGAGGTGGCAGGTGCTGTTATCAGCATTCTGCAGGACGCCAAGGTCCTAGTGTGCACCTGAGGATGTTCTGCAGTCTGCCACATTCACCCTAAGTGTGTTTCTCAATTTGTGATAAAGCCAAGGCAGTAGCAATACTATTTGCAGCACTTTACATTCATTGGCTGTACAATCTTAACTTTCTTATATACAGTATATGAAGTCTTTAACTCTTCCTCTTCTTTACTTTTGGGCACATAGGGCCAAATTCAATTACTGCATATCATGAAACCTGCCTATTCAATTGTCGGCGGAAACTGATTGGCTGTAATTTTACTGCAGATTTCAGTTCACCACCTGTGAGCAGTTGAAAAGTTGGGGAGAATAAATCCCTATTTTAAAAATGTTGGGATTTGTTTCAGAACCCCTGGGACGAATTAGGCCCTTAGAAGTTTTTAATTATTTTTAATTGCCCAATAATGACGTTATTTTGGGGTGAAAAAGTGCAAAATGACTTGAAGGCAGGGACCCTAGTTGGGCCCTTGGCAGCTGCCCACTGTGTCTGTACGTTCAGACGGCCCTGGACTTCATAATGTAGTAGCAAGCTAAGGGGCCCATTTATTCATGAGTGATAAAACTCGTTGTGAATCATAAAACTTGTTGTGTATGATGGGGGTATATGTAAAAGGGCGGCAGATGTATTAAGCCTTGAGAAGTGATAAAGCAGTGAAAAGTGCAAGGTGATAATGCACCAGCCAATCAGCTCCAATATGTAAATTTACGGTTAGGAGCTGATTGGCTGGTGCGTTATCACCACTTTATCACTGCTTTATCACTTCTTCAGGCTTAATGCATTTGCCCCGTTGTGTGGGATGCGGCCGATCTCAGACTTTTATTTTTTAAAGCAGCAATTATTTACAAGGCATTGTTTTGCCTTTTAATGATTGCCGCCTTAAAAAATCGTCTGAGATCAGCCGGCATGCCGCACCTCTGGCAAACCCTGACCCTATTACATATGCCCCACGGTGCTCCAGCCAATCAGCTCCCAACAATTTTTCAATCTCATGACAGTTAGGAACTGATTGGCTGGAGCGCCATTTATCATAAACAATTCGTTTTGTCATTCATGAGTTTTATCACTCGTTGATAAATGAGCCCCTAAGTGCTTTATGTGTTGTCACAAAATAGCATTTGCTCTTTATACCATCTTTAAAAATATGGATCTATAATATTCGGAAGTACGAAAAGTTGTTGTTTTTTCTGATTTATAAGCACTGAATATTAATGGATGCTAATCAAAAAATAAGTCTACTTTTTAATAAAAGACAAAGTGTATTTCTCTATCGTCCTAGTGGATGCTGGGGTTCCTGAAAGGACCATGGGGAATAGCGGCTCCGCAGGAGACAGGGCACAAAAAGTAAAGCTTTAGGATCAGGTGGTGTGCACTGGCTCCTCCCCCTATGACCCTCCTCCAAGCCTCAGTTAGATTTTTGTGCCCGGCCGAGAAGGGTGCAATCTAGGTGGCTCTCCTAAAGAGCTGCTTAGAAAAGTTTAGCTTAGGTTTTTTATTTTACAGTGAGTCCTGCTGGCAACAGGATCACTGCAACGAGGGACTTAGGGGAGAAGAAGTGAACTCACCTGCGTGCAGGATGGATTGGCTTCTTTGGCTACTGGACATTAGCTCCAGAGGGACGATCACAGGTACAGCCTGGATGGTCACCGGAGCCTCGCCGCCGGCCCCCTTGCAGATGCTGAAACAAGAAGAAGGTCCAGAATCGGCGGCATGAAGACTCCTCAGTCTTCTTAAGGTAGCGCACAGCACTGCAGCTGTGCGCCATTTCCTCTCAGCACACTTCACACGGCAGTCACTGAGGGTGCAGGGCGCTGGAAGGGGGGCGCCCTGGGAGGCAATGAAAACCTATTTTTGGCTAAAAATACCTCACATATAGCCTCCGGGGGCTATATGGAGATATTTAACCCCTGCCAGAATCCGTTAAGAGCGGGAGACGAGGCCGCCGAAAAAGGGGCGGGGCCTATCTCCTCAGCACACAGCGCCATTTTCCCTCACAGAAAGGCTGGAGGGAAGGCTCCCAGGCTCTCCCCTGCACTGCACTACAGAAACAGGGTTAAAACAGAGAGGGGGGGCACTAATTTGGCGTTAGAAATATAAAAAAGATGCTATAAGGGAAAACACTTATATAAGGTTGTCCCTATATAATTATAGCGTTTTTGGTGTGTGCTGGCAAACTCTCCCTCTGTCTCTCCAAAGGGCTAGTAGGTCCTGTCCTCTATCAGAGCATTCCCTGTGTGTGTGCTGTGTGTCGGTACGTGTGTGTCGACATGTATGAGGACGATGTTGGTGAGGAGGCGGAGCAATTGCCCGTAATGGTGATGTCACTCTCTAGGGAGTCGACACCGGAATGGATGGCTTATTTAGGGAATTACGTGATAATGTCAACACGCGGCAAGGTCGGTTGACGACATGAGACGGCCGACAAACAATTAGTACCGGTCCAGACGTCTCAAAAACACCGTCAGGGGTTTTAAAACGCCCGTTTACTTTAGTCGGTCAACACAGACACAGACAGGGACACTGAATCCAGTGTCGACGGTGAATAAACAAACGTATTCCTTATTAGGGCCACACGTTAAGGGCAATGAAGGAGGTGTTACATATTTCTGATACTACAAGTACCACAAAAGAGGGTATTATGTGGGATGTGAAAAAACTACCGAAGTTTTTCCTGAATCAGATAAATTAAATGAAGTGTGTGATGATGCGTGGGTTCCCCCCCGATAGAAAATATGGGCGGTATACCCTTTCCCGCCAGAAGTTAGGGCGCGTTGGGAAACACCCCTTAGGGTGGATAAGGCGCTCACACGCTTATCAGAACAAGTGGCGGTACCGTCTATAGATAGGGCCGTCCTCAAGGAGCCAGCTGACAGGAGGCTGGAAAATATCATAAAAAGTATATACACACATACTGGTGTTATACTGCGACCAGCGATCGCCTCAGCCTGGATGTGCAGAGCTGGGGTGGCTTGGTCGGATTCCCTGACTAAAAATATTGATACCCTTGACAGGGACAGTATTTTATTGACTATAGAGCATTTAAAGGATGCATTTCTATATATGCGAGATGCACAGAGGGATATTTGCACTCTGGCATCAAGAGTAAGTGCGATGTCCATATCTGCCAGAAGATGTTTATGGACACGACAGTGGTCAGGTGATGCAGATTCCAAACGGCACAAAGGTGTATTGCCGTATAAAGGAAGAGGAGTTATTTGGGGTCGGTCCATCGGACCTGGTGGCCACGGCAACTGCTGGAAAATCCACCGTTTTTTACCCTAAGTCACATCTCTGCAGAAAAAGACACCGTCTTTTCAGCTTCAGTCCTTTCGTCCCTATAAGAGTCATATCTGCCCAGGGATAGAGGAAAGGGAAGAAGACTGCAGCAGGCAGCCCATTCCCAGGAACAGAAGCGTTCCACCGCTTCTGACAAGCTCTCAGCATGACGCTGAGACCGTACAGGACCCCTGGATCCTACAAGTAGTATCCCAGGGGTACAGATTGGAATGTCGAGACGTTTCCCCTGCGCAGGCTCCTGAAGTCTGCTTTACCAAGGTCTCCCTCCGACAAGGAGGCAGTATGGGAAACAATTCACGAGCTGTATTCCCAGCAGGTGATAATTAAATTACCCCTCCTACAACAAGAAAAGGGGTATTATTCCACACTATATTGTGGTACTGAAGCCAGAAGGCTAGGTGAGACCTATTCTAAATCTAAAAAAATTTGAACACTTACAAAGGTTCAAATCAAGATGGAGTCACTCAGAGCAGTGATAACGAACCGGGAAGAAGGGGACTATATGGTGTCCCGAGACATCAGGGATGCTTACCTCCATGTCCCAAATTTGCCCTTATCACTAAGGGTACCTCAGGTTCGTGGTACAGAACTGTCACTATCAGTTTCAGACGCTGCCGTTTGGATTGTCCACGGCACCCCGAGTCTTTACCAAGGTAATGGCCGAAATGATGGTTCTTCTTCGAAGAAAAGGCGTCTTAATTATCCCTTACTTGGACGATCTCCTGATAAGGGCAAAGTCCAGGGAACAGTTGGAGGTCGGAGTAGCACTATCTCGGATACTGTTACAACAGCAGGGGTGGATTCTAAATATTCCAAAATCGCAGCTGATCCCGACAACAAGTCTCCTGTGCTTAGGGATGATTCTGGACACAGTCCAGAAAAAGGTGTTTCTCCCGGAAGAGAAAGCCAGGGAGTTATCCGAGCTAGTCAGGAACCTCCTAAAATCAGTGCATCATTGCACAAGGGCCATGGTAAAAAAATGGTGACTTCCTTCGAAGCAATTCCAGTCGGCAGATTTCATGCAAGAACTTTTCAGTGGGATCTGCTGGACAAATGGTCCGGATCGCATCTTCAGATGCATCAGCGGATAACCCTATATCCAAGGACAAGGGTGTCTCTCCTGTGGTGGTTACAGAGTGCTCATCTTCTAGAGGGCCGCAGATTCGGCATTCAGTTTTGGATGTTGATGACCACGGAGGCCAGCCCGAGAGGCTGGGGAGCAGTCACACAAGGAAAAAATTTCCAGGGAGTGTGATCAAGTCTGGAGACTTTTCTCCACATAAATATAGCTAAGGGTAAATTTATAATGCTCTAAGCTTAGCAAGACCTCTGCTTCAAGGTCAGCCGGTATTGATCCAGTGGGATAAAACATCACGGCAGTCGCCCACGTAAATAGACAGGGCGGCACAAGAAGCAGGAGGGCAGTGGCAAAAACTGCAAGGACTTTTCGCTGGGCGGAAAATCATGTGATAGCACTGTCAGCAGTGTTTCATTCCGGGAATGGAAACTGGGAAGCAGACTTCCTCAGTAGGCACGACCTCCACCCGGCAGAGTGGGAACTTCATGGGGAAGTTTTCCACATGATTGTAAACCGTTGGGAATTACCAAAGGTGGACATGATGGCGTCCCGTCTGAACAAAAAACGGGACAGGTATTGCGCCAGGTTAAGAGACCCTCAGGCAATAGCTGTGGACGTTCTGGTAACACCGTGGGTGTACCAGTCGGTGTATGTGTTCCATCCTCTGCTTTTCATACCTAAGGTACTGAGAATTATAAGACGTAGAGGAGTAAGAACTATACTCATGGCTCCGGATTGGCCAAGAAGGACTTGGTACCCGGAACTTCAAGAGATGCTCACAGAGGACTTATGGCCTCTGCCGCTAAGAAGGGACTTGTTTCAGCAAGTACCATGTCTGTTCCAAGATTTACCGCAGCTGCGTTTGACGGCATGGCGGTGGAACGCCGGATCCTAAGGGAAAAGGCATTCAGGAAGAGGTCATTCCTACCCTGGTCAAAGCCAGAAAGGAGGTGACCGCACAACATTATCACCACATGTGGCGAAAATATGTTGCGTGGTGTGAGGCCAGGAAGGCCCCACGAAGAAATTTCAACTCGGTCGATTCCTGCATTTCCTGCAAACAGGAGTGTCTATGGGCCTCAAATTGGGGTCCATTAAGGTTCAAATTTCGGCCCTGTCGATTTTTCTTCCAGAAAGAATTGGCTTCAGTTCCTGAAGTCCAGAAGTTTGTCAAGGGAGTATTGCATATACAACCCCCTTTTGTGCCTCCAGTGGCACTGTGGGATCTCAACGTAGTTCTGGGATTCCTCAAAACACATTGGTTTAAAACCAGTCAAATCTGTGGATTTGAAGCATCTCACATGAAAAGTGAACATGCTCTTGGACCTGGCCTGGACCAGGCGAGTGTCAAATTGGTGGTTTTTTTCTCAAAAAAGCCCATATCTGTTTGTCCATTCGGACAGGGCAGAGCTGCGGACTCGTCCCCAGTTCTCTCCCTAAGGTGGTGTCAGTGTTTCACCTGAACCAGCTTATTGTGGTGTCTTGCGCCTACTAGGGACTTGGAGGACTCCAAGTTGCTAGATGTGGTCAGGGCCCTGAAAATATAGGTTCCAGGACGGCTGGAGTCAGGAAAGCTGACTTGCTGTTATCCTGTATGCACCCAACAAACTGGGTGCTCTTGCTTCTAAGCAGACTTTTGCTAGTTGGATGTGTAATACAATTCAGCTTGCACATTCTGTGGCAGGCCTGCCACAGCCAAAATATGTAAATGCCCATTCCACAAGGAAGGTGGGCTCATCTTGGGAGGCTGCCCGAGGGGTCTCGGCTTTACAACTTTGCCGAGCGGGCTATTTAGTCAGGGGCAAACACGTTTGTAAAATCCTACAAATTTGATAACCTGGCTAAGGAGGACCTGGAGTTCTCTCATTCGGTGCTGCAGAGTCATCCGCACTCTCCCGCCCGTTTGGGAGCTTTGGTATAATCCCCATGGTCCTTTCAGGAACCTCAGCATCCACTAGGACGATAGAGAAAATAAGAATTTACTTACCGATAATTCTATTTCTCGGAGTCCGTAGTGGATGCTGGGCGCCCATCCCAAGTGCGGATTATCTGCAATACTTGTACATAGTTACAAAAATCGGGTTATTATTGTTGTGAGCCATCTTTCAGAGGCTCCGCTGTTATCATACTGTTAACTGGGTTCAGATCACAGGTTGTACAGTGTGATTGATTGGTGTGGCTGGTATGAGTCTTACCCGGGATTCATAAATCTTTCCTTATTGTGTACGCTCGTCCGGGCACAGTATCCTAACTGAGGCTTGGAGGAGGGTCATAGGGGGAGGAGCCAGTGCACACCACCTGATCCTAAAGCTTTACTTTTTGTGCCCTGTCTCCTGCGGAGCCGCTATTCCCCATGGTCCTTTCAGGAACCCCAGCATCCACTACGGACTCCGAGAAATAGAATTATCGGTAAGTAAATTCTTATTTTTTGTTTTGTAAGTGGCTCTTCTGCACCTGTGTTTAAACAAAAAACATTAATTTTACCATGTATTGATTAAAATACATTAACATTTCATCAGGAAATGCAGCTAATCTCCTGCAAAGTCAGAGCTGACGCAGCGTCATCTGCACACTAAAATTAAGTTCCAATAAATTTCCAAAATACTTTTTTTTTTTTTTTTTTTCAAATAATGTTTATTAAGTTTTCATAATTGAGGTAACAAACATTTACAGTAGACATAATATGGACCAACATGGTCAATCATAAGTAGAAATATTCGGGTCAAATAATGTGTTATAATTGGAGCTTGTAGCTATCTTATGGAGGACCCATGTATCATTGTGTATGATGTAAGTCTACATAGTCTTAAAGCCGGCTCTAATTTTAACATAACAGCGTAAAAGATAGAGTAAGAGAAGAGAAGAGGAGGGTGGAAGGAGAGGGGGGAAGTGGGGTAGGAGTGGTCAACGCCTGACTATGCAATCACTGAGTGCTTACATTCTAGTATAATTGATATCAGAATTCGTGATAAACAGTCTAATGGAAGAGGGGTATAGCGATACAAGTCGATATCTGGGTATATAAGATTGGCAATTTTCTTAGTGATACAAACCAACAGAGGGACACAGTATGATACAATATTTCAACTTTATAATCTTGCAGCCTAGTGCTCAACAAGGTGTCAGTTGTCCTTTCCGATGTAGGGACCAATCTGTGGAATCAAATCTGGAGAAGATCTGTTCCTGCGCTGTGTGTGAGAGGGTGTTAATATAAGGGCTCCAACGTTTGTAAAAAATTTTCACACCCCTGTCTGAGTTTGCTATAGTAGAGAAACGTTCTATATACAAAACTTTAAGAAGAATAGTGTGTACTGCTGATAGAGTTGGGGTATGTTTAGATATCCACTTCTGAAGAATAACCTTTTTTGCAATGGTAACTAGCATAGTTAGGAATGGGTAAAGGTGTGTTTGGGATATGTCTAAGTCCCAAACCGAGAAGTTCGTCAGTAGTAATGCCAGTGGATGTAGTGTAGCCTTTACTCCAAGACTATTATTAATATACTGAACTATTTTATTCCAGAACTTTTTAATGGTACCACATTCCCAGAAGTTGTGGAAAAAGGTTGCCGAGGAGTGAAAGCATTTCAGGCAGCATCCAGTCTCTTCAGTTACGAAGTGACGCCTCTGTGCCTGGGAGATATATGCCCTGTACATAGTTTTAACATGTATCTCTTGAAGGCAGGATGTCTTCAGTATCTGTAATGTTTTATTATAGTGTTGGAATATGTGGTCTGATTTTGTGATATTTGGAATAAATCTACACCAAGAAGTTGTAACTTTGTTTTGTAATTTATCGCATGTGGTATTGAGCAATTCTTTGTATAAGTATCTGGTTTTGTACGGGCGAGAGTATGATATGTTCAGCAGTGGGAATAGAGGATCAGACAAAGTGGAGTCATTCATCGCTGGGGGCAGCGAGTTAATGTAGTGTCGCATTTGGAGGTAAGCATAGAGGTTTGAGGTTTGTATACCAAATTTCTCTTGTAAAGAGAGAAAGGGTAATATGGACCCACCTGGGTCAAATACGTCTGCAATTTTCTTTATGCCTTTTAATTGTAGGCGGTGGAAGACTGCATCCTCCATGCCTGGTGTGAAGAGTGGGTTACCCCATAAAGGTAGAAAATGCGAATACATTGGGTTTCTAGATAATTTTCTGTTAATTGCCCCCCAAGACAGAAAGATATCTCTGAATAGCATGTGTGAGCGTATTTTGTCTGGGATCATGGAGCTAGGTGAATGTAGCAGGGCGCAAGGAGAGAACGGGGCAAACAGAGCACAATCCAATTTGAACCAGGTGAACTTACTACGTTCATAGAACCAGTCTAGTACATATCTAAAGTGAACTGCTTGAGAAAAGAGTGATATGTCTGGAAGACCGACACCCCCACTTTCACGTGGTAGCTGCAGGTGTCTACCTGCGATTCTTGGTTTGCCTCCTTTCCAAAGAAATTTACTGAACAAGGATTCCACCAATTTTATATCTGATTTTGACATGCATAGGGGAAGCATTTGTATTAGATATGACAATTGGGGAAAGATTACCGACTTGATCAGGGCATTTCTACCCAATACTGAGAGTGGCAGAGATGTCCAGTTATCCAGTTTCTTGGAGATAGCCTTGATAACTGGCGTAAAATTCAGATTATACAGGTCTGGGGGATGTATGGGTATGTGCACCCCTAGATATTTTATAGCTTTAGTAGCTATTTTAATAGTGTGGTATGGGCCTTGTGTATTTAGATACGTGGGTGGGCCGTTTAGTGGGAGTAATTCGGATTTATTTATATTTATGGAATAGCCAGAGAATGAACCAAAAGCGTTGATTAATTCAAAAACTGTTGGTAGTGTTAGGTCTGGGTAGGACATTAGTAACAGCATATCATCGGCAAATAATGAAAGACGGAGGTCAAGACTACCCACTTTAATACCATGGTATTGCGGAGATTGTCTGATTGCTATGGCTAGTGGTTCTAATGCCAATGCAAATAAGAGTGGCGAGAGTGGACAGCCCTGGCGGGTTCCCCGTTGAATAAGAAAAGGTTGTGACATAAAACCATTGCAGAGGATTCTCGAGTCAGGGTTGTTGTATAAGATTCTTATGTAGTCTATAAAACGGGGGGGAAGTCCAAATCTAGACATTGTGTCAAATAAGTGATCCCAGTGTACCATATCAAAAGCTTTTTCTGCATCTAGAGATAGTATAGCTGCTGGAACAGTAGGTATGGCACACTGGGATGTAATAATCGCCGATAAGACCTTTCTAATGTTCACTGTGGAGGTGCGGCCCATGATAAAACCAGTCTGGTCACCATGGATGATAGAAGGTAGTACTAGTTTGAGTCTTTCTGCAAGTATTTTTGTCAACATTTTGTAGTCAAGGTTAAGCAGGGAAATTGGGCGATAAGAGCCAGGGTCAGATAAGTCTCTGCCCGGCTTAGGTAGGATTGTGATTGTGGCAGAGTTAAAGTAGAGGGGTATTTGTCCTGTGGAGAGGATATTATTAAAAACCTTCGTTAGTAAAGGTGTCAGTTTGGGTGCTAACAGTTTGTAGAATTCAGAGGAAAGGCCATCCGGGCCCGGGGCCTTCCCAGCTTTTAGATGGGCTATGGTCTGGGAGACCTCCGTCTCAGTTATAGCCCCTGTTAGTGTGGCACCTATGGTGGGGTCAAGTTGTGGTATGGGTAAATCATTCCAAAAGTTTTGGGTCTGGGAAGAGGAAGGGGATGTGGTTGGTTTAGAGTATAAGGTGTTGTAATATTGGTGCATAATCTGGGCAATTTGGGCATTGGTGGATGTGAGTGACCCTCCAGGAGTCTTGAGGGGGTGTATCAATTTTGGTGATCGTTGGCCTTGTAGTAGATGTGAAAGTAATTTGCCGGATTTGTTCCCAAACCGATGGAATCTAGCATCTTTTTTAAAGGAGTATCTAGATTCCATTTTAATAAGTAAGCTATCAAATTCTCGTTTGGCTGAGTGGTATAGCGTTCTGTTATTAGTGGTCGGGTCAGATTTATAGGATTGGAATGAGTCCGTCAAAGTAGACTGTGCCTGTAAGTAATCCTGGTTTAGGGATTTGTATGTTTGGGAAGTAAATGAGATAATCTCGCCTCTAAGGACTGACTTTGAAGCTTGCCAGAATATTTGGGGTGAATCTGTAAGGGTTTCGGCATTGGAGTTACAAAATGAGTCCCAGGTTGATTCAAGTTTATTCTTAAAGGTAAGGGAGTGAGCTAATGAGGATGGGAATCTCCAGGATCGAAAGGAACTTTTCTCAGTATGCAGGTGTAATTCTATCCATACCACTGCATGGTCGGATAGTGCGATGGGTTCTATCATGACTTTGCTGATGCGGGGCAGTAGGTGATCAGAAATAAAAACATAGTCTATTCGGGATAGTGTTCCATGTGCTGCGGAGAGGCACGTATAGTCTTTTTCTATGGGGTTTAATGCTCTCCAGGTGTCTAAAAGGTGTAGGGATTGTATAAACCAAGAAATACCTTTTTTGGGTAAGAAGGCGCCCCTAGTTTCTGTCGCTTGTTTGTCTAGTTGGGGAGAGGTGATCATGTTGAAATCGCCACCCAAAATAAGTGGTGTGTCGTGTAGTGGTGTGAGAATATGTAGCATTTTACGTAAAAAAATAGGTATTTTGGTGTTGGGGGCATATACATTGCATAGTAGGTATGGGCGACGGTCCAATAACACATTACATATAATATATCTACCTTCAGGGTCTTCCTTTACTGATGTGAGTTCAATAGGGATTGTGTTCTTTACTAAAATCACAACTCCTCTGGCTTTAGAGGAAAATGGGGATGCAGCTAGTACTTTCCACTTCAAGGTATTCAGTTTCAATATTTCAGATGCCACTAAATGTGTTTCCTGCAGGTATACAATATCTAATTTCAATTTGTTCAGGTACAATAATATTTTCTTCCTTTTCTGCGGTGAGTTAATCCCGCCAATATTCCAGGATCCTACTTTAATTGTAGACATTATTCATATTATACGTGGTTAGAAGAAGATATACTCTAAATGCATAGTAAGACAACAGCAGTGCCCTGTGTGGGGAGGGGAAAACTGGGGAAGTGGGGGGAGGGTGGAAGAAGAGAAAAGAAAGGTGTGAGGATAGGAACAACATGGTACAGTTAGAATTATCTGTACCAAGAACATAGCTTTGTAAGTAAAAGGCAAGTAACCCCCTGAATGGCAAGGGGGTACTGACAAGGCATAACGCCAACATTCTTAAACATGAATATGACTTCTGTGGTATACTAGCATATATGTAGGGATCAGATCAAGGACAGAGCGTGCCCTCGCCGGTCCCGCCAGCCATACAATCGGGATAGTATTCCTGGAATCCTTCCGCGGCAGAGTTGTAATGCCATCTGGCTGTAGGCATAAGATAAGCCTGGGAGCGTATGAATAATTCTCATATTACAATGCAGAAGTCCCGTGGATGTGCAGGAGTGGACATCTGTAAGTAATGAGGTGTCCGGTGAGTGTAGTTAAGTGTAACATAGAGAAAGAAGACCCGTGTATTCCGGTCTAGGTTGGTATAATGTATTATAATTAAACAATGGTTTTAATGTCAATTCTCATCATTGTCATCAGGTGTGTCTGTGTAATCTTCTTCTTCTTTTAAGAAGGCTTCAGCGTCTGCTACAGAGAGAAAGTCAGCAAAGGACGTGCCTGAGTATATACGTAGTCGTGCAGGGTACAATAGGGAAAATTTTCTGTTATGCTGTATGAGATGAGAGCAAAGGGGGGAAAAAGCTTTTCGTGCTTTGGAAAGTTCTGCTGAGTAGTCTTGGAACAATAGAATCTTATAGGAATTCCATGTGATATTGCGTGTTTTACGGGATGCCCGCCAAATCACCTCTTTATGTAGGAAATTTAGGCATTTGAAAAGCGCTACGCGTGGTCTGGCCCCTTCATGCGTTTTCTGGGCGCCAATTCTGTGTGCTCGCTCGATCACCATATCGTTGCAGGCAGCGGATATTCCGAGTAACTCTGGTAGAGTGATTCGCAGGAATGTGTATAGTTCGGTGCCCTTAAGTGTTTCGGGGAGACCTACTACACGGAGATTCGATCTGCGAGATCGATTTTCCAAATCATCTAGTTTATTCCAGATCTGGTGTTGTGATTTAGTGATATGCTGCATGTCCTGCTTAAGCACAGATACGTCTTGGAATAGCTCTCCAGCACGTTGTTCGGTTTGTAGCACTCTATGTGAGAGCTGTGCTATCTGTTTACTTATATCTGCCGTTTGAGCTTTTAGCAGGGGATCTATGGCTATGCGGATAGCCCCCACCATGTCATTATATGTGACCGGAGTTTCTGGAGTAAATAGGGTTTGGTCTCCAGGGGGTATATTCTTGGGATCACTGACCTGGGTGGGTGAAGCGTGTGAAACTTCAGGCAGGCTGGATGTAGGAGGAGAGGAGGGAGCGTGTAACGGAGCTCCGGCGTCCGGCGCCATTTTGGAATCTGCGCGGCGCTTCTCCTTTTCTTTCTCCTTCTTTCTGGTGGTCATGTTCGGCGTAAAGTACCGCTCCATACAGCGGTCCCGGCTTTTGGTTTCAGTGGGGAGGCTTTTGCGGCGGTTTCTGGAGGCTATCAGCCTAGTTAAAGGTGAGGAAGCTGGCGGGCGGCACGGAGCTCTCTCCTCACGCTGCCGATCACATAGCAGCCGGAACCGGAAGTCTCCCAAAATACTTTTTTGTGACTTATAAAGGGACAGCTTTTAATTTAGAATAAAAAAAATTCTGTGTATACATACTGTATATAATGTGTGTGATTGGGCCCGTCCTGCTCAATACAAGGGGTGTGTCTAGCTCCACCCATGTGGCGTATCAAGTGCCCACAGGGGTGTGTCTAGCAGCGGCTTGTGTTAAAGAACATTTTTTGTTTTACCTTTGCCTTACACTGTGTATTAATAGGGTTACTACTCACAATAACCCCAGTGGAGAACCCTATTTATCAACTATCACGTACTGTATCTAGAACACTATCCTCAGTGCTGCCATAAAAGAAACATTATTGTTGGAGGATAGTGTTTGTGTAATAGAGCACTGTTTTTTCATTGTTTTTTTTATTTGCAGAAAAATAGGGCTTAATTATGCGTCACTGTAGCGCACACATGCGGCCATGCTTCTTTATCTTGGACCCCTGTTTTCAAATCTCACTCCCAGGCCTAAATCAGTGAAGAAGTCCTCACACTGTATGGGGAAAAGTGATAACACGGGGAGAGATGAAGTACCAGCCAATAAACTGTCATGTTATGGGCTGTGTTTGAAAAATGACAGTTAGGAACTGATTGGTTGGTAGCTTATCTCTCTCACATAGGGGTCTATTAATGATGCAGTGAAAAGAGTGGAGAAGTTGCCCATGGCAACCAATCAGCTGCTCTGTATAATTTTATAGTATGCAAATTATAAATGTTACTTCAATGCTGATTGGCTGCCATGAGGAACTTCTCCACTGGCTCACTTCTCCACACTTTTCACGGCTTCATGAATAGACCCCTTTATCACTCTCCAAGGCTTACTACGGGTTGGGTTCGTGTGACCAGCGCTTGGGATCCCGCCGGTCACCATACCGACGCCAGGATCCCAAGTTTTAATTTACAGGCAGTGGTAAGGAGGGAGGGGAGGGGTTCTATTCCCACTCTCAGTGTCGTGGACACCCACGAGTCAGAATAGCCCCTGTTAGCCGGTATTGTGGCTAGCGTCATTGTGAGTCATCGGGATTCCGGTGTCACTATGCTGACCGCCGGGATCCCGTGCGCCGGCCACGTAACCGCTTCCTGTTCTCACGCCTGCCTTTTCTTCCCTGTATAATATATATTTATAGTGATATTTAAAGTGTGTGTGTGTGATCTGTATACTGTAGGTCTTCTGCTTGATACATTTGCATTGTGCGCTGTGATAAAATAGCCGCCAGCTCGTGTTGTGTCACATTGTTTCAGTTGCATTACTGTGATTCCTGTCCTGCTGACACCACCTCTGGGGCATCTGCTGACTGTATTCCACTGAAAGGAAGCAGTTTAGTCCTAGGAAATGTCTTATTTAATTGCTTGTTTGAGAATATTTCTATATAGCTGTTTAGTTTATTGAAAGTCCCATTGAGCCTTGTCCGTCACTTGTTTATGCATCTCTCACTTATAACTCTGTCATTTAATCCCACTTAAATCTGTTTCTTCGACACTTTCATTCCTGCGCAGTGTGCTGCCTTATATGTAAAGGAATAGGTTGAATTGCATGATACAAAGCAAGACAGGTATTGGTCACCAGTTGCAAATGCAGGATTTCTAGAGGGGGGTTTCCAAATGCAGTCCACAATCTCCCACTCTGCAGAACATTGGAGCAAGATCGGGAGTCTGGAAGAGCAGTAGAAGAACCTACACTGGATACTGTATGGAATACAGTATTTATATTTAACACAACAAAGATGGTCTACAGTATATGTTGTATCAAACATATTTAAATGATAAATAAATGCACAAACATAATACAGCCAGTACTGCACCTACTAAGAACACATTCTCCCACCTCATGGTAAGGCTCCTGTCTCTTCTTCCTGGTAGCTACTCTCTGGTCCAGTGCACTGATTTATGACTCAGAGCCACACGTACAGCAAACTTGGTAGAAGAAGCCTCATGATGTGGTGGCAACTTGCTATTGTTGTCATAATTTGAGCCACTTACCAAGAGGAAAGGGCTTTCCTGGCAACCGGAATCCCCCTCCCCCCTTCCCCCTGCGTTTGCCTATGGTCAGATACAAGTGTATAGGCACCTTCTAATTTCCCGGGTCACATGTTTATTAATTCTGCATTGCTATAGTCTCTTACAAGGCTAAATGGACACCTGATATGTGCGCTGTCCCTGGTACCTAAAATACCAGGGACAGATCCGAGTACCAGCAGGGAACATGTTTAAATGGGAGGCAATTATGTTGCCGGCTGTCGGGATCCTGGTGAAATGCCGGCGGTCGGAATCTCGCCCGCCGCCCGGATCCCCCGCTTGGGTGGTGATATACGCCACCACCCGAGGGGGAATAGATTAGTGTGGTGGACGCAGCTAGCCCGTGAGTGAACACGCGGCGCTCACCGCCGGTATTCTGGCTGTCGGGATTCCGGCGACTGTGTGCTGACCGTCAGGATCCCGACATCCGGGATATCGTACCGATTCCGTTTAAATGGCCATAGGCTCTATGGGTCAAGACCACAGGCTTAGAGAATTTTCTGGGAATTCCTGAAACCATACAGAGTGAAGTCAGCCTGAGCAAGAAAGGATCAGATAATGGGTTTGCTCGGGGTGTGATCCGTAGGGCGGATGATTGGATGAGGCCACGGCAGGTTGGAGAACACGATTTAGGGGTTATATAGATATTCCAGGGCTTTGCAGATGACCTTCAGAATTATAATGGAATTTTTCAAATGCAGTTTTCTTTGTTAACGTCAAATTGTACATTTCCTGAGATGATTGTTGTTGCCTGTTTACCGTCTTTCCCATTGCGGATTTCTCCATGACAATATGATTTTCCTGTCCATCAGCACGTTTCTAGGTAATTGTCATCTTTGACATATTTATTGTCAAAACACATGGTAATGAGGGCTTAGGATACAGCATGAATAATGCAGTGAAGCTTGCACATATTTTGGTTGAAATAATTTGAATATCACAACTTTTCTTGATGCTACTGATGGGACTTTCTGCTGATTCTGTAGAAACAGCTATGGAGTAATTCTAGATTAATACACAGTAGAAAGGTTTTTGGGGTATTTGTAGTGACATTTGCATAAAATCTCAAACGGTAACCACCAAAAGATAACATGGAGGCACCTGCGTGTGTCTCTGTATGAACCCCTTTATGTGCGCAGTTATTCAACAGATGAAGAATACTTATAGATGTGTCCACTTACATCTAGCCTCCCTTCACGTTAAACAGCCCTTCTAGACTCTGCAGCGCCAAGCGCCTTTCTGTGCGACGTTTTCCATTACAATGCGTCTTATTCGCAAAACGATGGGAAAAGGACGCACAGGTATCTAATGCTCTTTAAAATGATATGCCGCATGCCAATATTGTGTGTGCAAATGCGCATGTATCTGCATACAAAACGCTATGCTGCAGTGTTTTCCTAGGTTACCGTCCTTTTCCTAGAAACCACTGTAATGTAGCATTTCATATGCAGTTGCAGACGCACACAGAATAGAGGCATGCCGCATATTTGAATCAGCAGAATCTGCTTGTGCGTCCTATTCGCATAGCGATGCGAATAAGTCGCATTTTCAGGAAAAGATGCCCGATGCTAACGGAGTTGCACGGGGCCTGCCAGCTCACTCACGCCAGGCATCTCCCGCCACAAGGTTCTATTCCCCCTCGGGTGGTGGCGTACCGGGCCCGTAGCGTGGTGAGCACAGCAAACCCGCGAGGGGACACTCTGCGCTCGAGGTCGGGATTCTGACGTCGGTATTTCGTCCGCCGAGATCCCGTCAGGTTGGAAATTATACTGATCCCTTATTTATCAGGTCTAATGCAAAGCAGTGGTATTTTCTTGGTTTGGAATGTTAGTATGCATCTGAAACCTGTAAATGTACCGTAATTGGCGCCTTTTTGTTGTTGGACTGCAGACCTGAAATAATGTACATAGTAATTGTATTGTTTTTGAGTTTCCCCCTCTGTCAGTTCTATTTTTGTGTGATGCAAATGGCCTACATTTTAACAGTCTCCGGTTCTCGCTCAATAGGTGACATCCAGAATTTTTTTTAGCAGCACTGGAAATATACCTGATAATGTGTTTGTGGAAAATGGGCTAAAAGCAAGAAGCAAATAGTTGCTGAATTAATTTCCATTTTACTACTTAATACAAAGAGGTGGTTCTTATATAAATAAACATGGGATTGCTCTTGTACTGTATGTATGACAGCTCATTTATTAATGATCTATACCAGTGGTTCCCAAACTTTCTGGAATCACGGCGCCCTAGAGTACCAGCGTGTTTTCATGGCACCATTAAACTAAAAGTTTCCCAAATTCAGCCACAGATTATTAAATGATGTAAATTGTGCTGATCTGTCACCCAGTTCTGTGGTGGTAGACAGGTTTGTGCTTTTGTTAATCCATGTTTCTGCTGCGGGATACACTGGGTTCCACATGAAATAACATCGGGGTGCAGAGTAGGATCTTGATCCGAGGCACCAACAGGATAAAAGTTTTGACTGTTCCCAGAATGCATAGCGCCACCTTCTCTATAACCCCGCCTCCGTGCACAGGAGCTCAGTTTTGTAGTTGGTGCCATGCAGTGCAGGCATACAACAGGGAGGCTGCTCCAGCAGCCCTCAGAAGAGCTTTTTTAAGTGAATATTGAAGACTTGGAGGGCTGCAGCAGAGGCACTGTAAGTGTTAGATGTCAGTCAGACATCTCCTGCTGCAGCTCCATCACCTCCCCCAGCGGCGCTGTATACTCCTGTGTCCCGGTTGCCGGGTACTTACAGTGGAGGCTCCAGTTTGTCACACACCCCACCGCAGCTCTCCAGGATTGCATGGCCGCAATCAGGGAGGACGTAAGAGGGTCCCCCAGACGGGACCCACTGGAAACCGCGATCCGGCGCGGCCGGTGGGAGGCGGGACGCACGCTTTGGCGTGGACACTGTGGTAGTACAGGGACCCCACTAGACCACCAGGGTAAGGGCACAGGTCAGTTTTACTAAAAACCGTTTGCTACATGGCCCGCAGCACCCGGTGGTGAAGTCCAGCAAGGGGATAAGGCTTTTACCTGTAGCTCCTCCCCCAGCCTCAGGGCGCCATTTAGATTAAATGTTTCCGCCCTGGAGCTGCATCTCTCTCTCTCCCTCACTCCCTGTCAGTGTTTGGGCGCCATTACATAGAGCTGCGCTGATCCTGGGACTGTTTGGGCAAATCCTCCTCTGTAAAGCCACCTGCATGTCAGCGCTGTGCATTTTACAGGACACTTAAGTATTCTACATATCTGCTGACAGTGTTCGTTAAGAAACAGTGCATTTAGTCAGGGTTATATAGTACAAGTACCCTGTGATATACATCCAGTCTTTACTGTGCATTGATATATCTATTAAGTGTATAGCTATACTTAGTATTACTATGTATTGCTAGTCCAGTGCAGTTTTATTGCATGTCATAATTTCTGCATTGTACAATGTGACTATGTGTGTGTGCTGCAAGGGGCGACGGAGCTGCGGCTGATCCCACATTGCGTGGTGGTGACGCTGCAGACGCATTAGAGGAAAACATAGCAGCAGAGGGTTCAGGTTCGGGGGGTTCCTTACCCCCCAGTGGGACCGTAGCAACGGGGGTTCAAAATGACCCACCTTGGGCTACTTTCTCCACGTTACTAAGTACGCTGGTAACTAAACTTACGCCCCAAATGGGTCCTCATGTGCCGGTACAACCGCTTATGTTCCCTGCAGTTAATCCGCCATGGGCAGATCACCTGTCCACTCAGTTACAGCAATTGAACCAATCACTGACTAAAGAGAAGTCTAACCCTTGCCCGCCTAAGACTAAGGAGTCCTCTAAGCGGGCCATTACTTCCTCACAATCCACCCACGTCCCTGACACCTCGTCTCATGAGGATGGTGTATATACTGACCCCACAGACACTGACCCAGATACTTCTGATGGGGAATTATATCCCTTTCACATCGCATAAATAACCCGGTATCGACACGGCATATTGCCGCGTCGACACAGGTCAGTGTGCGATGTGAAAGCACTTTGCCCGAATTAGCGGTGTAAAAGAAGGGTTATAACCGGGTTGAATACTGGGTCAGGCGCAGTGTGAATGGGAGCCGTGTCGATGCGACACGGCTCCCATTCACAGCATAGGGAGAGGCGGCGCAGGAGATTAGCTCATCTCACAGCGCCGCATCCAACCCCGCCCTGCTGCTGCTGCGCCCCCCCCACTGATATGGCAACCGACCCGGTATATTGCCGGGACGGAAAGCCAACAAAAGCAGAGCAAATGCCGGATCCCACCCGGTAAGGACACTTTTCTCTTCCCGGGTGGGATCTGGCATTTGCGATCTGAAAGCGGTATTAGTTTCATAGGTGGATGTTCCTGACTTATTGGAGGCTATCAGGCTCATTCTTCAAATTACTGATGACCCAGAGCCCGACGCTGCCCCTAAGAAACCGGACAGATTTAAATGTCACAAAGTTGTTAAACAAGTTTTACCTCATTCTGACCATTTAGTTGACATACTGTATGTTAGGAATCCTGGGAAAATCCAGGAAAGAAATTCACACCTCACATGAAGATGCTGGCTTGCTATCCCCTCGCTGCGGAGCTAAGTCAGAATTGGGAGACACCCCCGCCAGTGGATTCGCAGGTGGCACGGCTGGTGGTTTCCTCAGCTCTGCCTGTAACTACCGTCACGTCTCTGAAAGAACCGACGGATAAGCGCGTGGAGGGTTGTTTGAAGGCGATTTACACCCTAGCAGGTGCTGCGCATTGGCCCACTATTGCAGCGACATGGGCTGCAGAGGATATTGAAGCGTGGGCTCAGGAGGTGGAAGCGGAGTTGCCTACCAACTTTTCTGATAATGCTAGACAATGTTTCTCATACAGTATATTGTCACAGCTTCTCATTATATCAAGGAGGCGGCTTCTGATGCCAGTATTCTGGCGGCCAAGGCTTCTACTACGTCCATTTTGGCTCGCCGGATTCTCTGGTTACAGTCCTGGTCTGTGGATCTGGACTCTAAGAAAACCCTGGAGGTACTCCCTTTTAAGGGAGACATTCTTTTTGGAGAGGACCTCAACAAGATAGTGGCTGACTTAGCTTCTGCTTAAACAGCGTGTCTGCCTAGTATTGCTCCTTCGGTACCGAAGGCTAAGAGTACTTCTTTTTAGTTCATCTGGTCTCCATCAAGGTTCATATTTCTGCCTTGTCGGTTTGGTTCCAGAGGAAAATTGCAACTTTGCCTGATGTTCATACATTCACTCGAGGTGTGTTGCGGATTCAACCTCCTTACGTCCCGCATGTGGCTCCTTGGTACTTGTTGGTGGTTCTGGAGGCGTTACAAGGGTCTCCGTTTGAGCCTCTTGAATCTGCAGACCTTAAGTGGCTTTCTCTTAAGGTTTTTCTTCTGCTGGCTATTGCCTCTGCTAGACGAGTGTCGGATTTGGGTGCCTTGTCTTGTAAGTCCCCTTATCTGATTTTTCACCGAGACCGGGCGGTTCTTAGATACCTACCTTTGGTGGGGTCTTCTTTACACCTTAATCAGGAGATCGTGGTTCCGGCCTTTGCCTCTACTGAATTGTCTTCCAAAGAGCGGTCTTTGGATGTGGTACGGGCTCTCCGTGAAGAGAACTGCCTCCATTCGGAAGTCTGATTCTCTCTTTGTACAGTTTGGTTTTCATAAACATGGCTGACCTGCTCACAAGCAGACCCTGGCCAGATGGATTAGAATGGTGATTGAACAAGCTTATGAACAGGCTGGTGTTCCAGTTCCTGCTACCATCAAGGCCCATTCTACTCGGTCTGTTGGACCTTCTTGGGCGACCCGACGTGGTGCGACCCTTGAACAATTGTGCAAGGCGGCTACGTGGTCCTCAGTGAACACGTTCAGAAGGTTCTATGCCTTTGATACATCCGCCTCCCAGGATGCTTCCTTTGGACGCTGGGTTCTTGTGCCCGCTACAATGCGTCCCCTCCCATGAGGAACTGCTTAAGGACATCCCCGATGTTATTCCCTGTGGAACCCAGTGTACCCCGCAGCAGTAAACGATGGTAAGAACTTACCATTGTTAAATCTCTTTCTGCGAGGAACACTGGGTTCCACAGGGCGCCCACCCTGACGCACTTAGCTTCTTTGGGTTGGTATGGCATTAGCCGCTGACACCTTCGCCTGTCATGAGAATGTGGTGTATGTGACTACTAACGGTTGTCGTCTCTTTTACCTGCTACTGCATTGGACTGGTTAACCGGATTCTGTCATGTGAGCGGTGCTCGGGATCCCGGCGGTCACCATACAGATAGCGTGTTCCCGAGCTTTTGCAAGCCTGACAGTCGACAGAGACTATTCCCACTCGTGGGTGTTCAAGACACCCGTAGACTGGGTATAGAACCTGTGGCAAGCCTGAAAGGGGCTCTGTTGCGTGCGCCCCCCCTTCCCCTCCGGCATTCTGCTGTGGGTTTCACCCACCAAACCCGGCAAAACCAGTGCTGGTGGCTACCATTCCCATTGACCACAAATATGATTTGGACTTCGACCATCAACTCATGACACCACTGCAAGTGCCCAGTGGCATCCCAGAATGCTACGGGAGCACCCAGTTTTGGACTCACTGATCTGATGTGTGGCCCTTTTCCAATATGCATTCTCTGTGGGATCAAAAGCCTTCCTGTAGGCACTTTAAGGCAATGCCTGTGTTTCAATTGCTGTAATTTTATTTGTAATGCTTACCGGAAGCTGCACCTGCAATGTGTTTTACGCCTAGGTGAGTCTGGTGCAGGAGACACTCAGGAAGGTTTATCGTTTATAACAACACACGGGAGATGAGTTTTCCAGCAGACAAAACTGGGGCTTATACACTATATGGTTAATGTGGTTTAACGACGAAAGTAACTTTTTAGATTTGAGATGATGTGGAACACCGAGCACATGACACATCTTTGCTGGCCGAGTTGCTGGAGATGCTTGGAGCAGAAAAGTCTCCTCACATGATCAGGGTTATTCAGATTAAAAACGTTCACATGAAATTCCCTGTCCACCTTAATTTATCTCTGCGGGGAAGAATTATGAAACCATACACAGTTTTATCTGGATAAATCCTCCTACAAAAAAAGAGAGAAGTATTGGTTATGTAAAGTCATTGGTGGTCATACCGAGTTGTTCGCTCGGTAATTTTCTTTGCATCGCAGCGATTTTCCGCTAATTGCACATGTGCAATGTTCGCACTGCGACTGCGCCAAGTAAATTTGCTAAGAAGGTTGGTATTTTACTCATTACAAGGTTTTTTCTTCGTTCTGGTGATCGTAATGTGATTGACAGGAAGTGGGTGTTTCTGGGCGGAAACTGCCCGTTTTATGGGAGTGTGTGAAACAGGTCACTTAGCATGCTTAAGTTTATTTTTGGTGCTAGTTCCCCATCACACTTCATTGGCGTAGAGAAATGTCAGGGACTCCTTAAAAATTGTAATGCATAAGTATGATTTTATTTTCATTATTGTCATGTGACCATCCCTTCTGCAGGAGACCTCTTAGAATGCAGTGGTTTTGGAAAATACTTTAACCCCTAACCCCAACTCTACCTCTAGTGCCTAACCCTAACCTCCCCCCACAGCCTAACCTTCCTGGCGGCACCAAACCCCACAGAATTTCAACATTTGCCATGGCAGCATTTCAGATGTTGACATTTTGAGGATGTTGACATGGTGCCTGTCAACATGTTGCCCCATGTCTACTTTCTAGTGTCAACATTATGAATGTTGACATGGCTCCTGTCCACCATGTGACTGGATCACCTCAGGGTGTTATCCTAACCCTTACCCATTCTCTCATGATCTACTGCCTTGACTTCTGTGATGTCCTTCTACAGTATCTTGCACCACTGTCATCCTTGTTTTCCTCTTTGATAAACATCTCACACTCCCACCTCTGCAACTTTCACGTGCTACTCCCTACTTATGAATCTCCATCTCCACCTGACCACATTCTACCCCAGCCGTTCAAGCACTTTATGAAAACACATCTCTTCACTTTCCCCAAGTGATGCTACTCCCGCTGCATACAAGTTACAGTCCCACGTCCACCTCGAGTCTCGCTCCATGTGGTCATGCCTGACACTATTCATCCTCTAGACTTTGAGTTCTCATGAGTGGGGCCCTCTCCATTCTTGGTCTCATATCTGCATAACCTTCATCAGCCACCCACAAACACCGATTTTGCAGAAACTGTAGTCCATCAACAGGCCGATCAATCCATTCGCAGTAGCGATCGCCATCAGTTAAGTCTGGTCTTGCCCATGCGTAGCCGTGAATGAGATCTGTCCATGTGCGTCACGACTCAGAATCAGGTTGGGTCCGGGAGACCGACGCTCGGGATCCCGGAGGTCAGCATACTGACCCCCGGATCCCGGCAGCAGAATACCGGCGGGGGAAAGCCAGCGCAACAAAGCCCCTTGCGGGCTCGCTGAGCTCACCACAGGTTATGTTCCCACTCTATGGGTGTTGTGGACACCTACAAGTGGGAATAGTCCCTGTGGGTCGGCATTCTGTCCGCCGGCATTTTGAGTAGTCGGGATCCCGGCGCCAGCATGTTGACTGCTGGGATACCGAGCAGCGGTCACATCCGTAAGTAGCTCCTGAAGTGTACTATTATGCTCCTGCTGGGGAACGCTTGTAAAAAGTGTACAATAGAAAGAAACAAGTAGTTAAAAATAAGTTGTTTTTATGAAAAGTTTACGGTTTTTCTTTGACCTTTGCTCCAACTTCTCTAGTCTTTCACAGTCCATGACATAACTAGCAGCAAATCAGCTCTATTGTGTAACAGAATTATTTTCTGCCCTTTGATGCACAGTAACGCTCCGTGCTGGGTGTTCTTGTACTAATGTGACTGGGTAGAACATCTTTCCTGCAAAAAATAATTCATCACCTCTTGGCAAAGCGATTGTTTTTATGTGGCAGATGGAAGAATTTGATGTGTCGGGCAGGAAGAGGTAAAGCCCTCGAAAGGTTTATTTTTTTTTCCTGCATTGTGCAGCGGAGTCGGGAATAATTCAATTGGGAAACTGGCAGCTTAATTTGAATAATTGTGCACTTGTGTATAAAGACAGCGTTGGCAGAATTCATTCCGTCCTCATTTCCAGTTAAATGTATTCTGTAATAGGAGACTAACAGGTGTGTTTCAAGATAAACAATCTAGACAGTAGAAGTATGAGAAATTTGGCTAATATCAGTTCTAGGGATTACGTACAGGGGGTGTGGCTTGGGGTGTGGTGAAAACAGTAGGGTTACAACCAGGGGCAACCCCAGAGGTGGGGCTGCAGCTCAGTTCAAAATTCAAATAGGGGAGCCACACCAACTGTCACCAACTGCCAGTAAGTCAGTTTGAAATGGCAGTTGGTGTGGCTCCTCTATTTGAAATGTAAACTGACCTGCAGCCTCACCACTGGAGCCGCCACTGTTACAACCATTTTGCCAAATCCATATGATGCCCCAAGATTGTCCTTTATGTGCCACCATCCTCCATTGGAGAGCCCCATCAGGCAGCCAGGCTGCCTCTTTTCCAACAGACTGTAACAAACCCCAATGGGTGTTGATTAAAAGATCGATAATAATTAGGTTGACACAGTGGCATAGCAACAATCCCCAAGGTGGCTTGGGGCGGTGGGGGTACTGTTAAGACAACTGTCCTGGGCTGCCACGCCGCTGTCAGTGCAGTAGATAGGAGCCTCCGGCCTGAGGAGCATCACCGTGGAAGAGATGTTCCTCCCAAAATGGCCGCCACCTCAGAGGAGACCATTTTTAAGGATGCTAGAGGAGACTGCCCCCATTTTGGGAGGGACATTTTCAATAGTTAGAAGGGGAAGGCGTGAACAGCGGCCCCCGCCGGGACCGCTGACCTGCATCGACTGAGGGGTGGGATCACTTGACAACAAGCAGAACCACTGAAATGAGCAGGTACCATAGGAGGGGACAGGGGCGCCAGAAAGTTTTTTGGCAGGGGGGTGCAAAATTTGTAGTTATGCCACTTGGTTGACAGTAAATAGATTGATGCAATATGGTTGAATTACATTAGATTGCGTGTGGTATTGAAGGTCAACCACACTTAGGTCGACAGTGTCTAGGTCGACCACTATTGGTCGACAGGGTCTCTAGATCGACATGACTTTTAAAATCTTTTTTTTTTGTCGTTTTCGCTGTACAGTGACCGGGAACCCCAATTAGTGCATCGCGACCCCTCGCTCGGCACAGGTTACCGTTCCCAATTGTGGTCCACGTGGATCGTAAAGTATGAAAAAGTTTAAAAAAAGAAATAAAAATTAAAAAACTCATGTCAACATTTTGACCTGTCGATCTTGAACTTGTCGACCTAGAGACCCTGTCGACCTAGAAACCCTGTCGACCTAGTTACCAATAGTGGTCGACCTAGAGACCGGATACCCATTAGATCGGCAGGGTCAAAAGGTAGACAGTGCTTAAGGTAGACAGGCTCAAAAGGTCGACAGGTCCAAAAATTCAGACATGGTAAAAATGCCGACATTGAAATGTAGAGTTTGTAAACTGCTCTAATTGGCTTCTTGCTATTGACCCCTTGAAAACCAACAACTCCATTCAGTTGGGTCACAGCTCTGCTAGTTGTTGCCTGGCAGCATACTGGGGGTGGTTGGTCCCTGGAGCAAATAACTGTTGTTGGGGTATCTTGTGATGTCATTGTAACCCTTTATGCTCCGTGCCACTGATTTGCCGCAGTGACATTATTCATGTCTGTTGTGTGCCTGCACCTAGAACATCGCCCTGTATATATTTCTGATCTATGTACTTTTTCTTGCTCAGCAGAATGTCATGTTAAATGCAACGTATACAAATCTATATCCATTTATCTTCCGGAGTATCTAGAAGTAAGCGTTTATCGATAGCGCATCTGGCAGGGGGTCTGTAATCTGTTAAACAGGGAATAGATAAACCTGGAACAGAAACCGTGTCAGCCTCCGATACGGCTGCAGCTATCCGAATATTTGTATCTATACATCTCCTGTGCATGAGAAATACATGATCTTTTATCTGATGTGTCTCAGACGGAGCTGTAATTGAATCTATCACGTGGACTTTGAATGATAAACTGTATTATGAACGACTTTTTTCAGCTCCTGAAAGTTACATTTATTTAAATACACGTACGAGACAATTTTTTAATCATTTATTTATTTATTTGCATTTTTTTCATTAAAATAAACTTTACCCTCTAAATGTATATTCCTATTTGTTTAAATTCAATTTACTGTGTAAAGAGTTTGGAGAATCTGAGGGCATGTTGAAACAAAGCCGAAACGCTTTAATTGAATTACCATTGAAGGGCCTATGTAGTAATAATTTTGGCAGTGCCACAATTCTTAACGGTCCGTATCGCTGCAGACTTTTTCATGTGTAACAGAAATAACCCCTCTATGTACTAAAATGGTCTCGCAGGGTCAGTGGTTGCAAGAACCACGTTCCCTGCAGATTACACCCCAGGCCCATCGGTGGAGTATTTCACCTTTTCAGAATACTCCTCCTAAGAATCTGACACAGGGAAAGGGGGACTGGAAGGTAAATGTAATAGGGTGCGAGAAGCTGGAGGTCCAGGATTTCGTCCGAGAATTGCCGTATTTTTACCAGGTTGGTTTTACCTTGTAAATGATTGCCACGGCCATTCCTGGATGAAACCTTAGACCTCCAGCATTCGCACCCTATTACATTTACCCCTGAGCACACGCACAGTGGGCCTAATTCAGATCTGTTCGCTCGCTAGGTTTTTTTTGCAGTCCTGCGTTCGCATAGTTGCCGCCCATAGGGGAGTGTATTTTTGCTTTGCAAGTGTGCGAACACATGTGTAGCAAAGCTGTACAAACAGATCTTGTGCAGTCTCTGAGTAGCCCAGGACTTACTCAGCCGCTGCGATCACTTCAGCCTGTCCGGAACCGGAATTGACGTCAGGAACCCTACCTGTAAATGCATGGACACGGCTGCGTTTTTCCAACCGCTCCCAGAAAACGGTCAGTTGCCACCCACAAATGGCTTCTTCCTGTCAATCTCCTTGCGATCACCCATGCGAATGGATCCATCGCACAAAGCCATCAGACAGCGGCGGTCCGCTTTGTAGCCATGCAACATGCCTGCGCGTTGCGGTACATACGCATGCGCAGTTTAGACCTGATCGTCCGCTGTACGAAAATACAGCCTAGCGATCAGCTCTGAATTAGGCACAGTGTCCGTTACAAGAGACGTCAGTGACAGCAGAATAGGGATCGTAAGATCCCTCTACTGCGAGAATGGCTCCATAGGCATACGCCACCTAAAGATGGCCTTAATGGGGCCAAAGAAAAGTGACACTTTTTGTAGTTTGATACATAGGGATCAGACCATATTTCCCACTGATTATAGCTGCGGTCTGCAACGCAAAATGTTCTTTTGCAGGAGAGGACATCCTTTGCGTTAGGCTGTTAGTACATAGCAGGGGATGTGGTCAAGATGCCGGCTATCCGTATCCAGGCTGTCGGAATGTCGACACTGGAATCCTGATAGGATCAGGAGACTGACACCGGAATCCTGACAACCGGCATTCCGACCGTAAGTAGTGAGCAGGTTAAGGTTAGGGCGTGGTGGTGGTGGTGGGAGGTGAGTTAGATTTAGGCGCCACTCAGGAGGGTTAGGGTTAGGCCTTGGGGGGAGGGGGGGGGGGTAGATTTAGGCACCATCAGGGGAAGGTTAGGCTCAGGCTTTAAGGGGGGAGGTTAGGGTTAGGCTGCGGGAAGGGAGGGTTGGGGGTTACGGGAGAGGGGGGGGGGGACACTCTTATCCCCCACTATCGAGATGCCGGCCTCGGTATCCTGTCAACCATTATATCGTACTGAATCCCATAGCAGCGGTACATAAAATGATGCAGAAAATATAGTTTCTGCATAATTTTATGAGAAGCAGCCTTGATTATAATTAGGTCCTTATGTCATCCTTATACGTTAACTAACTTCTACCTGCGGCTTCACCCGCGTGTATTTCAGAGTGAATTCAGTTGGCAATATTGCTGTAGAGCCTCCCTGTATACAATGTGTGTTTCAGCTGTATTGCCATAAAGATCTCTGCTCGTACTGACTCGGGAACAGGCTGCATGAAGCTGCCCGTGTGAAGGACATCCAGTTCTCATGCCCACCCGTACTTTACATAGAGTCTGGCCTTGCAACTTGTTTATTGTCATAGCAAAGCAGATGTTTCCTAGGAAATGACGTATCTTAAACTAGAAGGAAAAGTTATTGGGAATTCAAGGAATAAAATATAGTGGCCTCTATAATGTTTCTATGAAGAGATTTACCTCAGGATCTCTTGCATTGATGATGCCAATACATTTTGTTTAGGGTTACTGTTCCGCTTTGGCTTGACGGATGGAAATGAAACAGTGCAGAATGACTACAGAATGATGAGGTTTTCATGACATCGGTTCAGTAGTCTTTGAGCCAACTTGGAACAGACAGACACAGAGTTCCTATAATGTTAGTATCTGTATCTGCATACGAAATGCTACGTTACAGTCTATTCCTGGAAATCACTGTAATATATTAGCATTTCATATGCAGATAGAGCCACAGTCGCACACAGAATATAGGCATGCTAATTATAATTTTATTCAGCAGAGGCTTTTTGTGCATCCTAGTCACATAGCAATGAAAATAAGACGAATTTTCTGCAAAAAAAGGTGCCCAACGTTAGCAGGGCTGGACGGGAGCTGCATGGCATATTGAGGCACATCTTTATCGGTCACAGTGTTAGTGGCAATGTGAGTGCTGTGTGTGGGTAGGTTCGTTGTGCAATAGTGTTTGGCATAGGTGTAAGGTGCATTATCTGTGTCGTGTGTAAATGCATTTATAATGTGCAGCATATGTGTAAGGGACATTATGTGTGTTATTATGTGTATAAGGGCATTAATAAAGGTTGGCACAATGTGTATGCGCATTATGTTTATAAGGATATTAATGTGTGTCATGTGTATGGGGCATTACTGTGTGGTATTATGTGTAAAAAGGCATTACTAATGTGTGGCATTATGTGTATAAGGTGCTCTACTGTGTGATGTAATGTATAGAAATGGCACTGCTGTGTGGTCTAATGTGAATAAAGAGCAATATAGTGTGGTATAATTTGAATTTGGGTGCTGTTGTGTGGATATGCCCTTTCCCAAAAGAACCATATCCCTTTTGTGTGCATTGTTCCTATTTAAAATATAGGGGGTAGGATGGTGCTGGGAAAGGGGCTCAGGGTCAGAGACAGAACTAGCAGCCGTGCTAGGGGGCACCAACCAAAATCTTGCCTAGGGCATCATATTGAATATGGCCGGCTCTGATTATAAGGGGATATTTCTCTTGGGGGTATAGCAACAGCTGCCGGCTCTGTGTTTTATGGAAGCTATACAGTAGTGACAGTAGTACCCCTTTTCCACCAAAGTGCCCGGTCCAACCTGGGTTTTCCAACACAGTTCCAACCCATGTCACAGCTGGGTCCGACCCCGCTCACACCGCCGGCTGGAACCGGCGTATTGGCATGTAGACCCTTTTCAGACTGAACCTGTGTCATATTTGCCCGTTACGCCGGTGCTTGGAGATGACATAATCGCCAAGCGCTGGTGATCTGACTGTCTGTATAGTTTTAGGCAGGGCCGGCTCTAGGCATGTTCGAATAGAGCGGCCGCACAGGGCGCCACCCTTAATGGGCGCCGCGCGCTGGCGCCGCCATATTCGATGCTGGAGCCGGCCCTGTGTGTGCAGCATTGGCCCGTGTGCACTGTGCGCTATGCGCGCTGCGCGGCGCCGGTGTCTGACGTCAGACGCCGGCGCCATAGTGCACACAAGTGGCCACCCGGACCCAGGCTCACTCTGACTCGCCGGCCGCCCGCCCGCCCGCCAGCACTCCCGCCCGCTCGCCAGCACACTCGGACAGGCGGACAGCAGCAGTACTCCTCCCCAGCAGCGCCGCAGGTATTGGGGGGATCCGCACTGTGGGGGCATTTCTGGCTATGGGGGGGGCATTTCTGGCACTGTGGGGGGCATTGCATATCTGGCTCTGTGGGGGCATATCTGGTTCTGTGGGGGCATATCTGGCACTGTGGGTGGCATATCTGGCACTGTGGGGGGCATTTCTGGCACTGTGCGGGCATATCTGGCACTGTGGGGGCATATCTGGCTCTGTGGGTGGCATATCTGGCACTGTGGGGGGCATTTCTGGCACTGTGGGGGCATATCTGGCACTGTGGGGGCATATCTGGCACTGTGGGGGCATATCTGGTTCTGTGGGGGCATATCTGGCACTGTGGGTGGCATATCTGGCACTGTGGGTGGCATATCTGGCACTGTGGGGGGCATTTCTGGCACTGTGGGGGCATATCTGGCACTGTGGGTGGCATATCTGGCACTGTGGGGGGCATATCTGGCACTGTGGGGGCATTTCTGGCACTGTGGGGGCATATCTGGCACTGTGGGGGCATATCTGGCACTGTGGGGGTATTTATCTGGCACTGTGGGGGCATTTATCTGGCACTGTGGGGGCATTTATCTGGCTCTGTGGGGGCATTTATCTGGCTCTG
Source organism: Pseudophryne corroboree (assembly GCF_028390025.1). Classification (NCBI taxonomy): domain Eukaryota; kingdom Metazoa; phylum Chordata; class Amphibia; order Anura; family Myobatrachidae; genus Pseudophryne; species Pseudophryne corroboree. Next base: position 57,645,062 of record NC_086444.1, on the reverse strand, counting down.
TGGGGGCATATCTGGCTCTGTGGGGGCATTTATGTATCAGGCACTGTGGGGGCATTTATGTATCTGGCACCGTGGGGGCATTTATGTATCTGGCACCGTGGGGGCATTTATGTATCTGGCACCGTGGGGGCATTTATGTATCTGGCACCGTGGGGGCAATTATGTATCTGGCACCGTGGGGGCATTTATGTATCTGGCACTGTGGGGGCATTTCTTGCACTGTGGGGGCATTTCTTGCACTGTGGGGGCATATCTTGCACTGTGAGGGCATTAATGTATCTGGCACTGTGGGGGCATATCTGCGCTGTGGGGGCATTTATCCATCTGGAACTGTGTGGCCATTTATGTAGCTGGCACTGATGGGGGGCATGTCACGTGTAGCTGCCACTGCTGGGGGGCATGTCATGTGTAGCTGGCACTGCTGGGGGGCATATCATGTAGTGTTCCCGCTAGGCGTCTGTGGCTGGGCAGTGTGTCTCAGTGCTCTACCTGGCGCAATGTGTCTAACGTGCTCTTATAGGAGGTTCTACCTGGTGCAATGTGTATTAGCTGCACTACTGTGTGGTGTAATGTGAATTGCCACTATAATGTGGCTACGCACCTTCCCCACGAAGTAACTCCCCTAAATTTTTGCTGCGCGCCTTCGGCGCGCACTGTCCATGCTTTAGCGTGTGGAAATGGGTACAACAAGCATTACAATATGTACATCATTTTGCCCACCTAACTTAAAAATGTGCCCTCCCTGTGATCAGCAACCTGCCCTAAAAAGTGAACACTATCATGTGTAGCTGGCACTGCTGGGAGTCATGTCACGTGTAGCTGGCACTGCCGGAGGGCATGTCATGTGTAGCTGGCACTGCTGGGGGGCGAGACCACGCCCACTTTTTCAGGAGGCCACACCCACTTTTTCAGGAGCGCGCGCCTTCGGCGCGCGCATGGGGGAGGGGGGGGGGCACTTTTAAATTTTCTCGCTCAGGGTGCTAGTAGGCCTGGAGCCGGCCCTGGTTTTAGGTAGTGATGAGCGGATTCGGTTTTACTCGGTTCTCAAAACGGCATCTTATTGGCTATCCAAAACACGTGACATCCGTGAGCCAATAAGATGCCGTTTTGAGAACCGAGTAAAACCGAATCCGCTCATCACTAGTTTTAGGGTGACCTGGGTTGCACTGTTCACCCCGCACTGATACCCGGGTCGGTGCCTGGTTCAACCTTGATAGCTACCAAGGTCAGATTTCCAGAAGACGAGACCCGGGTAATTTTTATCTGACCCATTCACATCAAAACTCAGCTCAGGTTCCGCCAATAACCTGGGTTAAAAGTTTGATGGAAAAAGAGCCATTGGTGGTGTTTTTGTCTTAAATTATCACTGTGTAGTCCTTCTGCTGTGAAAGTGCACTCTCATATACAGGGGGGTATTCATTTAGTGCAGTTTTTTCGACCAGTCAAAAAAACTGCACTCTTTGCCTGTTTTTAAGTCGAATTTACATTCGTCCTGTACAGTGGTAGAAAAATCCGGCACGGGTGAATACCACGTGGATCGGCAAATACACACGTTTTGTCGTATTTGCAGGTGTTTCCACCCATTTATTAGATCTGTTTTCGCCCATGCCGATTCGACAAAAAAAACAACAACAAAAGACATGGGTTAAAATGTATCCAAAACCGGGCAAAAATGCCCACTATTCAATACACATAGGTCGAATTAGTGCCAATTTTCCGACATTTATATTTCATTTGTTTTTTTTTTAGTGTTCTGTTTTACTTATACATTTCTTAATACAATAATATATAAAAATCTTTTTACATTATAAGCTTTACATTGGACTGAATGTGCAGTTAGGATATAAACGTGTTTTCGGGGCCTGTCAATCTCTTCATTGCCAGCGTGCAGCAAACTTTTGAATACAATAACAAACCGTCTTGTGTGTCTCCCAAGGACACCTAACATTGTGTGTAACACAGTAGGAGAACTTGGTGAAGTGGTTACACATTGAAGGACCACATAATGATAATTATATGCTGGTTTAGCCACTGAAATCCCTGCATTGCTGCGCCTAGTCATCTCACGTGTCGGTGTACTGCATTGTAAAACATTGGCCCTCATTCCGAGTTGTTCGCTCGGTAAATTTCATCGCATCGCAGCGATTTTCTGCTTAGTGCGCATGCGCAATGTTCGCACTGCGACTGTGCCATGTAAATTTGCTTTGAAGTTAGGTATTTTACTCACGGCTTTTTCTTCATTCAGGCGATCGTAGTGTGATTGACAGGAAGTGGGTGTTTCTGGGCGGAAACTGGCCGTTTTATGGGTGTGTGCGGAAAAACGCTACCGTTTCTGGGAAAAACGCGGGAGTGGCTGGAGAAACGGTGGAGTGTCTGGGCGAACGCTGGGTGTGTTTGTGACGTCAAACCAGGAACGACAAGCACTGAACTGATCGCAGATGCCGAGTAAGTCTGGAGCTACTCTGAAACTGCCAAGAGGTGTGTAATCGCAATTTTGAGAATCTTTCGTTCGCAATTTTAAGAAGCTAAGATTCACTCCCAGTAGGCGGCGGCTTAGCGTGTGCAAAGCTGCTAAAAGCAGCTAGCGAGCGAACAACTCGGAATGAGGGCCAATAAACGGGCATAGTTAGGGCTCCATTGTGTCCCGGTTTTCCCAACACAGTCCCTGTTTTGGCTATACAAATTATTCAATTCACAAAATAATCCAGCGAATCACAGTACAAATGGAGTTAGTCATGAATTTTGTTTTCTTTCCCCTTTTTTATTTGATTTTTTATTTTCAGGCTAAACAGAAGTGTGCGATAATTACCCGAGGAAACCTTACATCACATCCGTGATCAGATTTATTATTTCATTAGAACATGTGGTAGACTTGGCAGAAAAAATAGAAATGTTGCATTCAGTTTGAACTTGGGGGGGGGGGGGGGGTCATTCCAAGTTGATTGCTTGCTACCGATTTTCGCAGCACAGCGATCCGGTGAAAAAACGGCATTTATGCGCATGCGTATGGGCCGCAGTGCGCATTGTGGTTGTGCACAGGTTGTAGCAAAGTTTTCAGTCACACTGACGGCCGCAAGAAGATTGACAGGAAGGGGGCGTTTCTGGGTGTCAACTGACCGTTTTCAAGGCGTGTTTGCGAAAAACGCTGGCGTGTCTGAAAAAACGCAGGCGTGGCTGGGCGTTCGCTGGGCGAGTGTATGACGTCAAATCCGGACAGGAATAGGCTGAAGTGATCGCAAGCGCTGAGTAGGTTCAGAGATACTCTGAAACTGCACAAACTGTTTTTGCAGAGCTCGGCTGCACATGCGTTCGCACTTCTGCTAAGCTAAAGTGCACTCCCCAGTGGGCGGCGGCATAGCGTTTGCACGGCTGCTAAAACTAGCCAGCGAGCGATCAACTCGGAATGACCCCCTTGTTCAGCAAATTGCATCCAGTAATAGATCTAAAAAAAAAAATCAAATCCAAAATCTTTTGCTGAGAAAAAAATAACAGGATTTTCAAAATGTGTGAAGGAGTGTGGCCACTCCAAATTGCAAGACAAAAGAATAGAGGATATAGGGCCTAATTAAGACCTGATCAGATAGTCGCCGCCCAGGAAGAGTGTAAACCTGCCCGTGCAAGTGTGCATATGCATGTGTCATACCCTCCAACATTTTACACAGAAAAATCGGTACAAATCCGGAAAAGGGGCGTGGCCTCGGATAAGGGGGCGTGGCCACACACCTTTTCCTATGCTTTCAATGGAAGTTTGGAGAGCCAAAAATCGGTACAGACCATAAAAAAAAGGTACTGTACCTATTAAAAAGGTACAGATGGAGGGTATGATGTGTACGTCGTGCGAAAACTTCACCAGTCAGCGGACATCTGCAAATCTGTTCACAACTCACTCACCATCAAATGTTTTTCCCAGTCTGTGCGCAGCCCAGGACCTACTCCTACAGTGTGATAGAAACAGGCTGATCGGGGCCGGAGCTGACGTCACACACCCTTCCCAGAAAACACTTGGGAACGCCTGCGGTTTTCCTAACACTCCCAGAAAACGTCCAGTTACCACCTACAAGTGTCCGCTTCCTGTCAATCACCTTGCGTACGCCGGGCGATCGAAATTTTCACACAATTATGTCGCTGTTTGGGCTCGTGTCTGCGCAATTGCGGTGCATGCACATGCGCAGTCATTTGATAATTGTCCGCTGTACGAATTCGCACAGCAGCGATCAGGTCTGAATTGGTCGCATAGTACTAAAATAATTACTCCTCTTCTCACCCAATCTGCACAGTTCTCTGGTGATTACACCCCAGACCACTGTCACTGCGACAGATTCAATGTGGTGGAGTCAAGGGATCTGAGGGGTGAGGTGGGGAGCGGGTACTAATTACCTGGGTCTATTGGAGGAGCACTACAGGGGCCTAGGCCAGCTGCTGAGGAGATAAAATGGCCGCGTTTGCCGCATGTGGCACTACTTTGCAGAAGCACGCATGGAATTTAGCATTATTTTTGTTTGTGGGGGCATGGGCACATCTCCCAGATTTGGTCACGCCCCTTCCCTAGTAGCACCTGTGCCCCCACCAGTATTTCAACAGCCATGGTTGGACCCATTGTTTGGGCTCCATGGGGTCTATTCATGAAGCAGTGAAAATAGTGGAGAAGTGAGCTGGTGGAGAAGTTGCCCATGGCAACCAATCAGCTGAGCCGTACAATTGTATAGTATGCAAATTATAAATGTTACTTCAATGCTGATTGGTTGCCATGGACAACTTCTCCTCTGGCTAACTTCTCCACACTTTTCACTGCTTCATGAATAGACCCCTAAATGTGATGAGACCCCCCAGCCTGGCCAGGAACAAAACAGAATTCCCTAGGTGATGGACCCCCAAAAGATGTGTACGCCTGAACAGCGCAGGGTTCTCCCAGGCAGACCCTGAGTGGTGGATGCCAGGGTAATAATCTGAATTCAGAAAATATTTATGTACTTGTGTAGAACTAGAAGTTCCAGCAAGCCCTAACAGACATTTACTGCTGAGGCATACTGGCTCTAAGAAAACTACAGCACAAGTGACAAACATTCCATGGCTGCCAGAGCATGCTGGTGCTTATTGAACTACAAGCACCAGCATAGCTTGACCACCTGAAACGTGTAGTTATAGAAAAAAATCTAAAATCCAACACAGACTTTGAGTGTTGTATTATATTATTTGCTATAGTTTTGTCCTTGAGCGTTTTTTGGTGGTCGATGTACAAAGCTTTGAAGAGAGATAAAATGGAGAGAGATAAGGTGCCAAGCAATCACCTCCTAACTGCCATGTTACAGGCTGTGTTTGAAAAATCACAGGAGCTGAATGGCTGGTACTTTATCTCTCTCCATTGTATCTCTCTAAGGGTAACATTTACTAAGCAGTGATGAGTGGAGAAGTGAGCCAGCTGAGAAATTTTCCCATCAACCAATCAGCAGCTCTGTATAATTTTATAGTATGCAAATTATAGATGTTGCTTCAGTGCTGATTGGTTGCCATGGGCAACTTCTCCACTGGCCCACTTCTCCGCTCTTATCACTGCTTAGTAAATGTACCCCTAAAGGCTGATACACATGGAGAGATTTTAACTATGAGAGATTTTGACTGAGCGTTTTCCCTTGAACTGGCAGTAGGAGATTCTGACTAACTTTACCAGCGATTTTGGCTGTGGGCGACTTTGGCTAACTCATTTAAGCAAGGGGATGCTTTTTCTTTTACAGCGACCTAGCCAAAATTGACTTGCCTGCACGGTCTATGTTTAGCAGCGATAGCGGCCTGACGGGGACACGCATCGCTATCACTGGCTGTGTACACACGGAGAGATATGCACTAACTTTCTGAGCGATTTTGACTACATAGTCAAAATCTCTTAGCTATATCGCTTCGTGTGTATGGACCTGGCTTAGTACATAGGGGGTCGTCCGAGTTGATCGCTCGCTAGCTACTTTTAGCAGCCGTGTAAACGCATAGTTGCTGCCCATGGGGGAGTGTATTTTAGCTTTGCAAGTGTGCGAAGGCGTGTGCATCCGAGCGGGACGAAAAAGTTTTTTGCAGTTTCTGAGTAGCTCTGGACTTACTCAGCCGCTGCTTCACTTCACTCTTTTTGGTGCCGGAATTGACATCAGACACCCGCCCTGCAAATGCCTGGACACGCCTGCGTTTTCCCAAACACTCCCAGAAAACGGTCAGTTGACACCCACAAACGCCTTCTTCCTGTCAATCTCCTTGCGATTGGCTGTGCGAATGGATTCTTCGTTAAATCCATCGCCCAGCAACGATACATTTTGTACCCGTACGACGCGCTTGCGCATTGCGGTGCATGCGGAGTAATAACCTGTTTGCTGCGCTACGTAAAACGACAGCGAGCGATCAACTCTGAATGACCCCCATAGGCTCCTTAACCTAAACACTGAAATTGTAAAATAAAAATGACATTCATTGGATCTACTGAGGTCACCAATAGCAACTTCCACTCCCCACGTCAGAGCCCCCCCCCCACCCCCCCTCCTTTAGTACTCTAATGGGCCTGATTCTGAGTGGGATGCGAAGTGACTGTTTTTGCGTGAAGCTGCGAAAGCCATATTTCCTTCCTTATACTAATGAGAGAATATGTGCGTCTTCAGTGCGGCGCCCACGGATTTTCCACTCGCCACCTCAGCTGCCATTCATATCGGCACTCAGACCAGCCCCTTGCAAGGTGCTGGAAACAGGCTTCCCTTCTCCATGTGCACAATACTGCATTTTTGATACCCGCCTACGAGTTATGGGGGTCATTCCAACCCGTTCGCTCACTGCGTTTTCACGCAGCAGAGCGAGCGGGTCCCTGCTGCGCATGCGCTGGCGCCTTTGTGCGCATGCGGCACGGCTGACGGCCGTGGCAGGACAGTGATCGCCTCTGCCTGATCGGGAGGGAGCGAAACGTGGCGTTTGGCAGCCGTTTCGTAGGCGTGGTCCAGCCAACGCAGGCGTGGCCGGACCGGATGGGGGGCGGGCTGCAGCGGCTGCGTGACGTCACACGCAGCCGCTGCGTGCCAGGGAGCGAGGAGTAGGTCCCGGCCAGCTCGCTAAAGCTGCGCTGGCCGGGAGTTACTCCTGAAGTGCAAAGGCATCGCCGCTGTGCGATGCCTTTGCACTTTTGCGAGGGGTGCCGGACTGACATGCGGGGCGGACTAGACCCGTGCTGGGCGTCCCCACGCATGTCAGGGAAGAAGATCGTAGCTGTGCTAAATTTTGCACAGCTACGTTCAACTCGGAATGAACCCCTATAAGTCTTGCGTGTTGCTGTCCAGTTTCATCCCATTTCACACAATGTAAAGGTGTGTACACCCGGTGAGATAAATCTGTAAGATTTTGACTATATAGTCAAAATCGCAAGAAAGTTAGTGGAAATCGCAAGGTGCTAGGCAGCTTGCGATACAGATTCGATCCTGATGCGTGCTCCCGTGGGGTCGGTATCGTAAGGCTAGATAGACTGTGCAGGGAAGTCAATCTTGACTATCTAGTGTACTATCTAGTACAAAGTATAGTCAAAATTGCCACTTAGTCAAAATCGTACGTAGACAAAATCGAAAGTACAGATAGTCAAAATCTGTACAATCTGTGCTATCTGGGCTCTGGGGGAATTTGAGGGAAATCGCATAGTCAAAATTTGGCATAGCAAGGATCTCACCGTGTGTATGCACTAGGGAGGCCAATCCCGGGATCGGGATCGGCGGGATCCTGGGATTTGGGCCCAAAAATGCCGGGATTTGAATCCCGGGATTGTAGCCTCCAATCCCGGGATTCACGGGATTAGAGTGCACATGCGCAGTTTTTACCGGACCTCGCTGAGCACTATAGCTCAGCGCTGCATGGCTGTCAGCAAGGTAGTTCCACACACACACTGACCGCGCTGGCTGCATTTCAAATGTAGCGCCGGCTGCCAGCCAATCAGAGCTGGCAGACCGGCAGCCAATCAGGGACGCGGCAGCGGCCGCGGCTCCTGATTGGCTGCCGGACTGCCAGTTCTGACTGGCTGGCGGCCAGCGCTACATTTGAAATGCGGTCAGTGTGTGTGTGTGTGTGTGTGTGTGTGTGTGTGTGTCCATGGCTGCTGCCCGCGGCCTGCCCAATTAGTAAGTACTATCGCTACCTACAGCCACACCCTCTCACTGCTCCAGACATCCTCCCTCTCTCTCTCTACTCCTGACATCCTCCCTGCTCGCTACACCCACCTTCCCTTCCTGCTCCTTACATGCTCCCTACACACCCACTGTCCCGCTGCTCCCTACACCCACCCTCCCTTCCTGCTCCTTACATTCTCCCTACACCCACCCTGCCTTGCTCCCTACATCCACCCTCCCTCCCTTGCTGCCTTCCACCCCTCGCTGCCCTCCACATTTACTCTCTCTGCTCCCTACACTGATCCCTACTGCAATCCCGGAATCCCGGGATTGAGCATTTTTCAATCCCGAATCCCGGGATTGAAAAAAATGCCCCGGGATTGGCCTCCCTAGTATGCACCTTAAGATCTGGCAGAGTTCTCCAGATTCAGAATTGATTGCAGGTATGCAAAAATGCAAAAACTTGCATGAATGTACAGCGGCATCAACACCCAGAGGAGGTTACCGGGAAAAGGGTTGCGGCGTATGGCCGATAAAGCCATCGTGACCCTGGCAGAGGCGCCTAGACGTTCAATATTTGTTTATCATAACTAACTGAATTCCCGTGAAAACCACCTTTCTCGCTAGGGTGCTCGTTAGCCGAAGAACAACTGTAATGAAATTCATTTAATATTACAGCAAAAGCGCAATGTGTTCTCCATTCCTCCTTGTTTTAACTATCCAGATATAAAATGGGTCAATTAGACTAGGAAAAGGAAGATGATTCTTTTTATCTATTTTAAGAGACAGCTACATTTCACAGTCGTTAGTAGAAGCAGCTAGAGGGGTAGCGTGGCCGGAGGTCATACTAATAGAGCAGGGGGGGGGAATGGTGATCAGAACATGGAAACTTCACTTTTGTTTTAATAAAACATTTGTCGAGGGAGCTAGAAAACCTGCGTTTTAAGAAAGGGCAACACAATCAGCTGGAAGAAACATGGAAGCTTGTGGACCTTATATACAGACAAAGTGGAAAATTGTTATAGTATTACATTGTGTTGTAGCGGCATACCAGACGGCAACTGCGTTACTAGGGATGGCAACTGTGTTACTAGGGATAAAAAGTAAACTTGTTAAAACTGGAGCAGACTGAAAACAGCAAAGTGTGTAAATTGCAAATCAGGTTGGCATAGATTGAAGCTGATGAAAGATGGCAAATCTAATACAAAAAAAAGATTCAAATGCCTGAACAGCAAGAAAAGAGAAACTTAGACGGAAACTAAAAAAATATAGGGGGAGATGTATCAAGCCATGGAGAGAGATTAAAGTGGAGAAGTTACCCAAATCAACCAATCTGCTTCTATCATTTTATAGATTGCACTAGAAACATGATCGCTACGGTCTAGTCGGTTGCTATGGGTAACGTCTCCACGTGTCCTCTTTAGAAGGTTTGATACACCCACCCCCCAATTCTGAAGCACATTGTAGTAAATCTTTTATTAACACAATGTCAGGTAATGCAACGAAATATGTTGTTATTAAGAGATTAGCTTAGTAAAAGCATTGTTAACACTTAAGAAGGGATTTGCGATCATCCCTGAACATTTGGGTGGTGGTGCGGGGGGGGGTGAATTAAAGTGAACGCAAAAGGGGGCCACTTCTTGGACGTGTTACGGGAGCGTCACAGGCATGTCTAGGAGAGCTGCTGCGTTCAAAGTCGCAGATCCTCTGCTTCAGCGGCGCAGTGGTACCAAGAGAGGTGGGGAGAAGGTACTAATTACCCGGGCCCAGGACTGATGGAGGGGCCCAATGAGGACCCAGCAAGGGCCCTGGGCCCCCTTCCTCTCACCTGTCAGCAGCAGCTACATCTCTTTTCCGTAGCCTAGCACACATTGCTGTGTGCTGAGCTGCAGTGTGGCCAAAGAGGTGCTTAAAATACAATGTTTTCAGTATTTTTTTCTAAGGATGTATGGCCACACCATCTGTGATTAGGCCACACCCACTGAAAAGTACCTGGGCCCAGCCAGGCCCTCTACTGCCCTGCAGAGGCCATGCTTAGTTGGATTTCATGTGAGTCGCTGGAGTAGACCGGAGGCTTCTGCAAATATCCATTGTTTTGTCGACGTTGAAGTGTTTTCAATCTCCATCGAGAATGCACAGACTCGGAATTGGGTGTCTCAGCACTCGTATACTCCATCGCATGGCGGAGCACAAAGGGAAGGCTGAGTTTAGCGTTTACATTTCCGCAACTGTTATCGAGAGTGCGGCTGCAATCACGTCTGCATTACCAACCATCTCTGAATTAGGCCCCAAGCCATGTAGTAATCCTGCACTGAATGCAACGTGACATTTCAAAATTGCGCATTGGGATTTTTACAGATGTGTCCTCATACAGTACATCACTGCTGCAGTCACGCCAGACAGCCCCTTTCGGCACGCCAGGTCCCGCAAGACCGTCTGCTGTCTTTTTTTGCATGTTTTTTGTTTGTTTTTTGCAGAAAGTACATCTTATAGGCCCTACACACTGGCCGATTTTTTGAAAGATATGAACGAACTCGTTCATAAATGAACGAGAACTCGTTCATATCTTTTTCAGTGTGGAGGCTCCAGCGATGAACGATGCGCGGCCCCGCGCTCGTTCATCGCTGGTCTCCCGTCGGCTGTGCATGCAGGCCAATATGGACGATCTCGTCCATATTTGCCTGCACTTCAATGCAGCCGGGTGACGGGGGGAGTGAAGAAACTTCACTCCCCCCGTCACTGCCCCCCCGCCGCCGGGTCGCTCGTCGGCCGTATCCGCCGTCGGGCAGCTCGGTGGGTGTGTAGGGCCCTTTAGTCGCGATGCAGCTAAGACAGGCCAGGAGACTGTACTTATTCATTTGAAATGCAACACTTCTGCGACTGAGTCTCTGAATCTGTATAGGAAGTGCTACAATGCAGGTGCCACAGTTTTTTTCCAGTACAAGTTCCATTGTGTTCCGTCTACAGACTCAGTCACACACAATGTACAAGTGTTGCATATCAAATAAATCATCACAGCTCCTGGCGCATCCAATTCGTATTGCGTTGCGACTAACATGCGTTTTCAGGGGAAAAAGACGCCTGATGCTAGCAGAGCTGCATGGGACCTGGTAGCTCACTCGCGCCAGGCATCTCACTCTATGTGGCGTATAGAGACTAGATGTAGGAGGACGCATCTGTAGAAGCCAGGTGCAGGTAGGGGTAGGATGGGGGGTTGACATACTGTATGTTGAATCCTCTGCTTTATGGCGTGATTTCTGGGGCAATGCTATGGTGTCGTGTTTTACCATGAATCACTTAATCAGTATCCTGGACTGCCCATTTCAATGGGGAAGGATGGTGGCCTTCTCTCTGCCGATCCTGGGAGGAGTCGCCGAATTTCAGGAGTCTTGAGGACACTCCTGGGAATGTAGTTCATAGTAACTTGATACAGTTGTGGGGGGTTGAGTATGTGTGACCAGCGGTTGGGAGACCGCTGGCCGCCATACCGACGCTGGGATCCTTGCTTTTAGATGCCCGGCGGCGGGCGAAGGGGGGGCGAGTGTCACCAAGCCCCTTGCAGGCTCACTGCACTCTCCACAAGTTCTATTCGCACTTTATGGGTGTTGTGGACACCCACGAGTGGGAATAGATCCCTGACAGTCGGCATGCCAACTGTTGGGATTGTGAGGGGGCGGGATCCCGGCGTGGGTATTGTGACCGGCGATCACATAACTACATCCCGTTGTGGGGAAAGGTAGCCGTAGACTATGTTAATATGTACAAATAAATTCATGGTCAATACAGAGATTTGTCCAGTGAATGTTTTATGCCAATAAACATTAGAAGGACAAAGAGTCCTCTATAGCGAATGAAAAAAGAGGATGGTTTCATCATCGGTATAGTTAGGGGTTAATTTACTATAGGGAGGGGGAGCTATGTGATTTCTTACGGCAAAGTTACAAACACAAGATAAATGTATGTTATGCCTTCATTACCCGTCACGATATCGGTGTTAGGGTCTCCTGCTCTGTGCTGCCACGTCGTCATGGCAACCGGGAGACACGTGCTAGCGGAGTAACCTGAGCGCAGCTGATACTCCGGTTCGGGTCTTTTGCTGTGCAGTGATTACAGGCTCTGTGCATGGCAGGGATCCGGTGCTGGTTTTTGTGCTCACAGTCTGTGAGGTCTGAGTGGGGCGTGGACAGCACCTGCTATATAAAACCTCTTCTCAGGTTAGGCAGATGCTGCTGAATCTTTGTTGGTTAGTCAGTTCCTGAAAGCTAGCTAGTACTGTGTAAACTTTGTATTTGTTTGTTGCTTACTGCAAATAGGCCTTGGGATTTGGTATTACACTCTGCCAATCCAGACCTAGCAGTAAGACTGGAGTCAGTCGTTTAACCTGCTGGGGTTCTTTTGCTACTCTGTGAACCTAGCAAGTTTGCGGCTGTATTCTCAGACTTGCCTGCCAAAATCCTTTCTCACTGTGCAAGGTGTTCAGGTGTCAGTTTAGTGGCAGTAAGCTGAACCAGTGCACTGCAAGTGAGGACTAGGATTGTGGAGACTCTCCTTGTGTCTATTATTCCATCTCTGACCAAGGAGTTTACTGCCACACCCGTTGGTAACCCTTTAGGGTTTTGCTGTTGCCCTTAGCAACAGCATTTCGGGTTCTCTACGTATTAAATCACTACATCTCGCTTCTTTCCATCTGAGCATTCCTAATACTAGGGAGACACCCAGTTTCTTAGCCTTTGGGCTTCTCTGTTCACTTTGTGTTTATTTTGTTACCCTATCACCTTCTGTGTATGTAATGTCATATTCCCCAGTCTGTCTGTGAGTTCATTTGTTTTGCATCCCTCACCGTTCAGACACCAATACATTCCTGCTGGCACTGGTGTGCATAACATATTCAGCAGCCTAATACTCCTGTTGAAATTTTGTGGGAATATGGAGCATACCCCTCAAAATACTTTGCAACAGGTGGTCGATCAGGTGCAGGTCCTGACTCGACAATTTAATGATTTGTCCATTAAAATGCACACCTCGCAGGCCGTTGGCGGAGCTCCCGCAGCAGCAGTACCTTCAGGGGTTAAGGAGCCGAAAGTAAATCTCCCGGATCGTTTTTCTGGAGATCGCTCGCAGTTCTTTTGTTTCAAGGAGAGCTGCAAGCTATATTTCCAGCTTAGGCCTCAGTCTTCTGGGTCGGAGATTCAGCGGGTGGGCATAGTGATTTCCTTGCTACAAGGAGACCCACAGGTCTGGGCATATGGGTTGCAGCCTGACTGTCCGTCGCTTAAAAGTGTTGATGCTTTTTTTACGGCACTGGGCATGTTGTATGATGACCCTGACAAGACGGCCTCAGCCGAGGCTCAGATTTCGATCCTTAAGCAAGGGCGAAGGCCAGTTGAGGTTTATTGTACGGAGTTTCGGAGGTTGGCCCATGATACCCAGTGGAATGACCCAGCCCTGAGACACCAGTACCGAAGACGTCTTTCTAACCAGTTAAAAGACCAACTGGTACAATATCCCTTGCCTGATAGCTTGGATCAGCTCATGCAGTTATCCATTCGGGTGGATAGACGGCTGAGAGAGCGCAGGCTTGAAAGGGAGACCGAGGTTTCCTTCTTTCCCAAGGGAACCTCAGACTCTGAGGAATTTTCCGAGGAGCCTATGCAGATTGGGGCTACCCGCCTCTCATCGCGTGAGAAGACGCGGAGAAGACAGCAGGGGTTATGTTTGTACTGTGGGAATAAAGGTCATGTGGTAGTATCATGCGGTGATGGGAAATATCCTGTCAGGTCAGAAGTCCGAATTTCCCAAGAAGACTTTTATCATTCCGGTGACCTTGAAGATCCTCGGTCAAACTGTCAAGACTGAGGCCTTTGTGGACAGTGGGGCCGACGGGGTTTTTATGGACCGCCAATTCGCCCTGAAACACTCTGTTTCCTTAGTACCCTTGGCATCGGAAATTGAGATTTGTGGGTTAAACGGGGAACCATTATCCCAGGGTAAAATTACCTCTTGCACTAGCCAGATTTCTTTGTTTATTGGAGCCACACACTCTGAAAAATTGTCCTTTTATGTGACTGTCTGTACTTTTGCCCCATTGGTGTTGGGGTTACCCTAGTTAAGGGCCCACAATCCTCAATTTGACTGGGTCTCTGGGGAGATTCTTAGTTGGGGTACTGATTGTTTCAGGAGTTGCTTGAGCCTTCCAGTCAGGCTTTCGGAGCTAAGTTTGCCAGGATTGCCAGGATGTTATGCAGATTTTGCGGACGTGTTCTCCAAAAGAGTTGCAGAGGTACTACCTCCCCATCGCCCCTATGACTGTGCCATTGATTTGTTGCCGAATGCTAAGCTTCCCAAGAGCAGGTTGTACTCCCTGTCACGTCCTGAGACTCAGGCTATGGCAGAGTACATTCAGGAGAACTTGGCTAAGGGATTTATCAGACCTTCACAGTCTCCAGTTGGGTCGGGGTTCTTCTTCGTGGGTAAAAAGGACGGTTCGTTGTGACCCTGCATCGACTTCAGGGAATTGAACCGTATCACGATTAAAAACTCATACCCACTGCCTCTCATTTCGGTCTTGTTTGACCAGCTTCGTACTGCCACCATTTTTTCTAAGATTGACCTACGCGGTGCGTACAATCTAATCCGAATAAGAGAGGGGGATGAATGGAAGACTGCCTTTAATACCCACTCAGGGCATTATGAATATTTGGTGATGCCTTTTGGGCTCTGTAATGCCCCGGCAGTCTTCCAGGACTTCATGAACGATGTGCTCAGGGAATATTTGGATAGATTCTTAGTTGTATACTTAGATGACATCCTAATCTTCTCCCATTCCCTGGAGAAACATCGGAAGCATGTACGCTTAGTCCTCCAGAAACTCAGAGACCACCGGCTTGGGGCGAAGCTGAAGAAGTGCGAATTTGAAGTTCAGCAAATCGCATTTCTAGGATATATTATCTCCCCAGAAGGTTTCCAAATGGAGGGTTCCAAGGTACAGGCAGTCCTGGATTGGGTGCAGCCCACTAGTTTGAAGGCGCTTCAGCGTTTTCTGGGCTTTGCGAATTTTTATAGACGATTTATCGCTGGATTTTCGTCTATAGTGGCGCCCTTGGTGGCACTCACTAAGAAAGGGGCGGATGTTGCTCACTGGTCTTGTGAGGCCAAAGCGGCTTTTGCCCGTCTCAAAAGGGCATTTGTCTCGGCCAAGGTGCTGCGACACCCAGATCCAGAGCGTCCTTTTGTGGTGGAGGTGGATGCCTCTGAGATGGGTATTGGGGCAGTGCTCTCTCAGATGGGGGTGTCTGATAATCGCCTTCATCCCTGTGCTTACTTTTCCCGTAAATTTTCGCCTGCCGAGATGAATTATGACGTGGGTAACCGGGAATTGTTGGCTATTAAGGATGCACTCGAGGAGTGGAGAACACTGGCTTGAGGGGGCTAAGTTTGTGGTCTCAATTCTCACCGACCATAAGAATTTGGCATATTTAGAGTCAGCGAAGCGCCTCAATGCCAGGCAGGCACGATGGGCTTTGTTTTTTGCTCGCTTTAATTTTTTGATAACATATCGCCCTGGGTCAAAAAACATCAAGGCTGATGCGCTCTCGCGGAGTTTTGCTCCAATCCAGGAGACCACCGAGGAGCCATTGCCCATTGTGTCCCCATCATGTATTAAAGTGGGCATTACCCAGGACCTCTTGTCATTAGTCCTTAGAGCACAGGAGCAGGCTCCTCCAGACCTTCCGGTAGGTCTTTTGTTTGTGCCTCCTAGGTTAAGACAGCGAGTGTTCCTGGAATTCCATGCCAAGAAGTCGGCAGGTCACCCGGGTATTGCCAGAACTCGGGAGTTGCTATCTAGGGCGGTGTGGTGGCCCTCGGTGGCTAGGGATGTGGATCAGTGGGTTCGGGCATGTGACATCTGTGCCCGAAATAAGACTCCTAGAGGGGTTCCTGTTGGCCCATTACATCCACTCTCTATTCCATCTAAGCCATGGACCCACATTTCAATGGATTTTGTGGTGGACTTGCCCAAATCCTCGGGGATGACAGCCATCTGGGTTGTCGTTGACAGG
Organism: Pseudophryne corroboree; assembly: GCF_028390025.1. Classification (NCBI taxonomy): domain Eukaryota; kingdom Metazoa; phylum Chordata; class Amphibia; order Anura; family Myobatrachidae; genus Pseudophryne; species Pseudophryne corroboree. The sequence goes on along the minus strand of NC_086444.1, from coordinate 57,628,888 downwards.
TTTTCGAAGATGGCGCACTTCGTTCCATTGGTTGGGCTGCCATCGGCCAGACGCCTGTCTGAATTATTTATGCTGCATGTTGTGCGCCTCCACGGGTTGCCACTTGATGTGGTCTCTGACCGCGGATCCCAGTTTGTGGCCAAATTCTGGAGGGCATTTTGTTCCGATCTCCAGATTTCTGTCAGCTTGTCGTCAGGCTACCATCCGCAGTCTAATGGGCAGACTGAAAGGGTGAACCAGTCCTTGGAGCAGTTCCTCAGGTGTTATGTCTCCAAGTGTCAGACTGACTGGGTGGCTCATCTGTCCATGGCGGAGTTTGCCTATAACAACGCGGCTCACTCTGCTACAGGGATCTCTCCCTTCCTTTGTGTGTATGGGCATCATCCTAAGGCCAATTCTTTTGACCCCCTGGACTCCACGCCTGGTGGTTCCTCTGTGGTTTCAGTCCTTAGAGGTATTTGGAGGAAAGTGAAGAAAGCCCTTGTGTCTGTGTCATTAGTGACCAAAAGGGTTTTTGATAAGCGGAAAAGACCCTGCAGCTTCAAATTAGGAGACTTCGTCTGGTTGTCTACCAAGAATTTGAAGTTGAGACAGCCATCTCATAAGTTAGGCCCCCGGTTCATCGGTCCTTATAAGATCACTAGGGTTATCAATCCGGTGGCATTTCAGTTAGATCTACCTCGTTCTTTGGGTATCAATAAAACATTTAATTGTTCCCTTTTAAAACGGGCGATTAGTAATCCTTCTTCCAGTGGAAGACCTTCCCCTCTTCTGATACGTGGCCAGAGGGAGTTTGTTGTTGAAAGGATTCTTGACTCCAAGATGGTTCGGGATCGGCTGTCATTTTCGGTGCACTGGATGGGGTATGGCCCGGAGGAGCGGTCGTGGGTGCGCAGTTGTGATCTTCATGCCCCCAGACTGTTACGCTCTTTCTTCTCGCAGTTCCCCGATAAACCCGGTGGTAGGGGTTCTTTGACCCCTCGTCAGAGGGGGGGTACTGTTAGGGTCTCCTGCTCTGTGCTGCCACGTCATCATGGCAACCGGGAGACAAGTGCTAGCGGAGTAACCTGAGCGTAGCTGATACTCCGGTTCGGGTCTTTTGCTGTGCAGTGGTTACAGGCTCTGTGCACGGCAGGGGATCCGGTGCTGGTTTTTGTGCTCACAGTCTGTGAGGTCTGAGTGGGGCGTGGACAGCACCTGCTATATAAACCCTCTTCTCAGGTTAGGCAGATGCTGCTGAATCTTTGTTGGTTAGTCAGTTCCTGAAAGCTAGCTAGTACTGTGTAAACTTTGTATTTGTTTGTTGCTTACTGCAAATAGGCCTTGGGATTTGGTATTACACTCTGCCAATCCAGACCTAGCAGTAAGACTGGAGTCAGTCGTTTAACCTGCTGGGGTTCTTTTGCTACTCTGTGAACCTAGCAAGTTTGCGGCTGTATTCTCAGACTTGCCTGCCAAAATCCTTTCTCACTGTGCAAGGTGTTCAGGTGTCAGTTTAGTGGCAGTAAGCTGAACCAGTGCACTGCAAGTGAGGACTAGGATTGTGGAGACTCTCCTTGTGTCTATTATTCCATCTCTGACCAAGGAGTTTACTGCCACACCCGTTGGTAACCCTTTAGGGTTTTGCTGTTGCCCTTAGCAACAGCATTTCGGGTTCTCTACGTATTAAATCACTACATCTCGCTTCTTTCCATCTGAGCATTCCTAATACTAGGGAGACACCCAGTTTCTTAGCCTTTGGGCTTCTCTGTTCACTTTGTGTTTATTTTGTTACCCTATCACCTTCTGTGTATGTAATGTCATATTCCCCAGTCTGTCTGTGAGTTCATTTGTTTTGCATCCCTCACCGTTCAGACACCAGTACATTCCTGCTGGCACTGGTGTGCATAACAATCGGTAGCTATAACTAGGGAAGGACACTGTTTAGGCGACTGCCCTATGAAGTTTATCCAGTCAACAGATTTGGGGCCGCAGCGGAATTCTTTTCTTCTCTTCTTCCTCTTCTTTTCTTCTTCTTCTTCTTCTTAATTGACAGTTGTCACATTGCCGCTTTTAATTTGATTTCCCCAAGATCCCCACAATTACAATTAATCAAAGGTGGAACTGGAACTGGTCTGTTTTCAGCCTTTCTTGCTGTGCGGCTGGTTTATCCTCCGAGAATTCCATGGGAATATGGACGGAGAGGGAAATACAGCGAGTTCTGTGGGCATTGGAACAAGAATCCCGCAGTTATTTAAGAAATAATTAAAGTGATTGAATACAACTCCTTGGGAACCACTTGCTAATATTGTTTCCTGGAAAGTGGAGTCACCCTTTTACTGGGTAATTGCCTGGCGTAAAATCCGGGCTTTTTCTGCAAAGTTGTGGAATCACTTGGCAATAAAGGATGCGGAGAAATACATTATCTTCTTAGCAGCTGTGATTGGGGATCAATAAAACACCATTAACTTTCAGTCTTCATAATCACTTGTCAGCCTACACCTAAAGTTTACACGTGAAATATATCCCTGGAATTGCTGGAAATGGGATTGTATTCCTATGTAATGCGGCCTGTATAAGATATACGCTATATTGGCATATATAGGACTGTCTGCAATCTCTTGCAGCATCCCTCTGATAGCCTTCCTGTTGCATTCTAGTACCGTGTGTAGCATATTTACGGTACTGTATCTTTATTGCAAAGCAGTTTTAAATGAACAATACTTTTGTAGTGCTCTTACTTAAAAATGGGGTAAAAAGTAATTTCAGTCTTTCATTGAACGTTGGCATTTTCTCTTATAGGGATTTTCAGATTTTCCTCCACAGTGGCCGAAAAGTGAGAAGTCACACTCTGGGAAACCCCATATTTCTCAAAAGTTAGCATGAAATGTAAAATGACAGCAAATATCCAGGTATTTCTGATGGTATCTACTACCTCAGCTGTCAGTGACGCTTGTGACGGATAAAGAAGATAATGTGGAGCTATTTCAAATTGTGCATGCTAAATCAGCGTTCACTGGCAAGTCCCACGTCGCAGTCCAGCAGCAACGGGTGCACCTTGGCTTGCTGCAGCGCAGGCAGAGCCATACCAGGCGGGAGCTGTCCTGTCCCCTACTGCAGGTGTTGGCAGGGCTCCTAGGACAAAGCTCCGTTGGAAGAGCAATGCTCACACTTGGATCCCGCTGTGAACCATGCAGGTGACCCTTCAGGACTTTATGGGCAACATCCAATCTTCAATAGAACTCCCATCTTAGTAAATTTAGCTGCCCACTCGCCCGCAACTGCAATAGACACTAACCCTCCCCAGGGACACCCACAGCAGGCCACCCACCCTCAAGAGCCACCCCCGCAAGAGAAACTAACCCACCGTCACTCACGGAGCTCCTCCGCCTGCTCCTGTTGTAGCAGGGACTTCACCAGAGCAGCTGCAGCAGGGATAGCGCACCGGGTCGAACAATCACTGTCTCGCGGGACTATCACTATCCCGCGAGACTGACTGTGATTGGAGGAGCTCCTCGGCGGCCGCTATTATTGAACAGTTGAGCCGCAGGAGGGAGACTCCTCCACTTGACAGCGGACAGTGTGGGGGCCCCAAATGTGTGGGGTCCCCGGGACGTCCGTCCCTTTCGCCCCTGCCTTAATCCGGCCATGATTTGCGTCATATTTGGATCAAGTCCACAAATATAACCACTATCCTGCAGCTATTTGCGATATACACTCTAGTAGAGAGTATGTGGCACTTACTGTACCTCCCTTGCCACTCCTGGAGTCCTTGGTGGTTGGCCGTATAGAGAGATCTGTCATCACCGTTTCGGCAGCCCATCATCTTGTCATCACCATTGACTTTGAATGAAGTAGGGCAAAAACCATTTGCTCTACACTGTTAATAACTTAATGGTTACAAGTTAGATAAGGTCGTATCGGTAAAATGAAACTCTAGAGGTTAAATATGTAAAATAGACACTAGCAAGTAAAGAAATCCACTTAAGTGGAGTTTGTTATTTTGTGGTATTAATATAATAATTTATTGTTATTATTGATCTTAAGCATGGTTGCTCGCAGCGGCCGCATCGCTGAAAGATGCGGGTGTTGTGGGAGCGGAGTTATGGCATTGCAGGCGGCAACTGCGGGAAAATGGGGGAGGGCCAGGACCATTTTTCGGGGTGGCTGCGTAAAAATGGATGTTGACCGCCTGACAGCGCAATTGAATTGCAGACACATCGGGGAGCGGCCTTACCCTCTGCTGGGCGGCTCCCAGCATGTGCAGGGATGAACGCAGATCTGGCTGCGTATATGTCTGAATAACCCCCATTATCTCTACTATACTCAATATAAAAATGAAAGTATACTTTATTGATGAAACAGAACTGTAAAGAACATGGGCGGGATGTACCAAGCACTTATTGGGTACATACCGGTGTTAATTATGCTGGTATTTGAATAGAAATGCAATTAAAATTGCAAAGGACAGCCCTGCTGATGAGAGCTGTCCTTTGTGATCACTAGATTTCCAGGTTCAGGACCCAGGCGTGCCTCTGCCCATGCGCAGAGAGACATGGGCACCAAGGGGCTGCTGGGAGGGATCTGATGGGATCCCTCTCAGGAGGAAATGTGAAGAGAAGTGCATAGGCTTCTATTGGGTAACACTATAAAAAGATGTCATTACCCACCGGGTCCAAGCTCCGGAAATGCATTGCATTCTGGAGCACGGTACATATGGGAATGTGGTCAAAACTCTGAAAACGCTATTATCTGAGTTTTGGACGCATTTTCAAAGTTATTACATCCTGTCCTATGTGCCTTATTATTATTATTTATATAGCGCACCAATTACACCGCTCTGTACAGACAATATACAGTATGTCTGGAGTATTATTAAACATGCAGCCCTCCAGCTGTAATGAAACTACACATCCCAGCATGCCCTGCCACAGTTTTAGCATTCCCTAATAGCAAAACAGTGGCAGGTCATGCTGGGATGTGTAGTTCCACAGCAGCTAAAGTGTCGCATATTGAATACCCCTGATATGTATGATTTACATTAGGCACTGTCCCATTGGAGCTTACAGTCTTAATTCTCACACACGTACACACACGTACACACACGTACACACACACACACACACACACACACACACACACACACACACACACACGTACACACACACACACACACACACACACACACGGTGTGTGTGTGTGTGTGTGTGTGTGTGTGTGTACATCTTGGTCACTTTGTTTTTGGAGTGTGGAAGAAAACTGGAGCACCTGCAGGAAACCCACTTAAACACAGGGAGAACATAAAAACTCTCACAGTGCATGCTGCTCAAATCAATTTAGAAGTCCTTTTCAGGTGCATGAAGGGGTGTGGTATGGTATGCCGGCGGCCGGGCTCCCGGCGACCAGCATACCGGCGTCGGAAGCCCGACCGCCGGCATACCAACAGCGTGGCAAGCTACGCGTGCCACGCTATTTGTTCTCCCTCCAGGGGGGTCGTGGACCCCCACGAGGGAGATAAACTGTCGGTATGCCGGCTGTCGGGATTCCGGCGCCGGTATACTGTGCGCCGGGATCCCAACAGTCGGCAACCTGAAGCCCACCCGCATGAAGGGAGGGCTCATACCTAACAGAAAACAGAGAGGAGGATTATCCCCCAGGTGTCCCCCAGCACGCTAAACTGTACATGAAAAACTATATGGTAATAGAAGTTCAGAGATATTTGTTGCATGCATTTGCAAATACATGGTAAGCTGCCGAGCCACTTCGAGGCTTCTCTGATACTGGCGGCCCCTACACTGCATGATAACAGTACACACTCTGGGCCATGCAATTGTCTGTTGTAAGGCCTCATGATAAAGGCACATACAGAAATACACCCAAATTGAGAGCTATCTTACCTAGGAGCCACCCCTGGGATCTCCAAATAGCACTACAGGAAGCATCGTACCCTCCAAATCCTGTCTTCATCGATGCCTCTCAGAACAGCAAACAAACAGTGCAAGCTGCTGAAATCAATTTAGTAGTACTTTTCAGGTACATGAAAGGGAGGGGTCTTACCAAACAAAAAAACAGAGAAGGGGCTCATCCCCAGGTGTCCCACTGTGCCACCGTGCTGCCGTGATTATCAAGACACGTTGTTTTTCCTGTTCCTTATCTTCCTGGTAAGCTACTTCCTAGAAGCAGCAGTACATATACACAGGGTTTCACATAACATCAATATTTTATATTTAAGTGAATGGTAGCGCAATAAAAACCATCTTAGCATTGAATTTTAGTTTGTAAATAATGTTAAATAAGTAATGTGAATTACATATGCAAGCTGTTTAGGGCGAGGGTGAGAAAACAGAATCGCATTTTAAAACACACTTACATGTTTAACCCACTCATGATCAGTGGGTTTAAAAAGCAGACTTGTGCTTCAGAGACAACGCCACCAAAACAAACTAAATAAGTATTGGGTGGCGTTTATGCGTTAATACAATAAGCGCTGTTTCCCGTGTCTGCGCCTATTGTCGGACCTGCTTTAGACCCTGCTGACTACCTATGTTTTCTCTGTTCTCACTGCGCGGCCATAAATGTGAGACGTTTATAGGGCAGAGGACTCAGAATGGCTGGTTGGTTGAGTAGTTGGAGGAGAGCGGTGTGAGACTGCGGGGAAATGTTTCAAGTAGTGTAAAGAGTGGACAAGTTGCCCATAGCAACCAATCTTGTTCTGCCTCTCATTCTTTAGAATGTACTCGATAAATGCTACCTTAAAGCTCATTGGTTGCTGCTGGCAACTTCTTTATTTGTCCACTCTTTTTACAGTGCTTGATACAGTACAACTACCCTAAGATCGTTAAATACCCTATAGTATGATAAATGTTACAGGACAGAGATGAAAGTAACTATAAGATGCATTTTGTGACATTTGGGGATTTTGGCGACTACATATACGACTGATAAATAATTTTATGTTTATTACCAGTTATTTATATAGCTTACATAGGGGGTTATTCAGAGATGGTCGCAGATTTTGCAATCTTAGCAAAATCGGCGACCACTAAAATCACATGCTGTGGGCGGCTGAAAAGCATCCATTTGTGTGAGTGCAGCGGGTGTGTCCACCTCTCAGTAAGGCCCATATGCTGCAGCACTATACAGAGAGAGAGAGTAAATAAAGTACTGTATATCTGAAATGGGTCGAGATCAGAGATTGGGCAATCTCAGCCCATCCACGGCTGCCATGTTTTGTTCCTGAATGATAACACTGCTTCACAGGTACACTGCGGCAGTGAGTACTAGCTGTCTGTGGGCCTGATTCAGATTAGTATGTACAACCGATGGTGGGGGAACTGCGCATGTGCAGAACAAGACCTGCGCAATCGCTCGCAGTCCCTCCTTAGCCGCAGCATGATTGCTGTGGGGTTTAGGGGGGGGAGGGCGGACCGTTCTACAAAACAGGGTCGTGTCATGCCAAGGTCTGCATCATTCATGTAGACTTCCTGGCCCCGGGCAGAAGAGTTCCAATTGGCAGTCTGAGTAAGCTTCAGCTTACACGGGTGGGCAGGTGATCCGATGCTGCAGCACTCGGGTAGCAGAAGCTATCAGGAGTGGGCTGTTTCCTACAGACGCCTCCTGCTGCAATAGCATAGTGGTTGTATGGTGTCCCTTCAGCTGTGCAATACTGTACATACTGGAATCAGGCCCTGTGTGACAGGAGAATTAACACGTATTTTCCTACATTGCGACTGCTCTCTCCGGGAGGGAGCAACCAGGTCACATAGGTGGTGGTACGGAGGTGTGGTGACGCGACCGCGTCATCGTAACCATGCCCCCCCCCCCACTTTACAATGCCCACATTACTGGCATTGTAAAACGGGGGTGGGGCTACGATGACGCAGTTTAACACTAATGGCGTCATCGCCTGGCCCCCTTCTGTGTGTTGGGATGCAGCGGTGACCGGGCTATACGGTGAGTGCCATGCGGGAGACTTGCCCACTTCCCCGGGGGGGCGGGAGTGCCACCCGATTTTCTGGAGCCTCCCGGCCTTTCCAGGAAAGTGGGCAAGTATTAATTAACACCATAAGCAGAAATGGGGCTGCCCCCCCCTCCGTGTGTATGTGATTCTCTCCCCAGGTATACAGCAGCTGAGAGAACTACCAGCTGCCCCGAGCCTTCCAGCAGCAACCTCCCTGGTGCAATGATGGAGGGGAGACCACCGGAGGGGTATCTTCTTTTTTTTTTCCCCTCCTGCCGTGGGGTTTTCAGATTTACATTGGATGAGTATCAGAAGCTCACATCCCTACGGTAATCCAAAACTGGACGCCAGGTCCGCAAGGTAATTTTGCTCGCTAAACCTTGCACCCAGTTGAATCCCCTTCCCCCCCCCATTAAGTGTGCTACCAACTTTACGCATGCTATATATACAGCATAAGGTACATCTAGGTGGGTAGGAGGCCTTTATTGTGATCATTTAATGGACATTATTTTGTAAGGATATTTCTTATCTGATGATGTCACAAGTTATTATTTAAAGTTTATTTTAGAATTGATTATTCAATAAATAGAGTATATTGTACACAGCACCATCTACTGTATTCTGTTCTTCGCTATATGAACTAGCCATGACGGAATCAAAAGAGAACTCTACTGTGTATAAGATTTCGCAGGATGTGTCCCACTCAATCGTTACCATGAACTGGTTAAACCAGATATAATTAATAGAGGTGCAGGATCCTCATTACTGCAGCACACCTTTGAAGCTCCTGACTGTTAGTATGGAATAAGCCGCCAGGAATCCAGGCTCAGTTGGGGGGTTCTCATCTCTGAATATAGTGATAAATATAGATGGACTAATTCTGAAATCATTTGTTATTTCTGCTCAAAAACAGTCACCGGCTGCCGTCCACATTGTTCATTAAACCCGCGCCACAATCTGCATCCTGGGCACTGTATGGAAACGCATACATTAAAAGTCTGCCTTAAAACCCCTGTATTCATGCTTTTGCAATAACGCACTCTAGAATCTCATTCATTGCCGTCACACAGCTTGCTGATTGATGTCTTTCAAAGCTGGCCATCTACTGAGAGCAAAGAAGATGCAGCGCCAATTATATTGTATTACATAGGGTTGCCAGTTTCTAAATATACCAATTAGGCCTTCGCATACATCAAGCAGTACTTTATTTGCTCTTTCAGGGGGTGATTCAGGCGTAGATGCAGGGAAGCCCTTGAGCACAAGTGTCTGATGGTTTCCGTCTGTGCGTGCTTCCGGGCTGCACTGCGCCATGTTGGTTAACCCACGGATAACAATTTCACGGAGAGCCATGCAATTCTGATGGCTGTTTCCTAATGGTAATTAGGACAAAGGACGGCATAAGTACCAAGAGGTGGTTTCAAATACTTTTAAGTATGTTATCCTGGGTGGAGGAGTCGAGGGAGTCAATAAGAGCACCCCATTTTTTGTAAAAGGAGATCACCCCCCGTTTCCAATGCAGGGAATATAGATTGGCGGTCGTAATAATAAGTTTAACCGCAGTCAAAAAGGGGGGCGATGAGGAGGTCCAATTACAAAGAATAACTTTTTTTGCAACGGTGACAATGACTGTCAATAAGGGTAGGTTGGAGGCCTTACTGGCTCCTAGATCCCAAGCCTTAAAATTAGCACAAAGCAAGACGAGAGGATCCATACAGAGTTTAAAACTAAATATGGAGTTGATATAATTGACAAGTTTACCCCAAAACTTCTGTATTTTAGGACATTGCCAGAAGTTGTGGAAAAAAGTAGCATTAGGGCGTTTGCATTTGAGAAAATCGCCCTGACTCCTCCAAAACCATGCGGCGGCGCCTGGCTTGAGAAATATATACACGGTTTAGCATTTTAATATGAACTTCCTGAAGCCAAGAGCAATGCAGGTGTTTCAGCGTGGAGTCATAGTGACAAGTGAGGTCATCAGCAGATATAATAGATGGGATATCGCAACCCCAAGATAACACTGTTTGTTTCCACACCCTGGTAGGAGTGTGAGACATCAGATCAGAGCTAAGATATTTGGTCTTATAGGGGTTCAATACTAAAAATGCCATTAAGGAGTGGAGAGGATCAGGAGATCCGAGGGGCGGCAGAAGTTTAACAACCGACCTAGCATAATGTACAACCTGTAAGTACATAAAAAATTGTGAATGGGGGATCAGAAATTTATCATGAAGCACACTGAAGGGGAGTACAGTCCCACCCGGGTCAAATACATCTTTAATGTTAGCAATACCACTATCCCTCCAGGGCAAGTATGTAGAGTTGTCAAGCCCAGGGGAAAAAAGGGGGTTGCCCCAAAACGTTAAATATTTGAAAGCAGTGTAAGGGCGAGATAATTTGTGACATATTGATTTCCAAACAAAGTAGGTGTCGTGTAAGAGTATATTAGAAAGAATGTGGGAGGGGATAAGACGTTTTGGCGTGTGCAATAGAGCAGCAGAGGAGTAAGGGTGAAATAAACTATTTTCAGAAACAGAGTGGGTATAAACTGCCGTTCCAGAAAACCAATCATTTATATATCTAAAAAAGACAGCTTTCGTAAATATATTTAGATCCGGGAAACCCAAGCCACCTTGGCCCTAGGTAATTGCAGTTTAGCCACCGCAATACGGGGGTGTCCCCCTTACCATTTAAAAAAGGTAAAGAGTTTCATACAATGTTTAACATCATGTTGGGAAAGAACATTGGCAACATCTGAATTGGATAAGATAGCTTTGGGAAAATCACACTTTTAATAAGGGCTATACGACCCATCATAGAAAGAGGCATAATTTTCCAGGTATCCAGCAAATTGGCAATCCGTGCAATAATAGGGGTAAAATTTAAACTATATATTTATTATTATTATTATTATTATTATTATTATCATCCTTTATTTATATGGCGCCACAAGGGTTCCGCAGTGCCCAATTACAGAGTACATATGCACATAATCAAAACAGAAAAACAGTGACTTACAGTTGAAGACAATACAGAACAAGTACAGGGTAACTAAGCATAACTACACCAGTAAACGACATAGAGATAAGTTCCAAGGTGGCCAAAAAACTGCGGGATTTGGGCAGTTGAGGATCATTAAAGTAAGAAAAGTATAAGCACATGAGGGAAGAGGGCCCTACTTGTGAGAGCTTACATTCTAAAGGGGAGGGGTAGACAGACAGGCGTGACACAGATGGGGTACATAGAGAGCGTGGAACAGAGGGTTAGGAGGAGCGTTGGTTGGGTTTGGTGAAGAAGTGGGTCTTGAGAGCCCGTTTGAAGTTTTGTAGAGAGGTGGAGAGTCTAAAGGGGGAGGGTAAAGAATTCCAGAGAAAGGGAGCAGCACGTGCAAAATCTTAGAGATAGGAGTGGGAAGAAGTAATCAGAAGACAGGAGAGTCGGCGTGCATTAGCAGAGCGAAGAGGACGGGTGGGAGAGTAAAGGGAGATAAGGTCAGAGATGTAACAATTAGAGATAACAATTTCACAGGAATAACAATGCCCAGATATTTGAAATGAGAAGTAGTGATGTGGAAGTGGGCAAAGGAGGGGTTCTCCAAGGCTGTCGGGTGGAAGGATCTCAATACATCAATAAGATGAAGGTCAGAGGACAATTGTGGAATACCAATAGTTACAGGACGTCTAGATTTAACAGGTAGACGCTGCCGGTCCATGTAGTCAGAGGCCACTATGTTGAAATAGCCACTCACAACTAAAGTGGTGCCAATATAGGGGTTAAGCTTGACCAATAGAGACTGAAAAAATATTTTTGAGTGGGCATTAGGAGCATACAAGTTACAAAGTGTGAGTTTCTCCCCACGTATAGTAACCTCTGAAATAACATAATGGTCATTGGGGTTGGTGTGTAAAATCGATGTAGCTGAGGAGCAAGTTGCTTTTTAACAAGAGTGACCACCCCACGCTTCCTGGAAGAATAGGCAGCAAAAGACAGTACCATGTAACCCATAGTACATAGGTTCCCAAACGTGGTCCTCAAGGCACCCCAACAGTCCAGGTTTTAGGTATATCCATGGCTCAACACAGATGATTAAATCAAATTTCTCTGACGTCCTAGTGGATGTTGGGAACTCCGTAAGGACCATGGGGACTAGCGGCTCCGCAGGAGACTGGGCACAAAAGTAAAAGCTTTAGGACTACCTGGTGTGCACTGGCTCCTCCCCCTATGACCCTCCTCCAAGCCTCAGTTAGATTTTTGTGCCCGGCCGAGAAGGGTGCACACTAGGGGCTCTCCTGAGCTTCTTAGTGAAAGTTTTAGTTTTAGGTTTTTATTTTCAGTGAGACCTGCTGGCAACAGGCTCACTGCCTCGAGGGACTAAGGGGAGAAGAAGCGAACTCACCTGAAGTGCAGAGTGGATTGGGCTTCTTAGGCTACTGGACACCATTAGCTCCAGAGGGACCGAACACAGGCCCAGCCTCGGAGCTCGGTCCCAGAGCCGCGCCGCCGGCCCCCTTACAGAGCCAGAAGCAAGAGGAGGTCCGGAAAAATCGGCGGCAGAAGACTTCGGTCTTCAACAAGGTAGCGCACAGCACTGCAGCTGTGCGCCATTGTTACTCAGGCACACTTCACACTCCGGTCACTGAGGGTGCAGGGCGCTAGGGGGGGGCGCCCTGAGCAGCAATGTAAAACACCTTGGCTGGCATAAATACACCACATATAACCCCCAGGGCTATATGGATGTATTTTAACCCCTGCCAGAACTTGCAAAAAAGCGGGAGAAAAGGCCGCCGAGAAGGGGGCGGAGCCTATCTCCTCAGCACACAGGCGCCATTTTCCATCACAGCTCCGCTGGAAGGACGTCTCCCTGACTCTCCCCTGCAGTCCTGCACTACAGAAAAGGGTAAAAAAGAAAGGGGGGGCACTAATTTGGCGCAGTTTTGATAATACAGCAGCTATAAAGGAAAAGCACATTTTATAGTGGTATTCCTGTTTATATATAGCGCTCTGGTGTGTGCTGGCATACTCTCCCTCTGTCTCCCCAAAGGGCTAGTGGGGTCCTGTCCTCTATCAGAGCATTCCCTGTGTGTGTGCGGTGTGTCGGTACGGTTGTGTCGACATGTTTGAGGAGGAAAATGAGATGGAGGCGGAGCAATTGCCTATTATACAGTTGTCACCCCCTGGGGAGTCGACACCTGAGTGGATGAGCTTATGGAAGGAATTGCGTGACAGTGTCAGTTCGTTACGACAGACAGTTGACGACATGAGACAGCCGGCTACTCAGCTTGTGCCTGTCCAAGGGTTTCAAACGCCATCAGGGGCTTTAAAACGCCCGTTACCTCAAATGGCAGACACAGACACGGATATTGACTCCAGTGTCGACGATGATGAGACAAACGTGACTTCCACTAGGGCCACACGTTACATGATTGAAGCAATGAAAAATGTATTGCATATCTCTGATAATACAAGTACCACTAAAAAGGGTATTATGTTTGGTGAGAAAAAACTGCCTGTAGTTTTTCCTGTATCCGAGGAATTAAATGAAGTGTGTGATGAGGCGTGGGTTTCCCCCGATAAAAAACTGATAATTCCTAAAAGGTTATTGGCATCGTACCCTTTCCCGCCAGAGGATAGGGCACGTTGGGAAACACCCCCTAGGGTGGATAAAGCGCTCACACGTTTGTCAAAACAGGTAGCACTACCCTCTCCTGATACGGCCGCCCTAAAGGAACCTGCCGATAGAAAGCTGGAGAATATCCTAAAATGTATATACTCTCACACGGGTGTTATACTGCGACCAGCAATCGCCTCAGCCTGGATGTGCAGTGCGGACCTCGCGTGGTCGGATTCCCTGACTGAAAATATTGATACCCTAAATAGGGACAGTATATTACTGACTATAGAGCATTTGAAGGATGCATTTCTATATATGCGTGATGCACAGAGGGATATTTGCCGACTGGCATCAAGAGTTAGCGCGCTGTCCATTTCTGCTAGAAGAGGTTTATGGACGTGGCAGTGGTCAGGTGATGCGGATTCTAAAAGGCACATGGAAGTATTGCCTTATAAGGGGGAGGAGTTATTTGGGGTAGGTCTATCAGACCTGGTAGCCACGGCAACTGCTGGAAAATCCACATTTTTACCCCAGGTAGCTTCTCAACCTAAGAAGACGCCGTATTATCAGGCGCAGTCCTTTCGGCCCCATAAGGGCAAGCGGGCAAAAGGCGCCTCATTTATGCCCCGTGGCAGAGGGAGAGGAAAAAGGCTGCAACAAACAGCCAGTTCCCAGGAACAAAAGCCCTCTCCCGCCTCCGCAAAGTCCTCAGCATGACGCTGGGGCTTTACAAGCAGACACGGTGGGGGCCCGTCTCAAGAAGTTCAGTGCGCAGTGGGCCCACTCGCAAGTGGACCCCTGGATCCTCCAAGTGGTATCTCAGGGGTACAAATTGGAATTCGAGACGTCTCCCCCTCGCCGTTTTCTAAAGTCTGCTTTACCGACGTCTCCCTCAGACAGGGAGGCAGTATTGGATGCCATTCACAAGCTGTATTCCCAGCAGGTGATAATCAAGGTACCCCTCCTACAACAGGGAAAGGGGTACTATTCCACACTATTGGTGGTACCGAAGCCGGACGGCTCGGTAAGACCAATTTTAAACCTAAAATCCTTGAACACTTACATACAAAGGTTCAAATTCAAGATGGAGTCACTCAGAGCAGTGATTGCAAACCTGGAAGACGGGGACTATATGGTGTCTCTGGACATCAAAGATGCTTACCTACATGTCCCAATTTGCCCTTCTCACCAAGGGTACCTCAGGTTTGTGGTACAGAACTGTCACTATCAGTTTCAGACGCTGCCGTTTGGATTGTCCACGGCACCCCGGGTCTTTACCAAGGTAATGGCCGAAATGATGATACTCCTTCGAAGGAAGGGAGTTTTAGTTATCCCTTACTTGGACGATCTCCTGATAAGGGCAAGATCCAGGGAACAGTTGGAAGTCGGGGTAGCACTATCTCAGATAGTGCTGCGCCAGTACGGTTGGATTCTCAATATTCCAAAATCTCAGCTGCTCCCGACTACCCGACTCCTATTCCTAGGGATGATCCTGGACACAGTCCAGAAAAAGGTGTTTCTCCCGGAGGAGAAAGCCAGGGAGTTATCCGAACTAGTCAGAAATCTCCTAAAACCAGTCCAAGTCTCAGTGCATCAATGCACAAGGGTCCTGGGAAAGATGGTGGCTTCTTACGAAGCAATCCCATTCGGCAGATTCCACGCAAGAACCTTCCAGTGGGATCTGCTAGACAAATGGTCCGGGTCGCATCTTCAGATGCATCAGCGGATAATCTTGTCACCAAGGACAAGGGTGTCTCTCCTGTGGTGGTTGCAGAGTGCTCATCTTCTAGAGGGCCGCAGATTCGGCATTCAGGACTGGGTCCTGGTGACCACGGATGCCAGCCTGCGAGGCTGGGGAGCAGTCACACAGGGACGAAATTTCCAGGGCTTGTGGTCAAGCCTGGAGACATCACTCCACATAAATATCCTGGAGCTAAGGGCCATCTACAATGCTCTAAGCCTAGCAAGACCTCTGCTTCAAGGTCAGCCGGTGCTGATCCAGTCAGACAACATCACGGCAGTCGCCCACGTAAACAGACAGGGCGGCACAAGAAGCAGGAGGGCAATGACAGAAGTTGCAAGGATTCTTCGCTGGGCGGAAAATCATGTGATAGCACTGTCAGCAGTGTTCATTCCGGGAGTGGACAACTGGGAAGGAGACTTCCTCAGCAGACACGACCTCCATCCGGGGGAGTGGGGACTTCACCCAGAAGTCTTCCACATGATTGTGAACCGTTGGGAAAAACCAAAGGTGGACATGATGGCGTCCCGCCTCAACAAAAAACTGGACAGGTATTGCGCCAGGTCAAGGGACCCTCAGGCAATAGCTGTGGACGCTCTGGTAACACCATGGGTGTACCAGTCAGTGTATGTGTTCCCTCCTCTGCCTCTCATACCCAAGGTACTGAGGATCATAAGAAGGAGAGGAGTAAGGCCTATACTCGTGGCTCCGGATTGGCCAAGAAGAACTTGGTACCCGGAACTTCAAGAGATGCTCACAGAGAAGTGGCCTCTACCTCTAAGAAAGGACCTGCTTCAGCAGGGACCCTGTCTGTTCTAAGACTTACCGCGGCTGCGTTTGACGGCATGGCGGTTGAACGCCGGATCCTGAAGGAAAAAGGCATTCCGGATGAAGTCATCCCTACCCTGATCAAAGCCAGGAAGGATGTAACCGTGCAACATTATCACCGGATTTGGCGTAAATATGTTGCGTGGTGCGAGGCCAGGAAGGCCCCTACAGAGGAATTTCAACTGGGTCGTTTCCTACATTTCCTGCAAACAGGACTGTCTATGGGCCTAAAATTAGGGTCCATTAAGGTTCAAATTTCGGCCCTGTCGATTTTCTTCCAGAAAGAACTGGCTTCAGTTCCTGAAGTTCAGACTTTTGTCAAGGGGGTACTGCATATACAGCCTCCTTTTGTGCCTCCAGTGGCACCTTGGGATCTCAATGTAGTTTTGGGTTTCCTAAAATCACATTGGTTTGAACCACTCTCCACTGTGGACTTAAAATATCTCACTTTTAAAGTGGTAATGTTGTTAGCCCTGGCTTCAGCCAGGCGTGTCTCAGAATTGGCGGCTTTATCCTATAAAAGCCCTTACCTAATTTTTCATACGGACAGGGCAGAATTGAGGACTCGTCCTCAATTTCTCCCTAAGGTGGTTTCAGCATTTCACTTGAACCAGCCTATCGTGGTGCCTGCGGCTACTAGGGACTTGGAGGACTCCAAGTTGCTGGACGTAGTCAGGGCCCTGAAAATATATGTTTCCAGGACGGCTGGAGTCAGAAAATCTGACTCGCTGTTTATCCTGTATGCACCCAACAAGCTGGGTGCTCCTGCTTCTAAGCAGACTATTGCTCGTTGGATTTGTAGTACAATTCAGCTTGCACATTCTGTGGCAGGCCTGCCACAGCCTAAATCTGTAAAAGCCCATTCCACAAGGAAGGTGGGCTCATCTTGGGCGGCTGCCCGAGGGGTCTCGGCGTTACAAGTTTGCCGAGCAGCTACTTGGTCAGGGGCAAACACGTTTGCTAAATTCTACAAATTTGATACCCTGGCTGAGGAGGACCTGGAGTTCTCTCATTCGGTGCTGCAGAGTCATCCGCACTCTCCCGCCCGTTTGGGAGCTTTGGTATAATCCCCATGGTCCTTACGGAGTTCCCAGCATCCACTAGGACGTCAGAGAAAATAAGAATTTACTTACCGATAATTCTATTTCTCATAGTCCGTAGTGGATGCTGGGCGCCCATCCCAAGTGCGGATTGTCTGCAATACTTGTACATAGTTATTGTTACAAAAATCGGGTTATTATTGTTGTGAGCCATCTTTTCAGAGGCTCCTCTGTTATCATGCTGTTAACTGGGTTCAGATCACAGGTTGTACGGTGTGATTGGTGTGGCTGGTATGAGTCTTACCCGGGATTCAAAATCCTTCCTTATTGTGTACGCTCGTCCGGGCACAGTATCCTAACTGAGGCTTGGAGGAGGGTCATAGGGGGAGGAGCCAGTGCACACCAGGTAGTCCTAAAGCTTTTACTTTTGTGCCCAGTCTCCTGCGGAGCCGCTAGTCCCCATGGTCCTTACGGAGTTCCCAGCATCCACTACGGACTATGAGAAATAGAATTATCGGTAAGTAAATTCTTATTTTACTGAGGTGCTAATTAAGTCACCTGTGGCCAAGCATGGATACATTTAAAACCTGGACCGTTGGGGTGCCTTGAGTACCGCGTTTGGGAACCTCTACCATAGTATTAAGTTTCATAACCTCCAGTTGTAACAGATGAGTCTCCTGAAGCATTACCACATACATTCCCATTTTATTATTATTATTATTTTCTCTAACGTCCTAAGTGGATGCTGGGGACTCCGTCAGGACCATGGAGAATAGCGGCTCCGCAGGAGACAGGGCACAAAAATAAAGCTTTAGGATTAGGTGGTGTGTACTGGCTCCTCCCCCTATGACCCTCCTCCAAGCCTCAGTTAGGTTTTTGTGCCCGTCCGAGCAGGGTGCAATCTAGGTGGCTCTCCTAAAGAGCTGCTTAGAAAAAGTTTTTTAGGTTTTTTATTTTCAGTGAGTCCTGCTGGCAACAGGCTCACTGCATCGAGGGACTTAGGGGAGAGAATTTCAACTCACCTGCGTGCAGGATGGATTGGATTCTTAGGCTACTGGACACCATTAGCTCCAGAGGGAGTCGGAACACAGGTCTCACCCTGGGGTTCGTCCCGGAGCCGCGCCGCCGACCCCCCTTACAGATGCTGAAGATTGAAGGTCCGGAAACAGGCGGCAGAAGGCTCTTCAGTCTTCATGAAGGTAGCGCACAGCACTGCAGCTGTGCGCCATTGTTGTCACACACTTCACACCAAGCGGTCACGGAGGGTGCAGGGCGCTGCTGGGGGCGCCCTGGGCAGCAATATTTTAATACCTTATGGCAAAAGAATACATCACATATAGCCATTGAGGCTATATGTATGTATTTAACCCATGCCAGTTATCTAAAACTACGGGAGGAAAGCCCGCCGAAATAGGGGGCGGGGCTTATTCTCCTCAGCACACAGCGCCATTTTCCTGCTCAGCTCCGCTGTGAGGAAGGCTCCCAGGACTCTCCCCTGCACTGCACTACAGAAACAGGGTAAAACAGAGAGGGGGGGCATTTTTTTGGCGATATATTGGATATATTTAAGCTGCTATAAGGAACAACACTTATATAAGGTTGTTCCCATATATATTATAGCGCTTGGGTGTGTGCTGGCAAACTCTCCCTCTGTCTCCCCAAAGGGCTAGTGGGGTCCTGTCTTCGATAAGAGCATTCCCTGTGTGTCTGCTGTGTGTCGGTACGTGTGTGTCGACATGTATGAGGACGATGTTGGTGTGGAGGCAGAGCAATTGCCGATAATGGTGATGTCACCCCCCAGGGAGTCGACACCGGAATGGATGGCTTTGTTTATGGAATTACGTGATAATGTCAGCACATTACAAAAATCAGTTGACGACATGAGACGGCCGGCAAACCAGTTAGTACCTGCCCAGGCGTCTCAGACACCGTCAGGGGCTGTAAAGCGCCCTTTACCTCAGTCGGTCGACACAGACCCAGACACAGACACTGAATCTAGTGTCGACGGTGATGAAACAAACGTATTTTCAAGTAGGGCCACACGTTATATGATCACGGCAATGAAGGAGGCTTTGCATATCTCTGATACTGCAAGTACCACAAAAAGGGGTATTATGTGGGGGGTGAAAAAACTACCTGTAGTTTTTCCTGAATCAGAGGAATTAAATGATGTATGTGATGAAGCGTGGGTTAACCCAGATAGAAAAATGCTAATTTCAAAAAAGTTATTAGCATTATACCCTTTCCCGCCAGAGGTTAGGGCGCGCTGGGAAACACCCCCTAGGGTGGATAAGGCGCTCACACGCTTATCAAAACAAGTGGCGTTACCGTCTCCTGATACGGCCGCCCTCAGGGATCCAGCGGATAGGAGACTGGAAACTACCCTAAAAAGTATATACACACATACTGGTGTTATACTGCGACCAGCCATCGCCTCAGCCTGGATGTGCAGTGCTGGGGTCGTCTGGTTGGATTCCCTGACTGAAAATATTGATACCCTGGATAGGGACAGTATTTTATTGACTATAGAGCAATTAAAGGATGCTTTCCTTTATATGCGAGATGCGCAGAGAGATATTTGCACTCTGGCATCGAGAGTAAATGCGATGTCCATATCTGCCAGAAGGAGTTTATGGACGCGACAGTGGTCAGGTGATGCGGATTCCAAACGACATATGGAAGTATTGCCGTATAAAGGGGAGGAATTATTTGGCGTCGGTCTATCGGATCTGGTGGCCACGGCAACTGCCGGAAAATCCACTTTTTTACCTCAGACCCCCTCCCAACAGAAAAAGACACCGTCTTTTCAGCCGCAGTCCTTTCGGTCCTATAAGAACAAGCGGACAAAAGGACAGTCATATCTGCCTCGGGGCAGAGGAAGGGGTAAGAGAGGGCAGCAAGCAGCCCCTGCCCAGGAACAGAAGCCCTCCCAGGGTTCTGCAAAGCCCTCAGCATGACGCTGGGGCCTTACAAGCGGACTCAGGAGCGGTGGGGGGTCGACTCAAGAATTTCAGCGCACAGTGGGCTTGCTCACAGGTGGACCCCTGGATTCTGCAGGTAGTATCTCAGGGTTACAGGTTGGAATTCGAGAAGTCTCCCCCTCGCCGGTTCCTAAAGTCTGCTTTGCCAACGTCTCCCTCAGACAGGGCGACGGTATTGGAAGCCATTCACAAGCTGTTTTCTCAGCAGGTGATAGTCAAGGTACCCCTCCTACAACAGGGAAAGGGGTATTACTCCACGGTATTTGTGGTACCGAAGCCGGACGGCTCGGTAAGACCTATTCTAAATCTGAAATCTTTGAAGCTGTACATACAAAAATTCAAGTTCAAGATGGAGTCACTCAGAGCAGTGATAGCGAATCTGGAAGAAGGGGACTTTATGGTGTCCCTGGACATAAAGGATGCTTACCTGCATGTCCCAATTTGCCCTTCACATCAAGGGTACCTCAGGTTCGTGGTGCAAAACTGTCATTATCAGTTTCAGACGCTGCCGTTTGGATTGTCCACGGCACCTCGGGTCTTTACCAAGGTAATGGCCGAAATGATGATTCTTCTGCGAAGAAGAGGCGTATTAATTATCCCTTACTTGGACGATCTCCTGATAAGGGCAAGGTCCAGAGAACAGCTGGAGGACGGAGTAGCACTAACCCAACTAGTGCTGCAACAACACGGGTGGATTCTGAATTTTCCAAAATCTCAGTTGACCCCGACGACACGTCTGCTGTTCCTGGGAATGATTCTGGACACGGTTCAGAAAAAGGTGTTTCTTCCGGAGGAGAAAGCCAGGGAGTTATCCGAACTTGTCAGGAACCTCCTAAAACCAGGGACAGTGTCTGTGCATCAATGCACAAGAGTCCTGGGAAAGATGGTGGCTTCTTACGAAGCGATTCCATTCGGCAGATTCCACGCACGAACTTTTCAGTGGGATCTGCTGGACAAATGGTCCGGATCGCATCTGCAGATGCATCAGCGGATAACCTTATCGCCACGGACAAGGGTGTCTCTTCTGTGGTGGTTGCAGAGTGCTCATCTGTTAGAGGGCCGCAGATTCGGCATACAGGACTGGGTCCTGGTGACCACGGATGCCAGTCTGAGAGGCTGGGGATCGGTCACACAGGGAAGAAACTTCCAGGGAGTATGGTCAAGCCTGGAGATGTCTCTTCACATAAATATACTGGAGCTAAGAGCGATTTACAATGCTCTAAGTCTGGCAAAACCCCTGCTTCAGGGTCAGCCGGTGTTGATCCAGTCGGACAACATCACGGCAGTCGCCCACGTAAACAGACAGGGCGGCACAAGAAGCAGGACAGCAATGGCAGAAGCTGCAAGGATTCTTCGCTGGGCGGAAGATCATGTGATAGCACTGTCAGCAGTATTCATTCCGGGAGTGGACAACTGGGAAGCAGACTTCCTCAGCAGACACGATCTCCACCCGGGAGAGTGGGGACTTCATCCAGAAGTCTTCCACATGATTGTGAACCGTTGGGAAAAACCAATGGTGGATATGATGGCGTCCCGCCTCAACAAAAAACTGGACAGGTATTGCGCCAGGTCAAGAGACCCTCAGGCAATAGCTGTGGACGCTCTGGTAACACCGTGGGTGTTCCAGTCAGTGTATGTGTTCCCTCCTCTGCCTCTCATACCAAAAGTACTGAGAATTATACGGCAAAAGGGAGTAAGAACGATACTAGTGGCTCCGGATTGGCCAAGAAGAACTTGGTACCCGGAACTTCAAGAGATGCTCACGGAGGATCCGTGGCCTCTACCTCTAAGACGGGACCTGCTTCAGCAGGGACCGTGTCTATTCCAAGACTTACCGCGGCTGCGTTTGACGGCATGGCGGTTGAACGCCGAATTCTAAGGGAAAAAGGCATTCCGGAAGAGGTCATTCCTACACTGGTAAAAGCCAGGAAGGAGGTGACTGCACAACATTATCACCGCATTTGGAGAAAATATGTTGCGTGGTGTGAGGCCAGGAAGGCCCCCACGGAGGAATTTCAACTGGGTCGATTCCTACATTTCCTGCAAACAGGATTGTCTATGGGCCTCAAATTGGGGTCCATTAAGGTTCAAATTTCGGCCCTGTCGATTTTCTTCCAGAAAGAATTGGCTTCAGTTCCTGAAGTCCAGACTTTTGTAAAAGGAGTACTACATATACAGCCCCCGGTTGTGCCCCCAGTGGCACCGTGGGATCTTAATGTAGTCTTGGATTTTCTCAAATCCCATTGGTTTGAGCCGCTCAAATCGGTGGAGTTGAAGTATCTTACATGGAAAGTAACCATGCTACTGGCCCTGGCTTCAGCCAGGAGAGTATCAGAATTGGCGGCTTTATCATATAAGAGCCCATATCTGATTTTCCATACGGACAGGGCAGAACTGCGGACGCGTCCTCATTTTCTGCCTAAGGTGGTGTCAGCGTTTCACCTGAACCAGCCTATTGTGGTGCCTGCGGCTACTAACGATTTGGAGGATTCCAAGTTGTTGGACGTGGTCCGGGCATTGAAAATATATATTTCAAGAACGGCGGGAGTCAGAAAGTCTGACTCACTGTTTATATTGTATGCACCCAACAAGATGGGTGCTCCTGCTTCTAAGCAGACGATTGCTCGTTGGATTTGTAGCACAATTCAACTTGCACATTCTGTGGCAGGCTTGCCACAACCTAAATCTGTCAAGGCCCATTCCACAAGGAAAGTGGGCTCATCCTGGGCGGCTGCCCGGGGGGTCTCGGCATTACAACTCTGCCGAGCTGCTACTTGGTCAGGGGCAAACACGTTTGCAAAATTCTACAAATTTGATACCCTGGCTGAGGAGGACCTTGAGTTCTCTCATTCGGTGCTGCAGAGTCATCCGCACTCTCCCGCCCGTTTGGGAGCTTTGGTATAATCCCCATGGTCCTGACGGAGTCCCCAGCATCCACTTAGGACGTTAGAGAAAATAGAATTATCGGTAAGTAAATTCTTATTTCTCGTAGTCCGTAGTGGATGCTGGGCGCCCATCCCAAGTGCGGATTGTCTGCAATACTTGTACATAGTTATTGTTACAAACAAATTCGGGTTGTTATTGTTGTGAGCCGTCTGTTCAGAGGCTCCTACGTTTGTCATACTGTTAACTGGGTTCAGATCACAAGTTATACGGTGTGATTGGTGTGGCTGGTATGAGTCTTACCCGGGATTCAATATCCTTCCTTATTGTGTACGCTCGTCCGGGCACAGTATCCTAACTGAGGCTTGGAGGAGGGTCATAGGGGGAGGAGCCAGTACACACCACCTAATCCTAAAGCTTTATTTTTGTGCCCTGTCTCCTGCGGAGCCGCTATTCCCCATGGTCCTGACGGAGTCCCCAGCATCCACTACGGACTACGAGAAATAGAATTATCGGTAAGTAAATTCTTCTTATTATTATTATCATCCTTTATTTATATGGCGCCATAAGGGTTCTGCAGCGCCTAATTACAGAGTACATAAAAAAATAATCAAACTGGAAAACAGCAACTTACAGTTGATCAGAGGCGGAACTACCGCCAGTGCAACCAGTGCGTTGCACTGGGGCCCGCCACTGTCCAGGGGCCCAAAGCATGTTATGAGTCAAACTGACTCATTACATGCCGCTGTGTGCTGCGGGCAACCGCTGCCCCCAGCACACAGCCGCCCGGACAGAGAGGAGAGAAGCGGTACGGGGGAGAAGGAGGAGGAGGGAGGTGGAATTGGGAGCCGCAGCAGCGCTTTACTACTGGTTGAGGCGCTGCTGCTGCTGGCCCTCTGCTTCACTATAGGCTGTCTTCCGAGAACAGCCTATAGTGAAGCAGAGGGGCAGCAGCAGCAGCGCCTCCACCAATAACACAGCGCTGCTGCGGCTCCCTCTTCCACCTCCCTCCTCCTCCTTCTCTCCTGCCCGGGAATCGTGACCAGAAGCTGCACCGAGGAGCCTGAGCCAGCGGAGAGGGTAAGTATAATTCTTTTTCTCTAACGTCCTAGTGGATGCTGGGGACTCCGTAAGGACCATGGGGAATAGACGGGCTCTGCAGGAGACATGGGCACTTTAAGAAAGAATTTAGATTCTGGTGTGCTCTGGCTCCTCCCTCTATGTCCCTCCTCCAGACCTCAGTTTGAGACTGTGCCCAGACGAGCTGGGTGCTGTTCAGTGAGCTCTCCTGAGCTTGCTGTGAGAAAGTATTTTGTTAGGTTTTTTATTTTCAGGGAGCTCTGCTGGCAACAGACTCCCTGCATCGTGGGACAGAGGGGAGAGAAGCAGCCCTACTCTCTGAAGCTAGGTTCTGCTCCTTAGGCTACTGGACACCATTAGCTCCAGAGGGATCGTACACAGGATCTCACCCTCGTCGTCCGTTCCCAGAGCCGCGCCGCCGTCCCCCTCGCAGAGCCGGAAGACAGAAGCCGGGTGAGTATGAGAAGCAAGAAGACTTCGAAATCGGCGGCAGAAGACTCCGTTCTTCACTGAGGTAATGCACAGCACTGCAGCTGTGCGCCATTGCTCCCACACACCTCACATACTCCGGTCACTGTAAGGGCGCAGGGGGGGGGGGGGGGGGGGGCGCCCTGGGCAGCATATGGACCTCTTTTGGCAAAAGTACACATATATACAGTTGTGCACTGTATATATGTATGAGCCCCCGCCAAGAAAATGTATATTTAAGCGGGACAGAAGCCCGCCGTCGAGGGGGCGGGGCTTCTTCCTCAGCACTCACCTGCGCCATTTCTTCTCCACAGCTCCGCTGAGAGGAAGCTCCCCAGGCTCTCCCCTGCAGATACACGGTAGAAGAGGGAAAAAAGAGAGGGGGGGCACATAATTAGGCGCAAAAATCAATATAAACAGCAGCTACTGGGTTAACATTAAGTTACTGTGTTATTCCTGGGTTTATAGCGCTGGGGTGTGTGCTGGCATACTATCTCTCTGTCTCTCCAAAGGGCCTTGTGGGGGAATTGTCTTCAGATGAGCATTCCCTGAGTGTGTGGTGTGTCGGTACGTGTGTGTCGACATGTCTGAGGTAAAAGGCTCCCCTGAGGAGGAGATGGAGCAAATGTGTGTGTGAGGGTGTCTCCGTCGACAACGCCGACACCTGTTTGGATATGTGAAATTAAGTGCTAAGGTAAATTTATTGCACAAAAGATTAGAGAACAGACAGGGAATCTACCCATGTCTGTCCCTATGTCGCAGAGACCTTCAGAGTCTCTCAATGATCACTATCCAAAATAATAGACACTGATATCGACACGGAGTCTGACTCCAGTGTCGACTACGATAATGCAAAGTTACAGCCAAAATGGCAGGAAAGTATTCAATATATGATTATTGTAATAAAAAATGTATTGCATATCACTGATGACTCATCTGTCCTTGACACAAGGGTACACATGTTTAAGGGGAAGAAAGCTGAGGTAAATTTCCCTCCTCTCATGAAGAAAAAGAGCGGGAATCTCCAGACAAGAGACTGCAGATTCCCACAAAGAATTCTCAGGGAGTATCCTTCCCCTACTAGGGCCAGGATACGATGGGAATCTTCCCCTAGGGTGTCACGTTTGCCCAAAAGGTAGCCCTGACTTAACAGCTATCCTCAGGGATCCTGCAGATAGCGTGCACATTCTGGTACACTACTCAGACCGGCGATTATGTCGGCATGGGTTTATAGCGCTGTAGCAGCGTGGACAGATACCTTATCAGCAGAGATTGAGACCCTAGTATGTATATATATATATATATATATATATATATATGTATATATATATAGATATATATATAAAAGATGCTGTCTTAGATATATATATATAAAACATGCCCAAAGAGACATTAGTCTACTGGGTTCTAGAGTCAACGCTATGTCGATTTCTGCTTGACGTGTCCTGTGGAACATGTAATGGACAGGTGATGCCGACTTAAGAGGCATATGGAAGGTTTACCTTACAAGGGCTGAGGATTATGTGGAGAAGGGATCTCGGACCTGGTCTCCACACCTTTGGCTGGTAATTCTGATCTTTTGCCTTATATTCCCGCACAGCCTAGGAAAGCACGACATTATCAAATGCAGTCCTTTCGATCACAAAGAAACAAGAAAGTCCGAGGTGCGTCCTTTCTTGCCAGAAGCAGGGGCAGAGGAAAGAAGCTGCACAACACAGCTAGTTCCCAGGAACAGAAGTCCTCCCCGGCCTCTACAAAATCCACCGCATGTCGCTGGGGCTCCACAGGCGGAGCTAGGCCCGGTGGGGGCACGCCTTCGAAATTTCAGCCACAAGTGGGTTCACTCCCTGTTGGATCCCTGGGCAATAGATATTGTGTCTCAGGGATAGAAGCTGGACTTCGAGGAGATGCCCCCTCACCGACGGCCCTGCCGGCTTCCCCCCACGAGAGGGAAATAGTGTTAACTGCAATTCACAAATTGTATCTTCAACAGGTGGTGGTCAAGGTTCCCCTCCTTCAACAAGGAGGGGGTTATTATTCGACCATGTTGTAGTCCCGAAACCGGACGGTTCGGTCAGACCCATATTGAATTTAAAATCCCTGAACATATACCTGAAAAGGTTCAAGTTCAAGATGGAATCGCTGAGAGCGGTCGTCGCAAGCCTGGAAGGGGGGGATTTTATGGTGTCTCTGGACATAAAGGATGCATACCTTCATGTCCCCATTTATCCACCTCATCAGGCGTACCTCAGATTTGTGGTACAGGATTGTCATTACCAATTTCAGACGTTGCCGTTTGGTCTCTCCACGGCACCGAGAATATTTACCAAGGTAATGGCGGAAATGATGGTACTCCTGCGGAAGCAAGGGGTCGCAATTATCCCATACTTGGACGATCTCCTCATAAAAGCGGGATCAAGAGAGCAGTTGCTGATCAGCGTAGCACTTTCTCTGGAAGTGTAACGGCAACACGGCTGGATTCTAAATATTCCAAAGTCACAGTTGGTTCCTACGGCTCGTCTGCCTTTCCTAGGCATGATTCTAGACACAGACCAGAAAAGGGTTTATCTCCCGATAGAGAGAGCTCAGGAGCTCATGACACTGGTCAGGAACCTATTAAAACCAAAACAGGTGTCAGTGCATCACTGCACTCGAGTCCTGGGAAGGATGGTGGCATCATACGAGGCCATTCCCTTCGGCAGGTTCCATGCGAGGACCTTTCAATGGGACTTACTGGACAAGTGGTCCGGAGCACATCTTCAGATGAATCGGTTAATCACCCTATCCCCCAGGGCCAGGGTGTCTCTCCTGTGGTGGCTGCAGAGTGCTCACCTTCTCGAGGGCCGCAGATTCGGCATTCAGGACTGGGTCCTGGTGACCACGGATGCAAGCCTCCGAGGGTGGGGAGCAGTCACACAGGGAAGAAATTTCCAAGGTCTGTGGTCAAGTCAGGAGACTTGCCTTCACATCAACATCCTGGAACTAAGGGCCGTATACAACGCCCTACGTCAAGCGGAGACCCTGCTCGACCAACCGGTTCTGATTCAGTCAGACACCATCACCGCAGTGGCTCATGTAAACCGACAAGGCGGCACAAGGAGCAGGGAAGCGATGGCGGAAGCCGCCAGAATTCTTTGTTGGGCGGAAAATCACGTAAGCGCACTGTCAGCAGTGTTCATCCCGGGACACGACCTCCACCCGGGAGAGTGGGGACTTCATCAGGAAGTCTTCGCACAGACTGCATGTCGGTGGGAACTGCCACAGGTGGACATGATGGCATCCCGCCTCAACAAAAAACTACAGAGGTATTGTGCCAGGTCAAGAGACCCTCAGGCGATAGCTGTAGACGCCCTGGTGACACCGCGGGTGTTCCAGTCGGTCTATGTATTTCCTCCTCTTCCTCTCATACCCAAGGTGCTGAGAATAATAAGAAAAAGAGGAGTGAGAACGATACTCATTGTTCCAGATTGGCCACGAAGGACTTGGTATCCAGATCTGCAAGAAATGCTCACAGAGGAACAGTGGCCTCTTCCTCTAAGACAGGACTGGTTGCAACAGGGGCCCTGTCTGTTCCAAGACTTACCGCGGCTGCGTTTGACGGCATGGCGGTTGAACGCCAGATCCTAGCGCAGAAAGGCATTCCGGAGGAGGTCATTCCTACGCTGATAAAGGCTAGGAAGGACGTGACCGCTCAACATTATCACCGTATATGGCGAAAATATGTTGCTTGGTGTGAGGCCAGGAATGCCCCTACGGAGGAATTCCAGCTGGGCCGTTTCCTTCACTTCCTACAGTCAGGAGTGAATTTGGGCCTAAAATTGGGTTCCATTAAGGTCCAGATTTCGTCCCTATCCATTTTCTTTCAAAAGGAGTTGACTTCTCTACAGACGTTTGTAAAGGGAGTGCTGCATATTTAGCCCCCTTTTGTGCCTCCAGTGGCACCTTGGGATCTTAACGTGGTGTTGAGGTTTCTTGAAATCCCACTGGTTTGAACCACTCAAAACGGTGGTGTTGAAATATCTCACGTGGAAGGTGGTCATGCTGTTAGCCTTGGCTTCGGCTAGGCGTGTGTCAGAGTTGGCGGCTTTGTCACATAAAAGCCCCTATCGGGTTTTCCATGCGGATAGAGCAGAATTGCGGACCCGTCCACAATTTCTGCCGAAAGTGGTTTCATCCTTTCATATAAACCAACCTATTGTGGTGCCTGTGGCTACTACTGACTTGGAGGATTCCGAGTTGCTTGATGTGGTCAGGGCTTTGAAGGTTTATGTAGCCAGAACGGCTAGGGTCAGGAAAACAGAGTCTTTGTTTATCCTGTATGCTTCCAACAAGCTTGGTGCTCCTGCTTCAAAGCAAACTATTGCTCGCTGGATCTGTAACACGATTCAGCAGGCTCATTCTGCAACTGGATTGTCGCTGCCAAAATCAGTTGAGGCCCATTCCACTAGGAAGGTGGGCTCTTCTTGGGCGGCTGCCCGAGGGGTCTCGGCATTACAGCTTTGCCGAGCGGCTACTTGGTCAGGTTCAAACACTTTTGCAAAGTTCTACAAGTTTGATACCCTGGCTGAGGAGGACCTTGTGTTTGCTCAATCGGTGCTGCAGAGTCATCCGCACTCTCCCGCCCGTTTGGGAGCTTTGGTATAATCCCCATGGTCCTTACAGAGTCCCCAGCATCCACTAGGACGTTAGAGAAAATAAGATTTTACTTACCGGTAAATCTATTTCTCGTAGTCCGTAGTGGATGCTGGGCGCCCGTCCCAAGTGCGGACTTCTTCTGCAATGCTAATGCTTGTATATAGTTATTGCTTCAATAAGGGTTATGTTATGGTTGCATTAGGGTTGGACCTGTTGCTCTGTTGTTGTTCATACTGTTGACTGGGTATGTTTATCTCAAGTTATACGGTGTGATTGGTGCGGCTGGTATGAATCTTGCCCTGGATTACCAAAATCCTTTCCTTGTACTGTCAGCTCTTCCGGGCACAGTTTCTCTTACTGAGGTCTGGAGGAGGGACATAGAGGGAGGAGCCAGAGCACACCAGAATCTAAATTCTTTCTTAAAGTGCCCATGTCTCCTGCGGAGACCGTCTATTCCCCATGGTCCTTACGGAGTCCCCAGCATCCACTACGGACTACGAGAAATAGATTTACCGGTAAGTAAAATCTTATTCTTTCTTTCTTTCTTTCTTTCTTTCTTTCTTTCTTTCTTTCTTTCTTTCTTTCTTTCTTTCTTTCTTTCTTTCTTTCTTTCTTTCTTTCTTTCTTTCTTTCTTTCTTCAAAAAGGGGTAATCTGCCTGCCGCAATGTGTAAAAAGGGGGAATCTGCCTGCCGCAATGTGTAAAAAGGGGGATGCTGTCTGCCGCAATGTGTAACAAGGGCACGCTGTCTGCCGTAATGTGTAAAAAGTGTACACTGTCTGCCGCTATGTGTAACAAGGGCACGCTGTCTGCCGTTATGTGTAAAAAGGGTACGCTGTCTGCCGCTATGTTTAACAAGGGCACGCTGTCTGCCGTTATTTGTAAAAAGTGTACGCTGTCTGCCGCTATGTGTAACAAGGGCACGCTGTCTGCCGCTATGTGTAAAAAGGGGACGCTGTCTGCCGCTATGTGTAAAAAGGGGACGCTGTCTGCCGCTATGTGTAAAAAGTGTACGCTGTCTGCCGTTATGTGTAAAAAGGGGGACGCTGTCTGCCGTAATGTGTAAAAAGTGCACGCTGTCTGCTGTAATGTGTAAAAAGAGGAATCTGTCCGCCGTAAGGTGTAAAAGGGTCTCTACCTGGTGTAGTGGTGCTACTGTGCGGCGTAATTTGAATAATGTAGACTACTGTGCACCGTTTTATGAATTGGTATTATTTTGTGGCCACACCCATTCCCCACGAAGCCACGTCACTATGTATTTTTGCACGCGCCTACGGCGCGCACTGCCCTTATTTTGCATGCAGGGGTGGGGCTCCGATACCGTTTCTTGCACACCGTGCTAAAATGTCTAGTTACGGCACTGTTGCTAGGTATCCATTTCTCTGGCCCTGAGCAGGTCCCCCTCACCAGATCCTCTCCAGGGGTGAGGGGGTGGACTTGGATGGGATGGGGGGCCCAAAGCATTTTGTCACACCTGGGCCCACCGCTCGCTTGTTCCGCCACTGCAGTTGATGACAATTTAGAACAAGTACAGGGTAAATAAACATAGCTACATCAGCAGATGAGTCTGGAATAAGTATCAGGTGGCAGAAGACTGCTGGATTTGGTGCAGTTGAAGATTATTAAAGTAAGAAAAAGGATAAGCACATGAGGTAAGAGGGCCCTGCTCGTGAGAGCTTACATTCAAAAGGGGAGGGGTAGACAGACTGGGGTGACACAGATGGGGTACATAGAGAGCGTGGAACAGAGGGTTAGAATGAGATTTGGCTGGGTTTGGTGAAGAAGTGGGTCTTGAGACCCCTTTTTAAGTTTTGTAGAGAGGTGGAGAGTCTGAGGGGGAGAGGTAGGGAATTCCAGAGAAGTGGTGCAGCACGTGAAAAATCTTGGAGGTAGGAGTGGGAGGAGGTAATCCGTAGGCAGGAGAGTCGGCATGCATTAGCAGAGCGAAGAGGACGGGTGGGAGTGTAAAGGGAGATAAGGTCAGAGATGTAGATGGGAGAGGAGTGGGTGAGGGCTTTGTAAGTTTTACGTACATAAGTAAAAATTTTCTTTCTTTTAATGAGGTAATTAATCCCTCCAGCATTCCAGGTACCAATTTTTAAAGGTGCCATATCAGCAGAACAATTGGTTTAAAAGAAAGAAAGCACCACACTATGGGGGTCATACCGACCTGTTCGCACGGAGCGGTTTGTCACTGCGGTGTGAACGGGTCTGGAATGCGCATGCAGGGCGGCCACACTGAGCATGTGCGGTTACGTCGCGCTCAACGAAGAAAGCGGTCCCAGAGCCGACCGCAAGAAGATTGACAGAAAGAAGGCGTTCCTGGGCATCTCCAGACCGTTGCCTGCTGCTTTCGGGGAGTGGAGAAGAAAACGCTGGCGTGTCCAGGAGAACTGAGGGTGGATGTCTGACGTCAAAGCCCGGCTCCAGCACCGCTGAGATCGTCGCACAGGGTAAGTATGTCCAGGGCTAGTCTTGTTCTGTTGACAATTTTTTAGCTTAGCAGGACTGCACAAGCGATCACAGCCCTGCTAAGCTAAAATACACTCCCCCATAGGCGTGTACTAGTTGATCGCAGCAGCAGCAAAAAGTTGCTGGCTGCGATCAACTCAGAATGACCACCTATAGCTACATGAGTAACATATTGCCACCCTAAAGAGGTAATAGGTACACAGCACTCCTATCAATGGGAGGGAAGGAGGAAAGGAGGGGGAGAGGGGAGGAGAAAGGAGTCAGAAAATGAAATACAGAGACAGCAAGCAAAGACAGACCAATACTGCGCAGGGGTAGGAGACCCCTGCAAGCCAACAGGCATAATAAGGAACTTTTGGATAATAGCAACACAATATAAAAAAACAAAAAAAGACACAGAAAGGGTACAGAAGGACACCCAACACGAAGTAGAGCAATGGGCTCCAGGGAGCCGCAACAATCAGTGGGTTTCACAGTCATAAGAAAGAAAAACAATAGAAGTAAAAGCTAAAAAAGGTACTATGTGACAGGTGTAAAATGAAAACAGTCGAACCAGTACCACCAAAACATACAAAAAGGGCACATAGAAGATAACAAAGCATCAGGAACACAATGTCCAGAATGTCCAAAAAGAAGCCTATAATAATAATTGAAACAGCAGTGCAGAGCATCACAGCAATGGGTATGACGAAAGATATGGATTAGTGAAGAGACATACAATACCCCAGCCAGGCCATGATATAGAGTAGTCCATAAAAAAAAAAAAAAACAGAGAGTGGCAAGTGCAAAACAGTAGTGCAGAGTATTTCAGCAACAACAGTGACAAGTGAGAAACGATGTGTGAAAATGGTCGTGCAGGTTCTCAAGACATCAGTAAGTGGGGTAGGCCCAAAAATAGTAAAAAATGGAGGGGGGGAGGGGAGAATACGGTCAGCACATTGCAAGGTCAGTCCCGAGAGTCCATGCGAACAGAGGAAGATGCAGAATCATCAGCAGCGGCTTTGTCTTTCAAATAATAATCGGCATCCTCAGGAGAGGAAAAGTCCACAAAGGAGTCCGCTGTAAAGAGACGGAGGCGGGCCGGGAATAACAAGGTAAAACGTCGGTTCTTTTTCACCAGTCCAGCACAAATACCAGAGAAGGCCTTCCTGGCCCTGGTAATCTCAGCGGAGTAGTCTTGGAAGATAAATAGCTTGTGGCCCTCCCAGACAATGGAGTGGTTCCACCTGGAAGCCTGCCACAGCGCCTCCCGGTGAAGAAAGTTGAGGCAATGGAATATAGTCACTCTAGGGCGACCCCCAGAGTTCGCCCGGGAGGTCTGATGCGATGAGCCCGCTCCACAACTAGGTCAGCACAGGCATCAGAAATTTGAAGTAACTCCGGGAGCGTGACGGCGATGAAATGGGGCACGGCATCTCCCTTAACAGTCTCAAGCCAATCAACAATGCAAAGGTTGTGTCTGTGGGATCTGTTTTCAAGGTCGTCAACTTTGTTCAAAATCTGCAGGTGCTGTTTATAAAGGACATCATAACGCTGCTTGAGGTCTGCAACATCAGAAAAAGTCTCACCCAGCCGTATCTCATTAGAATGGACTCTCTGTGCCAGCTGCACAATACTGTTGTTAGCCTCCTTCATAGCCTGTTTGAAGGAATCCGCCTGCTCCAGCGTCTCCTTAATAGCCCTCGCTATGTCCGCATAGGAGGCTAAGGAGGTCTGTGTGTCCCCTGCAAGGACAGGTAACTGCAGCAAACGAGGAGGGGGGGGGGGGGGAGAGGATGCAGGGGAGCACCCATGCAGAGGGGAGGCAGCAGGAGATGGTAAAGGTGAAATCACAGGAGCTGCGGCAGCCATCTTGGCTTTTCGCCTCTTAGCTTCCCGTCGCTGGCACTGCTGTTTTGATGGCATTGAAGGGGGAGGAAAATTTTCCACATGGTGGATGGGACCTTCCCCCTACTCGGTGGTGGTACTGCTTCGGCAAATCAGGCCCTCAGGAGGCCCGGGAGAGGCTAGTGAGGAGCTGTCTCGCACTGCAGCCATCTCCAGTGAGGGCGTGGCCGGAAGTCGTATTAATATTTATTTAAGTAACTAATATATAAAAGAGTAGCATTATACAGTATCCTTGTCATCATGGGTTGGTAGTGGAGCAGGATTCAGCTAGATTACACAATAAGGGGTCAATCCAATTGGCTGCGATATTATCTAAGATTCATTTAGGCGGCTTCCACGCGTTAATTGTCGTAGGCAGGTTCTACCCACAGCCTCTGGTGGTGCGAAGTCAATCTGATTACCATAAATGGTAAATGCGGCGTTAACAGCTAACGTTGAACTCAGTGTGCCCCTAATGGTTGTGCTTATGTGGCCCATACATCGGACAGCTATAGGTTATCCATTCTGCCAACGTTGGTTTTGGAGATTGGTGAAATCCAATGGAAGTCCTCGATTCACCGATTCTGACCTAAAATTGATCAAGATCTCCGAGTTGGGGAATTTTACGATAGTATGGGTACCTCTGTATTTCCTATTTCATAAAAAACTCGTCAGATCCCCTCGTCGGCTGTCGGGTTCTGTATCACACGTGTGAGCCCCAGTTCACCCATTCACACTAGTCTAACTTTAACTGCAACAGAAGAAGTAATAGAGATCGCGGGGGATTACCGATGATAGGGTTCGCAGGGACAGCTGATCCGGAATTTTAGCAATCACCATTGCTACTCGCAGCGAGTTGGATACTACATTAGTACTGAGTAGGCCCTATGGGGGTCATTCCGAGTTGTTCGCTCGTTGCCGATTTTCGCAACGGAGCGATTAAGGCGAAAATGCGCATGGTACGCAGTACGCATGCGCTAAGTATTTTAGCTCAAAACTTAGTAGATTTACTCACGGCAGAACGAAGATTTTTCATCGTTGAAGTGATCGGAGTGTGATTGACAGGAAGTGGATGTTTCTGGACGGAAACTGACCGTTTTCTGGGAGTGTGCGGAAAAACGCAGGCGTGCCAGGATAAAACGCGGGAGTGTCTGGAGAAACGGGGGAGTGGCTGCCCGAACGCAGGGCGTGTTTGTGACGTCAAACCAGGAACGAAACGGGCGGAGCTGATCGCAGTGTAGGAGTAAGTCTCGAGCTACTCAGAAACTGCTAAGAAATTTCTATTCGCAATTCTGCTAATCTTTCGTTCGCAATTCTGCTAAGCTAAGATACACTCCCAGAGGGCGGCGGCTTAGCGTGTGCAATGCTGCTAAAAGCAGCTAGCGAGCGAACAACTCTGATTGAGGGCCTATGTCCGTAATTGTATAGTGCTGCGGAGTATGCTGGCCGATAGATGCTAATAATAATAACTGTAATCATATCAATGACATCAATTGATGTAATTATTAGTAGAGGAGAGTGGTTGTTCTAGGTGGATTTATCTGATCTCTGTTTTTGGGGAGAGATATGAATTTTACTGTTTTGAAGTTAAATGGACAAATGTCGTACTGGGGATTTTTTTATGCGAATATAAGGGTGATCCTGATGGATCCGTAACACTTCCATTCATTCATCCTGTGTTTAGTAGCTGCCTGCATGCATTGTGTCCCTAGGGAGTACTTTAAAAATGTGCCAAAAACTTTTCATTGTTTCATTTAGAGAGTGTCAGTAATTAAATATTCTACAGTATGTAATTCCGTATGTGTGTACAGATGTATCCTCATACATCATTGCTACAGTTGCGCCAAACAGTCTCTCTTGGTGCGCCAGGTCCCACGAGGCTCTGCTAGCGTCAGGCGTCATCTTAGTTACAATGCAATGCGGCAATGATGCACCAGGAGATTGCACTGATTTATTCGATACTGTATGTGATGCTTGTATATCTGTGTGTGACTGAAGGTGCATACACACTTACAGAGAAAATGAGCGACGTTGCTCATTTCCACCCTTCCTGAGCGACGTCGCTCATTTTCTCGGCAAGTGTGTATGCCGCTGCCGGCCAGCGATGCGCGAGTCGTTAACGACCCTCGTTGTCGGCCATGTAGGCAGTTCAATCTGGACTGTCGTCCAACAGCTGCCTGCACAGCACATCGCCTAATGTGTACCCACCTTGAGTCTCTGAATCTGTATAGGAAGTGCTACAATGTAGCATCCGCAGCTCTTTTCCAACACAAGCTGTTCTGCTGCGTATACGGTCTCAGTCACACACAATATACAGTACAAGTGTCATATATAAAATAACTAGGCACAGTCTGCTGATGCGCACTAGTCGAATTAAAAAAAAAAAAAAAGACTACCATCGTTAGCAGAGCTGCACAGGACCTGGCGACTCATTCACGCAAGGCATCTCGTGCTGCGTGGCGTATTGAGACTAGAGGTATGAGGACACATCTGTATGTGTCAATGTTTAATGGCAATAATTACAAATCTCTGCTGTTTCTGTTATTGACACCGCGTCTCGTTATTACCTGCCAGGCTGCTACGATATTGACCATACAACTAGATGAAACATACTGTAAATTGCATAGTGAATATTTTTTTTTATACATTTAACTGCAGGTTCCACTAATCAGACAGAGAAGAAAAGGCGACGGAGAGCCAATTGTCCGAGGGATGAGGAGCAGCTGGCAAAAGTAGACACATACCGAAAATTTACACAGGTACAATGATTTTCATTAGGGAATTCTGTTATAAACCACTGGAACTGTTGTCTCTAGCTCTGTCTGTAGGTTTTTTTTATTTTTAGGGGGCAATTTATCAAACCTTCTGAGGAAGACTAGTAGAAAAGAGGGCACGGTATTTATTCTCCCTCCAGTGGTGTCGTGGACACCCCAAGAGGGAGAATATTTGGTGCTATACCGGTGGTTGGGATTCCGGCGCCGGTATGCAGAGCCATAACAGCCAATCACATTCTAGATATCATTTATAGTGTTTACTAGATAAGTGAAAGCTAGAATCTTATTGATTGCTACAAATAACTGACTTATGAACATGCTCTCTTTAGTAGGTTTGATAAATCTCCCCCACTGTCTTTACTCCCTTCCCCACATAGGATGTATGTGTAGAGATGTGTGCTGTGTTGGGACTCTCAGGAAGTGACATCACCATACATGCCGACATTATAGGCTGCCTCCTCCAGGGGGAGACAGCCATGACGGCAAAGTGGGGGGCGCGGCCGCAGCATGAGGGGGCGTGGCTTGGTGCAGTGACACCAAATGGGGGCGGGCCCAGGTAGTGGCAGCAGAATCACGTCATTGCTGCCCCACCCCCGCTACACATTGCCGAGATTACCGTCTGTTCCTCGCGAATCGTGTCATCGCACTCCCCGCCAGACAACGCCCAGCTCCGGGGGACTTCCGGGGACTCAGTTAGAGGGGTCCAGCCAGGAGACTTGCGCATTCTTCCCGGAGGCCGGGAGCGCCACCCGATTTTCAGGAGCCTTCCGGGAGAGTAGGCAAGTATGCATCACTGACACTGGTGGGAGGGGCCAGAGTTCATACCAACTGTCATTAACTGCCAACATGATGACCTCATTGGTTTTTATTAGCACTTGATCCGGGCATGCCCGGCCCGCCCCCCCAAACCGGCGGCCCAATGCCGCCGGCCCGCCCCCTTCTGCCCAGCGACCGCCTCTGCCTGTCAGTCAGGCCTGTCAAACACTTAACCTTATGGACCATGGAAGTGCGCAGAAAAATCGGCAAAGACCTCTGAGCATTATCGATGGCAGTGTTTTGAATCCCATCGCCGACTATTGAATCCCCCATTTTCAGCATATTTCTGGGGATCTCTAATAAATGTGTAATTTAGAGTCACCAACTTTATAGGTCGTTACAACGGTGGGCAATGTGGGTGTGTGGCTTAGCATAGGGGGGCGGAGAGGGGGCGTGACACGGGAAAAGACGCTTTGGGTACGGGTGTGGCTGCATGTTTGCGTCATCGTAGCCACGTTCTCAGCTGTACAATGTCGAGATTACTGACTCTGTACAGCTGGGGGGCGTGGCTATGATGATGTGATTCAGCGCGATTCACGTCATCAGCTACCTGGTTCGCCCACTTTACTCTTTAAGTCGGCGGTTGGGTGGCGGGGGTAGTGGAGTTGTGGGTGGGTCCTGGAGACGTGCCCACTTTCCCATGTGGGAAGGGGCTGGGTGTGCCACATGAGTTTTGGCAGTCTCCTGGAAGTTCCGGTAGAGTAGTCAAGTACGGTGTCATTATTTTCTGAGCAGGTGACGTTTTCTATGGTGTTACCTAAGAACTACAGATGTGTCCTCTTACATCTTTGCTCCGTGCGCTACAAGTGGCGTTACACATAATGCTTGAGTGCCGTGTAACTTGGTAGCGCCGGACATCTGTTTTTTTTGCATTTTTTTCTCACGAAAATGCATCTCAGATGCACAGTAATGTAATAGGACGCACGTGCAACTTCTTCTGGTTAAATCTGTGTGTGACGGCAATTGTATTTGCATACCAAATGCCATGGTACAGTGTTTTGAGTGTTCTAAGAAGCATTTTCGTGGAAAAAAAAACCCACAAAAAAAAGACGCTCTGCGCCACAGATTCCAGCCACAGCATGGCGGTGCGACTTCAAGGGCTGTTTAGCGTAAATGCAGCGAGGATGTGTATATATATATATATATATATATATATATATATAGGGTTCTGGATGGAACGGCACTCAGAGGCTTTTTTAAATGCAGCAAGCGTGTATTAAAATTCAATAATACATCAATTCAGTGTATCGATACACTGAATTGATGTATTATTGAATTTTAATACACGCTTGCTGCATTTTAAAAAAGCCTCTGAGTGCCGTTCCATCCAGAACCCTATACCAGCGGCAAACACCGCATCGGATCAGGACACCGGGGTAATTGAACTTTTTATTGAGTGCCGGACCCAGCTTTATATATATCTATATATATATATATATATATATATATATACATACATACATCAGCCTGGATCAAATGTGGCCACTAATTTGCAGTGCAATCAATATTTTTTTGGCCAGTAAAACTTTGGTTTGGCTACCGTGGCTAATCTCCTGGTTTGATATTACAGTTTTAATTGCTCCATTGTGCCATATTCCAATATTTTCTTTTTCAAGAGCAAATATTACTTTGAGTTCGACTTTTGAGTTTTCATGCGGAGAGGTAAAAACAAGCTGTATAATGACGCTATACGAGCTTGAACTGTGCTAATTCTGTCTAAAGTTTTAGGTTGTCCATTGTTTTGAAGTGGGTGGAGTTAGATCAACCTGTAGCCAACGAGATCATCGGATTGGTCAGAGCAGCTGGAGTTGGGTTATAAGGGAGAGAGTGACCCGTTCATTCATGTGACTGCATGAGGTCAGGGATGCATTTGATGAACAGTGTATTCGTGTGAGGAAGGCAGTGGAGGCAGCAGGAAGCCACAGAGTGAGAGTTATATAATGAAAGGAGCAGGGTCCCCAGCAGCACAGAGTATATCAGGAGATGAGTGATGTGTTAGTGAGGGCAGGGCTGCATGTGACCGGGGCAATGACATGATGTGAGGAGAGGAATGGAGGCAGCAGGGAGCCACAGCCCAAGCGTTATATAGTGGGAAGAGCAGGGTCCCCAGCAGCACAGAGTATATCAGGAGTTGAGTGATGTGTTAGTGAGGGCAGGGATGCATGTGACAGGGGCAATGGCATGATGTGAGGAGGGGAATGGAGGAAGCAGGGAGCCACAGCCCGAGCATTATATAGTGGGGAGAGCAGGGTCCCCAGCAGCACAGAGTATATCAGGAGTTGAGTGATGTGTCAGTGAGGACAGGGCTGCATGTAACAGTGGCAGTGACATGATGTGAGGAGGGAAATGGAGGCAGCAGGAAGCCACAGCCCAAGCGTTATATAGTAGGAAGAGCAGGGTCCCCAGCAGCACATAGTTTATCAGAAAATAAGTGAAGTGTGAGGACAGGGCAGTGACATGATGTGACGAGGGGAATGGAGCCAGAAGCCACAGCCTGAAAGTTAGGTAAAGGAAGTAGCAGAGTCTCCCAACATCACCGAGTAGCAAGATTGTGTTATTAAAGTGTTACAAAGTGCATACACATAACTTGTTTATATGCAGTGTCCACCTCGCACAGCATGTACTGTATGTTTGCACTGACACACTAAACAATAAATTGCTCTGTAAGATGTAATAAAACCATTATACAAAGCAAGAGCATAGTAAGCCGCTGATGTCTCCTTACAGTTCTATGGCTGATACAGTATCACAAACCGTGCAGCTGAAATGTAACTAATTGCTGTCATGTATCCAGACGCTTCTCATTGTCTTTGCCCTGTAGCTTGTGAACACCTTGGTGCTATGGCGCTTTCATGTTTCCTGCGAGAGTAGAACAATGAACTCCGTAAATCGTTGTCACATGGGACCTTATATTCAGTCTGTCCAATCACAACGCAAAATCTGATCCATGAACCGTAGAACAAATGTGCCGACTGAATCTGTATCCACGAACTCCTCGTCTTGTATGTCTACATAAGTCTTAGCAGGAGTGCTCCAGGGAGATTCCACCGTCATAGCAGTCACTAGACTTTGCAGATATGAGAAATACTTTGATATATATTTAAAACGGTTACAAATAAAAATCTGAAAATATTTTATGCCCACTAGATTTTAATATAAAAAAATAGTATTACAGATGTGTCCTCATACATCATGGCTGCGGTTGCTCCAAACGGCCCCTCTCGGCGCCAGGACGACTTGTGAGAATCTCCAAGCGTCGAGTATCTTTTTTTGCCTGAAATGTGTCACCAGGAGACTGTGCTAATTAATTTAATGTGACACGTGTATATTTATGTGCGACCGAGTGTCCGAATCTGCATGCGAAGTGCTATGATGCAGCGGCCGTGGCTTTTTTCCAATACAAGTTCCGTTGCACTCCGTATACAGACTCGGTTACACACAGATATACAAGTGCCGCATATTAAATTAAGATGCATTTTCAGCCAAAAAGACGCCCAGTG
Source organism: Pseudophryne corroboree (assembly GCF_028390025.1). Taxonomy (NCBI): domain Eukaryota; kingdom Metazoa; phylum Chordata; class Amphibia; order Anura; family Myobatrachidae; genus Pseudophryne; species Pseudophryne corroboree. Next base: position 57,588,257 of record NC_086444.1, on the reverse strand, counting down.
CTAGCAAAGTTGCACCAGACCTGACAGCTCACTCGCACCCGGCATCTCACGCTGCGTGGCTTATTGAGGCTAGATGTATGAGCTCCACATCCGTACTTATGCTACTAATATTTAATCCAGAAGCGGCAGTGTTCCTTCTCTGTATGTACAGTAATCTCCAACCATATCTGTTCTCTATGTATGGATAACAAACGTACCACTTATTTCATTCTGCATACTGGGTGCAATTCTCAGTGCATGTTGTTATTCTGCATTTCTGTCACTTGTACAGTACCACTTTCCTTTTCCTATATAAAGGTTTTAACCCTTAACGATGATCGTAGCTGTGCAAAATTTGATCGTAGCTGTGCAAAACTTTGCACGGCTACGATCTGTTACTCAGACATGCGGGGGGGTTGCCCAGCACAGGGAGCTACTCGTTGCTTCGCGGGTAACATCGGCTGCGTGTGACGTCACGCAGTCGCCGCGGCCAGGGCCGGCTCCGGGGCTTGTGGCGCCCCGGGCGGCTTTAGGGGGCGTGGCTTTGTACAGGGGGCGTGGTCATTTACGCCCCCTGTACAGCTGAATTGATGTGCGGTGCGCGATGACGTCATCGCGCACCGCACAGCAAAGGTCCTCTCCACGAAGGGAAACTAGACGCGTACGCGTCTAGTTTTCCTTCCCAGCAGTAGCGGCCGGGGGCAGCGGGCAGCGGGCAGCAGGGGGCACACACCAGTAGCGGATCTTGCCCTGGTGCGGCGCCCTCCGGAGGGCGCCCTGCGCCCTCCGGAAGGCGGCGCCCCGGGCAAAAGTACTGCTTGCCCGTGGCAAGATCCGCTACTGGCCGCGGCCCGCCCCCCGCACGGTCCGGGCACGCCTGTATTGCCCGGACTCTGCCCCTAAAATGATGCCCAAACGCCGCCGACCCGCCCCCTTCCGCGACTGCCTCTGCCTGTCAATCAGGCAGAGGTGATCGCAGGGCTCAGATGGCTGTCGGCTGTCTGGCATGTGCCGGCGCACTGAGGCGGCAGGGCATGCGCAGTTCAGACCTGATCGGCTGCTGTGGGAAAACTGAATTAGGAACTATATCTACAGTGTAAAAGCTGCACATTATTACTAAACAAATGATGAATACCCAGAATGATCCATTACAGATTACTCCAGCGTTCTTATTGGGTGTCCTAGCGATCACTGTTATTTTTGTTGTCCGCTGTGTAACAGTAGCTGATTTTTATTAAAGTATATATACTGGATGATAGATAATGAGTGGGAAAGATTATATTCTCCCCGTTCTTGCGTGGGTTTCCTTCGGGTACTCCGGTTTCTTCCCACAACCCAAAAATATACTGGTAGGTTAATTAACTTCCAACAAAAATAAATAACCCTAGTGTGAATGTGTGTGCGTGTACATGTGATAGGAAATATAGATTGTCAGCTCCACTGGGGCAGGGACTGATGTGAATGGCTGAATATTCTCTGTACAGCGCTGCAGAATATGTGTGCGCTATATAAATAACTGGTAATAAATAATAAATAAATAAAAACTGGAATTGTGCTAAAAACTTTTAGGTGCTCTGCAATTCTCAATCTGTTCTCATTTATGTATTGACTATGCCTACTGCTACCTCCCAACATCAGAAGATGTTAAATCAGGACACAACCAAATGGGAGCATAGCTATATCCCATTAGGGGTACTGCCTAGCCCCCTTCCCTTCCCCAAGAAAAATACCTTAATTCTCATACACAGTGGGGGTCATTCCGAGTTGATCGCTCGCTAGCTGCTTTTAGCAGCGTTGCACACGCTAGGCCGCCGCCCTCTGGGAGTGTATCTTAGCTTAGCAGAATTGCGAATGAAAGATTAGCAGAATTGCGAATAGAAATTCTTAGCAGTTTCTGAGTATCTTCAGACTTACTCCTACACTGCGATCAGCTCAGGCCGTTTCGTTCCTGGTTTGACGTCACAAACACGCCCTGCGTTCGGCCAGCCACTCCCCCGTTTCTCCAGACACTCCCGCGTTTTTTGCTGGCACGCCTGCGTTTTTCCGCACACTCCCAGAAAACGGTCAGTTCCCACCCAGAAACACCCACTTCCTGTCAGTCACACTCCGATCACTTCAACGATGGAAATTCTCCATTCGGACGTGAGTAAATCTACGTTTTGAGCAAAAATACTTAGCGCGTACCATGCGCATTTTCGCCTTAATAGCTCCGTTGCGAAAATCGGCAACGAGCGAACAACTCGGAATGACCCCCATTGAAAGGGCAATGTAACCAATTTGGGAGTTGTGATAATCCGGACTGTGTGACAGCCCCCTAAAATAAGTACTGTCCCACCTAAACTAGGACAATTGGGAGGTATGTTATACTCAACCTCACCATCCCACTATAATCAGGTGAAAAGCCAGTCTCCACTGTGAATGTGAAAGCAAAAGTTGATATTAGACTGTATTAATCTTATTTACAGTTTCTCTAACGTCCTAGTGGATGCTGGGAACTCCGTAAGGACCATGGGGAATAGCGGGCTCCGAAGGAGGCTGGGCACTCTAGAAAGATCTTCGACTACCTGGTGTGCACTGGCTCCTCCCACTATGACCCTCCTCCAAGCCTCAGTTAGATTTCGTGCCCGGCCGAGGTTGGATGCACACTAGGGGCTCTCCTGAGCTCTTAGAAAGTTATAGTCTTAGAATTTGTTTTTTTCAGTGAGACCTGCTGGCAACAGGCTCACTGCAGCGAGGGACTAAGGGGAGAAGAAGCGAACTCGCCTGCTTGCAGCCGGATTGGGCTTCTTAGGCTACTGTACACCATTAGCTCCAGAGGGATCGACCGCAGGCCCAGCCTTGATGTTCGGTCCCGGAGCCGCGCCGCCGTCCCCCTTACAGAGCCAGAAGCAGGAAGATGGTCTGGAAAATCGGCGGCATGAAGACATCCTGTCTTCACCAAGGTAGCGCACAGCACTGCAGCTGTGCGCCATTGCTCCTCATACACACTTCACACTCCGGTCACTGAGGGTGCAGGGCGCTGGGGGGGGGGCGCCCTGAGGCAGCAATAAAAACACCTTGGCTGGCTAAAATACCTCAATATATAGCCCCTGGGGCTATATATGAGGTAAATACCCCTGCCAGAATCCCAAAAAAAGCGGGAGAATAGGCCGCGAAAAAGGGGCGGAGCCTATCTCCTCAGCACACTGGCGCCATTTTTCCCTCACAGCTCGGCTGGAAGGAAGCTCCCTGGCTCTTCCCTGCATTTCTACAGTACAGTAAGAGGGAAAAGAGAGGGGGGGCACTAAATTGGCACTGTATACAGTATAAGCAGCTATTAGGGACATAACTCAGTTAGTCCCTATATATATATAGCGCTCTGGTGTGTGCTGGCATACTCTTACTCTGTCCCCCCAAAGGGCTTTTGTGGGTCCTGTCCTCTATTTGAGCATTCCCTGTGTGTGTGGAGTGTGTCGGTACGGCTGTGTCGACATGTTTGAGGAGGATAATGATGTGGAGGGGGAGCAGATGCCTTTAGCAGAGATGTCACCCCCTGCGGGGCAGACACCTGAGTGGATGGTATTATGGCAAGAAATGAGTGCACGTATAGACTCCTTACATAAAAAATTTGACGACATGCCGACTGTGGGACAGCCGAGTCTTCAGCTCGTGCCTGTCCAAGGGTCTCAAAAGTCATCGGGGGCTCTAAAACGCCCGTTATCTCAGGTGGCACAAGTAGATGTCGACACGGATACTGACGCCAGTGTCGACGACGATGAGTCAAATTTAATGCCCGTTAAGGCCATTCGCTGCATGATTGAGGCAATGAAAGAAGTGTTAAATATTTCTGATTTACATCCAGGTACCACAAAAAAGGGTATTATGTTTGGGGAGAAAAAACTACCTGTAGTTTTTCCCCCGTCAGATGAATTAAATGAAGTGTGTGAAGAAGCGTGGGCTTCCCCTGATAAGAAATTGGTGATTCCTAAGAAATTACTAATGGCGTTCCCTTTCCCGCCAGAGGATAGGTTACGTTGGGAAACACCCCCGAGGGTGGATAAAGCGCTCACACGTTTGTCAAAAAAGGTGGCACTACCGTCCCAGGATACGGCCGCCCTTAAGGAACCTGCTGATAGAAGGCAGGAGGCGATCCTGAAGTCTGTATATACACACTCAGGCATTATACTCAGACCAGCAATTGCGTCAGCTTGGATGTGCAGTGCTGCCGCTGCATGGTCAGATAACCTGTCAGAAAACATTGACACACTAGACAGAGACACGATCCTGTTAACAATTGACCATATAAAAGACTCAGTCTTATACATGAGAGATGCACAGAGGGAAATCTGCCGGCTGGCATCTAAAGTAAGTGCACTATCTATCTCTGCTAGGAGATGCTTATGGACTCGCCAGTGGACTGGAGATGCAGATTCCAAAAGGCACATGGAAGTTTTGCCTTATAAAGGGGAGGAATTATTTGGGGATGGTCTCTCCGACCTAGTTTCCACAGCAACGTCTGGGAAATCAGCATTTTTACCCCATGTCCCTCACAGCCTAAGAAGGCGCCATTTTATCAGGTTCAGTCCTTTCGATCCCAGAAAAATAAGCGGGGAAAAGGAGGGTCTTTTCTGTCAAGAGGCAGAGGCAGGGGAAAAAGGCTGCAGCAAACAGCAGGTTCCCAGGAACAAAAGTCCTCCCCCGCTTCCTCTTCCAAGTCCGCCGCATGACGGTGGGGCTTCACAAGCGGAGCCAGGTACGGTGGGGGCCCGCCTCAGGAATTTCAGCGATCAGTGGGTTCGCTCACAGGTGGATCCCTGGATCCTTCAAATAGTATCTCAGGGATACAGGCTGGAATTCGAGGCGATTCCACCCCGCCGTTTCCTAAAATCCGCCTTGCCGATTGCTCCCTCAGACAGGGAGGCAGTGCTAGCGGCAATTCACAAGCTGTATTCCCAGCAGGTGATAATCAAGGTACCCCTACTTCAACAAGGCCGGGGTTACTATTCCACACTATTTGTGGTACCGAAACCGGACGGTTCGGTGAGACCCATTCTAAATTTGAAGTCCTTGAACACATACATAAAAAAATTCAAGTTCAAGATGGAATCGCTCAGGGCGGTTATTGCAAGCCTGGACGAGGGGGATTACATGGTATCCCTGGACATCAAGGATGCTTACCTGCATGTCCCCATTTACAATTCTCACCAGGAGTACCTCAGATTTGTGGTACAGGATTGCCATTACCAATTCCAGACGCTGCCGTTTGGACTCTCCACGGCACCGAGGGTATTTACCAAGGTTATGGCGGAAATGATGATACTCCTTCGAAAAAAGGGAGTTTTAATTATCCCATACTTGGACGATCTCCTAATAAAGGCACGATCCAAGGAACAGTTGTTAGTGGGAGTAGCACTATCTCAGGAAGTGCTGAGCCAGCACGGTTGGATTCTGAATATCCCAAAGTCACAGCTGGTCCCCACGACACGTCTAATGTTCCTGGGAATGATTCTGGACACGGCCCAGAAAAAAGTGTTTCTCCCGGAGGAGAAAGCCAGGGAGTTGTCTTCTCTAGTCAGAGACCTCCTAAAACCAAAACAGGTATCGGTGCATCACAGCACGCGGGTCCTGGGAAAGATGGTAGCTTCTTACGAAGCAATTCCATTCGGCAGGTTCCATGCCAGAATCTTTCAGTGGAACCTGTTGGACAAGTGGTCCGGATCGCATCTTCAGATGCATCGTTTAATAACCCTGTCTCCACGAACCAGGGTGTCTCTTCTGTGGTGGCTGAACAGTGCTCATCTTCTGGAGGGCCGCAGATTCGGCATACAGGACTGGGTCCTGGTGACCACGGATGCCAGCCTACGAGGCTGGGGGGCAGTCACAAAGGGAAGAAATTTCCAGGGACTATGGTCAAGTCAGGAGACTGCCCTTCACATAAATATTCTGGAACTAAGGGCCATTTACAATGCCCTAAGTCAAGCAAAATCCCTGCTCCTACACCAGCCGGTGCTGATCCAGTCAGACAACATCACGGCAGTCGCCCATGTGAATCGACAGGGCGGCACAAGAAGCAGGACGGCGATGGCAGAAGCCACAAAAATTCTCCGATGGGCGGAGAATCATGTACTAGCACTGTCAGCAGTGTTCATCCCGGGAGTGGACAACTGGGAAGCAGACTTTCTCAGCAGGCACGACCTCCACCCGGGAGAGTGGGGACTTCATCCAGAAGTCTTCCAAATGATTGTAAATCAATGGGGTCGTCCACAGGTGGACATGATGGCGTCCCGCATAAACAAAAAACTAGAGAAGTATTGCGCCAGGTCAAGAGACCCTCAGGCGATAGCGGTGGACGCCCTAGTGACACCGTGGGTGTACCGGTCAGTGTATGTGTTCCCTCCTCTACCTCTCATACCAAAGGTACTGAGAATAATAAGAAAGCGAGGAGTAAACACAATTCTCGTGGTTCCGGATTGGCCAAGAAGAGCGTGGTACCCGGAACTTCAAGAGATGATCTCAGAGGACCCTTGGTTTCTGCCGCTCAGACAGGACCTGCTACAGCAGGGCCCCTGTCTGTTCCAAGACTTACCGCGGCTGCGTTTGACGGCATGGCGGTTGAACGCCGGATCCTGAAGGAAAAGGGCATTCCGGAGGAAGTCATTCCTACGCTTATTAAAGCCAGGAAAGATGTTACGGCAAAACATTATCACCGCATATGGCGGAAATATGTTGCATGGTGCGAGGCCAAAAAGGCCCCAACAGAGGAATTTCAACTGGGTCGATTTCTGCATTTCCTGCAAGCAGGAGTGAATATGGGCCTAAAACTAGGCTCCATTAAAGTACAGATCTCGGCTCTGTCGATTTTCTTTCAAAAGGAACTAGCTTCAGTACCTGAAGTTCAGACATTTGTGAAAGGAGTGCTGCATATTCAGCCCCCATTTGTGCCTCCTGTGGCACCGTGGGATCTCAACGTGATGTTGAATTTCTTGAAATCACATTGGTTTGAGCCACTAAAAACCGTGGATCTGAAATATCTCACGTGGAAAGTGGTCATGTTATTGGCCCTGGCATCAGCCAGGCGAGTGTCCGAATTGGCGGCTTTATCATGTAAAAGCCCTTATCTGATTTTCCATATGGATAGGGCAGAATTGAGGACTCGTCCCCAGTTTCTCCCTAAGGTGGTGTCAGCGTTTCACCTGAACCAGCCTATTGTGGTGCCTGCGGCTACTAATGATTTGGAGGACTCCAAGTTGCTAGACGTTGTCAGGGCCCTGAAAATATATGTTTCCAGGACGGCTGGAGTCAGAAAATCTGACTCGCTGTTTATCCTATATGCACCCAACAAGCTGGGTGCTCCTGCTTCTAAGCAGACTATTGCTCGTTGGATTTGTAGTACAATTCAGCTTGCACATACTGTGGCAGGCCTGCCACAGCCTAAATCTGTCAATGCCCATTCCACAAGGAAGGTGGGCTCATCTTGGGCGGCTGCCCGAGGGGTCTCGGCTTTACAACTTTGCCGAGCAGCTACTTGGTCAGGGGCAAACACGTTTGCAAAATTCTATAAATTTGATACCCTGGCTGAGGAGGACCTGGAGTTCTCTCATTCGGTGCTGCAGAGTCATCCGCACTCTCCCGCCCGTTTGGGAGCTTTGGTATAATCCCCATGGTCCTTACGGAGTTCCCAGCATCCACTAGGACGTTAGAGAAAATAAGAATTTACTCACCGCTAATTCTGTTTCTCGTAGTCCGTAGTGGATGCTGGGCGCCCATCCCAAGTGCGGTCTATCTGCAATACTTGTACATAGTTATTGTTAACTAAATCGGGTTATTGTTGAGCCATCTGTTGAGAGGCTCTATCGTTTCATACTGTTAACTGTGTTTCATATCACGAGTTGTTCGGTGTGATTGGTGTGGCTGGTATGAGTCTTACCCGGGATTCAAAATCCTTCCTTATTGTGTACGCTCGTCCGGGCACAGTACCTAACTGAGGCTTGGAGGAGGGTCATAGTGGGAGGAGCCAGTGCACACCAGGTAGTCTAAGATCTTTCTAGAGTGCCCAGCCTCCTTCGGAGCCCGCTATTCCCCATGGTCCTTACGGAGTTCCCAGCATCCACTACGGACTACGAGAAACAGAATTACCGGTGAGTAAATTCTTATTTTCTTATATAGCGCAGCATATTCTGTTGCTCTTTACAATTGGAATCAACAGTGATAAGACCAACTGAGTGATAACAGACAGACATAGAGGTAGGAGGGCCCTGCTCGCAAGCTTACAATCTATAGGGGAATAGGAAGGATACACAAGGATAGACTCTATCTATAGCATAGCAGTCACCAGATTGTACAGACAGTCCCAATGGGATGTAATTAGATAATCTTTACTTTCTTACTCTTTAAAATTTGTTCTGAGCACAGTGACCATAATCTGGGATTAATACCCATTTGTAATAAGCTTTGATAATGATTAATGACATAAAGTCACTGCACCCTCCCTGTCTGCTAAAAAGGTTCACCGTGAGTGTAAACATTTGTGTCCTTGTCAGTAGGTGGCGCCGTTGTCACTAGTGACTGGAGTGAAGTACGGTGTAGCAGCAGTTTATTACATCTGGTATCTTCTTTATACCTCGCTGGGTGTGAACACACAAGATTGTGAATTATTATCAATAGCTGGCCAATTGGCAGTGTGGCTGTCAGCCTGGGAATATTTTTGGCAGCTTCACAGTGAATGGTAGGGAGATTGCTTTTGTTGCAGCACTATTATGTAATGGATCTATACCATTATTATTATTATTATTATTATTATTATTATTAATAATGCCAGATGTTATGGCACTTAAGCATTGTCCCTATTCACATAGCTACATTTGTATGTGTTTATTTTCTTGGAAAGTGGGTTCAAGCATAGATTCCTGTGCACACAGACACGTACTGTAGGGGCTGATGGGGAGTTGCAGAAGTCTACTGTACTAGGCAACAGCTACTGCAGACTTCATTAATATCATTTATTAGTACAATATAGGCAAAGGCTTTCTCATCCGACTCCGCTACCACCCCCCTTAGTCACAACAAACAAAATCCAGTACTGAAGAACCCAATTACTGTATACGGAGAGCCCTATATTGTACTTATAAAAGAGTATTACATTCCTGCAGCACTTGGCTTTCCTGGTCTGGAACGACAAGTCCCAGCAGTGCATAAATGTCAAATTATGGCTTGTCTGCTATTGTGGAACTACAAGTAACAGCAAACTATAGTCAAGCAATAAGGGTCTGTCTAGGTGATGTTGAACTATAAGTCCCAGCAGGTCAAATGTTTGAAACTTGTGTCTCCCCAGTTGTGGGGAAGCTGAAAGGGCATGCTGGGGCTTGTAGTTCCAACCTCAGCATCTGGAAAGCTACAGATTGCCTAAACCTGCCATACAGCATCATATGTGATATCCCTTTTGTATCAGAACAGTTATATATTGTATTTATGTATCCCACACTTCCTTCAAGAGAACCCCTGAGATCTGAAACAGTATGGGGGGAATCCAACTCTATACGATGGGCATGAAATGACTTCTGGAACAGTTTTAACTAAGATACAATGGGCGAGATTCATCAAAGCTTGAAGAGAGATCAAGTGCCCACCAATCAGCATCTGCCATGTTACAGGCTGTGTTTGAAAACTGACAGTTAGGAGCTGATTGGTTGGTACTTGATATCTGGGATAGCAGGGGACAGAATCCGTTGTGCCTGTGTGATAGGGCTGACATCTGTACGCAGAGTGAAGTCTGGAGCGTGTTGATGTCATTAATAATGTGACTATCAGTCATTGCTCGCTCCTGTGTTTTACATAGTACTGCATCGTGTATACCAAGGGAGGGATCATTAAATAAGGGCATGGCGCAAAATATACACATTACACCGATACACAGGGCAGGGACTATACAGTTACTGTAAGGTTATTTAGGACTAAGGTGAAAGTATGTCCTGTGTCATGTGACAAAGTATGGGGCAGCAAAGTATCCAGTGTGAGTTACTGCAAGAGAATGTTTAGGTCAGGGAAGATACAGTGGGCCAGATGTACTAAGTTTGAAAAGTGATAAATATCACTGTGATAAGGCACCAGCCAATCGGCTCCTAACTGTCATTTTTCAAACACAGCCTGTGACATGGCAGTTAGGAGCCGATTGGCTGGTGCCTTATCACAGTGATATTTATCACTTTTCAGGCTAAGTACATCTCACCCAATGTGTATCTAATATTGTGTAATAACGTAGAATTGACTCAAGCCTCTTTGGGGTCTGTTTACTAAGCCTTGGATGGAGATAAAGTACCAGCCAATCAGCTCCCAACTGACATGTCACTGGCTGTATTAGCTGGTTGGTTGGGACTTTAACTCTGTTTACTTTGGGCCTAATTATGAGTTGATCGCAGCAGAAACTTTGGTGGTCATTCCGAGTTGATCGCTCGTTATTTTTTTCCGCAACGGAGCGATTAGTCGCTAATGCGCATGCGCAATGTCCGCAGTGCGACTGCGCCAAGTAAATTTGCTATTAAGTTTGGTATTTTACTCACGACATTACGAGGTTTTTTCTTCGTTCTGGTGATCGTAGTGTGATTGACAGGAAGTGGGTGTTTCTGGGCGGAAACTGGCCGTTTTATGGGAGTGTGCAAAAAAACGCTGCCGTTTCTGGGAAAAACGCGGGAGTGGCTGGAGAAACGGGGGAGTGTCTGGGCGAACGCTGGGTGTGTTTGTGACGTCAAACCAGGAACGAAACTGACTGAACTGATCGCAGATGCCGAGTAAGTCTCGAGCTACTCAGAAACTGCTAAGAACTGTCTATTCGCAAATCTGCTAATCTTTCGTTCGCAAATCTACTATGCTAAGATTCACTCCCAGTAGGCGGCGGCTTAGCGTGTGCAAAGCTGCTAAAAGCAGCTTGCGAGCGAACAACTCGGAATGAGGGCCTTTGTTAGCAGTTGGGCAAAACCATGTGCACTGCAGGGAGGGGGGGCAGATATAACATGTGCAGAGAGAGTTAGATTTGGGTGTGGTGTATTCAAACTGAAATCTAAATTGCAGTGTAAAAATAAAGCAGCCAGTATTTACCCTGCATAGAAACAAAATAACCCACCCAAATCTAACTCTCTCTGCGCATGTTATATCTGCCTCCCCTGCAGTGCACATGGTTTTGCCCAATTGCTAACAAACTTGTTGCTGCGATCAACTCAGAATTACCCCCTTTATCTCCATCCAAGGCTTAGTAAACAGATACCTTAGGGAGAGATGTACTAAGCAGTGAAAACAGTGGAGAAGTTGTCCATGGCAACCAATCAGCTGCTCTGTATAATTTATTTTATAGTATGCAAATTATAAATGTTACTTCAATGCTGATTGGTCGCCATGGGCAACTTCTCCACTGGCTCACTTCACTGTTTTCACTGCTTAGTACATCTCTCCCTTAGGGGTCTATTTACTAAGCCTTGGATGGAGATAAAGTCGCTGGAGATAAAGTACCAGCCAATCAGCTCCTAACTGTCATTTTTGAAACACAGCATGTGGCATAGCAGTTAGGAGCCGATTGGCTTTTACTTTATCTCCAGCGACTTTATCTCCAGCCAAGGCTTAGTAAATAGACCCCTGTGTCGTAATAGAGGGCCAGATTTTGAGAAGGATGTAAATCCAAAAGCAACATATATTGGCAGACTGCTCATGCGTCACACTATGTAATATCCACACGGAGGGAGGAGGTGGACAGAAGCGCTGCCCAGTACAATAAAGTCTGAGGTTAGGGCCTAGCAGCAGACTAGGTAAAGTCAGTTAACATCTTTGGTCAGGCTCAGGCAGCAACAAGAGGTTGTCCTGTAACAGACCAAGGTCAGGGCAGGTATTGGGCAAGCAATAGTCAGGGCAGGTATTGGGCAAGCAATAGTCAGGGCAGGTATTGAGCAAGCAATAGTCAGGGCAGGTATTGGGCAAGCAATAGTCAGGGCAGGTATTGAGCAAGCAATAGTCAGGGCAGGTATTGGGCAAGCAATAGTCAGGGCAGGTATTGGGCAAGCAATAGTCAGGGCAGGCATTGGGCAAGCAATAGTCAGGGCAGGTAGTGGGCAAGCAATAGTCAGGGCAGGTATTGAGCAAGCAATAGTCAGGGCAGGTATTGGGCAAGCAATAGTCAGGGCAGGTATTGGGCAAGCAATAGTCAGGGCAGGCATTGGGCAAGCAATAGTCAGGGCAGGTATTGGGCAAGCAATAGTCAGGGCAGGTATTGGGCAAGCAATAGTCAGGGCAGGTATTGGGCAAGCAATAGTCAGGGCAGGCATTGGGCAAGCAATAGTCAGGGCAGGTATTGAGCAAGCAATAGTCAGGGCAGGTATTGGGCAAGCAATAGTCAGGGCAGGTATTGGGCAAGCAATAGTCAGGGCAGGCATTGGGCAAGCAATAGTCAGGGCAGGTATTGGGCAAGCAATAGTCATGGCAGGTATTGAGCAAGCAATAGTCAGGGCAGGTATTGGGCAAGCAATAGTCAGGGCAGGTATTGGGCAAGCAATAGTCAGGGCAGGCATTGGGCATGCAATAGTCAGGGCAGGTAGTGGGCAAGCCATGGTCAGGACAGGATACAAAAGCAGGATCCAAAGGCAATCCGGATCACAACAAAGAAGTATTCATAAGAATTTGGGTCTAGTGTACTTGGTCATCAGACATTATCACTAGCATAGGTAAAAGAAACACTGAGCCTTTACTAGTGTAAGGAGTTAATGGGATAGTCCATATAATTTGTTTGGCTAAAGTGACTAATTATACTTGACGCTCACTCCTTTAAGCAAAAATTCTTAGTCCAACATCTCACACTTACAAATCACAACCTAATTTAATCCGATATTATGCATTATGAAACCCAAGCACACCTTATGCGTGCCTTTTTTAAGAATACAAAGACAGAACATTATTAAATGAAGATTAATATTACATAAAGTCACAATGGCTATGGAATATGTATCTGTAAAGCTTCATTATGATTCGATATATGACATGGTGTATGGAAATTATTGTTCTGATGTGTTTTTAAGGCGAACATACCTGTACTAGTACGGTCCTTTATGGCCAAAGAAATTTCCCACATTTTAGCATTGTTTGGGCTAGGTAAGAACACATGGTGACACCTGGCATCTCTGCTGGTATGCATTCCGAATGTCGATGTGCTCTGAGTGTCGACAGGGACAGAATATCGACATTCACACCGTCAACAATGACAGATTGTCGACATGTCATACTGTCAACTTTGAGAATATTGACGGGTATAATGTTGATAGCTGGTTTGTCCCAATATTAGGGTTAGCCTGTGGATAAGGCCAGTACAACTCTCAACATTCCGGCAATTGACATTGTGATTGTCTGCTTTTGACCTGTTGACCTCCCATCCGTATTGCCATTATGAATGTCAAAACTTTGTACAGTACCACACCCTCTCTGAATAGATGTGACCGATAGCAGGCCTCTGAAGCATACATAAACATACATTATGGACCTTCATTACTTACACATACTGTACACATGTGCTACAGTTATTTTATCGACACACCTCTACACAATTATACAAACTGTCCTTATTAAGCCATGATGATGACAATCCATATATATTTGTTTCCCTTTGACAGACCCTGCGAGGTAATTCCTACTATTAATGTTTAGTGCACAGTGCCACTTCTCTTGTCATGTGTACTGTATGTAATGAGCGATATTTGTTTCCTTACTTCCTATGTATGTGTGGACAGCGCCAAAACACATATCCCACTTGCTATGCATGTTGAGTCACTGAGTGTAATTATAATGCAGCTCTATAGATAAGCCTAGCAGAGATGGACTTCTGAGAACCCTTCAGTTGGTCTCTAAGCTACTATGAGATGGTAGCGGAACCGTGCGGCACAGCGCCTGGAGGTGGTCAGTGCTCTGCTAGGTCAGCCTTATTAATAATATAGTCATTCTGGAGGTGTAGAAGAGATGTACTGTATTCCTGGGCTTAGGGAGAAACTTTTTAAACATTTCAAATTGCTAAATTCTAACCATTCCTGGGAAAACAAGAACATATGGATCCCTAGCCATAATGCAATGCTGTGACCAATAATGTGGCTTTTCTCCAAAATCTGTAAGCTACGTGGGTGGAAAATAGCCTACGGTAAACTGATTCACAGCCGCTGCAAACCTCAGGACAAGCAGAGTGTGCGTTAGTTACGGCTCAGTGATATTAGCATGACGGTGGTGAGCAGTAGGTGGTCAGGTCACATTGTATCTATCGATGGAGGTTTATTATTATTGTAGGAGCCTCGCTAGTGATGTTCTGTAGCAGTATGTGCAGATGGGACACAGTGCTCCGCCTTTTATTCTGCTGTATGCTGTACATAGGTGAAGGAACTATTGCCAGGCCCTAATCATGTACTGCTTCTCACACTTTATACCATTATGTACTACTGTATGATGCCATATAGTGTATTGTGCTGTCCTGTGCCATTATATACTGGTCTCACATACAGTATTATCACATTATGGAATATAGGGCCTAATTCAGACCTGATCACTGTGCTGTAAATTACACTGTCCTGCGATGAGATAGTAGCCGCCCAGGGGGAGTGAAAATTTGTCCCCGTGCAGGTGTGCGATTGCATGTGTACGCTGTGCGAAAATTCCCCTCAGTCAGCGGACAGCTGCAAAACCGTTCGCATCACACTCACCATCAAATGTTTGTTATCCGGACTCCAGGTCGACAGCAAAAAGGTCGACACACCTTAGGTCGACGCCAATTGGTCGACACACCTTAGGTCGACATGGACACAAGGTAGACATGGCAAAAGGTCGACAGAAACAAGGTCGACATGACTTTTACATGATTTTTTTCTTTTTTGGAACCTTTTCATACTTTACCGTTCCAATCGTAGTCCACGTGGATCGTTAAGTGTGCCAAGCGGTAGCGGAGCGAAGGCACCATGCCCGAAGCATGGCGAGCGAACGCGGTGCACGAATTGGGGTTTCCGGTCACTCTACGAAGAAAACGACACCAAAAAAACATAAAAAACTAATGTCGACCTTTTCCATGTCGACCTTTTGTCCATGTCGACCTTTTGTCCATGTCGACCTAAGGTGTGTCGACCTTTTTGCTGTCGACTCTCAGTCCCAGACCCAAATGTTTTTCCCATTCTGTGCAGTGTGTGCGTAGCTCAGGACTTACTCCTCCAGTGCGAAGAAATCAGGCTGATCGGGGCCGGAGCGGACGTCACACACCCTCCCTGAAAACGCTTGGGAACGCCTGCGTTTTTTCAGACACTCCCAGAAACCGGCCAGTTGTCACCCACAAATGTCCACTTCCTGTTAATGACCTTGCGAACGCCCGTGCGATCGAAATTTTCGCACCATCCTGTCGCTGTTTGGCGACGTGCGTGCGCATTGCGGTGCATGCGCAGTAGTTCGATGATTGCCCGTTGTGCGAAAACGCACAGCAGCGATCAGGTTTGAATCGGGCCCATAGTGTATTCAGCGTCACTGCTTTCTGATAGTACTGTATACAGTATATACATGTTCACAGTCCTGAAAGCTAACATTAACACCAGCAGAGCTGTGATATTTTAAAAAAGTTACCATTATTTCTGTCATGGAGCTGAAAAGAAGCAACAACTAACCCTCCTGAACTGCTCCACATGTGTGGTCAGTGGACCTACAGAGGAGTAAAGAGACCACTGGTGCAGTCATTTTACTCCACACACTGTCCCTGTGAGCGTATATTAATACATCCGGGCAAAACTTAATTTCTGCAGCGGGGTACACTGGTATTCTACAGGGAATAACATCGGGGTGTAGAGTTGGATCTTGATCCGAGGCACCAACAGGCTAAAGCTTTGACTGTCCCATGATGCACTGCACTGCCTCCTCTACAGCCCCGCCTCCAGGAACTGGAGCTCAGTTTATAAGTTGGTGCCTGCAATGCACTAGATGCTGTGTACATCATGCTGACATTCTGTGCTGCAGCTCCATCACCTCCCCCAGCGGCGCTGTATACTCCCGCGCCCTGGTCGCCGGGTACTTACAGCGGAGGCGCTCCGGTCATCAGGCACACATCACCGTTGCTGCTCTCCTGGATCACATGGCCGCACTTCAGGGAGGAGGTAAGAGGGTCCCCCAGGTGGGACCTGCCGAAATCGCAATCCGGTCGCTGTCCCAGGAGACGGACCTCGCCGCTGGCGTGGACACTGTGGCCGTGCAGGGACCCCACTATATCCACCAGGGCAGGGAGCACAGGTCGGATTTACTAAAATCTGTTTATTATAGGCTCCGCCCGGTGCAGGACTTCACGCGGTGGTGAAGTCCAGCAGAGGGGATAAGGAGCTGACCTGTAGCCCCTCCCCCAGCTCCAGGCACTATCTACAGCAGGTGTTCCCGCCCTGGAGCTGCATCTCTCTCTCTCCCTCACTCCCTGCCAGCGTTTGGGCGCCATTTCACAGAGTTGCGCTGATCCTGGGACTGCTGGGCACTGTCTCCCCTGTAAAGCCTCCTGTCTCAACAGCGCTGTGCATTTACAGGACACTTAATTATTCTACATGTCGTTTAGACAGCGTTAGTTAAGGACAAGTGCACTTCTATATGAATATTTAGTACAAGTATTCTGTGATACACATCCAGTGGTTAATGTGCATTGTTATATCTGTATACATACATAGCTTTATGTAGTATTGCTAGTCCAGTGCAGTTTCATTTTTTATATGTAATAATTTCTGCATTGTACCTGTGACTGTGTGTTCCTATAGCTGCTGTGTGGATTCTATCCTGTGTATCACTCATATTGCTATCACTATATTCTGTGCCCTGGGGGTCTAAGTGCGTCAGGGTCTCATATACCATATAGTGTTCCACAGGATATACTGTTTTGTATTTTTCACTGTGTGTTTCAGTCACCTCATACCACTTAAATCCTCTGTTTGTGCTCTGCAATTGCGGTCACATAACACAGGGGGTTTTTGTCAGGTATTGTGTTTGTCTGGCTATATTGCACTGATACACCCTAAGGCTACATTTCCGATAATGTCTGCTACACAGGGCGTGAAATCCGCAGACGCTTCTGCATCATGCAGTGCTGGCGCCATGGATTTACCTGAGGAAAAGATTTCTGCTGAGGGTTCAGGTACTGGGTGTTCTACACCCCCTAGTCAGCCTGCAGCACCTGTGGCAATTCAGGATCCACCTTGGGCTGCTTTTTCAAATATGCTGACTACGCTTGTAACACGACTTACGCCCCCTGTGGTACCTCCTGTGCCATTACAGCCACATATTGTCCCTGTAGTTAATCCACCATGGGCGGATACTCTGTCAACCCAGTTATAGCAATTAAATCAATCCTTGGTTAAACAAAAATCTAGCCCTCGTCCTACTGGGACCAAAGGGTCATCTAAGCGGGCCATTTCTTCCTCACAATCCACTAATATTTCGGATGATGATTTGGATGGGGAATATACTGATCCATCAGATGCTGATACTGCTGCTTCTGATGAAGATTCTACAACACAGGTTGATGTTCCTGGCCTAGTGGAGGCTATCAAGCTGATTCTTCAGATTGATGATGAGATTGACCCTCCTGATACGTTTAAGAAACCTAATAAATTCAAACGTCAGAAGGTTACTAAATTACCACATTCTGACCATTTAATTGACATACGTCAGGAATCCTGGTCTTCTCCAGGAAAGAAATTTGCCCTGTCTAAAAAGATGCTAGCTCGTTATCCTATCTTTGCGGAGTTGAGTAACAAGTGGGAAACCCCGCCACCAGTGGACTCACATGTATCCCATCTTGTGGTGTCATCTACTCTGCCTGTCACCACCATCACCTCTTTGAAGGAACCGACAGATAAGCGTGTGGAGGGTTGCTTGAAGTCTATTTATACTCTTACAGGTGCTGTACATAGACCCACTATGGCAGCCCACATGGGTTCAAGCAATTGAGGAAGAGCTGCCTCTGAATTTTTCTGACACTGCCAGACAATATCTGTCATATATTACCACAGACTCCCACTATATTCAGGAGGCGGCCTCTGATGCAGGTGTTATGGCGGCCAAGGCATCTACTACGTCTATCCTGGCTCGCCAGATTCTGTGGTTACGGTCCTGGTCGGTGGACCTGGACTCTAAGAAGACCTTGGAGGTGCTCCCTTTTAAGGGAGATATACTGTTTTGAGATGATCTGAACAAGATTGTGACCGACTTGGCTTCGGCCAAGACTGCGTTTCTCACAAGTACTAATCCTTTGGTTCCGAAGGCTAAGGGTACTACTTTTCGTTCCTTTCGACCTGCAGGTAAAGCAAAGGGTCAGGCGTACCCGAGACAGGCTCGCACTTCCAAATCCTCTAAGCCCAAACCTAAACGTTCTTGGGCCGCCCGTCAGCCTGCTTCCAAACCGGACAAGCCTGCTGCATGACGGGGCGGGCCTCCCCCGGGGGGACCCCAGGGTGGGAGGCTGACTTCTGCAGTTCGCCCAGGTATGGTTAAAGACCACTTTGGATGCCTGGGTGCAGGAAGTGGTCTATCACGGGTAAGCAATCTCTTTCAAGAGATGTCCCCCTCGCTAGTTTTGCTCAATGGTTATCCCTTCGGATCTATTAAAAGCACAAACTCTACATTTGGTTTTCCGATCCCTCCTGGATACAAATTTGTGAGTGTGTCCAAATTCCTAATAAAAACTCTGCGCTCTATTGTACTGGCTTTGGAACCCAAGGACTATATGGTATCCCTGGACATACAGGATGCTTACCTATACATACCTATTGCATGTCACATCAGCAATATCTTCGGTTTGCTATTGGCAACCTTCATTATCAGTTCCAAGCCCTGCCTTTCGGTCTGACCACGGCTCCTCGGATGTTTACCAAGATCATGGTGGTCATAACGGCCCTTCGCCGCCGTCAGGGTATCAGGATCCTTCCGTATCTGGACGACTTGTTGATCCTGGCGAACTCCTCAGATCAGGTCTTAAATTATCTCCTTGATTCCGGAGGTTCGTCTGTCACTGAGTTGGTGGCTACAGGACCAACAATTGAGCAGGGGTCGTCCCTTCTGGATCTCCAACTGGGTCCTCCTAACGACGGATGTCAGTCTGCGGGGTTGGGGCACGGTGTTGGAGCAACACTCCCTCCAGGGTCGGTGGACCAGGGAGGAATGTCTCCTCCCGAAAAACATTCTGGAATTACGGGCAGTGTTCAATGCGTTGACACTGGCCCAGCCTTTCGTACAGAACAGGCCTGTTCAAGTACAATCAGACAACTCCACAATGGTGGCGTACATAAATCATCAAAGTGGCACTCGAAGCTGAATAGCAATGATGGAAGTGTAAAAAAGTCTTTGTTGGGCATAACGCCATCTACCAGCAATATCGGCAGTGTTCATTCCGGGGGTCCTCCAACTGGGAAGCGGACTTCCCCAGTCGTCAGGACGTACACGCCGGGGAGTGGAGTCTTCATCCGGAGGTCTTCCAGCTCATTGTGGACAAGTGGGGTCTACCAGATGTAGACCTGATGGCGTCTCGACACAATCACAAGGTTCCGGTCTTCGGAGCAAGGACAAGAGATCCTCAAGCAGCATTCGTGGACGCACTAGCAATTCCATGGAACTTTCGGCTGCCATACGTGTTCCCTCCAGTGTCACTCCTGTCCAGGGTACTACGGAAGTTCAAGCAAGAAGGAGGAAAACTGCTTCTAGTCGCTCCAGCGTGGCCCAGATGGCATTAGGTTTCAGTCCTGCAGGGTCTCTTGATCGAGCATCCTCTTCTACTTCCTCAAAGCCCAGACCTCCTCGTTCAGGGACCTGGCAAGACTGGCTTTTACGGCGTGGCTCTTTAAGCTTCACTCCTGAGGGCCAAAAGATTTTCTGAGGCGTATATTCACACTATGTTGAAGGCCCACAAACCGGCTTTTGCATGGATTTATAATAGGATCTGGAATTCTTACTTTACCTGCATACAAGTTTAGTACTTCCAGAATTCTGGCTTTTTTGCAACAATGCCTGGATTTCGGACTTTGTCTGGCCTCCCTCAAGGTTCACATTTCTACCTTGTCGGTGTGGTTTCAGCGAAAAATTGTATCTATTCCTGACGTTCATACATTCATTCAGGGCAGACTACGGATTCAGCCTCCCTATGTCCCTCCTGTGGCTCCATGGCATCAGTCTGTTGTTCTTAATGCCCTTCAAGAGTCTCCATTTGAACCTCTTGAGTCTGTGGACCTTCAATGCCTTACGCTTAAGGTCATTTTTCTGTTGGCTATTGCCTCTGCTAGGAGGGTGTCAGACTTAGGCGCTTTGTCCTGTCGTCCACCCTTTCTGATTTTTCACTGTGACCGGGCAGTTCTTAGAACTCGCCCTGGTTATCTCCCTAAAGTGTTGTCATCTTTCCACCTTAACCAAGAGATTGTGGTTCTGGCCTTTATCTTTCCTGGTTTGTCCTCCAAAGAACGGTCTTTAGATGTGGTACGGGCTCTCCATATATATGTTGAAAGGACTGCCTCTATGAGGAGATCAGATTCTCTTTTTGTACTTTTTGGTTTTCACAAACGTGGCTGGCCTGCGAGTAAGCAGACCTTGGCCAGATGGATTAGAATGGTGATTGCACAAGCCTATGCGCAGGCTGGGCTCCCAGCCCCCTCTGCTATCAAAGCCCATTCTACTTGGTCTGTTGGACCTTCTTGGGCAGCCCGCCGTGACGCGTCCACTGAACAATTGTGCAAGGCGGCTACGTGGTCCTCCGTGAACACGTTCATCAGGTTCTATGCCTTTGATACTTCCACCTCCCAGGATGCTTCCTTTGGACGCCGTGTTCTTGTGCCCGCTACAGTGCGTCCCCTCCCATGAGGAACTGCTTTAGGACATCCTCGATGTTATTCCCTGTGGGATACCAGTGTACCCCGCTGCAGAAAAGGAGATTTATGGTAGACTTACCATTGTTAAATCTCTTTCTGCGAGGTACACTGGATTCCACATGGCGCCCACCCTGACGCACTTAGCTTCTTTGGGTTTGTATGGCATAACCCGCTAGTCCCTTCTCCTGTTGTGAGAATGTGGGTCTATGTGACTAACACCTACCGTCTCTCTTACCTGCTACTGCATTGGACTGGTTAACAAAACTGAGCTCCAGTGCCCGGAGCCGGGGTTATAGAGGAGGCGGTGCAGTGCATCCTGGGAACAGTCAAAGCTTTAGCCTGTTGGTGCCTCGGATCAAGATCCAACTCTACAACCCGATGTTATTCCCTGTGTACCTCGCAGAAAGAGATTTAACAATGGTAAGTCTTACTATAATCTCCTTTTATTGTTTCAGATAGCGGCAATAATAAAGGAGAATTATCGGGTGTACTGTAAATTGTCCTCGAATTTGGTAGCAAAAGTGTAATGTTATCCTGCATGTATGATATGCAAAAATATTTCACACTTTCTGTTTATGAAATTGTGATGGTAGAATTTAACCCCCCTCTTCCTACTGACACCTCCCCCCCCATCCCCATCCCTATCCCTCCGCTAGCACAGCTGGTGAGGTGGCATAATAACCATGATATTATAAAATCAGAATGTACAAGGGAACTGTGGGCGAATGCAATAAAAGGCATTCATGTTCTCTCTATTATATTCTGACCCAAATCTTTCGGCTTTCTTACAGTATAATGTTTATAGTCTTGCTGCGTCTGTTAGTAGTTTATACATTATATACAAGCTCACGGTATACTATACATTGCATAGCATCAAACATGCCTATTAAGAATGGGTAGCACAGTGGTTAGCATAGTTACCTTGCAAAACTGATGCTCAGGTTTCATTTCTGACCAACAATACCATCAGTGTTCAGCTTTCATAAGCTGAAGATGTTACATTACAGCGTTTGCCTTAGTGGGACAGGGACAGCGTCTGAATTCAATTATTTGATCCTTCAATGCTGTAAAACATTTAGGGGCATATCTGCCAATATACAATATATTTCTCTTACATCCTAGAGGATGCTGGGGACTCCAAAAGGACCATGGTGTATAGACGGGATCCGCAGGAGCTTGGGCACACTGAAAAGACTTTGACTGGGTGTGAACTTGCTCCTCCCTCTATGCCCCTCCTCCAGACCTCAGTTAGACTTTGTGCCCAGGAGTGACTGGATGCACACTAGGGGAGCTCTACTGAGTTTCTCTAGAAAAGACTTTTGTTAGGTTTTTTATTTTCAGGGAGACCTGCTGGCTACAGGCTCCCTGCATCGAGGGGAGAGAAGTCAGACCTACTTCTACTTAGTTAAGGGCTCTGCTTCTTAGGCTACTGGACACCATTAGCTCCAGAGGGTTCGATCACTTGGTTCGCCTAGCTGCTTGTTTCCGGAGCCGCGCCGTCACCCCCTCACAGAAGCCAGAAGAAAGAAGCCGAGTGAGTATGTGAAGAACCGAAGACATCAGACGGCAGAAGACTTCAGCAACGAGGTAGCAGCGCAGCGGTAGCGCTGAGCTCCATGCTCCCACACACTTCACCAACGGCACTTGCGGGTGCAGGGCGCTGGGGGGAGGAGCTCCCCGGGCAGCATGTTACTGGGTTTTTTAAGGGCTGGCAGAAGGCATTTTCGGTGCCCGGGCACCGTTTTCCGTACCCCCGCCAGCATTTCAAGTTTACATTTTTGCGGGACTGAAGCGTGCCGGGAAGGGGCGGGGCTTAGCCGCACAGCTCACCAGCGCCATTTTCTCTCATCCACAGCCGCTGCATGAGACGCTGGCCCGGGACGACCTCCAAGCTCCATACAAGTAAAAGGGAGCAAATCAGGGGGGGGGGGGGGCACAGATATTTGGTGCATATATAGGGTAATTAACAGCAGCGCTTTTCCACATATATCGTTTGGTGGGATATATGGGCGCTGGGGTGTGAGCTGGCATACTCCCTCTGTGTTCTCTCTATCCGGGCTTCCTTGTGGGTCTGTCCCCTAGCTGAGGCAGTGTGTGTGTGTCGGTGTGTCTGTACTACGTGTCGGCATGTCTGAAGCTGAGCGTTACTCCCCGGAGGTTACTGGGGGCGCAGATACGGGTCTGGAGATGGCTCTGTCGGCACAGCCGACACTTGATTTGCTTACGATGTTAAGTACACTTAATACAAATGTGGCATCATTGTCTAAGAGATTGGATAAATCGGAGTCTCAGACACAGGTGTGGAGGAAATCCATGGAGGATGCTTTGTCTCAGGTGCAGGCCCCGTCGTTTACCCAGATGGTAGATACGGATACCGACACGGATTCTGATTCCGATGTCGACTTCACTGAGGCTACTTTACACCCTAGGCTAGTTAAGAGTATTCAGTACATGATTGTGGCTATTAAAGATGTTTTACGTATCTCTGACGAACCTGCGGTGCAGGAAACAAGGATTTGTTTGTTTAAAGGGAAAAAACCTGAGGTGAAGTTTCCCTCCTCTCATGAAATGAATACTCTTTGTGTAAAGGCTTGGGAGTCGCCGGACAAGAGGTGGCAGATTCCCATGGAGTATCCTTTCCCCTCTGATGACAGGGAAAAATGGGAGTCGTCTCCTAATGTCAACAAGGCTCTATCCGTTTGTCTAAGAAGGTGGCGCTTCCGTCCCCTGACACGGCAGCTCTCAAGGATCCGGCAGATCGCAAGCTGGAGACCTCTCTGAAGGCCATTTTCGCTAATACGGGTGCATTGCTCAGACCTGCTGTGGCGTCGGTATGGGTGAGTAGTGCTATTGCTAAATGGGCTGATAATTTAGCTTCTGATATGGATAGCCTTGATAAAGATAATATTCTTTTGACTCTTGGTTATATCAAGGACGCTGCAGATTACCTGAAGGATGCGGCGAGGGATGTTGGTCTCTTGGGATCAAGAGCCAATGCCATGGCGATCTCGGCCATGAGGTCGCTGTGGATCCATCAATGGAATGCTGATGCCGACTCCAAAAAAGCTATGGAAGCTCTCCCCTTCAAAGGTAGTGTCTTGTTTGGTGACGGCTTGACTGACCTGGTGTCTACCGCGACTGCGGGTCAGTCATCTTTTCTTCCTTATGTTCCCACACAGCAGAAAAAGGCACCCCATCAGCAGATGCAGTCCTTTCGTCCAAATAAATACAAGCGAGGAAAGGGCTCGTCCTTCCTTGCTTCAAAGGGTAGAGGACGGGGAAGAAAGTCGCCTGCAGTATCAGGCGCTCAGGACCAAAAGTCCTCCCCCGCCTCTACCAAGTCCACCGCATGACGCTGGGGCTCCCCTGGGGGAGGCCGGACCGTGGGGGGCCGTCTGCGGATCTTCAGTCAGGTCTGGGTTCAATCAGGCCTGGATCCTTGGGTCCTAGAAATAGTGTCTCAGGGATACAGGCTGGAGTTTCAGGAGATGTCCCCTCACCGCTTTTTCATTTCGGCCTTGCCAATGTCTCTTCCGGACAGGGAGGTCGTGAAGGCAGCAATACAAAAGTTGTGTCAACAGATGGTCATTGTTCCCGTTCCCCCGTCCCAACGGGGGGAGGGGTTCTACACGAGCCTCTTTGTTGTACCGAAGCCGGACGGTTCGGTCAGACCTATTCTGAACCTAAAATCCCTCAATCCTTACTTGAAAGTTTTCAAATTCAAGATGGAATCACTTCGAGCTGTGATTTCCAGCCTAGAAGGGGGGGATTTTAAGGCGTCAGTCGATATAAAGGATGCCTACTTACACGTCCCGATATATCCTCCGCATCAAGCTTTCCTCAGGTTTGCGATACAGGATTGTCATTACCAATTTCAGACGTTGCCGTTTGGGCTTTCCACGGCCCCGAGGATTTTCACCAAAGTCATGGCGGAAATGATGGTCTCCTTCGCAAACAAGGGTTTACAATTATCCCGTACTTGGACGATCTCCTGATAAAGGCGAGGTCCAAGGAAAAATTGTTAAGAAATGTGGAATTGTCTCTGCGACAACACGGTTGGGTTCTAAATGACCAAAGTCTCAGTTGATTCCGACCACTCGGCTGCCCTTTCTGGGCATGATTCTAGATACGGAGTTACAGAGAGTGTTTCTTCCGGACAGACAATGGTCAGGGAGCTTCTGAGGCCGACAAGTGTGTTGATTCATCAGTGTACTCGGGTTCTGGGGGAAATGGTTGCAACGTACGAAGACATTCCGTTTGCCAGGTTTCATGCCCGGGTGTTTCAGTGGGATCTGCTGAGCAAATGGTCCGGGTCTCACCTGCAAATGCACCGGAAAATAAGTCTATCTTCCAGGGCCAGGATTTCTCTCCTGTGGTGGCTACAAAGCTCTCACCTTCTAGGAGGGCGCCGATTCAGAATCCAGGACTGGGTCCTACTGACAACAGATGCAAGTCTCCGAGGCTGGGGCGCAGTCACCCAAGGAAGAAATTTCCAGGGGAAATGGTCAAACCAGGAATCTTGTCTCCACATAAATGTCCTCGAGTTAAGAGCCATTTACAATGGCCTGCTACAAGCAAAGAGCCTTCTTCAGGGTCGACCTGTCTTGATCCAGTCAGACAACATAACAGCGGTGGCGCATGTAAACCGTCAAGGCGGAACAAGAAGCAGGGCGGCTATGGTGGAGGCCACAAGAATCCTTTGCTGGGCGGAACAGCACGTGAGCGCTCTGTGTCAGCAGTCTTCCTCCCGGGAGTGGACAACTGGGGAGCAGACTTCCTCAGCAGACACGATCTCCATCCGGGAGAGTGGGCTCTTCACCAAGAGGTATTTACAGAAGTGACGAAGCGTTGGGGAATTCCTATGATAGACATGATGGCATCTCGCCTCAACAAGAAGCTTCCGAGGTATTGTTCCAGGTCAAGGGACCCTCAAGCCAGTGCAGTGGACGCCCTGGTGACTCCGTGGGTGTTTCAGTCGGTATATGTGTTCCCTCCACTTCCTCTCATTCCAAAGGTGCTGGGAATCATACGACGAGCAAAGGTTCAGGCGATTCTCGTAGTTCCAGATTGGCCCCGCAGGGCCTGGTATCCGGATCTTCAGGAATTATTGGTGGAAGATCCTTGGCCACTCCCTCTAAGAGAGGACCTGTTATTGCAGGGTCCATGCGTATTTCTGGACTTACCGCGGCTGCGTTTGACGGCATGGAAGTTGAGCGCCAAATTTTAGCTCGAAAAGGTATTCCTGGGGAGGTCATCCCCACTCTCCTTAAGGCGATGAAGGAGGTTACGGTGAAACATCATCACCGTATTTGGAGAAATTATGTTTCGTGGTGAGAGACCAAAACTGCTTCTGCGGAGGAATTTCACTTGGGTCGGTTTCTCCATTTTTTGCAGGCAGGCGTCGATGCAGGCCTAAAATTGGGTTCCATCAAAGTGCAGATTTCGGCTTTATCTATTTTCTTTCAAAAGGAATTGACTGTCCTTCCAGAGGTTCAGACTTTTGTGAAGGGAGTGCTGCATATCCATCCTCCATTTGTACCGCCTGTGGCGCCGTGGGAACTTGAAGTGGTCTTGCAGTTTCTTATGTCTCCCTGGTTGAACCTTTGCGTAAGGTTGAGTTAAAGTTTCTCACTTGGAAGGAAGTCATGCTTTTGGCTCTGGCGTCTGCCAGGCGAGTGTAAGAGTTGGCGGCCTTATCTCACAAGAGTCCATATTTGATGTTCCATTCGGATAGAGCAGAATTGAGGACTCGTCAACAATTTCTGCCGAAGGTGGTTTCTTCCTTTCACATTAACCAACCGATTGTGATACCTGTGGCTACGGATGCTGTGGCAGTTCCAAAGTCTCTTGATGTTGTAAGAGCTTTGAATATTTACGTCGCCAGTACTGCTCTTGCCAGGAAAACTGAGGCTCTCTTTGTCCTGTATGCTTCCAACAAGATTGGAAATCCAGCTTCTAAGCAGACTATTGCACGCTGGATTTGTAGTACGATTCAGCAAGCTCATTCTTCGGCTGGGCTACCGTTGCCGAAGTCAGTAAAGGCCCATTCTACCAGGAAAGTGGGCTCGACTTGGGCGGCTGCCCGAGGGGTCTCGGTACTTCAGCTTTGCCGAGCTGCTACTTGGTCGGGTTCAAACACCTTTGCTAAGTTTTACAAGTTTGATACCCTGGCTGATGAGGACCTCATGTTTGCTCAATTGGTGCTGCAGAGTCGTCCGCACTCTCCCGCCACTTCTGGAGCTTTGGTATAGACCCCATGGTCCATTTGGAGTCCCCAGCATCCTCTAGGACGTAAGAGAAAATAGGATTTTAGTACCTACCGGTAAATCCTTTTCTCCTAGTCCGCAGAGGATGCTGGGCGCCCTTCCCAGTGCGGGCTGTTACTTGCAGTGTCTTATTGCTGGTTAAATTTGTTTACACGCGGGTTGTGTATTAGTTGTATTCAGCTTGTTGCTGTTGTTAATTCATACTGTTATCTGGTTTCCTGATACTCCGGTTGTACGGTATGTTGTGGTGTGGGCTGGTAGGTTTTCTCGCCCTTGGTTTAAACAAAAATCCTTTCCTCGAAATGTCCGTCTCTTCTGGGCACAGTTCCTATAACTGAGGTCTGGAGGAGGGGCATAGAGGGAGGAGCCAGTTCACACCCAAAGTCTTTTCAGTGTGCCCAAGCTCCTGCGGATCCCGTCTATACCCCATGGTCCTTTTGGAGTCCCCAGCATCCTCTACGGACTAGGAGAAAAGGATTTATCGGTAGGTACTAAAATCCTATTTTTTTCTACCCTTTGCTGGGGTTCGGTGCGGAATCCTGGCTGTCCAGATCCTGACATTCAGAAATTCAACAACGGGATCCCAGCGGACAGAACCCTGCAACATCCCAGTAAGTTGTTTCTCCCCACCCCTATCCTTAATCCTAACCCTAACTGTCCCCTACAGCAGCCCCCTTTGCTGGCCACATTCATCAAAATTTAGTCCGTGTCAGTCGTGATGCTCAAACAATTCTAGACCGTTGGAAATTTGAGTCTTTTGAATGGGACCAATTTCAGAAACATTGCACAATTTATATTTTTTTCAACCACTATGTTGAAGTACACAGTGAAAATTTTAAAAAAAGTATACGCTGTTGCTTTCGCTGCCTGTCTGGCCATAAACAGATTATTTTAGCATTTTTAACTTTCTAAATTCATACAGTGAAATGAGTGTTTGAGCATGAAATCGCAATTCACAGACAAATTCCATTCGGTGTTGCTCTTTCAGCTCAAACCTGTTCATCTTGCTTAAATGGTTTAGTCTTTCTAAACCAGGGGTGAGGAACCTTTTTTTCTACCGAGGGCCATTTGGATATTTATAAAATCCTTCGGGGGCCATACAAAAATTCTCAACGTAAAAAATTACCCTGCCCCCCAGTAGGTCTGCCCCTTAGAGGTACTGTGTGTGCGCGCCGGAGGCGCGTGCCAAAAAATGGGTGTGGCCAGTTAAAATGGGACGTGATACACATATGCCCCCAATAGTGCGGTGCCAGATCCACAATTGCCCCCACAGTGCCAGGTATACAGATGCCCCCACAGTGCCAGGTATACAAATGCCCCTCACAGTGCCAGGTGTACAAATGCCCCTCACAGTGCCAGGTATACAAATGCCCCTCACAGTGCCAGGTATACAGATGCCCCCACAGTGCCAGGTATACAGATGCCCCCACAGTGCCAGGTATGCAAATGCCCCTCACAGTGCCAGGTATACAGATGTCCCCACAGTGCCAGGTATACAGATGTCCCCACAGTGCCAGGTAAACAGATGCTCCCACAGTGCCAGGTATACAGATGCCCCCACAGTGCCAGGTATACAGATGTCCCCACAGTGCCAGGTATACAGATGTCCCCACAGTGCCAGGTATACAAATGCCCCTCACAGTGCCAGGTATACAGATGCCCCCACAGTGCCAGGTATACAGATGCCCCTCATAGTGCCAGGTATACAGATGCCCCTCATAGTGCCAGGTATACAGATGCCCCCCACAATGCCAGGTATACAGATGCCCCCCACAGTGCCAGGTATACAGATGCCCTGCCCTGCCCCCCCCCTCCCCTCCGTGCTGCTTACCGTGCTGCTTTCGGCGGGACACGGAGGAGAGCGCGGCTATGTTGGGCGGCGGCGGCATGTAGGACTTGAAACCAGCCGCCGGTTCGAGAGCCAATCGGAGCTCGCGTACCGGCAGCCGCGGCTTCTGATTGGCTGCCGGTCCGCGAGCTCTGATTGGCTCACGAACCGGCGGCTGGTTTCAAGTCATACACGCCGCCGCTCCCACCCGACAGCCGCAATCTCCTCCCTGTTCTGACAGCTGAGACACGCTGCCGCCGGACTGAGCGGCAGCGTGTCTCACTGACACAAGCTGGTGGGCCGGACCAAACGGCTTCGTGGGCCTTATACGGCCCGCGGGCCGGAGGTTCCCCACCCCTGTTCTAAACTATGAGATTTCATTGGAAAGTTCTGAACTGCTTAAACCGGCTTCATAAAGTACCTTCCAACAATTGCAAGCCTTTCTGTGGGTCACTCACCCCTGAAATAGCTTTTATTGGCCAATGCAGAGCTGAGCACAAGTTTGTTAATGGAGAATATTGTTTATTCTATGCTTCAGAACCTAACGCATGCAACTATGGGGGTCATTCTGAGTTAATCGTAGCTGTGCTAAATTTAGCACAGCTACGATCTTCTTCCCTGACATGCGGGAGGACGCCCAGCACAGGGCTAGTCCGCCCCGCATGTCAGTCCAGCCCCCCCTCGCAGAAGTGCAAAGGCATCGCACAGCGGTGATGCCTTTGCACTTCAAGAGTAGCTCCCGGCCAGCGCAGCTTTAGCGTGCTGGCCGGGAGCTACTCATTGCTCCCCGGCCCGCAGCGGCTGCGTATGACGTCATGCGGCCCGCCGCCCGTTCGATCCGGCCACGGCTGCGTTGGCCGGACCAAACCCACGAAACGGAGGCCAAACGCCGCCGTTCCGCCTCTCCCGCCCAGCAATCACCTCTGCCTGTCAATCAGGCAGAGGTGATCGCATCCCTGCTACGGCCATCTGGCCAGCGCATGCGCAGCAGGGACCCGTTTGCTCTGCTGCGTTAAAACGCAGCGAGCGAACGGGTCAGAATGACCCCCTATATGTGTAGCAGCATTGTATGTAAGTTAAAGGCAACTCCGCTTGGGCCTGAAGGGGTGCACATTGTTTGGACAGATCAAAACTTCTTTTTGCTAAATATTTTATGCAACAATCGTCACTTTATGGCCATTATGTGGAGAAAAATGGAATTAAAAAGTCAACCCACATAATACAGTATTATTTAATCCTTTCATTTGCAGTGTTCATAACACACTTGCCTACCCTGCATGGGCATCCCGAATTTCGTGTGTCCCCACAGACTCCCAGAGGAGTAGACAACACTTCCTAGTGAAATACAGTAGGCAAGATAGAATCGCAAAACATTTTGGCCCCGTCCCTCTCCACCGATGGTGGTTTGTTGTGATTTGGAGTGTGAAGTCACATTTGACATGCGACTTCCATGCAGATTAAGCCTCCGTACATTCGTGATTATCAAAATTGCAGCAAATCAATCACAGTCGACCTTTAGTAAATTGCCCCCCCCCCCCCCCCTTGTAGGTGCTAAAAGTGGAGTGCACTACTGCACGGACTCTATTGCTGCTCCTTCAGGGAGGCTTCATACCCTGTACCAAGATGGCTGCCAAGCCTACTACTGAGCATGTGTGGAGCCATCTTGAGACTGAATCTTCACATAGTAGGCTTCCAGTGAGACCTTTGGTTTCCTGCAATATAATCACTGTTCCAGCACCCTGCACACCGCTCCTCTCCATCTACCAGTGTGTATAACAGTGAGTACAGCAGTGCCTGCTTTATCTTCAATAAAACCTGTCTACTGGTTAAGTAAATGGGCTGTTGTAGCTGTAAGGCATCTGCTGGTGTGTACAGAAGTCTGCTACATTTTCACTGCTACATCCTCATAAGGGTGTGCGCCCTGTTTTTCTTTTTTTCCTTTTTTTGTTTTTTACTTTACACATTTTTTTTCATTTTTTTAATCACCTTTTTGTTTTTCTTTTATCACCTTTTTGTTTCTTTTTTGATTTATCACCCTTTTTTTTTTTTCTTTTTTTTTTTTTCAACTTGTAGTCTGATTATTTCTTCTCCAGGACTACCAGATGAGCATGTGAGCACCATGACCTGAATTTACTGACATTGATCCCTCTGTCTACATATATAAATATGCTTGCATTATACAACTGGATTGCATTTACGTTTAAACTGATTTTTTTTTTTTAAGGTGACGGGTCTCCCATTTGTTTCTTTTTCCTCCAGCGAGATAAAAGGAAGTAATTTCCCTGCGAACTTGTTGCTGTAGCGCCCTGTTCGTCTGCAGAGCTATATATAGGGCAAGGATCATAAGTCACACTGTACAGGTTGAACTGATGGATTTGTCATTTTTCATCCTTGTCAAGTTCTGAATGCGAATGTGACTACGTATCAGACTGCAATTTCTCCTGTCATTTTCAAGGCAGTGTTTGCTCTCACTCCTTATTATCCCGAGAGACACAATCTCGCACTGTGCCATGAATAGGACTTAAAAGGAAAAGTATCTGTAAAAATTGAACTGGAAAAAAAAAAATTGTTCAGAATTATCTGAATAACTATTGAAACAAGATAAAAGGGCCAGAAGACCTAATCAAAGCCAAGATGTAATCACTGCGAGGGAAAAGCGCGGGATGCGGGGAATACAGAACAATGGGGAATGGGAATGGAACATAGAAAGGTATAAAGTGAAATTTGAAGGTGGAAATTAAAGGGAAGTGAAGATGGTCTACGTTGGTATTGTAAAGTGGTTTCGAGAGCATCCTCTCAGAAGTTACTGAACAAAATTCTTTATTGGTGAGGCAGTATAGGCAGCGAGAGGACCGGAACCCACTTAGGCTCTAACCAATGTCCCTGTGCTTTGAAGTTCTTCTAAAAGTATTTTAAAGAATATTTTCTTAGACTTTAAAGGAGATTATTATATCTTCTTTTTAAAAAAATATTTAAAGGCAGATTCAATTAGTCACAGTGAACTCTTTGTTTACTACGTCTTGAATTAACACATTTACCGTGCGGTAATTTCACTTATCACTTGTCTGCGTGCTCCCGCTTACTGCGCACTTCCAGTGGAAAAGACTTATCCTGGCAGTCGTAGTGGGGAAAAAGGTGCAATCAGCCTGTGCCCCAAAAAAGTACAATTTTTTTTTTTGGATAGCAGTATAAAGTCTATTTGCGGCCATAAGCTAATTATTTGGGGCTCTTAAAAAGTGACAAATGGCTGATTTTTGCATTTTTTTTTGTATAACATTGGAAAAAATACTAGCAAGTGTTTTTCAGCAAATTAATGCTCTAGATAAATTCAGGGTGCAAAAAATGGCTGTAAGTAAATTTTTGCCAGTTTTAAAAATTCAAAAAATCAACACTAACTTCCAACCTACCAGCCTAAAAGCACCAGTCTCATCCATACAACAACCCCATATACCTGTACCACATGTAAGCCATTAGTTTGCATTAAGCAGAATATCAGCCCAAAAAGGACGTCGTTATTGGCCAAATTAATTTAATTGAAAACTTCTAAGTGCTTAATTGATTAAAAAGGGGTTGGGGGTCCCAGGGATTCTCAACCAAGTTCATAAATGTTTACCTTTAAAATGGGGATTTTCTTAAACTTTTCACCTGCTCAGGGGCTGCGAAGAAAAATCTACGGTAAATCCTTTGGAGCGTTAACAAAGCTTAATTTGCACGGCTAATTGAATAGCAAAAAGTTGGTACCTGGCTGTGTTAAGCTGCATTTAGCTGCATTAACCCCTGTAAGCAGGTTATCATGGCTAATTGAGTGTTGAATGTTGAGCAGCATTATTTTAATCTTACTGCTTTGTACTAATAAATTGTTTAGATAATAGGTACATGGTAGGGCGTAGAATGGCATTGTACAAACTGATACTGATCATACAGTGGCTTGTAATATATTTTAAGGTACCATTAGAGTTCATTTTGCTAATAAACCCACCTTACACCACGTTTTATTATTATTAGTATTATTAAGCGCCATCAATGTCTGCAGCTCTGTACAGAGAATATGGGGGTATTCAATTGTTTGAAAAGTCAGTTGGGAGTCTGTTTTTTCCTACAGTATCTAATAGTCAGGAAAAAAACAGACACCCAACTGACTTTTCAAACATTTGAATTCCCCCCCCCCCCATTATGTCATTCAGATCCATCCCTGCCCCATTCGAGCTTACAGTCTAAATCATACTTGGTAATCCAGCCTCCATCCGCTGCCCAGCCGCCCACTTACTGAGTGAAGTGGTCAGACCTGGAGGGAGTTAGACGCGTTTCGCGCTGAATTACATCATTGTAGCCTTTCCCCCATTTTACAATGCCGTCAATCTCGGCATTGTATAGTGGGGTGCGTGGCCACAATGACGCGACCACTCAGCTACATGCACTGCAAAGCCTCAGCCACATCTTGCCCTGCATCGCCCTCTATATCAAACTGCACCCCCTTTCCCAACCCCTCTGTGCTGACCTGGCTGCCCCCTCCCAGAGGGGTAGCCAGAATGTCGGCAACTGTGGTCTAAATTTCCTAATGTACAACCATGCGCGCACACACCACGTGTGTGGATTTGACAAAAGCCAATTAACCTAACAGAAAGTTATCAGTGTTTGGGAGGAAACTGTGGCAACCGAAGAAATCTACGCAAACACTGAGTGGACATACCAACTCCACATAGCCTATGACAGGTTAATGTACTTATGACCTCAGTGCTGTGAGGCGGTGATGCTAACCACTACTCTATTGTGCCGCCCACCATACTATTGGACTTTTGCCATTATGTTAATACATCGGTTTCCTATGATTGCCAGGCCTCAAACCAATCATCTGTAGAAGGAAGCTTACTGATCATCGCTTCTGAATCATCAAGGTCTCTGTGACTGACCACCCCAGCATTAATAATTATTATTATTATTATCTTTTATTTCTATAGCACCACCAAGTGTCTTCACAAGGAAACTTACAGTGTTACAAACAATACAATATAAAAAGGATCAAACAGACAGTACAGGAGACAAAAATCAAATGATAAGATAATTATGCAGCTAAGGGGGTGATAGATCAAGCCTTGGAGACAGAAAAGTGTAATACTGTAGTTGCCCTAAGCAACCAAAGACTGTGCTAGATAAATTTCAGAAGCTGATTGGTTTCTTTGGGCAACTTCTCCACTTTATCTCTCTCCAACACTTGATACATCGTCCCTTAAGTGAGTTACAGTTAATGACCGTAGCATTCAATGAGCCAGCGCTCTGGGAAGGGCGAACTTTTGATTTATACCCCTTAAACCACATGAAACCTGGGAAATTCATGGGTACGACCCAAGCCTATCAACCCGGCTCCAACCAGGGTCTCAGCCTGATACCCCTATTCACGGGTGGTCTTCAGTATGCCGGCTGTCGGGATCCCGGCGCACAGTATACCGGCGCCGGAATCCCGACAGCCGGCATACCGACACTTATTCTCCCTCGTGGGGGTCCACAACCTACCTGGAGGGAGAATAAAATACGCACGCCACCGTGCCCGCAGCGTGGCAAGCGCGACCGCCGGCATACCATACTACACCCCTATTCACACTATACCAAAAACCCAGGTTCACACTGAACGCAGGTCTGCCCTCCTGACATTTGTTGTCATTTAAAGGGGATGCTTTTGGCTCACAATAATAATATTGAAATCTCAGCATTGACCAAAGTAAAGGCGACAACTGATTTGCTTCACATGTGGTTTTTATTGATAACCATAGATGTTTTATGTTACAGTAAAGATAAAAGGTAACTTTCCTACTAATATACAGTATATACCTGTGTGCAGGTACACACATACTGTAAATGTGTACATAGGAATCTAGAAATATACATTTGCTGCAGATAACTTTTCCTGCTTACATATACCTGTGTGCAGGTCCAAACATAAATTTGTGCGTAAGAATAGAGATAAATTTAAAACTTTTGCTACCATGTGCTATAAAGAAGATTTTTTTAAATGCAGCCATGCAAGCTACACAAAGGTAAACATACTGTAGCTATACCTTCCTACAAGTTTCTATAAAATAGTACTAAGCGTTGGGCTTATTGTGAGGTGGATTAGACAAGTTTGAAACATTTGATCCTCTATTATAAGTGTCATAATTACCCTCTGAATAGTATGGAGGGTTTTGGTATTGGGGAGAGTGTTGGGCTTGAGGAGGGAGTTGGAATTGAGGAGAGTGTTGGGCTTGGGGAGGCAGTTGGTATTGGGGAGAGTATTGAGGAGGGAGTTGGAATTTATGAGTGTGTTGAGTTTGAGAAGGCACTTGGAATTGAGGAGAGTGTTGGCCTTGTAGAGGGAGTTGGAATTGAGGAGAGTGTTAGGCTTGAGGAAGGAGTTGAAATTGAGGAGAGTGTTGGGCTTGAGGAGGGAGTTGGAATTGTGGAGTGTGTTGGGCTTGAGGAGGCAGTTGGAATTGAGGAGAGTGTTGGGCTTGAGGAGGCAGTTGGAATTGAGGAGAGTGTTGGGTTTGAGGAGGCAGTTGGAATTGAGGAGAGTGTTGGCTTTGCAGAGGGAGTTGAAATTGAGGAGAGTGTTGGGCTTGAGGAAGGAGTTGAAATTGAGTAGAGTGTTGGGCTCGAGGAGGGAGTTGGAATTGAGGAGAGTGTTGGAATTGAGGAAAGTGTTGGGCTTGAGGAGGCAGTTTGAATTAAGGAGAGTGTTGGGCTTGAGGAGGGAGTTGGAATAGAGGTGAGTGTTGTTCTTGAGGAGGCAGTTGGAATTGAGGAGAATGTTGGGCTTGAGGAGGCAGTTGGAGTTGAGGAGAGTGTTGGGCTTGAGGAGGCAGTTGGAATTGAGGAGAATGTTGGGCTTGAGGAGGCAGTTGGAATTGAGGAGAGTGTTGGCTTTGCAGAGGGAGTTGAAATTGAGGAGAGTGTTGGGCTTGAGGAAGGAGTTGAAATTGAGTAGAGTGTTGGGCTTGAGGAGGGAGTTGGAATTGAGGAGAGTGTTGGGCTTGAGGAAGGAGTTGGAATTGAGGAAAGTGTTGGGCTTGAGGAGGCAGTTTAAATAAAGGAGAGTGTTGGGCTTGAGGAGGGAGTTGGAATAGAGGTGAGTGTTGTTCTTGGGGAGGCAGTTGGAATTGAGGAGAGTGTTGGGCTTGAGGAGGCAGTTGGAGTTGAGGAGAGTGTTGGGCTTGAGGAGGCAGCTGGAATTGAGAGTGGAGCACCCAGATTTATTCAGAATTGCTTTATTCTGGCTTACAGATCTCATTAAAATACCTTCCTCACATGAGTAAATTCTTTGGCTGCACAAGAGTGTGGGGGGGGGGGGCAATTTGTCAGTTGATGATAATGAGTGACACATTTTTACTCCAGAAACATCCTACACTAGTTTGATGGTTGCACTTATGTAAAGATGTGCCCTGTGGGCACATCCGTGTTGCTGTCCCTAGCTGGGGGCAGCGCTGGGGCAGCTTGTCTGTCCCCAGCGCTGAGTGTGCGGCGGCGGGTGTCTGGTGCAGGGATCGGATGTTTCCCTGCACCAGGCTGTCGGCGGCGGGGAGCGGCGCGGCGGCGCTTTAAACTTGGCGCCGCTCGGGCCGCCAATCAGAAGCGCCGCCCGCGGCTTTTTGAATCCGGCGCCTCCAGCGAGCCAATCGCGGCTCGCGGGGTGCCGGCCAATCGCAGAGGGGCGCGGCGAGCCAATCGGTGCTCGCCGCGTCATAGGCCCCGCCCCCGGCGTCTGACGTCAGACGCCGGGCGGGAGCCTGAAGAAAAGACCGCGCGCGGGGGCGCGAAGGCAGAAGAGGTCGCCGGGCGGGAAGAGAAAGAAGACACCGCCGGGAGGAGACGCCGCGCCGCGCCGAAGAGCGGTGAGGAGGTCCTGAGGCCGCGGAAGAGGCCAGAAGACGTCGGCCTGCAGGAAGGAGATGTCCAGCGGCGGCTGGACGCAGAAGAGCGGAGGCGGCGCCGCTGGCCAGGACGGGTCAGCGGCAGAAGAGGACGTTGGAGATCCCTGGAGCA
Organism: Pseudophryne corroboree; assembly: GCF_028390025.1. Classification (NCBI taxonomy): domain Eukaryota; kingdom Metazoa; phylum Chordata; class Amphibia; order Anura; family Myobatrachidae; genus Pseudophryne; species Pseudophryne corroboree. Next base: position 57,551,322 of record NC_086444.1, on the reverse strand, counting down.
GGTGAGGCCTCAGTGAGGCAACTTCACCCCCTCCCTTTTCCTCCCTCGACCACCAGGGACGGGCACTAGGCCCGGGGGCACAATTCAGGCACTAGGCCTGTTGCACAGGTAGGAGATTGGGGGCCATTCTTTGATTAGGTGGTTTGGGCATTAGGCCCAAGCCACCCTCTCCCGATGGCACCAGTTAGGCGGGCACTAGGCCCGGGGGCATATCAGGCAATAGGCCTGTGGGGCATTAGAGGGCGCTAGGCCCTAGTGTATTTTGGGCAGTAGGTACATATAAGGTGAACCTGGGCACAAGGCCCAGGTCACCCAACGGGCAGCAAGTTAGGCGGGCGCTAGGCCCGTGGGCGAAGTCAGGCCTCCGGCCTGTGTTCAGTTAGGGGGCGCTTTGCCCAGTGAATCAGTGTTTCCCCGAGGTGAGTACAGGTGGCCCTGGGCGCTAGGCCCAGGCCACCCTGAGGTATTTAGGTGGGTAGGCCGTGCGGCGCCCACCCCCTTCCAGCGGCAGGTAGGGATTTAAAGGGACAACACCGTGTGATCTTGTATTCCGATATTGTGATGTATGTTGTTACCGTGCAGGGCAAAGTGTATGCGTTGTTTAAGTTGTGCATAGTTGTGTCGCACCACCCACACGAGCTAGTTTGAGGGCTCTGTTTATGTAGCTAGTGTAGCGGACGCACACTAGGGTAGTTCTTGGCCCTGCACGGCTGTTTCTCTTTGCCTCCTTACAGGGACCTGTAAGTGGAGAAGATCGGAGTGCAAGACTTGTGACGGTGAGTAGCATCCGTGTACGTTTGTCCCTTGTCTGTCCCCGAGCGCCGGAGTCGGGATTGCTCACGGACGTGAGAATCCTTTTCATCACACTACGTGCAAAAGCGCGAGTGTGTGAAATCTGGGTGGCTGAGGCTTTGTGCCTGTGATGACCTTTCACCCAACCGGTGAAGGTCGCGGTCACCCCTGGGGTATCCCCTCTTCCAGTGGAAGAAGGGTCGATACCCCCTTTAAGGTAAATTATTCTCTCCTCAGCTCGGTCGTCGGTCAGCTCCGAGAGGGAATCGCCGTGTCCGGATCCGACTGAAGATTTCCAGGTCCGTTGAAGGTTCCGGTACCTGAAGGTGAGAGAGAGCGGCGCCTGGTGAGTACCGAAAATACACCTGCACGGCAGCAGGCACCACCACACAGCAGCCGCACCTCTCACACTTATTCTAAAGCTGCGTTGCTACAGTACCTAGAAAAAAAAAGTTTTTTCAATATTGAGGCTACAAATAAATATAGCTAACCAGTAATACATCATGGTTGGGATGAAAGTGGGTGAGCAGGCTGTCCAATCACAATCTCCAGAATTTTGACTTTTTTGTGCAAGTATCCTTTAATGTACGATTATAATGAGTAAATTATCTGTATCAGGCAACAAAGAAAAGACTCATCTGTTCACTGTGTTATACATACTGTTATGGTCAGGGCCGCCTTCAGGGAGGAACTGCTGGGACTGGAGTACCTGGCCCAGACGGAGAGGAAGGCCCGCCTCTGGCTCCTACCGCTGATACCGGGAGCTGCTCCAGGCTGTGCAGCAGCAATAACAACAACAGACCGATGTGCATGAAGGACTACTTAGAAACAAGCCTTCCCTGCGCATCTGCCCTCTGTGAATCATTCCGGCAGATCTGCGGCACTCCACCTCTATATGACATCACGATGTGTAACATCACATAGGATTGGAGCGCCATAGCACGGAGCTGCCTGTTTTGTCAGCCCCTGGCCCCACAATTTCTGATGTCAGCCCTGGTAATGGTATTTGTGATGATGCAACATGTATGTTTATTTTGTATCGCCATTTTTACTTCCACTGTTGGTCTAATGACCAGAGTCTAGGTTTCCGTCACTAGTTAAGTCAGTGACTTAATCACCTCACGTTTCTGATTAAGTGGAACGTTTGTTATGTCGTTTAGTCAGCATCAGTTTCCCCTCTTTACTGACAGAGAGAAAGGCTCAAGATAAAAATATGTTTAATGTGTCCGTTTTTCTTCTAGACTGCCTTTAATCCTTAAATCCCTGGAGACCAGAGTTGTAACAGATGACGACTTGTCTGCTTTGATGTAGACTAATGTGGACTGACATGTTTTCTGCTCCTAACAGTAACGCACACAAATTACACAACTATGGGGCAGATTCAGTTAGCCGCGGGTTGTCCCTTCTCCCATGGAAAGTGTCCGGAGCTATTCAGCGCTAGAGATAAGGACACTTATTTCGCCACGCGACTTCTGGGGATGTGCGCAAAAATATCTGTTAACCGCAGCCTTCAGGTTGTTCGCAGCTAAGTAATCTGCCTGTGTATAGATACTGCAAACAGAACAAACGTTTTGTTAGTTTTGCAGCTAAAGGCAACATGTACTGTTTTTTGTTTGTTTGTTTGTATGTTTGTTTGTATTTTTAATGTTTTAAAAAAAACATTTTTGCTGCAGTTTGTCCACTATCTATTAATGGAATTATTTATCTATTATTTAAAGGTGGTGATGGTACAGCACCACCTTATTGGATTTCCGTTGTCCCAAACAAACAGCATTTTGTAGACCACGATAAGTCACAGTACATTTTGAGTAAAATGCTGATAACAAATTGACGTGTACAAATACAAAAGAGTTTCTTTAAAATAAATATACTCTTTTGTTTAATCTGCCAGATGTTGAAGACTAAAGGTGGGTACACACTGGAAGATATATCTGCTGATCAATTGATCACACTGGCTGACGGACCCGCGATATATCGGCCATTCAAGAGAACGGCCGATATATCGGCCAGTGTGTACCCACCTTAAAGAGCAGACTGACATCCCATAAACCTAACAATTTTTAAAATTATTTAATTTCTTTTAAAACTATAGGCCTAATTCATGTGTGTACGCAATGCCGATGTTTTTGCAATGGGGCGATTATCAACAGACTGTGCATGTGCCACGATCGCACTGCGCACACGCCAAGGTACCATTGCGATCGCACTTACATGTTACACGCAGAGTGATTGACAGAAAGGGACTTCTTGGAGGAGTTAATGCATGCGGCAAAATGCAGACATGTCATGGTCGCCTTCGAGGTTTGTATCTGCATTCGGCTGTGATCATGTACGTAAAGAAACATGGTGCCGGTGTTGTTACTGCGGCAGCCAGTCTGTGTAGCCATAGGTTACCCTAGGAGTCTATGTTCCTCATTTTTGCATCAGTGCTGCGTATGAGTACACAATTGCAATTTGCAATGGCTTTGGTGAGCGACTATCTTCTTTCCTGGATGGCAGCTTCACTTGAGATGAGCGGAATATGCGTGCGCTATATAAATAAATGGTAATAAATAAATAGATGATGAGCAGTTCTGTAACCAAGAAAAATGCAGATGCGTATGCATTTGCATTCAATCATGAATTAGACCTATATTCTTTTTTTGCACACACCCTCCTATTTTGTCACATCAATGAACATGTGCTGCTGTGCTAAACTGTTTTACAATGAAATTATTAGCCTATTGTCTAAGAACAATTTTAGTAATGATTTCCCAAAAGTATACCTTACCTCCCTTCTGGAAATAATGAAATAATTTTCTTCCTATATACATAGGGCACATGATTATGTTTTATATATATATATATATATATATATATATATATATATATATATTGGTTTGGGACATACTGTTTATTTTTCCTAAGATTTCTAACCCTAAGCTCCTGTTAAATCCATTTAAATGTCTCATCAATCCTCCTAAACCAATTGTTGGCTCATTTTCACTGCCCAAGAATAGACGAGATGTTATATAAAATGGTACCTTCTTCAACGAGCACATAACTGCACCCAATGTCATCTGCAACAAATCAGCTTCTGTCATTTATGTAGCACGTTCTTTGAAACAACAGAGATGCTGCTTAGTTGCTTTTAGGAAATTGTTCACCTTTATCTCTCTCTCTCCAAGGCTTGATACATTTCTCCAACAATCTGTTTCCCCTGGTCTGTCAGGCTTTCGCTTCCAAAACTCTACAGAGACTACACTGCCCGAGGTGGCCAGTGATTTTACCACTGCTAAGTATAACAGCTGCTTATGACACTGTTAAACGTGTATATATGCAGTAGGGACATAAGAAAGCCTTTGCCACTTCTGAAAAGCCTTCAAGGCTTTTGCTGAGTCTCTGCTGAGTTGCAGTATTATGCGCATTCGCAGACACCCATCACACATGTGCATTAGTCAGCAAGCCATCACTGGCAGCTATCCAGGGAGTCCTGAGGGATAGGTGAGGGGACCCAGGTGAGACCTGAGGAATACTGTAGGTGAAGGTATCCACGGAAGACCTGAGCAATAGATTAAGGGACCCAGGGGAGACCTGAGGGATAGGCGTTGGGACTCAGGGGAGATCACAGGGATAGGTGAAGGGGTCCAGGATAGACCTGAGGGTTAGTTGAAGGGGCCCCAAGATAGAACTGACGTTTAGTTGAAAGGACCCAGGGGTGACCTGAGGGATAGGTGAAGTGATCCATGGGAGAGCTAACCGATAGGTGAAGGGACCCATGGGAGACCTGAGGGATAGGTGAAGGGACCCAGGTGGGACCTGAGGGGTAGGTGAAGGGGTCAAGGATAGACCTGAGGGTTAGGTGAAGGGGCCCCAGGATAGACCTAAGGGTTAGTAGAAAGGACACAGGGGAGACCTGAGGAATAGGTGAAGAGATCCATGGGAAAGCTCATGGATAGATTAAGGGACCCATGGGAGACCTGAGGGATAGGTGAAGGGACCCATGGGAGACCTGAGTAATAGGTGAATGGACCCATTGGGAGAACTGAGGGATAGTCAAAGGAACCCATGGGAGACCTGAGAGACACGTGAAGTGGTCCAGGATAGACCTGAGGGTTAGGTGAAAGGGCCCCAGGATAGACCTGAGGAATAATAGAAAGGACCCATGGGAGACCTGAGGGATAGGTGAAGGGACCCATGAGAGACCTGAGGAATAGCTGAAGGGACTCATTGGGAGACCTAAGGGATAGGCGAAGGGGCCCAGGGGAGACCGGAGGGATAGCTGAAGGGGCCCAGGGGAGACCTGAGGGATAGGTGAAGTGACCCATGGGAGACCTCCGGGATAGGTGAAGGGACCCATGGGAGACCTGAGGAATAGGTGTAGGGACCCAGGCGATACATCATGAATAGGTGCAAGGACAAGAACTGAGAAATAGTTATAACAATGTGTGTGGTGTCACACTAGTGTGTATGGTTTCAAGGGTCCTTTTCATACATTTTAGCAGTCTTGCACGTTGTGAAGTGTTTTTGTACAGCTCACAAGGTCAGTTCTTGCAGCTTTCATTTAGCAAATGTTCTATGCTCCAGAATTACCAATGCTGTACATTATCGCTTCTATCCGCCTCAAGCACACCAAGGTCATATTTCTTATCTAAATAATGACTAAACATATTGCAAATCTGCAGCTTCAGAAGAACCTACTGTATCTATCCACTTTCAAATGAAAGTAATAGTGTAGGATGTTACAGTAGGTGTAATAACAGTGGTGGAAATATGTTGCAATAAATTACTTGTAAGCGGGCAAATGTAACACGTAATTAAGCAGAGACAAATTGGAGGAAATGGTCAATATTAAGCTTATTGGAGCCTCTTTAAAGACTTGAGGTTTGAGTCTTTACTTTACTCACTGCCAGCAGCAGGATCCTTTGTATGCGTACCACCACACACCATCAATAGTAAATAGAGATGCGCTATTCAATGGCCCCCTTCCAAAGGCAATCCTTAGGAGGAGGGTAGCGGGTATAGATCACCTGGGCCAGGGACTCTGTAGGCCCTCCCCCCATGATGTCATTGCCACGTACCCTATTTTGCATGTTTGCACACATCGTAGGTATGTAAGCACCAAAGCGGCTTAGTCACACTCCCTCCAGTGGCCACTACTCCAAGTACACGGGTCCACTGGTGTCTTGGTGTCATGGCTTATGCCCTTCTTTCTATATAGAAATATGTTACATCTACAGTAGGGATATGAGGTACTAGCCTGTTTATGAGGAGTTGCAGCTTCCTGATTTTTACCCAAGTAAACAAATATTGCACAAAATATTTTGGGGTGGAAGGTAGAAGCCGCAAGTGTTGCCACTCATGACAAATTATGGGGCAGATGTATTAAGCCTGGAGAAGTGATAAAGCAGTGATAAGTGGAAGGTGATAACGCACCAGCCAATCAGCTCCTAACTGTTATTTCTCTAACGTCCTAGTGGATGCTGGGAACTCCGTAAGGACCATGGGGAATAGCGGGCTCCGAAGGAGGCTGGGCACTCTAGAAAGATTTATGACTACCTGGTGTGCACTGGCTCCTCCCACCATGACCCTCCTCCAAGCCTCAGTTAGATCTTGTGCCCGGCCGAGGTTGGATGCACACTAGGGGCTCTCCTGAGCCTCTAGAAAGAAAGTATAGAATTAGGTTTTTTATTTTCAGTGAGACCTACTGGCAACAGGCTCACTGCAGCGAGGGACTAAGGGGAGAAGAAGCGAACCTGGCTGCTTGCAGCCGGATTGGGCTTCTTAGGCTACTGGACACCATTAGCTCCAGAGGGATCGACCGCAGGCCCAGTCCTTGGTGTTCGGTCCCGGAGCCGCGCCGCCGTCCCCCTTACAGAGCCAGAAGCAAGAAGAGGTCCGGAAAAACGGCGGCAGAAGACATCAGTCTTCACCAAGGTAGCGCACAGCACTGCAGCTGTGCGCCATTGCTCCTCATGCACACCACACACTCCGGTCACTGATGGGTGCAGGGCGCTGGGGGGCGGCGCCCTGAGCAGCAATATAAACACCTTGGCTGGCAAAAATACATCACATATAACCCCCAGGGCTATATGGATGTATATTAACTCCTGCCAGATTCCATAAAAATGCGGGAGAAAAGTCTGCGAAAAAGGGGCGGAGCCTATCTCCTCAGCACACTGGCGCCATTTTTCCCTCACAGCTCCGTTGGAGGGAAGCTCCCTGGCTCTCCCCTGCAGTCTGCACTACAGAACAGGGTTAAAACAGAGAGGGGGGGCACTAAATTTAGGCGCAGTATAAATTATATAAAAGCAGCTATAGGGGACATAACTCAGTTAGTCCCTGCATTATATAGCGCTCTGGTGTGTGCTGGCATACTCTCACTCTGTCCCCCCAAAGGGCTTTTGTGGGTCCTGTCCTCATTGGAGCATTCCTTGTGTGTGTGTGCGGTGTGTCGGTACGGCTGTGTCGACATGTTTGATGAGGAGACTTATGTGGAGGCGGAGCAGATGCCGATAAATGAGATGTCGCCCCTGTGGGCCGACACCAGAGTGGATGGATAGGTGGAAGGTATTAACCGACAGTGTCAACTCCTTACATAAAAGGCTGGATGACGTAACCGCTATGGGACAGCCGGCTTCTCAGCCCGCGCCTGCCCAGACGTCTCAAAGGCCATCAACGCTCCCTCAGATGGCAGACACAGATGTCGACACGGAGTCTGACTCCAGTGTCGACGAGGTTGAGACATATACACAATCCACTAGGAACATCCGTTACATGATTCCGGCAATATAAAATGTGTTACACATTTCTGACATTAACCCAAGTACCACTAAAAACAAAGGGTTTTATGTGTGGGGAGAAAAAGCAGGCAGTGTTTTGTTCCCCCATCAAATGAGTGAATGAAGTGTGAAAAAGCGTGGGTTTCCCCGATAAGAAACTGGTAATTTCTAACAAGTTACTGATGGCGTACCCTTTCCCGCCAGAGGATAAGTTACGCTGGGAGATATCCCCTAGGGTGGATAAGGCGCTCACACGTTTGTCAAGGTGGCACTGCCGTCTTAGGATACGGCCACTTTGAAGGTACCTGCTGATAAATAGCAGGAGGCTATCCTGAAGTCTGTAATTACACACTCCGGTACTAGACTGAGACCTGCAGACTGCTGCAGCGTGGTCTGTACCCCTTTCAAACAGGGATACTATTTTGCGAACATAAGACGTCGTCTTATATATGAGGGATGCACAGAGGAATATTTTGCCGGCTGGCATCCTGAATTATTGCAATGTCCATTCTGTCAGGAGGGTATTGGAGACCCGACACTGGACAGGTGATGCTGACTTTAAAAGGCACATAGAGCCTTATAAGGGTGAGGAGTTGGTTGGGGATGGTCTCTGGGACCTCGTATCCACAGCAACAGCTGGGATGAAAATATTTTACCTCAGGTTTCCTCACAGCCTAAGAAACGCACTGTATTATCAGGTACAGTCCTTTCGGCTTCAAAAAAGCAGGCGGGTCAAACGAGGGAAGAGGGAAAAAAAGCTGCACCAGCAGCCAGTCCCCAGAATCAAAATTCTTCCCCTGCTTCCTCTGAGTCCACCGCATGACGAGGGGGCTCCACAGGCGTAGCCAGGTACGGTGGGGGGCCGCCTCAAAAATTTCAGCGATCAGTGGGCTCGCTCACAGGTGGATCCCGGGATCCTTCAAGTAGTATCTCAGGGGTACAAGCTGGAAGTCGAGGCGTCTCCCCCCCGCCATTTACTCAAATCTGCCTTGCCGACAACTCCCTCAGGCAGGGAGGCTGTGCTAGAGGCAATTCACAAGCTGTATTCCCAGCAGGTGATAGTCAAGGTGCCCCTACTTCAACAAGGACGGGGTTACTATTCCACACTGTTTGTGGTACCGAAACCAGCCGGTTCGGTGAGACCCATTTTAAAATGGAAATCCTTGAACACTTACATAACAAAGTTCAAGATGGAATCGCTCAGGGCGGTTATTGCAAGCCTGGACGAGGGGGATTACATGGTATCCCTGGACATCAAAGATGCTTACCTGCATGTCCCTATTTACCTTCCTCACCAGGAGTACCTCAGATTGTGGTACAGGATTGCCATTACCAATTCCAGACACTACCGTTTGGACTGTCCACGGCACCGAGGGTGTTTACCAAGGTAATGGCAGAAATAATGATACTCCTTCAAAAAAAAAAAAAAAAGGGAGTTTTTATTTATCCCATACTTGGATGATCTCCTTATAAAGGCAAGGTCCAGGGAGCAGTTACTGGTCGGAGTAGCACTATCTCAGGCAGTGGCGGAACAAGCGAGCGGTGGGCCCAGGTGCGACAAAATGCTTTGGCCCCCCCCCCCCACATATCCCCACACACACACATCCCATCCAGGTCCACCCCCTCACCCCTGGAGAGGATCTGGTGAGGGGGACCTGCTCAGGGCCAGAGAAATGGATACCTAGCAACAGTGCCGTAACTAGACATTTTAGCACTGTGTGCAAGAAACGGCATCGGAGCCCCACCCCTGCATGCAAAACGGGCAGTGCGCGCCGTAGGCGCGCGCAAAAATACATAGTGGCGTGGCTTCATGGGGAAGGGGTGTGGCCACAAAATAATACCATTTCATAAAACGGTACACAGTAGTCTCCATTATTCAAATTACGTCGCACAGTAGCACCACTACACCAGGTAGAGACCCTTTTACACCTTACAGCGGACAGATTCCTCTTTTTACACATTACAGCAGACAGCGTGCACTTTTTACACATAACGGCAGACAGCGTGCCCCTTTTACACATAACGGCAGACCGCGTGCCCTTGTTACACATAGCGGCAGACAGCGTACACTTTTTACACATAACGGCAGACAGCGTGCCCTTGTTACACATAACGGCAGACAGCGTACACTTTTTACACATAACGGCAGACAGCGTGCCCTTGTTACACATAACGGCAGACAGCGTACACTTTTTACACATAACGGCAGACAGCGTGCCCTTTTTACACATAACGGCAGAGAGCGTGCCCTTTTACACATAACGGCAGACCGCGTGCCCTTGTTACACATAGCGGCAGACAGCGTACACTTTTTACACATAACGGCAGACAGCGTGCCCTTGTTACACATAACGGCAGACAGCGTACACTGTTTACACATAACGGCAGACAGCGTGCCCTTGTTACACATAGCGGCAGACAGCGTACACTTTTTTCACATAACGGCAGACAGCGTGCCCTTGTTACACATAGCGGCAGACAGCGTCCCCATTTTTACACATTACGGCAGGCAGATTTCCCCTTTGTACACATTGCGGCAGCCAGATTACCCCTTTGTACACATAGCGGCAGGCAGATTACCCCTTTTTACACATTGCGGCAGGCTGATTCCCCCTTTTTACACATTACGTCAGGCAGTCCCCCATTTTTACACATTGCGGCAGGCTGATTCCCCCTTTTTATACATAGCGGCAGGCATTCCCCCCTTTTTATACATAGCGGCAGGCAGTCCCCCATTTTTACACATTGCAGCAGGCAGGCCCAAGAAAGAAAGAAAGTAAAAAAATAAAGAAAGAAAAAGAGAAAAATAAAGAAAGAAAGAAAGAAGAATTATACTTACCCTCTCCGCCGGCTCAGGCTCCTCGGTGCAGCTGCGTCAGACGACGATTCCCGGGCAGTAGAGAATGAGGAGGAGGGAGGTGGAGGAGGGAGCCGCAGCAGCGCTTTGTTACTGGTGGAGGCGTTGCTGCTGCTGCTCCTCTGCTTCCCTATAGGCTGTTCTCGGAAGACAGCCTATAGGGAAGCAGAGGAGCAGTAGCAGCAGCGCCTCCACCAGTAACAAAGCGCTGCTGCGGCTCCCTCCTCCACCTCCCTCCTCCTTCCCCCGTCCGTGCCGCTGCTCCTCTCCTCGCCGGGCGGCTGTGCGCTGCGGGCAGCGGTTGCCCGCAGCGCACAGCGGCATGTAATGAGTCAGTTTGACTCATTACATGCTTGGGCCCCTGGACAGAGGCGGGCCCCAGTGCAGTGCACTGCTTGCACTGCCGGTAGTTCCGCCTCTGATCTCAGGAGGTGCTACAACAGCATGGCTGGATTCTGAACATTCCAAAGTCACAGCTGGTTCCTTCCACTCGCTTACTGTTCCTGGGGATGATTTTGGACACAGAACAGAAAAAAGTGTTTCTCCCGCAGGAGAAAGCCAAGGAGCTGTCATCTCTAGTCAGAGACCTCCTAAAACCAAAAAGGGTATCGGTGCATCGTTGCACACGAGTCCTGGGAAAAATGGTGGCTTCATACGAAGCAATTCCATTCGGCAGGTTCCATGCGAGGACCTTCCCGTGAGACCTCTTAGATAAGTGGTCGGGATCGCATCTTCAAATGCATCAAATGATAACCCTGTCTCCAAGGACCAGGGTGTCTCTACTGTGGTGGATGCAGGGTGCTCATCTTCTAGAGGGCCGCAGTTTCGGCATACAGGACTGGGTCCTGGTGACCACGGATGCCAGCCTTCAAGGCTGGGGAGCAGTCACACAGGGAAGAAACTTCCAGGGCCTATGGTCAAGTCAGGAGACTTCCCTACATATAAATTCTGGAACTGAGGGCCATTTACAATGCCCTAAGTCAGGCAAGACCCCTGCTTCAAAACCAGCCGGTACTGATACAGTCAGACAACATCACGGCAGTCGCCCATGTGACCCGACAGGGCGGCACAAGAAGCAGGATGGCAATGCCACAAGGATTCTCCGATGGGCGGAAAATCACGTACTAGCACTGTCAGCAGTGTTCATTCCGGGAGTGGACAACTGGGAAGCAGACTTCCTCAGCAGACACGACCTACACCCGGGAGAGTGGGGACTTCATCCAGAAGTCTTCCTGCTGTTGGTAAACCGTTGGGAAAGGCCACAGGTGGACATGATGGCGTCCCACCTCAACAAATGGCTAAAGAGATATTGCGCCAGGTCAAGGGACCCTCAGGCGATAGCTGTGGACGCTCTAGTGACACCGTGGGTGTACCAGTCGGTTTATGTGTTCCCTACTCTGCCTCTCATACCAAAGGTACTGAGAATAATAAGATGGCGAGGAGTAAGAACGATACTCGTGGTTCCGGATTGGCCAAGAAGGGCTTGGTACCCGGAACTTCAGGAAATGATATCAGAGGACCCATGGCCTCTGCCGCTCAGACAGGACCTGCTTCAGCAGAGGCCCTGTCTGTTCCAAGACTTACCGCGGCTGCGTTTGACGGCATGGCGATTGAGCTCCGGATCCTGAAGGAAAAGGGTATTCCGGAAGAAGTCATTCCTGCGCTTATTAAAGCCAGGAAAGATGTTACGGCAAAGCATTATCACCGCATGTGGCGGAAATATGTTGCATGGTGCGAGGCCAAAAAGGCCCCAACAGAGGAATTTCCACTAGGTCGATTTCTACATTTCCTGCAAGCAGGAGTGAATATGGGCCTAAGTCTAGGCTCCATTAAAGTACAGATCTCGGCTCTGTCGATTTTCTTTCAAAAAGAATTAGCTTCAGTACCTGAAGTTCAGGCATTGTGAAAGGAGTGCTGCATATTCAGCCCCCGTTTGTGCCCCCTGTGGCACCTTGGGATCTCAACGTGGTGTTGAGTTTTCTTAAAATCACATTGGTTTGAGCCACTAAAAACCGTGGATCTAAAATATCTCACGTGGAAAGTGGTCATGTTATTGGCCTTGGCTTCAGCCAGGCGAGTGTCAGAATTGGCGGCTTTATCATGTAAAAGCCCTTATCTGATTTTCCATATGGATAGGGCAGAATTGAGGACTCGTCCCCAATTTCTTCCTAAGGTGGTGTCAGCGTTTCACCTGAACCAGCCTATTGTGGTGCCGGCGGCTACTAGTGAATTGGAGGACTCCAAGTTGCTAGACGTTGTCAGGGCCCTGAAAATATATGTTTCCAGGACGGCTGGAGTCAGAAACTCTTACTCGCTGTTTATCCTGTATGCACCCAACAAGCTGGGTGCTCCTGCTTCTAAGCAGTCTATTGCTCGCTGGATTTGTAGTACAATTCAGCTTGCACATTCTGTGGCAGGCATACCACAGCCAAAATCTGTAAATGCCCATTCCACAAGGAAGGTGGGCTCATCTTGGGCGGCTGCCCGAGGGGTCTCGGCTTTACAACTTTGCCGAGCAGCTACTTGGTCAGGGGCAAACACGTTTGCAAAATTCTACAAATTTGATACCCTGGCTGAGGAGGACCTGGAGTTCTCTCATTCGGTGCTACAGAGTCATCCGCACTCTCCCGCCCGTTTGGGAGCTTTGGTATAATCCCCATGGTCCTTACGGAGTTCCCAGCATCCACTAGGACGTTAGAGAAAATAAGAATTTACTCACCGGTAATTCTATTTCTCGTAGTCCGTAGTGGATGCTGGGCGCCCATCCCAAGTGCGGATTGTCTGCAATACTTGTAAATAGTTATTGTTAACTAAAGGGTTATTGTTGAGCCATCTGTTGAGAGGCTCAGTTGTTTTCATACTGTCAAACTGGATATAGTATCACGAGTTGTACGGTGTGATTGGTGTGGCTGGTAAGAGTCTTACCCGGGATTCTAAATCCTTCCTTATTATGTCTGCTCGTCCGGGCACAGTGTCCTAACTGAGGCTTGGAGGAGGGTCATGGTGGGAGGAGCCAGTGCACACCAGGTAGTCATAAATCTTTCTAGAGTGCCCAGCCTCCTTCGGAGCCCGCTATTCCCCATGGTCCTTACGGAGTTCCCAGCATCCACTACGGACTACGAGAAATAGAATTACCGGTGAGTAAATTCTTATTTTTTCAAACCCGTAATGATTGGCTGGTGCATTATCTCATTCCCCTTATCACTGCTTTATCACTTCTCCAGGCTTAATACATCGCGGAGGGGGGGTTATGCTTAGGCACTAGAAGGGGGGGGAGGTTAGGGTTAGAATGCATGGACGGGAAGGTTAGGGTTTGGTACCAGGGAGGGAGGGTGAGGGTTTGACTTAGAAGGGGAGGTTAGGGTTAGGCACCAAGCAGGGAGGGTTAGGGTTAGACAGCAGGGAAGGGAGGATTAGGGTTAGACAGCAGGGAAGGGAGGGTTAGGGTTAGACAGCAGGGAAGGGAGGATTAGGGTTAGACAGCAGGGAAGGGAGGGTTAGGGTTAGACAGCAGGGAAGGGAGGGTTAGGGTTAGACAGCAGGGAAGGGAGGGTTAGGTTAGACAGCAGGGAAGGGAGGATTAGGGTTAGACAGCAGGGAAGGGAGGGTTAGGGTTAGACAGCAGGGAAGGGAGAGTTAGGGTTAGGCACCAACGATGAACGATACGCAGCCCCACGGTCGTTCATCGTTGGTGCCGGCTCGTTTATACCTGCAAGCCAATATGAACAATATCGTCCATATTAGCATGCAGGGCTAATCCGCCAGTGTGTAGGGCCCTTTAGACAGCAGGAAAGGGAGGGTTAGGGTTAGGCACCACTTGGGAGGGTTAGGGTCAGAGGCGTAACTAAGGCAGGGCGAGTGGGGCATGTGCCCTGGGCACCTTGGCAAGCCCAGCAGAGGGGGGGCGCCGCCGGCGGCCAGGGCATCATGCCCACTTGCCCCCGACCCGCTGCAATGTGAGGGGAGGAGAGCGCAGCGTCTCTCCTGCCCCTCAATGTGCTCACTACCGCGCTGCAAGCGGCGCTGCGTGTGTGTCCGGTCTCCGGCGGCGTTAGCCAATCAGAGCTTGCGGACCGGCTCCTGATTGGCTGCCGGTCCGCGAGTTCTGAGTGGCTAACAAACCGGCGCCACATTTAATATAGCCGCCGCCGGAGACCTGGAGCGTTGAGGGGCAGGAGAGGCGCTGCGCTCTCCTCGCCTCACATAGCAGAGGGAAGCGGTGATGACGTTCCTGACTGAAGTAAGCGGCGGGGGGGGGGGGGGGGGAGTCTTGTATCTGGCACTGTGGGGCATTGTAACTGGCACTTTGGGGCATTGTAACTGGCACTGTGGGGTATTGTAACTGGCACTGTGGGGCATGTATCTGGCACTGTGGGGCATTGTAACTGGCAGTGTGGGGCATTGTAACTGGCACTGTGGGGCATTGTAACTGGCACTGTGGGGCATTGTATCTGGCACTGTGGGGCATTGTATCTGGCACTGTGGGGCTTTGTATCTGGCACTGTGGGGCTTTGTAACTGGCACTGTGGGGCATTAAAACTGGCACTGTGGGGCATTGAAACTGGCACTGTGGGACATGTATCTGGCACTGTGGGGCATGTAACTGGCACTGTGGGGCATTGTAACTGGCACTGGGGCATGTATCTGGCACTGTGAGGCATTGTAACTGGCACTGTGAGGCATTGTAACTGGCACTGTGGGGCATTGTAACTGGCACTGTGGGGCATTGTAACTGGCACTGTGGGGCATGTATCTGGCACTGTGGGGCATTGTAACTGGCACTGTGGGGCATTGTAACTAACACTGTGGGGCATTGTAACTGGCACTGTGGGGCATTGTATCTGGCACTGTGGGGCATTGTATCTGGCACTGTGGGGCATTGTAACTGGCACTGTGGGGCATGTACCTGGCACTGTGGGGCATTGTAACTGGCACTGTGGGGCATTGTAACTGGCACTGTGGGGCATTGTATCTGGCACTGTGGGGCATTGTATCTGGCACTGTGGGGCATTGTAACTGGCACTGTGGGGCATTAAAACTGGCACTGTGGGGCATTGAAACTGGCACTGTGGGACATGTATCTGGCACTGTGGGGCATGTAACTGGCACTGTGGGGCATTGTAACTGGCACTGTGGGGCATGTAACTGGCACTGGGGCATGTACCTGGCACTGTGAGGCATTGTAACTGGCACTGTGGGGCATTGTAACTGGCACTGTGGGGCATTGTAACTGGCACTGTGGGGCATGTATCTGGCACTGTGGGGCATGTATCTGGCACTGTGGGGCATTGTAACTGGCACTGTGGGGCATTGTAACTGGCACTGTGGGGCATTGTAACTGGCACTGTGGGGCATTGTAACTGGCACTGTGGGGCATTGTATCTGGCACTGTGGGGCATTGTATCTGGCACTGTGGGGCTTTGTATCTGGCACTGTGGGGCATTAAAACTGGCACTGTGGGGCATGTAACTGGCACTGGGGCATGTATCTGGCACTGTGGGGCATGTATCTGGCACTGTGGGGCATTGTAACTGGCACTGTGGGGCACTGTGGGGCATTGTATCTGGCACTGTGGGGCATTGTATCTGGCACTGTGGGGCATTGTATCTGGCACTGTGGGGCTTTGTAACTGGCACTGTGGGGCATTAAAACTGGCACTGTGGGGCATGTAACTGGCACTGGGGCATGTATCTGGCACTGTGAGGCATTGTAACTGGCACTGTGGGGCATTGTAACTGGCACTGTGGGGCATTGTATCTGGCACTGTGCGGCATTGTATCTGGCACTGTGGTGCATTGTATCTGGCACTGTGGATCTGACACTGTGGGGCACTGAGTATCTGGCACTGTGGGGCAATTGTGTATCTGGCACTGTGTAAAAAGGGGACTCTGCATGCATACTGTGCAAAAATTGAATGAAGGGTGTGCTGAGAGACGACACAAGGGGTAGGTGATAGTCATGTTGGCACGCCCCATTTTCAGTGGCCACACCCCTTCTGGTGTGTGGCCGCGCCCATTGCACATACTTCTTTTTCTGTGTGTGTGTTGTTGTTTTTTTCCGGGGGGGGGGGGGGGGGCACTCTTCATCTTGCCCTGGGCTCCGAAAACCCTAGTTACGCGTCTGGTTAGGGTACTTTCTAGGGTGTGTCAGGATTCCGATGGTCAGGAAGCCGCTGTCGGTATTCTGACCGCCGGTATCCCGTCCATCGCGATATTATACTGAATCCATCCCACACAACTGTTATACTCTCTCCAACTCATTACAATCTCTGTCCGGAAAACACAATCTGTTCCCTACAGGATGAGCTACTCAGGTGACTCTCCTGTGATTCAGTGGGATTACCTTTGCTCTGCTTAACTCAAAATGTCAACAACAAAATGTCCACAATGATGGTGTCGACATTGCTGAAATTTTGACACGAAACATGACAACATCTGCACAATGTCGACATGTGAAATGCCAACATTCTCAGAATGGGATAGGCTGTGGGAGGGGAGGGCTTAGACTGGGGGTGGAGGGGGAAAGATAGGGTTAGTCTGCAGGTGGAGGGTTAGGGGTTAGCGTTACTCGCCACTGCCGTAACTGCTGTAGGATGAGCTGTCTAGAACCATCCGACGACTGCCGGAACACAGTGCTGGAGCCTCCAGACCTGCGGAACAAGGTAAGTCAATGCTGGATCACCAGGAACGCTATACCGACATTCTAATTATGTAGACGTTTCATCAATGTGAACGTCAGTACAGTCAATGTCAACTTGCTACATGATGACACTACAATTCTGTCGACATTCTCATGTCAACATTATGAATGTCGACAAAATATACCCAGCTTGTTTTTGGACAGAACTTGAATCAATAAAGTGGTGGGCAGCGGTTTTGGAGAGTCATTTATTTAGTGCAGATGTATATTTTTTATTTATTTCTCTGACGTCCTAGTGGATGCTGGGAACTCCGTAAGGACCATGGGGAATAGCGGGCTCCGAAGGAGGCTGGGCACTCTAGAAAGATTTATGACTACCTGGTGTGCACTGGCTCCTCCCACGATGCCCCTCCTCCAAGCCTCAGTTAGATTTTGTGCCCGGCTGAGGTTGGATGCACACTAGGGGCTCTCCTGAGCCTTTAGAAAGAAAGTATAGAAATTAGGTTTTTTATTTTCAGTGAGACCTGCTGGCAACAGGCTCACTGCAGCGAGGGACTAAGGGGAGAAGAAGCGAACCTGCCTGCTTGCAGCCAGCTTGGGCTTCTTAGGCTACTGGACAACATTAGCTCCAGAGGGATCGACCGCAGGCCCAGCCTTGGTGTTCGGTCCCGGAGCCGCGCCGCCGTCCCCCTTACAGAGCCAGAAGCAAGAAGAGGTCCGGAAAATCGGCGGCAGAAGACATCAGTCTTCACCAAGGTAGCGCACAGCACTGCAGCTGTGCGCCATTGCTCCTCACACACACTTCACACTCCGGTCACTGAGGGTGCAGGGCGCTGGGGGGGGGGGGGGGGGGGGCGCCGCGCCCTGAGAAGCAATAATAACACCTTGGCTGGCAAAAATACCACAATATATAGCCCCAGAGGCTATATATGTGGAAAATACCCCTGCCAGAATATAGGAAAAAGCGGGAGAATAGTCCGCGGAAAAGGGGCGGAGCTATCTCCCTCAGCACACTGGCGCCATTTTTCCCTCACAGCTCCGCTGGAAGGAAGCTCCCTGGCTCTCCCCTGCAGTCTACACTACAGAAAAGGGTAAAAAAGAGAGGGGGGGCACTAAATTTAGGCGCAGTATACATTTATATAAAAAAAGCAGCTATAGGGGACATAACTCAGTTAGTCCCTGCATTATATAGCGCTCTGGTGTGTGCTGGCATACTCTCACTCTGTCCCCCCAAAGGGCTTTTGTGGGTCCTGTCCTCTGTTGCAGCATTCCCTGTGTGTGTGCGGTGTGTCGGTACGGCTGTGTCGACATGTTTGATGAGGATAATGATGTGGAGACGGAGCAGATGCCTTTAGAAGGGATGTCACCCCCTGCGGGGCAGACACCTGAGTGGATGAGCTTATGGAAAGAAATGAGTGCACGTATAGACTCCTTACATAAGAAATTTGACGACATGCCAAATGTGGGACAGCCGACTTCTCAGCTCGTGCCTGTCCAGGCGTCTCACAGGTCATCAGGGGCTCTAAAACGCCCGCTACCTCAGACCGCAGACCCAGATGTCGACACTGATACTGACACCAGTGTCGACGACGATGAGTCTAACCTGATGCCCACTAAGGCCATTCACTGCATGATTGAGGCAATGAAAGAGGTGTTACACATTTCTGATATAAATACAGGTACCACTAAAAAGGGTATTATGTTTGGGGAGAAAAAACTACCCGTAGTTTTTCCCCCATCAGATGAATTAAATGAAGTGTGTGAAGAAGCGTGGGCTTTCCCTGATAAAAAAATTGGTAATTCCTAAGAAGGTACTAATGGCGTTCCCTTTCCCGCCAGAGGATAGGTCACGTTGGGAAACACCTCCTAGGGTGGATAAAGCGCTCACACGTTTGTCTAAAAAGGTGGCACTACCGTCTCCGGATACGGCCGCCCTCAAGGAACCTGCTGATAGAAAGCAGGAGGCGATCCTGAAGTCTGTATACACACACTCAGGCATTATACTTAGGCCAGCTATTGCGTCAGCATGGATGTGCAGTGCTGCCGCTGCGTGGTCAGATAAACTGTCAGAAAATATTGACACATTAGACAGAGACACGATCCTGCTAACCATAGACCATATCAAAGACTCAGTCTTATATATGAGAGATGCACAGAGGGAAATCTGCCGGCTGGCATCTAAAGTAAGTGCATTGTCCATTTCTGCTAGGAGAGGCTTATGGACTCGCCAGTGGACAGGAGATGCAGATTCTAAAAGGCACATGGAAGTTTTGCCGTATAAGGGTGAGGAATTATTTGGGGATGGTCTCTCGGACCTAGTTTCCACAGCAACGTCTGGGAAGTCAGCATTTTTACCCCATGTCCCCTCACAGCCTAAGAAGGCGCCATTTTATCAGGTTCAGTCCTTTCGGACCCAGAAAAACAAGCATGGAAAAGGCGGTTCTTTTCTGTCCAGAGGCAGAGGTAGGGGAAAAAGGCTGCAACAAACAGCAGGTTCCCAGGAGCAAAAGTCCTCCCCCGCTTCTTCTTCCAAGTCCGCCGCATGACGGTGGGGCTCCACAGGCGGAGCCAGGTACGGTGGGGGGCCGCCTCAAGAATTTCAGCGATCAGTGGGCTCGCTCACAGGTGGATCCCTGGATCCTTCAAATAGTATCTCAGGGGTACAAACTGGAATTCGAGGCGTCTCCACCCCACCGGTTCCTAAAATCTGCCTTGCCGATTGCTCCCTCAGACAGGGAGGCGGTGCTAGCGGCAATTCACAAGCTGTATTCCCAGCAGGCGATAATCGAGGTACCCCTACTTCAACAAGGCCGGGGTTACTATTCCACACTATTTGTAGTGCCGAAACCGGACGGTTCGGTGAGACCCATTTTAAATTTGAAATCCTTGAACACATACATAAAAAAATTCAAGTTCAAGATGGAATCGCTCAGGGCGGTTATTGCAAGCCTGGACAAGGGGGATTACATGGTATCCCTGGACATCAAGGATGCTTACTTGCATGTCCCCATTTACCATCCTCACCAGGAGTACCTCAGATTTGTGGTACAGGATTGCCATTACCAATTCCAGACGCTGCCGTTTGGACTGTCCACGGCACCGAGGGTATTTACCAAGGTTATGGCGGAAATGATGATACTCCTTCGAAAAAAGGGAGTTTTAATTATCCCGTACTTGGACGATCTCCTACTAAAGGCGAGGTCCAAGGAACAGTTGTTGGTGGGAGTAGCACTATCTCAGGAAGTGCTGCACCAGCACGGCTGGATTCTGAATATCCCAAAGTCACAGCTGGTTCCGACGACACGGCTACTGTTCCTGGGTATGATTCTGGATACAGTCCAGAAAAAAGTGTTTCTCCCGGAGGAGAAAGCCAGGGAGTTGTCATCTCTAGTCAGAGACCTCCTGAAACCAAAACAGGTATCGGTGCATCACTGCACGCGGGTCCTGGGAAAGATGGTAGCTTCTTACGAAGCAATTCCCTTCGGCAGGTTCCATGCCAGAATCTTTCAGTGGGACCTGTTGGACCAATGGTCCGGATCGCATCTTCAGATGCATCGCTTAATAACCCTGTCTCCAAGAACCAGGGTGTCTCTACTGTGGTGGCTGCAGAGTGCCCATCTTCTAGAGGGCCGCAGGTTCGGCATACAGGACTGGGTCCTGGTGACCACGGATGCCAGCCTTCGAGGCTGGGGGGCAGTCACACGGGGAAGAAACTTCCAAGGACTATGGTCGAGTCAGGGGACTTCCCTTCACATAAATATTCTGGAACTAAGGGCCATTTACAATGCCCTAAGTCAAGCAAAATCCCTGCTCCTACACCAGCCGGTGCTGATCCAGTCAGACAACATCACGGCAGTCGCCCATGTAAATCGACAGGGAGGCACAAGAAGCAGGATGGCGATGGCAGAAGCCACAAGAATTCTCCGATGGGCGGAGAATCATGTACTAGCACTGTCAGCAGTGTTCATTCCGGGAGTGGACAACTGGGAAGCAGACTTCCTCAGCAGACACGACCTCCACCCGGGAGAGTGGGGACTTCATCCAGAAGTTTTCCAGATGCTGGTAAACCGTTGGGAAAAACCACAGGTGGACATGATGGCGTCCCGCCTCAACAAAAAGTTAAAAAGATACTGCGCCAGGTCAAGGGACCCTCAGGCGATAGCTGTGGACGCTCTAGTGACACCGTGGGTGTACCAATCGGTTTATGTGTTCCCTCCTCTGCCTCTCATACCAAAGGTATTGAGAATAATAAGAAAGCGAGGAGTAAACACAATTCTCGTGGTTCCGGATTGGCCAAGACGAGCGTGGTACCCGGAACTTCAAGAGATGCTCTCAGAGGACCCGTGGCCTCTACCGCTCAGACAGGACCTGCTACAGCAGGGGCCCTGTCTGTTCCAAGACTTACCGCGGCTGCGTTTGACGGCATGGCGGTTGAACGCCGGATCCTGAAGGAAAAGGGTATTCCGGAAGAAGTCATTCCTACGCTTATAAAAGCCAGGAAAGATGTTACGGCAAAGCATTATCACCGCATATGGCGGAAATATGTTGCATGGTGCGAGGCCAAAAAGGCCCCTACAGAGGAATTTCAGCTAGGTCGATTTCTGCATTTCCTGCAAGCAGGAGTGAATATGGGCCTAAAACTAGGCTCCATTAAAGTACAGATCTCGGCTCTGTCGATTTTCTTTCAAAAAGAACTAGCTTCAGTACCTGAAGTTCAGACATTTGTGAAAGGAGTGTTGCATATTCAGCCCCCGTTTGTGCCTCCTGTGGCACCTTGGGATCTCAACGTGGTGTTGAGTTTCTTAAAATCACATTGGTTTGAGCCACTAAAAACTGTGGATCTAAAATATCTCACGTGGAAAGTGGTCATGTTATTGGCCTTGGCTTCAGCCAGGCGAGTGTCAGAACTGGCGGCTTTATCATGTAAAAGCCCTTATCTGATTTTCCATATGGATAGGGCAGAATTGAGGACTCGTCCCCAGTTTCTCCCTAAGGTGGTGTCAGCGTTTCACCTGAACCAGCCTATTGTGGTGCCTGCGGCTACTAGGGATTTGGAGGACTCCAAGTTGCTAGACGTTGTCAGGGCCCTGAAAATATATGTTTCCAGGATGGCTGGAGTCAGAAAATCTGACTCGCTGTTTATCCTGTATGCACCCAACAAGCTGGGTGCTCCTGCTTCTAAGCAGACTATTGCTCGCTGGATTTGTAGTACAATTCAGCTTGCACATTCTGTGGCAGGCCTGCCACAGCCAAAATCTGTGAATGCCCATTCCACAAGGAAGGTGGGCTCATCTTGGGCGGCTGCCCGAGGGGTCTCGGCTTTACAACTTTGCCGAGCAGCTACTTGGTCAGGGGCAAACACGTTTGCAAAATTCTACAAATTTGATACCCTGGCTGAGGAGGACCTAGAGTTCTCTCATTCGGTGCTGCAGAGTCATCCGCACTCTCCCGCCCGCTTGGGAGCTTTGCTATAATCCCCATGGTCCTTACGGAGTTCCCAGCATCCACTAGGACGTCAGAGAAAATAAGAATTTACTCACCGGTAATTCTATTTCTCGTAGTCCGTAGTGGATGCTGGGCGCCCATCCCAAGTGCGGATTGTCTGCAATACTTGTAAATAGTTATTGCTAACTAAAGGGTTATTGTTGAGCCATCTGTTGAGAGGCTCAGTTGTTTTCATACTGTCAAACTGGATATAGTATCACGAGTTGTACGGTGTGATTGGTGTGGCTGGTATGAGTCTTACCCGCGATTCAAAATCCTTCCTTATTATGTCAGCTCGTCCGGGCACAGTGTCCTAACTGAGGCTTGGAGGAGGGTCATAGTGGGAGGAGCCAGTGCACACCAGGTAGTCATAAATCTTTCTAGAGTGCCCAGCCTCCTTCGGAGCCCGCTATTCCCCATGGTCCTTACGGTGTTCCCAGCATCCACTACGGACTACGAGAAATAGAATTACCGGTGAGTAAATTCTTATTTTATTTTCTCTGGTTTCGTGGCCAAGAATTTTAGGGAGCCCCTTTGATTATACTGGGACCCTTGGCAAATTGTATTCTCCATGTGTTAGTTTCCGGTGCTGGATAGATACTAACCTCCCTGTGAGCAGCTTTTAATCATCTTACTGGTTTCCACATCCCATACTGGTTTCCACGTCCCTACGTTGTAAGGACCACAATGACCATTAGTAAAAGAGATTCAACCTGCAGGCAATTTTCAGTTATCGTTTTGTACTTTACATGCACACCTAAGAGTTTTACTTAAGCCCAGCAGTGCTTGCCTTAGTTGCCCTTGGATATGACACAGTTCAGCTTTGCTATGTACATTAAGGGCCCGATTCTGCACGCAAGGTCTAATGCAGCCACATATAGTGATTTTTCTGCAAACTGCATATACACCGCAGTATAAATACACATCTTTACATATCCCCTGGCAATTCTGTGTCAGGTGCATCTGAGTCGTTCCTCCCTACCCGTCAAATAGGTGTATGCATGGAAGATAACGTAAAGTAGACATGTTGCCATAGTTACAATATATTCTGAGTTGTGCATATGTCTAGCAGACGCCTGTTTGAGTCGCATCTCTTGCACTCAGTATGGGGTAGGTGTAAGTGCTCGGGCGGACAGAGGCCTGAGCCGCAGAGACTCAGAATACGGGCTGCTACTCGCATAAGCCTTTCGTTTGCAGCCGGCATATGAAATTTAGAATACGGGGCCTAATTCAGACCTGATCGTTGCAGGTCTCAACTGCGCACATGCTGGACAGCTGATGGCAATCTCAGCCCTGCAATCGCCTCTGCCTGATTGACGGGGGGGGTTAGGGCCTAGCCCTGTGCTGGCCGTCCCCCCGCATGCCTGAGTAACTGATCGTAGGCGTGCAGCTACGATCAGGTCTGAATTAGGCCCACAGTTCTATCATCAGAGCAGTTCGACCTCGCACCTCTCTGAACAGGTGACTTGTTTAGTTGCTTGGCAGGTAATGTAGCGGCCAACACCTTTCAGATGGCAGGTATAACTCACCTGGTGATTTTATAAACCTCCTAATGATAATGTGTGGACCCCTTATTCAAAAGTAAAGCATTCAGTACCTTTAATACCAAGAAATAATGACACGGAGACTTGAATTTGGCAGAAAATTGTTAGCTATTTATTGTACCCTAACCATTAGAAAACCTGTAAAATGAAAATTTTAGTTAACATGCCGATTCAGCCGGCATATGGTGGCAGAAAAAAGAACGCCTATATTCAACTGACGATAACCTCAAAACATTAAATTTCCAAACTATCCTAATTTTAACACAAACTATAAAATAGGTAATAGGTGCCCGACTCAGACCCCCACGGTGACTACCCACCCTGATGGGTGATGACGCTGCCCCCGGACGGGTGGTCAAGCGGCCTTAAAAGTCAATGGAGGTGAGTGCACCTAAACCACACCAAACTGTAAATCACTGCAACTAACAAGACAAACTACAACCTGCCGTTCTTTTCCGCCAACAAATAGCCAACGATAAAACCATACTAACAATTCAAAGCCAAGGCACTCCGTGCCAGAACCTCTACCAAACAGGGTGGGAGGGCGGGAAGGCAATTCAGCAGCAAGAGAGACCAAGCTGGCCTAGCAGTCGCTATATATACTGAACCCTCCCCTCTCTACCATGGGCTGTACTTTTCCTCACAGCTAGGTCCACCCCTCACAGGAGGTTTAACTCTCTCTATTCCTATGCAGTCATTTCGCTCTCCTTACGGACACATCTGTAATTATGTCCTATAAGTCTCCCGGCAGATGAGATTTCTTTGCAGAAATAATACAGTAAGAAGAATACAGAAGAGGTAGGGATCCCCACACCCATCTGTGTTGCATTTTGAGAATTCCGATCCGACCAGCCAGTCTGCTTTACACCTGGGGCATTGCTGAAGGCTATAACCTGCAGTATTTGTCTCTTTCAGAAACCGGGCGATGAATGCCAGAGGGGAATAAATACCTGACATTGTTTACTTTGAAGAACAACATTTTTTGTCTCTGCGGGTCACCACCTTGCATGTACCAGCCAGTACCTCTAATATAATGTTTTAGTGTCTTGCAACAGGTTGCGCTTCTGTGTGAACCAAATTCTACTTTTACATATCACCCCGTCCGTATAAACTCCATCAATATTTGTCTCTGTGCCTCTCTGACGTGCAGATTTGTGTATAGGTCCGGAACCACTAACCCAGGGCACCCTGCAAGTGCCCCACGGGACCCAGTTTGGGATCCAATGCTCTGTGTTACCAAGATATACTAGTTCAATAGGGGGATTACTAAGAAAATCAATGCTAGTTAATGGTGAGGTGCTGTAACTCTTAGCAACCATTGCACCAGTTTCTGTCAGTTTTGTACCACAGTGTAGAATACTATTGTAATTGTGTTTGGTGTTTTGTATGTTTAAAGTACCTGTGCACCAGTTTTTTAAATCTCCCCCCCCCCCCCCCCCCCCCCATCCCTTTCCTAAGTGAGTCATTCTGGGGCTTCACCACAAGCAGCTCATATCATTGGTAGCGAATGATGGGTTAAGAATCCCAGTACTAAATAAACCCCGGCGGATCCTACCTTCCACTCTCAGGGGACATATCCATGTAATAATGCGCAGTGAGGGGGGGGGGCTCTCCCCAACATCTGCCACTGCTAGAGCCAGATGCATGACCACCATCCTGCAGGAACGGACAGGAGGACCGGTAAGTATAGCGGGAATGGGATGGGGGAGCTCAGGGTGGACTGAAGTGACTTACAGATGTGTCCCCCCCTTATCTTACCTACGAACGATTTGCATGTGCGTACGCATCACGATTGTGACTACGCACCATGCAATCCCGTGGGGGGCGGGTGCGTACGCAGTGCACGTTCACAGGCACACTAGTCATGGCAATCGTTCCACGATTGATAATAATCACAGGTAAGATGAGGCTGGACACATGTAGCAGAAGTAAAGGGCCAAGGGGGTAATTTCAAGTTGATCGCAGCAGGAAATTTTTTAGCAGTTGGGCAAAACCATGTGCACTGCAGGGGGGGCAGATATAACATGTGCAGAGAGAGTTAGATTTGGGTGGGTTATTTTGTTTCTGTGCAGGGTAAATACTGGCTGCTTTATTTTTACACTGCAAATTAGATTGCAGATTGAACACACCCCACCCAAATCTCTCTCTCTCTACAAATGTTATATCTGCCCCCCCTGCAGTGCACATGGGTGGTCATTCCGAGTTGTTCGCTCGCAAGCTGCTTTTAGCAGCTTTGCACACGCTAAGCCGCCGCCTACTGGGAGTGAATCTTAGCATAGTAAAATTGCGAACGAAAGATTAGCAGAATTGCGAATAGACACTTCTTAGCAGTTTCTGAGTAGCTCCAGACTTACTCGGCAACTGCGATCAGTTCAGTGCTTGTCGTTCCTGGTTTGACGTCACAAACACACCCAGCGTTCGGCCAGACACTCCCCCGTTTCTCCAGACACTCCCGCGTTTTTCCCAGAAACTGCAGCGTTTTTTCACACACACCCATAAAACGGCCAGTTTCCGCCCAGAAACACCCACTTCCTGTCAATCACATTACGATCACCAGAACGAAAAAAAAACCTTGTAATGCCGTGAGTAAAATACCTAACTGCATAGCAAATTTACTTGGCGCAGTCGCAGTGCGAACATTGCGCATGCGCAATTAGCGGAAAATCGCTGCGATGCGAAGAAAATTACCGAGCGAACAACTCGGAATGAGGGCCATGGTTTTGGCCAACTGCTAAAAAATTTCCTGCTGCGATCAACTTGGAATTACCCCCCAAATGTAATAGAGTGAGAGTTTCAGAAAGTGAGAGATTTGGTAAGGTTTTTCAGATTTTTTTTAAAGTGGCAATCATTTACACTGCAAAACCAGGTTGATCTTGCTGTGTAAATGATTGGCACTTTAAGAAAAACTGCAAAACCTTACCAAATCTCTCACTTTTTGAAACTCTCACTCTATTACATTTGGGCCAAAATGTCTTTGTAACCCATGAGTTATTTTAGCATTTAAAATGTTTAAACGCAGCCTGTAACATGACAGTTGGGAGCTGATTGGTTGGTACTTTATCTCTCGCCACTTTATTACCCTCAAAGGCTTATTGGTCTATTTACTAAGTCTTGGATGGAGATGAAGAGGACGGAGATAAAGTACCAGCCAATCAGCTCCCAACTGTCAATTTTCAAACACAGCCTGAGACATGGCTGTTATGTGCTACTTTATCTGCATCTAAGGCTTAGTAAATAGACCCCTCTGTGCATCTCCCCCTTTCATACTGTTATTTTGCTATTTAATTTCGAGGCTGCAATCGTCAAGGCTTGACACTGTAATATAAATTGCATTACATTTGCTTTCATCGTCTTTCTCAAATGAAAGTATCCTGCATTTCCCTCAAAACGACGTACGGAAGACGTTGATCATCCCTGAGTGCTCGCACGCCACATTTAAGTTCTTCATTATCTTTCCAGCGCTACGCGGTGAATCAGATGTGATTCCCCCCTCTGCTTTCCATGTTGTGGCGTGCGGATATTTTTATACATGTTTGTGTGGGCACATTATTACACGCTCCCATATGTCTGTGTGTGTGTGTGTGTGTGTGTGTGTGTGTGTGTGTGTGTGTGTGTGTGTGTGGGGTTTAGTGCACTAAGATATATTGTTGCTCTGTGTGTTTTATTGCGCAGAATAACCTTTATGAGATTCCCGAGCAGCACCCTAGTTAAATGACACAAGTTGCTGCGTAGGTTTTCCAGTCACAGCAGAGTATGTATTTGGTTGCAATGTGGTTGAGTCACAAGAAAGATTTGCCTGAGGTGAGTTCCTCATATCCGTGTGGAGATTGAAAAGGCACGCCTTCTCGTCTTCATACACTGCTGGGATAGAAGCCTCCACACTGCTGTGTTCTCAGCCACAAGGGTGGTGCTAGGACAGACAGAACTTGAAGACGGAGTGCTGCAAGACCAGGGCACGGGCATCGAAAACTGTAAGTTCCTTAGACATTTCTCATTCACTCCAGCGGGGATGCAGGGATGGGGGGGGGAATTGTCTGTGTGCCTGCTGCAACTATTGGGATACAGCCGGGATCTGCAGCCAGTGCTTCCTCATTAGGATCCTTCCTCCAGGAAAAGTTTATATAGTGGATGTGGAATGTGCTGGTTATTTAAACACATTCATAATGAGTCCTGTCAGTCACAGGCCCGTGTGTCTGACAGGAGCGTCGGCATGTTTTTTAATTATGCAGACAACCGTATCAGTCATTGGGTGAAGCTTATGACATGTGTCCCCCGGGCACGGTAGGAACAGCTGTTAGGCAGCTGGCAGTGCCCACGTTAAACGTTACGTGCCCAGTGCACAGGAGAGACGCAGGTAAGTCAGCGTGACCAAACACAGGAAGATTGCCAGACGCCTTTTAATGTGTAATCAATCTTCTCAGGAAGGAGATCTTCAGATACACGTGAAGTATTTGCAGTGGGCATGGTATAATACCAGTTCAGGGCATGTCTGCCATTCTACGCTGCCTTCAGTCCTTATAGGTAACTTGCAGTGTTTGCCATGCTTCTGTTATTGTATTTGTACTGCGTTGTTGCTGCATTATGAGACGCATTTTGGCAAATTCCCGCAACCTAGCATCTGCGCCATTTAAAAAATTTTTGGGGAGGTGCCTGTATTTTTTTGCAGTACTTTCTACAATATAGCAATTAGTTTATTACCGCATATTGGGTTCTGATGCCCACATCATTTTCTCCAACTGCATTTGGATGTTGTTGCTATCACTTGGGTGATACAGTGATATAAATGCTGTTTGACCGTATAAATTAGATGAATCGCAAAGTCTTCTAGGCAGTACGGTATATATGAATTGGAAATATTTCTAAAACCTGCAGTAGGAAGTTTAAAGATTGAAAAAAAATTGGTATACAGTCATTATGGAGACAATCAGAATTACACCCTAATGCAGTCTGGGCGACTTTCTGGGCTTGCATGGCATAGGTGGACGGTGCAGGTGATTGTCGGGGTGATTACATCTTTATGGCTATATAATACCGAAATGACTGGCATTGTAATGCAGGGGCGTGACTAAAATGATGCAACTCAACGCAAATCCTGTCATCGGGCGCCGAGATCGCCAACTTTACTCAGGAAGTGGGCGGTGACAGACAGGTTCTGGGAAACTTGAATACTCTTCTGGGCGGCTGAGTTTCGGGAGCCTCCCGGCCTTTCCAGCACAGTGGATAAGTATGCCATAATGGCAACAGCCAAAATGTCACCACATGATTCTATGGATAGGGTTAGGTTTTGGCTGCAGTTAGGGTTAAAAGAAAAAAAAAAATGAATACTAGCGCACTTTTAGAAACACTACATATAAAATAATTTTAAGATAAACATACTGTAGCTTATTGGTGCCATACTCATAAAGAGAAAAAGGTATGCAGATGTTTCCTCTTACAACTTTGCTCCATGCGCTACAAGTCGCGTTACACATAACGCGTGAGTGACGCGTGACATGTTTTTTTTGCGTTTTTTTGTGAATATGCGGCTTAGACGCAATGTAATGCAATAGGATGCACAAGCAGCTTCTGCTGATTAAAATGATATGCAGCATGCCTATACTATGGGGGTCATTCCGAGTTGATCACTATCTGAAAATGTTCGCTGCGCAGCGATGATGCAAAAAAAAACGGCACTTCTACACATGCGTATGCGGCGCAATGCACACGCGCAACGTACTTTCACAACAGCCGATGTAGTTTCACACTACTGGCTGCAGAGTGATTGACATGAAGTGGGCGTTTCTGGGTGTCAACTGACCGTTTTCAGGGAGTGTTCGGAAAAACGCAGGCATGGCTGGGCGAACGCAGGGCGTGTTCGTGAAGTCAAAAAAGGAACTGAACAGTCTGAAGTCATCCATCGCAAGCGCTGAGTAGGTCTGAAGCTACTCTGAAACTGCACGAAATTATTTTGTAGCCGCTGTGCGATCCTTTCGTTCGCACTTCTGCTAAGCTAAAATAAATTCCCAGAGGGAGGCGGCATAGCGTTTGCACGGCTGCTAAAACCAGCTAGCGAGCGATCAACTCAGAATGACCCCCTATATTCTGCGTGTGGCTGCGACTGTATGTGCATACAAAATGCTCTGCTACAGTGTTTTCATGGAACACACTGTAACGTTTCATTTCGGATGCAGATACAGCCGCAATCACACAGAATATAGGCATCCTCTTATCATTTTAATCAACAGAAGCTGCTTGTGCGTCCTATTGCATTACATTGCGTCTAAGCCGCATTTTCGCAGAAAAAATGCAAGAAAAACGACGTCACACGGCACTCACACTAGTAAATATACTCCTGTGTGTATAATTTTGGGTACACATTGGAGCAATGTTTATGCCGCTTTGCTGTTTCGGAAAGACATATCGCCTACATCGCTAAGTGTGTACGGGTGATTGCGCGCTCCCGCAGCCGCTAGTGACAGTTGCTAGGTCTGTTGTGCTGCACATCAAACATAGCGATAATGCTAGCCACACCCGTTTATGCTACTGAAAGAAGAAACATGATTGTTCCGTTCGTCATTAAACTGGTTCTGATGTGTACGGTGGTATGCAGTCAGTATAACGCTTGTCGGGATCACGGCTGTCATAATATCGCCGCCGGGATCCCGACTGGGTTACCATACCGCCGCCTGTATACCGGCGAGGTAGGGGATCCCCCCTCTATGGCTGTCCACGACACCCATAGAGGGAGAATATAACCCAAACCGGCGGTGTGGCGAGCACAGCGAGTCCGCAAGAGGCTTCGTTGCGCCCGCCCCCCCTGCCAGCATTCCACCGTTCGGGATGCCGGTGTCCGTATACTGACATTCGGCATCCCCTGCGGCGGTATAACATACGGATCCCTGTACAGACAGTCCCCGCTCAGGGGCGTTCGTTCCGTTCCCCATCACTCCAGTGTATACCCAGCTTCAGTTTAAAATACCATTGTCGGCATTCCTACTGTTGGCATTATGACAGTGTTAGCATTGTGCCAGTGTCGACAGGTTTCACGTTGACATACGGAACATGATATTCAGGTCATGTCGACATTACGCTGTTGACATTCCGAATGCCGACATAATGTACCACATCCGGAAAAATGCAGTGCAGGACATTTACAAAGCACACAACGCTCCTCCGTTGGGGGCAAGGCAAGGATGCCGGGTGTGTGCATGAGCAGACGTCTCCGTAGGCAGCTGGGAAGAGGCGTGGCATTCTTCACGCAGTGTAGGGTAGCTACTCCTTCTGCAGTTTTGCACAGTAGCACAGAAACGAGGTTGCAGCGATTGTTGTAACATAGTAAAGCGGCAGGAGGGTGCATTGTAAAGCTCAGAGGTTGTAGTGATTGTTGTAACATAGTTAGTAAAGCGGCAGGAGGGTGCATTGTGAAGCTCAGAGGTTGCAGTGATTGTTGTAACATAGTAAAGCGGCAGGAGGGTGGATTGTAAAGCTCAGAGGTTGCAGTGATTGTTGGAACATAGTAAAGCGGCAGGAGGGTGCATTGTAAAGCTCAGAGGTTGCAGTGATTGTTGGAACATAGTAAAGCGGCAGGAGGGTGCAATGTACAGCTCAGAGGTTGCAGTGATTGTTGGAACATAGTAAAGTGGCAGGAGGGTGCATTGTGAAGCTCAGAGGTTGCAGTGATTGTTGTAACATAGTAAAGCGGCAGGAGGGTGCATTGTAAAGCTCAGAGGTTGCAGTGATTGTTGTAACATAGTAAAGCGGCAGGAGGGTGCATTGTAAAGCTCAGAGGTTGCAGTGATTGTTGGAACATAGTAAAGCGGCAGGAGGGTGCATTGCGAAGCTCAGAGGTTGCAGTGATTGTTGTAACATAGTAAAGCGGCAGGAGGGTGCAATGTACAGCTCAGAGGTTGCAGTGATTGTTGGAACATAGTAAAGCGGCAGGAGGGTGCATTGTGAAGCTCAGAGGTTGCAGTGATTGTTGGAACATAGTAAAGCGGCAGGAGGGTGCACTGTAAAGCTCAGAGGTTTCAGTGATTGTTGGGACAAAGTAAAGCGGCAGGAGGGTGCATTGTAAAGCTCAGAGGTTGCAGTGATTGTTGTAAAATAGTAAAACGGCAGGAGGGTGCATTGTAAATCTCAGAGGTTGCAGTGATTGTTGTAACATAGTAAAGCGGCAGAAGGGTGCATTGTAAAGCTCAGAGGTTGCAGTGATTGTTGTAACATAGTAAAGCGGCAGGAGGGTGCATTATGAAGCTCAGAGGTTGCAGTGATTGTTGGAACATAGTAAAGTGGCAGGAGGGTGCACTGTAAAGCTCAGAGTTTGCAGTGATTGTTGTAACAAAGTAAAGCGGCAGGAGGGTGCATTATGAAGCTCAGAGGTTGCAGTGATTGTTGGAACATAGTAAAGTGGCAGGAGGGTGCACTGTAAAGCTCAGAGTTTGCAGTGATTGTAACAAAGTAAAGCGGCAGGAGGGTGCATTATGAAGCTCAGTGGTTGCAGTGATTGTTGGAACATAGTAAAGCAGCAGGAGGGTGCATTGTAAAGCTCAGAAGTTGCAGTGATTGTTGTAACATAGTAAAGCGGCAGGAGGGTGCATTGTAAAGCTCAGAGGTTGCAGTGATTGTTGTAACATAGTAAAGTGGCAGGAGGGTGCACTGTACAGCTCAGAGGTTGCAGTGATTGTTGTAACATAGTAAAGCGGCAGGAGGGTGCATTGTAAAGCTCAGAGGTTGCAGTGATTGTTGTAACATAGTAAAGTGGCAGGAGGGTGCACTGTACAGCTCAGAGGTTGCAGTGATTGTTGTAACATAGTAAAGCGGCAGGAGGGTGCATTGTAAAGCTCAGAGGTTGCAGTGATTGTTGTAACATAGTAAAGTGGCAGGAGGGTGCACTGTACAGCTCAGAGGTTGCAGTGATTGTTGTAACATAGTAAAGCGGCAGGAGGGTGCATTGTAAAGCTCAGAGGTTGCAGTGATTGTTGTAACATAGTAAAGTGGCAGGAGGGTGCACTGTACAGCTCAGAGGTTGCAGTGATTGTTGTAACATAGTAAAGCGGCAGGAGGGTGCACTGTACAGCTCAGAGGTTGCAGTGATTGTTGTAACATAGTAAAGCAGCAGGAGGATGCATTGCAAATCTTACTGCATGCTGTTTTGGGGGGGGGGGGGGGGGGAGGGGGTGCGCAGAATTTTGCAACAGCTCACAGCTGTCAGTCTTTGGATCCTCTGTTATCACTTTAATGGCATACATTTTTTGCCTCCATATTAGCACATTTCCAACCACACTCCAAGCATGTGATTTTAAAATGTTAAAGTTTATATTACTGAAATAGGTGATGGTATAATGACAGGAGGTCTGCACCTGTTCATCGTGCACTTCTGAGGATCTGTTCACCCCTCTGCATGTGTGTGGGCACTTCTGGGTTGCAGAGGCATCTAACTAGATTCAGGGCCGTGCCAGGACACAAAGCCGAGAGCATGGCACGGTTGCAGCCTGGAGAGGTGCCCAGCTTCCTACACCAGCATGGGTGGTGTAGTAGTTAGCATTACTGCCTCCCCGCAGTGCGACCATGGCCCGTCTGTATGGA
Organism: Pseudophryne corroboree; assembly: GCF_028390025.1. Taxonomy (NCBI): domain Eukaryota; kingdom Metazoa; phylum Chordata; class Amphibia; order Anura; family Myobatrachidae; genus Pseudophryne; species Pseudophryne corroboree. The sequence goes on along the minus strand of NC_086444.1, from coordinate 57,517,681 downwards.
GTCTGAATGTTCTCTGTGTTTGGATGGGTTTCGCGAATCACTTCATCAGCCATCCCATGTTTGCATGGGTTTCCTGCGGGTGTGTCAGTTTCCTCCCACACTGAAAAACCATGCTTGTAGGCTAACTGGTTTCTGCCAAAGATGAACCCTAGTGTGTACATGTGGTAGAGAATATAGATTGTGAGCTCTGCCAGTGCAAGGACTGGTGTGAATGGCTGAAATATGCTCTGTACAGCGCTGCGGAATATGTGTGCGTTACTGTATATAAATAATTCTCTCCTGTGATGCACGTGTGTGCTGCTGACTAGGCCCCGGCAGCATGTGCTGTGAATGACGGGCACAAAGGGGGCTCCCACTCTGAGTACGTCTAGTGTCATTCTTATGCCGCTTTCAGACGTGTGCCCTGGAAAATTCCTGGCTCTCGGCTACATGACTCTAGTCTAGTCAGAAGCAGGATCATGGGCCCAGGACTTAGGGGGACATTTACTAAGCAGTGATAAGAGCAGAGAAGTGAGCCATTGGAGAAGTTGCTCCATCAACCAATCAGCTCTGTATCATTTTATAGTATGCAAATTATAGATGTTACTTCAGTGCTGATTGGTTGCCATGGGCAATGTCCCACTTAGTCCCGATTTATTCCTATCACACATGCAGAAATCCCGGGTTGAGGCGCGTTCATGTGCAAAATCCCAGGATATAGCTGCATGTGTGTAACGGTTATAATTTTTTTTTTTTTTGGGGGGGGGGGTCAAGCCATGTTCTGTATATCCCGTTAGTGCCACCAATATGGCTGCCATATTATACAGAAATCGCCAGTCCCATGAAGACCCTTGTGCTTAATCAGATGACATTGTCTTAATTTAGTAAAATATGTTTCTAGATTGCCCCAGGATGGATTCCTGTGTACATCATTACAGAGACCGAGCAGTCGTCACATTGCCCAGTCACTCACAAGACAGAGTTCAGCCGTGTTTTGTAATGCCCCTGTAGTGAACGGGGGTACCAGGTCAGCTATTTAATCCTGACATACATAAAATATACATGCTGCTTGGCTGCCTTGTACTGTAATTAGTACATAATGATAACTGACGGCATGCGGCAGGAAGCTGCACTAATTGCAATCTGGTATAATACGTTTCACCTGTCCCCTTGTTAAATGGCTGGCTTGTCCACCCTCATTGTGAACACGATTCTTTTCTTAGAGGGGATTTCTACATATACTTAATCACCTCCCTTTCCAGTAATAGCAATGTGTAGCGGCCCCTGGGAAACCCACCATTTGATGCACTGTATTTTACAGGTTCACAGCACATACCCTGTCTTCTGCCAGTGGGCAACGCCACTTCTCTGCGCCAATCTCCTTAGCAGCGTTTGTGTGACGCTGCCGCTCCGAGGCTTATCAGTCAGAGATGCAGCGGCTCTATGGCTTTTGCTGTAATGGTGCACTGCAGTGATGTCACTGAGGGGGAGATGCATCAAACCTTGGAGAGAGATGGCCCAGATTTATCAAGCCTTGGAGAGTTATACATTGCACGGTGATAAAGTACCAACCAATCAGCTCCTAACTGTCATTTTTCAAACACAGCCTGTAACATGGCAGTTAGGAGCTGGATGGCTGGTAGTTTATCACTCACTGCTTTATTTCTCTCCAAGCTTTGATACATCTCCCCCTGAATCCTAGTGAATTAAAGCTAAGCATTTTTGTGGATATTGGTTCAAACCAGAAACAGTGCATCTTCGTACTGCACAGCAAAACCTAGGTGTGTACCCAATGATGCCGCTCTATGGATCAGGGAGTGCTTGTGAGTGGGAAAAAGTGAGTGGGGAAAAGTGTGGGGGAGGGGGGAATGAATGCCACAGAGTGGTTAAACCTCCTCACCTCTGGTCCCTGTATTGGATAAGTCCAGGATAAGTCACCCATTGGTTTAGTTCACATCGGCATCTATTCACATTAAGGGGAGAGCTTGAGGAAGCCCAGCATTCCCCCCATTAGTGATAACGACAGGTGGGCACACACCCCCACCGGTGAGGTGAATGGATCGGCACGCCCGCATTGGTGAAGCGTAACCGCCTCCCAGTAGCGGTCCAGACGGGGATGCGCCTCCTTCCCACGTGTGGGGAAAGGGGTGCGGCCCCACCCTGTGCTCTTGCCTGCCCACGTCCTAGCGGGAACACTATATACAGATGTCTCCTCATACAACTAGCCTCAACATGCCACGGGATGCACGACTTCTAGTGCCAGTGAGCTATGTGATGCGACTAGTACACACCAGGAGACTACACGGATTCATTTGATATTCCATACTCGTATATCTGTGTGTGATTTAATCACAATTATAACCAAGACCCATTTTGAGGTAAAAAGATGCAAAAAAGGTGCACGGCTCTAGCAGAGTCACATGGGCTCTGGCGCGCTGAGAGGGGCGGATTAGCGTGACTGCAGACCTAGAACTACTGTACCAGATAAACTACAAATACAGTACTAGCAGATCTTTCCAGTCTGTGTTCCGTCAGTCTTCTGCTCAGTGACAGGAAGGATCTGTTACCTCACCTCCCTCTATCATCGCTGACCTATTAACATTGCAGAGTTAATATTGTTCTTTAATGCCTATAGGAGAGCTGAACTCCTCCCAGATCAGTATCTTCTACATAAGGGAATATGTAATTACTGCCGTTATTGTCTCCTCCATGATCTACTGTTCATTAAAATGCTCTGGGTTCAGCTGAAACAAATACGTCCAATAGCATCTCATTACATGATCGTAAATTATTATCAGAGCTGCAACATTTCTCATATATGACAGCGGAGGATTGGCTTTATACACAGTCAGATATACATTAGTATACGGGACACACGTTATAGTCACAGTTTTTAGTTTATATTCCAAAACTACCGGCTTTTGGTGGTCATGCCGAGTTGTTCGCTCATTGCCGATTTTCGCTATATTGCGATTAGTCGCTTACTGCGCATGCGCAAGGTTCGCAGAGCGCATGCGCTTAGTTATTTTACACAAAAGTTAGGTATTTTACTCACGGCATAACGAGGATTTTTCATCGTTCTGGTGATCGGAGTGTGATTGACAGGAAGTGGGTGTTTCTGGGCGGAAACTGCCCGTTTTATGGGCGTGTGCGAAAAAACGCTGGCGTTTCTGGGAAAAACGCGGGAGTGTCTGGGCGAACGCTGGGTGTGTTTGTGACGTCAAACCAGGAACGAAACTGACTGAACTGATCGCAATGGCTGAGTAAGTCTGGAGCTACTCAGAAACTGCAAAGAAATTTCTATTCGCAATTCTGCTAAGCTAAGATACACTCCCAGAGGGCGGCGGCCTAGCGTGTGCAATGCTGCTAAAAGCAGCTAGCGAGCGAACAACTCGGAATGACCACCTTTGCTCAGATGATTAGGAAGGAACGATCTCTCCACGCATTGTTGCGTGGCTTGAATGCAGACTTCAAAGAACTTCAGTTCGGGAACTCCTGATGAAAACTTTCCACCACTGCCAGCCGCTCATATTATCAATTGATTTCAAATCTGATTGTATTTAAACTATTACCACTTATACACATATCGTTTTTGTTTTTTTTATGGTTCCAAAGATGGATTAATGAGATTGAATTTTGACAAGTCTGGCTGCCTTAAGGCGTGCGCAGAATTATCAGGTCTTCGGTGTACTGCGTTACCTAGTACAGAAGACGGTTATTGATTTGCAAGAATGTGGCAGGGCTCACAGTTCATCCCAGTTACAGTCTTCGGGGATGGCCTTTGCCTCCAGGAGTATTACTACTTAGCTTCTGATGAGCCACCTGTGCTCAAGTAGTTATCTCCTTGACATGTGGAAGATAAGACTTTCCCAAAGGACTCCGTTTAAAATGCACTCCGAGTGGTATTTCTCATACCTTTCCTGCATATTTGCACAACAAATGGTTTCCCTGGCAACATTTTATTTCTGTACGGTGCTATGTAAATCTGGTTAGCAGTTTTTATGAAATGTTTCCTATTTGCTTTACTGCAGAGTGGGGGTCATTCTGACCCGTTCGCTCGCTGCGTTTTAACGCAGCAGAGCGAACGGGTCCCTGCTGCACATCCGCCGACGCATACCAGACGGCCGAAGGCCGTAGCAGGGATGCGATCGCCTCTGCCTGATTGACAGGCAGAAGCGATCGCTGGGCGGGAGGGGGCGGAATGGCGGCGTTTGCCCGCCGTTTCGTGAGTTTGGTCCGGCCAACGCAGGCGTGGCCGGACCGAACGGGAGTCGGGCCGCAGCGGCTGCGTGACGTCACACGCAGCCGCTGTGGGCCGGGGAGCGATGAGTAGCTCCCGGCTAGCACGCTAAAGCTTCGCTCGCCGGGAGCTACTCTGGAAGTGCAAAGGCATCGCCGCTGTGCAATACCTTTGCACTTCTACAAAGGGGGGGCGGACTAGCCCTGTGCTGGGCGTCCCCCCGCATGTCAGTGTGAATGATCGTAGCTGTGCTAAATTTAGCACAGCTACGATCAACTCGGAATGACCCCCATTGTCTCGTGTTTATTAACTTACTTATTATTGTCTACCTACTGTAACTACTGATGGATACATGCAATATACAAGCTCATTGTGTAAGGCCGTGTTACGGCTTTGGGCCTAGTTCAGTCCTGATCACTGTTGTGCGATTTCACATGACGGTGATTATCGAACGACTGCACATTCGTGTGGATCATAATGTGCAGGCGCAAGGCCAAACTGTGAAAGAATGGTGCGAAAGTTTTGATCGCTAGGCGTACGCAAGTTGATTGACAGGAAGCCGACATTTGGGTGTGGTAACTGCCCGTTTTCTGGGAGTGTCAAGAAAAACGCAGGCGTGCCCAAGCGTTTTCTGGGAGGGTGTGTGACGTCCGCTCCTGCCCCGATCATCCTGATCCTATCGCACTGTAAGAGTAAGTCCTGGGTGACGTCGTTTGACGTCGCGTGTGCGCACTACAATCCGTACGCATGCGCAGTCGATCGATAATCGTCCGTCTTGCGAATTCGCGATCAGGTCTGAATTATGCCCATAGTCAACTAAATTCATGCGATTGCTTGTAATGGGGAAGCCCAATAAGAGTGCCACAGTATATGGATTGGTTGCACTGGAGAGTAGCCAAGGGCGCTGTATCTACTATAGAAAGGAATGTAAACGCGCATTTATTTGAAAGTGTACATTCAGAAAGGCACTTTAGTTATTGGGGGTCATTCAGACCCGGTTGCTGCTGTGAGTTTTCGCCCAGCTGCCGACGGCTGTGTTTAGCTAGCGATCGCCTCTGCCTGATTGACAAGCAGAGGCGGTCGCTGGGCGGGAGGAGGCAGGATGGCGGCGTTAACCCGCCATTTAGGGGGGCGCGGGCCACGGCGGCTGCGTGACGTCACACGCAGACGCTACGACCCGGGCAGTACCGAGTAGCTTCCGGCCAGCGTGCAAGAGCTGCGCTGGCTGGGAGCTACTCCTGGAGTACAAAAGCATCACCGCTGTGTGATGCTTTTGTACTTGTGCGACGGGGCAGAGACTGACATGCGGGGTGGACTAGCCCTGTGCTACGATCAACTCTGAATCCACCCCCATTGTCCTTCCATTCCTCTTCTTTAAAATAGGGAAAGTAGTCTTTCTTTTTTTAATACAGCAGAATGCCTGCTGAATCTGTCCCCAGCCAGTTGGAAAAAGGTGGGTTCGGATGTCCCAGTGCTTTCTAAAACTTAACATGGCTAAAGCTGGGTACAAACTATACGATAGTGTGACCCTGCAGCACGGTGATTCATTCAGATCTAGGATGTGTTATTTTGGTGCTCCCTTTATTTTTTTGAGCAGTGTATGTGTGTTTATATATATATATATATATATATATATATATATATGTGTGTGTGTGTGTGTGTGTCATTATCCCAGTAGGGGAACCAAAAATGTGGGATTTTGGATAAGGGATACTCAACCTGTATATATAAAATGGAAAAGACAGCACTCAGTGAAAGATATAACCAACAAAACAAAAGATGGTGCACGGTCAAAAAAAAAGGTTAATATTGACACACTCACTATTCCCAGGTAATGAAAAAAGACAAACCAGTACTCACTTTTGGAGATGAAAAAACTATTTATTCTTCATAATGATTTGATTGCTTATAGACGGACAGCTGCAGCCTGACAGCTGTTTCAACCAGCACAGAGTGGTTTTCTTCAGGGGCTATACATATACACACAACTATATGGCTTGGGAGGTACAGCCATGCTCCCATCAGTTGGCTACGAAGCATGTAAGGAAGACCCCTGTATTCCTATAATGTGCAAGTTAAATATTTTCAATGCGTAATTTTATGGCATATTCACTAATAACATGCAACATTTCCGCTGCAATATCTTTGTCGCCGTAAGTGAAGAAAATACACCATGCTCTGTGCTAAGAGTGAGAGTAATTTGATGACTATATTTTTTTCACAGGTTGATAAATCTACCCTTACATTAGCAGAAACCGTAAGATAAATATTTTGCAAGGAAACAAATATCTGCAGTAACATTTTGGCTCCTGTGATAGGTATTTTTATACCAAATCATCAATAAAATATTATGTGGTTCCTGTCAGAAGCCTCTGTCGGAGATAGATGGACCGGCTGGAGGGCGGCAAAACATTTCTGCATGAAGTTTTAAAACCACAGTTTTTCCATAAATGAACCTTAATCACAGGTTTCAGTCTTGTCTTATAATTTATAGGCTGCTTTTGGCTGCCGGCTTAATGACTCAATACAGTATATATAATGCCTGACAGTTATTCCATCCCTTTAATTGGAAGATGGAACGGATCCCGTTTTGGGTGTGGTATTGAAAGTCGACAGTAACTAGGTCGACAATGTCTAGGTCGACCACTATTGGTCGACAGTAACTAGGTCGACAGGGTCAAAAGGTCGACAGGGTCAAAAGGTCGACATGTTCTAGGTCGACAGGTCAAAAGGTCGACATGAGTTTTTAATGTTATTTTGGTGTCGTTTTCTTCGTAGAGTGACCGGGAACCCCAATTAGTGCACCGCGTCCCCTCGCATGGCTCGCTTCGCTCGCCATGCTTCGGGCATGGTGCCTTCGCTCCGCTGGCGCTTCGCTCGGCACAGATTACCGTTCCAATCGTAGTCCACGTGGATCGTTAAGTATGAAAAGGTTCAAAAAAAGAAAAAAATTGTGAAAAACTCATGTCGACCTTTTGGCCTGTCGACCTAGAACATGTCGACCTTTTGACCCTGTCGACCTTTTGACCCTGTCGACCTAGTTACTGTCGACCAATAGTGGTCGACCTAGACATTGTCGACCTAGTTACTGTCGACTTTCAATCCGGATCCCGTTTTATATGTGGAGTCGGGGGAACCAGCAGCTGACGATGTTACTGGGACAGGGAGACGTAGATCAGAATGAGTAGAGTTTAGGACACATTAACACTTTTGTGTTCTCCTCAAAAAGTGTTGCCAGCCGGGTGGCATTAAGAAGTAGCCGGGTGGGGCTAGTGTAATACAATGCAATAATTAAATATTTTGAAACCCTTATATTGATTTGAACATGAATTTAATAATTTAAAAATAAACAATTTTCGAAGACTCTTGCAGATATTGAGGGTTATCACACGCAGTTCCCGTCACGCCCGGCCAAGGCCATCGCATTGCATCGGCTGCGAATGTCTGTACCATATTGACAGGTATAGGCGTTCATGGTGCGGGCAGGGGTGGCGACGGACCGCTGCGGGGCTGAAGTGGGTAAAACAGGGGCGGAGCGGCAGGGTTTTTCGGGGCAGCCGCTCCGATGGAAAAAATGGCGGTGGACCACCTGCATATGTAACCTAGCTGCGGCTGCAGGGGGTCATCCACAATTGCTGCGACCACAATCCGATTGCGATAGCAGCCATGAGTCGGGAGAAGCATTCTGGGCAGCCAGCATGCCACAGAAGGGATTGCAGATTCAGCTTTTTAATGCACGCTGAGACACCGTGCTCCACGCTGAGACACATTGCACATTTGCATGCTGCGTCTACCCTCTCTGCAGTGTACCCACTGTCCAAACAGTGGCGGATTTAGCGGGGGGCGATTAGGGCGAACGCCCCCCCCCCCCTACATATACCGGCACCAGGATGGAGGCCGGGTCCCGGCGCGGTATTGGGAACGGGGTGGAGAGCGGTGCAGCGCGGCGGGGTACGAGGAGAGAGAGGAGCGTCCTGACGCGCGTACAGCGACCTCTGTTCTGACCACGCCCCCTCCTTCCTGTACGCGCGTCAGGACGCTCTCTCTCTCTGTCTTCGTCCTCCGCCGCGCTGCACCGCTCTGCACCCCGTTCCCAATACCGCGGCGGGACCCAGCCTCCATCTATGAGGTGGGAGTGTGAGTGTGTGTCTCCCATTCCTCTCCCCCCCCCCCCTCTTCTCCCTGCATTATTTGGCTGAATTTTGGCTCATTCTGTGTGCTATGTCATTTTTGCCTCATACAGTGTGCTATAATGTGATTTTTCCCTCATTCTGCGTGCGATCATGTGAATTTTGCCTCATTCTGCGTGCTATCATGTGAATTTTGCCTCATTCTGCGTGCTATAATGTCAATTTCGGCTCATTCTGCGTGCTATCATGTGAATGTTGCCTCATTCTGCGTGCTATCATGTGAATTTTGCCTCATTCTGCGTGCTATAATGTCAATTTCGGCTCATTCTGCGTGCTATCATGTGAATTTTGCCTCATTCTGCGTGCTATCATGTCATTTTTGCCTCATACAGTGTGCTATAATGTGATTTTTCCCTCATTCTGCGTGCTATCATGTGAATTTTGCCTCATTCTGCGTGCTATAATGTCAATTTCGGCTCATTCTGCGTGCTATAACGTCATTTTTGCCTCATACAGTGTGCTATAATGTGATTTTTCCCTCATTCTGCGTGCTGTCATGTGAATTTTCCCTCATTCTGTGTGCTATCATGTCATTTTTGCCTCATACAGTGTGCTATAATGTGATTTTTCCCTCATTCTGCGTGCTATCATGTGAATTTTGCCTCATTCTGCGTGCTATAATGTCAATTTCGGCTCATTCTGCGTGCTATAACGTCATTTTTGCCTCATACAGTGTGCTATAATGTGATTTTTCCCTCATTCTGCGTGCTATCATGTGAATTTTGCCTCATTCTGCGTGCTATAATGTCAATTTCGGCTCATTCTGCGTGCTATAACGTCATTTTTGCCTCATACAGTGTGCTATAATGTGATTTTTCCCTCATTCTGTGTGCTATCATGTGAATTTTGCCTCATTCTGCGTGCTATCATGTGAATTTTGCCTCATTCTGCGTGCTATAATGTCAATTTCGGCTCATTCTGCGTGCTATCATGTGAATTTTGCCTCATTCAGCGTGCTATCATGTCATTTTTGCCTCATACAGTGTGCTATAATGTGATTTTTCCCTCATTCTGCGTGCTATCATGTGAATTTTGCCTCATTCTGCGTGCTATAATGTCAATTTCGGCTCATTCTGCGTGCTATAGCGTCATTTTTGCCTCATACAGTGTGCTATAATGTGATTTTTCCCTCAGTCTGCGTGCTATCATGTGAATTTTCCCTCATTCTGCGTGCTATCATGTCATTTTTGCCTCATACAGTGTGCTATAATGTGATTTTTCCCTCATTCTGCGTGCTATCATGTGAATTTTCCCTCATTCTGCGTGCTATCATGTGAATTTCGGCTCATTCAGTGTGCTATAATGTGAATTTCGGCTCATTCAGTGTGCTATAATGTGAATTTCGGCTCATTCAGTGTGCTATAATGTGAATTTCGGATCATACTGTGTGCTATAATGTGAATTTTAGCTCATTCTGTGTGCTATAATGTGAATTTCGGCTCATACAGTGTGCTACAATGTGAATTTCGGCTCATTCAGTGTGCTACAATGTGAATATCGGCTCATACAGTGTGCTACAATGTGCATTTCGGCTCATTCAGTGTGCTATAATGTGCATTTCGGCTCATACTGTGTGCTATAATGTGAATTTCGGCTCATTCAGTGTGCTACAATGTGAATTTCGGCTCATTCAGTGTGCTATAATGTAAATGTCGGCTCATTCAGTGTGCTATAATGTGCATTTCGGCTCATACTGTGTGCTATAATGTGAATTTCGGCTCATTCAGTGTGCTACAATGTGAATTTCGGCTCATTCAGTGTGCTATAATGTAAATGTCGGCTCATTCTGTGTGCTATAATGTGAATTTCGGCTCATACAGTGTGCTACAATGTGAATTTCGGCTCATACAGTGTGCTATAATGTGAATGTCGGCTCATTCAGTGTGCTATAATGTGAATGTCGGCTCATTCTGTGTGCTATAATGTGAATTTCGGATCATACTGTGTGCTATAATGTGAATTTTAGCTCATTCTGTGTGCTATAATGTGAATTTCGGCTCATACAGTGTGCTACAATGTGAATTTCGGCTCATTCAGTGTGCTACAATGTGAATGTCGGCTCATTCAGTGTGCTATAATGTGAATTTCGTCTCATTCTGTGTGCTGTAGAAACAGAATTTGTCGGCAGATAAGAACCACTTGGCCCATCTAGTCTGCCCCTTTTTTTTTTTTTTTTTTTACATTATTTTTATCTCTAACCTTATCTGATCCTTATTTCTTTGTAAGAATATCCTTATGTCTATCCCATGCATGTTTAAATTGCCCTACTGTCTTATCCTCTACCACCCCTGATGGAAGGAATGGCGATTCGCCAGTCTGTATCACCAGTGCGCAGGGTTCTCTCCACTAACTGGCAACATTTTATTAGTAATGGCAACAATAGGAAATTTTAGAAGCGAACGGGAAGGGCATTACTAAGTGGGAGGGGCTATGATTAGGGGGAGGAGTCATCATTCTTAAACCGCCCCCCCTAAAAGTTAAGTCTAGATCCGCCACTGTGTCCAAACCACTCTCTGAAGGAGGGATCCCATGTATTGTGACAATAACATAAGTGCTACGTAAATCTGACTTTGCCAATCAGACCCCTGGAGCAGGATAGTGCTGGGTGGCATGTAAAAATAAAAGGATGAATGGAGCACCCGTGAAGATGATTTTGGGGGGTACACTTTTGCTGTTCTGCAATCGGTTAGATGTGAAAATAAAGGAAATGTCAACAGAACCTACCTCTTACTGAAGGCATCAAGCCAGGCGCAGAACGAGGGATAGACGGGATTAGTACCAACATTTAGCTAGGGGCCCAGTCATGTTAGTAGAGCTTGTGGAGTCCAGACCTTGCAGGTAAGGAATCCATTGCCAGGCCTCCCTAACCACCGGGTCCTGTAGTACCGTGGCCATACCCTCTTTTGTAATAGTGTTGGATGAAGCATTATAATCAGCATCTTGGTATTGATTGTGCTACAGGGGACTCTATGGGAGCAATCTGATTCTGTTATTCCATGAGAAATTCTATAAATTGGTATTTTGCCGTAGTGACTATGAATCCATTGGTCTCATGGTAATATTTATAGCGGTCGGCCGTGGGACCTGGCGCTTGCCAAAACTGGTGTCTGAGTGCACTATGTGATTACAATCACATGACACGGACATCTAGTCCTGGGACGTCACCATACACACCCCACTTCTGCTCAGCCCGTAGGCAATATTGTATTGAGGTTTCCGCCTCTTTAAGGGCCCATTTATTAATTAGCGCCCAGAATCGCATTGCAATATGCGATTATACCGGGTGAATGTACGACGCGCTTAATATGCTGCCGGTGCTTCTGCGCATGCACGGCCTCCGCTGACTATGCATGCGTTTCCACCACTGCCGGGGAGGCTTCCGTGGTAACCCTCTCCTGGCTAAGATTGCAATGTGTAGTCAATAGGCTACAGCAGGCTACCGCTATCTTCAGAAAGCTGCGGTGGGCCAATCTTTAGAACGCTTTGCATTTAGGAAGTTGGTAAATCTTGCATCATCGCATCCTCCTTAGAAACCAATGACGGTTGCAGCTGCCGGCGGGAATGGAGGGATCTCAGCAGGTATCAGAGAGACATTAAGGGGATGCTAAATATTTGTGTTTAAACCCTCAAAACAGGATTTCCATGCCAGTATGTACAAGACCTTAAGGGTTAACTGGTGCACGAAGAGCGAGGATTTTTTTCCAGCAAAGTAAAATATTAACAGTAGTGGTTGGTTGCCTGGCAAACTCCTATCATAGTGAATGGGGAAAGGAAGCAATCTCACTACATACGTGTCCACTTAATTTCCTCTATGACACACGCAAATTGCCAGTAATAGCTGTTATACATGATGAGTTCTCTACCAGAAGACAGCAGAAAAGTTAGTGCCTCATGCCTCATTACCCTCTTGGTGAATTACTAAGCTACACTCTGCCTGCCACTACTGTGTGTAGATAGCAATCAATTTGTTATAGTGTAGATAGATAGATAGATAGATAGATAGATAGATAGATAGATAGATCTACCTGAATGCCCATAGTGGCTTATTATACTTATAAACAGAATTCAGTGCACAAATCAAATCAACGCGGTTCTGTAGCATAAAGGACTAACGAGCTTCTTTACTTCCTACTTCTAAACACTGTTGAAATTGATGGGCCCTGAGGTGTAGATATTGTAAAGTTATATAGGCGGATGACTGAAACAGCCCAGTTACATAACCCGTGCAGTTGGTTTATTTATAGATAACAGGTACAGCCGTACTCACTGTTACATGCACACTGCTGATGGAGCGGAGCTTCAGAGGAACGGGGTGTCATACAGGTCACCAGCCGATGAGTGTATACTGCAAACTGGTAGCGGTGCAGGAACAGGTCCAGAGCTAAGTGTAAGACGTGTCTTCCACAGTAAAGAAACAAGATGACCCCTGCACATACTCAGTAGTGATCTCACTGGCCATCCTGGAATAAAAACAAGTAAAAGACAGGGTGCAGCCACCTGGTGTGTTATCCTTAAGTAAAAAGTGTATGTAAGGCAATGGCGCTTGTCTGATCACCAAGTCATGGTGGAGTAACAAGGAACAGCCAGCTCACGGCTTGATACAAAGTGGCGGTTCCTAGTGTTCAGCAGCAGAAGACAAAGCAAGGGAGGCCACTCTATGCGTTTTGTCTGTGAGGAAAGAGATATCTCTGTGCCCATCTTATTGGATACACCTTTCTAGTACAGGGTATGATGCCTACTTGGCCCCCATTATCATGTTCTTAGATGACAGGAGTGGAACCAGGAGTGGTCGTCTTCTGCTGTAGCCCATCCATTTCAAGTTTGGAAGTGTATGGTGCTCTACTCAAGCCTGGATTTCCCACAAGGCAACCTAGGTGCCCATGATATCCAGCCCATCCATGATACATGCTGGCTCCTAATTAAATGTTTTACAGAGGCTCAGTAACGGGCTAATATTGGCACTGAGCTCCATTACTGCACCTCTGCAAAACATTCCCGACCCGCACTCCCAGAGTACTACCGTCTGCAGTGCATCACAGAGCCTGCTGCCAGCCAGAGCAGCAGCGGCCACAGCCAGCACCATGCGCAGATTGTGCCGCAGGGAATATGGGATATTCCCTGCTGGGCCGGCTTCCAAGGCCCACCTACACCTCAGTGAGATAATGCACCTGGACGTCAGCAGGTAAATAAACTCTCCCCACAACTGTCATTTGGAGAGTTTCCTGGGCAGGTGTACCTTATATATAGTCGCCGACCTCTTGCCCCGCTATTTGCTGCTATATTGCAAGTGGCACCACTACTAGTGTAATGTGAAGGAATACACAGCCAATATAATATGATATGCTCCCCTGGCAGTGTAATGTGATGGGCACCTATACTGGTATTATATGTAGCTCTTCACAGCAGCTGCTAAAATATATAGTGTTTGTTTTTACCTGTTTTGGGCCAGTGTTTTTTTCCTGTTGGGTTGCCAATGTGTTTTTTTCCCCTAATGGGTCCAATGTGTTTCATTTATTTTTGTCTCCCCATCGGGGCCAAAGTCTTTTTTCTTTTCCCTATGTCCATTGTGTTTTATTGTTTCCTGCAATATAAGTCCGTCCTGTACACTCCCCACCTACCATAAAAAATAAATCCTATAATGTATTATTACAGGTTGAGTATCCCATATCCAAATATTCCGAAATACGGAATATTCCGAAATACGGACTTTTTTAGTGAGAGTGAGATAGTGAAATCTTTGTTTTCTGATGGCTCAATGTACACAAACTTTGTTTAATACACAAAGTTATAAAAAATATTGTATTAAATTACCTTCAGGCTGTGTGTATAAGGTGTATATGAAACATAAATGAATTGTGTGAATGTACACACGCTTTGTTTAATGCACAAAGTTATTGAAAATATTGGCTAAAATTAACTTCAGGCTGTGTGTATAAGGTGTATATGTAACATAAATGCATTCTGTGCTTAGATTTAGGTCCCATCACCATAATATCTCATTATGGGATGCAATTATTCCAAAATACGGAAAAATCCGATATCCAAAATACCTCTGGTCCCAAGCATTTTGGATAAGGGATACTCAACCTGTATTATTTTTTTAAAGAGGGGCAAACCGGTTCCTTGCATAGGGCTCCATGAGGTCTAAATCCGGCTCTTGCTCTACTGCATACCATATGTTATATAATGGGTTATTTCAGTGACCGTCGCCTTCCTGTCAGCTTGACTCAGTCTGGCCAATCCTCTTTCACCGATCCTACTAGCGAGGTGTTTTTAACTGCAGAACTGGCACTCGCTGGATGGTTTTTGTGTTGTGCACAGTTGTCTATAAACTCTCTAGACTGTTATACGTGAAAATATCAGGAGACCAGCAAGTTCTCGCATACTCAGATCACTTATATGACATTCCGGCACTTGATAGGCTATTTAATAAGCCGTGGAGAGATGTAAAGTACCAACCAATCAGCTCCTGTTATTTTTCAAACACAGCCTGTAACATGGCAATTAGGAGCTGGTTGATTGGTACTTTATGTATCTTTACTGTGTTGACTATCAGAAATGTTTTGTGTGTGTGTGTCCGCGTGTGTGTGGAGACACTTTTTTTGCATCGCTTTCCTTTCTTACTAATCACACAGCACTCACTTCTGTGAGGTCTGTTCTCTGTTTACTCTGCATAACCTGACACACTGAGAAAATATTTAATAGGTTGCTCTATACACACCGCGTACTTTATCTCTGTGTAGAATCTCTGTGATTCTTGCATATTCAGAAGAATGGTAGCGTCTAGTTACCCTTCGTGGAGAAGACCTTTCCCATAATCCCCTGAGTCCATGTCACCAACTGTTTGCAATAGTAACCTGTGGCAAGTGAAGCGTGACACCAAGCCCGAAGTGTGGCGAGTGGAGTGAGCCTGCGAGGGTACAATGGTGCATAGATAAAACAAAATAACCTAAAACAAATGGAGAATGGATATAACATAAACGGGCTATAAGGGCGGAAGTTCTCTTCTGCCCTCTCATGCGGTCACTTCCTGGTCCTTTCCACGAGGGGAACTTAGACACAACCCAATTCTGGAGTTATTGCTTGCAGGTGTGTCCTCATACGCAAATCCTTTCTCCACCGTATGGTGCAACGCTACATCATGGGTAGCGATTCCCGGACTTTCATACTGTGCTATATTCAGTTATTACCTCTGTCCCATCGTAGCTGCAATCTAAGTCGCTTATAGTGTCCTGGGCTCTTAGAGGGGAATTCAGTAGTGTGCGGGGTTTAGCTATGTGAAAACCCTTATATACCTTGTACCCAAATTTGGATTACTGTGGCTATGCGCACTTCCGATTCCCACGGTATCCAATTTAAAAAAAAAATTGGTTGCAGGGTTTTAAAACAATAATTTAAAAAAAATTATATATATATACAGTATATACATTCCTGTCCAGTGGTCTCCCCTCTATCTTCCCCCTGGGGAGAGGGCTGCCGGGAGGTGTGGGGGCTATTGGGAGGCTCAAGGGTTGCTGGGAGATGTTGTTCTTCCAGCTGCTGCCTCTGGGAGGGACGCACTACACGGGAGGGGGGGAATGACAGTACATTGGGGGGAAGGTGGGTCACCCACTCGCATCTTAAAGTGGAGACTATGACATTCGATCCAAAACTGTGGCGGGACGCGTGGTGTGGTTTAGCTGCAAAATGCGTGGTGAACCGAATGGGGCTATTTTTCATGATTTGAGGATAAACATCAAAGATTCCTAATTGACTATTGGTTTTATTTATGCGCTCTTCTGAAAAGGGGCCATGGCCTCGGGTGGATGGACGTGGCCTCTGCAAATGAGGGTGTGGCCTTGCATCAGGCCCTCCCACCCCTGTTTTCGCCACTACGGCTCACTTAGCATTCACCTGCTGCTCTGCTGTGCAGCGCAGAGGTGATGTAATGCTCCCCTGCCCCTCCCCCTATCCATGGGACACTGTGGCTCGCGAGTGGGGCAGCGGGACAATGTGCATAAAACATGGCCGTCCTGCTGAAATAGGGACAGTTTGGAGGTACAGTATGGCCTATGTCACATAATATGAAAAGCAGGGAGAGCTACTCTAGTTATTGTGGAGAGACAGTAGCAAAGCAATAAACACCAGAATATCCGGATTATTATCCATGTTTCTATGTACTGCACTAAATTAACTATAAGCTAAATTACACTCCCTGTAATTAATAATTTATTTTTCTCAATCATATGGTTTAATGAGCTCCATTACTGTATCATTAATATGTACCAATCCATTTTAGGGCGGAATCCTATTACCTGCGATGAAACGCTGTGAGCGAAGAGTTTTTCACGATTTCTCCCGATGCTTCACTAATTTTTTTACGGCCTATCCAATCAGATCTCCCATAAAAAAAATATAGTTTCTTTGTGCGAAGAGCACACAGGTTCAGTGAAACCTGTTTCGCCGCTGAGGACCCAAAAAGCCAGGTGAAAGAAAATCCAGATAAGCCGCGGCGACCCGTCAGTGTCACATGCCCGCCGCAGCAGTAGGCTGGGACTACAGTGAGGGTGCCCGGAAGCCAGAGTAGCGCCGTGAACCTCATCCTCCCTCTTCCCCTGGCGGCGGTCACGTGTTGGGGGAGCGGTCATGTAACCTTGGAGCCGGAGCTGTCTGCACCAGAAGCTGTCAGTTGCCGGAACCCAAAATGATGGTAACACAAAGATCCTGATAAGCCGCAGCTCGTGCCGGCTTATCGGGTTTAATAGGATAGCTCCGGGCGATATCATTACCTGCGGCAGTGTAACGCGAGTGATTGGATATCCCCCATATGGGTAAATGTATGAAGCTGTGATAAGAGTGGAGAAGTGATCCAGCAACCAATTAGTTGCTCTGTGTAATTTAATAGTATGCAAATTATAAATGTGTATGCAAATTATAAATGTTACTTCAATGCTTATTGGTTGCCATTGGCAACTTCTCCACAGGCTCACTTCTCCACGCTTTACACTGCTTCGTGAATAGACCCCATAGACTGATAGGGGTCTATAAATGAAGCAGTGAAAAGAGTGGAGAAGTGAGCCTGTGGAGAAGTTACCCATGGCAACCGATCAGCTGCTCTGTACAATTGTATAGTATGCAAATTATAAATGTTACTTCAATGCTGATTGGTTACCATAGGCAACTTCTCCACTGGCTCACTTATCCACACTTTTCACTGCTTCATGAATAGTCCCCCCTGTACTTACAGTAGCACACCTTAAGGTTCACTAGAAACCACATTTTCTCCTGTGTAGCAGTGATACACTTCCCGTTATTTAGAAGTAAAGGTGAGCTGAGTAGAGAGAGTGGGTTAATTATTGGAGACATTATCACTTTGGCTGCTTCTCTCTGAGCATCGTTCCTAGTTATTAATCATCTCACGATTTTGATCTATTTAAAGCAAAGGAGCCCACTCTCGCATTGATCTCCCACTTAGAACAATTAATAGATAAGCCCCAATCTGCTGTGTGAATGCGTCCAGCTGCCGCACTGATTCCCTAGGAGCAGCCCAGTCTTGGGATACAACGCGTCATCTCTGATGTCAGGCTGAGGCTGTGCCACGAAACTAAAAATTCGGGGAGATTTTCGTACGTTCATTCACAATTGAGCCAGCGAATTTAGCAGACTTCAGAGCAGATGGCTCAGAGACGGCACCTTCTACAGAAACCGGCATAAAAATATTATATTCATAAAGTGAGTTTAAACAGGAAAATGCCGTAGATAGCACAGGAACCATATTTGATGGGCTTGCAGCTGGTGTATCTCCTAATTGATGGAGCTGTTGGTGAAACATAGGACTTTTAGTGACATTCTAATTCTGCCTGTTGATTGCAAAATGCCACATCCATTCATTCTGCTCTAGACGTGTGACAGTCCCTGATGTGTGACAATCCTCGAGGTGCTTGGTTTGCAGCCAGCAGCAGCGGCGAGGGAATAAGTCATTAAGATGTGCAGGGGAATTCATTTTACCATGTTTGGGAACCTTTGCAAAATATATGGGGGGATTCAATTGCCTGCCGTAACTTTTTACGGATTCTATGGCAAGGATGAGTTTGGTAGCCGTACGGGATGCCAGCCGAATTCAGACGTTTTCTTAAAGGAGCAACCTTTTAAAAGGCATGGTTTAGAATGTAAATGATTGCCCCTTTAAAAAAAATGTTCAGCCGGCCACCGCAGCTTTCATTACATTCCGCCCTAAGTATTTTTGGCTGAAAAAGTAATTTTTGGGGGAGTTAAAAAAGGGCTCTAAAAAAAAATATATTGCAGTAAAAATAAAAACAGAAAGCTAAAGTCACGTTTTTAGCACTCAAAAAAATGATTGGGGCTAGTTGAATTCCCCCCTGTAAAGTGTGTCCCTCCTCATCCCCAATCTGCGGATGGCCAGTCTCCGTGGTTTTGTTGTATGACATTTTTGTGGTTTTCTATCAGATGGGTGGAACACTACAATAATGACCCTTGTAGACTTAGGGGGTAATTCAGACCTGATCGTAGCAGCAAATTTGTTGGCAGATGGGCAAAACCATGTGCACTGCAGGGGAGGCAGATGGGGTATCCGTTCAGATGGTCGACCATGTTATGGTCGACAGTCATTAGGTCGACATGGACACATGGTCGACACATGAAAAGGTCGACATGAGTTTTTGTTTTTTTTTCTTTTGGGGAACTTTTCCATACGTTACGATGCACGTGGACTACGATTGGAACGGTAATCTGTGCCGAGCGAAGCGGTAGCGTAGCGAAGGCACCATGCCCGAAGCATGGCGAGCGAAGCGAGCCATGCGAGTGGACGCGGTGCACTAATTGGGGTTCCCAGTCACTTTACACAGAAAACGACACCAAAAAAAGTAAAAAAACTCATGTCGGCCTTTTCATGTGTCGACCAGTTTCACGTGTCGACCATGTGTCCATGTCGACCATGCCAATGTCGACCAATAGTGGTCGACCATTCATACCGGAACCGGGAGATGTAACATGTGCAGAGAGAGTTAGATTTGGGTGGGGTGTGTTAAAACTGAAATCTAAATTGCAGTGTAAAAATAAAGCAGCCAGTATTTACCCTGCACAGAAACAATATAACCCACCCAAATCTAAAAGGGGGTACACACTGAGAGATCCGTGTTTAAAATCTAATCAAACTGACTAGATTGCTTAGATTTTAAGCACGGATCTGCCGTGTGTATGCCAACAGCGATAGCGATGCTGTCGCCGGTGCCAGATTGAGCCTGCATGCAGGCTCAATGTAGCGGGTCGCTCACTTCACCGCTGTGTGAAGTGAGCGGCCCGCCATCCGCGCCCCCCCCCCCCCCCTCGCTCAGCACATCGCGCTGTGCTGAGCGGGGGGAGAGATATGTGCTGAGCGGTCTGTGTTACGATCGCTCAGCACACATCTCTCCCGTCAGTACCCCCCTTTACTCTCTCTGCATGTTATATCTGGCCCCACCTGCAGTGCACATGGTTTGCCTATCTAACAAATTTGCTGCTACGATCAGGTCTGAACAAGGCCCTTAAGGGCCCTACACACCGCGCGATACGCCACTGAGTTTCTTCACTCCCCCCGTCACCCGGCTCCATAGCAGTGCAGGCAAATATGGACGAGATCGTCCATATTGGCCTGCATGCACAGGCGACGGGGCACCAGCGAAGAATGAGCGCGGGGCCACGCATCGTTCATCGATTGTGCCTCCACACTGAAAGATATGAACAGTATCTCGGTCATTAATAAACGAGATCGTTCATATCTTTCACTCACGACGCCCAGTGTGTAGGGCCCAATAGCACAGATGAACAAATGAATGCAGAATTCAATCGTAACTGCCGCTTCCCTACATTCCAATCATTTGCACCCATAAAAAAGCTGTTGCAGAGCTGAACGTATAAAGATGTGCCCTATCTTATTTTGATTTACACGCTCCACCGTGGGGAGCGATTCTCAGACGGTCCTACTTTGTGTAGAATCCTCTTATTCACCTGCACAGTTGCTGTATAGTAAGTCACAGTTTAATCATAATGGTACGTACTGCGGAGAACGGTTCTCTCATACTGGTCCTTCTGCCTTTTTTGTCCAGGCTAGCGCCCAAGTTGGACACAGCATCTGCATCCAGTGGCAGCACCAGGGTACTCGGGCATTGTACTGTTGTTGCATATTTTGTGAAAGTATGTGTGACGGGACAGATATCTTAGCAGCCAAGTCTGTTGCGCCCACTACTGCGCATACTCCAGAGACAAGCGTATGCGAGTACAGACAATGCAGAAACATAGGTATTTCAGCCGCATCTCCACTTGCGAAGGGGGGGGGGTGTAACTGGACTGTAACGGGACACTCTTACATAGTCCGTGTTCAGCGATGGCGTGACGATGGAATACCAGGCTATGCAGCGTTGGACAGAAGCGTAAAAATGCCAGTTTACAGACATGTACCAAGCTGGTGCCAGTGCTGACTGAATATGATGAGCGTACAGCGAATTTGCACTCGTAACTTTGCATACAACTCGTCATATACTGTAGGTTATTAGACGCAGTAGGTCCTGTGCGCACAATGCAGGTTCAGTTATGGCTGACTTGTAGTCGTCTCTGCCTCAGAGCCTGGACTGGATGTACTAACACTAAAATACGGTCAAACCTCTGAAAACTGCCATTTGCTGAGGTTTGCCGCAATCTTATCCTTCTCTTACTTAAACCATCTTCGATGGCACCTAACCCCGCGGTTTTCTGCCACCCTGATACTTATGTCAGTACCGTCAGCTGACGCAGCTACAGTATGCTTATTTACCCTGTACTTGTCCTATATTGTCTTCAACTGTAAGTCACTGTTATCCTGTTTTGATTATTTATGTGCTCTGTAATTGGGCGCTGCGGAACCCTCGTGGCGCCATATAGAAAAAGGATAATAATAATCCCCATATGTACCTATATATGGCCAATAGAAGCCTGTGGGCTTATCTCCGCATAATTCCGATTGATCCGAAAGACCAGTATAGGTGTTGCCACATAGCAACTAATCAGATATCTACAATCTGATTGGCTGCCTTGACCAATGGTCCTCTTTACAAGATTTGATACATCTCCCCGTAAGAGCTTAATGAGTCTTCCCATGGAGTGTTACGGTTATCGCCTCTGAGACAACATAGCTATCGGAAGCAAGCACGCACAGATCCATTTGCTTATACTATGTTTCGGACTATTAGCAGTGAAGGGCTACGGTGCAGCGGCTGGTTGCAGTGTTGGATCACAGGTTGTGACGTCAGTCGCGGTTCTGGGTTTGCAGCTACTTATAGGAGGCGTCTGTTCTACTGAGACGTCTCCGGCATCCCCCACCTGGAGATCGCCTGGAAATTCAATGCGGCTCGCATGCAGCATTGCGTTTTCATCCAACTCTGAAGCAGGCCCTCTGACGCCAAATATCCGATACATTTCATTGGTTTCAACAGTGATTTATATCGCGCACACATATTCTGCAGCACTTTATAGCCATTCGCATCAGTCCCTGCCCCAGCGGAGCTTACGTTTTTGGGGAAAAAAAATGGGGAAAACATAAAAACTCTGCACTGAGATCAGCGACGTCATTGTACATTGCCGTGATGACATCATGATTGCCACAACGCCACTCATGGCCCCCACCGGCATTGAGTACTGCTGGGGAACTTGTGATTCTGTACTCCTTCAGTATTGAGGAAAAGGTGGATTCTTCCTTTAGCGCTTCTTCAGGTGCTGTATGTCTTGAGGATGAGACCCACTTGTGCTTATGGTTTCAGTATGATTGGTGACTGTCAGTATACCGACAGTGGTATCCTGTCCATCAGAACCCCGACAGACCCCATTAATCCCCCTAACCCTTAACTTTTCCCTACCCTTACCCTAACCCTCCCTTGTGGGTGCCAGACCCTAATCCTCGCCGGTGGTGCCAGACCCTAATCCTCGCCGGTGGTGCCAGACCCTAACCCTCCCCTCTTGTTGCCTAACCCTAACTCTCCCTTCCCCGCTGCCTAAACCTAACCCTCCCTGCTTGATGCCTAACCCTAACCTCCCCTTCTATGTTCCTAAACCTAACCCTTCCTTTCCCGGTCCCTAACCTTCCCGTCCCTGCTCCCTAACCCCCCTTCTCCTGCCTAAACCTAACCCCTCCCCCACCACCACCACCGCGAGAGGACACCAGCGCATCCCGCTGTGAGGACGATCGGGATGCTGGCTGTTGGTAATGTGACGCCGGCATCCCGGGCGGCGTCGGTATGTAGATGCCGGCATTGCGTCCTTCCTCGGGATCCCGGCGTCAGTATATTGATCGCCGGGATCCCATCCGTCGGGAAGCCACCTGCTTACCGTGCTTAGCACTGAAGGCATTACACAAAGGCATGGCACTTTGATAAATACGTTTAATACGCTCCCTAGTGATATTCTGTACTCTGTATCATAATACTACAGCTGCAGATGCACTTTTAGCCTAACAAGCGTGTAAAACTGGTTAAAATGTAATTTTACGTTAGCTGTGTAATTATTTGTACTGTAGTTAAGCGTGAATGAACTGTGATTTCAGTTTGTGTTGTAGTTGTTGTTCTTAACCCATTTAGGTTCATTTTGATGCGACTGTGCACTGACCCCAGCTGACATACAGTAAATACAAACAGTCAGTGTCGGACTGGGGCATGAATGCTGTTGTAGGGGCCCATACTTAGGGGTGTAGCCAGGTTCCAGTGGGGGCGTGGCCAGCCACCACAGAGGTTTGACTAACCATTACTTGTTCTGTGCCCCTTGGTAAATATATAATAAACCAAATTATTGCGGAGCATAATGTAACATATGTATAATGCATAAATCCAGTGCACTAGGATAGTCTGGAACTTGATCCCTAGAGAAGGAGGAGGGCCCACAGGCAGTAAGGCCCACCGGTGGTTTTCCCTGTTCCCCTGTGGGCCAGTCCGACCCTGAATACAAATTATTCAGGTGAAATGTGTCTGCAGTCACTGCACAGGCTCTCAGGGAAGTGATGATGTTCACCCAAATTTCTACAATGTTGCCTGATACAGTTAAATAATTAATAATGTGCTAATTTCTTAGCGTTCCATGTTTTAGCGAGGTAAAGTGTATAATTTGTCGACGCATACACTGTATAAACTTAAAAGCAGTGAAGGATAATTACTGTAGTACACGTTAATTGCGGTCTGTTCATCCTGCCTTGAGTTCTGCTGTTGCCAATTTTTATTAACAGTCCGCCAAATATCAGCTGCTCCGATTATGGGCGGCTGTGATTCTTTCCAGAGCCTGTGCAGGTGGCTGAGGCGAGGGTTGTCACTACACATGCAGTGGACCCTTCCCGGTCAGCTGCTGCGCATTGATGGAGGCTGTTGTACCATCTGATTCTCCATATAGCCGGGTGTTTCGCATTTTTATTGGTCAAGGTGATTGTTTTGGGAGAAAAGGTGGGCGGACTGCACACAGATGTACACTAAGTTACGGGGAGTGCTGCTCATGTTTAACAAGTCGGTCCCTTCTTGTTATAACCAACAATATCCAGATGCGTGTTTACACTGCGCTCAACCCCGATTTTTTCTAAATGTGTGTGTATATATGTGCCAATAAGTGTATTATTGGCATATATATACACACGCATTTAGAAAAAATCAAGGTGATTGTTTGCAGCACACCATAGTGGAATGTCAAATGGATAAAAAAAAATAGGGGGAGGTGTATCAAACCTTGGAGAGTGATAAAGTACTGACCAATCAGCTCCTGCCATTTTTCAAACACAGCCTGTGAAATAACAGTTAGGAGCTGATTGGTTGGTACTTTAACTCTATTTGATAAATACCCCCCATAATTTCTCACTGGTAGGATGTTGTTGTATTGAGTCTATACACTGTAGGGCTGATGAACAGTTGATCATACGTTAGTTTGTTTAGTATATTTTGCCTGTTTTCGAACCGTGGCAGCCACAAAGCTGAATGTATGTGAATCACGTGATCAGAACTGCAGTAGGGTTACAATCTTTTATTTTCTGATTTTTGCTAGCCACTCTAACAAAGATAGAAAATATATATCCCCCCAAACGAACGACACTCAGAGTCTGTTTCCATTTCAAAATGCTATATTGAGCATGATGTGGAATTACAGATGGTGCCCTCTTCATCTTGGCCTTTAATAGGATTAAATGAGCCAGGGCAGTCGGACTTAGGGGGTCATTCCGAGTTGTTCGCTCGCTGGCAGTTTTTAGCAGCCGTGCAAACGCATAGTCGCCTCCCACGGGGGAGTGTATTTTAGCATAGCAGGAGTGCGGACGCCTGTACAGAAGAGCGCCTGCAAACACATTTTGTGCAAAACAAGACCAGCCCTGTAGTTACTTATCCTGTGCGATGATTGCTGCGACGAGGGACACGGTAATGACGTCAGATACCCGCCCAGCAAACGCCCGGCCACGCCTGCTTTTTTCCAAACACTCCCAGAAAACGGTCAGTTGACACCCAGAAACGCCCTCTTTCTGTCAATCTTCTTGCGTTCGGCTGTGCGATTGGAATCGTAGCTAGAACCAGTGCAAAACCACAATGGACTTCGTACCCGTACGATGCGCGTGCCCATTGCGGTGCATACACATGCGCAGATTAGCCGTTTTTTTCACTGATCGCTACGCAGCGAACAACGGCAGCTAGCGATCAACTCGGAATGACCCCCTTAATCCCCTGCTGTATTGTTCTCTCTGTATTGTATTGCAGCTGAGAACAATAGATGAAAGGTTTATGCTAATAAGCCTTGGTGCACCTAGGCGCAGCAGAGAAGCCTAGATGAGTGTGGCTCCATCTGTATATTGAACATTTTTGGGGACACAGCCCCTTCATCAGGACCACAGACCACATATATACACATATACGTATAGACACCTATACCAGATACCTAAAGGCTTCGGCTTATCAGTATTGTCACCACTTCTCGTGAACACGTCTCTCAGGTAGCAGAGTTCCTGCACCATCCGTCCACAGCCCAGGGCAGAATGGCAGGTACTGTCTCTGACAGAGGGGGACATGTACTAAGCAGTGATAACAGTGGAGAAGTGAGCCAGTGGAGAAGTGGCCCATGGCAACCAAACAGCAGCTCTGTACACTTTGAAAGTATGCAAATTATAAATGTTACGTCAATGCTGATTGGTTGCCATGGGCCACTTCTCCACTGGCTCACTCCTCCACTTTTATCACTGCTTAGTACATGTACCCCAGAGTGAGTGATTAGTATCAATGTCCCAGGATTGGTCAGAAGAGGGACATTGAGCCACCATGTATGTTGCTTACTGGCTCAGGCTACCGCTACTGCCAGACCACATGTCCGCATGATTTGTAGATTCCCAAGCATGCACTGCCCAGGATTGGGTGTGGTTCATCACATCGACAGTGTCTAGGTCGACAATATTTAGGTCGACCACTATAGGTCGACAGTCACTAGGTCGACATGGATGGAAGGTCGACAGGGTTTCTAGGTCGACATGTGCTAGGTCGACAGGTCTAACCTAGATACTGTCGATCTTCAGACCGGATCCCCCATGATTACCATGTGTCCAAGCTCCAGTCTGGTGGATTTCCGGACCGTCCGGAGTAATCCAGGATGAGTGGTAGCCCTAGTGGTCATGTGAAATTCTCGAGTAAGCAAAGTTTAATGAATGCGTGTTGACGGAACTATGCAATGCGTTAAACATTTAGGGTAGCGGCAAACACACACTGACGATTGTAGTAAACCAAGCGCACAGATAGGGAGCAGGCGCAACACCGGATGCGTACAACTCTATATACAAGCTAAGATACTGTACACATTTATTTTCATGCACGCAGTTCAGGAGCACAGACGTCTGATTGCCATTCCTCTATGCATCAGGTTCTGTGGGAACAAGTGCAAAAGGGGAGCAGTATAAAAGCAAATTATTCTGCAGTACTTCCAGACAGCAGCAGTTTCATCTCCAATATATTTTGACTTTATTTTTCATTTCCCAAATACCTGACCAAGTGGGATTAGTTTCCCGCTAGCAGAGGATGGGTTAAATGTCTTTGTGCAAAAGCAGAACAGCAAACAGACAACAAACAGAACAGAGCTGCCTAAAAAATAAACACCTATAGAACAAAGGAGCCCTATTCCCTGGAAAGGCTTTCATGTAAATAGAGTAATCGTTTATTAACCAAAACAATATGCAGAGTAGAGTGAGTGACAGAGATCCCTTTGTCTTCCAATTAGAGCGCGATGAACAGGAGACGCATTGAATGTACAGTATAGACCTCTGGCTGCAAAAGCTTGTAAAGGCCCATATAGACGGGCCGATGTGGGAGAGATGTGTGCTGAACGAACCGCTCAGCACAGCGCGATCTGTGCTGAGCGTGCGGGGGGAGACAGGGGGCTCATTTCACCCAGCGGGTGAAGTGAGCGACCCGCTAGATTGGCCTGCATGCAGGCCAATCTAGCACCAGCGATAGCGTTGCGCAGGGCTGCGCATCGCTATCGCTGTAGGGGCTACACAGGGAGCGATAATGCTTAAATTCTAAGCAATCTAGTCAGATTTCTTAGAATATCGCTCCGTGAGTACCCCCCTTAAGATGCAATGTGCAAATAGGGTTAGATCAGTGGTTCTCAAACTCGTCCTCAAGGCATCCTACAGTCCAGGTTTTAAGGATATCTGTGCTTGAGCACAGATGGTTTAATTAAATTAACTGTCCTCAAGCATGGATATACTTAATAACTGGACTGTTAGGCTGTCTTGAGGAAATCCAGTGTGTGCAGTGTGTGCGCAGCCCAGGACAGTGCGCCTACAGTGCGATGAGAACAGGCTGTTTGGGGCCGGAGCTGACGTCCGACACCCTCACTGAAAACGCTTGGGAACGTCTGCGTTTTTCCCGGACACTCCTAGAAAACGGGCAGATACCACCCACAAATGGCCTCCTCCTGTCAATCACTTTGGGAACGCCCATGTAATCTGATTTTTCACACCACCCAGTCGCTGTCCGGCGATGCACTTTGTTGTTGTCCGATGCGGGTGCGCATTGCGGTGCATATGCATGCGCAATTAGTACCTGATTGCCTGCTGTGCGAAAACACACAGCAGCGACCAGGTATCAATCGGGTCCTGAGTTTGGGAACCTCTGGGTTAGATCATAGGTACAGTAGGAATTTCCGACACCACATGAAAAGAGCTGAGTCAATTAATAATAATAATTGATGTGAATGGTTGCATTGTCTCTGCAAAGGAATGTGTAAAATATAGAGGCTCTATAAATAAATAAAGTGGTATATTGGATACCGGGTCACCACAGCCCAACCCCATCCCTCGTCCCTTACCCATTCCCATGCGCAGTGGCCCCAGTGGACTGTCCTGTCACTATGGTGGAAGCTGCTGAGTAATGAGTTTTGAGGAGGGGGGCAGTCGGGAGCCGGGCTGGGCCCAGGTACTTTTAAATGGGCGTGGTCTAATTACAAGAGGTGTGGTCATGTACCCTTAGAAAAAAATACTGAAAAATGTTTTGTATTTTAAGCACCTCCATGGCCACACTGCAGCCCGGTGGACCGCAGCGGGTGCTTGGCTGAGGAGAAGAGCTGCAGCTGCTGCTGCCAGGTAAGAGGGAGGGAGCCCAGGGCTGATGGAGCGGCCCAGTGAGGGCCCTGGGACCCCTCCCTCTTACCTGGCAGCAGCAGCTGCGGCTCTTCTCCTCAGCCCGGCTAACGGGCTTTTCTCTGGCTGGGTCCACAGGATTATCCACAGGATAACATTGGGATATTGTCGAGCGACAGCGAAAATGGCACCAACACGGTCACGAGCTTTCTGGCCTCTCAGGATGCATTGGGGCCTCCACTATATAGTCCCGCCCACTGACTCAGTCAGATCAGTTTTTTGCTTGGTGCGTCAGGAAGCCGCATGGTCACAGAGCTGCTGTGAGAGCAGCCTCAAGCTTTTATTATTTTATTTTTATAGACTTACTATATTGTTTTTTTGAAGCGACTTCTCTTAACAGCGTCTTAAACGCATACTAGAAAGAGTCGCTCCAACAACTCCCCACCGGGTCGCAACAACGTTTACCTTCGGGTATCAGTGCTGTCTCGACGGGCGTCTGTGTCGGATGTTCTAGCAGGTCCAGCAGACGTTACCAGGCTGTGGCCGGAGCATGGGGAGACGGTGAGTCTATGGACTTCCTTTTACTAGAGGGGTCAGGACACAGCTACACTGATTTGCTGGAGACTACAAACAGTGTGTTGATGCGCCGAACATCTAGAGTGCGACAGCGCTACGCTCTGGGGATCATAGGCGCCAGGACTAGGTAGAGGCTGCGATCCTGGGAGTTTAAGTCAACAGGGGGATTCAGACGC
Organism: Pseudophryne corroboree; assembly: GCF_028390025.1. NCBI lineage: Eukaryota > Metazoa > Chordata > Amphibia > Anura > Myobatrachidae > Pseudophryne > Pseudophryne corroboree. The sequence continues at coordinate 57,488,935 of NC_086444.1, read as the reverse complement.
TCTCCTAGCCGCCCCTCCTCCGAGTTCATGGCCAGTTCCTGCGTGTCTCTTGTTTCATGAACTGAATGACCTCACTTCCGGCTCAGACGCTACCACGAGGGTACTCGGTCGCAGCTTAGACGCTGCGGTTGTGTACACTGGAGATAAACCCGCCCAGACTGAGTCGCAGGCCTTAGCGTATGCATACACGTGGAAGTCGTGAGCGTCCGTGTCCGTTATCAGTTTACAAGAGCGGCAGTGTACATCCGTAGCGTCTGAATCCACTCAGCGTCTTACGAGCGTATTTGCTTGGATATGGAAGTGTGGTGAGTCTCCCTGTATCCCGCTCTCCGGAGGCAGGGTATACAGTACTAAGAATTCCTTAGTATGAATTGTTAATTTTTAGTACCTATTGCATATGAGACCTGTATATTACTGTGTTTTCTGCATGCTATGTTGAAAAAAGAACCAGTTAAACAGAAGTACAAATTTCCTACTTATGTATAAGTTATTATGGAGGTTGTATTCTCATATGACAATGTCTAATGCTTTAACATGTGACTGACTGCTAGTATGTGTGCTGACTTTTCTGTGTAATGTCAGTCCTGTTCTGACCCTCAAATCAGGTGCACTGTGGTCAGATTGATCTCACCTCTATATACTTATATATAGGGTGATTTTCAGTCACAAATTGTGTAGTCAATAACAGATTATTACCATGTCTGTGAGCGGCAAAAGTGATGAGGAGAATTTATCAAGCACTCCTACAGCCCTAACATGCTTATCTTGTAAGTCAGGGGTAATTGATATGAATCAATTAGTCACTTACGAGGGTTTGTGTGCAAACTGTTTAGCGTTTCAGCGAAGTAAAAAACAGGAGTTGGTTCAGCCACCAACAGAGCCACCATGGAATATGTTCGCAAAGACTCTATCTTCTATAGCGGACAAGTTAACTCCAGTAGCACCACCTCAAGGGTTAGGTTACACTATGAACCCATACATGCAGCTCCCTTCCTACGGCTTGGTTCCAGTAGCCTCTACAAGCAACCAAGAGACAGGTAAGACTAAGACAGATACGTCTATGTGGCAGACTACACAAGATGATACATCGGATGATGATACAATAGATTCGACTCCGTATGATGATCAGTCGCAGAGTTTTAGTTCAGATGATGTAGCTAAACTTATTAATGCTGTGAAGGCTGTTCTCTCGTCGGAAGAGCCAGCCAAGACAGTGTTAAAAGCTAAAGCACCTGTATTTAAACGAACAAAGGCAGTGAAAGCTGAATTCCCAGCGTCCAATGAGCTGACGGAAATGATGGATGAGTCTTGGGCGGCGCCCAGTAAAAAGTTTAAGATTCCTAAAAGATGGGATTCTTATTATCCATTTCCAGCTATGGATTGTTCGAAAAGAGAAGTTCCTCCAAAAGTAGATGCACATGTTTTGCGACTCGTGCATAAATCTGCTTTACCACTGTCATCTACCTCGCTAAATGATGTCACAGACAGAAGGGTAGATAGCCTTTTGAAAAATATTTTTTCTCTAGTAGGAGCAGTGGTAAGACCTGCTATGGCTTCGGCCTGGGTAGCAAAGGCAATGGGCGAATGGATAGAGGAACTAGAGAATGCATCCCTTCTCCTACTAGGGAGCAAGAGGATCGTTTTTACCATCTGCCCAGTATTTGGAAGAAGCAGCAATTGATGTAGGTACAGTTGCTTCTAAAGCTTCAGCCTTGACAGTAGTTGCTCGCAGAGCAGTTTGGCTACGTACCTGGAAGGCAGATGCAGAATCCAAGAAAGAATTGGAAGCATTGCCTTTTGTAATATATTATTTGGAAAACCTTTATCGGATATCCTAGTATCAGAGGCTGAATCGAAAAAGATCAGATTTCCGGCTACCTATAACCCTAAGTCCAAGGGTTTATAATTTCGCTCTTTTCGTTGACAAAGCAAAGCGAAAGCTAAAGAGGAGCCTAAACAGCCCCAGTTTAAATCTAGGGGTAGGAAGCAGTGGGCTAGCAAAAAGCCAGCTTCCAAACCTGAACAGAAACCATCAGCCTGAAGAGACGGGCCTCCGCCTGGAGGATTCCAGGGTTGGGGGCCGACTCCTTCATTTTGCACACATATGGCAACAGTCAACAGCAGATGCTTGGGTGCAGAAGGTAGTATCTCAGGGGTATGGGTTCCCATTCAGGAGGCAGCCTCCTCAAAGATTTTTTTGCACCAGCCCGTCTCGTATAGAGTTGAAGGCCAATGCCCTGCAAGAAGCAGTCCAAAAATTACTGCAGTCAGGTGTGATTGTCCCAGTACCTCCATCACAAAGGGGACAGGGGTTTTACTCCAATCAATTTCTAATCCAGAAACCAAATGGGTCATACCGACCAATCCTCAATCGGAAAATGTTGAACAAATACATATGGATCCCGAAGTTCCACATGGAGACGCTACGCTCCATAATGTTGGCTATGGAACCGGGAGATTACATGGTATCTCTGGATGTACGGGATGCTTACCTACATGTGCCTATAGCACTGTCACATCAGTGTTACCTCAGGTTTGCCATCCTCCTGGAACATTTCCAGTTCCAAGCTCTGCCTTTCGGGCTAGCTACAGCACCCAGGGTGTTTACCAAGATCATGGTGGTTATGGCAGCTTGTCTGCGCAAACAGGGGATAAGAATATTCCCATACCTCGACGACTTGTTAATCTTAGCACAGTCGCAAGATTTACTGTTGAGCCATCTTCAACAGACGATCGTTTGTTTACAGAGGCACGGGTGGCTCATAAATTAGGAAAAGTCTTCCCTGAATCCGTCACAGCGGATGGTTCATTTGGGGGCCATATTGGATTCAGACCTACAGAAAGTTCTCTTACCAGAGAAAAAGATAGTCAAGGTGCAGGTCATGGCTCAGGAAGCGTTGCAAGCCCAGACAATGTCAGTCCATGCAGCAATGCGACTGTTGGGTCTGATGGTATCAACCTTCGACATGGTGCAATATGCGCAATTCCACTCCAGGCCGTTGCAGCACCTTATTCTGACCAAATGGAACGGAAATCATCAGACGATAAAGAAGCAGATAATAAAGATTCCAGTAAACGTAAAAAGGTCTAGCGTGGTGGCTACAGACAGACCATTTAAACAAGGGGAGACCCTTTTGGATAAAAGAGTGGCAAGTCCTGACAACAGATGCCAGCCTGCAGTGCTGGGGTGCGGTACTCGGAAGCCTATGGTTCCAGGGAAAATGGACCGCAAGGGAAAGTCGCCTGCCGATAAATCTGTTGGAAATAAGGGCCATTTACTTGGCTCTGGTTCAGGCAAAGGACATTCTGCAAGGAAGACCGGTCCAGATCCGCTTTGACAATGCGACGGCAGTAGCATACCTCAATCATCAAGGAGGAACTCACAGCAAGAGACTGATGGAGGAAGTAACTCCTATTCTAAAATGGGCAGAACTCCATCTCCCAGCATTGTCAGCAGTATTTGTCCCGGGTGTACTAAATTGGGAAGCGGATTTTCTCAGTCGGCACACCATTCAGGAAACCGAATGGGCACTACACCCAGAAATGTTTCAGACACTGGTGAACAGATGGGGTCTACCAGAGATAGACCTTATGGTGTCTCGTCTAAACAACAAAGTTCCGAGGTACGGATCGAGAACGAGGGACCCAGGAGCGGTCCTTGTAGACGCACTGTCAGTAGAATGGAGGTTTCAGCTGGCATATCTGTTCCCTCCAATATCTCTGTTACCCAGAGTAGTGAGAAAGATAAAACAGGCAAAAGGAGCGATCATTCTAATAGCTCCAGCTTGGCCAAGAAGGCATTGGTACACAGATCTGTTGAGAATGGCCGTGGAGCACCGATACTGCTCCCTCAACGTCCAGATATGCTAATGCAGGGTCCTTGTTGTCACAGTCATCTGGATCGCCTATCTTTGACAGCGTGGCTGTTGAAACCTCTATCTTAGAGGCTATAGGATTTTCGAAACAAGTAATCCAAACTATGCTTAGAGCAAGAAAGCCTTCTTCGGCCCGTGTGTATCATAGAATATGGCAAGCCTATATTCACTGGTGTACTGGAAACATTTTTAATCCGAGATCTTTTAAAGTAGCTAGGATTTTGGATTTCCTTCAAACAGGATTGGATAAAGGTTTGAAAGTTGCTTCCTTGAGGGTTCAAGTATCAGCGTTAACTGTATGGTTTCAGCAGAAGATTGCTGATAAACAGGATGTACGTACGTTTTTTCAAGGAGTAGTACATATTCAACCTCCATTTGTTCCTCTTGCAGCTACCTGGGATTTGAATTTAGTTCTTAAATTTCTCCAGGGTCCTCTGTTTGAACCACTTGAGAGAGCAGATCTTAAGTGGTTAACGGTTAAAGTTCTTTTTTTTACTGGGAATGGCGTCAGCCAGAAGAGTGTCAGATTTAGGAGCATTATCGTGTAAGTCTCCTTTCCTAAGTTTTTTTCCAGACAGCAGTTCTCAGAACGAGATCTAGTTATCTTCCAAAGGTGGAATCAAAGTTTCACCTGAATGAAGAGATTGTAGTCCCAGCTTTTCAGGTATCGGGACTATCTGCAGGAGAAGCGTCGCTGGACGTGGTCCGGGCTTTAAGAATCTACATAGATCGTACTAGTGCCATCAGGAAAACAGATTCTCTCTTCATCCAGACGCTGGCGAGATGGCTCTGAATGGTAATATCAGAAGCTTATTCTCATGCAGATCTCCCTATTCCGGCTAATGTCTCTGCACACTCTACACGTAAGGTAGGTCCTTCTTGGGCAGCACAGCAGGGTGCTTCAGCAGAACAGATATGTAAGGCAGCCACATGGTCTTCCATAAACACATTCATCAGACATTATGCCTTGGATACTTTTGCCTGTCATGACGCAGACTTCGGGCGAAAGGTCCTCCTGTGTAATCAGGAGCGTCCCCACCACTAAAATGTCTTTGGGAATTCCAATGTTATCCTATGGATAATCCTGTGGACCCAGCCAGAGAAATATACGTTATGGTAAGAACTTACCGTTGATAACGTGATTTCTCTTATGTCCACAGGGATCCACAGGGATCCCACCCTGACGCATCTGATTTGAGGATCTAGACAATCACTAAACCTCTTCCTTCTTGTATGGAAGGGTGTGCATGGGTGTTCTTATCGCCTAAACAGGTCTCTGCCTGATGTTCCTGCCTAAAATCGCTGTGGAAAGAACTGATCTGACTGGGTCAGTGGGCGGGACTATGTAGTGGAGGCCCCAATGCATCCTGGGAGACCAGAAAGCTCGTGACCGTGTTGGTGCCATTTTCGCTGTCGCTCGACAATATCCCAATGTTATCCTGTGGATACCTGTGGACATAAGAGAAATCACGTTATCAACGGTAAGTTCTTACTATAACGTATATTTCCGACTCGTCGGTGTCCACGACTCATATAGAGTGGGAATAGAACCTGTGGCGAGCCAAGAGATCCTGTATCCAGGGCACCGGCGATCCTGTGTTTATCTGCAGTCCTCTGCAAAGCGTGGAGTCTGCAGCCAAGTCTATTCTGCACGTGCGCCGGCATCTGAGTTCAGGTGAGGCTGCAGGGGCTGCTGGGATATAAATAGGAGGGGCTAGAACTTTCCCACGGAAACCCGCTCCACGAATAGCACTGCTCAGAGAACAGCCCTCATTACCGCAAGACTGGGCTTCGCATAAGTATCTTGGTGCGTGATAATCGTTCGGTTGAGTGGACATTGGCGCTGCGTACAAATCAGGCTCAGATTCAGAGTCGCGATTGAGACGCACAGTGTCAGAAATATGTGCAACGGAACTACAGTAAAAGCGGCTATTCGCATATTTGTCAAGTTGTGCTTATCTATGGGACCGCACCGCCATAGGGTTGTGGAAATAGCCACCATCACTATCAGCACGCGTTTCTCCATCTCTATAGTCATCTGTCTCAGATCAGAGGGATCACTGCATACGTACAACTGCGCAGAGCCCGCAATTCCACCTATGCCCACATGACATACCCTCACTCAACCTGGCCCAAGAATGAACACCCCATTGCCAGCCAGCTATGCCCCTCCCACCGTAAGTGGAGATGGGACTGAATACGCGGCTGTATAACATGCGCCGCACTGAAAATCACAAGATCTGTGGGCTTGCGTACAACTTGTCGTCAGCACCAGAATGGTGCCCCCCCCCCCCCTTCTGTGTAGGTGGCTAGTAGGCTTGTATCCTCAGCTTCTTATTCAGCGCATATCTCTTAGTGCATACACCCATTTCTGTCTGACACATTCAGGCTTAGGTGTGTTCCCGTCTATCCCTCATATCAAACAGAGGAAAACTCCAAGAATAGTTTGGTATTTGCAGACAGGTTACAAGCTACGACCGGTATTAATCATGCTGAATGTTTTGTTCCCCAGAAGAAGAAAAAACATTACTTAGAAAATTTACTTTTTAGTGACTGTACAATAAAGAACGTAGACCTCTTGTGGCATCACAATTTACACCACCTACAGTAATCTCTAGCGGACTTCATAATGCACTCTCCCGGGTGTCTGGTGGCATCAGATTGTAGGTCTCTGGTGTCATTACGAGGTAGATCCAGACTTTAGATGGAAACACAATGAAAACCCCATTAGATTAATTTGACAGTCGTATGTTCCTGAGTGGTCTCTCTGGGGATTACTGCTTTTCCTGCATTTGCGAGTCATTACTTAGGGGTCTATTTACTAATACAGGTTGAGTATCCCTTATCCAAAATGCTTGGGACAAGAGGTATTTTGGATATCGGATTTTTCCGTATTTTGGAATAATTGCATACCATAATGAGATATCATGGTGATGGGACCTAAATCTAAGCACAGAATGCATTTATGTTACATACTGTACACACCTTATACACACAGCCTGAAGGTCATTTTAGCCAATATTTTTTATAACTTTGTACATTAAACAAAGTGTGTGTACATTCACACAATTCATTTATGTTTCATATACACCTTATACACACAGCCTGAAGGTCATTTAATACAATATTTTTAATAACTTTGTGTATTAAACAAAGTTTGTGTACACTGAGTCATCAAAAAACAAAGGTTTCAATATCTCACTCTCACTCAAAAAAGTCTGTATTTCGGAATATTCCGTATTTCGGAATATTTGGATATGGGATACTCAACCTGTACCCCTTTTCCACTAGCTCTTCTAAACACGGGTAAATGCGCGGGGGCGCGCATTTACCCGTGTTTTTCCCTAGTGGAAACGGGTCCCCCGGCAAATTCCCGGATCAAGTGATCCGGGAATCCTACCCTGGTAGCTAGCCGGGTTGAACACGTGTTCAACCCGGCTAGCTGTCTAGTGTGAACGGGTGCCGTGTCGAGGCGACACGGCTCCCATTCACAGTGCATAGGGAGGGCGGCTCTGGGAGATCATGTGATCTCCCAGCGCCGCCCCTGCCGCGTCACTAGCGCATCACCAACCCGGCAATTGCCGGGTTGGTGAGCGCTGTCTGCAGGGGGCTGTAGCACGGGTCGCAGCCGTGTCAGACGACACGACTGCGACCCGTGCTACGCTAGTGGAAAAGGGGTATAAGCCTTGGATGGAGATAAAGTATCAGCCAATCAGCTCCTAAGTGAGGTGTCACAGGCTGTGTTTGAAAGGTATCCGGTCTCTTGGTCGACAATACTTAGGTCGACAGTGTGTAGGTTGACCACTATTTGTCGACAGTAAGTAGGTCGACATGGTTTCTAGGTCAACATGTTCTAGGTCGACATGACAAAAGGTCGACATGAGTTTTTAAAAAAAAAATTCTTCTTTTTTTTTTTTACTTTTTCATGCTTTACAATCTACGTGGACTACAATAGGAACGGTAACCACCTTGCCCGAAGTGCGAGCCATACGAGGGGACACTGTGCACTAATTGCAGTTCCCGGTCATTTTACGAAGAAAACAACACCAAGCAAAAAACTCATGTCGACATAGAGTCCCTGTCGACCTAGAACCCATGTCGACCTACTTACTGTCGACCTTCAGTGGTCGACCTAGACACCTTCGACCTAACTCTTGTCAACCCTCCATACCATACCCGTTTAAAAAATGGCAGTTAGGATCTGATTGGCTGGTACTTTATCTCTGTCCAAGGCTTAGTAAATAGACCCCTATGCTCCCAGGATTCACTGGTAGATGGGAGTTTGGAGCTTAAAGCTGGAAGACTGGCAGAGAGGTGGAGATTCTTTCTACATGTGCACTAGCCAGTTCCACCAAGACATCAGACAGGTACTAGGGCTGTGTGGCTGCTGGATGGGGCATGGTTACGCCCATCATTTTTGTGTCAACTTGTATGGTGTGTGCTGCCTTCAACCAGGATGGGCACGTTCCGGCGACGATGCAATATTGCAGAGTGGCATGGTTACTCCTTCCTTGCACTCGTTGGAGGCCTGGGCCAAGGTAATTTATCCCTGTCTTTCCCCTCTCTGCACCCCTGGCACTAGTTTCAGTTATTGCCCAGTCTTGTTTTGTTACTGATTTGTTCCCATTTGTAAAGTGCAATGGCGTATGCTGCCACGTTATTAATAATATGTAAATAAATATAATGCATTTGTAAAGAAAGTCATTTACTGTAGGTTTCAGCAGTAGCAACAGTTTTACCAGTTCTGCTTACTGTTGTATAAAACATCAGAAAAGCCCATTATTTTATTTGTAGAAAGTCACAGAAGCATAGAAAATGATGGTCTTGCAGTCTTCTAGGTAACACAACTGATCTCTATGGATGAATGTAGAACATAATTACCCACTTTCATGTTTTCCACTCCGGGAAGCGAGTGGGCGGCAACGGAGGCGGAGCTAATTCATTAAGCCCTGCCCCCTCTCAGAGAAAAATGTTGTGATTGGGTCAAATTTGCATAGGGGTGGGGCTAAAATGATGCAGTTACCATATAATCTCTGCAGGGACCGCTGATTTACTTTATCTCCATTCTGTCCATTTCACTAGGAAGTGGGCAGAATGCGGAAGGGATGCCCACTCTTTCAGGGGCGCGGGAAACTACCTGAAAAATCAGATGTCTCCTGCAGGAATCGAGAGATTAGGCAAGTGTAATGTAGAAGTAGAGATTTTCTCCCATGTAGGCAATGCATACACACATACAGTACTGTAAGTCAGATTTCTGTCTTGTTTTTTTCATTAGACCATATGATATGTCCACCATGCTCTCTGCCACTCTTCAGCTGCAGGCAAGGTGGGAGGGAGGGGATTCTCCAACACTGCAAACACAGAGTGACTGACAGCTTTGCAAAAGACAGTATATAAATGCAGTGGTTGATTCATAGATAGAGTCAGTGATGTCACAGCAACTCAAATCACTGCCAACCTGCAGCAGATAGTGAGCTGTAAAGCGTGGAATGTCTGGTTAACAGATTGTTTTCTGGTTTCACAATCCTTTTAAAGTGTGTGAACATTCCATTCCAACATCAGGGACTACTTTTCAGACATATGATGTCATTTACTTGTTGGATAATATTTGCTGCAAGCCGTGTACCCCACAGATAGGTCTACAGGATTCACAGAGGCAGAACTACATTGTACTCCTGAGAGGTCGAGAGGTGACGGAGGGGCCAACAGTGTCCTAATGAGAGGCCATTGTAGGATGGCTTACAATATAAATCCCCCCCCCCCCTCCCCTTCCCTCTCCAATTCAATTCTGCTTGTTGGCGCTACGTGCGAGCGTTCCGACCGTTTTGGCTCCATATTGGAAACACCAACATTGCAGATTTTTCCTCCCACCCTATCGAGGTGTACATGAAAACCTGCCGTGTTAGGGCGACCACACATTGCTCGGAAGTGAATCACCTCTTGTACGTCACGAAATAAACCTCTATAAAATATCATTCTTCAGGAACCTTCCGCCAAACCATTTCCTTGTTGTCTCTCGCATCGTTGTGGCTGCTTTGTGTAGTTTAGGTGCAGACAAGTAACAGACTGTAGTCTTGTTGCATCATCCTGCTACGTCCTATCGCGCCATCCACATGTATCAAACTCTGGCTGGAGTTGAAAAACAAAAACAGGAGCGTCCAATTAAAAGACAGCCTTGTATCTTCTCACGTGTATCTCTTCTCTGTGAATTACTGTAGATGTGAACAAAGACATTTGTGGTTTCATTATGCTTAGGATGCCCATAAGGACATATACATAAAAAATTTGATGGCAGATAAAAACCACTTGACCCATCTAGTCTGCCCCTTTTTTTACCATATTTTTACCTCAAACCTTATGTGATCCTTATTTCTTTGTAAGGATATCCTTATGTCTGTCCCATTCATGTTTAAATTGCTCTACTGTCTTATGGGCCCTACAGAATCGTCAACCCGCCGCCGAGCTGCCCAACGGCCAATACGGCAGACGGGCGACCCGGCAGCGGGGGGGAGGTGACGAGGGGGAAGTAAAGTTTCTTCACTCCCCCCCGTCACCTGGCTCCATAGCACTGCATGCTAATATGGACGAGATTGTCCATATTGGCCTGCAGGCATAAGCGACGGGGCACCAACGATGAACGAGCTCGGGGCCGCACATCGTTCGTCCTTGGTGCCTACACACTTAACGTTATGAACGAGTTCTCGTTCATTAATGAACGAGAACGTTCATATCGCTCAATGAAATCTTTCAGTGTGTAGGGCTCATTAGCCTCTTCCACCTCTGATGGGAGGCTATTCCACGTGTCCACTACCCTTTCTGTGAAGTAATTTTTCCTCATATTTCCCCTGAACCTCCCCCCCTCCAGTCTCAGTGCATGTCCATGTGTCCTATTGCTTCTCTTCATTTGGAGAATGTTTCCCTCCTGGACTTTGTTAAAACACTTGATACATGTGAACGTTTCTGTCATGTCCCACCCTTTCCCTTCTCTGCTCCATACTATACATATTGAGATTTTTTTAGTCTTTCTGGGAATGTTTTGTGGGATACGGTCCTTAGGTCGACCTCGCTTAGGTCGACACTCAATAGGACAACCACTATTGGTTGACATGCAGTAGTTTGACACTTGAAAAAGGTCGACGTTAACATTAGGTCGACATGGCAAAGGTCGACACATGAAAAGGTCGACATGAGTTTTTCACAATAATTTTTTTGGGAACTTTTTCATACTTTACGATCCACGTGGACTATGATTGCGAATAGTAACCTGTGCCGAGCGCAGCGAGGCACCGTGCCCAAAGTGCGGTGAGCGAAGCGAGTCTTGCGAGGGGACACGGTGCACTATTTGGGTTTCCCGGTCACTTTACAAAGAAAACGACACCAAATAAACAAAAAAAACTCCTGTCGATATTTTTTCATGTCAACCTTTTCCACGTCGACCTGCCGACCTTTTTCAGGTGTCGACCAGTAATGTTCGACCTAAATAGGGAAGACCCAACAAATCCATTCCATGTTTTGTGATGTAGGCCATGCACCATTTTAGTTGCCCTTCTTTGTACAGTCTCTAATGTAATAATATCCTTCTGAAGATATGGCCTCCGGAACTGAACACAGTATTCTAGATGAGGCCGTACCAATGACCAATACAGTGGCATTATTACTTCTTTCTGCTGCTGATTCCTCTCCCAATGCAGCCAAGCATCTGACTAGCTTTCCTCATTGCTTTGTTGTCATTGCTACCGTGGCATACCCTCCAGCTGCACCTTTTTAATAGGTACAGTAACTTTTTTTGTATGGTCTGCACCGATTTTTGGCTCTCCAAACGTCCATTGAAAGTAAAGGAAAAGGGGCGTGGTCGCACCCCCCTTTCCCCGTGGTCACGCCCCCTTTTCTAATTTGTACCGCTTTTTATGTGTAAAATGTTGGAAGGTATGATGTGGCTAATATACAATTAGCCACGTTAACCCGTTTTGCAAGTTTACTCAGATTCTATTATATCCAATTCGCCGCGCAAGTTAACCTGTGTTAACGTCAGCAGGATTTGATGCAGCTGTTCACTCGCAGCCCCTAAGCAGGTGAACACTTTGGCAAAGGTAAACATGTAGGGACTCTCTTCAGAGCAACTGGGTCCCCACCCCCATGATTAATTAGGCACTTTGTAATTAGCTAAATTTGGCCTATAATCAGTGGCTATTCCAGAGGTGGGTACAGTCCAAAATTCAAATAGGGGAGCCACAGCAACTGCCAGTGAGTGCTTTGGGATGGCAGTTGCTGCATCCCCCCTATTGGACTATGGACTGTGCTGCAGCCCCTCCTCTACAGCCACCACTGCCTGTAATTACATGTCATTTTGGGGGTGATGTTCTGCAAAGTGCAGAATAATGGGTTAAAACATGTAGGACAAGTATTTGGGGGGTGTTGTTTGGCTGAGACAGGTGTTTTTAGGCTTGCAGATGGGAGTTTCAGGTGTTTTTAGCACATTGTTAAGCGTTGATTAAAGTGACGCGACTTACAGGCCTTTGCGTGCACCCCAAATTAATCTACAGCAATTATTTGCAGAAACACACTTGCTATCATTTTTAAACTGTTATTAAAAGAAAAGGCAAAAATCAACCTGTTAAGAGCCCCAAATATTTTGCTATGGTCCATTAATTGACTTCTATACTGTTAGCCAATATATATTTGCACTTTTTTAAGCTGATTCCCCCATTTTTCTCCAAACTTAGGCCCATATTTATCAAGGCTTGGAGAGTGCTAAATAGTACGGTGATAAGTACCAACCAATCCGCTCCTCACTGCCATGTTACAGACTGAGTTTGAGAAATGACAGTTGAGAGCTGATTGGTTGGAACTTTATGACAGTGCAATTTATCACTCTCCAAGGCTTAATAATATCTGGGCTATTAGCAGCCAGAATTACCAAGCGAGCGCTTTCTCCAGATGAATAGTAATAAATCGGGAGCACGCGTGAGTGAAATTGCCATGCAATAGGCACACTAATCAATCCATGCTAAACAGAAATTTTACTGCAGCTGATTGAATATGCCCAATCCTACTTTTGAGACAAGGTACGGCCCACTGCATCCCCTTGAGCTGTGCAAGGCCGGGCTAGGGATGGCCATCTAATGGTTAACCATCGATGGTTTAAAACATTGACAGAAAACAAGTGATGGATCAAACAATCGATGGACATCATTAGCAGTAACACGTGATGGCGGGGAGTCGATCGTAGAAGCAGGGAACGGGTTTTTGACATGCGATGTAAGGGCCATGCGACTCCACAAAAAATTAAAACATTTTCCGCATCACCATCGGATCTCTGCCAGCAATGGCAAAACCATTGAACATTGGTAGCAAAGTATTAATGTTTCCTAACCATCAGTGGTCCATGGCCATCACTAATTTGGACAGTTTGGAGATGCAAGTCCAGATATTAGTGGTCTCAAATCTCTGAATCCAGGGCCTAATTCAGACCTGACCGCAGCAGCATTTTTTTTCTCTAATGGGCAAAACCATGTGCACTGCAGGTGGGGCAGGTATAACATGTGCAGAGAGAGTTAGATTTGGGTGGGGTGAGTTCAAACTGAAATCTAAATTGCAGTGTAAAAATAAAGCAGCCAGTATTTACCCTGCACAGAACATACTTGCCCACTCTCCCGAAAAGGCTGGGAGGCTCCCGAAATTAGGGTGGCACTCCTGGCCCCCCATGGAAGGGGGCAAGTCTCCCGCATCCCGCTCCCAGAGGGAGCAGCCACAAAGTAGGTAAGTATGGCACAGAAACAATATAACCCAACCAAATCTAACTCTCTGCACATTACATCTGCCCCACCTGCAGTGCAGCATGGTTTTGGCCATTAGAGAGAGATTTTGCTGCTGCGATCAGGTATGAATTAGGCTCCCAGTTCAGTGACTTGCTCGAGAACAAGTCCTAACAGTCACACCGAATATGGTTTATGGAGGATATTGTTCCTGCTGCATTATAAATTACAAATGGTAAAAAAAAAAATACGTAACTTAATCACTTTACATCACTACTTAGTACACAGAACTTTGTGATTATGTAAAAATTTGACTGAAAAGCAATACAGTCAGAAAATGGAACCAATTTAGATAAAACCTGCTTGAGTAACACATTTTTGCAGAAAATTTCCCTCGTAGTACATAGGTTGACCTGCAGGTGTCACTATTTGTATTGTTGCCCACTGAGATCCAGTTACCAGCAATTGAACCTATTTGCAGTATGTAGAGTACATTATAGGAATGCTCTACAGTACATGCTAAAGATATTGTCCATACTGTATAACAAACAATGTGGGCTGATTGCTTCGCTCTCCACTATTTGTAATTTAAAAACTGTAAGGCACTTCAGGTGTTAAAACAACACGCCCTGCTATATTTGCATAGTTCCTGTCCTGTACATTAATATTCAGCTGTAGACAATGTGTGTATTGCTGCATTAGAGTACATGACTTGCAGGTCAGCCCCAGGCTGTTTGCCATTGACTACGCCTCCTCTGTTCAGTGCAGTGCCTGCTAACGTATTATATATGATATACAATGTGTGGCGTATGACTCACCTGTGCATGAGCAGGCAATGTAACACCATTTCATACTATAGGTCAATAAGGAAAATACACCTCTGTACAGCTCTAAGGTCTGGGAGTGAGCGCCTGGACACGGGCCATGCTGCAATGCAAATATGCTTTCTTTTTTTTATTTGTTTTTTCTCAAGCAAGGAAAATGCTTGCTCTTTTTTATGGTGAACATGTAAAATGTCCCAAGGGGGTCGAAATTAGTGATGAGCGGGTTCGGTTTCTCGGAAACCGAACCCCCCCGAACTTCACCCTTTTTACACGGGTCCGAGCCATACTCGGATTCTCCTGTATGGCTCGGTTAACCCGAGCGCACCCGAACGTCATCATCCCGCTGTCGGATTCTCGCGAGATTCGGATTCTATATAAGCAGCCGCGCGTCGCCGCCATTTTCACTCGTGCATTGGAAATGTTAGGGAGAGGACGTGGCTGGCGTCCTCTCCGTTTATTCATTGCTGAGTTGATGCAAATATTTGTGCTTGCTTATATCATTGTGGGGACTGGGGAGCAGCTTTATATTAATATAGGAGGAGTACAGTGCAGAGTTTTGCTGATCAGTGACCACCAGTTTTATCCGTTCTCTGCCTGAAAAAAACACTCCATATCTGTGCTCAGTGTGCTGCATATATCTGTGCTCACACTGCTTAATTGTGGGGACTGGGGAGCAGCTGTATTATATAGCAGGAGTACAGTGCAGAGTTTTGCTGACAGTGACCACCAGTATACATTGTCTGCCTGAAAAACACTCCATATCTGTGCTCAGTGTGCTGCTTTATTGTGGGGACTGGGGAGTCGGGACCACCAGTATAATATTATATAGGAGGAGTACAGTGCAGAGTTTTGCTGACACAGTGACCACCAGTATATATAGCAGTACGGTACGGAAGGCCACTGCTGTACCTACCTCTGTGTCGTCATTAAGTATACTATCCATCTACATTCTATACCTGTGGTGCATTTTAGTTTTGCAGTTTGCTGACACAGTGACCACCAGTATATATAGCAGTACGGTACGGAAGGCTACTGCTGTACCTACCTATGTGGGGATCCGGTCTGAAGATCGACAATGTTTAGGTCGACCACTATAGGTCGACAGTCACTAGGTCGACATGGATGGAAGGTCGACAGGGTTTCTAGGTCGACATGTGCTAGGTCGACAGACCTAAAGGTCGACATGAGTTTTTCACAATTTTTTTTTTTTCATACTTAACGATCCACGTGGACTACGATTGGAACGGTAAAGTGTGCCGAGCGAAGCGAAGGCACCATGCCCGAAGTATGGCGAGCGAAGCGAGCCATGCGAGGGGACGCGGTGCACTAATTTGGGATCCCGGTCACTTTACGAAGATAACGACACCAAAAAAAAAATAAAAATCCTCATGTCGACCTTTAGACCTGTCGACCTAGAAACCCTGTCGACCTTCCATCCATGTCGACCTAGTGACTGTCGACCTATAGTGGTCGACCTAAACATTGTCGACCTAGATACTGTCGATAAAACGAACCACACCCACCTCTGTGTCATTAAGTATACTATCCATCTACATTCTATACCTGTGGTGCATTTTAGTTGTGCGCAGTATATATAGTAGTAGTCCATTGCTATTGATACTGGCATATAATTCCACACATTAAAAAATGGAGAACAAAAATGTGGAGGTTAAAATAGGGAAAGATCAAGATCCACTTCCACCTCGTGCTGAAGCTGCTGCCACTAGTCATGGCCGAGACGATGAAATGCCATCAACGTCGTCTGCCAAGGCCGATGCCCAATGTCATAGTAGAGAGCATGTAAAATCCAAAAAACAAAAGTTCAGTAAAATGACCCAAAAATCAAAATTGAAAGCGTCTGACGAGAAGCGTAAACTTGCCAATATGCCATTTACGACACGGAGTGGCAAGGAACGGCTGAGGCCCTGGACTATGTTCATGGCTAGTGGTTCAGATTCACATGAGGATGGAAGCACTCATCCTCTCGCTAGAAAAATGAAAAGACTTAAGCTGGCAAAAGCACAGCAAAGAACTGTGCGTTCTTCTAAATCACAAATCCCCAAGGAGAGTCCAATTGTGTCGCTTGCGATGCCTGACCTTCCCAACACTGGACGGGAAGAGCTTGCGCCTTCCACCATTTGCACGCCCCCTGCAAGTGCTGGAAGGAGCACCCGCAGTCCAGTTCCTGATAGTCAAATTGAAGATGTCACTGTTGAAGTACACCAGGATGAGGATATGGGTGTTGCTGGGGAGGAAATTGACAAGGAGGATTCTGATGGTGAGGTGGTTTGTGTAAGTCAGGCACCCGGGGAGACACCTGTTGTCCGTGGGACGAATATGGCCATTGACATGCCTGGTCAAAATACAAAAAAAATCAGCTCTTCGGTGTGGAATTATTTCAACACAAATGCGGACAACAGGTGTCAAGCCGTGTGTTGCCTTTGTCAAGCTGTAATAAGTAGGGGTAAGGACGTTAACCACCTCGGAACATCCTCCCTTATACGTCACCTGCAGCGCATTCATCATAAGTCAGTGACAAGTTCAAAAACTTTGGATGACAGCGGAAGCAGTCCACTGACCACTAAATCCCTTCCTCTTGTAACCAAGCTCCTGCAACCCACACCACCAACTCCCTCAGTGTCAATTTCCTCCTTACCCAGGAAAGCCAATAGTCCTGCAGGCCATGTCACTGGCAAGTCTGACGAGTCCTCTCCTGCCTGGGATTCCTCCGATGCATCCTTGAGTGTAACACCTACTGCTGCTGGCGCTGCTGTTGTAGCTGCTGGGAGTCGATCGTCATCCCAGAGGGGAAGTCAGAAGACCACTTGTACTACTTCCAGTAAGCAATTGACTGTCCAACAGTCCTTTGCGAGGAAGATGAAATATCACAGCAGTCATCCTGCTGCAAAGCAGATAACTCAGGCCTTGGCAGCCTGGGCGGTGAGAAACGTGGTTCCGGTATCCACCGTTAATTCAGAGGCAACTAGAGACTTGATTGAGGTACTGTGTCCCCGGTGCCAAATACCATCTAGGTTCCATTTCTCTAGGCAGGCGATACCGAAAATGTACACAGATGTCAGAAAAAGTCACCAGTGTCCTAAAAAATGCAGTTGTACCCAATGTCCACTTAACCACGGACAAGTGGAGCAGGGCAGACTTAGGACTATATGACTGTGACAGCCCACTGGGTAGATGTATTGCCTCCCGCAGCAAGAACAGCAGCGGTGGCACCAGTAGCAGCATCTCGCAAACGCCAACTCGTTCCTAGGCAGGCTACGCTTTGTATCACCGCTTTCCAGAAGAGGCACACAGCTGACAACCTCTTACGGAAACTGAGGAAGATCATCACAGAATGGCTTACCCCAATTGGACTCTCCTGGGGATTTGTGACATCGGACAACGCCAGCAATATTGTGCGTGCATTACATCTGGGCAAATTCCAGCACGTCCCATGTTTTGCACATACATTGATTTTGGTGGTGCAGAATTATTTAAAAAACGACAGGGGCGTGCAAGGGCAGTCTGGAGCGAGTGCTGACATCTGGTCCGGACTGCCAACGATTACTGACATGTCGTCTACTGTCACTGCATATGATTCTCTCACCATTGAAAGAATGGTGGAGGATTATATGAGTGACCGCATCCAAGTAGGCACGTCAGACAGTCCGTACGTATACTGGCAGGAAAAAAAGGCAATTTGGAGGCCCTTGCACAAACTGGCTTTATTCTACCTAAGTTGCCCTCCCTCCAGTGTGTACTCCGAAAGAGTGTTTAGTGCAGCCGCTGACCTTGTCAGCAATCTGCGTACGAGGTTACTTCCAGAAAATGTGGAGAAGATGATGTTCATCAAAATGAATTATCATCAATTCCTCCGTGGAGACATTCACCAGCAATTGCCTCCAGAAAGTACACAGGGATCTGAGATGGTGGATTCCAGTGAGGACGAATTAATAATCTGTGAGGAGGGGGATGTACACAGTGAAAGGGGTGAGGAATCGGAGGATGATGATGAGGTGGACATCTTGCCTATGTAAAGCCAGTTTGTGCAAGGAGAGATTGATTGCTTCTTTTTTGGTGGGGGCCCAAACCAACCAGTCATTTCAGTCACAGTCGTGTGGCAGACCCTGTCGCTGAAATGATGGGTTCGTTAAAGTGTGCATGTCCTGTTTATACAACATAAGGGTGGGTGGGAGGGCCCAAGGACAATTCCATCTTGCACCTCTTTTTTCTTTCATTTTTCTTTGCATCATGTGCTGTTTGGGGACAATTTTTTTGAAGTGCCATCCTGTCTGACACTGCAGTGCCACTCCTAGATGGGCCAGGTGTTTGTGTCGGCCACTTGTGTCGCTTAGCTTAGTCACACAGCGACCTTGGTGCGCCTCTTTTTTTCTTTGCATCATGTGCTGTTTGGGGACTATTTTTTTGAAGTGCCATCCTGTCTGACACTGCAGTGCCACTCCTAGATGGGCCAGGTGTTTGTGTCGACCACTTGTGTCGCTTAGCTTAGCCATCCTGAGTGGAAATTATGGTTGTTGAGGTTAATAATACTATGGGATCAAAATAACCCCCAAATTCTATGATTTAAGCTGTTTTTTTAGGGTTTTTTGAAAAAAACACCCGAATCCAAAACACACCCGAATCCGACATAAAAATTTCGGTGAGGTTTTGCCAAAACGCGTCCGAATCCAAAACACGGCCGCGGAACCGAATCCAAAACCAAAACACAAAACCCGAAAAATGTCCGGTGCACATCACTAGTCGAAATGCATGATTGTACCTTCGTTTGCAGTCAGAAAAGTTTTATATATAATCTTATTATACAGAATAACTTGGATCTCAATCTCCTGTAGAACTACAAGTCCCAGCATCTCTTGCAGAACACTGCATGCCCATGCCAAAAATTTGAGGAGGGCTCGGTGGCGGTGCTCCAGCCTCCCGGGCCCCTGCTTTGCTCTCTGAGGAGAGTCCATGATCAGAATTAGCCCCCACCTCGCAGACATTCAGGCCAGTGACTGTGCCTCCTGGCTCACACAGCTTCTCTACGGCCATGATAGGAACCAGCAGGATCTCTGGAAAAATGGCGGCTTGGATGAGAGGCGGAGCGCTGGCTAGGAACCCTACACTACAAGCTGTTACTACGTGGTGCTAGACTCTATGTATACAGGTTGAGTATCCCATATCCAAATATTCCGAAATACAGAATATTCCGAAATACGGACTTTTTTGAGTGAGAGTGAGATAGTGAAACCTTTTGTTTTTTGATGGCTCAATGTACACAAACTTTGTTTAAGACACAAAGTTATTAAAAACATTGTATTAAATAACCTTCAGGCTGTGTGTATAAGGTGTATATGAAACATAAATGAATTGTGTGAATGTAGACACACTTTGTTTAATGCACAAAGTTATAAAAAATATTGGCTAAAATTGCCTTCAGGCTGTATGTATAAGGTGTATATGAAACATAAATGTATTCTGTGCTTAGATTTAGGTCCCATCACCATGATATCTCACTATGGTATGCACTTATTCTAAAATACGGAAAAATCCCATATCCAAAATACCTCTGGTCCTAAGCATTTTGGATAAGGGAGACTCAACCTGTACTTATATACAGTTCAGTTTACAATACTCGCATTGTGCGATATGTTTATAGCAATCACTCGGTGCGCAAAAACCTGCAGCAAGCAGAATGTAACACTCCTAAGAGGTTCCCTTCACCCCTCAGTGACACAATACCAATAATCAGAGTAAACACTTAGCCGGTGCTGTCAGAATGTTTCCTTATATGAATATCCTCCTTGAAGCGCCGGCTAAGTGTTTACTCTGTTTATTGGTATTGAATACTCACATTGTGCCTGATTCTGAGGCGGATATGTGGAAGGATCACGTCGATTTAAAAACTGAAATCCAAATTGCAGTGTAAAAATAAAGCTGTCTAACATTTGTGGATTACATGCAAAAGCAGACCGTATTTACTCTGCACAGAAACAATATAACCCACCCAAATCTAAAACTCTCTGCACATTTTACTTCTGCCGCACCTGCAGTGCAACATGACTTGGCTCAGTTGTGTGCTTTTTTGCTTTAGGTTCAAACATGAATCAGGCGCTAGTGCTAGTGGGCGATGGTTTTCCTCTGAGCATGCGTCCAGGCTGCACCGCGTATGTGCCGTGATTGTTTCCAAACAGGGACTCAGATCAAAATTGCATACAGATCCATGCAATTTTGTTGGTCCATTCTGGGTGATAATGGGGGGAGGGGGCTACAAAATGCGGGTGTGTCAGCGACTGCATCTAAAGACGCAGTTGTACTGACACCGGGAGCCACATTCAGTCGGATATTTTTATTTTATGCCTGACATACGGCAGGCGAAATGTGCGATGAAGTGGCCAATGGCGTACCGATCTTTGTTCACACATTGTTGGATACGCTTTGCAGCCAGTGGGCATATCAATAGGACGCCCATCAGCCGCAGCATTTGCATAAATCACACCCATAGTCGCACCGGTTTTCAATATACACGAGCGGATTCTCATAATAGCGTAACATAGTAAATAGGCTACTGCTGACGCTGATGTGCCGACTTGGAGAATGATAAACTGGAGAGAGAGAAAGGGGCATACAATATGTACTTTGAGAGAGATAAAGTACCAGCCAATCAGCTTCTTACTGCTATGTTACTGGCTGTGTTTGAAAAAATGGCAGGAGCTGGTTGGTTGTACTTTATATCTCTCTAATTTATCTATCTCTCCAAGGCTTAGTACTGTACATCCAACACTTAGGGGTCTATTTACTAAGCCTTGGGTGGAGATAAAGTCGCTGGAGATAAAGTACCAGCCAATCAGCTCCTAACTGTCATTTTTCAAACCCAGCCTGTGACATGATCGTTAGGAGCCGATTGGTTGATGCTTTAACTCCAGCGACTTTATCTTCATCCAAGGTTCAGTAAGTAGACCCCTTAATGATGAAAGAGTTAACATCTATCTATCTATCTATCTATCTATCTATCTATCTATCTATCTATCTATCTATCTATCTATCTATGGTGTATCGTATGAATTTTGTTATTTTAGAAATCGTATGGGCCCTACACACTGGCAGATCTCACTGCACGATATGAACGTTCTTGTTCATTAATAAACCAGAACTCGTTCATATCGTGCAGTGTGTAGACACCAATGATTAACGATGCGCGGCCCCGCGCTCGTTAATCGTTTGTGCCACGTCGCTTGTGCATGCAGGCCAATATGGACAATCTCGTCCATATTAGCATACAGTGCTATGGAGCCGGGTGACGGGGGGAGTGAAGAAACTTCACTCCCCCTCCGCCGGGTCGCCTGTCAGCCATATCCGCCCTCGGGCAGCTCGGCGGCGGATCGCTGAATTTGTAGGTCCCTTAAGACTATAAGTACATAAATATTCGTCAGTGATTAAGGCAACGCTATAGTAATATTTGGATATTTGAATTTGGGTCTCCCTGTCTGCTATATGTGGACCCCCCTTTTAATGTTTCTGAACATTCTTAATTCCAGCACATCCTCCACCTCTATGCTGGCGGCTCTGGTGCATCTCTGTCTTTGTGATACGTGGTTTCATTTATTTCACTAGTAGCTGAAATCAATAATTATGCAGCAAGGCGAGCTATGCTTCTGGGGGGGGAGACAAATGCGCAACGTTTTAAATGTAATCAATGCAAATAAAATAAAGTCTAAAGTATTACAGCCATGTAATGGCATCATGCATTCATTAGCATTGAAAATATAGATAAATATAGATTATTTTTCCCTCAATAGTACATTTGTTAATGTACTGTAAGTCCCGTAGCCAGGCTTTGCTCTGTCTGTCATCAGGTTCAGTGCCTGCAGATTTCTCTGCGCTTATAAGTAAATGACTAATCAATTAATGGAATAGCAACCTACCCGACTTTGCTGTTAATGACGAGATCCCTGGAATAGTTAATGAGCAGGCCTGCTGCAATAGGAAGGATTATTGCTGGAAGTAACTGCAAGCCAACATGAGCTTTCTTGGTGTTATGAATAGGGATGACCATTGACCATCGATGATTCAAAATCATCAAATGGTTTATGGCCGATGTAGAATGCTTTTGCCATCGATGAAGGAGAACCAGATGGTTTCTCTCCATCGATGGATACACGCATAACCAATTTTTTTTTTTTTAACCAGGTGGTGGGACACAGAGTGTAGCCCCACCCCCTGACACCCGTGAAGCCCCACTCCCATGTTCTGATTGGCCCATGTGCCAGTCAGTGAGAGAACATGGATAACCATCGGTTGTGAAAACAGTCAATGGTCATGCACTGCATAGTTGGCAGCCATTGATGGTTACTTGCCATATCGCCATCGATGGCAACCACACCGATGGCTATCCGTAGTTATGAATGCTGAAACTCCACTGCGATTGATCACATTGCTATTTAACTGTAGTGAGTGAGTCACTGAGAGGCCTGGGGACCGACACACAGTTCAGTGCAAGTCGGCAGTTATTGCTCCTGCACTGCGTGGACAGAACTGCAGTTAATGCAGGTCACAGGTTTGGTGTGTTTTGTCAGTGGTTAAAATGTTCACATATTCACATATAAACATGGTCATAATGTCGACATAGCTTGTTGACATTGAAAATCATGTTGACAATCGTCAGTGCGGCGATGTGGATGTTCTGGCAGTAAGTACCCCAAGCCTAATGCGTGGATGCGGCTACTGTTCTGTTGGATGCGGTTGCGACGGTTGTCCCTAAACCTAATGTTGGAATTTCACTTGTCAATATTTACGATGTCAACATTGTGGCCGTGTCGACATTTGCACATGTTGACTTATCTGTTGACATTACTAAATGGGGTAAAATTAGGGGATTCTGTACTGGAAAAGGACTTAGGTGTCCTCATAGATAGCAAACTAAGCAGTAGTACCCAAAGTAGGACTGCAGCAAAGAAGGCTAATAAGATATTAGCATGCATAAAACGGGGTATTGATGCTAGGGACGAGAGTATTATACTCCCGTTATATAAATCACTAGTGAGGCCACACCTTGAATACTGTGTACAGTTCTGGGCACCGTACTACAAACAGGATATCCTGGAGCTAGAAAAGGTACAGAGGAGGGCGACCAAACTAATTAAGGGTATGGAGACGCTGGAATACGAGGAAAGGCTTGCAAGACTAGGCATGTGGAAAAAGAGGAGATTAAGAGGGGACATGATCAACATTTACAAATATATAAGGGGACATTATACAGATCTCGCGCAGGACCTATTTTTGGTTAGATCAACACAGAGAACTCGTGGACACTTGCTCAGGTTAGAGGAGAGGAGATTCCGCACAATACGGCGTAAAGGCTTTTTAACGGTAAGGACGATACGTGTTTGGAATTCCCTGCCTGAGGGAGTTGTAATGGCCGACTCAGTCAACACCTTTAAGAATGGGTTAGATAAATTCCTAATGGATAAGGATATCCAGGGTTACGGGGCATAGTCACACACTATGGTTATTCTAAAAAAGAGGGGTAAAACGTAACGGCAGTCATCAACTTCAGTCAAAATTTTCTACAAAATAATCGTGCATAGGAGACCACAAATAGGTTGAACCCGATGGACAATTGTCTTTTTTCAACCTTAGATACTATGTTACTATGTTACTACTATGATTGTCTATGCAATGCGAGAGCAATTACTGCCGACTTGCATTCAACTTTGTGTCAGTCCCCAGGCATCTAAGCGTCTCCACGGCTGGGCCGCCCCTATCCGTACGCTCGGGTGGATCATCACCGTCAGCGAGTACTTCTTCCAGCACTGTCCTTGGTGCGAAAGGTACATCTGAAAAGGGATGTAATTTACAATCTAGGCCAACACCGCATAGCCCGCAGTTCCGATGACACACCCTCTATGAGCATTGGCTACCTGAGAGCCCAATTATGCACCTTCAACTTTGTGTTGGCACCAAAGAGTAGTGAATGAATGATATGACGGTTGGCTGACACACACCGCCTCCTGTATGGTGACTCTTCTGTAGCGGTTATTGGCTATTTATGCCAGGAGGTTCTCTGTGCCACAAGCCTAGGAAACTCCCTGAATGGATCCAAGAACAGGACTGGGAATTCAGCGTAGCGCAATGAGCTTCCAAATCCGCAGATCTAGTCCAGCGTGTGAGGGATGAGATGGTACAAGCTAAGCAGAAATCCACCACCAGTTACTGGCCGGCATCCATACAGTAGGTCACTTGGGAGTCCATGCATGACTGCTTGCAGAACATCTGTAATCTGACGCACGATGCCACCAGGTCCGGTCGTAGTACATGTGCCCCTTATATCTGCCTCATTACTGTGACTTATGATAATTGCCTATCAGCGGCTGTCCCCACCTTAGTCAGTAACAAATGGCGTTGCTGCCAGCCTCTCGCCTCCCCAAATGCACAACCTCAGCCACTGATCACCAACAATGCATGTATACGCCATACCAACATTACGGGGCTATGTAAAATGCTGACACTTTATAAATACTGGATGATCATTAATTCAGATCTGATCGAAGGGAAAATGTGACAACAGCTTCCTACTACATACAGTACTCTACATGCACCTAATAAATACGGGAAGCGATATAATTGGTAGGTAACATTTTCATGTGGTGGCCTGTTGTGTATACCGTGGCCTGTATTAGGTACACGTCCACAGGTTGCACCCAAATAGTGTTGCTTTTTTAAGGTGGCCTTCCTACATATTTTGCTTATAAGGCAGAGTAAAAATGCAGTCATGACGTGTTGAAATTAATTATGTCATAGAAGTGGGAGTGGCTTATTGTTGACAGGCTGTGACATAAAATATGACCATTGCCTCTGGCAAACCATACCTGGCCTAAAAATGAAGTTGTGCAGCACATTCCATGGAGGTTTGTGTAAGAATGATGTCTACGGAGAAACATCTACAAATCGTACTGTATATGAGGGGGGGGGGGGTTATTCAGGTTCGTTAGCAAAGCAAAAAGGCACACTAATGGACAAAACCATGTTGCAATGCAGGTGGGGCAGATGTAACATGTGCAGAGAGATTTAGATTTGGGTGGGTTATATTGTTTCTGTGGAGGGTAAATACTGGCTGCTTTTACATGTAGCCCACACATTAGGCAGCTTTGTTTTTACACTGCAATTTAGATTTAAGTTTGAACACACCCCACCCAAATCTAACTCTCTGCACATGTTACATCTGCCCCACCTGCAGTGCAGCATGGTTTTGCCCAGTTGTGTGCTTTTTTGCTTTGCAAACAAACCTGAATAAGGCCCGTGGCCCGCAGGGTGACATTTTCATAATTTATTCTCCAACAACCTGGACAGTGACCTAAAAGGCCCCAAGATTTCTATAGACTACACAATAAGTTCTACATAAGTGCCGCTTGAAAGTTGTACGTGATTGTGTTGTACAATTTCAGCCGTCTCTGTGTGATATCTGCCACAACAGGAAGTCTACTCATACGACTTCCTGACTGCCCCCTCCAGGTCAGCTTAGCAGGGGGCGTGTCATGGCAAAATGGCCGAGCCAGTGGGTATGAGGATGTGATTGTATTACCTTGTTCCCCCAGTGCGCGCTACACAGTGTCACGATTACTGACACTGTGAAGCAATGGGCGGGGCCCATGATGTAATTAGCGTGATTCACATCATCTGCTGCCTGAACCTCCCACGTTCGCTCTGTGAGTGGGTGATTGCACGCAGGTGGCGGCCTACTCCGGGAGACTTGCCGTCTCTTCCAGAGTGGCTGGGAGTGAGATCTGGGTTTTTGCGAGCATCTTGGCTAAAAGTAACTGGGACCAAACATGAGCAAGTATGGGTCTACAGTATCATTTAGCACATTTTTGCATTGATAAATGACATTCTGTGTCGACGCTTACAGCAGCAATACAGAATTATGTTACCACAGGTATTTATTATTTAACAATATTAGCTTCGCCACTAGCGTATGTGGTATGTAGTCAGATTGCCGACATTCATGTTAAATGTTATGATGTTGACATGGGTTAAATGTCCACATCTAACATGTCAACATCTACAGAATGTCGACATAGTGAAAATGATGCCGTTGGGTAGCCGTTAGCGTTAGGCTAAAAAGTGCTGTCGAAATTGTCACCATGACTGTCGATATGTTGAGCAAGTCGGCATTTCATGGTGACATTATGATTGTCGACAAAATATAACAATCACGTATAATGATTCGGTTTGTTCTCACATACTGAGCGTTTGCAGGCTGCAGGGGATGCGCGTGCCGGATATGCAACACAAGGAGATCAGTGCAAACACCAGTGTCCTGAATGTGCACAATTGCACAGTACTCCTGCACATTGCTCCAAATGCAGTTCTCAGAATAAGTTCTGTATATATATCAATGACTGCACAGTACCACTTCTTTTGTTTCGGATGCAGCTCTCAGTGTCTAGTGTAGCAATACTGGACGTGGAATCTCCCAGAGGGCAGTTCTGTTAGGTGGCAATCGGGAACCAGACTTTTCCGGTAAGATCTTTTGAAGGGGACTCTAGAAAATACCACAGCACAGTGTTATTATTGCAGTACATTGCTGTGTGCCCACGTGACTCCACTTCTGCTGCAGGAATGCTAATTTACTCTTGTGTTTGACCATTATTTGTTGATCAGGTTATTCCGGTATCCAGCCTTGTAGAACGTACTCTGTCAGTCTTCTCTTCTACTTGTCAATGTGCATTCCACACTTCTGTATACTTCTTACACGCCCATATCACTAACTGCAGGCGTTAAACGCGAGTGCACAGTTCACACCTTCCGGAATGTCTCACAAATAATCTTTCGTCTTTGTGCAATTTTGCTTTGTAGAACGTAAAAAAAAAAAATCAAGTATTGACCATATGTCTCACCGGTGGGGCAGTGGTTAGCAGTGCTGACTCACAGCACTGGGGTCATGGTTGATTCACAACCAAGGCATAATCTGTGTGGAGTTTGTATGTCCTACCCGTGTTTGCATGGGATTCTTACAGGTATTACGGTTTCCAACCACAATTTATCACCTAACAAAATCCCCCTGCACTACAAAACTCACTATGAAGTCCGGGAATGGGACAGGACATCCTACATTCCTTCTTCGTTAAACTCTTAATTTAATTCATGATTAAAATTAATTTAGAATTTCTAAGCGCAGATTTTATTATGAAATCCTGTGTCATTGGTTCTCAAGGTACCCCAACAGTCCAGGTTTTAGGGATATCACTGCTTGTGCACAGATGGTATAATCAAACTGACAGAGGTCACCTGTTCCCAAGTATGGATATCCTTAAAACCTGGACTGGTGGGGTGCCTTGACGACTGCATTTTGGAGCCACTGTCCTTTGTGTAGAATCTGGCTTTTTGCTGTTTGTGATATGGTAGATTACTACCTAAGCAAAAACGACGAAGTACTACTTAGTGGAGGTTAGGAAAAAGCTTTGGAGGTATAAGCAAACTAATGGCATTTTCTGGAATAAATAAAAATGTATTCTCTCACATTTCTGCAGCGGGGTACACTGGGGTTCCACAGGGAATAACGGGGGTCATTCCGAGTTAATCGCTCCCGAGCTGTTTTTAGCAGCCGTGCAAACGCATAGTCGCCGCCCACGGGGGAATGTATTTTCACTTTGCAAGTGTGCAAATGCCTGTGCAGTCGAGCTCTGCAAAGACAGTTTGTGCAGTTTCTGAGTAGCTCTGTATTTACTCAGCCCTTGCGATCACTTCAGCCTGTCCAGTCCCGGAATTGACGTCAGACACCCGCCCTCCAAACGCTCGGACACGCCTGCGTTTTCTCTACCACACCCATAAATGCCCTATTCCTGTCAATCTCTTTGCGATCGCCTTTGCGAATGGATTCTTCGTTAAAACCACCGCTCTGCAACGATCTGCATTGTACCCGTACGACGCGCATGCGTATTGCGGTGCATACGCATGTGCAGTAGAGACCTGATCGCAGCGCAGCGAAAATCGGCAGCGTGCGATCAACTCGGAATGACCTCCAACATCTGGTGTAGAGTTGGATCTTGATCTGAGGCACCAACAGGCTAAAAACTTTGACTGCTCCCATGATGCTCAGCGATGCCTCCTCTATAACCCCGCTTCCGTGCACAGGAGCTCAGTTTGTTAGTTGGTGCCTGCAGTGCAGGCACCTAACAGGCAGGGCTGCTCCATCAGCCCTGAAAAGAACTTTTTAAATGAAGATAGAAGACTTCAAGGGCTGCAGCAGAAGCACTCTTAGTGCTAGATGTCATTCTGACATCTCCAGCTGCAGCTCCATCACCTCCCCCAGCGGCGCTGTATACTCCCACGCCCTGGTTGCTGAGTACTTACAGCGGAGGGCTCCGGTTCTTCAGGTCAGGCACACACACTCACCGCAGCTCTCCGGGATCGCGTGGCCGCATTTAGGTAGGAGGTAAGAGGGTCCCCCAGGCGAGACCCGCTGTAAATCGCGATCCGGCGCGGCCATTAGGAGGCGGGCCGCGCACGCTGGCGTGGACACTGTGTTGGTACAGGGACCCTGCTAGACCACCAGGGCAGGGGAACAGGTCGGTTTTCTGTAAAACCGTTTTATTATGGCCCATAGTACCCAGTGGTGAAGTCCAGCAAGGTGATAAGGCTCTGACCTGTAGCCCCTCCCCCAGCCCTGGGCACCATTTACAGCAAATGTTCTCGCTCTGGAGCTGCATCTCTCTGTCTCCCTTCACTCCCTGTCAGCGTTTGGGCTTCATTACACACATGTAATGCTGATTCTGGGTCTCCTCTGTAAAGCCGCCGGCATCATCAGCGCTGTGCATTTACAGGACACTTCAGTATTCTACATGTTGTTTAGACAGTGTTAGTTAAGAACAAGTGCATTACTACAGGGATATTTAGTACAAGTACCCTGTGATATACATCCAGTCTTTACTGTGCATTGTAATATCTATATGCCTATATAGCTTTACTTAGTGGTACAGTTGTACTTAGTATTTCTAGTCCAGTGCAGTTTTATTGTAATAATTTCTGCATTGTATATGTGACTGAGTGTGTGCCAATGGCTGCTGTGTATCCCACACATATTGCTATCCCTATATTCTGTACCCTGAGGGGGCTAAGTGCGTCAGGGTCCTCATAAATATAGTGCTTCACAGGTTATACTACTTTGGTATTTTTCTCTGTGTGTTTCAGTCACCATATACCTCTTAAATCCTCTGTTTGTGCTCTGCTTTGCAGTCACAATATACAGGGTTTTTTTCTCAGGTAATTTGTCTCCTTATATTGTACTGTTACACCCTAAGGTTACGCTTACATATAATATTTGCTAAACAGGGTGGTTCATCTATGGCTGATCCTGCACCATACAGTGCTGATGCCACGGATTATTCTGAGGAAAACATAGCAGCTGAGCGTTAAGGTACTGGGGGTTCTATACCCCATGGTCAGTTTGCAGTGACGGGGGCAAATTAAGACCCACCTTGTGCTGCTTTATCTTATTTCTCTATCGTCCTAGTGGATGCTGGGGTTCCTGAAAGGACCATGGGGAATAGCGGCTCCGCAGGAGACAGGGCACAAAAAGTAAAGCTTTCCGATCAGGTGGTGTGCACTGGCTCCTCCCCCTATGACCCTCCTCCAAGCCTCAGTTAGATTTTTGTGCCCGGCCGAGAAGGGTGCAATCTAGGTGGCTCTCCTAAAGAGCTGCTTAGAGAAAGTTTAGCTTAGGTTTTTTATTTTACAGTGAGTCCTGCTGGCAACAGGATCACTGCAACGAGGGACAGAGGGGAGAAGAAGTGAACTCACCTGCGTGCAGGATGGATTGGCTTCTTGGCTACTGGACATCAGCTCCAGAGGGACGATCACAGGTACAGCCTGGATGGTCACCGGAGCCTCGCCGCCGGCCCCCTTGCAGATGCTGAAACATGAAGAGGTCCAGAATCGGCGGCAGAAGACTCCTCAGTCTTCTAAAGGTAGCGCACAGCACTGCAGCTGTGCGCCATTTTCCTCTCAGCACACTTCACACGGCAGTCACTGAGGGTGCAGGGCGCTGGGAGGGGAGCGCCCTGGGAGGCAAATGAAAACCTATTTGGCTAAAAAATACCTCACATATAGCCTCCGGGGGCTATATGGAGATATTTAACCCCTGCCAGAATACACTAAAGAGCGGGAGACGAGCCCGCCGGAAAAGGGGCGGGGCCTATCTCCTCAGCACACAGCGCCATTTTCCTTACACAGCTCCGCTGGTCAGGACGGCTCCCAGGTCTCTCCCCTGCACTGCACTACAGAAACAGGGTAAAACAAGAGAGGGGGGGCAAAATAGTGGCAAAAATTATATTATAAAAGCAGCTATACAGGGAGCACTTATTATAAGGCTATCCCTGTCATATATAGCGCTTTTGGTGTGTGCTGGCAAACTCTCCCTCTGTCTCCCCAAAGGGCTAGTGGGGTCCTGTCTTCGTTAAGAGCATTCCCTGTGTGTCTGCTGTGTGTCGGTACGTGTGTGTCGACATGTATGAGGACGATATTGGTGTGGAGGCGGAGCAATTGCCAAATATGGGGATGTCACCTCCTAGGGGGTCGACACCAGAATGGATGCCTTTATTTATGGAATTACGGGATAGTGTCAACACGCTAAAGCAGTCGTTTGACGACATGAGACGGCCGGACAATCAGTTAGTGCCTGTCCAGGCGCCTCAAACACCGTCAGGGGCTGTAAAACGCCCTTTGCCTCAGTCGGTCGACACAGACCCAGACACAGGCACTGATTCCAGTGGCGACGGTGACGAATCAACCGTATTTTCCAGTAGGGCCACACGTTATATGATTTTGGCAATGAAGGAGGCGTTACATTTAGCTGATACTACAGGTACCACTAAACAGGGTATTATGTGGGGTGTGAAAAAACTACCTATAGTTTTTCCTGAATCAGAAGAACTAAATGATGTATGTGATGAAGCGTGGGTTGCCCCCGATAAAAAGATGCTAATTTCAAAGAAGTTATTAGCTTTATACCCTTTCCCGTCAGAGGTTAGGGCGCGCTGGGAAACACCTCCTAGGGTGGACAAGGCGCTCACACGCTTATCTAAACAAGTGGCGTTACCCTCTCCTGAGACGGCCGCACTTAAAGATCCAGCAGATAGGAGGATGGAAAATATCCAAAAAAGTATATACACACATACAGGTGTTATACTACGACCAGCTATAGCGACAGCCTGGATGTGCAGTGCTGGAGTAGCTTGGTCTGAGTCCCTGATTGAAAATATTGATACCCTGGATAGGGACAATGTTTTACTGTCTTTAGAGCAAATAAAGGATGCATTTCTTTATATGCGTGATGCACAGAGGGATATCTGCACACTGGCATCACGGGTAAGTGCTATGTCCATTTCGGCCAGAAGAAGTTTATGGACGCGACAGTGGTCAGGCGATGCGGACTCAAAACGGCATATGGAAGTTTTGCCGTATAAAGGGGAGGAGTTATTTGGAGTCGGTCTATCAGATTTGGTGGCCACGGCTACAGCCGGGAAATCCACCTTTTTACCTCAAGCTACTCCCCAACAGAAAAAGACACCGACTTTTCAACCGCAGCCCTTTCGTTCCTTTAAAAACAAGAGAGCAAAGGGATATTCATATCTGCCACGAGGCAGAGGAAGGGGGAAGAGACACCAACAGGCAGCTCCTTCCCAGGAACAGAAGCCCTCCCCCGCTTCTACAAAAGCCTCAGCATGACGCTGGGGCTTCTCAAGCGGACTCGGGGGCGGTGGGCGGTCGTCTCAAGAATTTCAGCGCGCAGTGGGCTCACTCGCAGGTAGATCCCTGGATCCTGCAGATAATATCTCAGGGGTACAGGTTGGAACTAGAGACAGATCCGCCTCGCCGTTTCCTGAAGTCTGCTTTACCAACGTCCCCCTCCGAAAGGGAGACGGTTTTGGAAGCCATTCACAAGCTGTACTCTCAGCAGGTGATAGTCAAGGTACCTCTTCTACAACAGGGAAAGGGGTATTATTCCACTCTATTTGTGGTACCGAAGCCGGACGGCTCGGTAAGACCTATTCTAAATCTGAAGTCCTTGAACCTGTACATAAAGAAGTTCAAGTTCAAAATGGAGTCACTCAGAGCAGTGATAGCGAACCTGGAAGAAGGGGACTTTATGGTGTCCTTGGACATCAAGGATGCGTACCTCCACGTTCCAATTTACCCCTCACACCAGGGGTACCTCAGGTTCGTTGTACAAAACTGTCACTATCAGTTTCAGACGCTGCCGTTCGGATTGTCCACGGCACCTCGGGTCTTTACAAAGGTAATGGCCGAGATGATGATTCTTCTTCGAAGAAAAGGCGTATTAATTATCCCATACTTGGACGATCTCCTAATAAGGGCAAGCTCCAGAGAACAGCTAGAGAGGGGGTTAGCACTGTCTCAAGAAGTGCTAAAACAGCACGGCTGGATTCTGAATATTCCAAAATCCCAGTTAATGCCGACAACTCGTCTGCTGTTCCTAGGGATGATTCTGGACACGGTTCAGAAAAAGGTTTTTCTCCCGGAGGAAAAAGCCAAGGAGTTATCCGAGCTTGTCAGGAACCTCCTAAAACCAGGAAAGGTGTCTGTACATCAATGCACAAGAGTCCTGGGAAAAATGGTGGCTTCTTACGAAGCAATTCCATTCGGCAGATTCCATGCACGAATTTTCCAGAGGGATCTGTTGGACAAATGGTCAGGGTCGCATCTTCAGATGCACCAGCGGATAACCCTGTCTCCAAGGACAAGGGTATCTCTTCTGTGGTGGTTGCAGAGTGCTCATCTATTGGAGGGCCGCAGATTCGGCATACAGGATTGGATCCTGGTGACCACGGACGCCAGCCTGAGAGGCTGGGGAGCAGTCACACAAGGAAGAAACTTCCAGGGAGTGTGGACGAGCCTGGAAACGTCTCTTCACATAAACATTCTGGAACTAAGAGCAATCTACAATGCTCTAAGCCAGGCAGAACCTCTGCTTCAAGGAAAACCGGTGTTGATCCAGTCGGACAACATCACGGCAGTCGCCCATGTAAACAGACAGGGCGGCACAAGAAGCAGGAGTGCAATGGCAGAAGCTGCAAGGATTCTTCGCTGGGCAGAGAATCATGTGATAGCACTGTCAGCAGTGTTCATCCCGGGAGTGGACAACTGGGAAGCAGACTTCCTCAGCAGACACGACCTTCACCCGGGAGAGTGGGGACTTCATCCGGAAGTCTTCCACATGCTGGTAACCCGTTGGGAAAGACCAATGGTGGACATGATGGCGTCTCGCCTCAACAAAAAACTGGACAGGTATTGCGCCAGGTCAAGAGATCCGCAGGCAATAGCTGTGGACGCGCTGGTAACGCCTTGGGTGTACCAGTCGGTGTATGTGTTTCCTCCTCTGCCTCTCATACCAAAAGTATTGAGAATTATACGGCAAAGAGGCGTAAGAACGATACTAGTGGTTCCGGATTGGCCAAGAAGGACTTGGTACCCGGAACTTCAAGAGATGATCACGGAAGATCCGTGGCCTCTACCTCTAAGGAGGGACTTGCTTCAGCAGGGTCCCTGTCTGTTTCAAGACTTACCGCGGCTGCGTTTGACGGCATGGCGGTTGAACGCCGGATCCTAAACGGAGTGCTCCGACGGAGGAATTTCAACTGGGTCGATTCCTACATTTCCTGCAATCAGGATTGTCTATGGGTCTCAAATTGGGATCTATTAAGGTTCAAATTTCGGCCCTGTCGATTTTCTTTCAAAAAGAATTGGCTTCAGTTCCTGAAGTCCAGACTTTTGTTAAGGGAGTGCTGCATATACAGCCTCCTGTGGTGCCTCCAGTGGCACCGTGGGATCTCAATGTGGTTTTGGAATTTCTAAAATCTCATTGGTTTGAACCACTAAAAAAGGTGGATTTAAAATATCTCACATGGAAAGTGACCATGTTACTAGCCCTGGCTTCGGCCAGGAGAGTGTCAGAACTGGCAGCTTTATCTTACAAAAGCCCATATCTGATTTTCCATTCGGACAGGGCAGAACTGCGGACTCGTCCGCATTTTCTCCCTAAGGTGGTGTCAGCATTTCATCTGAACCAGCCTATTGTAGTGCCTGCGGCTACAAGTGACTTGGAGGACTCCAAGTTACTGGACGTTGTCAGAGCATTAAAAATATATATTGCAAGGACAGCTGGAGTCAGAAAATCTGACTCGTTGTTTATATTGTATGCACCCAACAAGATGGGTGCTCCTGCGTCTAAGCAGACGATTGCTCGTTGGATCTGTAGCACAATCCAACTTGCACATTCTGTGGCAGGCCTGCCACAGCCTAAATCTGTAAAGGCCCACTCCACAAGGAAGGTGGGCTCATCTTGGGCGGCTGCCCGAGGGGTCTCGGCATTACAACTTTGCCGAGCAGCTACGTGGTCAGGGGAGAACACGTTTGTAAAATTTTACAAATTTGATACTCTGGCTAAGGAGGACCTGGAGTTCTCTCATTCGGTGCTACAGAGTCATCCGCACTCTCCCGCCCGTTTGGGAGCTTTGGTATAATCCCCATGGTCCTTTCAGGAACCCCAGCATCCTCTAGGACGATAGAGAAAATAAGAATTTACTTACCGATAATTCTATTTCTCGGAGTCCGTAGTGGATGCTGGGCGCCCATCCCAAGTGCGGATTATCTGCAATAATTGTACATAGTTATTGTTAACTAATTCGGGTTATTGTTTAGGAAGCCATCTTTCAGAGGCTCCTCTGTTATCATACTGTTAACTGGGTTTGATCACAAGTTGTACGGTGTGATTGGTGTGGCTGGTATGAGTCTTACCCGGGATTCAAAATTCCTCCCTTATTGTGTACGCTCGTCCGGGCACAGTACCTAACTGAGGCTTGGAGGAGGGTCATAGGGGGAGGAGCCAGTGCACACCACCTGATCGGAAAGCTTTACTTTTTGTGCCCTGTCTCCTGCGGAGCCGCTATTCCCCATGGTCCTTTCAGGAACCCCAGCATCCACTACGGACTCCGAGAAATAGAATTATCGGTAAGTAAATTCTTATTTTACTGACTACGCTAGTAACTAGACTTGCGCCCCCTATGTGACCTCCCATGCCATTACAGCCACATATTGTCCCTACAGTTATTCCGCCATGGGCAAATGCTCTGTCTTCTCAGTTACAGCAATTAAATCAGTCTCTGACTAAGCAAAAGCCTGACTCTCGCCCGCCTAAGACCAAGGGGTCATCTATACGGGCCATTACTTCCTCACAATCCACACAGGTTTCTGATACCTCATCCGATGTAGATGGTGCTTACACTACCCTTCAGACACTGATGCAGATGCTTCTGATGGGAAATCCTTGACTCAAGTGGATGTTCCTGACCTCTTGGAGGCTATCAGGTTGATTCTTCAAATCAATGATGACAGTGAGCCTCCAGCTGCCTCTCAGAAACCAGATAAGTTTAAACGTCAGAAGGTTACTAAATTAGTTTTACCTCATTCTGACCACTTGGTTGACGTTTGTCAGGAATCCTGGGAAAATCCAGGAAAGACATTTGCTCTGTCTAAAAAGATGCTAGCCCGTTATCCCCTCGCTGCAGAGTTAGGTAAATATTGGGAAAAACCTCCGCCGGTGGATTCACAAGTCGCACGTCTGGTGGTGTCCTCTGCTCTGCCTGTCACTACCGTCACCTCACTGAAGGAACTGACGAATAAGCGTGTGGAGGGTTGCTTGACGTACATTTACACTCTTGCTGGAGCTGTACCTAGACACACTATGGCGGCCTCTTGGGCTGCTAAGGCTATAGAGGCCGGGGTTCAGGAAGTGAAAGCGGAACTACCATCTGATTTTTCTGATAATGTTAGACAGTGTCTTTCATACATTATTGCAGCCCCACATTATATTCAGTAGGCGGCATCTGATGCAGGTATCCTGGCAGCCAAAGCGTCTACTACGTCTATTCTGGCTCGCCAAATCTTCTGGTTGCATCCTGGTCCGTAGATGTGGACTCTAAAAAGACCTTGGAGGTTATCCCTTTTAAGGGAAACATTCTTTTTGGGGTAGATCTCAACAAGATTGTTGCTGACTTGGCATCAGCTAAGACTGCATGTCTGCCTAGTACTTCTTCGGCTCCGAAGACTAAGAGTGCTTCCTTTCATTCCTTTCGACCTCTAGGTAACGCAAAGGGTCAGGCGTACCCGAAACAGGCTCGCACTTTCAAAACCTTTAAGCCTAAACCTAAACGTGCCTGGGCTGCCAGTCAGCCTGCTTCCAAAACAGACAAGCCTGCTGCATGACGGGGCAGGCCTACCCCTGGAGGATCGCAGGGTGGGAGGCCGACTTCTGTGGTTTGATCAGGCGCGGTTACTGACCACTTCGGACGCCTGGGTAAGGGAACTTGTCACTCCCGGATACGCCGTCTCTTTCAAGTCACGTCCCCCTCGTCAATTTTGCTCACCAAACATCCCTTCGGATCAGGTGAAGGCAAAATCTCTTCATTTGGTGGTACAGTCCCTCCTGGACACAGGAGTGGTAGTACCGGGGCCTCTGGCTCAGAGAGGCAAGGGGTACTATTCACCGCTATTCCTGGTCTCGAAACCGAATGGTTCCTCCCGGCCCATTCTCAACCTCAAGTCCTTGAACAAATTTGTGAGGGTCTCCAAGTTTCGTATGGAAACTCTTCGCTCTATTGTTCTGGCTTTGGAGCCCGGGGACTATATGGTCTCCCTGGAATGCTTACCTGCATATTCCTATTGCCATGTCGTATCAGCACTACCTGCGGTCTGCTATTGGCAACCTTCATTATCATTTTCGGGCCTTACCTTTTGGATTGACCGCGGCTCCGCAAGTATTCACAAAGGTCATGGCAGTTATGACGGCCCTACTCCGCCGTCAGGGTGTCAGGATCCTACCGTATCTGGACAACTTGCTGATCCTGGTGAATTCCCCAGAAATTCTCCTCCGTCATTTGGATCTGCAAGCCCACGGGTAGCTCATCAACTGGAAGAAATCTTCCCTGGTCCCTGCTCAGAGCATGGTGCACCTGGGGGCATTGTTGGACACTCACAACCAGCGGTTGTTCTTGTCTCAGGAGAAGGTCCTGAACCTTCAGGACAGGATTCGATGCTTCCTCTCTCGCCCATGAGTGTCGATGCACTCGGTGATGCAAGTACTAGGCCTCGTGGTGTCGGCTTTCGACATGGTAGAGTACACTCAATTTTATTCCCGCCCTCTGCAGAAGCTGATTCTTGCCAAATGGGATGGCCTGCCTCACTAGATCAGGTCTCACATGATCTCCTTGTCTCCGGAGGGTCGTCTGTCACTGAGCTGGTGGCTCCAGGACCATCGATTGAGCAGGGGCCGTCCCTTCTGGATCTCCAACTAGGTCCTTCTGACGACAGATGCCAGTCTGCGAGGTTGGGGCGTGGTGTTGGAGCAACACTCTCTTCAGGGTCGGTGGACCAGGAAGGAGTCTCTCCTCCCGATAAACATTCTGGAATTGCGGGCAGAATCAATGCTCTAAACCTGGCCCAGCATCTCATACAGAACAGGCCTGCATCTCATACAGAACAGGCCTGATTTATGTACGGCACCACGGTGGCGTACATAAATCATCAAGACGGCACTCGAAGCCGCATGGCAATGATGGAAGTGTCAAAGATTCTTCGATGGGCGGAACGCCATCTGCCAGCCATATCGGCAGTGTTCATTCCGGGGGTCCTCAACTGGAAAGTGGATTTCCTCAGTCGTCAGGACGCACACGCCGGAGAGTGGAGCCTCCACCCAGAAGTATTTAGACTCCTAGTGGACAAGTGGGGCCTACCAGATGTAGACCTGATGGCATCTCAACACAATCACAAGGTTCCGGTCTTCGGCGCAAGGACAAGGGATCCTCAAGCAGCGTTTGTGGATGCATTGGCAATTCCATGGAATTTTTGGCTGCCGTACGTATTCCCTCCGGTGTCACTTCTGCCCAGTTAGTTAATAAGGAAGTTCAAGCAAGAAGGAGGAATCCTACTTCTGATCGCTCCAGCGTGGCCCAGAAGGCATTGGTTCTCAGACCTACAGGGTCTCTCGATAGAGCGTCCTCTTCTACTTCCGCAATGCCCAGACCTCCTCGTTCAGGGCACTTGTGTATACCAGGATTTGGCCCAGCTGGCTTTGACGCTTCAGTTCTGAGGGCCAAAGGATTTTCTGAGGCGGTCATTCAAACCACGTTGAAGGCCCGTAAGCCGTCTTTGGCTCGGATTTATCATAGGGTCTGGAATTCTTACTTTGTTTGGTGCGCATCTAACAATCATTACGATTTCAAGTTTAGTACGGCCAAACTTTTGGCCTTCCTGCAACGGGACCTGGACTTAGTCCTTCGTCTGGCCTCCATCAAGGTTCATATTTCTGCCCTGTCGGTATGGTTTCAGAGAAAAATTGCGACTCTGCCTGATTTCATACATTCACTTATGGTGTTTTACAGATTCAACCTCCCTATGTCCCGCCTGTGGCTCCTTGGGATTTGTCGGTGGTTGTGCAGGCCTTGCAAGAGTTTCCGTTTGAACCACTTGAGTCTGCGGACCTTAAGTGGCTTACTCTTGAGGTTTTGTTTCTGCTGGCTATTGTCTCTGCTAGACGGGTTTCAGATTTGGGTGCCTTATCCTGTCGGTCACCTTTTCTGATCTTTCACCGTGACCGGGTGGTTCTTCGGACCCGACCTGGTTTTCTACCTAAGGTGGTGTCTTCTTTCCACCATAACCAAGAGTTTGTGGTTCCGGCCTTTATCTCTCCTGATTTATCCTTCAAAGAGCGGTCTTTGGATGTGGTACGGGCTCTCCGTATCTATGTGAAGAGGACAGCCTCCATTAGGAAGTCTGATTCTCTCTGTGTACTTTTTGGTTTTCACAAATGTGGCTGGCCTGCTACTATGCAGGCCCTGGCCAGATGGATTAGAATGGTGGTTGCACAAGCTTATGTACAGGCTGGTCTTCCAGCTACTGCTACCATCAAAGCCCATTCTAATCGGTCTGTTGGACCTTCTTGGGTGGCCCGCCGTGGTGCGACCCTTGGCAATTGTGCAAGGCGGCTACGTGGTCCTCTGTGGACACGTTCATAAGGTTATATACCTACGATACTTCCGCCTCCCAGGATGCTTCCTCTGGACGCCAAGTTATTGTGCCCGCTACAGTGCGTACCCTCCCATGAGGAACGGCTTTAGGACATCCCCGATGTTATTCCTTGTGAAACCCCAGTGTACCCCGCTGCACAAAAGGAGATTTATGGTAAGAACTTACCGTATATACTCGAGTATAAGCCGACTTTTTCAGCACTTTTTTTTGTGCTGAAAAAGCCCCCTCGGCTTATACTCGAGTCAGTGCAGGGAGAGCAGTGTGAAGGAGGGACATGGAGCGCACAGCGCGCGCCTCTCCTGTGTCCCTCCTGCATCTCCGGCGGCAGCGGCGGGTCTATTAAAGGAAGTACCCGTTCGTGAGCTCTGATTGGCTCACGAACCGGCACTTCCTTTAATAGACCCACCGCGGCCGCCGGAGATGCAGGAGGGACACAGGAGAGGCGCACGCTGTGCGCTCCGTGTCCCTCCTTCAGAAGACAGCGCGGGAGCGTCGGAGGGTAAGTAACAGGCACTGGGGGAGCATATTTGGCACTTTGGGGGGGGGGGGCGACGACATATGTGGCACTGAGGGGACTTATCTGGCACTATGAGGGGACATATCTGGCACTGTGAGGGGGCACATCTGGCACTGTGGGGCACATTTGGCAGCATGAGGGCATATCTGGCACATCAGGCACTGTGGGGCATATCTGGCACTGTGGGGGCGTATCTGGCACATCAGGCACTGTGGGGTATATCTGGCAGTATGAGGGCATATCTGGCACTGTGGGGGCATATCTGGCAGTATGAGGGCATATCTGGCACTGTGGGGCATATCTGGCAGTATGAGGGCATATCTGGCACTGTGGGGCATATCTGGCAGTATGAGGGCATATCTGGCACTGTGGGGCATATCTGGCAGCATGAGGGCATATCTGGCACATCAGGCACTGTGGGGCATATCTGGCAGCATGAGGGCATATCTGGCACATCAGGCACTGTGGGGCATATTTGGCACTGTGGGGCATATCTGGCACATCAGGCACTGTGGGGGCATATCTGGCACTGTGGGGCATATCTGGCACTGAGGGCTGTGTCCCACCCTAGGCTTATACTCGAGTCAATAAGTTTTCCCAGGTTTTTGTGGTAAAATGAGGTGCCTCGGCTTATATTTGGGTCGGCTTATACTCGAGTATATACGGTACCTTTGTTAAATCTTTCTGCAAGGTATACTGGATACCACAGGGTGCCCACCCTGACGCACTTAGGGGGTAATTCTGAGTTGATCGCAGCAGCAAGTTTGTTAGCAGTTGGTCAAAACCATGTGCACTGCAGGGGGGCAGATATAACATTTGCAGAGAAAGTTATATTTGGGTGGGTTATTTTGTTTCTGTGCAGGGTAAATATGGGCTGCTTTATTTTTACACTGCAATTTAGATTTCAGTTTGAATACACCCCACCCAAATCTAACTCTCTCTGCACATGTTATATCTGCCCCCCCTGCAATGCACATGGTTTTGCCCAACTGCTAACAAATTTTCTGCTGCGATCAACTCAGAATTAGGCCCTTAGCTTCTTTGGGTTTTTATGACATTAGCCGCTGACACCTTCTCCTGTCGTGAGAATGTGGTGTATTCGGCTACGAGCGGTTGTCGTCTCTTTTACCTGCTACTGCATTGGACTGGTTAACAAAACTGAGCTCCTATGCATGGAGGCGGGGTTATAGAGGAGGCGGTGCTGAGCATCTTGGGAACAGTCAAAGTTTTTAGCCTGTTGGTACCTCGGATCAAGATCCAACTCTACACCCGATGTTATTCCCTGTGGAACCCAGTGTACCTCGCAGAAAGAGATTTAACAAAGGTAAGTTCTTACCATAAATCTCCTTATATACATATATGGCTGCCTTAACAGCAGTGTAGGCCCCTGGACAAAGCAGTGTACTGGGACCCCTACCCATCCTCCAGCGGTAGGGGTGGGGGGTGCTATCAGTGGCAGCTTTGATGTCTTGCGGGCGGTAGGGAGTTTTCTATCTTCCGCTCACCATGTAGGACCTGGAGCAGTAATTTCTGCTGATTACTCCTTTACTGCACAGATGGAGGGAGATGGGGCTGGAGGGAAACACTAAACTGTAGAAGTGGGCATTGGGCTGAATGAAGGGACACGGTACATGACTTCCAGGGTGGTAGGGGGTGTTTAATACGCAGGGGAGGGGTGGATAGTGGAGTGGGTTTAATATTCATCATTTTCTGGTGAATATTAGAATATTAAATGTTTTTACGGCTTCAGTCATGCTCATAATAATATTTATTAAAGTTTTTTATTCAGGAGATCAGCATTTTATAGATTTGTGGGCTGTGTATTTGTATTTTTTTTATTGTATCTTAATTGATGATGTAGTTTCCTGCTACTCTTTTATTGGTTACCCATAGTATAAACTAGTAGTATAGTATAACTAGGTATACACAGTACAGACATTTTTTATCTGTCATTTTTTAATGTAATTCGGAACTTTGGGAGAACCCCATTTTTTTGAATTATCTGTAACGTGCGTGATGTTATTAAAGAAAATTCCTCTATGGATTTATAGAATCCTGATAATCCATTTATGATCTATGGCCATTGAGATGTGACTTCCCAATCAAGTGGATAGGTGGATTCTTTACGCTGATTGGAAACCTAAAGATACCTTTATAGGAATCTACACCACTTCTTTCGTGTGAGTTTGGGGTACGCAACCCATTTATCTGTCATCCCTTAAAGATACCTTTATAAGAATTTCCCATCTAACTTCCGTATGTTGGAAAAAAAGATACCTTGATATGTTTTGACCTACCTGTCCTAGTGTGAGTGGGGTACGCCCATCTTTCCTTTCTGGATAGGATTTGGGAGATTGCTATATCTTCACTGCCCTTTCAAGCAAGATTACATATTGTTTGTTCTTCTGTTCTTTTCTGAGCTTATAAGAACTTTTCTGGACCACTTTGAGCTTGAGAGACGATTATCGAACCTTCTGTCAAATTGACCATAAAGGCTCTTTTTTTCATCATTGACTTTAAGGTCACAAGGGACGTATCATATTAATTACTGTATGTCTATTATTACTGCATTTTTTGTGTAGCGCCCTGTACATAGACAAGTGTTGATCTTCCAGTTATTGTTCTATTCAGAAATGTGGTGAAATTTATTTCTAACAATTGTTAGTGTACGGGCAGCTTTGCGCCCAATAGGTGAATCTGTTTTTTTCTGTTCTATAGGGATATACACTGCTCAAAAAAATAAAGGGAACACTAAAATAACACATCATAGATCTGAATGAATGAAATATTCTTATTAAATACTTTGTTCTTTACATAGTTGAATGTGCTGACAACAAAATCACACAAAATTATCAATGGAAATCAAATTTATTAACCCATGGAGGTCTGGATTTGGAGTCACCCTCAAATTAAAGTGGAAAAACACACTACAGACTGAACCAACTTTGATGTAATGTCCTTAAAACAAGTC
Source organism: Pseudophryne corroboree (assembly GCF_028390025.1). NCBI lineage: Eukaryota > Metazoa > Chordata > Amphibia > Anura > Myobatrachidae > Pseudophryne > Pseudophryne corroboree. Next base: position 57,445,895 of record NC_086444.1, on the reverse strand, counting down.
AAAATGAGGCTCAGTTATGTGTGTGGCCTCCACGTGCCTGTATGACCTCCCTACAACCCACACAAGTGGCTCAGGTAGTGCAGCTCATCCAGGATGGCACATCAATGCGAACTGTGGCAAGAAGGTTTGCTGTGTCTGTCAGCATAGTGTCCAGAGCATGGAGGCGCTACCAGGAGACAGGCCAGTACATCAGGAGACGTGGAGGAGGCCGTAGGAGGGCAACAACCCAGCAGCAGGACCGTTACCTCCGCCTTTGTGCAAGGAGGAACAGGAGGAGCACTGCCAGAGCCCTGCAAAATGACCTCCAGCAAGCCACAAATGTGCATGTGTCTACTCAAACGATCAGAAACAGACTCCATGAGGGTAGTATGAGGGCCCGACGTCCACAGGTAGGGGTTGTGCTTACAGCCCGACACCGTGCAGGATGTTTGGCATTTGACAGAGAACACCAAGATTGGCAAATTCGCCACTGGCGCCCTGTGCTCTTCACAGATGAAAGCAGGTTCTCACTGAGCACATGTGACAGACGTGACAGAGTCTGGAGACACCAAGGAGAATGTTCTGCTGCCTGCAACATCCTCCAGCATGACCGGTTTGGCAGAGGGTCAGTAATGGTGTGGTGTGGTATTTCTTTGGGGGGCCGCACAGCCCTCCATGTGCTCGCCAGAGGTAGCCTGACTGCCATTAGGTACCGAGATGAGATCCTCAGACCCCTTGTGAGACCATATGTTGGTGCGGTTGGCCCTGGGTTCCTCCTAATGCAAGACAATGCTAGACCTCATGTGGCTGGAGTGTGTCAGCAGTTCCTGCAAGACGAAGGCATTGATGCTATGGACTGGCCCGCCCATTCCCCAGACCTGAATCCAATTGAGCACATCTGGGACATCATGTCTCGCTCCATCCACCAATGCCACGTTGCACCACAGACTGTCCAGGAGTTGGCGGAGGCTTTAGTCCAGGTCTGGGAGGAGATCCCTCAGGAGACCATCCACCACCTCATCAGGAGCATGCCCAGGCATTGTAGGGAGGTCATACAGGCACGTAAAGGCCACACACACTACTGAGCCTCATTTTTACTTGTTTTAAGGACATTACATCAAAGTTGGATCAGCCTGTAGTGTGTTTTTCCACTTTAATTTTGAGGGTGACTCCAAATCCAGACCTCCATGGGTTAATAAATTTGATTTCCATTGATAATTTTTTGTGTGATTTTGTTGTCAGCACATTCAACTATGTAAAGAACAACGTATTTAATAAGAATATTTCATTCATTCAGATCTAGGATGTGTTATTTTAGTGTTCCCTTTATTTTTTTGAGCAGTGTATTTACTTAAAGTCGATTTTGGTCGATGTTGATCTATTTTTGGTTGATGTTGGGTCAATTTTGTATTTTATTTTTTATCTATTTTGTGTTTCAGGTTTAAATCTTATATTTACTGACTGATGATTTTTGACATCCTTTAAAAAAAATGTCAAAAATCATCTGTAGCATATGTGGGATTTAGGGGTATATTTACTAAAAATCGAACTAGGTCGATGTTTGGACAATTTTGTATTTCATGGTCTAAATTCCTATTTTCTAACAGATGATTTTTTTAATTTTTTTTAAATAATGTCAAAAATCATCTGTTGAGGTGTGATTTAGACCTTTAAACACAAAATCAATCAAAAATCAAACAAACATTGACCAAGCATTGGCCAAAATCTACTTTTAGTCAATATACCCCTTGGTTTTATGAGTTCGGTGTGGATGAACTTGACTGGCCCATACAGAGCCCTGACCTCAACCCCACTGAGCACCTTTGGGATGAACTGGAATGGAGATTGCGAGCCAGGCTTACTCGTCTATTATCAGTGCCTGACTTCATAAATCCTCTACAGAATGAAGGTGGTCCAGTTGGATCCTATCCAAGTTTTAGGGGGTGTAGGATCCCGTTGCTTTGTTGGAAGCCTCTTGTGAGCCTTCCACTGCATTGATTTGGGACAAAAACTTCAAACAATGGTTTCCAGAAGACATACTAGTGGGTTGAGGCCCCACGGATACCGCCCTTTATGTATCACCTCTGCCCCCACCCCCACCCCCTGGTCACATGACCACCCCTCTGCCATGTGACCACTGCCGGGGGGAAGGGGGGGTGCCGGGAACACAACGTTGAGTGCTGGCTCTTGGGCCATGGCGCCCTCCCTGCAGCGGGCATGGGACACTGCAGGTTGCCTCAGTTATCTTGGATGTTGTGTCTCCTGCCTCACCAATGTTTTACCGTGGTCAATAGGATACTGCCTAAAGACAGCAACTGCTTAATCTAGTAGGAGTAGAGAATACAGGTGAGAGTGAGGGGAAGTAGAAGTGGAGAATGCAAGTGAGAGTGAGGGGAAGGACGAGAATACAGAAAGAGAGGAAGGTAGTTTGGAGAATACAGGTGAGAACGAGGGGAAGTTGGAGTGGAGAATACAGGTGAGAGCGAGGGGAAGTTGGAGTGGAAAATACAGGTGAGAGCGAGGGGAACTTGGTGGAGAATACAGGTGAGGGGAAGAGTATGTATAACACAGCGCTCAGCCCCTGATAATTGAACTTATGGGGTGTCAGTGTTCACCTTATCTATGTAGTCTTGATTATAATATTATGTCACAGGTGTGAATCATAGATTGTATTGATGTCAAACCGATAATAATAACTTAAGGTATCAATTAAACTTTTATTGGGGAGTCACAGTGCTCCTCCCAGACACTTTGTTAATACTATGGGTTCAGGGTTAATTCTGTCCATGCAAATTGCGTGAATTTTCTCCTGTAAATGACTTTTAATAATCTCTGACCATTATCATAGGCCCGCAAAGTTAATGCGCCCAAATGATCCAATCAACAAAATATAGAAATAAAAATAAAAAATAAATAAAAGAATTCAATTGCTGATCGCAAATGTACTTGTTAAATGTGATGTTCCGCCCTAGATAGAGCCGTCTTTAGTCCTGCTAACCGCAGCAGATTCTTGGGTATAAAATAGAAATGCAGGTATACGTTGGGGGATATATGTTCTGGGGGTGCGGCGTCCCGTAACCCTCAGGTGCATATACTTACCCTTCTTCTTCTGGTCGTCCTTGTCTTTCGTCCCCCGCTGTGCTTGCTTGTCCCTCCGTCTCGCTCCCCGGCCGGTGTAGAACCTCTGTGTGCAACCTGCACACCGATGCACGGACCTCCGGGATGACGAGATCACCGGCGGCTACGGCACTTCCGGGTACTGTTAGCCTGTTGTAGGCATTCAGGCATTCAGGAGCACTGTGACTCCCCAATAAAAGTTTAATTGATACCTTAAGTTATTATTATCTGTTTGACATCAATACAATCTATGATTCACACCTGTGACATAATATTATAATCAAGACTACATAGATAAGGTGAACACTGACACCCCATAAGTTCAATTATCAGGGGCTGAGCGCTGTGTTATACATACTCTGCAATTTTTCTGGTAGGATAGATCACCTACAAACATCAGCAGCTCGCCATACTCATTAGGTAGTTGGCATTGCCTCAGTGCGCAGGTGATAACCCTCTAAAATTGTAACAGGTGAGGGGAAGTTGGAGTGGAAAATACAGGTGAGAGCGAGGGGAAGTAGGAATGGTGAATACAGGTGAGAGCGAGGAGTAGGAGTGGTGAATACAGGTGAGGGGAAGTTGGAGTGGAGAAAACAGGTGAGAGTGAGGGGAAGTTGGAGTGGACAATACGGGTGAGGATGAGGTGAAGTTGGAGTGAAGAATACAGGTGAGAGTGAAGGGATATTGGAGTGGAGAATACAGGTGAGAGTGAGGGGAAGTTGGAGTGGACAATACGGGTGAGGATGAGGTGAAGTTGGAGTGAAGAATACAGGTGAGAGTGAAGGGATATTGGAGTGGAGAATACAGGTGAGAGTGAGGGGAAGCTGGAGTGGAGAATGCAGGTAAGTACAAGGGGACTAGAGAGGAAAAAAATAGAAGCGCTCAACACTAACTGACCCTGCGATCCAAGATTAAATCACAACCAAAGTGTCCAAAGGGATTTTTGATATAGTAAAATATATTTATTACAATACAATAAAATTAGCACAATAAACCAGATATATATCTGACATAAAAACCCTTATCCTCACTGAAATTATGTTATCAACAGATATTCTACATTCATATCAGTTACAAGTGTCAGCTAGATGACTAGTAGCAATATAATTGTAACAATTGTTGCAATAGAGTAACCAAGCTGTTTATTTGGCACTGTTGAATATATACTCAGACACAATTATTAAATGTAGAATTAATTATAAATATGGAATACACTCATAGACTCTATATATCAGAGCTGTATTATGACACGTCTCAAAAGTTCCAGGAGCCGATGGCAGGTGATAATGAATAATTAAATTACCTCTCCGGTAAGGCTGGCTGGTCCCGAGCGTCCTCGGGTGAGTCCAGAAAGCCCAGATTGAACTGCAGAGTTAAAAGCACTGGCCGTTCTAGCCGGGGTCCCGCTGTTGAGCCTGCTATCCCTGGGCGTGCACCGCCCGTTGCAGTTTGTAGTTTCCTCTCTAGTTCATCAGTTTAGGAGTAACACACTACTCCTTATAGAGGCGCACACACTTCTGACACCTGGGATCTTATTTCTAAGCTATTAGCTTTGTTTAAAATTTTATTAAGACAATTGAGACACATTGGCGCAGCAAAAAAATCTCCCTTCCCCTTTTTTGCTTTTGTGTTGGTTTGCAGCGGCCGGTGTCTATTTATTAATTATTCCTTATTTTTGTAAATTGTGTTTTTTGGTTAACATTCAATGGCGGAGTTAACTTGTTTTTCTGAGCGTCTAAAAAGGAGACAACAGTATGTGGAAGAGCTTAATGACAATAGTGTAACCATAGCCTCCTCACCAACCTCAATTGATAGAGATAAGGAATTTAATACCCTCTTTTACACACTAGAGGATTTATTAAAGGCAGAGACACGCCATTGGTGGGATATGGTTACTCTGCAAAAGTATGTAAAAAGCCATAAAATCCCCAGGGGTCTAAGGATCTTTAAAACATTATCTTTTATTGATGATCCAAATCTAAAAGACAAATGGGACGCCCTTCTAGATGGGTGCTCATTTGCCTTGATAGGACTATTGATTAACTATCGCAATGATAAGATCTCCTCTATCTCTAAGGAAATCGAGGAAACTAAGAAATTACTATTAACTTATTCTGAACACCCACAGTATAAACATAATGATCAAAAATTAAATCATAGACTGGAGATGTTTGAGAGGGACATCATCGACGGTAAAAACCGGAAATTTGAACGGGATACCGTTGATTATGCTAATAACCAGGTCCGCACATATAACAAAAAACAGAACTTTAGAGGGAGACCCCGCAGTAGATCTAACTGGCGTCAGCAATATACTAATCGGTCCAATTCACGGACCGCTCAGAAGTATGTACCTCAGAATAACCAGAGGGATAGGCCATCTCAAAATGATTATGATGGACAACAAGCTGAGGTCATGACGGTTAGACCGAAGCAAAAGTTTCACTCCAATTATAATGCTGTTAGTTCAACACAACAGAAACAAAACCATAGCCCTGTTTTTTTAGAGAAGCAGAGAAAGCAGCAACGAGCTCTGTCTCCTTATTACCACCAGAACAGATACAGCTCACTGCGATTAAATACCCCCAAGAGAGGAAGAGACCCAAGCGTAGAGGCCAACGAGGAGGAATCAGAATGCAGAGGAAAAAAGAGAGACACGAGATATTAAAAAACACCACCATTTATAATTTATCTTCAACGGAGCTTAGTCCGGATGACCTTAAACTTTTGAGCCGGGGTCTTAAATTTGCCCCCACTAAACCCCCAGACCACTTTAATTTATTCGTTGATCTTAATAGATACATCCGTACATTGACAAGAAAAAGATATTTTGCATCTAAAAAACTAGATAAAATGAAAATAATGGGTTCACCCATTGTATTAGACGACCAAGATGCAGGTGCTGTGGAATTACTTGAGTCACTACAATTAGAGAGTGACGCCTTGTCATGTCCGTTACCACTGTACAGTGTGGTAAGATCTAATGAACGAACCAGTAGATTTAAAAATAGATCTCAGTTTTTTCCTCTGCAATATAGAAGTCCACAAATTGACATATTCTATAGGAAAACCCTTGATGATTTCAATGATATCTGTATCAGGGAAGCTAAGGTAGCTAAGTATAAACAGAATTTGCATACTCGAGAAAGAAACTCATTACAGAAATTAATGAGAAATCCCTCCCTTGTCATTAAGCCGGCTGACAAGGGAGGGAGTATTGTCATTCAGAACACAGCAGACTACCTTTTAGAAGCCGACAGGCAATTAGGTGACAGTAACCTTTATGTTAAATTAATAGGCAATCCTACTAAAGTCTATTTATCGGCACTAACTTCAATGGTACAGGATGCATTCAACGATGGAGCTCTATCGAAAGAAGAAACCAGTTATTTAATTCCCTCACATCCCATCACACCCACTTATTATCACTTACCCAAAATACATAAATCACTGATCACTCCCCCTGGCAGACCTATTATTTCTGGTGTCGGGTCACTTACTGCTAACTTATCACATTTTGTTGATTTTTTCTTACAACCACATGTTGTTTCTTTACGTTCACATATTAGAGATACCACTGCTTTTTTAAATTCTATGGCTAAGATAAAGTGGAAGAACACATATTTTTTTGTCACATGTGATGTAAGTTCCTTATATTCTAATATTCCCCACAACAAAGGGATAGCAGTAATAGAACATCAATTGAATAGTACTGACACTTTGTCAGATAGATTACGTAAATTCATCGTAGATTCAATTTCCTTTATCTTGTCTCATAATTATTTTATTTTTAATAAAATTTATTATTTGCAGATACTTGGGACGGCCATGGGGACGAGGTTCGCGCCGAGCTTCGCCAACATATACATGGGCGCGTTTGAGGACGCGCACATATGGGGGCGGGACTTAGGCGCGGACCTCGTCTTCTATGGCCGTTACATAGATGACCTGTTTTTTATTTTTGATGGGGATTATTCACAATTTACACATTTCACTGCCCAGCTAAATGATAATGAATTTAATTTACAGTTCACATGCACAGTTAATAATAAGCACATTTCTTTTCTTGATATTGCTCTTTCTATCGTGGATGATATCTTAGTCACCAAGACCTATAGGAAGGAAGTGGATAACTATAACTTTCTTCACTTTGAAAGTATGCATTTTAGACCTTGGATGGAGAATATTCCACTGGGACAGTTGCGTCGATTACGGCGCAACTGTAGCAACCAGGAGGACTTCAATACACAAGCACTTGAGCTCACAAGTGCTCTTAAAACCAGAGGTTACCCTGTGGATCTAATCAATTCTGCACTGGAAAAGGCGAATAATTTAGATCGGACACAACTTCTCCATTACAGGGTTGAGAATGCATCTTTCAAGGCAGATTTTCCGCATTTTATTTCAAAATTTAACAGTGCCTCCGGTAAGATTAAAAAGGTTCTGAATGACAATTTCTCTATATTACTCATGGATAAAGTCCTCAAACCAGTTATTGGCAAGTCCCCCTCTGTGATTTTTAAAAAATCAGAGAATCTCACACAACAACTCGCCCCTAGTCTGTTCATAGACAGGAGACGGGGGGACGGTGATAGCTGTAATTCCTCATCTGCATGGTTAACAACTAGACCTGATGGCTGTTTTAGATGTGGCCTAGGCAGTTGTATAACATGCGCATATATCCAGAACAATACACATGTGTTTACATCTGCCACGGGAGAGGAACATCTGATTAAATCATTTATTAATTGCAACAGTGAGTATGTCATCTATATGTTGGTTTGCCCCTGTGGCCTCCAATATATAGGGAGGACCACACGTAAACTTAGAGTCCGTTTTCGGAACACAGGCGTAACATTCTAAAGGGCTTTCTTAAACATGGGCTCTCAAGGCATTTTTTTCAATCCCATAATCAGGACCCTAAAGGTCTAGTAATTGTGGGTATTGAAACCATCAGTACTACAATCAGAGGGGGAGACAGGTTTGGCAGATTATGCCGCAGGGAGAATTTCTGGATACACCGGTTGCGGACCCTCAGCCCTGAGGGCCTCAACGAATATATCGAAATTGATCCATAATATAGCGTATAGAACTTCGACCTCCCCGTCCACTCCTCCTCCTTTTCTTTTCTTCTCTTCACTTTTAGTCAACTTTACATCTTTTACTTCGCCGTTGTCCTTTTTGATTTCCCTTATATTATAGGGAAACCTTGGGTCTCTCCCTATTCTTGAAGCTGCTCCCTATGCAGATTATATCGTATTGGACCGTTAGAGCATTATTAATGACTATTGATCTCTCCACCCATGAAAAAGGTGTGAAGTTGGAACAATTATCTATAGCCCTCTCTTTTAAAATGGGTTTACCCATGATTATTGACTTCATCATAATTATGGGTACTTAAACAGGACTAGTACCATAGAACTATTGGGCCCAGCACATACTGTCTCCTTAGTTTATACGCTCATTTCTCTAGTTTTAATTGGTGACCTTTTTCTATTTTTGATTTTCATTTTTATTTATATATATATTCTTTATATAAATATATTTTTTAATATCTTTATATTTTTATCTTTATTTTTATTATGTTAACGTATTTTTATCTAATATTTTTCACATCTAATCTACGTTGTGATTTCCGTTGACAGCTGCCAGAGTAATGATTAAAGATATATAAAAAATAAGATAAAAAGTAAAATATGGAAAATAAATAATAAATTAAAAATAGTAACATAAAATAATAACAAATTGAATAATTTGAATGATTATTAAAGCAATTATATTTATTTTTATTTCTTTCTTTATTATTGTGCTAATATATTATTATATATATATATATATTTCTTTAAATATTTTTTTTATATTTTTCTTTTATGTATAAATTAACTCCGCCATTGTCTTACACTGTTCTATATAGTGCCTTGCAATAGGTACTAACAAACAGTTGTTGTGGAGAGAGAGAGCCTCCACCTAACCGTCGTTATAACTAGTTTTTTAATTAGTATTAAAACAACCAAAGGTGTCCTGAAGGGATTATTTTGTAACAGGTAAATTACTGATTGTGCTGATCGAATTGAATAAACCTGTGGGTAATTTGTTATGAATACCTTAAATAGAGTGCACACAGCTATTGGAGTCATCTTTGAAAAAGTCACGGGTCACGTGACGAAACGCGTCAGGACTCCTCCCCCTTACGCTCACTGACCGATTGCTGTATCTGATACTCTCCGCACGGCTCCGGTATTGCTTTCACGGGAGCAAACAGTGCGTCAGCCAGGACAGGTTAAAGCCGTACTTCCATCTCCGCACAACACCAGTGGCTAACCAGCAGCCTCTCTCCCCTACATCTCCAACGGACGGTGCCAGTCCAGGGAGATCGAGGAGTTCCACTAAGGTGCATTTTCCTGCAGCGGGCTCTCCATTATAGCCGCCATCTACCTGTCTTTTCCCTACAAACTGCAACGGGCGGTGCACGCCCAGGGATAGCAGGCTCAACAGCGGGACCCCGGCTAGAACGGCCAGTGCTTTTAACTCTGCAGTTCAATCTGGGCTTTCTGGACTCACCCGAGGACGCTCGGGACCAGCCAGCCTTACCGGAGAGGTAATTTAATTATTCATTATCACCTGCCATCGGCTCCTGGAACTTTTGAGACGTGTCATAATACAGCTCTGATATATAGAGTCTATGAGTGTATTCCATATTTATAATTAATTCTACATTTAATAATTGTGTCTGAGTATATATTCAACAGTGCCAAATAAACAGCTTGGTTACTCTATTGCAACAATTGTTACAATTATATTGCTACTAGTCATCTAGCTGACACTTGTAACTGATATGAATGTAGAATATCTGTTGATAACATAATTTCAGTGAGGATAAGGGTTTTTATGTCAGATATATATCTGGTTTATTGTGCTAATTTTATTGTATTGTAATAAATATATTTTACTATATCAAAAATCCCTTTGGACACTTTGGTTGTGATTTAATCTTGGATCGCAGGGTCAGTTAGTGTTGAGCGCTTCTATTTTTTTCCTCTCTAGTTCATCAGTTTAGGAGTAACACACTACTCCTTATAGAGGCGCACACACTTCTGACACCTGGGATCTTATTTCTAAGCTATTAGCTTTGTTTAAAATTTTATTAAGACAATTGAGACACATTGGCGCAGCAAAAAAATCTCCCTTCCCCTTAAGTACAAGGGGACGTTGGAGTGGAGAATATAGGTGAGGGTGAGGGGAAGTTGGAGTGGAGAATATAGGTGAGAATGCAGGTGAGGGGAAGTTGGAGTGGAGAGGAGGACAGGTGACATGAGGGAAAGGTCTGCATTGTATATGTCATTTAGATGTAGGGAATCAATATTCTGAAGTCAGCTGACACAACTTTCTGAATTATTAAAGACCCCTGTTAGCTGTCATTGAAATCTGCTGTGCTGATGACAATGCCAGAGCCGGGATTTAATGCTACTTACAGCATTTTCACAGTGTGGGCATTGTATCTGGAAACATGCTGCGTAACATCCGGGTTGGTTACCTGGCGTCAGTATTGTTATGTCACTGTGGACAAAGTAACTGCCGACATAACACAACCAACCCTTTAAAAGTGCTGCACTTATTGCCATTCTTATAAAGCAGTGTAAATGTGGCCGTGTGCCAGTGTGACGCCACCCTTACAGGGAAGAGGGCCAACACTGTAACCTAGCTTGGTTCGGTCTCAGTGTAGAACGTTTCTTGGATTACTTTGTACCATACTTGCTGTTTAGAATGTAATTAGTCATTTAATAAGCTAAATTACTCGAGTCATTTCATAAGCTGACTGTTTGCCCAAACCTAATGGTGGCTTTGTACACAAAGAAACTCCACTCAAACCATCAGTTCAGTTGTTGTGTAAATATGAGATGCCTCAGGATTTATATACACCAAGGCTATAAATGTCTTATTTGAAATGATTTATCTGCTTTGCCAGGACAATGTCCATAGAGGCTTTTAGCCCTGTAGGCAGCTGTCCCATGGAAGATCTTCAGGGTATTGATTTAGTAAGAGAACACTGTTAGTCTGTGGTCAGATAGAATTGTGCGCTGCAGAATATTGGATTTGTCATTTTGTGACCGTGCTAGCCAAAGAAACCAAACCGCAATCTTGTGTACACATTATTTAACCCAGAAAACAAACATCTAGTCCATTGTGTCAGTCTTCAGGGGACATGGTCATCAATCTTCTCCACCTCTTTACTTGTGAAGACCTGAAGAATACTCTTATCTGGTATCATTGTCATGAGTGCATAAAGTGTGGTAAAATACACTTGCAGAGAAATCTTTTTTTATATATATATATACACACATACATACATACATACATACATACATACATACACATATTAAATATATATATATATATATATATATAAAAATACACATACACACACATATATATATATATATGTGGGCAGTACGGATGGTGTAATGGTTAGCATTACTGCCTCACAACACTGAGGTCATGGGTTCAATTCCCACCATGGCCCTAACTGTGTGGAGTTTGTATATTCTCCCCGTACTTGCGTGGGTTTCCTCCGGGAAAGTGCGAGTGTGTGTGTGTGTGTGTGTGTGTGTGTGTGTGTGTGTGTGTGTGTGTTAGTGATGAGCGCCTGAAATTTTTCGGGTTTTGGTTTTGGGTTCGGTTCCGCGGCCGTGTTTTGGGTTCGACCGCGTTTTGGCAAAACCTCACCGAATTTTTTTTGTCGGATTCGGGTGTGTTTTGGATTCGGGTGTTTTTTTCAAAAAACCCTAAAAAACAGCTTAAATCATAGAATTTGGGGGTCATTTTGATCCCATATTATTATTAACCTCAAAAACCATAATTTCCACTCATTTTCAGTCTATTCTGAATACCTCACACCTCACAATATTATTTTTAGTCCTAAAATTTGCACCGAGGTCGCTGGATGACTAAGCTAAGCGACCCTAGTGGCCGACACAAACACCTGGCCCATCTAGGAGTGGCACTGCAGTGTCACGCAGGATGTCCCTTCCAAAAAACACTGCCCAAACAGCACATGACGCAAAGAAAAAAAGAGGCGCAATGAGGTAGCTGTGTGAGTAAGATTAGCGACCCTAGTGGCCGACACAAACACCGGGCCCATTTAGGAGTGGCACTGCAGTGTCACGCAGGATGTCCCTTCCAAAAAACCCTCCCCAAACAGCACATGACGCAAAGAAAAAAAGAGGCGCAATGAGGTAGCTGTGTGAGTAAGATTAGCGACCCTAGTGGCCGACACAAACACCGGGCCCATCTAGGAGTGGCACTGCAGTGTCTCGTAGGATGTCCCTTCCAAAAAACCCTCCCCAAACAGCACATGACGCAAAGAAAAAAAGAGGCGCAATGAGGTAGCTGTGTGAGTAAGATTAGCGACCGTAGTGGCCGACACAAACACCGGGCCCATTTAGGAGTGGCACTGCAGTGTCACGCAGGATGTCCCTTCCAAAAAATCCTCCCCAAACAACACATGACGCAAAGAAAAAAAGAGGCGCAATGAGGTAGCTGTGTGAGTAAGATTAGCGACCCTAGTGGCCGACACAAACACCGGGCCCATCTAGGAGTGGCACTGCAGTGTCACGTAGGATGTCCCTTCCAAAAAACCCTCCCCAAACAGCACATGACGCAAAGAAAAAAAGAGGCGCAATGAGGTAGCTGTGTGAGTAAGATAAGCGACCGTAGTGGCCGACACAAACACCGGGCCCATTTAGGAGTGGCACTGCAGTGTCACGCAGGATGTCCCTTCCAAAAAACCCTCCCCAAACAGCACATGACGCAAAGAAAAAAAGAGGCGCAATGAGGTAGCTGTGTGAGTAAGATTAGCGACCGTAGTGGCCGACACAAACACCGGGCCCATTTAGGAGTGGCACTGCAGTGTCACGCAGGATGTCCCTTCCAAAAAACCCTCCCCAAACAGCACATGACGCAAACAAGAAAAAAAGAGGCGCAATGAGGTAGCTGTGTGAGTAAGATTAGCGACCCTAGTGGCCGACACAAACACCGGGCCCATCTAGGAGTGGCACTGCAGTGTCACGCAGGATGGCCCTTCCAAAAAACCCTCCCCAAACAGCACATGACGCAAAGAAAAAAAGAGGCGCAATGAGGTAGCTGACTGTGTGAGTAAGATAAGCGACCCTAGTGGCCGACACAAACACCGGGCCCATTTAGGAGTGGCACTGCAGTGTCACGCAGGATGTCCCTTCCAAAAAACCCTCCCCAAACAGCACATGACACAAAGAAAAATAAAAGAAAAAAGAGGTGCAAGATGGAATTGTCCTTGGGCCCTCCCACCCACCCTTATGTTGTATAAACAAAACAGGACATGCACACTTTAACCAACCCATCATTTCAGTGACAGGGTCTGCCACACGACTGTGACTGATATGACGGGTTGGTTTGGACCCCCCCCAAAAAAGAAGCAATTAATCTCTCCTTGCACAAACTGGCTCTACAGAGGCAAGATGTCCACCTCATCATCATCCTCCGATATATCACCGTGTACATCCCCCTCCTCACAGATTATCAATTCGTCCCCACTGGTATCCACCATCTCAGCTCCCTGTGTACTTTGTGGAGGCAATTGCTGCTGGTCAATGTCTCCGCGGAGGAATTGATTATAATTCATTTTAATGAACATCATCTTCTCCACATTTTCTGGATGTAACCTCGTACGCCGATTGCTGACAAGGTGAGCGGCGGCACTAAACACTCTTTTGGAGTACACACTTGTGGGAGGGCAACTTAGGTAGAATAAAGCCAGTTTGTGCAAGGGCCTCCAAATTGCCTCTTTTTTCTGCCAGTATAAGTATGGACTGTGTGACGTGCCTACTTGGATGCGGTCACTCATATAATCCTCCACCATTCTTTCAATGGGGAGAGAATCATATGCAGTGACAGTAGACGACATGTCCGTAATCGTTGTCAGGTCCTTCAGTCCGGACCAGATGTCAGCATCAGCAGTCGCTCCAGACTGCCCTGCATCACCGCCAGCGGGTGGGCTCGGAATTCTGAGCCTTTTCCTCGCACCCCCAGTTGCGGGAGAATGTGAAGGAGGAGATGTTGACAGGTCGCGTTCCGCTTGACTTGACAATTTTCTCACCAGCAGGTCTTTCAACCCCAGCAGACTTGTGTCTGCCGGAAAGAGAGATCCAAGGTAGGCTTTAAATCTAGGATCGAGCATGGTGGCCAAAATGTAGTACTCTGATTTCAACAGATTGACCACCCGTGAATCCTTGTTAAGCGAATTAAGGGCTCCATCCACAAGTCCCACATGCCTAGCGGAATCGCTCCGTGTTAGCTCCTCCTTCAATGTCTCCAGCTTCTTCTTCAAAAGCCTGATGAGGGGAATGACCTGACTCAGGCTGGCAGTGTCTGAACTGACTTCACGTGTGGCAAGTTCAAAGGGCAGCAGAACCTTGCACAACGTTGAAATCATTCTCCACTGCGCTTGAGACAGGTGCATTCCACCTCCTATATCGTGCTCAATTGTATAGGCTTGAATGGCCTTTTGCTGCTCCTCCAACCTCTGAAGCATATAGAGGGTTGAATTCCACCTCGTTACCACTTCTTGCTTCAGATGATGGCAGGGCAGGTTCAGTAGTTTTTGGTGGTGCTCCAGTCTTCTGTACGTGGTGCCTGTACGCCGAAAGTGTCCCGCAATTCTTCTGGCCACCGACAGCATCTCTTGCACGCCCCTGTCGTTTTTTAAATAATTCTGCACCACCAAATTCAAGGTATGTGCAAAACATGGGACGTGCTGGAATTTGCCCATATTTAATGCACACACAATATTGCTGGCGTTGTCCGATGCCACAAATCCACAGGAGAGTCCAATTGGGGTAAGCCATTCCGCGATGATCTTCCTCAGTTGCCGTAAGAGGTTTTCAGCTGTGTGCGTATTCTGGAAACCGGTGATACAAAGCGTAGCCTGCCTAGGAAAGAGTTGGCGTTTGCGAGATGCTGCTACTGGTGCCGCCGCTGCTGTTCTTGCGGCGGGAGTCCATACATCTACCCAGTGGGCTGTCACAGTCATATAGTCCTGACCCTGCCCTGCTCCACTTGTCCACATGTCCGTGGTTAAGTGGACATTGGGTACAGCTGCATTTTTTAGGACACTGGTGACTCTTTTTCTGAGGTCTGTGTACATTTTCGGTATCGCCTGCCTAGAGAAATGGAACCTAGATGGTATTTGGTACCGGGGACACAGTACCTCCAACAAGTCTCTAGTTGGCTCTGCAGTAATGATGGATACCGGAACCACGTTTCTCACCACCCAGGATGCCAAGGCCTCAGTTATCCGCTTTGCAGTAGGATGACTGCTGTGATATTTCATCTTCCTCGCAAAGGACTGTTGGACAGTCAATTGCTTGGTGGAAGTAGTAAAAGTGGTCTTACGACTTCCCCTCTGGGATGACCATCGACTCCCAGCAGCAACAACAGCAGCGCCAGCAGCAGTAGGCGTTACACGCAAGGATGCATCGGAGGAATCCCAGGCAGGAGAGGAATCATCAGAATTGCCAGTGACATGGCCTGCAGGACTATTGGCATTCCTGCGGAAGGAGGAAATTGACACTGAGGGAGTTGGTGGGGTGGTTTGCGTGAGCTTGGTTACAAGAGGAAGGGATTTACTGGTCAGTGGACTGCTTCCGCTGTCACCCAAAGTTTTTGAACTTGTCACTGACTTATTATGAATGCGCTGCAGGTGACGTATAAGGGAGGATGTTCCAAGGTGGTTAACGTCCTTACCCCTACTTATTACAGCTTGACAAAGGGAACACACGGCTTGACACCTGTTGTCCGCATTTCTGTTGAAATAGTTCCACACCGAAGAGCTGATTTTTTTGGTATTTTCACCAGGCATGTCAACGGCCATATTCCTCCCACGGACAACAGGTGTCTCCCCGGGTGCCTGACTTAAACAAACCACCTCACTATCAGAATCCTCCTGGTCAATTTCCTCCCCAGCGCCAGCAACACCCATATCCTCCTCATCCTGGTGTACTTCAACACTGACATCTTCAATCTGACTATCAGGAACTGGACTGCGGGTGCTCCTTCCAGCACTTGCAGGGGGCGTGCAAATGGTGGAAGGCGCATGCTCTTCACGTCCAGTGTTGGGAAGGTCAGGCATCGCAACCGACACAATTGGACTCTCCTTGTGGATTTGGGATTTCGAAGAACGCACAGTTCTTTGCGGTGCTACTGCTTTTGCCAGCTTGAGTCTTTTCATTTTTCTAGCGAGAGGCTGAGTTGCCTCCATCCTCATGTGAAGCTGAACCACTAGCCATGAACATAGGCCAGGGCCTCAGCCGTTCCTTGCCACTCTGTGTGGTAAATGGCATATTGGCAAGTTTACGCTTCTCCTCCGACAATTTTATTTTAGGTTTTGGAGTCCTTTTTTTACTGATATTTGGTGTTTTGGATTTGACATGCTCTGTACTATGACATTGGGCATCGGCCTTGGCAGACGACGTTGCTGGCATTTCATCGTCTCGGCCATGACTAGTGGCAGCAGCTTCAGCACGAGGTGGAAGTGGATCTTGATCTTTCCCTAATTTTGGAACCTCAACATTTTTGTTCTCCATATTTTAATAGGCACAACTAAAAGGCACCTCAGGTAAACAATGGAGATGGATGGATACTAGTATACAATTATGGACGGACTGCCGAGTGCCGACACAGAGGTAGCTACAGCCGTGGACTACCGTACTGTACTGTGTCTGCTGCTAATATAGACTGGTTGATAAAGAGATGTAGTAGTATGTATGTATGTATAAAGAAGAAAGAAAAAAAAACCACGGGTAGGTGGTATACAATTATGGACGGACTGCCGAGTGCCGACACAGAGGTAGCTACAGCCGTGAACTACCGTACTGTACTGTGTCTGCTGCTAATATAGACTGGTTGATAAAGAGATGTAGTAGTATGTATGTATAAAGAAGAAAGAAAAAAAAACCACGGGTAGGTGGTATACAATTATGGACGGACTGCCGAGTGCCGACACAGAGGTAGCTACAGCCGTGGACTACCGTACTGTACTGTGTCTGCTGCTAATATAGACTGGTTGATAAAGAGATGTAGTAGTATGTATGTATAAAGAAGAAAGAAAAAAAAACCACGGGTAGGTGGTATACAATTATGGACGGACTGCCGAGTGCCGACACAGAGGTAGCTACAGCCGTGGACTACCGTACTGTACTGTGTCTGCTGCTAATATAGACTGGTTGATAAAGAGATGTAGTAGTATGTATGTATAAAGAAGAAAGAAAAAAAAACCACGGGTAGGTGGTATACAATTATGGACGGACTGCCGAGTGCCGACACAGAGGTAGCTACAGCCGTGGACTACCGTACTGTACTGTGTCTGCTGCTAATATAGACTGGTTGATAAAGAGATGTAGTAGTATGTATGTATGTATAAAGAAGAAAGAAAAAAAAACCTCGGGTAGGTGGTATACAATTATGGACGGACTGCCGAGTGCCGACACAGAGGTAGCTACAGCCGTGGACTACCGTACTGTACTGTGTCTGCTGCTAATATAGACTGGTTGATAAAGAGATGTAGTAGTATGTATGTATAAAGAAGAAAGAAAAAAAAACCACGGGTAGGTGGTATACAATTATGGACGGACTGCCGAGTGCCGACACAGATGTAGCTACAGCCATGAACTACCGTACTGTACTGTGTCTGCTGCTAATATAGACTGGTTGATAAAGAGATGTAGTAGTATGTATGTATAAAGAAGAAAGAAAAAAAAACCACGGGTAGGTGGTATACAATTATGGATGGACTGCCGAGTGCCGACACAGAGGTAGCTACAGCCGTGAACTACCGTACTGTGTCTGCTGCGACTGGATGATAAATAATGATATAAAAAATATATATATATCACTACTGCAGCCGGACAGGTATATATTATATAATGACGGACCTGCTGGACACTGTCTGTCAGCAGAATGAGTTTTTTATAGAATTTAAAAAAAAACACCACACAAATGAAGTCACACGACGAGTGTTTAACTTTTTCAGGCAATCACAATATAGTATACTACTAACTATACTGGTGGTCAGTGTGGTCAGGTCACTGGTCAGTCACACTGGCAGTGGCACTCCTGCAGCAAAAGTGTGCACTGTTTAATTTTAATAATAATATGTACTCCTGGCTCCTGCTATAACCTATAACTGGCACTGCAGTGCTCCCCAGTCTCCCCCACAATTATAAGCTGTGTGAGCTGAGCACAGTCAGATATATATACATAGATGATGCAGCACACTGGGCTGAGCAGTGCACACAGATATGGTATGTGACTGAGTCACTGTGTGTATCGTTTTTTTCAGGCAGAGAACGGATATATTAAATAAAACTGCACTGTCTGGTGGTCACTGTGGTCAGTCACTACTAAACTCTGCACTCTCTACAGTACTCCTAAGCTCCAGTAAATCAGGTCAATCTCTCTCTCTCTCTCTTCTAATCTAAATGGAGAGGACGCCAGCCACGTCCTCTCCCTATCAATCTCAATGCACGTGTGAAAATGGCGGCGACGCGCGGCTCCTTATATAGAATCCGAGTCTCGCGAGAATCCGACAGCGTCATGATGACGTTCGGGCGCGCTCGGGTTAACCGAGCAAGGCGGGAGGATCCGAGTCTGCTCGGACCCGTGAAAAAAACCATGAAGTTCGGGCGGATTCAGAGAAACCGAACCCCCTCATCTCTAGTGTGTGTGTGTGTGTGTGTGTGTGTGTGTGTGTGTGTGTGTGTACATGTGATAGGGAATATAGATTGTAAGCTCCACTGGGGCAGGGACTGATGTGAATGGCCAAAATATTCTCTGTAAAGCGCTGCGGAATATGTGTGCACTATATAAATAACTGGTAATAAAATAATAATATATATATATATATATATATATATTTATCTTGCGTCCTAGAGGATACTGGGGTCCACATTAGTACCATGGGGTATAGACGGGTCCACTACTAAGGTGGACCGTGGGGTATAGACGGGTCCACTTTAAGAAATCAATAGTGTGCACTGGCTCCTCCCTCTTTGCCCCTCCTACCAGACTCAGTTTACAAAATGTGCCCGGAGGAGCCGGTCATGCTTGGGAAGCTCCTGAAGAGTTTTCTGCATTTATTTTCTATTTTTTATTTTCAGGCAAGTCTGGTGGGCACCAGACTGCCTGTTTCGTGGGACTTAGAGGGGGAACAGCCCAACCTCCCTAGGGTTAATGGTCCCGTTCCCCGCTGACAGGACACTGAGCTTCCTATTTGCAAGCCCCACCACGATGAGCGTACAGACCCGCTGCACCCCTAACAGAGCCAGAAGTAAGAAGAGTGGTGAGTAGGTGGTCGGCGTCCCGGTTAGCGGGTCGCCGGCTGTAATGGCGGCACAAGGGTAAGGAGCGCAGCGCTGTCAGGCTGTGGCTCCAAGCTTCAGAGACAGTGTTCCGCTGTGAGGGGCGAGCTGAAGCCGCAACTGGTATACCGACACTGGCAGCATATCTACAAGGGTTTTAGCCCACTGTAGTGCAGAAACTTTACCTCAGCCAGTATAAAAACCGTGAAGACTGCGCGCCATTAAGGGGGCGGGGCTTCACTATGAGCAGATACCAGCGCCATTTTCCCTCTGCAGCTTTACACAGGCAGACTGGCAGGGAAGTGCATCTCCTCCACAAGGACTCCAGAACACCTTAGCGGTACCAGGGAGTCATAGCAAAGGGGGGGGGGGGGAGAGAGCAAATTTGGTGTAGTAAGCCCTATTAAGGGTACTTAGTGGTGACCCAGCTAAGTTTATACTTTAGCTATAGGGGCGCTGTGTGTCTGGCTCCAATATACTCTGTGTTTCCCTAGAAGGGCTCTGTGTGGGTTAACTGTGCTTTAACCTATTCTCCTGTGGGGTGGTCTTCAGGTTGCCGACTGTCGGGATCCCGGCGCACAGTATACCGGCGCCGGAATCCTGACAGCCGGCATACCGACAGTTTTTCTCCCTCGTGGGGGTCCACGACCCCCCTGGATGGAGACGCGCCACTGTGCCCGCAGCGAGCCTGCAAGGGGCTCATTTGCACTCGCCACGCTGTCGGTATGCCGGCGGTCGGGCTTCCGGCGCCGATATTCTGGTCGCAGGGAGCCCGGCCGCCGGCATACCATACCACACCCCTCCTGAGTGTGTGTGTGTGTGTGTGTTCTTTCACATTTTACTATGTCAAAGGAGTGTGTATCATGCCCAGCAGAGTGTTTTTCTCAATCTGGGGGTTCACTGCAGTGTACTCAGGATAGTACACATTCTCAGGCTGGTGGATCTGAACCTGTATGGTTAGATTAATTAAAAGGGATGATCTCAAATATTTCGAATAAATTAACCCAAAATGAGAAGGGGACGCAATATTTAAGGCAATCTGTAGATAACCTGATGAATAGAGATTCAGTGGTCATTCCAGCATCCCAGACCCCTGCCATTTGTCCACAATAGCATACACTGGCCCAGATCCTGCAGGGTGATACCGATGATGATGTATCAGACCCAGAGGAGGGTGAGGTGGATTCGGGAGGGGGGGATGCAGCTTTCTCACAGGGAATACAGGCCCTGATCGAAGCTATTAGAGATGTCTTGCATTTTCCTGATGAGGTGTCAAGACTGCGTGTCTCCCAAATACTAATCCTTCTGTTCCGAATGCTAAGAGTATCACCTTTCGTTCTTTTTGACCTCCAGGAAAAGCAAAGGGTCAGGCGTATCCGTGACAGGCTCGAGCTTCCAAAACCACTAAGCCTAAATCTAAACGATCCTGGGCCGCCCATCAGCCTGTTTCCAAACAAGACAAGCCTGCTGCAGTTCGCCCTGGCCTGGCTAATGACCACTTCGGACGCCTGGGTACGAGAAGTTGTCTCTCACGGGTACGCAATCTCTTTCAAGAGACGTCCCCTCACCAGTTTTGCACAACGGTTATCCCTGCAGATCCATTAAAAGCGCAAGCTCTACATTTGGTTGTACAATCCCTCCTGGATACAGGAGTGGTAGTGCCGGTACCTCTGTCTCAGAGAGACGGGGGATACTATTCGACCCTGTTTCTAGTTCCGAAGCCAAATGGGTCCTCCCGGCCTATACTCAACCTCAAATCCTTGAACAAGTTTGTGAGAGTATCCAAATTCCATATGGAAACTCTGTGCTCTATAGTGCTGGCCATGGAACCCAAAGACTATATGGACATACAGGATGCTTACCTGCACTTACCTATTGCCATGTCGCATCAGCAATATCTGCGGTTTGCTATTGGCAACTTACATTATCAATTCCAGGCACTGCCTTTTGGATTGGCTACGGCCCCTCGGATCTTCACCAAGGTCATGACCATGAGGACGACTCTTCTCTGCCGTCGGGGAATCAGGATCCTGCCATATTTGGATGACATGCTGATCCTGGCGAACTCCCAAGAGGTTCTCCTCAGTCATCTGGAACTGATGGTCTAATTCCTAAAAGCCCACGGGCATGGTGCACCTGGGGGCACTACTGGACACACACAACCAACGATTGTTTTTGTCTCCAGAGAAAGTCCTGAAACTTCAGGACAGGTTCAGATATTTCCTTTCTCGCCCAAGAGTGTCGATACACTCAGCGATGCAAGTACTAAGTATCATGGTGTCGGCTTTCGACATGGTAGAGTACGCTCCATTTCATTCCCGCCCTCTGCAGAGGTTAAGCCTTTCCAAGTGGGATGACCTGCCTCATCGGATCAGGTCTCAAATGATCTCCTTGACTCCGGAGGTTCGTCTGTCACTGAGCTGGTGGCTACAGGACCAACAGTTGAGCAGGGGCCGTCCCTTCTGGATCTCCAACTTTGTCCTCCTGACAGCGGATGCCAGTCTGCGGGGTTGGTGCAACACTCTTTCCAGGGTCGGTGGACAAGGGAGGAATCTCTCCTCCTGATAAACATTCTGAAATTGCGGGCAGTGTTCAATGCGTTGACACTGGCCCTGCCTCTAGTACAGAACAGGCCTGTTCAAGTACAGTCAGACAACGCCACCACAGTGGCTTACATAAATCATCAAGGCGGCACTCGAAGCCGCATGGCAATGCTGGAAGTATCAAAGATCCTCCGTTGGGCAGAACGCCATCTGGCAGCTATATCAGCAGTGTTCATTCCCGGAGTCCTTAACTGGGAAGCGGATTTCCTCAGTCGTCAGGACGTTCACGCCGGAGAGTGGAGTCTTCATCCGGATGTCTATCAACTCCTAGTGGACAAGTGGGGCCTACCAGATGTGTACCTGATGGCATCTCGACATAATCACAAGGGCCCGGTCTTCGGATCAAGGACAAGGGATCCTCAAGCAGCATTCATGGATGCACTGGCAATTCCATGGGACTTTCGGCTGCCATACGTGTTCCCTCCAGTGTCACTCCTGCCCAGGGTACTGCGGAAGTTCAAGCAAGAAAGAGGAATACTACTTCTAGTCGCTCCAGCGTGGCCCAGATGGCATTGGTTCTCAGACCTGCAGGGTCTCTCGATAGAGCGTCCTCTTCTACTTCCTCAACGCCCAGCCCTCCCCGTTCATGGCCCTTGTGTCTACCCGGACCTGGCCAGACTGGATTTAACGGCGTGGCTCTTGAAGCTTCACTCCTGAGGGCCAAGGGATTCTCTGAGGCGGTTATTCAAACTATGTTGAAAGCCCGTAAACCGGCTTCTGCACGGATTTATCATAGGGTCTGGAATTCTTACTTCACCTGGTGTGCTGGTAAGAATTATGATGCATATACTTTCAAAACTTCCAGACTTTTGGCTTTTCTGCAACAGGGCCTGGACTTAGGCCTTTGTCTGGCCTTGTTGGTATGGTTTCAGAGGAAAATTACGTCTATTCCTGATGTTCATACTTTCACTCAGGGTGTTTTAAGGATTCAGCCTCCCTATGTCCCTCCTGTGGCTCCATGGAATCTGTCTGTTGTCTTAAATGCCCTGCAAGAGTCTCCATTCGAACCTCTTGAGTCTGTGGATCTTAAATGTCTTACACTTAAGGTCGTGTTTTTATTGGCTATTGCCTCTGCTCGGAGGCTGTCAGACTTAGGCGCTTTGTCCTGTTGTCCACCCTTTCTGATTTTTTTTTTTTAGAACTCGCCCTGGTTATTTACCTAAGGTGGTATCATCTTTTCATCTTAGCCAAGAGATTATGGTTCCGGCGTTTATCTCTTCTGGTTTGTCCTCCAAAGAGTGGTCTTTGGATGTGGTATTTACGTATTTACGTAGAGAGGACTGCCTCCCTCAGGAGGTCAGATTCTCTCTTTGTACTTTTTGGTTTTAACAAACGTGGCTGGCCTGCGAATAAGCAGACCTTGGCCAGATGGATTAGAATGGTGATTGCACAAGCCTATGCGCAGGCTGGTCTCCCAGCTCCTGCTGCTATCAAAGCCCATTCTAGTCTGTTGGACCTATTTGGGCAGCCCGCCGTGGCGCGTCCACTGAAGAGTTGTGCAAGACTGCTACGTGGGCCTCAGTGAACACGTTCATCAGGTCCTATGCCTTTCATACTTCCACCTCCCAGGATGCTTCCTTTGGACGCCGGGTTCTTGTACCCACTGCAGTACATCCCCTCCCATGATGAACTACTTTAGGACATCCCCGATGTTATTCCCTGTGGAATACCAGTGTACCCCGCTGCAGAAAAGGAGATTTATGGTAAGACTTGCCATTGTTAAATCTCTTTCTGCGAGGTACACTGGATTCCACAGGGCGCCCACCCCGACGCACTTATCTTCTTTGGGTTGTATGGCATTAGCCGCTGGTACCTTCTCCTGTCGTGAGAATGTGGTTCCATGTGGCTAACATCTACCATCTCTTTTACCTGCTACTGCATTGGACTGGTTAACGAAACTGAGCTCCAGTGCCTGGAGGCGGTGCAATGCATCCTGGGAACAGTCAAAGCTTTAGCTTGTTGGTGCCTCAGATCAAGATCCAACTCTACACCCCCGATGTTATTCGCTGTGGAATCCAGTGTACCTCGCAGAAAGATTTAACTATGGTAAGTCTACCATAAATCTCCTTATTTTGTTCAATTAGTCTTATTTTCTATGTATGGAAAGTGCTTATTAGTGTGAGTAGTAAGTTGTTTCTTAGCGGGCATGATGCGTCTACCTGCTGTCACATTTAAATGCCATCTCTTTATGAGATTGATAGAATTCCCTTGTAATGAATTTACAGCTGAGTCTCCCTTACAGATAGCAGCAGACCTGAATATAGTGAGTCACCGGTACACCCCTGTCCCGCAGCTGTTCTGCTGCCCTGACGCCTCCAATTCTCGCTGAGCGCATCACAGCGAGTAACAGAGCGGTGTGTCCCTGTCACAGCGACATAAATTTTCATCACGGTTCTGCAGTAATATCGCGTTCAGAAACCAATAAATCATCACCGACAAATAATGGATGAGGCAGAAGGCTGGATGCATTCAGTCTGATCATATGAAGGAGGTCCTAACATTCCTGCAGATCTGTAAAGTGGAGATTTCTGAGTATTGATGGGAAAAAAAAGATCTATTTTAATCTTGTTGCAACCAATCTTTTACTTTGCATTGGCAGAAAAGCAGGTACCTGTCTTATTTTCACTGTTAGAATGCAATCTACTCAGAGATACGCATCAGCCCTCCTATACTGTACGTCATGTAGAAGCCAGAATTACTGCCAGAGGCATAAGTTTATCCCTGGTGCCAGGAGGCAAGTCAAAGTTTTGTGCCCCCCCCCCCCCCCCCCCCCCAAAAAAAAAAAAAAAAAAAAGGGAAAACAAATATGGTGTGTGTATACATGACTTACATTATTCTGTAGATAGCACTATCAGCTGGTCTACGGCGACTGAGCCCGCAGTGAATTGGCATGGCTCCAGCTACACTGTGATTCAGCCGTCTGCAGTATGCAGAATCAGTGTTCGCTGGCAGGTCCCATCTCACAATCCAGCAGCGGGGGATGGGGAAGGGGGCATCGTTACTGATGTGCCTAGGGGCACCCTCATCCTAAATCCATCCCTGGTGCACCGCAGAGCTCCGTTGGAAGAGGAGCGGTCACACTTGGATCCCGCTGTGAACCACACAGGTGCCTCTGTACATGCAGGTGCCCCTTCAGTGCTTGGAGCCCGGAGGCAGATGCCTCCATTGTCTCTGGGAGTTATGCCCCTGAGTCTATTTATAGGCTGCCATCTGTGTGCCATGGAAAACTGAGTTACCCAGATGAAAGATCCAATATCCATGAAATACCATCGCAAAGTGCTCATTTAAGAGAGTTTTAATGTACTAATGTGTTCAAGTCAAATTACTTTCTAACAAATATTTAAAATGCCAGCTCTATTATATACTGTGGACGCCTGCGCATCTTATTACCATGTGCTATGAATGTGCGCTATACATCGCAAAACACTACATCCCATAAGAGAAAACAATACACCCACACATTATCTGAGCTCCAAAGCTCATTGATGTATATATTTGTTATTAAAAGGATATGTATTCAATATATCACAATGTACAGTGTATATATATATATATATATATATATATATATAGTTACATGGTTACAATTTACCCAGTAAGCAGTTATTACAAACTAATTCAAATACAGACACGGCCAGCAATATAATTACCATATTTTGCTCAAATCATGCAGCCACTGGACAGATAGCATCTCGACCATCATCTGGGACAAACAGGGCAGCCAGCTCTGTGTGTGTGATCAGCTATACACTGAGTCTGTTGGGGGTGTACAGATCTCTTGTTATTGGTCTAGGCGAGGGAACTTTCTCATTCATGATGAGTCATTCGTCAGTTCATATGCAAGCAACGTCCAGCCTTGATGGTGTAATTACAGGAGATAGCCACTGGTACCAAGCTGCAGGCATGCTGTCTTTCAGGAAATTCATTGTTCTAATAAGAGTGACTTTAGCTTTCATACATTTAATCATATCTACTCATGGCAATGTGCTACACCTTAATAACAGGCATCAAATTGACACACACATTAATCTGGTTACTTTGACACCAAGCACGACATGTCCATCTTGCTCCGCTCCAATAATACACATACAGGACTTTACTCCATTATATAATTTGAAACCTTATGATGTCTGGTGCTTGATATGTTTAAATTTATGTGCTGTATGAAATATGTGTTGAATCTATCTTTGTGGCATGTCTGTGTAAATGCATATGTTACCATATATTGCTGTGCTCGCTGCGCGTATTTGCAAGCATAGCGACTCATAATGTGTGGAGTCTGTATGTTCTCTCTCTGTAATATCTTTGACTTCGACAAGTGTTTTTCACTTTGCACAATAAAACAATAAAGAGAATATTTAAAATAGGAATATAAAATGCATGGCCTGCAGATTTCAGCAGCCCCCATTTACTGTAGAGTGCAGACTGGGCTGTGGGTTTTAGCAAAGACATTTTTCGAGCAGATTACAGGTGCCTGTCCGTCCCCCCACCCCCACCACCAAGTCAAAATAAAGGGTTTTTCTCTAACGTCCTAGTGGATGCTGGGAACTCCGTAAGGACCATGGGGAATAGCGGGCTCTGAAGGAGGCTGGGGCTCTCCTGAGCTCTTAGAAAGTTATAGTCTTAGAATTTGTTATTTTCAGTGAGACCTGCTGGCAACAGGCTCACTGCAGCGAGGGACTAAGGGGGGAAGAAGCGAACTCGCCTGCTTGCAGCCGGATTGGGCTTCTTAGGCTACTGGACACCATTAGCTCCAGAGGGATCGACCGCAGGCCCAGCCTTGATGTTCGGTCCCGGAGCCGCGCCGCCGTCCCCCTTACAGAGCCAGAAGCAAGAAGATGGTCCGGAAAATCGGCGGCATGAAGACTCTGTCTTCACCAAGGTAGCGCACAGCACTGCAGCTGTGCGCCATTGCTCCTCTCACACACTTCACACTCCGGTCACTGAGGGTGCAGGGCGCTGGGGGGGGCGCCCTGAGGCAGCAATAAAAACACCTTGGCTGGCTAAAATACCTCAATATATGGCCCCAGGGGCTATATATGAGGTAAATACCCCTGCCAGAATTCCATAAAAAACGGGAGAATAGGCCGCGAAAAAGGGGCGGAGCCTATCTCCTCAGCACACTGGCGCCATTTTTCCCTCACAGCTCGGCTGGAGGGAAGCTCCCTGGCTCTTCCCTGCAATTCTACAGTACAGTAAGAGGGAAAAGAGAGGGGGGGCATTAAAATTGGCACTGTATACAGTATATTATATAAAAGCTATTAGGGACATAACTCAGTTAGTCCCTGTATATATATAGCGCTCTGGTGTGTGCTGGCATACTCTTACTCTGTCCCCCCAAAGGGCTTTTGTGGGTCCTGTCCTCGTTTAGAGCATTCCCTGTGTGTCTGCGGTGTGTCGGTACGGCTGTGTCGACATGTTGAATGAGGAGGCTTATATGGTGACAGAACAGAGGCCGATATATGTGATGTTGCCCCCTGTGGGGCCGACACCAGAGTGGATGGATAGGTGAAAGGTATTAACCGACAGTGTCAACTCCTTACATAAAAGGGTGGATGACGTAACAGCTGTGGGACAGCCGGCTTCGCAGCCCGCGCCTGCCCAGGCGTCTCAAAGGCCATCAGGGGCTCAAAAACGCCCGCTCTCTCAGATGGCAGACACAGATGTCGACACGGAGTCTGACTCCAGTGTCGACAAGGTGGAGACATATACACAATCCACTAGGAACATCCGTGACGTGATCCCGGCAATAAAAAATGTGTTATACATTTCTGACTTTAACCCAAGCACCTCTAAAAATGGGTTTTAGGTTTGGGGAGAAAAAACTGGCAGTGTTTTGTTCCCCCATCAGATGAATAAATGAAGTGTGTGAAAGCGTGGGTTCCCCCGTTAAGAAACTGGTAATTTATAAAAAGTTACTGATGGCGTACCCTTTCCCGCCAGGTGGATAAGTTACGCTGGGAGATATCCCCTAGGGTGGATAAGGCGCTCACACGTTTGTCAAAAAAAAGGTGGCACTGCCGTCTTAGGATACGGCCACTTTAATAGGTACCTGTTGATAAAAAACAGGAGGCTATCCTGAAGTCTGTATTTACACACTCAGGTACTAGACTGAGACCTGCAGATAGTGCTGCTGCAGCGTGGTCGGTGACCCTGTCAAACAGGGATACTAGTTGGCAAACATAAAAACATATTAAAGACGTTGTCTTATATATGGGGGATGCACAGAGGGATATTTTGCCGGCTGGCATCCAAAATAAATGTAATGTCCATTCTGTCAGGAGGGTATTAGAGACCTGTCACTGGACAGGTGATGCTGACTTAAAAAGCGCATAGAGAGCCTAATAAGGGTGAGGAATTATTTGGGATGGTCTCTGGGACCTCGTATCCACAGCAACTGCTGGGAAGAAATAATTTTACCTCAGGTTTCCTCACAGACAAAGGTACAGTCCTTTCGGCTTCAGAAAAGCAAGCGGGTCAAATGGCGCTTCCTTTCTGTACAGAGACAAGGGTAGAGGGAAAAAAGCTGCACCAGTCAGCCTGTTCCCAGAATCAAGATTCTTCCCCCGCCTCCTGTGAGGCCACACCATGACGCGGGTGCTCCACAGGTGTAGCCAGGTACGGTGGGGGGCCGTCTCAAAAATTTCAGCAATTAGTGGGCTCGCTCACAGGTGGATCCCTGTTTCTTTCAAGTAGTATTTCAGGGGTACAAGCTGGAATTCGAGATGTCTCCCCCCAGCCGTTTCCTAAAATATGCCTTGCTGACAACTCCCTCAGGCAGGGAGGCTGTGCTAGAGGCAATTAATAAGCGGTATTCCCAGCAGGTAATACTCAAGGTGCCCCTACTTCAACAAGGACGGGGTTACTATTCCACACGGGTTGGGGTACCGAAACCGCATGGTTCGGTGTGACCCATTTTATATTTAAAATCCTTGAACACAAAAATTCAAGTTCAAGATGGAATCGCTCAGGGCGGTTATTCCAAGCCTGGACGAGGGGGATTACATGGTATCCTGGGACATCAAGGATGCTTACCTGCATGTCCCCATTTACCATCCTCGCCAGGAGTACCTCAGATTTGTGGTACAGGATTACCATTACCAAGTCCAGACACTGCCGTTTGGACTGTACATGGCACCGAGGGTGTTTTATCAAGGTAATGGCCGAAATGTTGATACTCCTTCAAAAAAAGGGAGTTGTAATTATCCCGTACTTGGACAATCTCGTTATAAGGGCGAGGTCCAAGGAGCAGTTGGTAGTCGGGGTAGCACTATTTTGGAAAGTGCTACAACAGCATGGTTGGATTCTAAACAGTCCAAAGTCACAGCTGGTTCCTATGACACGTCTACTGTTCCTGGGGATGGTTCTGGACATAAACCAGAAATAGTGTTTCTCCCGGAGGAGAAAGCCAAGGAGTTGTCATCTCTAGTCAGAGACCTCCTGAAGCCAAAATAGGTAGCGGTGCATCATTGCACGCGAGTCCTGGGAAAAATGGTAGCTTCCTACGAAGCAATCCCATTAGGCAGGTTCCATACAAGAACTTTTCAGAGGGACCTGTTGGACAAGTGGTCAGGATCGCATCTTCCGATGCATAGGCTGATAACCCTGTCTCCAAGGACCAGGGTATCTCTACTGTGGTGGCTGCAGAGTGCCCATCTTCAAGAGGGCCGCAGGTTCGGCATACAGGACTAGGTCCTAGTGACCATGGATTCCAGCCTTTGAGGCTGGGAGGCAGTCACACAGGGAAGAAATTTCCAGGGACTTTGGTCAAGTCAGGTTATTTCCCTACACATAAATATTCTGGACCTGAGGGCCATTTACAATGCCCTGAGGCCGGCAAGGCCTCTGCTTCAAAACCAGCCGGTACTGATCCAATCAGACAACATCACGGCAGTCGCCCATGTAAACCAACAGGGCGGCACAAGAAGCAGGATGGCGATGGCAGAAGCCACAAGGATTCTCCGATAGGCGGAAAATCATGTGTTAGCACTGTCAGCAGTGTTCATTCCCGGAGTGGACAACTGGGAAGCAGATCTTCTCAACAGACACGACCTCCACCCGGGAGAATGGGGACTTCCTCCAGAAGTCTTCCAATAGGATTGTACACCATTGGGAAAGGCCACAGGTGGACATGATGGCGTCCCGCCTCAACAAAAAGCTATAAAAGATATTGCACCGGGTCAAGGGACCCTCAGGCGATAGCTATGGACGCTCTGGTAACACCGTGGGTGTACCAGTCGGTTTATGTGTTCTCCCCTCTGCCTCTCATACCAAAGGTACTGAGAATAATAAGAAGGCGAGGAGTAAGAACGATACTCGTGGATGGCCAAGAAGAGCTTGGTACCCAGAACTTCAAGAATTTATATCAGAGGACCCATGGCCTCTGCCACTCAGACAGGACCTGCGGCAGCAGGGGCCCTGTCTGTTCCAAGACTTACCGCGGCTGCGTTTGTCGGCATGGCGGTTGAACGCCGGATCCTGAAGGAAAAGGGCATTCCGGAGGAAGTCATTCCTACGCTTACTAAAGCCAGGAAAGAGGTTACAGCAACTCATTATCACCGCATATGGCGAAAATATGTTGCATGGTGTGAGGCCGAAAGGGCCCCAACAGAGGAATTTCAACTAGGTCGATTTCTGCATTTCCTGCAAGCAGGAGTGACTATGGGCCTTAAATTGGGTTCCATTAAGGTACAGATCTCGGCTCTGTCGATTTTCTTTCAAAAAGAACTAGCTTCAGTACCTGAAGTTCAGACATTTATAAAAGGAGTGCTGCAGAGTCAGCCCCCGTTTGTGCCTCCTGTGGCACCTTGGGATCTCAACGTGGTGTTGAGTTTCTTAAAATCACATTGGTTTGAACCACTAAAAACCGTGGATCTGAAATATCTCACGTGGAAGGTGGTTATGTTATTGGCCTTGGCTTCTGCCAGGCGAGTATCAAAGTTGGCGGCTTTGTCTTGTAAAAGCCCTTATTTGATTTTCCATATGGATAGGGCAGAATTGAGGACTCGTCCCCAGTTTCTCCCAAAGGTGGTGTCAGCGTTTCACCTGAACCAGCCTATTGTGGTGCCTAGGCTACTAGGGACTTGGAGGACTCCAAGTTGCTAGACGTTGTCAGGGCACTGAAAATATATGTTTCCAGAACGGCTAGAGTCAGAAAATCTGACTCGCTGTTTATCCTATATGCACCTAACAAGCTGGGTGCTCCTGCTTCTAAGCAGACTATTGCTCGTTGGATTTGTAGCACAATTCAGCTTGCACATACTGTGGCAGGCCTGCCACAGCCAAAATCTGTCAATGCCCATTCCACAAGGAAGGTGGGCTCATCTTGGGCGGCTGCCCGAGAGGTCTCGGCTTTACAACTTTGCCGAGCAGCTAGTTGGTCAGGGGCAAACACGTTTGCAAAATTCTACAAATTTGATACCCTGGCTGAGGAGGACCTGGAGTTCTCTCATTCAGTGCTGCAGAGTCATCCGCACTCTCCCGCCCGTTTGGGAGCTTTGGTATAATCCCCATGGTCCTTACGGAGTTCCCAGCATCACTAGGACGTTAGAGAAAATAAGAATTTACTCACCGGTAATTCTATTTCTCGTAGTCCGTAGTGGATGCTGGGCGCCCATCCCAAGTGCGGTTTATCTGCAATACTTGTACATAGTTATTGTTAACTAAATCGGGTTATTGTTGAGCCATCTGTTGAGAGGCTCTATTGTTTCATACTGTTAACTGTGTTTCATATCACGAGTTGTACGGTGTGATTGGTGTGGCTGGTATGAGTCTTACCCGGGATTCAAAATCCTTCCTTATTGTGTACGCTCGTCCGGGCACAGTACCTAACTGAGGCTTGGAGGAGGGTCATAGTGGGAGGAGCCAGTGCACACCAGGTAGTCTAAGATCTTTCTAGAGTGCCCAGCCTCCTTCGGAGCCCGCTATTCCCCATGGTCCTTACGGAGTTCCCAGCATCCACTACGGACTACGAGAAATAGAATTACCGGTGAGTAAATTCTTATTTTTTTTGTTTGTTTTTTCAAAAAATGCTATCGAAAGTAAAATGCAGTACTGCATATGACCACCAGATGGCAGGGATTTCTTCTACTAAACTATGGGGTCAATTCAATCAGATGCTAGGAGTTTAACTTGTCATTGTAACAGAGTGGAAGCGCCGCCACTGTTGCCGCAACTCTCCCGCCTTGCGGCCCAAACTTTTGGATTTTTGTGTCAGTTCTGTGGGTGTGAGAAGAATCTGTGAGTCCAGCGTAAGTGTATCATATAACCGCACTTACTTGTGTCCGCGATTCTACTTAATTGAATTGTATTATTTCTCCATCCTGCCCACTTCACTAGCAAGTGAGCGGCATGTGGGAGATCCACTCAGGGGAAATTCAGGAGTCTCCCTCTCCCATTCCGGGAAAGTTGGTGAGGATGATTCATTGTCCGCATTATACCCATAAAGACTTACAGAATGATTGCACTGAGATACCAAACCCTAAATGGCCACAATATAGATTTTACTGCCCTGTAATACTATAGTTACTGGACCTTTTTTTATTTCGCACCTCGGTACCTACATTAGTTATATGCTGTAGATGACCTCTTTTCTGTGATCAAATAAAGCATGTGCGATTACCCATAATGAGCAATTAATTATATATCTGCTTATGGTAACTGTGGTTACTGCACATAATTGCACACCCTCCAGCTGTACCTTTCTGGCAGGTACAGTACCTTTTTTTTATGGTCCGTACCGGCCAAAAGGGGCTTGGTACCGATTTTTGAATCTTCAGATTTTTCATTGAAAGTATAGGAAAAGGGGGTGTGACCACGCCCCTTTTACCTGTGACCACACCCCTTTCCTAATTTGTACCGCCTTTCATGTGTAAATGTTGGAGTGTATGTAATTGTCCTCTGCCCAGTGTTATCACGATAATAGTGCAGACTGGTTGGAATTGCGCTGCCAGGATCCCGGCGGTCACCATTCTGACCCAGGGATCCCGGCAGCAGAATGCTGGTGGGGGGGTCGAGCGCAATAGATCAGAGCGGGAATAGACCCTGTGGGTCTGCATTCCACTTAGGATTCCAGCGTCGGCATGGTGACCGTCAGGATCCCAAGCGCCGGTCACATGACCGCATCCTGTGCAGACAGTTACGCCTTGCAGGCTTGTGTTATGTTCCATCAGCTTCCTGGCTGCCTGTCCCAGCTTGCTAACCTTATCCCTATGTCTGTGCAGCACCCTAGACAACGTCTGGGCTCTACTGATTATTCTGCCTGCAGGCAATTGCATAAGTTACCACAAAGACATGATTACGTGTATTTAAACAAAAAAACAAAATATACAAAGTCTGCAATAAATAAATATACAGGTCCTGTCTAAAAGCAGACAATGTATTCTCAGTTATGTTTCTGCTGTCATTGCTTTTTGGAAGTGATATTTGCAGTTTCTATAATGCTTGCTACACTAATGATGTAAAGAACAGTCATGTAGCACCTATGCTTTATACTGCCCAATCTGTGGATATAATGGGTTTCTGCATAGCAGATCTCATTCCTTTAGTTGTGTTTACTGAGGTTTTTTTATGTTCATGTTAAAATATCACATAAATGTGATACTTTATATTTATGTTACATTATCTTTTTTTGCTTTTATTTTTTTTAACATTATTCTGTTCTGGGCACCTTCATGGACCTTTAAAACATTTCTAATCATTATTCATCATGGCTCAATAATCGCAGATTTCTCTTCCCCTGTCCACTTACATGTTGTTTTTCCACTTACATGTATGTATCAGCTACGTGTTCCTATTATACTGTTCCTGATTGGTTGCCAAATGTTATATTGACCCCTCAACCCTCTCGCTTTCTGCTTGCGAAGTTCTTCAGTATTGACCAGAAGATTAAATGTGGCACCAATGCGCATCTGCAGGATGGGGACACCGGGCCTTATTCTGAGTGTGTGCCTGGTGTGTGCAGGATGGGGACACCGGGGCTTATTCTGAGTGTGTGCCTGGTGTGTGCAGGATGGGGACACAGGGGCTTATTCTGAGTGTGTGCCTGGTGTGTGCAGGATGGGGACACTGGGGCTTATTCTGAGTGTGTGCAGGATGGGGACATTTGGGCTTATTCTGAGTGTGTGCCTGGTGTGTACAGGATGGGGACACTGGGGTTTATTATGAGTGTGTGCCTGGTGTGTGCAGGATGGGGACATTGGGGCTTATTCTTACTGTGCGCCTGGTGTGTGCAGGATGGGGACATTGGGGCTTATTCTGACTGTGTGCAGGATGGGGACATTGGGGCTTATTCTGAGTGTGTGCCTGGTGTGTGCAGGATGGGGACATTGGGGCTTATTCTGAGTGTGTGCCTAATGTGTGCAGGATGGGGACATTAGGGTTTATTCTGTGTGTGTGCCTGGTGTGTGCAGGATGGGGACACTGGGGTTTATTCTGAGTGTTTGCCTGGTGTGTGCAGGATGGGGACATTGGGCTTATTCTGAGTGTGTGCAGGATGGGGGACATTAGGGCTTATTCTGAGTGTGTGTCTGGTGTGTGCAAGATGGGGACATTGTGTACCTGGTGTGTGCAGTATGGGGACATTGGGGCTTATTCTGAGTGTTTGCCTGGTGTGTGCAGGATGGGGATACCGGGGCTTATTCTGAGTGTGTGCAGGATGGGGACATTGGGGTTTATTCTGAGTGTGTGCAGGATGGGGACATTGGGGTTTATTCTGAGTGTGTGCCTGGAGTGTGCAGGATGGGGACATTGGGGCTTATTCTAAGGGTGTACAGGATGGGGACATTGAGGCTTATTCTGAGTGTTTGCCTGGAGTGTGCAGGATGGGGACATTAAGGCTTATTCTGAGTGTGTGGCTGGTGTGTGCAGGATTGGGACATTGGGGCTTATTCTGAGTGTGTGTATGGTGTGTGCAGGATGGGGACACTGGGGTTTATTCTGAGTGTGTGCAGGATGGGGACATTGGGGCTTATTCTGAGTGTTTGCCTGGAGTGTGCAGGATGGGGACATTAAGGCTTATTCTGAGTGTGTGGCTGGTGTGTGCAGGATTGGGACATTGGGGCTTATTCTGAGTGTGTGTCTGGTGTGTGCAGGATGGGGGACACTGGGGTTTATTCTGAGTGTGTGTCTGGTGTGTGCAGGATGAGGACACTGGGGTTTATTATGAGTGTGTGCCTGGTGTGTGCAGGATGGGGACATTGGGGCTTATTCTGACTGTGCGCCTGGTGTGTGCAGGATGAGGACATTGGGGTTTATTCTGAGTGTGTGCAGGATGGGGACATTGGGGCTTATTCTGAGTTTTTGCCTGGTGTGTGCAGGATGGGGACACTGGGGCTTATTCTGAGTGTTTGCCTGGTGTGTGCAGGATGGGGATACTGGAGCTTATTCTGAGTGTGTGCCTGGTGTGTGCAGGATGGGGACATTGGGGCTTATTCTGAGTGTGTGCCTAATGTGTGCAGGATGGGGACATTGGGGTTTATTCTGTGTGTGTGCCTGGTGTGTGCAGGATGGGGACACTGGGGTTTATTCTGAGTGTTTGCCTGGTGTGTGCAGGATGGGGACATTGGGCTTATTCTGAGTGTGTGCTGGTGTGTGCAGGATGGGGACATTAGGGCTTATTCTGTGTGTGTGTGTGTGTGTGTCTGGTGTGTGCAAGATGGGGACATTGTGTGCCTGGTGTGTGCAGTATGGGGACATTGGGGCTTATTCTGAGTGTTTGCCTGGTGTGTGCAGGATGGGGATACCGGGGCTTATTCTGAGTGTGTGCAGGATGGGCACATTGGGACTTATTCTGCGTGTGTGCAGGATGGGGACATTGGGGTTTATTCTGAGTGTGTGCAGGATGGGAACACTGGGGTTTATTCTGAGTGTGTGCCTGGTGTGTGCAGGATGGGGACATTGGGGCTTATTCTAAGTAAGTGCCTGGTGTGTGCAGGATGGGGACTTTGAGGCTTATTCTGAGTGTTTGCCTGGAGTGTGCAGGATGGGGACATTAAGGCTTATTCTGAGTGTGTGGCTGGTGTGTGCAGGATGGGGACACCGTGGTGTGCCTGGTGTGTGCAGGATTGGGACATTGGGGCTTATTCTGAGTGTGTGCATGATGTGGACAATGGGGCTTATTCTGAGTGTTTGCCTGGTGTGTGCAGGATGGGGATACCGGGGCTTATTCTGAGTGTGTGCCTGGTGTGTGCAGGATGGGGACATTGGGGCTTATTCTGAGTGTGTGCCTGGTGTGTGCAGGATGGGGACATTGGGGTTTATTCCGAGTGTGTGACTGGTGTGTGCAGGATGGGGACACTGGGGTTTATTCTGAGTGTGTGCCTGGTGTGTGCAGCATGGGGACGTTGGGGCTTATTCTGAGTGTGTGCCTGGTGTGTGCAGGATGAGGACATTGGGGTTTATTCTGAGTGTAACATAGTATCTAAGCTTGAAAAAAGACAATTGTCCATCGAGTTCAACCTATTTGTGGTCTCCAAAGCACGATTATTTTGTATAAAATTTTGACTGAAGTTGAAGACTGCCGTTACGTTTTATCCCTCTTTTTTATAATAACCATAGTGCGTGACTATGCCCCGTAACCCTGGATATCCTTATCCATTAGGAATTTATCTGTTATGCACACCAGTGCCTGCAGGAAAGTACTGGTGTCAGAACTGTTATGCACTCCAGTGTCTGCAGGAATGTACTGGTGTTTGAACTGTTATGCAAAACAAATGGACTCACAGACAAACTGGGGAATATGACATAACGTACACAGAAGGTGATAGGGTAACAAAATACACACAAAGTGAACAGAGAAGCCCAGAGGCTAAGGAACTGGGTATCTCCCTTGTATTAGAACTGCTCAGATGGAAATAGCAAGATGTTGTGTTTTAATACGTAGAGAACCCGAAATGCTGTTGCTAAGGGCAACAGCAAAACCCTAAAGGGTTACCAACGGGTGTGGCAGTAAACTCCTTGGTCAGAGATGGAATGATAGACACAAGGAGAGACTCCACAATCCTGATTCTCACTTGCAGTGCACAGGTTTTAGCTTACTGCCACTAAACTGACCCCTGACACCTAGCACAGTGAGACAGGATTAGACAGGCAAGTCTTAGAATACAGCCGCAAACTTGCTAAGTTCACAGAGTAGTAACAGAACCCCAGCAAGCTAAACGACTGACTCCAGTCTTACTGCTAGGTCTGGATTGGCAGAGTGTAATACCAAATCCCCAGGCCTATTTGCAGTAAGCAACAAACAAATACAAAGCTACACAGTACTGGCTAACTTTCATGAACTGACTAACCAACAAAGATTCAGCAGCATCTGCTTACCCTGAAAAAAGGCCTTATAAAGCAGGTGCTGTCCACGCCCCACTCAGACCTCACAGACTGTGAGCACAAAAACCAGCACCGGATCCCCTGCCGTGCACAGAGCCTATAACCACTGCACAGCAAAAGACCCGAACCGGAGTATCAGCTGCGCTCAGGTTACTCCACTAGCACTTGTCTCCCGGTTGCCATGACGACGTGGCAGCACAGGGCAGGAGACCCTAACATTATCTAACCCATTCTTAAAGGTGTTGACTGAGTCTGCCATTACAACTCCCTCAGGCAGGGAATTCCAAACACGTATCGTCCTTACCGTAAAAAAGCCTTTACGCCGTATTGTGCGGAATCTCCTCTCCTCTAACCTGAGCGAGTGTCCACGAGTTCTCTGTGTTGATCTAACCAAAAACAGGTCCTGCGCAAGAACTGTATATTGTCCCCTTATATATTTGTAAAAGTTGATCATGTCCCCTCTTAACCTCCTCTTTTCCAGTGTAAACATACCTAGTCTTGCAAGCCTTTCCTCGTATTCCAGCGTCTCCATACCCTAAATTAGTTTTTTCGCCCCCTTTGAACCTTTTCTAGATCCAGGATATTCTTTTTTTGTAGTGAGGTGCCCAGAATTGTACACAGTATTTAAGGTGTGGCCTCACAAGTGATTTATATAACGGGAGTATAATACTCTAATCCCTAGCATCAATTCCCCATTTTATGCATGCTAATATCTTATTAGCCTTCTTTGCTGCAGTCCTACTTTGGGTACTACTGCTTAGTTTGCTATCTATGAGGACTCCTAAGTCCTTTTCCAATACAGAACCCCCTAATTTTACCCCATTTAGTAGGTAGGTGTTATTTTTGTTCTTGTTACCACAGTGCATTACCTTACACTTGTCTGTATTAAAGCGCATTCTCCATTTCGCTGCCCAAGCTTCTAATTTAATTAAGTCGTTCTGAAGCGACTCAGCATCCCCCTCCGCATTTATAACTTTACACAATTTGGTATCATCTGCAAAAATTGACACCATGCTCTCTAGACCTTCTGTTAGGTCGTTAATGAAAATATTGAACAATAGCGGTCCTAATACTGAGCCTTGCGGCACACCACTTAGTACTTCAGTCCAAGTTGAGAAAGATCCATTAACCAAAACGCGCTCCTCCCTATTATCTAACCAGTTTTTGACCCAAGTGCATATTGTGCTTCCTAGCCCTGATTCTTGTAGCTTGTAGATAAGTCTCATGTGTGGTACAGTGTCGAATGCTTTGGCAAAATCAAAAAAGATTACATCCACCTCTTTACCCTGATCTAGGTTTGCGCTTACTGTTTCATAAAAGCCAAGTAAGTTGGTTTGACAGGATCTGTCCTTCATAAACCATGTTGATTCCTTTTAATAACCTTATTGACTTCAAGGAACTTCTGAGTACTATCTCTTAAAATACCTTCCAATACTTTCCCCACTATAGGTGTAAGACTAACTGGTCTATAATTACCTGGTTCAGCTTTACTTCCCTTTTTGAATATAGGCACTACTTCCGCTATACGCCAGTCTTTGGGAACCATACCTGATATTACTGAATCCTTAAAGATCAAAAATAGCGGTTTTGCAAGTTCAGAGTGAAGCTCCATTAGAACCCTTGGGTGAATACCACCGGGACCTGGTGACTTATTAATCTTTAAATGTTTTAATCGGTCACAGACTACTTCCTCGCTTAAATAAGTACCTATCAGTGGGATATTCTGAGTGTGTGCCTGGTGTGTGCAGGATGGGGACATTGGGGCTTATTCTGAGTGTGTGCCTGGTGTGTGCAGGATGGGGACATTGGGGCTTATTCTGAGTGTGTGCCTGGTGTGTGCAGGATGGGGGACACTGGGGCTTATTCTGAGTGTGTGTCTGGTGTGTGCAGGATGGGGGACATTGGGGCTTATTCTGAGTGTGTGCTGGTGTGTGCAGGATGGGGGACACTGGGGCTTATTCTGAGTGTGTGCTGGTGTGTGCAGGATGGGGGACACTGGGGCTTATTCTGAGTGTGTGTCTGGTGTGTGCAGGATGGGGACATTGGGGTTTATTCTGAGTGTGTGCCTGGTGTGTGCAGGATGGGGACATTGGGGCTTATTCTGAGTGTGTGCTGGTGTGTGCAGGATGGGGACACTGGGGTTTATTCTGAGTGTGTGCCTGGTGTGTGCAGAATGGGGACATTGGGGCTTATTCTGAGTGTGTGCAGGATGGGGACATTGGGGCTTATTCTGAGTGTGTGCAGGATGGGGACATTGGGGCTTATTCTGAGTGTGTGCAGGATGGGGACATTAGGGCTTATTCTGAGTTTGTGCTGGTGTGTGCAGGATGGGGACACTGGGGTTTATTCTGAGTGTGTGCCTGGTGTGTGCAGAATGGGGACATTGGGGCTTATTCTGAGTGTGTGCAGGATGGGGACATTGGGGCTTATTCTGAGTGTGTGCCTGGTGTGTGCAGGATGGGGAGAAAAGCAAATAAAACATGCAGCAATGCAAGTGATGCACATACATTTATTCCTTTGTGTGTGTGTGTTTATATGGTAAATGCTCTCTGTTTTTGCATGTAGCCCACAA
Source organism: Pseudophryne corroboree (assembly GCF_028390025.1). Taxonomy (NCBI): domain Eukaryota; kingdom Metazoa; phylum Chordata; class Amphibia; order Anura; family Myobatrachidae; genus Pseudophryne; species Pseudophryne corroboree. The sequence goes on along the minus strand of NC_086444.1, from coordinate 57,405,915 downwards.
ATGCTGTGCAGCTTTATTTGCACACTGCGATATAGATGAGAGTTAGGACACACCCCGCTCACATCTCTCTCTGCACATGGTGCATCTCCCCCACCTGCAGTGCAGCATGGTTTTGCTAAGGTGTAAAGTTACTGCATTGCAACTCAGAATGTGCCCTATTGTTGGGTAGCAACTGTGTTGCCCAGATCAACATTTAACTCTTCATCTCCCTTGTGTTCTGCCACAGGGTTCACCGCAGTATCCACTATGACGGATGGGGACTATGATTATCTGATTAAGCTCCTGGCCCTCGGAGACTCCGGTGTTGGAAAGACCACATTCCTGTACAGATACACAGACAACAAGTTCAACCCTAAATTTATTACAACAGTTGGAATAGACTTTCGGGAAAAACGAGTGGTAAGTCGCCCCTATTATCGTGTATCTTGGGGTCAGTTTTGCCATAATGGCAAGTAGTGATTATATAAACCTAGATTATATTCTTGTATATTTATGACACTTTGTGTTTGCTGATATTTTGTTACAACATTCCAATTCTGCCCACGTCAACCTTATACACCCGTACCAGCCCATGTCCCTATTCCGGAGGGCTGCCCCCCCTTAGGCATTTTAAAGGGTGGATAATCTGCAATAGTCGGGTAGTTGGTCATATAATTCTAAAAAAAACACCTATTGCTTCCCTAAAGTCAAAACTACCAAATATGACTTCTATATTGTGGATGAAAAGTCCATTCAAAGCAGAAGACTGAAAAATGAATATAATCCTCCACTGGAACCCTCAGGGTCACCATTGGCTTTAATTGTCCATCCTGCTATCCAATAGAAGCTGAGTTTCTGTTGATTCCTTTACCCCATGTTCTTCCTATTTATGGTCTTCAGCTTTATAATACCAATGAACAGCCACAATATGGACCAGACTCTATAGCATTACATTATAGAGTTTTCTGTTTAGGAAGCCTGTGAAGTAACTACCTGTACATAATATGAGAGAGATAAGGGTTCTCCCCCCACATACCAAATATAGAGAAAAGAGATTTCCTTTGCTGCGACTGTTTGGTAAATTCTGTTGCCTGCATACAGAGAGGTACATTTCTCTAATGGAAGCCGCTGGTCAGAGACATAGGGGGAAATATAATAGTGAGATTGGTTGTTGCCTTTCAAATGATTGCCCCTTCAGGCCAATCAGTCACTGCCCCAAGTTTACATCCTGGTGTCACTATCCAATGAATCTAGTAGCATGTTTATGGGAGGACACCAGAGCACCCAGGAAAATCCCATGTGGAGGACACACTAACTTCACACAGAGATCCGATCATCTTTGGGAATTGAACGCGTAAAACCTACACTATCGGGCAGCAATGCCGCCCATTGTACCACCATACTGTCTATTCATTACACTTTTAGCTCGTTAATTACTATACATGTACACACTATATGCCTTCTGAGCTTTGCTAATGTATAGAGATGAAAAACCAAGGTTGGTCGTGGTGGTATCCAAAGAGGAGCAGTAACATTCTACTTGAGAAGATACGTCATTGGCATATACTGTATATGTGCTCGTGGTATATGTGTAATGACCCCATATACAGTATATGCAACTGCATGCTGCTGTGTCTTTGGTGTGCAGAAGTAACATGTGGTGTTGTTGCCCAGGTTTACAGTAATGCGGCACCAGGTGGCACACACGGGAAGTCCTTCAAGGTGCATTTACAGCTCTGGGACACAGCTGGACAAGAAAGGTAACTTGTTGTTGTTATTAAAAGGATAAACGTGCCTACTAAGTCCTTTTTCTCTGACGTCCTAGTGGATGCTGGGACTCCGTAAGGACCATGGGGAATAGCGGCTCCGCAGGAGACAGGGCACAAAATAAAAGCTTAAGGATCAGGTGGTGTGCACTGGCTCCTCCCCCTATGACCCTCCTCCAAGCCTCAGTTAGATTTTTGTGCCCGGCCGAGAAGGGTGCAATCTAGGTGGCTCTCCTGAGCTGCTTAGAATAAAAGTTTAGTTTAGGATTTTTTATTTTCAGTGAGTCCTGCTGGCAACAGGCTCACTGCATCGTGGGACTAAGGGGAGAAGAAATGGACTCACCTGAGTGCAGAGTGGATCGGGTTTCTTAGGCTACTGGACATTAGCTCCAGAGGGACGATCACAGGTTCAGCCTGGATGGGTCACCGGAGCCGCGCCGCCGTCCCCCTTACAGAGCCAGAAGAGACGAAGAGGTCCGGTGAAATCGGCGGCAGAAGACGATCCTGTCTTCAGACTAAGGTAGCGCACAGCACCGCAGCTGTGCGCCATTGCTCTCAGCACACTTCACACTCCGGTCACTGAGGGTGCAGGGCGCTGGGGGGGGAGCGCCCTGAGACGCAATATTACAGTATATACCTTAGGTGGCTAAAAAGAATACATCACATATAGCTCCTGGGCTATATGGATGTATTTTACCCCTGCCATTTTACACAGAAAAAGCGGGAGATAAGGACGTCGTGAAGGGGCGGAGCCTATCTCCTCAGCACACAAGCGCCATTTTCCCTCACAGCTCCGCTGGAAGGACGGCTCCCTGACTCTCCCCTGCAGTCTTGCTTCAGAATCAGGGTAAAAAAGAGAAGGGGGGGCACGTTTGGCAGCAAATAAATATATTAACAGCAGCTATAAGGGAGTAACACTTATATAAGGTTATCCCTGTATATATATATATAGCGCTGGGTGTGTGCTGGCAGACTCTCCCTCTGTCTCTCCAAAGGGCTAAGTGGGGTCCTGTCCTCTATCAGAGCATTCCCGGTGTGTGTGCTGTGTGTCGGTACGCGTGTGTCGACATGTATGAGGAGGAAAATGAGGTGGAAGCGGAGCAGTTGCCTGTGTTAGTGATGTCACCCCCTAGGGAGTCGACACCTGACTGGATGATTGTATTTAAACAATTAAGTGATAATGTCAGCAATTTGCAAAAAACTGTTGACGACATGAGACAGCCGGCAAATCAATTAGTGCCTGTCCAGGCGTCTCAGACACCGTCAGGGGCCCTAAAACGCCCGATACCTCAGTGGGTCGACACAGACCCAGACACAGATACTGAGTCTAGTGTCGACGGTGACGAGACAAACGTGATGTCCAGCAGGGCCACACGTTACATGATCACAGCAATGAAAGAGGCATTGAACCTTTCTGACACTACAAGTACCACAAAGAAGGGTATTATGTGGGGGGTGAAAAAACTACCAATAGTTTTTCCTGAGTCAGATGAAATAAATGAGGTGTGTGATAAAGCGTGGGTTTTCCCCGATAAAAAACAGCTAATTTCTAATAAATTATTAGCACTATATCCTTTCCCGCCAGAGGTTAGGACGCGCTGGGAAACACCCCCTAGGGTAGATAAGGCGCTCACACGTTTATCTAAACAAGTAGCGTTACCGTCCCCTGATACGGCCACCCTCAAAGAACCGGCTGATAGAAGACTGGAAAATATCTTAAAGAGTATATACACACATACTGGTGTTATACTGCGACCAGCAATCGCCTCAGCCTGGATGTGTAGTGCTGGAGTCGCATGGTCGGATTCCCTGACTGAGAATATTGATACCCTGGATAGGGACAGTATTTTGTTAACTATAGAGCATTTAAAGGATGCATTGCTATATATGCGTGATGCACAGAGGGATATTTGCACCCTGGCATCAAGAGTCAGTGCTATGTCCATCTCTGCCAGAAGAGCGTTATGGACGCGACAGTGGTCAGGGGATGCAGATTCCAAACGGCACATGGAAGTATTGCCGTATAAAGGGGAGGAGTTATTTGGGGCTGGTCTATCGGACCTGGTGGCCACGGCAACGGCTGGAAAATCCACCTTTTTACCCCAGGTCACTTCACATCAACAGAAAAAGACACCGTCTTTTCAAACTCAGTCCTTTCGTTCCCATAAATACAAGCGAGCAAAAGGCCACTCTTTTCTGCCCCGGGGCAGAGGAAGGGGAAAAAGACTGCACCATGCAGCCGCTTCCCAGGAGCAGAAGCCCTCCTCTGCTTCTACCAAGTCTTCAGCATGACGCTGGGGCTTTACAAGCAGACTCAGATATGGTGGGGGCCCGTCTCAAGAATTTCAACGCGCAGTGGGCTCACTCGCAAGTGGATCCCTGGATTCTACAGGTAGTATCACAGGGGTACAAACTGGAATTCGAGGCGTTTCCCCCTCATCGGTTCCTGAAGTCTGCTTTACCAAAGTCTCCTTCCGACAGGGAGGCAGTTTTGGAAGCCATTCACAAGCTGTATTCCCAGCAGGTGATAATCAAGGTACCCCTCTTACAACAGGGAAAGGGGTATTATTCCACGCTGTTTGTGGTACCGAAGCCGGACGGCTCGGTGAGACCAATCTTAAATCTGAAATCTTTGAACACTTACATAAAAAGGTTCAAATTGAAGATGGAGTCACTCGGAGCAGTGATAGCGAACCTGGAAGAAGGGGACTATATGGTGTATCTGGACATCAAAGATGCTTATCTCCACGTCCCAATATACCCTTCTCACCAAGGGTACCTCAGGTTTGTAGTACAAAACTGTCATTATCAGTTTCAGACGCTGCCGTTTGGATTGTCCACGGCACCTCGGGTCTTTACCAAGGTAATGGCCGAAATGATGATTCTTCTACGAAGAAAAGGCATCTTAATTATCCCTTACTTGGACGATCTCCTGATAAGGGCAAGAACCAGGGAACAGTTAGAAGTCGGAGTGGCACTATCTCAGGTAGTGTTACGTCAGCACGGGTGGATTCTAAATATTCCAAAATCGCAGCTGATTCCAACGACACGTCTACTGTTCCTAGGAATGATTCTGGACACAGTCCAGAAGAAGGTGTTTCTCCCGGAGGAGAAGGCCAGGGAGTTATCCGAGCTAGTCAGGAACCTCCTAAAACCAGGACAGGTCTCAGTACATCAGTGCACGAGGGTCCTGGGAAAAATGGTGGCTTCTTACGAAGCGATTCCATTCGGAAGATTCCATGCAAGAACGTTTCAGTGGGATCTACTGGACAAATGGTCCGGATCGCATCTTCAGATGCATCAGCGGATAACCCTGTCGCCAAGGACAAGGGTGTCTCTCCTGTGGTGGCTGCAGAGTGCTCATCTTCTAGAGGGCCGCAGATTTGGCATTCAGGATTGGATCCTGGTAACCACGGATGCCAGCCTGAGAGGCTGGGGAGCAGTCACACAGGGAAGGAATTTCCAGGGCTTGTGGTCAAGCATGGAAACATCTCTTCATATAAACATTCTGGAACTAAGGGCCATTTACAATGCCTTAAGTCAAGCAAAACCTCTGCTTCAGGGTCAGGCGGTGTTGATCCAATCGGACAACATCACGTCAGTCGCCCACGTAAACAGACAGGGCGGCACGAGAAGCAGGAGGGCAATGACAGAAGCTGCAAGGATTCTTCGCTGGGCGGAAAATCATGTGATAGCACTGTCAGCAGTGTTCATTCCGGGAGTGGACAACTGGGAAGCAGACTTCCTCAGCAGACACGACCTTCACCCGGGAGAGTGGGGACTTCACCCGGAAGTCTTCCACCTGATTGTAAACCGTTGGGAAAAACCAAAGGTGGACATGATGGCGTCACGTCTAAACAAAAAACTGGACAGATATTGCGCCAGGTCAAGGGACCCTCAGGCAATAGCAGTGGACGCTCTGGTAACGCCGTGGGTGTACCAGTCAGTGTATGTGTTCCCTCCTCTGCCTCTCATACCAAAAGTATTGAGAATCATAAGAAGGAGAGGAGTAAGGACTATACTCGTGGTTCCGGATTGGCCAAGAAGGACTTGGTACCCGGAACTTCAAGAGATGCTCACGGACGAACCGTGGCCTCTACCTCTAAGAAAGGACCTGCTACTGCAGGGGCCTTGTCTGTTCCAAGACTTACCGCGGCTGCGTTTGACGGCATGGCGGTTGAACGCCGGATCCTAAAGGAAAAGGGCATTCCAGAAGAAGTCATCCCTACTCTGGTCAAAGCCAGGAAGGAAGTAACCGCAAAACATTATCACCGCATTTGGCGTAAATATGTTGCGTGGTGTGAGGCCAAGAAGGCCCCTACAGAGGAATTTCAACTGGGTCGTTTCCTGCATTTCCTGCAAACAGGACTGTCTATGGGCCTAAAATTAGGGTCCATTAAGGTTCAAATTTCGGCCTTGTCGATTTTCTTCCAGAAAGAACTGGCTTCAGTACCTGAAGTTCAGACATTTGTGAAAGGGGTGCTGCACATACAGCCTCCTTTTGTGCCTCCAGTGGCACCTTGGGATCTCAATGTTGTATTGAGTTTTCTAAAATCACATTGGTTTGAACCACTTTCCACTGTGGACTTAAAATATCTCACGTGGAAGGTGTCGATGCTGTTAGCCTTGGCTTCAGCCAGGCGTGTGTCAGAATTGGCGGCTTTATCATATAAAAGCCCTTACTTAATTTTTCATTCTGACAGGGCGGAATTGAGGACTCGTCCTCAATTTCTACCTAAGGTGTTTTCTGCATTTCACATGAACCAACCTATTGTGGTGCCTGCGGCTACTAGGGACTTGGAGGACTCCAAGTTGCTAGACGTTGTCAGGGCCCTGAAAATATATGTTTCCAGGACGGCTGGAGTCAGGAAAACTGACTCGCTGTTTATCCTGTATGCACCCAACAAGCTGGGTGCTCCTGCTTCAAAGCAGACGATTGCTCGTTGGATTTGTAGTACAATTCAGCTTGCACATTCCGTGGCAGGATTGCCACAGCCAAAATCAGTACAGGCCCATTCCACAAGGAAAGTGGGCTCATCTTGGGCGGCTGCCCGAGGGGTCTCGGCTTTACAACTTTGCCGAGCAGCTACTTGGTCAGGGGCAAACACGTTTGCTAAATTCTACAAATTTGATACCCTGGCTGAGGAGGACCTGGAGTTCTCTCATTCGGTGCTGCAGAGTCATCCGCACTCTCCCGCCCGTTTGGGAGCTTTGGTATAATCCCCATGGTCCTTACGGAGTCCCAGCATCCACTAGGACGTCAGAGAAAATAAGATTTTACTTACCGATAAATCTATTTCTCGTAGTCCGTAGTGGATGCTGGGCGCCCATCCCTAGTGCGGATTGTCTGCAATACTTGTATATAGTTATTGTTACAAAAATTCGGGTTATTATTGTTTGAGCCATCTTTTCAGAGGCTCCTTTGCATTTATCATACTGTTAACTGGGTTCAGATCACGAGTTGTACGGTGTGATTGGTGTGGCTGGTATGAGTCTTACCCGGGATTCAAGATCCTTCCTTATTATGTACGCTCGTCCGGGCACAGTATCCTAACTGAGGCTTGGAGGAGGGTCATAGGGGGAGGAGCCAGTGCACACCACCTGATCCTTAAGCTTTTATTTTGTGCCCTGTCTCCTGCGGAGCCGCTATTCCCCATGGTCCTTACGGAGTCCCAGCATCCACTACGGACTACGAGAAATAGATTTATCGGTAAGTAAAATCTTATTTTTTTCCCCAACATCCCCTCTCCCATCAGCTAGAGCGTCCCGGAGTTCGCTAAATTTAAAAGAAGGCTCCGCCATTACTACTGCACCAGTTCTGACCCCGGTTTGACAGCTGTGAGAAGAACAGATTTAATTATTGCTACTTGCATTTCTAACACAGATCTGATTGTATAGCAACAAGTATCTGTCCAGTCAGTGCCAGGATTAGAAGTGACGCAGCGCTGCTCAAATATTTCCGTTTGGGGTTATCTACTGATCACAAACCTTTATAAGTTCTCAGGGATCACCGGGGTCCCAGGCATGAGACCCCCCCCCCCCCCCCCCCCAGTACTGCGACATGAGCGGGATGATGTATTAAAATTACATTTTAGGTGTCATTACCTTTAAGTCTATTCGATGATGCACTAATTAGAAAGGCAATGATTTCATTATGTATAGTCTGAACGTTTTTTTCAAATAAACTGCAAAAGTTTTTTTATTGGCTACATATGCATCCTCAATAGGCCATGCAGCGGGAGATGCTTGGCGTGAGTGAGCTGCTACGTCCCATGCAACTCTGCTAACGTTAGGCATATTAGTCGAAACGCAACTTGGGCACATCAGTAGACTGCGATGATTAATGTGATACTGTATATGACACTTGAATATTGTGTGTGACTGAATCTTTGTGTTGGAAAAAATCTGTGGCTGCTGCATTGAAGCACTTCATATGCAAATGCAGAGACTCAGTCACACACTGATATGCAAGTGTTGCATATCACATTAATCAGCACAGTCTCCTGGTGCATACTAGTCACATCGTATTGCGAATAAGACACATTTTCATCCAAGAAGACACCTGACACTAGCAGAGTCTGGCACAGAGAGGGGCTGGTTGGCAAGACGTCAGTTTTACCGAAGTCAGTTTCGGTAAAAGCTGTCTATTTAACGACCTATAGTATAAGAAGCTGTTCAGTAATGAAAGTGCCATAGATTTGATCTTCATTACTTATACATAAAAGTTGTTTGTGTAGTAAAAATATGTTTTCCAATACAACAGTCCACTAAACTTTTTTTATTTCCTCTTCACACGTACTCAGCTTGTACATATTGGGTGTAGTGTGTGATGCCGGCGGTCGGGCTCCCGGCGACCAGCATACTGGCGTCGGGAGTGCGACCGCAGGCATACCGACTGCCGGCATACCGACAGCTGGGCGTGCGCAAATGAGCCCCTCGAAGGCACGCCGCGGTCACGGTGGCGCACTACGCGCAACACGCTATCTATTCTCCGTCCAGGGGGGTCGTGGACCCCCAAGAGGGAGAAAAGATGTCGGTATGTCGGCGGTCGGGATTCCGGCGCCAGTATGGTGGTCACCGGAAGCCCGGCCGCCGGCAACCTGAAGTCCACCCGTACATATTACACCCTGAAATCTATTTACATTATTTTGGTGGTTTTGTAGCTATTGTGTTACTGGTGGTTGTACTATCGGTGGGTGATTGTTACTTATAGGCACTTTCTGCCCCCAGGTTCCGGAGCCTCACCACGGCGTTTTTCAGGGATGCGATGGGTTTCCTATTAATGTTCGACCTCACCAGTCAGCAGAGCTTTCTGAATGTCCGGAACTGGATGAGTAAGTGTGATGTATTTACTTCCACAGAGGATAGGTCCCAGTGCCTACCGGTTCTTGACCAGATTTCATGAGAGAGATGAGGGGGCGACCTTACTTAGCCTGAGGCGTCCATCTAAAAGTCCATCTTTTGTCGTGGGTGATCAAGACACAGCAGTCAGGGAGGGTGAAAGAACAACCTGTCTTGAATTTTATATCTAGAGCAGTGGTTCTCAAACTCGGTCCTCAGGACCCCACACGGTTCATGTTTTCCAGGTCACCCAGCAGCTGCACTGGATGTAGTACTGGTGACCGGCGGTCTCCTGACCGCCGGTCACCTTACCGACGCCAGGATCCCGGCAGCATACCGACGCCGGGATCCCAGCGGGGAGGGGCGAGTGCAGCAAGCCCCTTGCGGGCTCGCTGCGCTCGCCACGCTGCGGGCTCGGTGGCGACCTGCGGTCGCCACGGGTTCTATTCCCACTCTATGGGTGTCGTGGACACCCACGAGTGGAAATAGTCCCTGTTGGTCGGCATGCCGACCATCGGGATAGTGAGCCGTCGGGCTCACGGAGGAGGTCATGTGACTGTCGGTCAGCTGACCGGCGGTCACATGAATACCACCCGCTGCACTGTGTATCACCAACTGTCACATTTTAAAAATCTACAGGTGACCTGCAAAACATGGACCGTGTGGGGTCCTGAGGACCAAGTTTGAGAACCTGTGATCTAGAGTATCGAGAGCTATGGCATTTTGAGTTTTGCCATGAAATCTATACTATACTTTTTGTAAGGACACTTCTAAATCACCATAGACTTTCCCTTAATGTCCAAGATAAATGCAAGGAAAAACTCACCGGGCTCACACTTAATAAAATTATCAATGTTGAAATTATTATCTAGCTGCTGCTACCCAGTAGGTATATCTGAATAATCTAGAATAAACAAAATTAACTATGGAAATGGTGAGTAAATTCATTAATGGGGTGCTAAGAAACTGTCAGTTTGACCACATAAATATATTTAAAAATGAATATCCGTTTATTACAATAAATAACAATACACATATGTTCCATTTGCAATAAAATTAGACACTGATCGGCTCATTGTTGCCCCCTAGGCAGTGACTTTAAAACGACCAATCTCACCAACAGGAAGTGCAAACAACGCTAAAATGTTTAAGAGTCATCCTGTATATTCACATGAGGATATTTGTGTAGCCACCTTTAGTCACCGTCCGTATTATGGGGGTAATTCAGAACCGATCGCTAGGGTGCGTTTTTTGCAGCCCTGCGATCAGATAGTCGCCGCCTACAGGGGAAGGGGGGAATCGCTGTGCGGGTGTGCGATCGCATTTGTAGCAGAGCTGCACAAACATCAGTTTGTGCAGTCTCTGCGCAGCCTAGGACTTACTCATTCGCTGCGATGTAATCCTGCTGATCGGGGCCGGAGCTGACGTCAGACACCCTCCCTGAAAGCGTCTGGTCCCGTCTGCGTTTTTCTGGACACTCCTGTAAAACGGTCAGTTGCCACCCACAAACGGCCTCTTCCTGTCAGTCACCTTGCGATCGCCCATGCGATCGCTTTTTTTTGCACCATCCCGTCACTAAGCACCGATCCCCGGTGCAGTCGTCCGAAGCGCCGGCGCATTGTGGAGCATACGCATGCGCAGTTCAGATCTGATCGCCCACTGTACGAAAATGCACAGCAGCGATCAGTTCTGAACCTATGTCCTATAAATTCAGTGAGCTCCCCTCACACCTCTAGTAAAGCACGCTTGTCATATGCAGGCACAGTATATATGTCAAATCCTGGACATCAGAAACCGCCACACAGGAAAGACGGAGAAACGTGTCACAGATGAGGGAATTCTGTCACTTTATGGACGACTGATATAATCACCCAATCCCTACTATCACTATTTTACACCAGCGACACTTAATGAGGCGTATACTAGTAATAAGAACTCCTACACCAGGATTTGACAGGTATATACCTGCATATGACACGCATGCTATACGAGAGGTGTGAGGTGAGCTCACCCACAGCACATCCCTGGAATTTATGGGACATAATACTGACGGTGACTATTAAAGGTGGCCACACTCATGTGAATATACAGGATTACTATAGAACAGGGTGGCCAACCAGTCACAGACAAAGAGACAAAAAATCTTGTTAGGTACGTCAAAGAGCTGACATCAAGCCGAAGGCGCGTGTGCAAAAATGGGGTGTGACCTTGTGCCTGCTAGGCCACGCCCCAGGTATAAAAGACAATAAAAATGCCAGATCCACATAACATACATTTTAAAGCCAGAATCAACATAAAATACATGGAAAAAGACACTTCCACATAAAATAATAAAATCCAGATCCACATAAAATATGTTGAAAAAGCCATATTCACATAATACACTTCAGCTCCTCCATGTGTCACTCCAGCCAGCACCCTGCTGTGTCACTCCAGCCAGCACCCTGCTGTGTCACTCCAGCCAGCACCCTGCTGTGTCACTCCAGCCAGCACCCTGCTGTGTCACTCCAGCCAGCACCCTCCTGTGTCACTCCAGTCAGGTCCCCCATCATGTCTCTCCTACCAGGATCCTTCTGTGTCACTCCAGCCAGCACCCTCCTGTGTCACTCCAGCCAGCACCCTGCTGTGTCACTCCAGCCAGCACCCTGCTGTGTCACTCCAGCCAGCACCCTCCTGTGTCACTCCAGTCAGGTCCCCCATCATGTCTCTCCTACCAGGATCCTTCTGTGTCACTCCAGCCAGCACCCTCCTGTATCACTCCAGTCAGCTCCCCCATTTTGTCTCTCCTGCCAGGATTCTCCTGTGTCACTCCAGCCAGCTCCCCCTTGTGTCACTCCAGTCAGCACCCTCATATGTCACTACAGCCCAGTATCTGGCTCCCTCAGTTTCAGTCAGCATAGTGCTGTTGTGTGTCTGGTTGGAGTGCACCAGTTTCCAGGATCTGTTGTGGTCAGGTGACTGAGTGTCGGGAGCCACATTTGAATAAAGAAAGAGCCGCATGTGGCTCAAGAGCCACAGGTTGGCCACGGCTGCTCTAGAACATTTTAGTGTTGTTTGCATTTCCTAATAGTGACATATTGGTCATTTTACGGTCACTAGGGGGCGACAAGGAGCTGATGAATTTTTTATGTGCGTGTATTATTAGAACTTTCGTGATTTATTGTAATAAATTGATATTCTTTATTAAATGTATGTGGTTAAACGGACAGTTTCTTAGCGCACCCCTTGGTGAATTTACTCGCCATTTCCATTGTTAATTACTTTGCAGTCACCTTGTTATCCTCCCGGTGTCTGCAGGAAGAGACGTAAGGAGTACATTTACTAAAGCTTCTAAAACAGAGAATTGGGGTGTTGCCCATAGCAACCAATCAGATGCTGTCTATCATTTCTCTATTGCCTTTTAGAAAATGATAGACTGCATCTGATTGGTTGCTATGGACAACATCACAGTTCTTTGGCAGTGTCTGTGTGACGTTATCACTGAATATCACCATTATTAACGTTCGTTAATTTGGAACTTTCAGGATCACAGGTTTCCAGAAAGTGCACACACTCCCTCATACACAAGTGTGTATTTGTACACACTCACTCATACACAAGTGTGTATTTGTACACACTCACTCATACACAATTGTGCATTGGTACACACTCTTACACTGGTGTGCATTTGTACACACTCATACACAAGTGTGCATTTGTACTATAGATGGGTGGGTTCGGTTCCCAGAGAACCGAATCCCCCGGGCTTCATGTTCTGAGCCCGGATCGGAGTCTCACTCGGGACTTCCCGCCAGACTCGGAAACCAGCACAAGGCAAAACGTCATCATACCGCTGTCGGAATCTTGCAGGTTTTGGATTCCATATAAACAGCCGCGCGTCGCTGCCATTTTCACTCTGGACTTGGAGAGTGAGGGAGACAGACCTCTGTTTCTCTTTGTGAGTGGTGGCGTCGGGGGTGTGGTATGGTTTGCCGGTGGTCGTGGTCCCGGCGACCAGTATACCGGCGCCAGAATCCCGATCACCGGCATACCAACAGCTGGGTGAGCGCAAATGAGCCCCTTGCATGCTTGCTGCGCTCGCCACGCTGCGGGCACGGTTCTTCCTCCAGGGGGGTCGTGGACCCCCAAGAGGGAGAAAAGATGTCGGTATGCCAGCGTTTGGGATTCCGGCGCCGAGAGGCCGGCCGTCGGCAACCAGAAGACCACTCGGGTGGGGTTAGTGTGTGCTCTGTAGGGGTGCTGCTGCAGTCACTGGGGTGTACTTGTGCTGTGTTAGGGGTGCTGTCCTGGCTGTCACTGTGTTGTACAGGGTGCAGGGACACTGTCCTCCTGTATGCTGGAAAATATAGGGGTGCTGCTGGACCTGTATGTTGTAAAAAATCAGGGGTGCAGTTGTTAAAAATTAAAAGCACACTGCTCCTGTATGCTTTAAAATGTAGGGGTCCTGCTGGACCTGTATGTTGTAAAAATTCAGAGGGGCAGTTGTTAAAAATGAAAAGCACACTGCTGTATGCTGTAAAATATTGGGGTGCTGGCCCTGTATTTGTGAAAATTCAGGGGTACAGTTAGAAATTAAAAGCACACTGCTGTATGCTGTAAAATATAGAGGTGTTGCTGTTCAAATAACATTACACTAGCCCTGTATGCTATAAAAATTCAGAGGTGCAGTTGTTAAAAATTAAAAGCACACTGCTCCTGTATGTTTTAAAATATAGGGGTGCTGCTGGACCTGTATGTTGTAAAAATTCAGGAATGCAGTTGTTCAAAATTAAAAGCACACTGCTGTATGCTGTAAAATATACAGATGTTGCTGTTCAAATAACATTACACTCTCCCTGTATGTTGTAAAAATTCAGGGGTGAACTTGTTAAAAATTAAAAGCACACTTCTGTATGCTGTCAAATATAGGGGTGCTGCTGGTCCTGTATGTTGTAAAAATTCAGAGGTGCAGTTGTTAAAAGTTAAAAGCACACTGCTGTATGCCGTAAAATATACTGGTGTAACATTACACTGGCCCTGTATGTTGTAAAAATTCAGGTGTGCGCTTGTTATAAATTAAAAGCACACTGCTGTGTGCTGTAAAATATAGGGGAGCTGCTGGCCCTGTATGTTGTAAAAATTCAGAGTTGCAGTTGTTAAAAATTAAAAGCACACTGCTCTTGTATGCTGTAAAGTATAGGGGTGTTGCTGCTCAAGTAACATTACATTGGCCCTGTATGTTGTAAAGATTCAGGGTTGCCGTGAAATTCAATGTACACTGGCCCTGTCTTGTATGCTGTAAAATTACAGGGGTGTTGTGAAAATACAGGGGTGCTGACACTGTCTGTGGTTGTGATGTCTAGGTTTGACCTTCACATCACTGTGTGGGAAGAGGAGGCTCCTACCACCATTTGCACGCACCCTGCAAGTGCTGGTAGGAGCACCGCCAGCCAAGTTGCTATTATTGACATTGAGGATGTCACTGTAGAAGTACACCAGGATGAGGATATGGGTGTAGCTGGCGCTGCGGAGGAAGTTGACGATGAGGCTTCTCCTGGTGATGTGGTTTGTTTGAATAAGGCACCAGTGGAGACAGCTGTTGGCCACGGGATGAAAAAGCCGATTGTCATATTTGTGCAAAATACCAAAAAAGCCACCTCTTCAGTGTGTCGTTATTTCTCCACAAATCCGGACAACAGGTGTCAAGCCTTCTCTTGCCTTTGTCAATCCATAATAAGTAGGGGTAAGGACATTAACCACCTAGGAACATCCTCCCTTATACGTCACCTGCAGCGCATTCATCATAAGTCATTGCTAAATTCAGAAACTTTGGGCAATAGCGTAAGAAGTCCACTGACACCTAAATGTGGGCTCTTAAAGCTGGTTGTTGAAATCAGGCGGTTAGCAATGTGTCCATAATGCCCAACTAATGCTCTTTGGCAGTGATAGACCAACCAAATAAAATAAGCGAATGAACCTGTATACACAAGTGAGGACTGAGTACAAGGTTTTGTCTACGCATTTTACAGGTGTTTTTTTTCAGTTGCCTTAACCACAAAATGCGTGGCAGTGTGTGCTTGTGAAGTGCGACTTCTCGCATACTTAGTATTTTACACTTGTCATGCAGAATTTCAGAGCCCTCAGCAGATTAGCATGGACAGACGGCTTCTCTAAAGTGCTAGATCGCTCATATAAACTCCAATGCCCGTTTCCATCCAGATTTATTTTTCTAAGTATATTTTTCTGCATAGGAGTAATTGTACAATCCTAGTGTGAATAATTTACCTATTACACCTGGTTTTAATTAGACATTTCCATTTTACTTCTCTACAAATAGTCCTTCATATTTAGTTGATGTCCATATTTAAAGAGGACCTTTGGGTGTTGTTTTATCCAACATTATACTCCCAGAAGTGTAATTTAAAAAACAAATCCCTCAGCCATGTATTGACCAGTAGAGTCAGGTCTAGTGAGTGGGTAATATGCTAATTAGCCTGACTAGTATGCTAATCACTGAGCTGGGCTCCACCCCAGGCTCCTGCTCTACATCCAAGCTGATGCGTCAGGAGAGTTGGAGAGAATGATCTCCTTATGAGTAGCTTACTGGGCACTAGTTTTACTGGCCGATCTCTAGTGGTTAAAGGAAGGGGAGAGTTTTTGGTTTATAATAATAATTTAGCTAATGATAAAGGTAAATGCTCAGCATCATAGCGAAATATAATTTAGCTACATCCATGTAGAATTGATGTCCACTAGCAGGAGTAGATGGGTCATCTCTGAAGCTGGGAACTTACAATAAAAACAGATTACAATACAGTAATATTTGAGATACATAGTTAAGTGAGGTTGAAAAGAGGCAAAATGCCCATCGGGTTCAACCTGTATTCTGTATTAAGTTGTGCATATTATAATGGTCCTGCTGAAGTAACGGTTTAGTACCAATTGACAGCTATGATTCTTACCACTCCGAGATATTAATGTCACTATGCTAAATGCTATAACCCTGGATACTTTTTCCAGTTAAAAATGTGTCCAATCCGTTTTTAAATGCATTTACAGAGTCCGCCATTATCACCCTTTCCTTGTGTACGGAATTTTCTCTCCTCTAACCTCAGTGAGTGTCCACGTGTCCTATACAGAGTTCTTTTAATAAACAAGTCCCCCGCTAACTCCTTGTAATGACCCTTTACATATTTGAAGATATAAATAATATCTCCTCTTAGACGCCTCTTTTCTAGAGTATACATATTTAACATAGTTAACCTTTCCTCGTACTCCAGTGTCTCTAACCCTTTAATCAATTTAGCAGCTCTTCTTTGAACTCTTTCTAGTTCCCCAATATCTTTTTTATAATATGGTGCCCAAAATTGAACACAATATTTGTGAATTGCGTAATGACGCTTACAGCACAGTTTGTAGCACTGACGACTGAATATAGAGATCAGTATAATATAATAGGTGAGAGAATCTGTAGAATAATAGAGATGACACATTAAGATTTCATTACTCTCCATTAACACAACAAAAAGTTTTACTCCGCAAATCAAAATGTCCCATTAAGTTTGTGCATTTAATAAAAATCCTGCTGTTAGAATAATATAAAAGCAGAAAACTGTGGGGAAGACGACAACAATCACAGACGATTACCCTCCAAATGGCACAATATAATATTTGATGAAGTCTGTTAGATTAACATTAAGGGGGGAGATTTATCAAATCTTGCAGAGAGATAGTTTCAATCAATCAGTTTCCACTGTAACTGTCAAGCGCAGCACGTAACACAGTAGTTGGGAGCTGATCTGTTGGTACTTTATCTCTCTCCAACATTTGATAACTCTACCCTTTTAATTGGTGTTCATAATTACTAATGTTCATCCCACCAACAATTCGCACTCTTCTTTCAGGAGTAGTTTTGATCCCGGCGGTCGGGATACCGACGCCAGAATGTCGGCAGTTGTTCCAGGACTACCCACACTCGTGGGTGCCCACAACAACCATAGAGTGAGAATAGCCCGCAAGGGGCTTCGTTGTGCTTGCAACCCTGTCGGCATTCTGGCGGCCAGGATCCTAGCGTCGGTATGCTGACCACCCGTCACCCGTACCCAACCCCTTCTTTCCTGTAAAATGCTTCTGGCAATTAGTGCCATTAGCATATAGCAGATCAGGTGCACAGTGGTCAGTAAGTCACCGGAATTATTCCTGGAACACTGTAGGATCTCCACCTGAGTTATGAGTGGAATTCTATTCTGTCGTTTATTTTCAGCCTCAAAACAAATGTATTCTTTTTTTTTTTTTTTTTTTCTTACATTTCAGGTCAGCTTCAAGCAAATGCTTACTGTGAGAATCCAGATATTGTATTAATTGGAAACAAAGCTGACCTGTCAGATCAGCGAGAGGTCAACGAGAGGCAAGCAAAGGAGCTTGCCGATAAATACGGGTAAGTAATTAGGCGCCACCTAACGAAACGCACATTGCTTAGCTAGCAGGAAACAATATGAATGTCTCTATTGCTGTAGGTAATGAGTAGTCTGTGGGTTAGTGTACCTGCGTGCGGCATACTACCTGCTTCTCTGCGTACACCGCATCCCATTCGCAGTTGAGGATCACATGGGCCAGTGGAGGCAGCAGAGGACACAACCAGTATAAGACCGCCGTATCTGTAATGGTTGCAGGGTGTGCTGTGCGCACGGGCCCCCGGTTCCAAGGGGGCCCCACACTGCATTCCCTGCACCCATTTTTCTCAATACCTTTCTCTACAGAGTCCCGTATCGGTGGCAGCAGCACTGTGCAAGTCACTGGGAAAATGGCGCAGTGGTCAGTTTTGTGTGTTTTGCGCATGTGCAGCAGGAAAATTGCTGTGGAAATGGCTGCTGCACCATTTTCCTGGAAACCTGCGCAGGCGCAGCAGACTCTGGTGCTCCGTGTACTGCGTCGCCCCGTCGTCCCTTAATACACCCTATACTCTTGCATACAAGTTTGAGTTTCTTACGTTACAAGAATGAGAACATTATATATATATATATATATATATATATATTTGCTTGTCCATTATCTCTCTTTTGTACTTTTGTAATAAATGTTTGACTAGTGAAGGGTGACTGGCCTTAGTAATCCATAAAATGTTTTTAGCTGAATTCTGCAATTCCAGTCACTAACAGCTGAATGCAAGATGACTCAAGGCAAGAGACGGAACAGTATTGTGTGTACACTGATGAGACTTTAATAAGTGTACTAAATGGCGATGGGGGTAATTCCAAGTTGATCGCAGCAGGACATTTTTTTAGCAGTTGGGCAAAACCATGTGCACTACAGGGGAGGCAGATATAACATTTGCAGAGAGAGTTAGATTTGGGTGGGTTATTTTATTTCTGTGCAGGGTAAATACTGGCTGCTTTATTTTTACACTGCAAATTAGATTGCAGATTGAACACACCACACCCAAATCTAACTCTCTCTGCACATGTTATATCTGCTTCCCCTGCAGTGCACATGGTCTTGCCCAATTGCTAACAGAATTCAGGCTGCGATCAACTTGGAATTACCCCCGATATGTAATAGGCTTATCCGAGATATTTGTGAGCAAGCTGCCTGTTTCCAGAATCTTCTTCACAAAGGAAGTATATTATACTGACGTAAATCAGAAACAAAAAAGCCCACAGGAGTGTAGTATTTGTAATCGTCTAATGGTAAAAACAGGCTCATCTGGCTGAAGAAGGATCAGAGTTCGCAGGTAGCTAAGAACATGTGACGTTAAAAGTTACTTAATGCATTTTTCATCCACTGTACAAGAACAGATGGTGTAATGGTTAGCATTACTGCCTCACAGCACTGTGGTCATGGGTTCAATTCCCACCATGGCCCTAACTGTGTGGAGTTTGTATATTCTCCCCATGCTTGCGTGGGTTGCCTCTGGTACTCCGGATTCCTCCCACAATCCAAGAATATATAGGTAGTCTAATTGGCTCCCAAAAAAGACTTCATCAGGGGGTAGATCAGGCATTCCCAACCTCAGTCCTCTAACAGTGCAGGTTTAGTGATATCCAGGCTTCAGCACAGATGGAAAAATCACAATACTAATTAAGTCACCTGTGCTCAAGCATGGATAACACTAAAACCAAGTCCTTTCTCTGGTAAGAGGATTTCTGGACTCAGGTAGCTTGAGCACATATATTTCAGATAAGCTTATTGATTTTCACTATTTGGTATGCACAATTAATAATACTTCTCAACATAAACAAGGGAGTGGTAGTAGGTGACAAGGAGAGGGTGACAGGGAAGAGGTAGTAGGTGACAAGGAGAGGGTGACAGGGATAGGCAGAGTGTGACGGAAAGGCAGTGGGTAACAAGGAGATGTAGATGGTGACAGGAAGACATAGTGGGTGATAGGGAAGAGGTAGAGGGTAGCAGCGAGAGGTAGTAGGTGACAAGGAGAGGTTGACAGGGAGAGGCAGTGGGTAACAGGGAGAGGTAGATGGTGACAGGAAGAGGCAGAGGGTAGCAGGGAGAGGTAGTAGGTGACAAGGAGAAGATGACAGGGAAATAAAGAATGTGACAGGGAGAGGCATTAGGTAACAGGGAGAGGTAGATGGTGACAGGAAGAGGCAGTGGGTGACATGGAGAGGCAGATGGTGACATTGAGAGGGTGAAAAAGAGAGGCAGTAAGTAGGGGGAGTGGCAGAGGGTGACTATGGTTCCAGGGAGAGGCAGTGGGTGACATTGAGAGGCAGATGGTGACAGGAAGAGATAGTGGGTGAAAGGGATAGGGTGATGGGGAGAGGCAGTGGATAGGGGGAGAGGCTGTGTGTGTTGGGGAGTGGCAGAGGGTGACGGGGAGAGCCAGTGAGTAACAGCCAGAGTGACGGCTCCTCCACTCCTCCTTGGGTTTTCTCACAGCAGGGACGGTCACGAGATTGTGACAGCAGGAGAGTATATTATATGGTATCCGGTCTCTCGGTCGACCACACTTAGGTCAACAATGTCTAGGTCGACCACTATTGTTACGACAGTAATTAGGTCAACAGGTCAAAAGATCGACATGAATTTTTCACAATTTTTTTTTCTTTTTTTTAAACTTTTCCATACGTGGACTACGATTGAGAATAGTAACCTGAAGCGAGCCATGCGAGGGGACACGGTGCACTAATTGGGGTTCCCGGTCACTGTTCGGAGAAAACGACACCAAAACAAAACCTCATGTCGACCTTTTGACCTGTCGACCTAGAACATGTTGAACTAGAAACCCTGTCGACCTAGTTACTGTCGACCAGTAGTGGTTAACCTAGACATTGTCAACCTAAGTGTGTTCAACCTTCCATACCACATCCATATTATAATTGGGACATAATAAAGAATTTGAGCTAACGCGTTTGTCATTTCCATGCATTTAACAGTCATTTTATTTTTGCTGGCTTGAACATAAAGTTACAGTAATAATTATTTAAAAAATGAAAAGTAATGTTTTACAGTGCACAAACTACTTTGTCTTTTGTAAGCTCCTTAACAGAGTAATATTTCTTGTGTTGCCAGCATTCCATACTTTGAAACCAGTGCGGCAATCGGACAGAATGTGGAGAAATCCGTTGACACCCTTCTGGACCTGATAATGAAACGCATGGAACAGTGCGTGGACAAGACCCAAGTACCTGAAACTGCCAATGGAGGAAACTCTGGAAAATTAGAGGATTCAAAACCAGGAGGAAGAAAGTGCGCCTGTTAAATAAGAAACAGAAGAAACACGAAACAAATAAAAGTAACACACGCAGACTGTGAGAACCTGGTACAGCTAACGTGCAGCGGCTGATAAACCACCACAATGCCCCCTGGTGGCCAGTGTCTGCTTTGCAGCCATTCACAGCTACATACCATTAACAATGGAAAAAAAAATATCCTATAAAAAAAAACACGTCCCACCCCCACCCCCACCCCTACACCTTCTTGCATTGTTATGGTATGCCAACATCTCTTGTGAAGAAGTGTTAATCTTATATATTTATACGCAGCGTAAATGATAAAGAGAAATATGTTTCTTACAGAAAAAAAATGGTGACTGGTTAAAAAAAAAAGAAAAAGAAAAAAAAGAGGGGGGTGTTTTATTTTGTTTTGAATCATGCGATGTAGATTTTTCGGTTGGATTAGGTATGCAAGTCGCTAAAGTGTCATTGCGAGCACGTCGCTGAATTACGCAAAACGGGCTTTCGACCTTGTGCTGTTTACATTTCAGGAGCTCCCCATTCTCTGTAAGCGGACGATGAGACGTTTAGCTGTCTACCAAACATTTTGTGGATTATTCTGAAGTATCTTATGTCTTATGTTATTGCTTGGCGTGTATGTGTTACTGCCGGTGAAACCAACTAGTGTTCAAATCAGGGATTCACTTAGCCCATCTGTTTATGTTAGGATTGGGCGGTTTTACCACCGGGCCTTCGATGTGTATGGGGTTTTTGTAAATATCGGTTCTTGGTTTCTGTAAACTAACTCTTCGCTCTGGTGACGCAGTCACTTTGGGGTTATCCTATAATACGGAGTCATCTGAAGCTGATCTTAAAAATGTCTTTGAAGGAACTATACAGTTTCACGCCACATTCTAATAATAAAAGAGGTTCTGATCCACAGGTAGGCGCATTGCCGATGTCTGACGCGGTGGAGCGATGTTTTGCAAATGCGCTTGGGCGAAAACACCTACGGCGCATTCCTTACCCTGAGTGTACGCACAAAGCATTTGCATATTAGCGCCGCCGTGGCTCCAGCATCAACGCTAGAGCAGACTCAGCAGCCTTCACCTCTGGATCACGTCTAGCTTGATAATTTCCTCTTTTTTTTTTCTTTTTTTTTATATCGGACAACATATGTAAAACAAATGACTGCAAAGGGTTCATAACAATTGTTTATTGTAGGGTTATCAAATTCACACCCACATTATACAATATGGCGTACAAAGGAGACCAACCCCAAAGACAGCGATACAATTCTTACTCATGTATAGATTTTGCCCCAATCCTTTCTATTTTGAGAGCATACAATAAATAGTCTGTGTTTCATGTTCGTTCACTAGTGTGATCCTAACGAAGTGCCATGGTTATGCCAGTCATGAAATTGAGGCAGCCAAGTGATGGGAATCCGTGCCAGGGCTCATGCATGATAGTGGGCGTGGTTATGCTAAATAGCGGGATATCCAGGATGTTTCATAAACTTGGAAGAGAACAGAAAAAGAATGGCGGCTGCTTTATAATAATCCTGTCATACACACAGGCATCATCACTGAGTTTCCTGGTTTTGGCACTGTGAGGAGAACTGCTAAACATTTCAGTAAGGAAGACAAAGCCAGGGCAGTGTGGGGAAATCAAGGGGTCATTTTAAATGGGAAAAATAATTATCCTGACAATACAAAATTTCAAGCATTCTTGATAATAAATTCATTACCTATATTTCAAAATTGACGGAACACATATAGCTTGAACACAGTATATAGAGACGTATTTTCTGGGCTAAATCAATTCACTGCCTCATAAATATCAGTCCTGAAGTGCCTCAACTGGTTCCTAGTACGTTGATAGGTTGCATTCTCATGCAGGTAGATCCATCTAACAAAATGGCTGCCTGCATTGTGAGAGGGCGACAGAAACTGTTGATTACAAAGATACTAGTTTTATAATCTGGCAAGTGCCATAACATAACATGACCGGCTGCGAGTTTGTGTCTTTGTAGAAGACAGACTGTGGTCTGGCAGCCATGCTTGTTTTCCCCTCCAGAGACCCCTTGAAAATGAGATTGTGATTGGCAGATGAACAGCTAAGAAAAAGGTTCATCAGATGTATGATTAAAAGGTGCTTAACTTTATTTTTAAAGTAAAAATATCTATGTGGGATTACTGCTTTTAATATATTGATCTGTAAATAATACTTCAATATGACCTGTTTGCAGTTACCAAGGACTACATGTGAGATACTGGGTTTTAGAGTTAATGTTTTTAGTAAACAAATATATCTGCCTTTAAATATAGCCGAAAAAATGTATTAATCTGGCAAGAAGAAATTGTATTCCGTCCCTCAGGAGGAGATGCGTCAAAGTTTGAAGAGAGGTAACATACCAGCCAATCAGCTCCTGTCATTTTTCAAACACAGCCTATAAAATGGCAGGAGCTGATTGGTTGGTACTTTATCTCTCCAAGCATTGATAAATCTCAGCCTGTTACCAATTGGTTTTTAGAAGAACTTTGTTCAGAGTCGTTTTCCTGCTTGATCAATAGCTTTAATACCAAACCGGTGGTGATTGATATTTCTTCCTTCAGTGATTAAAATGCACCCACAAAATGCCGATTATGAAAAGAGTGCCCCCCTCCCAAAAAAATTCAAATAAAATGGGCTACTAATATTGTGAAAATGTAAAGTTCTTATTTTTGTGCCAATATATAGTATGAATGTCATAAAAAAATCTATGAAGTAACATTACTTGTTATGTTTTTATTTACTGCCGTTTAGCTTTCAGTAGATGTCGCATTGTGCGATTACTTATCAAGTTTTTTTTACAGCAACATGAAATCAGTACAAATTGTAATTTCTTTGTTTTAAATGCACACTGGTGCAGCGAGGCATTGTGTGCTAGGTGGTGCTGCGTCTGACTGTGAGACGTGTGGGGTTGTGTCACATACAGTATATACATGTTCACCAACAGAATGTTCTAGTCACCTTGAAGAAAGATAAAGTACCAGCCAATCAGCTCCTTACTGCCATGTTACAGGCAGTGCGGCAGAGGTATTAACCTGGAGAAGGCACAAGGAAGGGATACACCAGTGATAAAGGCACCAGCCAATCAGCTCCAATATGTAAATTAACCGTTAAGAGCTGATTGGCTGGTGCGTTTATCACCTTGCACGTATCACTGGTTTATCACTTCCTTGTGCCTTCTCCAGGTTTAATATATCTGCCACAGTGTTTGAAAAATGACAGGAGCTGATTGGTCGGTATTTCATCTCGCTCCACTTTATCTCTCCCCAAGCATTGATACATTTCCCCCCTAACTTTCTGTGCACTCACCACCTGAACCTATACCTGGATGGTTGAAGGTGACTTGGTGGCATCTCATGGATTGTTATTACATGATACCCAGCCACCTAGTCTCCTGTAAGTATCCTTGTTGCCTTTTCCATTTATGAAAAAGTTTAGTCTATTATAACAGGCACATAGATAGTAATATTACTTTAGCACACAATGAAGCATTCCAAATGAGGAATACTGTACATACAGTAATGACAGGACATCCCTGCCCCAAATCAGCCACCATTGTACTCTTCTAATACCAAGTACAGGAGCATACGCAGTATCTAGGGTGGGGAAAGATGAGTAAAATATACATTTTAGATGGCGTTGCCATTCAATGGTTTTGTAGGTCCAATTACCAGCTTTTAGGTCATTCTGTCCTGCCAGGCTCCCATTTAGAGGCCAGTAAAACATCAGTGTATATTGCTGCTCTGTGACAGTGTGACTTGGGGTGTTGTACTGCAGTTTCCACCATGGCCACCACAATATTGTCTGGTCCAGTGATACCCTATGTGTCTGTAGTACGGGTGTGGTACGCTGCGGCCATCATTTACAGCTATGACCTCATACCTCCCCTTTCTGCTTACTGAGCGCTGGATCAGACCAGAAGACTGGTAAGGAAGGAGTCGCCAGCCAGTGAGGAAATTCCATTCACCTTAGTGGAAAGTGGAATGTGAGGCTCTTTTTCCCCTGGGTCGTAGGTGATCGCGTCTCAACACACAGTAATCACAAGCAACCAGAAATCCCCCCTAATTGCACCCATAAACTGTCACAAATCAGCACGAGAAGATAGCAGGGACAGCCGCCATTGGGCTTGGTAAGCGAGAGCCGGGTGCTGTAAGCAGCAAGTTGTGACACCAAAGTATTAACGAAATGGACCTTCTGTCACTTGTTATTGCCCCCAAGCTTTGTAACTTGGTCACATCTGTTATATTAACCCACACTTTCGGGAGGAGAGTTATCAAACTGTGGAGAGAGATAAAGCACCAACCAATCAGCATTGACCATTTTCAAGTTGTGCTAGAAAATTTACAGAAGCCCATTACTTTATCTGTTGGGGATGCTACCCATACACTTGGAGTTGACATATACTGAGAACAGAGATCCCCGCAAGGACTTTTGGACTTCGCTGCGCACAATACACAGGTCACGGCCCCTTTGTCTGGGTTCCAATGTACGGCTGGTAAAACGGGGTATGGGTTGAACTGGATTAAAGTCATCAGGAATGGGTCAGAACCAGATGGCCAATGCAGTACCAGAGAGCAAGCAGAATTAGGTCTGGGAATAGCCACGGTCAATACTAGGAATCACTACGAGCGGTACCAGGGGAGCAGATGAAACGAATACTCGAACAAACCACTGGAGTCAGCTATGGAGCCTAATACTCTGGCACTGAGCAGTGCTCGGAGATTCTCTTCTATAGGGAGGAGATTTAAATTTGGTGCCATGTTTGACGCACCTGTAGCTGTAAATTGCAGACAGAGCGGCATGTGCAGCCCTAAGGGAGGTGTGGTCACATAGAACACAGACAGCCGTCCACAGCAGTCAGAGGATAGCTGCTGGAGATGAGGGCAGCCCCTTGTAACGGCTGTAAAAAACCACTGTCTGTAAAGGGGACTGCCGCTGGCTGTACCGCAACAGAACCGCTGTGGCCCTGGGAGACCAGCGCCGCCGGATTTTTTGCTACTGCTCGTGCTCGAAAATTTCCTAAAAGCTCGTCAGGTGCATTCGTTACACAGTGGGAGCCCGATTCATTTTTGTGTGGCATTGCACACCCACAAGGAAGCAGTATTACAGCATCTCCGGATTCTGTGGGCGGCTCGGTCCTTGCACATTCGTACACATGGATGTACATCAGGGGAGGAGTTTGTAGTATCATTTGCATAAAGTCGCAGATGGGCAACCGCCAAAACATGCAGCTGCAGCCTCTTCTGCAGCATCTCTTATCCAGGCCCGTTGCCTTTGTCAATCATTGACATCAGTCATCAAAGACAAGAGTAACTTTAACTGTGGTACTCATTTTAGGACATACTTCATCCATGCTAGACAATGTTATAGATAATGTAGAGCTATTGATACCGTCTTCACGCAGTGGAGGTTGTTTACAAAGTTCCTCCCATGGGCACCATACAATGGTCTACCGAGCAGGCTACCAAGGTGCACGTCTATTTAGAGGCCCTGTCTGGAAACCAGGATTGCACCTTGGTAGTATGGAGTGGCAGAATCTCCAGGAGACGCTCCCCATTCACTGTAATGGAGAACGTCTCCGTCCGCGCGGCCGTACAGAGATGCTCTGAATGGGAAGCGGCTCTGTGCACTCCCGGCAGGACTAGGCGGACGGATCGCCTAGTCGCACCGGGAGTGCACGCCTGCAACTACGCAGGCAAAGATAAAGAAGGCTCCATCTGTAGGAAACAATAAAAAAAAAAAAAAATGGACAGATCGGGTTGGGTATGGCGTGACTGGTGGTCAGGAGACCTCCGCCAGCAGCGGAATGCGCGGGGGGGAGGGGGGGGGGAAGCGAGCGCATCAAGCCCCTTGCGGGCTCGGTGGCGGCCAGCTTCTATTCCCACTCTATGGGTGTCGTGAACACCCATTAGTGGGAATAGTCCCTGCTAGTCGGCATGCCGACTTTCGAGATTTAGAGGGGGGCAGGATGTAGCCGTCGGTAATGTGACCGCCGGTCACATAACTACATCCCATTGAAACAATACTTACAGCTCTTCCGTGTAATCATCTTCACATCGGCCTGGAGTTAGTATTCGCAATCCTCTGTACAACAACCTCGTTCTTGGGTCGTTACGGCCTTCACGTCAGGCCAGTTTCCTGTGATTGTAAAACAAGTAAGAAAAGCAGAACATCCAGATAAAGGGAGTTAAGTACGAGTTTTACAAAAGTTGGCTTTTCTAAGGTTTCATAAGTCTGGAATTCCAACATTGTTGAGATCAGGCTGCATTGTATAATTATCTGAGAGATTATATGTACTTTCAGGGTTGTCATCTGTTTCTACAGTAAATATAGTTCAGTATACATTCCCTTACACTAGAGAACACAGCGATAAGACAGGTAATGGAATTTCTTCTGCAGCCACAAGGAATGTCCCAGCCATGCACTGATTTCTCAGAGTAAAAGTTGCCCAGTACCAAGCTTAAGTCCTGATACACCAATTTGTGACTCGGTGGCAGGTACAGGATACAGCAAAACAGACAAAATAGTCAAAAGATTTCTATTAACCCTTTCATTTTGTACTTGAAATGTACATATGTATTATGCGCACAGTTCACAACAAAGAGTTCTTAATGTCCCAATTGCCAGGAGAGTGGGGGTATCTTTCACGGGTTGGGTACGGGATACCAGCAGTCAGAATACAGACCCCGGCATCCTGACTGCTTGAAATCCTGTCAGGGGCGCCAGAGGCAGGTAACGCTAACCCTCCCTCCCCACAGCCTGACCCTAACCCTCTCTCCTCAAAAAGCAGACACCAACTGTCCGCCCCATTCCAAGAGGGATTGTCAGAGAATTTGCTATCCACTTTGTGCAGTAAATGTTACTCAGCGTAACCCTGTGCGGGACAGGACTGATAAATCAACTGAGATAGGGAAGAAACTCATAAGAGGAATTGCAGGGTACAGTATTTGAATTATCCGTACTGTACCGTTCCAAGAAACATGAGCTCCCATTACAGCTAAAGTACAGTAAAGAGCTGCATTTGTGTCAGCAGAAAAGAGTTTGCTTAATTCTGCAGGAAAGGGAACCTCTTACCAGCCCCAGAGGCCACTCACACCCCTTTTACACTGCCTGAAATATCCCGGGATTTTGCACAGGAGCGCACAAAATCCCGGGATTGCAGGCGGTGTAAAAGGGTCCTTCTCCAAAACCCCAGGTCAATTTTTCCGGGAATCCAACCCGGCTTGCGCGCAGGGTAAGACCCGGGGTAGGAGGCGGTGTAAGTGGGTAAGCCGGATCATCCGAACCGGTACCCGTTTACAGCATGGCAGACCTCCCGAACCGCAGTGTCCATGGGGGGCGGTCGGGAGGCCGGGGGTTATGGCCCATGTTGTCTGTGCAGACAGCAGCCCCGTGCTGGCTTCCATGCAGCGCCAGAGACTGGGGACACAGCGCATGCAGTCTATGCAGACCGCATCGCTGTATCGGGTGCCCGTCGGGGATGGAGGCTGGGTGCAGTCCAGCAGCTTCCAGATTGCTGGGCTTACCCCCAGTGTGACATAAGGGAGATGAAGTCAAAGCACCCGCGTGCATTGTAAGCGGTGCAGATCCGGGATATTCCTGGATCGGCACAGCGGTGTAAAAGGGGGAGTCCCGGGTATGAACTGGATTCGACTCATGTTCCAAATGCTGGGTCAGACCCGGATTTTGGTGTAAAAGTGGTATTATAGGCGGTAATTCCAAGTTGATCGCAGCAGGAAATTTCTCTAACGTCCTAGTGGATGCTGGGGACTCCGAAAGGACCATGGGGAATAGCGGCTCCGCAGGAGACTGGGCACAAAGTAAAAGCTTTAGGACTAGCTGGTGTGCACTGGCTCCTCCCCCCATGACCCTCCTCCAAGCCTCAGTTAGATTTTGTGCCCGAACGAGAAGGGTGCAATCTAGGTGGCTCTCCTGAGCTGCTTAGAGTAAAAGTTTAAATAGGTTTTTTATTTTCAGTGAGACCTGCTGGCAACAGGCTCACTGCATCGAGGGACTTAGGGGAGAGAAACGAACTCACCTGCGTGCAGAGTGGATTGGGTTTCTTAGGCTACTGGACATTAGCTCCAGAGGGACGATCACAGGCCCAGCCATGGATGGGTCCCGGAGCCGCGCCGCCGGCCCCCTTACAGATGCTGAAGCAAGAAGAGGTCCATAAATCGGCGGCAGAAGACTTTCCTGTCTTCATAAGGTAGCGCACAGCACTGCAGCTGTGCGCCATTGCTCTCAGCACACTTCACACTCCGGTCACTGAGGGTGCAGGACGCTGGGGGGGGGGCGTCCTGGGAAGCAATGAATTTACCTTAGTTGGCGAAAAATACATCACATATAGCTCCTGGGCTATATGGATGTATTTAACCCCTGCCAGTTTTCCAGTAAAAAGCGGGAGAAGAGCCCGCCGTGAAGGGGGCGGGGCCTATCTCCTCAGCACACAGCGCCATTTTTCCCACACAGCTCCGCTGGTAGGAAGGCTCCCAGAATCTCCCCTGCATCCTGCAACTACAGAAACAGGGTAAAAAAGAGAGGGGGGCACTTATTTGGCAAAATAACAGATATAAGCAGCTATAAGGGATAGACACTTATTGTAAGGTTGTCCCTATACATATATAGCGCTCTGGTGTGTGCTGGCAAACTCTCCCTCTGTCTCCCCAAAGGGCTAAGTGGGTCCTGTCCTCTATCAGAGCATTCCCTGTGTGTGTGCTGGGTGTCGGTACGTGTGTGTCGACATGTATGAGGAGGAAAATGATGTGGAGGCGGAGCAGAGTGTCTGTAACAGTGATGTCACCCCCTAGGGGGTCGACACCTGAGTGGATGTACTGTTGAAAATTACGTGACAGTGTCAGCTCTATATAAAAAAAAACAGTGGTTGACATGAGACAGCTGGCTACTCAGCTTGTGCCTGTCCAGACGTCTCATAGGCCGTCAGGCAGATGGCAGATACAGACGCCGACACGGATACTGACTCCTGTGTCGACGGTGAAGAGACAACCGTGATTTCCAGTAGGGCCACACGTTACATGATTGAGACAATGGAAAATGTTTTATACATTTCTGATAATACGAGTACCACCAAAAAAGGGGTATTATGTTCGGTGAGGGAAAAACTACCTGTAGTTTTCCTGAATCTGAGAAATAAAATGTGTGATGATGCGTGGGTTTCCCCCCGATAACAATTAATAATTTCTTAAAAAGTATTGGCTGCATACCCTTTCCCGCCAGAGGTTAGGATGCATTGGGAAACACCCCCTAGGGGGGATAAGGCGCTCACACGCTTGTAAGAACAAGGGCTCTACCCTCTCATGAGATGGCCGCCCTTAAGGATCCTGCTGATAGAAAGCAGGAGGGTATCCAAAAAAAGGTATTTACACACATACTGGTGTTATACTGCGACCAGCTATCGCCTCAGCCTGGAGGTGCAGTGCTGGGTTGGCATGGTCGGATTCCCTGACTGGAAATATTGATATCCTAGATAAGGATAGTATATTATTGCCTATAGAGCATTTAAAAGATGCATTTCTATATATGCATGATGCACAGCGGAATAATTGCCAACTGGCATCAAGTATAAGTGCGTTGTCCAATTCTACCAGTAAAATGGTCAGGTGATGCGGATTCCAAACGTCATTTGGAAGTATTGCCTTTGAAAGGGGACATTTGGGGTCGGTCTTTTAGACCTGGTGGCCAAGGCAACAGCTGGGAAATCCACGTTTGTACCCCAGGTCGCCTCTCAAAATAAGACGCCGTATTATCAGGCGCAGTCCTTTGTTGGCAAGCGGACAAAAGGTTCCTCTTTTCTGCTCGTGACAGAGGGAGAGGAAAAAGGCTGCAGAGATCAGCCAGTTCCCAGGAACAGAAACCCTTTCCAGCCTCTGCCAAGCCCTCAGTATGACGCTAGGGCTTTACAAGCTCAGGCACGGTGGGGGCCCGTTCTCAATGAATTTCAGTGCGCAGTGGGCTCACTCGCAAGTAGACCCCTGGATCCTTCAGGTAATATCTCAGGGGTACATATTGGAATTCGAGACGTCTCCCCCTCGCCGTTTCCAAAAGTCGACTTTACCGACGTCTCCCTCTGACAGGGAGGCAGTTTTGGAAGCCATTCACAAGCTGTATTCCCAGCAGGTGATAATCAAGGTACCCCTCCTGCAACAGGGAACGGGGTATTATTCCACACTATTGTGGTACCGAAGCCAGACGGCTCGGTGAGACCGATTCTAAAATCTAAAATCTTTGAACACTTACATACAGAGGTTCAAATTCAAGATTGAGTCACTCAGAGCAGTGATTGCGAACCTGGAAGAAGGGGACTACATGATGTCTCGGGACATCAAGGATGCTTACCTTCATGTCAAAATTTACCCTTCTCACCAAGGGTACCTCAGGTTTATGGTACAGAACTGTCACTATCAGTTCAGACGCTGCCGTAGGGATGGTCCACGGCACCCCGGGTCTTTACCAAGGTAATGGCCGAAATGATGATGTTCCTTCGAAGGAAGGGAATTTTAGTTATCCCTTACTTGGACGATTCCCTGATAAGGGTAAGATCCAGGGAACAGTTGGAGGTCGGTGTAGCACTATCTCAGATAGTGTTGCGGCAGCACGATTGGATTCTTAATATTCCAAAATCGCAGCTGGTTCCGTCGACGTGTCTTCTGTTCCTAGGGATGATCCTGGACACAGTCCAGAAAAAGGTGTTTCTCCCGGAGGAGAAAGCCAGGGAGTTATCCGAGCTAGTCAGGAACCTCCTCAAACCGAGCCAAGTCTCAGTGCATCAATGCACAAGGGTTCTGGGTAAAATGGGGGCTTCCTACGAAGCAATCCCATTCGGCAGATTCCACGCAAGAACTTTCCAGTGGGACCTGCTGGACAAATGGTCCGGGTCGCATCTTCAGATGCATCAGCGGATAACCCTGTCACCAAGGACAAGGGTGTCCCTCCTGTGGTGGTTGCAGAGTGCTCATCTTCTAGAGGGCCGCAGATTCGGCATTCAGGACTGGGTCCTGGTAACCACGGATGCCAGCCTGCGAGGCTGGGGAGCAGTCACACAGGGAAGGAATATCCAGGACTTATGGTCAAGCCTGGAGACATCACTTCACATAAATATCCTGAAGCTAAGGGACATTTACAATGCTCTAAGCTTAGCAAGACCTTTGCTTCAAGGACAGCCGGTGTTGATCCAGTCGGACAACATCACGGCAGTCACCCACGTAAACAGACAGGGTGGCACAAGAAGCAGAAGGGCAATGACAGAAGCTGCAAGGATTCTTCGCTGGGCGGAAAATCATGGGATAGCACTGTCAGCAGTATTCATTCCGGGAGTGGACAACTGGGAAGCAGACTTCCTCAGCACGACCTCCACCCGGGGAGAGTGGGGACTTCACCCAGAAGTCTTCCACAGGATTATAAACCGTTGGGAAAAACTCGACAGGTATTGCGCCAGGTCCAGGGACCCTCAGGCAATAGCTGTAGACGCTCTGGTAACACCGTGGGTGTACCAGTCAGGGTATGTGTTTCCTCCTCTGCCTCTCATACCCAAGGTACTGAGATTGATAAGATGGTGAGGAGTAAGCACTATATTCGTGGCTCCGGATTGGCCAAGAAGGACTTGGTAACCAGAACTTCAAGAGATGCTCACGGAGGATCCGTGGCCTCTACCTCTAAGAAGGGACCGGCTCCAGCAAGGACCCTGTCTGTTCCAAGACTTACCGCGGCTGCGTTTGACGGCATGGCGGTTGAACGCCGGATCCTGAAGGAAAAAGGGCATTCCGGATGAAGTCATCCCTATCCTGATCAAAGCCAGGAAGGATGTAACCGCAAAAACATTATCACCGCAATTGGCGAAAATATGTTGCGTGGTGCGAGGCCAGTAAGGCCCGACGGTGGAAATTCGACTGGGTCGATTCCTACATTTCCTGCAAACAGGAGTGTCTATGGGCCTGAAATTGGGGTCCATTAAGGTTCAAATTTCGGCCCTGTCAATTTTCTTCCAAAAAGAACTAGCTTCAGTCCCTGAAGTTCAGACGTTTGTAAAAGGGGTACTGCATATACAGCCTCCTTTTGTGCCTCCAGTGGCACTTGGGATCTCAATGTAGTTTTTTTTTTGGATTCCAAAAGTCACATTGGTTTGAACCACTTAAATCTGTGGAGTTAAAATATCTCACATGGAAAGTGGTCATGCTGTTGGCCCTGGCCTGGGCCAGGCGCGTGTCAGAATTGGCGGCTTTATCCTGTAAAAGCCATTATCTGATTTTCCATTCGGACAGGGCGGAATTGAGGACTCGTCCTCAATTTCTCCCTAAGGTGTTTTCAGCATTTCACTTAAACCAACCTATTGTGGTGCCTGCGGCTACTAGGGACTTGGAGGATTCCAAGTTGCTGGACGTAGTCAGGGCCCTGAAAATATATGTTTCCAGGACGGCTGGAGTCAGAAAATCTGACTCGCTGTTTATCCTGTATGCACCCAACAAGCTGGGTGCTCCTGCTTCTAAGCAGACGATTGCTCGTTGGATTTGTAGTACAATTCAGCTTGCACATTCTGTGGCAGGCCTGCCACAGCCAAAATCTGTAAAAGCCCATTCCACACGGAAAGTGGGCTCATCTTGGGCGGCTGCCCGAGGGGTCTCGGCTTTACAACTTTGCCGAGCAGCTACTTGGTCAGGGGCAAACACGTTTGCTAAATTCTACAAATTTGATACCCTGGCTGAGGAGGACCTGGAGTTCTCTCATTCGGTGCTGCAGAGTCATCCGCACTCTCCCGCCCGTTTGGGAGCTTTGGTATAATCCCCATGGTCCTTTCGGAGTCCCCAGCATCCACTAGGACGTTAGAGAAAATAAGAATTTACTTACCGATAATTCTATTTCTCATAGTCCGTAGTGGATGCTGGGCGCCCATCCCAAGTGCGGATTGTCTGCATTACTTGTACATAGTTATTGTTACAAAAATCGGGTTATTGTTGTTGTGAGCCATCTTTTCAGAGGCTCCTTCTGTTATCATGCTGTTAACTGGGTTCAGATCACAAGTTGTACGGTGTGATTGGTGTGGCTGGTAATGAGTCTTACCCGGGATTTAAAATCCTTCCTTATTGTGTACGCTCGTCCGGGCACAGTATCCTAACTGAGGCTTGGAGGAGGGTCATGGGGGGAGGAGCCAGTGCACACCAGCTAGTCCTAAAGCTTTTACTTTGTGCCCAGTCTCCTGCGGAGCCGCTATTCCCCATGGTCCTTTCGGAGTCCCCAGCATCCACTACGGACTATGAGAAATAGAATTATCGGTAAGTAAATTCTTATTATTTTAGCAGTTGGGCAAAACCATGTGCACTGCAAGGGGGGGGGGGGGGGGCAGATATAAGATGTGCAGAGAGAGTTAGATTTGGGTGGGTTATTTTGTTTCTGTGCAGGGTAAATACTGGCTGCTTTATTTTTACACTGCAATTTAGATTGCAGATTGAACTCACCACACCCAAATCTATCTCTCTCTGTACATGTTATATCTGCCTCCCCTGCAGTGCACATGGTTTTGCCCAACTGCTAACAAAAATCCTGCTGCGATCAACTCAGAATTACCCCCATAGTGCACTGCTAATAACTCTTATGCATATCTGCCAGGCCAGGGAGCACCCTCCTCCTCCTAAGTGCACTATAGTAAACTTCAGCAGACCTAAGGTACCCTGATGATATATAAAATACTTTTGTGCACAGCACGTACCCAATTCCTTGTAATGTGAGAGTGTGACCTCCTTCATAGAAATAGGGGGTCTTGTTTTTTGTTTGTTTTTTAATTTAATAAATTTTTCTGCTGCAGGGTACACTGGGCTCCACAAGGATAGACATAGGGGTGTAGAGTAGGATCTTGGGGGGTCGTTCCGAGTTGTTCGCTCGTTATTTTTTCCCGCTACGAGCGATTAGTCGCAAACTGCGCATGCGCAATATACGCAGCGCGCCTGCGCCAAGTAAATTCGCTCAAAAGTTTGGTATTTTACTCACGGCGTAACAAAGTTTTTTCATCGTTCTGCTGATCGTAGTGTGATTGACAGGAAGTGGGTGTTTCTGGGCGGAAACTGACCGTTTTCTGGGAGTGTGCGGAAAAACGCAGGCGTGTCAGGGAAAAACGCGGGAGTGTCTGGAGAAACGGGGGAGTGGCTGGGCGTGTGTGTGACGTCAAAACAGGAACGAAACTGACTGAACTGATCGCAGTGTAGGAGTAAGTCTCGAGCTACTCAGAAACTGCTAAGAAATTTCTATTCGCAATTCTGCTAATCTTTCGTTCGCTATTCTGCTAAGCTAAGATACACTCCCAGAGGGCAGCTGCTTAGCGTGTGCAATGCTGCTAAAAGCAGCTAGCGAGCGAACAACTCGGAATCACCCCCTTGATCTGAGGCACCAACAGGCTGAAAAGCTTTGACTGTTCCCAGAATGCATAGCGCCGCCTCCTCTATAACCCCACCTCCCTGCACAGGAGCTCAGTTTTGTAGTTGGTGCCGCAGATAGCAGGCACATAACAGAGGGGCTGCTCTGGGCAGCCCTAAGAAGAGCTTTTTGAGAAGAAAATTGAAGGCTTCAAGGGCTGCAGCAGTGTGTACATGTCTTGTGACATTCACTGCTGCAGCTCCATCTCTCCCCAGCGGCGCTGTACACTCACGAGCCCTGGTTGCCGGGTACCTACAGCGGAGGCTCCGGTTTTCTTCCATGGTCAGGCACACACGACGGGGGCTCTCCGGGATCGCGTGGCCGCGCTACGGGAGGTGGTGAGTGGGTCCCCCTATGGGACCCCCTATGCCGGTGCAACCGTATGTGGTCCCTGCAGCTAACCCGCCGTGGTCGGACAATTTATCTGCTCAATTGAAGAAGTTGAACCAGTCCTTGACTACTAAAAAGTCTGACCATCGCTCGCCTAAGTCCAAAGGGTCCTTTAAGCGAGCGCTTGTCTCCTCACAATCCACTGCTGTCACTGACGCCTCGTCTGATGAAGACAGCACTTACACTGACCCCACAGGTTCTAAAACAGATACGGCTGATGGGGAGCGTAGTTCACATGTGGATGTTCCTGATCATTTGGAGGCTATTAAGTTGATTTTACAGATTACGGATGATCCCGAGCCATCCGTCCCTCCTAAGAAACCAGATATGTTCAAGCGTCAGAAGGTGGTTAAACAAGTTTTATCTCACTCTGACCACCTAGTGAATATACGTCAGGAACCCTGGGAAAACCCGGGTAAGAAGTTTGTGCCACAAAAGAAGATGCTGGCTCGCTATCCCCTCGCGCCTGAGCTGTCTAAAAATTGGGAAACGCCTCCTCCAGTAGACTCACATGTGGCTAGGATGGTGGTTTCCTCAGCTCTACCTGTCACTACCATCACGTCTCTAAAAGAGCCTACGGATAAACGTGTGGAGGGTTGTCTGAAAGCGATTTACACCCTCACGGGTGCTGCACAAAGGCCCACTATCGCAGCAACATGGCCTGCAGAGGCGATTGAAGCATGGGCCTTGGAGTTAGAAGCTGAAATCTCTTCTGACCATGCTAGACAATGCTTGTCATATATTGTCACAGCTTCTCGATATATTAAAGAGGCGGCTTCTGATGCCAGTATCCTAGCAGCTAAGGCCTCTACTACATCAGTCCTGGCTCGCTGGATATTGTGGCTGAGATCCTGGTCTGTGGATCTGGACTCTAGAAAAACCCTGGAGGTACTCCCTTTCAAGGGAGATATTCTGTTTGGGGAGGACTTAAATAAGATAGTGGCTGACTTAGCTACTGCCAAAACTGCCTGTCTGCCAAGTACCACTCCTTCTGTGTCGAAGGCTAAAGGTACTTCCTTTCACCCCTTTCGTACTTCAGGTAAAGCAAAAGGTCAGGCGTACAACAAGCAGGCCCGCACTTCCAAACCCGGTAAGCCAAAGCCCAAAGAGCCTGGGCGGCCCGTCAGCCAGCTTCCAAGACCGATAAGCCTGCTGCATGACGGGGCGGGCCTCCCCCTGAGGGATCCCAGGGTGGGGGGCCGGCTTCTAGGGTATACCCAGGAATGGTTGAAGACCACTTCAGATGCCTGGGTACGGGAAGTCGTCACTCGAGGTTACGCCATAGCCTTCAAAATCCGATCCCCTCATTGATTTTCCCGGACAGACATCCTGTTGGACCAGACAAAGGCAAACACTTTACATTCGGTGGTACAGACCCTCCTGGATACAGGAGTCGTAGTACAGGTGCCTCTTGCGCAGAGGAGCCGGGGGTACTATTATCCGCTGTTTCTAGTTCCGAAACCGAATGGGTCTTCACGGCCCATTCTCAACCTCAAGGCATTAAACAAGTTTGTGAAGGTCTCCAAGATCCGTATGGAAACCCTTCACTCTATAGTTCTGGCCTTGGAACCTGGGGACTACATGGTCTCCCTGGACATACAGGATGCTTACCTGCATATTCCTTTAGCAGCGTCACATCAGCAATACCTGAGGTTTGCGATTGGCAACCTCCATTACCAGTTTTGGGCGTTACTTTTTGGTTTAACTACGGCTCTGCGAGTCTTCACCAAAGTTATGGTGGTGATGATGGTGGTACTCTGCCGTCAAGAGGTCAGGATACTCCCGTATCTGGACGACTTGTTAATCCTGGCAAATTCCCCAGAACTTCTCCTACGTCATCTGGATATGACTGTCCGGTTTCTACAAGCCCACGGGTGGCTCATCAACTGGAAGAAGTCATCCCTGATCCCTGCTCAGAGCATGGTGCACCTGGGAGCGCTATTGGACACTCAAAACCAGAGGTTGTTCTTGTCTCAGGAGAAAGTCCTGAAACTTCAGGACAGGATTCGTTGCTTCCTTTCTCGTCCGCAAGTGTCGATACATTTGGCGATGCAGGTGCTGGGCCCCATGGTGTCAGCATTCGACATGGTGTAGTATGCTCAATTCCATTCTCGCCCCCTCCAGAAGCTGATTCTAGCCAAGTGGGACAGCCTGCCTCATCGGATCAGGTCTCACATGATCTCATTGACTCCGGAGGTCCGTCTGTCGCTGCTCTGGTGGCTCCAGGACCGACAATTGTGCAGGGGCCGTCCCTTCTGGATATCCGACTGGGTCCTGTTGACGACAGATGCCAGTCTAAGAGGTTGGGGCGCGGTGCTGGAGCAACACTCCCTTCAGGGTCGGTGGACCAAGGAGGAATCCCTCCTGTCGATCAACATTCTGGAATTGCGGGCGGTCTTCAATGCGTTGA
This sequence comes from Pseudophryne corroboree, assembly GCF_028390025.1. Lineage (NCBI taxonomy): Eukaryota > Metazoa > Chordata > Amphibia > Anura > Myobatrachidae > Pseudophryne > Pseudophryne corroboree. The sequence goes on along the minus strand of NC_086444.1, from coordinate 57,367,906 downwards.
ACCTGGCCCAGCATTTAATTCAGAACCATCCTGTTCAAGTACAGTCGGACAACGCCACCACAGTGGCTTACATAAATCATCAAGGCGGCACTCGAAGCCGTTAGGCAATGAAGGAAGTCTCACGGATTCTACATTGGGCGGAACGCCATCTACCGGCCATATCGGCAATATTCATTCCGGGAGTCCTGAATTGGGAAGCGGACTTTCTCAGTCGTCAGGACGTACACGCCGGCGAGTGGGGCCTCCATCCAGAAGTGTTTCAACTCCTAGTGGAAAAGTAGGGACTTCCAGACGTAGATCTGATGGCGTCTCGACACAATCACAAGGTTCCGGTCTTCGGAGCAAGGACAAGGGATCCTCAAGCAGCATTTGTGGATGCGCTGGCGGTGCCGTGGAGGTTTCGGCTGCCGTACGTGTTCCCTCCGGTGTCACTCCTGCCCAGGGTAATTCGGAAGTTCAAGCAAGAAAAAGGAATTCTGCTCCTCATAGCACCAGCGTGGCCCAGACGGCACTGTTTCTCAGACCTGCAAGGCCTATCGTCAGAGCGTCCAATTCTACTTCCACAATGCCCAGACCTCCTCGTGCAGGGCCCCTGTGTCTTCCAGGACCTAGCCCGACTGTCTTTGATGGCGTGGCTCTTGAAGCTTCCGTCTTAAGGGCTAAAGGGTTTTCTGAGGCGGTCATTCAAACTATGAGCTTCTGCTCGGATTTACTATAGGGTCTGGCATTCTTACTTTGTTTGGTGCGCATCTAACAATTATGACGCTTCCAAGTTTAGTATAGATAAGTTGTTGGCTTTTCTTCAGCAGTGCCTGGACTTAGGCCTGCGTCTGGCCTCCCTCAGGGGTCAAATATCTGCTTGTCGGTGTGGTTTCAGAGAAAGATTGCGACCTTACCTGATGTGCATACCTTCACTCAGGGTGTGTTGCGTATCCAACCTCCCTATGTCCCGCCTCTGACTCCTTGGTACTTGTCGGTGGTTTTGGAGGCGCTACAAGAGTCTCCGTTTGAACCTCTTGGTTTCAACTGATCTTAAGTGGCTTTCCCTTAAGGTGGCGTTTCTGCTGGCTATTGCTTCAGCTAGAAGAGTGTCGGATTTGGGTGCCTTGTCTTGTAGTTTCCCATATCTGATATTTCACCATGACCGGGCGGTTCTTAGGACTCGTCCCGGTTATTTGCCCATTCGGTTTCTTCGTTCCACCTTAACCAGGAGATTGTGGTTCCGGCACTTGTTTCTCCTCATCTTTCTCCCAAAGAGCGGTCTTTGTATGTGGTACGGGCTCTCCGGGGTATATTTACTAAAATTCGTATTTCTCTGGATTAGGTTAAAGTTCAAACACGAATGACATCGAATGTGTGAATGTGCAACTTTTTTAATTTTGTACGCCTCATTTACTATGCTGTCGTATTCTGCATTTTCGTTTTTTCCGATGTCGATGTCATTCGTATTTTCGGCCAGTGCTTACGGGAGTGAATAGTAAAACACTGCCGAAATTAAGACAATCAATCTCGGCCGGATCTGTGAGATCCGTGCAGGGCTTCATTGTGCACCTTTAAAAAAAAAAAAAAAAAGTATTAAAAATCAAGAAAATATTTGCGTGGGGTCCCCCCTCCTAAGCATAACCAGCCTCGGGCTCTTTGAGCCGGTCCTGGTTGTAAAAAATATGGGGGGAAAATTGACAGGGGTTCCCCCATATTTAAACAACGAGCACCGGGCTCTGCGCCTGGTCCTGGTGCAAAAAATACGGGGGACAAAAAGCGTAGGGGTCCCCCGTATTTTTTTAACCAGCACCAGGCTCCACTAGTCAGAGAGATAATGCCACAGCCGGGGGACACTTTTATCTTGGTCCCTGCGGCCCTAGCATTAAATCACTAACTAGTCACCCCTGGCCGGGGTACCCTGGAGGAGTGGGAACCCCTTAAATCAAGGGGTCCCCCCCTCCAGCCACCCAAGGTCCAGGGGTGAAGCCCGAGGCTGTCCCCCCCATCCAAGGCCGGCGGATGGGGGGCTGATAGCCATAGTGTAAAAAAAAAGAATATTGTTTTTTGTAGCAGTACTACAAGTCCCAGAAAGCCTCCCCCGCAAGCTGGTGCTTGGAGAACCACAAGTACCAGCATGTGGGGGAAACGGGCCCGCTGGTACCTGTAGTTCTACTACAAAAAAAATACCCCCAAAAAAACAATACACACACACTGTGAAAGTATTACTTTATTACATACATGCACACTTACATTCATACATACTTACCTATGTTGAGACGAAGAGTCGGTCCCCTTCTCCACGTAGAATCCCGGGGTACCTGTAAATAAAATTATACTTACAAAAAATCCTGTGTAGATCGGTCCTCTTCTTATAAATTATAATCCAGGGACTTGGCAAAACAACAAAACGCATTACCCGAACCACGCACTGAAAGGGGATCCATTGTATCCAATGGCGGGAACTTTGCGGTCAGCGGTAGACCGCGAGGTTATGTGAGGTCACTCTTGTGGTCTACCGCTGACCGCAAAGTTCCCACCATTGGATACAATGTAGCGCCTATGCGCTACATTGTATCTCTGCCATGCGCTGCCTGACTGACAGCTCAAGAGCGCACAGCCAATCAGGAGAATGCCATGACATGGCGCTCCCTGATTGGCTGAAGGGACCCTCTTTGACAGGAATCACGGAGGGTCTCAGCAGTCGGGGAAAGGGGATCCATGTGTAAACATGGGACCCCTTTCAGTGCGTGGTTCGGATAATGCGTTTTGTTGTTTTGCCGAGTCCCTGGATTATAATTTATAATAATAATAATAATAATAATAATAATAATAATAATAATAATAATATAATGTAATATGGTGCTGGCTGTGTACTATCTGTGATATGGGGTAGGTGGGGCTGTGTGATATGTAAAGTGCTACCACGTGTAATATTGGAGGGGATTGTGCTGTGTATAATATAATGTAATATGGTGTTGTGTACTATCTGTAATAAGGGGGAGGGGGGCTGTGTGATATGTAATGTGCTACCGGGTGTAATATTAGTGTGGGGGGGAGGGGATTGTGCTGTATATAATATAATGTAATATGGTGTTGTGTACTATCTGTAATAAGGGGGAGGGGGGCTGTGTGATATGTAATGTGCTACCGGGTGTAATATTAGGGGGGGGGGGGGGGGAAGGGGATTGTGCTGTATATAATATAATGTATTATGGTGCTGGCTGTGTACTATCTGTGATATGGGGGAGGAGGGCTGTGTGAAATGTAATGTGCTACTCGGTGTAATATTGTGGGGACTGTATAGGCTGTGTATAATTTAATATAATATGGGTCCGGGTGTACTGGCTGTAATATGAGGGACTGGGGCTATGTATAATGTAATGTAATATGGTACTGTGTAAAATGGCTGTAATATGAGGGAGTGGGGCTTTAGATAATGTAATATGGGTCTGTGTGTACTGGCTGTAATGTGAGGGAGTGGGGCTTATATAATGTAATATGTGTGATGTTAGTGTATTAGAATGCTTAATATTTATAGACACTCCCTTACTAATATGTGTAAGCCTGAATCTTCAGTGATGGTCCCTGGGACCAGGGGGATGCTGGGAAGTGGGTGGTCCACTGTGCAGTGTGTCTGGAGTTGGTGATGGAATAAAATAGCACAGCAGTGAACTCACATGGCTCTGTGTCCTGATGACTGGATTTACAAACATATGAACAAAACATGGTGTCAGAAGTTTAACTTGGACTGCTAGTACTCTGAGTGTGAAAGAATCTTGCAGAAGTCTATAAGGCTGTGATACTCAGTGTCTGCAAAGCATGCCGTGTGCTCCTCTCCTCAAACAGTGAGTAACCATGGATAAACTAGCTCCTCCAACCGGCATGCTGATGAAGATTACTTTGTGCCAAGGAAAAATGTGACATATGAAAGATATAAGTTTTTCACATGTGATCAGAAGTCTGTAGATGGATTTGATCAGTATGTTACAGAGCTGCAATCACTCAGTAAAACCTGTGAGTTTGGTGATTTAAAGGATTCACTGATTAGAGATCGTATTGTCTGTGGAATACCTGATAATGGACTCAGAGAGAGACTGCTGAGAGAGCAAGACCTAACACTAGACAAGGCAGTGATTATGTGTAGATCTGCAGAAATAACTAGATTTCAAGCCAAGATGTTACACAAGGAATCTGATGTACATGTAGTGCAGAAAACAGAGCCAAGCAAATCTCCATTCTCAAGAATGAAGCAGTCTAAGCCACAGTCTAATAAGGAAATATGTAGTAGATGTGGAAATGCTCACAATCCTAAAATGTGCCCAGCTTATGGTATAACCTGCATGCAATGTGGTAGACTTAATCACTTTGCCAAATGCTGTAAAATGAAAAGTGAAAGGAAACTGACCACAAGCCATTGGTAGCTATCATGACTAAATCATTACATGACTGTCCCATGAGAATTCAACGAATGCTTATCGGACTACAGAAATATGATGTACACTTGCTGTACTGTCCCGGCAAATACATGTACATTGCTGATACACTTTCTCGTGCTGTGGACAAAAGTGAAGGTTCCAAAAGTCTGATGGATGAAGAGATAGAAGCCTATGTTAATTTGATCGTAGCTTCTCTACCAGTGTCTCTTGCAAGACAAGAACAGATTAGGAAAGAAATTGAGACAGATGACACAATGAAAGTGTTGAAAAATATCATTCTGAAAGGTTGGCCAGCAGAAAAACATGCGTGCCCGCTGTCTATCCATGATTATTAAATGTACCGCAGTGACCTTACCGTTGTCGATGGTATTATTTACAAAGACAATAGGTTTGTCATACCTGCACGACTAAGAAAAACTATGCTGTGCAAGATACATGAAGGCCACTTAGGAGAAGAAAAATGTAAGCGGAGAGCGCGTGAAGTTATGTATTGGCCAAGAATGAACCAAGACATAGCACAGACTACAGCTACATGTGAATTATGTCTTACGTATAGACCGAAACAACTAGTCGAGCCACTGAGTCCTCACGCTGTGCCAGAGAGACCGTACCAGAAAGTTGGCGCAGATTTGTTTGATTGTAAAGGGAAAACGTACATTGTCATGACTGATTATTACTCTAACTAGCCTGAGGTGAAGACAATACATACAACTACTAGTAAAGCCGTAATCAATTGCATGAAGTCAATCTTTGCAAGGCATGGTGTTCCTATGGAAGTGTTCACTGACAATGGTCCTCAGTTTTCCAGTGCTGAATTTAGACCATTTGCTGATGAGTGAGAATTTGTCCATACTACGTCAAGTCCCCACTATCCACGCTCAAATGGGTTGGTGGAAAGTTCAGTAAAAACTGTAAAGAGTCTCATGAAAAAAGCTCAAGAAGGTAAAGAAGATATCTACAAAAGTTTTTTAATCTACCGCAGTACACCTTTACAGAATGGACTTTCTCCTGCACAAATGCTGATGGAAAGGAGGATTAGAGCAAATCTATCGATACATGATGAACTGCTTAATACACATAACTCAGTGTTGGTCAGACTGAGTAAGGAACGTCAACAGGCAAAAAAGAAACTGTTCCATGACAGGCGAACATAAAGCTTATCTGATCTAAAATCGGGTGACCAAGTCCGTCTCAGAGATCACGAGAAAGGTATTTGGGTGCAGAAAGGTATTGTGCAAGCACAAGTAGCACCAAGATCTTATACTATACGTACAGAGCATGAAACGGAAGTAAGAAGAAATCGGGTGGATTTAAGATCTCAACCTAACCATAATGAAGACAACATGACTGAAGAATACCCTTCATCTGACATGTATGATGATCCTCATAATGGTGAACAAACTACGATTCTAGAAAGGTCCAACATGGTCGATGAAACACAGACTGTGTATGAAAGACCCAAAAGGGAAATACGCAGACCCGAGAGACTCATTGAAACGTGTTAGATGATGTTCTTAATATGACGTTGTTAATTGTTGCATTGAAGCGTACAGGGCTTATCTTTAAAGAAAAGAGGATGTGATGTTAGTGTATTAGAATGCTTAATATTTGTAGACACTCCCTTACTAATATGTGTAAGCCTGAATCTTCTGTGATGGTCCCTGGGACCAGGAGGATGCTGGGAAGTGGGTGGTCCAGTGTGCAGTGTGTCTGGAGTTGATGATGGAATAAAATAGCACAGCAGTGAACTCACATGTCTCTGTGTCCTGATGACTGGATTTACAAACGTATGAACAAAACAAAATGGGTCTGTGTGTACTGGCTGTAATATGAGGGAGTGGGGCCAGGGCCGTAACGAACTGCGTGCCACTGGAGGCGCAGGACCACCGGCAACATCCACCTGGCCGCTCCGTCGCACTGTGGGTTCCAGCCCTCCTCCCCCGCCATCACCGCTACTCTCACCTCGGTAGCCAAGCAGCGCTGCAGCTCCCCCTCCGCTCCCTTCCTATGTGTTGGGAGAGATGACGTCTCTCCCAGCCCGCCCACAATGCCCTGTGCTGCTGTGCTGCGAAGAGTGCAGCGTAGGGCGGGAAGAGGAGAGGCATGCTTGCTTGTCAGGGGGGAGTCTCTCTCTCTCTCTCTCCCACCTGCCATAGTGTGTAAATAAGGTGGACTGCCTACCATAATGTGTAAAAAAAAAAAAAGTGGGGGGGGGGGGGGGGAGGGGGAACGACGACGACTGCCTGCCACACTGTGTAAAAAAAGGGGTACTATGCTGCTGTAATGTGTAAAAGAGGGGACTCTGCTGCCTAATGTGTAAAAAAGGGGGACTATGCTGCTGTAATGTGTAAAAAAGGGACTCTGCTGTCTAATGTGTAAAAAAAAGGGGGACTATGCTGCTGTAATGTGTAAAAAAGGGGGACTATGCTGCTGTAATGTGTAAAAAGGGCGACTCTGCTGCTGTAATGTGTAAAAATAAAAGGGGAACTCTGCCTGCCTAATGTGTAAAAAAAAAAAAGAGGGGTGGGCTCTAATGCTGTAATGTGTAAAAAAAAAGGGGGACTCTGCTGCCGTAATGTGTAAAATGGAGTTCTGCCTGCCGTAATCTGCAAAAGGGAGCTCTGTGGCCACGCCACTTCCTCATAAAGCCACGCCCCAAAATTTTTGGCGCACACGCGCCTACGGCACGCACTTGCCCAGTTTTTTATAGGGGGGCACCGATGCTGTTTTTTGCACACAGTGCTAAAAAAAATTTCTAGTTAAGGCACTGACTTATGTATAATGTAATGTTATGTGGTACTGGGTGTACTGGCTGTAATATGGGGGAGTGGGGCTGTGTATAACGTAATGTAATATGGTACTGGGTACAATATGGGGAGAAGGGCTGTGTATAATATAATGTATTATATGCTGCGTGTACTGGGTGTAATGTGTAATATACTGTCAGTTTCTTCTCAGAAATGTACATGGTATCATAATTTAGTGCACCTGTATTTCTCATACGTCCTAGAGGATGCTGGGGATGCTTCAAGAACCATGGGGTATAGACGGGATCCGCAGGAGACATGGGCACACTCAGGGGTGGATTGGTAACAAAAAGCGGCCCTGGAAAAATTTGTACTAGTGGCCCCACATGGGCAGCACCAGAGGTGTAAGGTCTAGCCATGGGCCATGGCAGCAGCACCCTCCCCCAAGACTTTCCAGATAGTGGGCATGTCAGCATCAAGGGGGAAGTTAAAAAGAAATAAAATTACTAGTGATGAGCGGGTTCGGTTCCTCGGAATCCGAACCCCCCCCGAACTTCACCCATTTTACACGGTTCCGAAGCAGACTCGGATCCTCCCGCCTTGCTCTGTTAATCTGAGCGCGCCCGAACGTCATCCCGCTGTCGGATTCTCGCGAGATTCGTATTCTATATAAGGGGCCGCGCGTCGCCGCCATTTTCACTCATGCATTGGAGATGATAGGGAGAGGACGTGCAGCGTTCTCTCAGTTGTGTTCAGTGTGCTGCAAATATCTGTGCTCAGTGTGTTGCAAATATCTATGCTCAGTGTGCTTGCAAATATCTGTGCTCAATGTGCTGAAAATATCTACGTTCTCTGCATGAAAAACGCTCCATATCTGTGCTGCATTGTAGTATATAGTAGGAGGACAGTGCAGAATTTTGCTGACCAGTGACCACCAGTATTATATCAGTACGGTACAGTAGTCCACTGCTCTACCTACCTCTGTGTCGTCAAGTATACTATCCATCCATACCTGTGGTGCATTTTAGTTGTGCGCAGTATATATAGTAGGAGGACAGTGCAGAATTTTGCTGACCACCAGTATATAATATATAGCAGTACGGTACAGTAGGCCACTGCTCTACCTACCTCTGTGTCTTCAAGTATACTATCCATCCATACCTGTGGTGCATTTTAGTTGTGCGCAGTATATATAGTAGGAGAACAGTGCAGAATTTTGCTGACCACCAGTATATAATATATAGCAGTATGGTACAGTAGGCCACTGCTCTACCTACCTCTGTGTCGTCAAGTATACTATCCATCCATACCTGTGGTGCATTTTAGTTGTGCGCAGTATATATAGTAGGAGGACAGTGCAGAATTTTGCTGACCACCAGTATATAATATATAGCAGTACGGTACAGTAGGCCACTGCTCTACCTCTGTGTCGTCAAGTATACTACAAAAGTTCAGTAAAATGACCCGAAAATCAAAATTAAAAGCGTCTGATGAGAAGCGTAAACTTGCCAATATGCCATTTATGACACGGAGTGGCAAGGAACGGCTGAGGCCCTGGCCTATGTTCATGGCTAGTGGTTCAGCTTCACATGAGGATGGAAGCACTCATCCTCTCGCTAGAAAACTGCAGTGCCACTCCTAGATGGGCCAGGTGTTTGTGTCGTCCACTTTGGTCGCTTAGCTTAGTCACACAGCTACCTCATTGCACCTCTTTTTTTCTTTGTGTCATGTGCTGTTTGGGGACTATTTTGCCACTCCTAGATGGGCCGGGTGTTTGTGTCGGGCATTTGTGTTGCTTAGATTAGCCATCCAGCGACCTTGGTGCACCTCTTTTTTTCTTTGCATCATGTGCTGTTTGGGGTCTATTTTTTGAAGTGCCATCCTGTCTGACACTGCAGTGCCACTCCTAGATGGGCCAGGTGTTTGTGTCGGCCACTTGGGTAGCTTAGCTTAGTCACACAGCTACCTCATTGCACCTCTTTTTTTCTTTGCATCATGTGCTGTTTGGGGACTTTTTTTTTAATCGGCCATCCTGTCTGACACTGCAGTGCCACTCCTAGATGGGCCAGGTGTTTGTGTCGGGCATTTGTGTCGCTTAGCTTAGCCATCCAGCGACCTTGGTGCACCTCTTTTTTTCTTTGCATCATGTGCTGTTTGGGGACTATTTTTTGAAGTGCCATCCTGTCTGACACTGCAGTGCCACTCCTAGATGGGCCAGGTGTTTGTGTCGGCCACTTGGGTCGCTTAGCTTAGCCATCCAGCGACCTCGGTGCAAATTTTAGGACTAAAAATAATATTGTGAGGTGTTCAGAATAGACTGGAAATGAGTGGAAATTATGGTTATTGAGGTTAATAATACAATGGGATCAAAATGACCCCCATATTCTATGATTTAAGCTGTTTTTGAGGGGTTTTTGTAAAAAAAAACACCCGAATCCGACAAAAAAATTTCAGGGAGGTTTTTTTAAGCGTGTCCGAATCCAAAACATGGCCGCGGAACCGAATCCAAAACCAAAACACAAAACCCGAAAAATTTCCGGTGCACATCACTAAAAATTACATATTATGAGCACATTATATGATACACCTTCAGAATTTAGGAAACTATATCATTCTTTAGAAATATATATTTTCTTGCTTATTACACCAACCGTATCCCAATCACTATTCACTCAATCTTATATGTCAGCCAAGCAGGCAGACAGAGCATACACTAGATGATCTGCAATCACAGGCTAAGTGGCAAAGTAATTTTCATATATGAAAATTATTTTGCATCTTATTCATTATGTCTATAAAAAGGACCACATGTCCTCAAACTAAACAGGCCCACGGGTGCGTCGGCCCACCGGGGATCTTCCCTGTAAACCCTATGGCCAATCCGCCTCTGGGCACACTATAAGACTTTGAATTGGTGTGAACTGGCTCCTCCATCTATGCCCCTCCCCCAGACTCCAGTTAGATTCTGTGCCCAGTGAGACTGGATGCACACTGAGGAGCTCTCCAGAGTTTCTCAGAAAAATACTTTAGGTTTGTTATTTTCAGGGAGACCTGCTTGCTACAGGCTCCCTGCATCGTGGGAGTGAGGGGAGAGAAGCAGACCTACTTCTTAAGAGTTCAAGGGCTCTGCTTCTTAGGCTACTGGACACCATTAGCTCCAGAGGGTTCAATCACTACGGTACGCCTAGCTGCTTGTTCCCGGAGCCGCTCCGTCACCCCCTCACAAAGCTGGAAGATAGAAGCTGGGTGAGTATGAGAAGAACAGAAGACTTCAGTGACGGCAGAAGAGGTACCGCGCTGCGCGCCATGCTCCCACACATAACACAGCACTGCAGGGTGCAGGGCGGCCGCCATGGGCAGCATGAGACCTCAAATCAGACTGGCATGAGTGGTAACAGTGCTCCGGGCACTAGTTAAGGGACCCAGGCCAGTATAAACATACATTTGAGCGGGACTGAAGCGTGCCATGTAGTGGGTGGGGTTTAGCCGCACAGCTCTGACCAGCGCCATTTTCTCTCCTCAGAAGCTGCAGAGACGCTGACCCTGTCCTCCACACTGCTGTACAAGAGACGGGGTGATAAACGGGGGGGGGGGGGCACAAGTAATTTGGTGCTGATTGGTTTATATAAAAAGAGCTAACAGGTCTGGGCAGTCATTTTACTGGCCTCAGTACCGGGATAGGCGCTGGGTGTGAGCTGGCAGAACTCTCTCTGTGTTCCTCTTGCAGGCTTTATTGTGGGTCTGTCTCCTATAGCCCCAGTGTGGTTGTGGGTGTCGGTACGTGTGTGTCGACATGTCTGAGGCTGAATGCTCTTCCCAGGAGGAGGCTGGAGTGGGGACAGAAAATGCTGTGAGAGTGACCGTGTCGGCACCGCCGACGGATGATTGGGTGAATATGTTGAGTGTTTTAAATGCAAACGTGACTAAGTTGACTAAGAGATTTGATAAATCTGAGTTTAAGAACCAAACATGGAGGAAATCCACGGAAGATGCTTTGTCACAGACCCAGACCCTTTGGGGTCACAGAAACGTGCATTTGCCCAGACAGTAGATACAGATACCGATACGGACTCTGATTCCAGTGTCGACTATAGTCTGGCTAAGAGTATTCAGTACATGATTGTGGCGAAAGACGTACTACATATCACTGAGGACCCTGCTGTCCCTGATACTAGGGTCTGTATGTATAAAGGAAAGAAACCTGAGGTAACGTTTCCTCCCTCTCATGAACTGAACGCGCTGTTTGAAAAGGCGTGGGAAAATCCTGACAAAAAGATTCAGGTTCCGAAAAGAATTCCAGTGGCATATCCGTTCCCCTCTGGGGACAGGGAAAGGTGGGAGTCAATCCTCACGGTAGACAAAGCTTTATCGCGTCTATCCAAAAAGGTGGCGCTTCCGTCCCCTGACACGACAGCCCTAATGGATCCTGCGGATCGTAAGCAGGAAAATACACTAAAATCCATTTATGTCACTACAGGGTCGCTACTCATGCCGTTGCTGCGGCATGGGTAAGTAGCGCTATTGAAAAGTGGGCAGATAACTTGTCATCTGAGGTAGATTCCCTAGACAGGGATAGTGTACTTTTGACTCTGGTTCACATCAGGGACGCTGCAGCATATTTAAAAGAAGCTGTGAGGGATATTGGCCTTTTGGGTTCAAGGGCCAATGCTATGGCAAGGAGAGCGTTGTGGTTACTTCAATAGAATGCTGATGCTGACTCTAAGAAGGCGATGGAGGCTCTACCGTTTAATGGTAGGGTTTTGTTTGGTGATGGCCTCACTGACCTGGTGTCTACGGCTACCGCGGGTAAGTCTTCATTTTTACCTTATGTCCCTGCACAGCAGAAGAAATCGTCGCACTATCAGATGCAGTCCTTTCGGCCCAATAGATTCAAAAAAGGACGTGGGTCCTCCTTCCTTGCTGCGAGGGGGAGAGGTCGGGGAAAAAGGTCACAGGCTGTGGCAAGTTCCCTGGAGCAGAAGTCCTCTCCGGCTTCTACCAAATCCACCGCATGACGCTGGGGCTGCTCTGCGAGAGTCTGCACCAGTGGGGGCATGTCTCAAACTCTTCAGTCAGGTCTGGGTGCACTCGGACCTGGATCCCTGGATAGTAGACATAGTAACCCAGGGGTACAAGTTAGAGTTTCAAGACGTGCCCCCTCACCGATTTTTCAAATCGGCCTTGCCAGCTTCTTTTCCAGAAAGGGAGATAGTAAGAACTGCGATACTAAAGTTGTGTCAAAATCAAGTGATTGTCACGGTACCCCCGTTTCAACAGGGGGAAGGTATTTATTCGAGCCTGTTCGTGGTCCTGAAGCCGGATGGCTCAGTCAGACCGATTCTAAACCTAAAATCCCTCAATTTCTTTCTAAAGAAATTCAAGTTCAAAATGGAGTCTCTACGAGCAGTGATCTCCAGTCTGGAGGAGGGGGATTTTATGGTGTCGGTCGACATAAAAGATGCCTACTTACATGTCCCCATATATCCTCCACATCAGGCTTACCTGAGATTTGCTGTGCAGGATTGTCATTACCAATTTCAGACGTTGCCGTTTGGTCTGTCCACGGCTCCGAGGATTTTCACCAAAGTAATGGCGGAAATGATGGTTCTCCTGCGCAAGCAGGGAATCACAATTATCCTGTACTTGGACGATCTCATAAAGGCGAGATCCAAGGAGCAATTGCTGAAAAATGTTGCGCTCTCACTGACGATTCTGCAACAACACAGTTGGCTCCTAAATTTGCCAAAATCACAGTTGGATCCAACGACACGGCTGTCATTCCTGGGTATGATTCTGGATACAGAATTGCAGCGAGTTTTTCTTCCAGTGAAAAAAGCTCTGGAAATACAGAACATGGTAAAACAGATTCTGAAACTGGCATAGGTGTCACTTCTTCACTGCACTCGGTTGCTGGGGAAGATGGTGGCGGCCTACGAGGCCATTCCGTATGGCAGGTTCCATGCCAGAGTGTTTCAATGGAACCTGCTGGACCAGTGGTCCGGGTCTCACCTGGACATACACCGGAGAATAATTATATCTCCCAGGACCAGAATTTCACTTCTGTGGTGGCTGCACAGTTCTCACCTTCTGGAAGGACGCAGGTTAGGGATTCAGGATTGGATCTTGGTGACCACAGATGCAAGCCTCTGAGGCTGGGGAGCAGTCACACAGGGGAGAAATTTCCAGGGAAAGTGGTCAAGCCAGGAAGCTTGTCTACACATAAACATTCTGGAATTAAGAGCCATCTACAACGGCATACTGCAAGCAGAACATCTGCTTCGAGGTCTGCCGGTGTTGATTCAGTCAGACGTGACAGCAGTGGCGTACATAAACCGCCAAGGCGGAACAAGGAGCAGAGCAGCGATGGCCGAGGCCACGAAGATTCTTCGCTGGGCGGAAAGGCATGCCAGCGCTCTGCCAGCAGTCTTCATTCCAGGAGTGGACAACTGGGAAGCAGACTTCCTCAGCAGACACGATCTCCATCCAGGAGAGTTGGGTCTTCATCAAGAGGTTTTTGCAGAAGTGACTAGTCATTGGGGAGTTCCTCAAGTGGACATGATGGCGTCCCGCCTCAACAAGAAACTTCAGAGATATTGTTCCAGGTCAAGGGACCCTCAAGCGATAGCGGTGGATGCCCTGGTGACACCGTGGGTGTTTCAGTCGGTCTATGTGTTCCCTCCAATTCCACTCATTCCAAAGGTGAGGAAAATTATACGAAGAACAAGGGTTCAGGCGATTCTCATTGTTCCGGATTGGCCAAGAAGGGCCTGGTACCCAGATCTTCAGGAGTTGCTCATAGACAATCCCTGGACTCTTCCTCTTCGGGAAGGCCTGTTACAACAGGGGCCGTGCGTGTATCAGGACTTACCGCGGCTGCGTTTGACGGCGTGGTGGTTGAACGCCAGATCCTAGCCCGAAAGGGTATTCACAGTGAAGTCATTCCTACTCTTCTTCAGGCTAGAAAAGAAGTAACAGCAAAGCATTACCACCGTATTTGGAGAAAATATGTGTCTTGGTGTGAATCCACGAAGGCTCCTATGGAAGAATTTCACCTGGGGCGTTTGCTCCATTTCCTACAAGCAGGTGTGGATGCGGGCCTAAAGTTAGGCTCTATTAAAGTACAGATTTCGGCCTTGTCGATCTTTTTTCAAAAAGAATTGGCCTCCCTTCCGGAAGTTCAGACCTTCGTAAAAGGCGTGCTTCACATCCAACCTCCCTTTGTGCCCCCAGTGGCACCATGGGACCTTAATGTGGTGTTGCAATTCTTGCAATCACATTGGTTTGAACCTTTGCGCAAGGTTGAGTTAAAATTCCTTACTTGGAAAGTGGTCATGTTGTTGGCCTTGGTCTGAGTTGGCGGCTTTGTCTCACAAAAGCCCCTATTTGATTTTCCATGCTGATAGAGCGGAGTTGAGAACTCGTCAGCAGTTTTTGCCAAAAGTGGTTTCATCTTTTCATGTTAACCAGTCAATTGTGGTGCCAGTGGCCACTGACGCCTTGGCGGAGTCAAAGTCTCTCGATGTGGTTAGAGCTTTGAAGATCTATGTCGCCAGAACGGCGCAGATTAGGAAAACAGAGGTTCTGTTTGTCCTGTGGGCTCCCAACAAAATTGGGGCTCCTGCTTCTAAGCAGACTATTGCGCGCTGGATCTGTAATACGATTCAGCAGGCTCATTCTATGGCAGGATTGCAGTTACCGAAATCGGTGAAAGCCCACTCTACCAGAAAGGTGGGCTCATCCTGGGTGGCTGCCCGAAGAGTCTCGGCGTTAGCGCTTTGCCGAGCTGCTACTTGGTCGGGTTCAAACACCTTTGCAAAGTTTTACAAGTTTGATACCCTGGCTGAGGAGGACCTCTTGTTTGGTCAATCGGTGCTGCAGAGTCATCCGCACTCTCCCGCCCGTTCTAGAGCTTTGGTATAAACCCCATGGTTCTTGAAGCATCCCCAGCATCCTCTAGGACGTATGAGAAAAGAGGATTTTAATACCTACCGGTAAATCCTTTTCTCTTAGTCCGTAGAGGATGCTGGGCGCCCGTCCCAGTGCGGGCTGTATCTGCAGTTTGGTTATAGTTACGCTCATGTTGCGTTGAGTTCAGTCAATCTGTGACTGCTGTTGGTCATGCCGTTGCATGCGTTGTTGTTGAATGCCACGTTGTAATGCGTGTTGATGGTGTGAGCTGGTATGTATTTCACCTTAATTAAAATAATTAAATAAATCCTTTTCCTCGAATTGTCCGTCTCCCTGGACACAGTTCCTATAACTGGAGTCTGGGGGAGGGGCATAGAGGGAGGAGCCAGTTCACACCCATTCAAAGTCTTATAGTGTGCCCATGTCTCCTGCGGATCCCGTCTATACCCCATGGTTCTTGAAGCATCCCCAGCATCCTCTACGGACTAAGAGAAAAGAATTTACCGGTAGGTATTAAAATCCTATTTATTTCTCTAGTGTACCTATAGTATTACCTTTTTTTTTGTGCTGCTTTTAGTACTAATTTTTACCTGCCATTGCAGGACACACCCCTGAGTGGCAATAAATACGCCTATATTTAGTCCTCACCACGCACTTTGGGTGAAGCATGACCCCCCCCCCCCTTTCAACGGCGCGCAGCACTTTGTGCGGCGTATTCTGCTGCCACCTGGAATCTCCCTGAAACTAGTTTTCAAAAGTAGGCAAGTATGAGTGAAATTAGTCTCTGGAACGTGGCGGGCGCCATGTTTCTGGAGACCTGTGCATGCGCAGTGGACTCTGGCACAATGCCTGTGGAGAGGAGGGGGCCCCCTCCTCTGATAAAACACCCCTGCCTCCTTAAATCTCTCTCTGAAGTGAATTGAGGGAACCCGTACATTGGATGGAGGTCTGAAACACCAGGTAACTGAGTATGTAGCCACCATAAGTCATCAACTTACCTGCAACCTTACCTTGCACAACACCTGCAATACTTACCTGGTTGATATAAATATTATATATATATATATATATATATAGCAGCAAGAGGTTCGGCGGCACTCACGGCAAATAACGACAAGACTCAGCTCTGTGGCCACAGAGCTGAGTCTTGTCGTTATTTGCCGTGAGTGCCGCCGAACCTCTTGCTGTTATTGGGGAACAGTCCGTTTTCCTACGGAGGGCACCGGCGCTTACACGTTGCTATACACGCCTTGGGAGGAGTGCCGCTGGACTGTATGTATATATATATATATATATATATATATATATATATATATATATATAATACACGTTACTGCAAAGTGTTCAAGTGTTTAATTTACAGAACTGACGCTACTTCTAGTTGTCATCTTACAATATAGGGGAGCAATATCAGGCCTTAGAGAGAGAGAAACTGGAGAATTTGCCCGAGGTAACCAATTCAGTAATTTCAAAGACTGTGCTAGATAAATGACAGTAAGCTGATAGGTTGCTTTGGGCAACTTCTCCGCTATCACTCCAAGGCTTGATACATCTCCCCTTATGAGAGATATTTCTAAAAAGAAAAACAGAAGCCGTAAAAAACGCCCAATAAACAAGCAAAGTGCCGGAGTGACATATTTATCTGAAAATGTGGTTGTGAGTTTGGGAGCTGGTTCGGAATGGAGGCGTAAGACCAGGGAGGAGGTGAATGAGCGGCTCAGGAATGTTTTGTTACAGTACAAAGTGAGTGCAAGAATGACACAGAGATCAGATTATTATGTTGATAATAACCAGGCGTTTATTTTTAGACACCAGCCTGAATGTATAAAGTACAACTGGATTTCCCTTTCAAAAGAATGAAAGTTTGTTATCACAGGGACTGACTCAACGCTGACTAAATGTCAGTCTAGATAAGAGATGGTTTTGGATACGATTGATAAAATGTTGTCCCAAGGAAAGGTAAAGTGGGGCTATCCCCGGCACAGGAACAAAAATTGCTGATGAGGGTAGGTTACAAGCCAAAATGAATTTAATAACAAACCCAAAGGTCTAATCAATCCAATTATAGATGCCATGAGAGTCAAACTAACGAATACGGGAAAGGAGAAAAGTACTCTCTTAGGGGTAAATCATGTACTAAGGTGGTAGTTTTTTTTAGAACTGGTGATTTGTATCTAGAACATAGCATTTATTTATTTATTTATTAACAGTTTCTTATGTAGCGAGCATATTCCATTACGCTTTATAATTAGGGCAACAGTAATAGTACAAAACTGGGTAATAACAGACAGACATAGAGATAGGAGGGCCCTGCTCGCAAGCTTACACTCTATAGGGAAATAGGCATTGATACACAAGGATAAGCGCTATCTATTGCATAATGGTCCTGCCGGATTGCAGAGGTTTTTAATGGGCTGTATGGTAATGGTTTGGCCAAGGGTCAGGAGGGTGTGAAAGTGAAGAAAGAAAAAATATGTGAGTTTGGGTGTGGATTGTACAGAAGGAAGCAATTAGATAGGGAGGAATTGAAGGTTATGGGAGTGGGTCTGGAATTTGATAGGCTTGTCTGAACATGGAACGCTTGAAGGTTTGGAGACTAGTGATAAATCTTATTGTGCATGGGAGGGCATTCCACAGAGTGGGTGCAGCCCGGATAAAGTCATGTAATTTTGAATGGGCACAAGTAATAAGTGTGGATGAGAAACGCAGGTCTTGTGCAGAGCGGAGAGGTCGGGTTGGGAGATATTTTGAGACGAGTAAAGAAATGTACTGTATATTAGGGAAGTTTGGTTAATGGCCTTGTGTGTGAGTAAAATTATTTTATATTGAATACGGTAGAATACCGGTAACCAATGGAGGGACTGACAGAGCGGATCTGCAGACAATGAACGTCTAGCGAGGAAGATTAGCCTCGCAGCTGCATTCAAAATGGATTGTAGTGGTGAGAGCCTATGTTTGGGAAGTCCAGTAAGAAGACTATTACAATAATCAATGCGGGAGATAATGAGAGCATGGATCAGAGTTTTTGCTGTGTCTTGTGTAAGGTACAGTATGGTTGTATTTTGGATATGTTTCTTAGATGCATGTAACATGATTTTGAGACAGATTGAATGTGTGTAACAGAGGACAGTTCTGAGTCAAGGGTGACACCTAGGCAGCGAGCTTGTGGTGTAGGGTTGATTGTTGAGTTATCAGCAGTGGTAGAGATATCAGGTTGGTAACTTTTATTGGCCGGTGGAAATATAATTAATTCTGTTTTGGAAATATTAAGTTTAATGTGGCGAGATGTCATCCAAGATGAGCTTTCAATATGATGCGTTTATAATAAAGCATCCGTCATAGAGTGCTGTAGGGGAGAAACCATGTGCAAATAAAATGAACACCATAAACATACGGTGATCCCATTGTGCATCCTCGAGGGAGACTGGGTATGAACACTCTGTATATGTCACCGGAGGTGCAATCGTCTCTGGGAAAGGTTGTCCCAACGATCAAACAGTGCCAAGCATGATTCCAGACAAGTGGGCAGTTAGACGCATACCACAGTAAGTACCTGCATTGTAAGAAGCAGAAATAACATTTATTATTTGTCACTGTTTGATCGTTGGAACAACCTTTCCCATATAAATTGTGTATTTATCTGAACATATCTTCGCGTTGGCTTGGTGATAGATTCATCTCATGAGTGACTTCGCCTGAGACTATTGTATCTCGGGCGACATACTGCACTGTATACAGAGTGTTCATACCCACTCTCCCATGACGGTGCACAGTGAGGTCACCGTATGTTTATGGTGTTCATTTTATTTGCACATTGGCCCTCATTCCGAGTTGTTCGCTCGCAAGGCGATTTTAGCAGAGTTACACACGCTAAGCCGCCGCCTACTGGGAGTGAATCTTAGCTTCTTAAAATTGCGAACGATGTATTCGCAATATTGCGATTACAAACTACTTAGCAGTTTCAGAGTAGCTTCAGACTTACTCGGCATCTGCGATCAGTTCAGTGCTTGTCGTTCCTGGCTTGACGTCACAAACACACCCAGCGTTCGCCCAGACACTCCTCCGTTTCTCCAGCCACTCCCGCGTTTTTTCCGGAAACGGTAGCGTTTTTATCCACACGCCCATAAAACGGCATGTTTCCGCCCAGTAACACCCATTTCCTGTCAATCACACTACGATCGCCGGAGCGAAGAAAAAGCCGTGAGTAAAAATACTATCTTCATAGCAAAATTACTTGGCGCAGTCGCAGTGCGAACATTGCGCATGCGTACTAAGCAGAAAAACGCTGCGATGCGAAGAAAATTACCGAGCGAACGACTCGGAATGAGGGCCATTGTTTCTCCACTACAGCACTCAATGATGAATGCTTTTTAAAAGCATACTATTACAAGCTAAGCTTTAGAGTCAAACTGGGTAGGGGAAGTGCCCCAACAAAGGGGTACATTTACTAAGGTGGGAGGTTTTTTCTTAGAGCTGGTGTTGTTGCCCATAGCAACAGATTGTTCACATTGGGTAGGGTGAGTGCCCCAACAAAGACGGTACTTTTCTCTTTTCCTGTATACATTTGATAAACTATCAGTCGTTTTTCCAGTGGCATACGGCTCTGCGAACAGATCTCATGGCGTTCTGCAACTGCGCATGTGCCAGAGCCTGCAGGCGCAACTACGGGTGATCAGGAGCTGTGCGCAGGTGTCTTGTCCGCACCCCCCTCTCTCTCTCTCTCTTGTCTGCACCCCGTCTCTCTCTCTTGTCTGCACCCCCTCTTGCTCACTCTCTCATCCACTCCCCCAATGTGTATAAGACACTGTACCTGGTGCAATATGTATAGAAGGCTGTACCTTGCGCAATGTGTATAAGAAGCTCTACCTAATGCAGTGTGTATATGAGGATTTGCCTTTCGCAATGTGTATAAGAGGCTGTACCTGATGAGCAGTGTATAAGAGGCGGTACCTGGCGTGATGTGTATAAGAGGCTCTACCTGGCGCAATGTGTATAAGAGGCTCTTCCTGGCATGATGTGTATAAGAGGCTCTACCTGGTGCAATGTGTATAAGAGTCTCTACCTGGTGCAATGTGTATAAGAGGCTGTACCTGATGCACTGTATATAAGATGCTATACCTGGCATGATGTGTATTAGAGGCTGTACCTGACGCGCTGTGTTTAAGAGGCTGTACCTTGCATGCTGTGTATAAGAGGCTGTATCTGGCGCAATGTGTATAAGAGGCTCTACCTGGCGCAATTTGTATAAGAGGCTGTACCTGATTTGCTGTGTATAAGAGGCTGTACCTGGCACAATGTGTATAAGGCTGTACCTGATTTGCTGTGTATAAGAGGCTGTACCAGGCATGATGTGTATAAGAGGCTGTATCTGGCGCAATGTGTATAAGAGGCTGTACCTGGCGCAATGTGTGTAAGAGGCTCAACCTAGTGCAGTGTGTTTAAGAGGCTCTACCTGGTGCAATGTGTATAAGAGGCTTTACCTGGCAAAATGTGTATAAGAAGCTGTACCTGGGGCAATGTATATAAGAGGTTGTACATGCCATAACATGTATAAAAGGCTCTACTTGGTGCAATGTGTACAGGAGGCTCTACGTGGTGCAATGTGTATAAGAGGCTGTACCTGGCACAATGTGTATAAGAAGCTGTACCTGGCACAATGTGTATAAGAGGCTGTACATTACATAATGTGTATAAGAGACTCTACCTAGCGTAACGTGTATTAAAGGGGCTCTACCTGGAGTTACATGCATAAAAGGGGCTCTACCTGGCATAATGTGTATAAGTGTCTCTGCTCTACTGTGGTGTAATGTGTAGTAGGGGCTCTAACATGGCATAATGTGTATAAGGGGTACTGCTGTGCGGTGTAATGTGAATTGGTACCACGCCCCTTACCTATGAAGCCACACCCCTATATCTTTGGCACGCACTCCTCCTGTGTTGAAATGGGAGGGGGGACCCAAAGGAAACGTTTGCTCTGGACACCACAAAGTCTAGAACCAGCCCTGATAGATAGATAGATAGATAGATAGATAGATAGATAGATAGATAGATAGATAGATAGATAGATATCCACAGATTCGGCAATCAATTTGCATAAAACAGCTAGACCCAGTTCCTCCACAGCATTACTCACAACTCCTCCATTGGTGCGACACCCAAGGCATAATCATTCAGATAAGCAGCATGTGTCATCAACGTTTCAGTTTATAAACTGAAACAATGACACACGCTGCTTCTCTGAATTGTTGAACCTTGAGTTTCACACCTACTGTATGGAGGAGTTATATATATATATATCTCCTATATAATAGCCCAGATCTGTGATTTTGTGATTCATTTGCTAACGCTGGGCGGAGTCACAACAGTGGGCGGAGTTAGTCAAATGAGTCACAGATCTGGCCAAATCTATAGGACACTAGGAGCAGCTGCAGAAGCAGATGGTATGGACATGGCACAGGCAGGGGTGCATACCTCCCAGCTTTCACACACACACTCACACACACACACACACACACACACACACACACACAGAGCCGGATTAAGGGGGGAGCCCAGGGGACACATTACCCTGGGCCCCCCAAATCTAAGGGGCCCCCGTGCCTGCCGTCAAGCACTGGCAGTTTGCATGTTTTTTTTTTTTTTTATGAAGTTCAGCCTAATTTACACCCAGCGACTAGCGCACACAGGGGGGTGGGGTTCTAACTACCTAGAAACCCCCATGCCGCGATCCATTGCAGGTGGTGACTGATTTTTTTTTTTTTATGGGGAGACGGAGGAGCTATGATGGTGACGCGGCAGCTGTCTCCGTCGTCCGTCCTCATATTAACACAGAGCCGGGCGGCTGGGTTGGCAAGCTAGGGGGAGCTGTAGCAGTAGTGCAACAGTTGCTCCCAGATAGTTTCAAGTTGAAATCTGGCCGGGTGGCACAACTCTCTTCCTCTGTCCCGGCCGTCTTGACAGGGTACAGCCGCAGGTAAGGTGGCGACTGCATCAAGCTGCACATTTTTCTGTTTTTCACATTGAGTTGGTGTTTCCTCATGAAACATTAAAACATTTTGATTTTTGTGCTGGATTAGTGAGTGTCCTCTTTTATGAATTGACTGCATATGGTCACAGTTGCTATGCTGTGACACTTCAGGCAGCACCCCTGTGGATGGATACCCCCATGGAGGAGTTCATAAGTTCATACAGTTTTATATGACTTCAGATACATGTGTGTCTGTGAGAGAGAGTGTGTGAGAGAGAGAGAGAGAGAGAGAGAGAGAGAGAGAGAGAGAGAGAGAGAGTGTGTGTGTGTGTGTGTATATATTTTTTATTTTTTTTTATAGTGTGTGTGTGTGTGTATATATATATATATATATATATATATATACATACATACATACATACAGTGTGTGGGTGTATATACATACCTGTATATACAGTATAGAAATGGTGGCACTCACGGACTCTACATCACCCTGAAATGAAGACTCGCAGATGCCCGCAGGCTACTCCAATGTTTTACTTTATTATAACATTCAGGATACCATGACGTAGATTATTATAAAACATTGGTGTATCCTGCGTGCGTCTGTGAGTCTTCATTTCTGGGTGATGAAAAGTCCATGAGTGCCACTATTTCTACACTGCATATTACATGACTGTTGGAAGGCACTGCGGCAGGTTACAGAGTGCATAATGCCTCAGTCTCCGCCTCCTATACTTCGCTCCACCCCCTCTAGAAACCCCCCTTCACCCACAGGCACTAACGAACGGCCGTGAATGCTCCTCATAGAGCGCTCTGTACTGGACACATAACTCACAGCGGAAGGAGCTGCTGAGCATGCGTAGCAGCAGCTTCTGCGCTCAACTATATAATGTATATAGGAAGGGGAGAGTCCTTACATGTTTATATATGTGTATGTGTGTGTGTGTATATATATATATATATATATATATATATATATATATGTGATAGATAAAAGTATAAGCAGAAAGCTGTTGGAGGCAGTACATTTTATTGAATAGAAAATTGGCGTAGGTATACACTGTAGAAAAACAATATCACACATAGCATACACGCACACACAAACAGCATGCGTAAATAGCATACACACATACACACACTATACACCTACACAAACACACAGCATACCTACACACACACACACACACACACACACACACACACACACACACACACACACACCACTAACCAATTTAACTCCAGCAGAATCACCTCCTCTTCTCTTCTGTTAAATTGGTTAGTGCTGTGTGTGTGTTTTTGTAGGTTTGTTGTATGTATTTAAGTGTGTGTGTGTGTGTGTGTGTGTGTGTGTGTGTGTGTGTGTGTGTGTGTGTGTGTGTGTGTGTGTGTGTGTGTGTGTGTGTGTGTGTGTGTGTGTGCGCTATGTGTGATATTGTTTTTTTTCAGTGTATACATACGATAATTCAATAACGTGCTATTTTTTGTTACTGCCTCCAACAGCTTTCTGCTTATACTTTTATCTATCTTGTAAAATTATATATATATATATATATATATATATATATATATAAACACACACACACACACACATAAGAAACCTCCCCTTCCTATATACACTATAATTAGTCCTCAGGGGCCCCCCTTGTCTAAAGTACCCCGGGCCCCCTGGAGCCTTAATCCGGCCCTGCACACACACACACACACACAGCGAAAAGGGGGCGTGGCTTCACGGGAGGGCCCCGTTTTCGTCAGTGAGGGGGCATGCCCAGCGCTCTGTGAGCTGCTGGCATGCCCCCAGGGGCTGATTATGAGTCCGGGGGGCACAGGGTACTTGAGACAGGGGAGTCCTATCTCATTGCTGTGCCTGCTGTGGGGTTGGGGGCGTGGCCTAATCGCGCTACGCGAGGCCACGCCCCCTTGTGCAAATTCCGGGTTTTTTTTTTTTTTTTATGGAATTTTGGCCCCTGAGCTAGGGCTAAATCCAGAGGAGGTGGTCGCTCCCCCTACACACCCGCACAGGCAGAAGAAAGCAGGGAGACTGCTGCCTCCCTGCAACACCACAGACCTGCCAACACGCAGCAGCGTGTGCTGACTGTAGCACAATGCTGCCGTTGTTGCTGGGGGAGCTTCTGAGCTGGGACAGAGCTACTCGAGCCGGGGGGACCCCTAAAACTGTGGGGCCAACGGTACGTACCGCCTGCCCCCCCCCCCCCTTAATCCGGCTCGGCTGCTGGAGCCCCCCCTTAATCCGTAACCCCTCTGTCTCCACTATTCACCGCTGCTCTGCTAAGCAGAACAGCGAGTACAGGAGCTTTCCAGCTGCCCCCCCCCCCCCCCCCCCACGCAGGACACTGCGACCCGCGGGTGGGACAGCGGAACAGACCCCAAAAAATGGGACTGTCCCGCGAAAATTGGGACATTTGGGAGGTATGGGGGTGTGTGAGGGGGTATGCCATACTTGACCCCCACATCAGCATACTCAGCAGGGTCTCTCTGGCGGGGAGGAGCGTCACTTTCTGGCACACTCCACGCTTCTTAGCTGTAGTTTTGTGGGTCACCAGCCGCTGTGCACTTTCCGTACTGCCTCTGTTATCTCCAGCCCCGGCAACCCCACCGCTAGCTGCAGCGCTGCCACCCACAGTGAGGTGCGCCCAGCTCCTTCACACACTTTAGCCGGCGGGTAGCGCTGCAGAAGTCCGCGCTGCTTGCAGGCTCTGACCCCCTCCTCCCTCCAGCAGCAGCGTCTCCTGGGAGCTAACCAGTCACTCCCAGTCTCCCCTTACCATAGTGCCCAGCAGCCGTGAGGTCCGCGCCACGTGCATGCTATGACCCCCTCCTCCCTCCAGCCGCAGCATCTCCTGGGGGCTAACCAGTCACTCCCAGTCTCACCTTACCACAGTGCCCGGCAGCTGCGCGAGATCTGCGGTGTGTGACTGAGGAGGGGGGGAGTGATGCGGACGGGCAGAGGAAGCAGTACTACAGCCTAAGAGAGTCAGCCATGCCAAGTCTACACCAGCAGCAGATCCCAACAGGTTGGAGTGGAACAGCAGCAGCCAGCAGCAGTGACTCCGGTAAGACATCTGTCTGTCACCACTGTTCTGTCCCTAATACCAATCTCTCCCGTGCCCTGTGTTCTGTCATGTCCCTGTCACCCCTGGCCTTGACCTGCCACCCTTATCCTGGCCCTTTCACCCTTATCCTGGCCCTTTCACCCTTATCCTGGCCCTGTCACCCTTATGCTGGCCCTGCTACCCCTATCCTGGCCCTGTCACCCCTGTGCTTGCCCTGTCAACCCTATACTGGCCCTGTCACCCCTGTCCTGGTCCTGCCGCCCCTACACTGACCCTGTCACCCCTATCCTGTCCCTGTCATTTCTGTCCTGGCCCCGTCGCCCGTGTCCTGGCCCCGTCGCCCGTGTCCTGGCCCCGTCACCCCTGTCCTGGCCCCGTCACCCCTGTTCTGACCCTGTCACCCCTGTTCTGACCCTGTCACCCCTGTCCTGGCCCAGTCAACCCTGTTCTGACCCTGTCACCCCTGTCCTGGCCCTGTTACTGCATACCCTCCAACTACCTTTTTGGCAGGTACAGTACCCGCAGCACCTCCAGACCTCTCCCCAATGCACCACACCTCCGCACCTTCCCCTCCACCACATGCGGCACTCCACCCCTCCCCCACATGCTGTGCCTCCAGACCCCCTACACCACCCGCGGCTCCCACTCCTCCGCCCCTTCACCGCCCCCAGCAATCTCCAGGCCCCCTCCACCATTCATGTCTCCCCCACACCTGCCCCCCTCCACCCGCAGCATCTGCAGACACCCTCCTCCATCCGCGGTCCCCCCCTCACCCACCCCTCCCCCACCAATAGCACCTCCGCACCTGCCCCTCCACCACCTGCAGCACCTCCGGACCTCCTTCCCCATCCGCCGCAACACCCGTACCTGACCCTCCCCTACCCATGGCGCCTGCGGACCCCTACCCCACCAGCAGCACTCCCGCCCCTTCCCATCCCACAGCACCTCCGGAACCCTTCACCCATCTGCAACATCCCCACACCAGCCCCTCCCCCACCCTTGGCACCCCTGCCCCTCCCCCACCTTCAGTGCCTCCGGACCTCTCCGTCATCTGCATCCCCCACTCCTCTGCCCCTCCCCCACCCGCAGCACCTCCCAACCCTTCCCCATCCGGGCCCCACCCCCACTTCCGCCCTCCCTCCATCCGCAGCATCTAGACACCATCCGCAGTACCCCCCGCACCCGCTACATTCTGTACATTGTGGCCTGCAGGTGCTGTTCACGCCGTCGCAAGGGGCTGCGCCTCCTTCACCATCGCACACCCTTTCATTGTGCAATATTTAACCACTAACAAAGGAATGCAGGTGATACTCCATATAACACAAATATTGAACCCCAAAGGCATGCAAGGGTTAAGGGGGCGTAGCCCCTTGCGACGGTGTGAAGAGCGCCCGTAGGGCGCGATGAAGCACCTAGTATATATATATATATATATATATATATATATACACACACTCACTTTTTCCATGGCTGTCGGGCGAACTGTAACAGTGGGGTGTATCCTAGATGTCTTATCAGGAATAAAAAACCCTTTTTTTCATCAACTAAAAACGTGAGTGCTGGTCTAATTCTTTTTTCAGCCATGGAAAAAGTGAGTGTGTATATTAATTATTAGGACCTTGCACCAACTAAACTTTTTGATATTGGACATAGAGTGCTGTCACCTTGCCATATATATATATATATATATATATATATATACTGTATAACTGTATATATTTTATATATATATATATATATATATATATATATATATATATACACACACACACACACAGTATATATATATACACACACACACACACACAATGATATAGATAGCACCCTCAGCTTGTCTACGGGGACCAGAGCCCACAGTGAATTGTCAGGGCTTCAGCTACACTGTGTGCAAAGACCGGTGGGTCAGGATCAAACTCACGAGATTCAGCCGTCCCATCTCATGGTCCAGCAGCAGCGGCGAATGCACCATCGCTCGCTACAGCGCAGGCTGAGTGGCACCAGGCAGGAGCCATCCTGTCCCCTACTGCAGGTGTTAGCAGGGCTCGTGGGACAGAGGATATTAACACTGCAGCAGCAGTGGGTGCGTTGCAGAGCTCCGTTGGAAGAGTAGCAGTCACACTTTGATCCAGCTGTGAACCACACAGGTGCTGCTGTACATTCAGGTGCCCCTTCAGGGCTTGGATCCCGAAGGTAGGTGTCTCCATTGCCTCTGGGAGTTACGCCCTTGATGGGAGTGCTGAGGGCCTGCCGATGAAAATAAGATTTTACTTACCGATAAATCTATTTCTCATAGTCCGTAGTGGATGCTGGGGACTCCGTCAGGACCATGGGGGATAGCGGCTCCGCAGGAGACAGGGCACAAAAGCAAGCTTTTAGGATCACATGGTGTGTACTGGCTCCTCCCCCTATGACCCTCCTCCAAGCCTCAGTTAGGTACTGTGCCCGGACGAGCGTACACAATAAGGAAGGATCTTGAATCCCGGGTAAGACTCATACCAGCCACACCAATCACACCGTACAACTTGTGATTTGAACCCAGTTAACAGTATGATAACAATGAAGTAGCCTCTAAAAAAGATGGCTCACAACAATAATAACCCGATTTTTTTGTAACAATAACTATGTACAAGTAATGCAGACAATCCGCACTTGGGATGGGCGCCCAGCATCCACTACGGACTATGAGAAATAGATTTATCGGTAAGTAAAATCTTATTTTCTCTAACGTCCTAGTGGATGCTGGGGACTCCGTCAGGACCATGGGGATTATACCAAAGCTCCCAAACGGGCGGGAGAGTGCGGATGACTCTGCAGCACCGAATGAGAGAACTCCAGGTCCTCCTCAGCCAGGGTATCAAATTTGTAGAATTTAGCAAACGTGTTTGCCCCTGACCAAGTAGCTGCTCGGCAAAGTTGTAAAGCCGAGACCCCTCGGGCAGCCGCCCAAGATGAGCCCACCTTCCTTGTGGAATGGGCATTTACAGATTTTGGCTGTGGCAGGCCTGCCACAGAATGTGCAAGCTGAATTGTACTACAAATCCAACGAGCAATAGTCTGCTTAGAAGCAGGAGCACCCAGCTTTTTGGGTGCCTACAATATAAACAGCAAGTCAGACTTTCTGACTCCAGCCGTCCTGGAATTATATATATATATATATATATATATTTTCAGGGCCCTGACAACGTCTAGCAACTTGGAGTCCTCCAAGTCCCTAGTAGCCGCAGGCACCACAATAGGTTGTTTCAGGTGAAACGCTGACACCACCTTAGGAAGAAACTGGGGACGAGTCCGCAGTTCTGCCCTGTCCGAATGGAACATCAAATATGGGCTTTTGTAAGACAAAACCGCCAATTTTGACAATCGCCTGGCCGAGGCCAGGGCCAACAGCATGGTCACTTTCCATGTGAGATATTTCAAATCCACAGATTTGAGTGGTTCAAACCAATATGATTTGAGGAATCCCAACACTACGTTGAGATCCCACGGTGCCACTGGAGGCACACAAGGGCTGTATATGCAATACTCCCTTGACAAACGTCTGGACTTCAGGAACTGAAGCCAATTCTTTCTGGAAGAAAATCTATAGGGCCGAAACTTGAACCTTAATGGACCCCAATTTGAGGCTCATAGACACTCCTGTTTGCAGGAAGTGCAGAAATCGACCTAGTTGAAATTTTTTCGTGGGGCCCTCCTGGCCTCACCCACGCAACATATTTTTACCACATGTGGTGATAACGTTGTGCGGTCACCTCCTTCCTGGCTTTGACCAGGGTAGGTATGACCTCTTCCGGAATGCCTTTTCCCTTAGGATCCGGCGTTCAAACCGCCATGCCGTCAAACGCAGTCGCGGTAAGTCTTGGAACAGACAAGGTCCCTGCTGGAGCAGGTCCTTTCTTAAAGGCCGATGCCACGGTTCCTCTTGGAACAGACATGGTACTTGCTGAAAGCAAATCCCTTCTTAGCTCCCGAGGCCATTAGTCCTCTGTGAGCATCTCTTGAAGTTCCGGTTACCAAGTCCCTCTTGGCCAATCCGGAGCCACGAGTATAGTTCTTACTCCTCTATGTCTTATAATTCTCAATACCTTGGTTATGAGAAGCAGAGAAGGGAACACATACACCGACTGTTACACCCACGGTGTTACCAGGACGTCCACAGCTATCGCTTGAAGGTCTCGTGACCTGGCGCAATACCTGTCCCATTTTTTTGTTCGGGCGGGACGCCATCATGTCCACCTTTGGTCTTTCCCAACGGTTCACAATCATGCGGAAAACTTCCCGATGAAGTTCCCACTCTCCCGGGTGGAGGTCGTGCCTGCTGAGGAAGTCTGCTTCCCAGTCGTCCACTCCCGGAATGAACACTGCTGACAGTGCTATCACATGATTTTCCGCCTAGCGAAAAATCCTTGCAGTTTTGCCACTGCCCTCCTGCTTCTTGTGCCGCCCTTTCTGTTTACGTGGGCGACTGCCGTGATGTTATCCCACTGGATCAATACCGGCTGACCTTGAAGCAGAGGTCTTGCTAAGCTTAGAGCATTATAAATTTGCTCTTAGCTCCAGTATATTTATGTGGAGAGAATTCTCCAGACTTGATCACACTCCTTGTGTGACTGCTCCCCAGCCTCTCAGGCTGGCCTCCGTGGTCACGAGCATCCAATCCTGAATGCCGAATCTGCGGCCCTCTAGAAGATGAGCACTCTGTAATCACCACAGGAGAGACACCCTTGTCCTTGGATATAGGGTTATCCGCTGATGCATCTGAAGATGCGATCCGGACCATTTGTCCAGCAGATCCCACTGAAGAGTTCTTGCGTGAAATCTGCCGAATGGAAGCGCTTCGTAATAAGCCACCATTTTTACCAGGACTCTTGTGCAATGATGCACTGACACTTTTCCTGGTTTTAGGAGGATCCCGATTAGCTCGGATAACTCCCTGGCTTTCTCCTCTGGGAGAAACACCTTTTCCTGGACTGTGTCCAGAATCATCCCTAGGACCAGCAGACGTGTCGTCGGAACAACTGCGGTTTTGGAATATTTAGAATCCACCCGTGCTGTCGTAGAACTACTTGAGATAGTGCTACTCCGACCTCCAACTGTTCTCTGGACCTTGTTCTTATCAGGAGGTCGTCCATTTTCTTTGAAGACGAATCCTCCTTTCGGTCATTACCTTGGTAAGGACCCGGGGTGCCTTGGACAATCCAACGGCATCGTCTTGAAACTGATAGTGACAGTTCTGTACCACGAACCTGAGGTACCCTTGGTGAGAAAAGGCAAATTTTGGGACATGGAGGTAAGCATCCCTGATGTCCCGGGACACCATATAGTCCCCTTGTTCTTTGCTATCACTGCTCTGAGTGACTCCATCTGGATTTGAACCCTTGTAAGTGTTCAAATTTTTCAGATTTAGAATAGGTCTCACCTAGCCTTCAGTACCACCATATAGTGTGGAGTAATACCCCTTTCCTTGTTGTCGGAGGGGTAAATTTATTATCACCTGCTGGGAATACAGCTTGTGAATTGTTTTCAATACTGCCTCCCTGTCGGAGGGAGACATTGGTACAGCAGACTACAGGAACCTGCGAGGGGGGAAACCTCTCGGCATTCCAATCTGTACCCCTTGGATACTACTTGTAGGATCCAGGGGTCCTGTACGGTCCCAGCGTCATGCTGAGAACTTGGTAGAAGCGGTGGAGGGCTTCTGTTCCTGGGAATGGGCTGCCTGCTGCAGTCTTCTTCCCTTTCCTCTATCCCTGGGCAGATATGACTCTTATAGGGACGAAAGGACTGAGGCTGAAAAGACGGTGTCTTTTTCTGCAGAGATGTGACTTAGGGTAAAAAACGGTGGATTTTCCAGCAGTTGCCCTGGCCACCAGGTCCCATGGACCGACCCCAAATAACTCCTCCCCTTTATACGGCAATACATCTTTGTGCCGTTTGGAATCTGCATCACCTGACCACTGTCGTGTCCATAAACATCTTCTTGCAGATATGGACATCGCATTTACTCTTGATGCCAGAGTGCAAATATCCCTCTGCGCATCTCGCATATATAGAAATGCATCCTTTAAATGCTCTATAGTCAATAAAATACTGTCCCTGTCAAAGGTATCAATATTTTTAGTCAGGGAATCCGACCAAGCCACCTCAGCTCTGCACATCCAGGCTGAGGCGATCGCTGGTCGCAGTATAACACCAGCATGTGTGTGTATACTTTTTAGGATATTTTTCAGCCTCCTATCAGCTGGCTCCTTAAGTACGGCCCTATCCGTAGATGGTACCGCCACTTGTTCTGATAAGCGTGTGAGCGCCTTATCCACCCTGAGGGGTGTTTCCCACCGCGCCTTAACTTCTGGCGGGAAAGGGTATACCGCCAATAATTTTCTATCGGGGGAAACCCACGCATCATCACACACTTCATTTAATTTATCTGATGCAGGAAAAACTACAGGTAGTTTTTTCACCTCACACATAATACCCTTTTTTGTGGTACTTGGAGTATCAGAAATATGTAACACCTCCTTCATTGCCCTTAACGTGTGGCCCTAAAAGAAAATACGTTTGTTTCTTCACCGTCGACACTGAAATCAGTGTCCGTGTCTGGGTCTGTGTCGACCGACTGAGGTAAATGGGCATTTTACAGCCCCTGACGGTGTTTGAGACGCCTGGACAGATACTAATTTGTTCGCCGGCCCTCTCATGTCGTCAACCGGCTTGCAGCGTGTTGACATTGTCACGTAATTTCCATAAATAAGCCATCCATTCCGGTGTCGACTCCCTAGAGAGTGACATCACCATTATAGGCAATTTGCTCCGCCTCCTCACCAATATTTTCCTCATACATGTCGACACACACGTACCGACATACAGCACACACATAGGGAATGCTCTGATAGAGGACAGGACCCACTAGCCCTTTGGGGAGACAGAGGGAGAGTTTGCCAGCACACACCAAAACGCTATAATTATCCAGGGACAACCTTTATATAAGTGTTCCTCCCTTATAGCATTTTAATATATATACATATCGCCAAATCAGTGCCCCCCCTCTCTGTTTTAACCCTGTTTCTGTAGTGCAGTGCAGGGGAGAGCATGGGAGCCTTCCCACCAGCCTTTCTGTGAGGGAAAATGGCGCTGTGTGCTGAGGAGAATAGGCCCCGCCCCCTTTTCGGCGGGCTTCTTCTCCGGAGTTTTAGATATCTGGCAGGGGTTAAATACATCCATATAGCCTCAAGGGCTATATGTGATGTATTTTTCGCCATACAGGTATTATACATTGCTGCCCAGGGCGCCCCCCCCCCAGCGCCCTGCACCCTCCGTGACCGCTGTGTGAAGTGTGCTGACAACAATGGCGCACAGCTGCAGTGCTGTGCGCTACCTGATGAAGACTGAGAGTCTTCTGCCGCCTGGTTCCGGACCTCTTCATCTTCAGCGTCTGCAAGGGGGGTCGGCGGCGCGGCTCCGGGACGAACCCCAGGGCGAGCCCTGTGTTCCGACTCCCTCTGGAGCTATGTCCAGTAGCCTAAGAATCCAATCCATCCTGCACGCAGGTGAGTTGAAAATCTCTCCCCTAAGTCCCTCGATGCAGTGAGCCTGTTGCCAGCAGGACTCACTGAAAATAAAGAACCTAAAAACTTTTTCTAAGTAACTCTTTAAGAGAGCCACCTAGATTGCACCCTTCTCGGCCGGGCACAAAAACCTAACTGAGGCTTGGAGGAGGGTCATAGGGGGAGGAGCCAGTACACACCATGTGATCCTAAAAGCTTGCTTTTGTGCCCTGTCTCCTGCGGAGCCGCTATCCCCCATGGTCCTGACGGAGTCCCCAGCATCCACTAGGACGTTAGAGAAAATGTTTGTGTACACAGATGCCCGACTGCTCACATAGGAGTCCATACATGAATAGAGAAACTGCATCTGGGGCTCGTGCAACCTTCAATGGTGCAAGCGATGGTGTGGTATAAGGATGCACCTATTGGTATTACTGCCCACTCATATATACAGATGTGCAGCAGGGAAGGGCTTTGTAACGCCATTTGCATTAAGCCTCCTGTGTGCGACCGGCCATAGACGCAGATACTGACGCGGCCGCACCTGGCTCAGAATCAGCACAGATGCAGCTAAATATATATCAGAAAATCAGCTGACTAACATAGACCTAATGAAATAAAGCATGTGTGACATAACTTATCTGTGGGTGTTCTGATAAATCAAATCTGTATCAACCTCAAATGCCATGAAATAATCCTCTAGTTCCTTAATAACAGACTAGCGTCCCATAGTCACTGAGTTTATAGAGATGTGTCCTCACACATCATAGCTGTAGTGATGCCAAACAGCCCCTCTCAGGTCCCGTGAGACTCTGGTGGCACCAGGCGTCTATTGTGCTGAATATGCGTCTTAGTCTAAATGTGATGTGACTAGGACGCACCAGGAGACTGTGCTGATTAATGTGATGTTCAGTATGACACTTGTATATCTGTGTGCGACTGACATAGGCGTGCGCAGCACATTTTATAAGGGGGTGCACGACTGGAGTGGCGTGCCTAGCACCATATATTAGCAGTCAGAGAGAAAGAGGGAGAAAAATAGAGGTGAGACAGAGGGTTGAGAGAGAGGGCCAGGGTAGAGAGGGGGTACAGGTGGCACTGTGTACCTCGTTCTGTCACCGTACCCCCTAGTACAAGCATTACTGAATGTGTGTGTCCCTTCAGTACAAGAGGCACTGGGTACCTGAGGCAGTGGAGGGTCCCCCTTTCAGCACCGGCAGCAGCGGTCCCCCTCTTCTGGTTTCCATTGGAGTGTGATGTCGGGCAACAGGATCAGAGAGGAGAAGAAAAGGTGAGAGGAGGGGCTGGATCGCCTCCTCCTACTAGTACTGCGTTGACGGGTGTGGCCCATCAAAAGGGGGCATGCCCTTCAGTGTAGTTTAACACACCATATAACCCTTATATACATTATGCATCACAATAGTAGGACCCCTTATACTATCTAGTACTGGTGCCCCTTTCACATTATAGCACACGGTATGAGCCGAAATTCACTTTATAGCACACAGTATGAGCCGAAATTCACAATATAGCACAAGGTATGAGCCGAAATTCACTTTATAGCACACAGTATGAGCCGAAATTCACAATATAGCACAAGGTATGAGCCGAAATTCACATTATAGCACACGGTATGACCCGATATTCACTTTATAGCACACAGTATGAGCCGAAATTCACAATATAGCACAAGGTATGAGCCGAAATTCACATTATAGCAAACGGTAAAAGCCGAAATTCACTTTATAGCACACGGTATATATATATATATATATATATATATATATATAGTAATGTCCCTTCTTTTATACAGAATTGTATCCCCCCCACCGACTCTCACCCTGAATCAGGCAGGAGGGCTCAGCTGGACACACAGGCAGCGGCGTCTAGTCTTAGGCTCCAGTCTTGGCGTGTGTCGGCCGGGCTGTAGGAAATGGCAGGGCAGGGCACACTCATGGAGTCACTGGAGAGAGACTGAGCGCAGGGCGGGCAGGGAGGAAGGGCGCAGGGTGCTAGGCAGTCACTGGGATCATGACGGCGGCTGGGCTGTGCGGCCAGCCACCCCAGGGCCGGCCCTAGCGTGATTATTTTGGTATGCGAAAATATATTTTGGCACCCCTTAGTAAAATATATAGGGATGTGGCTTCATGGGGGAGCGGCATGGCCACAGAATAGTATCAATTCACATTACACTGCACAGTAAAGCCCCTTATACATGCTACGCCACACCACAGTAGAGGCGCTTATACATGTTACAGCACAGTAGAGCCGGTTATATACGTTACAGCACAGTAGAGCCTCTTATACATGTTACAGCACAGTAGAGCCGCTTATACACATTACAGCACAGTAGAGCCGGTTATATACGTTACAGCACAGTAGAGCCGGTTATACACGTTACAGCACAGTAGAGCCGCTTATACACATTACAGCACAGTAGAGCCGGTTATATACGTTACAGCACAGTAGAGCCTCTTATACACGTTACAGCACAGTAGAGCCTCTTATACACGTTACAGCACAGTAGAGCCTCTTATACACGTTACAGCACAGTAGAGCCTCTTATACATGTTACAGCACAGTAGAGCCTCTTATACACGTTACAGCACAGTAGAGCCGCTTATACACGTTACAGCACAGTAGAGCCGGTTATATACGTTACAGCACAGTAGAGCCGGTTATACATGTTACAGCACAGTAGAGCCGCTTATACACATTACAGCACAGTAGAGCCGGTTATATACGTTACAGCACAGTAGAGCCGGTTATACACGTTACACCACAGTAGAGGCGCTTATACATGTTACAGCACAGTAGAGCCGCTTATACACATTACAGCACAGTAGAGCCGGTTATATACGTTACAGCACAGTAGAGCCGGTTATATACGTTACAGCACAGTAGAGCCGGTTATACACGTTACAGCACAGTAGAGCCGCTTATACACATTACAGCACAGTAGAGCCGCTTATACACGTTACAGCACAGTAGAGCCTCTTATACACATTACAGCACAGTAGAGCCGGTTATATACGTTACAGCACAGTAGAGCCTCTTATACACGTTACAGCACAGTAGAGCCGGTTATACACGTTACAGCACAGTAGAGCCTCTTATACACGTTACAGCACAGTAGAGCCGCTTATACACGTTACAGCACAGTAGAGCCGGTTATATACGTTACAGCACAGTAGAGCCGGTTATACACATTACAGCACAGTAGAGCCGGTTATATACGTTACAGCACAGTAGAGCCGGTTATACATGTTACAGCACAGTAGAGCCGCTTATACACGTTACAGCACAGTAGAGCCGGTTATACACGTTACAGCACAGTAGAGCCGGTTATACACGTTACAGCACAGTAGAGCCGGTTATATACGTTACACCACAGTAGAGGCGCTTATACATGTTACAGCACAGTAGAGCCGCTTATACACATTACAGCACAGTAGAGCCGGTTATATACGTTACAGCACAGTAGAGCCGCTTATACACATTACAGCACAGTAGAGCCGGTTATACACGTTACACCACAGTAGAGCCGCTTATACACGTTACAGCACAGTAGAGCCGGTTATACACGTTACAGCACAGTAGAGCCGGTTATATACGTTACAGCACAGTAGAGCCGGTTATATACGTTACAGCACAGTAGAGCCGGTTATATACGTTACAGCACAGTAGAGCCGCTTATATACGTTACAGCACAGTAGAGCCGCTTATACACGTTACAGCACAGTAGAGCCGCTTATACACGTTACAGCACAGTAGAGCCGCTTATACACATTACAGCACAGTAGAGCCGGTTATACACATTACAGCACAGTAGAGCCTCTTATACACGTTACAGCACAGTAGAGCCGCTTATATACGTTACACCACAGTAGAGCCGCTTATACATGTTACAGCACAGTAGAGCCTCTTATACACGTTACAGCACAGTAGAGCCGGTTATACACGTTACAGCACAGTAGAGCCGCTTATACATGTTACAGCACAGTAGAGCCGCTTATACACGTTACAGCACAGTAGAGCCGGTTATACACGTTACAGCACAGTAGAGCCGCTTATACACGTTACAGCACAGTAGAGCCGCTTATACATGTTACAGCACAGTAGAGCCTCTTATACACGTTACAGCACAGTAGAGCCGGTTATACACGTTACAGCACAGTAGAGCCGCTTATACATGTTACAGCACAGTAGAGCCGCTTATACATGTTACAGCACAGTAGAGCCTCTTATATACGTTACAGCACAGTAGAGCCGCTTATATACGTTACAGCACAGTAGAGCCGCTTATATACGTTACAGCACAGTAGAGCCGGTTATACACGTTACAGCACAGTAGAGCCGGTTATACACGTTACAGCACAGTAGAGCCGGTTATACACGTTACAGCACAGTAGAGCCGGTTATATACGTTACAGCACAGTAGAGCCGGTTATACACGTTACAGCACAGTAGAGCCGGTTATACACGTTACAGCACAGTAGAGCCGGTTATACACGTTACAGCACAGTAGAGCCGGTTATACACGTTACAGCACAGTAGAGCCGGTTATACACGTTACAGCACAGTAGAGCCGGTTATACACGTTACAGCACAGTAGAGCCGGTTATATACGTTACAGCACAGTAGAGCCTCTTATACATGTTACAGCACAGTAGAGCCGCTTATACACATTACAGCACAGTAGAGCCGGTTATATACGTTACAGCACAGTAGAGCCGGTTATACACATTACAGCACAGTAGAGCCGGTTATATACGTTACAGCACAGTAGTATACATGTTACACTACAGGAGGGTAGTGCACCGGAGGCGGCGCAGTGTGACAGGAGAGAGGAGGCAGCAGGGTCTGGCAGTGGTTTAGTGTGGGCGTGGAGTCCGACTGCTGGGAGATTAGTGGTAGAACAGTGACTGTAGCGCACCCTTATCAGTCCTGCATTCTACGCAGCTGTGTAGTCGGCGTATGCGTAGGGTGTACAGAACCCTCACTGATACATTACTACACACCACATTCCAACTCCTCCACCAGTAATATTGTCTAAACCACCCATACACACACACATCTATCCTCCCCGCTGCTGTCTCTCAACCCCCCCCCCCCCCCCCCCCCCCCCGTAATACTAGTGTACAACCCCTCTCCCATACATTACTTTATTCACCAACCCACCTCCCCTCCTCTCCCCCCCCTCCCAGGTAATATTAGTGTACAACCCCTCTCCTATACATTACTATATCCACCAACCCACCTCCCCTGCCCAGGTAATATTATTAGTATGCACCCCCTCTCACACACCATGACCATCCACCATTCCAGACAAAAGGAATAAGCCCAGGTACTTACCACTGCCTGCAGGGTGGCTGTGCTCTCCTCACACACTGGCT
Source organism: Pseudophryne corroboree (assembly GCF_028390025.1). Lineage (NCBI taxonomy): Eukaryota > Metazoa > Chordata > Amphibia > Anura > Myobatrachidae > Pseudophryne > Pseudophryne corroboree. The sequence continues at coordinate 57,329,855 of NC_086444.1, read as the reverse complement.
GCTGCAGGGGAGAAGCCAGAACAGGACAGGCCAGGAGGCGGGGACTCGGGAGCACATTGTTGTTGTACCCAGTGCCAGGGCTGACTCCAGTCCCCAGCTCCTGTGTGGATCAGTTTCATTCTGCAGGGGGACCCAGTCACAAGATCAGAGTCTGAGTGGGACACTGCACCTGTAGCAGGCACAGGTGCTGACAGTGCAGGGGATAGTGTCACATGGGCTGGCTCACATGTCACCTCCTGTAGGGGAAGTGAGAGGAACGGGAGACTGGGAGGAGTAGACAAAGGACGGATGGCACATGTCTGTGGAAGGAGAGGGGAGAATCAGTGTGACAGCGCCCCGGGCAGCGCAGTGTGACAGGGGAGAGGAGGCAGCAAGGTCCGGCAGCAGTGTAGTGCAGGCCGGTTGTTGGGAGGTTAGTGGGAGAGAACACTGACTGCAGCAGCGCCCTCATCAGTCCCGTGCTCTACGCAGCCGCGTAGTCGGCGTATGCGTAGGGCCGGGCCTGAGCCACCCACAAACCACTACAACTCTGTGTGAACGGCGGCGGCGCAGTGGGAGGGGGCCGGGCAGCGATGCGCAGCAGGTGATCCAGTCATCGCTGTCTGTGTGCTGCTGTAATAGCACTGCTACAACAGCAGCACACAGACAGCGATGATCGGATCGCAGGCATGACGTGCGGGGGGGGGTGCCGGACATTAGGGGGTGCCTGTGCGCACCAGGCACCCCCCGTGCGCACGCCTATGGCGACTGAGTCTGTATACGAAGTGCTACAGTGTAGCAGACGCAGCTTTTATCCAATACAGGTTCCATTCTGCTCTGTATACAGAGTTCTTACTTAAGTTCATTGTGGCCAATGACATGCACACCTTTATAGGGCGAGTACACACTAATAATAATGACTTGTAGTAAGCCAGGCACGTAAGCAGCCATTGCAGAGGTGTATGTAACACAAGGTGCTTATGAATGAAAATTTGTGGCACCTGGCGACGCCAGGCTTAAACCTCATTCCAGACACAAGCCTTGCCCCACACTTAAGCCCCACCTACTGACAGCACCTCTTGGTACTGCTATGCATGCTTTAGTCCAGGGCCGGACAGCCCATCTGGAACTTCTGGCATATGCCAGAAGAGCCGACGATCTGGTGGGCTGGTCCCACAGAGAGCCGGGAAGGCCGTGCGCAGCTTCCAGCTCTCTGTTTTCTCCCTCCCCCCTGCTCGAAGCGTCTGGTTGAAAGAATTATGGGGGCATGCCGTGAGTCCACTCCCCCGTTAACAGTGTCCGCAATCCCTCTTGCACGTGCACGCGCGAAAGGAAGGCCCTGCTTTAAGCCCCAGCTCCCAGCAGGGCCATCTTGACGTACGGGCTCACTGGACAGCTGCCTGAGGCCCCACAAATCTACTGCCTGGCTGTTCTAATTGTGAATTAAACAGAGTGGCCACACATCATTCTCTACCTGCCACCCAGCCCTGCAGCCAGACAGTGAATGGCTGTCAGCATACTAATAGGTGGATAGCTGGAGCTATCCACCAATCAGAATGCTTACAGCCATTCACTGTATGGAAGCATGTGGAGAGAAGGCATGGTACTACGAGAGGGGTAAGTTGTTGTTATTATTATTATTATTATTATGTATTTGTGTGAATAAATGGGTAGGGGTCCCAGTGTATCGCTTGCCTAGGGCCTACAGTACAATGATGTTAAGACAGACCTGTCCCCAGTGAAGTCAGCAGTAAGTGAGAAGTGCGCTGCACAGACTAGCGGATTAGCTGCATCGTTGCAAGGGGTTACAGTAACATAATACACCCGTTTTACTTCCAACACTGCATCAGCCGCATAAAGGGGGTAATTCAGACCTGATCGCTGCTGTGCATTTTTGCACAGCAGGCGATCAGGTTTGTGCTTCGCATGCATATGCACGGCAATGCGCAGGCGCGACGACTGCAGCAATGGGGATCGCCGCTCAGCGATGGGTTTGTGCGAAGGATCCATACGCATGGGCAATCGCACGGAGATTGACAGGAAGAGGGCGTTTGTGGGTGGCAACTACCCGTTTTCTGGGAGTGGTTGGAAAAACGTAGGCGGGATCAGGCGTTTGGTCCCGGACAGGCTGATGTGATTGCAGCGGCTGAGTAAGTCCTGGGCTGCGCAGAGACTGCACAAAATCAGTTTGTGCAGCTCTGCTACACATGCGTTCGCACACTTGCACAGCTAAAATACACTCCACCGTAGGCAACGACTATCTGATCGCAGGGCTGCCTAGCGATCAGGTCAGAATTACCCCCATAGTTCTTCATTCACATCCGTATTTTATCTCAATACTATGTGATCAGATCTGACTATTCCCAACAAGCTATTGTTTTTTTCTTCAGATAAATTGTCTAAAAAAGGAAACACAGATGGAAGTGCATCATACAAGCTGTTGGAATAATGCAATCCTAATAACCAGCTTGTGTAACACATAAGTAATTTAGGACAATTGTGAGCTGACAATGACAGCCACCGCTTCATGTGCCATGTTCTAGACTTCAGTCTCCTCCTTACATGTAGCTAATTATTTGCTTTGGAAAGATTGAGCTGGCACTCACTTGTAAAGCAATAACCGGCCATGCAAATACACGCTGCAGGAGAACAAACAGACCACACTCGTCGTTACATACCAAGCAAAGTGCCATTAACTTGCATCTGCTATTGATGGAGCGCTGGCTGGGACCAAGCAACTACATAATGTACTGTATGTCTTATTTACTCACCACCCTCACCAAACTGACCTGTCAACCAGTGGCGTAAGTTCATCCCAGTTGCCCGGAGGCAAGATAAATAGCCCCCCCCCCCCCCCCCCCCAGATATATAGATAAATATATGTATACAATATGTGTATGTGTGTATTTTTTATATATTTAAATTTCATTGTCATTTATTTTAAATCACACTTTCCTTAGCAGTCATCCACAGGATAAAAACCCATGACCTGTTGCACTGAAGGCAGACACTTTACTGATAGATCTATTTGCTCCTGTGTAGCAAAGCTGCAGATTCTATATATATGAAGCTACTTAGAATTGTCAGTTCAAAACCATTGCAAGTAGGCAGATCTATGTGGTGTGCAGCCAGATACTACATCGATCTGCTCAGTTCCTCACAATGCTGATTACTTCTCTGACAATTATTTTACAAGTGTCATAGCCAGGATTAGAACCTACGACCTAATACACTGGAAGCAGGCATCTTACTTCAGACCTGATCGCTCCTCTGCAAATTTGCAGAAGTTTGCGATCGGATAGTCGCCGCCCAGACAGAGTAAATACCCGCCCCGTGCAAGTCTGCGCATGCCGTGCGAAAAGCTTTGCAAATGCCGGTCAGCTGCAAATCGGTTCTCAACTCACTCACCATCAAATGATTTTTCCAGTGTGTGCAGTCTGTGCGCAGCCCAGGACTTACTCCTACAGTGCGAAAGAATCAGGCTGATCGGGGCTGGAGCTGACGTCACACACCCGCCCTGAAAACGCTTGGGAACGTCTGCGTTTTTCCTGACACTCCCAGAAAACGGCCGGTTACCACCTCCAAGCGTTCGTTTCCTGTCAATCAATCTCCATATGCCTAGCAATCAAAAAAGACGCAGGATTTTTTGCAGTTTGGCCTCACGCCTGCGCATTACGATCCGTACGCATGCGCAGTCGTTCGATAATCGTTCGCTTTGCAGTTTCGCACAACACCAATCAGGTATGAATTAGGCCCTTAGTCCACAGAATAGCTACAGTACCTCCACTGTGTCTAGGGCCGCTAGTAGCACATTTGTGATATTGTGTATACATATACAGAACTGTACAGATCTGCCAACTGGTCCAATTTTGGCAGGACGGTCCAGATTTTATGAACTGTCCCGCTGTCCATGATCAGAGGTTTTATATAACTCTGTTACGATTGAAGAATTTTTTTTACGCGGAGACTTCGGAGGTCTTCTGAGCAATGACCCCTGTACACCCCAGGTTAAAACTCGTAGAGCTCACCAGCTGGTCTTCTAGCCCATAATAGCCGCTTTTACCATAAAGCGTGATGTGCCTACTGGTACTGAGGTGCCACTGGTGGTAGTACGAGCTTAAGCCTGAGTGACCGGTATCAATGCTGGTGGAGAGGAAAACCCAAAAGAGGAGCGGAGTAGCACAAAGAAAAAGAAAAGAGAATAATACTACAGTGTCAGGGAAAATAGGAGCCAGGGATATTAAGACAGGAGAGTCCCAGACGGGGACAAGGCGAGTGAAACAAGAGCTAGAGCGTTTAGGAAGAAAAGGAGCACATTTAACACTGAGGACTTTTGGGGTAATTCAGATCTGATCGCTAGGGTGCGTTTTTTGCTGCCCTGCGATCAGATAGTCGCCGCCTACTGGGGAAAGGTTAAATCGCTGTGCAAGTGTGTGTTCGTATGTGTAGCAGAGCTGCACAAACTGATTTTGTGCAGTCTCTGCGCAGCCCAGGACTTACTCAGCCGCTGCGATTGTTTGCTGCTGATCGGGGCCAGATTTGACGTCGGACACCCTCCCTTCAAACGCTTGGACACGCCTGCGTTTTACGGACACTCCCTGAAAATGGTCAGTTGACACCCACAAACGCCCTTTTCCTGTCAATATCCTTGCCAACGCCCTTGCGAATGGATCCTTCGCACAATCCCGTCGCTGACCAGCAATCCCCATTGCTGCGGTACATTGCGCCTGCACATGCATGCGCAGTTCAGATATGATCACACGCTGTGGTCTGAATTACCCTCTCTGAACGTACAGGTGGGGCGACCGGTAGTAGGGGTATGGAAGAGATAAAGGAGGAACTGAACACAGAGGAGACACGTCACCACACGAGAAACAGACGGGGCATTAAACTGTAAAAGACAGATGATTAACATAACAGATATGCAGCTTACACAGAGCTGGACACAGGGACTCTGCAGTGTGCTTAGCAGGTAACCAGACAAGGTATCCACAGGCTATAATTAGTACCAAGAGACAATGGCTCTCGCTGCAGCCAGGAACTATGACCAGCACAGAGTGAGAGGCAGACTAGGAAGATAAAGAAAGCATGAGCCAATCAGCAAGTCAATGAGGACAAGCCTCCCTCCTTACAATTTAATGCAGCTGCCCCTCAGCATGTTCCTGCTGTCCTGTGAGTGCCTGGTGTCTGTGGTAGCTGAGCGTTCCGCTTACTATGGAGCCGGTGGCTGGGGACAGAAGGATGCAAGCATCCCAGTCACCTGGCAATGACTAGACGCAGCCGGAGACGCAGGCCACGGCCTGTGACAAACTGTCCCACTGTCAAAGATCAGATGTTTTATAGAACTGCCACACTGTCCATGATCTGAGGTTTTATAGAACTGTCCCGCTGTCCATGATCAGAGATATTATAGTACTGTCCTGCTGTCCATGATCAGAGGTTTTATAGAACTGTCCCGCTGTCCATGATCAGAGGTTTTATAGAACTGTCCTGCTGTCCATGATCAGAGGTTTTATAGAACTGTCCCACTGTCCATGATCAGAGATATTATAGTACTGTCCTGCTGTCCATGATCAGAGGTTCTATAGAACTGTCCTGCTGTCCATGATCAGAGGTTTTATAGAACTGTCCCACTGTCCATGATCAGAGATATTATAGTACTCTCCTGCGGTCCATGATCAGAGGTTTTAAAGAATGGTCCTGCTGTCCATGATCAGAGGTTTTATAGAACTGTTCCACTGTCCATGATCAGAGGTATTATAGTACTGTCCTGCTGTCCATGATCAGAGGTATTATAGTACTCTGCTGCTGTTTGTGATCAGAGGTTTTAAAGAATGGTCCTGCTGTCCATGATCAGAGGTTTTATAGAACTGTCCCGCTGTCCATGATCAGAGGTATTATAGTACTGTCCTGCTGTCCATGATCAGAGGTTTTATAGAACTGTCCCACTGTCCATGATCAGAGGTATTATAGTACTGTCCTGCTGTCCATGATCAGAGGTTCTATAGAACTGTCCTGCTGTCCATGATCAGAGGTTCTATAGAACTGTCCTGCTGTCCATGATCAGATGTTTTATAGAACTGTCCCACTGTCCATGATCAGAGGTTTTATAGAACTGTCCCGCTGTCCATGATCAGAGTTATTATAGAACTGTCCCGCTGTCCATGATCAGAGTTATTATAGAACTGTCCCGCTGTCCATGATCAGAGTTATTATAGAACTGTCCCACTGTCCATGATCAGAGTTATTATAGAACTGTCCCGCTGTCCATGATCAGAGTTATTATAGAACTGTCCCGCTGTCCATGATCAGAGTTATTATAGAACTGTCCCGCTGTCCATGATCAGAGTTATTATAGAACTGTCCCGCTGTCCATGATCAGAGTTATTATAGAACTGTCCCACTGTCCATGAGCCGAGGTTTTGTTCTTATTTTCCAGAGGTTGGAGGTCGCCACTGCTGCATACCATGGAGGGAGGTGTTTCCATGACATACAGCTTACAAAATCTGTGAAATACCCCTGGGGGAACATGGTCAGGTCCTCAATAAGTGTAGCTACGCTCCCAGATCCCAATGGCCATACCACATCCCTAATTTGCTACCTTATTGTTGCATGTATGGGAAACCATAGGTGTGCACAGCATATTTCATTAGGGTGCACAATGACATTTTTAGCACTGCATATGGAGTTGTTAAGCACCAGCCAGGGGTCGTGTCTAGCACTATTTTAAAAATGCTACATAGTACTCCCATTTATCACACAAAATGCTACTTAGTGCAACCATACTGTATATCACACTGCTTCCATATATCTGCATTCTCTCACTGTCTGCGAGATGGCACACTGGGAGCAAAGGACAGCCTGCATACTACAGTACCTGCCAATATACTGTACACATGTATTCAACCACTGTCAATTAAGCTTGTATAGTGGCAAGCAGCTTGCAGCACATAGCGCTGGGTTCCTGCCGACATCAGGGCGTGACTATGCACCCCCCACACAGCCCATGCCCACACCTAAGTGGGAAACTCATAATGGCTTATCTTATATGGGTGAGATAGTAAGAGCTGGACTTTAATAGTGCGGCGTATTAGTCTGCACACTTGTGACACTACAAAAGGCAGGAATTGGTGAGGGAGAGCATCCTATAGGAGGGGACAAATCTTGGGAGACGAGTATGGGAGGATGTGACCAGAGAAGAGGTGAGACAGCAGTTGGAGGATGAGCAGAGAGGGTGAGTGGACAGAGATGAGGTTGGAGATGTAGGTGAGGAGGTGTGATGGCTTTATAAGAGAGGTTGAGTAATCTGAACTGGATCCTGAGTGTAATGGAAAGCCAGTGAGGGAGACTGTGGAGGAGGAAGTATGCCAAGCAGTAAAAGAGGAAAAATTAGACAAGGAAGACTGGATTGAGGCCTCTCTGCACAACGAGGTTCAGGTTGAAACATTTTTCACCATTTGTGAAATATATATTGACGCTTTACAGTATGTCATCAAATCTCTAATTCAGACAACACAGTGATATGAGGCCCAAATGTTATTATATGTTTCCCTGATACAGACATGACAGCTTTCTTGTCCCGTTGTGTCCCTGTGGGGGAAGGGTCTGCCTGTCTGTCTGGTTTTTTTCCCCCTGCTTTCCTCATGCACAGGTACAGTGGAGGTGATCTCTTCCCTTATCATTTTAGCCACCACTTGATTGGTCCCCCATTATGGTTATAGATCCCCTTTTCCTTGGCTTACTGTTTCTTTCTTTCTGCCTCTCACTGTCACTCTATGTTCCTTGCTCACTTTCTATTTTTCTCTCTCTTCTTTTACATCCTTTTCTTCCTTTTCTTTTCTTTTGTCTATTAGTTCTCTCATGCGTTCTAATGGGGTCATTCCGAGTTGATCGCTAGCTGAAAATGTTCGCTGCGCAGTGATGAAGCAAAAAATTGTCACTTCTGCGCATGCGTATGCTGCGCAATGCGCACGCGTGACGTACTTTCACAACGGCCGATGTAGTTTTACACAAGGACTAGCGACGCTTTTCAGTCGCACTGCTGACCGCAGAGTGATTGACATGAAGTGGGCGTTTCTGGGTGTCAACTGACCGTTTTCAGGGAGTGTTCATAAAAACACAGGCGTGCCAGGAAAAAGACAGGCGTAGCTGGGTGAACGCAGGGCGTGTTTGTGACGTTAAAACAGGAACTGAACAGTCTGAAGTGATCGCAAGCGCTGAGTAGGTCTGAAGCTACTCTGAAACTGCACAAAATTATTTTGTAGCCGCTCTGCAATCCTTTTGTTTGCACTTCTGCTAAGCTAAAATACACTCCCAGTGGAAGGCTGCATAGCGTTTGCACGGCTGCTAAAAACAGCTAGCGAGCGATCAACTCGGAATGACCCCCTAAGCTCTCTAACATTTTTACTTCTGACTACTGTGCTCAGTTATAAGGCAACAAAGAAAAGAAAAGAAAAACAAAATAGGACTGGATGATGGCTCTGCTCTTTTTCTTCTTTCTACTTGATGAGCCTGTACAATTTTGGAATTTGTACTTTTTTTGTATTGTGTCTGAATTCAGGTCCCGTTCCATTAGCGGCGCATGTCACAAAGTACCAATGTGCATGCCCAGTACGGGTCTGTGATGGAGGATGCAGTACGGCATCAGACTGTCGGAGATTGACAGTCTAATGTCGCAGGGGGCGGGGAGGGGGCGGCGAAGGTCTCTGTTTCTTAAAATGAGACGTGTCTCTGCCATTGTAGGGGAGGGAGTGGTTCAAGGATGAAGATTTTCTGGCCTCTTTGTTGTAGCTATGGCAACCGGTTTGTGCAACCCCATGGGTCATGCTTCCGGCTGATGGTGTTGCAGACAATCCGATGCTGAGTCCTAGGACATAGCTCGGGTGAGTAATGCAGCAGGTGGCGTGACCGCTCCTGCGGCTTCTAGCAGTAGTAATGAGGATAGATCAGAGAGGCGGCATAGAGGGATGCCAGAAAGAAGAAGGCTACAGTAGTCGAGACGGGAGATGATAAGTGCATGGCCAATTGTTTAAATTGCATCTAGTGTGAGGAAAGGCCAATCTCTAAGAGGTGGAAGCAGCAGTAATGAGAAATGGCCTGAATGTGGGGAGAGAAGGAGAGGGGGAAAATGAGGATGACACAAAGGCAGATGATATGGGGACAGAAGAGAGTGTGATGCTGTCAAGAGTGAGAGAGAGGGAGAAGTGGAGGGAAGTTGAGAAGCCAATGAGATGAAGAGCTCAGATATACGGGATGACAGAGATGAGATGACAGTTGGTGATGTGAATGAGGACAGGGGGAGAGAGGTCAAGGAAGGAGAGGAAGATTTCAGTGTCATCAGTGTAAAAATGGTACTAGATGCATTTCCAATGAAGAGATGTAGAAGAAGAAAAGAAGCAGGTCAACAGTGGAACCTTGGTGAATACCTACATACAAGAGGAAAGAGAAGGAGGAGAGGTAGGAGGATAAACAGGGGAAAGTGGAGAAGGAGAGGTAGGAGGAGAAACAGGAGAGGGCTGTAGTGGATGCCAAAGGAATGGAGAGTGTGAAGGAATAATGGTGGTAGCCATGGACAGGCATATCAATGTGATCAATATACTTGTAGCATTCTGAAAAATCCAGTTTTGACTACAGTAGATATTAAGGGCTAAATGTAATAGCCTGCAAGTTGCTGGAGGTGCCGGATTTGGTTTTACCCTTTAAATTATTGCTGCTTTAAAAAACAAAAATGGGCGGATTTGCACAAAGTCCCACACCTCCGGAAACTCACAGGCTATTACATTTAGCCTATAGTCTGTACACAGTCATCAAGGTTGCCATCGGAAATCAAAGGACTCAGGACAGCCAGCAAGGGCAGGGACCACCCCCTCCCAGTGCACAGACATTAACTCACCGACAAAGCTGCCCGTTGCAGTTCCCAACCAACTTGATCTTAAGGATGAACAGCTCCTGGTTTTTGAGGAGGAACCTGTGATGTGTTCTCACAACCTGGTCCTTCATGTGGATAAGGAGCAGTTAAGACCTGAAGGCAAGGTTAGTAGGCCAGCAGAGGCTCCTGCAGTGTTGGGGTTGATGATGAGAGACAGGGTAGAGGCCGGTGGCACAGTCTGTGCAGGGTTGGTAATAAACTCCTTAGTGAAATGTGGATTGGCTATGCAGAGGAGATTAAAATCCATCAATAAGATTATAAACATGCACAACATTTTTTATAATTAATATATTTTACATACCATGAAGTCAAGGTCACACACGCCTAAGTGGGAAACTCATAATAGCTTATCTTATATGGGTGAGGTAGTAAGAGCTGGACTTTCATAGTGTGGAGTCTGCACACTTGTGGCACTGCAAATTACAGGACTTGGTGAGTGAGAGCATCCTATGGGAGGGGAGAAATCTTGGGAAGCGGGTATGAGAGGATGTGACCAGAGTAGAGCTAAGACAGCAGTTGGAGGATGAGCGGAGAGGGTGAGTGGAAAGAGAGGAGGTTGGAGATGTAAGTGGAGAAGGAGTGTCTATCTACAAGTTTCTTGCAACTGATATTCCTAGACAGGTGATCAACATATTTTTATTTCCTATTATTGTGGTTGTTCACTCCCTGTTACCACTGGAGTTCAACATTTGAATTAAGGGTAATGTTGCATTGTTATATCGTACTTACGGCTGCAGTACTAGCCCTGGGGGTCATTAAGGTGCAGTTCTTCCTGTCTCCTGTTGCAATGATTTGCCGTATATAATTGCAATTATATGCTAATATGGGCAGAAGTGTATAGCAAATAGATCAATAATATCAATGAGTGCGCTAGCAGCTGGAAATTAGGTGACCCTGCAAGAGGCTCTTCCCACCTCCACCACAAAGTACTAATATGTGCAGAAGGCAGAGCCGGCAGAACCCGCTCAGCAAATGGATGCAGTGCAGGGAGGCGCCAGGCAGGAGAGGCGCTCTCCCTGATCTGCATCTCTGTGCTGTACGATGTTGCTGCTGGCTGCCGCTGCGCCTATCACTACAAGCAGCAACAGCCAGCAGCCCAGATCGCGGCTCTTCCAGTCCCCATTCCAGCCACGCCGCAGATGTCATCTCCTCCCGTCCCGTCCTGTGTCAGTGCAGTGACGCTAGCAGGAGGAAGTGTGGGGGCGGGACTGACTCTGGGTGCAGAGAGCTGCAGTTACTTATAACTGCAGTACTGCCAGGAGCCACTAGATGCCCCCATCTCCATGGACGGAGCCATCTCATCACCTGCCAGGACTCAGGAACAATAGAGAGACTGCCCGGGACCAGTACAGAGGAACTAAGGGAGTTTTCTTTTTATGTGTGATTGTCTTTCTGTCTATTATCTATCTATCTATCTATCTATCTATCTATCTATCTATCTATCTATCTATCTATCTATCTATCTCATACCTCCCAACATAACCCTCTCCAGGAGGGACAAAATGCTCTGCTTCTGGACTTTACTTTATTTGTCATCGCCTGTTTTGAACAGGTTATTGGATAAGAAAGGTGTTTCAACACAGGTAATAGTAAGCAAGCATACATTAAGAGGGCAGTCCAGGAGCAGAGCATTGTGTCCCTCCTGGAGAGGGTCATGTTGGGAGGTATGCTATCTGTCTATTATCTATCTATCTGTGTCTGTCTGTCTATCTATCTATTTATCTGTCTGTTTATCTATCTATGTGTCTGTCCAGGGGCAAAACTGCCGGAGACAACGGAGTCTGTTGCCACCGGGTTCCTTCCCAGAAGGGGGCACTTCCTCCATTGTACCCCGCTCCATTTGTACCCATTCTGCAGTTGCTGTAGAAGAGGAGCCACCGAGCGCAGCGTCTATCATCAGTGGCACTCGCTCCTCCTCTGTGACTGTCTCGGTGCTCTAGCCTGCAGACATCACTGGACATCCAACAGCAACCCAGAGTGAGGAGCTGGTGATGTCAGGGGTCATGGCTAAACTATTGGTGTCCCTTATACATAGGTGCTGCCTGGCTGAGTAGCCCGGGTCCGGAGGCTGTACATGCGGCCTGCACTGAGCTGGCGTCCCTTCTCCTGGCTTTCGGCGTCTGGGTTCCTGCTTTCTCCGTGCTGGGGTGTGGCCGCATCTCTCCCTCCCTCCACAGTCCGGGTGCTGCTGAAGTGCCTGTGTGAGGCAGTTACACCTCCTTGCTGCCAACGCTTTCCAGCTGTACGGTAGCTGGAGAACCGAGGGATCATGCTGCACAGTGAGGAACTGGCCGGGACCCCGTGCGGGTCAGCAGTGTGGGGCTGTCACTGACTGGGGAGTGTGCACGGGAATCTAGTCTGCAGTGTTAAGTGCAAGCCCTATTGGGGGAGGGGGGAATGGGGGGGCGAACTTCGGTGCACACTGTCCCTTTATTAAGTATGGGAGGGAGGGCGCAAATTTAGAGTTTGCAGGGGGGCGCCAAACACCTTTGCATGCACCGGCCCTGGCAGAAGGTAACCCATATAAAAGGAAGCCCACTGCACTTGCATCTTTGCGTATGGTGCCGCATGATTTCAGAAACATCGGTAACATTGTTGCACATAGGGTTGTCACACACAGCCTCTGAAGACGCACAGGCTGAGCTGCTTTCCCGTGAAGCACAGCCCTCTCCAGTAGCAAGTGTGATCGCGTCTGCTAATATATGCACGCCCGTAAAAGCGCCATCCCAGTGGTCATGACATGCCTGCGTTCACATTGTAAATGCCACATTGCTTTCAAACAAATATTTAAAATGCCCGCTCTAATATATATTGTGGACGCCTGCGCATCTTATTACCATGTGCTATGAATGTGCGCTATACATTGCAAAACACTGCATCCCATAAGAGAAAACAATACACCCACACATTATCTGAGTTCCAAAGCTCATTGATGTATATATTTGTTATTAAAAGGATATGTATTCAATATATCACAATGTACAGTATATATATATATATATATAGTTACATGGTTACAATTTATACAGTAAGCAGTTATTACAATCTAATTCAAAATACAGCCACAGCCAGCAAACATACATTTAATCATATCTACTTGTTGCAATGAGCTACAACTTAATAACAGGCATCAAATTGATATACACATTAATTTGGTTGCTTTAATACCAAACACGACATGTCCATCTTGCTTCGTTCCAATAATACCCCTTTTAAACTCGCACACCCGGGTCACTCCCGGGATGCGTCCCATGATGCATTCCCGGGACTGACCCCTTTCACACTGCACTAAGACCTAGGATCGACCCGGGACAGCCCCATTTACACTGATCCCGGGATATCCCTGCAAATGCATATGTATGTCATTAGAAATGGCCTTTTCTGGCTCACATAGATGAGGTCACAGTAGTCAACAAAGGGAGGGGTGGTGCCTGCTCACACCATTGCTGCAGTCATGGCCGACGGAGTACCAGTGTGTATGCCTGAGCTCATGATTCTTTCTGCTTTGCAGATGTTTCATACAGCCAGTGACAGCATGATGCAGCTTGTCACACTGTGTAGTATACTGCACATATATTTTATGAGGAGGAGGAGGGCGCAATTTATGGTGGATAGGGCTACTAGTCGCCGCCAATATTTGCGCAGGAGGGGAGCCCTCATATCATCCAGGATGAGTACCATCCTGAGCGTGAGTATGGGGCCTAACCGGTCATTTTGGTCCAGAGATCGCCGGCACGGAGAAGCCTTTATGAGGAGCGTGGAAGCTTACCAGGATGAGGAGTGGATGGCTAACTTCCGTGTGTCTTGTGCAACCTTTAACTACATCCTGGAATTACTTACCCCAGCACTTGACATGCAGACCACCAGGCTTAGGAGACCCATCGAGGCACGCAGGAGGCTAGCTATTGCATTGTGGTGGTATGCTACCCCAGGCGAGTACTGCTCAGTCTCATGCTTGTTCGGTGTTGCGATCTCCACCTGCTGAGTCATAGTCCACCAGGTGACTAAAGCAATTGTATCTATCTTATACAAGCGCTTCATATCTCTACCACAAGGACAGCGCTTACAGGATACCATCAAAGGATTTGTGAAGCGAGGCTATCCGCAGTGTGGAGGAGCGATTGATGGGACACACATCCCCATTATTGCCCCACGTGACAACTATGCTGACAATTTTAATAGGAAGGGCTGGCACTCCATCATATTACAGGCTGTTGTGGACCACAAATATTGGTAAGTGTTTATTTTTGGGGTGGTGGGATGAGTTGCATGTGTGAGTTTTACATTCTAACTTTTTTAAATTTTACTGTTCTTTAGTTTCCTAGATGTGTTTATTGGCTGGCCAGGCCGATCTCATGACTCCCGAGTTCTTGCCAATTCTGACCTGTACAACATCGTAGAGGAGAAGCAGGGAGGCTGGCTGTACCCCAAAGAGTGTGCAAAGATTGTGAATGGGGTGGAGATCCCTGTCCACATCATCGGGGATGCTGCATACCCTTACGCCCCTGGATTATGAAAGGCTACACCCAACAGGTCCAGTTAACCCCAGAGCAACAAACCTATACTCACACCCTGAGTTCAGCAAGGATGGTGGTTGAGAACGCCTTTGGCAGGTTAAAAGGAAGATGGCGTTGTTTGATGAAGCGCAATGATGTGGACCTAAAGAATATGCCTAATGTTGTAGCTGCGTGCTGTATACTGCACAACATCTGTGAACTGAAAAATGAGGTATTCCTTCCTGAGTGGACTGTGCTAGACCCTGAGGTTATGAACCCACATGTGGAAGGTGCTTTGTTTGGGACTGCCTCAAACTCCGCTGCAGAACAAATACGCCACACTATTACGTCCAACCTTGCAGCACTGGTACAATAGTGTTTAAGAATCAGCACAACATGTTTGGTGAATTACATTTTTTTTATTTTGTATTCCACCTTTCAACTTGGACTGAAGTGCTAAGTGGTGTGCCGCAAGGCTCAGTATTAGGACCGCTATTGTTCAATATTTTCATTAACGACCTAACAGAAGGTCTAGAGAGCATGGTGTCAATTTTTGCAGATGATACCAAATTGTGTAAGGCTATAAATACAGAGGAGGATGCCGAGTCTCTTCAGAACGACTTAGTTAAATTAGAAGCATGGGCAGCCAAATGGAGAATGCGCTTCAACACAGACAAGTGTAAGGTAATGCACTGTGGTAACAAGAACAAAAATTACACCTACCTACTAAATGGGGTAAAATTAGGGGATTCTGTACTGGAAAAGGACTTAGGTGTCCTCATAGATAGCAAGCTAAGCAGTAGTACCCAAAGTAGGACTGCAGCAAAGAAGGCTAATAAGATATTAGCATGCATAAAACGGGGTATTGATGCTAGGGACGAGAGTATTATACTCCCGTTATATAAATCACTAGTGAGGCCACACCTTGAATACTGTGTACAGTTCTGGGCACCGTACTACAAAAAGGATATCCTGGAGCTTGAAAAGGTACAGAGGAGGGCGACCAAACTAATTAAGGGCATGGGGACGATGGAATACAAGGAAAGGCTTGAAAGACTAGGCATGTTTACATTGGAAAAGCGGAGACTAAGAGGGGATATGATCAACATCTACAAATATATAAGGGGACAATACACAGAGCTTGCGCGGGACCTGTTTTTGGTTAGATCAACACAGGTTAGAGGAAAGGAGATTCCGCACAATACGGCGTAAAGGCTTTTTCACGGTAAGGACAATACGTGTTTGGAATTCCCTGCCCGAGGGAGTTGTAATGGCGGAATCTGTCAACACCTTTAAGAATGGGTTAGATAAATTCCTAATGGATAAGGATATCCAGGGGTATGGTGCATAGTCATGCATTATAGTTACTATAAATAGGGATAAAATGCAATGGCTGACAGCAGCATCAGTCAGAAATTTTAGTCAAATCATCATGCATAGGACACCACAAATAGGTTGAACTCGATGGACAATTGTCTTTTTTCAACCTCAGATACTATGTTACTATGTTACCTTTGATCTTTGGTTTCAATATTTATGATTTAAAAAAAAAACACATTGCCAGCAACTGTGTATATATGGAGAAACAATGTAGAAAACACTGAAAACATGGTCTACTGTTACGCACAAGTGGGAATGTTATGCATAGATTTGCAATCAAGTTTTGATTGGCATAAAAAAAAAAAAAACACTGGTAGGCTTGTAGATACAACACCATAAACCACAGTGTCCCTGCAGTATATTATTACTGTGTAAAACATAAATAAAAAGTGCTTTAATGTAGACACTATACAAAACAGAACATAGAAAAAAAATTAAAGAATGCACAAACAGTTGTGCATAAACACTGACCACACTGTGGTTATTTAACAACAAATAACAACAATAAGAAATTCACTGTGTTTCACAGCAAATTGCGCAATACAGTAAACTCTGTGCTTTGCGCGCTAGATGGTGCAGTATTTGGGGCATAGTATGGGCCAGGATTAAATGATGACAAACACTGCTCAGGGTATTGTGAGTTGTGGAGTTGGATTGGTGCTCTTGAGTTATTGCTCATACGCTCATAGAACGCCATGTTCATTTGGTGCAATTCCCTGTGCCGGTCATACTGCTCTCTACTCATGCGTTCCTGCATTGTCATGACTTGGGAAAGAAATGCATCATGCATTTGGCGTTCTGCCTCTAGAAACCTGTCGAGCCTTGCATCCTCCTGTGCGGACATTGTAGCGTCCATCTCCCGGAGTTGGTCGACAAGGACATTTGACATGGCTTTAGCCACTTGCTCCGCTCTGCTCACTTTCTTACTTCTAGGCGGTACGGTGTAAACTGTGAAGAGAAGAAATACAAAATGAGCGTATATAAAAATAGCAGCGTTAGCAAACATGTGTTTGTGGCATTAATCCACCTACACACTAGCTACTCTGCAACATTGAACCATTTATAAAAATGCAAAGCCCCCCTGGGTGGGGGCAGAAATTGCAAAGCGTGCCACCGTGCCAGCAGCGTGATGAGCGCAGTGATCCTGCAAGGGGCTCATTTGCGCTCGCCACGCTGCCGCCACACTGGCCACTCATACTACACACATAACCGGATGATTAACAATTGTGGATTTGTGCTATGAGTGTTAATTTCTAAACATGTACTTACTGTTTTTCTGTAAAGTTGGGGTGACGGTGACGGCACTTTGTACAGTCCCACTGTCACTGGTCTGAGCATCCACGACGTCTTCAATGGTTGCAGTTATGCTGTCGTCGTTTCTGGATGTGTTTATGGACGGCTGGGAGGATGTGTCGCTGTCCTCAGGTGTGTCGTCAATTAACAACGGTGATGACGGACAGACGTCACTGCTTGTCTGTGTCTCTTCTGGAGTACCTTCTGTAGCTGTGTACTGTGAACTGGAAGACAGACATACCGGACTGCATATAGCTGTGTGTCCAAAGATATTTGCACAGATGTCATAGTACTGCCAGTCGATACGGCCAACACCGCTCTTTTTCCTGTTGTTGTCATGCACCTTCAGAAACTGCTTTTTAAGAGTTTTCATTTTGTTTAACACTTGCTGCTGTGTGCGGATGATTCCTCTGGCTTCCAGCATCTTGGAGATGTTTTTATAAATCACTGCATCTTTAACTGTGCCTGTGATCTGCCTCATTATTTCCTCCTCTCCCCTAATGCTCAGCAACTCTCTAACCTCCTGGTCTGTCCAGGTCGCCATGCTGCCTTCCTCACACGCATCCAGGACGCTCCCCTGGGCTCTGAAAGATGACATCATCTTTTCTGAGCCCAAGAGAGCTCCAATCGGAGGCCTTTTAACAGTCCCGGGATGCTCGACCCGGGAAATTGTCCCTGTACCCTTTCACACTGACAAAAAACACGGGATGATGCGCGTTCACGTGCAATATCCCGGGATTTTCATGCGAGTGTAAAAGGGGTATAATACACATACATGACGTTACTCCATTATATAATTTTAAAACATTATGATGTCTGGCGCTTGATATGTTATAATTATGTGCTGTATGAAATATGTGTCGAATCTGTCTCTGTGGCATGTCTGTGTAAATGCGTATGTTACCATATATTGCTGTGCTCGCGGCACGTATTTGCAAGCATAGCAAATCATAATGTGTGGAGTCTGTATGTTCTCTCTATGTAATATTTTTGACTTCGACAACATGACCACTCCCCATTACCACCCCCAAACGCTGACTTCCTGTCACTCACTTTGCAACTAAAATTTTGCTGCGACCGCACTCGTAAATCACTCACTGCGCATCTGCACCTGAATGACCCCCACTTTGCTTTGTGAAGCAGTTCCAATGCCAGATTAATAGTGGGGCAACCGGGATGGCTACCCAGGTTCCCCACACATAGCGCAAGGTCTTCACTGCCAACCCTGCAGCCTATTGTGGCCTGACCCCTGCACCCAACTCACTCCAGTCCCTGCACTGTTTTCATCACTGGGTTGAAGATATCTAATAATGACACTGCTAAGCTGTTTCTGTAGTGTCATCCTGTTCCAGAGCCATCTCAGCCGATTCACTGCCCAGCGCTTCTGTATCACTCCAGGCAGCTGGGGCACAGAAGCACTGCCCAGCAAATGAACCCAGCTGCAACACAGTCCAAAATTCAAATAGGGGAACCACAGTAACTGCCACCCCAAACACTGGCAAACATCACCAGCCGGGACTCACTGGCAGTTGGTGTGGTGCCCCTATTTGAATTTTGGACTGCGCTGCAGCCCCCCATCTGCAACTGCCCCTGCTTATTACACTATGGGGTAGCAAACATTTTTGTGCGAGTTTCCGCTGCCGTAAAGTGCGGTGGCTGCCCCGCAGCTTCGGCAGAACGAAAGATTCACTGGCAATTGGATGCCCTCCCGTGTGTGGTCTTTACTGATACACTGTATCATTTCCCTATAATGTGTTACAATTAGTTTTTGAGCTCATGATTAGCTATTTGTACTCTACAAAATATATTACAGGATCTGTGTATAAGTGAGCGTGAGGAAACTATATACACTTGTTATGAGAATTGGTCCCGTGGGTTGTATATCTGCTATGTTGTCTGTGCTAATAATATTATATGGGGATACACATACTGTATTTACTGCAAACAAATATGTCTAACACAAAGATCGTCTCAGAGCTGAACGCAAATGGCTTTTGTGGGCACAAATTGCTAACTGGTTTCCTAGAAACAGTCGTTGTGTGCGGATGAGTGGTGCTGTAGATTTTCTTACTTGTTGAACTGTACGTTGTTATGTGCATGGTGTGTAAGCAGTCATGTGCATGGTATGTAAGCAGTTATGTGCATGGTGTGTAAGCTGTTATGTGCAGGGTGTGTAAGCAGTCATGTGCATGGTGTGTAAGCAGTTATGTGCATGGTGTGTAAGCAGTTATGTGCATGGTATGTGCATGGTGTGTAAGCAGTCATGTGCATGGTGTGTAAGCAGTTATGTGCAGGGTGTGTAAGCAGTCATGTGCATGGTGTGTAAGCAGTTATGTGCATGGTATGTGCATGGTGTGTAAGCAGTCATGTGCATGGTGTGTAAGCAGTTATGTGCATGGTGTGTAAGCAGTCATGTGCATGGTGTGTAAGCAGTTCTATTTACTGATTATATAATCTGAGTTATTGTGTGAAGTATCCTGTGCATTTGTGAAAGTATGATTGAATAGTGTGTCCTCACATGTAATACACTGTTGGTAAGTTGATAGATTTGGGTTTGTAAAGCAATGGAGACCCTTATTGGATTAGCTACGACAGAGGTTCCCGAACTCACCATTACTGGTAGGTTTTAAGTTTATCCATGTTTGAGCACAGGTGACTTTCAGTAACTATTACCTCAGTCCAGAAGCGTAGTGTGGAGACATGACACCTGGAGCAGGGTCATGTCACGATGCCCCCACCCACCACCACCACCACACATGCATGCATGCATCACGCTTGCCTACCCTCCCGCATTCAGCGGGAGGCTCCCGATTTTTACATGAGCCTCCCGCTGCCCCGCAAACCTTGCCAGCCCCCCGGATTTTTAGAGTCCTTACCGATAATCAGTACTGCGCATGCGCAAGTCCGGAGAGGCCAGGGGGTGGGGCCTGCACGGGAGACTTCATGGCCGGCCACTGCAGTGTTGTGTGTATGTAGCATCGACACACTGCACACTGAAAAGCCGTCTCAATCAGGTGTGTGCTTCCCTGTGGCTGGCCCCTCCCACCACACTCAGAGAGGGCTGGCTGGCTGCGTGTATGTTAGGCGCGGCGGTCTTCGGCCGTGCCCTGACTGAGCAGCGGTCACGGCCGCCGCGCCTCTCTCCTTCCCTGTCCCCCGCACGGCGCCTAGCAACGCCAGGACGCCGTGTGCACGATAGTCGCCGGGTCCCTGGCAATGCAGGACGCCGTGCGTGCAGGGCCGCCGGGTGCATAGCAACGGGGACGCCACAGGTGGACCGCGTTCCCCGTTGCTAAGAATAGTTAATTAGGTTGCTCGTGCAGCAGGGCGGTTGCTCGTGCAGCAGGGCAGCTGCACGGCAACTAGTAATTAGGGTCTGGGGGCTGGTCCTGCTGGCCCTCTTGTTATTGGCCAGCAGGGCCTTTTTATGTGAGCCAGCACACTGCAGCCCCGCCGGTGATAGCTTCTTGTATGCTGTTTCTGCCTTGCAGAACTCTGTTCCTGTCAGCCGTGTTTGGTGGATCTTGCTCCCTGCCCTTTGGTACTTTGGAGGTCCGAAGCCGGTCCTGGGAATCCTTCTAGTCCTTGCGAACCTGTTTGTCATCTGGGGTTCTCGCCCGGTTTCGTGAGTAGCGGCTTCTGCCGCGTGTTGCGGCCTATGCCGCTTAGTGTTTACTTTACTGTGAATTGGTGCATTTGCGGAGGTTTCCGCTTTCACTGTCCTCCCTGGAACTCGGCGGTGCCGTGTAGGGGAGTGGACAGAGGTTTCTTTGTAGTTCTTTTCCTTTGGCGGTGTGCCGCACATACGTTTAGTTTTTAGGTAGTTTATAGCCCCTAGCATGGTTGTTTCAGTTAGAGGTCCCCTTGTTATTACCCTGTCTCAGTTCACGCCTTGTCTCTCTTTAAGACCTGAGGGGGCATCGGAGTTGGGCAGACCTAATCCGCCCTTCAAACGCGGCTGCCATGGGCCCAAGAAACCATAGTCGTTCAGGCGTGAATTGATAACACGGGTAAGACAACGGAGGTAGGGTGCTAGGGGCTATTTCCTTCCCATTTCCCAATCCCAGCATTCCGTCTTGGTGCTCAGGACTCACTACATAAGATCTCCCCTGTCCTGAGCATCAGGATCGTAACATTATCACCGACCCACATTAAAAAAAAAAGGGGGTTTAATTTTTTCCGTTGTATTGTTGGGCCTAGAAATTCGGCCTCATGAATCCGGCAGGTTTAGGGCCAAACCCCAGTCAGCTTTTGGTTAACCAAATACAGGAATTAACTCAGATGGTTCAGGACCTTACTCTTCGGGTGAGATCGCAGGAAGATCTTTTGCGAGCCTCCCCGAGTATGGTTCCAGAACCAAAGATGCATTTACCTGACCGTTTTTCGGGTAACCGAAAGGATTTTTTTAATTTTAAGGAAGCTTGTAAGCTTTATTTTCGTTTAAGGCCCCGTTCCTCTGGTACTGAGTCTCAGCGGGTCGGGATTGTGATGTCTCTACTTCAGGGTGATCCACAGACCTGGGCGTTTGGGCTAAGAGCGGATGATGATGATGCTTTGTTATCAGTAGACGCCTATTTTAAATCCTTAGGCCTCTTATATGACGACCCAGATAGAGAAGCATCAGCTGAGAGTCACCTGCGTGCCTTTAAGCAAGGCAAAAATCCAGCAGAGGTGTATTGTACCGAATTTCGCCATTGGTCGAACGACTGTGGCTGGAATGACCCGGCCCTGCGCAGTCAGTTTCGCCTCGGTCTGTCGGAAGTGATTAAAGACAGTCTCCTTCAGTACCCCGCTCCTGAGACTCTAGACAAACTCATGGAGCTCGCTATTAAAATTGATCGTCGTCTCCGAGAGCGGAGGGCTGAAAGAGGAACTACTTTTAGGCCTAATCCATGTGTATATACTTTTCCTGAGGACGTCGAGGAGCCCATGCAAATGGGTCTCTCCCGGCTGTCCCCAGAGGAAAGAACCAGAAGGTTAAGTTCTGGTCTTTGTTTGTATTGCGGTGGTAAGGGACATATCGCACGTAACTGCCCGAACAAGCCGGGAAACGCTCTGACCAAGTGAATTGTGAGGGGGTTCACTTGGGTCTGCTGTTAATCTCCTCTAATAATTCTCTATTAGTTCCGGTAAAGATTTCCTTTGGCAGCCTCAGTTCGTTGGTGTCGGCCTTCGACGACAGTGGAGCTGCAGGAAATTTTATGGATTTAGCTTGGGCTAAGGCTTTAGACGTTCCACTGATACCCTTAGATAGACGTATCACCATGCACGGCTTGGATGGGGGTCCGCTTTCCAATGGGGTTATTACTCACCGCACACCTCCAGTATTGCTGACAGTGGGGCCCTACATTCAGAAGAAATAGAATTTTACCTTACACATTGTCCGGCAGTTCCAGTAGTTTTGGGTCACCCCTGGCTTGCCTTTCATAATCCCACCATAGATTGGCGGTCTGGGGAGATTTCCCAATGGGGTCCTTTTTGTGTTAAGGAGTGTATTTCCCATCCTGTCCGGGTTGCGGCAGTTACCCCAGAACTTATTCCTCTGGAATATCAGGATTTTGCTGATGTGTTCTCCAAGGGTAATGCGGACGTTCTGCCTCCCCATCGGTCCTATGACTGCGCTATAGATTTAGTTCCCGGGGCCACTTTACCTAAGGGGAGATTATATGCCCTCTCCGGGCCAGAAACCACGGCAATGGATAATTATATCCAGGAAAGCCTGAAAAAAGGCTTCATTAGGCCTTCGAAATCTCCTTTGAGTGCAGGATTCTTTTTTGTTGAGAAAAAAGATGGGTCGCTCAGACCATGTATTGATTTTCGGGCTCTGAATAAAATTTCTGTAAAAAACACCTACCCTTTGCCTTTGATTTCAGTACTTTTTGATCAGTTACGCTCTGCCGTTATCTTCTAAAAAATCGATCTTAGAGGAGCTTACAATCTCATCCGAATAAGATCTGGGGATGAGTGGAAGACGGCTTTCAGCACACAGTCGGGTCATTATGAATACCTGGTGATGCCCTTTGGGCTGTCAAATGCTCCTGCGGTATTTCAAGACCTCATCAATGATGTTCTTCGTGACTTTCTTGGAAAGTTCGTTGTCGTTTATTTAGACGACATTTTGATTTATTCTGAGTCTATGGAACAACATATTACCCATGTGCGTCTGGTTCTTCAAAAACTACGGGAGAATCATTTATACGCAAAACTAGAGAAATGTGATTTTCACATCACGGAGGTGTCCTTCTTGGGGTATATTATTTCTCCCCAGGGATTTTTCATGGAACCGAAAAAACTCCAGGCCATCCTTAATTGGGCGCAACCCACAAATTTAAAAGCAATTCAGCGCTTTTTAGGGTTTGCAAACTATTATAGGCGGTTCATTCATACCTTTTCTGATTTGGTCGCTCCTATAGTAGCATTGACTAAAAAAAGAAGCGGACCCTTCCAATTGGTCGCCTGCAGCCGAGTCTGCCTTTCGGGCCTTAAAGCAGGCCTTTGTCTCGGCTACTGTTCTCAGGCACCCTAACCCGGAGCTCCCCTTTATAGTCGAGGTAGATGCCTCAGAGGTTGGAGTGGGGGCTATCCTATCTCAGGAAGATCCGGAGTCTCAGGAATTACACCCTTGTGCCTTCATGTCCAGGAAATTCTCCTCCGCAGAATCCAACTATGACGTTGGTAATCGAGAATTGCTGGCAGTTAAATGGGCTTTCGAGGAGTGGAGGCATTGGCTGGAGGGAGCTAGGCATACTATTACAGTGTTTACTGACCATAAGAACCTGCAGTATATTGAGTCAGCTAAGCGGCTTAATGCTTGGCAGGCACGTTGGGCATTGTTTTTTACTCGTTTCAGGTTTATTATCACCTTCAGGCCCGGTTCCAAAAATACTAAAGCTGATGCCCTGTCACGTTGTTTTCTCCCGGTTCACAATAACCATCCTGCTACTACCCCCATAGTTCCATTATCTGTCATCCGGGCAGGCCTCACACAGGATTTATTTACTCAGTTAGTCCAGCTTCAACAGCAGGCTCCTAAACCGACTCCTGCTGATCGTCTCTTTGTCCCTGAATTTCTGAGAGGCACTGTTTTAGCTGAGTTTCATGACAACAAAGTCTCTGGTCATCCATGTATCACTAAGACCTTGGAGTTAGTCTCTCGCTCAGTGTGGTGGCCTAGTCTTTCTAAAGATGTAAGGGAATTTGTCCATTCCTGTCAGGTTTGTGCACGGCATAAGGTTCCTCGTTCATTGCCTATCGGGCAACTCGTACCTTTAGCCGTTCCTCTCAGGCCATGGTCACATATATCCATGGATTTCGTGGTGGACCTTCCTCTTTCAGCCGGATTTTGAGTCATTTGGGTGGTAGTAGATTGTTTTAGTAAGATGGCTCATTTCATTGCTCTTCCCCGATTACACTCTGCTCAAGGGTTGGCAGTCTTGTTTCTCCGTCATGTGTTCAGGCTCCATGGGTTGCCCAGGGATATTGTCTCTGATCGGGGTCCGCAATTCATTGCTCGTTTCTGGAAACGTTTTTGTGCCTCATTAAATATGAAACTCTCTTTAACATCTGGGTACCATCCACAATCTAACGGACAAACCGAACGAGTTAACCAGTCATTAAAACAGTATTTACGGTTGTATTCGGCCAAACTCCAGAATGATTGGTCTGAATTTCTTCCGTTAGCCGAATTTGCTTATAATAACTCTTGTCATTCTTCCACCAAGGAGTCCCCATTCTTTTCAGTCTTTGGCTTTCATCCTAGAGCCAACTCTTTTTTTCCTCATTCTCCAGTCTCCTCGTTGACCTTAACCTCCCATCTCAGAACAATTTGGAGAAAGGTGCACCTTGCCTTGAGAAAAGCTGCCTTCCGAGAAAAGAAATTTTCTGATAGGCTCCGACGTCCTTGCACTTTTAAGGTGGGAGATAAGGTATGGTTGTCAACTCGCAACATCAAGCTCCGACAACCTTCGGCTAGATTGGGACCCAAATTTATTGGATCATTCCTTATCATTAAGAAGGTCAACCCAGTTGCTTTTCGGCTACGCTTGCCGACATCTCTCAAAATTGGCAATACTTTTCACTGTTCTCTTTTGAAACAGTATTTTTCTTCCAGGAGATTTCCTCGGAGGACTTCCCAGGGTAGATCTCCGGTGGATGTTCAGGGGCAACAAGAGTTCTTGGTGGAGAAGGTTTTAGATTCTAAGCTTTCTCGGGGTTGGCTCTATTTTTTGGTCCACTGGAAAGGTTATGGCCCTGAAGAAAGATCTTGGCTGTGGGATAAAGATTTACATGCTCCCAAGCTGAAGAGGATTTTCTTTCAGGAGTTTCCTCAGAAACCTGGCTCTAGGGGTTCTTTAACCCCTCCTCAAAGGGGGGGTACTGTTAGGCGCGGCGGTCTTTGGCCGTGCCCTGACTGAGCAGCGGTCACGGCCGCCGCGCCTCTCTCCTTCCCTGTCCCCCGCACGGCGCCTAGCAATGCCAGGACGCCGTGCGCACGATAGCCGCCAGGTCCCTGGCAACGCAGGACGCCGTGCGTGCAGGGCCGCCGGGTGCATAGCAACGGGGACGCCACAGGTGGACCGCGTTCCCCGTTGCTAAGAATAGTTAATTAGGTTGCTCGTGCAGCAGGGCAGCTGCACAGCAACTAGTAATTAGGGTCTGGGGGCTGGTCCTGCTGGCCCTCCTGTTATTGGCTAGCAGGGCCTTTTTATGTGAGCCAGCACACTGCAGCCCCGCCGGTGATAGCTTCTTGTATGCTGTTCCTGCCTTGCAGAACTCTGTTCCTGTCAGCCGTGTTTGGTGGATCTTGCTCCCTGCCCTTTGGTACTTTGGAGGTCCGAAGCCGGTCCTGGGAATCCTTCTAGTCCTTGCGAACCTGTTTGTCATCTGGGGTTCTCGCCCGGTTTTGTGAGTAGCGGCTTCTGCCGCGTGTTGCGGCCTATGCCGCTTAGTGTTTACTTTACTGTGAATTGGTGCATTTGCGGAGGTTTCCGCTTTCACTGTCCTCTGTGAAACCAGATATCTGCAAAAATGCTCACGTACTGCTGAGCGACACTGGAGGAAATCACGCTCTAAGGCAGACTTCCTCCATTTCAAACTTATGCTCTCATCCTTCAGTGCTGCCCTTTCTCTTGCTAAACAGTCATACTTCAAGAACCTCATCTCCTCCCAGTCTTCCAACCCCCGGCGCCTCTTTGCCACTCTCAACTCACTCCTCTGCCCACCTCCACCTCATCTCCCTTCCTCACTCTCTGCTCTTGACTTTGCCACTTACTTCACATCCAAAATTGACTCCATACGTCAGGACATCACATCACACCAGACCATCAGTAACCAGCCTTCTCCCATCCTTTACCAACCCTCCCCATCCCTCGCACAAACTCTGTCATCTTTCTCCCATGCATCTGGAGAGGAAGTCATGGTCCTCATTCGTTCCTGTCCCCTCACCACCTCCCCACTTGACCCTATCCCCTCCCGCCTCCTCTGCTACCTCTCTCCTTCTGCTTGTTCCCATCTTTCCCACCTTCTCAATCTCTCCCTCTCATCAGGCACTGTCCCCTCTGCCTTCTAGCATGCACTCATCTCTCCTAGTCTTAAAAAAAAACCTACCCTTGATCCAAACACTCTCTCCAACTACCGACCCATCTCTCTCCTGCCTTTTGACTCCAAACTCCTTGAGCGTATTGTCTACAACTGCCTTACTTCCTTTCTTTCCTCACACTCACTGCTTGACCCATTCCAGTCTGGCTTCCATCCTCTCCACTCCACTGAAACTGCCCTTACAAAAGTATGCAATGACCTCCATGCTGCTAAATCTAAGGGACACTACTCTCTACTTATTCTACTTGATCTCTCTGCTGCTTTTGACACTGTGGACCATCCTCTCCTACTACAAATCCTTCACTCCATTGGTCTGCGTGACACTGCCCTCTCTTGGTTGTCGTCCTACCTTTCTGACCTTTCATTCTCTGTCTCCTCTCATGACTCCACCTCCCCCTCACTTCCACTAACCTTAGGGGTACCCCAAAGTTCTGTCCTTGGTCCTCTTCTCTTCTCTCTCTATAGTCCTCACTAGGTAAGCTCATTAGTTCTTTTGGTTTCCAATATCATCTCTATGCTGATTACACTCAAATCTATCTTTCCTCTCCAGACCTCTCCCCTGCTCTCCTCACTCGTATCTCCAACTGTCTCTCTGCTACCTCTTCCTGGATGTCCCAGCGCTTTCTTAAACTTAACATGTCTAAGACCGAGCTGATCATCTTCCCTCCCTCCCTCCCGCATAACCTCACCTCCTACAATCTCATTATCTATTGATGGCACTACTATCTCCTCTACCCCCCAAGTGCGCTGTCTTGGAGTAATCCTTGACTTCTCCCTCTCCTTCAAACCACACATTCAGCACCTCTCACAAACCTGCCGTTTTCATCTAAAAAATATTTCAAGGATCAGACCCTTTCTGACCCAGGATGCTACTAAGACTCTTATCCACTCACTGGTCATCTCCAGACTGGACTACTGTAATCTCCTCCTGACTGGCATTCCTGACAAATACCTCTCTTCACTCCAATCTATCCTCAATGCTGCTGCCCGGCTCATTTTCCTCACCAAACGCACTACATCCACCTCTCCTCTCTTACTTGACCTTTACTGGCTCCCCTTCCCTTTCAGAATCCATTTCAAGCTTCTCACACTTGCTTACAAAGCCCTCACCCACTCCTTTCCCATCTACATCTCTGACCTTATCTCGCCTTACACTCCCACCCGTCCTCTTCGCTGTGCTAATGCACGCCAACTCTCCTGCCTACGGATTACTTCCTCCCACTCCTACCTCCAAGATTTTTCACGTGCTGCACCACTTCTCTGGAATTCCCTACCTCTCCCCCTCAGACTCTCCACCTCTCTACAAAACTTCAAACGGGCTCTCAAGACCCACTTCTTCACCAAACCCAGCCAAATCTCATCCTAAACCTCTGTTCCACGCTATGTACCCCATATGTCTCACCCCTGTCTGTCTCCCCCTCCCCTTTAGAATGTAAGCTCTCACGAGCAGGGCCCTCTTCCCTCATGTGCTTACCCTTTTCTTACTTTAATAATCTTCAGCTGCACCAAATCCAGCAGTCTTCTGCCACCTGATACTTATTCCAGTGTCATCTGCTGATGTAGCTATGTTTATTTACCCTGTACTTGTCCTATATTGTCGTCAACTGTAAGTTGCTGTTTTCATGTTTGATTATTGGCTTATGTACTCTGTAATTGGGCACTGCGGAACCCTTTTGGCGCCATATAAATAAAGGATAATAAAATACATACATGCATACATATATATATATAGATTCACACACATACATAAACACACCACACACATATACACAGATATGTACACATATACAGTACATACACACACAGATACAGTATACACATATATTCACAGAGACATAAACACACACATATACACAGATATATGCATATATACACACAAATATACACAGACATACATATATACACACAGACATACATAAACACACACATATGCTCACACATACTGTATACAAAGATATATACACACAAACATCCATAAGCACACACATATACACACACAGACATATACATGTATACACTAACACACACATATGCACAGACATATACACACATTTACACACAAACACTCACATTTACACACACAAACACACACACACACACACACACACACACACACACACACACACATATATATACACACACACACACACATACACATAAACACACATATACACACAGTATACACACATTAATTCTCTCCAAGAGGGCAGCAGCAGAGCAGCTCCTCATTCCAGCCTGGAGGGGTGGAGCTTCTATGTGATTGACCTCCGTGGGTAGAAGGAAAGGACTGAGGAAAGGGAAGGGGTGGCCACCACACTGCCTGCATGTTTCATATCACTGAATGCAGATCCCGGACAGCCAGGAAGGTTCTTCTGACAAGTCTCCAAACCTCCCCTCTTCCCTATCAACACACCACACTACACTGCACTGGACTCTCTGCACTGTGCAATCTGACATGGAACATGCAGGCAGTGTGGTGGCCACCCCTTCCCTTTCTTCCAGTCTTCTCCTTCTACCCCGAGATCCGGGCTTTCAGTTCTGTTACAGATAGCCTTTTCTGTCCCAAGCAGCACCTGGAGCTCAAGCTCCACTCGTTCTACCCTTGTTACACCCCTGCCTCAGTCTAACCATGTAGACCCAAGCATGGATATTATTTTTGAGATACCTAGGCGCTGATGTTCAAATTCACCAGAAATGTATAATGAATGACTTATATCGATTCCTATACGCTGTTGGAAATAAACCTCTGTGGGTTTATAAAACCAATAAATAATAATAAAAAAAAGTAAAACTTTGAGAAAGTCACGAAATGCGTTAGGACTCCTCCCACTTGTTCAAAGTTGGATCCGGCACAAGGATCGTCTATACCATCCTCCGTTAATTTCGACTGTGGAGTGGCAGTTAACATACATAATGAAGCGGCATCACACTCTGACGGCTAGCTGCACAAGCCACTGTATTTTCAGCACCAGCATCTTGAAGAGAGCGGTTACATCACCGGAGGTGAGCACACCCCTTGCAGCGGCTTTTCTCTCTCAGCGTGGCCAAGTCACGATCATCGTGGGACGCCACAAGTTTCCTAGTCCGCCAACTCTTCTGACGCTCACCGCTTCAAGTAGACGTGACACGGCCATCTCTCACTCACAGTAGCACTAATGCAGCTTATTGCCACTGCTGTGTGAACCCGATCCACATAGCGGGTTAAGTAAGTGCCGCTCCTAATCAAGTTCACCTCTGCCCATTGCATTTAATTACTCACAATCTTGTGATTGACTGTTTCCAATATAATTATAAGGAATATCAATGTCTCCTGGAGACACTGAATCCTCAGAGCACATATGGGGTTAAATTCACTATCCTCGCTCATGATGTTTGTACAAAAGGCTCACAGCCAAATGTTACATTGTTTTATTGTGAACCTTTTTGAATTGTATACAAAGTATCATGGCAACTTTTATGTTTTTCTAACAATAATTAGTATCTGCACACAGTATCTTTTTATGCCCTTTTATGTTTTTACTATTGATATACAATATTGATCACAGATAATAAATATACGTACATTTTATTACACCGTGGCATTGTCAGTTTATTCTGCATATGTGAACCCCAAGCACGGGTATACTTAAAACCTAGGGCTCTATTCATGAAGCAGTGATAAGTGTGAAGAAGTGAGCTAGTGGTGAAGTTGCCCATGGCAACCAATCAGCATTGAAGTAACATTTATAATTTGCATACTATACAATTGAACGGAGCAGCTGATTGGTTGCCATGAGCAACTTCTCCACAGGCTCACTTCTTCACTCTTTTCACTGCTTCACGAACAGGCCCCCTAGACTGTTATGGCAGAGTTTGGGAAAGTCTGAACTATGAGATAGGTTCTCAAACTCAGTCCTCAGGATCCCAAACAGTTCATGTTTTCCGTATGTCCTCACAGAAACACGAGTGAAAAACTTTGCTCCACCTGTGGGTCTTTTAAAAGTGCGTCAGTGAGTAATGATTACACCTGTGCACCTGCTGGGTGACTGGAAAACGTGACTTGTTTAGGGTCATGAAAACAGAATTTGAGAATCGTAATAGAAGAGAAAATAGAAAACTACTGCGCCCTACGCGGCAGCAGTCGAGGTTAACTCTGGGTATCACTCAACACCCCTAATCTAGGATACACAACGAAAAAATGAGTGTTTCCTCAGCTGGGCACTGCTACAAGTACACTACTATACGTCATACAATTAATCACTCACGATTACAATGGTGTGCCACATATACCTGTATAATGGGGTTAAATATCCCCAAAAGAATCTTTGCACAGTCTCTGAGGTATGGTCCTTTTATCTTCTGATAGTAATGTATTCTTTGGATCTCCATGTGTCCAAATTATGAAAGAGAGGAAAAACCAGAAAAAAAGGGCTCAGTTCCTCATGTACACTTGATGTACAACTGTTGTTAACAATTCAAGGGAGTCCTATTCCTTTTCCCATATGGGGGGGTGGTTGCTTCATTAACGATACTTCTACGGGTTCACCTTCGTGATAGGTATTGGATATGTGCTCACAATATTCTTACATAGAATTTATAGGTGCTATACTCATCAAGGTTTCTTTCTATGTGTAAATTCTTCTATTCCATCACCAAATGGATACACAAAAAGGATGCTCACATGCAAGCTTACATGGAAAACAAAGTTTTTATGCACATAAAGGTTTCTTTATCCTTTTCTGGTCCCTTTTGGTAATCCACACTTCCCCTCATTCAATTTGGGGAGAAGAAAGCCACGAAAAACAGAAAAGGGAATATTAGTGCCACCTAATAGTATTAATTCAGCCTCCTGGATGATAACCTTAAAATTATAGGATCAGTGAAAGTCACTCTTTTTATGCGGTCACCCAAAAGTGAACACAAAGACACTCACATATATGCTTACACGTAAGTAAACTGTATAATGCGCATAAAGGTATCTTTTACCGGCCCCAGATATTAAATAAACACAGCAAACAGGCAGTATTACAGATGCTCAGTTGTATGCTTACACCAACAGGGTAGTCCTGCACTCATAAAGGTTTCTTTTTTCCTTGTTGAGAGTTCCTTAAGTGACTATACCATTAGTGCATATTTGATAAAACCAGTTTGTTCATATTTATTCCACAATAAAACATACAAAAATGGAAGTAAAAACAGGAAAGACTTCTGGACTCAATGCCAAGATGGAAACATCACCAACCCTATGGGAGAAATAAAACCCGGGTCTCTCACCAATCAGGTCAATGAAGTAATGGTCCATCAGTCCGTCACAGTGTCGCTCAATCCCTCACCAACGCGTTTCGACCATAGTCTTTCTCAAGGTGTATACAGAGGGTATGAGCTGGAATATTTATACCCCTAGACAGGAAGTTCTAATAGTGGGCGGGATCGCTATCTCAAAGTTAGAAGTGGAAACCCATTAACAATGTACATATATCTTATTTTCATACTCATATAATAATATTCAGGAAACTTATCCATATAAAAAGAAAACTCCTGATAGAGTGTTTAAAAATGCAATCAGAGGACCACGATGCGTTCCATTCGATATCCGTGGAACGCATGACTTCCGGCGGAAGTGGAGGGTTCATCCCCTATAATGTCTATAAGCGCTTCTGTGCACCGTAATGTGCATTGCACCCTCGACTGCCCCCCCCTCAGAAGTGACAGATCAATGTCCCTAACGACCCGGGATGTGCTCCACCTGTTTGCGGCGGAGCGCATCCAGGTCCGAAAGCAGCGTGCGTTTCACCTGTCCGCGGTGGAACACACAAGGAAGTGACGTCGCGTATTGTGACATAGGTGCGCTCCATCTACCACCGTGAAGCACTTCTTCCCGTCTCACCTAATGCGTTCCACATACCATGCGTGGAACGCACCGTCCCCGATCAAACAATCTTTGTACAATCTCGATTAAAGCAGGGGGACGTATACAATACATATGAAATATTACACTAGAATTAAACATTCTTTGTACATTCTCAATCAAAACAGGGGGATGTATACAATACATGTAAAATATAACACTGGAAATCGAAGCCCTTGTATACAATGATTTTTGACAAATATCAAATAAATAGATAAATATAACCATGTATACCAGTCTCAAGCGAATAACCCAATACTAATAGACATATGAATTTCTCCTCTTATCCACATATTGTAGATATTAAAAGGACACAAAGGTGTACTTTACATTATATTTATCAAGGAACATGTATTTAATTGATAATAAATAACCATACTGCTAAAATGGATATACAGGAACCTTAAGAGAAACACAGGTACATGTATCATATTAAGCCCATGACAAATGAACCATTAGATCTCATACCATAAATCTAAGAAAAGGGAAGTATGTATATACTCTTGAACTGATTGTCCCAGATACATTTTCAACACATAGCAAGATGCCGTCGAGATGGTTGAATTGGACTGCAATGGTCTTGATCGAAATTAATGTCAAACCATCTTAAAGAAACCATTTGAATTCAAAATCAATATTCATTCCCTTAGACTGTAGAGTTCCTAGGTCAAAGATAGTCCTCATTTCTGTTCTTGCTAGCCGTTCTTTAACATTGTTCTTTCTCCAATTTTTTGGGGCTAGCTTTATCACTCAGAATAATGAAATGTCAGTGGGTCTGCACATGTGTTCCTTCTTGAAATGAGCTGATATCCCATGAGTTTTAAGACCTTTTTTTGATGTTTCTCAAGTGTTCG
The DNA here is from genome assembly GCF_028390025.1 of Pseudophryne corroboree. NCBI lineage: Eukaryota > Metazoa > Chordata > Amphibia > Anura > Myobatrachidae > Pseudophryne > Pseudophryne corroboree. The sequence goes on along the minus strand of NC_086444.1, from coordinate 57,296,441 downwards.
CTCATTCGTTCTTTCAACTTAAGTGAGGTTTCTCTGGAAGATGGTGTTTAATTACAGGATCCTGTAAAAGTAATCCCCAGTTTTTCTTAATAATAGTTCAACTTCCTTATGCTGGCTGCTGTATTTAGTAATAAAAGTGATTTTCCTGTCCTTTCCTCTATCTTCGGCCTCCTTCTGTTCTTGAGTTCTTAACATGGGAGCTCTCTCCGTATCCTCATATTTCTTGTAAGGATCTTCTAACAAGTTACTTCTATACCCTTTTCCTACAAATTGTTTCATGAGGTTGTCCCCTTGACCTTTATAATCTCTTCATTTAGAGCAATTCTTGCGTAGTCTATGAAATTGACTCTTGGGAACTGATGCAAGCCAATTTCGATGATGATTACTGTCGAAGGGTATGTAGGAGTTGCAATCTGTGGGTTTAATGTAAGTCCGAGTTTGGAGTCGATTGTCTTCGATAAATACCGCTAGATCAAGGAAATGGATGGAATCTTGACTAATTTCAAAGATCAGTTTGATGTTTCTAAAGTTGTTAAGATGTTCACAAAAAGAAGTCAGGGTTGAGGAATCGCCTCTCCAAATGAAAAAAATTTCGTCAACGTATCGTTTCTATAGCACCAGAATCACCCCAAATTCATGGCCACCATAGACTGAAGTATCCTCCCAGTGTGCCATGAACAGGTTGGCATAACTTGGAGCGAACCTGGTGCCCATGGCTGTTCGAAGCAATTGTAAGTAATAGGTATCATCGAACCAGAAGAAATAATTTGAAAGAATGAATCTGATACCTTCCACAATGAATAATGTAAAGTAACTATTCAGGTCCTACTTTTCCAAGAAGTATTCCGTGGCCTCTATCCCATGTGGATGATCTATTGCTGTGTATAAGAGGTCACATATGCTGTTACCAAAGTGTATTCGGGTTGCCACTCAATCGAGTCAAGAGCTAAAGTGACTTCTGTGGAATCCCTTATGTAGGATCGGGTCTTTTGAGCAAGCGGTTGTAATACGTGATCGACATACATGGACAGATTTGATGTTATTGACTCTGTACCTGCAACGATGGGCCTTCCCGGCGGATGTTCCTGATTTATATGTTTTTTTGGGAGAGTGTAAATCACTGGTATGGAAGGGTGAGAAATGATGAGGAATTTTTTCTCTGTTTCTGTAATGATATTCTTCGTACATATTTATCCACAAGATCTGTTATTCTTTTACCAATACCTTCAGAAGGATTATTACGTAACTTCTTATAGGTATTACCATCTTCCAGTTGTCTTTCGATCTCTCTTTTATAATCCACCATATTCTGTATAACCACTGCTTTCCCCATTGTCAGCGGGTTTTATAACAATATGGTCGTTCTCCTTTAAGGTTTGTAACGCTTCCTTTTCTTTCTTAGACATGTTGGGTTTGAGTATATTCCTAAATTTCATATTTTCCAAATCCTCCTTTTCTATCCTCTCAAAGCTTTCGATGAAACAGCCTTTCTTGAAGGAGGGGAAGAAGATCGATTTGGGTTTGAAGACTGATGTGGTAGTCCCTTGCCCACCTTCTATCTGATCCTGAAAAAAAATATTTAAGGTGTGTTTTCTAATAAAACGTTGTAGATCAATATAGACTCCAAATCTATCGATGGTTTTCAAGGGTGCATACTTCAGGCCTTTCTTCAGCACATCTTCTTCTTCCTTCGTCAGTGTATGATTGCTTAAATTGTAGATCCTAGTGTGCTCCCCGTTATTTCTAGTCTCTTCTCTACGATCTGAATGGGTGAGTTTACTTTTTCTCTGCTTCTGTTCCTGTTGTGTTGCTTCCGATGTTCTTTTGAGGAAATCAATCCACTTCTCCCTCTCCTGGTGGTCATCTTCGGTTTGATCTCCCCCTGGTGTGTTCTAAAAAAGTATCATCTCTCCTCTCATGAATTCTTTCAGAGGGTCTTGTTGGTAATTGACCGGAGTACTTAGGCCCTCATTCCGAGTTGTTCGCTCGCTAGCTGCTTTTAGCAGCAGTGCAAATGCTAAGCCGCCGCCCTCAGGGAGTGTATCTTAGCTTAGCAGAAGTGCGAACGAAAGGATCGCAGCGCTGCTACAAAAAAAGATTGAGCAGTTTCAGAGTAGCTCCAGACTTACTCCTAGCAAGCGATCACTTCAGACTGTTTAGTTCCTGTTTTGACGTCACAAACACGCCCTGCGTTCGGCCAACCACGCCTCCGTTTCCCCCGCCATGCCTGCGTTTTTATCTGGCACGCCTGCGTTTTTCCGCACACTCCCTGAAAACGGTCAGTTACCTCCCAGAAACACCCACTTCCTGTCAATCACTCTGCGAGCAGTGCGACTAAAAAGCGTCGCTAGACCTTGTGTGAAACTACGTCGGCTTTTGTGAAAGTACGATGCGCAGAAATGCCGATTTTGTCGCCTGAACGCTGTGCTGCGAACAACGGCAGCTAACGATCAACTCGGAATGACCCCCTTAGGTCCATATTCTTTGAAACTTCTATGATCTCTTCTCTCATCCCATTCTGATTTGTACGATCTTCTATCATCGTCATATCCGCGATTATCATTACTATGATTGTTATACCATTCCTTTCGTCTTCCTTCGGATCTCGGATTCCAATATGGTGATGTTCTCCGTGTGTCGCTATATGAAGTTTTCCTTGATCTTAATTTACACGTGGGTTTCTTCCATTCTCCATCTTGTTTAGGATTGGTCCGGTGTTCCTTGGTGGAAACAAATCTAACCTGGTTGTTTCTCTGGTGAGACTCGTTACCATTGAAGAAGTTCCTCTCCTTCCTCGTAATTCGATGTTGTGTCCCGTCCTTAAAATTGTTCAGATCCCTGAGAATCACTGAGCTAAGAGATGTTTGATGGCTAGGTTATTTTTTTGAAAGCAAATGTTTTAGTTCATCATAAGGTAACCGCCATTGTCCAAATCAGAGGCCGATGTACATTAGTGTTCCCACTAAACTTATTAATAGTGTTGCACTGAAATGTCCAATATTTTGCTTCCCCTTAAAACCTGCTAAAAAAAATAAAAAAATAAAAAATAATTAAGTAATATCACGGCTCATTATAAACAGCAGCTCACACAGGATATGAATGCAAAGTATATTTTATTCCACAAATTAAATAATTTATGTACACATTAAAGTTGAACAACTTAAAAACTCATAAATATGCATATAGCTGTTTTTTCAATTGAACATTTTGATGCAAAAATTAACCATCATTATCAATTATCACGAGACAGGTGTACTATACTGAAGTCACAGAGTGGCCTTTCCAAATGAAATGTTTTAAAGTTTAAAAAGTATAGTTGCTGCAGTAAAGCTTGTGGCCAGCAGATGGCGATATGTAACCAAGCTATTATTTTGGACATACACTTAGTAACACTTATTTAAATAGCCGGAGAGCTGTAAAATTGAGGAGAATACCATAATAAAAGAGTGAGTACTAAGAGGGAGCTAAACTTGCTCTAGTTTTTGCCAAAACTCCAGAAACTTACTTTTCGGTTAATGGTCTACTGCTGTGTGTGCTTGTGGTGGGGAAATTATATTGTGACCTCTAATAGGACATGTACAGGACGTGTACGTATTCTCTGTACAGGGCTGCATTATATGATAGGGGCCATATCTAAACAAATCATAAAAAGTAACCAAAGGGCCACACTTCAGTTTTGTGAGTAGCCTCTGCGGACTTGTTGCACCAGGGTGCAAAGATGTAACACTGCCCCCAACATCTGTCTGCCTACGCTACGCCCCCTCCCCCCCCCCCCCCTCTTGTATTCCACCTGTACATTATCCTCCTAGAATACTGCTCAGGTTGTCGCTGAAATGAATAAGTGTGTGTTTGAAGCTTTGTTTTACAATGGACAAAGTGCATATGGCAATGTGCTTCTCTGGCAACCGGCAACATTGAGGTCCAGGAGCGGAATAAATATTGGACAGGACTCAAAGACCTGCAGCTCTGAGTTGGTGCAAAGCTCCTAGTAGAGGAACTGAAGTGGCCGTACCAATGTTGTCATCATCAGGAAAGTTTTTAAGACTGTGCCCCTCCACCCAACTCAATTATCTGATCTTGAGCCACACAGACATACCAGTATGCCCATATATTGCAAATCACATTCTCATTGTTCCCAACTCCTCCCCCACAGCTCCTGGTGCTTTCCCGGTTATCACTAGCACAAACCTGAGACGTGAGCTGGCTTTGCATTGTGTAATGTGCTTTTTTTAAGGACTCTCACTGTTGTCAAAGGATGTTACTGTACAAGATTCAGGGGCCTTTTTATCAATTAAGATATGCAGGATATCCCCCCCCAAAATACCCATTTTTTGGGGGGTAGCTGCAAATATAATGTATCCCCTGTATGTATCTACAGGGGACTGCGGCAGATATCTGCTGTGATCCCCCGTGTTAGGCCACAAGAGTGAACCTATGGCGGCTGCTTTCTTGGCATTTTTGCCGAGCTCCATTTGTGTCACTGCAGTTCTGTACATTCGCTTACAGTATGTACAGTATGAAATGTTCCATACTACAAGTAATAGGCAGAAATAGTTTTTGAAATAGTTGCAGTACGAGAGAGGATCTCACATATGAAACACTGCAATAAATCTCAGCTTGCCACCTGTGTGTCTGAATGGCCTGCCCCCTGCGCATCAAGGTGTCCTGCCTACTGTCCCCTGACTAGAAACACCTTTGCAGACCAGACGTGCGCCCGGGTTTGCAGAAAGGCATAACTATATAAGTAGGCCACTGAGCAAACCTGGAAATTCCTCTTCAATAGTCCAACCCCCGACCGATTTATATACAATTTTAATGCTAAAACAATGGCCCTCATTCCGAGTTGTTCGCTCGGTATTTTTCATCGCATCGCAGTGAAAATCCGCTTAGTACGCATGCGCAATGTTCGCACTGCGACTGCGCCAAGTAACTTTACTATGAAGAAAGTATTTTTACTCACGGCTTTTTCTTCGCTCCGGCGATCGTAATGTGATTGACAGGAAATGGGTGTTACTGGGCGGAAACACGGCGTTTCAGGGGCGTGTGGCTGAAAACGCTACCGTTTCCGGAAAAAACGCAGGAGTGGCCGGGGAAACGGTGGGAGTGCCTGGCCGAACGCTGGGTGTGTTTGTGACGTCAACCAGGAACGACAAGCACTGAACTGATCGCACAGGCAGAGTAAGTCTGGAGCTACTCTGAAACTGCTAAGTAGTTAGTAATCGCAATATTGCGAATACATCGGTCGCAATTTTAAGAAGCTAAGATTCACTCCCAGTAGGCGGCGGCTTAGCGTGTGTAACTCTGCTAAATTCGCCTTGCGACCGATCAACTCGGAATGAGGGCCAATGCTTGGTTCAGTCTGGTTTAATACTTAAACTAAGCCTGAGACTGTAAAAGACATTGGGAACCTCTTTTGTACCTTTGGCACTGGTTCCTTTGTGGTAAGGAGACAGTTACATCATGTAATCTACATGTGGATATATAAGATGCCGTTCTGTATTGAAACAAACTGCATTTGAGGGCCTTGAACGACATATGAACAGGGATCCTGATACCAACCCATATAGAGATAACTGAATTGGCACTAGGGGTTGCCAGCAAATACACCACAAATCAGCTTTAATAAATATGATTATGTATCTACAGTAACTCATTACTGGTCACTCATTTACTAGCAGGTTCTCACAAATAAATACATTTAACCAGGTCGCATTCCTGAGACCATGTTTCATTTTTGCATAGATCACAGTATATAGTCCAGGTCAGAATAAACTCCCACGATTATAGGATCCTTGTCCAACTCTCCTCTGCGCTATAAGGTGTAAGGAGAACAACGGAGCTGTATACATCGTACATGTCCATGACCCAGGCTCTGTAGTGACGTTGTTTATGGCAGCACAGTTCAGCTGGCGAGTAATGAGACGCTCACTGTACGAAACTGGTATCAGCTGCCTCCCGGGCTGTTCTTGTGTTTCAGCAACATAAAGTAGGGGGACAGGGCGCCCAGCATGGAATCACTGTAACAGAAGAACAATGCACAGTTACTAGAGTGGTCATTATACCCTCTTCCGGCTTTTATCGATTCAAACTTACCACTAATATTACATTTATCCCACTTTTTGTTATACGTATCATCTGTTGGTCACATGAGATATCAATATATTTCTCAACAAAGTTCCCGAAAAAGAGACAAAGGAGGAGGAAGAGGAAAAACTATAAGAGGAAGAGGAAGAAGTGGAAGAGGAGGAAGAGGAAGTAGTAGAAGAGGAGGAAGTAGAAGAGGAAGAGGAGGAGGAAAAAGTAGAGAAAGAGGAGGGAGTAGAAGAGGAAGAGGAGCAAGTGGAAGAGGAAGAAGAGGAAGAAGTAGAAGAGGAAGTGGAGAATGTGGAAGTAAAAGAGGAAGTGGAAGAAGAGGAGGAGGGAGAAGTAGAAGTGTAAGAAGTTGGAGTAGAAGAGAAGGAAGTGGAAGAAGTAGATGAGGAAGAGGAAATGGAAAAAGTAGATGGAAGAGGAGGAGGAAGTGGAAGCAGCAGAAGAGGAATAAGAGGAAGAAGTACAACAGGAGGAAGAGGAAGAAGTGGAGGAAGAAGAGGTGGAGGAGGAGGAGATAAAACCAATCACAAAAATGAGAGCCCTACTTTACAGATGTTGCTTTGGACACTTTGGACTTGGGGCTAGACCAGTGATCCACCTTATATTTTAGTTCTTTGTTCTGGAATTAAAAAAAAAAAAACCACATGAAAAAACAAAAGGTGATTACAAAATAAACATTCTGATCCCATTCAGCCACTAAACATTAAACTGTATGGTCTGCTGACCACAGATCAAGGTGCTTGAATTAAAATAGGACATGTATGTACAGTAAATTTTCTTCTAGGTATTAGAGGGGGAGATGTATCAAATCAATTAGGGGTCTATGTACTAAGCCTACAGCGACCCCTAAAGTGGAGAGAGATAAAGTACCAGCTAACCAGCTCCTGTCATTTTTCAAACACAGCCTGTAACATGGCAGTTAGGAGCTGATTGGCTGGCACTTTATCACTCTCCACTGATTAGTAAATACACCCCGCAGCCTGTAACATGGCAGTTAGTATGCGGAATTCTTGGAAAACTAACATTTTACAGTTACAGCTTGTTGTACCTTAGCTGCAATCAGAAGGGCTAACCAGTGCTGGCAGCTGCGCCACCCACAAGTGACACAGCTACCGACGTGTATGTTCGTCTCTATGTGTTACAATTACTAATTATGACTGTTAAAGAACTCCTTCTACCAACACGTCTCACAGGAACAGATGTCCTCTTCTTTCTCTGCCGCAAGTAAAACCATCTCACACTAACGGGAATATTTATCAAATTGGTCAGGAGCATCTGCCACCAATATTTTTGGGTTCCAATGTATAGATAGACAGTAGGTCGACACCATGTGGGCAACATGCATAAGATCGACAGGTAAAAGGTAGACAGTTCTTAAGGTCGACAGGTTCAAATGGTTGACATGACAATGGACGACACACGTTTTGGGGGAGTTTTCACATATTTTTCAACTTCTGCTTGATTTACCATCCAAGTGGTATACGACTGGGAATAGTAACCTGTTTACACTGATTGTGGTCACAGATGATGAAACATTCATAATGACACCTTTTTTGTGTTGACCATTTCCATGTCGACCTTTTGACCTTGTCAACCTTTTCTACTGTCTACCTTTACCATGTCGAAATTGTGACCCTGTCGACCTAATGCGTGTCGATCATATGGGGTCACCCTAATGACTGTGTCTATCTAATTACGGGTGTGGTTCGTTTTATCGACAGTAAAACCTTTAGACCTGTCGACCTAGCACATGTCGACCTAGAAACCCTGTCGACCTTCCATCCATGTCGACCTAGTGACTGTCGACCTATAGTGGTCGACCTAAACATTGTCGACCTAGACACTGTCGATCTTCAGACCGGATCCCCTAATTACTGTAGATCTTCTATAACACACCCAATATTTTTTGGGAGCAAATTTAAGAGTCACCGGGACTAATGAGAGATACTTAGCTCTCTGGATACACCGGCCGGCTGGATACACCGGCCGGCTGGATACACCGGCCGGCAGCAGTAAGGACAACCAAGCCAGTACTGGTGGCAATAACAGATAGCCGGAATGTGTCAGCGGATAAAAACCACCAGAGTCCCGGCCTCCCAAGATTATGGCCATACCGCTGCAATGGGACCTGGTAATCACAATGGTGGGTACTCTAAGTACCAGGGTATGAAAATCTCTCATGGTGGCTCTGCCTAAATACCCCATACCCAACACTAAAACTTGTATTCATAAATGCACTTATTGTTTCGACTAAAAATGAAACATAAAACATTTATATAAAAAGAAACAAAAATTTCACCTGACATTCCAGGAAATTAATTCTATCCTTTAATTCGCCAATTCTGGCATCTTGTTCTTTCAGGTGGTCCTTCAAATCTTCAATCTGTCATTGTTATAAAATAAACATAAAATGTAAAGATGGGGAACTTGATTCAGCACGATATGCGCAGCGTGCCTTTAGAACAATTGGGCGACCAATATCTTTGCTAATTTTTCTTCGCACCCCATAGAGGTGTACAGGAAAATGAGACGATCACCTAGCATACTAAGTGGTAATGTGCACAGCCGGACACTGCTGCTATGTTCAGCGGCGTTGCACGGAACTGAGCTCCGTAGAAATTGTTTCACATATGCGCAAAGTCAGATATTTAATCAATATGGGATGGGTAAGAGGTTAGTCTGATTTAATTAAACTTGAACCAATGTTTCAAATGGCTAAACTCAGTTCTCATAAGAAGATGCAACTTTGCCCGCAATTACAGACTCTGTAGGGGGAGTTCAATTGATCACAATAATTTTTCGCGCAACAAAAATGGGTGATTTTTTTCGAGATTTTTGCCTGATGGTAGTTTTTGGCCAATTCAATTCCAGCCCATTTTTTGGGCGTGAAAAATCTCCACTTTTCACGCAAATACACATGAATCTTGGATATGTCCCTGGATCAATGTGTTTTTGTAGCTGCGAAAACGGGTCAGTTATCTGGGGGTTTGTTTGCCTGCCTACAGGCATGTGAAAAAAAAAATCCCAGACAGTGCCAGCTATTGAAAGCCGGCACTCATTGGGATTTTTTTTTTCACCTGCCGGAGGCAGGCTGGAAAAAAAATCCCTGATATTGGCCCCATTTTTGCAGCTATGATCAATCGCAAAAACACATAGGATCCGTTGATTGAATTGTGCGGAAAAAAATACTGCAAACCCGCCCCCCCCCACCACCACCACCATGAAATCACAAAAACTTCCCTTTTTTTGGGGACAATTGAATTCTCCTCATAATATTATAGCTCATGAAGCAAACTAGAACAGAGCATCTGAATCAATTTCAGATTAAATAACATCTTCCTATAGGTTACTGATCAAGGTGGTAATTCCGAGTTGATCGCTAGCTGCTTTCGTTCGCTGCGCAGCGATGAGGCAAAAAAACGGCACTTCTCGCGTCGTACTATTACAACGAACGATGTAGTTTCACACGAGGTCTAGCAAAGCTTTTCAGTCGCACTGCTGGCCGCAGAGAGATTGACAGGAAGAGGGCGTTTCTGGGTGTCAACTGACCGTTTTCGGGGAGTGTTTGGAAAAACGCAGGCATGGCTGGGCGGACGCAGGGCGTGTTTGTGATGTCAAAACAGGACTGAACAGTCTGAAGTGATCGCAAGCGCTGAGTAGGTCTGTAGCTACTCTGAAACTGCACAAAATTATTTTGTAGCCGCTCTGCGATCCTTTCATTCGCACTTCTGCTAAGCTAAAATACACTCCCACTGAGCGGCGGCATAGCGTTTGCATGGCTGCTAAAAACTGCTAGCGAGCGAACAACCCGGAATGACCACCCTAATAATATCTTCCTATCAGTGACGTGCGGTGAGGTCAATGGCTGGTGAGGCACTGGCAAATAACAGTGTCGGAATTATACCAACGTACAGTGTATGAACCTGATGGTTCTGTGGGCATTATACAAAGGTACAACAGTATCTACTGTATACAAAATCTGTGCCTAGGGAGGGCAATCCCAGGCGTATTTTTCAATCCCGGGGTACCCGGGATTGGCTAGGGTAAAAAAAGGAATAAGAAATACTCACTCTCCTCAGGTCCAGCTGTCGGCGAGTCTGGTCGGTGATGCTGTCAGCAGGTTCGGGCGGCAGTGCTGTCAGCAAGTCTGGGCTGCAGGCGGCGGGTGACCTCTAACATCACATCACACTATGCAGTGCGCACAAATGGGGGCAGGGGGAGCTGGGCAGCATCTGAGCCATATGCTGTACCAGCATACCTCCCAACTGTCCCGATTTTGGCGGGACAGTCCCGTTTTTCACGGTCTGTCCCGCTGTCCCACCTGCGGGTCGCAGTGTCCCGCGGGTGGGGGGACAGTTGGGAGATCCCTCCCTGTCACTTGCTGCTCTGTGGAGAGCAGCGGTGAATAGATTCTGTGCGCATGCGCACAGCGTCTATTCACGGCAGAGAGGGACAGGGGGCATGACCAGCAGCTCTCACAGCGCTGTTCATGCCCCCATAATGATGAAAACGGGGCGTGGCCTGCGATCGCGGTACTTGCCGCGAAGCCACGTCCCTTTGAAATTAGGCCACACCCCCTAAAACCGGTTGCCATCTCTCCACCGCTGAGATCAAAGTTTGGAGGTATGTACCAGCTCAGACACTGCCCAGCATTAAATAAAAGCATTGGCCTGAATCCCGTTATTGGAAGCTTATACCACATGGTATGAGCCAAAATTCACATTATAGCACAAAGAATGAGCCGAAATTCACATTACAGCACACGGTATGAGACGAAATTCACATTATACCACATGGTATGAGCCAAAATTCACATTATAGCACAAAGAATGAGCCGAAATTCACATTACAGCACACGGTATGAGCCAAAATTCATATTATACCACATGGTATGAGCCAAAATTCACATTATAGCACAAAGAATGAGCCGAAATTCACATTACAGCACACGGTATGAGCCGAAATTCACATTATACCACATGGTATGAGCCAAAATTCACATTATGGCACAAAGAATGAGCCGAAATTCACATTACAGCACACGGTATGAGCCGAAATTCACATTATACCACATGGTAAAAGCCGAAATTTACATTATAGCACACGGAATGAGCCAAAATTCACATAATAGCAAACGGTATGAGCCAATATTCACATTATAGCACACGGTATGAGCCGAAATTCACATTATAGCACACAGTATGAGCCGAAATTCACATTATGCCACATGGAATGAGACAAAATTCAGGCAGAGTGACAGCAGGGACATAGGGACAGGGAGAGTGACAGAGAGAGAGACAGCAAGGGCATGCAGCAGCGTTCATCTCTGCACATGCTGAGGGCCGCCCAGCATATGTTTGGCCTCCTGCCGATGCGTCCGCAATTTAACTGCGGACGCATCAGATCTAGGGTGACGTCATGCAGCCATCCCGAAAATGGTCCCGGTCCACCCCCGTTCGCCTCACTGCTGCTCCAAACGCCCGCCGCTGTTAATCACACTGCATTGTGTATACCTGAGCAGCCACTGTGCAGTCGCTGCACATGTGCAATTTGTGCCATGAGCAAACTGCTCTGCGAAGCGCTATTGCGGCCGGGTCTGAATGACCCCCTATATTTTTTACATTAACATCATATTCAGTAGCGGATCTTGCCACGGGCAAGCAGGACTTTTACCCGGGGAGCCGCCTTTCCGGAGGGTGCCGGCGCCATCCGGAGGGCGCTGCACCATGGCAAGATCCGCCTCTGTGCCCCCCGCTGCCGCTGCTTCCCCCGCTGGTCCCCCCCGCAGTGAAGGGAACTAGACGCTATCCGTCTAGTTTCCCTTCGTGCAGAGGACCTTTGTCATGACGTCTCTCCCATAGATCCGACGAGAGGAGCGGCGGCGGCGGAGGAGGTCTGCAACGGCCGGGACTCGGAAGCAGGGATTGTAAGTATCCTTTTTTTTTTTTAAAGCGGCGCTACTGGGGACACAAATGGCGCTACTGGGGGCACAACTCTACAGGGGGCGTAACTGACCACGCCCTGTATGAAGCCACACCCCTATTTTCCGCCCGGGGCGCCACAAGGGCTAGAACCGGCCCTGATCATACTGGATGGGGAACTAGATATATAAACATAGACTATAATTAAAACTTACTGTACACGTGCATCCAAGAAGACAGTGGGCTGCAGGGGACGTCACACAACTGAGCATCCATGAACGAGATTCATCTCTGGAAGCAGCAGGGAGTCTTGGATAGTGGAGGGAGGGGAGGTGGAGATCAGAGGGAGCAGTAGCTACAGGACACAGAGCTGCACAAGCCGCAACTCTTTGGGGAAAGGGGCGCAGCCTAATGCCGAGTAGGCGGGGCTTAAATCGCGGCTGTGGAATGCAGCATGAAAATGCCAGACACCCCCATGCATGTGACACAGAGGAGGGGCCAGTGTGTGAGCACCCTCATCTCTCCTGTCACACTGGCTGCTGCCACACACCCAGCCTCCTCCTGCACTCCGGGACTCGCACTGTACAGCTGGCCTGCTTCCCACCATAGCAGGCAGAAACAATGTGTAAGATATATATGAGAACCGAGGATCAACACTGTGACAGCTGGCTGCAGTCACAGCTCAGCACTGCCCAATGACATCTGCTTCCCTGACAGGGGCGTGCCTTGATGTGGGCTGAAGGCACGTCCCTGTCACTGAGAGGCAGAAATGCTAGTGCCGCTTCGCCTCACTTTTTTCAATGGGCTTTTCCAGCCTGCAGCTTGGCCCCGCCTCCTGCCCGCCCCCAGCCTTAGCTAGCTTTCTGTTATCAGCGTGAGGCACGGCTCTCGCAGCCTCCCATCAACTCTTGGTTGTGTTTTCTCAGCAGAAATAGTACAGAAAAATACAAAGCAGAAATCTATAACACAGAATCTGTGTTATAAATAGCTTCTTTGTATTATTTTAATCTCTATGACAGGGGAGGCACTGCCTCCCTTGACTGCACGTCACTGCTTCCTATAGGTTACTGATCAAATGCCCTCTTCTGCAAATACAAATGCACTCCTGCGCCATCTGCTGGATAAAGCCATGTGCAGGGGCTGGTCGTTTTCTGTGGCTCAGCAAGTTAGGTGGACAGTGGGTTGAGTTTATCGGTGCGACCGCAGCAGAGCATTGACCATTAACTCTATTGCATTTAGCACATTAATTTCCTGCTCCCTAGTTTTACACAGCTGAAATAGTAATATATTTGATAATACAGTTTAGTATCTCTAACAGAAGGGGGGAATTTACTAAGCAGTGATAAGAGCAGAGAAGTGAGCCAGTGGAGAAGTTGCCCATGGCAACCAATCAGCACTGAAGTAACATCTATAATTTGCATGCTATAAAATTATACAGAGCTGCTGATTGGTTGATGGGACAACTTCTCCACTGGCTCACTTCTCCGCTCTTATCACTGCTTAGTAAATGTCCCCCTAATACAGAATGCACTATAATACACAGTCCTGAAGGTGCCTCTCACCTCCTGAATTAGAGCGCGAAGGTGCTGGTGATGAGACATCATTAACTGCTGCAGGTGACCGATTTGCTCCTGTACCGTGAAAACTTCATTTTGAATCATCACACAACTAAAAGCAACAAAATAACAGAACAAAGATATTTAGTTTTCCACAATCATTGATGCTTTCAGTGTGCACCGTAGTGTATTTCAAACATTCTGTAAGTAAGGTAACATTAATGTAGTGTCACTGTGGCCAGAAGTCTTGGTAGATAATGGGCAATGCATAACAACCAGACCATTGAATTTCATTGGATTACTGACCCATTCTTGTTGGAAGGATCGGCCATTCGCTTTGAGAGTTCATCTTCAAGAAAATGTTTCTTTTCTACCAAAGCTGCATTTTCCTGTAAGGAAAACACGGCACATTCATAAAAATTCATATTACAATATCAAGCAAATATATTAATTTAATGTGACCAAACATCAATAAAATTAAACATTTCCAATAAAGCCACGATACATTTCACTTACAAGAGTGCCAAAAGAGCTAAGAATCATGATTATCAGACTCAAAGTGGTGGTAATTGAATGATCCTGGGGGAAGCCATACATACTACCTTATGCTAATGCAGAATTCCATGCAGCCAATACGAAAATCTGTGCGGCTTCAAGCGGGACGCTGCGCTGTAATAGTCAGCATTAGTACAGCGCCTGTGTGGTTATCGTATTACATCAGCACTAGGTAATATAGTCAGGACACGGATCACCTGAGAAGGAGTTATTGGGAGTCATTCCGAGTTGATCGCTTGCTAGCTACTTTTTGCAGCGCTGCGATCAGACAGTCGCCGCCTATGGGGGAGTGTATTTTCGCTTTGCAAGTGTGCGATCGCCTGTGCAGCCCGAGCTCTGCAAAAAACTTTTGTGCAGTTTCTGAGTAGGTCTGAACTTACTCAGCCGCTGCGATCACTTCAGCCTGTCTGGTCCCGGAATTGACGTCAGACACCCGCCCTGCAAACGCTTGGACGCGCCTGCATTTTTCCTAACACTCCCAGAAAATGGTCGGTTGACACCCGCAAATGCCTTTTTCCTGTCAATCTCCTTGCGATCGGCTGTGCGAATGGATTCTGCATTAAATCCATCGCTCAGCAACGATCCGCTTTGTAGCCGTACGACGCGCCTGTGCATTGCGGTGCATACGCTTGCGCAGTAGTGACCTGATCGCTGCGCTGCGAAAAACGGCAACGTGCGATCAGGTCAGAATGACCCCCATTGTAACACCTCTCTGATTACTGTCTTTTTAGTATGAGGGTGGGTCAATATGTGAAGTAACAAGACCTCTTGTGTGTAATATCCTCGGTTTCGTTCTAATTCTAACCACCAGCTTCTAAATGCCATATTTCAAACACAGCCTGTAAAATGTAAGGTTTAAGCTGATTGGCTGGTACTTTCTCTCTCCCAATTTTCTCTCTTGAGCCTTGATAAATAACCCCACCCCTCCAATCCCCCATACACACACAAACACAAACACACACACACCACACCACACCACACCACACCACACCACACCACCACCACCACCACCACCACCACCAGAGATACAGCGAATGGTGATCGCTATTGTGACACATTGAATTAATCCAAAACATCCTGGGTTTCTGTGAACAGGCGCTGTATGGCTGCACAATAACGCCAATCACAGTGATGGAAGATGTCACTTAGCGCTGAGAAAAGGGGCATATTAAGGCATGTACCCCTTTGTGTTTTCTGAACACCACAAGGTCTCATGATTAATGGCCAAAATCATCAAATGAATAAGCCCCGCTGCTTTCTTACTCCATGTTTTATTTTTGCTGTAAAGTAGTCTAGATTTTATACAGTATCTTCATTTCAGTCTGGGTAGGTAATAACAATGTATAACGCTCACCTAAAGGTGCCACATCCTGAAAAGCTTTGTGCCAAGTATTGTAACTTTTTAAAATAACTCCTAATACTTGAGATGCAGATACACCCTATGGCCGGCATTTGACAAGTAGTTATAGATAGACATTTCTTATCAATATCTGTAACCATGGAAACAAAAGAGGGACCGTCTGTAGAACGGCAGAAGGTGACTTCAGGCAACAGTCTTATGTCAAGTATTAAGCCTCAGGGATAAAACCAGTGACTTGTAGTAACCACATAAATTACAAGGAACATAACTATTGATCCACGTTCTAAATTGCAGGGAAATCAGGACTCAGATGTGGTAAATCCCAAGCCCAATAGTTCTCCTTAAAACCCAAGAAAATAATTATTATCTTTTTAATCAGTCATAATAATATATATTGTCAAAGTCAGAAAAATATCTCTATGCACGCTACCATATTTGCACCTCACACAGGTCCGTGCTGCGCATGCGTACGCTCTCCCGTACGTGCGCATACTCACAGTCGCGGGCACCCGCAGGCGCACGGTATGCGTATTTACGGTAGAGTTTATGTGATCGTAGCGTGCGACTCAATCGTTACATATTTTCACTATATAATGTATTTTGTAGATCATGGTCCCTTTGATAGATTCTGAAAGTTTGGTTAATGTAGAATGTTCATGAACAGAGAAATCCCTCTTTGTTTGATACGAATGGACAGACAGGAGTAATACAGTGGTGTTTAGTACCCATCGGAAGAGTATTTAATTAGCAATATTCCGGTGTTGGTTTGAAGCGGATTAATCGCTCGTGCGAATAGTTATGGACATAAGAAGTTTATGAACATTTGCTGTATTTGCACTTACTTATCCATGCGGCGGGAAACCCAGTTTCCCTCCCACCTGAGCTGTTGGAAATAGTCACGGCCCACCTGTATGAATCAACCTATGACCTTTTGTTATAATGCGAGGAGGAATTCCTGTGTCCAATGAACAATGAGATTGTAGGGACCATTGAATTGTATTGTGTGTGGGGCATAAATAGACAAGCCGATCACATCCAGCTCTCACTCTTCAACGGTTATCATTGCTGAAAATCGGGAGCTGGATGTCCAGAGGCGCATGCGATCGTTTCCTTTGTGCGTAAGTTTTTCTCCGCAACTATATTGATCTTCTTGTTATTGTGGGCCAATTTCTCTCTCTCTCTCTCTTCTCTTTCTCTCTTATTTTCCCTTAAAACGTAATTGTATTGTATTGTATTTCCTGTGCAGTTATCTGGTTAGGTAGTCTATGTTATATTGTAGTGTATGATTTGTATTTGTATTAATTCTTTTGCAAGTATATCATTCATAATATATATATATATTAGGCGTTGGACCCTAAGCCCAGGTATCTGTGTATTTCTTATAGTATTAAGTATTCTCAGAGCGTCGGTGACGCTCAAACAGCTTTTGAGTTAATAAGGTTACACTGTGTTGCATCTACACCCTATCTCTACACTAAGGTTTTACAGCATATTACATTGTTTATGGTTTAGATTTAAAGGTTTAACATTGTGAGCGTCAGCGCCGCTGGTGATCTCCTCGTGGTCCCGAGCGTCCGCTACGCTATAGCGAATCATTACGTTAGTCAGCAGCCAATAGCGTGCCTGCCTGTGATCTCTTGGCCGTGAGCGAACGTGACGCTTGAGCGTCTCGACTACGGCTAAGCGATTGTTACGCAACGAGCGTACCCTTACGGTACTTCATACGTAAATAGCGTACAGTGTTCTTAGACCTCATAAAGGGTTTTATATACGATAAATATTCAGCTTTATCAATTGGCGGCTCGCCCGTCCTTCACATATCTGCACTAGGTAATTTCAGCAGACATTATCCAGCAGCAAAGGGCGGGAGATCATATTCCTCGTAGTGCTGTTTGGATAAGCGTCTGCTTCGCTTAGTAAAGGGTGCTGAAGGAATCCGGGACCGGAGGTAAGAACAAAACGATAGTGTCTTTTTAAAACTGTTTATTTCTGTCTTGCGTACACACGCACGCATATCTGCATTTCTTTTCATTCGTGTATTTTCATATATCACTCTCCTGTTTGCCATTGTATAATTGATAAACGTACTAAGAGAGATTTGTCGCTATTTCATAGTTAAAGTGTAAAAGTAAAGGTAATACAGTTAAGGTATAGAAATACACGCAACTCTACCTAAAGGTATAAAGAGAGATTGGTGTGGTGCTTGGTAGATGGTCAAGGATCATCTACATTGATAAAACGTGTTAGTTGGGTTACGGTAGACAAAGACTGGTGTACACGTGTCTCTAACAAAGAGAGACTCGCGTACGCAAAGGCCGACGCACGCAGCGTAAATTACGCAACGGAGCGTCTGGGTACGCCCACGTAACTCAAACAACACGCGATAAATAACGCAACAGGCGATAAATAGCGAAAATTTATTTTAACATTCAAAATTTAAATTAATAGATCCTTCTCCTAATTTGTAACACATCTGGTCTAAAGAGAAATTTCTGCGCAGAAATAGAAATAGAAACAAAAGTGTACATGTGATGAGTGAGTGTTTTTACATACAATTTTGAGGTTGAACCAAAAGAAATCATCGAGTTCTCGTGAGGTACATACGTGTAAGTGACATGCACGGTGGCTAGGGAGGCATCCTTGGTTAAACATAAAATTTGAGCATTAGAGTATAGCAGACCAGGAGGTCATACTGTAGCAGACCAGGAGGTCATAGCAGACCAGCAGGTTCAGGTACAGCAGACAAGGAAGTCCGCTATACAGTCCACAGGCACAACACCTAAAAGGGTTGGTGCAACACCCATATAGGCCATACAAGCTCTTGCTGAAGGAATTCGCAGCCGCAATTTTCGATTCCACTGGTCGCTCCGTACATAAGATTAGTTGCTTATGTGCTGAACGATTGTACCGCTCGTAATTGTGTGCATTAGTAAACCTGACCGGTACTATTTGTGTACGAAGGTCATAAACGCTATTTGTACATTCTGACGTGATTTGTGTAATTTTTTATTTTTACAAAGGGAAGTTCGCTGGTCACTCAGGAATTGTCCAACAATCTCACCTTTACTGGAAAGAGTAAGTGTTCTGCGGATATCCCTCGCATGTTCCAGTAAACAAAGGTTAAATAGGTGCCCTGGGTCGAGTACGCCAGCACCATATCGGTGTGATCAGGTCGTATTGGTCGGCGTGGGCAGAGTGAGTAAGGTGCTCGGTAAACCTTACCGTCAACCTATCGTGAATATCTTGGTTTTTTGTAAGGGTCCGTAACACCTGCAAATTATGGGGGCCAGTTGTTCAGGAAGGGGGCGATCAACCTCGGTTCGGGTTGATTCCATAAACCGACCAGTCGGGTCGGCAAGGTACGTAATGTGTGAAAAGTACGGAAGTCACACAGAAGCTTTATGTGATGAATGGGAGAGAATGACAGTACATGACGGGGAGAAATTCCCAAGAGTAGGTAGCTTCAGCACAGAAGTGTTAACGAATTTAAGGAGAAGGATATGTCTCATTAAATCAGCAAAGAGACGAATCAAGCATTATGATTATTTGCAGTTGTGGCAACAGGAGGGTGACATACAGAGAGGATTGGCTCAGGCGGCGGGATCTGGCTCGATCAGAAAACTGATAGCCACGGCCCCACCGCCACCATACATATCAGGAGAGAAATTGGTTGCGGAGAATGACGCACTAAGGTGTAACAAACAAACACTTAGCAACTGTGTAAATGTTAAAGATAATGTTAACCAATTGACCAATGCAAGTATTAACCCGTGCAAGTTGTACCCTGTTTTGAACTTTCCTCAGGAGTGTGATCAAGAGGACGAATCGGCAACAATTTCAGCGCTCTCTCTAGCAGCCACCATAGCAGAGACCACAGTAGGCACAGCTCCACCCCCGAGATTAGTAACAAAGGCCCCTAGCGGAGGGATAGGTGAGGTCGTATCAACGGGTAAGTACGGCACCATACACTATGCTGAAACTATTTCACCACAGCCTATAGAATCTACACAGAATGAGGTTGTTAGAGTTAATCCTGTTAAGGTAATAGTAGTTCCAAATGGGAAAACAGACACTTCAGGAGTCACTCCTGTTAGGAACATTGCCATGTATAGCCCATTTTCCCGAATGGAATTAAGGACCATAGTGTCTGAATTCCCTGACCCTAGAAAAGACTTAGTTGCCAGCCAAAAATACATCAGAGACCTAGGTAACACGGTAGAGCCCAACAACAAAGACTGGCAGATATTGCTGAGAGCATGTTTACCCTCCAATGTTGACGCAACTCAATTTTTAGCTGACTGTGGATTAGATCAGGACGTACCTCTTACAGATGTGTACAACAAAGACAATGTAAAAAGAATAAGCTTACAGTTAAAAGAGTATTTCCCAGCGGTAGTTAAATGGAACAAGATTTTCTCCATTAGACAGAAAGAGTCAGAAACTGCTGCAGAATATTTTCACAGGGCATTATTAGAGATGGCAAAATACACAGGCATAGAGGACATTAAAACAAACATAAACCATCGAGAAGTAGCAGTATCGGTACTGATGGATGGTTTAAAAGAGTCATTAAAGACTAGGGTACAGACCACACAACCATGTTGGCGAGGTCTGTCTGTGGCTCCTTTGAGAGAGGCTGCTATTGATCACGACCGGAATATCACCAGACACAGGGAGCAACAAGGTGATAAGTTAATGGCAGTAAGTATACAGGCCTTGACCACAAAACAGCCTGTGTTAATATCACCAAACCCTGTGGGTAAGTCAAATGTGGTAACATGTTATTCTTGTCACAAACAGGGACACTTTGCACGAGACTGTAGATCGAGAAATATACAAAAATCTTATCAACCCCCTAGACAACGACACGATACACGACATTGGGATCAGGGTCCGCAGAAACGGAGTTATGAGCCACATGCAGGGGAAACAAAAAGATATCCCCCGAACAGAGACTGGCAAGCCTCTGGTAGCTCCCAATTAACTCCATCACAAGTAGTTGCTGCCAGCGGGATTCAGGGAGGTCACCATACCCAATAGGGGTGTGGCCACACCTGTAATCTGCAGCCAGTAAAATTGATTGCAAGCCTTGGAAGTGAACCAGAAATTGCAATCAATGTAGCTGGTAAATCATTAAACTTTCTTGTAGATACAGGGGCGGCCAAATCAGTGATAAATTCGACAGTTGTTATGAGAACCACTGGTAAGACAATTCCAGCCATAGGGGTAACGGGAGTAGTCCAGCACTACCCTGTTATCAAACCAGCCGAGATTACAGTAGGGCCTTTACATACCAAGCATTCCTTTTTGCTGGCTGCATCGGCACCGACTAATCTCCTGGGAAGAGACTTACTGTGTAAAATGGGGTGCGCCATTTATTGTACTCCTGAAGGTGTATTCTTGGACATACCTGAGAATCACGCTCAGGAAGTGCGAGACATGTTAGACTCCCCATCAAAATTAATGTCACATACCATTATGACAAATAGGACTCCCTCCCAAGTAGAAGAAATTACATCTCAGATACCAGAGTCACTTTGGACTAAAGATGGACAGGACACTGGATTAATGGCAAACGTAGCTCCGGTAGTTGTACAAGTAAAAGATGGTAGGATAGCTCCAAAAATCCCACAGTACCCTCTGAAGCCAGAGGTGGAGTTAGGAGTGTATCCCGTAATAGAGCGCTTGCTACAACAGGGCATTCTGGTAAGAACGTCCAGCACTGCCAATAGTCCCATCTTCCCTGTTAAAAAGAGTGGGGGGAGGGGTTACCGGCTAGTGCAGGATCTAAGGGGGATTAACAAAATAGTTGAGAGTCAGTTCCCCGTAGTGCCAAATCCAGCTGTCATCCTAATGCAAATCCCTCCCACTGCGAAATTTTTCACTGTTATTGACCTCTGCTCCGCTTTCTTTTCGGTACCTCTGCACCCTGACAGTCAATATTTGTTTGCATTTACATACAGAGGAGTCCAATACACATGGACTCGATTACCACAAGGATTCATAGATAGCCCAAGTATATTTTCCCAGGCTTTGCATGATTGTTTACAGTCTTTCCAACCAGTGAGTGGATCAGTATTAATACAGTACGTGGATGATCTACTACTGTGTTCTGATTCATTGGAAGCATCCCTGAAGGATACGAAACAGCTCCTGTTTCATCTTTCAGACACAGGACACAAGGTTTCCAAAGACAAGTTGCAATTATGCCAAACTAAGGTAAAATATTTGGGACACTGTCTAACACAAGGACTGAGACACCTGACCGCTGATAGAATTCAAGCAATTAGAGACATGACTCTGCCACAAACCCAGCAACAGATCAGAACATTTTTAGGAATGTGTGGGTATTGCCGTAACTGGATCCCAGGGTTTTCCATTCTAGCGTTACCCTTGCAGGAGATGGTCTCCTCCAACAAACCTGATCGGATTTCGCATACAGACGAGTCTGAGACAGCATTTGAGAGACTTAAACAGTGCCTAACGCAGGCACCAGCATTAGGTATGCCAGACTATGGGAAATCCTTTGAACTATACGGAACAGAAAGTGCTGGTTGCGCGGCAGGCGTACTAACCCAAAAGCACGGTGATGCCAGCAGGCCAGTAGCATATTACAGCGCTCAGCTAGATACGGTAGCGCGATCCCTCCCCACATGCTTGCGAAGCGTTGCTGCGATAGCATTGCTAGTAACGAAAAGCGAAGATGTAGTGCTAGGCCACAACCTCACAATTCATACACCACATGCAGTGTCAGCCTTGTTAAATTCTGCCCAAACCAGACACGTCTCATCAGCGCGGTTTACAAGATGGGAATTGGCACTAATGGCCCCCGTAAACATCACCATAAGGAGATGCAGTGCATTAAATCCTGCAACATATCTCCCAGGTGTGCCTGGACAGGCACAAAGGGTGGAGGATGAGAGTGGTGGGGAAGGAGAATTTAATACAAAGGAAGACACACATGATTGTATGGAATATTTGACCCAAAATTTTACCGCAAGGCCTGACATCAGTGACAACCCACTGGAAGATGTAGAACTTACGTTCTACACGGACGGTAGTTGTCATAGACAGTCAGACTCGGGAGACTTGTGTACTGGATACGCAGTCGTAGATGACCAAGGCACCATAGAAGCGGAACCGCTAGGCCCACCTCACTCAGCCCAGGTTGCTGAACTGGTCGCCCTAACCAGAGCATGTGAATTGGCTAAGGGCAAATCAGCCAATATCTACACCGATTCTAGATACGCATTCGGAGTAGTCCATGATTTTGGAGCCCTATGGCGCCTCAGAAATTTCATGACGGCAGCTGGTACACCGATAGCGCATGCAGCTCACATCAAAAGGCTTCTAACAGCGATACAGGAACCCGACAGAGTGGCTGTTATCAAGTGTAAAGCACACACATATAGTCAAGACCCAGTATCACTTGGTAACAGCCGAGCAGATGAAGCTGCTAAGTTAGCAGCTGGTACACCCAGACAGACAGACACCACACAACTGATGGTATTTAATACCATCAACACACAGAAGTTGTGTGAGATGCAAAATTTGTGTT
The DNA here is from genome assembly GCF_028390025.1 of Pseudophryne corroboree. Lineage (NCBI taxonomy): Eukaryota > Metazoa > Chordata > Amphibia > Anura > Myobatrachidae > Pseudophryne > Pseudophryne corroboree. The sequence continues at coordinate 57,273,398 of NC_086444.1, read as the reverse complement.
CCACACAGGAAAAGGCAGTCTGGAAGGCAAAAGGATATGGCCAGGAGTCCTCAGGACTCTGGACGGATGGACATGGTAAACCAGTGGCCCCCAGAGCATACCTTCCATGTTTAGCTGAGGCAGCTCACGGGCTGACTCATCTGGGCAAGGAAGGGATGTGCAAGTTGGTAAGAGCATATTGGTGTGCCCCAGGATTTTCATCTCATGCGAGTAAAAGAGCAATGTCATGCTTTACCTGTTTGAGAAAGAACATCGGAAAGGCAATACCTACAGAACCATCTCATATCCCACCTGCCGGCGGCCCTTTCCAGGTAATACAGATTGACTTTATTCAATTACCCCCTTGTCGAAATTTGAAATATGTACTTGTTTGTATAGATGTTTTTTCAAATTGGGTCGAAGCATTTCCGGCGGCCACAAATACCGCTATGTTTACTGCTAAGAAAATTGTGCAGGAATTTGTATGTAGATATGGTATCCCTAGAATCATCGAAAGTGATAGGGGTACCCATTTTACAGGTGATGTCTTCCAAGGAATGTGTAAATTGATGGGAATTGATAGCAAGCTGCACACTCCATACCGTCCACAGGCGAGTGCGAAAGTGGAAAGAGTGAACAGCACTATTAAAAATAAACTGAGTAAAGTGATGGCAGAGACAGGACTGACATGGCCAGAAGCTTTACCCATTGTACTGTACAGCATCAGAACCACTCCCAGGTCCCCTCTTAATCTGTCTCCCTTTGAAATCTTGTTTGGTCGACAACCGCATGTTATGATTAACCCTCAGGATGATTTGAAGTGTAACAATGAAGTGACTGTAAAATACTTGATTAACATGAGTAAACAGTTAAGGAATCAAAATGATAATCTGAAGTTAGTGATTCCTGATTTACCAGATAGTAACTGTCATGACATTGAACCTGGGGATTATGTAATGATACGGAATTTTCTACGCTCAGGTTGCCTTATTGACAGATGGTAAGGACCATACCAGGTCTTATTGACTAGCACTACAGCATTGAAGGTTGCTGAGAGAGAGACTTGGGTTCATTCGTCCCACTGTAAGAAGGTTGCTGATCCAGAGAGGCCCCGTGATAAGGAACAGACGGTAGAGGTTGTATCACTGGAGTGTCTGTTCCAGGAGGATTGAGGCGGCACCTGAGCATTGAAAATCACAAGACCAAAAGCAGTTGTCGATCCCCTGTTCCCTTTTATTGTTTTTCTCCAACTTCCCATCCCCTCTCCCTCAAATTATTTTTTTCCCCCTTCTCATTCTTCTCCGTTTCCTCCTACAAGATGGACTTGCCCCAAGAGACTGTGATCCGGATTTTCCTGTTGACCATGATGTTGACCAGAGCAGTCTGTTCCGGCGAGAGTACCATGGAGGTCGAGAGAGGTTCTGGAATGGGTTCTGATGATAAAGATGGAGGCGTAGTTTTCCAAGAACAACATAATCAACAAGCAAAGGCGAGTATCAGAAAACGATCCGATAGCATTGACCATAGAAGGAATTGTGAAGGATTGTTAGCTGAAGAAAACTGTATCTGTCGGCTCTGTAACAATGTCATTGAGGATGGGTGCATAAAGAAATGCCAATCCAGTTTTAATATCCATATGGACCGGCATCCATTGAGTGACTATCACTCCTTAGTGGGTAGTGTGTTAAATAAAACAGATTGTTGGGTATGCTCTCAAGTACCTCAAGGTCATAGCAAATCAGGGCTAGTACCATTTCCTTTAACGTTAGGGGAGGTACTTGAGTTAAGTGGTGGGAGACCGGTGGACAGGAGGTTTAATATCTCCAGCCCTCCTAGTTTGAAGCTCCACCAATACCATGTGGATAGGTCCCTATTATGTTTTAACATCTCCAATCCCCGAAAGCCGGGAAATTGGGAAGTGTCATGGAGTAATCAAACCATAACCTTTTCGCATAGAGCAGATAGAATGCCTACAGATACAGAGCTTATACGCCACATAGCCAGTAGAGGAAAATCTTTCCGGTATAGGTATACCTTAGGAAATAGGATTACGAGAGTTGGAGAGGTATCACCAGGATACTGTGCACATATCGTGTACTAAGCAGATGGAAGAATTAGGGTTAGGAGATTTCACATGGAAGGTGTGTAATATGGTTATGTCCTACTCCGTCCCATATGTTCTCCCCGATGATGCATATTTCATATGCGGGAGAAAGGCGTATAAGTGGCTTGCCCCAAACTCTGAAGGATTGTGTTATATTGGAAAAGTACTGCCTGAAGTAATGACTGTATCACATGACAAAATGAAAGACATACACCGTGTTGCCCAAACTCCTTATACTCACACCCATTACGAGCACGTAGTTAAACGGCACCTGATAGAAAGAACAGAGCATCCGGCCTCTGACATGATCCATGAATCCACCGGGATTCAGTTTCTAATCGCGTTAGACATCACTCGCACCGCCAGAGGAGTGTTGAATTATAAATACATATCTGCGCTTGCAAATTTGTTAGATAATATCACTGAAATGTATGATGACACGTTTAGGTATACTGGAAGAGAACTTCAGGCTTATAAAACAGAACTGGTACAGCATAGAATGGTTCTTAATTACCTCACAGCAGTGACAGGCGGATATTGTGTCACACTGGCAACACAATACGGCGTGAAATGTTGCACATATATTACGAATAGCACCGAGGACCCGGTCGAGGTCATAGACCAAAAGATGGACGATATTCTCCAACTGAAGTGGGAATTTCGCAGGAGACACAATCTCACTCTTGCTGTTGTGGGTAATGAGCTGACTGGTTGGGTGTCATGGTTGAACCCGCGAAATTGGTTCTCTGGTTTAGGAGACTGGGCTCAAGGAGTCATAATGGATGTTGGGAAGTTTCTCCTATGTATCTTAGGTGTTGTCATATCAATTGGTTTGATATTTAGATGCGGTCAGGCTTTAATGAAGTGCAATCGTCGTACTAGGGTAATGAGTTTAAGGAGTGAGGAAACTGTAATTCCAATGGATTTGATTTATGACCCAAATGTAGAAACAATGATGTGATGAAAATGCGATTTCTACGGTCCGTTTCTTTCACCTGTTTTTCCGTTTTCTCCAAGGTAAAAATACCCACTTGGACGAGGAGTTTGATGAGCCGATATACAGACAACAGATGGATTAAAGAAGAAGTTTTGACAACCTTATACACAGATTTTTGATGAACTATGCCATGGATCCCCAGTTTCCCTAGAAATTTTAAAATTACGCTAGCCCAACACTTTTGTAAATCTATGGACATTGACAGCTTTTGCTCGCACCTTATGGGCAAAAGCACAAAGAAGACTGCATTCAACAGACACCAAACAAGACCTCAATCGACGAATGTACATTTACCTGACATAGAATACCACCGCATTTACCGTAATTATGTCTTTTCTTCATTTCTACAACCCTCAGGTAATGACACACATAGTCGATAGGGAATACAGGCACAGATATCAGCAATCACATATCTCCCCTATTCATGTATCATCAACTAAAATGTGCTCCCCCATTTTGTTACAACCAAAGCCGAAAAGAGCTCGGTAAAGTTTGACAGCCCATCCACAGACCCGTATCACGGGATAAGAAGGAATTCAAATGTATACTTCGCAATACCTCGAAGCTTGATTTAAAACACGTACGGCACGATGATACATGACCCCCAAGCACGGATTCATACACACATGCTTCTGCTATCTCACTAGGTCATACCCTTTTCCTACCTTCTCCTCTCCTCCCCTACCCAACCATGTAAATGTATTAACCCCTGACATATATTTTTCTCTTTTTGAAATGTTTTAGAAGGTGGCAGTTATTGTTGACTGCCAAAGGGTGGACTGTCAAAGTCATAAAAATATCTCTATGCACGCTACCATATTTGCACCTCACACAGGTCCGTGCTGCGCATGCGTACGCTCTCCCGTACGTGCGCATACTCACAGTCGCGGGCACCCGCAGGCGCACGGTATGCGTATTTACGGTAGAGTTTATGCGATCGTAGCGTGCGACTCAATCGTTACATATTTTCACTATATAATGTATTTTGTAGATCATGGTCCCTTTGATAGATTCTGAAAGTTTGGTTAATGTAGAATGTTCATGAACAGAGAAATCCCTCTTTGTTTGATACGAAGGGACAGACAGGAGTAATACAGTGGTGTTTAGTACCCATCGGAAGAGTATTTAATTAGCAATATTCCGGTGTTGGTTTGAAGCGGATTAATCGCTCGTGCGAATAGTTATGGACATAAGAAGTTTATGAACATTTACTGTATTTGCACTTACTTATCCATGCGGCGGGAAACCCAGTTTCCCTCCCACCTGAGCTGTTGGAAATAGTCACGGCCCACCTGTATGAATCAACCTATGCCCTTTTGTTATAATGCGAGGAGGAATTCCTGTGTCCAATGAACAATGAGACTGTAGGGACCATTGAATTGTATTGTGTGTGGGGCATAAATAGACAAGCCGATCACATCCAGCTCTCACTCTTCAACGGTTATCATTGCTGAAAATCGGGAGCTGGATGTCCAGAGGCGCATGCGATCGTTTCCTTTGTGCGTAAGTTTTTCTCCGCAACTATATTGATCTTCTTGTTATTGTGGGCCAATTTCTCTCTCTCTCTCTCTCTCTTCTCTTTCTCTCTTATTTTCCCTTAAAACATAATTGTATTGTATTGTATTTCCTGTGCAGTTATCTGGTTAGGTAGTCTATGTTATATTGTAGTGTATGATTTGTATTTGTATTAATTCTTTTGCAAGTATATCATTCATAATATATATATATTAGGCGTTGGACCCTAAGCCCAGGTATCTGTGTATTTCTTATAGTATTAAGTATTCTCAGAGCGTCGGTGACGCTCAAACAGCTTTTGAGTTAATAAGGTTACACTGTGTTGCATCTACACCCTATCTCTACACTAAGGTTTTACAGCATATTACATTGTTTATGGTTTAGATTTAAAGGTTTAACATTGTGAGCGTCAGCGCCGCTGGTGATCTCCTCGTGGTCCCGAGCGTCCGCTACGCTATAGCGAATCATTACGTTAGTCAGCAGCCAATAGCGTGCCTGCCTGTGATCTCTTGGCCGTGAGCGAACGTGACGCTTGAGCGTCTCGACTACGGCTAAGCGATTGTTACGCAACGAGCGTACCCTTACGGTACTTCATACGTAAATAGCGTACAGTGTTCTTAGACCTCATAAAGGGTTTTATATACGATAAATATTCAGCTTTATCAATATATATATATATATGTATATATATACGCACACTGTATACACACCCTCATTGTCAGCTTGTACTGAAATGTAAGCAATTCATGTCCAGCAAATAAGATAAGGCCAGTGGCAAACATAGGATTTGCATGGTTTGGAGCCTATATATATATATATATATATATATATATATATACCGTATATGCACCTATATATATATATATATATATATACATATACATACAGACACACACACACACACACACACACACACACACACACACACACACACACACACAGCATATTAAACATGCATACATATATATATATATATATATATGTACATACATACATACAGTGCACGTATATATACGCATGTATATACAGGTTGAGTATCCCATATCCAAATATTCCGAAATACGGAATATTCCGAAATACAGACTTTTTTGAGTGAGAGTGAAATAGTGAAACCTTTGTTTTTTGATGGCTTAACATACACAAACTTTGTTTAATGCACAAAGTTATTAAAAATATTGTATTAAATAACCTTCAGGCTGTGTGTATAAGGTGTATATGAAACATAAATGAATTGTGTGAATGTAGACACACTTTGTTTAATGCACAAAGTTATAAAAAATATTGGCTAAAATGACCTTCAGGCTGTGTGTATAAGGTGTATATGAAACATAAATGCATTCTGTGCTTAGATTTAGGTCCCATCACCATGATATCTCATTGTGGTATGCAATTATTCCAAAATACGGAAAAATCCCATATCCAAAATACCTCTGGTCCCAAGCATTTTGGATAAGGGAGACTCAACCTGTATATCATATGTGCAGGGTCGGACTGGCCCACAGGGGAACAGGGGAAACCACCGGTGGGCCCCACTGCATGTGGGCTCTCCTCCTCCACTATCTCTCAAGTTCCAGACTATCCTAGTGCATTGGATTTATGCATTATACATATGTTACATTATATTTCACAATAATTAGGTTTATTATATATTTACCAAGGGGCACAGAACATGTAATGGTTAGCCAAACCTCTGTGGTGGCTGGCCGCGCCTCCACTGGAACCAGGCTACACCTTTAAGCATGGGCCCCTACAGCAGCATTCCCCCGGTGGGCCCTTCATGCCCCAGTCCGACACTGCATATGTGTGTGTGTTTATATGTATGTATATATATTAGGGATGAGCGGGTTCGGTTCCTCGGAATCCGAACCCGCCCGAACTTCATGTTTTTTTACACGGGGCCGAGCGACTCGGATCTTCCCGCCTTGCTCGGTTAACCCGAGCGCGCCCGAACGTCATCATCCCGCGGTCGGATTCTCGCGAGGCTCGGATTCTATCGCGAGACTCGGATTCTATATAAGGAGCCGCGCGTCGCCGCCATTTTCACACGTGCATTGAGATTCATAGGGAGAGGCCGTGGCTGGCGTTCTCTCCGTTTATAGAGAAGAGAGTGAGACAGTAGAGAGAGACACAGTAGTAATTTTGGGGAGCATTAGGAGGAGTACTAGTTACTTGCTGAAGTGATAGATAGTGTGACTGTATATTATCTGACTTGTGGGGGAGACACTGACAGTGGGGAGCAGTTAGAGTCTGAGAGCAGGACTCAGGAGTACATATAACGTACAGTGCACACTTTTGCTGCCAGAGTGCCACACTGCCATTGTGACCACACTGACCACCAGTATAATATATATTGTGATTGTCTGCTTAGGAGCACTACTTGCAAGTTGCTGATAGTGTGACCAGTGACCTGACCACCAGTCACCACCAGTTTAATATATATATATATATATATATATATATATATAATTGTATATAATATATATATAATATTGTATACCACCTACCCGTGGTTTTTTTTTTTCTTTCTTCTTTATACATACTACTATAGTAGCTTACTGTAGCAGTCTGCGGTGCTGCTGAGCTGACTGTGTCCAGCAGGTCCGTCATCAGTCATTACATAATAAATATATATACCTGTCCGGCTGCAGTACTAGTGATATTATATATATATATATTGATTTCATCTCATTATCATCCAGTCTATATTAGCAGCAGACACAGTACGGTAGTCCACGGCTGTAGCTACCTCTGTGTCGGCAGTCGCTGGTCCATCCATAATTGTATACCACCTACCCGTGTTTTTTTTTTTTTTTTTCTTTCTTCTTCTTTATACATACTACTATAGTAGCTTACTGTAGCAGTCTGCGGTGCTGCTGAGCTGACAGTGTCCAGCAGGTCCGTCATCAGTCATTACATAATAAATATATATACCTGTCCGGCTGCAGTACTAGTGATATTATATATATATATATTGATTTCATCTCATTATCATCCAGTCTATATTAGCAGCAGACACAGTACGGTAGTCCACGGCTGTAGCTACCTCTGTGTCGGCAGTCGCTGGTCCATCCATAATTGTATACCACCTACCCGTGTTTTTTTTTTCTTTTCTTTCTTCTTCTTTATACATACTACTATAGTAGCTTACTGTAGCAGTCTGCGGTGCTGCTGAGCTGACAGTGTCCAGCAGGTCCGTCATCAGTCATTACATAATAAATATATATACCTGTCCGGCTGCAGTACTAGTGATATTATATATATATATATATTGATTTCATCTCATTATCATCCAGTCTATATTAGCAGCAGACACAGTACGGTAGTCCACGGCTGTAGCTACCTCTGTGTCGGCAGTCGCTGGTCCATCCATAATTGTATACCACCTACCCGTGGTTTTTTCTTTCTTTCTTCTTTATACATACTACTATAGTAGCTTACTGTAGCAGTCTGCGGTGCTGCTGAGCTGACTGTGTCCAGCAGGTCCGTCATCAGTCATTACATAATAAATATATATACCTGTCCGGCTGCAGTACTAGTGATATTATATATATATATATATATTGATTTCATCTCATTATCATCCAGTCTATATTAGCAGCAGACACAGTACGGTAGTCCACGGCTGTAGCTACCTCTGTGTCGGCAGTCGCTCGTCCATCCATAAGTATACTAGTATCCATCCATCTCCATTGTTTACCTGAGGTGCCTTTTAGTTGTGCCTATTAAAATATGGAGAACAAAAATGTTGAGGTTCCAAAATTAGGGAAAGATCAAGATCCACTTCCACCTCGTGCTGAAGCTGCTGCCACTAGTCATGGCCGAGACGATGAAATGCCAGCAACGTCGTCTGCCAAGGCCGATGCCCAATGTCATAGTACAGAGCATGTAAAATCCAAAACACCAAATATCAGTAAAAAAAGGACTCCAAAATCTAAAATAAAATTGTCGGAGAAGCGTAAACTTGCCAATATGCCATTTACCACACGGAGTGGCAAGGAACGGCTGAGGCCCTGGCCTATGTTCATGGCTAGTGGTTCAGCTTCACATGAGGATGGAAGCACTCAGCCTCTCGCTAGAAAACTGAAAAGACTCAAGCTGGCAAAAGCACCGCAAAGAACTGTGCGTTCTTCGAAATCCCAAATCCACAAGGAGAGTCCAATTGTGTCGGTTGCGATGCCTGACCTTCCCAACACTGGACGTGAAGAGCATGCGCCTTCCACCATTTGCACGCCCCCTGCAAGTGCTGGAAGGAGCACCCGCAGTCCAGTTCCTGATAGTCAGATTGAAGATGTCAGTGTTGAAGTACACCAGGATGAGGAGGATATGGGTGTTGCTGGCGCTGGGGAGGAAATTGACAAGGAGGATTCTGATGGTGAGGTGGTTTGTTTAAGTCAGGCACCCGGGGAGACACCTGTTGTCCGTGGGAGGAATAGGGCCGTTGACATGCCTGGTGAAAATACCCAAAAAATCAGCTCTTCGGTGTGGAAGTATTTCACCAGAAATGCGGACAACATTTGTCAAGCCGTGTGTTGCCTTTGTCAAGCTGTAATAAGTAGGGGTAAGGACGTTAACCACCTCGGAACATCCTCCCTTATACGTCACCTGCAGCGCATTCATAATAAGTCAGTGACAAGTTCAAAAACTTTGGGCGACAGCGGAAGCAGTCCACTGACCAGTAAATCCCTTCCTCTTGTAACCAAGCTCACGCAAACCACCCCACCAACTCCCTCAGTGTCAATTTCCTCCTTCCCCAGGAATGCCAATAGTCCTGCATGCCATGTCACTGGCAATTCTGACGAGTCCTCTCCTGCCTGGGATTCCTCCGATGCATCCTTGCGTGTAACGCCTACTGCTGCTGGCGCTGCTGTTGTTGCTGCTGGGAGTCGATGGTCATCCCAGAGGGGAAGTCGTAAGCCCACTTTTACTACTTCCACCAAGCAATTGACTGTCCAACAGTCCTTTGCGAGGAAGATGAAATATCACAGCAGTCATCCTGTTGCAAAGCGGATAACTGAGGCCTTGACAACTATGTTGGTGTTAGACGTGCGTCCGGTATCCGCCGTTAGTTCACAGGGAACTAGACAATTTATTGAGGCAGTGTGCCCCCGTTACCAAATACCATCTAGGTTCCACTTCTCTAGGCAGGCGATACCGAGAATGTACACGGACGTCAGAAAAAGACTCACCAGTGTCCTAAAAAATGCAGTTGTACCCAATGTCCACTTAACCACGGACATGTGGACAAGTGGAGCAGGGCAGGGTCAGGACTATATGACTGTGACAGCCCACTGGGTAGATGTATGGACTCCCGCCGCAAGAACAGCAGCGGCGGCACCAGTAGCAGCATCTCGCAAACGCCAACTCTTTCCTAGGCAGGCTACGCTTTGTATCACAGGTTTCCAGAATACGCACACAGCTGAAAACCTCTTACGGCAACTGAGGAAGATCATCGCGGAATGGCTTACCCCAATTGGACTCTCCTGTGGATTTGTGGCATCGGACAACGCCAGCAATATTGTGTGTGCATTAAATATGGGCAAATTCCAGCACGTCCCATGTTTTGCACATACCTTGAATTTGGTGGTGCAGAATTTTTTAAAAAACGACAGGGGCGTGCAAGAGATGCTGTCGGTGGCCAGAAGAATTGCGGGACACTTTCGGCGTACAGGCACCACGTACAGAAGACTGGAGCACCACCAAAAACGCCTGAACCTGCCCTGCCATCATCTGAAGCAAGAAGTGGTAACGAGGTGGAATTCAACCCTCTATATGCTTCAGAGGTTGGAGGAGCAGCAAAAGGCCATTCAAGCCTATACAATTGAGCACGATATAGGAGGTGGAATGTACCTGTCTCAAGCGCAGTGGAGAATGATTTCAACGTTGTGCAAGGTTCTGCAACCTTTTGAACTTGCCACACGTGAAGTCAGTTCAGACACTGCCAGCCTGAGTCAGGTCATTCCCCTCATCAGGCTTTTGCAGAAGAAGCTGGAGGCATTGAAGGAGGAGCTAAAAGGGAGCGATTCCGCTAGGCATGTGGGACTTGTGGATGGAGCCCTTAATTCGCTTAACAAGGATTCACGGGTGGTCAATCTGTTGAAATCAGAGCACTACATTTTGGCCACCGTGCTCGATCCTAGATTTAAAAACTTCCTTGGATCTCTCTTTCCGGCAGACACAAGTCTGCTGGGGTTCAAAGACCTGCTGGTGACAAAATTGTCAAGTCAAGCGGAACGCGACCTGTCAACATCTCCTCCTTCACATTCTCCCGCAACTGGGGGTGCGAGGAAAAGGCTCAGAATTCCGAGCCCACCCGCTGGCGGTGATGCAGGGCAGTCTGGAGCGAGTGCTGATGCTGACATCTGGTCCGGACTGAAGGACCTGACAACGATTACGGACATGTCGTCTACTGTCACTGCATATGATTCTCTCACCATTGAAAGAATGGTGGAGGATTATATGAGTGACCGCATCCAAGTAGGCACGTCAGACAGTCCGTACTTATACTGGCAGGAAAAAGAGGCAATTTGGAGGCCCTTGCACAAACTGGCTTTATTCTACCTAAGTTGCCCTCCCACAAGTGTGTACTCCGAAAGAGTGTTTAGTGCCGCCGCTCACCTTGTCAGCAATCTGCGTACGAAGTTACTTCCAGAAAATGTGGAGAAGATGATGTTCATTAAAATGAATTATAATCAATTCCTCCGTGGAGACATTGACCAGCAGCAATTGCCTCCACAAAGTACACAGGGAGCTGAGATGGTGGATTCCAGTGGGGACGAATTGATAATCTGTGAGGAGCGGGATGTACACGGTGATATATCGGAGGATGATGATGAGGTGGACATCTTGCCTCTGTAGAGCCAGTTTGTGCAAGGAGAGATTAATTGCTTCTTTTTCGGTGGGGGTCCAAACCAACCCGTCATTTCAGTCACAGTCGTGTGGCAGACCCTGTCACTGAAATGATGGGTTGGTTAAAGTGTGCATGTCCTGTTTATACAACATAAGGGTGGGTGGGAGGGCCCAAGGACAATTCCATCTTGCACCTCTTTTTTCTTTCATTTTTATTTGCGTCATGTGCTGTTTGGGGAGTGTTTTTTGGAAGGGCCATCCTGCGTGACACTGCAGTGCCACTCCTAGATGGGCCAGGTGTTTGTGTCGGCCACTAGGGTCGCTTAGCTTACTCACACAGCTACCTCATTGCGCCTCTTTTTTTCTTCTTTGCGTCATGTGCTGTTTGGGGAGTGTTTTTTGGAAGGGCCATCCTGCGTGACACTGCAGTGACACTCCTAGATGGGCCAGGTGTTTGTGTCGGCCACTAGGGTCGCTTAGCTTAGTCATACAGCGACCTCGGTGCAAATTTTAGGACTAAAAATAATATTGTGAGGTGTGAGGTATTCAGAATAGACTGAAAATGAGTGGAAATTATGGTTTTTGAGGTTAATAATACTTTGGGATCAAAATGACCCCCAAATTCTATGATTTAAGCTGTTTTTTAGGGTTTTTTGAAAAAAACACCTGAATCCAAAACACACCCGAATCCGACAAAAAAAATTCGGTGAGGTTTTGCCAAAACGCGGTCGAACCCAAAACACGGCCGCGGAACCGAACCCAAAACCAAAACACAAAACCCGAAAAATTGCAAGTGCACATCCCTAATATATATGTGTATATATGTATGCACATGGATATATATGTACTATAATTAAAATAAAGTAAACTTTAATTAATCACTTACAAGTGCCACTATATATATATATATATATATATATATATATATATATATATAATTATTTTTTTATTTTTATTTTTTTGGTGGAGGTGGGGGTTTCTGGGTGCTCGGAACCCCCCCCTGCGTGCGCCACTGAAGGCAGCTAGAGGTCCCACCCAAAAGAGTTAGTTTGGCAAAAGCTGAAAAACAATGCAAAAAAAGGCTTTTTCAGCAGCCAGTAATGAGTTATGAGCATACAGGTGTTTTGCAGCAATGTGGCTTGACATGGGCAGTATCCGGTCTTTAGGTCGACAACACTTACATCGACACTAATTAGGTCGACCACCATTGATCGACGTGCGTTAGGCCGACATGGTCAATAGTTCGACATCCAAAGGACGACACATGAAAAGGTCAACATGAGTTTTTCACTTTTTAAATTTTTTTAACTTTTTTATACTTTACGATCCACGTGGACTACGATTGGGAATAGTAACCTGTACCTTACCTGAAGCATGGCAAGCAAAGCGAGCCATGCGAGGGGACACGGTGCACTAATTGGGGTTCCCGGTCACTCTGCGAAGAAACCGACACCAAAAAAAACTCATGTCGACCTTTTTCCATATCGACCTTTTCCATGACGACCTAATGACCGTGACGATCCACACCCACCTGGGCTATGAAGCACCCCCAGTGATACAGTCTTGTGAACCATGTATCAAAATGTCATTTTTAAAGTCACCTCAGAGGATGTGTATACGGTGTGGAATAGGTAAAACATGCATGTCCAAACTGCGGCCCTCCAGCTGTTGAGAAACTACACATCCCAGCATGCCCTGACCCAGCTTTAGCATTCTCTGACAGCAAAACTGTGTCAGGGCATGCTGGGATATGTAGTTTCACAACAGATAGAGGGTCGCAGTTTGGACATGCCTGAGGTAAAAGATGGTCTCCTCAGTGTGTGGTGCTTATTCATTAAGCTCATGTTTGGCCATTAGAAGCATTGGCCTTTTACATTTCTGGCCTAAACCCCCCAGGATGTGGTGGCTTTAACATGATGCCAAAATAGCCCCCTGTGTCACCAAGGGACATATTCAATTGTGCGCTCAATTTTGAAAACCTCCCACAGAGCACGTTTTTTCCCGCAGCTGCAGAGTTTTTCCTATTCAACTGAAGGACAGAAAATGAGCAGTGTTGATTTATAGCTTTTTCATTGCACCCTCACAGCAAATCAGTTTTTTCCTAAAATCATTATTTTTCTGAAAAAGTCATCAGGACTTGCTCTGGCACCCCTGTGGCTTCCCCTCCCCTGTAAGTTTGCAATTAGCTTACTTAGGGGTCTATTTACTAAGCCTTGGATGGGGATAAAGTGGACGGAGATAAAGTACCAGCCAATCAGCTCCTAACTGTCATTTTTCAAACAAAGCCAGTGACATGGCAGTTAGACAGTGATTGGCTGTTACTTTATCTCCGTCCAAGGCTAGTAAATAGACCCCTTAGTCCTTAATTACCTTCCAAATCGGTTTCTTCTTCCTACATAGGGCAGTGCAGATGGTGTAATGGTTAGCATTACTGCCTCACAGCACTGAGGTCATGGGATCGATTCCCACCATGGCCCTAACTGTGTGGAGTTTGTATATTCTCCCCGTGCTTGCGTGGGTTTCCTCCGGGTACTCCGGTTTCCTCCCACAATCCAAAAATATATACTGGTAAGTTAAAAATTAACCCTAGCGTGAATGTGCCAGTGTGTATATATGATAGGGAATACAGATTGTAAGCTCCACTGGAGCAGGGACTGATGTGAATGGGCACATATTCTTTGTACAGCGCTGCAGAATATGTGTGCGCTATATAAATAACTGGTAATAAAATAATAAATAAATAACATCCTGTTGGGAAACGGTTTTGTGTGTGAGACCCCTGCCAGAAGTGTGATTGTGTGTGTGTGACCCCCCCCCCGTGTGCATATGTGTGTGGGGGGGAGGGGAGATGTCTGAGAGCTGAGGAGACCACCAGACCAGTAAGTATCTGACTTTTTTCCCCCCTCACACTGTGGTGTTTTCAAATCAGAAAACCCGTTAAGCATTTTTTATAATTGAATCCCCACAGTAATACAAAATTGGGCGCAAGATCTGCAAGGATTTTTTTGCGGGCAAAAACTCACGCCCAATTGGATAACCCCACACCCCACCCAACTGTCAGGCATGGAGGAGGAAGAGTGATGGTCTGGGACTTCTTTGCTGGATACCCGGTCTCTGACGTATACAAAGAGACTGGCACCTTGGAACAACATGGCTAGCACAGTATTGTGCAGTGCCTGGCACTACCCCCTGCTCTACATATAGTTGGTCAAGGGTTCATCCTACAGCAGGAAAATGACCCAAAACCTACCTCCAGGCTATGTCATGAATACCTTCGTAGAAGTTAAATAAAAGTGTAGGTTTCATATCATGGAATGGTCGCGGTCTCCGGACTTATTTCCCATCCAGCCGGTTTGGGTTGAATAAGACAGAAGCGTGACAGCTAAGCGGACTACAAGTACAATACTTTTCTATGAACTTCTGCAACAGCGCAGAGAAGAATTTCCTCAACAATATTTGATTTTCATCGTACAAACAATGACACAGGAGTGTTCTAGGTTTATATCTACAAAAGGCGGCTACTTGGAAACATTTATAATAAATGTTGATAAAATGTTAAACAAAATAATGATTCTATAATTTCATTTTTATCTCCAATTTGCTTATTTGCTCTGTGCTTAAATGTCAGGGGTACGAGTCGTTGGGTCGGCACAACTTAGGTCGACATGCATTAGGTCGAATGGGCCAATGTCATTAGGTCGACGTGTACTAGGTCGACAGGTCAAAAGGTCGACCTAACAACCATGGGGGTCATTCCGAGTTGTTCGCTCGGTAAATTTCTTCGCATCGCAGCGATTTTCCGCTTAGTGCGCATGCGCAATGTTCGCACTGCGACTGCGCCAAGTAAATTTGCTATGCAGTTAGGAATTTTACTCACGTTTTTTTCTTCGTTCTGGTGATCGTACTGTGATTGACAGGAAGTGGGTGTTTCTGGGCGGAAACTGGCCGTTTTATGGGAGTGTGTGAAAAAACGCTGCCGTTTCTGGGAAAAACGCGGGAGAGGCTGGAGAAACGGAGGAGTGTCTGGGCGAACGCTGGGTGTGTTTGTGACGTCAAACCAGGAACGACAAGCACTGAACTGATCGCAGATGCCGAGTAAGTTTCGAGTTACTCAGAAACTGCACAGAGATGTCTTATCGCAACATTGCGAATCTTTCGTTCGCAATTTTAAGAAGCTAAGATTCACTCCCAGTAGGCGGCGGCTTAGCGTGTGCAAAGCTGCTAAAAGCAGCTAGCGAGCGAACAACTCGGAATGAGGGCCCATATCCCAATGTCAGAATGCACAGACATTAAACTAGGTCAACTTCAATAAAACATTGGAAAGATGTGAGTGTTCTAATATCCCTGACGGTAGTGTAATTATAGTCGAGCGCAACGTTTTCTTATATTAAAGTCTTCATAATATAAACAAGACATCTCAGTTTCATGCGTGTGTATACAGAGGCTCTTCCTATTTGCATCACATTATATTTGCTACTATGTTCCACTTTCACAGCCAGCAGCATTTCCCTCTGGCAGAACACGGTTGTACAATTTCCATATCGATAGTACATCCTGTGCTAAAGTTAGGTAACGTATAAAATACCATTCTTTGGGAAACACTCATAAAACCCTGAAACACACTCACAGCTTCCATTCTTTCCATCAGCTTCTCCAGTTCAAGGATTCGTCCGTGTTTCTCTTGAATTTTCTCCGCCACCTCCTCCAACTTCTCAACACTCTTCTTAAACTGATCTTCATGTTCAGCAGCAGAAACCTAGAAGGTCAGTAGCGGAACATGTTATTCACTGGGTGTGTCCTCAATTTGCAATTCTACATTTTGTCATAAGGTCATTCCCCCATAGAATTGGCGTTGGACGTTATCTAAGACAAAGGTAAGTAATCAGCGGCGCTCCAGCTATTGTGGAACTATAAGTACCAACATGCTTTGGAAGATATAAGCCAGGAGGACTTACTGGGTCTTTTAATTCCAGAGCAGCTGCAGACCCACAAGATCTCAATCAAATTTAATTATATTTTTTAAAGTGTAATTTTGTCATGTAAATGGCAAAATTAAGGAAGGTTGCATTTATCGCTTTGTTACAATTAATATCTGGGTTAAAGATAGATTTTATTCAGATGCATTTATGTTACTTTACCTGTAATCGCTGCTTCTCTTCTACGTGACACTTCCGCAGCTCACCAGATTTCTTGCTGTAACTTTCATACAGTTTCCGTGTTGCGTCTCTTATTGCGCCTGCTCCGGCTTCTCGTGTTGCTTCCAGCTAAAATACAGACAATATATGAACAATTCAGAGCTTATTGTAGGTAGGAACCATTTATAAATGAGCTTTTATAGCCCCAGCACTAGTCAAGCAAATTACCCACCAAGGTTTAAAAGAAACACAATTTTTTTTAAATATACCTAAACAGCTATGGGAAATGCACCAATTGGTATTTGGACCCCCCCCCCACTCCCCCCCCCCCCCCCACTCCCCCCCCCCCCCCCCCCCGATTATAGTTATCAGAAGGTGTGGACTCCATCTAAGAATTCTGCCGGGATTTCACACTAGCACCACAATAAGTATTAATATCCATGTGTTCATGAAGTTTATTCACTCTAAGACTTGTTACACCCAAGGATCCAGCCTCTTGTGCCCAACTAGTAACCAGTGTCTACAACCCTGGGAGGAGGGGGCTGCTTACCCTGCCTACAAAGCTACCAAACAACATTGCTTCATTCATTATACGTTCCCCCCACATGATCAGACAATTGTATAAAACTACTGATTCATGACTCTACCTTTATTTGAAGATCTTCATTTTCCCTGTGAACGTCGACTAGCTGCAAGTCTTGGTCATTTAACTTGTCTATGATGCGTCTGTATCGAGAGCCAAAAGAGTCTTCTTCTCTGCACCCATTCTGATGTATCGGAGAAGAATTCTGAAAAGAACAGGTAATCACATCACTGTTTCCCTCTACTATGGTTTCATGAATTTTCCATAGGTGACAAAGACTGAGAAGGTGGTTGCAATCCACATTTAGCAGAAGAAAATATGCAACTAACAGCAAAAAAAAAAAAAAAAGAGAAAATAAATAAAATTGACTTTACATCTGAATAAAGAAAGCAAGGTCATAAATTTTCTTTCAGATACTCAAGTCTGTTGCCTTGAGACTCCACCGTCTCATTCAACATTCCTCCCCCCCCCCCTCCTTCACACACACACACACACACACACACACACACACACACACACACACACACACACACACACGATCAGACCCTTACTCTCTCTCAACACCATCAAGACACTGGTTCCCTCCATCATCTCTCTTCTCAAATATTACAACCTTCACACCCTCTCGCAGGAGTTGTTTAAGAGGGGAGGAGGCCCATGTGCAGTCTCCAACTGGAGAGAGAAGTCTCTCTTTCAAACAATGGGGGAGAAGTTGGGGGGAGGGTAAGAGCAGGCGGTAAGGTTACTAACATGGGTACTAAAAGGGATTTTACCAAAGCACTAATCAATGACGATTACAGGTCATCCTTGCTACATAAGGTGAAAGATGTCCCTAACGCAAGGGAAAATACTTATCTTAGTTGTATGTATGTAAACGCCAGAAGCATTACTGGTAAAAAGGGTGAACTAGAAATACTTGCAGCAAGCAAACAGTATGATATTATAGGCATTACTGAAACTTGGTGGGATCAATCTCATGATTGGACAGTCAATCTGGAGGGCTATACACTGTTTAGGATTGACAGACTAAATAAAAAGGGTGGAGGGGTGTGTCTTTACGTAAAGCTGTTTTTAAAACCTAATATATGGGAAGATATTCAGGAGGGGACTGTAGACACTGTCGAGACATTATGGGTAGAAATTGCATGCGGGGGAAAAAGGAATAAAAAAGTTAGTATTGGGTGTATGCTATAGGCCGCCTGGTATCAACGCATCTGATGATGAATTGTTACTAAAGCAAATTGAAAGAGCAGCAGGAGTAGGAGACATAGTAGTGATGGGAGATTTTAACTATCCAGAGATAAACTGGAAAAACGACTTATGTGATACTGCTAGGGGTAATATGTTTTTAAACACACTTAATGATAACTACTTAGTCCAACTAATTGAGGAACCAACTAGGTACAATGCAATCTTAGACCTGGTATTAACAAACAATGGGTATTTGGTATCAGGTATTATAGTAGGGGAACCCATAGGAAACAGCGACCACAATATGGTCACATTCAATATCAGTTTCTATAAACAGCCCTATACTGGCTCAACTAGGACTTTAAACTTTAGCAAGGCAAATTTTGAAAAGATGAGAGTATTTTTCAGGGATATTGAATGGGAAGGTTTGTTTTTAGGAAAAAATACTACGGAGAAATGGAAGGTACTAAAATTCCTGCTAGCTAAAAATACACTCAAATGTATTCCTATGAGTAGCAAAAAAAAGGAATAAAAATCATAAACCGATGTGGCTTAACAAAAAGCTTAAGGAACTTATGGGCAAGAAAAGGCAAGCATTTAAAAAATACAAATCTGACGGGGAAGCAGAGTCATTTCAGCACTATAAGGAATGTAACAAAATTAGCAAAAAGGAAATAAGAGCGGCTAAAGTAGAAACTGAAAAACTAGTAGCAAAGGAAAGCAAAGCGAATCCCCAAAAATTCTTTAAATACATTAATAGCAAGAGATTAAAGAAGGAGAGTATAGGCCCTTTAAAAGACAAGTTGGGAGTCTTAAGCAAAAATGATAATGACATAGCGGACACACTAAATGAGTTTTTTTCAACAGTATTCCCTAGAGAGGACCCAATTCAGGGACTGACACACAATCTCAATAATGAGAATATCCCACTGATAGGTACTTATTTAAGCGAGGAAGTAGTCTGTGACCGATTAAAACATTTAAAGATTAATAAATCACCAGGGCCCGATGGCATTCATCCAAGGGTTCTAATGGAGCTTCACTCTGAACTGGCAAAACCGCTATCTTTGATCTTTAAGGATTCAGTTATATCAGGTATGGTTCCCAAAGACTGGCGTATAGCGGAAGTAGTGCCTGTATTCAAAAATGGAAGTAAAGGTGAACCAGGTAATTATAGACCAGTTAGTCTTACATCTATAGTGGGAAAAGTATTGGAAGGTATTCTAAGAGATAGTATTCAGAAGTTCCTTGAAGTCAATAAGGTCATTAAAAGGAATCACATGGGTTTATGAAGGACAGATCCTGTCAAACCAACTTACTTGGCTTTTATGAAACAGTAAGCGCAAACCTAGATCAGGGTAAAGACGTGGATGTAATCTTTTTAGACTTTGCCAAAGCGTTTGATACTGTACCACACATGAGACTTATCTATAATCTACAAGAATCAGGGCTAGGAAGCACAATATGCACTTGGGTCAAAAACTGGTTAGATAATAGGGAGCAGCGCGTTGTGGTTAATGGATATTTTTCAACTTGCACTGAAGTGCTAAAGTGGTGTGCCGCAAGGCTCAGTATTAGGACAGCTATTGTTCAATATTTTCATTAACGACCTAACAGAAGGTCTAGAGAGCATGGTGTCAATTTTTGCAGATGATACCAAATTGTGTAAGGCTATAAATACAGAGGAGGATGCCGAGTCTCTTCAGAACGACTTAGTTAAATTAGAAGCATGGGCAGCCAAATGGAGAATGCGCTTCAACACAGACAAGTGTAAGGTAATGCACTGTGGTAACAAGAACAAAAATTACACCTACCTACTAAATGGGGTAATATTAGGGGATTCTGTACTGGAAAAGGACTTAGGTGTCCTCATAGATAGCAAGCTAAGCTGCAGTACCCAAAGTAGGACTGCAGCAAAGAAAGCTAATAAGATATTAGCATGCATAAAACGGGGTATTGATGCTAGGGACGAGAGTATTATACTCCCGTTATATAAATCACTAGTGAGGCCACACCTTGAATACTGTGTACAATTCTGGGCACCGTACTACAAAAAGGATATCCTGGAGCTTGAAAAGGTACAGAGGAGGGCGACCAAACTAATTAAGGGCATGGAGACGATGGAATACAAGGAAAGGCTTTAAAGACTAGGCATGTTTACATTGGAAAAGCGGAGACTAAAAGGGGATATTATCAACATCTACAAATATATAAGGGGACAATACACAGAGCTTGCGCGGGACCTGTTTTTGGTTAGATCTACACAGAGGACTCGTGGACACTCGCTCAGGTTAGAGGAGAGGAGATTCCGCACAATACGGCGTAAAGGCTTTTTCACGGTAAGGACAATACATGTTTGGAATTCCCTGCCCGAGGGAGTTGTAATGGCGGAATCTGTCAACACCTTTAAGAATGGGTTAGATAAATTCCTAATGGATAAGGATATCCAGGGGTATGGTGCATAGTCATGCATTATAGTTACTATAAATAGGGATAAAATGTAACGGCTGACAGCAGCATCAGTCAGAAATTTTAGTCAAATCATCATGCATAGGAGACCACAAATAAGTTGAACTCGATGGACAATTGTCTTTTTCAACCTCAGATACTATGTTACTATGTTACTATGTATTAAGCCTGGAGAAGTGATAAAGCAGTGAAAAGTGGAAGGTGATAACGCACTGGACAATCAGCTCCTAACTGTCATTTTTCAAACCCGTAATGATTGGCTGGTGCGTTATCTCCTTGCACTTATCACTGCTTTATCCCTTCTCCAGGCTTAATACATCTGCCCCAATGTGACCCTTCTGAGTGTGACACATGTGTGCCCGCTTTTCTGTAAACCCAGGGCATTGTTCATAGATGCATACTGTATATCCGCCAACGTGTACAGAAAATTCATGTCACTACAAATAGTAAGTAGGGAAAATCACCATTTTTACTCGGCTCCTTTAGTAAATAAGATTAGAGATTCAGGAGTAAATACATTTCATCTGCTCATACTGATACACTAAAGGCAGTACGGATGGTGTAATGGTTAGCATTTCTGCCTCACAGCACTGAGGTCATGGGTTCGATTCCCACTACGGCTCTACCTGTGCAGAGTTTGTATATTCTCCCCGTGCCTGCGTGGGTTTCCTCCGGGTACTCCGGTTTCCTCCCACAATACCAAAAAATATACTGGTAGGTCAATTAGCTCCCAAGAAAATGAATCCTAGTATGAATGTGTGCGCATGTGCATGTGGTAGGGAATATAGATTGCAAACTCCACTGGGGCAGGGACCGATGCGAATGGCCAAATATTCTCTGTGAAGCGCTGTGGAATATGTGTGCGCTATATAAATAACTGGTAATAAATAAATAACCCTGGTGAGCCAAAAGAAAATGACTGGATTTATATTAGGCAGGCCAGGCAAATCCAGTTAAAAATAGACTGCGGCGAATGGAGTGCGCCAATACCTGCAAACCACACTTACATACCATAATGTGTCTCAAAAGAGACCTAGACATCCTGACTGTAAGGTAAACAGCCAGATCTCATCCACCTGCACCCTGTAACAAGATTGTTCCTATGCATTTTGATTCATGTGAAGTGAACATAGAGTTATAGATAAGGAACGTAACCTGTATTAATAATGGCTTTTTCAAAATGTCTCTGCTGAAAGTAAAGCAATTCATTAATGAATGAAATTACTACTACCGTGTTTCCCCGATAATAAGACCTACCCCGATAATAAGACCCACCCTTACTTCTGCAGAACGGTCCAAAATAAGCCCTACCCCGAAAATAAGACCTAGCTAAAACCCCATTTTGTATGGTCCCTGGGATACACTACAATGCCCCAAGCTCAACTCCCCCCCCACCTGAATCCAACCACATCACAGCGCAGCGTCTCACTCTCTCACAGTGAGCGCGCACCCTCCCGTCATTTTCTGCGAATGACGCTGGTGTGCGTGCCAGCGCCATTTACAGCTGCGCCGCGGAGGAGAGTACAGGAAAGTGAAGAAAAAAAAAACGGTAAGCAAAGTACCGTATTGTAAAGGAGGACTGAGGGGCATGTATAGTAAAAAAACGAGCGCTGTCAATGTTAATTAAAATAAGACCTACCCCGAAAATAAGCCCTATGGTGTTTTTTTGACCAAAAACAAACAAACAAACAACAGTATCTTATTATCGGGGAAACACGGTAAGTAGATAAAGGGGGCTGTGTTGCCATCTTTAATGGTAGTGATTACAGTGTATTTATGATGCTGCTTGCCAACTGACTATGCCAGTCCAACATAACATCTCTCCGGTGATCCTGCATGGCAGGTTAAGAAACAAAGCATTTATTCATTTATTTCCAGTTATCTATACAGCACACACGTACTCTGCAGCGCTTTCTAAAGAATATTGGGGGGTCATTCCGAGTTGTTTGCTCGCAAGCGGATTTTAGCAGATTTGCTCATGCTAAGCCGCCGCCTACTGGGAGTGAATCTTAGCATCTTAAAATTGCGAACGATGTATTCGCAATATTCCGATTACACACCTCGTAGCAGTTTCTGAGTAGCTCCAGACTTACTCGGCATCTGCGATCATTTCAGTGCTTGTCGTTCCTGGTTTGACGTCACAAACACACCCAGCGTTCGCCCAGACACTCCCCCGTTTCTCCGGCCACTCCTGCGTTTTTTCCGGAAACGGTAGTGTTTTTTCCCACACGCCCATAAAACGGCCTGTTTCCGCCCAGTAACACCCATTTCCTGTCAATCACATTACGATCGCCAGAACGATGAAAAAGCCGTGAGTAAAATTCCTAACTGCATAGCAAATTTACTTGGCGCAGTCGCAGTGCGGACATTGCGCATGTGCATTCAGCGGAAAATCGCTGCGATGCGAAGATTTTTACCGAGCGAACAACTCGGAATGACCCCCATTGTGTCATCAGTAACAATATCTTATGGATAAAATCATCTTCCAGGTTGTTTTTTTTTTTTTTTGGGGGGGGGGGTTACTACTGAGCACCTTTTTGTAGACAAGTAGTTTTCAGCTTTCATTCCTTCCATTAGCCCAGAGTATTGTAGCAACAAAACACCACCAATATTTAAGGTGTTAATTTACTCCTAAGTATAAATCAAGTATAATTCATTCATTAACGTTTGACAAAATAACTTATTATCTCTGTTCATCACAATATTTGTTTGCGGTGCTAGGAGGAAGCATGGCATTGTCATGGCATTGTCATTTTATTCTTCATCCTTGACCAACTGGGGTGCTTGGTAAGAAATATTTTCTAGCTGATGTCAAGTTTTACCAACAGACTTTGGGGACAGCTATGAGCACCTCAGCGGCCCCTTCATTTGTTAATATTTATGCATAACATTATACAAATAGCATCTATATGCACAGTACATTTCTTTGTACCTACATTTTATAGGTGGCCATAATTGTTTGGAAGGGTCCGATTACTCTATTCAACTTAATGGTCAATGAGGCTAAGCAAGCACACTGCCACAGTGTAATTTCACAATGCTTAAGATTTTTACAATCTTTACAACATTCTCTTTAACAATGGACGCATATCCACCAACAGTATGTCCATTAAACAATGACATACTGACGGTAGAGAGAAAGGGAAGTGGTTAGCATACCGCCAGTCGGGATCCCGGCAATTTCAATACAGACGCCAGAATCCCGGCAAGCGGTGAAATGCCAACACCGGAATACCGGCACCACAGGCTATTCTCCTTCCATGGGTGTCCACGACACCCATAGAGGGAGAATATAACCGCAGCTTGGTGAGTACAGCGAGCCCGCAAAGGGCTTTCTAGCGATCGCCCTGCTGCCTTCATACTGGTGGCTGGGATGCCGACGCCGGTATACTGATGTCCAGCATCCCGGTCGCCGATACAGCATGCTGAATCAGACAGAAATACCTGACGTGAAATGACAGCAGAATTTCATCAGAAACATTTAAATATGGACAGTCTGCTAATATACTTGCGAGTAGATTTTCAGTTATGAAAGTAGTACTGGTAAAATCACAGGCTAAGACAATGCACAGATGTCCTTCATACATAAATAAATACTACGCGGTAAATTTACTAAACCAATCTTTTTTTACGCTGACTCATCTTCTGCATTTTGGGCGCTGGATTGAAACCACCCAAGATACGGCGGCTTTAGCGGCACAGCGGGGTGACGGTACCCCAATTTTTCAGTACCTTTGATTTAGAAAGGTCAAATAAAATTAGGAAACAAACAAATATTGGGATATCCTACAACATGACAGGCAATGTGTCATGTTGCTGCAAATCAAATCTGTAAAAATAATAATAATAATAATAATAATAATAATAAATGAAATAAATGAGTTTTAAGAGTATCCTTTGTTTTCCTACAATATACACACATACAATATACTTTCATATGTAAAAAACTTACGGTTAATATTCAAAATGACATAACTTAAGAGCTCACTGATAAACGAGGTACATTTCCTGGTTGTGAAAGTAACTGTTTTACAATAATTCCAGGCTTTGTGATAAGACATCCTAATAAAAGGATCTAACAGTCCTACTTAAGTTTTTTTTTTACATGAGATATTGTAGGTGAGGGACCATATTTACATTTGTCACCTGTGTTTGTATAAAGTGATTTATATATTACACTGGGCACTTGTTTGTGATTGGTTGGTTTATGAAGGGGTATCCCAGAAGTTAATAATAGTCCAATGCTATATTTGCTCTGTGGTGTGGCTGATTTCCACTTCATAAATAACCCACATTGTGAGCTGGGGTGGGGTGCACCCTACAAGGTACGTCATAATGACGGAGGGCTTGTTCTAAAAGCTTTACATGTACTGATTTGTTAAACGGGCATACTCCCATGGCTGAGACTGATTTGCGCAAAAACCAGTTTGACAATTAGGCTATTGAGGGGGGCACCTTTTTTTTCTATAGCGGATATTTCAAGCGACTGTTACGTCAGTTTTAATTAAATTAAACTATGTGGAGAAATGATGGAGATAAAATAATTCTCCATAATGTCCACATCAAATTAATATTTACTAATTTTTTAATCGCATCTCAGAGAAGTTTGCACGAAAATGTGCAAAGATTGCATGCAATAAAAAGTGGCAATGTACAAAGCCGGACAACGCGGTGACGCATTCTGGAGAATTTATTTGCCCCCAAAGTCCTACATGCGGCATACTTTATAGTCACACGTTTGTCTGAAGAATCTAAAAAAAAGATAGAGTGAAAATACACATGTATAATAGGAAGTAATTGATAACTTTATTCCTTTACCTTCTCATGTGTTATTCTTCCATTTATATCATCTTTAAATAACTGACTTTGAATTTTCTCTAAGGTTGTTCGGATCTGTGAGGGGAAGAAAAGAAAACTCAGTGATTGACAGTAGATCCGCAGCAGAGACGGGGGTCGGGGTGGGGCTCAGTATATATAAATTAGGATATTAGCAGTTTTACAGATATTAAAAAAAAAAAAAAAAAGTACTTTTCAAGGTGTACACCCACTTCTCGTTCCATGCACACCAGTATGATCAGTTATTGCGGACATTTGTGGATAGTTCGGAATACCCAGTTGTAAAGCGCAACAGAATTTGCTATATAAAAAACTGTTAATAAATAAATAATACACACATGGAGGAAATCTATGAAAAAGGTCACTGTAAAGTCCGACCTAATTTCACTTTAGGACAGTCTTTTACCAGGTTTATGTTATTCTCCTAAAATACACTGTTTAGCCTCATTTAAGGCCCATTTCCATTTAATGCTTCTGTAAGGCACTTTGCATCTGCCAGTTGACACTTCAAAACATTTAAAATACTTAGCATTGGAGTATAGGGGGTAATTCTGACCTGATCGTACCAGCAAATTTGTTAGCAGTTGGGCAAAACCATGTGTACTGCAGGTGGGGCAGATGTAACATGTGCAGAGAGAGTTAGATTTGGGTGGGTTATTTTGTTTCTGTGCAGGGTAAATACTAGAGATGTGCACCGGAAATTTTTCGGGTTTTGTGTTTTGGTTTTGGATTCGGTTCCGCGGCCGTGTTTTGGATTCGGACGCGTTTTGCCAAAACCTCCCTGAAATTTTTTTGTCGGATTCGGGTGTGTTTTGGATTTGGGTGTTTTTTTACAAAAAACCCTCAAAAACAGCTTAAATCATAGAATTTGGGGGTCATTTTGATCCCATAGTATTATTAACCTCAATAACCATAATTTACACTCATTTTCAGTCTATTCTGAACATCTCACACCTCACAGTATTATTTTTAGTCCTAAAATTTGCACCGAATTAGCTGAATGGCTAAGCTAAGCGACATCAGTGGCCGACACAAACACCTGGCCCATCTAGGAGTGGCACTGCAGTGTCAGACAGGATGGCCCTTCAAAAAAATAGTCCCCAAACAGCACATGATGCAAAGAAAAAAAGAGGCGCACCAAGGTCGCTGTGTGACTAAGCTAAGCGACACAAGTGGCCGACACAAACACATGGCCCATCTAGGAGTGGCACTGCAGTGTCAGACAGGATGGCACTTCAAAAAAATTGTCCCCAAACAGCACATGATGCAAAGAAAAATGAAAGAAAAAAGAGGTGCAAGATGGAATTGTCCTTGGGCCCTCCCACCCACCCACCCTTATGTTGTATAAACAGGACATGCACACTTTAACGAACCCATCATTTTTAGTGACAGGGTCTGCCACACGACTGTGACTGAAATGACTGGTTGGTTTGGGCCCCCACCAAAAAAGAAGCAATCAATCTCTCCTTGCACAAACTGGCTCTACAGAGGCAAGATGTCCACCTCATCATCATCCTCCGATTCCTCACCCCTTTCACTGTGTACATCCACCATCTCAGATCCCTGTGTACTTTCTGGAGGCAATTGCTGGTGAATGTCTCCACGGAGGAATTGATTATAATTCATTTTGATGAACATCATCTTCTCCACATTTTCTGGAAGTAACCTCGTACGCCGATTGCTGACAATGTGAGCGGCTGCACTAAACACTCTTTCGGAGTACACACTGCAGGGAGGGCAACTTAGGTAGAATAAAGCCAGTTTGTGCAAGGGCCTCCAAATTGCCTCTTTTTTCTGCCAGTATATGTACGGACTGTCTGACGTGCCTACTTGGATGCGGTCACTCATATAATCCTCCACCATTCTTTCAATGGTGACAGAATCATATGCAGTGACAGTAGACGACATGTCAGTAATCGTTGGCAGGTCCTTCAGTCCGGACCAGATGTCAGCACTCGCTCCAGACTGCTCTGCATCACCGCCAGCGGGTGGGCTCGGAATTCTTAGCCTTTTCCTCGCACCCCCAGTTGCGGGAGAATGTGAAGGAGGATGCATCGGAGGAATCCCAGGCAGGAGAGGACTCGTCAGACTTGCCAGTGACATGGCCTGCAGGACTATTGGCTTTCCTGGGTAAGGTGGAAATTGACACTGAGGGAGTTCGTGGTGTGGTTTGCAGGAGCTTGGTTACAAGAGGAAGGGATTTAGTGGTCAGTGGACTGCTTCCGCTGTCATCCAAAGTTTTTGAACTTGTCAATGACTTCTGATGAATGCGGTCCGGGTGACGTATAAGGGAGGATGTTCCTAGGTGGTTAACGTCCTTATCCCTACTTATTACAGCTTGACAAAGGCAACACACAGCTTGACACCTGTTGTCCGCATTTGTGTTGAAATAATTCCACACCGAAGAGGTGATTTCTTTTGTATTTTGACCATGCATATCAATGGCCATATTCGTCCCACGGACAACAGGTGTCTCCCCAGGTGCCTGACTTAAACAAACCACCTCACCATCAGAATCCTCCATGTCAATTTCCTCCCCAGCGCCAGCAACACCCATATCCTCATCCTGGTGTACTTCAACAGTGACATCTTCAATTTGACTATCAGGAACTGGACTGCGGGTGCTCCTTCCAGCACTTGCAGGGGGCGTGCAAATAGTGGAAGGCGCTAGCTCTTCCCGTCCAGTGTTGGGAAGGTCAGGCATCGCAACCGACACAATTGGACTGTCCTTGGGGATTTGTGATTTAGAAGAACGCACAGTTCTTTGCTGTGCTTTTGCCAGCTTAAGTCTTTTCATTTTTCTAGCGAGAGGATGAGTGCTTCCATCCTCATGTGAATCTGAACCACTAGCCATGAACATAGGCCAGGGCCTCAGCCGTTCCTTGCCACTCCGTGTCGTAAATGGCATATTGGCAAGTTTACGCTTCTCATCAGACGCTTTCAATTTAGATTTTTGGGTAATTTTACTGAACTTTTGTTTTTTGGATTTTACATGCTCTCTACTATGACATTGGGCATCGGCCTTGGCAGACGACGTTGATGGCATTTCATCGTCTCGGCCATGACTAGTGGCAGCAGCTTCAGCACGAGGTGGAAGTGGATCTTGATCTTTCCCTATTTTAACCTCCACATTTTTGTTCTCCATTTTTTAATGTGTGGAAATATATGCCAGTATCAATAGCAATGGCCTACTACTATATATACTGCGCACAACTGAAATGCACCACAGGTATGGATGGATAGTAAACTTGACGACACAGAGGTAGGTAGAGCAGTGGCCTTCCGTACCGTACTGCTATATATACTGGTGGTCACTGTCAGCAAACTGCAAAACTAAAATGCACCACAGGTATACAATCTAGATGGATAGTATACTTGACGACACAGAGGTAGGTAGAGCAGTGGCCTTCCGTACCGTACTGCTATATATACTGGTGGTCACTGTCAGCAAACTGCAAAACTAAAATGCACCACAGGTATACAATCTAGATGGATAGTATACTTGACGTCACAGAGGTAGGTAGAGCAGTGGCCTTCCGTACCGTACTGCTATATATACTGGTGGTCACTGTCAGCAAACTGCAAAACTAAAATGCACCACAGGTATACAATCTAGATGGATAGTATACTTGACGACACAGAGGTAGGTAGAGCAGTGGCCTTCCGTACCGTACTGCTATATATACTGGTGGTCACTGTCAGCAAACTGCAAAACTAAAATGCACCACAGGTATTGAATCTAGATGGATAGTATACTTGATGACACAGAGGTAGGTAGAGCAGTGGCCTTCCGTACCGTACTGCTATATATACTGGTGGTCACTGTCAGCAAACTGCAAAACTAAAATGCACCACAGGTATAGAATCTAGCTGGATAGTATACTTGATGACACAGAGGTAGGTAGAGCAGTGGCCTTCTGTACCGTACTGCTATATATACTGGTGGTCACTGTCAGCAAACTGCAAAACTAAAATGCACCACAGGTATACAATCTAGATGGATAGTATACTTGACGTCACAGAGGTAGGTAGAGCAGTGGCCTTCCGTACCGTACTGCTATATATACTGGTGGTCACTGTCAGCAAACTGCAAAACTAAAATGCACCACAGGTATACAATCTAGATGGATAGTATACTTGACGACACAGAGGTAGGTAGAGCAGTGGCCTTCCGTACCGTACTGCTATATATACTGGTGGTCACTGTCAGCAAACTGCAAAACTAAAATGCACCACAGGTATTGAATCTAGATGGATAGTATACTTGATGACACAGAGGTAGGTAGAGCAGTGGCCTTCCGTACCGTACTGCTATATATACTGGTAGTCACTGTCAGCAAACTGCAAAACTAAAATGCACCACAGGTATAGAATCTAGATGGGTAGTATACTTGACGACACAGAGGTAGGTAGAGCAGTGGCCTTCCGTACCATACTGCTATATATACTGGTGGTCACTGTCAGCAAACTGCAAAACTAAAATGCACCACAGTTATAGAATCTAGATGGATAGTATACTTGACGACACAGAGGTAGGTAGAGCAGTGGCCTTCCGTACCGTACTGCTATATATACTGGTGGTCACTGTCAGCAAACTGCAAAACTAAAATGCACCACAGGTATAGAATCTAGATGGATAGTATACTTGACGACACAGAGGTAGGTAGAGCAGTGGCCTTTCCGTACCATACTGCTATATATATATATTGGTGGTCACTGTCAGCAAACTGCAAAACTAAAATGCACCACAGGTATAGAATCTAGATGGATAGTATACTTGACCACACAGAGGTAGGTAGAGCAGTGGCCTTCCGTACCGTACTGCTATATATACTGGTGGTCACTGTCAGCAAACTGCAAAACTAAAATGCACCACAGGTATACAATCTAGATGGATAGTATACTTGACGTCACAGAGGTAGGTAGAGCAGTGGCCTTCCGTACCGTACTGCTATATATACTGGTGGTCACTGTCAGCAAACTGCAAAACTAAAATGCACCACAGGTATACAATCTAGATGGATAGTATACTTGACGACACAGAGGTAGGTAGAGCAGTGGCCTTCCGTACCGTACTGCTATATATACTGGTGGTCACTGTCAGCAAACTGCAAAACTAAAATGCACCACAGGTATTGAATCTAGATGGATAGTATACTTGATGACACAGAGGTAGGTAGAGCAGTGGCCTTCCGTACCGTACTGCTATATATACTGGTGGTCACTGTCAGCAAACTGCAAAACTAAAATGCACCACAGGTATAGAATCTAGATGGGTAGTATACTTGACGACACAGAGGTAGGTAGAGCAGTGGCCTTCCGTACTATACTGCTATATATACTGGTGGTCACTGTCAGCAAACTGCAAAACTAAAATGCACCACAGGTATAGAATCTAGATGGATAGTATACTTGACGACACAGAGGTAGGTAGAGCAGTGGCCTTCCGTACCGTACTGCTATATATACTGGTGGTCACTGTCAGCAAACTGCAAAACTAAAATGCACCACAGGTATAGAATCTAGATGGATAGTATACATGACGACACAGAGGTAGGTAGAGCAGTGGCCTTTCCGTACCATACTGCTATATATATATATTGGTGGTCACTGTCAGCAAACTGCAAAACTAAAATGCACCACAGGTATAGAATCTAGATGGATAGTATACTTGACGACACAGAGGTAGGTAGAGCAGTGGCCTTCCGTACCGTACTGCTATATATACTGGTGGTCACTGTCAGCAAACTGCAAAACTAAAATGCACCACAGGTATAGACTCTAGATGGATAGTATACTTGACGACACAGAGGTAGGTAGAGCAGTGGCCTTCCGTACCGTACTGCTATATATACTGGTGGTCACTGTCAGCAAACTGCAAAACTAAAATGCACCACAGGTATAGAATCTAGATGGATAGTATACTTGACGACACAGAGGTAGGTAGAGCAGTGGCCTTCCGTACCGTGCTGCTATATATGCTGGTGGTCACTGTCAGCAAACTGCAAAACTAAAATGCACCACAGGTATAGAATCTAGATGGATAGTATACTTGACGACACAGAGGTAGGAAGAGCAGTGGCCTTCCGTACCGTACTGCTATATATACTGGTGGTCACTGTCAGCAAACTGCAAAACTAAAATGCACCACAGGTATAGAATCTAGCTGGATAGTATAGTTGACGACACAGAGGTAGGAAGAGCAGTGGCCTTCCGTACCGTACTGCTATATATACTGGTGGTCACTGTCAGCAAACTGCAAAACTAAAATGCACCACAGGTATAGAATCTAGATGGATAGTATACTTGACGACACAGAGGTAGGTAGAGCAGTGGCCTTCCGTACCGTACTGCTATATATACTGGTGGTCACTGTCAGCAAACTGCAAAACTAAAATGCACCACAGGTATAGAATCTAGCTGGATAGTATAGTTGACGACACAGAGGTAGGAAGAGCAGTGGCC
Source organism: Pseudophryne corroboree (assembly GCF_028390025.1). Taxonomy (NCBI): domain Eukaryota; kingdom Metazoa; phylum Chordata; class Amphibia; order Anura; family Myobatrachidae; genus Pseudophryne; species Pseudophryne corroboree. The sequence continues at coordinate 57,241,278 of NC_086444.1, read as the reverse complement.
TTCCGTACCGTACTGCTATATATACTGGTGGTCACTGTCAGCAAACTGCAAAACTAAAATGCACCACAGGTATAGAATCTAGATGGATAGTATACTTGACGACACAGAGGTAGGTAGAGCAGTGGCCTTCCGTACCGTACTGCTATATATACTGGTGGTCACTGTCAGCAAAACTCTGCACTGTACTCCTCCTATATAATACTGCTGGTCCCCAGTCCCCACAATAAAGCAGTGTGAGCAGTGAGCACAGATATATGCAGCACACTGAGCACAGATCTGGAGCGTTTTTCAGGCAGAGAACGGATAAAACTGGTGGTCACTGATCAGCAAAACTCTGCACTGTACTCCTCCTATATAATACAGCTGCTCCCCAGTCCCCACAATTAAGCAATAAGCACAAATATTTGCAGCAACATTAATAAACGGAGAAGACGCCAGCCACGTCCTCTCCCTAACATTTCCAATGCACGAGTGAAAATGGCGGCGACGCGCGGCTCCTTATATAGAATCCGAATCTCGGGAGAATCCGACAGCGGGATGATGACGTCCGGGCGCGCTCGGATTAACCGAGCCATACGGGAGAATCCGAGTATGCCTCGGACCCGTGTAAAATGGGTGAAGTTCGGGGGGGTTCGGTTTCCGAGGAACCGAACCCGCTCATCACTAGTAAATACTGGCTGCTTTATTTTTACACTGCAATTTAGATTTCAAAATGAACACACCCCACCCAAATCTAAAGGTCCGTACACACTGGCCGATATATCGCGGGTCCATCGGCCAGTGTGTACGGCCAATACGTCTGTGAACTCCGTCGTTCACAGACGTATCGCGTCGGCCCCGCAGCACAGCCAATGGCCAATATATCTACCGATATATTGGCGCATCGCTGTGTGTGTACGGCGGTCGGCCGACCGCCCGTACACATGCTGCGGCGGCCAGCGGTGATTGGCAGCTGAACTGGGCGGGCATGTGTACACGTTCACCCAGTTCATGACGTCAGTCCCCGACGGATTGGGCAGTGTGTATGCACAGCACACTGCCCGATCCGTCCATAGATATATCTGCCGATCAATTGATATATCTTTCCAGTATGTCCCCACCATAACTCTCTCTGCACATGTTATATCTTCCCCCCTGCAGTGCACATGGTTTTGCCCAACTGCTAACAAATTTGCTGATGCGATCAGATCTGAATTAGGCCCATGATTACCTAGTTTTTCCAAGGGGGTGTGGATTGACAGTAACTAGGTCAAATTAGGTCAACCACTATTGGTTGACAGTGACTAGGTCGACACCCGAAATATGTCAACACGGTCATTAGGTCAACATGGAAAAAGGTCGACATTGGTTTTTTTATTTTTTGGGTGTTGGTTTCTTTGAAAAGTGACTGGGAACCCCAATTAGTGCACCGTGTCTCTTCGCATGGCTCACTTCGCTCACCATGCTTCGGGCAAGATGCCTCGCTCTACTACCGCTGCGCTCGGCACACGTTACTATTCCCAATCGTAGTCCACGTAGATCGTAAAGTATGAAAAAGTTAAAAAAATTAACAAAATATGTGAAAAACTCATGTCGACTTTTTCATATGTCGGCCTTTGCAATGTTGACCTAGTGACTATGTCGTCCTAATGACCATGTTGACCTAATACAGTAGTGGTCGACCTAATGAGTGTCAACCTAAGTGTTGTCTCCAGGAGATTTGAGGACGGGGAAGTCCAAGTGGGAGGTGTGTGTGTTCTAGCGCTGTGAATTGTGTGATTGTTGCATCTCCGTCCCCCATGACATAACGCTATAATTAATGTTCACAGTCCCGCCCACTCCACTGGGGAAGGTGGTACTATCTGGGGGCCCACTTTAAAGAAAATATGACAAAGAACAAAATACAGTACACAGGGAACACTCACCTTACGAACATATTCTGTCTCCTCTGTGACGTGAGCTGCTGTGGACCCGTACATATAAAATATATCATCTTCCATCGCACTTTCATTGACCCTTTTTAAAAATTCTCTCTCTGACGCAGGAAGAGCGGCCATTTTTCTGGAATATCCTGTGGAGTTTAGAGAAACAAACAAGTATTATGATTCCAGTTACATGAATAAATCAGTAATCTACAAGGAAGATCATATTCAGTTAGGTTAGGAACATATATATTTGGATACTGACACAATTTTCGTTATTTTAGCCGTTTACCACACACGTATTCAAGTTACAGTTCTTTAATGAATACGGTTTTAAAGTGCAGCTTTAATTTGAGGGTATTCACATCCAAATTGGAGGAAGGTTTTAGGAATTACATCTGTTTAATATGTAGCCCCCTCTTTTTCAAGGGACCAAAAGCCATTGGTCAGTTGACTCAAAAGCTGTGTTATATACATGTTTGGGCTATTCCTTCATTATTTCTTTATCAATTAAGCACAAAAAAGATCTGGAGTTGTTCCAAGTATGGCGTTTGCATTTAGAAGCTGTTGCTGTGAACCCAAAAACCTGCGGCCAAAGGAGCTCCCAATTCAAGTGAAACGGGTCATCCTTAGGCTGAATAGCGGGAACCTTAGGAGTGGACAAATCAACAGTTTCGTACATTCTAAGAAAACAAAAAGAGAACACACTGGTGAGCTCTGCAACACTATAAGGGGGAGAGGTCGACCTACGGCGGCCCCCTTTGTTTCCGCTCACATAAGCTAATAAGCTCCCCTTGAAATAAAGAGTCTGACACATTTCCTTTGGATCGAATTACTGGCCACAGTTTATTTCCATTACCTTACATGTTACCTTACAAGGTTGCGGGGCACGGATAGAAGTGGTGGGCAAGGCGCCCCTGGGTCCCTGACCCCTCCTGATTTCCTGGGGGCGTGCCCTGCCTACCCTGTAGGCACCGCGGCAACGCCCCTGGGGAACCAGCCCTCCTGGCGCATATCACGCTCACCTGGCACGCAGCTCCCTGGCCCAACCGTCCAAAGCTGGAGCCGAGCATGCGCCCGTTCACCGAGGGTGAATCTGCCAACCTCGGCTGGCTCCCCCCGTTCGCCATGCCTTGCGCACCGCTTCTTCCCGCCGCCCGCTGACTGTGACATACGTATTCCTTAATTTTCCTTAACACATTAAACATACAACCGTATTATAACTTGCAACGATTTATACGATAAAACTCTGAACTGTAAGTATATGTACCTATATACACCTTTTCTAAATGGGTGGGTGGGTGGGTCACTCTGTGCTCACCTTTCTCAGTGGCCGCCTCCTCCCCCCCGCCTTCCTATTTAACCCGCCCGCTATCCGGCCGGCCCCCTCGCCTTCTACAGGCTACCAGCGCCTGTAGGTGTGAAAGAGGGGACGGGACACCTGCCCGCCCCTCCTTTCCATTGTGCCGCTGGCCCGCGGGCCACCTGCCGCCCCTCCCCCTTACCCCTCTCCGGCGCCATCACGGGCTCGGCGCCTTTGTTACCATAAGGGGGAGAGGTCGACCTACGGCGGCCCCCTTTGTTTCCGCTCACATAAGCTAATAAGCTCCCCTTGAAATAAAGAGTCTGACACATTTCCTTTGGATCGAATTACTGGCCACAGTTTATTTCCATTACCTTACATGTTACCTTACAAGGTTGCGGGGCACGGATAGAAGTGGTGGGCAAGGCGCCCCTGGGTCCCTGACCCCTCCTGATTTCCTGGGGGCGTGCCCTGCCTACCCTGTAGGCACCGCGGCAACGCCCCTGGGGAACCAGCCCTCCTGGCGCATATCACGCTCACCTGGCACGCAGCTCCCTGGCCCAACCGTCCAAAGCTGGAGCCGAGCATGCGCCCGTTCACCGAGGGTGAATCTGCCAACCTCGGCTGGCTCCCCCCGTTCGCCATGCCTTGCGCACCGCTTCTTCCCGCCACACGAGGATCTCGGCTGCCCCCCTCCCCCGAGACCCGAAGCCCCCACCCTGCAACCAGCTACTGACCCCCGGCCTCCAGTGCTTCCTGAAGCGCGTTATTAAAAAGGTCAATCCCAATGTCCGACAAATGGACCCCGTCGCTCCTATACATGCCCCCGATCTTTTGACTGATGTCCTTATGCCGTATGACCTGTCCCCCTAGTGCGGCCACGCATTTGCCCACGGCCGCGTTGACCCTTTTCCCAGCCCTCTCCACTCCTGCCCCTTTCCGAGCTCCGCGCCAAGCTAGCCTGGGAATGATGTTAGACCATATTAGCTCTACGCCCGGCCATCGCTCGCTTACCCATGCTAGATCGTCCCGTCGTTGAGGGGTCTAATGTAGCGCCTGTAGCTGTTGGACCCCCACCTGCCTAATGCTTTGATCTCTTCGATCGCGCACCCTTCGTTAGCGGCTGACGTGGCCGCCCCTATTCTAAACGAGTGTGTCCCGAATCTCTCTGCCTGCCAGCCAAGTGCTCCTACACATCTCTTCAACACTGCTGCAAACTGGTACCTAGTGAGCGCCCTTCATTATCGTGCGTACTACGAAACTCTTCGTCTCGTCCCTTTCGCCTGCCAGTTTCTGGAAAAAGGATACCCCTGCTAGTATCGTGTTTGCTCCTGCCCTGGACGTCTGCTCCCTTCTGAGTTTGTCCAAGAACGCCAACACTTGTTGCTGCGGAGGCTTGGCTTCAATCTCCCCCTCCCCCTGGAACTGCCGCCATCTTCTCCATGCGGCCTTGTAGGCCTTCCAGGTCTTTGGTGCCAGGGATCGCTCCACCAATTTATCTAGTTCTGATCGACTATCTGCCAGAGATAGGAGGGGCATGTTAAACCTACTTCGCTTGCTCCCGGCGCTGCGGTCCTAAAAACTTCCCATTTCTGCCTGGACAATGCGTCCGCTATTACGTTCTTCTCCCCTGGCACGTGTCTAGCTCTGAATGTTATGTTGTGGTGCAAACAAGCTGCCACCAACCTCCTGAGCAACCTGACCACCGGCGGCGATGATGCCCGCTGGTTGTTCACGGCTTGCACCACCCCCATGTTGTCGCACCAGAATTGGATCTGCCTGTTTGCCAGCACTTTACCCCATATGTCGACTGCCACGACTATCGGGAACAACTCCAATGCCGCTAAGTTCTTGGTGATCCCTGCGGTCTCCCATTCTGGTGGCCATCGCTGGGCGCACCATTCGCCCTGCAAGTATGCCCCAAACCCCGTAGCTCCTGCTGCGTCTGTGAATAACTGCAGCGCACGGTTTGGTGCTACTTCCTTGGGCCAGATTTGCACCCCGTTAAACTGTAAGAGGAACTCCTCCCACACCCGCAGGTCCTCCCTAAGCTCCCTGGTGATGCGTATGAAGTGGTGCTTTGATGCCCTGCCTGCTGTGGCTTGTTCCAGCCTCCTCTTGAAGATTCTGCCCATTGGAATCACCCTGCAAGCGAAATTCAGGCTCCCCAGCAAAGACTGCAACTGCCCCAGCGTGACCTTCTTGGCCTTTGCGCATTCGCTCACTTCCCTGACCAACTTTACCACCTTCTCTGTTGGTAGTCTGCACTCCTGCCTAACCGTGTCAATTTCTATGCCCAAATAGGATATAACCTCCGTCGGGCCTTCGGTTTTCTCCGCCGCGATGGGTACGCTGAACTCTTCCAGCATATCCTGTAGCTCTCGTAAAAGGTGGCTGCACTGCTCCGACTCTGGTGGGCCCGCCACCAAGAAATCGTCTAGATAATGCGCTATGGCCCTTGCCCCAGCGCGTTCCTGCAAACACCATTGCAGGAACGAACTAAATGCCTCGAAGAAAGCGCATGAAATGGCGCACCCCATTGGCAGGCATTTGTCCACAAAGAAAACCCCGTCAAAACTTAGACCCATCAACCTGAAGCTCTCTGGGTGCAATGGAAGCAGTCTGAAGGCCGACTCGATGTCTAGCTTTGCCATGAGAGCTCCTTTCCCTTGTGCTCTCACCATCTTGACCGCCTGGTCAAAGGATTGATACTGCACTGAACATTGCTCTTTGTCCAGTGCGTCGTTTACTGACCCTCCCTCGGGGTAAGACAGGTGCTGGATGAGCCTGAACTTCCCCGGTGCCTTTTTTGGGACCAGTCCCAAAGGTGACACTATCAAATCCTGTAATGGTGGGGCTGCAAATGGCCCCGCCATTCTACCTAACTCTAGCTCCTTTGCGATCTTCTCCCGTACCACCCCCGGTTGCTCCTTGACGGATTTCAGGTTTCTTATTTTTTCCGTGGGCGGGACCTCTCTTATTATTGGTATCCTAAAGCCCTCCCTAAAACCGTCCCGCAGCAATTTGGCTTCCTGCTGCTTCGGATACCTGGCTAGCCACCCCAGGATCCTGCTTAAATTCACTGGGCTAAACGCTTTTCCCAGCCCCTGCTGCCGCGGGTAGTTTTCTTGAGTGATTTGCTCTCTTCCTATAGCAATCCTTTGCTGCATGACTTGCGTTGCAAAAGGAACATGCGTGCCTGAATTTGCACTGCGCGCGGGTGCACTGAGATTCGTTAAACGCCCAGCATTTGAGGTCATGTTTCTGCGTGCTAGGCCTCCCTGCCCCGTCTGCTTGTGCCGGTGCCGCCTTCTCCGCTATACCGCTTGCTAATGCCTTGAGCCACGCGTCGAGGTCCCTAACTCCGAAGTCGATGGGCTTACCGCCCTCTGCCTTCGCTCTAAAACTCTCGTCGTACCTCAGCCAGACTGATCCCCCTTGTTCCTTGTACACAGAGTATATAAAATCTGTATATTTCAACATGCTCATCGCTACCTCGGGGTACGCTTCTATGTAACAGCCGGAGTAAGCGAACATTCCGCTCAGCCAGTTCTCAATAGTCTTGTAGCTATTGACTTGTGTACCCCCTTTCGGTTTTGCCTTTTCCTTGTCGCTCAAGCCCTTCTCTGTCAATGAACATATATCGACGAAACCCCCTTTTTCTATCTCCTTTCTGATTTGTTTTGGCAAGTGGCCTGCCACTGCGCTAAACTCGCAACCCACTGCGGATCCTGTCTGCAAAAATTTCTTAGCCGTTTCCTGCTGCACCTGCCCCATCTGTTCCCTAACCGCATCTGTCCCCGGCGTAAGCCCCTTCCTTTTCTTACATGTCGCTCTAGCTAACTTTAGCTGCTCCCTCAACACTCTACATGATTCGTCCTCGTCTGAATCCGTTGCGCTATCCCCCTGCTCCCTCGCCTGACCTGCTCCGCCCTTACCGACCACCCCCGTGAACTTAACCATAACGTTACCAGCATTCTGCGATATATCTGGGGACACCATAACATTACACAAACTGTTCATATCGACATTGGTCTCACCCGTCCCGTGTGAGGATTCCCTCGCTGGACCGTCCGCGCTGGTCATCGCGCCGGATGCTGCCTTCGGTGTGGTGGCCACTTGGACCGTGTTGACTGCTGGGGCATCGCCGGCCGTAGCGTAGCCCATGACGCCCTCTCCGCGCTGGAATTCCGCGCCTCCTGGCCGCTGCGTGTATGCCCTCTGCCGTTCCCGTGGCGTGATGGTACCGTGGACCGCCGTATTGCTCCCGTGCGTTGATCTTGCTGGCGTGGTGAAGACTTGCAAGTTCCTGTGCACTGCCTCCCTGTCGCCTTGTCTTGTCGGTGTGCTGTGCTGGCTGCTGTGCTGCACTGATCGCTGCCCTCCTCCCGTCGACTGATAACGCTGTTCCTGCCTGTCTTCTCTCCTGCTGCAGCTGCACCCTCGACAGCCGTGCCGTGATGTGATGTATGCCTCCGGCGGTGATGCGTGTCGGCTGTAACCCCTGACCGGTGATGACCTGCGTGCTGTGAAATGTAGGCTGTGCCGATGCCGAGGGCTGGGCGGTGGCGAATGGTAACGCGGTGATCTCCGGCCGTAAGATGACTCCCTGCTTCCGTGCCCGTTGTGATGCCTCTCCTTGCTGTGACGGTGTCCGTTGTCATGCCTCCCCCTGTCCGGTTGCCCCGCCGCCGGAAGCTGTGACATCTCCTTGAACAGCTGGGTGGAAGCCTCCTGTACCCACGCATCCCGGCCGCTTGATGATGGGCCGCCCTCTCCTTTCTCCCATCTACGGGCTGGGGTTTGCGGTTGTGTGGCGGGTGAAGTGGGATTGGCGCTGCTCAAAACTTTGCCCCAACCCTTCCGCCCCTCCCCCCCGGAGTCAGGTCCGTCTGACTCCGCTGCCGCGGGGATATCTTCGTAAATGGGCGGCAGGTCACTCACCCCGTATTGCTGCTCGCTGGTGATCGCTGCTGCCGGCTGCTTCTTCCTCTTCGCAGCCCTGGCTGCCGGATTGGAGCTGCTCTTCCTTCTCTTCGTCTCCTGCAGCTGTCCTCTTCCTTTCCTGCCGCCAGGGGGAGCTCCTGCATCATTCTCTCTGTGCTGCTGCTGCTGCTGCTGACGTGCTCCTTCCCTCCCTGCAGGGTTAAAGTGCAACCCTGCGCTGTCCTCTGTCTCCTCCCTGAACCTGTGGGGTATGCTCCTTCTTCTGACCCCCCTCTCTGCTGGCCCATCCATGCTGCTTTCCTTTTTCTATTTTGCAGGGGATGCAATGTGGCTTCTGCAGCTGCCCTGCGGTGCTGATCCTGCTGGTGGCCTTGTCCGCCGAAATGCGACACTATTCTGGCCCCCCCGCGCTGCACCCAGCCTCCGGAGCCGCCGCGCGACCGGAAGTGACCGGAAGTCGCTTCCGCAGCCTGTGCCCGACGTCTCTCCGTCCCCCCGCTGCTGCCTCTTCTCGTACCCGCCGAGCCGCACTCACCCGCGAGTGACCTTCTTCCTCCTGCTCGGCGGATGCTGGTGCCCTCCGTGGATCCTCTCCGCCGCCGTTCGTAGCACCGCCGCTGCTGCCGTCCGCTGGCTCACTCTCCTCACTCTCTGTGCTCACCTTTCTCAGTGGCCGCCTCCTCCCCCCCGCCTTCCTATTTAACCCGCCCGCTATCCGGCCGGCCCCCTCGCCTTCTACAGGCTACCAGCGCCTGTAGGTGTGAAAGAGGGGACGGGCACACCTGCCCGCCCCTCCTTTCCATTGTGCCGCTGGCCCGCGGGCCACCTGCCGCCCCTCCCCCTTACCCCTCTCCGGCGCCATCACGGGCTCGGCGCCTTTGTTACCAAAAGCTCCACAGTGGTGGATGATCACAGGATCCTTTCCATGGTAAGGATAACCCCTTCACAAAATCCAGCCATGTGAAGAACACTCTCCAGGAGGCAGGCAGATCATAATCCAAGTCTACCATAAAACGAAGTCTTCACAGAAGCAAATACAGACGGTTCACTACAAGGTACAAACCATTCATAAGCCTCAAGAATACAAAAGGACAGATTCAATTTTGCAAAAAAAAAAACAGCCAGCCCAGAAATGGAACAGCAATCTTTGGACAGATGAAACTAAGAACAACCTGTATCAGAAATTGAATGAGGGGAAGAAAAAAAAAGTATGGGGATGGCCTGGAATGGCTCATGATCCAAAGCATGCCCCATCTTCTATAAAACACAGCGTAGGCAGTGTGAAGGCATGGGCATGCATTGCTTCCAATGGCACTGGGTCACTTGTGTTTATTGATGATGGGACAGAAGCAGCTGGATGAATTCTGAAGTGTATAGGGACTATAGGTGGACAATAACCGATAATATACTGCAAAAGTTGTAAAGACCTGGCAAAGCATGACAAAGGAGGAAACCCAGCAGTATATAGAGGGTCATATCCCATGTACCTCTGCAGAGAAGGGAGTAGGGTGGGACTGAGCTGTGAATCACTCCACAGTTGCCCCCACTCCACCTCCGCATCATTCAGCAGGGGAGGGGCTGTGATGGCACAAGTCACATGCAACGCAAACCCCCCACCCTCTCCTATCCAACTTTTTACTGCATGTGTACAGAAGTTCTCATAACATACACTGGTTACTGATTAACATGTTAATGCCTATAAAACAGCAGCTTAATAAATGAAAAGCCTTTAAAACCAAGGCTATATACACTTACGGAATACATGTCTGAATATAAGACAGTTATTTAAAAAATAATATTTTACTGGAACTAAACAAAACACTTCACTTCTACTGTACATGGTGAAATGTAACACAAAAGCTAAAGTACAAAGTTTACTCAAATAAAAGGGGTACGGGTGACATTGTAAAACACATAAGACAAGGGGTTATCCAGACTGAAGATGCAGATCAGCTGGATCTGTGATTTTTACTAGCGATTCCTGCTTTTTGATGGGGGACAAACCTGCTAGAAAAGAGGCTTTGGGCCGGAGTTACCAAAAAAAAAAAAAAAAAAAGGAGTTTTGTAACTCTGCACCTTGGTAAAACCATTGTTGCACTGCAGGTGGGCCAGGTGTAACACATGCAGAGATATTTATAGTTTGAAGGGTCCAATCTGGGTCATTGAACACTGGGCCTGATTCAGATTTGTAAGTAAGTAAAAAAAAAAAAGCAAGTAACTTTGTGTCTGGAAACCGTGGGGTAAATTTACTAAGATGGGAGTTCTATTTAAGATGGGATGTTGCCCATAGCAACCAATCTGATTCTACTTCTCATTTATCTAGCACCTTCTAGAAGATAATACCTGGAATCTAATTGGTTGCTATGGGCAACATCCCATCTCAAATAGAACTCCCATCTTAGCAAATTTACCCCCATGTTGCCATGCAAGGGAAGAAAATATATTTAGATTTTTTTTTTCTGTGCAGTGTGAATATTGGCTGCTTTTGCATGCAGCCCACAAATGTTAGACAGCTTTTTCGACTGCAATTTAGATTTCAGCTTGAACACAACCCACCCAAATCTAACTTCCTGTGCACATGTTACATCTACCCCACCTGCAGTGTAACATGGTTTTGCCTTGGTGCTTACTTTTTTGCTTTACTTGCAAACATAAACCAGGCCCACTGTTTCAAACCATGTCCAGCTGCTTGAAACGGCGTTCACACCGCAGGCTGGACCCAGGTTATTGCCGACAAAATCTCCAAGCACCGGTGAGCCAGCTCTCTGTATACTTATAACCCAGGTCGGATAGACTGATGCACACTGTTCACACTGCAGGCTACCCTGGTCAGTGCAGGGTTCGTTCCTGGTAGTTACCAGGGTCAGAATCCCAGGTAACACAACCTGGTTCTGGCTTACTCCGGCAATAACCTGGGTTATACTGTAAGCTTGGTGTGAAAGGGGTATTAGCTGAAACCTTAATTGCTGTAAAATTTAACCTGTCAATCATTTGTGGACTACTTGCAAAAGCGGACAGTATTTACCCTGCATACAAAAAATGTATTTGCCCAGCTTGCATTGCAACATGGTTTGTCCAGGTGAATGGGGACATGGCATAATAATTTGCACCTATTGTAGGAAAATTAAGTAATTTCTAAATTATTATTTACACCGGAATGCACTACAATGGAGGATTCTGTAGTAAATAATGGATCATCCCTTCTAAAAATCTCAGTGGCGCACTCAGGAAGGGCAGAAGGGGGTCTCAGTATCTAGAAAGCCCCCTTCTCCAAGAGACCATAAATGTTTTAGAAGGATGGTTGGGCTGGGCCAAGTGATCCTCACCTCCCAAGCTTCCTCAACCCTGGTGCCTTGGAGATTGCAGGTGTGCCGATCTGTCATAGGTTCTCAAACTCGGTCCTCAGGAACCCAAACAGTTCATATTTTCTAGGTCACCCAGCAGGTGCACAGGTATACTCACTACTCACTGACACAAAGAAGATCCATAAGGGGAACTAATTATTTTACTTGGGATTCTGTGAGGAGACCTGGAAAACATGACCTGTTTGGGGTTCTGAGGACAGAGTTTGAGACTGTATGGTGTATAGAAAAGCAACCAGAGCAGCCGGGCTGTGTCTCCTGCCTGTCTCCCAGCCGCATATCAGGTATGTGCAGCACAGCAGTGACGGTCCGTTCAGTCAGACTAAACAGTGGCTCTGGCCTTCCACCGATTGCAGTGGTGGTATGTCTTCATGGGTTGTGTACGAAATCCCATAAGTCGGGATCACAAGGATCAGAATGCTGATGGACTGCATAAAGTATCCTAACTAGTGATGTGCACCGGAAAATTTTCGGGTTTTGTGTTTTGGTTCTGGATTCAGTTCCGCGGCCGTGTTTTGGATTCGGACGCGTTTTGGCAAAACCTCCTGAAATTTTTTTGTCGGATTCGGGTGTGTTTTGGATTTGGGTGTTTTTTTTTTTTACAAAAAACCCTCAAAAACAGCTTAAATCATAGAATTTGGGGGTCATTTTGATCCCATAGTATTATTAACCTCAATAACCATAATTTCCACTCATTTCCAGTCTATTCTGAACACCTCACACCTCACAATATTATTTTTAGTCCTAAAATTTGCACCGAGGTCGCTGGATGACTAAGCTAAGCGACCCAAGTGGCCGACACAAACACCTGGCCCATCTAGGAGTGGCACTGCAGTGTCAGACAGGATGGCACTTCAAAAAATAGTCCCCAAACAGCATATGATGCAAAGAAAAAAAGAGGTGCACCAAGGTCGCTGGATGACTAAGCTAAGCGACCCGAGTGGCCGACACAAACATCTGGCCCATCTAGGAGTGGCACTGCAGTGTCAGACAGGATGGCACTTCAAAAAATAGTCCCCAAACAGCATATGATGCAAAGAAAAAAAGAGGTGCACCAAGGTCGCTGGATGGCTAAGCTAAGCGACCTGAGTGGCCGACACAAACATCTGGCCCATCTAGGAGTGGCACTGCAGTGTCAGACAGGATGGCACTTCAAAATATAGTCCCCAAACAGCACATGACGCAAAGATAAATTAAAGAAAAAAGAGGTGCAAGATGGAATTGTCCTTGGGCCCACCCACCCTTGGGCCCACCCACCCTTGGGCCCACCCACCCTTATGTTGTATAAACAGGACATGCACACTTTAACAAACCCATCATTTCAGCGACAGGGTCTGCTACACGACTGTGACTGAAATGACTGGTTGGTTTGGGCCCCCACCAAAAAAGAAGCAATCAATCTCTCCTTGCACAAACTGGCTCTACAGAGGCAAGATGTCCACCTCCTCCTCATCATCCGATTCCTCACCCCTTTCACTGTGTACATCCACTGGAATCCACCCTCTCAGGTCCCTGTGTACTTTCTGGAGGCAATTGCTGGTGAATGTCTCCACGGAGGAATTGATTATAATTCATTTTGATGAACATCATCTTCTCCACATTTTTTGGAAGTAACCTTGTACGCCGATTGCTGACAAGGTGAGCGGCTGCACTAAACACTCTTACGGAGTACACACTGGAGGGGGGGGGGGCAACTTAGGTAAAATAAAGCCAGTTTCTGCAAGGGCCTCCAAATTGCCTCTTTTTCCTGCCAGTATACGTACGGACTGTCTGACGTGCCTACTTGGATGCGGTCACTCATATAATCCTCCACCATTCTTTCAATGGTAACAGAATCATATGCAGTGACAGTAGATGACATGTCAGTAATCGTTGGCAGGTCCTTCAGTCCGGACCAAATGTCAGCACTCGCTCCAGACTGCCCTGCATCACCGCCAGCGGGTGGGCTCGGAATTCTTAGCCTTTTCCTCGCAGCCCCAGTTGCGGGAGAATGTGAAGGAGGAGCTGTTGACGGGTCACGTACGTTCCGCTTGACTTGACAATTTTCTCACCAGCAGCTCTTTGAACCTCTGCAGACTTGTGTCTGCCGGAAAGAGATCCAACGTAGGTTTTAAATCTAGGATCGAGCACGGTGGCCAAAATGTAGTGCTCTGATTTCAACAGATTGACCACCCGTGAATTCTGGTTAAGCGAATTAAGGGCTCCATCCACAAGTCCCACATGCCTAGCAGAATCGCTCTGTTTTAGTTCCTCTGTCAGGTCTGGACTTGTCTGTGTCCCCAGAGGGGGCGCTAGTGGGTCAGTGGAGGTAGAAGGGAGAAAACGAGGAGGCTGGATGATGTTTCTGCGCATGGCGCAATGATATTTATTGGCAGATGAAATCAACAGAAATGGCAGCAGAAATAATAATCACAGATGTAAAAATGTCAATCATACAGCGTAATAGCTGAAAGTCTTATGGCAACTGGATGACAGATGATTTGAAGAAATAATAACCGGAAATGTCATAAACAGAAGAACGGGTGCTTGTAAATGGTTCTGGTTTGGAAACCAGTGCAGATAATGAAACAGGGAACTTAGGCAGCAAGGTGTAAGATGACAAACCTGGTAGCAGAGGCAGGAGTCTGACTTCACAGTGCAGGTATTGAAGCACTGGCAGCAGCAAGCTGTATCACAGGTGTTTGGAATGAGACACACCTGGAGTCAGTCTCAACTGCAGGCTGAAGCACACAAGGTGGTGATGAGTGTGAAGCCTGTTTGCAGGTATTGCTGGGCCTTGAAGTTCCACGGAGCTTGTGCAGATAACCAGGAGTACAGGTCTTTAGCCAGAGAGCCAGGAACACAGGAGTAACGGAACAGATCCTTACACATGGGTCGCAGGAGTGACACAAAGTCCAGGATGCCTGCAGACTGATCCTGCAGTCTCTTATACACCCCTTGGTGCACAGGGATTGGGTGAGTGAGGGAAAGTGGGTGCGGCCAAGCACCGGATTGGCCGCTGTATGCTGGCTGTTTGTAGACTGTCATGGCGGCGCCCATGCCGCGGCCTAGCGGGAACGCGGCGCGCTACACGCCCGCTGTCACAGGAGTGTTCCCAGGCCCGTGATGGCGTCCCATGGCAGAGACACAGATGACAGGTGACCGCAGGGAGCCAGGATGGAGTCCGCAGCGGCGGACGGATGTCGGCTTGGTGAGTCGATTCCTGACAGTACCCCCCCCTTTAAGGGTGGACACCGAACACCCACGTGGCTTGGAAGGATGAGTGCTGTGGAAAACACGGACCAACCTTGGAGCATGGACATCAGATGAGTTTACCCAACTCCTCTCCTCTGGGCCATAACCGGACCAATCGACCAGGTACTGAAGACGTCCATACCGGCAACGGGAGTCCAGAATTTTACCGATCTCGAATTCCACGCCCCGCTGAGTTCGAATTTTGGGGCCAACTGGAAGAGAACTCTGAAAACGGTTCAGGACTAGAGGTCTGAGGAGAGAAATATGAAAAGCGTTAGGTATACGAAGAGAAGGTGGTAACTTCAGTTTGTAGGCCACAGGGTTGATGACTCTTTCAACAGGGAAAGGACCAATGAAACGGGGTGCAAACTTCATGGACGGAACCCTAAGACGGAGGTTACGGGTTGATAGCCAAACCTTGTCCCCGGGTTTCAGGTGAGGAACCGCACGTCTCTTGCGGTCAGCAAAGAATTTGTACCGGCCGGAGGCCTTTTTGAGAGATACATGAATCTTTTTCCAAATTGATGAAAACTGAGACAGAGCAGTAGTGGCAGCAGGAACATCCATATGAGGGAGTTCTTGGAAGTCAGGAACACGGGGATGTTGCCCATATACTGCAAAGAATGGTGTTGTTTCAGTAGCAGTATGGTATCGGAAGTTGTGGGCAAACTCGGCCCATGGGAGCAGATCGAACCAGTCATCCTGGGAAGATGAAACATATAATCTTAAAAACGTCTCTAGATCTTGATTAACTCTCTCTGTCTGCCCATTCGTCTGAGGATGGTATGATGACGAAAACTTCAGTTTGACCTGCATGGCAGCACAGAGGGCCCTCCAAAACCTCGCTACAAACTGTACCCCCCGATCAGATATTATTTCTGAGGGTAGACCATGTAAGCGGAAAATCTCCCGTAGGAAGATTTGGGCAAGTTTCGGGGCAGACGGGAGACCCTGGAGAGGGACAAAATGAGCCATCTTGGTAAATCTGTCCACTACAACCCAGATGGTATTATATCCTTGGGAAGGAGGAAGGTCGGTGATAAAATCCATGGACAGGTGTGACCAGGGACGACTAGGAACAGACAATGGTTGTAACTGACCTGCTGGAGACTGACGAGGAGTCTTATGCTGCACACACTTAGGACAGGATGCCACGAAATCCTTGATGTCAGCCTTCATCTTTGGCCACCAGTACGTCTCAGAGAGAAACTTGAAGGTCTTCAGAACACCAGGATGACCGGTGAACTTGGATTGATGAGCCCAAGATAGCAACTTGGGACGGAGCTCTGGGGAAACAAAAGTCTTACCAGGAGGAGGAGCTGGGGAGACTTGAGATGCAGCGAATACCACTGGACTCAGGATGGAATGAGGCACTGAGTCAGGCGTTTCCTCTTCGGATTCCATGGATCGGGATAGAGCGTCAGCTTTAACATTCTGCGAACCTGGGCGGAAATGAAGCTTAAAATTAAAACGTGAGAAAAACATAGCCCACCTGGACTGGCGAGGATTAAGGCACTGAGCTGCCTTTAAGTATAGCAGGTTTTTATGATCCGTGTAGATATTAAACGGATGTTTGGCCCCTTCTAGGAGGTATCTCCATTCCTCGAGAGCCAGCTTGATCGCCAGTAGTTCTTGGTCTCCAACGGAGTAGTTAGCTTCTGCAGGAAGGAATTTGCGAGAATAAAACCCACAAGGGTGGACTTTCCCATCGGTTCCCTTCTGGGAGAGAACAGCTCCAACCCCAACTGTAGAGGCGTCCACCTCCAATTCGAACGGTTTGTTAACATCTGGCTGAGACAGAACTGGGGCAGACATAAAGGCCAGCTTGATCTTCTGGAAGGCTGCTAAGGCTTCTTCTGTCCAGTTGGAATGGTTTGCCCCTTTCCGAGTCAGGTTGGTAATAGGAGCGATGAGAGTGGAGAATCCCCGAATAAATTTCCTATAGTAGTTGGCAAAACCCAGGAACCGCTGGATAGACTTGAGAGAATTTGGAATGGACCAATTGGCAATAGCTTCCAATTTTGTCGGGTCCATCTGAAGATCCGATCCGGAAATTATATAACCCAGGAATGGTATAGAGGGTACTTCAAAGGTGCATTTAGATAGTTTTCCGTAAAGACGGTTCTCACGAAGACGTCGGAGAACTTCTCGGACTTGTAGACGATGAGATGGAAGATCTTGGGAGAAGATGAGGATATCATCCAAGTAAACAACGAGGTACTTATACAGGACATCACGAAAAATTTCGTTCACAAAGTGTTGGAACACTGCTGGAGCATTACTCAATCCAAATGGCATTACTAGGTATTCATAATGGCCATCTCGAGTGTTAAAAGCTGTTTTCCACTCGTCACCACTCCGGATTCTGATGAGATTGTAGGCACCGCGGAGATCTAACTTGGTGAAGATGCGGGCTCCTTTGACTCTGTCAAATAATTCGGTAATGAGTGGTAATGGATAACTATTTTTGATGGTAATGTCATTGAGACCCCGGTAGTCAATGCATGGACGCAGTCCTCCATCCTTCTTTTTAACAAAGAAGAAACCTGCGCCAGCGGGTGATGATGACGGACGGATGAATCCCTTCTGAAGATTCTCTCTGATGTAAACGCTCATCGCCTCAGTTTCAGGAACAGACAACGGGTAGGTGCGCCCCCTAGGTGGCTTCTTGCCAGGAAGGAGATCGATGGGACAATCCCATTCCCTATGGGGCGGCAGGACATCAGCGGCCTTTTCACAGAAGACGTCTGAGAAATCTTGATAGGCAGCTGGGAGACTTGACTGTGTCTTAACTTCGGTAGACTTTATGGGACACACTTGGGCTAAACAAGATTGATGACACTGTGAACCCCAAGAGGTAAGCTGCAACGTTGACCAGTTAAACTGTGGATTATGTAGCTGGAGCCAGGGCATGCCCAAGACGATCTCCTGGGTGGCTTGAGGGATGACCAAGAACTTAATCAGTTCAGAGTGTAGGAATCCAACTCCCAGGACCACTGGGGCAGTTTGATGGGAAATATTCCCCTTGGAGATTCGGCTTCCATCCACAGCGGTAATATAAACTGGACAGGAAAGTTCACAAGTAGATAAGCAGAATTTATTTACCGCAGCTTGGGTGATGAAATTTCCTGCAGCTCCACAGTCCACCAATGCTGATGCGGACTGGAGCCCAACTGAAGTCTCTAACGTCACTGGGAGGATAAGGTCTGGATTAGAAGGAGCTTGACAAAAAGATCCCAACTTGACTCCTCCTTTGCAAGTCAGGATCTGGCGTTTCCCGAACGCACTGTGCAGGAGTTAATCTGGTGGCCCGCAGCCGCACAGTACAGACAGAGTCTCTCACGTATTCTTCTTGCCCGCTCTTCAGGAGTTAGGCGGGACCTATTTATCTGCATAGGCTCGTCAGAAGAGGGAGACTGAAACTGTACAGAAGGTATTATCCTTGATCTGCGTGGCTCACTCCGAGCGCGTTCATTATTGCGTTCGCGGATGCGAGAGTCCAACTTAATGCACAAGGAGATCAGGTCAGATAATTGAACAGGAAGGTCGCGGGTCGCCAGTTCATCCTTGATCCGGTCAGAAAGTCCATGCCAGAAGGCTGCTACCAGGGCCTGATTATTCCACTGAACCTCAGCGGCCAACGTCTGGAACAGAATAACATATTGTCCCATACTACGGGTACCTTGGCAGAGTTGAATCAGGTCAGCGGAAGCTGATGTTGCACGACCAGGCTCGTCAAAGATCCGTCTGAAAGTTGACACGAAGTCTGTGTAGTTGTTAATCAGAGGGTCAGCACGTTCCCACAGAGGAGACACCCAATTCAGAGCAGATCCAGAAAGTAAGGAGATGATGTAGGCAACCTTGGATCTTGGCGTGGGGAAATTATGTGGCAACAACTCAAACTGGATTTCACATTGGTTGAGAAACCCGCGACATAACTTTGGACTGCCATCATACTTGCTCGGCACGGGCAGGTGCAGACGTGACACTGGAGCTGATGCAGTCGGCATAGAGGAACTCACGGCACTGGCAGGTGCTGGAGTAACAGGAACAACAGGAGTGAGGACACTAGGCAGGGATTGCTGTAGTGTATCTATCCGGGAGGACATCCCTTGCAGAAATTGAAACATCTGCTGCTGCGCAGCCTCTTGACCATCCAGACGGGAGACCAGGTTTTGCAAGGCCTCTGACCCCACACTCCGTCCACCATCTGAGTCCATCGATCCTGGACTTACTGTCAGGTCTGGACTTGTCTGTGTCCCCAGAGGGGGCGCTAGTGGGTCAGTGGAGTTAGAAGGGAGAAAACGAGGAGGCTGGATGATGTTTCTGCGCATGGCGCAATTATATTTATTGGCAGATGAAATCAACAGAAATGGCAGCAGAAATAATAATCACAGATGTAAAAATGTCAATCATACAGCGTAATAGCTGAAAGTCTTATGGCAACTGGATGACAGATGATTTGAAGAAATAATAACCGGAAATGTCATAAACAGAAGAACGGGTGCTTGTAAATGGTTCTGGTTTGGAAACCAGTGCAGATAATGAAACAGGGAACTTAGGCAGCAAGGTGTAAGATGACAAACCTGGTAGCAGAGGCAGGAGTCTGACTTCACAGTGCAGGTATTGAAGCACTGGCAGCAGCAAGCTGTATCACAGGTGTTTGGAATGAGACACACCTGGAGTCAGTCTCAACTGCAGGCTGAAGCACACAAGGTGGTGATGAGTGTGAAGCCTGTTTGCAGGTATTGCTGGGCCTTGAAGTTCCACGGAGCTTGTGCAGATAACCAGGAGTACAGGTCTTTAGCCAGAGAGCCAGGAACACAGGAGTAACGGAACAGATCCTTACACATGGGTCGCAGGAGTGACACAAAGTCCAGGATGCCTGCAGACTGATCCTGCAGTCTCTTATACACCCCTTGGTGCACAGGGATTGGGTGAGTGAGGGAAAGTGGGTGCGGCCAAGCACCGGATTGGCCGCTGTATGCTGGCTGTTTGTAGACTGTCATGGCGGCGCCCATGCCGCGGCCTAGCGGGAACGCGGCGCGCTACACGCCCGCTGTCACAGGAGTGTTCCCAGGCCCGTGATGGCGTCCCATGGCAGAGACACAGATGACAGGTGACCGCAGGGAGCCAGGACGGAGTCCGCAGCGGCGGACGGATGTCGGCTTGGTGAGTCGATTCCTGACATCCTCCTTCAATCTCTCCAGCTTCTTCTGCAAAAGCCTGATGAGGGGAATGACCTGACTCAGGCTGGCAGTGTCTGAACTGACTTCACGTGTGGCAAGTTCAAAGGGTTGCAGAACCTTGCACAACGTTGAAATCATTCTCCACTGCGCTTGAGTCAGGTGCATTCCCCCTCCTTTGCCTATATCGTAGGTAGCTGTATAGGCTTGAATGGCCTTTTGCTGCTCCTCCATCCTCTGAAGCATATAGAGGGTTGAATTCCACCTCGTTGCCACCTCTTGCTTTAGATGATGGCGGGGCAGGTTCAGGAGTGTTTGCTGGTGCTCCAGTCTTCGGCATGCAGTGGCTGAATGCCGAAAGTGGCCTGCAATTCTTCGGGCCACCGACAGCATCTCTTGCACGCCCCTGTCATTTTTTTAAAAATTATGCACCACCAAATTCAATGTATGTGCAAAACATGGGACGTGCTGGAATTTGCCCACATGTAATGCACGCACAATATTGGTGGCGTAGTCCGATGTCACAAATCCCCAGGAGAGTCCAATTGGGGTAAGCCATTCTGCAATGATGTTCCTCAGTTTCCGTAAGAGGTTGTCAGCTGTGTGCCTCTTATGGAAAGCGGTGATACAAAGCGTAGCCTACTTAGTTACGAGTTGGCGTTTGCGAGATGCTGCTACTGGTGCCGCCGCTGCTGTTCTTGCTGCGGGAGGCAATACATCTACCCAGTGGGCTGTCACAGTCATATAGTCCTGAGTCTGCCCTGTTCCACTTGTCCACATGTCCGTGGTCAAGTGGACATTGGGTACAACTGCATTTTTTAGGACACTGGTGACTCTTTTTCTGAGGTCTGTGTACATTCTCGGTATCGCCTACCTAGAGAAGTGGAACCTAGATGGTATTTGGTACCAGGGACACACTAACTCAATAAATTCTCTAATTCCCTGTGAATTAACGGTGGATACCGGACACACGTTTAACACCACCCAGGCTGCCAAGGCCTGAGTTATCTGCTTTGCAGCAGGATGACTGCTGTGATATTTCATCTTCCTCGCAAAGGACTGTTGGACAGTCAATTGCTTACTGGAAGTAGTACAAGCGGTCTTCCGACTTCCCCTCTGGGATGACGATCGACTCCCAGCAGCAACAACAGCAGCGCCAGCAGCAGTAGGCGTTACACTCAAGGATGCATCAGAGGAATCCCAGGCAGGAGAGGACTCGTCAGACTTGACAGTGACATGGCCTGCAGGACTATTGGCTTTCCTGTCTAAGGAGGAAATTGACACTGAGGGAGTTGGTGGTGTGGTTTGCAGGAGCTTGATTACAAGAGGAAGGGATTTAGTTGTCAGTGGACTGCTTCCGCTGTCACCCAAAGTTTTTGAACTTGTCAATGACTTCTGATGAATGCGCTCCAGGTGACGTATAAGGGAGGATGTTCCTAGGTGGTTAACGTCCTTACCCCTACTTATTACAGCTTGACAAAGGCAACACATGGCTTGACAAATGTTGTTCGCATTTCTGTTAAAATAATTCCACACCGACGAGGTGATTTTTTTTGTAATTTGACCAGGCATGTCAATGGCCATATTCGTCCCACGGACAACAGGTGTCTCCCCGGGTGCCTGACTTAAACAAACCACCTCACCATCAGAATCCTCCTTGTCAATTTCCTCCTCAGCGCTAGCAACACCCATATCCTCATCCTGGTGTACTTCAACAGTGACATCTTCAATTTGACTATCAGGAACTGGACTGCGGGTGCTCCTTCCAGCACTTGCAGGGGGCGTGCAAATGGTGGAAGGCGCCACCTCTTCCCATCCAGTGTTGGGAAGGTCAGGCATCGCAACCGACACAATTGGACTCTCCTTGGGGATTTGTGATTTAGGGGATTTGTGATTTAGAAGAACGCACAGTTCTTTGATGTTCTTTTGTCAGCTTAAGTCTTTTCATTTTTCTAGCGAGAGGATGAGTGCTTCCATCCTCATGTGAATCTGAACCACTAGCCATGAACATAGGCCAGGGCCTCAGCCGTTCCTTGCCACTCTGTGTCGTAAATGGCATATTGGCAAGTTTATGCTTCTCATCAGATGCTTTTAATTTTGATTTTTGGGTCATTTTACTGAACTTTTGTTTTTTGGATTTTACATGCTCTCTACTATGACATTGGGAATCGTCCTTGGCAGACGACGTTGATGGCATTTCATCGTCTCGGCCATGACTAGTGGCAGCAGCTTCAGCACGAGGTGGAAGTGGATCTTGATCTTTCCATCTTTTACCCTCCACATTTTTGTTCTCCATTTTTTAATGTATGGAATTATATGCCAGTAATATATCAATAGCAATGGCCTACTGTGCCGTACTGCTATATATTATATATTGGTGGTCAGCAAAATTCTGCACTGTCCTCCTACTATATATACTGCGCACAACTAAAATGCACCACAGGTATGGATGGTTAGTATACTTGACGACACAGAGGTAGGTAGAGCAGTGGACTGTTGTACCGTACTGCTATATATTATATACTGGTGGTCAGCAAAATTCTGCACTGTCCTCCTACTATATATACTGCACACAATTAAAATGCACCACAGGTATGGATGGATAGTATACTTGACGACACAGAGGTAGGTAGAGCAGTGGACTACTGTACCGTACTGCTATATAATACTGGTGGTCACTGGTCAGCAAAATTCTGCACTGTCCTCCTACTATATACTACAATGCAGCACAGATATGGAGCGTTTTTCAGGCAGAGAACGTAGATATTTTCAGCACACTGAGCACAGATATTTGCAGCACACTGAGCACAGATATTTGCAGCGCACTGAGCACAGATATTTGCAGCACACTGAACACAGAAACTGAGAGAACGCTGCACATCCTCTCCCTATCATCTCCAATGCACGAGTGAAAATGGCGGCGACGCGCGGCTCCTTATATAGAATACGGATCTCGCGAGAATCCGACAGCGGGATGATGACGTTCGGACGCTCTCGGGTTAACCGAGGAAGGCGGGAGGATCCGAGTCTGCCTCGGAACCGTGTAAAATGGGTGAAGTTCGGGGGGGTTTGGATTCCGAGGAACTGAACCCGCTCATCACTAATCCTAACCCACCCCTCCCACAGTTTAACCCTAACCCTCCCACTGTCTAACACTACCACCCTTCCCCCCCCCACACACACACCCCCACCCCTGCATGCCTAACTGCAACCCCTGTACTTACCTTTGACCGTCGGGATCCCGCTGTCAGAATTCCAACTGTTGAGATCAAAATTGCCAAGATCTTGACAGCATTCCGTCTCCACACACTGATTGGTGAATGGCTGGAGATATCCACCAATCAGAGCGCATGTAGCTCTAAGCAGAGACAGCGATGGACTCGCTGATAGCAGAAAGCACAGGCAGGTGAGAATTGTATTTGATCTGGCTCCCCATTAATCTGAGATCTGAACAATGCGGGTTGATAGGGGAATCACCGTTAATGAGGGGGAGCTGGAAGGGGAGGATTGTATACCTCCCAACTTTTAGGTGGTTGAGATCGGGACCTGTCCACCTTTCCTGGCTCCGCAGGCAGGAGGTGAGAGACAAGTAGATCCCTTAATGTGATGCAAAGTGAGAGAGTGAAACTGACAGACCCACTGGTTAATGGGTATACATGACTAGTTCCAGCCCGTATAAATGACTGAGCAACATAACAATAATGGTAGCGCCAGTGGCTCTGTGCGCCTGAACGGAGCGGCACTTTATTTCTCCATTGGGCGCAATCTAGTGGCCGCCGGCATGCAAAACACTTAGATTCCCCCCACAGAGGTGAGGAGCAGTGTTAGCCTTTTATTATAGGATATGGCACATTGTGAATTTGTGCCCTGGGTGGGTAATACCCTGGTTATATTGCTGCTGGCTGCACCTTTTTAAATGCCACATGATCCATAACATAGGGTAATATACTGGGTGGGTATAATGCACACTGTATGCCGCAGTCTTCATCAATAACTGCAGGATAATGCACACTGTATATACTGCACTACATAGGGTAATATACACTGCCAGTATAAAGTATTGTGAATTTGTGCCCTGGGTGGGTAACACCCTGGTTATATTGCTGCTGGCTGCACCTTTTTATAAGAATGCCCCATGATCCATAACATAGGGTAATATACTGGGTGGGTATAATGCACACTGTATGCCGCAGTCTTCATCAATAACTGCAGGATAATGCACACTGTATATACTGCACTACATAGGGTAATATACACTGCCAGTATAAAGTATTGTGAATTTGTGCCCTGGGTGGGTAACACCCTGGTTATATTGCTGCTGGCTGCACCTTTTTATAAGAATGCCCCATGATCCATAACATAGGGTAATATACTGGGTGGGTATAATGCACACTGTATGCCGCAGTCTTCATCAATAACTGCAGGATAATGCACACTGTATATAGGCCCTCATTCCGAGTTGTTCGCTCTGTAATTTTCTTCGCATCGCAGCGATTTTCCGCTAATTGCGCATGCGCAATGTTCGCACTGCGACTGCGCCAAATAAATTTGCTAAGAAGTTTGGTATTTTACTCGCGGCATTACAAGGTTTTTTCTTCGTTCTGGTGATCGTACTGTGATTGACAGGAAGTGGGTGTTTCTGGGCGGAAACTGGCCGTTTTATGGGAGTGTGTGAAAAAACGCTACCGTTTCTGGGAAAAACGCGGGAGTGGCTGGAGAAACGGGGGAGTGTCTGGGCGAACGCTGGGTGTGTTTGTGACGTCAAACCAGGAACGAAACTGACTGAACTGATCGCAGTGGCAGAGTAAGTCCCGAGCTACTCAGAAACTGCAAAGAAATTTCTGTTCGCAATTTTGAGAATCTTTCGTTCGCAATTTTGATAAGCTAAGATTCACTCCCAGTAGGCGGCGGCTTAGCGTGTGCAATGCTGCTAAAAGCAGCTTGCGAGCGAACAACTCGAAATGAGGGCCTTACTGCACTACATAGGGTAATATACACTGCCAGTATAAAGTATTACCCTATGCAGTGCCGTTTCTTGCGGCGGATGAGCCGTGCACTTTGTCCCCTTACAGCTTCCCCTCTTCCGAAGTACTCCGCTCAGCATTCCCCTTGGCAATGAGTATTACATTTGACAACGAGCATTCCCCTTGGCAACGGAGCATAAAACCATGACAACTAGCTCATGAAACCCCTGGCAACAAGCATGACACCTGTGATGTTAGTGTATTAGAATGCTTAATATTTGTAGACACTCCCTTACTAATCTGTGTAAGCCTTAATCTTCAGTGATGGTCCCTGGGACCAGGGGGATGCTGGGAAGTGGGTGGTCCAGTGTGCAGTGTGCCTGGAGTTGGTGATGGAATAAACAGCACAGCAGTGAACTCACATGTCTTTGTGTCCTGATGACTGGATTTACAAATGTATGAACAAAACATGGTGTCAGAAGAAGTTTAACTTGGACTGCTAGTGCTCTCAGAGTGTGAAAGAATCTTGCAGAAGTCTGTAAGGCTGTGATAGTGTCTGCAAAGCCTGCGGTGTGCTCCTATCTTCAAACAGTGAGTAACCATGGATAAACTAGCTCCTCCAACCGGCATGCTGATGTCTGGTAACTTGTCTGAGAACTGGAAAAGATTTAAGCAAAGGTTTAAAATATATCTTGCTGCATGTGGAGCTGATTCAGAGGCTGACAAAACGAAAGGCATCCATTTTCCTCCATGTGATAGGAGAGGATGTCCTGGACATTTATAATACTTTTCAGTTTGATAAGGGGCAGAATATGGTGCTATCTTCTATAATGCAAAAGTTTAAAGACAACTTTGTGCCAAGGAAAAATGTGACATATGAAAGATATAAGTTTTTCACATGTGATCAGAAGTCTGGAGATGTATTTGATCAGTATGTTACAGAGCTGCAATCACTCAGTAAAACCTGTGAGTTTTGTGATTTAAAGGATTCACTGATTAGAGATCGTATTGTCTGTGGAATACCTGATAATGGACTCAGAGAGAGATTGCTGAGAGAGCAAGACCTAACACTAGAATAGGCAGTGACTATGTGTAGATCTGCAGAAATAACTAGATTTCAAGCCAAAAAGTTACACAAGGACGCTGATGCTGATGTACATGTAGTGCAGAAAACAGAGCCATGCAAACCTCCATTCTCAAGAATGAAGCAGTCTAAGCCACAGTCTAATAAGGAAATGTGTAGTAGATGTGGAAATGCTCACAATCCTAAAATGTGCCCTGCTTATGGTAAAACCTGCATGAAATGTGGTAGACTTAATCACTTTGCCAAATGCTGTAAAATTAAAAGTAAAACAACCAAAGTGCATGCTGCTAAACAAACAGAGGAATTCTTTGTGGATTGCATTGAACTTTGCAGTGCAGATAAGAAAGAATGGATTGTCCCTTTAACTGTGAACGAGTTTGTCATTCCCTTTAAGCTTGATACTGTCGCGCAGGTGAATGTAATATCATTTCAAGACTATAAGACTTTTAGAGTAAAACCTAAAATTCATCCAGCCAAAGTGAAAGTTACAGGGTACACTGGGGAGGAAATTCCTGTGAAAGGTACATGATTAATGACACTGAAATATAAGGGACAACAGTTTAAAACATCTCTACTGATTGTGGATAAACATGTGCAACCGATTCTAGGATTAAGTTCCTGTGAGAAACTAAGCTTGCTAAAGAAAGTTTTTATGGTGACATCACAAGTAGAAGATGACTGCAAATTGATGTGTACAGAATACAGAGACTTATTTGAAGGTCTAGGTTGTTTGCCTGGCGAGCATGAAATAAATATAGACACGCAAGTTTCTTCAGTGATACACCCCTGTAGAAAAAGTGCCTTTTGCGCTGAGAGAAAAACTGAAACAAGAGTTAAATTGCATGGAAGCCTTGGGTGTGATACAGAAAGTTAATGAGCCTATTGAATGGGTAAGCTCCTTAGTAATTGTTGAAAAGAAAAATGGACAACTTAGAATATGTCTAGACCCCAGAGATTTAAACAAAGCTATTAAACGAGAACATTTCAAACTACCAACCAGAGATGAAATCATGTCACAATTTGCGGGAGCAAAATGGTTCAGTAAATTGGACGCATCTTCAGGATTCTGGCAAATGAAGCAAGATGAGGCCAGCTCAAAGCTTGGTACATTTAATACACCAGAAGGTAGATACAGATTTCTTCGACTACCATATGGAATATCGTCTGCTCCAGAAGTATATCACAAAAAGATACACATGATTTTTTAACATATTCCAGGTGTTGAAACAATGATGGATGACATTATTGTCTGGGGATCTACAAAGGAAGAACATGATTCTAGATTGAGACAAGTAATGGAACTTGTCAAGAAAGTGAATCTAAAGCTAAACAAGGACAAATGTGAATTTGGCGTGAATACACTTACCTTTATGGGCGACGTGGTCTCGGATCAAGGTGTAAAACCAGACCCAAGGAAAATATCAGCCATAGTGAACATGGAACGTCCTAACAACAAAGACGACGTCAGAAGATTCCTAGGAATGATTACTTACTTAGGAAAGTTTATTTCTCAACTCTCTGAACGAACAGCCTCTCTTAGATGGTTGTTGGACAAAGATAACGAGTGGATGTGGTCACATGAACAAGAAGAAAGTTGGCAAAACTTGAAACAGATCATTACAGAGCAACCAGTGCTAAAATTCTTTGATCCTGCGAAAAGAATAAGAATTTCAGCAGATGCTTCGCAATTTGGCCTAGGCTCAGTGCTCTTACAAGAACATGAGGATACATGGCAACCAGTAATCTATGCTTCAAGAGCACTGACAAGTGCTGAAACAAGGTATGCTCAGATAGAAAAAGAACTTCTAGCGATCACATATGCATGCGAGCGATTTCATCAGTTTGTGTATGGTCAAACATTTACAGTGGAAACTGACCACAAGCCATTGGTAGCTATAATGACTAAATCATTACATGACTGTCCCATGAGAATTCAACGAATGCTTATCAGACTACAGAAATATGATGTACACTTGCTGTACTGTCCCGGCAAATACATGTACATTGCTGATACACTTTCTCGTGCTGTGGACAAAAGTGAAGGTTCCAAAAGTTTGACGCAATGAAAGTGTTGAAAAATATCATTCTGAAAGGTTGGCCAGCAGAAAAACATGCGTGCCCGCTGTCTATCCATGATTATTGGATGTACCGCAGTGACCTTACAGTTGTCGATGGTATTATTTACAAAGGCAATAGGTTTGTAATACCTGCACGACTAAGAAAAACTATGCTGTGCAAGATACATGAAGGCCCCTTAGGAGAAGAAAAATGTAAGCGGAGAGCGCGTAAAGCTATGTATTGGCCAAGAATGAACCAAGACATAGCACAGACTACAGCTACATGTGAATTATGTCTTACGTATAGATTGAAAGTCGAGCCACTGAGTCCTCACGCAGTGCCAGAGAGACCGTACCAGAAAGTTGGCGCAGATTTGTTTGATTGTAATGGGAAAACGTACATTGTCGTGACTGATTATTACTCTAACTACCCTGAGGTGAAGACACTACATACAACTACTAGTAAAGCCGTAATCAATTGCATGAAGTCAATCTTTGCAAGGCATGGTGTTCCTATGGAAGTGTTCACTGACAATGGTCCTTAGTTTTCCAGTGCTGAATTTAGACAATTTGCTGATGAGTGGGAGTTTGTCCATACTACGTCAAGTCCCCACTATCCACGCTCAAATGGGTTGGTGGAAATTTCAGTAAAAACTGTAAAGTCTCATGAAAAAAGCTCAAGAAGGTAAAGAAGATTTCTACAAAAGTCTTTTAATCTACCGCAGTACACCTTTACAGAATGGACTTTCTCCTGCACAAATGCTGATGGGAAGGAGGATTAGAGCAAATCTCCCGATACATGATGAACTGCTTAATACACATAACTCAGCGTTGGTCAGACTGAGTAAGGAACGTCAACAGGCGAAACAGAAACTGTTCCATGACCGGCGAGCAAAAAGCTTATCTGATCTAAAATCGGGTGACCAAGTCCGTCTCAGAGATCATGAGAAAGGTATTTGGGCACAGAAAGGTATTGTGCAAGCACAAGTAGCACCAAGATCTTATACTATACGTACAAAGCGTGGAACGGAAGTAAGAAGAAATCGGGTGGATTTAAGATCTCAACCTAACCATAATGAAGACAACATGACTGAAGGATACCCTTCATCTGACATGTATGATGATCCTGATAATGGTGAACAAACCACGATTCTAGAAAGGTCCAACATGGTCGATTAAACACAGACTGTGTATGAAAGACCCAAAAGGAAAATACACAGACCTGAGAGACTCATTGAAATGTGTTAGATGATGTTCTTAATGTGACGTTGTTAATTGTTACATTGAAGCGTACAGGGCTTATCTTTAAAGAAAAGAGGATGTGATGTTAGTGTATTAGAATGCATTATATTTGTAGACACTCTCTTACTAATCTGTGTAAGCCTGAATCTTCAGTGATGGTCCCTGGGACCAGGGGGATGCTGGGAAGTGGGTGGTCCAGTGTGCAGTGTGCCTGGAGTTGGTGATGGAATAAACAGCACAGCA
Organism: Pseudophryne corroboree; assembly: GCF_028390025.1. Lineage (NCBI taxonomy): Eukaryota > Metazoa > Chordata > Amphibia > Anura > Myobatrachidae > Pseudophryne > Pseudophryne corroboree. Next base: position 57,211,755 of record NC_086444.1, on the reverse strand, counting down.
GTGAACTCACATGTCTCTGTGTCCTGATGACTGGATTTACAAACGTATGAACAAAACAACACCCAGCGTATGATAGCACTGGAAACAAGTATGACACCCAGCACATGAAACCCCTGGCAACAAGCATGACACCCAGCATGTGAAACCCCTTCCAATGAGCATGACACCCAGTGCGTGAAACCCCTGGCAATGAGCATGACACCCAGTGCGTGAAACCCCTGGCAATGAGCATGAAACCCAGCGCGTGAAACCCCTGGCAATGAGCATGACACCCAGCGCATGAAACCCCTGGCAACGAGCATGACACTCAGTACATGAAACCCCTGGCAACGAGCATGACACCCAGCGCATGAAACCACTGGCAACAAGCAGGAAATATAAAAGTAATTAGAAGCTTTACTGTAGGGTATAATTTATCACGGGCATTGCAGTGTATTACATAATATGGTGCAAGGGGCATTACTGTGTGGGGCTTAATACGGCGGAACTTTTTTTGCTCCTGTGGTGGCCGAGGTCTTTTGTTGCAGTTTCAAAAACTGGTGTGTAAGGTAGTCTTTTCCTGCAAGACCACACCCATTTTAAAGTGAAGCCACACCAATTTTAGTGTGGTCACGTCCCCTTGTCGGGAGCGCGTGTGCCTTCGGTGTGTGCAAAATAGTTTTTTAATGTCTAGGGGGTGGGGGCACATTTTTAACTGTTCCCACTAGGAGCCAAATTGTCTAGAAACGGCCCTGACCTTATGCATCCTCCAGAGTGCATTCAGTGTATTATCCTATGGATCCACTCTGCACACTGCAGCCTACAATGTATAATACTGGATATATACTGATCAATAGGGCAATGTATTGGGTAGAATGCACACAGGAGTCTAGATCTATCAGGGAACACACTGCATGTACTGCTGCACCTTGTACAATCCCCACATGATCCACAGGGTATACAGGGAATACAGGGTATACTCCAAATTTCAAATAGGGGAGCCACACCAACTGCCACCAACTGTAACCCTAAACTGACTAACTGGCAGTCAGTGTGGCTCCCCTATTTGAAATTTGGACTGTGCTGTAGCCCCAGCTATGGAGCCACCACTGATTGGAATGTATCCCAATGTAGGTTATTAACAAAGGGGCAGATTCGGAGCTGTGTGCAGGTCGGACACAGACAGAGTGCACCTGCATTGCATGCAATTGAAGAAAATTTGCATTGTGTTACTCCTCCTGGATTTGACCACCCGACTCAAGCCCCCTTCCTGTGTTTTGTCAGAACAAAGGTGGCAACCCTAGGTATAGTTCGGCTTGCTGCTTCACGGGGTATACTTGGGGTCGGGGTAGTGTGCAAGCAACTTCCAGTGTGTGTTGGTAACTTGTGCAATTAAAGTATAATTGGTATAGTTTAAGCATCTCATAAATTGTCTTACCCCAATTACTCCAATACCATAGCACCCAACTTTCATTGTCATGAAGCCGGGACCCCTGCCTGACGTAGGCACGTGCAGCCAAAAAGGGTCATGGCCTTTAGTGTAAGGGGCGTGGCTTTGTGACAGGACCCTGTTTTCTGCATTTTGAGGACATGCCCAGCACTCCCCGAGCAACTGGGCAGCCCCCTGGTTTACCTTCCTGCACTGTTTGGCATCTATTCAGAGGTCACCCGCTGCTCGGCAAAGAGGTGAAAACTTCCCTGCCAGCGGAACATTGCAGCCAATGAGTGGAACAGTGGGCCTAATTCAGACCTGTTCACTCGCTAGGGTTTTTTTGCAGTCCTGCGTTCGCATAGTCGCCGCCCACAGGGGAGTGTATTTTTGTTTTGCAAGTGTGTGAACACAGGTGTAGCAGAGCTGTACAAACAGATATTGTGCAGTCTCTGAGTAGCCCAGGACTTACTCAGCCGCTGCGATCACTTCAGCCTGTCTGGGACCGGAATTGACGTCAGACACCCTCCCTGCAAACGCATGGACACGCCTGCGTTTTTCCAACCACTCCCAGGAAACGGTCAGTTGCCACCCACAAACGCCTTCTTCCTGTCAATCCCCTTGCGAACGCCCGTGCAAATGGATCCTTCGCACAAACCCATCACTGAGCGGCGATCCACTTTGTACTTGTGCAATGCGCCTGCGCATTGCGGTGCATACGCATGCGCAGTTTAGACCTGATTGCAGGCTGTACGAAAACGCAGCCTAGCGATCAGGTCTGAATTAGCCCCAATGTCTGAATAGTGGGACTGTCCCGCTAGAGTTTGATACAGTTGGGAGGTATACAACGATGTGGCAGCAACAAATTGCATCTGAAAATCTGCTTCTCCCGGATTGTTATGCAAACTATGGAATGGATTTAATCATTTTTATATAGAAGAAAACACTAATCTCGCTCTTAGTTTATTATATTTTTAGATACTGTATTCCATTTCTGTAATGCTATACGTAGACAACAAGCCAACATCGCTCTAAGCAGTTTCCCAGGTAATTGTGATTCAGTCACAATTACTGTATCTCGTATGACTGGGGCTGGAGACACTCAAGATATTTAGGAATTTATCCAGCTGGCACTAGACTTTATATACCTGGTAACCAAGGCACCGACATGCCAGTGTGACGATTCTCGGCCCCTTCCGCTGTGGGAGATAAACGTGAGATGGGCGCCCACGCCAAGTTTCACAGTGTTTATAAGACTTTAATGTTATGCATGAAAACATGCCAGCTACTGTTTAAGTGCAAAGAAAACAAGATGACATCAAATCTCCAACACAGATTCCTGTCCTGTCATGTATAAAGAGTTCTAGGTGTAGGTCAGGTCTTCAGTAAAGAATGATTGAGACAGCACCTTGAGTGGTTAGTAAATACTCGTAAAACTCAACCTCACCCTTTAGTAAATGGGTGAAAGTAGAGCCACTGGGTATTAAAAGATTATCTGGTAAAGGCAGACATACCTACTCTCCCAGAATATCCAGGAGACTCACAGAGTGTTAAAAGAGGAGTGCGCTGCTGCACAGACTCCAGTCTTCCCGTTCTCCAGGCAGGCTTCATGCCCTATCTCAAGATGGCCGCCAAGATCTCTACTCAGCATTTGCAGGGGCCATGGTGGGAGACAGAAGTCTCCTGCTTAGCTTTTATGAGAGACCTGGTTAATACCAGCACTCACCAGCTGGTGAGCTGTATGAAAACCCACTCCACTCAAGCTCTGCTACATCACCAGTGTACATGTAACAGTGAGTACGGCTGTACCTGCTATCAATAAACCAACACCACTTGTTAAGTAACTGGGCTGTCCATAGTTTGAGTTATCTGCTCCTATATTAACATCTGCACACACATAATTTCCATACGAAGAAAGCAGACATAGGTGTATATTCAATTGATGTCGGATCCTTTACAACGGAAAGGATCCGACATCTCAGTATTCAAGGAGCGGCCAACTCCGATAGGATTTGGCTGTTCCCGACAATGCCAATCTGACTTTTTATAAAGTCGGATTAACATTGTCGGAAACGGGGCTAAAATCTGTAGGATTTGGCCGCGGAATCCGGCAAAACACGTGGATCCGCGGCTATTCGGAAGATCCACGGGTTTCCTGACTTGTCGGAAAAAAAGCCAGCCCCATTGAATAGGTTGGAACACCTTTGACCTAAAAAAGTTGGAAACTGCCGTCTTTCCGACAACACTTCAGTTTCCGACTACAATTGAATACAACCCATAGCGCTAGTCTGATTTTATCAGAGGCATGATGCCCTCAATGAAGTTGGATTACTGCCATTTCTGAGGTAGAATGAAATGCATTGGGTCACTGGCTGTTTGCTCTGGATTGAGGTTGGATTGGTACTGGAGAGCCACCGTAATAAAGCATACTGAATGGTAGCCCACAAAGCAAACAAGTAACATCAAGAAAGTACAAACTATTTCACAAAGATTTAAAAAATAAGTTAAGGATTCACCTATATATCACTATAGGCAGTCAGACTGAACTTGTGGGACACCTGAATACATTACAGGATTGCTAAAGCCAGAACACCAATCTCTTCTGCCCTAGGGCAGACCACATCTCTCCTTACAGGGCCCTTTCAATGCTTCAAGTAAGATCTTACGGCATGGGAAAATGACTACTGATACTTTCAACTCTATTAACCATTTGTATGTAGTGTTCATTCTAGCACCCTGCACCTAATCAGGGGGTGGGGGATATTTTAATCTTCGAGGGCAAAAGTTTAGACGTGATGTATCGCTATTGCAGCCCTCCTCGCTGATTAGGTGCAGGGTGCTAGTTGAACACTAGTATGGGGCAACCTACTTCGTAAAGTATGGCAGCACAGTACAAATAGCCACCCCATAATGGCTTCTCATGCTTCACTAGAGCACAACATGCAGACTGCTATGCTAAAAAGAAGGTGAGACTTTAATGTGACCACTTAACATGAGCTGGAATAACCCAGAAAATACAGTACATAGTTAAAACTAAATTCTGACACATATCCCGAATGGGTGATTTAACAGTTATAATTAACATTCAAAGAAGCGAAACTACACATAATGAGCAGGAATCATCTTGTGAGTGTTACATATTACATAATATTATTAACAAGTAATGAATATTAAATATGTAGTTAAATCTCCACATTTGTAATGTATAAAACTTAGAGAGGATAGGTATGGCCTGATGCCTACTATGCAAATATGAAATGCCGCATTGAGCCTTCATACTCGATCACTCTAGCGAAGAGATTTCCAAAGTGCAAGCCAAGTTACAATTCTAAAGAATGAAGGACATTGTGGAGGCATGTAGGGCTGAGCCCACTAATCTCTGTTACCTAATAGAGTAAAGAGATGTCACATTGTCTCAGGAGACGCAGACAAATGCGCACCGCAGGCACAAGCCAGATAATTGTTCTATAAAAGGGAGGGAGGATCTCTATTTTCTCTCTGTATCTTCTCTCTAATGCAAAAGCAGTTCTGTTTACTTAAGGAGTCATTTCTTGTATTCAGTGGGTGTTCAGGCTGTCCCCTTTCTTGTATTCAGTGGGTGTTCAGGCTGTCCCCTTTCTTGTATTCAGTGGGTGTTCAGGCTGTCCCCTTTCTTGTATTCAGTGGGTGTTCAGGCTGTCCCCTTTCTTGTATTCAGTGGGTGTTCACTTCAGGCTGTCCGCTTTCTTGTATTCAGTGGTTGTTCAGGCTGTCCCCGTTCTTGTATTCAGTAGGTGTGCAGGCTGTCCCCTTTCTTGTATTCAGTGGGTGCTCAGGCTGTCCCCTTTCTTGTATTCAGTGGGTGTTCAGGCTGTCCCCTTTCTTGTATTCAGTGGGTGTTCAGGCTGTCCCCTTTCTTGTATTCAGTGGGTGTTCAGGCTGTCCCCTTTCTTGTATTCAGTGGGTGTTCAGGCTGTCCCCGTTCTTGTATTCAGTAGGTGTTCAGGCTGTCCCCTTTCTTGTATTCAGTGGGTGTTCAGGCTGTCCCCTTTCTTGTATTCAGTGGGTGTTCAGGCTGTCCCCTTTCTTGTATTCAGTGGGTGTTCAGGCTTTCCCCTTTCTTGTATTCAGTGGGTGTTCAGGCTGTCCCCTTTCTTGTATTCAGTGGGTGTTCAGGCTGTCCCCTTTCTTGTATTCAGTGGGTGTTCAGGCTGCCCTCTTTCTTGTATTCAGTGGGTGTTCAGGCTGTCCCCTTTCTTGTATTCAGTGGGTGTTCAGGCTGTCCCCCTTCTTGTATTCAGTGGGTGTGCAGGCTGTCCCCTTTCTTGTATTCAGTGGATGTTCCGTCTGACCCTTTTCTTGTATTCAGTGGGTGTTCAGGCTGTCCCCCTTCTTGTATTCAGTGGGTGTGCAGGCTGTCCCCGTTCTTGTATTCAGTGGGGGTTCAGTCTGTCCCCCTTCTTATGTTCAGTGGGGGTTCAGTCAGTCCCCCTTCTTGTATTCAGTGGGGGTTCAGGCTGTCCACGTTCTTGTATTCAGTGGGTGTTCAGTCTGTCCCAAGTCTTATATTCAGTGGGTGTTCAGTTTGTCTCATTTCTTGTATTCAGTGGATGTTCAGTCTGTCCCACTAAAGTCACTAAGGGGCTTACTTATCACCATCCGCATCCAAAGATGCGGATGTGGTGTGATAAAATCGCCAGAATCTGCACTGCAATAATTGAAGACATCGCACGGATGTATCAATTATCGCATGCACGGACAGAGCAAGCCCTGTCCCTGCGATGCAAGCAAGCAAGCCCTGTCCCTGCGATGCGAGCAAGCCCTGTCATTGCGATGCGAGCAAGCCCTGTCCCTGCGATGCAAGCAAGCCCTATCCCTGCGATGCGAGCAAGCTCTGTCCCTGCGATGCGAGCCCTGTCCCTGCAATGCGAGCAAGCCCTGTCCCTGCGATGCAAGCAAGCCCTGTCCCTGCGATGCGTGCAAGCCCTGTCCCTGCAATGCGTGCAAGCCCTGTCCCTGCGATGCGAGCATGCCCTGTCCCTGCCTGTCCCTGCGATGCGTGCAAGCCCTGTCCCTGCGATGCGTGCAAGCCCTGTCCCTGCGATGCGTGCAAGCCCTGTCCCTGCGATGCGAGCAAGCCCTGTCCCTGCGATGCAAGCAAGCCCTATCCCTGCGATGCGAGCAAGCTCTGTCCCTGCGATGCGAGCCCTGTCCCTGCAATGCGAGCAAGCCCTGTCCCTGCGATGCGAGCAAGCCCTGTCCCTGCGATGCGTGCAAGCCCTGTCCCTGCAATGCGTGCAAGCCCTGTCCCTGCGATGCGAGCATGCCCTGTCCCTGCCTGTCCCTGCGATGCGTGCAAGCCCTATCCCTGCGATGCGTGCAAGCCCTGTCCCTGCGATGCGTGCAAGCCCTGTCCCTGCGATGCGTGCAAGCCCTGTCCCTGCGATGCGAGCAAGCTCTGTCCCTGCGATGCGTGCACGCCCTGTCCCTGCGATGCGAGCAAGCCCTGTCCCTGCGATGCGTGCAAGCCCTGTCCCTGCGATGCGAGCAAGCCCTGTCCCTGCGATGCGAGCAAGTCCTGCCCCTGCGATGCGAGCATGCCCTGTCCCTGCGATGCGTGCAAGCCCTGTCCCTGCGATGCATGCAAACCCTGTCCCTGCGATGCGAGCAAGCCCTGTCCCTGCGATGCGAGCAAGCCCTGCCCCTGCGATGCGAGCAAGCCCTGTCCCTGCGATGCGAGCATGCCCTGTCCCTGCGATGCGAGCATGCCCTGTCCCTGCGATGCGAGCAAGCCCTCCCCCTGCGATGCGAGCATGCCCTGTCCCTGCAATGCGAGCAAGCCCTGCCCCTGCGATGCGAGCATGTCCTGTCCCTGCGATGCGAGCAAGCCCTGTCCCTGCGATGCGAGCCCTGTCCCTGCAATGCGAGCAAGCCCTGTCCCTGCGATGCGAGCAAGCCCTGTCCCTGCGATGCGTGCAAGCCCTGTCCCTGCAATGCGTGCAAGCCCTGTCCCTGCGATGCAAGCATGCCCTGTCCCTGCCTGTCCCTGCGATGCGTGCAAGCCCTGTCCCTGCGATACGTGCAAGGCCTGTCCCTGCGATGCGTGCAAGCCCTGTCCCTGCGATGCGTGCAAGCCCTGTCACTGCAATGCGTGCAAGCCCTGTCCCTGCGATGCGAGCATGCCCTGTCCCTGCCTGTCCCTGCGATGCGTGCAAGCCCTGTCCCTGCGATGCGTGCAAGCCCTGTCCCTGCGATGCGTGCAAGCCCTGTCCCTGCGATGCGTGCAAGCCCTGTCCCTGCGATGCGAGCAAGCCCTGTCCCTGCGATGCGCGCACGCCCTGTCCCTGCGATGCGAGCAAGCCCTGTCCCTGCGATGCATGCAAGCCCTGTCCCAGCGATGCGAGCAAGCCCTGTCCCTGCGATGCGTGCAAGCCCTGTCCCTGCGATGCGTGCAAGCCCTGTCCCTGCGATGCGTGCAAGCCCTGTCCCTGCGATGCGAGCAAGCCCTGTCCCTGCGATGCGAGCAAGCCCTGTCCCTGCGATGCCAGCAAGCCCTATCCCTGCGATGCGAGCAAGCCCTGTCCCTGCGATGCGAGCAAGCCCTGTCCCTGCGATGCAAGCAAGCCCTATCCCTGCGATGCGAGCAAGCTCTGTCCCTGCGATGCGAGCCCTGTCCCTGCAATGCGAGCAAGCCCTGTCCCTGCGATGCGAGCAAGCCCTGTCCCTGCGATGCGTGCAAGCCCTGTCCCTGCAATGCGTGCAAGCCCTGTCCCTGCGATGCGAGCATGCCCTGTCCCTGCCTGTCCCTGCGATGCGTGCAAGCCCTGTCCCTGCGATGCGTGCAAGCCCTGTCCCTGCGATGCGTGCAAGCCCTGTCCCTGCGATGCGTGCAAGCCCTGTCCCTGCGATGCGTGCAAGCCCTGTCCCTGCGATGCGAGCAAGCCCTGTCCCTGCGATGCGTGCACGCCCTGTCCCTGCGATGCGAGCAAGCCCTGTCCCTGCGATGCGTGCAAGCCCTGTCCCTGCGATGCGAGCAAGCCCTGTCCCTGCGATGCGAGCAAGCCCTGCCCCTGCGATGCGAGCATGCCCTGTCCCTGCGATGCGTGCAAGCCCTGTCCCTGCGATGCATGCAAACCCTGTCCCTGCGATGCGAGCAAGCCCTGTCCCTGCGATGCGAGCAAGCCCTGCCCCTGCGATGCGAGCAAGCCCTGTCCCTGCGATGCGAGCATGCCCTGTCCCTGCGATGCGAGCATGCCCTGTCCCTGCGATGCGAGCAAGCCCTCCCCCTGCGATGCGAGCATGCCCTGTCCCTGCAATGCGAGCAAGCCCTGCCCCTGCGATGCGAGCATGTCCTGTCCCTGCGATGCGAGCAAGCCCTGTCCCTGCGATGCGAGCCCTGTCCCTGCAATGCGAGCAAGCCCTGTCCCTGCGATGCGAGCAAGCCCTGTCCCTGCGATGCGTGCAAGCCCTGTCCCTGCAATGCGTGCAAGCCCTGTCCCTGCGATGCGTGCAAGCCCTGTCCCTGCGATGCGTGCAAACCCTGTCCCTGCGATGCGAGCAAGCCCTGTCCCTGCGATGCGAGCAAGCCCTGCCCCTGCGATGCGAGCAAGCCCTGCCCCTGCGATGCAAGCATGCCCTGTCCCTGCGATGCGAGCAAGCCCTGTCCCTGCGATGCGAGCATGCCCTGTCCCTGCGATGCGTGCAAACCCTGTCCCTGCGATGCGAGCAAGCCCTGTCCCTGCGATGCGAGCAAGCCCTGCCCATGCGATGCGAGCAAGCCCTGCCCCTGCGATGCGAGCATGCCCTGTCCCTGCGATGCGAGCAAGCCCTGTCCCTGCGATGCGAGCATGCCCTGTCCCTGCGATGCAAGCATGCCCTGTCCCTGCGATGCGAGCATGCCCTGTCCCTGCGATGCGAGCATGCCCTGCCCCTGCAATGCGAGCAAGCCCACCCCCTGCGATGCGAGCATGCCCTCCCCCTGCGATGCGAGCAAGCCCTCCCCCTGCGATGCGAGCATGCCCTGTCCCTGCGATGCGAGCATGCCCTGTCCCTGCTATGCAAGCAAGCCCTCCCCCTGCGATGAGAGCATGCCCTGTCCCTGCGATGCGAGCAAGCCCTGCCCCTGCGATGCGAGCAAGCCCTGTCCCTGCGATGCGAGCAAGCCCTGTCCCTGCGATGACAATCCGCAGCATCATCTGTGTATTTTTTGGGGAAAAATACCCGATGTCCTGCTGCGCATGTGCCGCCACCGCCATGCCAGGTCGAACCCCTCCTCGTGCTGCGGGCCCCCTACTCCCATGGTAAATATACTTACCAATCCAGAAAGCCGGTGATCGCTGCTTCTGCAGGGCTGCTGGGTGCCGGATCATGTGCGCTGCTGTTACCCCTGGTGCTGTTTTGCAGCGTCACTTTACTGCACCGGGGGTCAAAGCGCAGTACATGGAGGACCCGGCAACTCGCACCGGAGCACCGATCACCAGTTCCCTGGGCTGGCAAGTATGTTTTTGGGCTTCTTTTACTTTTTTTTTTTTAACCATCGGACACACAGAGCTGATCACACTGGCCGGTCCCCACACAGCTTTCTCTGCTCACTTAGGGCCTGGTCAGACGCAGATGCAGCTACGTCTTAGGCTAATGCCACAGGCCTGATTTTGTTCAGATTTGAGACATCCACTTGGGGCGGTACACAGCTGTCTCTGACGCACCATCGGAACTACCACCAGCCCTATGGCAGGAGCAGGTTCTCCATGTGAACATGGCATCCTGTGTGTATATGGTTCGCTGTCTTTAGACACTTCTGTGGTCAGTGAAGCACCTGCATCTGCCTAGCCATGCCCATTACCACCCAGTAACACCAACTAAAATCCACAATCCAAGCATCCAAATTAGCTCTGCCTCTGCACGGTAACCATTAGGGCACATGCGCTCTACTTATAACATTGGACAACTGCGTACATTTCACCAGTGCACACAGCGTCTGACTCAGAATGAGGCCGATAGTCTCCATTACCGTCTCTACGCTGTTAACACCTTGTGATAGAAGCACTGGTAAAGTGATAAACAGAAGATATATTTGTCCCAGGTTTCTGGCCTATGTATTTTAAACCCCCAGGAAATGTCTGTTTTGCTAAACAGACTTGATTAGAGTCTGGGCTTTCAGTAAAAGACGGAAATGGGTCCTGGGGGTGTGGATCTGAGAGAGAAGGGAGGGCTCCATCCACAAGGCCCATTTCGGATCTTTAGGCATTCAGCCCGAGCGCAAGCTACTTAGTGCCTGCACCTATAAGAGGATGATATAAGCTGTCAGGGCTTGGCTCAGGGTCTCACTACCTGGGGAAACAGGTAGAAGGCCTGTTAAGCTGATGCAATGTGGGGCTCTAGCACAAAGTTTTCACTCCACCACTTCAGCATTCAAGATGTTAATACATCTCGGTGCTGCTGCTTCCTGAGTCGCCTCGGTAAAGAGGCAAAGCAGAAAGCGCTATACCCGCACGATATGTGTGGGCATAATACATTTACCCCAAAGTACCAGCCAATAACCTCCTAAATGTCAGTTTGGAGCTGAGAGACCCCAAAGTACCAGCCAATTAGCTCCTAACTTCCATGTCACAGGCTGGGTTTGAAAAATGACAGTTAGGAGCTGGTTGGCTGTTACTTTATCTCCGTGCACTTTGTCTCTCACCAAGGCTTAGTATATGGGGGGGGTCATTCCGACCCGTTCGCACGCAGCGGTTTATCGCTGCGGTGCGAACGGGTACAGAATGCGCATGCGCGGTGGCCGCAGTGCGCGTGCGCGCCGTTGCCCAGCGACAGGGGTCGCCGGGTTACGTTGCGTCTTCAGAAGAAAGTGGTCACAGAGCGGACCGCAAAGAAGATGTGCAGGAAGAAGGCGTTCCTGGGCGTCTCCACAGCGTTTGCAGCCGTTTTCGGGGAGTGGATTGGAAAACGCAGGCGTGTCCAGAACAACAGAAGTGCGGATGTCTGACGTCAGAGGCAGCTTCAGCATCGCTGGATCCATCGCACAGGGTAAGTAGGTATAGGGCTGGTCAAGTTCTGCTTGAGATTTGTTTAGCTTAGCAGGGCTTCACAAGCGATCGCAGCCCTGCTAAGCTAAAATACACTCCCCCATAGGCGTGGACTAGTTGATCACAGCAGCAGCAAAAAGTTGCTGGCTGCGATCAACTCGGAATGACCACCATAATTCCCATAGACCCCAAGGGTGTGGTACAAAATGCCGAAATTATGAACAGATACCGAGAAGATGGTTAATTGGGATTTCTCTGACGTCCTAGTGGATGCTAGGAACTCTGTAAGGACCATGGGGAATAGACGGGCTCCGCAGGAGACTGGGCACTCTAAAGAAAAGATTAGGTACTATCTGGTGTGCACTGGCTCCTCCCTCTATGCCCCTCCTCCAGACCTCAGTTAGAATCTATGCCCGGCCAGAGCTGGGTGCTCCTAGTGGGCTCTCCTGAGCTTACTAGTAAAGAAAGTATTTATTAGGTTTTTTATTTTCAGTGAGCTTCTGCTGGCAACAGACTCACTGCTACGTGGGACTAAGGGGAGAGAAGCAAACCTACCTGCTTGCAGCTAGCTTGTGCTTCTAAGGCTACTGGACACCATTAGCTCCAGAGGGTTCGAACACAGGCACCTGTCCTCGATCGTCCGTTCCCGGAGCCGCGCCGCCGTCCCCCTTGCAGAGCCAGAAGAACAGAAGCATGAAGACGACGAAATCGGCGGCTGAAGACTCCTGTCTTCATTAAGGTAGCGCACAGCACCGCAGCTGTGCGCCATTGCTCCCAGCACACTTACACACTCCGGTCACTGTAGGGTGCAGGGCGCTGGGGTGGTGGGGGGGCGCCCTGGGCTGCAATTGAAGTACCTTTGGCATAAAAATACATATATACAGTCTAGCACTGTATATATGTAAAACCCCCCGCCATTTTTTTACACAGAAAGCGGGACAGAAGCCCGCCACTGAGGGGGCGGGGCCTTCTTCCTCAGCACACCAGCGCCATTTTCTCTTCACAGCTCCGCTGGAAGCAGCTCCCCAGGCTCTCCCCTGCAGTATCCAGGTACAAGACGGGTTAAAAAGAGAGGGGGGGCACATAAATTTAGGCGCAAATAAGACATATAAAGCAGCTATTGGGTAAATCACTTATTATCAGTGAAAATCCCTGTGTTATATAGCGCTGTGGTGTGTGCTGGCATACTCTCTCTCTGTCTCCCCAAAGGACTTTGTGGGGTCCTGTCCTCAGTCTGAGCATTCCCTGTGTGTGTGCGGTGTGTCGGTACGGCTGTGTCGACATGTTTGATGAGGAAGGTTACGTGGAGGCGGAGCAAGGGCAGATAAGTGTGGTGTCGCCCCCGTCGGGGCCGACACCTGATTGGATGGATATGTGGAAGGTCTTAAATGACATTGTAAACTCCTTACATAAAAGGTTTGATGACGCTGCAGCCTTGGGACAGCCGGGGTCTCAGCCCGCGCCTGCCCAGGCGACTCAGAAACCGTCAGGGGCTCATAAACGCCCTCTATCTCAGATGGTTGACACAGATGTCGACACGGAGTCCGACTCCAGTGTCGACGATGATGAGGCACATTTACAGTCTAAAATGACCAAGGCCATCCGATACATGATTATTGCAATGAAAGATGTATTATACATTTCTGAGATTAACCCTGTTAATACCAAGAGGGTTTATATGTTTGGGGAGAAAAAGCAGCCAGTGACTTTTCCCCCATCTGATGAATTAAATGAATTGTGTGAAGAAGCGTGGAGTTCCCCTGATAAGGAATTAGTGATTTCTAAGAGGTTACTGATGGCGTACCCTTTCCCGCCAACGGACAGGTTACGTTGGGAAACATCCCCTAGGGTGGACAAGGCGCTGACACGCTTATCTAAAAAGGTGGCCCTGCCGTCTCAGGATACGGCCGCCCTAAAGGAGCCTGCGGATAGAAAGCAGGAAGCTATCCTGAAGTCAGTATATACACACTCTGGTACTCTACTGAGACCTGCTATTGCTTCAGCCTGTATGTGTAGTGCTGTAGCAGCGTGGACAGATACTCTGTTAGACGACATAGATTCCCTCGACAGAGATACTGTTTTGCTAACCCTGGGCCATATCAAAGACGTCGTCTTATATATGCGGGATGCTCAGAGGGACGTTTGTCTGCTGGGCTCTAGAATTAATGCTATGTCCATTTCTGCCAGGAGGGTCTTATGGACTCGGCAATGGACAGGAGATGCTGATTCTAAAAAACACATGGAGGTTTTGCCTTATAAGGGTGAGGAATTGTTTGGGGACGGTCTGTCGGACCTCGTGTCTACAGCGACAGCTGGAAAGTCGACTTTCTTGCCTCCGGTTTCCTCACAGCCTAAGAAAGCACCGTATTATCAAATGCAGTCCTTTCGTTCCCAAAAAGGCAAGAGGGTCAGGGGCGCATCCTTTCTTGCCAGAGGCAGGGGTAGAGGTAAGAAGCTGCACCATGCAGCCAGTTCCCAGGAACAAAAGTCCTCCCCTGCTTCCACTATGTCCACCGCATGACGTTGGGGCTCCACAGGCGGAGCCAGGTGCAGTGGGGGCGCGTCTCCGAAACTTCAGCAGCCAGTGGGTTCGCTCACAGGTGGAATCTGGGCTATACAAATTGTATCTCAGGGATACAAGCTGGAATTCGAAGCGACTCCCCCCCGCCGTTACCTCAAATCAGCCTTGCCAGCTTCCCCCATGGAAAGGGAGGTAGTGCTGGCGGCAATTCACAAGCTGTACCTCCAGCAAGTGATTGTCAGGGTCCCCCTCCTTCAACAGGGAAGGGGTTACTATTCCACAATGTTTGTGGTACCGAAACCGGACGGTTCGGTGAGACCCATTCTGAATTTAAAATCCTTGAACACTTATATAAAGAAATTCGAGTTCAAAATGGAATCGCTCAGAGCGGTTATTGCAAGCCTGGAAGAGGGGGATTTTATGGTATCGCTGGACATCAAAGATGCTTACTTGCATGTCCCCATTTACCCACCTCACCAGGAGTACCTCAGATTTGTGGTACAGGACTGTCATTACCAATTCCGGACGTTGCCGTTTGGCCTGTCCACGGCAACGAGAATATTTACCAAGGTAATGGCCGAAATGATGATACTCCTTCGGCAGAAGGGAGTTATAATTATCACGTACTTGTACGATCTCCTCATAAAGGCGAGGTCCAGGGAGCAGTTGTTGATCAGCGTAGCACTCTCTCAGGAAGTGTTGCAACAGCACGGCTGGATTCTGAATGTTCCAAAGTCGCAGCTGATTCCTACGACGCGTCTGCTTTTCCTGGGCATGATTCTGGACACAGAACAGAAGAAGGTGTTTCTCCCGGTGGAGAAGGCCCAGGAATTAGCATCTCTGGTCAGGGACCTCCTGAAACCAAAACAGGTATCGGTGCATCACTGCACGCGAGTCCTGGGAAAGATGGTGGCTTCATACGAAGCCATTCCCTTCGGCAGGTTCCATGCGAGGATCTTTCAGTGGGATCTGTTGGACAAGTGGTCCGGATCGCATCTTCAGATGCATCGGCTGATCACCCTGTCCCCAAGGGCCAGGGTGTCTCTTCTGTGGTGGCTGCAGAGTGCTCACCTTCTCGAGGGCCGCAGGTTCGGCATACAGAACTGGGTCCTGGTGAACAGGGATGCAAGCCTCCGAGGATGGGGGGCAGTCACACAGGGAAGAAACTTCCAAGGGCTGTGGTCAAGTCTGGAGACTTCTCTACACATAAATATACTGGAATTAAGGGCCATTTATAACGCCCTGAGTCAAGCAGAGCCCCTGCTTCAAAACCGGCCAGTGCTGATTCAGTCAGACAACATCACGGCGGTCGCCCATGTAAACCGCCAGGGCGGCACAAGAAGCAGGATGGCAATGGCGGAAGCCACAAAGATTCTTCGATGGGCGGAGAATCACATGCAAGCACTGTCAGCAGTGTTCATTCCGGGAGTGGACAACTGGGAAGCAGACTTCCTCAGCAGACACGACCTCCACCCGGGAGAGTGGGGACTTCATCAAGAAGTCTTCCAACTGATTGCAAACCGATGGGAACTGCCACAGGTGGACATGATGGCGTCCCGCCTCAACAAAAAGCTAAAAAGATATTGCGCCAGGTCAAGGGACCCTCAGGCGATAGCTGTGGACGCCCTAGTGACACCGTGGGTGTACCAGTCGGTATATGTGTTTCCTCCTCTTCCTCTCATACCCAAGGTACTGAGAATAGTAGAGATGAGCGGGTTCGGTTTCTCTGAATCCGAACCCGCCAGAACTTCATGTTTTTTTTCACGGGTCCGAGCGACTCGGATCTTCCCGCCTTGCTCGGTTAACCCGAGCGCGCCCGAACGTCATCATGACGCTGTCGGATTCTCGCGAGGCTCGGATTCTATCGCGAGACTCGGATTCTATATAAGGAGCCCGCGTCGCCGCCATTTTCACACGTGCATTGAGATTGATAGGGAGAGGACGTGGCTGGCGTCCTCTCCGTTTAGAATTAGAATAGATTAGAGAGACACTTGATTTACTAATTTTGGGGAGCATTAGGAGTACTCAGTAGTGTACAGTGCAGAGTTTTGCTGATAGTGACCAGTGACCACCACTTTTATTTATAATCCGTTCTCTGCCTGAAAAAAGCGATACACAGCACACAGTGACTCAGTCACATACCATATCTGTGTGCACTGCTCAGGCTCAGGCCAGTGTGCTGCATCATCTATTATCTATATATAATATTATATATATCTGTCTGACTGCTCAGCTCACACAGCTTATAATTGTGGGGGAGACTGGGGAGCACTACTGCAGTGCCAGTTATAGGTTATAGCAGGAGCCTGGAGTACATAATATATTATATAGTGAGTGACCACCAGACACACAGTGCAGTTTATTTAATATATCCGTTCTCTGCCTGAAAAAAGCGATACACACAGTGACTCAGTCAGTCACATACCATATCTGTGTGCACTGCTCAGGCTCAGGCCAGTGTGCTGCATCATCTATATATATATTATATATCTGTCTGACTGCTCAGCTCACACAGCTTATAATTGTGGGGGAGACTGGGGAGCACTACTGCAGTGCCAGTTATAGGTTATAGCAGGAGCCAGGAGTACATAATATTATATTAAAATTAAACAGTGCACACTTTTGCTGCAGGAGTGCCACTGCCAGTGTGACTAGTGACCAGTGACCTGACCACCAGTATATAATATTAGTAGTATACTATCTCTTTATCAACCAGTCTATATATTAGCAGCAGACACAGTACAGTGCGGTAGTTCACGGCTGTGGCTACCTCTGTGTCGGCACTCGGCAGCCCGTCCATAATTGTATATACCACCTAACCGTGGTTTTTTTTTCTTTCTTTATACATACATACTAGTTACGAGTATACTATCTCTTTATCAACCAGTCTATATATTAGCAGCAGACACAGTACAGTGCGGTAGTTCACGGCTGTGGCTACCTCTGTGTCGGCACTCGGCAGCCCGTCCATAATTGTATATACCACCTAACCGTGGTTTTTTTTTCTTTCTTTATACATACATACTAGTTACGAGTATACTATCTCTTTATCAACCAGTCTATATATTAGCAGCAGACACAGTACAGTGCGGTAGTTCACGGCTGTGGCTACCTCTGTGTCGGCACTCGGCAGCCCGTCCATAATTGTATATACCACCTAACCGTGGTTTTTTTTTCTTTCTTTATACATACATACTAGTTACGAGTATACTATCTCTTTATCAACCAGTCTATATATTAGCAGCAGACACAGTACAGTGCGGTAGTTCACGGCTGTGGCTACCTCTGTGTCGGCACTCGGCAGCCCGTCCATAATTGTATATACCACCTAACCGTGGTTTTTTTTTCTTTCTTTATACATACATACTAGTTACGAGTATACTATCTCTTTATCAACCAGTCTATATATTAGCAGCAGACACAGTACAGTGCGGTAGTTCACGGCTGTGGCTACCTCTGTGTCGGCACTCGGCAGCCCGTCCATAATTGTATATACCACCTAACCGTGGTTTTTTTTTCTTTCTTTATACATACATACTAGTTACGAGTATACTATCTCTTTATCAACCAGTCTATATATTAGCAGCAGACACAGTACAGTGCGGTAGTTCACGGCTGTGGCTACCTCTGTGTCGGCACTCGGCAGCCCGTCCATAATTGTATATACCACCTAACCGTGGTTTTTTTTTCTTTCTTTATACATACATACTAGTTACGAGTATACTATCTCTTTATCAACCAGTCTATATATTAGCAGCAGACACAGTACAGTGCGGTAGTTCACGGCTGTGGCTACCTCTGTGTCGGCACTCGGCAGCCCGTCCATAATTGTATATACCACCTAACCGTGGTTTTTTTTTCTTTCTTTATACATACATACTAGTTACGAGTATACTATCTCTTTATCAACCAGTCTATATATTAGCAGCAGACACAGTACAGTGCGGTAGTTCACGGCTGTGGCTACCTCTGTGTCGGCACTCGGCAGCCCGTCCATAATTGTATATACCACCTAACCGTGGTTTTTTTTTCTTTCTTTATACATACATACTAGTTACGAGTATACTATCTCTTTATCAACCAGTCTATATATTAGCAGCAGACACAGTACAGTGCGGTAGTTCACGGCTGTGGCTACCTCTGTGTCGGCACTCGGCAGCCCGTCCATAATTGTATATACCACCTAACCGTGGTTTTTTTTTCTTTCTTTATACATACATACTAGTTACGAGTATACTATCTCTTTATCAACCAGTCTATATATTAGCAGCAGACACAGTACAGTGCGGTAGTTCACGGCTGTGGCTACCTCTGTGTCGGCACTCGGCAGCCCGTCCATAATTGTATATACCACCTAACCGTGGTTTTTTTTTCTTTCTTTATACATACATACTAGTTACGAGTATACTATCTCTTTATCAACCAGTCTATATATTAGCAGCAGACACAGTACAGTGCGGTAGTTCACGGCTGTGGCTACCTCTGTGTCGGCACTCGGCAGCCCGTCCATAATTGTATATACCACCTAACCGTGGTTTTTTTTTCTTTCTTTATACATACATACTAGTTACGAGTATACTATCTCTTTATCAACCAGTCTATATATTAGCAGCAGACACAGTACAGTGCGGTAGTTCACGGCTGTGGCTACCTCTGTGTCGGCACTCGGCAGCCCGTCCATAATTGTATATACCACCTAACCGTGGTTTTTTTTTCTTTCTTTATACATACATACTAGTTACGAGTATACTATCTCTTTATCAACCAGTCTATATATTAGCAGCAGACACAGTACAGTGCGGTAGTTCACGGCTGTGGCTACCTCTGTGTCGGCACTCGGCAGCCCGTCCATAATTGTATACTAGTATCCAATCCATCCATCTCCATTGTTTACCTGAGGTGCCTTTTAGTTGTGCCTATTAAAATATGGAGAACAAAAATGTTGAGGTTCCAAAATTAGGGAAAGATCAAGATCCACTTCCACCTCGTGCTGAAGCTGCTGCCACTAGTCATGGCCGAGACGATGAAATGCCAGCAACGTCGTCTGCCAAGGCCGATGCCCAATGGCATAGTACAGAGCATGTCAAAACCAAAACACCAAATATCAGTAAAAAAAGGACTCCAAAACCTAAAATAAAATTGTCGGAGGAGAAGCGTAAACTTGCCAATATGCCATTTACCACACGGAGTGGCAAGGAACGGCTGAGGCCCTGGCCTATGTTCATGGCTAGTGGTTCAGCTTCACATGAGGATGGAAGCACTCAGCCTCTCGCTAGAAAACTGAAAAGACTCAAGCTGGCAAAAGCACCGCAAAGAACTGTGCGTTCTTTGAAATCCCAAATCCACAAGGAGAGTCCAATTGTGTCGGTTGCGATGCCTGACCTTCCCAACACTGGACGTGAAGAGCATGCGCCTTCCACCATTTGCACGCCCCCTGCAAGTGCTGGAAGGAGCACCCGCAGTCCAGTTCCTGATAGTCAGATTGAAGATGTCAGTGTTGAAGTACACCAGGATGAGGAGGATATGGGTGTTGCTGGCGCTGGGGAGGAAATTGACCAGGAGGATTCTGATGGTGAGGTGGTTTGTTTAAGTCAGGCACCCGGGGAGACACCTGTTGTCCGTGGGAGGAATATGGCCGTTGACATGCCAGGTTAAAATACCAAAAAAATCAGCTCTTCGGTGTGGAGGTATTTCACCAGAAATGCGGACAACAGGTGTCAAGCCGTGTGTTCCCTTTGTCAAGCTGTAATAAGTAGGGGTAAGGACGTTAACCACCTCGGAACATCCTCCCTTATACGTCACCTGCAGCGCATTCATAATAAGTCAGTGACAAGTTCAAAAACTTTGGGTGACAGCGGAAGCAGTCCACTGACCAGTAAATCCCTTCCTCTTGTAACCAAGCTCACGCAAACCACCCCACCAACTCCCTCAGTGTCAATTTCCTCCTTCCCCAGGAATGCCAATAGTCCTGCAGGCCATGTCACTGGCAATTCTGACGAGTCCTCTCCTGCCTGGGATTCCTCCGATGCATCCTTGCGTGTAACGCCTACTGCTGCTGGCGCTGCTGTTGTTGCCGCTGGGAGTCGATGGTCATCCCAGAGGGGAAGTCGTAAGCCCACTTGTACTACTTCCAGTAAGCAATTGACTGTTCAACAGTCCTTTGCGAGGAAGATGAAATATCACAGCAGTCATCCTACTGCAAAGCGGATAACTGAGTCCTTGACAACTATGTTGGTGTTAGACGTGCGTCCGGTATCCGCCGTTAGTTCACAGGGAACTAGACAATTTATTGAGGCAGTGTGCCCCCGTTACCAAATACCATCTAGGTTCCACTTCTCTAGGCAGGCGATACCGAGAATGTACACGGACGTCAGAAAAAGACTCACCAGTGTCCTAAAAAATGCAGTTGTACCCAATGTCCACTTAACCACGGACATGTGGACAAGTGGAGCAGGGCAGGGTCAGGACTATATGACTGTGACAGCCCACTGGGTAGATGTATGGACTCCCGCCGCAAGAACAGCAGCGGCGGCACCAGTAGCAGCATCTCGCAAACGCCAACTCTTTCCTAGGCAGGCTACGCTTTGTATCACCGCTTTCCAGAATACGCACACAGCTGAAAACCTCTTACGGCAACTGAGGAAGATCATCGCGGAATGGCTTACCCCAATTGGACTCTCCTGTGGATTTGTGGCATCGGACAACGCCAGCAATATTGTGTGTGCATTAAATATGGGCAAATTCCAGCACGTCCCATGTTTTGCACATACCTTGAATTTGGTGGTGCAGAATTTTTTAAAAAACGACAGGGGCGTGCAAGAGATGCTGTCGGTGGCCAGAAAAATTGCGGGACACTTTCGGCGTACAGGCACCACGTACAGAAGACTGGAGCACCACCAAAAACTACTGAACCTGCCCTGCCATCATCTGAAGCAAGAAGTGGTAACGAGGTGGAATTCAACCCTCTATATGCTTCAGAGGTTGGAGGAGCAGCAAAAGGCCATTCAAGCCTATACAATTGAGCACGATATAGGAGATGGAATGCACCTGTCTCAAGTGCAGTGGAGAATGATTTCAACGTTGTGCAAGGTTCTGATGCCCTTTGAACTTGCCACACGTGAAGTCAGTTCAGACACTGCCAGCCTGAGTCAGGTCATTCCCCTCATCAGGCTTTTGCAGAAGAAGCTGGAGGCATTGAAGAAGGAGCTAAAAGGGAGCGATTCCGCTAGGCATGTGGGACTTGTGGATGCAGCCCTTAATTCGCTTAACAAGGATTCACGGGTGGTCAATCTGTTGAAATCAGAGCACTACATTTTGGCCACCGTGCTCGATCCTAGATTTAAAGCCTACCTTGGATCTCTCTTTCCGGCAGACACAGGTCTGCTGGGGTTGAAAGACCTGCTGGTGACAAAATTGTCAAGTCAAGCGGAACGCGACCTGTCAACATCTCCTCCTTCACATTCTCCCGCAACTGGGGGTGCGAGGAAAAGGCTCAGAATTCCGAGCCCACCCGCTGGCGGTGATGCAGGGCAGTCTGGAGCGACTGCTGATGCTGACATCTGGTCCGGACTGAAGGACCTGACAACGATTACGGACATGTCGTCTACTGTCACTGCATATGATTCTCTCAACATTGATAGAATGGTGGAGGATTATATGAGTGACCGCATCCAAGTAGGCACGTCACACAGTCCGTACTTATACTGGCAGGAAAAAGAGGCAATTTGGAGGCCCTTGCACAAACTGGCTTTATTCTACCTAAGTTGCCCTCCCACAAGTGTGTACTCCGAAAGAGTGTTTAGTGCCGCCGCTCACCTTGTCAGCAATCGGCGTACGAGGTTACATCCAGAAAATGTGGAGAAGATGATGTTCATTAAAATGAATTATAATCAATTCCTCCGCGGAGACATTGACCAGCAGCAATTGCCTCCACAAAGTACACAGGGAGCTGAGATGGTGGATTCCAGTGGGGACGAATTGATAATCTGTGAGGAGGGGGATGTACACGGTGATATATCGGAGGGTGAAGATGAGGTGGACATCTTGCCTCTGTAGAGCCAGTTTGTGCAAGGAGAGATTAATTGCTTCTTTTTTGGGGGGGGTCCAAACCAACCCGTCATATCAGTCACAGTCGTGTGGCAGACCCTGTCACTGAAATGATGGGTTGGTTAAAGTGTGCATGTCCTGTTTTGTTTATACAACATAAGGGTGGGTGGGAGGGCCCAAGGACAATTCCATCTTGCACCTCTTTTTTCTTTTCTTTTTCTTTGCATCATGTGCTGATTGGGGAGGTTTTTTTTGGAAGGGACATCCTGCGTGACACTGCAGTGCCACTCCTAGATGGGCCCGGTGTTTGTGTCGGCCACTAGGGTCGCTAATCTTACTCACACAGTCAGCTACCTCATTGCGCCTCTTTTTTTCTTTGCGTCATGTGCTGTTTGGGGAGGGTTTTTTGGAAGGGACATCCTGCGTGACACTGCAGTGCCACTCCTAGATGGGCCCGGTGTTTGTATCGGCCACTAGGGTCGCTAATCTTACTCACACAGCTACCTCATTGCGCCTCTTTTTTTCTTTGCGTCATGTGCTGTTTGGGGAGGGTTTTTTGGAAGGGACATCCTGCGTGACACTGCAGTGCCACTCCTAGATGGGCCCGGTGTTTGTGTCGGCCACTAGGGTCGCTAATCTTACTCACACAGCTACCTCATTGCGCCTCTTTTTTTCTTTGCGTCATGTGCTGTTTGGGGAGGGTTTTTTGGAAGGGACATCCTGCGTGACACTGCAGTGCCACTCCTAGATGGGCCCGGTGTTTGTGTCGGCCACTAGGGTCGCTAATCTTACTCACACAGCTACCTCATTGCGCCTCTTTTTTTCTTTGCGTCATGTGCTGTTTGGGGAGGGTTTTTTGGAAGGGCCATCCTGCGTGACACTGCAGTGCCACTCCTAGATGGGCCCGGTGTTTGTGTCGGCCACTAGGGTCGCTAATCTTACTCACACAGCTACCTCATTGCGCCTCTTTTTTTCTTTGCGTCATGTGCTGTTTGGGGAGGGTTTTTTGGAAGGGCCATCCTGCGTGACACTGCAGTGCCACTCCTAGATGGGCCCGGTGTTTGTGTCGGCCACTAGGGTCGCTAATCTTACTCACACAGCTACCTCATTGCGCCTCTTTTTTTCTTTGCGTCATGTGCTGTTTGGGGAGGGTTTTTTGGAAGGGACATCCTGCGTGACACTGCAGTGCCACTCCTAGATGGGCCCGGTGTTTGTGTCGGCCACTAGGGTCGCTAATCTTACTCACACAGCGACCTCGGTGCAAATTTTAGGACTAAAAATAATATTGTGAGGTGTGAGGTATTCAGAATAGACTGAAAATGAGTGTAAATTATGGTTTTTGAGGTTAATAATACTTTGGGATCAAAATGACCCCCAAATTCTATGATTTAAGCTGTTTTTTAGTGTTTTTTGAAAAAAACACCCGAATCCAAAACACACCCGAATCCGACAAAAAAAATTCGGTGAGGTTTTGCCAAAACGCGGTCGAACCCAAAACACGGCCGCGGAACCGAACCCAAAACCAAAACACAAAACCCGAAAAATTTCAGGCGCTCATCTCTAGAGAATAGTAAGAAAGAGAGGAATAAGAACAATACTCATTGTTCCGGACTGGCCAAGAAGGACTTGGTACCCGGAACTGCAAGAAATGCGCACAGAGGACCCATGGCCTCTGCCTCTCAGACAGGACCTGTTACAACAAGGGCCCTGTCTGTTCCAAGACTTACCGCGGCTGCGTTTGACGGCATGGCGGTTGAACGCCGGATCCTAGCGGAAAAAGGCATTCCGCATGAAGTTATTCCTACGCTGATAAAGGCTAGAAAAGACGTGACAGCAAAGCATTATCACCGTATATGGCGGAAATATGTTGCTTGGTGTGAGGCCAGGAAGGCCCCTACAGAGGAATTCCAACTGGGTCGTTTCCTGCACTTCCTACAGTCAGGGGTGACTATGGGCCTAAAATTGGGGTCCATAAAGGTCCAGATTTCGGCCCTATCCATTTTCTTTCAAAAATAACTGGCTTCACTGCCTGAGGTTCAGACATTTGTTAAGGGAGTGCTGCATATTCAGCCTCCTTTTGTGCCACCAGTGGCACCCTGGGATCTTAACGTTGTGTTGGATTTCCTGAAATCCCACTGGTTTGAGCCACTTAAGACCGTGGAACTAAAGTATCTCACGTGGAAAGTGGTCATGCTGTTGGCCTTAGCATCGGCTAGGCGTGTGTCGGAATTGGCGGCTTTGTCATGTAAAAGCCCATATCTGATCTTCCATATGGACAGGGCAGAATTGAGGACTCGTCCCCAATTTCTCCCAAAGGTGGTGTCATCGTTTCATTTGAACCAAACTATAGTGGTGCCTGCGGCTACTCGGGACTTGGAGGACTCCAAGTTGCTGGACGTAGTCAGGGCTTTGAAAATATATGTTTCCAGAATGGCTGGAGTCAGGAAGACTGACTCGCTGTTTATCTTGCATGCACCCAACAAGCTGGGTGCTCCTGCTTCAAAGCAAACTATTGCTCGCTGGATCTGTAGCACGATTCAGCAGGCTCATTCTGCGGCTGGATTGCCGCATCCAAAATCAGTAAAAGCCCATTCCACAAGGAAGGTGGGCTCTTCTTGGGCGGCTGCCCGAGGGGTCTCGGCTTTACAGCTTTGCCGAGTGGCTACTTGGTCGGGTTCAAACACATTTGCAAAGTTCTACAAGTTTGATACCCTGGCTGAGGAGGAGCTTGTGTTTGCTCATTCGATGCTGCAGAGTCATCCGCACTCTCCCGCTCGTTTGGGAGCTTTGGTATAATCCCCATGGTCCTTACGGAGTTCCCAGCATCCACTAGGACGTCAGAGAAAATAAGAATTTACTCACCGGTGATTCTATTTCTCGTAGTCCGTAGTGGATGCTGGGTGCCCGTCCCAAGTGCGGACTTTCTGCAATACGTGTATATAGCTATTGCTTAACTAAGGGTTATTGTTATGAGCCATCCGTTGAGTGAGGCTCAGTTGTTGTTCATACTGTTAACTGGGTAAGGTTATCACAAGTTGTACGGTGTGATTGGTGTGGCTGGTATGAGTCTTACCCTGGATTCAAAATTTCCTTTCCTTGTAATGTCAGCTCTTCCGGGCACAGTTTCCCTAACTGAGGTCTGGAGGAGGGGCATAGAGGGAGGAGCCAGTGCACACCAGATAGTACCTAATCTTTTCTTTAGAGTGCCCAGTCTCCTGCGGAGCCCGTCTATTCCCCATGGTCCTTACGGAGTTCCCAGCATCCACTACGGACTACGAGAAATAGAAATACCGGTGAGTAAATTCTTATTTTTAAACTAATAACTGGTGGGACTGAAAAAGACCGTAGTCATGGCTCGGTCAATGTATCGGGGGAAGTAAGGAGAGCAGGAGATGTGTAATAAAAGAGACAGTAAAAGTAGGAAATGTATGGTAACAAATGCTGGGAGTCTCCCAAATCAAACATGAGAACTGGAATGAATGATGCTAGAGGAGAAGTATGATATACTGGGTGTAACATGCTTGTCTGGATATAAGTCGTGTCTGGGCAGTGAGATGAGAACGGTACAGCAGGACTGTACAGCAGGTATAGGAAGGACTGAACACAGGAAACGGAAGCAGTGTACTTAATTGAGGATCTCTCAAGATTTTGACTATGTGCTGTTAATATGGGTGGAAAAGACTCCAATAAAGCAGTTTAAGAGAGTAAAGGGCCTGTGTGCAGTATCCATGTGGGCCTGCTCCACTCTGGCAGGGCAGTAGACTGGCACTGTGCGAGAGTCTACTATGCATGCGCACCCTGTTCCCAGTGATATCTCTATTGCGCATGAGCAAATCACTGCGTAACAGAACGCCCAATCATTTCAGTCTGCAGCAGGGCAGCGGCAAGTATGATTATATGGGTTCAGGGTGTGCAGTGCTGGTGCCCCTGGACCGTATGCACCACCTTGCACCATGTCTTAAGCTCTGACTGAGGTTTGCTATGAAGCATACTTGCCTACCCTCCCAGAACGGCCGGGAGGTTCCCGAAAATCGGGTGACGCTCTCGGCCCCCCGGAAAAGTAGGCAAGTGTCCCGCATCCGCCGCCAGCTCCCGCAACCCCCCTTGGCCGCCCACAACGGAGCACCAGTGGGCGGTCCGAGGGGGACCCGATGACGTGTTTCACGCTGAATCGCATCATCATAGCTCCGCCCCCAGCTCTCCTGCGCCTGTTTCCTCGGCACTGGATAGCGGGGGGTGGAGCACAATGACATGTTTCATGCCGCCACGCCCCAGACACGCCCCCTCACTACCGGACACGCCCCCCTGTTCGCCGATCAGGCTGCCCCCTCCCGGAAGAGGGAGCAGCAATATTGGCAAGTATGCTATGAAGCAACTGCCATACATGACTGTACTAACTTGCAAGCCTCATTATAGCTTTAGGGGGGTATTTAATTAGTGCCATTTTTTCGACCAGTCTAAAAATCCGCCTGGGTGAAAAACAATGTGGAGCAGCGAATTAGCCACTGATCCACGCTTTTTGTCGAATTTGCAAGCATTTTCAGTTTTTGGGTCCGTTTTCGCCCATGCCAATTCAACAAAAAAAATAATACAAAAAGGCATGGGCGAAAATGGATTTAAAAACAGGCGAACAGGTCCACTACCGAATACACTGAGGTTGAATTAGTGCAGATTTTCCGACTGTCTTACCTATCAGCCCCCCTCATAGTGCCAGATCCCGCCGACTCGGCCTCACATAGCGTCATTCTCGCTCAAAATGTGCGCCTTGCTTACATAAATAAAACTGGAAGCGACAAAACTACTCCGCTAGATTACACTGGTCAGTTTCATGTGCAACATTTGTACATCTGTATGCGACTGGATCCGAATCTGTGAACGAAGTGCTACAATGCAACGGCATTTCTCCCGCCAAGTTCAGTTGTGCTTCATCTGCGACTTTGTACGCGCTTAGAACTAATTCCCGTGCCCAGCGGCTCTAGTACATTGTGAACGGAGTTTTGCGAATAAGATGCAAATTTTAGTGTATTGACGGTATAAGGACACATCTATAGGAAAAATAGTTGTTAAATATTGTTAATTATTTATTAATCTTTTTTTACTAAAGCTTTTGTATATTTGTGGTTCACACGCACTGAAGACTGAAAGCTCAGCTGCGGATGTGATAGAATAATGTTACATAGATTAAACAAAGTGACTTTTATAAATATGACCCTTTTATAGTCAGAAAGGCAAATACTAATCAATAGTCCTTTATGACAGAAAAAGTATTTGGGGGGAGATGGCATGCACATTTGGTAAAGGAACTATGGGGGTGATTCAGACATGGACACGGGGGGGGGGGGGGGGTAATTCAAATCTGATCACTGCTGTGGGTTTGGCACAGCGGGCATTCAGATCCTGACTGTGCATGAATATGCACCGCAATGCGCACGCGCGTCTGTCAACGAGGACGCCGGTCAGCGACGGGATGATGTGAAAAATCTGAATGCAGAGGCGTTCGCAAAGTGATTGGCGTTTACTGGGAGTGTTCGGGAAAACGCAGGCGTGTCCAAGCGTTTTCACGGAGGGTGTCTGACGTCTGCTCCGGACCCGATCAGCCTGTTCTCATTGCACTGTAGGAATAAGTCCTGGGCTGCGCACACACTGCACACAGTGTATTTTAGCAGCTCAGCTACACATACGATCGCAAACTGGCACGGCGAATTTACACTCCCTCGACTAGGCGGCAACTATCCGAACGCAGGACAGCAAAATTAGCAGCCCAGCGATCAGATCTGAATTACCCCTACAGTTCGCTCTGGACACAGCAGTGATGCACAAATACTGTGAAAATAGACCCCTTCTGCCGGTTCTGTTCCCTCAGGTTACTTAAGATGGCTGTGCAATCGCCTCTCATGCCTACACAATTAAGGGGGGGGGGGGAGGGACACCCCGTAACTTCCCCATATTTTGTAAAACGGTCCCCATTGCTGCCCCTGCTCTGACCTTACATGGCTTTGGGGCACTGCGACTGAGATCGGTAAACATCGGAGTTGAGCGTAAACCATCGGTATGTATCTGAAATAGACCCAATGTTCAGCAATTAATACACCACCATTGTTTATATGTATTGATTCCCACATAATCAGGTCACTGGCACCCAATTTGAATTTTGACCTGTGCTGCAGCCCACCTCTCGAGCCAACACTAGATGATGGTATAAGTAAGGGAAGTAGCACATGAGGGGAGAAGGTCCAGCTCGCTCCCTCTAAAGGGGAGGGCAGAAGGGGTGATACAGATGGGGTAGACAGTGTGCGTGGAACAGAGGGTTAGGATGAGAGAAGGCTGGGTTCGATGAAGAAGTGGGTCTTGAGAGTCCATTTGAAGCTTTGTAGAGAGGTGGAGCCAGGTCTGATAAGGAAAGGGAGAGAATTCCAGAGGTAGGGAACAGCATGGGTAAAACCTTGTAGGCAAGAGTGGGAGGACGTAATCACTTGGGAGGAGAGACAGCATGCATTTGTGGAGTGAAGAGGGCAGGAGTGTGAAAAGAGAGAAGGTCAGAGATCGGAGAGGAATAGCTTGAATTGGGGTCCGAAGGGGAAGGGGAGCCAGCGCAGGGCTTGTAAGAGAGAGCAAGAGGATGTAGCACATTTGGAGAGGGCAGCAGCAGTGAGGGTAGATTGGAGTGGAGAGAGACCAGATATGAGGAGGTTACAATAGTCCAATCTGGAGATGACCAGAGTGGATGAGGGTCTTAGTAGCCTCCAGGGTGAGAAAGGGTCTGAGCCTGGAAATATTTCTGAGTTGGAAACAACAGGACTGTGAAAGGTACTGAATGTGTTATCAACATCACCTTACATAAATGGACATAACAAGATGTATGAGAGCTGCTGTGTTTATGGCAAATCCTGTCACGGTGCCGCCTTCCTAGACGACTAAACCTATTTGGCTGCCAATGACGTCTCATTATAAACACTCGTGTATTGGTTAGTGAGTCAAGTCATAATGCTCAATTACCTCCTAATTTGTCACAGTTATTTACAATCTATTGTTCAAATAAACTGCAAGATATAACAAGGTTGTCATGGCCACATAAACATGAAAGTCACACAGGAACATTACTGTAAAATATTTCATTGTAGTTAATTTGTAATGTACAAATGATCAGACATTAACCAATATGTAATCATACTAACTGTCCGTTCACTATTGTTGTATACAAAGGACATAAACAAATCTATCTGGAGAAACGATCAGAACCTGCAGTTCATGATATAATCTGGAAAGAACATTTACATTCTGCCACTGTTTTTGCATTGGCTTAAACATTTAACATTTGGTTGGTACTTTATCTCTGTCCTCTTTATCTCTCTCTGAGGCTTAGTACATTTACCCCTCAGTTTATCAGAACTTTTCCCTGTTCAGCCAGGTCCAAGCCCAGGAGTAAAGTGTACAGACCTAATACAAAGTGGATATGATCATAATACAGTTCCACTACACTCCCGAGTTGCCTACCCTCCCTCATTCTGCAGGAGACTCCCTGAAATAGAAGCAATCTCCCTGACTCCCTGAATAGACCAGCAATCTCCCTGATTGCACCTTAACCCCATTATATAGCTGTTATATTCTTGGGGGAAAATAAGAAATCAGAGATACATACATTCATATGGGAACATCAGTGCCATTTCCCTGCATTGGTTATGACACATTGATCCCTATGGCTACATGCATTTTAAATAAAGTTTCTCGTGGCCACTTACAGTATATGGAACCTCCTGTAAAACACAATACACAAAAAAATCCTGCAAAATATCGGTGTCTTTTCTTTAGCAAGTAGATCTTACTAACTTTGAGGCTCATTTACATTTGGATGTAAGTCATGTTTATGACACGCCTCTCAGATGGAGCAGTACACGTCCGCAATGATAGTTGTTACTTTCACATCTCCCTGAAATGCTTTTTCAAAAGTAGGCAAGTATGATGCACTCTATACAGAATCAGATATAGGAAATTCTAACCACCAATGTGGCCTGACCTAACTACTGGATGCGGCCAGGGCAGTAACTTGGGGTGGGCGACATGTACAGTCGCACAGAGTGCAGTGCTCGGTGGGCAGCACTATCACTGCCCCGCACTCCCTGCCTCTGGCATGCAGCCAGGGTCTCTTCTGCAGTGCTGCCTGGAGCGTCCTTTAAATACTTCCGGCAGGCACCCCTGCAGTCTGTGCAGATCCCCCAGAGTATCCAGAGGACGCTCCACGCCGTTCTGCACTTACTGGTGCCTTTGGCCCCTCCGTGATGCCATCGGTTGGGGGCGTGGTCAAGGCACAAGGCTTATTATTTATCACTGTTTTTTATATAGCATGGCATATTCCGTTGCGCTTTACAAATGGAGAAGGCTAGTGAAGCTACGGCACTGAATATGGCCACTATACAATTCTATTACCCCCTACACAGACCTAGGTAGCTACACCCCTGATCACTGGACATGGCCATTGCATTTCTATTACAGTATATTGTGCCTTTTAAATGAATGCCCCTTTAAAACATCGGGCACAGTCACCAGGAACTCACGATGCCTGCACCACGTAGGCTAATACATTTACCCCTGTGTTACATAACACCAATCAACACCTTCAAAATAGACCATGTGACACATCGGGGCAGGCTTAATTGCTGCGCATGCATCCCAATTGTATTCAGAGTCGCAGGAGTGATTTCAGCACGCAGAAGTGGAATAAGCTGCGCTATGTGAGAAACTTTAAATAAATATATAAAATGTATTGGGCGTTCCTTGGCGGTGACAGTGAGGTGGCTGTGCGGATGCACAGAGGTGGTCCATCTTATCGGCATGTAATGGGAGTGACGCGGGTGTGCACATACAGTATGCTTTAATTGTTCACATTGAAGGCCATGACCAGATAACAAATCTGCACAAGGCTGGGGCAAGTTTCGATGTGACTGCAGCGTCTGGAGACACGCAAAGTGGGCGTTTCAGTCCTGGCACAAGAATACGCATGACTGTACACCAGGAGAAGGTTTGTACCAGTAATTGCAAATAGCATAAATTTGCAGACGTGCGACCGGCAATGGATACACATTGGGACGCCACTGTTTCCGGCTCAATGGCCCTCATTCCGAGTTGTTCGCTCTGTAATTTTCTTCGCATCGCAGCGATTTTCTGCTAATTGCGCATGCGCAATGTTCGCACTGCGACTGCGCCAAGTAAATTTGCTATGAAGATTGGTATTTTACTCACGGAATAACAAGGTTTTTTCTTCGTTCTGGTGATCGTAATGTGATTGACAGGAAATGGGTGTTACTGGGCGGAAACTGGCCGTTTTATGGGTGTGTGTGAAAAAACGCTACCGTTTCTGGGAAAAACGCGGGAGTGGCTGGAGAAAAGGGGGAGTGTCTGGGCGAACGCTGGGTGTGTTTGAGACGTCAAACCAGGAACGACAAGCACTGAACTGATCGCACTGGAAGAGTAAGTCTCGAGCTACTCAGAAACTGCACAGAGAAGTCTTTTCGCAATATTGCGAATCTTTCGTTCGCAATGTTGATAAGCTAAGATTCACTCCCAGTAGGCGGCGGCTTAGCATGTGCAATGTTGCTAAAAGCAGCTCGCGAGCGAACAACTCGGAATGACCACCATTGTGCGGTCCCTTGACTTATTTTTCCCCATGAAATATGTACAGCTCCTCTTAATACGCTAATGGGGACATGTACTAAGCAGTGAAGAAGTGAGCCAGTAGAGAAGCTGCCCATGGCAACCAATCAGCTGCTCTGTATACTTTCGTATTATGCAAATGATAAATGTTACGTCAATGCTGATTGGTTGCCACGGGAAACTTCTCTACTGGCTCACTTCTCCACTTTTATCACTGCTTAGTACGTCCCCTTAAGTGTTACCTGCGTATATTGCATGCCCCTGTTGCTGCAAGCAAGGCCGTCTAAAGCAGTGGCGGGACATAGCCAAATCGAGGAGACGTGGCTATGCCCCCCTAATACAATGTATAAGAAGTATTATGCTGTGCGGTGCAGCGTGCTGGTAAGGATTTGTGCGGATTTGTCTCCCTCCGTCTGGGGGTAGATCCAAGGGGAGGGGGCGAGATAAGTGTGATCACCCCCTACCCCCCATCTTGGGAAACACACACACATTAGTTTGGTCTCAGGAAACCCATTTTTTCCTAGATCTGTACAAATCTTCTTTACAGAACTGTCTCCAAGTCTCTGTCCCGCTACAGTATCTATGAAGAGTAAAGAATCAGAGGGTGACCTACTGACCCCAAGGATTTTACCTGGAGCCAGAGCCGGCCCTAACCAATATGATGCCCTAGGCAAGATTTTTGCTGGTGCCCCCTAGCACCACCGCTGGTTCTGCCTCTGACCTTGCACCTCTTTCCCAGCACCATCACCCCTCACCCATAGCAGTCCTTGTACCCCCTATATTTTAAATAGGAACAGTTCGCACATTTGACGCACAGCCCAAAAAGGGGCATCTTCTTGCTGGGAAGGGACATGGCCACACAATAGTAGCCCCAATCCCAATTACGCCAAACAGTACTGCAACTTTAGTCACATTTTATCTTGCGATAGTGTCCATAATTCATATTACATCCCACAGAAGTATCACTTTACCTTATAAACGTTACTCCTCACAGTAGAGCCCCTTATTCACATTACATCACACTGAATTGCTCCTTATTCACATTACACCACACCCTATTGCTCTTTATTCACATTAGATGACACAGTAGTGCCCTTTCTATTTGCAACGCCACGTAGTAGAGCACCTTATACACATAATGCCACACATTAGTAATGCATTTATACACAATTCCACACAGTAATGCCCCTTACACATATGAGACACATTAATGTCCTTATAAACATAATGCACCTTACACATTATGACAACCTTTATTAATGCCCTTTTACACATAATGTCCCTTACACATATGCCGCACATTATTAGTGCCCCTATACACATAATGACACACATACAGTAGTACCCTGTTACACATATGCCGCACATTATTAATGCCCTTAAACACATAATGACACACATAGTGGCCCTTTACACATATGTTGCACATTATTAATGCGTTTTTACATGACACACATAATGCTCCTTACACATATTCTGAACACTACTGCAGAACCAACCCACTCACATGCACACAGCACTCACACTGCCACTAACACTGTGACGTCTGCCTCTGCTTGGATACAGATGTGTCCTCACAAATCTTGCATCAATGCTAACGTCGGGCACCTTTTTTATGAAAATGCATCTTATTTGCATTGCTATGTGGCTAGGATGCACAAGCAGCTTCTGCTGATTAAAATGATATGCAGCATGCCAATATACTGTGCGAGACTGCGGCTGTATCTGCATAAGAAATGCTACATACAGAATATAGGCATGTCGCATATCATTTTAATCAGCAGAAGCTGATGATGCCCCTAGGCATATCAAATGCCCTAGGCAATTGCCTAGTTTGCCTATGCCTATGGCCGGCTCTGCCTGGAGCTGAGACCCAAACACAGGAAATCTGCTGTTTATACACAAAACAACCCCTTTCAGCGAGGCATCGGCTTACACTATACCACACGGCAATGTATTGTTGTATTGCACAATTTCAGGAAGTGGCAGTGTTGAGACGCAGCGCTGCAGAACACAAAGCCCTGTGTAACACTCATGCCCCATGTGCTGATCTGCCATCAATTAGGATTAACAGGAAGAAACCGCACAAATTACCTAAAGATAAAACTAATTACTGTAGATACTGCATAAAAAAGGAGAACAAAAAGGTGGAAGAAAAAAACCACATACTATACTCTTCCCGGCAGGGTATGCTGACACTTGTAGTTCAGAAGCTGTTAGCGGGTCAGAAGTTGCCAGTGGAGATTTAGCTATATCGTTGCCAAGCTTTGTAATCACAGAAATTCATCCGTCTCTGCTCACCAGGGTATATTGGGGGGTGATGTGTGACACCCTCCTTCGGGCCTTGGAGAGACATATGGGCCAGATGTACTAAGCCTTGAAAAGTGATAAAGTGGAGAGTGATAAAACACCAGCCAATCAGCTCCTAACTGCCATGGTACAGGCTGGGTTTGAAAGATGACAGTTAGAAGCTGGTTGGTTGGTACTTTATCACTTACATCTGCCCCATAAAGTGGAGAGAGATAAAGTACCAACCGATCCGCTCCTGTCTTGTTACAGGCTGTGTTTGAAAGAGGACAGGAGTGGTTAGTGCGTTATCTCTCTCTAAGCTTTTGAAACATGTCCACTTGGTCTGGGACTTGTAGTTCCACAACAGCTGGAGAGCCGCAGGATGACGGTTTCAGATGTGGAGACCACCACTGCCCACACACACCTGACCCCATCAGACAGGTCCCTCTGCAGGTAGCTAGCCTTCCCCATCCATCAGCCACAGGCAAAGCCCCACGCCGGGTGAGCAGGATTACTGGCCTGGAGCAACGCCTTCCAGTGACTCACACTCACCTTACAAGACAGTAAATATCCCCATTCCTACTGTAAGCTTCAAAATTAACCCTTGATAGGCATCTCTGGCAAAGCCTAAATCCCAGTCACCCCCACCAGTGCATCCTGCATGTACACTGCAATCTATGACGACAAATACACAGGTAAGAAGAGTCCCAGCCTGTCCTAGCATTCTGGCACTTGTAGTCCCACCACAGGCGGAGAGCAAAAGGTGACCTACCTGTGAGCTGCAGCCGGCCAGTGAGCGCTATTGCGCTGTGCCATCGTTGCGCACACAGCCACCATCCGTGCGCATCATCCCTGCATCCAGGTGAGGCTGTGCGAGCAGGTATCTGCCCTGTGCCAGGTGTAGCAGCCCTTCCCAGGCTGGAGCAAAGTTCAGCAGCTCCTGCTGTCACTCTCTGCGGTTTCGGTCAGGTCTCACCCTCCTTTCTGTGTGCACTTCCCCAGGTGTAAAGGTGACACAGACCCTCCCTGCAGCCAGTGGCGTTATCTCACTGCTACTGTAGTACATCACACCGATTTGTGTGAGGGCTCTCCCCCGCAGGTGGGGCTATGCAGATTGGGGGAAGGTATGAGACACACCTGTGTATGATCAGTCAGGAAGGCGAGGACACAGTGTATGCATTAATAACTGGCTACATTAGTTATGGGTACAGTTGCATTTATAGCATGATGGGTTGTCTGATGAAATCCTCCTGGTATGTATTATGCGGGGATATCATATCTAAGGGTGTATAGCAGCCATTCTAGCAGTTACCTTATGCTGTGGTCTGTTACATATGAATAGTGTGTATGGTTCCAATGTAAACGGCAGACATGTTGCTATGACAGCGCTAAAGATGATACAATTTTATAATTTGAACTTAAGTTTCAGTTAATAAGCGTTTAAGAAGAACTGGCTCATGTGCTGCTCCAAATGCAATGAAACGTCCTGGTTCCGATATATAGGTAATGTAAAATTGCGACACACAATAATCTATCCATAAATGTAAATTTCTGCGGCTGAATTTTGAATTTAATGCATTTTGTGATCTATCTAATGTACAAGAACATACAATGCAGAAATGCATCCTTTATCATCATCATAAAGGGGGTAATTCTGAGTTGATCGCAGCAGCAAATTTGTTAGCAGTTGGGCAAATCCATGTGCACTGCTGGTGGGGCAGATGTAACATGTGCAGAGAGAGTTATATTTGGGTGGGGTGTGTTCAAACTGAAATCAAAATTGCAGTCTAAAAATAAAGCAGCCAGTATTTACCCTGCACAGAAACAAAATAACCCACCCAAATCTAACTCTCTCTGCAAATGTTATATCTGCCCCCCTGCAGTGCACATGGTTTTGCCCAACTGCTAACAAATTTGCTGCTGCGATCAGGTCTGAATTACCCCCAAAATTGGAAACTTGCACAAAGGCAATGGGATACGCAAAGATACGCTACCTCAAAGGATCATCTTACAGATGGTTCCGATATGAATGGTCGACACTCATTAGGTCGACCACTATTGGTCGACATGGACAAACGGTCGACACATGAAAGGTCGACATGAGGTTTTTTTACTTTTTTGGGTGTCGTTTTCTGCGTAAAGTGACGGGGAACCCCAATTAGTGCACCGCGTTCCCATTCGAGGGGACGTAATCCACGTGGATCATAAAGTATGAAAAAGTTACAAAAAAGAAAAAAAATTTGAAAAACTCATGTCGACCTTTTCATGTGTCAACCATCTGAATGGATACCCATACAGATACAAGTAACCTTTTAAGACACTTGTGTAAGTCGAAAGTTGATATTGAACGCTGGGATCCCAACAGCCGGTATATTAACTGCATCCCTCTCTTCCCTACAAAGCTAATATAGGCCCTCATTCCGAGTTGTTCGCTCGTTATTTCCCTTCGCATCGGTGCGATTTTCCGCTAACTGCGCATGCGCAATGTTCGCACTGCGGCTGCGTCAAGTAAATTTGCTAAGAAGTTTGGTATTTTACTCACGGCATTACGAGGATTTTTCTTCGTTCTGGGGTGATCGGAGTGTGATTGACAGGAAGTGGGTGTTTCTGGGCGGAAACTGACCGTTTTATGGGTGTGTGTGAAAAAACGCTGCCGTTTCTGGGAAAAACGCGGGAGTGGCTGGAGAAACGGAGGAGTGTCTGGGCGAACGCTGGGTGTGTTTGTGACGTCAAACCAGGAACGAAACTGACTGAACTGATCGCAGTGGCAGAGTAAGTGTGGAGCTACTCAGAAACTGCTAAGAAATTTCTATTCGCAATTTTGCGAATCTTTCGTTCGCAATTCTGCTAAGCTAAGATTCACTCCCAGAGGGCGGCGGCTTAGCGTGTGTAATGCTGCTAAAAGCAGCTAGCGAGCGAACAACTCGGAATGAGGGCCATAATGTATATATGTCCCTGACTCTCTTCATTGCAAATGACGCAACTATAATATATGCTCGTCTCATAATATGGGCACGATTTTCTACGCAGATGCAACAAATTTACGCAAGGTTTATAAAAAAATAATTCTTCTTCTTATTCCTAAAACACATTTTTAAATCTAAACCAAAATTAAAACATCAATATACATAAAACAATTATTAACTGTACTTATTTTTGTAATTAATCAATATTCCAATTGTATTTTTTTGCCAAACTTAAATATATTTTCCTGAACTAGTGGCTTGTACATTCATTTTTTTTTCAAAGAAAATATATTTCTAACTCAGCAATA
Source organism: Pseudophryne corroboree (assembly GCF_028390025.1). NCBI lineage: Eukaryota > Metazoa > Chordata > Amphibia > Anura > Myobatrachidae > Pseudophryne > Pseudophryne corroboree. The sequence goes on along the minus strand of NC_086444.1, from coordinate 57,174,565 downwards.
TCAAGCAAAACGCAGTACATATGGCAGATGCTCCTCCCTCTGCGCATGCTCGGAATTGTAGAACATTCCTGATCTCATTCACCACTGTATTTTTACTGGAGCCACCCGAGGGGTAGGTAGGTTCAGGTGGGAGGTGCCAGCTGGAGACTGGTGGACAAGGGGCATAGACATGCGGGGGGACGCCTAGCACAGGGCTATCCCGCCCCGCATGTCAGTGCCAGTCTCCCCCCATAGAGGTGCAAAAGCATCGCACAGCGGCGATGTTTTTGCACTTTAGGAGTAGCTCCCGGCCAGCGCAGCTTTAGCGTGGTGGCTGGGAGCTACTCGTCACTCTCCGGTCCGCAGCGGCTGCGTGTGACGTCACGCAGCTGCTGCAGCCCGCCCCCCCGCACGGTCCGGCCACGCCTGCGTTGGCCGGACCGCGCCCACGAAGCGGCGGCCGTACGCCGCCGTTTCGTACCCCCCCGCCCAGCGACCGCCTTTGCCTGTCAATCAGGCAGAGGCGATCTGGCATGCGCCGGTGCACTGCGGAGCCAGCACATGCGCAGTTCTGACCTGATCGCACTGCTGCAATAAACTGCAGCATGCGATCGGGACAGAATGACCCCCATAGTGCTGTGAGCTGCGTTATTGCGACCCCACCCGCACTGTGCAATGTTGCATCCCCCCCCCCCCCCCCCTTCCTCTCTGCCTAGGATTCCCCCGGGTACTCTAGTTTCCTACCACACTCCAAAAACATACAGGTAATCTCGCAGGCTTTTGCCAAAAAATGAACCCTAGTACTGTATACTGTATGTGTGTGTGTCCATTTTATATGAATGACTGAAAGTGCTGTGTAATGTATCTTCACTATATATAAATATATTCATTGACAGTGCTCAAAGTGGAAATTTAGACGTAGGGGGTATGGAAATTTGAATCAAACGCGAGGGACACATCTGCCAGCGGTGCAAGTGGGCTTGTACAGCGTACCCGTAAGAATTTAGCCGTGAGTACGCCGTACCCACCGCCGCTGAACCGCCGCTCCCTCCCTCCGCTGCTGCTGTGAGGGGAGGAGACCACAGCGTGCACCTCTCCTGCCCCTCAGTGTCTGCCTTCAATTCGGCGCCGGCCCGTGAACCAATCAGAGCTAGTGAAGCTGTAGCCAAGGCTCCTGATTGGCTGCCGAACCGCGAGCTTTGATTAGCTCACGGATCGGTGCCTAATTGAAGGTAGACACCCGCACTGCCGCCGGAGACTGAGGGGCAGGAGAGGCACACTCTGCGCTCTCCTCCCCTCACACACAGGACAGCAGCAGCACGGTAAGCAGCAGGGGAAGGAGGGGGGGGGGCACTGTGCGGATATGTGTACCTGGCACTACGGGGACATGTGTATCTGGCACTGGGGGCATATCTGGCACTACGGGGACATGTGTATCTGGCACTGAGGGCATTTCTGTATCTGGCACTGGGGGCATATCTGGCACTACAGGGACATGTGTATCTGGCACTGAGGGCATTTCTGTATCTGGCACTGGGGGCATATCTGGCACTACAGGGACATGTGTATCTGGCACTGAGGGCATTTCTGTATCTGGCACTGGGGGCATATCTGGCACTGGTGGCATCTCTGTATCTGGCACTGGGGGCATATCTGGCACTGGGGGGGCATTTCTGTATCTGGCACTGGGGGCATATCTGGCACTGTGGGGACATGTGTATCTGGCACTGTGGGGACATGTGTATCTGGCACTGTGGGGCAATTTGTGTATCTGACACTATGAGGCAATGTCATTCTGACACTCTGGGGACATTTGTGTATCTGGCCCTGTTGGGCAATGTATATCTGGCCCTGTGGGGCAATGTATATCTGGCACTGTGAGGCAATGTATATCTGGCACTGTGAGGCAATGTATATCTGGCACTGTGGGGCAATGTATATCTGGCACTGTGAGCCTATGTATATCTGGCACTCTGGGGGCATTTGTGTATCTGGCACTGTGAGGCAATGTATATCTGGCACTCTGGGAGCATTTGTGTATCTGGCCCTGTGGGGCAATGTATATCTGGCCCTGTGGGGCATTTGTGTATCTGGCACTCTGGGGGCATTTGTGTATCTGGCACTCTGGGGGCATTTGTGTATCTGGCACTCGTGGGGCAATGTGTATCTGGCACTCTAGGGCAATGTATATCTGGCACTGTGGGGCAATGTATATCTGGCACTGTGGGGGCATTTATGTATCTGGCACTGTGGGGGCATTTGCGTATCTGGCACTGTGGGGCAATGTGTATCTGGCACTGTGTGGCAATGTGTATCTGGCACTGTGGGGCAATGTGTATCTGGCACTGTGGGGCAACGTGTATCTGGCACTATTGGGGTCATATGTGTATCTGCCCCCCCCCCCCCCCATATGTGTATCACGCCCCCATTTTCATTGGCCAGGCCCCATGTGGCATTTGGCCACACCAGTTTTTTTTGGCGCGCGCTCCTTCGGCACTTGGCACTGGCTACAAGCTCACTGCGGTTTGCGGACCGGCATCCAAGCAAAATAAACTGCAACGTCCTTGTGAATTTGGCACCAACCTCAAGCTAATTGCGGCTTCCGATTGGCTGACGGCCCTTGAGCTGCGATTGGCTCGTGGCTGGTGCCAAATTTAAAAGGCCTCCACTTCTTTTGATTGGCCGCTGGTCTGTGAGCCAAGTTTAAACTGGCGCCACATCTGCCTTAGCGCCGGGAGACGATGCTCCATCCCAGCGCCAATCAAAGATGTGTCCCCAGCGGGAAACATCTCCACACAATGCCACTGCTAATGTTGCTGCTCTTCTGGAGCGGAGATTCCATGCTTTGTATGTTGATTGTGACTGTGTCAGCATTCATCATGTCTACACGGAGGACATGTCAGCATGGTAGAATGTAGACCTTGCCTCCCTGGTGGTCCAGCTGCCAGTTACCTGTTCTAGACAGCTGCAGCGCGGCTTCCGGTGATCATGTGACTGTTACTTCTGGTGCAGACCTTTGACAGAGCGGCGGTTTCGATGAGCATATCTTGTCTATCCCTAACCCTAATTCCTACCCCTAATCCTAACTCTCCCCATAGTGCAGAAATGCTCCCATTGCAGTGAATGGGGCGCGCGTGCGTTTTACACGCACCTGCATCCAGTACGCTGCGATAGGCAGACGGAGCAACGATTAGCGTGGCTACATCTGTATGTACCAGCTTCATTCTAAATCTCAGAAAATTGGTGTGAAATCTGCATATTTACACATATACGGCTCTTACCGCATGAAAAATAAGCCTGCAGCGTGCACACACAGAAAAGTGCCAGCAGCAGCAGTAATGGCGACCGCGCCCCTTCATCCTACAGAGATAGCAGCGCTGACAGCTGCACCGCCCTCAATATACTCACCACCCATTTATTGCAAGTATATTAGTGAGGACGTTCCTGGTGTAACAACACGAACCAGGGATTTCATCCCATCATTCACTTAATGTCCAGGATTACACTGATCGTTGGATCTACCTCGGCACTGACAGGCACCATGTAAATTTCGAGCAAGATCAGCGCTATAAAACTAATAATGAAATTTTTTTTAAATCAACGGAATGTAAACAAAAATTCATTTATTCAGAATTATTCATAAATAAAACCAAAATGAATATAATTTTTATATTTTTATATATATATATATATATATATATATATATATATATGGATCCTCAATTGATCCTCCATTTTTAAGATAAGCACTATTTTCTTATCCTATTAATTGGTTGCTTTTAGCTTTTTATTATGCATTTTTCCTAGTTTTATTATGATGCAGTTTTAGCAACAGCTCATGCCTGTGTTATTATAGCCCACCTTTTAAGTACGGTAATATTTTGTATAAATTAGTGATGTGCACCGGACATTTTTCGGGTTTTGTGTTTTGGTTTTGGATTCGGTTCCGTGGCCGTGTTTTGGATTCGGACGCGTTTTGGCAAAACCTCCCTGAAATTTTTTGTCGGATTCGGGTGTGTTTTGGATTCAGGTGTTTTTTTTACAAAAACCCCCTCAAAAACAGCTTAAATCATAGAATTTGGGGGTCATTTGGATCCCATAGTATTATTAACCTCAATAACCATAATTTCCACTCATTTCCAGTCTATTCTGAACACCTCACAATATTATTTTTAGTCCTAAAATTTGCACCAAGGTCGCTGGATGGCTAAGCTAAGCGATCCAAGTGGCCGACACAAACACCTGGCCCATCTAGGAGTGGCACTGCAGTGTCAGACAGGATGGCACTTAAAAAAAATGTCCCCAAACAGCACATGATGCAAAGAAAAAAAGAGGTGCACCAAGGTCGCTGGATGGCTAAGCTAAGCGACCCAAGTGGCCGACACAAACACCTGGCCCATCTAGGAGTGGCACTGCAGTGTCAGGCAGGATGGCACTTCAAAAAATAGTCCCCAAAGAGCACATGATGCAAAGAAAAAAAGAGGTGCACCAAGGTCGCTGGATGGCTAAGCTAAGCGACCCAAGTGGCCGACACAAACACCTGGCCCATCTAGGAGTGGCACTGCAGTGTCAGACAGGATGGCACTTCAAAAAATAGTCCCCAAACAGCACATGATGCAAAGAAAAAAAGAGGTGCACCAAGGTCGCTGGATGGCTAAGCTAAGCGGCCCAAGTGGCCGACACAAACACCTTGCCCATCTAGGAGTGGCACTGCAGTGTCAGACAGGATGGCACTTCAAAAAATAGTCCCCTAACAGCACATGATGCAAAGAAAAATGAAAGAAAAAAAGAGGTGCAAGATGGAATTGTCCTTGGGCCCCTATGGGCCCTCCCACCCACCCTTATGTTGTATAAACAGGACATGCACACTTTAACAAACCCATCATTTCAGCGACAGGGTCTGTCACACGACTGTGACTGAAATGACTGGTTGGTTTGGGCCCCCACCAAAAAAGAAGCAATCAATCTCTCCTTGCACAAACTGGCTCTACAGAGGCAAGATGTCCACCTCCTCCTCATCGTCCGATTCCTCACCCCTTTCACTGTGTACATCCCCCTCCTCACAGATTATTAATTCGTCCCCACTGGAATCCACCATCTCAGGTCCCTGTGTACTTTCTGGAGGCAATTGCTGGTGAATGTCTCCACGGAGGAATTGATTATAATTCATTTTGATGAATATCATCTTCTCCACATTTTCTGGACGTAACCTCGTACGCCGATTGCTGACAAGGTGAGCGGCTGCACTAAACACTCTTTCGGAGTACACACTGGAGGGGGGGCAACTTAGGTAGAATAAAGCCAGTTTCTACAAGGGCCTCCAAATTGCCTCTTTTTCCTGCCAGTATACGTACGTACTTACGTCTGACGTGCCTACTTGGATGCGGTCACTCATATAATCCTCCACCATTCTTTCAATGGTGACAGAATCGTATGCAGTGACAGTAGACGACATGTCAGTAATCGTTGGCAGGTCCTTCAGTCCGGACCAGATGTCAGCACTCGCTCCAGATTGCCCTGCATCACCGCCAGCGGATGGGCTCGGAATTCTTAGCCTTTTTCTCGCAGCCCCAGTTGCGGGAGAATGTGAAGGAGGAGCTGTTGACGGGTCACGTTCCGCTTGACTTGACAAGTGTCTCACCAGCAGGTCTTTGAACCTCTGCAGACTTGTGTCTGCCGGAAAGAGAGATCCAACGTAGGCTTTAAACCCAGGATCGAGCACGGTGGCGAAAATGTAGTGCTCTGATTTCAACAGATTGACCACCCGTGACTCCTGGTTAAGCGAATTAAGGGCTCCATCCACAAGTCCCACATGCCTAGCGGAATCGCTCCATTTTAGCTCCTCCTTCAATCCCTCCAGCTTCTTCTGCAAAAGCCTGATGAGGGGAATGACCTGACTCAGGCTGGCAGTGTCTGAACTGACTTCACATGTGGCAAGTTCAAAGGGTTGCAGAACCTTGCACAACGTTGAAATCATTCCCCACTGCGCTTGAGTCAGGTGCATTCCCCCTCCTTTGCTTATATCGTAGGTAGCTGTATAGGCTTGAATGGCCTTTTGCTGCTCCTCCATCCTCTGAAGCATATAGAGGGTTGAATTCCACCTCGTTACCACCTCTTGCTTCAGATGATGGCGGGGCAGGTTCAGGAGTGTTTGATGGTGCTCCAGTCTTTGGCACGCGGTGGCTGAATGCCGAAAGTGGCCTGCAATTCTTCGGGCCACCGACAGCATCTCTTGCACGCCCCTGTCGTTTTTTAAATAATTCTGCACCACCAAATTCAATGTATGTGCAAAACTTGGGACGTGCTGGAATTTGGCCACATGTAATGCACGCACAATATTGGTGGCGTTGTCCGATGTCACAAATCCCCAGGAGAGTCCAATTAGGGTAAGCCATTCTGCGATGATGTTCCGCAGTTTCCGTAAGAGGTTGTCAGCTGTGTGCCTCTTCTGAAAAGCGGTGATACAAAGCGTAGCCTACCTAGGAACGAGTTGGCATTTGCGAGATGCTGCTACTGGTGCCGCCGCTGCTGTTCTTGCTGCGGGAGGCAATACATCTACCCAGTGGGCTGTCACAGTCATATAGTTCTGAGTCTGCCCTGCTCCACTTGTCCACATGTCCGTGGTTAAGTGGACATTGGGTACAACTACATTTTTTAGGACACTGGTGACTCTTTTTCTGACGTCTGTGTACATTCTCGGTATCGCCTGCCTAGAGAAATGGAACCTAGATGGTATTTGGTACCAGGGACACAGTACCTCAATCAATTCTCTAGTTCCCTGTGAATTAACGGTGGATACCGGAAACACGTGTAACACCGCCCAGGCTGCCAAGGCCTGAGTTATCCGCTTTGCAGCAGGATGACTGCTGTGATATTTCATCTTCCTCGCAAAGGACTGTTGGACAGCCAGTTGCTTACTGGAAGTAGTACAAGTGGTTTTCCGACTTCCCCTCTGGGATGACGATCGACTCCCAGCTGCAACAACAGCAGTGCCAGCAGCAGTAGGCGTTACACTCAAGGATGCATCGGAGGAATCCCAGGCAGGAGAGGACTCATCAGACTTGCCAGTGACATGGCCTGCAGGACTATTGGCTTTCCTGTCTAAGGAGGAAATTGACACTGAGGGAGTTGGTGTTGTGTTTTGCAGGAGCTTGGTTACAAGAGGAAGGGATTTAGTTGTCAGTGGACTGCTTCCGCTGTCACCCAAAGTTTTTGAAGTTGTCAATGACTTCTGATGAATGCGCTCCAGGTGACGTATAAGGGAGGATGTTCCTAGGTGGTTAACGCCCTTACCCCTACTTATTACAGCTTGACAAAGGCGACACACGGCTTGACACCTGTTGTCCGCATTTCTGTTAAAATAATTCCACACCGAAGATGTGATTTTTTTTTGTAATTTGACCAGGCATGTCAATGGCCATATTCGTCCCACGGACAACAGGTGTTTCCCCGGGTGCCTGACTTAAACAAACCACCTCACCATCAGAATCCTCCTTGTCAATTTCCTCCTCTGCGCCAGCAACACCCATATCCTCATCCTGGTGTTCTTCAACAGTGACATCTTCAATTTGACTATCAGGAACTGGACTGCAGGTGCTCCTTCCAGCACTTGCAGGGGGCGTGCAAATGGTGGAAGGTGCCACCTCTTCCCGTCCAGTGTTGGGGTGGTCAGCAAAATTCTGCACTGTCCTCCTATATATACTGCGCACAACTAAAATGCACCACAGGTATGGATGGATAGAATACTTGACGACACAGATATAGGTAGAGCAGTGGCCTACTGTATCGTACTGCTATATATTATATACTGGTGGTCAGCAAAATTCTGCACTGTCCTCCTACTATATATACTGCGCACAACTAAAATGCACCACAGGTATGGATGGATAGTATACTTGACGACAGAGGTAGGTAGAGCAGTGGCCTACTGTACCGTACTACTATATATTATATACTGGTGGTCAGCAAAATTCTGCACTGTCCTCCTACTATATATACTGCGCACAACTAAAATGCACCACAGGTATGGATGGATAGTATACTTGACGACACAGAGGTAGGTAGAGCAGTGGACTACTGTACAGTACTGCTATATATTATATACTGGTGGTCAGCAAAATTCTGCAGTGTCCTCCTACTATATATACTGCGCACAACTAAAATGCACCACAGGTATGGATGGATAGTATACTTGACGACAGAGGAAGGTAGAGCAGTGGCCTACTGTACCGTACTGCTATATATTATATACTGGTGGTCAGCAAAATTCTGCACTGTCCTCCTACTATATATACTGCGCACAACTAAAATGCACCACAGGTATGGATGGATAGTATACTTGACGACACAGAGGTAGGTAGAGTAGTGGACTACTGTACAGTACTGCTATATATTATATACTGGTGGTCAGCAAAATTCTGCACTGTCCTCCTACTATATATACTGCGCACAACTAAAATGCACCACAGGTATGGATGGATAGTATACTTGACGACACAGAGGTAGGTAGAGCAGTGGACTACTGTACCGTACTGCTATATATTATATACTGGTGGTCAGCAAAATTCTGCACTGTCCTCCTACTATATATACTGCGCACAACTAAAATGCACCACAGGTATGTATGGATAGTATACTTGACGACACAGAGGTAGGTAGAGCAGTGGACTACTGTACCGTACTGCTATATATTATATACTGGTGGTCAGCAAAATTCTGCACTGTCCTCCTACTATATATACTGCGCACAACTAAAATGCACCACAGGTATGTATGGATAGTATACTTGACGACACAGAGGTAGGTAGAGCAGTGGACTACTGTATCGTACTGCTATATATTATATACTGGTGGTCAGCAAAATTCTGCACTGTCCTCCTACTATATATACTGCGCACAACTAAAATGCACCACAGGTATGGATGGATAGCATACTTGACGACAGAGGTAGGTAGAGCAGTGGCCTACTGTACCGTACTGCTATATATTATATACTGGTGGTCAGCAAAATTCTGCACTGTCCTCCTACTATATATACTGCGCACAACTAAAATGCACCACAGGTATGGATGGATAGTATACTTGACGACACAGAGGTAGGTAGAGCAGTGGACTACTGTACAGTACTGCTATATATTATATACTGGTGGTCAGCAAAATTCTGCACTGTCCTCCTACTATATATACTGCGCACAACTAAAATGCACCACAGGTATGGATGGATAGTATACTTGACGACACAGAGGTAGGTAGAGCAGTGGACTACTGTACCGTACTGCTATATATTATATACTGGTGGTCAGCAAAATTCTGCTCTGTCCTCCTACTATATATACTGCGCACAACTATAATGCACCACAGGTATGTATGGATAGTATACTTGATGACACAGAGGTAGGTAGAGCAGTGGACTACTGTACCGTACTGCTATATATTATATACTGGTGTTCAGCAAAATTCTCCACTGTCCTCCTACTATATATACTGCGCACAACTAAAATGCACCACAGGTATGGATGGATAGTTTACTTGACGACACAGAGGTAGGTAGAGCAGTGGACTACTGTACCGTACTGCTATATATTATATACTGGTGGTCAGCAAAATTCTGCACTGTCCTCCTACTATATATACTGCGCACAACTAAAATGCACCACAGGTATGGATGGATAGTATACTTGACGACACAGAGGTAGGTAGAGCAGTGGACTACTGTACCGTACTGCTATATATTATTTACTGGTGGTCAGCAAAATTCTGCACTGTCCTCCTACTATATACTGCGCACAACTAAAATGCACCACAGGTATGGATGGATAGTATACTTGACGACACAGAGGTAGGTAGAGCAGTGGACTACTGTACCGTACTGCTATATATTATATACTGGTGGTCAGCAAAATTCTGCACTGTCCTCCTACTATATACTACAATGCAGCACAGATATGGAGCGTTTTTCAGGCAGAGAACGTAGATATTTTCAGCACACTGAGCACAGATATTTGCAGCACACTGAGCACAGATATTTGCAGCAGACTGAACACAACTGAGAGAACGCTGCACGTCCTCTCCCTATCATCTCCAATGCACGAGTGAAAATGGCGGCGACCCGCGGCTCCTTATATAGAATACGAATCTTGCGAGAATCCGACAGCGGGATGATGACGTTTGGGCGCGCTCGGGTTAACCGAGCAAGGCGGGAGGATCCGAGGCTGCCTCGGAACCGTGTAAAATGGGTGAAGTTCGGGGTGGTTCGGATTCCGAGGAACCGAGCCGCTCATCACTAGTATAAATAAACATTTTTTACCTTTTTAGAAGTACGTATCCTGCCAAATTCTTCATTTTTATTCTTCTATTAGACACTGTAGGTCGCTAGTACTCCTATCCCTTTTTCTTTTATATATATATATAAATATATATATATATATATATTATACTAGCAAATGCCCCAGGGATTACGTGGGTGTATTGTAATTACCCACTTGTGTTGTTTGTCTGCCGCTATATACAGTATACGCAGTATATGAGACGATGTTAGAAAACACCCAGTTAGATGTAATACAGCAGGCACGCGATTGTATAATGATAGACACAGCATAATAATCATACAAATACAGTATTGTTCTCAGGTCTTATCCCCAGATACAGGTATTCTGTGTATTCTCAGCCTCCTAAATGACACCCTTCACTCAACTCTAATAGCAGCTGTGTGAGACTGTGAAAGCTCTGCGGTGACAGCTAATGGTACACAATACACCCATTACATAAAGCTCAGATTTATAGTGGATCATGCACTCAGTAATCACTATAAATATTTCACACACACAAACCTTCAGCTCATAAGCTCCCAATGACTATAGATGTCAATAAATCAAAACATGGGATCATCCTGTAATGAAATGGGCCTGATGTCAGGTACACAGCGTCTCTATGACTTTGTGGATGTTTACAATAATGTAATGCGTTTAATTGTGCCTGAAGAGCTCTGCTATCATATGCGGATTTACTGACACACACCCACACGCCATCAAGAGCGGCCCCCAGGCCTGGGTAGTGGTGGCTGGCCCCTTGCTAAAGCACAGGCCCGGGTAAGATGACGCGCCCCCCCCCCCTCCACACACACACACACACACACACACACACACACACACACACACACACACACACACACACACACACACACACACACACACACACCCCTCAGCACACAAAGGGCCTGATTCTAAATGCAGAGGAATCAATTTATTTTTAGCAAATTACACCGCAGGCAATCTGTCATACACATCCAGGTCACTTCTCACTTGTGGCTGGGTGGTTATCACTGGGTGGCAACTGTGCAATAACGGAACATAAATAAATTTGACGTGGGAGTACCATGGAAAATGGAGACAGGGGGTTTGATTCAGAGTTCAATGAAGGAGTTGTGCAGCCGCAGATTCCCTAATATCGGGAATCTGCAGCTGTGCAAGTACAGTTCAGCGTGTGTGCAGAACGGGCCTTGCAAAGTCACCCGTAGCTCCCCTCTGTTTTGTTCATATGTTTGTAAATCCAGTCATCAGGACACAGAGACATGTGAGTTCACTGCTGTGCTGTTTATTCCCTCCAACTCCAGCCACACTGCACACTGGACCACCCACTTCCCAGCATCCCCCTGGTCCCAGGGACCATCACTGAAGATACAGGCTTACAAACATTAGTAAGGGAGTGTCTACAAATATAAGCATTCTAATACACTAACATCACATCCTCTTTTCTTTAAAGATAAGCCCTGTACGCTTCAATGCAACAATTAACAACGTCATATTAAGAACATCATCTAACATGTTTCAATGAGTCTCTCAGGTCTGCGTATTTCCCTTTTGGGTCTTTCATACACAGTCTGCGTTTCATCGACCATATTGGACCTTTCTAGAATCGTGGTTTGTTCACCATTATCAGGATCATCATACATGTCAGATGAAGGGTATTCTTCAGTATGTTGTCTTCATTATGGTTAGGTTGAGATCTTAAATCCACCCGATTTCTTCTTACTTCGGTTCCACGCTCTGTACGTATAGTATAAGATCTTGGTGCTACTTGTGCTTGCACAATACCTTTCTGCACCCAAATACCTTTCTCGTGATCTCTGAGACGGACTTGGTCACCCGATTTTAGATCAGATAAGCTTTTTGCTCGCTTGTCATGGAACAGTTTCTGTTTCGCCTGTTGACGTTCTTTACTCAGTCTGACCAACGCTGAGTTATGTGTATTAAGCAGTTCATCATGTATCGGGAGATTTGCTCTAATCCACCTACCCATCAGCATTTGTGCAGGAGAAAGTCCATTCTGTAAAGGTGTACTGCGGTAGATTAAAAGACTTTTGTAGAAATCTTCTTTACCTTCTTGAGCTTTTTTCATGAGACTCTTTACAGTTTTTACTGAACTTTCCACCAACCCATTTGAGCGTGGATAGTGGGGACTTAACGTAGTATGGACAAATTCCCACTCATCAGCAAATTGTCTAAATTCAGCACTGGAAAACTGAGGACCATTGTCAGTGAACACTTCCATAGGAACACCATGCCTTGCAAAGATTGACTTCATGCAATTGATTACGGCTTTACTAGTAGTTGTATGTACTGTCTTCACCTCAGGGTAGTTAGAGTAATAATCAGTCACGACAATGTACGTTTTCCCATTACAATCAAACAAATCTGTGCCAACTTTCTGGTACGGTCTCTCTGGCACTATGTGAGGACTCAGTGGCTCGACTTGTTGTTTCGGTCTATACGTAAGACATAATTCACATGTAGCTGTAGTCTGTGCTATGTCTTGGTTCATTCTTGGCCAATACATAACTTCACGCGCTCTCCGCTTACATTTTTCTTCTCCTAAGTGGCCTTCATGTATCTTGCACAGCATAGTTTTTCTTAGTCGTGCAGGTATGACAAACCTATTGCCTTTGTAAATAATACCATCGACAACTGTGAGGTCACTGCGGTACATCCAATAATCATGGATAGACAGCGGGCACGCATGTTTTTCTGCTGGCCAACCTTTCAGAATGATATATTTCAACACTTTCATTGTGTCATCTGTCTCAGTTTCTTTCCTAATCTGTTCTTGCCTTACAAGAGACACTGGTAGAGAAGCTACGATCAAATTAACATAGGCTTCTATCTCTATATCCATCAGACTTTTGGAATCTTCACTTTTGTCCACAGCACGAGAAAGTGTATCAGCAATGTACATGTATTTGCCGGGACAGTACAGCAAGTGTACATCATATAGTCATATAATGTAGTCTGATAAGCATTCGTTGAATTCTCATGGGACAGTCATGTAATGATTTAGTCATGATAGCTACCAATGGCTTGTGGTCAGTTTCCACTGTAAATGTTTGACCATACACAAACTGATGAAATCGCTTACATGCATATGTGATCGCTAGAAGTTCTTTTTCTATCTGAGCATACCTTATTTCAGCACTTGTCAGTGCTTTTGATGCATAGATTACTGGTTGCCATGTATCCTCATGTTCTTGTAACAGCACTGAGCCTAGGCCAAATTGCCAAGCATCTGCTGAAATTCTTATTCTTTTCGCAGGATCAAAGGATTTTAGCACTGGTTGCTCTGTAATGATCTGATTCAAGTTTTGCCAACTTTCTTCTTGTTCATGTGACCACATCCACTCGTTATCTTTGTCCACCAACCATCTAAGAGAGGCTGTTCGTTCAGAGAGTTGAGAAATAAACTTTCCTAAGTAAGTAATCATTCCTAGGAATCTTCTGACGTCGTCTTTGTTGTTAGGACGTTCCATGTTCACTATGGCTGATATTTCCTTGGGTCTGGTTTTACACCTTGATCCGAGACCACGTCGCCCATAAAGGTAAGTGTATTCACGCCAAATTCACATTTGTCCTTGTTTAGCTTTAGATTCACTTTCTTGACAAGTTCCATTACTTGTCTCAATCTAGAATCATGTTCTTCCTTTGTAGATCCCCAGACAATAATGTCATCCATCATTGTTTCAACACCTGGAATATGTTCAAAAATCATGTGTATCTTTTTGTGATATACTTCTGGAGCAGACAAAATTCCATATGGTAGTCTAAGAAATCTGTATCGACCTTCAGGTGTATTAAATGTACAAAGCTTTGAGCTGGCCTCATCTAGCTTCATTTGCCAGAATCCTGAAGATGCGTCCAATTTACTGAACCATTTTGCTCCCGCAAATTGCGACATGATTTCATCTCTGGTTGGTAGTTTGAAATGTTCTCGTTTAATAGCTTTGTTTAAATCTCTGGGGTCTAGACATATTCAGAGTTGTCCATTTTTCTTTTCAACAATTACTAAGGAGCTTACCCATTCAGTAGGCTCATCAACTTTCTGTATCACACCCAAGGCTTCCATGCGATTTAACTCTTGTTTCAGTTTTTCTCTCAGCGCAAACGGCACTTTTCTACAGGGGTGTATCACTGAAGAAACTTGCGTGTCAATATTTATTTTATGCTCTCCAGGCAAACAACCTAGACCTTCAAACAAGTCTCTGTATTCTGTAAACATCGATTTGCAGTCATCTTCTACTTGTGATGTCACCATAAAAACTTTCTTTAGCAAGCTAAGTTTCTCACAGGAACTTAATCCTAGAATCGGTTGCACATTTTTATCCACAATCAGTAGAGATGTTTCAAACTGTTGTCCCTTATATTTCAGTGTCACTAAGCATGTACCTTTCACAGGAATTTCCTCCCCAGTGTACCCTGTAACTTTCACTTTGGCTGGATGAATTTTAGGTTTTACTCTAAAAGTCTTATAGTCTTGAAATTATATTAAATTCACCTGCACGCCAGTATCAAGCTTAAAGGGAATGACAATCTCGTTCACAGTTAAAGGGACAATCCATTCTTTCTTATCTGCACTGCAAAGTTCAATGCAATCCACAAAGAATTCATCTGTTTGGCAAAGTGATTAAGTCTACCACATTTCATGCAGGTTTTACCATAAGCAGGGCACATTTTAGGATTGTGAGCATTTCCACATCTACTACACATTTCCTTATTAGACTGTGGCTTAGACTGCTTCATTCTTGAGAATGGAGGTTTGCATGGCTCAGTTTTCTGCACTACGTGGACATTAGCATCAACTTCCTTGTGTAACGTTTTAGCTTGAAATCTAGTTATTTCTGCAGATCTACACATAGTCACTGCCTTGTCTTGTGTTAGGTCTTGCTCTCTCAGCAGTCTCTCTCTGAGTCCATTATCAGGTATTCCACAGACAATACGATCTCTAATCAGCGAATCCTTTAAATCACCAAACTCACAGGTTTTACTGAGTGATTACAGCTCTGTAACATACTGATCAAATCCATCTACAGACTTCTGATCACATGTGAAAAACTTATATCTTTCATATGTCACATTTTTCCTTGGCACAAAGTAATCTTCAAACTTTTGCATTATAGAAGATAGCACCATATTCTGCCCCTCATCAAACTGAAAACTATTATAAATGTCCAGCACATCCTCTCCTATCACATGGAGGAAAATGGATGCCTTCGTTTTGTCAGCCTCTGAATCAGCTCCACATGCAGCAAGATATATATTAAACCTTTGCTTAAACCTTTTCCAGTTTTCAGACAAGTTACCAGACATCAGCATGCCGGTTGGAGGAGCTAGTTTATCCATGGTTACTCACTGTTTGAAGATAGGAGCACACGGTAGGCTTTGCAGACACAGAATACCACAGCCACAGACTTCTGCAGGATTCTTTCACACTCTGAGAGCACTAGCAGTCCAAGTTACACTTCTTCTGACACCATGTTTTGTTCATATGTTTGTAAATCCAGTCATCAGGACACAGAGACATGTGAGTTCACTGCTGTGCTGTTTATTCTCTCACCAACTCCAGGCACACACACACTGGACCACCCACTTCCCAGCATCCCCCTGGTCCCAGGGACCATCACTGAAGATTCCGGCTTACACAGATTAGTAAGGGAGTGTCTACAAATATAAGCATTCTAATACACTAACATCACACCCTCTGCCGCTGCCTGACTGACAGGCAGTGCCGTTGAGGGGGTAGTGTGGAGGAGGGGGAAGGCCTGCGTTCCTTGAAGTGGGGTGAGTTGCCCCCATTTTCAGGGATGGGAGAGCCAAGGTGTCACCACACAAGCTTCCTGGCCTCGCAGCCCGTTTCCGTTGTCCAACTGTGCAAGCGGAGACCTACTCTGCTGGCCTCCTGCATGGAACATCACGACTGATGGTCACAATGTTGGATCCCAGCTTGTGACGTCGGTCGCAGTGCTGGGATCGCAGCTACATGCAGTAGGCATCTCTTTTACTGAGACTTCTCCTGCAGGTTCCTCCTACAATGCTGCTTACAATCAGCATTGAATTTCCATCCATCAGGCATACAAATTTGGGTGAAACATGTTTAGAAACAAAAAATATCACAAAAAGTTTACTTTTTTTGTGTCAACCTTTTTCTTGTCGACCTTTTAACCATGTCCACCTTTTGACTGTTAACCTTTTGACTGTTGACCTTTTAACCATATTGACCTTTTGACTGTTGACCCTATGGTGCCAACTTACTGACTGTTGACCATTTAACTGTCTAATATATCACACCCCATAGTTGTGTCCTGTTCTGTTGTGTATGCAGAGATTGCGTGCAGTTAGCATACCGATCATCGGGATCCCGACAGGGGCAGCATATAGGCGAGGTAGGTGATTCCCCCTCTATGGTTGTCCACGACACCCATAGAGGGAGAATAGAACCTGTGGCGAAGGTATACTGACATTCGGCATCCCGTGCAGCAGTGATTCATATGGAACCTGCAGAGATACATCCAATTTTAGTCGGTTCTCCTGCACCAAGGATGGGGCTGGTGTAAATGCTGATGATGTGGTGACAGCTGCTCTCCTGAGGAGAGGGCTGGGGGCAGTGGGGTCACAAAGATACTTCAGACTCAGAATAACAGAGATGCTTGCAAGAGACTCCTGATCACAGGAAGCTACCTGAAGTGTGACGGCACAGGAATTGAAGTGTCACGGCAGTATGTGCATCTCACAATCAGACCTATACAGAATATACTGTACAAGCAGTGGCAAATATTACCTAGGGGCTGCAGGGCTCCAGTCCCCCAGTTAAATCTGACATGTGCCACCCCCAATCAGCCAGTGAGTCAGTGTACAGGCAGTGGCTTACCATTGGAAGTGCTGCCTTCCAGTAAGATAAAGGAGAGGCAGCCCTGCGGGAGGTGTTTTCTCCCCCTGGGACTGCCAGTCCGGGCCGTGGTCAACAAAGAGCGTCTTTCCAATAGGAAGCTACTCTGCCTTACCGTCAACCCTAGCCGGCTGCTGCTGATGTAGGGCCTGATTCAGCATGGTTAGCAGAGGTGTGGAAATCACTAGTCAGTGATTTTCGCCCTTCTGCACTTGCACGCACACCACTGTGCGCATGCGCGGAGACTTAAACTGCAATCACAGTTTAAGAGCCGACGGGGGGCGCGGTCTGGACAATGGAGGCGTGTCCTGACCGTTTGTTCCTATTAGCGGGAGTCTCATGGGCAGTGTAGGCAGCTAGGATGTGATGGTAGGGCGCTACCCTAAAGATGCGAGCACTGTGCAGGGCAGCCCCCCCCCCCCCCAAATGCTAGAGAAAGGAGTTGTAGTTTTGCGATCTCTCGCAAAACTACACATCATGCTGAATCAGGGCCGTAGTCTCCAGAAACATATATACTGTATATGCAATATGGTTATATACTTTGCATACAATCTTTCCAGATGAAGGCATATGAACATAAGATGTCATTGGTGCTTGATGTTGTGATTTGCATTGCCCAAAAATGGGCGTGGCATATGATGCAAATCACATCATTGCTCCCTGCTCACGCAGGGCCCGATTTAGGGTTGTATGTAAACGCAAGAGGTGTATTAGGGGTGTGTAAGTATGTGTCCCACATGGCTGTGGTGCCAGCATTAGGTCTGCAACTAGGCCCATGGGCATAATTAGTTTTGGGTGCCAGGCCCGTGGGCATATGTTGGCTTCTAGATCCTCTGCGTGATCATCAGACATCTGCGTGACCGCCAATAGACGTTGCTGCAATCGACTCAAGAAAATAATGCGGTTACAATTCTGGGCACTACCAGCCCTATCCTTAGTGCAGGAGATGCGTCAGAATCTTACAGATCTCTGCATCTAATAACATCCTCTCTGTACAGTCCACATAACATCACATATCTTGTCTTTCTTTACTCTCACACCCTCCTGACACTTGGCCAACATTGCGGGGTGATCATATCATACAACCCATTAAGAACCCTGCAATCTGGCGGACCATTATGCAATAGGTAGCATCTATCCTTGTGTATCAATTCCTATTTCCCCATAGATTGTAAGCTTGCGAGCAGGGCCTTCCTACCTCTATGTCTGTCTTTGCCCAGTTGTGTTCTATTACTGTTGTTCTAATTGTAAAGCGCAACGGAATATGTTGCGCTATATAAGAAACTGTTAATAAATAAGTATGCTCAGCCATGATTAGTGCGCAATTCTGTGCACAAATGGAGCCTCCGTTATCTTTTGTTGGCTGAGGCGTTAGACGTGATCAGGCATACGCAGCGTGCCTGGGTGCAAGGAGGTGCGCCTAGTCGAAGTGAGGCGCACAGAGCGTTTGGCGTTACCTTTGAGTGTAATACCGGTACCAGATGCCGCTTTTTAAAATCACTATTGCGCATGTGCGTGGTTTCCATTAAAATACAATACTGAACTACAGCGTAAGAACTTTACTGGTGCGTCTCATTACGCTACAATATGCTACAGTATGTCATACAGTATATTACAATATATACAGTACAGACGCAAATAGTACAGTATATACAGACGCAAACGAACATGATAAAGCCACAGTATAGTCCATTGACGTTAGGAATATGTGAGCGTCCTAGTCCTGCAGACAAATCAACAAATAAAAATAGTAGTGTATACAGATGTAAACGAACGTGTCTCAGGTATGGTCTATTAATGCTAGGGATATGTGAGCATCCAATTCCCTTAGTATTAAGTATAATGGTGAGAGATAAAAGCTCCTCCCTAAGTTCCTGGATGCCAAATCACCATGCTTAGCATCTCTGTACAGTATTTTCTATTTGAGTACTAAATACTGTAGCACGAAAAGCTTGTAATGGACTCTGCTGTAAAGGCTATAGCAGCAAGTGTTATCTTTCTAAGTATAATGGGGAGAGATAAAAGCTCCTCCCTAAGTTCCTGGATGCCAAAACACAGTGCTTAACATCTCTGTACAGTATTTTCTAACTACCCAGAAACCCCGCACCCCGTGCAAGCTGGGCGGACAACTGGAGTGGACCCAATACACGGTTGCTTGCCATTTCCCTTTGCGGTGGACCCATTTTCCCATAGACTATGATGGGGCCATTAATTCAGGCCCACCATGGGTTCCAACGCTTGTCGTTAGCCTTGTGGGGGTCACAGAAACTTGGGGTCGGTATCCTCTGATAGCTAATTGTCTCCCCTTCCATGTCAGTTCTGAGCTGATTGGAACCCCAGTACCAGAGATATTAAGCTTTAAGCCCATTTTCATTTATTAGCGCACATAGGCCCTCATTCAGAGTTGATCTCTCGCTAGCTAAATTTTTGCAGTCCTGCGATCGCATAGTTGCCGCCCACCAGCCGCTGTGATCACTTCTGCTTATCCGGGACCGGAATTGACGTCAGACACCCGCCCTGCAAATGATTGGGAACGCCTGGGTTTTTCCAAACACTCCCAGAAAACGGTCAGGCCTTCTTCCTGTCAATCACCTTGTGATTGGCCGTGCGATTGGATTCTTCGCACAAAGCCATCGCAGAGCAATGAACCACTAAGTACCCGTGACACGCCTGTGCATTGCAGTGCATGTGCAGTTCTGACATGATTGCAGTGCTGCAAAAAATGCTAGCGAGCGATCAGGCCTGAATGACCCCCTTAAACCGAACAGCAATGGACCATTGTTTTAACACGTTTGTTTGTGTCTGTATATACTATTATTATTTATTGAATTATTGGGGGGTGGTTTTGGATTTCGACCGAGAATTAATATTTTCAACAGCGTCTCTGAACTCCGCTGGTTAATCACCACCTCTCCCCTCACCCTTCCACCTCCCCTGAGAGACTGATCTTTTCAGACAAAGAGGCTAGTTTGCAGTCAATAAATTGCCAACACAGTACTGTATGTAAATGAAGGGCTACTATGTAAATGAAGATGCTACAGTCGCTTTGGTTGGGGGAAAGGACTAGAGAGGGCCAGAGTGAATGTACATAAAACAGTAAAGTACTGTGCTATGGATTTGCGTGTCAGACGCCCCGACAGTTAGTTATGGAAACAGGTCTTTTCCTGTGTGCATAATTCTATTGAATGTAATATATGAATGCTATAAAAAAATTAATAGGCATTTACACTTTGGTAATCGAACCCAGGACTCTGAGCATGGGGCACGGGACACTTCACCGCTTTGCCACGACGCTTGGTGATAGAGACACAAGCTCACTTGTAAATGTAAGCAGTGATCCCTTCCCATGGGTTTGGCTACGAGACTTGGATAATCACATACAGTACTGTATGCCTAACGTCAATGGACCATTGCTTTAACATGTTCATTTGAGTGTGTATACACTTTTTTATTTATTGATCAGTCTACAGGACTTGGACGCTCACATAACCCTAACATCAGTGAACCATTGTTTTAACACGTTTGCTTGCGTATGTATACACTAATTTTATTGATTGATTTATTGGTTTCTTTTTTTTAAATTGACTCTCTCCGTCTGACCATTGGTCTTTGTGTACAGTATACAGTAACATTACAGTCGTCACTGACCACTTGACAGAGCTTTTAGATCAATCCACCGCTATTCGCTCTATAGTACTGGATTAGTGGAGCATTAGCCACCTAGTGGTGAAGATATATATTGCATGCTGTGTATGAAGTCATGCCTCAATGCGCCTGTCCGTGCAACAACTGAACAGCCTGAGCTATCGCTTAGGCTTGACTAATCCTCCGTTTAGGCAGAGAAACAGCAACGATGAGGGAGGCTCCATCTGTACACTCCCACAACAAATGCATTCTAAGTGCAAATACCCATTTACCCTCCCGTTGCCACCCAGTAACACCCACCCAGCCACTATTATCTGGCAGACCATCTATCCAATCTGGCTGGTAGAATGGAAATCTGGTAATATATGGGAGAAAATGACAATCGAAGATTTGTTCCAAAACACTGGAAAATGGACTAAAACTTTTTGTGTCACTTGAATGTACTGTATTAAAGGCATACTTACCGACATTCTGGCTGCTCTCGGCGGGAGAGAGCAGCCAGTTCGGCTGAGCAGGCGGGCAGGGGAGGCTGTGATGTAAAGGAGGGGGTGGCCGGAGGCGGGACAGGGGCGGAGCAAGGGTGGGATGGGGTGGAGCAAGGGCGGGGTCACAGTGACACCTCCTTTAAGCCACGCCCCCACTCTGTAATGCCGCGATCACCGGCATTACACTGCAGGGGGCGTGGCTATGATGACGCGATTCAGCAAGAATCGCGTCATCGACTGCCCGGACCGCCCACTTTACACACTAAGTGGGCGGACGGGCAGGGGGGACCCCGCAAATCGGGAGACTTGCCTGCTCTTCCGGATGGCCGGGAGGGTCACCCGATTTTCGGGAGCCTCCCGGCCATTCCGGGAGAGTAGGCAAGTATGATTAAAGGGCTTTTAGGAGCAGTTTTTGTGAAAAACTGCTCCAAACCCTTTAATTCACTTTTTGCTTAGTAACAAAGATCGCATTCCCTATACTTACAATGGGAAATACCTTCTGACCAAATTTACTAAAAAAAAAATTGAGCACTGAGATAATAATGCTATCCTGGAACAGCGTTATCACAGGGCTCACTGCGGATTCTGTACTTATTTATTTATTAACAGTTTCTTATATAGCGCAGCAAATTATGTTGCGCTTTACAACTGGACACAATTAGAAGTCAAAACTGGGTAATACCAAACAGTCATAGAGGTAGGAGGGCCCTGCTCACAAGCTTACAATCTAAGGACTTCTGCACAGTTTTCTCTGTGCTGGGAGCAGTAGCGGATCTTGCCACGGGCAAGCAGGACTTTTGCCCGGGGCGCCGCCTTCCGGAGGGCGCCGGCGCCGCACCATGGCAAGATCCGCTGCTGCTGTGCCCCCCACTGCCCGGTCTGTCCCGCTGCCGCTGCCCCCTGCTGTGAAGGGTACTAGACGCGTGGAGAGGACCTTTACTGTGCGGTGCAAATGACGTCATCGCGCACCGCACAGCAAAGGTCCTCTCCACGATGGGAACTCGCGCACCGCACATCATTTCAGCGGCGCTACTACTGTACAGGGGGCGTAACTGACCACGCCCCCTGTATGAAGCCACGCCCCCATTGTCCGCCCGGGGCGCTGAAAGCCCTCGAACCGACCCTGGCTGGGAGACGGCAGTGTGATCAGCTCTGTGTGTCCAATGATCACAGTAAAAAAAAATAGTTCAAATTAAAAAAAATAATTCATACCTCATCCCTGTATGCGACTATTGATAAATCCGTGCAATGTAATCAATAATCGCATTGTGATTTGGGTTCACTGGCGTATCTATAATGGGTGTAGTATGTGCGGTGTGGGCCCCCACAGGCCCCGGGGTCCAGAGGGGGCCCACACCGCACACACTGCACCCATTTCTTCTATACTTACCTTTCCTGCGTCCATCGGTGACTGTGTGTGGGCCCCCTCCTCTCCCGTCACCGTCACCGCCGCTGCTAGCGTACTAAGCACTAGAGGCTCTGGCACTGCAGCGGCAGTGACGGCTATAGGAGAGGAGAGGGCCCACACACAGAGTCTGCACACCGGTCCCCTCCTCTCTAGAAAGGCCGCTGTTTGGGTTGATTTCATCACATCGCATTCGCATCATCAGATGCTGGTGGTGATAAATCAGCCTCCTAACCAATTTGCCTGAACAACTGTTTTTGTAAGTTTTGCAGTGTTTGGGAACAAATGGGCAATTGTCATTTGCTCCCATACATTGCTAGTAACCTGCACTGTTAGTGTACAGTATTATTATTATTATTATTATCCTTTATTTATATGGCGCCAGGGCCGTAACTAGGTGTGGGCGGATGGTGCTTGGCACACAGCGCACTTGTGCTGTGGGCGCACCATCCGCATACACCGCGATTGGCTGCCGCCCGCCAGCACCGTATCGCTTCACCCGGCTCCCTATCTGACAGACGCTTGCTGGCAGCAGTTTCAGTCTCCCCCATGTGCTCCGCCCAGAGCCCTTCTCCCCACCTGCACCTACACTCACCATTCAGACAGGAGGTGCTGTGGCGGAGCTGCGCTGGATGGGTTGTGGAGCTGGAGTGATCTGAGACGGCAGGTGAGCGGCTGCGGGCGGGAGGTGACGGGGCCCGTCTGGGGAGCACAGCTGAGCTGAGGCGCAGGCTCGGGGAGGGGGAGCGGTATCAGAGCGGCCGGCGTGCTAGCTCAGGTGAGGGAGGGAGGGTGACGGCGTCAGCTGTCTCGTAGGCCGTGAGCGGGCTGCATGGTGACCTGTCCTAGCCGGAATGTGGCCGGTCACAGCGCCCCCCTGCCTGTGTATTCAGAGTCCAGGCTGCGCGGTGACTGACTTGTCCCAGCCTGAACATGCTAGCACATTGCCGGTCACAGTGCCCCCTGCCCGTGTAGCCACCTGATCCTACTTGTTCCCTCTCTTGCTCCAGCCCCCCACCCGCGGCAACCCCCGGCCCCCCTTCCCCGCACAGGCCCCCCTCTCATTTTCTCACTGTGCCAGCATCCCCCTCACCCCCATTTGCAGCACCCCCTGACCCCCCCTCCCCCGCACAGGCTCCTCTCTCGTTCCCTCACTGCTCCAGCATCCCCCTCACCCCTATTTGCGGCCCCCCCCTCCCCCACACAGGCTCCTCTCTCGTTTCCTCACTGCTCCAGTCCAGAATACCCCTCACCCCCATTTGCGGCCCCCCTACCCCACACAGGCTCCTCTCTCGTTCCCTCACCTCACCAGCATCCCCCTCACCCCCATTTGCGGCCCCCCCTCCACACAGGCTTCTCTCTCGTTCCCTCACTGCTCCAGAATACCCCTCACCCCCATTTGCGGCCCCCCTACCCCGCACAGGCTCCTCTCTCGTTTCCTCACTGCTGCAGCATCCCCCTCACCCCTATTTGCGCCCCCCCCCTCCCCCACACAGGCTCCTCTCTCGTTTCCTCACTGCTCCAGTCCAGAATACCCCTCACCCCCATTTGCGGCCCCCCTACCCCACACAGGCTCCTCTCTCGTTCCCTCACCTCACCAGCATCCCCCTCACCCCCATTTGCGGCCCCCCCTCCACACAGGCTTCTCTCTCGTTTCCTCACTGCTCCAGAATACCCCTCACCCCCATTTGCGGCCCCCCTACCCCGCACAGGCTCCTCTCTCGTTTCCTCACTGCTGCAGCATCCCCCTCACCCCCATTTGCAACCCCCCCTACCCCGCACAGGCTCCTCTCTCGTTCCCTTACTGCTCTAGCATCCCCCTCACCCCCATTCGCGGCCCCCTTTCCCCTGCACAGGCTCCTCTCGTTTCCTCACTGCTCCAGCATCCCCCTAACCCCACACCCCTATTCACAACAACTCCGGCCCCCCCTCCCCCGCACAGGCTCCTCTCACTTTTCCTCACTGCTCCAGCATCCCCCTCACCCCCATTCATGGCAACCCCTGACCTCCCTCCCCCACACAGACTCCTCTCTCATTTCCTCACTGCTCCAGCATCCACTCACCCCCATCCGTGGCCCTCCTCCCCTGCACAGGTTCCTCTCTTGTTCCCTCACTGCTCCAGCATCCACCTCACCCCCATCAGCAGCAATCCACAGCCCACCCTACCCGGCACAGGCTCCTCTCTTGTTCCCTTACTGCTCCAGCCACCCACATGCATGCTCCCCCCCCCCCTTCCCTGCATCTGCTACTCTCTCGCCTGTTATTCCCTCACTGCTCCAGCCCCCCCACCCCTGCAGTCCTCTCTGTGCCCTCACTGATATTACACCCCCCACCCCATCCGCGGGGGGGCACCAGACAGAATATTGCCTAGGCCCCTAGGGCATCAAAATAGTCAGGGTCGGCTCTGGCTTTGCCCCACTCCACCTCTCTGCTCCTCCATTCGTGCAGCAGCCCAGTGTCATTCCAACATACGGGCTGGTCCGGGGATGTAAGGAGCTGTCCAGGGGATTCCGGGAGGACGAGTTTGAACAGGGACATCCCCCACCGCAGACACCGCCATGGCCGCCCGCAGGAAAAGGAACCTCCGCCACTGCCACGTGAGTGCACTTCCTGCTACCATTACATAGGTACCTGTGGCTTTCCCCCATGCACTCAGGCTAGGCTCTGGGTACTGGAGCCTAGCTGTTGCTTCCTCCTGCCGCTCATCTCTGTCCCTCTCCCACCTCTCTCCCCCTTCCACCCCTCTCTGTCTCCTTCCCACCACACTCTCTCTCTCTCTACCTGCCACCTTTCTTTCTCATTGTCTCCCTCCCTCTCTTTCTCGTTCTCCTCCTGCCATACTGTGTAAAAGGGAACTACGTGCCGAAATGTTTAAAAGGGGGCTCTACACTGTAATGTGTAAAATTGGGCTCTACCTGGAGTAATGTGTGATAGGGGCTCTACCTGGAGTAATATGTGACGGGCTCTACCTGGCGTAATATGTGACAGGGGCTCCACCTGGCATAATATGTGACAGGGGCTCTACCTAGCGTAATATGTGACAGGGGCTCCACCTGGCGTAATATGTGACAGGGGTTCCACCTGGCGTAATATGTGACAGGGGCTCCACCTGGCGTAATATGTGACAGGGGCTCTACCTGGTGTAATATGTGACAGGGGCTCTACCTGGCGTAATATGTGACAGGGGCCCCCACGTGGCGTAATATGTGACAGGGGCTCTACCTGGTGTAATATGTGTGCGGTGTAATTTGAATAATAGAGATTACTGTGCAGTGTAATATGAATTGGTATTAATTTGTGGCCCCGCCCCTTCCCCATGAAGCCACATTTTTGCTGCGCGCCTGCGGCGCGCACTGGCCCTCTTCACAATATTGGGGGGGGGGGGGCGCTGATACTGTTTCTTGCACACAGCACTAAAATGTCTAGTTACGGCACTGTATGGCGCCACATGGTCCGCAGCGCCCAATTACAGAGTAAACAAATAGGAAAAACTTGAAGATAGTGACTTACAGTACCTTGAGGACTGAAGTTGGGAATGCCTGTCTTATGGCGTTGCTACAGTAAACTACACAAATTACCTGTCGACAGGTGTATTCTATTAATACTTTGGTTGATGCTTTTATACCCTCCAGGTGCCTTTGTTGTTGTTCTTGTTTATAAAGTGCTGTAGCATGTGACTATAAGATCTCCATGGCAACACTCCATAGGAAAAGAACATCGAATGACATCAGCATTATACTATGGAATTATACACACAGTACCTGAGGCACTCAATATCTATTTTCTACCTACTGTAATTAATTGATATAACACCAATTGCATTAATATTTTCCTATCATGAATTTGAATTAGATAATGCTGCCTAAATATTCTTTAACTCCTCAATGACAAATTCATGTGGTGATTTTTTTTTTTATTTTTTTTTCTGTTTGGCCTCTAAAGTATATTTTAGACTTTTCTGAGCGATAGATGTTTATTATTGGCATATAACAGGCAAAGCTAAGGATATAATGACATAAGTGAGAAGAAACACTTTGTAAATAGTAAATACCTTCTTCTCGGCAGATACCCCCCACCCCTTTCCATTTTTCCTGTCACATGACACCGAACAAGCTTCCTGACTGACTAGCTCCAATTTATGAAGTCATGCAGGTGATTCATCTGAGTGAGCTTGCACTGGAAATCCCATAAAGAAAAAAATAACGATTTTGAATTAAAGACTGAGGCCCTCATTCCGAGTTGTTCGCTCGCAAGCTGCTTTTAGCAGCTTTACACACGCTAAGCCGCCGCCTACTGGGAGTGAATCTTAGCTTCTTAAAATTGCGAACGAAAGATTCGCAATATAGCGAAAAGACATCTCTGTGCAGTTTCTGAGTAGCTCCAGACTTACTCGGCATCTGCGATCAGTTCAGTGCTTGTCGTTCCTGGTTTGACGTCACAAACACACCCAGCGTTCGCCCAGACACTCCTCCGTTTCTCCAGCCACTCCCGCGTTTTTCCCAGAAACGGTAGCGTTTTTTCGCACACACCCATAAAACGGCCAGTTTCCGCCCAGAAACACCCACTTCCTGTCAATCACATTACGATCACCAGAACGAAGAAAAAACCGTGAGTAAAATTCCTAACTGCATAGCAAATTTACTTGGCGCAGTCGCAGTGCGGACATTGCGCATGCGCACTAAGCGGAAAATCGCTGCGATGCGAAAAAATTTACCGAGCGAACAACTCGGAATGACCCCCTGAGTTACCGTGTAAACATCCTGGAAAAATTGGTTTCATGGTATAAAACTTGTTATGTTAAAGAAAGCTTTAAGCAATCACTGCTACACCAGCAAGTGGTTAAAGGAACTAATATATATATATATATATACTAGGTGATTCATCGTGCCCTACAGGCGCTCTTCACACCGCCGTAAGGGGCTACGCCCCCTTAACCCTTGCACACCCTTGTGGCATGCAGTATTTTTATTATATGGAGTGTTACCTCCAATCATAATTGTGTGAGTGGTTAAATATTGCATGGACAAAGGGGCGTGAGATGGTTAAGGGGTCGAAGCCCTTTGCAATGGCGTGAACAGCGCACGCAGGGCCTGATGAATCACCTAGTAGGCGCAATGGTTGTGGGAGTAGCGGGTGCGTGGGAGATGCGGATAGGGTCCGGGGGTGCAGCGGGAGGGCAGGGACGGTTGCGGGGTTGCCGTGGGTGGGGAAGGGGCTGGTGCGGTGGTGCCGCAGGTGGGGGAGGGTGTGTGTGTGCCGCGGGTGGGGGTCTGGAGCCACAGTGGGTGGTGAATGAGCAGTTGCGGGGGTGCCACGGATGGGAGAGGGGTGGGTGCGGTGATTCTGCGTGTGCGGGAAGGGGTCCAGAGCCACCACGGGTGTTGGAGGGGGGGTGTGGGGGTGCTGCGGATGGGGCCCGGAGGTACTGCGAGTGGGGGAGGGGCGGGTAATGATTCTCCTCCTGGAAGCAGCAGTAGCGGATCTTGCCACGGGCAAGCAGGACTTTTGCCCGGGGCGCCGCCTTCCGGAGGGCGCCGGCGCCATCCGGAGGGTGCCGCACCATGGCAAGATCCGCCACTGTGCCCCCCGCTGGTCCCCCGCTGCGAAGGGAACCAGACGCTACGCGTCTAGTTTCCCTTCGTGGAGAGGACCTTTGCTGTGCGGTGCGTGATGACGTCATCGCGCACCGCACAACATTGTGGCACAGACGCTAGGGGTCATAATTGACCTCTAGTGTCTGTGCTGTGCTATGGGAGAGACGTCATGACTGACGTCTCTCCCATAGATCCGAGGAGAGAAGAGGAGAAGAGCGGCGCCGGCGGAGGTCTGCAGCGGTCTGGAATCAGGAGCGTGGATCGTAAGTATAAATTTTTCTTTTTTCTCTGACGTCCTAGTGGATGCTGGGAACTCCGTAAGGACCATGGGGAATAGACGGGCTCCGCAGGAGACTGGGCACTCTTAAAAGAAAGATTAGGTACTATATCTGGTGTGCACTGGCTCCTCCCTCTATGCCCCTCCTCCAGACCTCAGTTAGAATCTGTGCCCGGCCAGAGCTGGATGCACCTAGTGGGCTCTCCTGAGCTCACTAGAAAAGAAAGTATTTGTTAGGTTTTTTATTTCTCTAACGTCCTAAGTGGATGCTGGGGACTCCGTAAGGACCATGGGGAATAGCGGCTCCGCAGGAGACTGGGCACAAAAGTAAAGCTTTAGCACTACCTGGTGTGCACTGGCTCCTCCCCCCATGACCCTCCTCCAAGCCTCAGTTAGATTTTTGTGCCCGAACGAGAAGGGTGCACACTAGGTGGCTCTCCTGAGCTGCTTAGTGAAAAGTTTAGTTTTAGGTTTTTTATTTTCAGTGAGACCTGCTGGCAACAGGCTCACTGCATCGAGGGACTAAGGGGAGAAGAAGCGAACTCACCTGCGTGCAGAGTGGATTGGGCTTCTTAGGCTACTGGACATTAGCTCCAGAGCGACGATCACAGGCCCAGCCATGGATGGGTCCCAGAGCCGCGCCGCCGGCCCCCTTACAGAGCCAGAAGACAGAAGAGGTCCGGAAAATCGGCGGCAGAAGACGTCCTGTCTTCAACAAGGTAGCGCACAGCACTGCAGCTGTGCGCCATTGCTCTCAGCACACTTCACACTTCGGTCACTGAGGGTGCAGGGCGCTGGGGGGGGGCGCCCTGAGACGCAATAAAAACACCTTGGATGGCAAAAAATGCATCACATATAGCTCCTGGGCTATATGGATGCATTTAACCCCTGCCAGAATACATAGAAAAACGGGAGATAAGGCCGCCGATAAGGGGGCGGAGCCTATCTCCTCAGCACACTGGCGCCATTTTCCCTCACAGCTCCGTTGGAGGGAAGCTCCCTGGCTCTCCCCTGCAGTCACTACACTACAGAAAGGGTTAAAAAAGAGAGGGGGGGCACTAATTACGCGCAGTATTAAAGATACAGCAGCTATAAGGGGAAAAACACTTATATAAGGTTATCCCTGTATATATATAGCGCTCTGGTTTGTGCTGGCAAACTCTCCCTCTGTCTCCCCAAAGGGCTAGTGGGGTCCTGTCCTCTATCAGAGCATTCCCTGTGTGTGTGCTGTATGTCGGTACGTTTGTGTCGACATGTATGAGGAGAAAAATGATGTGGAGACGGAGCAGATTGCCTGTAATAGTGATGTCACCCCCTAGGGGGTCGACACCTGAGTGGATGAACTGTTGGAAGGAATTACGTGACAGTGTCAGCTCTGTATAAAAGACAGTGGTTGACATGAGACAGCCGGCTACTCAGCTTGTGCCTGTCCAGACGTCTCATAGGCCGTCAGGGGCTCTAAAGCGCCCGTTACCTCAGATGGCAGATATAGACGCCGACACGGATACTGACTCCAGTGTCGACGGTGAAGAGACAAATGTGACTTCCAGTAGGGCCACACGTTACATGATTGAGGCAATGAAAAATGTTTTACACATTTCTGATAATACGAGTACCACCAAAAAGGGGTATTATGTTCGGTGAGGAAAAACTACCTGTAGTTTTCCTGAATCTGAGAAATTAAATGAGGTGTGTGATGATGCGTGGGTTTCCCCCGATAACAACTGATAATTTCTAAAATGTTATTGGCATTATATCCTTTCCCGCCAGAGGTTAGGGTGCGTTGGGAAACACCCCCTAGGGTGGATAGAGCGCTCACACGCTTGTAAGGGCTCTACCCTCTCCTGAGATGGCCGCCCTTAAGGATCCTGCTGATAGAAAGCAGGAGGGTATCCTAAAATGTATTTACACACATACTGGTGTTATACTGCGACCAGCAATCGCCTCAGCCTGGATGTGCAGTGCTGGGTTGGCGTGGTCGGATTCCCTGACTGAAAATATTGATACCCTAGATAGGGACAGTATATTTTTGCCTATAGAGCATTTAAAAGATGCATTTCTATATATGCGTGATGCACAGCGGAATATTTGCCGACTGGCATCAAGTCTAAGTGCGTTGTCCATTTCTACCAGTAGAGGGTTATGGACACGACAGTGGTCAGGTGATGCGGATTTCAAACGGCATTTGGAAGTATTGCCTTATTAAGGGGAGGAGTTATTTGGGGTCGGTCTTTCAGACCTAGTGGCCACGGCAACAGCTGGGAAATCCACGTTTGTACCCCAGGTCGCCTCTCAACATGAGAAGACGCCGTATTATCAGGCGCAGTCTTTTCGTGGACAAGCGGGCAAAAGGTTCCTCATTTCTGCCCCGTGACAGAGGGAGAGGAAAAAGGCTGTAGAAATCAGCCAGTTCCCAGGAACAGAAACCCTCTCCCGCCTCTGCCAAGCCCTCAGTATGACGCTGGGGCTTTACAAGCAGAATCAGGCACGGTGGGGGGCCCGTCTCAATGAATTTCAGCGCGCAGTGGGCTCACTCGCAAGTAGACCCCTGGATCCTTCAGGTGATATCTCAGGGGTACAAATTGGAATTCGAGACGTCTCCCCCTCGCCGTTTCCTAAAGTCGGCTTTACCGATGTCTCCCTCTGACAGGGAGACAGTTTTGGAAGCCATTCACAAGCTGTATTCCCAGCAGGTGATAATCAAGGTACCCCTCCTGCAACAGGGAACGGGGTATTATTCCACACTGTTGTGGTACCGAAGCCGGACGGCTCGGTGAGACCGATTCTAAATCTAAAATCTTTGAACACTTACATACAGAGGTTCAAATTCAAGATTGAGTCACTCAGAGCAGTGATTGCGAACCTGGAAGAAGGGGACTACATGATGTCTCGGGACATCAAGGATGCTTACCTTCATGTCCAAAATTTACCCTTCTCACCAAGGGTACCTCAGGTTTATGGTACAGAACTGTCACTATCAGTTCAGACGCTGCCGTACGGATGGTCCACGGCACCCCGGGTCTTTACCAAGGTAATGGCCGAAATGATGATATCCCTTCGAAGGAAGGGAATTTTAGTTATCCCTTACTTGGACGATTCCCTGATAAGGGTAAGATCCAGGGAACAGTTGGAGGTCGGTGTAGCACTATCTCAGGTAGTGTTGCGGCAGGACGATTGGATTCTCAATATTCCAAAATCGCAGCTGGTTCCGACGACTCGTCTTCTGTTCCTAGGGATGATCCTGGACACAGTCCAGAAAAAGGTGTTTCTCCCGGAGGAGAAAGCCAGGGAGTTATCCGAGCTAGTCAGGAACCTCCTAAAACCGAGCCAAGTCTCAGTGCATCAATGCACAAGGGTTCTGGGTAAAATGGTGGCTTCCTACGAAGCAATCCCATTCGGCAGATTCCACGCAAGAACTTTCCAGTGGGACCTGCTGGACAAATGGTCCGGGTCGCATCTTCAGATGCATCAGCGGATAACCCTGTCACCAAGAACAAGGGTGTCCCTCCTGTGGTGGTTGCAGAGTGCTCATCTTCTAGAGGGCCGCAGATTCGGCATTCAGGACTGGGTCATGGTGACCACGGATGCCAGCCTGCGAGGCTGGGGAGCAGTCACACAGGGAAGGAATATCCAGGGCTTATGGTCAAGCCTGGAGACATCACTTCACATAAATATCCTGAAGTAGCTAAGGGCCATTTACAATGCTCTAAGCTTAGCAAGACCTCTGCTTCAAGGTCAGCCGGTGTTGATCCAGTCGGACAACATCACGTCAGTCACCCACGTAAACAGACAGGGTGGCACAAGAAGCAGGAGGGCAATGGCAGAAGCTGCAAGGATTCTTTGCTGGGCGGAAAATCATGTGATAGCACTGTCAGCAATTCCGGGAGTGGACAACTGGGAAGCAGACTTCCTCAGCAGACAGTAGACGCTCTGGTAACACCGTGGGTGTACCAGTCAGTGTATGTGTTCCCTCATCTGCCTCTCATACCCAAGGTACTGAGATTGATAAGATGGAGAGGAGTAAGCACTATATTCGTGGCTCCGGATTGGCCAAGAAGGACTTGGTAACCGGAACTTCAAGAGATGCTCACGGAGGATCCGTGGCCTCTACCTCTAAGAAGGGACCTGCTCCAGCAAGGACCCTGTCTGTTCCAAGACTTACCGCAACTGCGTTTGACGGCATGGCGGTTGAACGCCGGATCCTGAAGGAAAAAAGGCATTCCGGATGAAGTCATCCCTATCCTGATCAAAGCCAGGAAGGATGTAACCGCAAAACATTATCACCGCATTTGGCGAAAATATGTTGCGTGGTGCGAGGCCAGTAAGGCCCGACGGAGGAAATTCAACTGGGTCGATTCCTACATTTCCTGCAAACAGGAGTGTCTATGGGCCTGAAATTGGGGTCCATTAAGGTTCAAATTTCGGCCCTGTCAATTTTCTTCCAAAAAGAACTAGCTTCAGTCCCTGAAGTTCAGACGTTGTAAAAGGGGTACTGCATATACAGCCTCCTTTTGTGCCTCCAGTGGCACCTTGGGATCTCAATGTAGTTTTTGGGTTCCAAAAAGTCACATTGGTTTGAACCACTTAAATCTGTGGAGTTAAAATATCTCACATGGAAAGTGGTCATGCTGTTGGCCCTGGCCTGGGCCAGGCGCGTGTCAGAATTGGCGGCTTTATCCTGTAAAAGCCCTTATCTGATTTTCCATTCGGACAGGGCGGAATTGAGGACTCGTCCTCAGTTTCTCCCTAAGGTGGTTTCAGCGTTTCACCTGAACCAACCTATTGTGGTGCCTGCGGCTACTAGGGACTTGGAGGACTCCAAGTTGCTAGACGTTGTCAGGGCCCTGAAAATATATGTTTCCAGGACGGCTGGAGTCAGAAAATCTGACTCGCTGTTTATCCTGTATGCACCCAACAAGCTGGGTGCTCCTGCTTCTAAGCAGACTATTGCTCGTTGGATTTGTAGTACAATTCAGCTTGCACATTCTGTGGCAGGCCTGCCACAGCCAAAAATCTGTAAATGCCCACTCCACAAGGAAGATGGGCTCATCTTGGGCGGCTGCCCGAGGGGTCTCGGCTTTACAACTTTGCCGAGCAGCTACTTGGTCAGGAGCAAATACGTTTGTAAAATTCTACAAAATTGATACCCTGGCTGAGGAGGACCTGGAGTTCTCTCATTTGGTGCTGCAGAGTCATCCGCACTCTCCCGCCCGTTTGGGAGCTTTGGTATAATCCCCATGGTCCTTACGGAGTCCCCAGCATCCACTTAGGACGTTAGAGAAAATAAGAATTTACTTACCGATAATTCTATTTCTCATAGTCCGTAGTGGATGCTGGGCGCCCATCCCAAGTGCGGATTGTCTGCAATACTGGTACATAGTTATTGTTACCAAAAAATCGGGTTATTGCTGTAGTGAGCCATCTTTTCTAGAGGCTCCTCTGTTATCATGCTGTTAACTGGGTTTAGATCACGAGTTGTACGGTGTGATTGGTGTGGCTGGTATGAGTCTTACCCGGGATTCAAAATCCTTCCTTATTGTGTACGCTCGTCCGGGCACAGTATCCTAACTGAGGCTTGGAGGAGGGTCATGGGGGGAGGAGCCAGTGCACACCAGGTAGTTCTAAAGCTTTACTTTTGTGCCCAGTCTCCTGCGGAGCCGCTATTCCCCATGGTCCTTACGGAGTCCCCAGCATCCACTACGGACTACGAGAAATAGAATTATCGGTAAGTAAATTCTTATTTTTCAGTGAGATCTGCTGGCAACAGACTCACTGCTACGAGGGACTGAGGGGAGAGAAGCAAACCTACCTGCTTGCAGCTAGCTTGTGCTTCTAAGGCTACTGGACACCATTAGCTCCAGAGGGATCGAACACAGGGCCCGACCTCGATCGTCCGTTCCCGGAGCCGCGCCGCCGCCCCCCTTGCAGAGCTAGAAGACGGAAGATAAAGATGAAAAACGGCGGCTGAAGACTCCTGTCTTCATTAAGGTAGCGCACAGCACTGCAGCTGTGCGCCATTGCTCCCATAGCACACCACACACTCCGGTCACTGTTGGGTGCAGGGCGCTGGGGGGGCGGGGCGCCCTGGGCAGCAATTAGTTTACCTTTTGGCACAAATAGCACATAATACAGTGTATAACACTGTATATGTGCAAAAACCACCGCCATTAACATTATAAAAAGCGGGAGAAGCCCGCCGCTGAGGGGGCGGGGCTATCTTCCTCAGCACAGCCAGCGCCATTTTCTCTTCACAGCTCCGCTGGAAGGACGCTCCCCAGGCTCTCCCCTGCAGTATACAGTACAACAAGGGTAAAAAAGAGAGGGGGGGGGGCACATAAATTTAGGCGCAAATTGGTGTTAATAAGCAGCTATTGGGAAAAATCACTCAGTATAGTGAAAATCCCTGTGTTATATAGCGCTGTGGTGTGTGCTGGCATACTCTCTCTCTGTCTCCCCAAAGGACTTTGTGGGGTCCTGTCCTCAGTCAGAGCATTCCCTGTGTGTGTGCGGTGTGTCGGTACGGCTGTGTCAACATGTTTGATGTGGAGGGCTACGTGGAGGCGGAGCAGGAGCCGATAAGTGTGATGTCGCCCCCTACAGGGCCGACACCGGAGTGGATGGATATGTGGAAGGTATTAACCGACAGTGTCAACTCTTTACATAAAAGATTTGATGACGTAACAGCCTTGGGACAGCCGGCATCTCAGCCCGCACCTGCCCAGGCGTCTCAGAGGCCATCAGGGGCTCAAAAACGCCCGCTAGCTCAGATGGCAGACACAGATGTCGACACGGAGTCTGACTCCAGTGTAGACGAGGATGAGACAAATGTACTGTCCACAGGGGCCATTCGATGCATGATTACGGCAATGAAAAATGTGTTGCACATTTCTGACATTAACCCGGTTACCACTAAAAAGGGTATTATGTTTGGGGAGAAAAAGCAGCCAGTGACTTTTCCCCCATCTGATGAATTAAATGAATTGTGTGAAGAAGCGTGGTGTTCCCCTGATAAGAAACTAGTGATTTCTAAGAGGTTACTGATGGCGTACCCTTTCCCGCCAACGGATAGGTTACGCTGGGAGACATCCCCTAGGGTGGACAAGGCGCTCACACGATTATCTAAAAGGGTGTCACTGCCGTCTCAGGATACAGCCGCCCTAAAGGAACCGGCAGATAGAAAGCAGGAGGCTATCCTGAAGTCTGTATATACACACTCAGGTACTATACTGAGACCTGCTATTGCTTCAGCATGGATGTGTAGTGCTGCAGCAGCATGGTCTGATACCCTGTCAGACAACATTGATACCCTCGACAGGGAGGCTATTTTGCTAACCATAGAGCATATAAAGGACATTGTCTTGTATATGAGGATGCACAGAGGGACATTTGCCGGCTGGCATCTAGAATTAATGCAATGTCCATTTCTGCCAGGAGAGTATTATGGACCCGGCAGTGGACAGGTGATGCTGATTCTAAAAGGCACATGGAGGTTTTGCCTTATAAGGGTGAGGAATTGTTTGGGGACAGTCTCTCGGACCTCGTATCCACAGCAACAGCTGGGAAGTCGACTTTTTTACCTCAGGTTTCCTCACAGCCTAAGAAAGCACCGTATTATCAAGTACAGTCCTTTCGGCCTCAGAAAGGCAAGCGGGTCAGAGGCGCATCCTTTCTGCCCAGAGGCAGGGGTAGAGGGAAAAAGCTGCACCAGACAGCCTGTTCCCAGGAACAAAAATCCTCCCCTGCTTCTACTAAGTCCACCGCATGACGCTGGGGCTCCACAGGTGGAGCCAGGTGCGGTGGGGGCGCGTCTCCGGAACTTCAGCGACCAGTGGGTTCGCTCACAGGTGGATCTCTGGGTTCTACAAGTGGTATCTCAGGGATACATGCTGGAGTTCGAGGCGACTCCCCCTCGCCGTTACCTCAAATCAGCCTTGCCAGCGGCTCCCAGGGAAAGGGAGGTAGTGCTGGCGGCTATTCACAAGCTGTACCTTCAGCAGGTGATAATCAAGGTTCCCCTCCTTCAACAGGGACGGGGTTACTATTCCACAATGTTTGTGGTGCCGAAACCAGACGGTTCGGTGAGACCCATTCTAAATTTAAAATCCTTGAACACTTATGTAAGGAAGTTCAAGTTCAAAATGGAATCGCTCAGGGCGGTTATTGCAAGCCTGGAAGAGGGGGATTTTATGGTGTCGCTGGACATCAAGGACGCTTATCTGCATGTCCCCATTTACCCACCTCACCAGGAGTACCTCAGGTTTGTGGTACAGGACTGTCATTACCAATTCCAGACGTTGCCGTTTGGTCTGTCCACGGCACCGAGGGTATTTACCAAGGTAATGGCCGAAATGATGATACTCCTTCGGAAGAGAACAGAAGAAGGTGTTTCTCCCGGTGGAGAAGGCCCAGGAATTGTCATCTCTGGTCAGGGACCTCCTGAAACCAAAACAGGTGTCGGTGCATCACTGCACGCGAGTCCTGGGAAAGATGGTAGCTTCTTACGAAGCAATTCCCTTCGGCATGTTCCATGCAAGGATCTTTCAGTGGGATCTGTTAGACAAGTGGTCCGGACCGCATCTTCAGATGCATCGGCTGATCACCCTGTCCCCGAGGGCCAGGGTGTCTCTGCTGTGGTGGCTGCAGAGTGCTCATCTTCTCGAGGGCCGCAGATTCGGCATACAGGACTGGGTCCTGGTGACCACGGATGCAAGCCTCCGAGGTTGGGGGGCAGTCACTCAGGGAAGGAACTTCCAAGGACAGTGGTCAAGTCAGGAGACTTCCCTTCACATAAATATTCTGGAACTAAGGGCCATTTACAACGCCCTGAGTCAAGCAGAACCCCTGCTTCAAAACTAACCGGTGCTGATTCAGTCAGACAACATCACGGCGGTCGCCCATGTAAACCGACAGGGCGGCACAAGAAGCAGGATGGCGATGGCAGAAGCCACAAGGATTCTTCGATGGGCGGAGAATCACGTGCTAGCACTGTCAGCAGTGTTCATTCCGGGAGTGGACAACTGGGAAGCAGACTTCCTCAGCAGGCACGACCTCCACCCGGGAGAGTGGGGACTTCATCCAGAAGTCTTCACGCTGATTGTAAATCGTTGGGAACGGCCACAGGTAGACATGATGGCGTCCCGTCTCAACAAAAAGCAAAAAAAATATTGCGCCAGGTCAAGAGACCCTCAGGCGATAGCTGTGGACGCACTAGTGACACCGTGGGTGTACCAGTCGGTTTATGTGTTCCCTCCTCTTCCTCTCATACCCAAGGTACTGAGGATTGTAAGAAAGAGAGGAGTAAGAACTATACTCATCGTTCCGGATAGGCCAAGAAGAACTTGGTACCCAGAACTACAAGAAATGATCTCAGAGCACCCATGGCCTCTGCCTCTCAGACAGGACCTGTTACAGCAGGGGCCCTGTCTGTTCCAAGACTTACCGTGGCTGCGTTTGACGGCATGGCGGTTGAACGCCGGATCCTAACGGAAAAGGGCATTCCAGATGAAGTGATTCCTATGCTGATAAAGGCTAGGAAAGACGTGACAGCACAACATTATCACTGTATATGGCGAAAATATGTTGCTTGGTGTGAGGCCAGGAAGGCACCTACAGAAGAATTCCAGCTGGGTCGATTCCTGCACTTCCTACAGTCAGGAGTGACTATGGGCCTAAAATTAGGATCCATAAAGGTCCAGATTTCGGCCCTATCTATTTTCCATCAAAAAGAACTGGCTTCACTGCCTGAAGTTCAGACGTTTGTTAAGGGAGTGCTGCATATTCAGCCCCATTTTGTGCCTCCAGTGGCACCTTGGGATCTTAATGTTGTGTTGGATTTCCTGAAATCCCACTGGTTTGAGCCACTTAAGACCGTGGAGCAAAATATCTCACGTGGAAAGTGGTCATGCTATTGGCCTTAGCTTCGGCTAGGCGGGTGTCAGAATTGGCGGCTTTGCCGTGTAAAAGCCCTTATCTGATCTTCCATATGGACAGGGCAGAATTGAGGACTTGTCTCCAATTTCTCCCTAAGGTGGTATCAGCGTTTCATTTGAACCAACCTATTGTGGTGCCTGCGGCTACTAGGGACTTGGAGGACTCCAAGTTACTAGATGTAGTCAGGGCTTTGAAAATATATGTAGCCAGGACGGCTGGAGTCAGGAAAACTGACTCGCTGTTTATCCTGCATGCGCCCAACAAGCTGGGTGCTCCTGCTTCAAAGCAAACTATTGCGCGCTGGATCTGTAGCATGATTCAGCAAGCTCATTCTGCAGCAGGATTGCCGCATCCTAAATCAGTAAAAGCCCATTCCACAAGGAAGGTGGGCTCTTCTTGGGCGGCTGCCCGAGGGGTCTCGGCTTTACAGCTTTGCCGAGCTGCTACTTGGTCGGGTTCAAACACGTTTGCTAAGTTCTACAAGTTTGATACCCTGGCTGAGGAGGACCTTGCCTTTGCTCATTCGGTGCTGCAGAGTCATCCGCACTCTCCCGCCCGTTTGGGAGCTTTGGTATAATCCCCATGGCCCTTACGGAGTTCCCAGCATCCACTAGGACGTCAGAGAAAATAAGAATTTACTCACCGGTAATTCTATTTCTCGTAGTCTGTAGTGGATGCTGGGCGCCCGTCCCAAGTGCGGACTCTCTGCAATACATGTATATAGTTATTGCTTAACTAAAGGGTTATTGTTATGAGCCATCTGTTACTGAGGCTCAGTTGTTGTTCATACTGTTAACTGGGTATGGTTATCACAAGTTGTACGGTGTGATTGGTGTGGCTGGTATGAGTGTTACCCGGGATTCCAAATCCTTTCCTTGTAGTGTCAGCTCTTCCGGGCACAGTTTCCTTAACTGAGGTCTGGAGGAGGGGCATAGAGGGAGGAGCCAGTGCACACCAGATATAGTACCTAATCTTTCTTTTAAGAGTGCCCAGTCTCCTGCGGAGCCCGTCTATTCCCCATGGTCCTTACGAAGTTCCCAGCATCCACTACGGACTACGAGAAATAAAATTACTGGTGAGTAAATTCTTATTTTTTTCTTTCAGCGGCGCTTCCAGGGGGAAAAATGGGGGTGTAATTGACCATGCCCCATATGAAGCCACGCCCCTATGTTTTTGTACGGGGCGCCACAAGGGCAAGAACCGGCCCTGGGAAGCAGCTAAGCTGCTGTCCTCCCTTTGGCAGTGGCTCTCCCGGAGACTTGCACAGCAGCTGAGCAGCCAGTCGCTGTTGTTAGCACCGGTGTCCCAACGCGCTGCATTACAGGGAAGAAGATGCACTCAATAAACTACAGGTCCCAGAAGCCCTTAGCGCTGGAATGCTTTGGCGCTAAGTGCTGCTGGGAGCTGTAGTTTATTTAGTGCGTCAACTTCCCAGTAATGCGTCGAGTTGGGACACCGGCGCTAACAATAGTGACTGGCTGGCAGAATTGACTGACTCGCTGAATCAATGTAAAAGGTAAGAGTGCTGTGTAGTGTCAGTGACACCGCACACCCACTGCACTACACAGCACTGTCACCTTTTACATTGATTCAGCGTCCAGACATTACCCTCCGTGATATCACCCACTCTATCTGTTACATTAGCCATCTCGGGGCTTCCAGGCTGGCAGCCCAGGTGCTGTGTTGCAGAGTCAGGGCCTCTGTGGCTCTGGGCGCGGCTGTGGCGGGGAGGCACTTCTGTGACATCACACGCAGAGGAGGCTCCGGGGCTCAGAGAGTATGTGGCGCAGGGAGGGTTATGAAAGCTTTCCGCTGCGCCGCTTTCATACACATCTATGCCGGTGTCCGCAGCAGCTTTTGTTCTACCTGTGCCGCGGCTAGGGAGAGGGGATTGTTGATGCCGGAGGGGGCAGGTGGACTGGTAGCAGGACATAGGGGGTAATTCGGAGTTGATCACTCACTAGCTACTTTTTGCAGCCGTGCGAACGCATACTCGCCGCCCACTGGGGAGTGTATATTTGCTGCGCAAGGGTGCGATCGCATGTGCAGCCGAGCACTACAAAAATAGTTTGTGCAGTTTCTGAGTAGCTCAGAACTTACTCAGCCCTTGCGATCACTTCAGCCTGTCCGGTCCCGGAATTGACGTCAGATACCCACCCTGCAAACGTTTGGACACGCCTGCATTTTTCCAAACACTCACAGAAAATGGTCAGTTGCCACCCATAAACGCCCTCTTTCTGTCAATCTCCTTGTGATCGGCTGTGCAAATGGATTCTTCGTTAAATCCATTGCACAGCCACGATCCGGTTTGTACCCGTACGAAGCACCTGCGCATTGCGGTGCATTTGCATGCGCAGTATTGACCTGATCGCTGCGCTGCAAAAAACGGCAGCGTGCGATCAGGTCGGAATAACCCCCCATAGGACGCTGCATTGAAGGATTTTTTCCCCCTTATCTACAGGGCAGAGACTAGCTGCAGATGCAGTGGCATACCCTCCAGCTGCACCTTTTTGGCAGGCACAGTACATTTTTTTATGGTCTGTACCAATTTTTGGCTCTCCAAACTTCCACTGAAAGTATAGGCAAAGGGGCATGGCCACCCCACTGTACCTGTGGCCACGCCCCCTTTTCGAATTTGTACTGATTTTTATATGTAAATTGGTGGAGGGTATGATGCTGCAGATGCAGTGAGCCTATTTTGGGGTGTGAGCCTGGGATTGCAACTCCATCAGCCCCATTGTTAATCCTGCTCTGGGAACACACAGCAGCCAAAGGGCAAAGCCTCCCATTGGATGTAACCTGTGTGGGAGGGCGTTTGTCGCCCAATCAGCTGTGGACTGAGTGTGATAGGCCTGCTGCTAACCCAATGAGAGCTCCTACCCACGCCCAGCATTATACACACAGATCTGGGCTATTATATAGGATATATACATATACAGGTTGAGTATCCCTTATGCAAAATGCTTGGGAGCAGCAGTATTTTGGATATGGGAATTTTCCGTATTTTGGAACAATTGCATACCATAATGAGATATCATAGCGATGGGACCTAAGTCCAAGCACAGAATGCATTTATGTTACATATACACCTTATATACAAAGCCTGAAGGTCATTTTAGCCAATATTTTTTATAACTTTGTGCATTAAACAAAGTGTGTGTACATTCACACAATTCATTTATGTTTCATATACACCTTATACACACAGCCTGAAGGTCATTTAATACAATATTTTTAATAACTTTGTGTATTAAATAGTGATGTGCACCGGAAATTTTTCGGGTTTTGTGTTTTGGTTTTGGGTTCGGTTCCGCGGCCGTGTTTTGGGTTCGGACGCGTTTTGGCAAAACCTCACCGAAATTTTTTGTCGGATTCGGGTGTGTTTTGGATTCGGGTGTTTTTTTCAAAAAACCCTAAAAAACAGCTTAAATCATAGAATTTGGGGGTCATTTTGATCCCATAGTATTATTAACCTCAATAACCATAATTTCCACTCATTTTCAGTCTATTCTGAACACCTCACATCTCACAATATTATTTTTAGTCCTAAAATTTGCACCGAGGTCGCTGGATGGCTAAGCTAAGCGACCCAAGTGGCCGACACAAACACCTGGCCCATCTAGGAGTGGCACTGCAGTGTCAGACAGGATGGCCCTTCAAAAAAATTGTCCCCAAACAGCACATGATGCAAAGAAAAAAAGAGGCGCAATGAGGTAGCTGTGTGACTAAGCTAAGCGACCCAAGTGGCCAACACAAACACCTGGCCCATCTAGGAGTGGCACTGCAGTGTCACGCAGGATGGCCCTTCAAAAAAATACTCCCCAAACAGCACATGATGCAAAGAAAAAAAGAGGCGCAATGAGGTAGCTGTGTGAGTAAGATAAGCGACCCTAGTGGCCGACACAAACATCTGGCCCATCTAGGAGTGGCACTGCAGTGTCACGCAGGATGGCACTTCAAAAAAATACTCCCCAAACAGCACATGACGCAAAGAAAAAAAGAGGCGCAATGAGGTAGCTGTGTGACTAAGCTAAGCGACCCTAGTGGCCGACACAAACACCTGGCCCATCTAGGAGTGGCACTGCAGTGTCACGCAGGATAGCCCTTCAAAAAAATACTCCCCAAACAGCACATGATGCAAAGAAAAAAAGAGGCGCAATGAGGTAGCTGTGTGACTAAGATAAGCGACCCAAGTGGCCGACACAAACATCTGGCCCATCTAGGAGTGGCACTGCAGTGTCACGCAGGATGGCACTTCAAAAAAATACTCCCCAAACAGCACATGATGCAAAGAAAAAAAGAGGCGCAATGAGGTAGCTGTGTGACTAAGCTAAGCGACCCTAGTGGCCGACACAAACACCTGGCCCATCTAGGAGTGGCACTGCAGTGTCACGCAGGATAGCCCTTCAAAAAAATACTCCCCAAACAGCACATGATGCAAAGAAAAAAAGAGGCGCAATGAGGTAGCTGTGTGACTAAGCTAAGCGACCCTAGTGGCCGACACAAACACCTGGCCCATCTAGGAGTGGCACTGCAGTGTCACGCAGGATGGCCCTTCAAAAAAATACTCCCCAAACAGCACAT
Source organism: Pseudophryne corroboree (assembly GCF_028390025.1). NCBI lineage: Eukaryota > Metazoa > Chordata > Amphibia > Anura > Myobatrachidae > Pseudophryne > Pseudophryne corroboree. Next base: position 57,131,458 of record NC_086444.1, on the reverse strand, counting down.
GATGCAAAGAAAAAAAGAGGCGCAATGAGGTAGCTGTGTGACTAAGATAAGCGACCCAAGTGGCCGACACAAACATCTGGCCCATCTAGGAGTGGCACTGCAGTGTCACGCAGGATGGCACTTCAAAAAAATACTCCCCAAACAGCACATGGCGCAAAGAAAAAAAGAGGCGCAATGAGGTAGCTGTGTGACTAAGCTAAGCGACCCTAGTGGCCGACACAAACACCTGGCCCATCTAGGAGTGGCACTGCAGTGTCACGCAGGATAGCCCTTCAAAAAAATACTCCCCAAACAGCACATGATGCAAAGAAAAAAAGAGGCGCAATGAGGTAGCTGTGTGACTAAGCTAAGCGACCCTAGTGGCCGACACAAACACCTGGCCCATCTAGGAGTGGCACTGCAGTGTCACGCAGGATGGCCCTTCAAAAAAATACTCCCCAAACAGCACATGATGCAAAGAAAAAAAGAGGCGCAATGAGGTAGCTGTGTGACTAAGATAAGCGACCCAAGTGGCCGACACAAACATCTGGCCCATCTAGGAGTGGCACTGCAGTGTCACGCAGGATGGCCCTTCAAAAAAATTCTCCCCAAACAGCACATGACGCAAAGAAAAAAAGAGGCGCAATGAGGTAGCTGTGTGACTAAGCTAAGCGACCCTAGTGGCCGACACAAACACCTGGCCCATCTAGGAGTGGCACTGCAGTGTCACGCAGGATGGCCCTTCAAAAACATACTCCACAAACAGCACATGATGCAAAGAAAAATTAAAGAAAAAAGAGGTGCAAGATGGAATTGTCCTTGGGCCCTCCCACCCACCCTTATGTTGTATAAACAGGACATGCACACTTTAACGAACCCATCATTTCAGTGACAGGGTCTGCCACACGACTGTGACTGAAATGACTGGTTGGTTTGGGCCCCCACCAAAAAAGAAGCAATCAATCTCTCCTTGCACAAACTGGCTCTACAGAGGCAAGATGTCCACCTCATCATCATCGTCCGATTCATCACCCCTTTCACTGTGTACATCCCCCTCCTCACAGATTATTAATTCGTCCCCACTGGAATCCACCATCTCAGCTCCCCGTGTACTTTCTGGAGGCAATTGCTGCTGGTGAATGTCTCCACGGAGGAATTGATTATAATTAATTTTAATGAACATCATCTTCTCCACATTTTCTGGAAGTAACCTCGTACGCCGATTGCTGACAAGGTGAGCGGCTGCACTAAACACTCTTTCGGAGTACACACTGGAGGGAGGGCAACTTAGGTAGAATAAAGCCAGTTTCTGCAAGGGCCTCCAAATTGCCTCTTTTTCCTGCCAGTATATGTACGGACTGTCTGACGTGCCTACTTGGATGCGGTCACTCATATAATCCTCCACCATTCTTTCAATGGTGAGAGAATCATATGCAGTGACAGTAGACGACATGTCAGTAATCGTTGGCAGGTCCTTCAGTCCGGACCAGATGTCAGCACTCGCTCCAGACTGCCCTGCATCACCGCCAGCGGGTGGGCTCGGAATTCTTAGCCTTTTCCTTGCACCCCCAGTTGCAGGAGAATGTGAAGGAGGAGCTGTTGACGGGTCACGTTCCGCTTGACTTGACAATTTTCTCACCAGCAGGTCTTTGAACCCCTGCAGACTTGTGTCTGCCGGAAAGAGAGATACAACGTAGGTTTTAAATCTAGGATCGAGCACGGTGGCCAAAATGTAGTGCTCTGATTTCAACGGATTGACCACCCGTGAATCCTGGTTAAGCGAATGAAGGGCTCCATCCACAAGTCCCACATGCCTAGCGGAATCGCTCTGTTTTAGCTCCTCCTTCAATGTCTCCAGCTTCTTCTGCAAAAGCTTGATGAGGGGAATGACCTGACTCAGGCTGGCAGTGTCTGAACTGACTTCACGTGTGGCAAGTTCAAAGGGTTGCAGAACCTTGCACAACGTTGAAATCATTCTCCACTGCGCTTGAGACAGGTGCATTCCACCTCCTTTGCCTATATCGTGGCCAGATGTATAGGCTTGAATGGCCTTTTGCTGCTCCTCCATCCTCTGAAGCATATAGAGGGTTGAATTCCACCTCGTTACCACCTCTTGCTTCAGATGATGGCAGGGCAGGTTCAGGTATCTTTGGTGGTGCTCCAGTCTTCTGTACGCGGTGCCTGAACGCCGAAAGTGGCCCGCAATTCTTCGGGCCACCGACAGCATCTCTTGCACACCCCTGTCGTTTTTTAAATAATTCTGCACAACCAAATTCAAGGTATGTGCAAAACATGGGACGTGCTGGAATTTGCCCAGATGTAATGCACGCACAATATTGCTGGCGTTGTCCGATGTCACAAATCCCCAGGAGAGTCCAATTGGGGTAAGCCATTCTGCGATGATCTTCCTCAGTTGCCGTAAGAGGTTTTCAGCTGTGTGCGTATTCTGGAAAGCAGTGATACAAAGCGTAGCCTGCTTAGGAACGAGTTGGCGTTTGCGAGATGCTGCTACTGGTGCCGCCGCTGCTGTTCTTGCAGCGGGAGGCAATACATCTACCCAGTGGGCTATCACAGTCATATAGTCCTGAGTCTGCCCTGCTCCACTTGTCCACATGTCCGTGGTTAAGTGGACATTGAGTACAACTGCATTTTTTAGGACACTGGTGAGTCTTTTTCTGAGGTCTGTGTACATTTTCGGTATCGCCTGCCTAGAGAAATGGAACCTAGATGGTATTTGGTACCGGGGACACAGTACCTCAATCAAGTCTATAGTTGGCTCTGAATTAACGATGGATACCGGAACCACGTTTCTCACCGCCCAGGCTGCCAAGGCCTCAGTTATCCGCTTTGCAGCAGGATGACTGCTGTGATATTTCATCTTCCTCGCAAAGGACTGTTGTACAGTCAATTGCTTACTGGAAATAGTACAAGTGCTCTTCCGACTTCCCCTCTGGGATGACGATCGACTCCCAGCAGCAACAACAGCAGCGCCAGCAGCAGTAGGCGTTACACTCAAGGATGCATCGGAGGAATCCCAGGCAGGAGAGGACTCGTCAGACTTGCCAGTGACATGGCCTGTAGGACTATTGGCTTTCCTGGGTAAGGAGGAAATTGACACTGAGGGAGTTGGTGGTGTGGTTTGCAGGAGCTTGGTTACAAGCGGAAGGGATTTACTGGTCAGTGGACTGCTTCCGCTGTCGCCCAAAGTTTTTGAACTTGTCACTGACTTATGATGAATGCGCTGCAGGTGACGTATAAGGGAGGATGTTCCGAGGTGGTTAACGTCCTTACCCCTACTTATTACAGCTTGACAAAGGCAACACACGGCTTGACACCTGTTGTCCGCATTTGCGTTGAAATAATTCCACACCGAAGAGCTGATTTTTTTGGTATTTTGACCAGGCATGTCAATGGCCATATTCCTCCCACGGACAACAGGCGTCTCCCCGGGTGCCTGACTTAAACAAACCACCTCACCATCAGAATCCTCCTTGTCAATTTCCTCCCCAGCGCCAGCAACACCCATATCCTCATCCTGGTGTACTTCAACACTGACATCTTCAATTTGACTATCAGGAACTGGACTGCGGGTGCTCCTTCCAGCACTTGCAGGGGGCTTTTGCCAGCTTAAGTCTTTTCTTTTTTCTAGCGAGAGGATGAGTGCTTCCATCCTCATGTGAAGCTGAACCACTAGCCATGAACATAGGCCAGGGCCTCAGCCGTTCCTTGCCACTCCGTGTCGTAAATGGCATATTGGCAAGTTTACGCTTCTCCTCAGACGCTTTTAATTTTGATTTTTGGGTAATTTTACTGATCTTTTGTGTTTTGGATTTTACATGCTCTGTACTATGACATTGGGCATCGGCCTTGGCAGATGACGTTGATGGCATTTCATCGTCTCGGCCATGACTAGTGGCAGCAGCTTCAGCACGAGGTGGAAGTGGATCTTGATCTTTCCCTATTTTTTTAACCTCCACATTTTTGTTCTCCATATTTTAATGCGCACAACTAAAAGGCACCACAGGTATACAATGTAGATGGATGGATAGTATACTTATGGACGAGGAGTGACGACACAGAGGTAGGTACAGCAGTGGCATACCGTACTGCTATACACAGTATAATAAATGGACCTGGTGGACACTGTCAGCAAACTGCTAAACTAGTATAAAGAAAAAAAGCCACCACAGGTATACAATGTAGATGGATGGATAGTATACTTATGGACGACGAGTGACGACACAGAGGTAGGTACAGCAGTGGCCTACCGTACTGCTATATACAGTATAATGGACCTGGTGGACACTGTCAGCAGACTGCTAAACTAGTACTACTAGTATAAAGATAAAAAGCCACCACAGGTATACAATGTAGATGGATGGATAGTATACTTATGGACGACGAGTGACGACACAGAGGTAGGTACAGCAGTGGCCTACCGTACTGCTATATACAGTATAATGGACCTGGTGGACACTGTCAGCAGACTGCTAAACTTTTACTACTAGTATAAAGAAAAAAAGCCACCACAGGTATACAATGTAGATGGATGGATAGTATACTTATGGACGACGAGTGACGACACAGAGGTAGGTACAGCAGTGGCCTACCGTACTGCTATATACAGTATAATGGACCTGGTGGACACTGTCAGCAGACTGCTAAACTAGTACTACTAGTATAAAGAAAAAAAGCCACCACAGGTATACAATGTAGATGGATGGATAGTATACTTATGGACGACGAGTGACGACACAGAGGTAGGTACAGCAGTGGCCTACCGTACTGCTATATACAGTATAATGGACCTGGTGGACACTGTCAGCAGACTGCTAAACTAGTACTACTAGTATATAGAAAAAAAGCCACCACAGGTATACAATGTAGATGGATGGATAGTATACTTATGGACGACGAGTGACGACACAGAGGTAGGTACAGCAGTGGCCTACCATACTGCTATATACAGTATAATAAATGGACCTGGTGGACACTGTCAGCAAACTGCTAAACTAGTATAAAGAAAAAAAGCCACCACAGGTATACAATGTAGATGGATGGATAGTATACTTATGGACGACGAGTGACGACACAGAGGTAGGTACAGCAGTGGCCTACCTATCTGCTATATACAGTATAATGGACCTGGTGGACACTGTCAGCAGACTGCTAAACTAGTACTACTAGTATAAAGAAAAAAAGCCACCACAGGTATACAATGTAGATGGATGGATAGTATACTTGTAGACGACGAGTGACGACACAGAGGTAGATACATCAGTGGCCTACCGTACTGCTATATACAGTATAATGGACCTGGTGGACACTGTCAGCAGACTGCTAAACTAGTACTACTAGTATAAAGAAAAAAAGCCACCACAGGTATACAATGTAGATGGATGGATAGTATACTTATGGACGACGAGTGATGACACAGAGGTAGGTACAGCAGTGGCCTACCGTACTGCTATATACAGTATAATAAATGGACCTGGTGGACACTGTCAGCAAACTGCTAAACTAGTATAAAGAGAAAAAGCCACCACAGGTATACAATGTAGATGGATGGATAGTATACTTATGGACGACGAGTGACGACACAGAGGTAGGTACAGCAGTGGCCTACCGTACTGCTATATACAGTATAATAAATGGACCTGGTGGACACTGTCAGCGAACTGCTAAACTAGTATAAAGAAAAAAAGCCACCACAGGTATACAATGTAGATGGATGGATAGTATACTTATGGACGACGAGTGACGACACAGAGGTAGGTACAGCAGTGGCCTACCGTACTGCTATATACAGTATAATGGACCTGGTGGACACTGTCAGCAGACTGCATTTATAGTATAAAAAAAAAGACACCACAGGTATACAATGTAGATGGATGGATACTTAGTATACTTATGGATGACGAGTGACGACACAGAGGTAGGTACAGCAGTGGCCTACCGTACTGCTATATACAGTATAATGGACCTGGTGGACACTGTCAGCAGACTGCGTTTATAGTATAAAAAAAAAGACACCACAGGTATACAATGTAGATGGATGGATACTTAGTATACTTATGGACGACGAGTGACGACACAGAGGTAGGTACAGCAGTGGCCTACCGTACTATTATATACAGTATAATGGACCTGGTGGACACTGTCAGCAGACTGCGTTTATAGTATAAAGAAAAAAATACACCACAGGTATACAATGTAGATGGATGGATAGTATACTTATGGACGACGAGTGACGACACAGAGGTAGGTACAGCAGTGGTCTACCGTACTGCTATATACAGTATAATGGACCTGGTGGACACTGTCAGCAGACTGCGTTTATAGTATATAAAAAAAAGACACCGCAGGTATACAATGTAGATGGATGGATACTTAGTATACTTATGGACGACGAGTGATGACACAGAGGTAGCTACAGCAGTGGCCTACCGTACTGCTATATACAGTATAATGGACCTGGTGGACACTGTCAGCAGACTGCGTTTATAGTATAAAAAAAAAAGACACCACAGGTATACAATGTAGATGGATGGATACTTAGTATACTTATGGACGACGAGTGACGACACAGAGGTAGGTACAGCAGTGGCCTACCGTACTGCTATATACAGTATAATGGACCTGGTGGACACTGTCAGCAGACTGCATTTATAGTATAAAGAAAAAAGACACCACAGGTATACAATGTAGATGGATGGATACTTAGTATACTTATGGACGACGAGTGACGACACAGAGGTAGGTACAGCAGTGGCTTACCGTACTGCTATATACAGTATAATGGACCTGGTGGACACTGTCAGCAGACTGCGTTTATAGTATAAAGAAAAAAAGACACCACAGGTATACAATGTAGATGGATGGATACTTAGTATACTTATGGACGACGAGTGACGACACAGAGGTAGGTACAGCAGTGGCCTACCGTACTGCTATATACAGTATAATGGACCTGGTGGACACTGTCAGCAGACTGCGTTTATAGTATAAAAAAAAAGACACCACAGGTATACAATGTAGATGGATGGATAGTATACTTATGGACGACGAGTGACGACACAGAGGTAGGTACAACAGTGGCCTACCGTACTGCTATATACAGTATAATAGACCTGGTGGACACTGTCAGCAGACTGCGTTTATAGTATAAAAAAAAAAAAGACACCACAGGAGTGTTTTTCAGGCAGACAAACGTATACTGGTGGTCACCGTCAGCAAAACTGTGCACTGTACTCCTGCTATAGCTGCTCCCCAGTCCCCACAATTAAGCAGTGTGAGCACTCAGCACAGATATATCATGCAGCACACTGAGCACAGATATGGTATGGAGCATTTTTTTCAGGCAGAGAACGGATAAAAAACTGGTGGTCACTATTAGCAAAACTCAGCACTGTACTCCTCCTAACAGCTGCTCCCCAATCCTCCCCACAATAAGCTAAGCAATCAGATCAACTGTGTAACTATATAAACGGAGAGGACGCCAGCCACGTCCTCTCCCTATCAATCTCAATGCACGTGTGAAAATGGCGGCGACGCGCGGCTGCTTATATAGAATCCGAATCTCGCGAGAATCCGACAGCGGGATGATGACGTTCGGGCGCGCTCGGGTTAACGGAGCCATACGGGAGAATCCGAGTATGGCTCGGACCCGTCTAAAAAGGGTGAAGTTCGGGGGGGTTCGGTTTCTCGGAAACCGAACCCGCTCATCACTAGTATTAAACAAAGTTTGTGTACATTGAGCCATCAAAAAACAAGGTTTCACTATCTCACTCTCACTCAAAATAATCCGTATTTCGGAATATTCCGTATTTCGGAATATTTGGATATGGGATACTCAACCTGTATATATTAGTGATGAGCGGATTCGGTTTTACTCGGTTTTACTCGGTTCTCAAAACGGCATCTTATTGGCTATCCAAAACACGTGACATCCGTGAGCCAATAAGATGCCGTTTTGAGAACCGAGTAAAACCGAATCCGCTCATCACTAATATATATTAAATTAAATTTTTTTTGTGTTTTGGTCTGTTTTATGTATATAATTTTTTCTTTTTATTGTCTTATTATGTGGGGATGTGTTTATCTGCAGCCGATTGGCTCTTGACACTGGGGATGTGGGGTGCACACTCAATTAGCTAGGACCCTTTACTTAGCATGGATATAAATATAGAACTGTGTTGCGGAATGTGTCCACTTAGGTTTGCCCTGTAGATGGCGAGCTAAATATCCTTGTTCAGACGGGGAGATCTCCGATATGCGCGCCGTGCGGTTCAGCTTTACTTCCGTCACTGTGACGCGTGCGCTTCATAGACGGGAAGTATGTCCCGTTGCTTAGTTACGCACGTCATTACCTCTCCTCCGCACTCAGCTGTTGTAAACAGTCCGTGCTTACGATTACCGGACACGGCCGGCGGGACCCTCCTGAATATTACTGATCCTGGCTATTGTGTGTGAGTGTGCCCCACATTATCCCTTCCCGTTTGGGAAGATTTTGCACTATTTTTGTATTGATAGTTAATTATTGTTATATGCAGATTTATGTCGCATTGATATGAGGTCACATTAGGGGCGTCTTTGGCGCCAATTTTAATTGAACATAGGTGTATATAGAGCCTGTCAGGCATAACCCAGTACACTGCTGGATATCTGGGTAGACCTATTGTTGGGTCTTATGATCTGATGGATTTATTGTACACAGCCTCCTGAGGAAGGCCCTCTATGGGCCGAAAGCGCTTGAGGATTCATTAAGGACACTATTCAAGTGGACTATGTAACGTATATTATAATAAATTACCTTTTGCATATTTACAAAATCTGGAGAGTGCCTCTACCTTCCTTTCTATAATCAGAATGCTTTGCATTTGGAGTGATCACCCCAGTCGTTGTTTCTTCTGAAGATGTGAGTGCGACCATCACTGGAAATATATATATATATATATATATATATATATATATATATATAAACACACATCACAACCGCCCATACTCCATCTGGCTTCATAGTGATCAGGGCGCATGCGTTGGTCAGGCTGGTCACAGCGCCGCCCACCACCGCCGCGTCCAGGCACCTCCAAATAGAGAAATGAACCTGCCCATGTCTGCACACAGGTGTGCCATTTTCTTGAAGACCAAAAAGAACTTCTTAGTAATTTATATATTTTACGTCTCGGTGATAATAAATAAATAGAACATAGAACAAATCAATTTGATTACTCCTTGACTCGAGTGGATAATATTTTGATGGGGGTTTGAGGCCCGATTTTGATGTGGTTTCAGAATTTTTCTTTTGGCCTATGGCCTTCTTTTGGAAGTATCTTTTTAAAGTGAGCTTCCTTACATACTTATTTAAGTCTATAAAAATTTAAAAGTCATCCATCTGTGACCTTGGTGCAAAGGAAAGCTTTTTGGATAATAGTGTATTTTCAGCCGGTGTTAGTGGGTAGCTTGACAGATTAAAAATTCCTTATTCTCCCATCCTCGGGGCACTCATTGTCTTAGGTTTCTTCTTTTTTTGCCCCTCCTTTCTTCCTCTTTGAATCTTCTTTTTAAAGGTGATGCTCTTTTCACTGTTTCTCGGACATGTGGATCCCTCCGCGTCCTCTGGTCTGAGGCTGCTGGGGATAAAAAAAAATCATCCACATCTGCTTCTGAATGTAATCTGTTAAGGGCTGAATACCTATTTTCTGTCTCAAAGTTCACCTTCCTAGGTGTTCTTGGTTTCTTGGAGTATTCCTTTTCCTTGTAGTGTCTTTCTTTCTGTGGGATGGTTTTCCAGTTCTGGTTTCTTTGATTAGAATAATCTTGTCTCCTTTGTCCTTCAGGCTCCCTTGATCCATTCCATTTCTAAATTCCATTATTCATATAATCAATCTTATCCCATTGATATTTCCTCTCTTTTATTGATATAACTTCTTCCTCTAATCTTTCCAATTTTATTACTAAAACGACCTCATTGGTTTTAAAATCCTCTTTTCCTTTATATGGTTCCATGGCTATTTCCTCCTTCCTTATCTCTTCTTCTAACGTGATTAGGTCTCTCCTTTTTTCCTCTATGATTAAACTCATGAGTTTTAATGAGCAGTCATGCAATATGGTGTCCCAATTTTTCATGAACTGATCATTCTGTGCTTTAAAAGTGGGTTGTTTAAAAACCCTCAGTCCTCGTGGTACTCTATTTACTTTTATGTACTGCTCCAAACTGGTCCCACCAGGTTTTTAATTCCTTTGTAAATAATTTATCAATGTGCCAAAACCTATCGTTCAAACTATCGTTAAATGTGCACTTGAAATTTTTCGGGTTTTGTGTTTTGGTTTTGGGTTCGGTTCCGCGGCCGTGTTTTGGGTTCGACCGCGTTTTGGCAAAACCTCACCGAATTTTTTTTGTCGGATTCGGGTGTTTTTTTTTAAAAAACACTAAAAAACAGCTTAAATCATAGAATTTGGGGGTCATTTTGATCCCAAAGTATTATTAACCTCAAAAACCATAATTTCCACTCATTTTCAGTCTATTCTGAATACCTCACACCTCACAATATTATTTTTAGTCCTAAAATTTGCACCTAGGTCGCTGGATGACTAAGCTAAGCGACCCTAGTGGCCGACACAAACACCGTGCCCATCTAGGAGTGGCACTGCAGTGTCACGCAGGATGGCCCTTCCAAAAAACCCTCCCCAAACAGCACATGACGCAAAGAAAAAAAGAGGCGCAATGAGGTAGCTGTGTGAGTAAGATAAGCGACCCTAGTGGCCGACACAAACACCGGGCCCATCTAGGAGTGGCACTGCAGTGTCACGCAGGATGGCCCTTCCAAAAAACCCTCCCCAAACAGCACATGACGCAAAGAAAAAAAGAGGCGCAATGAGGTAGCTGTGTGAGTAAGATAAGCGACCCTAGTGGCCGACACAAACACCGGGCCCATCTAGGAGTGTCACTGCAGTGTCACGCAGGATGGCCCTTCCAAAAAACCCTCCCCAAACAGCACATGACGCAAAGAAAAAAAGAGGCGCAATGAGGTAGCTGTGTGAGTAAGATAAGCGACCCTAGTGGCCGACACAAACACCGTGCCCATCTAGGAGTGGCACTGCAGTGTCACGCAGGATGGCCCTTCCAAAAAACCCTCCCCAAACAGCACATGACGCAAAGAAAAAAAGAGGCGCAATGAGGTAGCTGTGTGAGTAAGATAAGTGACCCTAGTGGCCGACACAAACACCGGGCCCATCTAGGAGTGTCACTGCAGTGTCACGCAGGATGGCCCTTCCAAAAAACCCTCCCCAAACAGCACATGACGCAAAGAAAAAAAGAGGCGCAATGAGGTAGCTGTGTGAGTAAGATAAGCGACCCTAGTGGCCGACACAAACACCGTGCCCATCTAGGAGTGGCACTGCAGTGTCACGCAGGATGGCCCTTCCAAAAAACCCTCCCCAAACAGCACATGACGCAAAGAAAAAAAGAGGCGCAATGAGGTAGCTGTGTGAGTAAGATAAGCGACCCTAGTGGCCGACACAAACACCGGGCCCATCTAGGAGTGGCACTGCAGTGTCACGCAGGATGGCCCTTCCAAAAAACCCTCCCCAAACAGCACATGACGCAAAGAAAAAAAGAGGCGCAATGAGGTAGCTGTGTGAGTAAGATAAGCGACCCTAGTGGCCGACACAAACACCGTGCCCATCTAGGAGTGGCACTGCAGTGTCACGCAGGATGGCCCTTCCAAAAAACCCTCCCCAAACAGCACATGACGCAAAGAAAAAAAGAGGCGCAATGAGGTAGCTGTGTGAGTAAGATAAGCGACCCTAGTGGCCGACACAAACACCGGGCCCATCTAGGAGTGGCACTGCAGTGTCACGCAGGATGGCCCTTCCAAAAAACATTCCACAAACAGCACATGACGCAAAGAAAAATTAAAGAAAAAAGAGGTGCAAGATGGAATTGTCCTTGGGCCCTCCCACCCACCCTTATGTTGTATAAACAGGACATGCACACTTTAACCAACCCATCATTTCAGTGACAGGGTCTGCCACACGACTGTTACTGAAATGACGGGTTGGTTTGGACCCCCACCAAAAAAGAAGCAATTAATCTCTCCTTGCACAAACTGGCTCTACAGAGGCAAGATGTCCACCTCATCATCATCCTCCGATATATCACCGTGTACATCCCCCTCCTCACAGATTATCAATTCGTCCCCACTGGAATCCACCATCTCAGCTCCCTGTGTACTTTGTGGAGGCAATTGCTGCTGGTCAATGTCTCCACGGAGGAATTGATTATAATTCATTTTAATGAACATCATCTTCTCCACATTTTCTGGATGTAACCTCGTACGCCGATTGCTGACAAGGTGAGCGGCGGCACTAAACACTCTTTCGGAGTACACACTTGTGGGAGGGCAACTTAGGTAGAATAAAGCCAGTTTGTGCAAGGGCCTCCAAATTGCCTCTTTTTCCTGCCAGTATAAGTACGGACTGTCTGACGTGCCTACTTGGATGCGGTCACTCATATAATCCTCCACCATTCTTTCAATGGTGAGAGAATCATATGCAGTGACAGTAGACGACATGTCCGTAATCGTTGTCAGGTCCTTCAGTCCGGACCAGATGTCAGCATCAGCAGTCGCTCCAGACTGCCCTGCATCACCGCCAGCGGGTGGGCTCGGAATTCTGAGCCTTTTCCTCGCACCCCCAGTTGCGGGAGAATGTGAAGGAGGAGATGTTGACAGGTCGCGTTCCGCTTGACTTGACAATTTTCTCACCAGCAGGTCTTTCAACCCCAGCAGACTTGTGTCTGCCGGAAAGAGAGATCCAAGGTAGGCTTTAAATCTAGGATCGAGCACGGTGGCCAAAATGTAGTGCTCTGATTTCAACAGATTGACCACCCGTGAATCCTTGTTAAGCGAATTAAGGGCTCCATCCACAAGTCCCACATGCCTAGCGGAATCACTCCGTGTTAGCTCCTCCTTCAATGTCTCCAGCTTCTTCTGCAAAAGCCTGATGAGGGGAATGACCTGACTCAGGCTGGCAGTGTCTGAACTGACTTCACGTGTGGCAAGTTCAAAGGGCATCAGAACCTTGCACAACGTTGAAATCATTCTCCACTGCGCTTGAGACAGCCTAGGAAAGAGTTGGCGTTTGCGAGATGCTGCTACTGGTGCCGCCGCTGCTGTTCTTGCGGCGGGAGTCCATACATCTACCCAGTGGGCTGTCACAGTCATATAGTCCTGACCCTGCCCTGCTCCACTTGTCCACATGTCCGTGGTTAAGTGGACATTGGGTACAGCTGCATTTTTTAGGACACTGGTGAGTCTTTTTCTGAGGTCTGTGTACATTTTCGGTATCGCCTGCCTAGAGAAGTGGAACCTAGATGGTATTTGGTAACGGGGGCACACTACCTCAAGAAATTGTGTAGTTCCCTGTGAACTAACGGCGGATACCGGACGCACGTCTAACACCAACATAGTTGTCAAGGCCTCAGTTATCCGCTTTGCAGCAGGATGACTGCTGTGATATTTCATCTTCCTCGCAAAGGACTGTTGGACAGTCAATTGCTTACTGGAAGTAGTACAAGTGGTCTTCCGACTTCCCCTCTGGGATGACCATCGACTCCCAGCAGCAACAACAGCAGCGCCAGCAGCAGTAGGCGTTACACGCAAGGATGCATCGGAGGAATCCCATTCAGGAGAGGAATCGTCAGAATTGCCAGTGACATGGCCTGCAGGACTATTGGCATTCCTGGGGAAGGAGGAAATTGACACTGAGGGAGTTGGTGGGGTGGTTTGCGTGAGCTTGGTTACAAGAGGAAGGGATTTACTGGTCAGTGGACTGCTTCCGCTGTCACCCAAAGTTTTTGAACTTGTCACTGACTTATTATGAATGCGCTGCAGGTGACGTATAAGGGAGGATGTTCCGAGGTGGTTAACGTCCTTACCCCTACTTATTACAGCTTGACAAAGGCAACACACGGCTTGACACCTGTTGTCCGCTTTTCTGTTGAAATACCTCCACACTGAAGAGCTGATTTTTTTGGTATTTTCACCAGGCATGTCAACGGCCATATTCCTCCCACGGACAACAGGTGTCTCCCCGGGTGCCTGACTTAAACAAACCACCTCACCATCAGAATCCTCCTGGTCAATTTCCTCCCCAGCGCCAGCAACACCCATATCCTCCTCATCCTGGTGTACTTCAACACTGACATCTTCAATCTGACTATCAGGAACTGGACTGCGGGTGCTCCTTCCAGCACTTGCAGGGGGCGTGCAAATGGTGGAAGGCGCATGCTCTTCATGTCCAGTGTTGGGAAGGTCAGGCATCGCAACCGACACAATTGGACTCTCCTTGTGGATTTGGGATTTCGAAGAACGCACAGTTCTTTGCGGTGCTTTTGCCAGCTTGAGTCTTTTCAGTTTTCTAGCGAGAGGCTGAGTGCTTCCATCCTCATGTGAAGCTGAACCACTAGCCATGAACATAGGCCAGGGCCTCAGCCGTTCCTTGCCACTCCGTGTGGTAAATGGCATATTGGCAAGTTTACGCTTCTCCTCCGACAATTTTATTTTAGGTTTTGGAGTCCTTTTTTTACTGATATTTGGTGTTTTGGATTTGACATGCTCTGTACTATGACATTGGGCATCGGCCTTGGCAGACGACGTTGCTGGCATTTCATCGTCTCGGCCATGACTAGTGGCAGCAGCTTCAGCACGAGGTGGAAGTGGATCTTGATCTTTCCCTAATTTTGGAACCTCAACATTTTTGTTCTCCATATTTTAATAGGCACAACTAAAAGGCACCTCAGGTAAACAATGGAGATGGATGGATACTAGTATACTTATGGATGGACTGCCGAGTGCCGACATAGAGGTAGCTACAGCCGTGGACTACCGTACTGTGTCTGCTGCTAATATAGACTGGATGATTGATAATGAGATGAAATCAATATATATATGTATGTATATATAATATCACTAGTACTGCAGCCGGACAGGTAGATAATATATTTATTAGGTAATGATGACTGATGACGGACCTGCTGGACACTGTCAGCTCAGCAGCACCGCAGACTGCTACAGTAAGCTACTATACTCTATAGTAGTATGTACAAAGAAGAAAGAAAAAAAAAAACCACGGGTAGGTGGTATACAATTATGGATGGACTGCCGAGTGCCGACACAGAGGTAGCTACAGCCGTGGACTAACGTACTGTGTCTGCTGCTAATATAGACTGGATGATTGATAATGAGATGAAATCAATATATATATGTATGTATATATAATATCACTAGTACTGCAGCCGGACAGGTAGATAATATATTTATTAGGTAATGATGACTGATGACGGACCTGCTGGACACTGTCAGCTCAGCAGCACCGCAGACTGCTACAGTAAGCTACTACACTATAGTAGTATGTACAAAGAAGAAAGAAAAAGAAAAAACCACGGGTAGGTGGTATACAATTATGGATGGACTGCCGAGTGCCGACACAGAGGTAGCTACAGCCGTGGACTAACGTACTGTGTCTGCTGCTAATATAGACTGGATGATTGATAATGAGATGAAATCAATATATATATGTATGTATATATAATATCACTAGTACTGCAGCCGGACAGGTAGATAATATATTTATTAGGTAATGATGACTGATGACGGACCTGCTGGACACTGTCAGCTCAGCAGCACCGCAGACTGCTACAGTAAGCTACTATACTATAGTAGTATGTACAAAGAAGAAAGAAAAAAAAAAAACCACGGGTAGGTGGTATACAATTATGGATGGACTGCCGAGTGCCGACACAGAGGTAGCTACAGCCGTGGACTAACGTACTGTGTCTGCTGCTAATATAGACTGGATGATTGATAATGAGATGAAATCAATATATATATGTATGTATATATAATATCACTAGTACTGCAGCCGGACAGGTAGATAATATATTTATTAGGTAATGATGACTGATGACGGACCTGCTGGACACTGTCAGCTCAGCAGCACCGCAGACTGCTACAGTAAGCTACTATACTCTATAGTAGTATGTACAAAGAAGAAAGAAAAAAAAAAAACACGGGTAGGTGGTATACAATTATGGATGGACTGCCGAGTGCCGACACAGAGGTAGCTACAGCCGTGGACTAACGTACTGTGTCTGCTGCTAATATAGACTGGATGATTGATAATGAGATGAAATCAATATATATATGTATGTATATATAATATCACTAGTACTGCAGCCGGACAGGTAGATAATATATTTATTAGGTAATGATGACTGATGACGGACCTGCTGGACACTGTCAGCTCAGCAGCACCGCAGACTGCTACAGTAAGCTACTATACTATAGTAGTATGTACAAAGAAGAAAGAAAAAAAAAAAACCACGGGTAGGTGGTATACAATTATGGATGGACTGCCGAGTGCCGACACAGAGGTAGCTACAGCCGTGGACTAACGTACTGTGTATGCTGCTAATATAGACTGGATGATTGATAATGAGATGAAATCAATATATATATGTATGTATATATAATATCACTAGTACTACAGCCGGACAGGTAGATAATATATTTATTAGGTAATGATGACTGATGACGGACCTGCTGGACACTGTCAGCTCAGCAGCACCGCAGACTGCTACAGTAAGCTACTATACTCTATAGTAGTATGTACAAAGAAGAAAGAAAAAAAAAAAACACGGGTAGGTGGTATACAATTATGGATGGACTGCCGAGTGCCGACACAGAGGTAGCTACAGCCGTGGACTAACGTACTGTGTCTGCTGCTAATATAGAGTCTAGACTGGATGATAAATTATTGATAATGAGATGAAATCAATATAATATCACTAGTACTGCAGCCGGACAGGTACTATATATATTTATTATGTAATGACTGATGACGGACCTGCTGGACACTGTCAGGTCAGCACAGCACCGCAGACTGCTACAGTAAGCTACTATAGTAGTATGTATAAAGAAGAATGAAAAAAAAAAAAACCACGGGTAGGTGGTATACAATATTATATATATATATATATATTATATACAATTATATATATATATATATATATATTAAACTGGTGGTGATTGATTATTAAACTGGTGGTCACTTCAGGTCACGTTGCAACTTGCAACTAGTACTCCGAGGCCTAAGCAGACAATCACAAAATATATTATTATACTGGTGGTCAGTGTGGTCACAACAATGGCAGTGTGGCACTGACTCTGGCAGCAAAAGTGTGCACTGTACGTTATATGTACTCCTGAGTCCTGCTCTCAGACTCTAACTGCTCCCCACTGTCAGTGTCTCCCCCACAAGTCAGATAATACACTTACAGTCACACTATCTATTATCTAATCTATAAATATCACTTCAGCAAGTAGTATAGTAGTATACAGTATAGTAGTACTCCTCCTAATAATGCTCCCCAAAATACTGTGTCTCTCTCTTCTCTAAACGGAGAGGACGCCAGCCACGTCCTCTCCCTATGACTCTCAATGCACGTGTGAAAATGGCGGCGACGCGCGGCTCCTTATATAGAATCCGAGTCTCGCGATAGAATCCGAGCCTCGCGAGAATCCGACAGCGTGATGATGACGTTCGGGCGCGCTCGGGTTAGCCGAGCAAGGCGGGAAGATCCGAGCCTGCTCGGACCCGTGTAAAAAACCTGAAGTTCGGGCGGGTTCGGATTCAGAGGAACCGAACCCGCTCATCTCTATCGTTAACACGTGATATTTGTTCACTATTTTCATTAGATTTTGTGATATATGTCTCCTCTCCTTGATCAACCTAATTGTGACCTTAGGGCACTCATTCTAGGGAGGTTTAAAAAGTTTGCAGCCTTATACTCAAATGAACAATAAACAATGTGGTGAAAAAGTGGTAACAGGCGCTACACCTTATTTACAGCAGGAAAGTCCTGTTTTCCTAATAAAAGTTCAACTTCCTATGTTTCTGACACAATCCCCCTTTTCTTACGGGGTGGCAGCCCTTTCCTCGGGTGGTTTGCTGTTCCAACAGACCTTTAGAATCTGAAAAAAAAATGAAATTAGAATAGGCGCCCTCTAGTGTAATATCATAAGTAATAGGCGACCTTCACCCTCAGTATCACCCAAGTGAATTCAAAGTGTACCGTAAATGGTGGAATTCCAACCACCTCTTTGAATAACACAATATCACGGTTCTGGTGCACGATAGGATGTCAGTATCATCAATAGTATCCTGGTAGTCCTTTCATAGGTTTCACCTCACACATAAGAGATATAGAGAGCAGGAGGACCAGTAGTGCAATACGTCTTATATAAACACATTTATTTAAACATGGTCCAAAAGTAAATAATTGCCCGTATAATATAAAAGGTAAAAACAGCTTATCTGTCAATAGTCATCTTAGTCCGTAGGTAAAAACACGCGTTTCGTCCGATGCTCACGGCTGGACTTCCTCAGGAGAGTAATGGT
This sequence comes from Pseudophryne corroboree, assembly GCF_028390025.1. NCBI lineage: Eukaryota > Metazoa > Chordata > Amphibia > Anura > Myobatrachidae > Pseudophryne > Pseudophryne corroboree. The sequence goes on along the minus strand of NC_086444.1, from coordinate 57,113,017 downwards.
GTGGGTTGCATAGACACATATTTATACCCCTAAATTAATCCCCTATTTGGAGAATGAACAGCTCTGCCCGGTTTACCGGAAGTGACGTCACTTCCTGCCGGAATTGTAATTCTTGATACAACTCATATATTCTTATATATTAACTGTTAAGATACATTGGTGTCCAAGTGGTATAAACCCACATGTGGCTGTTAACATAGGTCAGTTTCGGGTGGTCGTTCCGCCCCTGCCCGCCACGACCGCCAGAAGTCACGTTCAGGCCGGGCATCACAACCGCCCATACTCCATCTGACTTCATAGTTATCAAGGCGCATGCGTTGGTCAGGCTGGTCACAGCGCCGCCCACAACCGCTGCGTCCAGGCACCTCCAGATAGAGAGATGAACCTGCCCATGTCTGCACACAAGTGTGCCATTTTCTTGAAGACCAAAAAGAACTTCTTAGTAATTTATATATATTACGTCTCGGTGACAATAAATAAATAAAAGATGGGTAACATTATTTTGCCATACACCAACATTTGGAAAGAATATAGAGCGATAAGATTTAAAAATAACGTAGTGAATGACAGCCCCTAAGTGACATTCACTGGGTAATGTTATACACCAAGTGCAAGTGCTTCAGAAAATTAATATTAGTGTATAGGTGAGATTATAACTTCATTCTTTATTCTTTTTTTTTAAAACTCATGCTGATGACAGGATAATAAATGAATAAATAAAAAGAATGTATATATCTTAACAGATAAATAAATATATAGGCACATATGTACATATATACATATATATACACGTCCATATACCTTACTATAAATTAATTTAAAGGAACGGTGCTACCTCATAATTATCATTTAGGCCTCTCGGGGCCAGAGTCTTTAACTCATGTATCCAGAACATCTCCCTTTGTGACAACTTCTCTCTGTCGCCTCCTCTGGGTCCCAATTGGACATTTTCAAGGGTTCTAACCATTAGGCCTTTCATATCTGATCCATGGAAAACAAAATTTACATATATATATTACACATATCCTTCTAGACACTTCCATACATTGCATTAGCTTAATATATTAATAGATGCAACTTTATTGTGAGCCCCTTATATATAGTGTGGCGCTGCAACTATTTCCAGTGTATAAAAAGGCCAATGTTTACATTAATGTCCACGGTTGTTTACATTAATGTCCACGTCTTTACTAGGCTTTTCTACCACTACCCCAGAATCCCGTACTTGCTCTAATGTTCTTGGTGATTGTGTTAGAGATGAGCGGGTTCGGTTCTCAAAGAACCGAACCCCCCTGAACATCATGTTCCGAGCCAGAATCAGAGTCCGGTTTGGGACTTCCTGCCAGACTTGGATCCCAGAATGAGGCATAATGTCATCATCCCACTGTCGGATTCTCGCAGGTTTTGGATGGGTGTTGCTGTCCTGGCTGTCACTGTGTTGTACAGGGGACAGGGGCACTGTCCTCCTGTATGCTGTGAAAATACAGGGGTGCTGGCTGTAAAAATTCAGGGGTGCAGTGAAAATAAATGTACACTGGTGCTGCCTTGTCTGCTATAAAAATACAGGGGTGCTGCTGTTAAAATAAAAGTACACTGGTCCTATATGCTGTAAAAATACAGGGGTGCTGCTGTTAAAATAAATGGACACTGGCCCTGTCTTGTATGCTGTAAAAATACAGGGGTGCTGCTGTTAAAATATAAAAGTACACTCGTCCTGTATGCTGTCAAAATACAGGGGTGCTGTTGTTAAAATAAAAGTACACTGGTCCTGTATGCTGTAAAAATACAGGGGTGCTGCTATTAAAATAAAAGTAAACTGGCCCTGTATGCGGTAGAATACAGGGGTGCAGTGAAAATAAATGTACACTGGCCTTGTCTTGTATGCTGTAAAATTACAGGGGTGTTGTGAAAATACAAGGGTGCTGGCACTGTCCACGGTTGTGATGTCTAGGCCTGACCTTCACAACACTGTATGGGAAGAGGAGGCTTCTACCACCATTTACATGCCCTCTGCAAGTGCTGGGAGGAGCACCGCCAGTCCAGTTGCTGATATTGAGATTGAGGATGTCACTGTAGAAGTACACCAGAATGAGGAGGATATGGTTGTAGATGGTGCTGAGGAGGAAGTTGACAATGAGGATTCTGATGGTGATGTAGTTTGTTTGAATAAGGCACCAGTGGAGACAGTTGTTGGCCATGGGATGAAAAAGCCCATTGTCATGCCTGGGCAAAATACCAAAAAAGCCACCTCTTCGGTGTGAAATGATTTCTCCACAAATCAGGACAACAGGTGTCAAGCCATCTGTTGCCTTTGTCAATCCATAATAAGTAGGGGTAAGGACATCAACCACCAAGAAACATCCTCCCTTACTGCTTTCATCAGAAGTTATTGTCAAGTTCAGAAACTTTGGGTGATAGCATAACATAGTAACATAGTAACTAAGGTTTAAAAAAGACAATTGTACATCGAGTTCAACCTATTTGTGGTCTCCTATGCAGTCTTATTATAGGACTAGTTATTTTTATGTTAGGACTAGTTATATTAACTATAATGCATGCCTATAATAGGAATTTATCTAACCCATTCTTAAAGGTGTTGACTGAGTCCACAGTTACTACTCTCTCAGGCAGGGAATTCCAAACACGTATTGTCCTTACTGTGAAAAAACCTTTTCGCCTCAATGTGCGGAAACTCCTCTCCCCTAACCTAAGCGAGTGACCACGTGTTCTCTGCGCTGAACTTATAGAAAACAGGTTCCTCCCAAGCTCTGTGAATTGACCCCTTATATATTTGTAGATGTTGCTCATGTCCCCTCTTAGTCTCCTCTTTTCCAATGTAAACATGCCTAGCCTTGCAAGCCTTTCCTCGTATTCCAGCGTCTCCATGCCCTTGATTAGTTTGGTCGCCCACCTCTGAACCTTTTCTAGCTCCAGGATATCCTTTTTGTAATATGGTGCCCAAAATTGCACACAGTATTCAAGATGAGGCCTCACTAGTGATTTATATAATGGGAGTATAATACTCTCGTCCCTTGCATCAATTCCCCGTTTTATTCATGCTAATATCTTATTAGCCTTCTTTGCTGCACTCCTACTTTGGGTACTGCTGTTTAATTTGTTATCTATGTGAACCCCTAAGTCTTTTTCCAGTACAGAATCCCCTAATATTACCCCATTTAGTATGTAGGTGTTATTTTTGGTCTTGCCCCAACAGTGCATTACCTTACACTTGTCTGTGTTGAATCTCATTCTCCATTTTGCTGCCCGTGCTTCCAGTTTAGTTAAGTCATTCTGAAGAGACTCAGCATCCCCCTCCATATTTATAACCTTACACAATTTGGTATCGTCTGCAAAAATTGATACCATGCTCTCTAGACCTACTGTTAGGTCGTTAATGAAAATGTTGAACAAAAGTGGTCCAAGTACAGACCCTTGTGGCACACCACTTAGTAGTTTAGTTCAATTTGAAAATGATCCATTGATCACAACGCGCTGCTCCCTATTATCTAACCAATTACTGACCCAAGTGCATATTGTGCTCCCTATCCCTATTTCTTGTAGCTTGTAGATAAGACGCATGTGTGGTACAGTGTCGAAAGCTTTGGCAAAGTCTAAAAAGATTATATCCACCTCCTTACCCTGAGCCAGGTTCGCACTTACTGTTGTTACATAAAAGCCAAGTAAGTTGGTCTGACATGATCTGTCCTTCACAAATCCATGTTGGTTCCTTTTAATGACCTTATTTGCTTCAAGGAACTTTTGAATACTGTCCCTTAGAATACCTTCCAATACTTTCCCCACTATAGATGTAAGACTAACTGGTCTATAATTACCTGGTTCAGCTTTGCTCTCCTTTTTAAATATCGGCACTACCTCCGCTATACGCCAGTTTTTGGGAACCATACCCGATTTAACCAAATCCATGAAGATCAAAAATAGAGGTCTTGCTAGTTTAGCGTGCAGCTCCATAAGAACCCTCGGGTGAATTCCATCGGGACCAGGTGACTTATTGATCTTTAACTTTTTAATCGGTCACAGACTACCTCCTCACATAAATAAGCATTTAGCAGTGGGAAATTATCTTTGTTGAGATTTTGTGTTAGACCCAGCATTTGGTCCTCTCTGGTAAATACCTTTGAAAAAAACTTGTTTAGTTTGTTTGCTATGTCATTATCATTTTTGATTAAGACTCCCCTCTTGTCCTTTAAAGGGCCTATACTCTCCTTCTTTAGTCTCTTGCTGTTGATGTACTTAAAAAAATTTTGGGAATTCGCTTTGGTTTCCTTTGCTACTAGTTTTTCAGTTTCTACATTAGCTGCTTTTTTTCCTTTTTTGCATATTTTGTTACAGTCCTTATAGTGTTGAAATGACTCCGCATCCCCCTCAGATTTGTGCTTGTCTTTTTTTTGTCCTTTATTTTTTTGTTAAACCACATTGGATTGGGATTTTTATTCCTTTTTTTGCTGCTGGTGGGAATAAATTTACAAGTATTATTAATTAGAAGTACTTTTAATACATCCCATTTCTCTGTAGTATTTTTCCCTTGAAACAGAATTTCCCATTCAATGTCCCTTAACGCTTCCTTCATCATGTCAAATTTGCCTTTGCTAAAGTTTAGAGTCCTAGTTGAGCCAGTATAGGACTGCTTATGAAAACTGATATTGAATGTGACCATATTGTTGTTGCTGTTACCTATGGGCTCTCCTACTTCAATATTTGATACCAATTCCCCATTGTTAGTTAATACCAGGTCTAAGATTGCATTGTACCTAGTTGGTTCCTTGATTAATTGAACTAAGTAATTATCATTTAGCGTGTTTAAAAACATATTGCCCCTAGCAGTATCACATGAATTTATTTTCCAGTTTATCTCGGGATAGTTAAAAAGTCTCCCATCAGTACTATGTGTCCTACTCCTGCTGCTCTATTTGGTTCAGTAACAATTTCTCGTCAGACACATTAATACCAGGCGGCCTATAGCATAACCCCAATAATAACTTCTTTCAGGGCCGTAACTATGTGTGTGCCAAGTGTGCCTGGCACACAGCGCAGTTGCCCTGAGGGCGCACGGCCAGCGGCATGTAATGAGTCAAATTGACTCATTACATGCCGCCTCTGAAGTCTGCGCTGTGCGCCGCGCTGTGGAGGGAGAAGACAGCAGCGCCGGGCAGCGGAGAAGGAGGAGGAGGAGGGAGGGGGACTGGAGCCGCAGCAGCGCTATTTCATTGGTAGTAAGCGCCGCTGCAACAGCCCCCTCTCCTTCCGTATTGGCCTACGGCGCGCACTGCCCCTATCTTACATGGGGGGGGCACCAATGTCATTTCTTGCACACAGCGCTGAAATGCCTAGTTACGGCACTGACTTCTTTATTCCTTTACCCCCGCATGCAATTTCTACCCACAACGTCTCAATAGTATTTACAGTCCCTTCTTGAATATCTTCCCGTATAACAGGTTTTAGAAATGGCTTTACGTAAAGACATATCCCTCCACCCCGTTTATTTAGTCTGTCTCTCCTGTACAGCGTGTAACTTTCTAGATTGACTGTCCAATCGTGAGATTCGTCCCACCACGTTTCAGTAATGCCTATAATATATTCCCTGCTTGCTGCGAGGATTTCTAGTTCCCCCTTTTTACCTGTAAGGCTTCTAGTATTTACATACATACAATTGAGATATGTATTTCCCCTTATGGTAGGGACATCATAATTCTTATGCAGTAAAGATGACCCGTTATCGTCGTTTGCATACTGTTATTCTAAAACCCTTTTTAGTTCCCATATTACTACCCTTGCCATCTGCTCTATTCCTCCCCCCTACTCCTCCCCCGTTTTGTTCACTAACGCCACCCCTTCTATTCTTACTGAATGTCCCGTGATTTCTTGCTAAACCCTCCCCCCAGGCACCTAGTTTAAAATCTCCTCCAACCTTCTAACCATCCTTCCCACTGACACCTAAATGATGTGGTTTGTTTGAATATTATTTCTTTGTGAGGGTGTAAACACTGAAGGGGGGGGGGGGGGAATCTGAGGATGAGGACAACATCTTGCCACTGTAGAGCCAGTTTGTGAAAGTAAAGATTAATTGCTTCTTTTTTGGTGGGAGCCCAAACAAACCAATCATTTTAACCACAATCATGTGGCAGACTCTGTCGCAGAAATTACTGGTTTGTTAAAGTGTGCATGTCCTGTTTATACAACATAAGGGTGGGAGGGAGGGGCCAAGGACAATTCCATTTTGCACCTCTTTTCTTTGCCACATCATTCCAGGGGTGCTGCCCTATATGGGGTGCTGCCCCTCTGCCCTATCAGTCCAGGGGTGCTGCCCCACTGCCGTTTAAATCCAGGGGTGCTGTTGCCTGTCTGCTATGCTGTGTAATTCTCCAGGGGTGATGCCTATGCCGTATAAACACAGGGGTGTTGCCGTATAATTCCAGGGGTGCTGCAGTACTTGATCCTAGGTTTAAATTAAAGCCTAGATCAGATAGGAAATGAACTTCAACATCACAAACAGATTTGTGAAAACAGCCGCAAAGGTGGAAATTAAAATTGCAATTTTGACGAAGTGTTTTCCAATGAGACCACATTTGTGGCCAAAGTCAGTGTGACTCAGAAGAGACTGAGGCCCTCATTCTGAGTTGTTTGCTCGCTAGCTGCTTTTAGCAGCATTGCACACGCTAAGCCGCCGCCCTCTGGGAGTGTATCTTATCTTAGCAGAATTGCGAACGAAAGATTAGCAGAATTGCGAATAGAAGTTTCTGAGTAGCTCCAGACTTACTCCTACATTGTGATCAGTTCAGTCAGTTTCGTTCCTGGTTTGACGTCACAAACACACCCAGCGTTTGCCCAGACACTCCCCCGTTTCTTCAGACACTCCCGCGTTTTTCCCAGAAACGCCAGCGTTTTTTCGCACACTCCCAGAAAACGGCCAGTTTCCGCCCAGAAACACCCACTTCCAGTCAATCACAGTACGATCACCAGAACGATGAAAAATCCTCGTTATGCCGTGAGTAAAATACCTAACTTTTGTGTAAAATGACTAAGCGCATGCGCTCTGCGAACCTTGTGCATGCGCAGTAAGCGACTAATCGCAATATAGTGAAAATCGGCAACGAGCGAACAACTCGGAATAACCCCCTGAATCATAATCCAGCACAACTGCCGGAGAGGTAAAAGTGAGATTTTCTGCCGGAGCATTAGAGAGAGGTTCTTCTCAATTATTTAATGTTAGAGACTCACTCAAATGAATGGCTCCAATTAGTCAACCTTAATTTTTATGTATTATTGATGTTCCACATTTTGGGATTATTTATTTACAAGATGCACATTTGTTGTACAGGGTTCTTTTCCTAAGGGCTGCGTAGGGTTATTGCAAGACCTCACGGTGTTAGAAGAACAGAGTTTCAGTGATCTTGCATTGCATCAGCTTTCCATTACACTGCAGCACTAGATGGGACAGGAGCTCCTGTGAGGCACAAACAGTTACTGAATAAGGGGGGTAATTCAGACCGGATAGTAGCAGCAGATTTGTTAGCAGTTGGGCAAAACCATGTGCACTGAGGGATGGGGGGGCAGATGTAACATGTGCAGAGAGAGGCAGATTTGGGCGCGGTGTGTTCAAACTGAAATCTAAATTGCAGAGTAAAAATAAAGTAGGCATTATTTACCCTGCACAGAAACACTATAATCCACCCAAATCTAACTCTCTCTGCACATGTTACATCTGCCACACATGGTTTTGCCCAACTGCTATCAAATTTTCTGCTACGATCAGATCTGAATTACTCCCAATGCCCAGTATGGAGTATCATGGTGGCTTACAGACAGGAAGATGTCTGGCTTGCCAGGCTGAGGCATGCTGTGGGTACAGAGGTTAGCATTGCTTTCTCCCACAGTCCTACTTATAGGATAAAATGATTTCTACTGTAGAGTGGTAAGCTCCAGTAGGGCAGGGGCTCAATAACAACAAATTCACTGCTTAGTACTGTACCGAACCCACCTGAACTCAACTTGCCCCATCCTGGGCTGCTGTGAGGGCTCAGGAGGGGCTGGTAAAACATCTAAGGGGCTGCTTTATTTAAAAATGAAATCTGAAAAAAATAAACAAGACACACAGGTATGATCACATGCATGTAACTGGGACACACAGGTATGCTCACATGCGTGTAACTGGGACACACCGGTATGCTCACATGCATGTAACTGGGAGCTGTGAAAAACAAAAATAAGGCATCTGCCACAAAATATGTAAATACAAATGCAATAAAAAATGGAAAAAAAGAAAGCCATGAGATTTTCACAAAATAACTCTCCAGATTCCGTGGAGGGGAAAATATCCAATCTTGATCCTGTGATATACACCAGTTTATTTACATCCCAGCATTAAATCTGAGATTTTCTTAATCCCTGAAATGGAGAAGGGGATACAAAAATGGAGGCTTTGGCCCCTAGTTTTTCAGTTTGTCCAGTAATGTGGTAATTATATATTTGCTTGGTTGAAGATCTTTCCGTTTCACACCGATATAGGAGTGGAGGTGAAAGCCTGTGTGTTGTTCATGATTGCGTGTGCCTCTCTAATTTTTAATCAGCTTCTTGACACTGTCCTCTTCCTCTTGCCTCTTCTCATAATGTGAAAAGTCATCAAAGAAGGAGGTGGTATGTTTGTAGCTAGCTATGATTCGGAGAACTTGGCAAGCTTTTTCCAAGGGGACCACCTGTCGCTGAAATGATGGGTTTATGAAACTGTGCATGTCCTGTTTAAGCAACATATGGGTGTCACTCCTAGATGGGCCAGGTGTTTGTGCCATCCACTTGTGTCTCTTAGTTTAGTCATCCAGTGACCTTGGTGCAACCTTTTGGCCTAAAAACAATATTGTGAGGTGTGGGGTGTTCAGAATAAACTGGAAATGAGTGGAAATGAATGTTATTGAGGTTAATAATATCATAGGATCAAAATTACCCCCAAATTCTGTGATTTTAGCGGTTTTTATGTGTTGGTTTTTTTTTTACTTCAAAAATCATCCAGATCCAAAACCAAAACCTGAAAGGGTGGTTTTGGCAAAACCAATCCAGGTGCAAAACACGAGCGGAAATCAAGATCTAAAACCAAAACACAAATCCCAAAAAGTGTTCGCCGCACATCTCTAGAATGTGTACTGCATTTGGAAACCCCACTCTAGAAATTCTGTGTTTGCCACTGCACACCTCTCCCCCCTTTCCAGCGTGCTTTGGAAACTATTTTGGGCATGGCCACGGGTCCCCGATTTGGCCACGTCACCCAGTTTTTCGGTCTGACACATCTCTCAAAGGCCCTGTATACGTAATACTTGAATAGAGACTTTACATCATCATGTAAGGCATACCCTTCCTAGCAAGTCAATATGTATAAGTGCCTAAGGCCCAGATTTATCTTAAGCACTAAAAAAATAGCTTTGTGGTTATCTGTTCGCTGACACTGCGCCTTAGGTTACCTGTTAGTGTATCAGAAAGTGTGAGCCAGTTATACAGGAAATATACCTAACAAATATTCACGTATTGTGTGCAGTAGTGTCCAAGGAATGGTCACATTTCCTCTTCAACGAGGAAGCGACTTTTGCTAAAAGATGTATTTTCCAAACGTCAGTGAATCGTTTTTTTGTTTATTTTTCAGGATTGATTGTGCGTCTTTTGCAGCAAAAGATGGGCAGAGAATAGTTTTTGTTTTTTTTCTTCAAACCATTGGATCACAAATCACACTGCAGGTTTTGTGACCTGGGATCCATACGAAAGGTGCAGTGTATAAGATGGCAGTTTGCACAGCTGCACAGGAAACCACACACAAACAACGCCCGGTATTTTGCGTTTGGTTCCCATTGGCGGGATTGATGGAATTGCGCCGTTTCTGATGCCTACACAAAGCTGCCAGATTTACAGTTTATCACTAAAATGAGGCCAGAATGTAGACCTAAAAATATATTAAAACATAAACCTTATATGTAGGAAAGGTGAATCTGGCATAATAATCCACCACACAGATGTGACATCATCATCAGCATGTGACCTCACACATAGGTGTGCCTCCTAAATAGAACATTTTAAATGTTAGTTACTATTACCCACAATTCCAAGCATTGAATACAATTAATAAATACTGTGATTTGCAGTGGGAAACTGCGTTCATTTCATAACGTTTTTAAAAAAAATGAGCTAAATACACTGCAAATTGACAATTAACCCTCCTTACCTGGCACGGTATACTCTGTAAAAGGGGATCATAAATAGTGTTAATTGTTTGTTATTATGTAATTATCAGTGTTATTTGGCTGCTGTTTACATTCTTAGTTGGAGTGTGTTGCGTGTGCGGAATGTATGCTGTCATTATGACACTTGTTATCTGTCGTGGGAGTAGATAATGAAAGCTTACAATGGTAGAAATGACAGGTACAAATATAAGTTTGCCGTAAACACAGAACACAAATCTTACGATATATTACTTTAAATATGGCATAGAGATGTATTCATATCACAGATGGAACATCATCGTCATCATCATCAACAGGTCTATGTGGCACACAAATGTACTTCTCCTGAAAGATGTTACCATGGCAGTAGAACCCCTTGGGCTAGCCAACTGCACTGGTGTATTGGAGAAGCTGGATGGTGTTCTTCTTGCGGACCAATAGAGGTTGAGTAGGAGAGTTGCTGCAGCAGAGGGGCTACCACAGCCAGATGGCAGATTGTAGGAGCGACGAAAGCCAATATATTGGCACTGGCAGAAAGCAGGAGAGTGGATGTACAGTCCTTTGGGATCACCCGAATGCTGGAACACAGACAGGTGCAGGTTTTCAAGAGGTCCAATTTGGGAACACTGGAGCAGAATTTCAGGATGTCCAATGTGTGAACACTGCAGCAGGTTTTCAGGATGTACAATGTAGGAACACTGGGGCAGGTTTCCAGGCTGTCCAATGTAGGAATACAGGAATTGGCATGCAGAGTGCAGAACAGGAACCTTGAGTCAACATACTACCCTCTAGAAGAGTTGTTGTACTTGCAAAACTTTGTCAGCCCTTACTTACTTAAATAGAGTGCTTTGGTTGGTGATTGGTCCATCCGATCACATGACAGGGCCTGCTGGTCACTGATTGGTTATACATCAGGATGACATAATTTCAAGATGGCGGTGTTCACTTACCACCATGAGGAGGATGCCAGCCACATGAAGGTACGCGTCTGAGGCTCTGGGGCAGAGACTCTGATGAATATAAAAACACACCGCCTTAATAAGAGCCGGAATGAGGGGGGGGGGGGGGGGGGGCACAGGAGACACTGAAAATGTTAAATAGTCAATAATGTGAAGCTATAAACAGTACTCATGCATTAGTAAACCATTAGTCTAAATCTAATATGCGAAATACATACCTTTAACCGGCGGCCGGGATCCAAGCTGTCATGATCCCGACAGCGGGATCCCGGCAGTAGGGTGTATGCCGGCAGCGGGGTGTTCTGCGCCTTCCACAGGATCTATTCTCCCTCTATGGGTGTCGTGGACATCCACAGAGGGAGAAAAGCCTGTGGTGCCGGTATTCCGGCGGCGGCATTTCACCGCCTGTCGGGATTCCTGCGTCGGCATTGTGACTGCCGGGATCCCGACAGGCGGTCTTGTGATTGCCTCCCCTAATATACACCATTGGTTTAAATTTGATGTACACAATCTAATATACACCCCCAACCCCGAGCACACTGCTGTACTTGTACTGTGCAGTCTCCCAGTGAAGGTGAGCAGGATGACAAGTGTGGGCGGTGCGGACAAGATGTGAAGGGCCAGAGGTGTGGGGTTGCCCCCTCCCATCTTATGTGCCCTGGGTCACCACAAGGCATGATCCGCCCCTGACCACATAACATGCCATGGGACCCATCATACGACAGACATATCTTAGAGGTTAAGGGACTAATTCAGACCCCGCCGCTGATGAACAAAAATCGATAGGTAGCGATTTTTGCTTATCTGCGCATGAACACAGTTTAAGACCTGTAGGGGGTCGGGAACAGGGCGTCGACGCCGTGTTTTGTGGACGTTGAAGCTCCATTTAAGGGGTGTGGTCCAGACAACACAGGCGTGCTCGGATCATTGCTGTATAGTTGCGAAAGCATACCCGCCGTGCTATGCTATTACACCTCTTTGTGGGGGGGGGGGGGGGTAGGGTAATTATATATTATCAGCAGCAACCTCGAAACTTTAACCATACCTGTGGGATGTGCAGTTATCATGCGTCCTACTGTATGTTAACCCCTTCAGTGTTGAGGACGAGGATGTTCATCAAAACTGCTGAGGATGTGACCCACTTGGCTTCAGGAATGCAAGAGTTCAAAACAGAGAAAACTACGCTTACCAGGCCCCCAGTTACTGCTGGTAGGGCAGGTGAAAACGAGATTTATGGTAAGAACTTACCTTTGTTAAATCTCTTTCTGTGAGGTACACTGGGCTCCACAGGGAAGGACATTGGGGTGTAGAGTAGGATCTTGATCCGAGGCACCAACAGGCTCAAAGCTTTGACCTTCTTCCTAGAATGCCTAGCGCCACCTCCTCTATAGCCCCGGCTCCGTGCACAGGAGCTCAGTTTTTAGTTAACCAGTCCAATGCAGTAGCAGGCAAAAGAGACGACAACTGTTAGTAGCCACAAACACCACACACTCACGACAGGAGAGGGTGTCAGCGGCTAATGCCATACCAACCCAAAGAAGCTAAGTGCATCAGGATGGGCGCCCTTTGGAGCCCAGTTTACTTTGCAGAAAGATTTAACAAAGCTAAGTTCTTACTATAAATCTCGTTTTCTGCTGCGGGGTACACTGGGCTCCACAGGGAATGACATTGGGGATGTCCTAAAGCAGTTCCTTATGGGAGGGGACGCACTGTAGCGGGCACAAGAACCCGGCGTCCAAAGGAAGCATCCTGGGAGGCGGATATATCAAAGGCATCGTACACTAATGAACGTGTTCACTGAGGACCATGTAGCTGCCTTGCACAATTGTTCAAGGGTCGCACCACGACGGGCCACCCAAGAAGGTCCAACTGATCGAGAATGGGCCTTAATAGTAGCTGGAGCTGGAAGACCAGCCTGTACATAAGCATGTGCAATCACCATTCTAATCCAGCTGGCCAGGGTCTGCTTGTGAGCAGGCCAGCCACGTTTGTAAAAACCAAACAGAACAAAGAGAGAATCCGACTTCCTGTTGGAGGCAGTTCTCTTCACGTAGATACGGAGAGCCCGTACCACATCCAAAGACCGCTCTTTGGAAGACAAATTGGGAGAGGCCAAGGCCGGAACCACGATGTCCTGATTAAGATGGAAAGAAGACACCACCTTAGGTAAATATCCAGGGCGTGTTCTAAGAACCGCCCGATCACGGTGAAAAATCAGATAGGGAGACCTACAAAACAAGGCACCCAAATCTAACACCCATCTAGCGGAAGCAATAGCTAGCAGAAACACTACCTTAAGACTAAGCCACTTAAGGTCAGCAGATTCAAAAGGCTCAAACGGACACCCTTGCAATGCCTCCAGAACCACCGACAAGTCCCAAGGGGCCACCGGCGGGACACAAGGAGGTTGAATCCGCAACACACCCTGAGTGAATGTATGCACATCAGGTAAAGTTGCAATCTTTCTCTGAAACCAAACCGACAAGGCAGAAATATGAACCTTTAGGGAGGCCAGACGAAGGCCCAAGTCCAGGCCTTGTTGTAGAAAGGGCAAAAGTTTGGCTGTACTAAACTTGTAAGCGTCATTATTGTTAGATGCGCACCAAGCAAAGTAAGAATTCCAGACCCTATGATAAATCCGGGCAGAAGCCGGTTTCCGGGCCTTTAACATGGTTTGAATGACCGCCTCAATAAATCCTTTGGCCCTTAAGATGGAAGCTTCAAGAGCCACGCCGTCAAAGCCAACCGGACTAAATCCTGATATACACATCCTTGAATGAGGAGATCTGGGCGCTGCGGAAGTAAAAGGGGATGCTCTATCGAGAGACCCTGAAGGTTTGAGAACCAATGCCGTCTGGGCCACGCTGGAGCAATCAGAAGTAGGATTCCTCCTTCTTGTTTGAACTTCCTTATTACTCCGGGCAGGAGTAACACCGGAGGGAACACGTATGGGAGCCGAAAGTTCCATGGAATTGCCAGTGCGTCCACGAACGCTGCTTGAGGATCCCTTGTCCTTGCTCCGAAGACCGGGACCTTGCGATTGTGTCGAGACGCCATCAGGTCCACATCTGGAAGGCCCCACTTGTCCACAAGGAGTTGAAAAACTGCTGGATGGAGGCTCCACTCTCCGGCGTGTACGTCCTGACGACTGAGAAAGTCCGCTTCCCAGTTTAGGACCCAAGGAATGAACACTGCCGATATGGCTGGTAGATGGCATTCCGCCCACTGAAGAATCCGTGATACTTCCCTCATTGCCATGCGGCTTCGAGTGCCGCCTTGATGATTTATGTACGCCACCATGGTAGCGTTGTCCGACTGTACTTGAACAGGTCTGTTCTGTATCAGATGCTGGGCCAAGTTCAATGAGTTAAACACCGCCCGCAATTTCAGAATGTTTATCGGGAGGAGAGACTCCTCCTTGGTCCACCGACCCTGAAGGGAGTGTTGCTCCAACACCGCACCCCAACCCCTAAGACTGGCGTCCGTCGTCAGAAGGACCCAGTTGGAGATCCAGAAGGGACGACCCCTGCTCAATCGTTGGTCTTGAAGCCACCAGCTCAGTGACAGGCGGACCTCCGGAGATAATGAGATCATATATGAGACCTCATTCGGTAAGGTAGGCCGTCCTACTTGGCAAGAATCAGCCTCTGGAGAGGGTGGGAATGGAATTGACCGTACTCCACCATGTCGAAAGCCGACACCATGAGACCTAGCACTTGCATTGCCGAAACGTATCGACACTTGCGGACGAGATAGGAAGCATCGAATCCAGTCCTGAAGTTTCAGGACTTTCTCCTGAGACAAGAACAACTGCTGGTTGTGAGTGTCCAACAACGCTCCCAGGTGCACCATGCTCAAAGCAGGGACCAGGGAGGATTTCTTCCAGTTGATGAGCCACCCGTGGGCTTGCAGAAACCGGATAGTCAAATCTAGATGACATAGGAGAATCTCTGGGGAATTTGCCAGGATCAACAAGTCGTCCAAGTACGGTAGGATCCTGACCCCTTGACGGCGGAGTACAGCCGTCATTACCGCCATAACTTTGGTGAAGACTCACGGAGCTGTGGTCAAACCAAAAGGTAATGCCCGAAACTGGTAATGGAGGTTGCCGACCGCAAACCTCAGGTACTGCTGAAGCGACACTGCAATGGGAATATGCAGGTAAGCATCCTATATGTCCAGTGAGACCATAAAGTCCCCGGGCTCCAAGGCTAGAACAATAGAGCGAAGAGTTTCCATATGGAACTTGGAGACCTTCAAACACTTGTTCAGGGACTTGAGATTGAGAATGGGCCGGGAAGACCCATTTGGTTTCGGGACTAAAAACAGCGGTGAATAGAACCCCTTGCCTCTCTGAGCCAGAGGCACCTGTACTACCACTCCTGTGTCCAGGAGGGACTGTACCACCGAATGCAGAGTTTTCTCATACGTCCTAGAGGATGCTGGGGTCCACTTCAGTACCATGGGGTATAGACGGTTCCGCAGGAGCCATGGGCACTTTAAGACTTTTCAAAGGGTGTAAACTGGCTCCTTCCTCTATGCCCCTCCTCCAGACCTCAGTTTAGAAAATGTGCCCAGGCAGACTGGATGCACTCCAGGGAGCTCTACTGAGTTTCTCTGAAAAGACTTATGTTAGTTTTTTTATTTTCAGGGAGAACTGCTGGCAACAGTCTCCCTGCTTCTTGGGACTTAGGGGGCAGAAGTAGGAACCAACTTCCTGAATAGTTTCATGGCTCTGCTTCTGGCTGACAGGACACCATTAGCTCCTGAAGTGTACTGAACGCTATCTGCGGCAATGTGCTCACTCCCACAGCACGCCGTCACCCCCCTTGCAGAGCCAGAAGTCAGAAGACAGGTGAGTGTTAGAAGAAAGGATCTTCAATCAAAGTGACGGCTAAAGGTACCGCGCGGCTGGCGGGAGCGCAGCGCGCCATGTTGCCCACACATACACAGGCACTGCAGGGTGCAGGGCGCAGGGGGGGGGGGGGGGCGCCATGGGCAGCATAAAACCTAATGAAACTGGCATAAGGGGCATAAGTTGCTGAGGCACAGTCCTACCCCCGCCAATATAAAAAATGACCTCATAAATGCTGAGGAGAAACGCGCCATTGAGGGGGCGGGGCTTCCTCCTCCGTCAGCCAGCACACTGCTCAGCGCCATTTTCTCTCCTTCCAGGCTGCAGAGAAGAACGCTGGTCCTCCTCCACTGCTGAACAAGTATCAGGGTGCAAAACAGGGGGGGGGGGGGCCACAGTGAATTTGGTGCTATAAAATTGTGTGATTAACATTATAAAAGCGCTGCATGTCAGTGGGCATTTTGTGTTCACAGACATTGTGTTACTGGCGCTGGGTTGTGAACTAGCAAATCCTATCTCTGTCCTTCTGACAGATTTTACTGTGGGTCTGTCCCCTATAAGTCCCGAAGTGTCTGTGGTGTGGTTGTGCACGTGTGTGACATATCTGAGCAGGGCCGTTTCTAGCCAATTTGGCTCCCAGTGCGAGATTTAAAAATGCGCCCCCCCCCCATTCACATAAGAAAAAATGCGCCCCCCCCCATAGATATAAAGAGGAAAAGTATGCGCGCGCCTCAGGCGCGCGCGCTCCCGGCAAGGGGACGTGACCTCGTTAAAATGGGCGTGACTTTGTTAAGATGAGTGTGGCCTCATCTGATCTCATCATCACGGCCACCACAGGATAAAAAAAAAAAAGTCCTCATTTTACACATTACAGCAGGCAAGTGTCCCCATTTTACAAAGCACGGTAGGCAAGTGTCCCCATTTTACACATTGCGGCAGGCACGTGCCCCCATTTTACACAGTACGGCAGGCAAGTGTCCCCATTTTACACATTGCGGCAGGAAAGTGTCCCCATTTTACACATTGTGGCAGGAAAGTGTCCCCATTTTACACATTACGGCAGGCAAGTGTCCCCATTTTACACATTACGGCAGGCAAGTGTCCCCATTTTACACATTGCGGCAGGCACGTGCCCCCATTTTACATAGTACAACAGGCAAGTGTCCCCATTTTACACATTCCGGCAGACAGGTGTCCCTATTTTACACATTTCCGGCAGGCAAGTGTCCCCATTTTACACATTCCGGCAGACAGGTGTCCCCATTTTACACATTCCGGCAGACAGGTGTCCCCATTTTACACAGTACGGCAGGGGGTGGGAGGGAGAGAGAGAGAGGGGGTCATTCCGAGTTGTTCGCTCGCAAGCCGTTTTTAGCAGCTTTGCACACGCTAAGCCTACGCCTACTGGGAGTGAATCTTAGCATAGTAAAATTGCGAACGAAAGATTCGCAATATTGCGAAAAGACATCTCTGTGCAGTTTCTGAGTAGCTCCAGACTTACTTGGCATCTGCGATCAGTTCAGAGCTTGTCGTTCCTGGTTTGACGTCACAAACACACCCAGCGTTCGCCCAGCCACTCCTCCGTTTCTCGAGCCACTCCCGCGTTTTTCCCAGAAACGGTAGCGTTTTTTCCCACACACCCATAAAACGGCCTGTTTCCGCCCAGAAACACCCACTTCCTGTCAATCACATTACGATCGCCTGAACGAAGAAAAAGCCGTGAGTAAAATACCTAACTTCATAGCAAATTTACTTGGCGCAGTCGCAGTGCGAACATTGCGCATGCGCACTAAGCGGAAAATCGCTGCGATGCGATGAAATTTACCGAGCGAACAACTCGGAATGACCCCCAGAGAGAGAGAGAGAGGGAGAGGGGCTGACTTACATTTGAAGCGGTTCTTCCCGCTCTTCAGCCGCCTCTCCCTCGTCTGTGCGGCACCGGCCGGCTTGGCTCCCCCTTCTCCCTCCTCCCGAGTGCCCAGCTCGGGGGGCGGGGTTTCGCGGAATGACGCGATTGCGTCGTGACGTCACGACGCAAACGCGTCATTCCGCAAAACCCCGCCCCCCGAGCTGGGCACTCGGGAGGAGAGGGGAGGGGGGTTTGAAAGTGCTCAGGAAGTGCCGCGGGCGGGCGCTCCGTGCAGTTGCACGGCTTGCCCACCGCAAGAAACGGCACTGTGTCTGAGGCAGGGAGCTCTTCCCCCGAGGGAGCCATATTAGGGACACAGAGTTGTAATGAATGGGTGAAAGAATTACGTGATAGTGTGAATCATATCAGTAAGAGATTGGATAAGTCTGAGTCTCATGCAGAAAGCTGGAGAAAATCAGTGGAAGATGTGATTTTTCATAGTCCTGCTTTTTCATCCATAGGCGACCCCTCTGGGTCACATAAGAGACCATTTGCACAAATAGTACATACTGATACCGACACGGACTCTGATTCCTGTGTCGACGATAGTGATTCCAGGGGGATAGATCCTAAATTGGCAAAAAGCATTCAATACATGATTGTTGCTATAAAGAAAGTTTTGGAAGTTACGGAGGCCCCTCCTGTACCTCAGGAGAAGGCTTATTTTTATAAAGAAAGGAAAATTTATGTAACTTTCCCTCCTTCTCATGAGCTAAATACCTTATTTGAGGGAGTTTGGGTAAACCCTGAAAAGAAATTTCAGGTTCCCAAAAGGATTCAGGTTGCTTATCCTTTCCCAGCAGAGGACAGGAAAAGATGGGAGTCACCCCCTGTATTAGACAGTGCCCTGTCAAGGTTAACTAAAAAAGTAATTCTCCCGGCACCTGGGACGGCTTCACTGAAGGAGCCGGCAGACCGCAAGTTGGAGACTACGTTAAAATCTATTTATGTGGCCAATGGTACATTGCTCAGGCCCACCATTGCTTGCGCATGGGTGAGTAGGGCTATCGAAAAATGGTCAGATAACCTGTCATCGGAAATTGACACTATAGATAGAGACGAGATACTCCTAAAGTTAGGTCATATCAAAGACGCTGCTGCATACTATACATGCTAGAAGGCATGAAAGATATTGGACTCTTGGGTTCAAAAGCCACTACCATGGTAGTATCAGCTCGGAGGGCGTTGTGGATTCGCCAGTGGAATGCTGATGCAGATTCCAAAAGAAATATGGAGGCTCTCCCGTATAAAGGTGAGGCCTTGTTTGGAGATGGGCTGGATGCATTAGTCTCTGCGGCTACCGCAGGTAAGTCGACATTCTTGCCTTATGCTCCTGCACCGGCGAAAAAGACACATCACTCTCACATGCAGTCCTTTCGGCCCAACAAATACAAAAAGGCCAAAGGTTCCCCCTTCTTTGCAGGTAGAGGAAGGGGAAAAGGAAAAAAATCTGCAGCGTCTCCAGGATCGCAGGAGCAGAAATCAACTCCCTTGGGGGAGTCCGCTCGGGTGGGAGCACGTCTGAAACTTTTCAGTCAGATCTGGCTCCAATCTGGCCTGGACCCTTGGGTCTTACAAATAGTGTCCCATGGATACAAACTGGAGTTTCAAGACGTCCCCCCATCCCGATTTTTCAAATCGACCTTGCCAGCTTCTCTTCCAGACAAAGAAGTAGTAACAGCTGCAAATCAAAAATTATGTCAGGATCAAGTCATTGTCCTGGTACCCTTGTCACAGCAAGGAGAAGGTTCTTATTCAAGCCTATTCGTAGTGACGAAGCCGGATGGCTCGGTCAGACCAATTTTAAACCTGAAAGATCTGAATCTCTACCTCAAAAGGTTCAAGTTTATGATGGAATCTCTGAGGGCAGTGATTTCCAGTCTAGAGGAAGGGGACTTCATGGTGTCAGTAGACATAAAAGATGCTTATTTGCATGTTCCCATTTATCCTCCTCACCAAGTTTATCTGAGATTCGCAGTACAGGATTGCCATTACCAGTTCCAGACATTGTCGTTTGGGCTCTCCATGGCTCCGAGGGTATTCACCAAGGTGATGGCAGAGATGATGGTCCTCCTTCGACAACAAGGAGTCAATATAATTCCTTACCTAGACAATCTCCTAATAAAAGCGAGATCCAGGGAACGGTTGGTGCAGAACATTGCATTCTCCCTGTCAGTACTCCAACAACACGGGTGGATCATGAATTTTCCAAAGTCACAATTGGAACCGACGACAAGATTGTCCTTTCTGGGAATGATACTGGACACAGAAGTACAGAGAGTATTTCTCCCAGTAGAAAAGGAAATACAGAGAATGGTCAAACAGATTTTGAAATCAACAAGAGTGTCAATACATCAATGTATTCGGTTGTTGGGGAAGATGGTGGCGGCCTACGAGGCCATACAGTTTGGCCGATTCCATGCCAGAGTTTTCCAGTGGGACCTGTTGGACAAGTGGTCCGGATCCCACCTACACATGCACCGGAAGATAATCCTGTCCTCCAAAGCCAGGATTTTGCTCCTGTGGTGGCTACACAGTTCTCACCTACTAGTGGGACGCAGGTTCGGGATTCAGGACTGGGTCCTAGTAACCACGGATGCAAGTCCGAGGCTGGGGAGCAGTCACACAGGGGAAAAGCATCCAAGGAAAATGGTCA
Source organism: Pseudophryne corroboree (assembly GCF_028390025.1). Classification (NCBI taxonomy): domain Eukaryota; kingdom Metazoa; phylum Chordata; class Amphibia; order Anura; family Myobatrachidae; genus Pseudophryne; species Pseudophryne corroboree. The sequence goes on along the minus strand of NC_086444.1, from coordinate 57,092,421 downwards.
AGTCGAGAAACCTGCCTTCACATAAACGTTCTGGAATTGAGAGCCATTTACAACAGCCTTCTACAAGTGGTACATCTTCTTCAAGATCAACCCGTGCAGATCCAGTCCGACAATGTAACAGCAGTCGCGTACATAAACCGTCAAGGCGGAACGAAAAGCAGAGCGGCAATGGCAGAGGTGACAAAGATCCTCCTCTGGGCAGAAAGGCATGCAAGAGCTCTGTCAGCAATTTTCATTCCGGGAGTGGACAACAGGGAAGCAGACTTCCTCAGCAGATACAATCTCCATCCAGGAGAATGGGGCCTCCACCAAGAAGTTTTCGCAGAGGTGACAAGTCTTTGGGAAGTTCCTCAAGTAGACATGATGGCATCTCGTCTCAACAAGAAGCTTCAGAGATATTGTTCCAGGTCGAGAGACCCTCAAGCAATAGCAGTGGATGCACTGGTGATCCAGTGGGTGTTTCGGTCGGTATATGTCTTCCCTCCACTTCCACTGATTCTAAAAGTTCTCAAAATCATAAGAAGAACAAGATTTCGAGCAATCCTCATTGCCCCAGACTGGCCAAGGAGGGCTTGGTATCCAGATCTTCAGGAGTTGCTCATAGAATATCCTCGGCCTCTTCCTCCTCGCGAGGACCTGCTGCAGCAGGGGCCGTGTGTGTATCAAGACTTACCGCGGCTACGTTTGACAGCATGGCTGTTGAGCGCCAGATCCTAACCCGAAAGGGTATTCCCAAGGAAGTCATTTGCACTCTTATTCAGGCCAGCAAAGAAGTAACGTCTAAACATTACCACTGTATTTGGAGAAATATGTGTCTTGGTGTGAATCCAAGAAGGCTCCTAAGGAGGAGTTTCAGTTGGGACGTTTTCTCCATTTTCTTCAGGCTGGTGTGGATGCGGCCCTAAGATTGGGTTCAATCAAGGTCCAGATTTCGGCTTTATCAGTTTTCTTTCAAAAACAATTGGCTTCCCTTCCAGAAGTTTAGACATTCATGAAAGGGGTGCTGCACATCCAGCCTCCATTTGTGCCTCCAGTGGCACCATGGGACCTTAATGTGGTGTTGCAGTTCCTTCAATCAGATTGGTATGAACCTCTACAGGAGATAGAACTGAAGTTTCTCACTTGGAAAGTGGTGATGCTTTTGGCCTTGGCATCTGCAAGGCGGGTGTCTGAGTTAGGGGCTTTGTCTCACAAGAGCCCTTACCTGATTTTCCATGAAGATAGGGCAGAGTTGAGAACTCGCCAACAATTTCTTCCAAAGGTGGTTTTGTCTTTTCATATGAACCATCCTATTGTGGTGCCAGTGGCTATTGACACTTTCACTGAGTCAAAGTCTCTGGACGTGGTCAGAGCTTTAAAAATTTATGTCGCTAGAACAGCTCGGATAAAGAAAACAGAGGCTCTGTTTGTCCTGTATGCTCCCAACAAGATTGGGTGTCCTGCTTCTAAGCAGACAGTTGCGCGTTGGATCAAAGAGACGATTCAGCACGCTCATTCCACGGCAGGATTGCCGATACCGAAGTCGGTAAATGCCCATTCGACTAGAAAGGTGGGCCCATCCTGGGCGGCTGCCCGGGGAGTCTCGGCATTACAACTTTGCCGAGCAGCTACTTGATCAGGGTCGAACACGTTTGCAAAATTCTGCAAGTTTGACAGCTTGGCCGATGAGAACCTCAAGTTTGGTCAATCGGTGCTGCAGGGTCATCCGCACTCTCCCGCCAGTACTGGAGCTTTGGTATAACCCCATGGTACTGAAGTGGACCCCAGCATCCTCTAGGACGTATGAGAAAACAGGATATTAATACCTACCGGTAAATCCTTTTCTCCTAGTCCGTAGAGGATGCTGGGCGCCCGACCCAGTGCGTATTTTTCCTGCAGTTGTTAGTTTATAGTTACACAAGTGTTGTGTTACTTTTTTTTCAGCATGTTGCTGCAAAGGATTCATGCCTGTTGGCGTGTGTTATGTTGAATGCCATGTTGTGCGGCATGGTTGAGGTGTGAGCTGGTATGTGTCTCACCGTTAATTTAAAAAGTAAGTCCTTTCCTCGAAATGTCTGTCTCCCTGGGCACAGTTCCTATTCTGAGGTCTGGAGGAGGGGCATAGAGGGAGGAGCCAGTTCACACCCTTTGAAAAGTCTTAAAGTGCCCATGGCTTCTGCGGAACCGTCTATACCCCATGGTACTGAAGTGGACCCCAGCATCTTCTACGGACTAGGAGAAAAGGATTTACCGGTAGGTATTAAAATCCTGTTTTTGCCTTCACCTGATCCGAAGGGACGTCTTTCAGACAAAATCAATGAGGGGGACGATTCTTGAAGGATACGGTGTAACCTCGAGTGACGACTTCCCGTACCCAGGCATCGGAAGTGGTCTTCAACCATTCCTGGATAAACCCTAGAAGTCGGCCCCCCACCCTGTGATGCCCCAGAGGGAGGCCCGCCCCGTCATGTGGCAGGCTTGTCAGTCTTGGAAGCGGGCTGACGGGCAGCCCATGCCCGTTTGGGTTTGAGCTTATTGGGTTTGGAAGTGTGAACCTGCTTTGGGTACACCTGACCTTTTGCTTTCCCTGAAGGACGAAAGGAGCGAAAGGAAGTACTTTTAGCCTTTGGCACCGAAGGAGCAGTACTAGGAAGACATGCTGTTTTAGCAGACGCTAAGTCAGCCACTATCTTGTCAAGGTTTTCTTCCGAAAAGAATGTCTCCTTTGAAGGGTATTACCTCCAGGGTTTTCTTAGAGTCCATGTCCACTGACCAGGACCTTAACGAGAGAATTCGGCGAGCCAAAATGGACGTAGTAGAAGCCTTGACCGACAGAATACCGGCATCAGAAGCCGTCTCTTTAATGTAATGAGACGCTGTAACAATATATGATAGGCACTATCTAGCATGACCAGAAGCATTGGAAGGCAACTCCGCCTCCAGCTCTTGAGCCCACGCTTCCACAGCTTCTGCAGCCCAAGTAGCTGCAATAGTGGGCCTATGCACCGTACCGTTTAGGGTGTAGATTGCCTTCAAACAACCCTCCACACGCTTGTCCGTCGGCTCTCTCAAGGATGTGACAGTAGTTACAGGCAAGAATAAGCCTGATAACCTCTAACAAGTCAGGAACATCCACCTGCGAAACAACTTCCTCATCAGAAGCATCAGGATCAGAATCTGTGGGGTCTGTATAAGCGCCATCCTCATCAGACGAGGTGTCTGGGACATTAGTGGATTGTGAGGAAGTAATTGCCCGCTTAGAATACCCTTTGGTCTTAAGCGGGCGAGGGTTAGACTTTTGAGTAGTCAGTGATTGGTTCAATTGCTGTAACTGATTGGACAGTTGATCTGTCCATGGCGGGTTAACCGCAGGTACCATAAGCGGTTGTTCCAGCACAGGAGGTCCCATAGGGGGCATTAGTCTAGTTACCAGCGTATTCAATAGCGTGGAGAAGGTAGCCCAAGGTGGGTAATTTTGCACCCACGTTGCTACAGTTCCACTGGGGGGGCATGGAATCCCCAGAACCTGAACCCTCAGCTGCTATGTTATCCTCAAATGTGTCTGCAGCCTCAACACTACCGCAGTGTGGGTTCAGCCCCAGCTTCGTTGCCCTTTGTAGCTGACATAATCAAAAGGTCAATGCAAGGCAACACATTACAATTATCAGCAGCAAAATACCTGACAAGAATTCCCTGTGCAGTGTATCAGCACAAACAGGGAATTCAAGAGGTATATGGTGACTAAAAATCACAGAGGAAAATACACACTGAGTATGTCCTGTGAACTGCCTATATTAAATGATAAACCTGATAGCAATCTGAGTGAGAGACACAAAATGGAGTTCACACAGCAGCTATATGCACACATACAAAGTCACAGTTTGTACAATGCAGAAATTATGACATGCAATAAAACTGCACTGGAGCAATACAGAGTAGTACTATGTATAGCTAAACACTGAATCAGATACAGTATAACAATACACAGTAAAGACTGCATGTATATCACAGGGTACTTGTACTAAATAACCCTGACTAAATGCACTTTTTCTTAAGTATTCTACATGTCTGCTGACAGTGTTAGTTAAGTGTCCTGTAAAATGCACAGCGCTGACAGGCAGGCGGCTTTACAGAGGAGGATTTGCCCAGACAGTCCCAGGAACAGTGTTGCTCTGTGTAATGGCGCCCAAACACTGACTGGGAGTGAGGGAGAGAGAGATATGCAGCTCCAGGGCGGGAACATTTACTCTAAATGGCGCCCTGGGGCTGGGGCTACAGGTCAAAGCCTTATCCCCCTGCTGGACTTCACCACCGGGTACTGGGGCTAAGAAAAACGTTTTTAGGGGTACATTTACTAAGCAGTGATAAGAGCGGAGAAGTGAGCCAGTGGAGAAATTTCCCCATCAACCAATCAGCAGCTCTGTATCATTGTATAGTATGCAAATTATAGGTGTTACTTCAGTGCTGATTGGTTGCCATGGGAAACTTCTCCACTGACTCACTTCTCCGCTCTTATCACTGCTTAGTAAATGTACCCCTTAGAGAGAAAAAAACGACCTGTGCCCATGCCCTGGTGGTCTAGTGGGGTCCCTGTACTGCCACAGTGTCCACGCCATCACGCACGGCCCGCCTCCCACCGGCTGCGCGGGATCACGATTTACAGCGGGTCCCGTTGCGGGGACCCCTTACCTCCTCCCTGTAGTGCGGCCATGCGATCCGGGAGAACAGCGGTCGTGTGTGTGACCGACTTCAGAAGGAAACCGGAGCCTCCGCTGTAGGTACCAGGCAACCAGGGCGCGGGAGTGTACAGTGCCGCTGTGGGAGATGATGGAGCTGCAGCAGGAGATGTCTCACTGACATCTAACACTGTCAGTGTCTCTGCTGCAGCCCTTGAAGTTTTCAAATTTTCTTAAAAGCTTCTTTTAGGGCTGCTGGAGCAGCCCCCCTGTTGTATGCCTGCTTACTGCAAGGCACCAACTACAAAAACCCTGCACCTGTGCACTGAGGCGGGGCTATAGAGGAGGCGTCACTATGCATCTTGGGAAGAAGGTCAAAGCTTTGAGCCTGTTGGTGCCTCGGATCAAGATCCTACTCTACACCCCAATGTCATTCCCTGTGGAGCCCAGTGTACCCTGCAGTAGAAATAGGTGGTAGAATTTGCAGTGACATAGGTGATGGAGTGGCCACTGATTTTTTTCAAAGTACCATGCTTTGTTGAGCTACCACATAATTGCTACACAGTGATACTTACATATGGTAATGCAGCAGGATGCGTCTGGTATAAGTAGATGCCTCCTGCATGCATGAGTAATCCCTGCTGTGTCTGAGGATCACCTGTGACACCATTGGCCAGCTGAGTAACCCGTGAGGTTACAGAGACCGGCTGCCGCAGCTCTGTCGCTGAGGCCTATGCACTCCCACAAAATGGAGGGAACACACCTCCATTTTGTAAACTGAAGGCCATTGTCGCCCCCTCCCTGACCCCAAGCAGCTGCAGACTGTTAATCAACTGATGTCTGCAGCCGTAGTGCGTACGACAACGCAAGACCCGCACTGCACCTCCCTGATCTGCTCACCAGTACTCAACTCAGTGCAGCAAATTGTTTTCCAGTCAGATTTTTTATGTGGCATAAACTAAACTGTACATGATACATCAGGCAATTTGTCGGCCGCAATTCCTCCAGACTCATATTGCAGTTACTGCACTAGATCTCTGGTGTTATAGCTGTCACATCTGCTTTCGCCTTTTCTTTGTCTTTCCTAACGACTTTGGTTCCACCTCTCCTCTTCTGCAATGTCTCAGTCTGAATGCAGTGATCTGAGACCTGCATATAACAGAACAGAAATGTATTTAAACATGAACACACATGTACAACCGGCTAGTGTAATAATTAGGTTGCTAATAGTTAGGGGACACTTAAAACAGTGAGAGGATGATTTATCATTGACTATTTTCACGGGTTAATTGAAAATATTTATTATCACGGGTGACAGAGACAGCATAAATCGGACATGGGTGTAAAATTGCAGGGTTGTGGCAGGAGAGAATCCATTTCTTGAGGCCAGTGTTGAAAAGCAGCTGATTACAGCCACCTGTCAGTTGCCGGCAAAAGGGCTTCAGACACAAAGGGGGTAATTCAGACCTGATCGTAGGAGCAAATTTGTTAGCAGTTGGGCAAAACCATGGGAGTCATTCCAAGTTGATCGCGCACTAGCAACTTTTTGCAGTGTTGCGAATCGCGATTAGGCTAAATAAAACTGCGCATGTGTATGCACCGCAATGCGCAGGCGCGTCGTACGGGTACAAAGAGGATCGGTGCTGGGCGATGGATTTAACAAAGAATCCACTCGCACAGCTGATCGCAAGGTGATTGACAGAAAGAGGGCGTTTGTGGGTGTCAACTGACCGTTTTCTGGGAGTGTTTGGAAAAACGCAGGCGTGTCCAAGCGTTTGCAGGGCGAGTGTCTGACGTCAATTCCGGGAACAAAAAGACTGAAGTGTGTCACGCTCGGCGTAAGTTGGGGTTCCGACAGCCGAGTTTTGGCTAAAGGGACAGCTACCTGTGCTCCTCACAGGAAGTTGTCCCTTCATCCAAAACTGGCTGAATGTAATTCCTCCTCATAGGGTTGAACCCAAACTAAGTGTTAACGTTGGCCGGAGGGCATAAAGAAAAGGAGGACTTCGTAGGAAGATAACTGTAGTTTTAATGAATAATCAGGCTTTACACGAATATTGGAGCAATTGAAGAAACTGGAAGAATTAGAGTCTATGGTTAAATGACTTGAAGAGTGAAGCTGAAGAACTCCGGTAAAGAAGAACTGAAGACTGTTTAATGATTAAAAGACGAGGCTGAAGAGCTTGGACTTTGAAGAAATGAAGACTGTGGTTTGTAATTGAAAGACGAGGCTGAAGAACTTGGACTTTGAAGAAATGAGGACTGTGGTTTGTGATTGAAAGACGAGGCTGAAGAACTTGGACTTTGAAGAAATGAAGACGTCTGCGGGAACTGCCGTTAGCACCTGGAGCTCCTCTACGACCTGGGACCCCGTGAGCGCTTCCACGAGTGGCAACGGACTTAGACAGCAGGACTGCAGCAGCGTTTAGGTAACCGATGGATGAGAGCAAACAGGACCAGGGAACCAGAAGTAACCTGGGAGCACAGAGCTGAAGAACCTTTCACAAGGAGGTAACATGAAGCACTGGCACAGGGCCGTTTCTAGCCAATTTGGCTCCCAGTGCGAGATTTAAAAATGCTTCCCCCCCCCCCCCCCCATAGATATAAAGAGGAAAAGTATGGCATGGGGGCGTGACCTCGTCGAAATGGGCGTGGCTTTGTTAAGATGGGCGTGGTCTCATCCGATCTCATCATCACGGCCACCACAGGATAAAAAAAAAATCCTCATTTTACACATTACAGCAGGCACGCGACCCCATTTTACACATTGCGGCAGGAAAGTGTCCCCATTTTACACATTGCGGCAGGCACGTGCCCCCATTTTACACATTGCGGCAGGAAAGTGTCCCCATTTTACACATTGCGGCAGGCAAGTGTCCCCATTTTACACATTCCGGCAGGCACGTGCCCCCATTTTACATAGTACAACAGGCACGTGCCCCCATTTTACACATTCCGGCAGGCAAGTGTCCCCATTTTACACATTCCGGCAGACAAGAGTCCCCATTTTACATATTACGGCAGGCAAGTGTCCCCATTTTACACATTCCGGCAAACAAGTGTCCCCATTTTACACATTCCAGCAGACAGGTGTCCCCATTTTACACAGTACGGCAGGTGGTGGTGGGGGGGAGGGAGAGAGAGAGAGGGAGAGGGGCTGACTTACATTTGAAGCGGTTCTTCCCGCTCTTCAGCCGCCTCTCCCTCGTCTGCGCAGCGCTGGCCGGCTTGGCTCCCCCTTCTCCCTCCTCCCGAGTGCCCAGCTCGGGGGGCGGGGATTTCGCGGAATGACGCGATTGCGTCGTGACGTCACGACGCAAACGCGTCATTCCGCGAAACCCCGCCCCCCGAGCTGGGCACTCAGGAGGGGAGGGGAGGGGAGGGGGGTTTGAAAGTGCTCAGGAAGTGCAGCGGCGGCGCCCCGTGTGGTTGCACGGCTCGCCCGCCGCAAGAAACGGCACTGCACTGGCACTCTCCCTCTGAGCCAGACCCCTTTTGTAAGGGGAGAACATGCAGGATTGGCTGGACACAGATTGGGAACTTCATTGGTAATACTCTGGTCTCCAACATGGCTGCCCCCAGCACAGGAGACATACTTAGCTGTTAGCACACAGCTTTAGCCAGCTTCTGTCTCTGACACACTATACTGTGTCACCACTAGAGGACCTTACCGCAGCGATCCCCGCCGCAGCGCCCGGCTCTCCAGACCCTCGGCCCTTGGCAGCCGCACATCCGTCCAGAAGGACCCGCCGCCAGCAGCTCCCTGCCGCCGCAGCCGTCCAGAGCTACTCAGAAACTACAAAAACCTTTTTTGTGCCGTCTGCTGCAAAAGCGCTCACACACTTGCAAAGCGAAAATACACTCCCCCATAGGCGGCGACTATCTGATCGCAGCGCTGCAAAAAGTTGCTAGTGAGCAATCAACTCGGAATGGCCCCCCATTTGCACTGCAAGGGGGGCAGATATAACATGTGCAGAGAGAGAGTTAGATTTGAGTGGGGTGTGTTCAAACTAAAATCTAAATTGCAGTGTACAAATAAAGCAGCCAGTATTTACCCTGCACAGAAACAAACTAACCCACCCAAATCTAACTCTCTCTGTACATGTTATATCTGCCACACCTGCAGTGCACATGGGCCCTCATTCCGAGTTGTTCGCTCGTTATTTTTCTTCGCATCGGAGCGATAAGTCGCAAACTGCGCATGCGCAATGTTCGCAGTGCGCCTGCGCCAAGTAAATTAGCACAAAAGTTTGGTATTTTACTCACGACTTAACTAAGAATTTTCATTGTTCTGGTGATCGGAGTGTGATTGACAGGAAGTGGGTGTTTCTGGGCGGAAACTGGCCGTTTTATGGGTGTGTGCGAAAAAACGCTGGCGTTTCTGGGAAAAACGCGGGAGTGTCTGAAGAAACGGGGAAGTGTCTGGGCGAACGCTGGGTGTGTTTGTGACGTCAAACCAGGAACGAAAAGGACTGAACTGATCGCAGTGGCAGAGTAAGTCTCGAGCTACTCGGAAACTGCAAAGAAATTTCTATTCGCTATTCTATTCGCAATTCTGCTAATCTTTCATTCGCAATTCTGGAAAGCTAAGATTCACTCCCAGAGGGCGGCGGCTTAGCGTGTGCAATGCTGCTAAAAGCAGCTAGCGAGCGAACAACTCGGAATGAGGGCCATGGTTTTGCCCAACTGCTAACAAATTTGCTGCTACGATCAGGTCTGAATTACCCCCAAAGAACATTGCTCCTGATGGTGGACAAGCTGCCCAGGTGATAGACCAGGGGGTGGTTCCTGTTAAGGGTCCTAGACTTTAGGGTCTACTGAATAATTGTGTTTGCTGTATCTGAAGACTCTGAACATTGGCTGTAAAGAACAAACATGTCCTGTAAAACCTGCAATTGCCTGTAAACTGATACCGCATTCAGATCACAAATGCCGGATCCCACCCGGTAAGAGAAACGTGTCCTTACCGGGTGGGATCCGGCATTTGCTCTGCTATGGTGGCTTTCCGACCCGGCAATATACCGGGTCGGTTGCCGTAGCAGCGGTGGGGCGCAGCAGCACCAGGGCGGGGTTGGAGGCGGCGCTGGGAGATGAGCTCATCTCCTGCGCCGCCTCTCCCTATGCTGTGAATGGGAGCCGTGTCGCATCGATGCGGCTCCCATTCACACTGCACCTGACCCGGTATTCAACCCGGGTATAATCCTTCTTTTATACCGGGTTGAATTACCGGGTCAGGCGACCCGCTAATTCCGGCAGAGTGCTTTCATATCGCACACTGACCCGTGTCGACACGGCAATATGCCGCGTCGATACCGGGTTATTTGTGTCATGTGAAAGGGGTATGACTGTGGTGAGAAAAAAACTGCGCTTTATGGGATGCCTGTCACACACCCTAATATATTACTGAGGGACTGTACAGTGGCGGAATTTCCAGAGTCAATGAAGTCGGTCGCCGCCGGGCTCCAGCGCTGAAGGGGGCACGCAGCCTGACCGTCTCCATTGCCTCCAGTTACCTCCAAGTACAGCCTCCGTGCGCAGACGGTGATCCTGTGCAGCCGCAGCGTCACCCCAGAATCTCAGTGAGCAGCAGGCGGGGTTTGCCGCCCATCAGTGTCAGACAATGCCCCGCCTCCTGACAGTCCTGCAGCCCGTCTCCATGTAGCTCTGATCTCCTCCCCAGACTAGTGGCTCATGCCGGGCAGGAAGTACCCTGCAGTCTGCACTCTGTCTGCACCCTGCTGTCCTGGAGTCTGTTTGACAGAAGCGTTCAGGTGAGGAGTGGCAGCAGAGATTGCAATGTTTGGTTATCTAAGCGTGTGTGTGTGTGTGTGTGTGTGTGTGTGTGTGTGAGAGTGTGTGTGTGTATATATATATATACACACACATAATAATGATGTTTTTTTCTAAAAAATATGTATAAAATATATATATGTGTGTGTGTGTATATATATATATATATATATGGCTGTGTATGTGTACAGTATGTATGTACATGGGGCTGTGTGTGTACAGTGTGTATATGGGGCTGTGTGTGTACAGTGTGTATATGGGGCTGTGTGCATGTGTATGTGTATGGGGCTGTGTGTGTGTGTATGGGCTTGTGTGTGTGTGTGTGTGTGTGCGCGCGTATAGGGCTGTTTGTGTGTATATGTGGCTGTGTGTGTGCGCATACGTGGCTGCATATTGGGGGCACACCATTGTCTAATTCGCCTCTGGGCGTCTGGTTTGAACTTACGCCCCTGGGACTGTAGCAGATCTCCCCAATAGATTGTTAGCTCTTCAGAGCAGGGCCCTCTTTCCTCTTGTTATCTAAGCCCTCGTCTCAACACATTTCACTCGCAGCTCTCCCCTACTCAACGACCATCTTTACCCTGCTGGTAAAGGCTCATCTCCATCTATGGCCACCAGCCTCTAGTAGTACGATGATCACTCCCTCGATACTTACATCTTAGCTGTATTATGTCTTGAGAATGTGTGGTGCTCTGTTACCTGTACTCATATTTCTGTTATTTATTTACTGTAATGCTAAGTTTTGTCCCCTGTACTGTCCTTTGTACGGCGCTGCGAAACACATGTGGCGCCTTATAAATAAAATGTAATAATAATAATAATAATAATAATTTCCCTGATACCTGCTGCGATCCCTCTTTTCTCGCTTTCGTTAATACATTCATCCGATATAATCGTACATTGCAATGTTATTCTGGGCGCTAATATACCATTAATAAATAAATAAACCCCCACATGGAGCCCTGGACACTAACACTCAGGAAAGGTAGCTGGCTGCTGCTCCCTGATGTCAGTGTCACGTTGGGAGTGTGGCACTTTTCCATGACATCACAGCGGAGCGTCACACTCCTGCAGTGAGGAGCTTAGACTGCTGCCCCAAGCTTCCATCTGCTAAGGTTATTAGAACCAGGATAGGGACACAACTTCGGTGGGAGGGACGGTCATTGCTGATGTAGGACAGGGCGTCGTCTGTGCCAGCCCTAGAGTTTGCACCAGCCCTTATAACACATTACATGAAAGAACCTTGCACATTACCCCCCTGAACTATTACTTTGATTTTGCATTAAAAACATTTGCATCACTTATTAATTAATAGAGGTATTGACATGTTATAACAAGTAATCTCAATCCCCCTTTTCCCCTGCCCCGCTCAGTGGCAAACGCAGGATTTGCATGGGGGGATTTCCAGAACTGGGTGGAGCCAATCACGGGGGTGGGGACTGAGGTGACCCAGCATATGCTGGGTCCGTAAAACTAGTATGTCTGTGTATATATATATATATATATATATATATACACACCATATATACACCTATATATATATATATATATTTATATATACTGTATACATACATATACATAGCATATTAAACATGCATATATATCATACTTACCGACTTTTTGGCTGCTCTCTCCGGAAGAAAGCAGCCAGGTCGGTTCGGCAGGGGGGCGGGCTGCGATGTGAGTGCAGAGGGGGGCGGACCTGAGGCGTGGCGTAGGCGGGCCGGGGCGTGACTACGGGATCATCCTGTGTAAGCTCCGCCCCCCACCGTGTAATTTCGCTATTACCGGCATTATACAGCAGGGGGCGTGGCTATGATGACGCGATTCAACAAGAATCGCATCATCGCCTGCCCGGACCGCCCACTTTACTCGCTAAGTTGGCGGCCGGGCAGGGGGGGGACCCCTGTAATCGGGAGACTTGCCTGCTCTTCCGGGGGGCCGGGAGGGTCACACGATTTTCGGGAGCCTCCCGGCCATTCCGGGAGAGTAGGCAAGTCTGATATATATATATATATATATATATATATATATACATACAGTACGTATATATATCATATATGTGTGTGTTTATATGTATGTATGTATTGTGACAAGAACACTGGGATAGTGTTTGAGGGCAGGTATATTTGTCCCAGGTTCTTGTCTTACATGTTTTAGAAAATGTTAACTTCTAGGAAAAATGCTTTTTGTTTTGTCTGAACCTTTTCAGTTTGCTGTAAAAGCTGGGTAAAGGCTCTGAGAGAGAGATAAGGCGAGTTCTAGACATTGGGCCCAGTTCGGGTCTTTGGCCTCACAGAGGGCTAATCAGGGTTTCAGCTGTGTAAGAGTGATATAGTGCTTCTAACCTGATTAGTATGGGCAGACTGCCTGGGAAGGCTGCAGGATCTGTGTGTGAGAGACACGCTTTCTGATGCAAGTAAGCTATACAGTATGTACTGAAGAACTCTGTGTTTTGTTTAGTGACAGTTAGGAACATCTTATGTTTAGTTAGTGCCGGACAGGCAAGGTGTTTTTATTTTGGGGTTTGTTTTATTTTCTGTTTCAATAAAACTGGCCGGGGTCAGTTGTACCAGAAACTGGACTTGTGTTGTTCCTCAGCTGCTTGCGTGCTGCCATATTCCCCAGGAAAAGGCACCTTGCACCCCTACAGTGTTACAACTTGGTGGAGAATGCGAGCAGGCCGTTCTGCGCATAAGTGAAAGCAGCAGCTTTGTGAGGCCTGCAGAAAACGGTGGTTTATGCAGATACAGCCCAGTGTGAAGTTACTGAGACTCACCCCTGAGGGTTTGATATATGTCCTGGGTGAAAGCAGCTGCAAAGCCGCCTGAAAAATCTGTTGACATGGAGGATCTGCTTAAAGCCTTGCTGCAAGCTACAGCGGCTCAGCAGGAGGCCAACCGACAGCAGCAGGTGGCAATGGAGGAAAATTGGAGACTACAGCAGGAGGCCAACAGACAGCAGCAGGTGGCAATGGAGGAAAATAAGAGACAACAGCAGGCAGTTGTTGATGAACTTTACAGGCAACAGCGTCAGGATAGAGAGGCCTTAGCAGAAGTGGTGCAGAGACTTGCAGCTCGGGTTGGAGATGTGGCCGTCAGTGCTCCAACCAGCTCTAGTTCTATACGAGCCAGTCACTTCCTGCAGAAAATGACAGAGGCTGATGATGTGGAGGCCTATCTGACCACGTTTGAAAGGACTGCCGAGCGTGAGAACTGGCCGAAAGCACAGTGGGCCAGTCTGCTGGCACCTTTCCTGTCAGGTGAGCCCCAAAAAGCTTACTTTGATTTAAGCCCTGCTGAGGCTCGGGACTATGATAAACTAAAGACTGAGATCCTGACCCGCCTGGGAGTCACGCTGTCAGTACGAGCACAACGGGTGCACCGTTGGCTGTACGCCATGGAGAAGCCTCCGCGCTCCCAGATGCACGACCTTATTCAGCTAACAAAAAAATGGCTGCAGCCAGAGACATTAACTGGTCCCCAGATGGTGGAAAGAGTCGTCATGGACCGCTACTTGAGATCTTTGCCCATGGTCCTGCGCAAGTGGGTGAGCCATGGAAACCCGGGTACTGCTGACCAATTAGTGGACATGGTAGAGAGGTATTTGGCAGCAGAGGAACTACTGATGACCACCCAGCAACCCATAGATCCTCGACAGCGCCCTTCAGTAAAGACTGGTAAGACTGTTCCGTGGGAAAACGTTGCTGGGCGGTTAAGAGAACGCAAGGCTGGAGAGACTGTAAACACTGGCCCTGGAAACAGGCCAATGGGGCTAGAACGGTCTATGCTGCCCAAATGGGTTGATAATCGTGTGGTTAAATGTTTTAGGTGTGGTATGCCAGGTCATGTTATTGCCAATTGCCCAGTCACGCAAGAACCCATGCAATGTGATGCTGCCTTTGAATGTCGCAGAATGTCTTTCTTTGCTAGGTTAGCCTGTACTGTGGTACCTTCACCTGAGCTGGAAAAACAAATGTGTGATGTGTTCTTAGAAGGTAACCGGGTAGAGGCCTTGCTAGATTCAGGAAGTTTAGTTACCCTCGTGAAAGCTGGGTTAGTGAACCCCTTAAAGGTCCAGCAAATACCTATTGGGGTAACTTGCATACATGGGGATACCCAACATTATGCCACTGCTGAGGTGAATATAGAAACTTGTTGTGGGTCAGCAATGGTTAAAGTGGGACTGGTCCCTACCTTGGTGCATGAGGCCATAATAGGGAGGGATTTTCCTCATTTTTGGAAACTGTGGGAATCACGGTTATCAACAGATGTGAGAAGTAAAAAGCCAGTTGATAATACCGGTGATTTTATGGATGTACGTGGGTCTTCGGAACTTTCTGGCCCTTTGCCTTTTGCTAGTTTGGCTGGGGAAGTGACAGATGGGGAGTCCAGTGAGGACCCTCTTGCCGGGAACAGAGACATAGTAGTTAGAACTGAAAGCGTGCCTGACCTGGAGGTAAAGAAGGATCTGTTTGCGTCTGAACAGTTAAAGGATCCTACCTTAATAAAGGCTAGAGAGAATGTTAAGATTGTTAATGGGGAACCTGTGGTACCAGGTGACAGGGTTACGTATCCCCACATGGCCATCTGTAATGAGCTCTTGTACCACATTGTCAAAAGGGGTGAGGATGTGGTGGAACAGCTGGTAGTTCCCCAGCCTTATCGGAGAACGGTACTAGATTTAGCTCATAGTCACGTTACCGCAGGACATTTAGGGGCAGAAAAAACCACTGAAAGAGTTTTACAAAGGTTCTTTTGGCCAGGGGTTTATAAAGAAGTGTCTGAATATTGTTCTTCCTGTCCTGAATGCCAGTATCATGCCCCTAGACCCCATTTCAGGAGCCCACTAGTTCCCATGCCTATTATAGAGGTCCCGTTTGACAGAATAGCCATGGATCTCGTGGGGCCCTTGTTAAAGTCTGCTCGGGGCCATCAGTATATCCTGGTAATTATGGACTATGCCACTCGATATCCTGAGGCTGTCCCTTTACGCACTATCACAACCAAGGCGATAGCTAGGGAGCTGGTGCAGGTATTTAGTAGAGTGGGAATACCAAAAGAAATTTTGACTGACCAAGGTACTCCATTTATGTCAAGGATCATGAAAGAATTGTGCAAGTTATTTAAGGTCACTCACCTCAGGACGTCCATCTACCATCCCCAAACTGACGGGTTGGTGGAAAGGTTTAATAAAACATTAAAAAGTATGTTAAAAAAGGTTGTTGAGAGAGATGGGAAAAACTGGGATTGTTTGTTGCCCTACTTGTTAATGGCCATCAGAGAAGTTCCTCAGTCCTCTACAGGGTTTTCTCCATTTGATTTGTTGTATGGTAGACACCCCAGAGGGCTGTTGGATGTTGCCAAAGAGACGTGGGAAGGACAGCCCACTCCTTATAGAAGCGTTATTGAGCATGTAACACAAATGCAGGATAGGATTGCAGCCGTGGTACCTGTTGTCAGAGAGCACATGGAACAGGCCCAAAGTGCTCAACAGAGGGTCTATAACCGGAGTGCCAAGATACGGGAATTTGCTCCTGGAGATAGAGTTCTTGTTTTGGTACCCACTGTGGAAAGCAAATTCCTAGCTAAATGGCAGGGTCCATTTGAGATTAGGGAAAAAGTGAATGAGGTTAATTACAAAGTATACCAGCCGGGAAAGAGAAAACCCGAACAGATCTACCATGTTAACTTAATCAAACCCTGGAAAGATAGGTTGTCTCTGTCAGCGGAGCCTTGCCCTTCGGTGTCTTCACCCCGGTTGCTTCCCGCAGTGAAGGTGTCAGAGACATTATCAGCTGATCAGAACAATCAGGTTAAAGAATTTCTCATCCAAAATAGGGAGGTATTTTCAGAGCTGCCTGGCCGAACGACCATAATAAAACATGACATTGTCACAGAACCAGGGGTCAGGGTTCATTTAAAGCCATATAGGATTCCTGAAGCTCAGCGAGAAGCTATTTCTAAGGAAGTTAAAACCATGTTAGAACTTGGAGTCATAGAGGAGTCTAACAGTGAGTGGTCCAGTCCCATAGTGCTCGTCCCGAAGCCCGACGGTAGCATACGCTTCTGTAATGACTTTCGTAAGTTAAATGAGGTGTCCAAGTTTGACGCATACCCCATGCCCCGTGTGGATGAGCTTGTAGAAAGGCTGGGAACAGCCAGGTTTCTCACCACATTGGACCTGACCAAAAGGTTACTGGCAAATACCTTTATCTGATAGCGCCAAAGAAAAAACAGCCTTTTCGGTTCCGGAGGGGCTGTACCAGTATAAGATGTTACCCTTTGGGTTGCATGGGGCTCCAGCAACCTTTCAACGGGCGATGGATAAAATTTTGAGGCCCCATAGAAAATATGCAGCTGCCTATTTGGATGATGTGGTAATTCACAGTACAGACTGGGGGTCACATTTGGTTAAAGTACAAGCAGTACTGGACTCAATCAGAGAGGCAGGGTTAACTGCTAACCCAAAGAAGTGCTGCCTCGCAATGGAGGAGGTCAAATACTTGGGCTTCACCATAGGCAGAGGTCTGATTAGGCCCCAATTGAATAAAGTTGATGCTATTCAAAACTGGCCTCGTCCAGTGAATAAAAAACAGGTAAGGGCTTTTTTGGGAATTACTGGGTACTATAGACGGTTTATTCCTAATTTTGCGACCACAGCGGTGCCGTTGTCAGACCTTACCAAAGGGAAGCAGTCAAATGTGGTGAAATGGAACCCTGATGCAGAAAAGGCGTTCCAAGCGTTAAAAGTGGCTTTGTGTTCACAACCGGTGTTGATAACACCAGATTTTTCAAAAGAATTTGTGGTACAGACAGATGCCTCAGAGGTAGGGATAGGTGCTGTGCTGTCCCAAACCAGAGATGGGGACGAACACCCTATCATTTATTTGAGTAGGAAACTCAATGAGCATGAAAAAAGGTATGCCATTGTGGAAAAGGAGGCTTTGGCCATTAAGTGGGCACTAGATACCTTGAGATATTACCTCTTGGGTAGACAATTCAGACTAGTGACAGACCATGCCCCTTTAAAATGGATGTATGTAAATAGAGGCAAGAATGCTCGTGTAACTAGATGGTTTCTAGCGTTGCAGGACTTTAAGTTTACTGTCGAACATAGACCGGGAACACAATTGGCCAACGCAGATGCATTGTCTCGCATCTTCTGTTTGGGGGCTACAAGTGTTCCGGCCCCTAGGTCGAAACAGGGGAGGGGGATATGTGACAAGAACACTGGGATAGTGTTTGAGGGCAGGTATATTTGTCCCAGGTTCTTGTCTTACATGTTTTAGAAAATGTTAACTTCTAGGAAAAATGCTTTTTGTTTTGTCTGAACCTTTTCAGTTTGCTGTAAAAGCTGGGTAAAGGCTCTGAGAGAGAGATAAGGCGAGTTCTAGACATTGGGCCCAGTTCGGGTCTTTGGCCTCACAGAGGGCTAATCAGGGTTTCAGCTGTGTAAGAGTGATATAGTGCTTCTAACCTGATTAGTATGGGCAGACTGCCTGGGAAGGCTGCAGGATCTGTGTGTGAGAGACACGCTTTCTGATGCAAGTAAGCTATACAGTATGTACTGAAGAACTCTGTGTTTTGTTTAGTGACAGTTAGGAACATCTTATGTTTAGTTAGTGCCGGACAGGCAAGGTGTTTTTATTTTGGGGTTTGTTTTATTTTCTGTTTCAATAAAACTGGCCGGGGTCAGTTGTACCAGAAACTGGACTTGTGTTGTTCCTCAGCTGCTGCGTGCTGCCATATTCCCCAGGAAAAGGCACCTTGCACCCCTACAGTGTTACAGTATATATACATGTGTGTATATATGTATGCACATGGATATATATGTACTATAATTAAAATAAAGTAAACTTTTATTAAGCACTTACAAGTGCCACCAGGAAGACAGCAGGCTGCAGAGGACGCTAGACAGCCATTAATAATACTCATGCAGCCAAAAAAAATAATTTTTTTTTTTTTTTTAGATGGAGGGGGTTTCTGGGTGCTCGGAAACCCCCCCTGGGTACGCCACTGCCGCTCAGGCGAACAAATATATCCGTGCTTGCACTTACTAGAGATCTCTGGCATAAACACACGAGGCAGTGTCAACATCAAACAAGCCACAATTTGAGGTGTGTCCTTATTAAACACACATGTATTGTATGTCTGTCCCTCCCGTGTGTACACTGCAGGAGGGAGATCTTTGCAGACTGCTCTCCTATCAAATGTATCGTGTATAACCTGCTTATTTATGCAGCCAGGCTTAGCACCATATTATTGTGGCATGTGATGGACAGCGAACCAATATTTATTTTCATCCTACTACTACACTGTCCGGTTCTCAGTGACCAAATTCCAACATGACAGTAAACTCACACTGCAAAGCCAGACAGGTACTGGGACAGGAACAAAACCGGCTCGTTTTTAGTTGCAAAATTCTATTAAATTTAATTCATTAAAAACAAAAACTAGAGATTGAAAACGTTTAGGGGCTGATTACAGATTTGTATGCAAGGCTGGGTGTATAGGCGGCAAGTATGCAGTGGGCCTAATTCTGATTTGTATGCATGGTTTACGTCTGGGACGTGCGATGAGGTAAATGGCTCAGGAGGCATCGGCTAGCACCGGAGCCAGATTTACACACAATATATGAGCCAAGGGTTCATGTGGGCATTACACACAAGTGCAGCAGTATATACATGTGGGCATTATACACAGGTGCAGCAGTATATACATGTGGGCATTATACACAGGTGCAGCAGTATATACTGCTGGAAATTTAGTGAGTGTCATGGTTTGATGCACAGTGTTACCTGCTTCAGGTAATGACTGGTGTCCAGGGACTGCAAGTTTGGGCTGGAACCGAGGAGGCTGTATATAGCTCTTTTGCGTGAGCTTGGGTAGCAGTGAGAATTGCCGTTGGTATATATTTCAGGTAATGAACCACCAAGTGGCTCTATGCCAGACTGGCTACCAGCTGAGGAATTATAGCTGAACCAGACTGGCTACCAGCTGGAGAATACAGCTGGACCGGACTGGCTACCGGCTGAAAAGATGCTGCTGGACCGGACTGGCCAGTGGCGGAACTAGCGAGCGGTGGGCCCAGGTGCGACAAAATGCTTTGGGCCCCCCCCCCTCATCCCATCCAAGTCCACCCCCTCACCCCTGGAGAGGATCTGGTGAGGGGGACCTGCTCAGGGCCAGAGAAATGGATACCTAGCAACAGTGCCGTAACTAGACATTTTAGCACCGTGTGCAAGAAACAGCATCGGAGGCCCACCCCCGCATGCAAAACAGGGGCAGTGTGTGCGCGCAAAAATACATAGGGGCGTGGCTTCAAGGGGAAGGGGTGTGGCCACAAAATATTACCAATTCATAAAACGGTGCACAGTAGTCTCCATTATTCAAATTACACCGCACAATAGCACCACTACACCAGGTAGAGACCCTTTTACACCTTACGGCGGACAGACTCCCCTTTTTACACATTACGGCAGACAGCGTCCCCCTTTTTACACATAACGGCAGACAGCATCCCCCTTTTTACACATTACGGCAGACAGCATCCCCAATCCCCCTTTTTACACATAACGGCAGACAGCATCCCCCATCCCCCTTATTACACATAACGGCAGATAGTGTCCCCTTTTTACACATAACGGCAGACAGCGTGCCCTTTTTACACATAACGGCAGACAGCGTGCCCTTGTTACACATAACGGCAGACAGCGTACACTTTTTACACTTAACGGCAGACAGCGTGCCCTTTTTACACATAACGGCAGACAGCGTGCCCTTGTTACACATAACGGCAGACAGCGTACACTTTTTACACATAACGGCAGACAGCGTACACTTTTTACACATAACGGCAGACAGCATCCCCCTTTTTACACATAATGGCAGACAGCGTCCCCTTTTTACACATAGCGGCAGACAGCGTGCCCTTGTTACACATAACGGCAGACAGCGTGCCTTTTTACACATCACGGCAGACAGCGTGCCCTTGTTACACATAACGGCAGACAGCGTGCCTTGTTACACATCACGGCAGACAGCGTGCCCCTTGTTACACATAACGGCAGACAGCGTGCCTTTTTACACATTACGACAGACAGCCCCCCCCCAGCCACAACACGCGCCCCCTGCAAATATTCGATCGTATATTGAGGTGTCATGAAATAACCAACGTTTCAGGGCCCATGTGACAAGCTCTAGGACAAATAGGCAGATTTGAGCATAATGAACAGCTGTGCACATGTGCATATTCTGGGTGTATAACTGAATTGTACCATAATGCACAGACCTATTTTACCTACTACCCCCCCCCCCCCCCCCCCCCCCCACACACACACAAAAGTTAGCAACCACAGTGTACACTGCTGCTTTGATGGATTAATTCACCTGCTTTTATGGCTCTTATTGGCAGGGCTAGGAAGCCCGTTGAATCTTCTCTCCAGCACTAGGGATCCTGCCTGGAATGATGACATCCCCTCCCCACAGGCCCGCGAATAGCGGGTATAATGCCGCAAGTGGGCGGAGCCTAATGTAGCGAGTGGGCGGAGCTAAGGCCGTGACCCGCGATCAGGAACAAATCTTTTAAGTTAATCAGGGGGGGTTTCTGGGTAGCGTGCGCCAGTGAGAGGGACAGCAGCAGCAGCGCCTGAACCTATAACACAGTGCTGCTGCGGCTCCCTCCTCCACCTCCCTCCTCCTCCTTCCCCCCGTGTCCGCTGCCTGCGCTGCTCTCCTCTCCTGTCACACAGCGGCACGTAATGAGTCAGTTTGACTCATTACATGCTTTGGGCCCATGGACAGTGGCGGGCCCCAGTGCAACGCACTGGTTGCACTGGCGGTAGTTCCGCCTCTGGGACTGGCTACTGTCTGAAGAGATGCTGCTTGACCAGACTGGCTACCGGCTGAGGAATACAGCTTAACTGGGCTGGCTACCGGCTGAAGAGATGACACTGGACCTGGTAACTGCACAGAAGACAAAATGCAGGTTCACTTGTCACACCTACAATGTAACTTGTTGCACAGGCCCAGAATGCTGCAGCTGGACTTCCTTTAAACCCCTTGCTGGGCTGTGACTGACTGCAGGGTAACTGGCAGGCTGGACTGAGACTTAGGTTGGTGAAGTCAAGTGGAGATCAGATAGAAAACATGGAATGCAGCAATGTCAAAAAATACCACCGCACACAGGAGCTTGAATAAACCTCAGGCACACGAATAGTTAACAACTGGTCTAAGAACACTGCTGCAATCTGGAGTCTGTGCACCTATGTAATCAGCCTGGGAAGGTGCTGCAGTTTGGAAACTAGTATGCATTGCACAGTAAATACTGGAGTCCCCGGGAACCCTGCAGAGGATTATCATAGCTTGCCAGACGCCGGATCCCTCTTGTCAGAGGACCCGATGGACCCCCCGCCTGAACCCGAAGAGACACTGGTGAGTGTTTAGGATGCCGATGCTGGTTGCGCATCCTGATTACTTGGCTCCTGTGTGTACACATAATCTGGGCTGTCGGGCATTCATTCCGATGTTGGATAAGGAAAGTACTAGAAAAGCGGAGATTCTTAGAAGGATGATTTTTGCAGTTTTTATTAATGGTTGAAAAATGATAGTAAGCAAGTGTTTTTCCAGCAAATTACAGTGTTTTCACATTTTTGGGCACTTACTGTCTGCAAAAAAAGTGATTTTTCAGTGTTTTAAAGCAAGTTTGGAAAAAACACTTTTTAGCTACTTTCTGCAAATTCATAAACTCCTCTCCGATCAATACAACATCCAGTGGTGCTGAGAGAGGTGGGGGGAGAGGGTACAAATTACCTGGGCCGAGGTCTGATGAAGGGGCCCAGTGAGGATCCAGTAGGGGCCCAGGACCCCTCCCCCTTACCTGGCAGCAGCAGCTGCAGCTCTTTTCCTTTCCCCAGCACACTCTGCTGTGTACTGGCCTGCAGTGTGGCCATGGAGGTGCTTAAAATACTATTTTTTCAGTATTTTTTTTGTACGAGTACATGACCACGCCTCCTGTGATTAGACCACACCCCTTGAAAAGTTCCTGGGCCCGGCCTGGCTCTTGACTGCACTGACAACATCTCCACGTACCTGTCTCACTTCTCCACGTACCTGTCCCATTTAACCCATTATTGAGCTTTTAGAGACATTCATATAAAAACGGACATATCTTTATTGGCCAAATAATGATTATTCATTTGAGAGGAAGGCTGCACCAGAGGTTCTGCACTTTGTCCCAAGTTTGTTACCTTGAAGATTGTCCCTACTTTCTCACCTGCTCCGGGGGTGCGCACACAAAAAACGTGAATTTCCTCCGAAAAATCAATGCAAGTTTGGAATTGTATTGCAAATGTAATGCGCAGTGCTAGTTTGCCATGACAATGGCTTGCAGAACCCAACTCACACCTAATTGAATTGAACCCTTAAACCGACATCCTGCTACCTATCTGGGGTTACTCTTCCCATCGGCTACTGGTGATTCTGTCTCCCTGTATTACTAGGAAAAGCTGTATAATTTCCTTAGCTTGCATAACGTATTTGATCTGTTCTCTGTCTGTTTCGTGTGTGCCTGCTGCCACCTAGAGGAAATGCTGCAAACTGCCACCTGTATCTTTTATTTAACTGCCACCCTGTTTAATTGTGTCCACTTCCATATTAATGTATATACATATTATAAATACTTTTGTAGGAAAAGAAAACATTTTTAATTACACAATTTCATTATTTTTTTTTACAGTTTTTCTTCAAATTAAAAATTGGAAAATTCAAGAGCAAAAACAGAAACAAAACACTGGCCTGGATTTGCTAAAACTGAGGCAAGCAAGTGTAATAACAGACACAAAGGCAACATTGCTTTACCCTCTGTAAGCAGTGTCAGACTGGGGCATGAAGGGCCCTCCAGGGGGATGCTGTTGTAGGGGCCCATGCTTAAGGGTGTGGCCAGGCTCCACTGGGGCGTGGCCAGCCACCACAGAGCTGTTCCCCTTGGTAAATATATAATAAACCATATTCTTGTGAAGTATAATGTAACATAAGTATAATACATAATTCAAGTGCACTAGGAAAAAGTCTGGAACTTGATCCCTAGAGGATAAGGAGGGCCTACAGGCAGTGGGGCCCACCAGTGATTTCCCCTGTGGGCCAGTCCGACCCTGTCTGTAATACTTACATGCCTACCCTCCCGAAACAGTCAAGAGGCACCCAAGAATCGGATGGGGCTCCTGGAAACCAGGAATAGCGGGCAAATCTGCCTGAGACAGGCCAAACCCACCACCCAGCCACCCACTGACTGAGGTCCCACTGATGGTGCAATTTGTGCTGTATCATGTCATTGCAGCCACGCCCCAGCTGTACAATGCCGGTAATCTGGAATTGTATAGCAGGGGGTGTGGCCATGATGATGCCATTGGCCACCATACTCCTGTGCTGCCCCCTATGCCATGCCACATGCCGGTATTGTTACCTATGTTTGCCACACACCCTCCCCAGAGGCAACTATTCTGTAATATTCATTATTCCTGTCCAATAAATATTACCCTACAAAGTGCAATAACACTAGAGGTTCAGAGCTGCATATAACATGCAAAAATACAGGATACTCAGATCCTGATGCATACATCTGCAGCATTATGCAAATGGTGCTACAAACTCCTTCTCTTGTACGGGCGCATGAGAAGGACTGAGACGCTCACATTTAGCCGCCCGTGCACACTGTAATACATACCTCCCAACTTTTCGTCTCTCTAAAGAGGGACACACGCGCGGCGAAGCCGTGTGCGCTCCCGAAAAAGGGGCATGGCCTAAGAAAAGGGGCGTGACTTCACAGAGGGCCTGTGATCACGAGCCACGCCCCCATTTTCGTCACTGAGGGGGAATGCCCAGTGCTCTGTGAGCCGCCGGCATGCCCCCTCTCCCTCTGACTCCAGTGAATAGACGATGTGCGCATGCGCACAGCGTCTATTCAACGCTGCTCTGCTAAGCAGGGCAGCGAGAGACAGAGCCTCCCACCCACCGCGGGACACTGCGGCCCGCGGGTGGGACAGTCCCCAAAAAACGGGACTGTTCCGCGAAAATCGGGACAGTTGGGAGGTATAGTAATACCATTTAGTGCATATTTATATGCCACCATCGGACGCATCATCAAAAATTGTACCCGCCCTATGGCAGGCGCAGTTTCTCTGTCTGACTATGGCCCCTAGTGCTCGTGGCTGTGCGGCTGTGATTGCCGCAACTTGCATTTACACGCCCGCTGAAAGGGCTATTTTTGTGTGTACTTACCGGCCACCTCCCGGTCACAGCACTGGAACGCACATTCCTTTTCCTGCACCTTTCTGATACTACCTGAATGATCACAGGAGCACTTTTGTGGGCACGCTCTGTAACGGTAAAAAGAACGGCAATCGTGATAAATTACTGCAATTTCACATCTAATTGAATTGGGCCCTAAGTGTGGAACAGAGGTGTAGCCAGCTGTCTCCTAAGTTTCTGTTTGCAGTCATGGTACATGCCGACGAGGGGGGGCGAGCGTAACCAAGCCCCTTGTGGGCTCGGTGGCGAGAGTGGGAATAGTCCCTGTTAGTCAGCATGTTGACTGTCAGTATTGAGATGTCGGGATCAGTATGGTGACTGCTGGTCACATAACTACATCCCCATGTAAAAGAGTATAATAGGGTGTAATGGAACCAAGCCCTGACGTCATGAACTGGGTGGGCGTGCGGGGGGGCGTGCGGGGCCGACACAATATGTCTGTGAACTACGGAGTTCACAGACATATCGGCCGTACACACTGGCCAATGGACCCACGATATATCGGCCAGTGTGTACCCACCTTAAGTGTTGGTATGTGGAATGGCAAAAAGTACGTAATACCTTTTCTAACAATGACAAATGCCCCATACAGTTATGGAGATCACCTCTTCCGAAAAATAAGGTCACCTAGTGTCGGGATTGATTGAATTCATGGCTGGCAAGTGTCTTATCGTAAGTATTTGTGGTATTTTCTGTATTATGGCATTACATGTAAAATTAGATAGATGTGCTATGTTTTATGTACAGTGAGAGAGACAAAGGGATTAGAAATCAGATACTAGTGAAAAGATTCTTTATTCTACAGCACGGAGAAAGTATGTGCGGAATGTAACACGAACCTAACGTAGGTAACATAACCTCAGGCACGGCGGGGAGAAGGCTGCAATAAATAGCATTTAATGCCAGATTAAAATAAGTCAGTTTATTTATCAAATTCTCTACATTGTTCTTAAGTGGTTTCATTGTGTGTGGGTGGAATTCTGGATGTAAGTCAGATAGAAGATCACCATCTAGAGGCATTTCTGCATTTTTGGTCCATGTTTAGATGACGATTGCACTTTTAATACTTAGTTGACCGGCATTTGTGCATCTACGCATTGGGGATGCTGGATGAATGCTGACCTCCACAAAGTTATACCCAACATGTGACCATGACATCAGAGGACAGTAGCTGCCCAGTGAATATAGGGGGTGATTCTGAGTTGTTCGCTCGCTAGCAGATTTTAGCAGCATTGCACACGCTAGGCCGCCGCCCTCTGGGAGTGTATCTTCGCTTAGCAGAATTGCGAACGAAAGATTAGCAGAATTGCGAATAAATAATTCTTAGCAGTTTCTGAGTAGCTCGAGACCTACTCACGATTAGCGATCAGTTCAGTCAGTTTCGTTCCTGGTTTGACGTCACAAACACGCCCTGCGTTCGGCCAGCCACTCCCCCGTTTCTCCAGCCACTCCCGCGTTTTTCCCTGACATGCCTGCGTTTTTCCGCAAACGCCGTGAAAACGCTGAGTTTCCGCCCAGAAACACCCACTTCCTGTCAATCACACTCCGATCACTTCAACAATGAAAATTCTTCGTTCTGCCGTGAGTAAATCTACTAAGTTTTGAGCTAAAATACTTAGCGCATGCGCACTGCGTACCATGCGCATGCGCATTTTCGCATTAATCGTTCCGTCGCGAAAATCGGCAACGAGCGAACAACTCGGAATGACCTTCATAGAGTGGTATGTATTCAGTAAGTACAAAAGGTCGACAGAGGTTAAGGCTGACAGGTATAATAAAGGATGACAGGGTCAAAAAATCGACATGACAACAGTCAACACAAAAATGGTCGACACATGTATTTTGGGATGTCCATTTGGATAGCAAATTAAGCAAATGTTGGTAATACATGTAAACCACCCAAAAAAAGTGTCGACCATTTGTGTGTCGTCCATTTGCGTGTCGACCTTTTCTACCTGTCAACCATATGGTGCCGAACTATTGACTGTCAACCAATACAGTATCGATCTATCGTCCAGATACCCCTAGAAAGTGACTACCGAACATTGCGGCGACGCACAACATCAGATTGCCAATATTTGCATTCCCCCCATATTGGGCATGACTCTGAGTATGATGCAAGTGATATGGACTTCCACATGCAGACACATGGATTTCCGACATACACAGATGGATTCTTGCATTGGCATACACATTTTGTAAGTTCAAAGGTGGTCATTCCGAGTTGTTCGCTAGCTGCATTCGTGAGGCAAAAAAATGGCACTTTTGTGTATGCGTATGCGGCGCAATGCGCACGCGTGACGTACTATTGCAACGACCAATGTAGTTTCACACAGGCTCTAGCGAAGCATTTCAGTAGCACTGTTGGCCGCAGAGTGATTGACATGAAGTGGGCGTTTCTGGGTCTCAACTGACCGTTTTCAGGGAGCGTTCGAAAAAACGCGGGCGTGCCAGGAAAAACGCAGGCGTGGCTGGCCGAACGCAGGGTGTGTTTGTGACGTCAAATCAGGAACTGAATAGTCTGAAGTGATCGCAAGCGCTGAGTAGGTTTTGAGCTACTCTAAAACTGCACAAAAAAAGTTGTAGCCGCTCTGCGATTCTTTCGTTCGCACTTCTGCTAAGCTAATTTACACTCCCAGTGGGCGGCGGCATAGCGTTTGCACGGCTGCTAAATGCTGCTAAAAACTGCTAGCGAGCGATCAACTCGGAGTGACCACCAAAGTCTTAACAAAAATCCTTCACAGACAACTGATGCTATAATGACTGCTGTCACAAGGTGGCGCTGTTTACAAAGCAAACTTGATAATGAGCAACTGGGGAAATTAGGTTATGGATCGGCAAATTACTAGTAAAAAAGAAAAACTATTCACATTAAACGTTGCTTGGGATTTTTATTTATTATTTGCCTTTTCTTCTGTGAACTAGACATTTCTTAATGGTGCAGCAGGAATTTAATATACCTGTTAATCCTACAGTGGGGTGTATGGGGTTTAATTTATTTACTAAGCGTCACATTGTAAAACCCGCTGCATCTAATCGTGTTTATGCCTAAAATTTAAAAGTGCAATGCTTTAATTAGCAAAATGTGGCTAGTGAAAGCGATGGCCTTTTTAATTACTGACATAATAAAACGAGCAGAAGTGCCGGGTTTTAGAACCGACACTTAGTAAATAAACCCCTAAAAGTGTCTATGGTAATGTGAGCAAACTCATATTTCTACAGGGGGGGTTTCTGAATGCTTGAATTACGAAAAGTAAAGAAATACTACTGCAGTAAGCCCCTACTTGCTGCGGCATTGCCATGGGTTACGGCGCTTCCGCAAAGCAACGTGTCGTGACTGTATGTATTTTGTGTTCCCTGGTGACCTGTGCTCGTGGCACTATGAGTAATAACCCAGCCGTGACCATGATTTGAATTATTATAGTTCTCCCAAAATGTATATTTCATGAATGTCAGTTTTACCATTTTCAAAACTATGAGGTAAATTTACTAAGATGGGAGTTTTATTTATGATGAGATGTTACCCACAGCAACCAATCAGATTACAGTTATCTTCTAGAAGGTGCTAGATAAATGAGAAGTAGAATCTGATTGGTTGCTATGGGCAACATCCCATCTCAAATAGCGGGCAGTTTAAACCCATTTCTCCTCCCATTCTGACCACATTTCGGGATCGAAAACACATGGATTTCGCTTAGCCATGTGTTCTTCGACTTATCGGAATTTCAATGTTCAATTGAATATTGAAATGTCAGAAAGTTCCAATTATCTGTGGAATGTGCTGTGTTTCCGCCCTGCCGGAACTTCCGACCGTAACTGAATACTTCCCTGTCTGGATTGTGTAAGCGTTGACGAGTATACATTCTAGGACAGTGTTTGCTTTTCACAGCAGGGGAGCCCTGTTCTCGCCCTGGACACAAACAAACAGGCCAGCAAAGTGTCAGCTTCCTGCCATAAACCCTACCCATGTGGGGGGAATCACATATCCTACCAAACGTTATGACTATCCAACCATGTCCCTTAAGCAAGAGCGATATAAGAGTTTAGTGGTTCCAGAGGCAGCCTAATTTACATCTACACAGACTATTGTGAGAACAAAGGAACAGTCTTTTTTCAGCCTGGAGGGTGGGGTCTACTGAGGAAAGAGGGGTTGTGGAACTATGTGGCTCGGGAGCACACACTACTGATTGTGAATAGCTTCGTGCAAGGTGCTTGAAGTGAGTAGCTTCGTGCTAGGTGTGGGTCCAGCTTCTGCATCATGGGGTCTCTCCTAAGCCTCAGAGTAAGTTATCGTGGGTTCTCTGACTTTATTCCTTTTATTTTCTTAAAGTCAGTCTGTGCATATCATAATTGTGCGTCTTGTTACTTGCCTATGTTCTTTGTAACTTAATCCTGAAGATATTTTCTTAATAAATCTTCACAATTTATCAGCATTATCTCTGTGCTCTAAGAATTCACGTGCCTGGAGATGCGCATGCTACATATGGTTGATAACTGTGGATGCTACTCAATACTCTTCATGGTAGCAGCTGAGTAAAACCGAGGTCAAGACTGCCTACCTGTGTCAGGTTGGCGTATCTGAGCACAGGCTGGGGTGGGATGTTGTGACATTTGCTTACTCTCCCGAAAAAGGGCGGAAGGCTCCTGAAAATCACGTGCCACTCCTGGGCCTCCAGAAGAGTGGGCAAGTCTCCTAGAGCAGCCCGCCGCCTGGGAGGCCGATCATGAGATTCACTCTGAATTATGTCATCATAGCCATGCCCCTTGCTGTACAATGCCGATAATCTAAGCATTGTATAGAAGAGGGTGTGGTCACAATGATGACGCAGCCATGCCCCCACCCACCACCTCCTCACCTCAGAAAAATAGGACTGTCTCACCCAAGGCGGGGCAGATGTGAGATATGATTTAGTCGCAGGGACTGACTGTGACCGTAGAGCAGCCTTGGTGCCCCGCATGCATGACAAGGGGAGTGTGGCCAACGGGGGCAGCACACTTCTATCTATCTTCCTCACCAAACAAACTACATCCACCTCCCCTCTCTAAAAGCCCATTATTGGCTCCACTTTCCTTTCAGAATCCAATTCAAACTTCTCATACTCACAAAGACCTCACCCACTCCTCTCTGTTTACATCTCTGACATTATCTCCCTCTACACTCCCACCTGTCCTCTTCTCTCTGCTAATGCATGCTGCCTCTCTTGCCTACTGATTACTTCCACCCACTCCTACCTTCAATATTACAATATTTCTCACGTGCTGCTCCCTTTCTCTGAAATTCCCTCCCTCTCCCCTTCAGACTCTCCACCTCTCAAGAAAATTTCAGACGGGCTCTGAAGGCACACTTCTTTACCAAACCCAGCTGTCACTCATCCTAACCCTCTGTTCCAACCCCATCTGTGTCACCCCGGTCTGTCTGCCCCTCCCCTTTAGGACATAAGCACTCACAAGCAGAGTCCTCAACCTTCATGTACTTATCCTTCGCTTACTTAAACTGCCTTCAACGGCACCAAACCCGGCGGTTTTCTGCCACTCTGATACTTTATTTCAGTGTCATCTGCTGATGCAGCTATGTTTATTTACCCTGTACTTGTCCTATATTGTCTTCAACTGTAAGTCACTGCTTTCCTGTTTTGATTATTTTGTTTATGTACTCTGTAATTGGGCGCTGCGGAACCCTTGTGGCGTCATATAAATAAAGGATAATAATAATAATAATAATAATAAAATTAAATAAATACCAGCCATGGGTGGGGAGGGAGGGAAGGTGGAATGGTGGGCGGCCGAGCAGAACGCTGGGAGGCTGCATTACTTGGCCAACCCTGCTTTCTGTGTGCTTGTACTAGCCCAACCGACCATTGGCCTTTCCAGTTTTTCAGGCACTGTGCTGCCTTCCCACCCATGAGCCGCAATGTCCTGAGGTTTTGGGGGGTTGAGAGTAGAGATGAGCGGGTTCGGTTTCTCTGAATCCGAACCCGCCAGAACTTCATGTTTTTTTTCACGGGTCCGAGCGACTCGGATCTTCCCGCCTTGCTCGGTTAACCCGAGCGCGCCCGAACGTCATCATGACGCTGTCGGATTCTCGCGAGGCTCGGATTCTATCGCGAGACTCGGATTCTATATAAGGAGCCGCGCGTCGCCGCCATTTTCACACGTGCATTGAGATTGATAGGGAGAGGACGTGGCTGGCGTCCTCTCCATTTAGATTATAAGAGACTGAGAGAGATTTACTGGAGCTGACTAGGAGGAGTACTGTTACTGTAGAAGTGTAGAGACTGAGTGGAGAGAGTTTACTAGTGAGGACAGTGCAGTTTACTTTATAATCCGTTCTCTGCCTGAAAAAAGCGATACACAGCACACAGTGACTCAGTCACATACCATATCTGTGTGCACTGCTCAGGCTCAGGCCAGTGTGCTGCATCATCTATTATCTATATATAATATTATATATATCTGTCTGACTGCTCAGCTCACACAGCTTATAATTGTGGGGGAGACTGGGGAGCACTACTGCAGTGCCAGTTATAGGTTATAGCAGGAGCCAGGAGTACATAATATATTATATAGTGAGTGACCACCAGACACACAGTGCAGTTTATTTAATATATCCGTTCTCTGCCTGAAAAAAGCGATACACACAGTGACTCAGTCAGTCACATACCATATCTGTGTGCACTGCTCAGGCTCAGGCCAGTGTGCTGCATCATCTATTATCTATATATAATATTATATATATCTGTCTGACTGCTCAGCTCACACAGCTTATAATTGTGGGGGAGACTGGGGAGCACTACTGCAGTGCCAGTTATAGGTTATAGCAGGAGCCAGGAGTACATAATATATTATATAGTGAGTGACCACCAGACACACAGTGCAGTTTATTTAATATATCCGTTCTCTGCCTGAAAAAAGCGATACACACAGTGACTCAGTCAGTCACATACCATATCTGTGTGCACTGCTCAGGCTCAGGCCAGTGTGCTGCATCATCTATATATATTATATATCTGTCTGACTGCTCAGCTCACACAGCTTATAATTGTGGGGGAGACTGGGGAGCACTACTGCAGTGCCAGTTATAGGTTATAGCAGGAGCCAGGAGTACATAATATTATATTAAAATTAAACAGTGCACACTTTTGCTGCAGGAGTGCCACTGCCAGTGTGACTAGTGACCAGTGACCTGACCACCAGTATATATAATATTAGTAGTATACTATCTCTTTATCAACCAGTCTATATTAGCAGCAGACACAGTACAGTGCGGTAGTTCACGGCTGTGGCTACCTCTGTGTCGGCACTCGGCAGCCCGTCCATAATTGTATATACCACCTAACCGTGGTTTTTTTTCCTTTCTTTATACATACATACTAGTTACGAGTATACTATCTCTTTATCAACCAGTCTATATTAGCAGCAGACACAGTACAGTGCGGTAGTTCACGGCTGTGGCTACCTCTGTGTCGGCACTCGGCAGCCCGTCCATAATTGTATATACCACCTAACCGTGGTTTTTTTTTCTTTCTTTATACATACATACTAGTTACGAGTATACTATCTCTTTATCAACCAGTCTATATATTAGCAGCAGACACAGTACAGTGCGGTAGTTCACGGCTGTGGCTACCTCTGTGTCGGCACTCGGCAGCCCGTCCATAATTGTATATACCACCTAACCGTGGTTTTTTTTTCTTTCTTTATACATACATACTAGTTACGAGTATACTATCTCTTTATCAACCAGTCTATATATTAGCAGCAGACACAGTACAGTGCGGTAGTTCACGGCTGTGGCTACCTCTGTGTCGGCACTCGGCAGCCCGTCCATAATTGTATATACCACCTAACCGTGGTTTTTTTTTCTTTCTTTATACATACATACTAGTTACGAGTATACTATCTCTTTATCAACCAGTCTATATATTAGCAGCAGACACAGTACAGTGCGGTAGTTCACGGCTGTGGCTACCTCTGTGTCGGCACTCGGCAGCCCGTCCATAATTGTATATACCACCTAACCGTGGTTTTTTTTTCTTTCTTTATACATACATACTAGTTACGAGTATACTATCTCTTTATCAACCAGTCTATATATTAGCAGCAGACACAGTACAGTGCGGTAGTTCACGGCTGTGGCTACCTCTGTGTCGGCACTCGGCAGCCCGTCCATAATTGTATATACCACCTAACCGTGGTTTTTTTTTCTTTCTTTATACATACATACTAGTTACGAGTATACTATCTCTTTATCAACCAGTCTATATATTAGCAGCAGACACAGTACAGTGCGGTAGTTCACGGCTGTGGCTACCTCTGTGTCGGCACTCGGCAGCCCGTCCATAATTGTATATACCACCTAACCGTGGTTTTTTTTTCTTTCTTTATACATACATACTAGTTACGAGTATACTATCTCTTTATCAACCAGTCTATATATTAGAAAATATATACAAGTGCTGCGCTTGAAGTGAGCTTGGTTAATTGCTACTTGGTGAAAATATAAATATAAAGGTGTCTGCTCCAATCAATCAACAGCTCACACGGAACTTGCTAATAAACAAATTTAATAATACACATAAAATTAAAATAAAATAAAAGACAATTGTAAAAACAAATGTTTAAAACTAGCTCAAGCACACTGATACATTTGCTGTATGGATCACTGAAATGAAAGTTTGTAAATAGTGTCACTTTAATGTTGCCACAAAGGACCTAATTGTGGTCTCTTTGTATCAATGGGGACTGGTAAGTAGCAGTTCGTACAGCCTGTTGGAGAATAAATGAAACAAACTCTTGTGCCTCTAAGCTACTGGCGTCCCAGTGCAGAGGAGAAGCCGCTGATTATAATTACCCGTCCTGCGGGAAATGTAGTGATGCGGTACAAGAGGTACCGGAGCAGCTGCCGTGCGTCTGCCGTTGGCACTAGCAAAGTGCAGATGGTAAGATCTAGGCAAGCCGGTCGTAATGCTGCAGTAATACGCTGGGCTGGCGTTCCGGTTGGAAATTCTCCACGGCTGATCGAGCAGATTCAAGGAGCACCACTGCGGGTGAGAATGACTGGCAACACTCAGTGCGTCCGTGAGCATTGTGAAGGAGTGACGTCAACGCGTTTCGTCCCGTATCCCGGGACTTCCTCAAGACGATGGGGCTCACACTATGGAGGCCCGTATTTAACTCCTCAAGAGGACCCACCTCTAAATTCATTAGGGGTCCAGGTGTGCATACTTAATTGATTAATAAGATAAAAAATGAAAAATGAAAACACTGTATGTGAAAGCAAAAAAGGACATGCAAGTTCCGCCTGATTATAATGATAAAATCTGTTAACTTGATATAAATTAACAATCATAATACTATGAGGTTACCAAAATGAGGTAAATACAGAGATGGTGAAATGATTAATAAATTAACAAATTAACCAGAATGATATTCACTTCTAGGCATAATAATAATGGTCAGTTACATACTAGAAGGCTAACATAATGATGAACTCCACACTGGTCAACAGGTGCATAAAATTAGCAATGACCCAAAGTAAATTTGTTTATCCAAGAAACAGGATTGTAATAATTTTCTTTCCAATTGATAGAGAACATAGTGGGAAGCAGCAAATTATCATTAATTAATAAGTATTTGAATAGATACTAAATGTGAAAATACTAGTAGACATATGAGTATGAATAGAAATAAAAATAAAAATAAAAATAAATGTGAATATAAAAATGGAAATGCAAATAAAAATAAAAATACATAATTATGGTGTTTCTTGTTCGTATTGATTAATGGTTTGAAGCAGATAGAGTAATGCAGAAATAACTCATAATATTGATGATAATAATAATAATAATAATCAAAAATAAATAAAATGTGTAAAATGTGTATAGATGTATATATAAATATATATATACATATGTAGTATGTAAATACGGAAATAAAAAATGAAAAAATGTGTAAAAAATGAATGTAGTAAATAAAAAATGAAAAATGAAAAATGAAAAAGAGTAAATAAATGAAAAAAAAAAAAAAAAAAAAAAAAATGAAAAAAATGAAAAAAATGATGAAAATGATATGATATATATTAGCAGCAGACACAGTACAGTGCGGTAGTTCACGGCTGTGGCTACCTCTGTGTCGGCACTCGGCAGCCCGTCCATAATTGTATACTAGTATCCAATCCAGCCATCTCCATTGTTTACCTGAGGTGCCTTTTAGTTGTGCCTATTAAAATATGGAGAACAAAAATGTTGAGGTTCCAAAATTAGGGAAAGATCAAGATCCACTTCCACCTCGTGCTGAAGCTGCTGCCACTAGTCATGGCCGAGACGATGAAATGCCAGCAACGTCGTCTGCCAAGGCCGATGCCCAATGTCATAGTACAGAGCATGTCAAATCCAAAACACCAAATATCAGTAAAAAAAGGACTCCAAAACCTAAAATAAAATTGTCGGAGGAGAAGCGTAAACTTGCCAATATGCCATTTACCACACGGAGTGGCAAGGAACGGCTGAGGCCCTGGCCTATGTTCATGGCTAGTGGTTCAGCTTCACATGAGGATGGAAGCACTCAGCCTCTCGCTAGAAAAATGAAAAGACTCAAGCTGGCAAAAGCAGCACAGCAAAGAACTGTGCATTCTTCGAAATCCCAAATCCACAAGGAGAGTCCAATTGTGTCGGTTGCGATGCCTGACCTTCCCAACACTGGACGTGAAGAGCATGCGCCTTCCACCATTTGCACGGCCCCTGCAAGTGCTGGAAGGAGCACCCGCAGTCCAGTTCCTGATAGTCAGATTGAAGATGTCAGTATTGAAGTACACCAGGATGAGGAGGATATGGGTGTTGCTGGCGCTGGGGAGGAAATTGACCAGGAGGATTCTGATGGTGAGGTGGTTTGTTTAAGTCAGGCACCCGGGGAGACACCTGTTGTCCGTGGGAGGAATATGGCCGTTGACATGCCAGGTGAAAATACCAAAAAAATCAGCTCTTCGGTGTGGAGGTATTTCACCAGAAATGCGGACAACAGGTGTCAAGCCGTGTGTTCCCTTTGTCAAGCTGTAATAAGTAGGGGTAAGGACGTTAACCACCTCGGAACATCCTCCCTTATACGTCACCTGCAGCGCATTCATAATAAGTCAGTGACAAGTTCAAAAACTTTGGGTGACAGCGGAAGCAGTCCACTGACCAGTAAATCCCTTCCTCTTGTAACCAAGCTCACGCAAACCACCCCACCAACTCCCTCAGTGTCAATTTCCTCCTTCCCCAGGAATGCCAATAGTCCTGCAGGCCATGTCACTGGCAATTCTGACGAGTCCTCTCCTGCCTGGGATTCCTCCGATGCATCCTTGCGTGTAACGCCTACTGCTGCTGGCGCTGCTGTTGTTGCCGCTGGGAGTCGATGGTCATCCCAGAGGGGAAGTCGTAAGCCCACTTGTACTACTTCCAGTAAGCAATTGACTGTTCAACAGTCCTTTGCGAGGAAGATGAAATATCACAGCAGTCATCCTACTGCAAAGCGGATAACTGAGTCCTTGACAACTATGTTGGTGTTAGACGTGCGTCCGGTATCCGCCGTTAGTTCACAGGGAACTAGACAATTTATTGAGGCAGTGTGCCCCCGTTACCAAATACCATCTAGGTTCCACTTCTCTAGGCAGGCGATACCGAGAATGTACACGGACGTCAGAAAAAGACTCACCAGTGTCCTAAAAAATGCAGTTGTACCCAATGTCCACTTAACCACGGACATGTGGACAAGTGGAGCAGGGCAGGGTCAGGACTATATGACTGTGACAGCCCACTGGGTAGATGTATGGACTCCCGCCGCAAGAACAGCAGCGGCGGCACCAGTAGCAGCATCTCGCAAACGCCAACTCTTTCCTAGGCAGGCTACGCTTTGTATCACCGCTTTCCAGAATACGCACACAGCTGAAAACCTCTTACGGCAACTGAGGAAGATCATCGCGGAATGGCTTACCCCAATTGGACTCTCCTGTGGATTTGTGGCATCGGACAACGCCAGCAATATTGTGTGTGCATTAAATATGGGCAAATTCCAGCACGTCCCATGTTTTGCACATACCTTGAATTTGGTGGTGCAGAATTTTTTAAAAAACGACAGGGGCGTGCAAGAGATGCTCTCGGTGGCCAGAAAAATTGCGGGACACTTTCGGCGTACAGGCACCACGTACAGAAGACTGGAGCACCACCAAAAACTACTGAACCTGCCCTGCCATCATCTGAAGCAAGAAGTGGTAACGAGGTGGAATTCAACCCTCTATATGCTTCAGAGGTTGGAGGAGCAGCAAAAGGCCATTCAAGCCTATACAATTGAGCACGATATAGGAGGTGGAATGCACCTGTCTCAAGTGCAGTGGAGAATGATTTCAACGTTGTGCAAGGTTCTGATGCCCTTTGAACTTGCCACACGTGAAGTCAGTTCAGACACTGCCAGCCTGAGTCAGGTCATTCCCCTCATCAGGCTTTTGCAGAAGAAGCTGGAGGCATTGAAGAAGGAGCTAAAAGGGAGCGATTCCGCTAGGCATGTGGGACTTGTGGATGCAGCCCTTAATTCGCTTAACAAGGATTCACGGGTGGTCAATCTGTTGAAATCAGAGCACTACATTTTGGCCACCGTGCTCGATCCTAGATTTAAAGCCTACCTTGGATCTCTCTTTCCGGCAGACACAGG
Source organism: Pseudophryne corroboree (assembly GCF_028390025.1). Lineage (NCBI taxonomy): Eukaryota > Metazoa > Chordata > Amphibia > Anura > Myobatrachidae > Pseudophryne > Pseudophryne corroboree. The sequence goes on along the minus strand of NC_086444.1, from coordinate 57,054,983 downwards.
TCTGCTGGGGTTGAAAGACCTGCTGGTGACAAAATTGTCAAGTCAAGCGGAACGCGACCTGTCAACATCTCCTCCTTCACATTCTCCCGCAACTGGGGGTGCGAGGAAAAGGCTCAGAATTCCGAGCCCACCCGCTGGCGGTGATGCAGGGCAGTCTGGAGCGACTGCTGATGCTGACATCTGGTCCGGACTGAAGGACCTGACAACGATTACGGACATGTCGTCTACTGTCACTGCATATGATTCTCTCAACATTGATAGAATGGTGGAGGATTATATGAGTGACCGCATCCAAGTAGGCACGTCACACAGTCCGTACTTATACTGGCAGGAAAAAGAGGCAATTTGGAGGCCCTTGCACAAACTGGCTTTATTCTACCTAAGTTGCCCTCCCACAAGTGTGTACTCCGAAAGAGTGTTTAGTGCCGCCGCTCACCTTGTCAGCAATCGGCGTACGAGGTTACATCCAGAAAATGTGGAGAAGATGATGTTCATTAAAATGAATTATAATCAATTCCTCCGCGGAGACATTGACCAGCAGCAATTGCCTCCACAAAGTACACAGGGAGCTGAGATGGTGGATTCCAGTGGGGACGAATTGATAATCTGTGAGGAGGGGGATGTACACGGTGATATATCGGAGGGTGAAGATGAGGTGGACATCTTGCCTCTGTAGAGCCAGTTTGTGCAAGGAGAGATTAATTGCTTCTTTTTTGGGGGGGGTCCAAACCAACCCGTCATATCAGTCACAGTCGTGTGGCAGACCCTGTCACTGAAATGATGTGTTGGTTAAAGTGTGCATGTCCTGTTTTGTTTATACAACATAAGGGTGGGTGGGAGGGCCCAAGGACAATTCCATCTTGCACCTCTTTTTTCTTTTCTTTTTCTTTGCATCATGTGCTGATTGGGGAGGGTTTTTTGGAAGGGACATCCTGCGTGACACTGCAGTGCCACTCCTAGATGGGCCCGGTGTTTGTGTCGGCCACTAGGGTCGCTAATCTTACTCACACAGCTACCTCATTGCGCCTCTTTTTTTCTTTGCGTCATGTGCTGTTTGGGGAGGGTTTTTTGGAAGGGACATCCTGCGTGACACTGCAGTGCCACTCCTAGATGGGCCCGGTGTTTGTGTCGGCCACTAGGGTCGCTTATCTTACTCACACAGCGACCTCGGTGCAAATTTTAGGACTAAAAATAATATTGTGAGGTGTGAGGTATTCAGAATAGACTGAAAATGAGTGTAAATTATGGTTTTTGAGGTTAATAATACTTTGGGATCAAAATGACCCCCAAATTCTATGATTTAAGCTGTTTTTTAGTGTTTTTTGAAAAAAACACCCGAATCCAAAACACACCCGAATCCGACAAAAAAAATTCGGTGAGGTTTTGCCAAAACGCGTTCGAACCCAAAACACGGCCGCGGAACCGAACCCAAAACCAAAACACAAAACCCGAAAAATTTCAGGCGCTCATCTCTAGTTGAGAGGTCTCTTCTCACCCTCTGCTGGGCTCAGCGTCTATTCAGAGTAGAGAAGAACTGGGGGAATGGCCAGCATGATGAAAATGGGGGAGTGGCTTACATTTCCCATGAAACCATGGGGGTCATTCCGAGTTGATCGCTCGCTGCCGTTTTTCGCAGCGCAACGAACAAGTTACTACTGCGCATGCGTATGCACCGCAGTGCCCAGGTGCGTCGTACGGCTACAAAAAGTGTATCGTTGCTGAGCGGTGGATTTAACGGAGAATCCATTCGCACAGCCGATCGCAAGGAGATTGACAGGAAGAAGGCGTTCGTGGGTGTCAACTGACCGTTTTCTGGGAGTGGTGCGGCCAACGCAAGCGTGTCGAGGCGTTTGGAGGGCGGATGTCTGACGTCAATTCTGGGACCTGCAACGCTGGAATCATCGCACAGGGTAAGTAACTCTTACCCTGGTCTTGTTCTACACAAAACTTTTAGCATAGCAGGGCTGCACAAGCGATCGCAGCCTTGCTATGCAATAATACACTCCCCCATAGGCGGAGTCTAGTTGATTGCACGGGCTGCAAAAAAGTTGCAGCGTGCGATAAACTCAGAATGACCCCCATGCCCCCTGCAGTGATGCCACGGACCCTGTTTCTGGTGCACACAAAAGTCCTGGTCTGTCCTTCCCAAAAGTTGGGAGGTACAATAAGCCCGTAGTGTTCTTATTCACACAGTCTTATCTAGTGAGATTAACAGAGTATTTAAATGGGTAAAATCTATTTCACGTATTAAAATAACAGTTTCCCTGCAACAAAGTTAGCTGCATCCAACACACAGTGTAAGTTCCAGGTACGTTCAGCACTGCAGTAAGTATGCAGCAAGTTACAATTACTAAAGACATGGTTAATATTACTGCATTAACCATGTGGTGTATTCAACTGACTGGACTGTGACTGAAATGCTGTTGTTTTAGCTTTTTATGGTCACCTAGTGTGGTACCCCAGACCCTGGCTGTCCCTACCCATTGTGTCTGCCTGCATTCCTTTTAAATGTATGTCCTGGTTTACAGTTACTAAAACTCGGTCCTCAAGACCCCACACCGTTCACGTTTGCAGATCACCTGTGAAATATGAAAGTTAGTGATACACAGTGCACCTGCCAAGTGATCTGGAAAACAAGACCTGTTTGGAGTTCTGAGGACCCAGGGGGGTGATTCAGATCTAATCGCTGCTGTGCGTTTTCGCACAGCGGGCGATCAGGTCCTAACTGCGCATGCGTCTGCACTGCAATGTGCACGCTCGTCGGATAACAACAAAGGGCATCGCCGGTCAGCGACGGGATGGTGCGGAAAATCCGATCGCACCGGCGTTCGCAAGGTGATTGACAGGAAGAGACCGTTTGTGGGTGGTAACTGACCGTTTACTGGGTGTGTCCAGAAAAGCGCAGACGTTCCTAAGTGTTTTCCGGGAGGGTGTTTGACGTCAGCTGCGGCCCCGATCAGCCTGTTCTCATCGCACTGGAGGAGTAAGTCCTGGGCTGCGCACACACTGCACACACTGCATTTTTGCATCTTGGAGTACACATAGGATCGCACACATACACAGCGAAATTACACTCCCCCTAGAGGCGGCGACTATCTGAATGCAGGACTGCAAAGTTAGCAGCCCAACGATAACAGGTAACAGAGAGTTAGCACATATTAAAAATGGGAGGGGCCGAGATTGGGAATCTCAGTGCGTGTTGTGCATGATGTATGCGCACCTGGTTCAACGGTCCGAGTGCGGGTACATCTGTGTGAAATGTGAGCGGACGGTTGCCCTGGAAGCCCAGGTAACTGATCTAGAGCAGACCGTTAATCGACTGAGAGACATTCACAATCTCGAGCAAAGTTTAGATAGAACGGTGGAGGAGTTGCAGGGGGGAACACCGGTAGACGAGGAGGATCAGGTAGCCAGCTGGGTCACGGTTAGAAGGAAGAAAAAAAGGGGGAGGGGGAGACAGGACATTTCCGATCTGCCAAACCCCAACAAATTCGCCCGATTGGCCGAAGATTCTGGGGATGACATTGAGGAAATGACGGAACCTGAGGAGACTGTTTCCTCTAGCAACCAGAGGAGCGGTCCCTCCGGTACAGATGGGAAAAAAGATAGTGAGGTACCTAGTCAGATTGTGGTAGTAGGGGATTCTATCATCAGGAGGACAGATAGGGCAATCTGTTACCGGGACCGTGATCGCCGTACAGTCTGTTGTCTCCCGGGTGCTCGGGTACGGCACATCGCGGACTGGGTAGATAGATTGTTGGGAGGGGCTGGTAAAGAAAGACCCGGCGGTCTTGGTGCATGCTGGCACCAATGACAAAGTTAGTGGTAGGTGGGATGTCCTTAAGAAAGACTATAGGGAATTAGGCAAGAAAATAAAGGCAAGGACATCTAAGGTAATATTCTCAGAAATATTACCAGTGCCACACGCTAGCCCGGGGAGACAGAGGGAGATTAGGGAGGTAAATGTGTGGCTTAGAGACTGGTGTAGGAAGGAGGGGTTTGTGTTCTTGGAACACTGAGCGGACTTCTCTGTCAGGCGCCATCTTTTTTGTCGTGATGGATTGCACCTGAATGAGGAGGGGGCTGCGGTGCTGAGGGGTAGGATGGTTAGAAGGTTGGAGGAGCTTTTAAACTAGGAGCCTGGGGGGAGGGTTTAGCTAGTATCTACGGGACAAAGAGGGAGAACAGTAAAGATCGGGGTAAGGAACAATTTGGGGGAGGAGAAGAGGGGAGCGAAGGATCAGCAGGCAAGGGTATCTGCATGGGTATTGACAGTGACACTGGATTTACGGACACTGGTATTGTCCGAGATATTCCAAAATTATTACCTACGGATGAGTATTCCACAACAATGCAGAATATAGAAAAGGATGTCCAAAGCCTAAGGGAAGATACTAACATCAGGGGGCAGGACATAGAAAGACTTATTACGTCAAATAGTGCTAGTAGTGAGGAAGGAGGTATTAAATATGATGGGGGTGGTAATGGGGGGAGGAGATTAACAATAGGTAAGAGTAAGTCCAGAAAGACACTTGTAAATACAGATAAGATACCATTAAAACAAACCGTCAAGGGAAACACTATGCTAAAATGTATGCTTGCGAATGCAAGAAGCCTATCAGGTAAAATGGGATAATTGGAATGTCTTGCATCAAAATTTCAATACGATATTATAGGTATTACGGAAACATGGTGGGACGACTCCCACGACTGGGTTGCGTTTTTGGAGGGTTATTCTCTTTTTAGGAGGGATAGGGCTACCAAAAGGGGAGGAGGGATATGTCTCTTCATTAAACCATCTCTTAAACCATGCGTAATAGATACTATCTGCAAGGGGATTGGAGATAACGTGGAGTCGCTATGGGTTGAGATCACAAGTGAGGGCACTGAGGCAAAGAAACTAGTCACTGGCATGTGTTACAAGCAACCGGATATCAGCATACATGAGGAGGAACAACTCCTACAGCAAATAGAAAAAGCAGCAGGAATGGGGGACATCATAGTGTTAGGAGACTTTAACTATCCTGATATAAATTGGAGGAACGATTCATGTTTAAAAACTAGGAGCAACAGGTTTTTAAATACGTTGAAGGATCAATTCCTGACTCAATTAGTCGAGGACCCAACTAGAGGTAAAACTATTCTGGACCTAGTTATTACCAATAACGTGGACATTATATCAAAGCATTAAAGTTGGGGAGACCTTGGGAAACAGCGATCATTATATGATCACATTCAGCATCAGTTTCAAGAAACATAGCTATAAGGGAGCAACCAAAACATTAAACTTTAGAAAAGCTAACTTCAATATGCTGAGACGGGCACTAAACGGCATTGACTGGGATGAGTTGTTTCATGGCAAGGACACTTCGGAACTGTGGGATACTTTAAAAGGGTTGCTTGATAGCAATATTCACAAATTCATTCCAATGAGCAGTAAACGCAGGAGTATTAAGCACAAACCAATGTGGCCTAATAAGGATGTCAAAGAAGCAATGGTTAATAAGAGGCGTGCTTTTAAAACATTTAAATCTAATGGAGGGGAGGAGTCATTCCGGTTTTACAAGGAATGCAATAAAAGAGCCAAAAAAGTAATAAGAGCAGCTAAAATTGCTAACGAAAAGCAAATCGCTATTGAGAGTAAAACCAATCCTAAAAAGTTTTATAAATATATAAACAGTAAAAGGTTGAAGAAGGAGAACGTGGGCCCATTAGAGGATGAATTGGGATCCTTGACAAACGATGACAAATTAAAAGCTGAAATATTGAACAATTTATCATGCGATATACAGATGTAGCCACCCTCATTGTGGCTGCAACTTACCATGGCGATCGCGCCTAACAACCACGTGTATGTCTGAGGCACACGCACCTCATTCGCATCACTAGCCGCGCCATCAGTGCTCGTTTATCGGTGAGCGAGGCTACATCTGTATCATGGCTCACATTCCTCAGCATTCCGTCATTTGTTGAGTCGTCCCATTGGGCATGCAGCACGGCAAACGACCCATGGGAGCGCGTGATTGGAGGTACACATTAGATAAAGATACCAGGTCAAAATTTGACATGGATATTACCAGTGATGTACATTGGAAAGAGTGAGCGTCCCCTTGTTAGACAGCTGGGTTGTCCTCAGGGGCGTTTCTACAGAGGAAGGGGCCCGTGTGCACCTCCGGGTGGGCCCTCTCCTCTGTACGGCACTGTAGACACCGGCATTGTGCCGGAGTCTACTGCGCATGCGCAGGTCTCCGGAAACATGGTGCCCGCCATGATCCAGAGACCAATTTGGCTACCGCGCTGGCGCGCTGGCCATTTTGTTGGCGATTTCCACCGCGATTGCAGGTCCCGCTGCTGGACTCCGGAAAGGTAATTGTTAAAATGGCTGCAATGGGTGCGGTGTGGCCCCCCCCTGTACCCAGGGGCCCGTGTGCACCGCACCCATTGCACCCATTATAGAAACGTCAATGGTTGTCCTTTATGTGCTGGTAGGGTGTCCAAACGATTATGAGTGACACCTGGTATAGGAGAAGCAATCTCCTAGCTGGTCAGCTGGAAATGCTGACTGGTACTGCTAGTTGGTGCCTGTGACAAATTTCCAAGAGGGATGGTGATTCCAATTTAATGCCAGTGGTGAAAGAAGATGTGGGGGCGCAAATGGCATCCGCTCAACGCATTTCGCTGGTATGTGGTAAATCCAGCTTCATCAGGGGCTGGTAATATCCATGTAAAATGTTGACCTGGAATCTATATCTGCCATCTAACACTGTGACTTACCTAATATCCCTGAGGGATATTCCTAGCCAGTTTAGTGGATCATTGGGCGATTAATGTCAGACTTTACTGTTTCTTACCTATATACGCAATATTGTTTTTACTACTGATCTTATAATGTGTTAATAAATGTGTATATTTAAAATGTAAGACAATTTTGCGTTAATTAAAATAGCCAGCGCTGGTATACCCCCATTTTGGTTTCTATTTAATTATCGTTGGGGTTTAGACCACCCCTCGCGCACCTGTACACACATTTCTTTTCAAGCTCTGGAATGTATCTCATTCCGGAGCTTGGTGCATATGCGGTAAGCAGCCAAACCTCCAAAAAAAGGCATTTTCCAAGGGCTGACCACATTTTATGCTTTCATGCATCCCACCCTATAGGATGATTGTCAACATAATGACTACACCCTATAATAACATCTATGCCGCCAGGAACAATTGTGGTTATTCCATTGCCACCAAGTTCTATACAGAGGGAATGATAGGTTCATGAGGTTAAAGTTAGGGAATGCAAGTAAATAATATTAGAGATGTGCACAAAACGTGTTTTGGTTTTGCTTCTAAATTGTCATGTTTTGTATCTTGTCTTCCAAAACCATCATCATGTGTTTTGGGGGTTGTTTTTGGATCTGGGTTTCTTTAAAATTCAATAGAAATTGATAAAAACAAATAACATCACGTAACGTGGACCTGTTTTGGGCCCTCATTCTGAGTTGAGCGCTAGCTGCCGTTGTTCGCTGCGTAGCGATCAGTTAAAAAAACTGCAAAACTATGCATGCGTATGGGCCGCAATGCGCACGCGCAGGGTACGGGTACAAAGTGCATTGTTGTTTTGCATTGCTTCTAACGACGATTCCATTCGCACAGCCGATCGCAAGGAGATTGACAGGAAGAAGGCGTTTCTGGGTGTCAACTGACCGTTTTCTGGGAGTGTTTGGAAAAACGCAGGCGTGTCCAGGCGTTTGCAGGGCGGGTGTCTGATGTAAATTCTGGGACCTTCATCGCAGCAATCATCGCACAGAATAAGTTACTACAGGGCTGGTCTTGTTTTGCACAAAATATTTTTGTACCGCTCGGCTGCACAGGCGTTCGCACTCTTGCAAAGCAAAAATACACTCCCCCGTGGGCGTTTGCACGGCTGCTAAAATTAGCTAGCGAGCGATCAACTCAGAATGAGGGCCTTGGTTCCTACTGCATAGTATTATTAACATCAATAGCACTAAATGCCAGTCAACTTTGCCCACATTCCCAATAAACACTCTCCTGTGTGAAAGGACACTTGAAACCACGAGAGAGAGTCTTACATGCAACCCAAAACCCCAGATTCGGAACACAGGGAAAGTGAAAGCCCTTATGATGTCAGTTGCTGAGATAAGCAATACTTTCCAGCACCTAGAGAAGAATAGGGCAACAGACACAGACTTACTCAGCCGCTGCAATCACGTCAGCCTGTCCGGGACCGGAATTGACGTCAGGAACCCTCCCTGCAAACGCTTGGACACGCCTGCGTTTTTCCAACCACTCCCAGAAAACGGTCAGTTGACACCCACAAATGCCTTCTTCCTGTCAATCTCCATGCGAACGCCCGTGCGAATGGATTCTTCGCACAAACCCATCGCTGAGCGGTGATCCGCTTTGTACCCATGTGAAGCACCTGCGCATTGCGGTGCATACGCATGCGCAGTTTAGACCTGAACGCCTGCTGTACAAAAACGCAGCCTAGGGATCAGGTCTGAATTAGCCCCTATATGTCAACGATGCAGACTGAGTGGTCATATTGAATGGAAGTGTCGATAGCACTCAGGAAGAGCAGACTAAGGAGGACCACAAAGAGATGTAGGTCCAGACGTGGTAATACAAAACCAAGTTAAAGTGTCTGATATACCATATGCCAGTGACAACAAGCAAATCAGTCCAAGAAGAATTATGGGTCAAGTTGTATGGTTCAGCATGCCACACGTGGTTACGGATTGATAAAAAGAACAGACACCAAAAGAAGAGTACAGTATATGTACATTATATAGCCATTCAGAAGACCAACCCTGAAAAGTGCCTCCAGAACCTGGGTATTTGCGAAATGGTTGAGTTTTAATTGGGAATTTTAAACAAAGGCATGAAAGCCGTTAACGTAACGTGTCCTGGTGGCGTTCCAGTATAAGACAGCAAATATGCAACAGATCGCAGTCAACATTGGCGCTACCCATGTCATGGAGATCCTCCATGCAACTGTCCATAAAATGATCAATACAGCGACAGTGGAGAAATGCCAAGAGAAGTTGCAAGTGCAACTGGAAAAGGGAATGCCGATCATCAACAGCTTTACTGGTGGTGTAGAGACCAGATGGACACGGACAGCAAGACTCCGATGTCCCAGAGCAGAGTGAACTGTTGGGGCAAACGAATGAACCGGATGTGAAGGAGCAGACCAATACAGTGCCACAGGGTCTGCTGGACGCAGTCAGGTCATAGCTCCATTCAGAGCCAGTGTGTGAGCGCAAACCAAAAGTGGAAGACACCGATTCAGTATGCTCGCCTCAAGTCAAGCAGATTCAGGTGCCACTGACCAGGCAAGAGACACCCAAGGAGTGATGCACATGGCTGCAGCAGAGAGATCGGGACCCCTTAACCCCAACAGCCCGGATTTGGTTATGTCAAAGTCCGAATCTAATGTCCCTGCAGAAACCCCTTGAGTAGCCGTGACATATCTTTATCCAGAGAAGCATGGCCCAGACTACGAGTACACCATGATAAGTGGTAGGGAGTTCACCTTCATCTTGCAGCAGGCTATAAAGAGATCTAGGAAAAGTAACAAGGGAGTGTTACCTGCCTGTTATAGGGACTGAACTGCTGTTTTTCCATAAATGTACTGCATTGATATATTTATATTTATGCTTTGCTGTTATTGTCACTGTTTCAAAAGAACATGTTACGTTGACTTTTCCACATGATACGTGAAGACACCCGGTAGGCAGTCCCACAAGCTTTAGCAGGAAGAGACAATAGCTTGTTTGGGGTGGAGTTTAAAAAGCCATGGCTACAGGCTAGAGAGGCAGAGCAGACCAGACATGTTGTGAAGTGATTGTCTGCTGCAATGAAGAGTACTGTGGCTGAAGTGAGCAGAGCCACGCAGTACACAGAGGAAAGCCGTGGCTGCATACAGAGCCATGTGTGCAGCTGTAAAAGCCCAAAGAGAAGATAAGCTGAAGGCTGCATAAGCCTGAGGCAATATAAGCGATCAACTTTTTGTGATTGGTTGTTAAATGACTAAGCAGTTGCTAGGCAGATCAGTTTCCCAGTTGGGTTTTTTCTATTGGATTAGAGGGTTGTGCATCAGGATGGAGAGGAGGGTCTCAGTTTAGTATATAAGGGGTGGCCATTTTGCCAGACTTCCTCTTGCCTTCAGTTTTGCCCAGGAAGGATAAGTATCACACTGCTTGTCTTTTCTTTGCTATAGATTTGTGAGTTTTAGTTGCCTTCACTGGGCATTATTTAACAGCCTTATCTCTGTTGCTGTGTGCTTTGATTGTGGTGCAGACTGTCCCCTCACCCTACTGTCATGCCTCGTCCTCGTCGCTCTGCTCCCCCTCCCAGGCGCCTCGTGGAGGCAGGGAGTGCCCTCCGCTCCCGCTCTCCGAGCGTCGCTCCCCAGAGTGGGCTTTCCCCTGCTGCGGACAGGCGGCGGGGGCGGGCAGTTACAGCCCGCTCCCCTGCCGCACGGAGACGGGCGGCCAGCGGCCGCTCGTCACGTGGTTCCGGGGCGCGCGGCTCGGCCGAGCCGCGCACCCCGGCCGAGCCGCGCACCCCGGCGCTTGCAGCAGGACGGGCCTCTCCCCGCCCTCCAGCTCCGGTCTCTTCCAGTCCCCCTCCGTCCCCCACCAGCAGCCGCATGTCACAGGGCGCGGGTGCGCGCGACCCGGCGCTTCCGGCGGCAAGTTCGTTCACTCACCCTCAGCCTGGCACCGCGGACGGCTCCCTTCCTCCACCCTCGCTCGTGGCTCCCGGCGGCGTCCTGGTGGCACAGGACCGCCGCAGCAGAGCTGCGGGGGGGGAGGTGGGGTTTAATGTGCAGAGTGATATGAGCCCAGGGCAGCGGGTAGCGCCTCCCGCTGTCCCTGGGACAGTTCAGGACAGCACACTGCCAAATTACATCAGGGAGGCCAGCGCACCCCTGATGATTGGTGGCGACGCGGGGCCCCTGGTGTCCGGGACGGGGGACGTGGCGCCGGCTGCCGCCACGCCCGCCCCGGCTGCATCAGCATGGCAGGTTTTCCCCCCGGCATCAGAGCCCTGCTTGGGCGCCCCCTGGGCGTCGGCTGCCCCGCCGCCATGGGCGGCGCCCTCGCTTACAGGGTATCAGTCTCCCCACGCCCTCCACGGTCCTTTGCAATGCGGGTCCACGCAGGCGTCCGTATCGACGGCTTATTTTACGCACGGCGGGGCGCTCGCGGTAACAGCTCAGCAAGGCTACGCGGGGAGCCAGTCCTTCCCCGGGGGGTTTGCGTGGCCTCCGGCCCCAGCATTCCCTTTTGCCGCCAGTATGCCTTCCATGGGTTTCATGACCACGGCCGACACACAGTTTTCCCCGCGTGGGGCCAGCGCGTGCGCCGGCGGGCAGTCCACGTGGTCGGTCGGGGGACCCCGAGTCGCGGTGCCCATGCCGGCCTTTGCGGGCCTGCAGCCAGGACAGGCACCGGGCGGGGGGTATCAGGTGGCACAAGGTTGGCCCCCTCTCCCGGCGCCCCCTCAGTTCCTTCCGGCTTCATACGGAGGGGCAGGAGCAGGCGTCTGCCTGCCGCATGCGGCTTGGCGGCCATCTTACCCCGCGATTTTTGGCGCAGCAAGCGGGTCGGCCTTTACGCAGTCGATCGGGTACACCTCGGCGGGGGCCCCCTCCCTACAGTTGCCGGGCGGCCATCCGCCGCAGAGCGGAGGGGCGGTCCCTCCGCCGCCGCAATTGCGGGCAAGTGTTAATAATGTTCTGGTTCCCCCTGTGCCTGTGGTCCCCTCTTCTTCTCCCTCACAGGTCCCGCCTAGTTCGGGGGCTACAACCGGCATGAGGCGAAGATCACGGACAAGCGGGACGGCGAACGTGGAGGTACGGCCATCAGCGGAGGCGGGTGCAGCGGACGAAGAGGTTCCGGGTCCTTCGAACTCCGGTGAGCTAGATATTTCTTTACACGTTTCAACATGTAGTTCATCGTCTTCCAGCAGCATATCATCCGGCTCTCCGCGGCGCCCGCGTAAATTAGCTAGGCTCATCGCGCGGCGAATGGCTAAGGAGGCGCATAAGGCGGCCGCTCCTGCGCAGGTGGTCCCTTCGGACCCTCCCCGTTTCGGCGAGATGGTGCATTGCGCCAACACGGCGGTTACAAGGGGAGTTCGCAAGCGCATGCGGGAAAAGATCCGCAAGGGGAAGTATGTGGACGTATTCACCCTTACGGAGGAAATGCGGCAGGGTTTTGAGGCAGCCAAGAAACCGGGCGGTATGGGGGAAAATGCGTTCCGCAATTTCCACCAGTGGCTGCGTGGGTTTTTGGTGTTCATGGTTTGCTACACGGAATCCCGTCCCGCGGAGTATGCCAATTTGGTGAAATATTTGTTTTTAGTACACGATATGTACTTAAAATCCAAAGGGTCTGCGTGGCGGGATTACGACGAGAAGTTTCGTCGCAATCAGGATGGCAACCCCATCCTGCCCGCGGGTTTTAAGGACGTTGAGGTGTGGTTGGAGGTCACGCAGCAGGTCAAACCCACCCCAGACGTCACGGCCAAGAAGCCCGGGGCGTCCGGGGTGGCAGCTTCCCGATTGACGGGGAAAGGGAAGTGTTTCGCCTACAACGACGGTAAATGCGTCAAAGGAACGAGCTGTCGTTTTCGCCACTCATGCAGGGTGTGCGGATCCAATCACCCGGCCAAGGAATGCACCGCGTCAACAGGCAGTAAGCCTGCCTCTTCCACCGAGGCCGGTGGAATTGGCAAGTAAGGCCTTCTCCCCGATTATAGTTTCCGAGTTGCTGCGCTGGCTTGCGTTATATCCCGATCGGACGGCCGCATCGTTTCTCTCGGAGGGTTTTCAGCAGGGTTTTCGCTTGCCGATGCCGGATTCGGTGTATGTGGTTGCACGCCAGAATTTGAGATCGGCTCGTGAATTCCCGCAGGAGATCCGGCGGAAGGTCGACGGGGAGATTGAGCGAGGGCGCATGGCTGGGCCCTACGCCTTTTCCCCGTTGCCCTCCTTGTGCATTTCCCCAATAGGGGTGGTGCCCAAGAAGGCCATAGGCAAGTTTCGTTTGATACAGCACTTGTCTCACCCGCCGGGGGTGTCGGTCAACGACGCTATCCCGGAAGCCCAATGCAGAGTTCGATATCAATCGTTTGACGACGCGCTGCGCTTAGTGCGGGATGATGGTCCAGGGAGTCTGTTGGCAAAATTGGACGTGGAGTCAGCCTTTCGCCTACTCCCGCTGCACACAGATTCCTTGCGGTTTCTGGGTTTCAAAATAGGGGGCGAATTCTACGTCGATCGGTGTCTCCCCATGGGCTGTTCTGTATCCTGCGCCTACTTTGAGTGTTTTAGCACATTTTTGCACTGGTGCGTCCAGACCGCCTCCGGGCAACCGGGGGTGGCTCACTATCTGGATGATTTTCTTTTTGTAGGACCCGGGGACAGTTCGGTCTGTGGGGACATTCTCTCGGTGGCCAGGTCGTTATTCTGCGCTTTAGGGGTACCTGTTGCGCAGGATAAGTGCGAGGGTCCTTGCACTTGTCTTAGCTATTTAGGTATCGAGATCGACACGGTGGGGGGGTGCTGTCGCTTGCCCGAGGATAAGGTGCAGAAGCTATTGGGTTTGATTACAGACTGTTTAGGAAAACGCAGGGTTCGGCTTAAGCAGGTGCAGTCCTTGCTTGGCTCTCTCAATTTTGCGTGTCGGATTATCCCCATGGGTAGGATTTTCTGTCGCAAACTTGAGCGGGCCACAGCGGGGACGGTTCGACAGAATCACTCCGTTTACCTGTCCCGCGAGATCAAGGATGATTTGCGGGTTTGGGTCTCTTTCCTGGTGTCCTTCAACAGGGAAGTGTTGTGGCCCGCTCCTTGTTGTTCCAGTGAGCAGCTGCAGTTGTTCACGGATGCTTCAGGCAGTCGGGGTTTCGGAGCGTTCTTTGCTGGCGCGTGGTGCGCTGCGGCCTGGCCGGCATCTTGGGTAACGCGTGGGTTTACCAAGAACCTGCTGCTGCTGGAATTGTTCCCAATCTTAGTGGCGCTGGAGTTATGGGCCGGACAGTTCGCAAATAGGGACATTTTGTTTCTTTGCGACAACCTAGGGGTAGTGCATGCGATAAATAATCAGCGTTCATCATCGCCGCAGGCCCTGCGATTACTAAGGCATTTAGTGCTAGTTTGTTTACAGCGTAATATTAATTTTAGGGCTCGCCACGTTCCCGGAGTTGACAATGGAATTGCGGATGCATTGTCCCGGTTCCAGTTTGACAAATTCAGGACGTTGGTTCCGGGAGCGGAGGCAGAGGGGTTACAGTGCCCACCTTCTGTCTGGCAGATGGTCGAAGCGGTTTAACGGCGTTGGCCAGGTGTGCACTGGCTCCCTCCACGCTACGTGCGTACGATGCTGCATGGCGGGATTGGTCAGCCTTTCAGAGTAGGTACGGGGTAGCAGGTGAGTCCTCGGCCGACGCCCTGTTGACCTTTGTTTGGGAGCATTACCAAAACGGTAGGTCAAAAGCGGCCATGGCTACTGCCCTTGCGGGCATCGCCTTTCACTCGCGACTCCACGGGACAACGGACCCCACGGGGTCGTTTGTCCTTTCCAGAGCGCTGAAAGGTTGGGCTAGGTTGCACCCGGCGCCCGCGGATTCACGTAGGCCTATAACGTTGCAGCTGCTAGCGGACTTGCTGCATGTGCTACCTCGGATTGCGTCCTCGGAATTTGAGGTGGCTTTGTTTAGTAGCGCGTATGCCCTGGCCTTTTTCGGGGCGTTTCGGGTGAGCGAGCTAGTGGCGAGCAGCAAGGCGTCCCGGGAATCGGGTCTGCTCTATGAGAATGTGCGCTTGCAGGAGGGCCTGTTGCTCTGTAGGATTGTGCGATCCAAGACAGATCAAACAGGTCGGGGTCGCTGGTTGTCCTTGGAGGCTCAGGAGGGTATGGGCGTTTGCCCGCTGCGGCTGACGCAAGAGTATGTGCGGTTAAGACCTCCGGGGGGCAACCAGTTGCTGGTACACGCGCAGTCGGACCCTCTGACGAAGTTTCAGTTTTCATCGGTGTTTAAGAAATGTTTAACGGCGTTGGGCTTGCAGGAGGCGGACTTCGGTACTCATTCCTTTCGGATTGGGGCGGCTACCCATGCGGCAGCCGCTGGTTCATCACCAGCGGCTATTCGGGAGTTGGGTCGCTGGAAGTCGGCCTCCTATAAGTCCTACGTCCGTATAGATAAGTTATAAGTGCGCCGGTTGCGCTAACCCAAAAACGTGTTTACTCGTCGGTTTTTGAACGCTTACCGTTCAGGAATCGAGGGTGTGAAGCGAATTTTTAAAATTTTTCCTCCGAGGGGGCCTAATTTCAATTGGCTGTTCTACCAAGGTCCACGGGAGGTTTTTTGAGTTTTCTCCTTCACTTGGGTTTAATTGGTTTACGTTGTGTTTCAGTTACAGATTATGTGCATAATCTGACATTAGGATATTTTCTTTTCCAGCTGTCATCAATTTTGGAGACCACATATGGATGGTTGGTCATTCATACGTTTTTTGGGCAGAGAAACATCCCATGGCGGCTAGGGCGAATGAGATTTTTGGGTCCAGGCAGTTTAGATGGCTAGGTGTTAGGGGCATGTTATGGGGTGATTTGTTGCGCGTCCTGTTTGCACGGGAGCGCCGCTGGGGTCGCCCCAGTTGTATTATCATCCATCTGGGTGGTAATGATCTGGGCCGAGTGAAAGGCATAGACTTGATTTTGTCTATAAAGGCGGATGTAGTGGCTATACGTTGTCACTGGCCTGGGGTATGCATTGTCTGGTCGGAAATGGTGCCCCGTTTCCATTGGCGTGGTGCGGTGCGTTTCTCGGCGCTGGAGAAAGCACGCAAAAAGGTGAACTCGACGGTGTCTCTGTTTGTCAAGGCCATAGGCGGAGTGGCAATTAAGCATCCTCTGCTGGTGCTGCGGAACAGACAGTTCTATAGAGACGATGGGGTTCACCTTTCTCCGGAAGGAGTGCAGTTTTTTCTGGAAGATATTTTCGGTCTTTTTCGGTAGAGCTAGTTTGTTTCTGGTTGGTTAAGTTTCTGTTTGCGGATGGCGGTGGCGGTTTGGTAAACCTTGGTGGCGGGAAATCGCTGCCAACCAGCTGTCACACAGGCATAAGTGGTCATTGTGGGGCTCCCTCTTTAAATGGACGGCAGGTGTGTCCTTTTCTTGCGGTTGGACATTTAGACGTTCCCCTGCGGGAACCGAACGTTTGCCAGAGAAAGAGGGGTAAGGCCAGCACAATGCGGGTTATGCGGGAAGGAGGCGGGGTATGTGTACTCCCCTCCTTGGTTTGGTGGTTTCCATCTAGGTGACGGGTGCTGGTGGTTTGGCAGCGGTTTTCTGTTTTTGCCATCCTCCAAACTAGAGTTAATTATATATTCAATTTCAATTCTAATTCGGCCTCAATTATTAGTTTAAAGAGTTGGTCAGCGATTAATAAACATCGTCTGACCTTTAACTCCAGCTACTGTGTCCGTGTCTTTATTTCAGTGTGTGGTGTGGTTTTATTTAGTGATAAGCTAGCTTAAATACAAGGTTTATGTAATCACAATAAAGTTATGAGCGGCTTAGATAAGCTGAAGGCTGCATAAGCCTGAGGCAATATAAGCGATCAACTTTTTGTGATTGGTTGTTAAATGACTAAGCAGTTGCTAGGCAGATCAGTTTCCCAGTTGGGTTTTTTCTATTGGATTAGAGGGTTGTGCATCAGGATGGAGAGGAGGGTCTCAGTTTAGTATATAAGGGGTGGCCATTTTGCCAGACTTCCTCTTGCCTTCAGTTTTGCCCGCCCGCCCTCCCAGAATGCGGATAGGTCTTGTTTTGCTGTGGGCTATTGAAAGCCAGATTGGCGGGAAATCGCTGCCAACCAGCTGTCACACAGGCATAAGTGGTCATTGTGGGGCTCCCTCTTTAAATGGACGGCAGGTGTGTCCTTTTCTTGCGGTTGGACATTTAGACGTTCCCCTGCGGGAACCGAACGTTTGCCAGAGAAAGAGGGGTAAGGCCAGCACAATGCGGGTTATGCGGGAAGGAGGCGGGGTATGTGTACTCCCCTCCTTGGTTTGGTGGTTTCCATCTAGGTGACGGGTGCTGGTGGTTTGGCAGCGGTTTTCTGTTTTTGCCATCCTCCAAACTAGAGTTAATTATATATTCAATTTCAATTCTAATTCGGCCTCAATTATTAGTTTAAAGAGTTGGTCAGCGATTAATAAACATCGTCTGACCTTTAACTCCAGCTACTGTGTCCGTGTCTTTATTTCAGTGTGTGGTGTGGTTTTATTTAGTGATAAGCTAGCTTAAATACAAGGTTTATGTAATCACAATAAAGTTATGAGCGGCTTATGCTGCAGGGCAGAGGAGAGAGTCTGTTGATGACTCGCTGCTGAACGTGGGTCATGTGTGGAGCCAGAGCGCCCCTGTGAGTTGGGGCTGGTGTCTGAGGGCCACGTGAGCCAGGTGCTGGGAGAGTCAAGACAGAGTGGAGGAGACACTAAAGAGAGCTGAACAAAGCAGAGTCAAGAAACAGAGCAGTATTACCTATGGGGAACAGATCTGTTAGACATTTTCAGGGGATGTTGTCAGTTTACCGGCTGCCGGGATCCCGGCGTTCAGGAGACTGACGCCAGAATCCCAACACCGGCTGATAAACCGA
This sequence comes from Pseudophryne corroboree, assembly GCF_028390025.1. Lineage (NCBI taxonomy): Eukaryota > Metazoa > Chordata > Amphibia > Anura > Myobatrachidae > Pseudophryne > Pseudophryne corroboree. The sequence continues at coordinate 57,037,295 of NC_086444.1, read as the reverse complement.
CAGCCGGAATCCCGACACAGGACCCATATTAGCACTCGGTTAGTGGATACATACAGTGCATCTGGAAAGTATTCACAGCGCTTCACTTTTTCCACATTTTGTTATGTTACAGCCTTATTCCAAACTGGAATAAATTAATTTTTTCTTTCCAAATTCTACACACAATGGCCCTCATTCCGAGTTGTTCGCTCGCAAGCAGATTTTAGCAGCATTGCACACGCTAGGCCGCCGCCCTCTGGGAGTGTATCTTAGCTTAGCAGAATTGCGAACAAAATATTAGCAGAATTGCGAATAGAAAATTCTTAGCAGTTTCTGAGTAGCTCGAGACTTACTCCTACACTGCGATCAGCTCAGCCCATTTCGTTCCTGGTTTGACGTCACAAACACGCCCTGCGTTCGGCCAGCCACTCCCCCGTTTCTCCAGACACTCCCGCGTTTTATCCTGGCACGCCTGCGTTTTTTCGCACACTCCCAGAAAACGGTCAGTTTCCACCCAGAAACACCCACTTCCTGTCAATCACACTCCGATCACTTCAACAATGAAAATTCTTCGTTCGGACGTGAGTAAATCTACTAAGTTTTGTGCTAATTTACTTAGCGCATGCGCACTGCGTACCATGCGCATGAGCATTTTTGCCTTAATCGCTCCGTTGCGAAAATCGGCAACGAGCGAACAACTCGGAATGACCCCCAATATCCCATAATGACAATGTGAAAAAAGTGTTTTTGAGATTTTTGAAAATGTATAAAAAATAAAAAACTAAGAAATCACATGTACATAAGTATTCACAGGCTTTGCTCAATACATTGTACCTTTACAGCAATTACAGCCTCAAGTCTTTTTGAATATGATGCCACAAGCTTGGCACACCTATATTTGGCAGTTTTGCCCATTCCTCTTTGCAGCACCTCTCAAGCTCCATCAGGTTGAATGGGAAGTGTCGGTGCACAGCCATTTTCAGATCTCTCCAGAGATGTTCAATCGGATTCAAGTCTGGGCTCTGGCTGGGCCATTCAAGGATATTCACAAAGTTGTCCTGAAGCCACTCCTTTGATATCTTGGCTCTGTGCTTAGGGCCGTTGTCCTGCTGAAAGATGACCCATCGCCCCAGTCTGAGGTCAAGAGCGCTCTAGAGCAGGTTTTCATCCATGATGTCTCTGTATATTGCTGCATTCATCTTTTCCTCTATCCTGACTAGTCTCTCAGATCCTGCCGCTTAAAAACATCCCCACAACACGATGCTGCCACAACCATGCTTCACTGTAAGGATGGTATTGGCCTGGTGATGAGCGGTGCCTGATTTCTTCCAAACATGACGCCTGGCATTCACGCCAAAGAGTTCCATCTTTGTCTCATCAGACCAAAGAATTTTGTTTCACATGGTCTGAGAGTCCTTCAGGTGCATGTTGGCAAACTACGGGCAGGCTGCCATATGCTTTTTACTAAGAAGTGGCTTCTGTCTGGCCACTCTACCATACAGGCCTGATTGGTGGATTGCTGCAGAGATGGTTGTCCTTCTGGAAGGTTCTCCTCTCTCCACAGAGGAATGCTGTAGCTCTGACAGAGTGACCATCGGGTTCTTGGTCACCTCCCTGACTAGGGCCCTTCTCCCCCGATTGCTCAGTTTAGACGGCCAGCCAGCTCTAGGAAGAGTCCTGGTGGTTCTGAACTTCTTCCATTTACGGATGATGGAAGCTACTGTGCTCATTGGGACCTTCAAAGCAGAAGATATTTTTCTGTACCCTTCCCCAGATTTGTGCTTCGAGACAATCCTGTCTCGGAGGTCTACAGACAATTCCTTTGACATCATCGCTTGGTTTGTGCACTTTCAAGTGTGGGACCTTATTTATAGGACAGGTGTGTGTCTTTCCAAATCATGTCCAATCAACTGAATTTAACACAGGTGGACTCCAGTTAAGCTGTAGGAACATCTCAAGGATGATCAGTGGAAACAGGATGCACCTGAGCTCAATTTTGAGCTTCTTGGCAAAGGCTGTGAATACTTTTGTACATGTGATTTCTTAGTTTTTTATTTTTAAGAAATTTGCAAAAATTACAAAAAAAACTTTTTTGCGTTGTCATTATGGGGTATTGTGTGTAGAATTTGGAGGGAAAAAATGAATTTTTCCATTTTGGACTAAGGCTGTAACATAACAAAATGCGGAAGAAGTGAAGGGTTGTGAATACTTTCCGGATGCACTGTAACCTGTGGTGAGCGCAACAAATCACTGGGCCCAATGTGTGGTGAGCGCAGCAAGCCCGCGAGGGGACTCACTGCCGGGATTCCGGCATACGGGATGCCGCTGTCGGTATGAGTGCTGAAAACCCGGTGACCATTTATTTAAAAATTGGATACCCTGGGTATCGTGAGCGCACATACCAATGGTAATCCAAAATTAGGCGCGAGCTGCGCAAAGTTTTTACCCCCCTAAACCCCTCATGCAATTGAATTCCTTTCAGAGCCTATGTAAATCATAGGTGTTCCAGATTAAAGGGATATTATAGCAAGCCTAGTTATGAATGATGAAGTATTTAACCATAATAGGACCCCTGAAGTGTTGGCTTTGACTCCTAGTTGGTCCCAATATAAATAACAAATACCCTCTAGCCCAACAAACATATAATAATAAATATAATTCTAATATCCAAGAGCAACGGGTCTCTCCTTCATCTCCAGCCAATCACAAGCAGTTTTCCACGTTGGGCACTTGTGATTGGTGGGTAGTGGTTCCTGAGTGAGATCAGTTTGTAGTGCAGTTCTTTTCTGAAGTCACCAACATACGACAATGGTGCCCCCATAATTATTGCTGTTCCCCTCTTGGCGATCTCTGTGGGAGAGTTACAGGTGTCTCCCAGACATCCCAGGATGGTAGGCAAGTTTGGGTGCGCCTCATTTTGTGGAGCACTATACAGCACCAAGTTCTCTCTTGCTGAGTGAGTGTAATTAACTCGGGGGGTGCAGACGGCACATTTCCATTCCATAAAGTGACTGGATTGTTTTGCGCCAGATAAGAGCAGGAGGAGGTGGAGATCGTGTCCTATCCTTTTAATGAGGCAAAATGGTTACATTTCAGGGTGAAAGAGTGAGCGCCAAGAGCAAGTTTGCTGTAGTTAATTAATTCATTTATAAAACCTGTTTCCCAGTTTTAATTAGCGCGCCTCATTCATGTAATGGCCTCTGATATCTGGAACCCAATGACTCCAGATTGTGTCTTGCAAACTACTGCACTTGGATCAATAGAGCAATTATATTTTTCATCCTACAGCATGCTGCCATGTTTAGTACATCTGTCACTGTTTGCAATGGTTAAATGAAGTGCAGAACATTCTTTCCAATGAGCCATTGATATATACATACTGATAGCAAATCTTACTGAAATACATGCAATCGCTGCTAAATTTAATTGCCCCCCTCACATTATTTTGCTGTGGTTTGTGAATAGCAGAAAGAGGCGACTATTGGGCGGATTTCTTGATATTGGGGTTTTAACCCTAAAATGATCATTTCTTATCAACGTTTTATTAAGGGCAATAAGAAATTATATACACAATCTGCAAATCCAGGGTGAGATTGGGTCGGGAGGTGAGCAAGCTGTGGTGCCATTGTGGCGTTTACACTCTGCTGCAACGGAAACTCACCCGCTGTGCCGGTAATTGGATTAATCCCATAGTATGTAAAAACAGCATATCAGAATAAAAGGTGGTGGTTTGGTCCAATATCACTTTATGGAGCAAAACAGAATGTATGCTTGGTTCAGTCCCGAGCTTCAGTCATTCTCTCTGAAGATTTAACTGGGAATGTGAATATACAGTAGTTTACGGTTTATCCATCTCCTTAATCAAATTTATCAGAAGTCCATGCTTGATCAACAATGGTACAGGTGAGGTACCATCCCATCCCGCTAGCCCAACCTCCGGCAAATACTACCTGCACTACCCAGGGGCAGATTGGAAACAAAATGGCCCTGGAAAAATTTGTACTAGTGGCCCCACATGGGCAGCACCAGAGGTGTAAGGTCTAGCCATGGGCCATGGCAGCAGCACCCTCCCCCCAAGACTTTCCAGATAGTGGGCATGTCCAGCATCAAGGGGGAAGTTAAATGGAAATAAAAATAAATATTATGAGCACATTATATGATACATCTTCAGAATTTAGGAAACTATATCATTCTTTAGAAATATATATTTTCTTGCTTATTACACCAACCGTATCCCAATCACTATTCACTCAATCTTATATGTCAGCCAAGCAGGCAGACAGAGCATACACTAGATCATCTGCAATCACAGGCTAAGTGGCAAAGTAATTTTCATATATGCAAATTATTTTGCAGCTTATTCATTATGTCTATAAATAGGACCACATGTCCTCAAACAAAACAGGCCCCACGGGTGCATCGGCCCACCGGGAATCTTCCCTTTAAACCCTATGGCCAATCCACCTCTGGCTCTACCCCAACCCTACACCCGCCTTGGCGCCCCAACCTGCAAACCTAGCAAAAGTACAATGAACTTTAGATCTCCACAGATTCCCCACTTATTGAACATTGCCAGCTCTGACACCTAAACCTGGGACACCTGTTCTGAAATAATATTTTACATTCTTTTAAATAATTCAGAGTACTGCAGTTAGAATTTACCATTTACCATGCTCAAACTTGATAACACACACTGGAATAATGTGGAACCTGTTTTACGTTGTCAAATTTAGAGCTGGAAAATTTTTCATTTTTGTGTTTTCAATGAAGCTTATTCAAGAAATGATTTGTAGCCAGTTTAATCAACTCTTCTCGCAGGTAAAATTCATGTACTGCATATGTTCTTATATACATATGTGCTGCCATCTAGTGGTAATCCACTCACAATTCTACTAATACTGTATATGAGCTGTACCAAAACTACTGCTCAGTGCTCACACAAAGGCAGGGACGGATTGGGGACAAAAAGCGGCCCTGGAAAAATTTACACTAGTGGCCCCACATGGGCAGCACCAGAGGTGTAAGGTCTAGCCATGGGCCATGGCAGCAGCACCCTCCCCCCAAGACTTTCCAGATAGTGGGCATGTCCAGCATCAAGGGGGAAGTTAAAAGGAAATAAAATTAAATGTTATGAGCACATTATATGATACAGAATTTAGGAAACTATATAATTCTTTAGAAAGATATATTTTCTTGCTTATTACACCAACCGTAACCCAATCACTATTCACTCAATCTTATATGCCAGCCAAGCAGGTAGACAGAGCATACACTAGATCACAGGTTCTCAAACTCGGTCCTCAGGACCCCACACAGTGCATGTTTTGCAGGTCTCCTCACAGAATCACAAGTGAAATAATTAGCTCCACCTGTGGACCTTTTAAAATGTGTCAGTGAGTAATTAATACACCTGTGCACCTGCTGAGTTACCTGCAAAACATGCACTGTGTGGGGTCCTGAGGACCTAGTTTGAGAACCCCTGCACTAGATCACAGGTTCTCAAACTCAGTCCTCAGGACCCCACACGGTACATGTTTTGCAGGTCTCCTCACAGAATCACAAGTGAGATAATTAGCTCCACCTGCGGACCTTTTAAACTGTGTCAGTGAGTAATTAATACACCTGTGCACTTGCTGGGTTAGCTGCAAAACATGCACTGTGTGGGGTCCTGAGGACCGAGTTTGAGAACCTATGCACTAGATCATCTGCAATCACAGGCTAAGTGGCAAAGAAATTTTCATATATGCAAATTATTTTGCATCTTATTCATTATGTCTATAAAAAGGACCACATGTCCTCAAACAAAACAGGCCCCGCGGGTGCGTCGGCCCACCGGGGATCTTCCCTGTTAACCCTATGGCAAATCCGCCTCTGCACACAGCCAATTTTTTTGACCATGCAGTGGTGGTCATTCTGAGTTGATCGCACGTAGCAACTTTTTGCTGCTCGTGCGATCAACTAGACGCCGACTATGGGGGAGTGTATTTTAGCATAGCAGGGCTGCGATCGCTTGTGCAGCCCTGCTATGCTAAAAAAGTTTCCTGCAAAACAAGACCAGGGTCAGACCTACTTACCCTGTGCGACGGATCCAGCGATGAAGGTCCCGGGATTGACGTCAGACATCCGCCCTCCAAACGCCTGGACACATCTACGTTCGGATCTCCACGCCCGGAAAACGGTGAGTATCCACCCTGGAATGCCTCCCAGCTGTCAACCTTCTTGCGATCGCGCTAGCGATCACTTTCTTCTTTGTTGTAGCCGCCGCGCATGCACAGTTCCGACCCGTTCGCACCGCAGTGAAGAACTGCTGCGTGCAAATGGGTCGGAATGACCCCCAGACAGCAATGGAGTGTGCAAGACTGTGAAAAATAAAACAAACATAGGGGGTAATTCTGAGTTGATCGCAGAGCAGCAACTTTGTTAGCAGTTGGGCAAAACCATGTGCATTGCAAGGGGGGCAGATATAACATGTGCAGAGTTAGATTTGGGCGTGTTACTTTGTTTCTGTGCAGAGTAAATACTGTCTGCTTTATTTTTACACTGCAATTTAGATTTCAGTTTGAATACACCCCACCCAAATCTAACTCTCTCTGCACGTTATATCTGTCCCCCCTGCAGTGCACATGGTTTTGCCCAACTGCTAACAAAGTTGCTGCTGCGATCAACTCAGAATTAGGCCCATAATTTTAAACTCCACTATAAGCTCCGCTACTCACATAGGGGGTAATTCTGAGTTGATCGCAGCAGGATCTTTGTTAGCAGTTGGGCAAAACTATGTGCACTGCAGGGGAGGCAGATATAACATGTGCAGAGAGAGTTAAATTTGGGTGGGGTGTGTTCAATCTGCAATCTAAATTGCAGTGTAAAAATAAAGCAGCCAGTATTTACCCTGCACAGAAACAAAATAACCCACCCAAATCTAACTCTCTCTGCAAATGTTATATCTGCCCCCCCTGCAGTGCACATGGGGGGTCATTCCGAGTTGTTCGCTCGGTATTTTTTTCTCGCAACGGAGCGATTAGTCGCTAATGCGCATGCGCAATGTCCGCAGTGCGATTGCGCCAAGTAAATTTGCTATGCAGTTAGGAATTTTACTCACGGCATTACAAGGTTTTTTCTTCGTTCTGGTGATCGTAATGTGATTGACAGGAAGTGGGTGTTTCTGGGCGGAAAAAGCCGTTTTATGGGAGTGTGCGAAAAAACGCTACCGTTTCCGGGAAAAACGCGGGAGTGGCTGGAGAAACGGGGGAGTGTCTGGGCGAACGCTGGGTGGGTTTGTGACGTCAAACCAGGAGCGAAACTGACTGAACTGATCGCAGATGCCGAGTAAGTATCGAGCTACTCAGAAACTGCTAAGAAGTGTCTATTCGCAATTCTGCTAATCTTTCGTTCGCAATTTTGATATGCTAAGATTCACTCCCAGTAGGCGGCGGCTTAGCGTGTGCAAAGCTGCTAAAAGCAGCTTGCGAGCGAACAACTCGGAATGACCCCCATGGTTTTGCCCAACTGCTAAAAAAGTTCCTGCTGCGATCAACTTGGAATTACCCCCATAATGTGTTGGAAGAGCCTAGTCTGTGACTACAGAGTAAAGGAGAGGGGAATGTCATAAGGAATGATTTTGTTCAGTAGTTCAAAACCAAAGTTATCATTTGTCAGAAGAAAATTATGTACACATTGGCAAATTACTGATTTTATGCCTAAATCAAGCAAATAGCGCGTGTCGCTTGCAGCGTCCCCAAACTGCTGCATGACTGACATGCCGCAGTCGTTTGAGAGGTGAAGACAGGGATCTGCAATGCTAGTTGGACACTTCCCGCTGCATTAGCATATTTCTACATCCCTGCGCCATCCCAAAAATGCTAACTGCGTCCATCTCTGAATCACCCCCTAAATGTAAAATTTCAATTGATCTGTTGATTTCCCATTCATTTAAGTGAGTCCGTTCTGAATATAATTTCTAAATTAAAAGTATGGCAAAAGATTCATACTATACATACATAAAGTGGTTATATCTCACTTATCTCACTGGGTTAAAGACAATATTGACTTCAGACAGTCGCTCTCAATGCCCATTTTTTTTTGCAACTTCACATGTGCAAAAATTCTTAAAAACTCCTATGGTGCATGCAGGGACGTTTCTAGACAATTTGAAATAAAAAAAATTATTTGTGTGCACCTAAAAAAAGGGAGGCAGCCCATGGTAAAGGGGGCATGGTCTTGCAGAACAAGACTACCTTACACCCCAGTTATGACCCTGACATTATATTATGCCCCACACAATAATGCCCCTTACACATTATGGCACACAGTTATGCCCCTGACACCATAATATGGTGTGCCTAGTGGGAAATCCACCACTGACTACCGGAACAGAACAAAAGCGGTCGCAGCATCTTGTGACTCAGAACTAATTCCATAGAAATTTACTAAATTACTGTTTACTATATTCCCTGTGTTCTATACTTTAACAATGTACAAACTGATATCGCAATGTTTGCCAATATTTACTGTAAAGATTTTATTTATTTATTTTTAACGGGTGATTCCACTTTAATACAAATGGTGACTTGACAATTACCATGAACTTGGTAAAAATTGGTGATTTACCTACAGATCTCTGCAAATCTCTCTTAATAGATTCTATCTGTAAAGCTTATCCAAATAAAAATGTTGGGTTTTTTCAAGATGAATCTTTGTTTTGAACATGAATCCCAAGTCCCAGAACTGTCCTGCTTAATTTAGAACACAGGTTCTCAAACTCGGTCCTCAGGACCCCATACGGTTCATGTTTTCCAGGTCACCTGTAGATTTTTAAAATGTGACAGTTGGTGATACACAGAGCACCTGCTGGGTGATATGGAAAACGTGAACCGTGTGGGGTCCTGAGGACCAAGTTTGAGAACCACTGATCTAGAATATACAGGGCTACATAGAGGCATGCGCAACCAGCAAGGCTTCGCGGGTAGCACCATCCTTGACCCAGTGTTAGCCTTCTCCCGGATTGTGGGATGTCTGGAACAGCTCGGCGGCACCCAGTTACCTAGGAGTCCGTGAGCCAGCCCCCTCTTCGTAAATCATGACTTCACATGTTTGGGAGGTGATGTGGGACACTATGAGAAGGTGCCCTAGTATGTTCTCTGAGCAGGGCAGTCGAGAGCCGGGATGGGCCAGGTACTTTTCAAGGGGTGTGGCCTAATCACAGGAGGTGTGGTCATGTACCCTTAGAAAAAGAAAAAAAAAGTATTTTAAGCACCTCCATGGCCACACTGCAGCCAAGTACACAGCGGCGTGTGATGGGCTGAGGAAAAGAGCTGCATCTGCTGCTGCTAGATAAGGGGGAGGTGGCCTGGACCCCTACTGGACCCTCACTGGGCCCCTCCATCAGACCTGGGCCCGGATAATTTTTACCCTCTCCCCCCCTCTCTCTGCACCACTGCCTCTGAGAACATAACTGCTGCAGAGGTACAGTAATAAGCGAACTGTAGACCACAACACTCTTTCCAACAGCCAAACTCTGCTATTTCATTGCACAGGTTCCTTTTTTTAAAAAGGTATCCAGATTCCCAGGACTCTCTTCAAGTTCCTCCAACAGGCCTTGCTTAAGGTCTTGTTCAAGCTAGCACTGAGGAGGACATGTACTAAGCAGTGATAAAAGTGGAGAAGTGAGCCAGTGGAATAGTTGCCCATGGCAACCAATCAGCTGCTCTGTATAATTTTATAGTATGCAAATTATAAATGTTACGTCAATGCTGATTGGTTGCCGTGGGCAACTTTTCCACTGGCTCACTTCTTCACTTTTATCACTGCTTAGTAAATCTCCCCCTAAGTCAGAATGCACTCACGCTCCATCTCAGACAGAACGCAATGTGAGAAATCTGCTCTGAAAGTTGTGCAGGCATCAGGATTGCTCATCTGTTGCTCAGCGCCACATTCTAAACAGAGAACAGCAGCTTTTAGCGTGACCTGTGGTTTATGCAGCCGCTGCTGCAGGGGATCCATGGTTTTCACAGAAGTTTGCTTCCCACTAACAGACTTGCTATCAGAAAATATATATATATTTTTAAAAGTTTATAAACGTATTACTTATGGCCTATAACCCTTACCAAAAACTCATTGGGTGGGATGTAATGGCGTCTAAAATTGCCGGAGCTGCAGGATGCCGGCTGATTCAGAGGTTTTTTTTAAAGGAACAATCGCTTACAAGGCAAAACCATGCCTTTTAAGCGATTGCCCCTTTAAAAAATGTCAGAGATCGGCCGGCACCTCCACCTATGGCGATTTCGGACGCCATTACTGTACATCCCGCCGTCTAAATGCAATAACCCAATAACTTGCTAAACTCTATAAATAAAAACAGAGAGAACTGTAATTGGTGTTTAAATAGGTCATCAATTTTATTGATAACACAAACTGGAAAAATTATTTGGTGGCGAGGATAACGATCAATCTGCTAATTAGATGAGATTACAGGCAATGTCAAAAGTGTTAAAACGTCAAAAAAGTAGTGATGTGCACCGGAAATTTTTCGGGTTTTGTGTTTTGGTTTTGGATTCGGTTCCGCAGCCGTGTTTTGGATTCGGACGCGTTTTGGCAAAACCTCCCTGAAATTTTTTTGTTGGATTCGGGTGTGTTTTGGATTCGGGTGTTTTTTTTACAAAAAACCCTCAAAAACAGCTTAAATCATAGAATTTGGGGGTCATTTTGATCCCATAGTATTATTAACCCCAATAACCATAATTTCCACTCATTTTCAGTCTATTCTGAACACCTCACACCTCACAATATTATTTTTAGTCCTAAAATTTTCACCGAGGTCGCTGGATGGCTAAGCTAAGCGACCCAAGTGGCCGACACAAACACCGTGCCCATCTAGGAGTGGCACTGCAGTGTCAGACAGGATGGCACTTCAAAAAAATAGTCCCCAAACAGCACATGAAGCAAAGAAAAAAAGAGGCGCAATGAGGTAGCTGTGTGACTAAGCTAAGTGACCCAAGTGGCCGACACAAACAACTGGCCCATCTAGGAGTGGCACTGCAGTGTCAGACAGGATGGCACTTCAAAAAAATAGTCCCCAAACAGCACATGATGCAAAGAAAAAAGAGGCGCAATGAGGTAGCTGTGTGACTAAGCTAAGCGACCCAAGTGGCCGACACAAACACCTGGCCCATCTAGGAGTGGCACTGCAGTGTCAGACAGGATGGCACTTCAAAAAAATAGTCCCCAAACAGCACATGATGCAAAGAAAAAAAGAGGCGCAATGAAGTAGCTGTGTGACTTAGCTAAGTGACCCAAGTGGCCGACACAAACTCCTGGCCCATCTAGGAGTGGCACTGCAGTGTCAGACAGGATGGCACTTCAAAAAAATAGTCCCCAAACAGCCCATGATGCAAAATAAAAAAAAGAGGCGCAATGAGGTAGCTGTGTGACTAAGCTAAGCGACCCAAGTGGCCGACACAAACACCTGGCCCATCTAGGAGTGGCACTACAGTTTTCTAGCGAGAGGATGAGTCCTTCCATCCTCATGTGCAGCTGAACCACTAGCCATGAACATAGGCCAGGGCCTCAGCCGTTCCTTGCCACTCCGTGTCGTAAATGGCATATTGGCAAGTTTACGCTTCTCCTCAGACGCTTTTAATTTTTTTTGGGGGGGTCATTTTACTGAACTTTTTTGGGGGGGATTTTACATGCTCTCTACTATGACATTGGGCATCGGCCTTGGCAGACGACGTTGATGGCATTTAATCGTCTCGGCCATGACTAGTGGCAACAGCTTCAGCACGAGGTGGAAGTGGATCTTGATCTTTCCCTATTTTACCCTCCACATTTTTGTTCTCCATTTTTTAATGTGTGGAATTATATGCCAGTATCAATAGCAATGGCCTACTACTATATATACTGCGCACAACTGAAATGCACCACAGGTATGGATGGATAGTATACTTGACGACACAGAGGTAGATAGAGCAGTGGCCTACTGTACCGTACTGCTTTATATTATATATTGGTGGACAGCAAACTGTGCAAAACTGAAATGCACCACAGGTATGGATGGATAGTATACTTGACGACACAGAGGTAGGTAGAGCAGTGGCCTACTGTACCGTACTGCTATATATTATATACTGGTGGTCAGCAAAACTGTGCAAAACTGAAATGCACCACAGGTATGGATGGATAGTATAATTGACGACACAGACGTAGGTAGAGCAGTGGCCTACTGTACCGTACTGCTATATATTATATACTGGTGGACAGCAAACTGTGCAAAACTGAAATGCACCACAGGTATGGATGGATAGTATACTTGACGACACAGAGGTAGGTAGAGCAGTGGCCTACTGTACCGTACTGCTATATATTATATACTGGTGGTCAGCAAACTGTGCAAAACTGAAATGCACCACAGGTATGGATGGATAGTATACTTGACGAAACAGAGGTAGGTAGAGCAGTGGCCTTCTGTACCGTACTGCTATATAGTATATACTGGTGGTCAGCAAACTGTGCAAAACTGAAATGCACCACAGGTATGGATGGATAGTATACTTGACGACACAGAGGTAGGTAGAGCAGTGGCCTTCTGTACCGTACTGCTATATAGTATATAGTGGTGGTCAGCAAACTGTGCAAAACTGAAATGCACCACAGGTATGGATGGATAGTATACTTGACGGACACAGAGGTAGGTAGAGCAGTGGACTACTGTACCGTACTGCTATATATATATAGTTATACTGGTGGTCAGCAAAATTCTGCACTGTCCTCCTACTATATACTACAATGCAGCACAGATATGGAGCGTTTTTCAGGCAGAGAACGTATAATACTGGTGGTCACTGGTCAGCAAAACTCTGCACTGTCCTCCTACTATATAATACTGCTGGTCCCCAGTCCCCACAATAAAGCAATTAGCACACTGAGCACAGATATTTGCAGCACACTGAGCACCGTCAGATATGGAGCGTTTTTCAGGCAGAGAACACAAGTCTGCAGAGGTTCAAAGAGCTGCTGGTGAGAAAATTGTCAAGTCAAGCGGAACGTGACCCGTCAACAGCTCCTCCTTCACATTCTCCCGCAACTGGGGCTGCGAGGAAAAGGCTAAGAATTCCGAGCCCACCCGCTGGCGGTGATGCAGGGCAGTCTGGAGCGAGTGCTGACATCTGGTCCGGACTGAAGGACCTGCCAATGATTACTGACATGTCGTCTACTGTCACTGCATATGATTCTGTCACCATTGAAAGAATGGTGGAGGATTATATGAGTGACCGCATCCAAGTAGGCACGTCAGACAGTCGGTACGTATACTGGCAGGAAAAAGAGGCAATTTGGAGGCCCTTGCACAAACTGGCTTTATTTTACCTAAGTTGCCCCCCCTCCAGTGTGTACTCCGAAAGAGTGTTTAGTGCAGCCGCTCACCTTGTCAGCAATCGGCGTACGAGGTTACTTCCAGAAAATGTGGAGAAGTTGATGTTCATTAAAATGAATTATAATCAATTCCTCCATGGAGACATTCACCAGCAATTGCCTCCAGAAAGTACACAGGGACCTGAGATGGTGGATTCCAGTGGGGACGAATTAATAATCTGTGAGGAGGGGGATGTACACAGTGAAAGGGGTGAGGAATCGGACGATAAGGAGGAGATGGACATCTTGCCTCTGTAGAGCCAGTTTGTGCAAGGAGAGATTGATTGCTTCTTTTTTGGTGGGGGCCCAAACCAACCAGTCATTTCATTCACAGTCGTGTGGCAGACCCTGTCGCTGAAATGATGGGTTTGTTAAAGTGTGCATGTCCTGTTTATACAACATAAGGGTGGGTGGGAGGGCCCAAGGACAATTCCATCTTGCACCTCTTTTTGCTTTCATTTTTCTTTGCATCATGTGCTGTTTGGGGATTATTTTTTTGAAGTGCCATCCTGCCTGACCCTGCAGTGCCACTCCTGGATGGGCCAGGTGTTTGTGTCGGCCACTTGTGTTGCTTAGCTTAGGCATCCAGCGACCTTGGTGCACCTCTTTTTTTCTTTGCATCATGTGCTGTTTGGGGACTATTTTTTAAATCTACCATCCTGTCTGACACTGCAGTGCCACTCCTACATGGGCCAGGTGTTTGTGTCGGCCACTTGTGTCGCATAGTTTAGCCATCCAGCGACCTTGGTGCACCTCTTCTTTTCTTTGCATCATGTGCTGTTTGGGGACTATTTTTTTGAAGTGCCATCCTGTCTGACACTGCAGTGCCACTCCTAGATGGGCCAAGTGTTTGTGTCGGCCACTTGGGTCGCTTAGCTTAGCCATCCAGCGACCTTGGTGCACCTCTTTTTTTCTTTGCATCATGTGCTGTTTGGGAACTATTTTTTAAATCTACCATCCTGTCTGACACTGCAGTGCCACTCCTAGATGGGCCAGGTGTTTGTGTCGGCCACTTGGTTTGCTTAGCTTAGCCATCCAGCGACCTTGGTGCACCCCTTTTTTTCTTTGCATCATGTGCTGTTTGGGGACTATTTTTTAAATCTGTCATCCTGTCTGACACTGCAGTGCCACTCCTAGATGGGCCAGGTGTTTGTGTCGGCCACTTGGGTCGCTTAGCTTAGTCACACAGCTACCTCATTGCGCCTCTATTTTTCTTTGTATCATGTGCTGTTTGGGGACTATTTTTTAAATCTGCCATCCTGCCTGACACTGCAGTGCCACTCCTAGATGGGCCAGGTGTTTGTGTCGGCCACTTGTGTCGCTTAGCTTAGCCATCCAGCGACCTTGGTGCACCTCTTTTTTTCATTGCATCATGTGCTGTTTGGGGACTATTTTTTAAATCTGCAATCCTGCCTGACACTGCAGTGCCACTCCTAGATGTGCCAGTTGTTTGTGTCGGCCACTTGTGTCACTTAGCTTAGCCATCCAGCGACCTTGGTGCACCTCTTTTTTTCTTTGCATCATGTGCTGTTTGGGGACTATTTTTTAAATCTGCCATCCTGTCTGACACTGCAGTGCCACTCCTAGATGGGCCAGGTGTTTGTGTCAGCCAGTTGGGTCACTTAGCTTAGTCACACAGCTACCTCATTGCGCCTCTTATTTCTTTGCATCATGTGCTGTTTGGGGACTATTTTTTTGAAGTGCCATCCTGCCTGACACTGCAGTGCCACTCCTAGATGGGCCAGGTGTTTATGTTGCCCACTTGTGTCGCTTAGCTTAGCCATCCAGCGACCTTGGTGCACCTCTTTTTTTTTCTTTGCATCATGTGCTGTTTAGGGACTATTTTTTAAATCTGCCATCCTGCCGTCCACTGCAGTGCCACTCTTAGATGGGCCAGGTGTTTGTGTCGGCCACTTGGGTCGCTTAGCTTAGCCATCCAGCGACCATGGTGCACCTCTTTTTTTCTTTGCATCATGTGCTGTTTGGGGACTATTTTTTAAATCTGCCATCCTGTCTGACACTGCAGTGCCACTCCTAGATGGGCCAGGTGTTTGTGTCGGCCACTTGGGTCGCTTTGCTTAGTCACACAGCTACCTCATTGCGCCTCTATTTTTCTTTGCATCATGTGCTGTTTGGGGACTATTTTTTTGAAGTGCCATCCTGCCTGACACTGCAGTGCCACTCCTAGATGGGCCAGGTGTTTATGTTGCCCACTTGTGTCGCTTAGTTTAGCCATCCAGCGACCTTGGTGCACCTCTTTTTTTCTTTGCATCATGTGCTGTTTGGGGACTATTTTTTAAATCTGCCATCCTGCCTGACACTGCAGTGCCACTCCTAGATGGGCCAGGTGTTTGTGTCGGCCACTTGGGTCGCTTAGCTTAGTCACACAGCTACCACATTGCGCCTCTTTTTTTCTTTGCATCATGTGCTGTTTGGGGACTATTTTTTTGAAGTGCCATCCTGTCTGACACTGCAGTGCCACTCCTAGATGGGCCAGGTGTTTGTGTCGGCCACTTGGGTCGCTTAGCTTAGTCATCCAGCGACCTCGGTGAAAATTTTAGGACTAAAAATAATATTGTGAGGTGTGAGGTGTTCAGAATAGACTGAAAATGAGTGGAAATTATGGTTGTTGAGGTTAATAATACTATGGGATCAAAATGACCCCCAAATTCTATGATTTAAGCTGTTTTTGAGGTTTTTTTGTAAAAAAACACCCGAATCCAAAACACACCCGAATCCGACAAAAATTTTTTAAGGGAGGTTTTGCCAAAACGCGTCCGAATCCAAAACACGGCCGCGGAACCGAATCCAAAACCAAAACACAAAACCCGAAAAATTTCGGGTGCACATCACTAATTAGAACAAATAATTCCTTTGATTTTGTCATTTTCTTCCAGTGATTTGGTCCAATAATACAATTGATTAGAATAAATAATTCCTGTGATTTTGTCATTTTCTTCCAGTGATTGGGACCAATAATACCATTGATTAGAATGAATAATTCCTGTGATTTTGTCATTTTCTTCCAGTGATTTGGACCAATAATACCATTGATTAGAATGAATAATTCCTGTCATTTTGTAATTTTCTTCCAGTGATTTGGACCAATAATACCACTGATTAGAACGAATAATTTCTGTGATATTGAGGTGTTTGTGTTGCTTAGCTTAGCCATCCAGCGACCACAGTGCACCTCTTTTTCTCTTTTCTTTGCATCATGTGCTGTTTGGGGACTATTTTTTTAAGTGCCATCCTGTCTGACACTTCCGTATATGTCCAGTGGTACTGCCAATTGAAATAATTCCTGACATTACTGCCATTTAATTCCAGTGATTTTGTCATTTTATTCCAGTGATTTGGACCAATAATACCATTGATTAGAACGAATAATTCCAGCGATTTTGTCATTTTCTTCCAGTGATTTGGTCCAGCGACCACATTGCTCCTCTTTTTCTCTTTTCTTTACAGCATGTGCTGTTTGGGGCCAATTTTTTTAAGTGCCATCCTGTCTGACACTGCAGTGCCACTCCTAAATGGGCCAGGTGTTTGTGCCGGCCAGTTGGGTCGCTTAGCTTAGTCATCCAGCGACCTCGGTGCAAATTTTAGGACTAAAAATAATATTGTGAGGTGTTCAGAATAGACTGGAAATGAGTGGAAATTATGGTTATTGAGGTTAATAATACTATAGGATCAAAATTACCCCCAAATTCTATGATTTAAGCTGTTTTTGAGGGTTTTTTGAAAAAAAAAAAACACCCGAATCCAAAACACACCCGAATCGGACAAAAAAATTTTAAGGGAGGTTTTGCCAAAACGCGTCCGAATCCAAAAAACGGCCGCAGAACCGGATCCAAAACCAAAACACAAAACCCAAAAAATTTCCGGTGCACATCACTACTTATAACCAATACAGGGAAATGGCACTGATGTTCCCATTTGAATGTATGTATCTGTGATTTATTTTTTCCCCCCAAGAATGTAACAGCTGCACAATGGGGTTAACATAGTAACATAGTTGTTGAGGTTGAAAAGAGGTGAAATGCCTATCGGGTTCAACCTGTATTCTGTGTTTAGCTGTGCACATTATAATGCACCAGTTGAAATAATGGTTTCGTACCAATTGTCAACTATATTTCGTACAACTCCCAGATACTAATGCCAATATATTAAATGCTGTAGCCTTGGATACTTTTTTCAGCTAGAAAGCTGTCCAATCTGATTTTGAATGCATTTACAGAGTCCGCCATTATTACCTTCTCCGGCCGGGAGTTCCAAATCTTTATTGCCCTTACCGTGAAGAACCCCTTCCTACGTTTTGTACGGAATTTTCTCTCATCTGACCTCAGTGAGTGTCCACGTGTCCTATACAGAGTTCTATTAATAAACAAATCCCCTGCTAACTCCTTGTAATGACCCTTTACATATTTGAAGATATTAATAATATCTCCTCTTAGACGCCTCTTTTCTAGAGTATACATATTTAACATAGTTAGCCTTTCCTCGTACTCCAGTGTCTCTAACCCTTTAATCAGTTTAGTAGCACGCCTTTGAACTCTTTCGAGTTCCGCAATATCTTTTTTATAATATGGTGCCAAAAATTGAACACAATATTCCAGGTGCGGACGTACCAATGATTTGTACAGCGGCATGATTACATCCTCGTCCCGGGTCTCAATACCCCGTTTTATGCAAGCAAGGACTTTACTTGTCTTCTTCACTGCATTTTGACACTGTGTACTGTTATTGAGTGTATTATCTATGAGGACCCCCAAATCTTTTTCCACTACTGATACCCCTATATTTTCCCCATTAAGTGAATAGGATGCAAGTTTGTTTTTAATCCCAAAATGCATAGCTTTGCATTTTTCAATATTGAACCTCATTCCCCATTTAGACACCCAGAATTCAAGTTTAAATAAGTCATTCTGTAGAGACTCCTCATCTATTTCTGAATTAATTACCTTACACAGTTTAGTATCATCTGCAAAGATTGATACTATGCTTCCCAGGCCTATTCCTAGGTCATTAATACATATATTGAACAGTAACGGACCAAATATGGACCCTTGTGGTATACCGCTGACTACTAGTGCCCAGCTGGAGAACATCTCATTAACCACTAATCGTTGTACCCTGTTATCCAGCCAATTACCTATCCATGTACAAACAGTGTATCCTAGGCCAAGTTCTCTTAATTTGATGGTCAGTCTCTTGTGAGGCACTTTATTGAAGGCTTTTGCAAAATCTAAATAGACCACATCCACTGCTTTTCTCTGGTTAAGATAATCGCTCACTTCGTCGTAGAAGCTAATTAAGTTAGTTTGACATGATCTGTCCCTCACAAAGCCATGCTAACTCCTGCTAATAAACTTAGTATTCCGCAGATAATCCTCTATGCTATCCCTCAAAATTCCTTCCAATATTTGACCCACTATAGAGGTTAAACTAACTGGTCTATAGTTCCCAGAATGATATTTAGAACCCTTTTTAAACAATGCACTACCTCAGCTATACGCCAATCCATCGGTACCATACCCGATTTAATGGAACTATAGAAAATCAAGTATAAGGGTCTTGCAAGCTGTGCCTTAAGCTCCATAATAACCCTCGGATGAAAACCATTTGGTCCCGGTGATTTATTAATCTTTATGTTGCTTAGTCTCTCCAGGACTATTTCCTCACTTAAACAAGCATCTAGCCAAGAATCATTACCTTCACTGTCGTTATGCACTACTAACACCGTCTGATCCTCCCTGGTGAAAAAAAGCTGTTCAGTATATCCGCTTTTATTTTGTCATCGTTTCCAAGGCTCACAGTTCATCTTTTAATGGGCCTATGTTCTAATTTTTTAACCCTTTAATGTTTATGTATTTATAAAACTCTTTGGGATTGGCTTTACTCTCTATAGTGATTTGTTTTTCGTTTACAATTGTAGCTGCCCTTATTACTTTTTTGCATCTTTTATTGCATTCTTTGTAATACTGGAATGACTCCTCCCCTCCATTAGTTTTAAATGCTTTAAAAGAACACCTCTTTTTAGCCATTGCTTCTTTGACATCCTTATTAAGCCACATTGATTTGAGTCTAGTACTCCTGAGTTTACTGCCCAAGGGTATGAATTTGTGAATATTGCTATCAAGCAACCCTTTTAAAGCATCCCACATTTCCGATGTGTCTTTACCATGAAACAAAACTTCCCAGTCAATGTCGTTTAGTGCCTGTCTCAGCATATTGAAGTTAGCTTTTCTAAAGTTGAATGTTTTTGTTGATTCCTTATAGCTATGTTTCTTGAAACTGATGCTGAATGTCATATAGTGATCACTGTTTCCCGAGGTCTCCCCAACTGTAATGTTTGATATAATGTCCACATTATTGGTAATAACTTGGTCCAGAACATTATTACCTCTGGTTGGGTCCTCGACTAATTGAGACAAGTATTGATCCTTTAATGTGTTTAGAATCCTGCTGCTCCTAATTTTTACACATGAATCGTTACTCCAGTTTATACCCGGATAGTTAAAAATCCCCTAACACTAGGATATCCCTCATTCCCGCAGCTTTTTCAATTTGCTGTGAGACTAGTTCCTCGTCACGTATGCTAATATCTGGTTGCTTGTAGCACGTGCCAATGACTAGTTTCTTTATTTCAGTGCCCCCACTAGTGATCTCAACCCATAGTGATTCCACATTATCACCAGTCCCCTCGTAAATAACATATATTAAGTTTGGTTTTAGAGATGGTTTTACATAGAGACATACCCCTCCTCCCCTTTTGGTAGCCCTGTCCCTCCTGAAAAGTGAATATCCCTCCAAATTAGTAAACCAGTCGTGAGAGTCGTCCCACCATGTTTCCGGAATACCTATAATATCATACTGATTTTTTGATACATGCCATTCCAATTCCCCCATTTTACCTGATAGGCTTCTTGCTTTTGCAAGCATACATTTTATGTTAATATTTCCTTTGCCCTGTTGCTTTAATGGTAACTTACCATTATTTACAAGTGCCTTTCTAGAATTACTCTAACCAACTGTTATTCTATTCTCTATCTAACCCCCCATCAGGGGTTAAGGTGCAATCAGTGAGATTGCTGGACTATTCAGGGAGTTAGGGAGATTGCTTCTATTTCAGGGAGTCTCCTGCAGAATGAGGGAGCGTAGGCAAGTATGTTTATTACCAACAGAATAATGTACAAAAAGACAGCAAACTACATGTACAGTAGTTTCATTTGGACCACATGGCCTGCCTGGTAGTGGTATCACATCCTATAGCAACAATATTAACACAAGGTCCCAAAGGTCAAAGCGCGACAAAAAAAACATTACACTGTTCAACACTTAAGTCACATAATCGGTCAGGCAGAGATGCACCTCTCTGCCGGTAACCTCCGGGTACCATGTGTAAAATGTGGCACTGGAGCTCCCGAACTGTGCCATGTGGAACGCAAAACTGGATATAAGCAGCTAGCTTCTCCTGTGGAATGCAACAACTTCTAATGCAGCTACCAGTTAGCAAGCAACATCAGTGCACATGTGCAGACCAGTAGGGACCATATGGTAGCACTGATCCCCAAGTTTTGATTGACCAGCTAAACTACAGGAATAATTTATTAAACTCAATAAAAAAAGGAGTTAAAGGGAATGTCTCATATCAGCACATCCCTAGGCATACAATGCTAGCAAACTCAATGTGATATTAGAATATTACTAGAGATGTGCACAGAACCATTTTTGCTGGATTTGCAATTGGCCCTGATTCGTCATCCGGCTTTGTATTTGGTTTTTGCCAAACTGCCGTGACTGGTTTTGTTTTTTTGTTTTCAAAATTGACAAACAAAACTAAAATCACATAATTTGGGCATTTTTTTGATCCATGGGGGTGATTCAGACCTGATCCTAGATGTGCTAAATTTAGCACATTTATGATCAGATTCTCTGACATGCGGGGGGACGCCCAGCACAGGGCTAGTATGCCCCACATGTTAGGCACCCTCATGAGACCCGCAACCATTTTTGTGATAGCATCGGCTGCGTGTGATGTCATGCAGCTGCCCCGACTACGCCCCCTGTTTCTCCGTTGCCGCCCCTGTTTTGAAGTCTCGTCCCCGCAATACTCCATCTCCATCTTTGAAATGGAGCGTTGCCTCCCCCACAACCCCGCGACCATCTCTGCCTCATAGACAGGCAGAAGCAATCGCATTTTCTGTGGGGCGCTGTAGAAAATGCAGACGCATGCGCAGGATGGGCCCTGCACAGGATCCCGCATCCTCTTAGCAATTTTTATCGTTGGATCGCTTATTGCGATTGCGATTCAACCTGAATCAGGCTCTATTTGTAAAATATAAAATATACATCACAATATTAGATGCCACTAAGTGAGCAAAACTGCCGGCAAATGGCAGTAATAACATTTTTCTCATGTAATAATTTTAAATAATAAGTGAAATCACATTTCCCTTAGGTCAGTCATGTAAAAGACAAGGGCCTCAAACCAGAAATAACCAGTCTTAGCCGGTCTGGTGGGGTGTGTGAGGTCATGCTGTGATGTCATAATGGAAACTGCCTATGTCAGGGCTATGCTGTTGCTGTCTCTTGCATATGCTTTCAGAGGCCTGGCACGGCACAGCACACTGGTAGAAGGTTAGTGACTGGACAAAGATAAGAGCAGCTTATTTTGAATTGTCGGCAGACGTTTAGCATGACTATTATAATATATGACTTATGACCTTGGGGATAGCATAGTATTGGATAAAAACAAAATCTCACACCTACTGGGACAGTGCCATTACTTAACATCCACAAGCGGCTGCAAATGGGCCATTGGAGATATATGAAGGGTGCTTTACTCTCTCTCTCTCTGCCTGCCTAAATCCCAGTGTGCCAGTGTTGCACGCTGATCCATTTTTATTAATATGTAGAGATGTAAGAGAATTAAATTGTTGTTTAATCATTACTTTTGTTTTTATCCAATACTATATACAGATGTAGCCATGCTGATGATGGCTACATCTGAGCGAAACGTGCACCCTCGACGCAGCTATGCGCACCTGTGCCTAGCCATGTCGAGTTGCGGCATTTGCCTCCCCCATACATGTGAATGGGGCACACACATGTTTTAGACGTCCTGACGTGCGCGGTGCGGTTGCGACTAACAAGGCGCAATCGCCTTAAGATGTAGCCACAACGAGAATGGCTACATTTGTATAGTTGTAATTCCTGTTAGCGTCAGAAATGAATGCTATGGCGGTTATGACTGTCCCCCTCCCCCCCCCCTCTCCCACTCAGGGTTGAACTGGCCCATAGGGATACAGGAGAAACCACCGGTGGGCCCTACTGCCTGGGGCCACCTCCACGTCTATGGATCAGGTCACGTCTGTGCACTTGAATTGTACATTATACATATTATCTACAGTGCATTGCAGTTATTAATCTGGTACATTATCATGCATGCACTAGCAGTATTTACTATATATATTTATCATGGGCCCTATACCATGTTAGCCAAGCCTCTGTGGCAGCAGGCCACACCCCTAAGCATGGGCCTTTACCTCTGCATTCCCCCGGTGGGCTCTCCATGCCCCACTCATTTCTTGCTCTCTTTTTTCAGTCTCTCACCATTGACGTATAGGTGCGTTTTTCCTCTGTCGGGTAAATAGGTCAAACTATCAGATTTGAGGTGACAGATGGGAAGACTGGGTAAGGCAAGGTTAGTTGGTGGGCGGGTGGTCTGGGCAAACCAGGGACATGCAGTCAGGGAAGGCAGGGGAGGCAGTGCCTCCCCTGTCATTAATGATTAAAATAATATAAAGAAGATACTTATGACACATACTGTATTCTGTGTCATAAGTATCTCCTTTATATTAATCTAATCATTATCCCTGTTTAAATGTGTTTGGGAGGCACCGATCGTGGTGCCTCCCATTATGAATGGGGAAGGGTGTGGGAGCGGGGGGCGGGGTGGGCGGGGCCTAGCCATGGGCATTAAAAGTCCATTGGAAATGCATGGGAAAGAGGCACCATTAGAGGTGCTGCTTTCATACAGGGACGTGCTTTCAACCCATGAAAGCACGCCCCTGTCAGTGAGGCCACAGTTATTGGCCAGAGGATCCGTCACTGGATCCGCTGCCATCACTGTATGGGTGCGCGGAGGTGCGTGCATCGGTGGCAGTGAGAGTATTAGTGGGACTGCCATTCTGCAGAGCTTGGCAGCGGAGCGGTACCAATTTAAAAAATGGCACCTCAGCGTAATTTTTTAAATTCAAGATGGCAACCACGAGCCAATCACGGCTCGCTGCGTCATCACCCTGGCCCCTCCGGCTGACTTATATGTCAGCGCGAGGCATCGGCGTCAGTCCGACGGCGGAAAAGCTCCTGAAGGAAGAAGACGCTGGAAGTCCTGGATGGGCAGCAGCCATGCAAACGAGCTTTAAGGACGCCGCCCCCAGGTGAAGACCCTGAATAATAAACTTTTTTTTAAAGACGGTGTGGTGTTTTTATTTTAATATTTTCTTTACAGGTGGACTACAGGTGCCAGCGGGCCCTTTATGTCCGGACATGCTGGCACTTGTGGTTCTCCAGGTGCTATGCAAAAGAGCTTAAGAGCCGCCGCCCACCAGGTGAAGACGCTGGAAGCCCTGGGAAGGCGGCAGCCATGCAAAAGAGCTTAAAGGCCGCTGCCTCCCAGGTGAAGGCGCCGGAAGCCCTCGGGAGGTGGCGGCCCCCCAGGTGAAGACGCCGGAAGCCCTGGGGAGGCGGCAGCCATGCAAAAGAGCTTAAAGGCCGCTGCTTCTCAGGTGAAGACGCCGGACGCCCTGGAGAGGCGCCGGCTTCCCAAGTGAAGGCGTCGGAAGCCCTGGAGAGGCGGCGGCCATGCAAAAAAGCTTAAAGGCCGCCGCCCGCAGGTGAAGACCCTGACTAATAAACTTTTTTTTTAAGACGGAGTGGTGTTTTTATTTTAATATTTTCTTTACAGGTGGACTACAGGTGCCAGTGGGCCCTTTTTGTCCGGACATGCTGGCATTTGTGGTTCTCCAAGTGCTATGCAAAAAAGTTTAACAGCCACCGTCCACCAGGTGAAGACGCTGTATGCCTTGGGAAGGCGGCAGCCATGCAAAAGAGCTTAAAGGCCGCTGCCTCCCAGGTGAAAACTCCAGAGAAAGACGACGGAAGCCCTGGGGAGGCGGCGGCCCCCCAGGTGAAGACAGCGGAAGCCCTGGAGAGGCGGCGGCCATGCAAAAGAGCTTAAATGCCGCCGTTCCCAGGTGAAGACACTGACTAATAAACTTTTTTTTAAAGACGGTGTGGTGTTTTTATTTGAATATTTTCTTTACAGGTGCCAGTGGGCCCTTTATGTCTGGACATGCTGGCAATTGTGGTTCTCCAAGTGCTATGCAAAAGAGCTTAACAGCCGCCGCCCACCAGATGAAGAAGCTGGAAGCCCTGGGAAGGCGTCAGCCATGCAAAAGAGCTTAAAGGCCGCCGCCCCCAGGTGAAGATCCTGACTAATAAACTTTTTTTTTAAAGACGGTGTGGTGTTTTTAAAGAAGACGAAGACAAAGAAGAAGAAGACGAAGAAGAAGAAGAAGAAGAAGAAGAAGAAGAAGTAGAACAAAAATAGGCTACATTTTACTTAAAATAAAAATAGACATTTATTTTGAATATATAATTTGCTTGAAGTTGTCTTAATAAATAAATTCTCTCAAAAGGTGAAGAAATGACACATATTTAGGGAGACAAATATATTAGGAGAGTTTAGAACCATGCATTGTTTATTCTACACAAGAGAGTACCATGTGAGGCAGCCATTTTGGGTCCACTACATAGATTATACTGTGCAATAAGTAAAACATGGCAGTAAGGCATACAAAGGTAAAATGAAAAGCAACTAACAGGACACCTAGGCCCTCATTCCGAGTTGTTCGCTCGCAAGCTGCTTTTAGCAGCTTTGCACACGCTAAGCCGCCGCCTACTGGGAGTGAATCTTAACATAGTAAAATTGCGAAGGAAAGGTTAGCAGAATTGCGAATAGACACTTCTTAGCAGTTTCTGAGTAGCTCCACACTTACTCGGCAACTGCGATCAGTTCAGTCAGTTTCGTTCCTGATTTGACGTTACAAACACTCCCAGCGTTCGCCCAGACACTCCCCCGTTTCTTCAGACACTCCCGCGTTTCTCCCAGAAACGGCAGCGTTTTTTCACACACTGCCATAAAACGGCCAGTTTCCGCCCAGAAACACCCACTTTCTGTCAATCACATTACGATCACCAGAACGAAGAAAAAACCTCGTAATGCCGTGAGTAAAATTCCTAACTGCATAGCAAATTTACTTGGCGCAGTCGCAGTGCGAACATTGCGCATGCGCAATTAGCGGAAAATTGCTGCAATGCGAAGAAAATTACCGAGCGTACAACTCGGAATGACCACCCTAGTTTGCAGCTTACACAGTAAGGAAAATGGTCTTACTCTATAATTGCTTTTAGATATCTTTCTCCTTTATAACTATTTTAAAGTGAGCTGAGGGGAAAATAACAATACAGGGTCCAGTTATATTATAAAATAATAAAAAAAAATTCTCTGACCAAAAAATAAAAAATAAAAATGTATAATAATTCTCCAACACTCCGAAGATGGTAAGCTCATACTGTGAATTGCATAAAATATTTCTATGAACCCCACTTAATCACTGTTACACACTGGTTCTCACTGAGTGTAGGTTGAGATGAGAGGGGTGTTATTCGGCAGGATCACTGGAAGTATTGTGGATCTCTGATAATCTCAGGTCTCTGAGGAGTTAAGTGAAAAACTACTGTCTCCCACTGTGATGCTCTAAGACATTGACAAGATGCCGCCGCATTTATGTGCAGGATTTAGGTCAGCAGCCATCTTGGTACAGGGAGTGAAGCCTTCCTGAAGGAACAGTATGGAATCTGCGCAGTAGCGCTCTCCCCTTTCAACACTTTTTACATACAAATAGGATAATAATGATAAAACTCCCACATAGTCATCTAAATGGGATGTAGTCACCATCCCGGCGGTCAGCATACCACCACCGGGATCCCGGTCACCGAATGCCGTCAGTGGGGCCGAGGACTATTCCCACTAGTTGGTGTCCATGACACCCATAGAGTGGGAATAGAACCTGTGGCGAGCGCAGCAAGCCACCAAGCCTGCAGCGTGAAGCCCGCAGCAAGGGGCTTCGTTTCACTTGCCCCTCTCCCAGCATGCTGGCAGTCAGGATCCCGTCATCGGTATGTTGAACGCCTGGATCCCGGCCGCCGGTCAACAACGCATCTGAATTATTACTTGTGCCTGGTGTAGGATTTTCAAATATGTGATCTAAGGTCTATTACATGTAGTTATAAAAATAAGTTTATTTTATGGCAGTAGTTTCCAAACAGGGGGCCGTGAGACCCTGGGGTTCCTTGGGAAAGGTTGGGGGGGGGGGGGGGATAGGGGAGGCCTTGCAGTGGTGCCATAGTTTGGTGGTCCATGAACAATTCAAATTGCTTATACTGAATTTAATTGGCAAAACCAGTCCTTCACCACATAACTGAACCTAAGGATGACATATTATAAACTAGTGATGTGCACCGGAAATTTTTCGGGTTTTGTGTTTTGGTTTTGGGTTCGGTTCCACGGCCGTGTTTTGGATTCGGACGCGTTTTGGCAAAACCTTACCGAAAAATGTTTGTCGGATTCGGGTGTGTTTTGGATTCGGGTGTTTTTTTCAAAAAACCCTCAAAAACAGCTTAAATCATAGAATTTGGGGGTCATTTTGATCCCATAGTATTATTAACCTCAATAACCATATTTTTTACTCATTTTCAGTCTATTCTGAACACCTCACACCTCACAATATTATTTTTAGTCCTAAAATTTGCCCCGAGGTCGCTGGATGGCTAAGCTAAGCGACCTAAGTGGCCGACACAAACACCTGGCCCATCTAGGAGTGGCACTGCAGTGTCAGGCAGGATGGCCCTTCCAAAAAATACTTCCCAAACAGCACATGATGCAAAGAAAAAAAGAGGCGCACCAAGGTGGCTGTGTGACTAAGCTAAGCGACACAAGTGGCCGACACAAACACCTGGCCCATCTAGGAGTGGCACTGCAGTGTCAATCAAGACAGGATGGCCCTTCCAAAAAATACTCCCCAAACAGCACATGATGCAAAGAAAAAAAGAGGCGCACCAAGGTCGCTGTGTGACTAAGCTAAGCGACCCAAGTGGCCGACACAAACACCTGGCCCATATAGGAGTGGCACTGCAGTGTCAGGCAGGATGGCCCTTCCAAAAAATACTCCCCAAACAGCACATGATGCAAAGAAAAAAAGAGGCGCACCAAGGTGGCTGTGTGACTAAGCTAAGCGACACAAGTGGCCGACACAAACACCTGGCCCATCTAGGAGTGGCACTGCAGTGTCAATCAAGACAGGATGGCCCTTCCAAAAAATACTCCCCAAACAGCACATGATGCAAAGAAAAAAAGAGGCGCACCAAGGTGGCTGTGTGACTAAGCTAAGCGACACAAGTGGCCGACACAAACACTTGGCCCATCTAGGAGTGGCACTGCAGTGTCAATCAAGACAGGATGGCCCTTCCAAAAAATACTCCCCAAACAGCACATGATGCCAAGAAAAATGAAAGAAAAAAGAGGTGCAAGATGGAATTGTCCTTGGGCCCTCCCACCCACCCTTATGTTGTATAAACAGGACATGCACACTTTAACGAACCCATCATTTCAGCTACAGGGTCTGCCACACGACTGTGACTGAAATGACTGGTTGGTTTGGGCCCCCACCAAAAAAGAAGCAATCAATCTCTCCTTGCACAAACTGGCTCTACAGAGGTAAGATGTCCACCTCATCATCATCCTCCGATTCCTCATCCCTTTCACTGTGTACATCCCCCTCCTCACAGATTATTAATTCGTCCCCACTGGAATCCACCATCTCAGGTCCCCGTGTACTTTCTGGAGGCAATTGCTGCTGGTGAATGTCTCCACGGAGGAATTGATTATAATTCATTTTGATGAACATCATCTTCTCCACATTTTCTAGAAGTAACCTCGTACGCCGATTGCTGACAAGGTGAGCGGCTGCACTAAACACTCTTTCGGAGTACACACTGGAGGGAGGGCAACTTAGGTAGAATAAAGCCAGTTTGTGCAAGGGCCTCCAAATTGCCTCTTTTTCCTGCCAGTATTCGTACGGACTGTCTGACGTGCCTACTTGGATGCGGTCACTCATATAATCCTCCACCATTCTTTCAATGGTGAGAGAATCATATGCAGTGACAGTAGACGACATGTCAGTAATCGTTGGCAGGTCCTTCAGTCCGGACCAGATGTCAGCACTCGCTCCAGACTGCCCTGCATCACCGCCAGCGGGTGGGCTCGTAATTCTTAGCCTGTTCCTCGCACCCCCAGTTGCGGGAGAATGTGAAGGAGGAGATGGTGAAGGGTCACGTTCCGCTTGACTTGACAATTTTCTCACCAGCAGGTCTTTGAACCTCTGCAGACTTGTGTCTGCCGGAAAGAGAGATACAACGTAGGTTTTAAATCTAGGATCGAGCACGGTGGCCAAAATGTAGTGCTCTGATTACAACAGATTGACCACCCGTGAATCCTGGTTAAGCGAATTAAGGGCTCCATCCACAAGTCCCACATGCCTAGCGGAATCGCTCTGTTTTAGCTCCTCCTTCAATGTCTCCAGCTTCTTCTGCAAAAGCCTGATGAGGGGAATGACCTGACTCAGGCTGGCAGTGTCTGAACTGACTTCACGTGTGGCAAGTTCAAAGGGTTGCAGAACCTTGCACAACGTTGAAATCATTCTCCACTGCGCTTGAGTCAGGTGCATTCCACCTCCTTTGCCTATATCGTGGCCAGATGTATAGGCTTGAATGGCCTTTTGCTGCTCCTCCATCCTCTGAAGCATATAGAGGGTTGAATTCCACCTCGTTACCACCTCTTGCTTCAGATGATGGCAGGGCAGGTTCAGGAATGTTTGGTGGTGCTCCAGTCTTCGGTACGCGGTGCCTGAATGCCGAAAGTGGCCCGCAATTCTTCGGGCCACCGACAGCATCTCTTGCACGCCCCTGTCGTTTTTTAAATAATTCTGCACCACCAAATTCAAGGTATGTGCAAAACATGGGACGTGATGGAATTTGCCCAGATGTAATGCATGCACAATATTGCTGGCGTTGTCCGATGTCACAAATCCCCAGGAGAGTCCAATTGGGGTAAGCCATTCTGCGATGATCTTCCTCAGTTGCCGTAAGAGGTTTTCAGCTGTGTGGCTATTCTGGAAAGCGGTGATACAAAGCGTAGCCTGCCTAGGAACGAGTTGGCGTTTGCGAGATGCTGCTACTGGTGCCGCCGCTGCTGTTCTTGCTGCGGGAGGCAATACATCTACCCAGTGGGCTGTCACAGTCATATAGTCCTGAGTCTGCCCTGCTCCACTTGTCCACATGTCCGTGGTTAAGTGGACATTGGGTACAACTGCATTTTTTAGGACACTGGTGAGTCTTTTTGTGAGGTCTGTGTACATTTTCGGTATCGCCTGCCTAGAGAAATGGAACCTAGATGGTATTTGGTACCGGGGACACAGTACCTCAATCAAGTCTCTAGTTGGCTCTGAATTAACGATGGATACCGGAACCACGTTTCTCACCGCCCAGGCTGCCAAGACCTCAGTTATCTGCTTTGCAGCAGGATGACTGCTGTGATATTTCATCTTCCTCGCAAAGGACTGTTGGACAGTCAATTGCTTACTGGAAGTAGTACAAGTGGTCTTCCGACTTCCCCTCTGGGATGACGATCGACTCCCAGCAGCAACAACAGCAGCGCCAGCAGCAGTAGGCGTTACACTCAAGGATGCATCGGAGGAATCCCAGTTAGGAGAGGACTCGTCAGACTTGCCAGTGACATGGCCTGCAGGACTATTGGCTTTCCTGGGTAAGGAGGAAATTGACACTGAGGGAGTTGGTGGTGTGGTTTGCAGGAGCTTGGTTACAAGAGGAAGGGATTTAGTGGTCAGTGGACTGCTTCCGCTGTCACCCAAAGTTTTTGAACTTGTCACTGACTTATGATGAATGCGCTGCAGGTGACGTATAAGGGAGGATGTTCCGAGGTGGTTAACGTCCTTACCCCTACTTATTACAGCTTGACAAAGGCAACACACGGCTTGACACCTGTTGTCCGCATTTGTGTTGAAATAATTCCACACCGAAGAGCTGATTTTTTTTGTATTTTGACCAGGCATGTCAATGGCCATATTCGTCCCACGGACAACAGGTGTCTCCCCGGGTGCCTGACTTAAACAAACCACCTCACCATCAGAATCCTCCTTGTCAATTTCCTCCCCAGCGCCAGCAACACCCATATCCTCATCCTGGTGTACTTCAACAGTGACATCTTCAATTTGACTATCAGGAACTGGACTGCGGGTGCTCCTTCCAGCACTTGCAGGGGGCGTGCAAATGGTGGAAGGCGCAAGCTCTTCCCGTCCAGTGTTGGGAAGGTCAGGCATCGCAACCGACACAATTGGACTCTCCTTGGGGATTTGTGATTTTGAAGAACGCACAGTTCTTTGCTGTGCTTTTGCCAGCTTGAGTCTTTTCTTTTTTCTAGCGAGAGGATGAGTGCTTCCATCCTCATTTGAAGCTGAACCACTAGCCATGAACATAGGCCAGGGCCTCAGCCGTTCCTTGCCACTCCGTGTCGTAAATGGCATATTGGCAAGTTTACGCTTCTCCTCAGACGCTTTTAATTTTGATTTTTGGGTCATTTTACGGAACTTTTGTGTTTTGGATTTTACATGCTCTCTACTATGACATTGGGCATCGGCCTTGGCAGACGATGTTGATGGCATTTCATCGTCTCGGCCATGACTAGTGGCAGCAGCTTCAGCACGAGGTGGAAGTGGATCTTGATCTTTCCCTTTAACCTCCACATTTTTGTTCTCCATTTTTTTAATGTGTGGAATTATATGCCAGTATCAATAGCAATGGCCTAGCCTACTACTATATTTACTGCGCACAACTAAAAGGCACCACAGGTATACAATGTAGATGGATGGATACTAGTATACTTTATGGATGATGAGTGATGACAGAGAGGTAGGCACACAGCACGCAGTGGCCTACCGTACTGCTATATACAGTGTACTGGACCTGGTGGACACTGTCAGCAAACTGCTAAACTAGTCTAAAAAAAAGGCACCACAGGTATACAATGTAGATGGATGGATAGTATACTTTATGGATGACGAGTGACGACACAGAGGTAGGTACACAGCACGCAGTGGCCTACCGTACTTCTATATACAGTATACTGGACCTGGTGGACACTGTCAGCAAACTGCTAAACTAGTCTAAAAAAAAGGCACCACAGGTATACAATGTAGATGGATGGATACTAGTATACTTTATGGATGACAAGTGATGACACAGAGGTAGGTACACAGCAGTGGCCTACCGTACTGCTATATACAGTATACTGGACCTGGTGGACACTGTCAGCAAACTGCTAAACTAGTCTAAAAAAAGGCACCACAGGTATACAATGTAGATGGATGGATACTAGTATACTTTATGGATGACGAGTGACGACACAGAGGTAGGTACACAGCACGCAGTGGCCTACCGTACTGCTATATACAGTATACTGGACCTGGTGGACACTGTCAGCAAACTGCTAAACTAGTCTAAAAAAAAGGCACCACAGGTATACAATGTAGATGGATGGATACTAGTATAGTTTATGGATGACGAGTGACGACACAGAGGTAGGTACACAGCACGCAGTGGCCTACCGTACTGCTATATACAGTATACTGGACCTGGTGGACACTGTCAGCAAACTGCTAAACTAGTCTAAAAAAAAGGCACCACAGGTATACAATGTAGATGGATGGATACTAGTATACTTTATGGATGACGAGTGACGACACAGAGGTAGGTACACAGCACGCAGTGGCCTACCGTACTGCTATATACAGTATACTGGACCTGGTGGACACTGTCAGCAAACTGCTAAACTAGTCTAAAAAAAAGGCACCACAGGTATACAATGTAGATGGATGGATACTAGTATACTTTATGGATGACGAGTGACAACACAGAGGTAGGTACACAGCACGCAGTGGCCTACCATACTGCTATATACAGTATACTGGACCTGGTGGACACTGTCAGCAAACTGCTAAACTAGTCTAAAAAAAAGGCACCACAGGTATACAATGTAGATGGATGGATACTAGTATACTTTATGGATGACGAGTGACGACACAGAGGTAGGTACACAGCACGCAGTGGCCTACCGTACTGCTATATACAGTATACTGGACCTGGTGGACACTGTCAGCAAACTGCTAAACTAGTCTAAAAAAAGGCACCACAGGTATACAATGTAGATGGATGGATACTAGTATACTTTATGGATGACGAGTGACGACACAGAGGTAGGTACACAGCACGCAGTGGCCTACCGTACTGCTATATACAGTATACTGGACCTGGTGGACACTGTCAGCAAACTGCTAAACTAGTCTAAAAAAAAGGCACCACAGGTATACAATGTAGATGGATGGATACTAGTATACTTTATGGATGACGAGTGACGACACAGAGGTAGGTACACAGCACGCAGTGGCCTACCGTACTGCTATATACAGTATACTGGACCTGGTGGACACTGTCAGCAAACTGCTAAACTAGTCTAAAAAAAAGGCACCACAGGTATACAATGTAGATGGATGGATAGTATACTTAATGGATGACGAGTGACGACACAGAGGTAGGTACAGCAGTGGCCTACCGTACTGCTATATATAGTATACTGGACCTGGTGGACACTGTCAGCAAACTGCTAAACTAAAATGCACCACAGGTATAGGAATGTAGATGGATAGTATACTTAATGGATGACGACACAGAGGTAGGTACAGCAGTGCACTCTGCACTGTACTCCTCCTATATGGAGAGAGAATTGACTGCATAGGAAAGGAATGAGTTAAACATCTTGTGAGGGGTGGACCTAGCTGTGAGGAAAGTACAGCCTTTGGAAAAAGGGGAGGGTTAATATATATAGGGAATGCTAGGCCAACTCGGTCTCTCTTGCTGCTGAATTGCCTTCCCGACCTGTTGGTAGAGGTTATGGCACGGAGTGCCTTGGCGTTGAATTGTTGGCTGGTTTTATCGTTGGCTATTTATTGGCGGAAAAGAACGGCAGTTTGTAGTTGTATTGTTAGCTGTAGTGATTTAAAGTTTGGTGTGGTTTAGGTGCACTCACCTCCATCGACTTTTAGGGCCGCTCGACCACCCGTCCGGGGGCAGCGGCAGGCACCCATCAGGGTGGGTAGTCACTGTGGGGGTTGAGTTGGGCACCTATTACCGATTTTATAGTTTGTATTTAAATTAGGATAGTTTTGCATTTTAACATTTTTGAGGTTAGCCTCAGTTCAATAGAGCCGTTCTTTTTTCTGCCACCATATGCCGGCTGAATCGGCATGTTAACAAAGTTTTTCATTTACAGGTTTGCTATGGTTAGGGACAAAAAATAGCTAGCAATTTTTCTGCCAAATTCAAGTCTCCGTGTCATTATTTCTGGGTATTTGAGGTAATAAATTCTTTACTTTGAATGAAGGGGTCCACCAAGTATCACTAGGATGTTTAATAATATTAATTATACTGGTGGTCCCCAGTCCCCACAATAAAGCAGCACACTGTGAGCACAGATATGGAGTGTTTTTCAGGCAGACAAACGTATACTGGTGGTCACTGTCAGCAAAACTCTGCACTGTACTCCTGCTATAGCTGCTCCCCAGTCCCCACAATTAAGCAGTGTGAGCACTCAGCACAGATATATCATGCAGCACACTGAGCACAGATATGGTATGGAGCGTTTTTTTCAGACAGAGAACGGATAAAAAAAACTAAACTCTGCACTGTACTCCTCCTAACAGCTGCTCCCCAATCCTCCCCACAATTATAGTAATAAACAAGCACAAGCAATCAAATCAACTGTCTTCTGACTTCTACTAAACGGAGAGGACGCCAGCCACGTCCTCTCCCTATCATCTCCAATGCACGTGTGAAAATGGCGCCGACGCGCGGCTGCTTATAGAATCCGAATCTCGCGAGAATCCGACAGCGGGATGATGACGTTCGGGCGCGCTCGGGTTAGCCGAGCAAGGCGGGAGGATCCGAGTCTGCTCGGACCCGTGTAAAAAAGGTAAAGCTCGAGGGGGTTCGGTTTCTCGGAAACCGAACCCGCTCATCACTATTATAAACACAATTTACTTCATTTTATATTTTTTTCTAAATTTCTCACTAAGAAACTATGGTCTTGGGGTGCCGTGACAGAAATTCTGAAACTCTAGGGTAGGGGTGTCAAACTCGCAGCTCCTACCGCATCCTTTTGTGGCCCGCGGGCAGGGGTCGGGCAGGGGTCCTTTTGCGGCCCAACCACCTTGCTTGCAGTGAGGGCAGGAGAGCACAGCGCACACCTCTCTTGCTCCCCAGTCCGGTCTCCGGCGATGGCACAGGTATCTTAAATCAGGTGCCGGTCCATGTTCACGGACCAGAAGCCAATCAGGAGCAGTGCCAAAGTCTTTACTTTCTATGTGCAGTGCCATCTTCCCGAAGAGATCACCATGAAGACGGCGCCACTGCCACTGTCTACAGCACAGGCATACAGGGGAGGGGTAGCAAACTGGGGCTTCTGCCAGGCCCCTCCAGCAGCCCCTCTACCAATGTCCGCCAGTTGGCATGCCGAGCAACAGGGACTATTCCCATAGAGTGGGATAGAACCTATGGCAAGCGCAACGAGCCCGCAAGGGTCTTTGTTGTGCTGGCCAAAACCCCCTCTGCTGGCCATCTGACAGACGGAATCCCGGCTTCGGTATGGTGACCGCCAGTCTCCCAACCACCGGTCACCCAATACCAACCTGTCCAAAATGACTATACAGTATGAGTGGAATTATTACACTCACTTAGTGCAGTTGGACTTCCAGCGTATAGCACTGCGGACGTGTACTGCTCCATCTGAGAAGCGTGTCATAAAAATGACTTACATCCAAATGTAAATGAGCCCCAAAGTTAGTAAGATCTACTTGTTGAAGAAAAAACTCTTATATTTTGCAGAATTTGTTTGTGTATTGTGCTTTACAAGAGGTTCCATATACTGTAAGTGGCCACAAGAAACTTTATTTAAAATGCATGTAGCCATAGGGAGCACTGTGTCTTATAACTAGAGATAAGCGGGTTTGTTTCGTCGAGATCCGAACCCCTCCGAACTTCACGTGGTTGACACGGGTCGGAGGCAGCCTCGGTTCTTCCCGCCTAACACGCAATACTCGAACGGAGGAAGACGTCATCATCCCGCTGTCGGATTCTATCGAGATTCGGATTCCATATAAAGAGCCGCGTGTCGCCGCCATTTTCACTCGTGCATTGTCGATTGAGCGGAGAGGACATGGCTACGTTCTCTGCCTGAAAAGCTCAATATCTGTGCTCAGCGTGCTGCATTGTGGGGACCAGTATATAGTAGTACAGTGCTGCATTGTGGGGACCTGTATATAGTAGTACAGTGCTGCATTGTGGTGACCACCAGTATATAGTAGTATAGTACAGTTGTCCATTGCTGTATCTTGCAGCTCCATGTCAGACTCAGTTCTATTCTCTGGATCAGTGCTCAATATCTGTGCTGCATTGTGGGGACCAGTATATAGTAGTACAGTGCTGCATTGTGGTGACCACCAGTATATAGCAGTATAGTACAGTTGTCCATTGCTGTATCTTGCAGCTCCGTGTCAGACTCAGTTCTATTCTCTGGATCAGTGCTCAATATCTGTGCTGCATTGTGGGGACCTGTATATAGTAGTACAGTGCTGCATTGTGGTGACCACCAGTATATAGTAGTACAGTACAGTAGGCCATTGCTGTATCTTGCAGCTCCGTGTCAGACTCAGTTCTATTCTCCAGATCAGTGCGCAATATCTGTGCTGCATTGTGGGGACCTGTATATAGTAGTACAGTGCTGCATTGTTGTGACCACCAATATATAGTAGTACAGTACAGTTGTCCATTGCTGTATCTTGCAGCTCCGTGTCAGACTCAGTTCTATTCTCCAGATCAGTGCTCAATATCTGTGCTGCATTGTGGTGACCAGTATATAGTAGTACAGTGCTGCATTGTGGTGACCACCAGTGTATAGTAGTACAGTACAGTAGGCCATAGCGTTATTTTGCTGTACCATGTCACTTCTAGTATCCTGATCAGTGCTTAATATCTGTGCTCAGTGTCAGTGCTGCATTGTGGTGACCAGTATACTACAGTACAATAGTCCAGTGCTGTTCTCGCTGCTCAGTGTCAGTTCTCCGTAGTATCATCAGTGATCAGTATAATCAGTTCTCAGTATAATCAGTGTGCTGTTAGACGTGCGCCCGTTTTCCGCTATTAGTGCATTGGGATTTAGATAATTGATGAAGTTATTGTGTCCCTGGTACAAAATCCCATCTAGATTCCACTTCACTAGGCAGGCGATAGCAGATTTTACCAATTAACATCAGTGATTTATAATCATTAATTACAGTGATCTTGCCAAATAATTCCAGTAATTTTGTCATTTTCTTCCAGTGATTTGGACCAATAATACCATTGATTAGAACAAATAATTCCTGTGATTTTGTCATTTTCTTCCAGTGATTTGGACCAGTAATACCATTGATTAGAACAAATAATTCCTGTGATTTTGTCATTTTCTTCCAGTGATTTGGACCAGTAATACCATTGATTAGAAGAAATAATTCCTGTGATTTTGTCATTTTCTGCCAGTGATTTGGACCAATAATACCATTGATTAGAACGAATAATTCCTGTAATATTGAGGTGTTTGTGTTGCTTATCTTAGCCATCAAGCGACCACAGTGCACCTCTTTTTCTCTTTTCTTTGCATCATGTGCTGTTTGGGGACTATTTTTTTAAGTGCCATCCTGTCTGACACTTCCGTATATGTACAGTGGTACTGCCATTTGAAATAATTCCCGACATTACTGCCATTTATTTCCAGTGATTTTGTCATTTTATTCCAGTGATTTGGACCAATAATACCATTGATTAGAACGAATAATTACAGTGATTTTGTCATTTTCTTCCAGTGATTTGGACCAATAATACCATTGATTAGAACGAATAATTACAGTGATTTTGTCATTTTCTTCCAGTGACCAATAATACCATTGATTAGAACAAAAATAATTCCTGTGATATTGAGGTGTTTGTGTCGCTGAGCTCTGCCATCCAGCGACCACAGTGCACCTCTTTTTCTTTTTTCTTTGCATCATGTGCTGTTTGGGGCCAATTTTTTTAAGTGCCATCCTGTCTGACACTGCAGTGCCACTCCTAAATGGGCCAGGTGTTTGTGCTGGCCACTTAGGTTGCTTAGCTTAGTCATCCAGCGACCTCAGTGCAAATTTTAGGACTAAAAATAATATTGTGAGGTGTGAGGTGTTCAGAATAGACTGGAAATGAGTGGAAATTATGGTTATTGGGGTTAATAATACTATAGGATCAAAATTACCCCCAAATTCTATGATTTAAGCTTTTTTTGAGGGTTTTTTGGGAAAAAAACCACCCAAATCCAAAACACACCCAAATCCGACAACATTTTTTAAGGGAGGTTTTGCCAAAACGCTTCCGAATCCAAAAAACACGGCCACAGAACCAAATCCAAAACCAAAACACAAAACCCAAAAATTTTCCAGTGCACATCACTACTTATAACCAATACAGGGAAATGGCACTGATGTTCCCATTTGAATGTATGAATCTGTGATTTATTCCCCCCCCCCACCCCCCCAAGAATGTAACAGCTGCACAATGGGGTTAACATAGTAACATAGTTGTTGAGGTTGAAAAGAGGTGAAATTCTTATCGGGTTCAACCTGTATTCTGTGTTTAGCTGTGCACATTATAATGCACCAGTTGAAATAATGGTTTCGTACCAATTGTCAACTATATTTCGTACAACTCCCAGATACTAATGCCAATATATTAAATGCTGTAGCCTTGGATACTTTTTTCAGCTAGAAAGCTGTCCAATCTGATTTTGAATGCATTTACAGAGTCCGCCATTATTACCTTCTCCGGCAGGGAGTTCCAAATCTTTATTGTCCTTACCGTGAAGAACCCCTTCCTAGTACGTTTTGTACGGAATTTTCTCTCCTCTAACCTCAGTGAGTGTCCACGTGTCCTATACAGAGTTCTATTAATAAACAAATCAACTGCTAACTCCTTGCAATGACCCTTTACATATTTGAAGATATTAATAATATCTCCTCTTAGACGCCTCTTTTCTAGAGTATACATATTTAACATAGTTAGCCTTTCCTCGTACTACTGTGTCTCTAACCCTTTAATCAGTTTAGTAGCACGCCTTTGAACTCTTTCGAGTTCCGCAATATCTTTTTTATAATATGGTGCCAAAAATTGAACACAATATTCCAGGTGCGGACGTACCAATGATTTGTACAGCGGCATGATTACATCCTCGTCCCTGGTCTCAATACCCCGTTTTATGCAAGCAAGGACTTTACTTGTCTTCTTCACTGCATTTTGACACTGTGTACTGGTATTGAGTGTATTATCTATGAGGACCACCAAATCTTTTTTCACTACTGATACCCGTATATATTCCCCATTAAGTGAATAGGATGCAAGTTTGTTTTTAATCCCAAAATGCATAGCTTTGCATTTTTCAATATTGAACCTCATTCTCCATTTAGACACCCAGAATTCAAGTTTAAATAAGTCATTCTGTAGAGACTCCACATCTATTTCCGAATTAATTACCTTACACAGTTTAGTATCATCTGCAAAGATTGATACTATGCTTCCCAGGCCTATTCCTAGGTCATTAATACATATATTGAACAGTAACGGACCAAATATGGACCCTTGTGGTATACCGCTGACTACGTCGTAGAAGCTAATTAAGTTAGTTTGACATGATCTGTCCCTCACAAAGCCATGCTAACTCCTGCTAATAAACTTAGTATTCCGCAGATAATCCTCTATGCTATCCATCAAAATTCCTTCCAATATTTTACCCACTATAGAGGTTAAACTAACTGGTCTATAGTTCCCAGGATGATTTTTAGAACCCTTTTTAAATAATGGCACTACCTCAGCTATACGCCAATCCATCGGTACCATACCCGATTTAATGGAACTATAGAAAATCAAGTATAAGGGTCTTGCAAGCTGTGCCTTAAGCTCCATAATAACCCTCGGATGAAAACCATTTGGTCCCGGTGATTTATTAATCTTTATGTTGCTTAGTGTCTCCAGGACTATTTCCTCACTTAAACAAGCATCTAGCCAAGAATCATTACCTTCACTGTCGTTATGCACTACTAACTCCGTCTGATCTCCCTGGTGAAAAAAGCTGTTCAGTATATCCGCTTTTATTTTGTCATCGTTTCCAAGGCTCACAGTTCATCTTTTAATGGGCCTATGTTCTAATTTTTTAACCCTTTAATGTTTATGTATTTATAAAACTCTTTGGGATTTGCTTTACTCTCTAAAGCGATTTGTTTTTCGTTTACAATTGTAGCTGCCCTTATTACTTTTTTGCATCTTTTATTGCATTCTTTGTAATACTGGAATGACTCCTCCCTTCCATTAGTTTTAAATGCTTTAAAAAAACACCTCTTTTTAGCCATTGCTTCTTTGACATCCTTATTAAGCCACATTGATTTGAGTCTAGTACTCCTGCATTTACTGCCCAAGGGTATGAATTTGTGAATATTGCTATCAAGCAACCCTTTTAAAGCATCCCATATTTCCGATGTGTCTTTACCATGAAACAAAACTTCCCAGTCAATGTCGTTTAGTGCCCGTCTCAGAATAATGAAGTTAGCTTTTCTAAAGTTGGATGTTTTTGTTGATTCCTTATAGCTATGTTTCTTGAAACTGATGCTGAATGTGATCATATAGTGATCACTGTTTCCCAAGGTCTCCCCCACTGTAATGTTTGATATAGTGTCCACATTGTTGGTAATAACTTGGTCCAGAACATTATTACCTCTGGTTGGGTCCTCGACTAATTGAGACAAGTATTGATCCTTTAATGTGTTTAGAATCCTGCTGCTCCTAATTTTTACACATGAATCGTTACTCCAGTTTATACCCGGATAGTTAAAAATCCCCTAACACTAGGATATCCCCCATTCCCGCAGCTTTTTCAATTTGCTGTGAGAGTAGTTCCTCGTCACGTATGCTAATATCTGGTTGCTTGTAGCACGTGCCAATGACTAGTTTCTTTATTTCAGTGCTCCCACTAGTGATCTCAACCCATAGTGATTCCACATTATCACCAGTCCCCTCGTAAATAACATATATTAAGTTTGGTTTTAGAGATGGTTTTACATAGAGACATACCCCTCCTCCCCTTTTGGTAGCCCTGTCCCTCCTGAAAAGTGAATATCCCTCCAAATTAGTAACCCAGTCGTGAGAGTCGTCCCACCATGTTTCCGGAATACCTATAATATCATACTGATTTTTTGATACATGCCATTCCAATTCCCCCATTTTACCTGATAGGCTTCTTGCTTTCGCAAGCATACATTTTATGTTAATATTTCCTTTGCCCTGTTGCTTTAATGGTAATTTACCATTATTTACAAGTGCCTTTCTAGAATTACTCTTACCGACTGTTATTCTATTCTCTACCTTACCCCCCATCAGGGGTTAACGTGCAATCAGAGAGATTGCTGGACTATTCAGGGAGTTAGGGAGATTGCTTCTATTTCAGGGAGTCTCCTGCAGAATGAGGGAGCGTAGGCAAGTATGTTTATACCAACAGAATAATGTACAAAAAGACAGCAAACTACATGTACAGTAGTTTAATTTGGACCACATGGCCTGCCTGGTAGTGGTATCACATCCTATAGCAACAATGGCCCTCATTCCGAGTTGTTCGCTCGGTATTTTTCATCGCATCGCAGTGAAAATCCGCTTAGTACGCATGCGCAATGTTCGCACTGCGACTGCGCCAAGTAACTTTACTATGAAGAAAGTAATTTTACTCACGGCTTTTTCTTCGCTCCGGCGATCGTAATGTGATTGACAGGAAATGGGTGTTACTGGGCGGAAACACGGCGTTTCAGGGGCGTGTGGCTGAAAACGCTACCGTTTCCGGAAAAAACGCAGGAGTGGCCGGGGAAACGGTGGGAGTGCCTGGGCGAACGCTGGGTGTGTTTGTGACGTCAACCAGGAACGACAAGCACTGAACTGATCGCACAGGCAGAGTAAGTCTGAAGCTACTCTGAAACTGCTAAGTAGTTAGTAATCGCAATATTGCGAATACATCGGTCGCAATTTTAAGAAGCTAAGATTCACTCCCAGTAGGCGGCGGCTTAGCGTGTGTAACTCTGCTAAATTCGCCTTGCGACCGATCAACTCGGAATGAGGGCCTATATTAACACAAGGTCCCAAAGGTCAAAGTGCAACAAAAACACATTACACTGTTCAACACTTAAGTCACGTAATCGGTCAGGCAGAGATGCACCTCTCTGCCGGTAACCTGCTGGTACCATGTGTAAAATGTGGCACTGGTGCTCCCGAACTGTGCCATGTGGAACGCAAAACTGGATATAAGCAGCTAACTCCTCCTCTGGAATGCAACAACTTCTAATGCACCAGTTAGCAAGCAACATCAGTGCACATGTGCAGACCAGTAGGGACCATACGGTAGCACTGATCCCAAGTTTTGAATGACCAGTTAAACTACAGGAATAATTTATTAAACTCAATAAAACAGGAGTTAAAGGGAATGTCTCATATCAGCACATCCCTAGGCATACAATGCTAGCAAACTCAATGTGATATTAGAATATTACTAGAGATGTGCACAGGACCATTTTTGCTGGATTTGGAATTGGCCCTGATTCGTCATCCGGCTTTGTATTTGGTTTTTGCCAAACTGCCGTGACTGGTTTTGTTTTTTTTGTTTTCAAAAATTGACAAACAAAACTAAAATCACATAATTTGGGCCTTTTTTTTGTTCCATGGGGGTGATTCAGACCTGATCCTAGATGTGCTAAATTTAGCACATTTATGATCAGATTCTCTGACATGCGGGGGGACGCCCAGCACAGGGCTAGTATGCCCCACATGTTAGGCGCCCGCATGAGACCCGCAGCCAATTTTCTGATAGCATCGGCTGCGTGTGATGTCATGCAGCTGCCCCGACTACGCTCCCTGTTTCTCCGTTGCCGCCCCTGTTTTGAAGTCTCATCCCCGCAATACTAAATCTCCGTCTTTGAAATGGAGCGTTGCCTCCCCCCCCCCCACCCCCCCACCCCAGCGACCATCTCTGCCTCATAGACAGGCAGAAGCAATCGCATTTTCTGTGGGGCGCCGTAGAAAATGCAGGCGCATGCGCAGGATGGGCCCTGCGCAGGATCCCGCATCCTCTTAGCAATTTTTACCGTTGGATCGCTTATTGCGATTGCGATCCAACCTGAATCAGGCTCTATTTGTAAAATATAAAATATACATCACAATATTAGATGCCACTAAGTGAGCAAAACTGCCGGCAAATGGCAGTAATAACATTTTTCTCATGTAATAATTTTAAATAATAAGTGAAATCACATTTCCCTTAGGTCAGTCATGTAAAAGACAAGGGCCTCAAACCAGAAATAACCAGTCTTAGCCGGTCTGGTGGGGTGTGTGAGGTCATGCTGTGATGTCATA
Source organism: Pseudophryne corroboree (assembly GCF_028390025.1). NCBI lineage: Eukaryota > Metazoa > Chordata > Amphibia > Anura > Myobatrachidae > Pseudophryne > Pseudophryne corroboree. The sequence goes on along the minus strand of NC_086444.1, from coordinate 56,994,155 downwards.
ATGGAAACTGCCTATGTCAGGGCTATGCTGTTGCTGTCTCTTGCATATGCTTTCAGAGGCCTGGCACGGCATAGCACACTGGTAGAAGGTTAGTGGCTGGACAAAGATAAGAGCAGCTTATTTTGAATCGTCGGCAGACGTTTAGCATGACTATTATAATATATGACTTATGACCTTGGGGATAGCATAGTATTGGATAAAAACAAAATCTCACACCTACTGGGACAGTGCCATTACTTAACATCCACAAGCGGCTGCAAATGGGCCATTGGAGATATATGAAGGGTGCTTTAATCTCTTTCTCTCTGCCTGCCTAAATCCCAGTGTGCCAGTGTTGCACGCTGATCCATTTTTATTAATATGTAGAGATGTAAGAGAATTAAATTGTCGTTTAATCATTACTTTTGTTTTTATCCAATACTATGGCCCTCATTCCGAGTTGTTCGCTCGGTATTTTTCATCGCATCGCAGTGAAAATTCGCTTAGTACGCATGCGCAATGTTCGCACTGCGACTGCGCCAAGTAACTTTACTATGAAGAAAGTATTTTTACTCACGGCTTTTTCTTCGCTCCGGCGATCGTAATGTGATTGACAGGAAATGGGTGTTACTGGGCGGAAACACGGCGTTTCAGGGGCGTGTGGCTGAAAACGCTACCGTTTCCGGAAAAAACGCAGGAGTGGCCGGAGAAACGGTGGGAGTGCCTGGGCGAACGCTGGGTGTGTTTGTGACGTCAACCAGGAACGACAAGCACTGAAATGATCGCACAGGCAGAGTAAGTCTGGAGCTACTCTGAAACTGCTAAGTAGTTAGTAATCGCAATATTGCGAATACATCGGTCGCAATTTTAAGAAGCTAAGATTCACTCCCAGTAGGCGTAGGCTTAGCGTGTGTAACTCTGCTAAATTCGCCTTGCGACCGATCAACTCGGAATGAGGGCCTATATACAGATGTAGCCATGCTGATGATGGCTACATCTGAGCGAAACGTGCACCCTCGACGCAGCTATGCGCACCTGTGCCTAGCCATGTCGAGTTGCGGCATTTGCCTCCCCCATCCATGTGAATGGGGCACACACATGTCTTAGACGTCCAGACGTATGTGGTGCGGTCGCGACTAACAAGGCGCAATCGCCTTAAGATGTAGCCACAACGAGAATGGCTACATTTGTACTGTTGTAATTACTGTTAGCTTCAGAAATGAATGCTATGGTGGTTATGACTGTCTCCCCCCCCCCCCCTCACTCCCACTCTGGGTTGAACTGGCCCATAGGGATACAGGAGAAACCACCGGTGGCCCCTACTGCCTGGGGGCCACCTCCACGTCTATGGATCAGGTCACGTCTGTGCACTTGAATTGTACATTATACATATTATCTACAGTGCATTGCAGTTATTAATCTGGTACATTATCATGCATGCACTAGCAGTATTTACTATATATATTTATCATGGGCCCTATACCATGTTAGCCAAGCCTCTGTGGCAGCAGGCCACACCCCTAAGCATGGGCCTTTACCTCTGCATTCCCCCGGTGGGCTCTCCATGCCCCACTCATTTCTTGCTCTCTTTTTTCACTCTCTCACCATTGACGTATAGGTGCGTTTTTCTCCTGCCGGGTAAATAGGTCAAAATATCAGATTTGAGGTGACAGATGGGAAGACTGGGTTAGGCAAGGTTAGTTGGTGGGCGGGTGGTCTGGGCAAACCAGGGACGTGCAGTCAGGGAAGGCAGAGGAGGCAGTGCCTCCCCTGTCATTAATGATTAAAATAATATAAAGAAGATACTTATGACACATACTGTATTCTGTGTCATAAGTATCTCCTTTATATTAATCTAATCATTATCCCTGTTTAAATGTGTTTGGGAGGCACCAATCGTGGGGCCTCCCATTGTGAATGGGGAAGGGTGTGGGAGCGGGGGTCGGGGGTGGGCGGGGCCTAGCCATGGGCATTAAAAGTCCATTGGAAATGCATGGGAAAGAGGCACCATTAGAGGTGCTGCTTTCATACAGGGACGTGCTTTCAACCCATGAAAGCACGCCCCTGTCAGTGAGGCCACAGTGATTGGCCAGAGGATCCGTCACTGGATCCGCTGCCATCACTGTATGGGTGCGCGGAGGTGCAGGCATCGGTGGCAGTGAGAGTATTAGTGGCACTGCCATTCTGCAGAGTTTGGCAGCGGAGCGGTACCAATTTCAAAAATGGCACCTCAGCGTAATTTTTTAAATTCAATATGGCAACCACGCGCCAATCACGGCTCGCTGCGTCATCACCCCGGCCCCTCCGGCTGACTTATATAAGTCAGCGCTAGGCATCGGCGTCAGTCCGACGGCGGAAGAGCTCCTGAAGAAAGAAGACGCTGGAAGTCCTGGATGGGCAGCAGCCATGCAAACGAGCTTAAAGGCCGCCGCCCCCAGGTGAAGACCCTGAATAATAAACTTTTTTTTAAAGACGGTGTGGTGTTTTTATTTTAATATTTTCTTTACAGGTGGACTACAGGTGCCAGCGGGCCCTTTATGTCCGGACATGCTGGCACTTGTGGTTCTCCAGGTGCTATGCAAAAGAGCTTAAGAGCCGCCGCCCACCAGGTGAAGACGCTGGAAGCCCTGGGAAGGCGGCAGCCATGCAAAAGAGCTTAAAGGCCACTGCCTCCCAGGTGAAGGCGCCGGAAGCCCTCGGGAGGTGGCGGCCCCCCAGGTGAAGACGCCGGAAGCCCTGGGGAGGCGGAAGCCATGCAAAAGAGCTTAAAGGCCGCTGCCTCTCATGTGAAGACGCCGGAAGCCCTCGAGAGGCGTCGGCTTCCCAGGTGAAGGCGTCGGAAGCCCTGGAGAGGCGGCGGCCATGCAAAAAAGCTTACAGGCCGCCGCCCCCAGGTGAAGACCCTGACTAATAAACTTTTTTTTAAAGACGGAGTGGTGTTTTTATTTTAATATTTTCTTTACAGGTGGACTACAGGTGCCAGTGGGCCCTTTATGTCCGGACATGCTGGCATTTGTGGTTCTCCAAGTGCTATGCAAAAAAGCTTAACAGCCACCGTCCACCAGGTGAAGACGCTGGATGCCCTGGGAAGGCGTCAGCCATGCAAAAGAGCTTAAAGGCCGCTGCCTCCCAGGTGAAGACTCCAGAGAAAGACAACGGAAGCCCTGGGGAGGCGGCGGCACCCCAGTTGAAGACAGCGGAAGCCCTGGAGAGGCGGCGGCCATGCAAACGAGCTTAAATGCCGCCGTTCCCAGGTGAAGACCCTGACTAATAAACTTTTTTTTTAAAGACGGTGTGGTGTTTTTATTTGAATATTTTCTTTACAGGTGCCAGCGGGCCCTTTATGTCTGGACATGCTGGCAATTGTGGTTCACCAAGTGCTATGCAAAAGAGCTTAACAGCCGCCGCCCACCAGATGAAGAAGCTGGAAGCCCTGGGAAGGCGTCAGCCATGCAAAAGAGCTTAAAGGCCGCCGCCCCCAAGTGAAGATCCTGACTAATAAACTTTTTTTTTAAAGACGGTGTGGTGTTTTTAAAGAAGACGAAGACAAAGAAGAAGAAGACAAAGAAGAAGAAGAAGAAGAAGAAGAAGAAGAAGAAGAAGAAGAAGAAGTAGAACAAAAATAGGCTACATTTTACTTAAAATAAAAATAGACATTTATTTTGAAAATATATTTTGCTTGAAGTTGTCTTAATAAATAAATTCTCTCAAAAGGTGAAGAAAATAAGATTTTACTCACCGGTAAATCTATTTCTCGTAGTCCGTAGTGGATGCTGTGACTCCGTAAGGACCATAGGGAATAGCGGCTCCTCAGGAGACTGGGCACAACTAAAGAAAGCTTTAGGACTACCTGGTGTGCACTGGCTCCTCCCACTATGACCCTCCTCCAGACCTCAGTTAGGATACTGTGCCCGGAAGAGCTGACACAATAAGGAAGGATTTTGAATCCCGGGTAAGACTCATACCAGCCACACCAATCACACCGTATAACTCGTGATACTATACCCAGTTAACAGTATGAAATATAACTGAGCCTCTCAACAGATGGCTCAACAATAACCCTTTAGTTAGGCAATAACTATATACAAGTATTGCAGACAATCCGCACTTGGGATGGGCGCCCAGCATCCACTACGGACTACGAGAAATAGATTTACCGGTGAGTAAAATCTTATTTTCTCTGACATCCTAAGTGGATGCTGGGACTCCGTAAGGACCATGGGGATTATACCAAAGCTCCCAAACGGGCGGGAGAGTGCGGATGACTCTGCAGCACCGAATGAGCAAACTCTAGGTCCTCCTCAGCCAGGGTATCAAACTTGTAGACTCTTGCAAAAGTGTTTGAACCCGACCAAGTAACAGCTCGGCAAATTTGTAAAGCCGAGACCCCTCGGGCAGCCGGCCAAGAAGAGCCCACTTTCCTCGTGGAATGGGCTTTTACAGATTTAGGGTGCGGCAGTCCAGCCGCAGAATGTGCAAGTTGAATCGTGCTACAGATCCAGCGAGCAATAGTCTGCTTAGAAGCAGGAGCACCCAGCTTGTTGGGTGCATACAGGATAAATAGCGAGTCAGTTTTCCTGACTCCAGCCGTCCTGGAAACATATATTTTTCAGGGCCCTGACTACGTCCAGTAACTTGGAATCCTCCAAGTCCCAAGTAGCCGCAGGCACCACAATAGGTTGGTTCACATGAAAAACTGATACCACCTTAGGAAGGAATTGGGAACGAGTCCTCAATTCCGCCCTATCCATATAAAAAATTAGATAAGGGCTTTTGCATGATAAAGCCGCTAATTCTGATACACGCCTGGCCGACGCCAAGGCCAACAGCATGACCACTTTCCACGTGAGGTATTTTAGCTCCACGGATTTAAGTGGCTCAACCCAATGCGACTTCAGGAAATCCAACACCACGTTGAGATCCCACGGTGCCACTGGAGGCACAAACGGGGGCTGACTATGCAGCACTCCCTTAACAAAAGTCTGAACTTCAGGCAGTGAAGTCAGTTCTATTTTGGAAGAAAATCGATAGAGCCGAAATCTGGACCTTAATGGAACCCAATTTTAGGCCCATAGTCACCCCTGACTGTAGGAAGCGCAGAAATCGACCTAGCTGAAATTCCTCCGTTGGGGCCTTCCTGGTCTCACAGCACGCAACATATTTCCGCCATATGCGGTGATAATGGTTTGCGTTCACTTCTTTCCTAGCTTTAATTAGCGTAGGGATAACTTCCTCCGGAATGCCCTTTTCCTTCAGGATCCGGCGTTCAACTGCCATGCCGTCAAATGCAGCCGCGGTACGTCTTGGAACAGATAGGCCCGCTCAGATAGGCAGGTCCTGTCTGAGCGGCAGAGGCCATGGGTCCTCTGAGATCATTTCTTGGAGTTCTGGGTACCAAGCTCTTCTTGGCCAATCCGGAACAATGAGTATAGTTCTTACTCCTCTCCTTCTTATTATTCTCATTACCCTGGGTATGAGAGGCAGAGAAGGGAACACATACACCGACTGGTACACCCACAGTGTTACCAGAGCGTCCACAGCTATCGCCTGAGGGTCCCTTGACCTGGCGCAATATCTTTTTAGCTTTTTGTTGAGGCGGGACGCTATCATGTCCACCTGTGGCCTTTCCCAACGGTGTACAATCATTTGGAAGACTTCTGGATGAAGTCCCCACTCTCCCGGGTGGAGGTCGTGTCTGCTGAGAAAGTCTGCTTCCCAGTTGTCCACTCCGGGAATGAACACTGCTGACAGTGCTAACACATGATTTTCCGCCCATCGGAGAATCCTTGTGGCTTCTGCCATCGCCATCCTGCTTCTTGTGCCACCCTGTCGGTTTACATGAGCGACCGCCGTGATGTTGTCTGACTGGATCAGCACCGGCCGGTGTTGAAGCAGGGGTCTAGCCTGACTTAGGGCATTGTAAATGGCCCTTAGTTCCAGAATATTTTTGTGTAGGGAAGTCTCCTGACTTGTCCATAGTCCTTGGAAGTTTCTTCCCTGTGTGACTGTCCCCCAGCCTCGAAGGCTGGCATCCGTGGTCCTGTATGCCGAATCTGCGGCCCTCTAGAAGATGAGCACTCTGCAGCCACCACAACAGCGACACCCTGGCCCTTGGAGACAGGGTTATCCGCCGATGCATCTGAAGATGCGACCCGGACCACTTGTCCAACAGATCCCACTGGAAGATCCTTGCATGGGACCTGGCGAATGGAATTTCTTCGTAAGAAGCTACCATCTTTCCCAGGGCTCGCGTGCATTGATGCACCGACACCTGTATTTGTATTAGGAGGTCTCTGTCTAGAGACGACAACTCCTTGGACTTCTCCTCCGGGAGAAACCCTTTTTTCTTGTTCTGTGTCCAGAACCATACCCAGGAACAGTAGACGCGTAGTAGGAACCAGCTGTGACTTTGGAATATTCAGAATCCAGCCGTGCTGTTGTAGCACTTCCCGAGATAGTGCTACTCCGATGAACAACTGCTCCCTGGACCTCGCCTTTATAAGGAGATCGTCCAAGTACGGGATAATTATTTCGGCCATTACCTTGGTAAATACCCTCGGTGCCGGGGCCAGACCAACGGCAACGTCTGGAATTGGTAATGACAATCCTGTACCACAATTTTGAGGTACTCCTGGTGAGGAGGGTAAATAGGGACATGCAGGTAAGCATCCTTGATGTCCAGTGATACCATGAAATTCTCCAGGCTTGCAATAATCGCCCTGAGCGATTCCATTTTGAACTTGAACCTTCGTATATAAGTGTTCAAGGATTTCAATTTTAGAATGGGTCTCACCGAACCGTCTGGTTTCGGTACCACAAACATTTTGGAATAGTAACCCCGGCCTTGTTGAAGGAGGGGTACGTTGATTTCACCTGCTAGAAGTACAGCTTGTGAATTGCCGCCAGTACTACCTCCCTTTCTCTGAGGGCAGCAGGCAAGGCTGATGTGAGGTAACGGCGAGGGGGAGTCGCCTCGAACTCCAGCTTGTATCCCTGTGATACTACTTGCAGAACCTAGGGATCCACCTGTGGGCAAGGTCCCTGAAGTTCCCGAGACGCGCCCCCACCGCACCTGTCTCCACCTGTGGAGCCCCAGCGTCATGCGGTGGACTCAGAGGAAGCGGGGGAAGATTTTTGATCCTAGGAACTGGCTGTCTGGTGCAGCTTTTTCCTTCTTCCCTTGTCTCTGTGCAGAAAGGAAGCGCCTTTGACCCGCTTGCTTTTCTGAAGCTGAAAGGACTGTACCTGAAAATACGGTGCTTTCTTGGGCTGTGAGGAAACCTGAGGTAAAAATTTTTCTTCCCAGCTGTTGCTGTGGATACGAGGTCCAAGAGACCATCCCCAAACAATTCCTCACCCTTATAAGGCAGAATCTCCATGTGCCTTTTAAAGTCAGCATCACCTGTCCACTGCCGGGTCTCTAATACCCTCCTGGCAGAATGGACATTGCATTAATTCTGGATGCCAGCCGGAAAATATCCCTCTGTGCATCCCTCATATATAAGACGACGTCTTTAATATGCTCTATGTTAGCAAAATATTATCCCTGTCTAGGGTATTAATATTATCTGACAGGGTATCAGACCACGCTGCAGCAGCACTATTCATGCTGAGGCAATTGCAGGTCTCAGTATAGTACCTGAGTGTGTATATACAGACTTCAGGATAGCCTCCTGCTTTTTATCAGCAGGCTCCTTCAAAGTGGCCGTATCCTAAGACGGCAGTGCCACCTTTTTTGACAAACGTGTGAGCGCCTTATCCACCCTAGGGGATATCTCCCAACGTGACCTATCCTCTGGCGGGAAAGGGTACGCCAGCAGTAACTTTTTAGAAATTACCAGTTTCATATCGGGGGAACCCACGCTTCTTTACACACTTCATTCACTCATCTGATGGGGGAACAAAACACTGGCTGCTTTTTCTCCCCAAACATAAAACCCCTTTTATGTGGTACTTGGGTTCATGTCAGAAATGTGTAACACATTTTTCATTGCAGAGATCATGCAACGGATGTTCCTAGTGGATTGTGTATATGTCTCAACCTCGTCGACACTGGAGTCAGACTCCGTGTCGACATCTGTGTCTGCCATCTGAGGTAACGGGCGTTTTTTGAGCCCCTGATGGCCTTTGAGACGCCTGGGCAGGCGCGGGCTGAGAAGCCGGCTGTCCCACAGCTGTTACGTCATCCAGCCTTTTATGTAAGGAGTTGACATTGTCGGTTATACCTTCCACCTATCCATCCACTCTGGTGTCGGCCCCACAGGGGGCGACATCCCATTTATCGGCCTCTGCTCCGCCTCCACATAACCTTCCTCATCCAACATGTCGACACAGCCGTACCGACACACCGCACACACACAGGGAATGCTCTGACTGAGGACAGGACCCCACAAAGTCCTTTGGGGAGACAGAGAGAGAGTATGCCAGCACACACCAGAGCGCTATATAATGCAGGGATTAACACTATAACTGAGTGATTTTTCCCTGCTTGTATACACATATTGCGCCTAAATTTAGTGCCCCCCCTCTCTTTTTAACCCTTTGAGCCTGAAAACTACAGGGGAGAGCCTGGGGAGCTGTCTTCCAGCTGCACTGTGAAGAAAAAATGGCGCCAGTGTGCTGAGGGAGATAGCCCCGCCCCTTTTTCGGCTGACTTTTCTCCCGCTTTTTTCAAGGATTCTGGCAGGGGTAATTTATCACATATATAGCCCTGGGACTATATATTGTGATGATTTGCCAGCCAAGGTGTTTATATTGCTGCTCAGGGCGCCCCCCCCCCCCAGCGCCCTGCACCCATCAGTGACCGGAGTGTGAGGTGTGCATGAGGAGCAATGGCTACCTTGTTGAAGACCGAGGTCTTCTGCCACCGATTTTCCGGACCACTTCTTGCTTCTGGCTCTGTAAGGGGGACGGCGGCGCGGCTTCGGGACCGAACGATCGAGGTCGGGTCCTGTGTTCGATCCCTCTGGAGCTAATGGTGTCCAGTAGCCTAAGAAGCCCAAACTATCTCCAGTCAGGTAGGTTCGCTTCTTCTCCCCTTAGTCCCTCGCTGCAGTGAGTCTGTTGCCAGCAGATCTCACTGTAAAATAAAAAACCTAAAATATACTTTCTTTCTAGGAGCTCAGGAGAGCCCCTAGTGTGCATCCAGCTCAGCCGGGCACAAGATTCTAACTGAGGTCTGGGGGAGGGTCATAGTGGGAGGAGCCAGTGCACACCAGGTAGTCCTAAAGCTTTCTTTAGTTGTGCCCAGTCTCCTGCGGAGCCGCTATTCCCCATGGTCCTTACGGAGTCCCAGCATCCACTTAGGACGTCAGAGAAATGACACATATTTAGGGAGTCAAATATATTAGGAGAGTTTAGAACCATGCATTGTTTATTCTACACAAGAGAGTACCATGTGAGGCAGCCATTTTGTGTCCACTACATAGATTACACTGTGCAATAAGTAAAACATGGCAGTAAGGCATACAAAGGTAAAATGAAAACTCCTAGTTTGCAGCTTACACAGTAAGGAAAATGGTCTTACTCTATAATTGCTTTTAGATATCTTTCTCCTTTATAACTATTTTAAAGTGAGCTGAGGGGAAAATAACAATACAGGGTCAAGTTATATTATAAAATAATAAAATAACATTCTCTGACCAAAAAATAAAAAATAAAAATGTATAATAATTCTCCAACACTCCGAAGATGGTAAGCTCATACTGTGAATTGCATAAAATATTTCTATGAACCCCACTTAATCACTGTTACACACTGGTTCTCACTGAGTAGAGGTTGAGATGAGAGGGGTGTTATTCGGCAGGATCACTGGAAGTGTTGTGGATCTCTGATAATCTCAGGTCTCTGAGGAGTTAAGTGAAAAACTACTGTCTCCCACTGTGATGCTCTAAGACATTGACAAGATGCCGCCGCATTTATGTGCAGAATTTAGGTCAGCAGCCATCTTGGTACAGGGAGTGAAGCCTTCCTGAAGGAACAGTATGGAATCTGCGCAGTAGCGCTCTCCCCTTTCAACACTTTTTACATACAAATAGGATAATAATGATAAAACTCCCACATAGTCATCTAAATGGGATGTAGTCACCATCCCGGCGGTCAGCATACCACCACCAAGATCCCGGTCACCGAATGCCGTCAGTGGGGCCGAGGACTATTCCCACTAGTTGGTGTCCATGACACCCATAGAGTGGGAATAGAACCTGTGGCGAGCGCAGCAAGCCACCAAGCCTGCAGCGTGAAGCCTGCAGCAAGGGGCTTCGTTTCACTTGCCCCTCTCCCAGCATGCTGGCAGTCAGGATCCCGTCATCGGTATGTTGAACGCCAGGATCCCAGCCGCCGGTCAACAACGCATCTGAATTATTACTTGTGCCTGGTGTAGGATTTTCAAATATGTGATCTAAGGTGTATTATATGTAGTTATAAAAATAAGTTTATTTTATGGCAGTAGTTTCCAAACAGGGGGCCGTGAGACCCTGGGGTTCCACGGGAAAGTTGGGGGGGGGGGGGGGAGGCCTTGCAGTGGTGCCATAGTTTGGTGGTCCATGAACAATTCAAATTGCTTATACTGAATTTAATTGGCAAAACCAGTCCTTCACCACATAACTGAACCTAAGGATGACATATTATAAACACAATTTACTTAATTTTATATTTTTTTCTAAATTTCTCACTAAGAAACTATGGTCTTGGGGTGCCGTGACAGAAATTCTGAAACTCTAGGGCAGGGGTGTCAAACTCGCAGCTCCTACCGCATCCTTTTGTGGCCCGCGGGCAGGGGTCGGGTAGGGGTCCTTTTGCGGCCCAACCACCTTGCTTGCAGTGAGGGCAGGAGAGCACAGCGCACACCTCTCTTGCTCCCCAGTCCGTTCTCCGGCGATGGCACTGGTATCTTAAATCAGGTGTTGGTCCGTGTTCACGGACCAGAAGCCAATCAGGAGCAGTGCCAGAGTCTTTGCTTTCTATGTGCAGTGCTATCTTCCCGTAGAGATCACCATGAAGACGGCGCCACTGCCACTGTCTACAGCACAGGCATACAGGGGAGGGGTAGCAAACTGGGGCTTCTGCCAGGCCCCTCCAGCAGCCCCTCTACCAATGCCCGCCAGTTGGCATGCCGAGCAAGAGGGACTATTCCCATAGAGTGGGATAGAACCTATGGCAAGCGCAACGAGCCCGCAAGGGTCTTTGTTGTGCTGGCAGAAACCCCCTCTGCTGGCCATCTGACAGACGGAATCCCGGCTTCGGTATGGTGACCGCCAGTCTCCCAACCACGGTCACCCAATACCAACCTGTCCAAAATGACTATACAGTATGAGTGGAATTATTACACTCACTTAGTGCAGTTGGACTTCCAGCGTATAGCACTGCGGACGTGTACTGCTCCATCTGAGAGGCGTGTCATAAAAATGACTTACATCCAAATGTAAATGAGCCCCAAAGTTAGTAAGATCTACTTGTTGAAGAAAAAACTCTTATATTTTGCAGAATTTGTTTGTGTATTGTGCTTTACAAGAGGTTCCATATACTGTAAGTGGCCACAAGAAACTTTATTTAAAATGCATGTAGCCATAGGGAGCCCTGTGTCTTATAACTAGAGATAAGCGGGTTCGGTTCGTCGAGATCCGAACCCCCCCGAACTTCACGTGGTTGACACGGGTCGGAGACAGCCTCGGTTCTTCCCGCCTAACACGCAAAACCCGAACGGAGGAAGACGTCATCATCCCGCTGTCGGATTCTATTGAGATTTGGATTCCATATAAAGAGCCGCGTGTCGCCGCCATTTTCACTCGTGCATTGTCGATTGAGTGGAGAGGACGTGGCTACATTCTCTGCCTGAAAAGCTCAATATCTGTGCTCAGCGTGCTGCATTGTGGTGACCAGTATATAGTAGTACAGTGCTGCATTGTGGTGACCACCAGTATATAGTAGTATAGTACAGTTGTCCATTGCTGTATCTTGCAGCTCCATGTCAGACTCAGTTCTATTCTCCGGATCAGTGCTCAATATCTGTGCTGCATTGTGGGGACCAGTATATAGTAGTACAGTGCTGCATTGTGGTGACCACCAGTATATAGTAGTACAGTACAGTAGGCCATTGCTGTATCTTGCAGCTCCGTGTCAGACTCAGTTCTATTCTCCTGATCAGTGCTCAATATCTGTGCTGCATTGTGGTGACCAGTATATAGTAGTACAGTGCTGCATTGTGGTGACCACCAGTGTATAGTAGTACAGTACAGTAGGCCATAGCGTTATCTTGCTGCACCATGTCACTTCTAGTATCCTTATCAGTGCTTAATATCTGTGCTCAGTGTCAGTGCTGCATTGTGGTGACCAGTATACTACAGTACAATAGTCCAGTGCTGTTCTCACTGCTCAGTGTCAGTTCTCCGTAGTATCATCAGTGATCAGTAAATCAGTTCTCAGTATAATCAGTGTGCTGTTAGACGTGCGCCCGTTTTCTGCTATTAGTGCATTGGGATTTAGATAATTGATGAAGTTATTGTGTCCCTGGTACAAAATCCCATCTAGATTCCACTTCACTAGGCAGGCGATAGCAGATTTTACCAATTAACATCAGTGATTTATAATTATTAATTACAGTGATCTTGCCAAATAATTCCAGTAATTTTGTCATTTTCTTCCAGTGATTTGGACCAGTAATACCATTGATTAGAACGAATAATTCCTGTGATTTTGTCATTTTCTTCCAGTGATTTGGACCAGTAATACCATTGATTAGAACAAATAATTCCTGTGATTTTGTCATTTTCTGCCAGTGATTTGGACCAATAATACCATTGATTACAATGAATAATTCCTGTGATTTTGTCATTTTCTTCCAGTGATTTGGACCAGTAATACCATTGATTAGAACAAATAATTCCTGTGATATTGAGGTGTTTGTGCTGCTTAGCTTAGCCATCCAGCGACCACAGTGCACCTCTTTTTCTCTTTTCTTTGCATCATGTGCTGTTTGGGGACTATTTTTTTAAGTGCCATCCTGTCTGACACTTCCGTATATGTCCAGTGGTACTGCCATTTGAAATAATTCCCGACATTACTGCCATTTATTTCCAGTGATTTTGTCATTTTATTCCAGTGATTTGGACCAATAATACCATTGATTAGAACGAATAATTACAGTGATTTTGTCATTTTCTTCCAGTGATTTGGACCAATAATACCATTGATTAGAACAAAAATAATTCCTGTGATATTGAGGTGTTTGTGTCGCTTAGCTCTGCCATCCAGCGACCACAGTGCACCTCTTTTTTCTCTTTTCTTTGCATCATGTGCTGTTTGGGGCCAATTTTTTTAAGTGCCATCCTGTCTGACACTGCAGTGCCACTCCTAAATGGGCCAGGTGTTTGTGCCGGCCACTTAGGTTGCTTAGCTTAGTCATCCAGCGACCTCGGTGCAAATTTTAGGACTAAAAATGATATTGTGAGGTGTGAGGTGTTCAGAATAGACTGGAAATTAGAGATGTGCACTTGAAATTTTTCGGGTTTTGTGTTTTGGTTTTGGGTTCGGTTCCGCGGCCGTGTTTTGGGTTCGACCGCGTTTTGGCAAAACCTCACCAAATTTTTTTTGTCGGATTCGGGTGTGTTTTGGATTCGGGTGTTTTTTTATAAAAACACTAAAAAATAGCTTAAATCATAGAATTTGGGGGTCATTTTGATCCCAAAGTATTATTAACCTCAAAAACCATAATTTCCACTCATTTTCAGTCTATTCTGAATACCTCACACCTCACAATATTATTTTTAGTCCTAAAATTTGCACCTAGGTCGCTGGATGACTAAGCTAAGCGACCCTAGTGGCCGACACAAACACCGTGCCCATCTAGGAGTGGCACTGCAGTGTCACGCAGGATGGCCCTTCCAAAAAACACTCCCCAAACAGCACATGACGCAAAGAAAAAAAGAGGCGCAATGAGGTAGCTGTGTGAGTAAGATAAGCGACCCTAGTGGCCGACACAAACACCGGGCCCATCTAGGAGTGGCACTGCAGTGTCACGCAGGATGGCCCTTCCAAAAAACACTCCCCAAACAGCACATGACGCAAAGAAAAAAAGAGGCGCAATGAGGTAGCTGTGTGAGTAAGATAAGCGACCCTAGTGGCCGACACAAACACCGGGCCCATCTAGGAGTGGCACTGCAGTGTCACGCAGGATGGCCCTTCCAAAAAACCCTCCCCAAACAGCACATGACGCAAAGAAAAAAAGAGGCGCAATGAGGTAGCTGTGTGAGTAAGATAAGCGACCCTAGTGGCCGACACAAACACCGTGCCCATCTAGGAGTGTCACTGCAGAGTCACGCAGGATGGCACTTCCAAAAAACCCTCCCCAAACAGCACATGACGCAAAGAAAAAAAGAGGCGCAATGAGGTAGCTGTGTGAGTAAGATAAGGGACCCTAGTGGCCGACACAAACACCGGGCCCATCTAGGAGTGGCACTGCAGTGTCACGCAGGATGGCCCTTCCAAAAAACCCTCCCCAAACAGCACATGACGCAAAGAAAAAAAGAGGCGCAATGAGGTAGCTGTGTGAGTAAGATAAGCGACCCTAGTGGCCGACACAAACACCGGGCCCATCTAGGAGTGGCACTGCAGTGTCACGCAGGATGGCCCTTCCAAAAAACCCTCCCCAAACAGCACATGACGCAAAGAAAAAAAGAGGCGCAATGAGGTAGCTGTGTGAGTAAGATAAGCGACCCTAGTGGCCGACACAAACACCGTGCCCATCTAGGAGTGGCACTGCAGTGTCACGCAGGATGGCCCTTCCAAAAAACCCTCCCCAAACAGCACATGACGCAAAGAAAAAAAGAGGCGCAATGAGGTAGCTGTGTGAGTAAGATAAGCGACCCTAGTGGCCGACACAAACACCGTGCCCATCTAGGAGTGGCACTGCAGTGTCACGCAGGATGGCCCTTCCAAAAAACCCTCCCCAAACAGCACATGACGCAAAGAAAAAAAGAGGCGCAATGAGGTAGCTGTGTGAGTAAGATAAGCGACCCTAGTGGCCGACACAAACACCGGGCCCATCTAGGAGTGGCACTGCAGTGTCACGCAGGATGGCACTTCCAAAAAACATTCCACAAACAGCACATGACGCAAAGAAAAATTAAAGAAAAAAGAGGTGCAAGATGGAATTGTCCTTGGGCCCTCCCACCCACCCTTATGTTGTATAAACAGGACATGCACACTTTAACCAACCCATCATTTCAGTGACAGGGTCTGCCACACGACTGTGACTGAAATGACGGGTTGGTTTGGACCCCCACCAAAAAAGAAGCAATTAATCTCTCCTTGCACAAACTGGCTCTACAGAGGCAAGATGTCCACCTCATCATCATCCTCCGATATATCACCGTGTACATCCCCCTCCTCACAGATTATCAATTCGTCCCCACTGGAATCCACCATCTCAGCTCCCTGTGTACTTTGTGGAGGCAATTGCTGCTGGTCAATGTCTCCACGGAGGAATTGATTATAATTCATTTTAATGAACATCATCTTCTCCACATTTTCTGGATGTAACCTCATACGCCGATTGCTGACAAGGTGAGCGGCGGCACTAAACACTCTTTCGGAGTACACACTTGTGGGAGGGCAACTTAGGTAGAATAAAGCCAGTTTGTGCAAGGGCCTCCAAATTGCCTCTTTTTCCTGCCAGTATAAGTACGGACTGTGTGACGTGCCTACTTGGATGCGGTCACTCATATAATCCTCCACCATTCTTTCAATGGTGAGAGAATCATATGCAGTGACAGTAGACGACATGTCCGTAATCGTTGTCAGGTCCTTCAGTCCGGACCAGATGTCAGCATCAGCAGTCGCTCCAGACTGCCCTGCATCACCGCCAGCGGGTGGGCTTGGAATTCTGAGCCTTTTCCTCGCACCCCCAGTTGCGGGAGAATGTGAAGGAGGAGATGTTGACAGGTCGCGTTCCGCTTGACTTGACAATTTTCTCACCAGCAGGTCTTTCAACCCCAGCAGACTTGTGTCTGCCGGAAAGAGAGATCCAAGGTAGGCTTTAAATCTAGGATCGAGCACGGTGGCCAAAATGTAGTGCTCTGATTTCAACAGATTGACCACCCGTGAATCCTTGTTAAGCGAATTAAGGGCTCCATCCACAAGTCCCACATGCCTAGCGGAATCGCTCCGTGTTAGCTCCTCCTTCAATGTCTCCAGCTTCTTCTGCAAAAGCCTGATGAGGGGAATGACCTGACTCAGGCTGGCAGTGTCTGAACTGACTTCACGTGTGGCAAGTTCAAAGGGCATCAGAACCTTGCACAACGTTGAAATCATTCTCCACTGCGCTTGAGACAGGTGCATTCCACCTCCTATATCGTGCTCAATTGTATAGGCTTGAATGGCCTTTTGCTGCTCCTCCAACCTCTGAAGCATATAGAGGGTTGAATTCCACCTCGTTACCACTTCTTGCTACAGATGATGGCAGGGCAGGTTCAGTAGTTTTTGGTGGTGCTCCAGTCTTCTGTACGTGGTGCCTGTACGCCGAAAGTGTCCCACAATTCTTCTGGCCACCGACAGCATCTCTTGCACGCCCCTGTCGTTTTTAAAAAAATTCTGCACCACCAAATTCAAGGTATGTGCAAAACATGGGACGTGCTGGAATTTGCCCATATTTAATGCACACACAATATTGCTGGCGTTGTCCGATGCCACAAATCCACAGGAGAGTCCAATTGGGGTAAGCCATTCCGCGATGATCTTCCTCAGTTGCCGTAAGAGGTTTTCAGCTGTGTGCGTATTCTGGAAAGCGGTGATACAAAGCGTAGCCTGCCTAGGAAAGAGTTGGCGTTTGCGAGATGCTGCTACTGGTGCCGCCGCTGCTGTTCTTGCGGCGGGAGTCCATACATCTACCCAGTGGGCTGTCACAGTCATATAGTCCTGACCCTGCCCTGCTCCACTTGTCCACATGTCCGTGGTTAAGTGGACATTGGGTACAGCTGCATTTTTTAGGACACTGGTGAGTCTTTTTCTGAGGTCTGTGTACATTTTCGGTATCGCCTGCCTAGAGAAGTGGAACCTAGATGGTATTTGGTAACGGGGGCACACTACCTCAAGAAATTGTGTAGTTCCCTGTGAACTAACGGCGGATACCGGACGCACGTCTAACACCAACATAGTTGTCAAGGCCTCAGTTATCCGCTTTGCAGCAGGATGACTGCTGTGATATTTCATCTTCCTCGCAAAGGACTGTTGGACAGTCAATTGCTTACTGGAAGTAGTACAAGTGGTCTTCCGACTTCCCCTCTGGGATGACCATCGACTCCCAGCAGCAACAACAGCAGCACCAGCAGCAGTAGGCGTTACACGCAAGGATGCATCGGAGGAATCCCAGGCAGGAGAGGAATCGTCAGAATTGCCAGTGACATGGCCTGCAGGACTATTGGCATTCCTGGGGAAGGAGGAAATTGACACTGGGGGAGTTGGTGGGGTGGTTTGCGTGAGCTTGGTTACAAGAGGAAGGGATTTACTGGTCAGTGGACTGCTTCCGCTGTCACCCAAAGTTTTTGAACTTGTCACTGACTTATTATGAATGCGCTGCAGGTGACGTATAAGGGAGGATGTTCCGAGGTGGTTAACGTCCTTACCCCTACTTATTACAGCTTGACAAAGGCAACACACGGCTTGACACCTGTTGTCCGCTTTTCTGTTGAAATACCTCCACACTGAAGAGCTGATTTTTTTGGTATTTTCACCAGGCATGTCAACGGCCATATTCCTCCCACGGACAACAGGTGTCTCCCCGGGTGCCTGACTTAAACAAACCACCTCACCATCAAAATCCTCCTGGTCAATTTCCTCCCCAGCGCCAGCAACACCCATATCCTCCTCATCCTGGTGTACTTCAACACTGACATCTTCAATCTGACTATCAGGAACTGGACTGCGGGTGCTCCTTCCAGCACTTGCAGGGGGCGTGCAAATGGTGGAAGGCGCATGCTCTTCACGTCCAGTGTTGGGAAGG
Source organism: Pseudophryne corroboree (assembly GCF_028390025.1). Classification (NCBI taxonomy): domain Eukaryota; kingdom Metazoa; phylum Chordata; class Amphibia; order Anura; family Myobatrachidae; genus Pseudophryne; species Pseudophryne corroboree. The sequence continues at coordinate 56,976,181 of NC_086444.1, read as the reverse complement.
TCAGGCATCGCAACCGACACAATTGGACTCTCCTTGTGGATTTGGGATTTCGAAGAACGCACAGTTCTTTGCGGTGCTTTTGCCAGCTTGAGTCTTTTCAGTTTTCTAGCGAGAGGCTGAGTGCTTCCATCCTCATGTGAAGCTGAACCACTAGCCATGAACATAGGCCAGGGCCTCAGCCGTTCCTTGCCACTCCGTGTGGTAAATGGCATATTGGCAAGTTTACCCTTCTCCTCCGACAATTTTATTTTAGGTTTTGGAGTCCTTTTTTTACTGATATTTGGTGTTTTGGATTTGACATGCTCTGTACTATGACATTGGGCATCGGCCTTGGCAGACGACGATGCTGGCATTTCATCGTCTCGGCCATGACTAGTGGCAGCAGCTTCAGCATGAGGTGGAAGTGGATCTTGATCTTTCCCTAATTTTGGAACCTCAACATTTTTGTTCTCCATATTTTAATAGGCACAACTAAAAGGCACCTCAGGTAAACAATGGAGATGGATGGATACTAGTATACTTATGGATGGACTGCCGAGTGCCGACACAGAGGTAGCTACAGCCGTGGACTACCGTACTGTGTCTGCTGCTAATATAGACTGGATGATAATGAGATGAAATCAATATATATATATATGTATGTATATATAATATCACTAGTACTGCAGCCGGACAGGTAGATAATATATTTATTAGGTAATGATGACTGATGACGGACCTGCTGGACACTGTCAGCTCAGCAGCACCGCAGACTGCTACAGTAAGCTACTATACTATAGTAGTATGTACAAAGAAGAAAGAAAAAAAAAAACCACGGGTAGGTGGTATACAATTATGGATGGACTGCCGAGTGCCGACACAGAGGTAGCTACAGCCGTGGACTAACGTACTGTGTCTGCTGCTAATATAGACTGGATGATTGATAATGAGATGAAATCAATATATATATATGTATGTATATATAATATCACTAGTACTGCAGCCGGACAGGTAGATAATATATTTATTAGGTAATGATGACTGATGACGGACCTGCTGGACACTGTCAGCTCAGCAGCACCGCAGACTGCTACAGTAAGCTACTATACTATAGTAGTATGTACAAAGAAGAAAGAAAAGAAAAAAACCACGGGTAGGTGGTATACAATTATGGATGGACTGCCGAGTGCCGACACAGAGGTAGCTACAGCCGTGGACTACCGTACTGTGTCTGCTGCTAATATAGACTGGATGATAATGAGATGAAATCAATATATATATATATGTATGTATATATAATATCACTAGTACTGCAGCCGGACAGGTAGATAATATATTTATTAGGTAATGATGACTGATGACGGACCTGCTGGTCACTGTCAGCTCAGCAGCACCGCAGACTGCTACAGTAAGCTACTATACTATAGTAGTATGTACAAAGAAGAAAGAAAATAAAAAAACCACGGGTAGGTGGTATACAATTATGGATGGACTGCCGAGTGCCGACACAGAGGTTGCTACAGCCGTGGACTAACGTACTGTGTCTGCTGCTAATATAGACTGGATGATTGATAATGAGATGAAATCAATATATATATGTATGTATATATAATATCACCAGTACTGCAGCCGGACAGGTAGATAATATATTTATTAGGTAATGATGACTGATGACGGACCCGCTGGACACTGTCAGCTCAGCAGCACCGTAGACTGCTACAGTAAGCTACTATACTATAGTAGTATGTACAAAGAAGAAAGAAAAAAAAAAAACCACGGGTAGGTGGTATACAATTATGGATGGACTGCCGAGTGCCGACACAGAGGTAGCTACAGCCGTGGACTACCGTACTGTATCTGCTGCTAATATAGACTGGATGATAATGAGATGAAATCAATATATATATATGTATGTATATATAATATCACTAGTACTGCAGCCGGACAGGTAGATAATATATTTATTAGGTAATGATGACTGATGACGGACCTGCTGGACACTGTCAGCTCAGCAGCACCGCAGACTGCTACAGTAAGCTACTATACTATAGTAGTATGTACAAAGAAGAAAGAAAAAAAAAAAACACGGGTAGGTGGTATACAATTATGGATGGACTGCCGAGTGCCGACACAGAGGTAGCTACAGCCGTGGACTAACGTACTGTGTCTGCTGCTAATATAGACTGGATGATTGATAATGAGATGAAATCAATATATATATGTATGTATATATAATATCACTAGTACTGCAGCCGGACAGGTAGATAATATATTTATTAGGTAATGATGACTGATGACGGACCTGCTGGACACTGTCAGCTCAGCAGCACCGCAGACTGCTACAGTAAGCTACTATACTATAGTAGTATGTACAAAGAAGAAAGAAAAAAAAAAAACCACGGGTAGGTGGTATACAATTATGGATGGACTGCCGAGTGCCGACACAGAGGTAGCTACAGCCGTGGACTAACGTACTGTGTCTGCTGCTAATATAGACTGGATGATTGATAATGAGATGAAATCAATATATATATGTATGTATATATAATATCACTAGTACTGCAGCCGGACAGGTAGATAATATATTTATTAGGTAATGATGACTGATGACGGACCTGCTGGACACTGTCAGCTCAGCAGCACCGCAGACTGCTACAGTAAGCTACTATACTATAGTAGTATGTACAAAGAAGAAAGAAAATAAAAAAACCACGGGTAGGTGGTATACAATTATGGATGGACTGCCGAGTGCCGACACAGAGGTAGCTACAGCCGTGGACTAACGTACTGTGTCTGCTGCTAATATAGAGTCTAGACTGGATGATAAATTATTGATAATGAGATGAAATCAATATAATATCACTAGTACTGCAGCCGGACAGGTACTATATATATTTATTATGTAATGACTGATGACGGACCTGCTGGACACTGTCAGGTCAGCACAGCACCGCAGACTGCTACAGTAAGCTACTATAGTAGTATGTATAAAGAAGAATGAAAAAAAAAAACCACGGGTAGGTGGTATACAATATTATATATATATATATATATTATATACAATTATATATATATATATATATATATATATATATTAAACTGGTGGTGATTGATTATTAAACTGGTGGTCACTTCAGGTCACGTTGCAACTTGCAACTAGTACTCCGAGGCCTAAGCAGACAATCACAAAATATATTATTATACTGGTGGTCAGTGTGGTCACAACAATGGCAGTGTGGCACTGACTCTGGCAGCAAAAGTGTGCACTGTACGTTATATGTACTCCTGAGTCCTGCTCTCAGACTCTAACTGCTCCCCACTGTCAGTGTCTCCCCCACAAGTCAGATAATACACTTACAGTCACACTATCTAATCTATAAATATCACTTCAGCAAGTAGTAAAGTAGTATACAGTATAGTAGTACTCCTCCTAATAATGCTCCCCAAAATACTGTGTCTCTCTCTTCTCTAAACGGAGAGGACGCCAGCCACGTCCTCTCCCTATGACTCTCAATGCACGTGTGAAAATGGCGGCGACGCGCGGCTCCTTATATAGAATCCAAGTCTCGCGATAGAATCCGAGCCTCGCGAGAATCCGACAGCGTGATGATGACGTTCGGGCGCGCTCGGGTTAACTGAGCAAGGCGGGAAGATCCGAGTCGCTCGGACCCGTGTAAAAAAACATGAAGTTCGGGCGGGTTCGGATTCCGAGGAACCGAACCCGCTCATCTCTACTGGAAATGAGTGGAATTTATGGTTATTGGGGTTAATAATACTATAGGATCAAAATTACCCCCAAATTCTATGATTTAAGCTGTTTTTGAGGGTTTTTTGAAAAAAAACCCCACCCAAATCCAAAACACACCCAAAGCCGACAACATTTTTTAAGGGAGGTTTTGCCAAAACGCGTCCGAATCCAAAACACGGCCGCGGAACCGAATCCAAAACCAAAACACAAAAAATTTCTGGTGCACATCACTACTTATAACCAATACAGGGAAATGGCACTGATGTTCCCATTTGAATGTATGTATCCGTGATTTATTTCCCCCCCCCCCCCCCCTCCCAAGAATGTAACAGCTGCACAATGGGGTTAACATAGTAACATAGTTGTTGAGGTTGAAAAGAGGTGAAATTCTTATCGGGTTCAACCTGTATTCTGTGTTTAGCTGTGCACATTATAATGCACCAGTTGAAATAATGGTTTCGTACCAATTGTCAACTATATTTCGTACAACTCCCAGATACTAATGCCAATATATTAAATGCTGTAGCCTTGGATACTTTTTTCAGCTAGAAAGCTGTCCAATCTGATTTTGAATGCATTTACAGAGTCCGCCATTATTACCTTCTCCGGCAGGGAGTTCCAAATCTTTATTGCCCTTACCGTGAAGAACCCCTTCCTAGTACGTTTTGTACGGAATTTTCTCTCCTCTAACCTCAGTGAGTGTCCACGTGTCCTATACAGAGTTCTATTAATAAACAAATCAACTGCTAACTGCTTGTAATGACCCTTTACATATTTGAAGATATTAATAATATCTCCTCTTAGACGCCTCTTTTCTAGAGTATACATATTTAACATAGTTAGCCTTTCCTCGTACTCCTGTGTCTTTAACCCTTTAATCAGTTTTGTAGCACGCCTTTGAACTCTTTCGAGTTCCGCAATATCTTTTTTATAATATGGTGCCAAAAATTGAACACAATATTCCAGGTGCGGACGTACCAATGATTTGTACAGCGGCATGATTACATCCTCGTCCCTGGTCTCAATACCCCGTTTTATGCAAGCAAGGACTTTACTTGTCTTCTTCACTGCATTTTGACACTGTGTACTGTTATTGAGTGTATTATCTATAAGGACCCCCAAATCTTTTTCCACTACTGATACCCCTATATTTTCCCCATTAAGTGAATAGGATGCAAGTTTGTTTTTAATCCCAAAATGCATAGCTTTGCATTTTTCAATATTGAACCTCATTCCCCATTTAGACACCCAGAATTCAAGTTTAAATAAGTCATTCTGTAGAGACTCCACATCTATTTCCGAATTAATTACCTTACACAGTTTAGTATCATCAGCAAAGATTGATACTATGCTTCCCAGTCCTATTCGTAGGTCATTGATACATATATTGAACAGTAGCGGACGAAATATGGACCTTTGTGGTATACCGCTGACTACTAGTGCCCAGCTGGAGAACATCTCATTGACCACTAATCGTTGTACCCTGTTATCCAGCCAATTACCTATCTATGTACAAACAGTGTATCCTAGGCCAAGTTCCATTAATTTGATGGTCAGTCTCTTGTGAGGCACTTTATTGAAGGCTTTTGCAAAATCTAAATAGACCACATCCACTGCTTTTCCCTGGTTAAGATAATCGCTCACTTCATCGTAGAAGCTAATTAAGTTAGTTTGACATGATCTGTCCCTCACAAACCCATGCTAACTCCTGCTAATAAACTTAGTATTCCGCAGATAATCCTCTATGCTATCCATCAAAATTCCTTCCAATATTTTACCCACTATAGAGGTTAAACTAACTGGTCTATAGTTCCCAGGATGATTTTTAGAACCCTCTTTAAATAATGGCACTACCTCAGCTATAAGCCAATCCATCGGTACCATACCCGATTTAATGGAACTATAGAAAATCAAGTATAAGGGTCTTGCAAGCTGTTCCTTAAGCTCCATAATAACCCTCGGATGAAAACCATTTGGTCCCGGTGATTTATTAATCTTTATGTTGCTTAGTCTCTCCAGGACTATTTCCTCACTTAAACAAGCATCTAGCCAAGAATTATTACCTTCACTGTCGTTATGCACTACTAGCACCGTCTGATCCTCCCTGGTGAAAAAAAGCTGTTCAGTATATCCGCTTTTATTTTGTCATCGTTTCCAAGGCTCACAGTTCATCTTTTAATGGGCCTATGTTCTAATTTTTTAACCCTTTAATGTTTATGTATTTATAAAACTCTTTGGGATTGGCTTTACTCTCTATAGCGATTTGTTTTTCGTTTACAATTGTAGCTGCCCTTATTACTTTTTTGCATCTTTTATTGCATTCTTTGTAATACTGGAATGACTCCTCCCCTCCATTAGTTATAAATGCTTTAAAAGAACACCTCTTTTTAGCCATTGCTTCTTTGACATCCTTATTAAGCCACATTGATTTGAGTCTAGTACTCCTGCATTTACTGCCCAAGGGTATGAATTTGTAAATATTGCTATCAAGCAACCCTTTTAAAGCATCCCACATTTCCGATGTGTCTTTACCATGAAACAAAACTTCCCAGTCAATGTCGTTTAGTGCCTGTCTCAGCATATTGAAGTTTGCTTTTCTAAAGTTGAATGTTTTTGTTGATTCCTTACAGCTATGTTTCTTGAAACTGATGCTGAATGTGATCATATAGTGATCACTGTTTCCCAAGGTCTCCCCAACTGTAATGTTTGATATAATGTCCACATTATTGGTAATAACTTGGTCCAGAACATTATTACCTCTGGTTGGGTCCTCGACTAATTGAGACAAGTATTGATCCTTTAATGTGTTTAGAATCCTGCTGCTCCTAATTTTTACACATGAATCGTTACTCCAGTTTATACCCGGATAGTTAAAAATCCCCTAACACTAGGATGTCCCCCATTCCCACAGCTTTTTCAATTTGCTGTGAGAGTAGTTCCTCGTCACGTGTGCTAATATCTGGTTGCTTGTAGCACGTGCCAATTACTAATTTCTTTATTTCAGTGCCCCCACTAGTGATCTCAACCCATAGTGATTCCGCATTATCACCAGTCCCCTCGTAAATAACATATATTAAGTTTGGTTTTAGAGATGGTTTTACATAGAGACATACCCCTCCTCCCCTTTTGGTAGCCCTGTCCCTCCTGAAAAGTGAATATCCCTCCAAATTAGTAACCCAGTCGTGAGAGTCGTCCCACCATGTTTCCGTAATACCTATAATATCATACTGATTTTTTGATACATGCCATTCCAATTCCCCCATTTTACCTGATAGGCTTCTTGCTTTCGCAAGCATACATTTTATGTTAATATTTCTTTTGCCCTGTTGCTTTAATGGTAACTTACCATTATTTACAAGTGCCTTTCTAGAATTACTCTTACCGACTGTTATTCTATTCTCTACCTAACCCACCATCAGGGGTCAAAGGTCAAAGCGCAACAAAAAAACATTACATTGTTCAACACTTAAGTCACGTAATCGGTCAGGCAGAGATGCACCTCTCTGCCGGTATCCTCAGGGTACCATGTGTAAAACGTAGTGATGTGCACCGGACATTTTTCGGGTTTTGTGCTTTGGTTTTGGATTCGGTTCCGCGGCCGTGTTTTGGATTCGGACGCGTTTTGGCAAAACCTCACCGAAAATTTTTTGTTGGATTCGGGTGTGTTTTGGATTCGGGTGTTTTTTACAAAAAACCCTAAAAAACAGCTTAAATCATAGAATTTGGGGGTCATTTTTTATCCCATAGTATTATTAATAATAATAATAATAATAATAATAATAATAATAATTTTATTTATATAGCGCTCTTTCTCCAACAGGACTCAAGGCGCTTTACAGACATCAAAACAATACACATGATACAGAGGATTTAAGTAATACAACAATAGACAAGCAACACAGACATAAAAGAATAACCTTAAGCCCACAGAAAGCATAATGCAGGATTGGTGTAGGTATTTTGGGTAATAACTTCCAAGGGTTGTGTATTCCACCCTCACAGGTACCAAGTGCAGCAGCCATCTTGGGCGCTCCGCGTAGGATTACCCAGGGTGGAATAGTCTACCCCTAGAAGAGATGACACAAAATGGGGGTGATTTCAGAGTCCTACAGTTTAGAGTAGGGTTCCAACAAAACCACAAGGTCCATGTATTTTTCATCCCATCCACAAGTGTACCATATGGGGCAGCCATGTTGGGCGCACTTTGAAGGTTACACTGTGGGAGGTGAGCCATACAAGGCCAAGTTCATATATTGGAAAACTGATGCTTATGTAGCAGTATGATGTACCCTGCATGTAGGGCACAATGGAAAGGTGTGCAATCAGTGGAGGTTAACATTACAGGAAAACACATGGTGGGGTGGAAGCGAGCAATGAAGAGGAAAAAAAAAAACACAATAGCAGGTAACTAGTGGCAGAAGTAGGAGTGGGATAACATTTTGATCAGATCTTAGTACGGGTGGGAAGGAGAATGTGGGGGGCATACTCAGACGCAATGGTGATGTCCCTGCTGATCCTGATCCTCTTCTCCCACAGTTCCCTGTTCATCTTGATGGTTAGGCCCAGGGGCAGACTTGATGTTCTCAGCCAGAGAGGTGGTAAGCCTGGTCTTGGTGTTCTCATGTTTGAGGCGAGGAGAGGCCACATAAAGTTCCAGAGTATTTAGGTTGTAATGCAGTCGTTTGTTATCTTATTAGTTTGTTTGCCTTCTGTTTTCCTTCGGTTTAACACAGGTATAACACTGCTATTGATATTAGCTGCCACTTAATAACTAGCCACTTCATATACTAGCCACTGCAGCGTCCTAATAGGCCTGGCGTCCTATGCTGTACTGGTTAAGTAAGTCTACAAACACAAGCTCCTTGTGATTACAACCCCCTCCCCCACACAGCAACCCTCCTCCAAAAGGTGTTAATCACTACCAAATGTGAGATCACTAAACCCAGTCAAACACAAAGTTTTTGCTGACTACAGATATTAATCCACTTAACAATTTACCAAATATATCCTTTAGCTAGAAACAGTGGTCAGCCCTCTGCATTAGTTACCAAATATATCCTTTAGCTAGAAACAGTGGTCAGCCCTCTGCATTAATTACCAAATATATCCTTTAGCTAGAAACAGTGGTCAGCCCTCTGCATTAATTACCAAATATATCCTTTAGCTAGAAACAGTGGTCAGCCCTCTGCATTAGTTACCAAATATATCCTTTAGCTAGAAACAGTGGTCAGCCCTCTGCATTAGTTACCAAATATATCCTTTAGCTAGAAACAGTGGTCAGCCCTCTGCATTAGTTACCAAATATATCCTTTAGCTAGAAACAGTGGTCAGTCCTCTGCATTAGTTACCAAATATATCCTTTAACCTCAATTACCATAATTTCCACTCATTTCCAGTCTATTCTGAACACCTCACACCTCACAATATTATTTTTAGTCCTACAATTTGCACCGAGGTCGCTGGATGGCTAAGCTAAGCGACACAAGTGGCCGACACAAACACCTGGCCCATCTAGGAGTGGCACTGCAGTGTCAGGCAGGATGGCACTTCCAAAAAATTGTCCCCAAACAGCACATGATGCAAAGAAAAATGAAAGAAAAAAGAGGAGCAAGATGGAATTGTCCTTGGGCCCTCCCACCCACCCTTATGTTGTATAAACAGGACATGCACACTTTAACGAACCCATCATTTCAGCGACAGGGTCTGCCACACGACTGTGACTGAAATGACTGGTTGGTTTGGGCCCCCACCAAAAAAAGAAGCAATCAATCTCTCCTTGCACAAACTGGCTCTACAGAGGCAAGATGTCCACCTCATCATCATCCTCCGATTCCTCACCCCTTTCACTGTGTACATCCCCCTCCTCACAGATTATTAATTCGTCCCCACTGGAATCCACCATCTCAGGTCCCCATGTACTTTCTGGAGGCAATTGCTGCTGGTGAATGTCTCCAAGGAGGAATTGATTATAATTCATTTTGATGAACATCATCTTCTCCACATTTTCTGGAAGTAACCTTGTACGCTGATTGCTGACAAGGTGAGCGGCTGCACTAAACACTCTTTCGAAGTACACACTGGAGGGAGGGCAACTTAGGTAGAATAAAGCCAGTTTGTGCAAGGGCCTCCAAATTGCCTCTTTTTCCTGCCAGTATACGTACGGACTGTCTGACGTGCCTACTTGGATGCGGTCACTCATATAATCCTCCACCATTCTTTCCATGGTGAGATAATCATATGCAGTGACAGTAGACGACATGTCAGTAATCATTGGCAGGTCCTTCAGTCCGGACCAGATGTCAGCACTCGCTCCAGACTGCCCTGCATCACCGCCAGCGGGTGGGCTCGGAATTCTTAGCCTTTTCCTCGCACCCCCAGTTGCGGGAGAATGTGAAGGAGGAGATGTTGACGGGTCACGTTCCGCTTGACTTGACAATTTTCTCACCAGCAGGTCTTTGAACCTCTGCAGACTTGTGTCTGTCGGAAAGAGAGATACAACGTAGGTTTTAAATCTAGGATCGAGCACGGTGGCCAAAATGTAGTGCTCTGATTTCAACAGATTGACCACCCGTGAATCCTGGTTAAGCGAATGAAGGGCTCCATCCACAAGTCCCACATGCCTAGCGGAATCGCTCTGTTTTAGCTCCTCCTTCAATGTCTCCAGCTTCTTCTGCAAAAGCCTGATGAGGGGAATGACCTGACTCAGGCTGGCAGTGTCTGAACTGACTTCACGTGTGGCAAGTTCAAAGGGTTGCAGAACCTTGCACAACGTTGAAATCATTCTCCACTGCGCTTGATTCAGGTGCATTCCCCCTCCTTTGCCTATATCGTGGGCAGATGTATAGGCTTGAATGGCCTTTTGCTGCTCCTCCATCCTCTGAAGCATATAGAGGGTTGATTTCCACCTCGTTACCACCTCTTGCTTCAGATGATGGCAGGGCAGGTTCAGGAATGTTTGGTGGTGCTCCAGTCTTCTGTACGTGGTGCCTGAATGCCGAAAGTGGCCCGCAATTCTTCGGGCCACCGACAGCATCTCTTGCATGCCCCTGTCGTTATTTAAATAATTCTGCACCACCAAATTCAAGGTATGTGCAAAACATGGGACGTGCTGGAATTTGCCCAGATGTAATGCACGCACAATATTGCTGGCGTTGTCCGATGTCACAAATCCCCAGGAGAGTCCAATTGGGGTAAGCCATTCTGCGATGATCTTCCTCAGTTGCCGTAAGAGGTTGTCAGCTGTGTGCCTATTCTGGAAAGCGGTGATACAAAGCGTAGCCTGCCTAGGAACCGAGTTGGCATTTGCGAGATGCTGCTACTGGTGCTGCCGCTGCTGTTCTTGCTGCGGGAGGCAATACATCTACCCAGTGGGCTGTCACAGTCATATAGTCCTGAGTCTGCCCTGCTCCACTTGTCCACATGTCTGTGGTTAAGTGGATATTGGGTACAACTGCATTTTTTAGGACACTGGTGAGTCTTTTTCTGAGGTCTGTGTACATTTTCGGTATCGCCTGCCTAGAGAAATGGAACCTAGATGGTATTTGGTACCGGGGACACAGTACCTCAATCAAGTCTATAGTTGCCTCTGAATTAACGATGGATACCGGAACCACGTTTCTCACCGCCCAGGCTGCCAAGGCCTGAGTTATCTGCTTTGCAGCAGGATGACTGCTGTGATATTTCATCTTCCTCGCAAAGGACTGTTGGACAGTCAATTGCTTACTGGAAGTAGTACAAGTGGTCTTCCGACTTCCCCTCTGGGATGACGATCGACTCCCAGCAGCAACAACAGCAGCGCCAGCAGCAGTAGGCGTTACACTCAAGGATGCATCGGAGGAATCCCAGGCAAGAGAGGACTCGTCAGACTTGACAGTGACATGGCCTGCAGGACTATTGGCTTTCCTGGGTAAGGAGGAAATTGACACTGAGGGAGTTGGTGGTGTGGTTTGCAGGAGCTTTGTTACAAGAGGAAGGGATTTAGTGGTCAGTGGACTGCTTCCGCTGTCACCCAAAGTTTTTGAACTTGTCACTGACTTATGATGAATGCGCTGCAGGTGACGTATAAGGGAGGATGTTCCGAGGTGGTTAACGTCCTTACCCCTACTTATTACAGCTTGACAAAGGCAACACACGGCTTGACACCAGTTGTCCGCATTTCTGTTGAAATAATTCCACACCGAAGAGGTGATTTTTTTTGTATTTTGACCAGGCATGTCAATGGCCATATTCGTCCCATGGACAACAGGTGTCTCCCCGGGTGCCTGACTTAAACAAACCACCTCACCATCAGAATCCTCCTTGTCAATTTCCTCCCCAGCGCCAGCAACACCCATATCCTCATCCTGGTGTACTTCAACAGTGACATCTTCAATTTGACTATCAGGAACTGGACTGCGGGTGCTCCTTCCAGCACTTGCAGGGGGCATGCAAATGGTGGAAGGCGCAAGCTCTTCCCGTCCAGTGTTGGGAAGGTCAGGCATCGCAACCGACACAATTGGACTCTCCTTGGGGATTTGTGATTTAGAAGAACGCACAGTTCTTTGCTGTGCTTTTGCCAGCTTAAGTCTTTTCATTTTTCTAGCGAGAGGATGAGTGCTTCCATCCTCATGTGAAGCTGAACCACTAGCCATGAACATAGGCCAGGGCCTCAGCCGTTCCTTGCCACTCCATGTCGTAAATGGCATATTGGCAAGTTTACGCTTCTCCTCAGACGCTTTTAATTTTGATTTTTGGGTCATTTTACTGAACTTTTGTTTTTTGGATTTTACATGCTCTCTACTATGACAATGGGCATCGGCCTTGGCAGACGACGTTGATGGCATTTCATCGTCTCGGCCATGACTAGGGGCAGCAGCTTCAGCACGAGGTGGAAGTGGATCTTGATCTTTCCCTATTTTAACCTCCACATTTTTGTTCTCCATTTTTTAATGTGTGGAATTATATGCCAGTATCAATAGCAATGGCCTACTACTATATTTACTGCGCACAACTGAAATGCACCACAGGTATGGATGGATAGTATACTTGACGACACAGAGGTAGGTACAGCAGTGGCCTACCGTACTGCTATATATAGTTTACTGGTGGTCACTGTGTCTGCAAACTGCAAAACTAAAATGCACCACAGGTATAGAATGTAGATGGATAGTATACTTAATGGATGACGACACAGAGGTAGGTACAGCAGTGGCCTACCGTACTGCTATATATAGTATACTGGTGGTCACTGTGTCAGCAAACTGCAAAACTAAAATGCACCACAGGTATAGAATGTAGATGGATAGTATACTTAATGGATGACGACACAGAGGTAGGTACAGCAGTGCCTACCGTACTGCTATATATAGTATACTGGTGGTCACTGTGTCAGCAAAACTCTGCACTGTACTCCTCTTATATAATATTAATTATACTGGTGGTCCCCAGTCCCCACAATAAAGCAGCACACTGAGCACAGATATGGAGTGTTTTTCAGGCAGACAACGTATACTGATGGTCACTGTCAGCAAAACTCTGCATTGTACTCCTGCTATATAATACAGCTGCTCCCCAGTCCCCACAATTAAGCAGTGTGAGCACTCAGCACAGATATATCATGCAGCACACTGAGCACAGATATGGTATGGAGCGTTTTTTTCAGGCAGAGAACGGATAAAAACTGGTGGTCACTTATCAGCAAAACTCTGCACTGTACTCCTCCTAACAGCTGCTCCCCAATTCTCCCCACAATTAAGCAATAAAGCAATCAACTTCAACAATAAACGGACAGGACGCCAGCCACGTCCTCTCCCTATCATCTCCAATGCACGAGTGAAAATGGCGGCATCGCGCGGCTGCTTATATAGAATCCGAATCTCGCGAGAATCCGACAGCGGGATGATGACGTTCGGGCGCTCTCGGGTTAGCCGAGCAAGGCGGGAAGGTTCGAACCTGCCTCGGACCCGTGTAAAAAGGGTGAAGTTTGGGGGGGGTTCGGTTTTCCGAGAAACCGAACCCGCTCATCACTAGTAAAATGTGGCACTGGTGCTCCCGAACTGTGCCATGTGGAACGCAAAACTGGATATAAGCATCTAGCTCCTCCTGTGGAATGCAACAACTTCTAATGCAGCTACCAGTTAGCAAGCAACATCAGTGCACATGTGCAGACCAGTAGGGACCATATGGTAGCACTGATCCCAAGTTTTGAATGACCAGCTAAACTACAGGAATAATTTATTAAACTCAATAAAACAGGAGTTAAAGGGAATGTCTCATAATTATCAATGTGATATTAGAATATTACTAGAGATGTGCACAGGACCATTTTTGCTGGATTTGGAATTGGCCCTGATTCGTCATCCGGCTTTGTATTTGGTTTTTGCCAAACTGCCGTGACTGGTTTTGTTTTTTGTTTTCAAAAATTGACAAACAAAACTAAAATCACATAATTTTGGCCTTTTTTTGTTCCATGGGGGTGATTCAGACCTGATCCTAGATGTGCTAAATTTAGCACATTTATGATCAGATTCTCTGACATGCGGGGGGACGCCCAGCACAGGGCTAGTATGCCCCACATGTTAGGTGCCCGCATGAGACCCGCAGCCATTTTTGTGATAGCATCGGCTGCGTGTGATGTCAAGCAGCTGCCCCGACTACGCCCCCTGTTTCTCCGTTGCCGCCCCTGTTTTGAAGTCTCGTCCCCGCAATATTCCATCACCGTCTTTGAAATGGAGCGTTGCCTCGCCCCACCCCCGCGACCATCTCTTCCTCATAGACAGGCAGAAGCAATCGCATTTTCTGTGGGGCGCCGTAGAAAATGCAGGCGCATGCGCAGGATGGGCCCTGCGCACGATCCCACATCCTCTTAGCAATTTTTACCGTTGGATCGCTTATTGCGATTGCGATCCAACCTGAATCAGGCTCTATTTGTAAAATATAAAATATACATCACAATATTAGATGCCACTAAGTGAGCAAAACCGCCGGCAAATGGCAGTAATCAAATTTTTCTCATGTAATAATTTTAAATAATAAGTGAAATCACATTTTCCTTAGGCCAGTCATGTAAAAGACAAGGGCCTCAAACCAGAAATAACCAGTCTTAGCCGGTCTGGTGGGGTGTGTGAGGTCATGCTGTGATGTCATAATGGAAACTGCCTATGTCAGGTCTGTTCTGTTGCTGTCTCTTGCATATGCTTTCAGAGGCCTGGCATGGCATAGCACACTGGTTGAAGGTTAGTGACTAGACAAAGATAAGAGCAGCTTATTTTGAATCGTCGGCAGACGTTTAGCATGACTATTATAATATATGACTTATGACCTTGGAGATAGCATAGTATTGGATAAAAACAAAATCTCACACCTACTGGGACAGTGCCATTACTTAACATCCACAAGCGGCCGCAAATGGGCCATTGGAGATATATGAAGGGTGCTTTACTCTCTCTCTCTCTGCCTGCCTAAATCCCAGTGTGCCAGTGTTGCATGCTGGTCCATTTTTATTAATATGTAGAGATGTAAGATAATTAAATTGTTGTTTAATCATTACTTTTGTTTTCATCCAATACTATATACAGATGTAGCCATGTTGATCATGGCTAACTGATGGGAAACGTGCACCCTCGACGCAGCTATGCGCACCTGTGCCTAGCCATGTCGAGTTGCGGCATTTGCCGCCCCCATCCATGTGAATGGGGCACACACATGTCTTAGACGTCCAGACGTACGCGGTGCGGTCTCGACTAACAAGGCGCAATCGCCTTAAGATGTAGCCACAACGAGAATGGCTACATTTGTACAGTTGTAATTCCTGTTAGCGTCAGAAATGAATGCTATGGTGGTTATGACTGTCCCCCTCCCCCCCTCACTCCCATTCAGGGTTGGACTGGCCCATAGGGGTACAGGGGAAACCACCGGTGGGCCCTACTGCCTGGGGGCCCACCTCCTCATCTATGGAACAGGTCCCGTCTGTGCACTTGAATTGTACATTATACATATTATCTACAGTGCATTGCAGTTATTAATCTGGTACATTATCATGCATGCACTAGCAGTATTTACTATATATATTTATCATGGGCCCTATACCATGTTAGCCAAGCCTCTGTGGCAGCAGGCCACACCCCTAAGCATGGGCCTTTACCTCTGCATTCCCCCGGTGGGCTCTCCATGCCCCACTCATTTCTTGCTCTCTTTTTTCACTCTCTCACCATTGACGTATAGGTGCGTTTTTCTCCTGCCGGGTAAATAGGTCAAAATATCAGATTTGAGGTGACAGATGGGAAGACTGGGTTAGGCAAGGTTAGTTGGTGGGCGGGTGGTCTGGGCAAACCAGGGACGTGCAGTCAGGGAAGGCAGGGGAGGCAGTGCCTCCCCTGTCATAAATGATAAAAATAATATAAAGAAGATACTTATGACACATACTGTATTCTGTGTGATAAGTATCTCCTTTATATTAATCTAATCATTATCCCTGTTTAAATGTGTTTGGGAGGCACTGATCGTGGTGCCTCCCATTGTGAATGGGGAAGGGTGTGGGAGCAGGGGGTGGGCGGGGCCTAGCCATGGGCATTAAAAGTCCATTGGAAATGCATGGGAAAGCGGCACCATTAGAGGTGCTGCTTTCATACAGGGACGTGCTTTCAACCCATGAAAGCACGCCCCTGTCAGTGAGGCCACAGTGATTGGCCAGAGGATCCGTCACTAGATCCGCTGCCATCACTGTATGGGTGCGTGGAGGTGCGGGCATCGGTGGCAGTGAGAGTATTAGTGGCACTGCCATTCTGCAGAGTTTGGCAGCGGAGCGGTACCAATTTAAAAAATGGCACCTCAGCGTAATTTTTTTAATTCAAGATGGCAACCACGAGCCAATCACGGCTCGCTGCGTCATCACCCCGGCCCCTCCGGCTGACTTATATAAGTCAGCGCGAGGCATCTGCGTCAGTCCGACGGCGGAAGAGCTCCTGAAGAAAGAAGACGCTGGAAGTCCTGGATGGGCGGCAGCCATGCAAACGAGCTTAAAGGCCGCCGCCCCCAGGTGAAGACCCTGAATAATAAACTTTTTTTTAAAGACGGTGTGGTGTTTTTATTTTAATATTTTCTTTACAGGTGGACTACAGGTGCCAGCGGGCCCTTTATGTCCGGACATGCTGGCACTTGTGGTTCTCCAAGTGCTATGCAAAAGAGCTTAATGGTCGCCGCCCACCAGGTGAAGACACTGGAAGCCCTGGGAAGGCGGCTGCCATGCAAAAGAGCATAAAGGCCGCTGCCTCCCCGGTGAAGACACCGGAAGCCCTTGGGAGGCAGCGGCCCCCGAGGTGAAGGCGTCGGAAGCCCTGGAGAGGCGGCAGCCATGCAGAAAAGCTTAAAGGCCGCCGCACCCAGGTGAAGACTCTGACTAATAAACTTTTTTTTAAAGACGGAGTGGTGTTTTTTTTTATATATTTTCTTTACAGGTGGACTACAGGTGCCAGTGGGCCCTTTATGTCCGGACATGCTGGCACTTGTGGTTCTCCAAGTGCTATGCAAAAAAGCTTAACAGCCACCGTCCACCAGGTGAAGACGCTGGAAGCCCTGGGAAGGCGGCAGCCATGCAAAAGAGCTTAAAGGCCGCTGCCTCCCAGGTGAAGACGCCGGAGAAAGACGACAGAAGCCCTGGGGAGGCGGTGGCACCCCAGGTGAAGACGGCAGAAGCCCTGGAGAGGCAATGGCCATGCAAAAGTGCTTAAATGCCGCCGTGCCCAGGTGAAGACCCTGACTAATAAACTTTTTTTTAAAGATGGTGTGGTGTTTTTATTTGAATATTTTCTTTACAGGTGCCAGCGGGCCCTTTATGTCCGGACATGCTGGCAATTGTGGTTCTCCAAGTGCTATGTAAAAGAGCTTAACAGCCGACGCCCACCAGGTGAAGAAGCTGGAAGCCCTGGGAAGGCGGCAGCCATGCAAAAGAGCTTAAAGGCCGCCGCCCCCAGGTGAAGACCCTGACTAATAAACTTTTTTCTTAAAGACGGTGTGGTGTTTTTAAAGAAGAAGACGAAGACAAAGAAGAAGAAGAAGAAGAAGAAGAAGAAGTAGTAGAACAAAAATAGGCTACATTTTGCTTAAAATAAAAATAGACATTTATTTTTTAAATATATTTTGCTTGAAGTTGTCTTAATAAATAAATTCTCTCAAAAGGTGAAGAAATGACACATTTTAGGGAGACAAATATATTAGGAGAGCTTAGAACCATGCATTGTTTACTCTACACAAGAAAGTACCATGGGGTATATTTACTAAAATTCGTATTTTTCAGAATGAGATTAAAGTTCAAACACGAATGACATCGAATGTGTGAAATTGCAACTTTTTGAATTTTTTACGACTCATTTACTATGCTGTCGTATTCTGCATTTTCGAGTTTGCCGATGTCGATGTCATTCGTATTTTCAGGCAGTGTTTTACGGGAGTGAATAGTAAACAACTGCCGACATTAACACAATGAATCTCGGCCGGATCTGTGAGATCCGTGCAGGGCTTCATTGTGCACCTTTAAAAAAAAATTAAAGTGTTAAAAATAAAAAAAATAAAATGCGTGGGGTACCCCCTCCTAAGCATAACCAGCCTCGGGCTCTTTGAGACGGTCCTGGTTGAAAAAATATGGGGAAAAAATAACAGGGGTTCCCCCATATTTGATCAACCAGCAGCGGGCTCTGCGCCTGGTCCTGGTGCAAAAAATACGGGGGACAAAAAGCGTAGGGGTCCCCCGTAATTACTATTTTTAACACCAGCACCGGGCTCCACTAGTCAGAGAGATAATGCCACAGCCGGGGGACACTTTTATATAGGTCCCTGCGGCCCTGGCATTAAATCACTAACTAGTCACCTCTGGCCGGGGTACCCTGGAAGAATGGGGACCCCTTAAATCAAGGGGTGTCCCCCTCCAGCCACCCAAGGGCCAGGGGTGAAGCCCGAGGCTGTCCCCCCATCCAAGGGCGGCGGATGGGGGGCTGATAGCCAAGTGTAAAAAAAAGAATATTGTTTTTTGTAGCAGTACTACAAGTCCCAGCAAGCCTCACCCGCAAGCTGGTACTTGGAAAACCACAAGTACCAGCATGCGGTGGACAAACGGGCCCGCTGGTACCTGTAGTACTGCTACAAAAAAAATACCCAAAAAAACACAGAACACACACACCGTGATAGTAAAACTTTATTACATACATGCACACCTACATACACACATACTTACCTATGTTCACACGAGGGTCGGTCCACTTCTCCATGTAGAATCCACGGGGTACCTGTGAATAAAATTATACTCACACAATCCGGTGTAGATCTGTCCTCTTCTACTTGTAATCCACGTACTTGGCAAAAAAACAAACCGAAAAACCCGAACCACGCACTGAAAGGGGTCCCATGTTTACACGTGGGACCCCTTTCCCCGACTGCCAGGACCCCCCCTGACTCCTGTCAAAGAGGGTCCCTTCTGCCAATCAGGGAGCACCACGTCGTGGCACTCTCCTGATTGGTTCTGCGCTCCTGTACTGTCAGTGAGGCTGCGCACTGAAGATACAATGTAGCGCATAGGCGCTCCATTGTATCCAATGGTGGGAACTTTGCGGTCAGCGGTTGACCGCGAGTAACCTCAACCGCTGACCGCAAAGTTCCCACCAATGGATAAAATGGAGCGCCTATGTGCTACACTGTATCTCTGCCGTGCGCAGCCTGACTGACAGCTCAGGAGCGCACAGCCAATCAGGAGAGTGCCACAACGTGGCGCTCCCTGATTGGCTGAAGGGACCCTCTTTGACAGGAGTCACGGGAGGTCCCGGCAGTTGGGGAAAGGGGTCCCATGTGTAAACATGGGACACCTTTCAGTGCGTGGTTCGGGTTTTTCGGTTTGTTTCTTTGCCAAGTACGTGGATTACAAGTAGAAGAGGACAGATCTACACTGGATTGTGTGAGTATAATTTTATTCACAGGTACCCCGTGGATTCTACATGGAGAAGTGGACCGACCCTCGTGTGAACATAGGTAAGTATGTGTGTATGTAGGTGTGCATGTATGTAATAAAGTTTTACTATCACGGTGTGTGTGTTCTATGGTTTTTTTGGGTATTTTTTTGTAGTAGTACTACAGGTACCAGCGGGCCCATTTGTCCACTGCATGCTGGTACTTGTGGTTCTACAAGTACCAGCTTGCAGGGGAGGCTTGCTGGGACTTGTAGTACTGCTACAAAAAAACAATATTCCCATCCGCCGCCCTTGGATGGGGGGGACAGCCTCGGGCTTCACCCCTGGCTCTTGGGTGGCTGGAGGGGGGGGACACCCCTTGATTTAAGGGGTCCTAACTCCTCCAGGGTACCCCGGCCAGGGGTGACTAGTTAGTGATTTAATGCCAGGGCCGCAGGGACTTATATAAAAGTGTCCCCCGGCTGTGGCATTATCTCTCTGACTAGTGGAGCCCGGTGCTGGTGTTAAAAATACGGGGGACCCCTACGCTTTTTGTCCCCCGTATTTTTTGCACCAGGACCAGGCGCAGAGCCCGGTGCTGGTTGATCAAATATGGGGGAACCCCTGTTATTTTCCCCCCCATATTTTTTAAACCAGGACCGGCTCAAAGAGCCCGGGGCTGGTTATGCTTAGGAGGGGGGACCCCACGCATTTTTTTTTTATATTGTTAACACTTTCCCACCCCTTCCCACTGATAAACATGCACGGATCTCATGGATCCGTGCATGACTATCAGAACACGGTAAAAAAAAAGTAGATCTGTTTTAAAACTGCTTTTTTTTACGAATTGTATTTTTTCACGGCAGTGTTTGTGAAATAGAATTTTTAGTAAATTACCGAGTTGTATGAAATAACAGTCGTATTTGACCGATGTATGTATTCATTCGTATTTTTTTTTCTTTGACTTCCAAAAAAATACGAATGCCCTCATCACTGCCGAGATTTTAGTTTAGTAAATTCCCGAGATGACACTTTGAACAAAAAACACAAAATCGGTCAAAATCGGCAGCTTAGTAAATATACCCCCATGTGAGGCAGCCATTTTGTGTCCACTACATAGATTACACTGTGCAATAAGTAAAACATGGCAGTAAGGCATACAAAGGTAAAATGAAAAGCAACTAACAGGACACCTAGTTTGCAGCTTACACAGTAAGGAAAATGGTCTTACTCTATAATTGCTTTTAGATATCTTTCTCCTTTATAACTATTTTAAAGTGAGCTGAGGGGAAAATAACAATACAGGGTCCAGTTACATTATAAAATAATAAAAAAAAAATTTCTGACCAAAAAATAAAAAATAAAAATGTATAATAATTCTCCAACACTCCGAAGATGGTAAGCTCATACTGTGAATTGCATAAAATATTTCTATGAACCCCACTTAATCACTGTTACACACTGGTTCTCACTGAGCGGAGGTTGAGATGAGAGCAGTGCCAGATTAAGGTCCTCATGGGCCTGGAGCTGAAATTTTTGAAGGGCCTATTGTAGGGGTTGTGGGGGTGTGATGGGGGCTACTGATATGGGTGCGTGACCAGTGCTGTATTTATAATATATATATATATATATATATATTATATATATACATATATATATATATATATATATATCACACAATGCACGGAGAGCACTCCAAGTGAAATGATTACCAGTCCCGGTGCCAGCGCTAGGTATTTCTTGCTGAAATCCAATATACACGTCAAGGTAATCCGCGGCACACGGTAATAAATACAAGCGAGAGATGGCAGAATAACTGCAACGTTTCGATATTTATTATATCGTCTTCAGGCACAATAACAATACAAACACAAAACTAACCTTATATCCCGTCTCACCCACGTGGCAGGGACCGCGTCCGGAAACAGGGGGACAGCGCACAGAAGTGACGTCATCACCACCCGTCCGTTACTAAGGTACCGAGCCAAACAATTACATTAAAAACAATCTAAAATCGGCTGATAGTTACAAACAGAAAAATACTGCGGGAGTATAATAAGTAACAACTAGTCAATGAAATATACACAATAGCATATAACAAAAACAAATAAACATATTAGATACACGCAGAGATACCTGAGAACTCATTTAAGGTTTGGGAGATAAGGTTTGTAAACGGTGAATCCACCGTGCTTCACATTTCAACAATTTAGCGGCACGATCGCCCCGTCTTAAATCGATTGGTATATGATCAATGATCATGTACCGTAATGTAGCCAAACCGTGCCCTGCCTGCAGAAAATGACGGGCCACAGGTTGGTCACTATGGTTGGTAGTGATTGCTTGTCTAATCGCATATCTATGAGTGGCCATACGCTCTCGTAGGGTGCGTTCGGTTTTTCCTACATAACTAAGTCCACAGGGACATGTGATAAGATACACAATAAAACGTGTAGTGCAAGATAACCGGTGTCTAATATAAAATTTCTTGCCACTATATGGATGACAGAAGCTGTCGCCCACAACAAGGGAACGACAGGTGGTACAATCAAGACAGCGGAAACATCCGTTCTTGCGTTTAAGAAAACCTCTGGTCATCGGTTGTTGCTGTAGATCAGTGACATCGGTGCGCATAACTATATCCCTAATATTGCGGCCACGAGTATAGCAGTTCATCACTCGCGTCTGTGTAAGATTTAGTGCTCCATCAGATTGAACAATGGGCCACAATTTTTTGCTGATCTGACTGATAGACCCACTAGCAGGATTGAAGTGATTAACCCACGGCATGACACAATTCGAAGGTCCCTTCCTGTTACATTGTAAATGTTATGATTCCCGTACTCCAGACCAGAGGAGATCTTATGGCAGAGGTCTGAGTACTGGAAAGATATGCTGGTTACGGGAGCAGGAAAGCCTAGTAACCCCTGGCGCCCTAACTCCGTTGTCTCGCCCGTGTTATCAGAAATCCCCTGCGAGACTATGGTTGCTTGAGCCCATGGCAGCCGCGTTTGAAGGGCGGATTATGTCTGCCCAACTTCGATGCCCCCTCAGGTCTTAATGGGAGACAAAGGGAAATCCGAGACAGGGTGATAACAAGGGGCCCTCTGACTAAGCAACCAGGCCAGGGGCTACAAGCTAACTAACTTAAACCAAAAGTATGTGCGGACAAACCGCCAGGGAAAAGGACAACCAAAGATCCACTGATCCGTTACTCCTATCCAGCACCGCTGGATACCAGAGTGGATTTGTGGGAGCGGAATCCTCCGCAAAAGCTCCGGAACACAATGAAACTAAATAATAAACAGTAAGCGGTCAAGCCGCAACACACGGCTACGCCGCGACTCACGAACACCACAGGATGTTAAAGGTGCTCGGTCGGACTCTAGGAATAGATGACAACTTCCGAGTACAGGACCACTGAGGACAGGAACAACCGGATTGAGCAGGACTGGAAACTCTCTGTAACTGACACAGCAAACAGGAAGCTATCACCGGCGTCTGTGAGAAGTCCTGAGAGTGCTTAAATTTGGGAGCCCTCCAATCAAGATCCAGACAGGGTAATCACATAATCATGCCGTGCAGCTGCATGCTGCACGGCCAGGATACAATTGAACTGATTAATTAAGACCCAGCAACGGGGAACGCGGTCCGACCGTGGCGTCCCCGTTGCTAGGGTCTGAGCGGCTCCGTGCGCCCGGCGTCTAGCGTTGCTAGGGAGCCGGCGGCTGTCTGCCTGCGGCGTCCCTAGTTGCTAGGCGCCGGGCCGCACTGACGGGTGGACCCTCGGCGCCTAACAGTACCCCCCCCTTGAGGAGGGGTCAAGGAACCCCTAAGGCCAGGTTTCTGAGGAAATTCTCGAAAAAATGCCCTTTTGAGCCTCGGGGCATGGAGATCCTCATCCAGGACCCAAGACCTTTCTTCTGGACCATAACCTCTCCAATGTACCAAAAAATAAAGCCGACCCCGGGACAACTTGGAATCGAGAACCTTCTCCACCAAGAACTCCTGCTGACCCTGTACATCTATTGGTGATTTCCCCTGAGAGATCTTGCGAGGAAATCTACTGGACGAAACATATGGTTTTAACAAGGAGCAATGGAAGGTATTTCTGATCCGTAAAGTTTTTGGTAAACGTAACCGGAAAGCAACTGGATTGACTTTTTTGATAATATGAAATGGTCCAATAAATTTAGGACCCAATCTGGCTGAGGTTTGTCGAAGTTTAATGTTGCGAGTCGACAACCATACCCTATCTCCTACTTTAAAAGTGCACGGCCGCCGGAGCCTGTCAGAAAATTTTTTCTCCCGAAATGCCGCTTTTCTGAGAGCCAGGTGCACTTTTCTCCAAATGAGTTTGAGATGAGAGGTCAAGGTCAGTGAGGAGACAGAGGAATGTTGAAAAAAGGAATTAGCTCTGGGGTGAAAACCAAAAACTGTAAAAAATGGAGACACATTGGTGGAGGAATGACAGGCATTGTTGTAAGCAAACTCCGCCAACGGAAGAAACTCAGACCAGTCATTTTGGAGTTTGGCCGAGTACAAACGCAAATATTGTTTTAATGATTGATTAACTCGCTCAGTCTGCCCGTTGGATTGGGGATGGTAGCCAGACGTTAAAGATAATTTCATCTTTAATGAGGCACAAAAAGACTTCCAAAATTGTGCAATGAATTGTGGACCCCGATCAGAAACAATATCAGTGGGTAACCCATGGAGTCTGAAAACATGGCGGAGGAACAAGACTGCCAATCCCTGGGCAGATGGCAATCGGGGAAGAGCAATGAAATGGGCCATTTTGCTAAAACGGTCCACTACCACCCATATGACTCGGCATCCGGCTGACAGAGGGAGGTCCACCACAAAATCCATGGAAATATGAGACCATGGCCTAAGAGGAACATTCAAGGGCATAAGTTGACCGATAGGCAAGGAACGGGGAACCTTATGCTGTGCACAGACCTGACAAGAAAAAACAAACTCCTTAATGTCTTTGGAAAGACCAGGCCACCATACCGAGCGGGAAACTAATTCAAAAGTTTTGGCGATCCCCGGATGCCCGGCAACTTTGCTATCATGAAACTCCGTCAAAACAGTTGCTCTCAAAAACTCGGGGACATAAAGACGACCAGCAGGAGTATTTCCAGGAGCTTGATGTTGAAGCTGCTTTAACTGGGTAAATAAATCTTGTGTGAGGCCTGCCCGAATGACTGAAGACGGAAGTATGGGAGTAACAGGACTGTTGTCTTGAACTGGAAGAAAACTGCGTGACAGGGCATCTGCCTTGGTATTCTTGGAACCTGGCCTGAAGGTGATAATGAACTTGAAACGAGTAAAAAATAAAGCCCAACGAGCTTGCCGGGCATTCAGCCGTTTAGCTGATTCAATGTATTGAAGATTTTTGTGATCAGTCAAAACTGAAATGGTATGAGTGGCTCCTTCAAGCCAATGCCTCCACTCCTCGAAAGCCCATTTAATAGCCAGTAATTCCCGGTTACCAACATCGTAGTTGGATTCAGCAGATGAGAATTTCCTGGACATAAAGGCACAAGGATGTAATTCTAGAGAATCCGGATCCTTCTGAGATAGGATAGCCCCTACTCCAACCTCCGAGGCATCAACCTCAACAATGAAAGGCAATTCTGGGTTGGGATGTCTGAGGACTGGGGCTGAGACAAAGGCTTGTTTCAAGGCCTGAAAAGATAACTCAGCTTCACGTGACCAGTTGGTAGGATCTGCTCCCTTCTTAGTCAGTGCCACAATGGGAGCAACTAGGTCGGAGAAAGAGTGAATAAATCTTCTATAGTAATTCGCAAACCCTAAAAAGCGCTGAATTGCTTTTAAGTTGGTGGGTTGCGCCCAACTAAGGATGGCTTGGAGCTTCTTTGGTTCCATACAGAATCCCCGAGGGAAAATGATGTACCCTAAAAAGGATACCTCCGTGACATGAAATTCACACTTCTCCAGCTTGGCATATAGGTGATTTTCACGTAATTTTTTTAGAACCTGACGCACCTGGGCAACATGTTGTTCTATAGAGTCAGAATATATCAAAATATCGTCTAAGTAGACTACAACGAATCTTCCAAGAAATTCACGGAGCACATCGTTAATGAGATCCTGGAAAACTGCCGGAGCGTTAGACAGGCCGAATGGCATAACCAGATACTCGTAGTGACCCGACTGAGTACTGAATGCCGTTTTCCACTCATCCCCTGACTTGATCCGGATGAGGTTATATGCTCCTCTCAGGTCAATCTTAGAAAAAATCACAGCCGAACGTAGCTGATCAAAGAGGACAGAAATCAGCGGCAAAGGGTAAGTATTTTTTTACTGAGATCTTATTCAAGGCTCTAAAGTCAATGCAAGGTCTGAGTGATCCATCCTTCTTCTCCACGAAGAAGAAGCCTGCACTTAAAGGGGATTTAGATGGCCTGATAAATCCTTTCCCTAGGCTTTCTTTAACATACTCATTCATGGCCACAGTTTCAGGTCCGGACAATGCATATAACCTTCCCTTAGGCAAAGTGGCACCAGGAATTAGCTCAATAGCACAATCATAAGGCCTATGGGGAGGCAGAATGTCCGCATTGCCCTTGGAAAATACATCAACAAAATCCTGGTATTCCACAGGAATGGGTGCGGGAATGACAGCAGCTATTCTGATGGGAAACGTAATACATTCCTTATTACAGATGGTACCCCATTGTGAGATCTCCCCCGACTGCCAATCAATGATGGGATTATGAAAGGCCAGCCAAGGGTGACCCAGAACCACTGGAACTGCTGGGCAATGGGTAAGGAAAAACTCAATTTTTTCAGAATGCAGAGCTCCTACTGAAAGTAGAACAGGAGGTGTACAGAGAGAAATAACCCCATTGGACAAGGGACTCCCATCTAAACCATGCATGGTGATACACCTACCCAAGGCTAACTGAGGAATACCTAAGGCCTTGGCCCATGTTAAATCCATAAAGTTCCCTGCAGCTCCACTGTCCACAAAAGCCGAGACCGAGGAACAGAGGCTGCCAAAGGAAACTTTAGCTGGGACTAACAGTGAATTATTTGAGGAGATAAGCTGCAGACCAAAGTGAACCCCCTCACAAATCACTTGGTCGAGGCGTTTCCCGACTTGTTCGGACAACTACGGGCAAAATGTCCCTTACCTCCACAGTATAAACAAAGACCAGAATTTTGCCTTCTGGTTCTTTCTTCAGGAGACAGTTTGGAGAGGCCTATCTGCATGGGCTCCTCTATGTCCACAGGAATGGAAAAAACACAAGGAGTAGACCCGACAGATGCTCCTTTTTCAGCCCTCCGCTCTCTGAGACGACGATCAATCTTAATAGAGAGCTCCATGAGTTTATCGAGAGTCTCAGGAGCGGGATACTGAAGGAGACTGTCTTTTATAGACTCGGATAAGCCGAGGCGAAACTGACTGCGCAGGGCTGGGTCATTCCATCCACAGTCGTTCGACCAACGGCGAAACTCCGTACAATAAATCTCTGCGGGATTCCTACCCTGTCTGAGAGCACGCAACTGACTCTCGGCGGATGCCTCTCTATCAGGGTCGTCATACAATAGCCCTAAAGACCCCAGAAAGGCGTCTACAGACAATAAAGCCGGATCGTCTGTTCTTAAACCAAAAGCCCAGGTCTGAGGATCCCCCTGAAGTAAAGAAATAATAATTCCAACCCGCTGAGATTCCGTACCTGAGGAGACTGGTCTTAAACGAAAATAAAGTTTACAAGACTCTTTAAAATTAAAAAACTGCTTTCTATCCCCAGAAAAACGGTCAGGCAAATGCATTTTTGGTTCAGGGATGACCCTCGGGGAAGTCCGTAACAGATCTTCCTGTGACCTCACCCGAAGGGACAGATCCTGAACCATCTGAGTAAGTTCTTGAATCTGGCTAACTAGAAGCTGGCCAGGATTTGGCCCAACACCGGTGGGATTCATGAGGCCGACAAATCTTCCAACTGAATAAGGGAAAAAATTAAGTCCTGTTTAATTTAAAATTTTAGTCTGGCCGGTGATAATGTTCTGATTCCCGTACTCCAGACCAGAGGAGATCTTATGGCAGAGGTCTGAGTACTGGAAAGATATGCTGGTTACGGGAGCAGGAAAGCCTAGTAACCCCTGGCGCCCTAACTCCGTTGTCTCGCCCGTGTTATCAGAAATCCCCTGCGAGACTATGGTTGCTTGAGCCCATGGCAGCCGCGTTTGAAGGGCGGATTATGTCTGCCCAACTTCGATGCCCCCTCAGGTCTTAATGGGAGACAAAGGGAAATCCGAGACAGGGTGATAACAAGGGGCCCTCTGACTAAGCAACCAGGCCAGGGGCTACAAGCTAACTAACTTAAACCAAAAGTATGTGCGGACAAACCGCCAGGGAAAAGGACAACCAAAGATCCACTGATCCGTTACTCCTATCCAGCACCGCTGGATACCAGAGTGGATTTGTGGGAGCGGAATCCTCCGCAAAAGCTCCGGAACACAATGAAACTAAATAATAAACAGTAAGCGGTCAAGCCGCAACACACGGCTACGCCGCGACTCACGAACACCACAGGATGTTAAAGGTGCTCGGTCGGACTCTAGGAATAGATGACAACTTCCGAGTACAGGACCACTGAGGACAGGAACAACCGGATTGAGCAGGACTGGAAACTCTCTGTAACTGACACAGCAAACAGGAAGCTATCACCGGCGTCTGTGAGAAGTCCTGAGAGTGCTTAAATTTGGGAGCCCTCCAATCAAGATCCAGACAGGGTAATCACATAATCATGCCGTGCAGCTGCATGCTGCACGGCCAGGATACAATTGAACTGATTAATTAAGACCCAGCAACGGGGAACGCGGTCCGACCGTGGCGTCCCCGTTGCTAGGGTCTGAGCGGCTCCGTGCGCCCGGCGTCTAGCGTTGCTAGGGAGCCGGCGGCTGTCTGCCTGCGGCGTCCCTAGTTGCTAGGCGCCGGGCCGCACTGACGGGTGGACCCTCGGCGCCTAACAGTACCCCCCCCTTGAGGAGGGGTCAAGGAACCCCTAAGGCCAGGTTTCTGAGGAAATTCTCGAAAAAATGCCCTTTTGAGCCTCGGGGCATGGAGATCCTCATCCAGGACCCAAGACCTTTCTTCTGGACCATAACCTCTCCAATGTACCAAAAAATAAAGCCGACCCCGGGACAACTTGGAATCGAGAACCTTCTCCACCAAGAACTCCTGCTGACCCTGTACATCTATTGGTGATTTCCCCTGAGAGATCTTGCGAGGAAATCTACTGGATGAAACATATGGTTTTAACAAGGAGCAATGGAAGGTATTTCCGATCCGTAAAGTTTTTGGTAAACGTAACCGGAAAGCAACTGGATTGACTTTTTTGATAATATGAAATGGTCCAATAAATTTAGGACCCAATCTGGCTGAGGTTTGTCGAAGTTTAATGTTGCGAGTCGACAACCATACCCTATCTCCTACTTTAAAAGTGCACGGCCGCCGGAGCCTGTCAGAAAAATTTTTCTCCCGAAATGCCGCTTTTCTGAGAGCCAGGTGCACTTTTCTCCAAATGAGTTTGAGATGAGAGGTCAAGGTCAGTGAGGAGACAGAGGAATGTTGAAAAAAGGAATTAGCTCTGGGGTGAAAACCAAAAACTGTAAAAAATGGAGACACATTGGTGGAGGAATGACAGGCATTGTTGTAAGCAAACTCCGCCAACGGAAGAAACTCAGACCAGTCATTTTGGAGTTTGGCCGAGTACAAACGCAAATATTGTTTTAATGATTGATTAACTCGCTCAGTCTGCCCGTTGGATTGGGGATGGTAGCCAGACGTTAAAGATAATTTCATCTTTAATGAGGCACAAAAAGACTTCCAAAATTGTGCAATGAATTGTGGACCCCGATCAGAAACAATATCAGTGGGTAACCCATGGAGTCTGAAAACATGGCGGAGGAACAAGACTGCCAATCCCTGGGCAGATGGCAATCGGGGAAGAGCAATGAAATGGGCCATTTTGCTAAAACGGTCCACTACCACCCATATGACTCGGCATCCGGCTGACAGAGGGAGGTCCACCACAAAATCCATGGAAATATGAGACCATGGCCTAAGAGGAACATTCAAGGGCATAAGTTGACCGATAGGCAAGGAACGGGGAACCTTATGCTGTGCACAGACCTGACAAGAAAAAACAAACTCCTTAATGTCTTTGGAAAGACCAGGCCACCATACCGAGCGGGAAACTAATTCAAAAGTTTTGGCGATCCCCGGATGCCCGGCAACTTTGCTATCATGAAACTCCGTCAAAACAGTTGCTCTCAAAAACTCGGGGACATAAAGACGACCAGCAGGAGTATTTCCAGGAGCTTGATGTTGAAGCTGCTTTAACTGGGTAAATAAATCTTGTGTGAGGCCTGCCCGAATGACTGAAGACGGAAGTATGGGAGTAACAGGACTGTTGTCTTGAACTGGAAGAAAACTGCGTGACAGGGCATCTGCCTTGGTATTCTTGGAACCTGGCCTGAAGGTGATAATGAACTTGAAACGAGTAAAAAATAAAGCCCAACGAGCTTGCCGGGCATTCAGCCGTTTAGCTGATTCAATGTATTGAAGATTTTTGTGATCAGTCAAAACTGAAATGGTATGAGTGGCTCCTTCAAGCCAATGCCTCCACTCCTCGAAAGCCCATTTAATAGCCAGTAATTCCCGGTTACCAACATCGTAGTTGGATTCAGCAGATGAGAATTTCCTGGACATAAAGGCACAAGGATGTAATTCTAGAGAATCCGGATCCTTCTGAGATAGGATAGCCCCTACTCCAACCTCCGAGGCATCAACCTCAACAATGAAAGGCAATTCTGGGTTGGGATGTCTGAGGACTGGGGCTGAGACAAAGGCTTGTTTCAAGGCCTGAAAAGATAACTCAGCTTCACGTGACCAGTTGGTAGGATCTGCTCCCTTCTTAGTCAGTGCCACAATGGGAGCAACTAGGTCGGAGAAAGAGTGAATAAATCTTCTATAGTAATTCGCAAACCCTAAAAAGCGCTGAATTGCTTTTAAGTTGGTGGGTTGCGCCCAACTAAGGATGGCTTGGAGCTTCTTTGGTTCCATACAGAATCCCCGAGGGAAAATGATGTACCCTAAAAAGGATACCTCCGTGACATGAAATTCACACTTCTCCAGCTTGGCATATAGGTGATTTTCACGTAATTTTTTTAGAACCTGACGCACCTGGGCAACATGTTGTTCTATAGAGTCAGAATATATCAAAATATCGTCTAAGTAGACTACAACGAATCTTCCAAGAAATTCACGGAGCACATCGTTAATGAGATCCTGGAAAACTGCCGGAGCGTTAGACAGGCCGAATGGCATAACCAGATACTCGTAGTGACCCGACTGAGTACTGAATGCCGTTTTCCACTCATCCCCTGACTTGATCCGGATGAGGTTATATGCTCCTCTCAGGTCAATCTTAGAAAAAATCACAGCCGAACGTAGCTGATCAAAGAGGACAGAAATCAGCGGCAAAGGGTAAGTATTTTTTTACTGAGATCTTATTCAAGGCTCTAAAGTCAATGCAAGGTCTGAGTGATCCATCCTTCTTCTCCACGAAGAAGAAGCCTGCACTTAAAGGGGATTTAGATGGCCTGATAAATCCTTTCCCTAGGCTTTCTTTAACATACTCATTCATGGCCACAGTTTCAGGTCCGGACAATGCATATAACCTTCCCTTAGGCAAAGTGGCACCAGGAATTAGCTCAATAGCACAATCATAAGGCCTATGGGGAGGCAGAATGTCCGCATTGCCCTTGGAAAATACATCAACAAAATCCTGGTATTCCACAGGAATGGGTGCGGGAATGACAGTAGCTATTCTGATGGGAAACGTAATACATTCCTTATTACAGATGGTACCCCATTGTGAGATCTCCCCCGACTGCCAATCAATGATGGGATTATGAAAGGCCAGCCAAGGGTGACCCAGAACCACTGGAACTGCTGGGCAATGGGTAAGGAAAAACTCAATTTTTTCAGAATGCAGAGCTCCTACTGAAAGTAGAACAGGAGGTGTACAGAGAGAAATAACCCCATTGGACAAGGGACTCCCATCTAAACCATGCATGGTGATACACCTACCCAAGGCTAACTGAGGAATACCTAAGGCCTTGGCCCATGTTAAATCCATAAAGTTCCCTGCAGCTCCACTGTCCACAAAAGCCGAGACCGAGGAACAGAGGCTGCCAAAGGAAACTTTAGCTGGGACTAACAGTGAATTATTTGAGGAGATAAGCTGCAGACCAAAGTGAACCCCCTCACAAATCACTTGGTCGAGGCGTTTCCCGACTTGTTCGGACAACTACGGGCAAAATGTCCCTTACCTCCACAGTATAAACAAAGACCAGAATTTTGCCTTCTGGTTCTTTCTTCAGGAGACAGTTTGGAGAGGCCTATCTGCATGGGCTCCTCTATGTCCACAGGAATGGAAAAAACACAAGGAGTAGACCCGACAGATGCTCCTTTTTCAGCCCTCCGCTCTCTGAGACGACGATCAATCTTAATAGAGAGCTCCATGAGTTTATCGAGAGTCTCAGGAGCGGGATACTGAAGGAGACTGTCTTTTATAGACTCGGATAAGCCGAGGCGAAACTGACTGCGCAGGGCTGGGTCATTCCATCCACAGTCGTTCGACCAACGGCGAAACTCCGTACAATAAATCTCTGCGGGATTCCTACCCTGTCTGAGAGCACGCAACTGACTCTCGGCGGATGCCTCTCTATCAGGGTCGTCATACAATAGCCCTAAAGACCCCAGAAAGGCGTCTACAGACAATAAAGCCGGATCGTCTGTTCTTAAACCAAAAGCCCAGGTCTGAGGATCCCCCTGAAGTAAAGAAATAATAATTCCAACCCGCTGAGATTCCGTACCTGAGGAGACTGGTCTTAAACGAAAATAAAGTTTACAAGACTCTTTAAAATTAAAAAACTGCTTTCTATCCCCAGAAAAACGGTCAGGCAAATGCATTTTTGGTTCAGGGATGACCCTCGGGGAAGTCCGTAACAGATCTTCCTGTGACCTCACCCGAAGGGACAGATCCTGAACCATCTGAGTAAGTTCTTGAATCTGGCTAACTAGAAGCTGGCCAGGATTTGGCCCAACACCGGTGGGATTCATGAGGCCGACAAATCTTCCAACTGAATAAGGGAAAAAATTAAGTCCTGTTTAATTTAAAATTTTAGTCTGGCCGGTGATAATGTTCTGATTCCCGTACTCCAGACCAGAGGAGATCTTATGGCAGAGGTCTGAGTACTGGAAAGATATGCTGGTTACGGGAGCAGGAAAGCCTAGTAACCCCTGGCGCCCTAACTCCGTTGTCTCGCCCGTGTTATCAGAAATCCCCTGCGAGACTATGGTTGCTTGAGCCCATGGCAGCCGCGTTTGAAGGGCGGATTATGTCTGCCCAACTTCGATGCCCCCTCAGGTCTTAATGGGAGACAAAGGGAAATCCGAGACAGGGTGATAACAAGGGGCCCTCTGACTAAGCAACCAGGCCAGGGGCTACAAGCTAACTAACTTAAACCAAAAGTATGTGCGGACAAACCGCCAGGGAAAAGGACAACCAAAGATCCACTGATCCGTTACTCCTATCCAGCACCGCTGGATACCAGAGTGGATTTGTGGGAGCGGAATCCTCCGCAAAAGCTCCGGAACACAATGAAACTAAATAATAAACAGTAAGCGGTCAAGCCGCAACACACGGCTACGCCGCGACTCACGAACACCACAGGATGTTAAAGGTGCTCGGTCGGACTCTAGGAATAGATGACAACTTCCGAGTACAGGACCACTGAGGACAGGAACAACCGGATTGAGCAGGACTGGAAACTCTCTGTAACTGACACAGCAAACAGGAAGCTATCACCGGCGTCTGTGAGAAGTCCTGAGAGTGCTTAAATTTGGGAGCCCTCCAATCAAGATCCAGACAGGGTAATCACATAATCATGCCGTGCAGCTGCATGCTGCACGGCCAGGATACAATTGAACTGATTAATTAAGACCCAGCAACGGGGAACGCGGTCCGACCGTGGCGTCCCCGTTGCTAGGGTCTGAGCGGCTCCGTGCGCCCGGCGTCTAGCGTTGCTAGGGAGCCGGCGGCTGTCTGCCTGCGGCGTCCCTAGTTGCTAGGCGCCGGGCCGCACTGACGGGTGGACCCTCGGCGCCTAACAGTACCCCCCCCTTGAGGAGGGGTCAAGGAACCCCTAAGGCCAGGTTTCTGAGGAAATTCTCGAAAAAATGCCCTTTTGAGCCTCGGGGCATGGAGATCCTCATCCAGGACCCAAGACCTTTCTTCTGGACCATAACCTCTCCAATGTACCAAAAAATAAAGCCGACCCCGGGACAACTTGGAATCGAGAACCTTCTCCACCAAGAACTCCTGCTGACCCTGTACATCTATTGGTGATTTCCCCTGAGAGATCTTGCGAGGAAATCTACTGGATGAAACATATGGTTTTAACAAGGAGCAATGGAAGGTATTTCCGATCCGTAAAGTTTTTGGTAAACGTAACCGGAAAGCAACTGGATTGACTTTTTTGATAATATGAAATGGTCCAATAAATTTAGGACCCAATCTGGCTGAGGTTTGTCGAAGTTTAATGTTGCGAGTCGACAACCATACCCTATCTCCTACTTTAAAAGTGCACGGCCGCCGGAGCCTGTCAGAAAAATTTTTCTCCCGAAATGCCGCTTTTCTGAGAGCCAGGTGCACTTTTCTCCAAATGAGTTTGAGATGAGAGGTCAAGGTCAGTGAGGAGACAGAGGAATGTTGAAAAAAGGAATTAGCTCTGGGGTGAAAACCAAAAACTGTAAAAAATGGAGACACATTGGTGGAGGAATGACAGGCATTGTTGTAAGCAAACTCCGCCAACGGAAGAAACTCAGACCAGTCATTTTGGAGTTTGGCCGAGTACAAACGCAAATATTGTTTTAATGATTGATTAACTCGCTCAGTCTGCCCGTTGGATTGGGGATGGTAGCCAGACGTTAAAGATAATTTCATCTTTAATGAGGCACAAAAAGACTTCCAAAATTGTGCAATGAATTGTGGACCCCGATCAGAAACAATATCAGTGGGTAACCCATGGAGTCTGAAAACATGGCGGAGGAACAAGACTGCCAATCCCTGGGCAGATGGCAATCGGGGAAGAGCAATGAAATGGGCCATTTTGCTAAAACGGTCCACTACCACCCATATGACTCGGCATCCGGCTGACAGAGGGAGGTCCACCACAAAATCCATGGAAATATGAGACCATGGCCTAAGAGGAACATTCAAGGGCATAAGTTGACCGATAGGCAAGGAACGGGGAACCTTATGCTGTGCACAGACCTGACAAGAAAAAACAAACTCCTTAATGTCTTTGGAAAGACCAGGCCACCATACCGAGCGGGAAACTAATTCAAAAGTTTTGGCGATCCCCGGATGCCCGGCAACTTTGCTATCATGAAACTCCGTCAAAACAGTTGCTCTCAAAAACTCGGGGACATAAAGACGACCAGCAGGAGTATTTCCAGGAGCTTGATGTTGAAGCTGCTTTAACTGGGTAAATAAATCTTGTGTGAGGCCTGCCCGAATGACTGAAGACGGAAGTATGGGAGTAACAGGACTGTTGTCTTGAACTGGAAGAAAACTGCGTGACAGGGCATCTGCCTTGGTATTCTTGGAACCTGGCCTGAAGGTGATAATGAACTTGAAACGAGTAAAAAATAAAGTCCAACGAGCTTGCCGGGCATTCAGCCGTTTAGCTGATTCAATGTATTGAAGATTTTTGTGATCAGTCAAAACTGAAATGGTATGAGTGGCTCCTTCAAGCCAATGCCTCCACTCCTCGAAAGCCCATTTAATAGCCAGTAATTCCCGGTTACCAACATCGTAGTTGGATTCAGCAGATGAGAATTTCCTGGACATAAAGGCACAAGGATGTAATTCTAGAGAATCCGGATCCTTCTGAGATAGGATAGCCCCTACTCCAACCTCCGAGGCATCAACCTCAACAATGAAAGGCAATTCTGGGTTGGGATGTCTGAGGACTGGGGCTGAGACAAAGGCTTGTTTCAAGGCCTGAAAAGATAACTCAGCTTCACGTGACCAGTTGGTAGGATCTGCTCCCTTCTTAGTCAGTGCCACAATGGGAGCAACTAGGTCGGAGAAAGAGTGAATAAATCTTCTATAGTAATTCGCAAACCCTAAAAAGCGCTGAATTGCTTTTAAGTTGGTGGGTTGCGCCCAACTAAGGATGGCTTGGAGCTTCTTTGGTTCCATACAGAATCCCCGAGGGAAAATGATGTACCCTAAAAAGGATACCTCCGTGACATGAAATTCACACTTCTCCAGCTTGGCATATAGGTGATTTTCACGTAATTTTTTTAGAACCTGACGCACCTGGGCAACATGTTGTTCTATAGAGTCAGAATATATCAAAATATCGTCTAAGTAGACTACAACGAATCTTCCAAGAAATTCACGGAGCACATCGTTAATGAGATCCTGGAAAACTGCCGGAGCGTTAGACAGGCCGAATGGCATAACCAGATACTCGTAGTGACCCGACTGAGTACTGAATGCCGTTTTCCACTCATCCCCTGACTTGATCCGGATGAGGTTATATGCTCCTCTCAGGTCAATCTTAGAAAAAATCACAGCCGAACGTAGCTGATCAAAGAGGACAGAAATCAGCGGCAAAGGGTAAGTATTTTTTTACTGAGATCTTATTCAAGGCTCTAAAGTCAATGCAAGGTCTGAGTGATCCATCCTTCTTCTCCACGAAGAAGAAGCCTGCACTTAAAGGGGATTTAGATGGCCTGATAAATCCTTTCCCTAGGCTTTCTTTAACATACTCATTCATGGCCACAGTTTCAGGTCCGGACAATGCATATAACCTTCCCTTAGGCAAAGTGGCACCAGGAATTAGCTCAATAGCACAATCATAAGGCCTATGGGGAGGCAGAATGTCCGCATTGCCCTTGGAAAATACATCAACAAAATCCTGGTATTCCACAGGAATGGGTGCGGGAATGACAGTAGCTATTCTGATGGGAAACGTAATACATTCCTTATTACAGATGGTACCCCATTGTGAGATCTCCCCCGACTGCCAATCAATGATGGGATTATGAAAGGCCAGCCAAGGGTGACCCAGAACCACTGGAACTGCTGGGCAATGGGTAAGGAAAAACTCAATTTTTTCAGAATGCAGAGCTCCTACTGAAAGTAGAACAGGAGGTGTACAGAGAGAAATAACCCCATTGGACAAGGGACTCCCATCTAAACCATGCATGGTGATACACCTACCCAAGGCTAACTGAGGAATACCTAAGGCCTTGGCCCATGTTAAATCCATAAAGTTCCCTGCAGCTCCACTGTCCACAAAAGCCGAGACCGAGGAACAGAGGCTGCCAAAGGAAACTTTAGCTGGGACTAACAGTGAATTATTTGAGGAGATAAGCTGCAGACCAAAGTGAACCCCCTCACAAATCACTTGGTCGAGGCGTTTCCCGACTTGTTCGGACAACTACGGGCAAAATGTCCCTTACCTCCACAGTATAAACAAAGACCAGAATTTTGCCTTCTGGTTCTTTCTTCAGGAGACAGTTTGGAGAGGCCTATCTGCATGGGCTCCTCTATGTCCACAGGAATGGAAAAAACACAAGGAGTAGACCCGACAGATGCTCCTTTTTCAGCCCTCCGCTCTCTGAGACGACGATCAATCTTAATAGAGAGCTCCATGAGTTTATCGAGAGTCTCAGGAGCGGGATACTGAAGGAGACTGTCTTTTATAGACTCGGATAAGCCGAGGCGAAACTGACTGCGCAGGGCTGGGTCATTCCATCCACAGTCGTTCGACCAACGGCGAAACTCCGTACAATAAATCTCTGCGGGATTCCTACCCTGTCTGAGAGCACGCAACTGACTCTCGGCGGATGCCTCTCTATCAGGGTCGTCATACAATAGCCCTAAAGACCCCAGAAAGGCGTCTACAGACAATAAAGCCGGATCGTCTGTTCTTAAACCAAAAGCCCAGGTCTGAGGATCCCCCTGAAGTAAAGAAATAATAATTCCAACCCGCTGAGATTCCGTACCTGAGGAGACTGGTCTTAAACGAAAATAAAGTTTACAAGACTCTTTAAAATTAAAAAACTGCTTTCTATCCCCAGAAAAACGGTCAGGCAAATGCATTTTTGGTTCAGGGATGACCCTCGGGGAAGTCCGTAACAGATCTTCCTGTGACCTCACCCGAAGGGACAGATCCTGAACCATCTGAGTAAGTTCTTGAATCTGGCTAACTAGAAGCTGGCCAGGATTTGGCCCAACACCGGTGGGATTCATGAGGCCGACAAATCTTCCAACTGAATAAGGGAAAAAATTAAGTCCTGTTTAATTTAAAATTTTAGTCTGGCCGGTGATAATGTTCTGATTCCCGTACTCCAGACCAGAGGAGATCTTATGGCAGAGGTCTGAGTACTGGAAAGATATGCTGGTTACGGGAGCAGGAAAGCCTAGTAACCCCTGGCGCCCTAACTCCGTTGTCTCGCCCGTGTTATCAGAAATCCCCTGCGAGACTATGGTTGCTTGAGCCCATGGCAGCCGCGTTTGAAGGGCGGATTATGTCTGCCCAACTTCGATGCCCCCTCAGGTCTTAATGGGAGACAAAGGGAAATCCGAGACAGGGTGATAACAAGGGGCCCTCTGACTAAGCAACCAGGCCAGGGGCTACAAGCTAACTAACTTAAACCAAAAGTATGTGCGGACAAACCGCCAGGGAAAAGGACAACCAAAGATCCACTGATCCGTTACTCCTATCCAGCACCGCTGGATACCAGAGTGGATTTGTGGGAGCGGAATCCTCCGCAAAAGCTCCGGAACACAATGAAACTAAATAATAAACAGTAAGCGGTCAAGCCGCAACACACGGCTACGCCGCGACTCACGAACACCACAGGATGTTAAAGGTGCTCGGTCGGACTCTAGGAATAGATGACAACTTCCGAGTACAGGACCACTGAGGACAGGAACAACCGGATTGAGCAGGACTGGAAACTCTCTGTAACTGACACAGCAAACAGGAAGCTATCACCGGCGTCTGTGAGAAGTCCTGAGAGTGCTTAAATTTGGGAGCCCTCCAATCAAGATCCAGACAGGGTAATCACATAATCATGCCGTGCAGCTGCATGCTGCACGGCCAGGATACAATTGAACTGATTAATTAAGACCCAGCAACGGGGAACGCGGTCCGACCGTGGCGTCCCCGTTGCTAGGGTCTGAGCGGCTCCGTGCGCCCGGCGTCTAGCGTTGCTAGGGAGCCGGCGGCTGTCTGCCTGCGGCGTCCCTAGTTGCTAGGCGCCGGGCCGCACTGACGGGTGGACCCTCGGCGCCTAACAGTACCCCCCCCTTGAGGAGGGGTCAAGGAACCCCTAAGGCCAGGTTTCTGAGGAAATTCTCGAAAAAATGCCCTTTTGAGCCTCGGGGCATGGAGATCCTCATCCAGGACCCAAGACCTTTCTTCTGGACCATAACCTCTCCAATGTACCAAAAAATAAAGCCGACCCCGGGACAACTTGGAATCGAGAACCTTCTCCACCAAGAACTCCTGCTGACCCTGTACATCTATTGGTGATTTCCCCTGAGAGATCTTGCGAGGAAATCTACTGGACGAAACATATGGTTTTAACAAGGAGCAATGGAAGGTATTTCCGATCCGTAAAGTTTTTGGTAAACGTAACCGGAAAGCAACTGGATTGACTTTTTTGATAATATGAAATGGTCCAATAAATTTAGGACCCAATCTGGCTGAGGTTTGTCGAAGTTTAATGTTGCGAGTCGACAACCATACCCTATCTCCTACTTTAAAAGTGCACGGCCGCTGGAGCCTGTCAGAAAAATTTTTCTCCCGAAATGCCGCTTTTCTGAGAGCCAGGTGCACTTTTCTCCAAATGAGTTTGAGATGAGAGGTCAAGGTCAGTGAGGAGACAGAGGAATGTTGAAAAAAGGAATTAGCTCTGGGGTGAAAACCAAAAACTGTAAAAAATGGAGACACATTGGTGGAGGAATGACAGGCATTGTTGTAAGCAAACTCCGCCAACGGAAGAAACTCAGACCAGTCATTTTGGAGTTTGGCCGAGTACACACGCAAATATTGTTTTAATGATTGATTAACTCGCTCAGTCTGCCCGTTGGATTGGGGATGGTAGCCAGACGTTAAAGATAATTTCATCTTTAATGAGGCACAAAAAGACTTCCAAAATTGTGCAATGAATTGTGGACCCCGATCAGAAACAATATCAGTGGGTAACCCATGGAGTCTGAAAACATGGCGGAGGAACAAGACTGCCAATCCCTGGGCAGATGGCAATCGGGGAAGAGCAATGAAATGGGCCATTTTGCTAAAACGGTCCACTACCACCCATATGACTCGGCATCCGGCTGACAGAGGGAGGTCCACCACAAAATCCATGGAAATATGAGACCATGGCCTAAGAGGAACATTCAAGGGCATAAGTTGACCGATAGGCAAGGAACGGGGAACCTTATGCTGTGCACAGACCTGACAAGAAAAAACAAACTCCTTAATGTCTTTGGAAAGACCAGGCCACCATACCGAGCGGGAAACTAATTCAAAAGTTTTGGCGATCCCCGGATGCCCGGCAACTTTGCTATCATGAAACTCCGTCAAAACAGTTGCTCTCAAAAACTCGGGGACATAAAGACGACCAGCAGGAGTATTTCCAGGAGCTTGATGTTGAAGCTGCTTTAACTGGGTAAATAAATCTTGTGTGAGGCCTGCCCGAATGACTGAAGACGGAAGTATGGGAGTAACAGGACTGTTGTCTTGAACTGGAAGA
Source organism: Pseudophryne corroboree (assembly GCF_028390025.1). Taxonomy (NCBI): domain Eukaryota; kingdom Metazoa; phylum Chordata; class Amphibia; order Anura; family Myobatrachidae; genus Pseudophryne; species Pseudophryne corroboree. The sequence goes on along the minus strand of NC_086444.1, from coordinate 56,935,647 downwards.
AAACTGCGTGACAGGGCATCTGCCTTGGTATTCTTGGAACCTGGCCTGAAGGTGATAATGAACTTGAAACGAGTAAAAAATAAAGTCCAACGAGCTTGCCGGGCATTCAGCCGTTTAGCTGATTCAATGTATTGAAGATTTTTGTGATCAGTCAAAACTGAAATGGTATGAGTGGCTCCTTCAAGCCAATGCCTCCACTCCTCGAAAGCCCATTTAATAGCCAGTAATTCCCGGTTACCAACATCGTAGTTGGATTCAGCAGATGAGAATTTCCTGGACATAAAGGCACAAGGATGTAATTCTAGAGAATCCGGATCCTTCTGAGATAGGATAGCCCCTACTCCAACCTCCGAGGCATCAACCTCAACAATGAAAGGCAATTCTGGGTTGGGATGTCTGAGGACTGGGGCTGAGACAAAGGCTTGTTTCAAGGCCTGAAAAGATAACTCAGCTTCACGTGACCAGTTGGTAGGATCTGCTCCCTTCTTAGTCAGTGCCACAATGGGAGCAACTAGGTCGGAGAAAGAGTGAATAAATCTTCTATAGTAATTCGCAAACCCTAAAAAGCGCTGAATTGCTTTTAAGTTGGTGGGTTGCGCCCAACTAAGGATGGCTTGGAGCTTCTTTGGTTCCATACAGAATCCCCGAGGGAAAATGATGTACCCTAAAAAGGATACCTCCGTGACATGAAATTCACACTTCTCCAGCTTGGCATATAGGTGATTTTCACGTAATTTTTTTAGAACCTGACGCACCTGGGCAACATGTTGTTCTATAGAGTCAGAATATATCAAAATATCGTCTAAGTAGACTACAACGAATCTTCCAAGAAATTCACGGAGCACATCGTTAATGAGATCCTGGAAAACTGCCGGAGCGTTAGACAGGCCGAATGGCATAACCAGATACTCGTAGTGACCCGACTGAGTACTGAATGCCGTTTTCCACTCATCCCCTGACTTGATCCGGATGAGGTTATATGCTCCTCTCAGGTCAATCTTAGAAAAAATCACAGCCGAACGTAGCTGATCAAAGAGGACAGAAATCAGCGGCAAAGGGTAAGTATTTTTTTACTGAGATCTTATTCAAGGCTCTAAAGTCAATGCAAGGTCTGAGTGATCCATCCTTCTTCTCCACGAAGAAGAAGCCTGCACTTAAAGGGGATTTAGATGGCCTGATAAATCCTTTCCCTAGGCTTTCTTTAACATACTCATTCATGGCCACAGTTTCAGGTCCGGACAATGCATATAACCTTCCCTTAGGCAAAGTGGCACCAGGAATTAGCTCAATAGCACAATCATAAGGCCTATGGGGAGGCAGAATGTCCGCATTGCCCTTGGAAAATACATCAACAAAATCCTGGTATTCCACAGGAATGGGTGCGGGAATGACAGTAGCTATTCTGATGGGAAACGTAATACATTCCTTATTACAGATGGTACCCCATTGTGAGATCTCCCCCGACTGCCAATCAATGATGGGATTATGAAAGGCCAGCCAAGGGTGACCCAGAACCACTGGAACTGCTGGGCAATGGGTAAGGAAAAACTCAATTTTTTCAGAATGCAGAGCTCCTACTGAAAGTAGAACAGGAGGTGTACAGAGAGAAATAACCCCATTGGACAAGGGACTCCCATCTAAACCATGCATGGTGATACACCTACCCAAGGCTAACTGAGGAATACCTAAGGCCTTGGCCCATGTTAAATCCATAAAGTTCCCTGCAGCTCCACTGTCCACAAAAGCCGAGACCGAGGAACAGAGGCTGCCAAAGGAAACTTTAGCTGGGACTAACAGTGAATTATTTGAGGAGATAAGCTGCAGACCAAAGTGAACCCCCTCACAAATCACTTGGTCGAGGCGTTTCCCGACTTGTTCGGACAACTACGGGCAAAATGTCCCTTACCTCCACAGTATAAACAAAGACCAGAATTTTGCCTTCTGGTTCTTTCTTCAGGAGACAGTTTGGAGAGGCCTATCTGCATGGGCTCCTCTATGTCCACAGGAATGGAAAAAACACAAGGAGTAGACCCGACAGATGCTCCTTTTTCAGCCCTCCGCTCTCTGAGACGACGATCAATCTTAATAGAGAGCTCCATGAGTTTATCGAGAGTCTCAGGAGCGGGATACTGAAGGAGACTGTCTTTTATAGACTCGGATAAGCCGAGGCGAAACTGACTGCGCAGGGCTGGGTCATTCCATCCACAGTCGTTCGACCAACGGCGAAACTCCGTACAATAAATCTCTGCGGGATTCCTACCCTGTCTGAGAGCACGCAACTGACTCTCGGCGGATGCCTCTCTATCAGGGTCGTCATACAATAGCCCTAAAGACCCCAGAAAGGCGTCTACAGACAATAAAGCCGGATCGTCTGTTCTTAAACCAAAAGCCCAGGTCTGAGGATCCCCCTGAAGTAAAGAAATAATAATTCCAACCCGCTGAGATTCCGTACCTGAGGAGACTGGTCTTAAACGAAAATAAAGTTTACAAGACTCTTTAAAATTAAAAAACTGCTTTCTATCCCCAGAAAAACGGTCAGGCAAATGCATTTTTGGTTCAGGGATGACCCTCGGGGAAGTCCGTAACAGATCTTCCTGTGACCTCACCCGAAGGGACAGATCCTGAACCATCTGAGTAAGTTCTTGAATCTGGCTAACTAGAAGCTGGCCAGGATTTGGCCCAACACCGGTGGGATTCATGAGGCCGACAAATCTTCCAACTGAATAAGGGAAAAAATTAAGTCCTGTTTAATTTAAAATTTTAGTCTGGCCGGTGATAATGTTCTGATTCCCGTACTCCAGACCAGAGGAGATCTTATGGCAGAGGTCTGAGTACTGGAAAGATATGCTGGTTACGGGAGCAGGAAAGCCTAGTAACCCCTGGCGCCCTAACTCCGTTGTCTCGCCCGTGTTATCAGAAATCCCCTGCGAGACTATGGTTGCTTGAGCCCATGGCAGCCGCGTTTGAAGGGCGGATTATGTCTGCCCAACTTCGATGCCCCCTCAGGTCTTAATGGGAGACAAAGGGAAATCCGAGACAGGGTGATAACAAGGGGCCCTCTGACTAAGCAACCAGGCCAGGGGCTACAAGCTAACTAACTTAAACCAAAAGTATGTGCGGACAAACCGCCAGGGAAAAGGACAACCAAAGATCCACTGATCCGTTACTCCTATCCAGCACCGCTGGATACCAGAGTGGATTTGTGGGAGCGGAATCCTCCGCAAAAGCTCCGGAACACAATGAAACTAAATAATAAACAGTAAGCGGTCAAGCCGCAACACACGGCTACGCCGCGACTCACGAACACCACAGGATGTTAAAGGTGCTCGGTCGGACTCCAGGAATAGATGACAACTTCCGAGTACAGGACCACTGAGGACAGGAACAACCGGATTGAGCAGGACTGGAAACTCTCTGTAACTGACACAGCAAACAGGAAGCTATCACCGGCGTCTGTGAGAAGTCCTGAGAGTGCTTAAATTTGGGAGCCCTCCAATCAAGATCCAGACAGGGTAATCACATAATCATGCCGTGCAGCTGCATGCTGCACGGCCAGGATACAATTGAACTGATTAATTAAGACCCAGCAACGGGGAACGCAGTCCGACCGTGGCGTCCCCGTTGCTAGGGTCTGAGCGGCTCCGTGCGCCCGGCGTCTAGCGTTGCTAGGGAGCCGGCGGCTGTCTGCCTGCGGCGTCCCTAGTTGCTAGGCGCCGGGCCGCACTGACGGGTGGACCCTCGGCGCCTAACAGTAACAGCGTTGAGCGAGGAATGCGTAACGCTTTCTCCTTAGCTTTATTAAGTTGACACAAATCATAGCCTCTTTGCAAAAAATTAACAATTTGTTTGTCAATGTTAGCTACAGCTGTTTCTGTATTACTGCAAATACGGCAGGTACGAATAAACTGAGAGAAAGGAAGGCCATATTTGAGGGGTTTGGGATGGAAACTACTAGCGTGGAGAATAGAATTTCTATCACTGGGTTTCTGATAAAGTGAGGTAACAAGTTCGGAATCCTGTATCATAATCTGCACATCCAAGTAATGTATACTGGATTCATCAGCGCTATATGTGAATTTAATGGGGCTACTAGATTCATTATGTGTAGAAATGAATTTATCAAAATCAGCTCTAGAGCCACTCCATATGATGAACAAGTCATCTACATAACGACTGTAATGAAAAATATTTTTTGAGATATCAGGATTAGCGAAAAAAATATCACGTTCCATCTCAAACATGTAGGCATTAGCGTAGGATGGGGCCACATTCGATCCCATCGCTACGCCGGATGTCTGGAGAAAAAATCGACCGTCAAAAATAAAATAATTCTGGGTAAGAATAATTCTGAGTAAATCACAAACAAGTTCTGCATCAGGGCCTTTATAAGCAGGATGTGATAGTATCAAGTTGCGTACAGCCCGAATGCCAGCATCATTAGGAATCACAGTGTATAGACTGGAAATATCGACACTGCACAAAAGACACCCTGGGGGAACGTGTAGTTTACTTAATCTATTTAATAGAGTGGTGGTATCAAGCAAGTACAAAGGATGGTCAACTATGCAAGGCGATTAGACAAGCAATCACTACCAACCATAGTGACCAACCTGTGGCCCGTCATTTTCTGCAGGCAGGGCACGGTTTGGCTACATTACGGTACATGATCATTGATCATATACCAATCGATTTAAGACGGGGCGATCGTGCCGCTAAATTGTTGAAATTTGAAGCGCGGTGGATTCACCGTTTACAAACCTTATCTCCCAAGGGTTTAAATGAGTTCTCAGGTATCTCTGCGTGTATCTAATATGTTTATTTGTTTTTGTTATATGCTATTGTGTATATTTCATTGACTAGTTGTTACTTATTATACTCCCACAGTATTTTTCTGTTTGTAACTATCAGCCGATTTTAGATTGTTTTTAATGTAATTGTTTGGCTCGGTACCTTAGTAACGGACGGGTGGTGATGACGTCACTTCTGTGCGCCGTCCCCCTGTTTCCTGACGCGGTCCCTGTCACGTGGGTGAGACGGGATATAAGGTTAGTTTTGTGTTTGTATTGTTATTGTGCCTGAAGACGATATAATAAATATCGAAACGTTGCAGTTATTCTGCCATCTCTCGCTTGTATTTATTACCGTGTGCTGCGGATTACCTTGACGTGTATATTGGATTTCAGCAAGAAATACCTAGCGCTGGCACCGGGACTGGTAATCATTTCACTTGGAGTGCTCTCCGTGCATTGTGTGATATTGATGTGAGTCATTTGGCAGTAAATGACCCACATTGGATGCAGCACCCTTTTTTGATTTATTCATTTCTTCCTGTCTACCTGGCTACATTGTATTTTTGGACGGAGCTCTGTCTTTAAGATGGCTGAAGGTACGAGCGGAACGGGAGATTTTATTCATGATTCCATCAATCTGTCTAAAGTTACACAAGGCAGTGCATTGTCATTTTCGGAGTCTGAGGCCGAAAGTATCTTATTCAAGGACGCAGGCAGTAGGTGATGATGCTGAATTTAAATCCCTTGAACATCTGTACCGTGACTGGTTGAAACTTAAACAACGAGAACAGGACTTCTACTATCATGGTGTCACATTGAGTGATTATTACAAGGAGAAACGCATCCCCCGTGGATTCCGGGTTAGGAATTGCCCGACGATTGGTAGACATAACAGCACTTTCTGTAAACGTTGGATTGCAGTATTGAATAAATGCAGCTACGACCTCATGTTACTGGTCATAGAGGAGTCGGGTAGGGAACTGACTGCCACTCGTGAAAAACTGGTGAGATTTGAAACTCTGCATAAACCAACATTTGTTAAGGATAAAACATCTGACTGGCTTGATAAACTCAATAAGCAGATTGCCACCTATAAACGTGATCTAGTGCGTTTTAAAAAACAGAAACTATCTAAAGTCATTGCCGATTATGAGCAAAACCGAGTTTATTCATGGATCGGCAGTAATCGCACTGAGAATTCACGAGGACAACATCTTTATAGCCGCCGTAATAGACGTCCTTATGAACAAGACCGGTTTACTACCAGTGATTCGGACTATGCTGATGAATTTGGCAGCTTTGACCCTTCTCGTGCCCCTTTAGGGGTTCGTACCCGTCGTCAATTACGGGAACCAAAAGGCGGTCCACGCGCAGAGGTGGTAAGAGGACGAGGACGCGGAAGAGTCGGCAGACCTCCTCTTCCCAAGAGATCATAATTAATCTTTCCTCACGTTTATTATCTAGTGCTGAGTCCAATGTTTTGAATCGGGGTTTGTCGTTTGTACCTGTATGTAAATTTGATAGCTCTAGTTGGGAGGTGGAGAAGTACAGGCTGAATAGACAATTACGTTTGCATGAGCACTTTAAAGGTAGTAAAAATAAAGATATACTTGCACAAACTGAAACTATGATTCCCCCACAATTACGGAAATTATTACCTAAATCAAGCTTTGAGCCTTTTACTAATAATGCATCTATTAAAACATTTTCTCGTATGTTAGATCAGCAGGGCAATAATGTAGTTGTTAAGAGTAATTGTAAGTTCCAGAATAATTTATCTGCCTCCGAGATACAGGCATTACGTGACTTGTCCACATATACTGATATCATTATTCGCCCCGCTGACAAAGGTGGGGCGATAGTGATTCAGGATCTGTCGACATACAAAGTAGAGATGAGCGGGTTCGGTTTCTCTGAATCCGAACCCGCCAGAACTTCATGTTTTTTTTCACGGGTCCGAGCGACTCGGATCTTCCCGCCTTGCTCGGTTAACCCGAGCGCGCCCGAACGTCATCATGACGCTGTCGGATTCTCGCGAGGCTCGGATTCTATCGCGAGACTCGGATTCTATATAAGGAGCCGCGCGTCGCCGCCATTTTCACACGTGCATTGAGATTGATAGGGAGAGGACGTGGCTGGCGTCCTCTCCGTTTAGAATTAGAATAGATTAGAGAGACACTTGATTTACTAATTTTGGGGAGCATTAGGAGTACTCAGTAGTGTACAGTGCAGAGTTTTGCTGATAGTGACCAGTGACCACCACTTTTATTTATAATCCGTTCTCTGCCTGAAAAAAGCGATACACAGCACACAGTGACTCAGTCACATACCATATCTGTGTGCACTGCTCAGGCTCAGGCCAGTGTGCTGCATCATCTATTATCTATCTATATATAATATTATATATATCTGTCTGACTGCTCAGCTCACACAGCTTATAATTGTGGGGGAGACTGGGGAGCACTACTGCAGTGCCAGTTATAGGTTATAGCAGGAGCCAGGAGTACATAATATATTATATAGTGAGTGACCACCAGACACACAGTGCAGTTTATTTAATATATCCGTTCTCTGCCTGAAAAAAGCGATACACACAGTGACTCAGTCAGTCACATACCATATCTGTGTGCACTGCTCAGGCTCAGGCCAGTGTGCTGCATCATCTATATATATTATATATCTGTCTGACTGCTCAGCTCACACAGCTTATAATTGTGGGGGAGACTGGGGAGCACTACTGCAGTGCCAGTTATAGGTTATAGCAGGAGCCAGGAGTACATAATATTATATTAAAATTAAACAGTGCACACTTTTGCTGCAGGAGTGCCACTGCCAGTGTGACTAGTGACCAGTGACCTGACCACCAGTATATAATATTAGTAGTATACTATCTCTTTATCAACCAGTCTATATTAGCAGCAGACACAGTACAGTGCGGTAGTTCACGGCTGTGGCTACCTCTGTGTCGGCACTCGGCAGCCCGTCCATAATTGTATATACCACCTAACCGTGGTTTTTTTTTCTTTCTTTATACATACATACTAGTTACGAGTATACTATCTCTTTATCAACCAGTCTATATATTAGCAGCAGACACAGTACAGTGCGGTAGTTCACGGCTGTGGCTACCTCTGTGTCGGCACTCGGCAGCCCGTCCATAATTGTATATACCACCTAACCGTGGTTTTTTTTTTCTTTCTTTATACATACATACTAGTTACGAGTATACTATCTCTTTATCAACCAGTCTATATATTAGCAGCAGACACAGTACAGTGCGGTAGTTCACGGCTGTGGCTACCTCTGTGTCGGCACTCGGCAGCCCGTCCATAATTGTATATACCACCTAACCGTGGTTTTTTTTTCTTTCTTTATACATACATACTAGTTACGAGTATACTATCTCTTTATCAACCAGTCTATATTAGCAGCAGACACAGTACAGTGCGGTAGTTCACGGCTGTGGCTACCTCTGTGTCGGCACTCGGCAGCCCGTCCATAATTGTATATACCACCTAACCGTGGTTTTTTTTTTCTTTCTTTATACATACATACTAGTTACGAGTATACTATCTCTTTATCAACCAGTCTATATATTAGCAGCAGACACAGTACAGTGCGGTAGTTCACGGCTGTGGCTACCTCTGTGTCGGCACTCGGCAGCCCGTCCATAATTGTATATACCACCTAACCGTGGTTTTTTTTTCTTTCTTTATACATACATACTAGTTACGAGTATACTATCTCTTTATCAACCAGTCTATATATTAGCAGCAGACACAGTACAGTGCGGTAGTTCACGGCTGTGGCTACCTCTGTGTCGGCACTCGGCAGCCCGTCCATAATTGTATATACCACCTAACCGTGGTTTTTTTTTCTTTCTTTATACATACATACTAGTTACGAGTATACTATCTCTTTATCAACCAGTCTATATATTAGCAGCAGACACAGTACAGTGCGGTAGCTCACGGCTGTGGCTACCTCTGTGTCGGCACTCGGCAGCCCGTCCATAATTGTATATACCACCTAACCGTGGTTTTTTTTTCTTTCTTTATACATACATACTAGTTACGAGTATACTATCTCTTTATCAACCAGTCTATATATTAGCAGCAGACACAGTACAGTGCGGTAGTTCACGGCTGTGGCTACCTCTGTGTCGGCACTCGGCAGCCCGTCCATAATTGTATATACCACCTAACCGTGGTTTTTTTTTCTTTCTTTATACATACATACTAGTTACGAGTATACTATCTCTTTATCAACCAGTCTATATATTAGCAGCAGACACAGTACAGTGCGGTAGTTCACGGCTGTGGCTACCTCTGTGTCGGCACTCGGCAGCCCGTCCATAATTGTATATACCACCTAACCGTGGTTTTTTTTTCTTTCTTTATACATACATACTAGTTACGAGTATACTATCTCTTTATCAACCAGTCTATATATTAGCAGCAGACACAGTACAGTGCGGTAGTTCACGGCTGTGGCTACCTCTGTGTCGGCACTCGGCAGCCCGTCCATAATTGTATATACCACCTAACCGTGGTTTTTTTTTCTTTCTTTATACATACATACTAGTTACGAGTATACTATCTCTTTATCAACCAGTCTATATATTAGCAGCAGACACAGTACAGTGCGGTAGTTCACGGCTGTGGCTACCTCTGTGTCGGCACTCGGCAGCCCGTCCATAATTGTATATACCACCTAACCGTGGTTTTTTTTTCTTTCTTTATACATACATACTAGTTACGAGTATACTATCTCTTTATCAACCAGTCTATATATTAGCAGCAGACACGGGCCCTCATTCCGAGTTGTTCGCTCGGTATTTTTCATCGCATCGCAGTGAAAATCCGCTTAGTACGCATGCGCAATGTTCGCACTGCGACTGCGCCAAGTAACTTTACTATGAAGAAAGTAATTTTACTCACGGCTTTTTCTTCGCTCCGGCGAACGTAATGTGATTGACAGGAAATGGGTGTTACTGGGCGGAAACACGGCGTTTCAGGGGCGTGTGGCTGAAAACGCTACCGTTTCCGGAAAAAACGCAGGAGTGGCCGGGGAAACGGTGGGAGTGCCTGGGCGAACGCTGGGTGTGTTTGTGACGTCAACCAGGAACGATAAGCACTGAAATGATCGCACAGGCAGAGTAAGTCTGGAGCTACTCAGAAACTGCTAAGTAGTTAGTAATCGCAATATTGCGAATACATCGGTCGCAATTTTAAGAAGCTAAGATTCACTCCCAGTAGGCGGCGGCTTAGCGTGTGTAACTCTGCTACATTCGCCTTGCGAGCGTACAACTCGGAATGAGGGCCACAGTACAGTGCGGTAGTTCACGGCTGTGGCTACCTCTGTGTCGGCACTCGGCAGCCCGTCCATAATTGTATATACCACCTAACCGTGTTTTTTTTTTCTTTCTTTATACATACATACTAGTTACGAGTATACTATCTCTTTATCAACCAGTCTATATATTAGCAGCAGACACAGTACAGTGCGGTAGTTCACGGCTGTGGCTACCTCTGTGTCGGCACTCGGCAGCCCGTCCATAATTGTATATACCACCTAACCGTGGTTTTTTTTTCTTTCTTTATACATACATACTAGTTACGAGTATACTATCTCTTTATCAACCAGTCTATATATTAGCAGCAGACACAGTACAGTGCGGTAGTTCACGGCTGTGGCTACCTCTGTGTCGGCACTCGGCAGCCCGTCCATAATTGTATATACCACCTAACCGTGGTTTTTTTTTCTTTCTTTATACATACATACTAGTTACGAGTATACTATCTCTTTATCAACCAGTCTATATATTAGCAGCAGACACAGTACAGTGCGGTAGTTCACGGCTGTGGCTACCTCTGTGTCGGCACTCGGCAGCCCGTCCATAATTGTATATACCACCTAACCGTGGTTTTTTTTTCTTTCTTTATACATACATACTAGTTACGAGTATACTATCTCTTTATCAACCAGTCTATATATTAGCAGCAGACACAGTACAGTGCGGTAGTTCACGGCTGTGGCTACCTCTGTGTCGGCACTCGGCAGCCCGTCCATAATTGTATACTAGTATCCAATCCATCCATCTCCATTGTTTACCTGAGGTGCCTTTTAGTTGTGCCTATTAAAATATGGAGAACAAAAATGTTGAGGTTCCAAAATTAGGGAAAGATCAAGATCCACTTCCACCTCGTGCTGAAGCTGCTGCCACTAGTCATGGCCGAGACGATGAAATGCCAGCAACGTCGTCTGCCAAGGCCGATGCCCAATGGCATAGTACAGAGCATGTCAAAACCAAAACACCAAATATCAGTAAAAAAAGGACTCCAAAACCTAAAATAAAATTGTCGGAGGAGAAGCGTAAACTTGCCAATATGCCATTTACCACACGGAGTGGCAAGGAACGGCTGAGGCCCTGGCCTATGTTCATGGCTAGTGGTTCAGCTTCACATGAGGATGGAAGCACTCAGCCTCTCGCTAGAAAACTGAAAAGACTCAAGCTGGCAAAAGCACCGCAAAGAACTGTGCGTTCTTTGAAATCCCAAATCCACAAGGAGAGTCCAATTGTGTCGGTTGCGATGCCTGACCTTCCCAACACTGGACGTGAAGAGCATGCGCCTTCCACCATTTGCACGCCCCCTGCAAGTGCTGGAAGGAGCACCCGCAGTCCAGTTCCTGATAGTCAGATTGAAGATGTCAGTGTTGAAGTACACCAGGATGAGGAGGATATGGGTGTTGCTGGCGCTGGGGAGGAAATTGACCAGGAGGATTCTGATGGTGAGGTGGTTTGTTTAAGTCAGGCACCCGGGGAGACACCTGTTGTCCGTGGGAGGAATATGGCCGTTGACATGCCAGGTGAAAATACCAAAAAAATCAGCTCTTCGGTGTGGAGGTATTTCACCAGAAATGCGGACAACAGGTGTCAAGCCGTGTGTTCCCTTTGTCAAGCTGTAATAAGTAGGGGTAAGGACGTTAACCACCTCGGAACATCCTCCCTTATACGTCACCTGCAGCGCATTCATAATAAGTCAGTGACAAGTTCAAAAACTTTGGGTGACAGCGGAAGCAGTCCACTGACCAGTAAATCCCTTCCTCTTGTAACCAAGCTCACGCAAACCACCCCACCAACTCCCTCAGTGTCAATTTCCTCCTTCCCCAGGAATGCCAATAGTCCTGCAGGCCATGTCACTGGCAAGTCTGACGAGTCCTCTCCTGCCTGGGATTCCTCCGATGCATCCTTGCGTGTAACGCCTACTGCTGCTGGCGCTGCTGTTGTTGCCGCTGGGAGTCGATGGTCATCCCAGAGGGGAAGTCGTAAGCCCACTTGTACTACTTCCAGTAAGCAATTGACTGTTCAACAGTCCTTTGCGAGGAAGATGAAATATCACAGCAGTCATCCTACTGCAAAGCGGATAACTGAGTCCTTGACAACTATGTTGGTGTTAGACGTGCGTCCGGTATCCGCCGTTAGTTCACAGGGAACTAGACAATTTATTGAGGCAGTGTGCCCCCGTTACCAAATACCATCTAGGTTCCACTTCTCTAGGCAGGCGATACCGAGAATGTACACGGACGTCAGAAAAAGACTCACCAGTCTCCTAAAAAATGCAGTTGTACCCAATGTCCACTTAACCACGGACATGTGGACAAGTGGAGCAGGGCAGGGTCAGGACTATATGACTGTGACAGCCCACTGGGTAGATGTATGGACTCCCGCCGCAAGAACAGCAGCGGCGGCACCAGTAGCAGCATCTCGCAAACGCCAACTCTTTCCTAGGCAGGCTACGCTTTGTATCACCGCTTTCCAGAATACGCACACAGCTGAAAACCTCTTACGGCAACTGAGGAAGATCATCGCGGAATGGCTTACCCCAATTGGACTCTCCTGTGGATTTGTGGCATCGGACAACGCCAGCAATATTGTGTGTGCATTAAATATGGGCAAATTCCAGCACGTCCCATGTTTTGCACATACCTTGAATTTGGTGGTGCAGAATTTTTTAAAAAACGACAGGGGCGTGCAAGAGATGCTGTCGGTGGCCAGAAAAATTGCGGGACACTTTCGGCGTACAGGCACCACGTACAGAAGACTGGAGCACCACCAAAAACTACTGAACCTGCCCTGCCATCATCTGAAGCAAGAAGTGGTAACGAGGTGGAATTCAACCCTCTATATGCTTCAGAGGTTGGAGGAGCAGCAAAAGGCCATTCAAGCCTATACAATTGAGCACGATATAGTAGGTGGAATGCACCTGTCTCAAGTGCAGTGGAGAATGATTTCAACGTTGTGCAAGGTTCTGATGCCCTTTGAACTTGCCACACGTGAAGTCAGTTCAGACACTGCCAGCCTGAGTCAGGTCATTCCCCTCATCAGGCTTTTGCAGAAGAAGCTGGAGGCATTGAAGAAGGAGCTAAAAGGGAGCGATTCCGCTAGGCATGTGGGACTTGTGGATGCAGCCCTTAATTCGCTTAACAAGGATTCACGGGTGGTCAATCTGTTGAAATCAGAGCACTACATTTTGGCCACCGTGCTCGATCCTAGATTTAAAGCCTACCTTGGATCTCTCTTTCCGGCAGACACAGGTCTGCTGGGGTTGAAAGACCTGCTGGTGACAAAATTGTCAAGTCAAGCGGAACGCGACCTGTCAACATCTCCTCCTTCACATTCTCCCGCAACTGGGGGTGCGAGGAAAAGGCTCAGAATTCCGAGCCCACCCGCTGGCGGTGATGCAGGGCAGTCTGGAGCGACTGCTGATGCTGACATCTGGTCCGGACTGAAGGACCTGACAACGATTACGGACATGTCGTCTACTGTCACTGCATATGATTCTCTCAACATTGATAGAATGGTGGAGGATTATATGAGTGACCGCATCCAAGTAGGCACGTCACACAGTCCGTACTTATACTGGCAGGAAAAAGAGGCAATTTGGAGGCCCTTGCACAAACTGGCTTTATTCTACCTAAGTTGCCCTCCCACAAGTGTGTACTCCGAAAGAGTGTTTAGTGCCGCCCTCACCTTGTCAGCAATCGGCGTACGAGGTTACATCCAGAAAATGTGGAGAAGATGATGTTCATTAAAATGAATTATAATCAATTCCTCCGCGGAGACATTGACCAGCAGCAATTGCCTCCACAAAGTACACAGGGAGCTGAGATGGTGGATTCCAGTGGGGACGAATTGATAATCTGTGAGGAGGGGGATGTACACGGTGATATATCGGAGGGTGAAGATGAGGTGGACATCTTGCCTCTGTAGAGCCAGTTTGTGCAAGGAGAGATTAATTGCTTCTTTTTTGGGGGGGGTCCAAACCAACCCGTCATATCAGTCACAGTCGTGTGGCAGACCCTGTCACTGAAATGATGGGTTGGTTAAAGTGTGCATGTCCTGTTTTGTTTATACAACATAAGGGTGGGTGGGAGGGCCCAAGGACAATTCCATCTTGCACCTCTTTTTTCTTTTCTTTTTCTTTGCATCATGTGCTGATTGGGGAGGGTTTTTTTGGAAGGGACATCCTGCGTGACACTGCAGTGCCACTCCTAGATGGGCCCGGTGTTTGTGTCGGCCACTAGGTTCGCTAATCTTACTCACACAGTCAGCTACCTCATTGCGCCTCTTTTTTTCTTTGCGTCATGTGCTGTTTGGGGAGGGTTTTTTGGAAGGGACATCCTGCGTGACACTGCAGTGCCACTCCTAGATGGGCCCGGTGTTTGTGTCGGCCACTAGGGTCGCTAATCTTACTCACACAGCTACCTCATTGCGCCTCTTTTTTTCTTTGCGTCATGTGCTGTTTGGGGAGGGTTTTTTGGAAGGGACATCCTGCGTGACACTGCAGTGCCACTCCTAGATGGGCCCGGTGTTTGTGTCGGCCACTAGGGTCGCTAATCTTACTCACACAGCTACCTCATTGCGCCTCTTTTTTTCTTTGCGTCATGTGCTGTTTGGGGAGGGTTTTTTGGAAGGGACATCCTGCGTGACACTGCAGTGCCACTCCTAGATGGGCCCGGTGTTTGTGTCGGCCACTAGGGTCGCTAATCTTACTCACACAGCTACCTCATTGCGCCTCTTTTTTTCTTTGCGTCATGTGCTGTTTGGGGAGGGTTTTTTGGAAGGGACATCCTGCGTGACACTGCAGTGCCACTCCTAGATGGGCCCGGTGTTTGTGTCGGCCACTAGGGTCGCTTATCTTACTCACACAGCGACCTCGGTGCAAATTTTAGGACTAAAAATAATATTGTGAGGTGTGAGGTATTCAGAATAGACTGAAAATGAGTGTAAATTATGGTTTTTGAGGTTAATAATACTTTGGGATCAAAATGACCCCCAAATTCTATGATTTAAGCTGTTTTTTAGTGTTTTTTGAAAAAAACACCCGAATCCAAAACACACCCGAATCCGACAAAAAAAATTCGGTGAGGTTTTGCCAAAACGCGTTCGAACCCAAAACACGGCCGCGGAACCGAACCCAAAACCAAAACACAAAACCCGAAAAATTTCAGGCGCTCATCTCTAATACAAAGCTGAGATTGAAAGACAGCTAGGTGATAAGTCTGTCTACAGATTGCTGGACTCTGATCCAACTGACTTATTTATGAAACAACTTAATCTTTACTTTACCAATGCAGTCCAGGAGGGGAAAATACCCCAAGCTTTGGCTGACGCTTTAGTACCTAAACATCCCACAGTACCGCTTCTTTACACCTTACCCAAGGTACATAAAGATTTGTTTTCACCCCCTGGTAGGCCTATTATTTCAGCCAGGGGCTCTTTGTTTCAAAATTGTGCTGTCTATATAGACTCTCTACTTCAGCCTTGCATAGTTGACCATCCTTTGTACTTGCTTGATACCACCACTCTATTAAATAGATTAAGTAAACTACACGTTCCTCCAGGGTGTCTTTTGTACAGTGTCGATATTTCCAGTCTATACACTGTGATTCCTAATGATGCTGGCATTCGGGCTATACGCAACTTGATACTATCACATCCTGCTTATAAAGGCCCTGATGCAGAACTTGTTTGTGATTTACTCAGAATTATTCTTACCCAGAATTATTTTATTTTTGACGGTCGATTTTTTCTCCAGACATCCGGCGTAGCGATGGGATCGAATGTGGCCCCATCCTACGCTAATGCCTACATGTTTGAGATGGAACGTGATATTTTTTTCGCTAATCCTAATATCTCAAAAAATATTTTTCATTACAGTCGTTATATAGATGACTTGTTCATCATATGGAGTGGCTCTAGAGCTGATTTTGATAAATTCATTTCTACACATAATGAATCTAGTAGCCCCATTAAATTCACATATAGCGCTGATGAATCCAGTATACATTACTTGGATGTGCAGATTATGATACAGGATTCCGAACTTGTTACCTCACTTTATCAGAAACCGAGTGATAGAAATTCTATTCTTCACGCTGGTAGTTTCCATCCCAAACCCCTCAAATATGGCCTTCCTTTCTCTCAGTTTATTCGTACCTGCCGTATTTGCAGTAATACAGAAACAGCTGTAGCTAACATTGACAAACAAATTGTTAATTTTTTGCAAAGAGGCTATGATTTGTGTCAACTTAATAAAGCTAAGGAGAAAGCGTTACGCATTCCTCGCTCAACGCTGTTACAATGTAACAGGAAGGGACCTTCGAATTGTGTCATGCCGTGGGTTAATCACTTCAATCCTGCTAGTGGGTCTATCAGTCAGATCAGCAAAAAATTGTGGCCCATTGTTCAATCTGATGGAGCACTAAATCTTACACAGACGCGAGTGATGAACTGCTATACTCGTGGCCGCAATATTAGGGATATAGTTATGCGCACCGATGTCACTGATCTACAGCAACAACCGATGACCAGAGGTTTTCTTAAACGCAAGAACGGATGTTTCCGCTGTCTTGATTGTACCACCTGTCGTTCCCTTGTTGTGGGCGACAGCTTCTGTCATCCATATAGTGGCAAGAAATTTTATATTAGACACCGGTTATCTTGCACTACACGTTTTATTGTGTATCTTATCACATGTCCCTGCAGACTTAGTTATGTAGGAAAAACCGAACGCACCCTACGAGAGCGTATGGCCACTCATAGATATGCGATTAGACAAGCAATCACTACCAACCATAGTGACCAACCTGTGGCCCGTCATTTTCTGCAGGCAGGGCACGGTTTGGCTACATTACGGTACATGATCATTGATCATATACCAATCGATTTAAGACGGGGCGATCGTGCCGCTAAATTGTTGAAATGTGAAGCGCGGTGGATTCACCGTTTACAAACCTTATCTCCCAAGGGTTTAAATGAGTTCTCAGGTATCTCTGCGTGTATCTAATATGTTTATTTGTTTTTGTTATATGCTATTGTGTATATTTCATTGACTAGTTGTTACTTATTATACTCCCACAGTATTTTTCTGTTTGTAACTATCAGCCGATTTTAGATTGTTTTTAATGTAATTGTTTGGCTCGGTACCTTAGTAACGGACGGGTGGTGATGACGTCACTTCTGTGCGCTGTCCCCCTGTTTCCGGACGCGGTCCCTGCCACGTGGGTGAGACGGGATATAAGGTTAGTTTTGTGTTTATATTGTTATTGTGCCTGAAGACGATATAATAAATATCGAAACGTTGCAGTTATTCTGCCATCTCTCGCTTGTATTTATTACCGTGTGCTGCGGATTACCTTGACGTATATATATATATATATATATATATTTATATACAGTGGTCGAAGTGAAAATTTTGAAGTGGAAGTATGGAAAAGTGAAGGTTGTAATTCGACGTGCGCTCCGGAAAAGGGAGCGTGGTCACTCAAAAGGGGGCGTGTAGTTTGCCACACCATGTACTCCTTATACACCTCAATAGTAGGACCTATTTTCCTATCTAGTACTGGTGCCCTTGCACATTACACCACACGGTTTGAGCTGAAAATTCACATTATAGCACATGGAATGAGCCGAAATTCTCATTATAGCACACGGAATGAGCCGAAATTCACATATTAGAACATGATATGACCCAAAATTCACATCATAGCATATGGAATGAGCCGAAATTCACATTATAGCACACAGAATGAGCCGAAATTCACATTATAGCACACATAATAAGCCGAAATTCACATTATAGCACACAGAATGAGCCGAAAATCATATTATAGCACACGTTATGAGCCGAAATTTACATTATGGCACACAGAATGAGCTGAAATTCACACTATAGCACAAAGAATGAAACGAAATTCACATTATAGCACACAGAATGAGCCGAAATTCACATTATAGCACACAGAATGAGCCGAAATTCATAGTATAGCACAAAGAATGAGCCAAAATTCACATTATAGCACAACGAGTGAGCCAAAATTCACATTCTAGCACAAAGAATGAGCCGAAATTCACATTATAGCACACAGAATGAGCCGAAATTCATAGTATAGCACAAAGAATGAGCCAAAATTCACATTATAGCACAACGAGTGAGCCAAAATTCACATTCTAGCACAAAGAATGAGCAGAAATTCACATTATAGCACACAGAATGAGCTGAAATTCATCTTATAGCACACGGAATGAGCCGAAATTCATATTATAGCACATGGAATGAGCTGAAATTCATAGTATAGCACACAGAATGAGCCGAAATTCACAATATAGCACACAGAATGAGTCAAAATTCATAGTATAGCACACACAATGAGCCGAAAAGTCACATTATAGCACAACGAGTAAGCCAAAATTCACATTATAGCACACAGAATGAGCCGGAATTCACATTATAGCACACAGGATAAGCCGAAATTCACATTATGCCACATGGAATGAGACAAAATTCAGGGAGAGTGACAGCAGGCACAGGGAAAGTGACAGAGAGAGGGACAGCAAGGGCATATAGTAGGAACTAGGGAGAGAGAGAGGCAGCAGGGTAAGATTACCTAGTTAGCAGCGGTGGTGCTGAGGTTGCTGTGGTCTGCGGTGCGGTGGATGAGGAGGCTGTGGTCGGCGCGGAGCGGAGGAGGCTGTGGTCCTCGGAGATGGTACGTGGATGAGGAGGCTGTGGGAGTTGGCGTAGGTGCAGAGAAGGACTGAGGGCAGCAGAGGAGGCTGAGGGCGGTGGTGCAACGGAGGAGGAGGTTGTGGTCGGCGGCCTTTGGTGTGGCACTGCAGCTCCTATGACCGCGGCGATACTATTTGAAATCTGCCTCGGACCGGCAGCCAATCATGAGCAGCAACTCCTGATTAGCTGCCGGTCCGTGTCAGATTTGAAATAGTAGCGCTGCGGTCAGCTCGATGCGGTGGCGGGGGTCACACACACTACATATAAAAAAATATATATTACATTTAAAAAATATGTATATCTAATATATACAACTCGTTCATATCGTTAAGTGTGTAGGCACCAATGATGAACGATGCGCGGCCCCGTGCGCGTTCATCGTTGGTGCCTGGTGGCTTATACAAGCAGGCCGCCAGGTGACGGGGGGAGTGAAGAAACTTCACTCCCCCCGCCGCCGGGTTGCTTGTCTGCCGTATCAGCCGTCGGGCACATCGCCGAATGTGTAGGGCCCTTTAGTCGTTTTTTATTCATGCTGTGAGTGCCGCACTTCTGGCATCATGTGTGTGTGTGTGTGTGTGTGTGTGTGTGTCTGTGTGTGTATATATGTATGTATATATATATATATATATGTATGTATATATATATATATATATATGTATGTATATATATATATATGTATGTATATATATATGTATGTGTATATATATATATATATATATATATACACAAACAGAGAACCCAGCACTCACCAAAGTAAACTCACTTATCCTCAACAATTCAATAAATAAATGATGGGGGTTTAGTTGGTGGATTGGCCAATGCACGGAAGCCTGTATACCGATTCAAGGTACCCCACCTTCATACAGGTCCTACACTATCACAGAGTCTTAAAACCTGACTACCACACTGCTGCATCATCTGCCTGCTAGATGTAATGTGTACCTGCCACAGACTTTATGGCTTTTAAAGGTACACTAGTCACCTATTGCACTGGCTCAAAGATGATTGCTAAAAAACAGCTGAGACAGGTTCAGGATAATAAAGTCCACACAGGGGTGCATGAGAAAGCTAGTAGCCACGGTTAATAAGAGCTAACCATAGATTAACCCCTTCATATACACACAGAGTAAAAACCACAGCACTCACCGCACCAGAAGCGGGGCACAGCTGTGCACTTACCACTCACAGGGTGGGGTGCATGTAACACTGCACTCTCCACCACAGAAGCGGGGTACACAGCTGTACTTACCACTCACAGGGCGGGGTGCATGTAGCCCATGACCACATCGCTCTAATAAATACAAACAGAGAACCCAGCACTCACCAAAGTAAACTCACTTATCCTCGCTTCTGTGGTGGAGAGTGCAGTGTTACATGCACCCCACCCTGTGAGTGGTAAGTGCACAGCTGTGCCCCGCTTCTGGTGCGGTGAGTGCTGTGGTTTTTACTCTGTGTGTATATGAAGGGGTTAATCTATGGTTAGCTCTTATTAACCGTGGCCACTAGCTTTCTCATGCACCCCTGTGTGGACTTTATTATCCTGAACCTGTCTCAGCTGTTTTTTAGCAATCATCTTTGAGCCAGTGCAATAGGTGACTAGTGTACCTTTAAAAGCCATAAAGTCTGTGGCAGGTACACATTACATCTAGCAGGCAGATGATGCAGCAGTGTGGTAGTCAGGTTTTAAGACTCTGTGATAGTGTAGGACCTGTATGAAGGTGGGGTACCTTGAATCGGTATACAGGCTTCCGTGCATTGGCCAATCCACCAACTAAACCCCCATCATTTATTTATTGAATTGTTGAGGATAAGTGAGTTTACTTTGGTGAGTACTGGGTTCTCTGTTTGTATTTATTAGAGCGATGTGGTCATGGGCTACATGCACCCCGCCCTGTGAGTGGTAAGTACAGCTGTGTACCCCGCTTCTGTGGTGGAGAGTGCAGTGTTACATGCACCCCACCCTGTGAGTGGTAAGTGCACAGCTGTGCCCCGCTTCTGGTGCGGTGAGTGCTGTGGTTTTTACTCTGTGTGTATATATATATATATATATATATATATGAGCAGATTTGCCCGGCACTCCCAATATTGGCAAGTATCCCGAGTGCCCACGCAGCAGAATAAAGTAGAGATGAGGTAAATGAAGTGGCGGCTCTCCGGTTTAAATCAATCTACGAATGTGTATTGTATCAAAACCATACATGAAGTGGTCACATAGGGCCAACGTTCCGGGGTCCGCAACCCCTTTGTTAAGGCATGAACTGTTCACACCTTGACAAAGGGGTTGCGGACCCCGGAACGTTGGCCCTATGTGACCACTTCATGTATGCTTTTGATACAATACACGTTCGTTGATTGATTTAAACCGGAGTGCCGCTGCTTCATTTACCTCATCTATATATAAAGTCTGTTCTGTCACGTGGACTATCATTTATACCCTCTTGCCAACAAGATCCTTTGCAGTGGAAGGTTGACAAATACCGTTTACATAGACAACTTAAATTACGTGAGCATTTTGCTAGACATCCTGCTGCGTCTGAAGGGTCCTCAGATATTCCTTCCAAACTTAAGTCTCTTTTACCGAAATCCTCTTTTGAACCTCAGTCACACAATGCATCGGTCCGGACATTTATGCGACTCCTGGAGTCCGAGACTGATAGGTGTATGTCTACTCTACCGGCAATTAGAAATAATCTTAGTAGAGCGGAACAAACAGCACTAAATTGTCTTTCATCTTGCAGTGATATTGTATTTAGACCTGCAGATAAAGGGGGTGCCCTTGTGCTGCAGGACTTGTCAGATTATAAGGAGGAAATCTATAACCAACTTGCAGACCAATCTACATATAGGCGGTTACAGATTGACCCTACTATGCAATTTAGGAATGAGCTGAGTATTAGATTGGATGAGGCAGTTGGAACAGGGATTATATCTAGTGACCTTCGGAATGCATTAATACCCAAATTTCCTGTTATGCCACTTCTCTATACTACTCCAAAAATCCATAAATCTTTAGAAAAACCTCCGGGTAGGCCGATTATATCGGCCATTAAATCCCTGTTCCAACCTATTGCTCTATTTCTGGACTCAATATTCCAGCCTTGTATTCAATCACACCCTCGTTTTTTGCTTGACACTGACATGCTTTTACGCAAATTACAGTGTCTGAACAGATTTGAGGGTGAGGTAACCCTATGCAGTATTGATGTCCAGAGCCTGTATACTATTATTCCCCACGATAGTGGGATGCATGCAGTACGAGGCTTTCTGCATAATCACCCCGAGTACAAGGGCCCTGAGCTTCAATTTTGCTTAGACATGTTGTATATGATTTTAACAAAAAACTTTTTTTCTTTTGATGGCAAGATCTACTTGCAACAAACTGGGTGTGCGATGGGGTCCCCTGTGGCCCCATCGTACTCGAATATTTTCATGTTTCAAATCGAACAGGAGGTGTTCTTTGATGACCCTGCAATAGCTTCTGACATTATTAGTTATCATCGCTACATTGATGATTTACTCATCATATGGAAAGGCAGCCCTGAACGGTTAAAACAGATTATCGATACACATAATTCCATAAACCACCCGGTGAAGTTTACTTATATCATGAGTACGCAATCAGTCAACTACCTTGATGTAAACATATCCATTAGCAATGGCTATGTTCAAACATCACTGTTCAGTAAGCCTACTGATCGAAACAACCTTCTCCATTTTACTAGTTTTCATCCCCCGTCATTGAAACGGGGTTTGCCCTATTCCCAGTTATTGCGAATCCGGCGTATTACATCGGATCCTGAAAGAGCTGGGGCACAAATGACAACTATGATCGATAAATTTCGATGTAGAGGTTACCCTATGCAGTTACTCCAGCAAGCCAAACAGAATGTTATGGCATTAGACCGAACTCAACTGTTACACCAGGAATCCAGACGCCCAAAAAAACTAGTAAAATTATCCCATGGGTAGGTCAATTTAGCCCTGCTAGTAGAGAAATTAACCAGGTGTCCAAATCATTGTGGAATATTGTACAATCAGACCCAGAATTAGATCTTCAGGATACACGCCTTATGTCTTGCTACACCAGGCGTCGTAATATTAGGGACATTCTGGTTAAATCGGATATTACACCGAAACCACAAACTCAAATGAATTCCAATCCTCGTGGGTGCATTAGATGCACGTGTGTCACTTGTCAGTTTATGATTGGCGGCAGGATTTTTCAACATCCACTTACTGGCCGCCCCTTGACTATTAACTTTACCTTGACGTGCTCTTCAAAATTCGTTGTATACCAGCTTTTGTGTCCCTGTGGGCTGTCATACGTTGGAAAAACGGAACGTATGTTTAAGGAGCGTATGGCAGCTCACAGGTCGGCAATAAAATCTGCTATCACGAAGGGTTCGAGTGACCAGCTGGTCGCTCGACACTTTATGATGGCACGGCACCCACTAGCGGCATTACGTTACCGCATGATAGACCACGTCCCCCCCCTTATTCGTGGGGGTGATCGTGGACATAAATTACTGGAATGCGAGGTTAGGTGGATTCACCGATTGGGGACCCTTCATCCAAGGGGTTTAAATGAGCAGCTAGGTCTGCATGCATTGTTATGAGGTTTGACATGCTCCTAAATAGTTTAGCTAACAATCATATGGTAGTATTTATATACATTCCATATTTACATATTTGTTTACATTCAAAATATTCCTACAGGGTAATAGTGGTTCATGTTATGTAATTTGGCTGGTATTTAGTGGCTTTTCCAGCTGATATTTGCAGCATTGTGTCTGCATTTTGCATTGATATTTATTGTTGTCTGTATTGCTTTATTCTTTTGATTTTTGCCAAGGATTTACTATGTACATGCCCTTTAACCATTGGCTACATGTTAGCTTATTTTCTATGTATCGGTTTTTATATGTATGCACATTGCGTACAGCCTGCTTTGTATTTTTGTTCCTATGGTGATGGGCACTGATTGATTACGTCATCACATAGCGCCGACGAGCCTGGCGGGTGCCTGAGCTCCGGAAGCGCGTGGTGAGTGATGCACACGCTGGGTATTTAGGTGAGTAAACCTTGTTTGTTACACATGACCTGATGAAAAAGCTATATTAAAATGCTTTGAAACGTTGTCTACATCGAGGACTACATGGCATATTTGTGATAGTCGTTTGGAGTGCCGTACCAGCCTGTTGTATGTATTCATCTCATGTGAGGGCACCCAGCGCTGTTTGATTTTAATGGGAGAGCCGGACCTGCCTGCTGTATGTATATATATATATGTATATATATATATATATATATATAGATATATATATATATATATATTTTTATATATATATATATATATATATATATATAGCAAAAGAATGTGAAGAGGGGGCGCTTCATAGTGTAAAACCGTTTTATTCAAAGAACTCTCAGACAATGACAGTACGTAATTTAGATATCAAGAGACTCGTACCGCAAATCAACCAGGGTGGGCTGGTTACCACATGATACAATCAATTACAACTCCCGGCATACCCCGAACCTCGTCTCGTGAATCCCTGGACTCTTGCCTTCCACGTCTAACCGCTGAACGGTGGTCGCGGGTCGGATCACTGGACCACTACCAGTAATACATGCCAAAGGCAATTCTCACTGCTTCCCAAATCTCATGCGGAAAGAGTTATATTCGGCCTTCTTGATTCCAGCCCCATTGGACATCGGTCATCAACTGAAACAGCACCGCCCTCTGACGAAGTCTGTGACGGAACGCGTTAGGGCGGAGCTGTTCTGACGTCATCACCCTCCGGCTGTATCCGTCCCGAAGCAAGTGGTCCAGTGATCCGACCCGCGACCACCGCTGTTCAGCGGTTAGACGTGGAAGGCAGGAGTCCAGGGATTCACGAGACGAGGTTCGGGGTATGCCGGGAGTTGTAATTGATTGTATCATGTGGTAACCAGCCCACCCTGGTTGATTTGCGGTACGAGTCTTGATATCTAAATTACGTACTGTCATTGTCTGAGAGTTCTTTGAATAAAACGGTTTTACACTATGAAGCGCCCCCTCTTCACATTCTTTTGCTAGATCCATTTACCCGAGGAGTTCCGGGGATACAGAACGAGGGAGAGCTGCAGTCCAGGAAAATTGAAAGTGGACTTTTTAGTGATCAGCATATGAGGAGAAAAAACTTTTAATACCTATTGTGGCCACAGATGTGGATCTAATCTACCTAATCAATTACAAGTAAAACGAGCGCTGGGTCCACATTTCTATCTATATATATATATAGATATACATATATATATATAGATATACAGATACTGTGTGTGTGTGTGTGTGTGTGTGTGTGTGTGTGTGTGTGTGTGTGTATATATATATATATATATATATATGCAAATACTCATACATTATAGGATATATACATGTTATATAAAAAAATATATAGGCAGCCCGCCCCTTGAAGTGTCGAACATCTCACAGTGATATCCTCTCTACTGAGGAGCGACGGACCAGCCAGGGCTTCCTTCATGGGGCTTGCAGCAGCGGGAGCAGTGCCTGTGCTGTGCTGCGCTGTGAAGCTGGACACTGTGTGCGGTGGAGGGGCGGCGCCTATATAACGTCACACGTCGTGACATCTGCGGAGGAGGCGCCGGGTCTCGTCACTGTAAGAACGCGGCGCAGGGAGGGCTAGGAAAGTCTTTCACTGCGCCGCCATTGTCTTTATGCCTGTGGGCTGTGGCGGCATCTGAATCATCTCTAAGGCGGCGGCGGAGGTTTGGAGGGGGAAGGCAGCGGGGATGTTAGAATGCTGCTGTAGAAGGAATTTTTTTCCCCTGTCTACAGCAGCATAGAGCAGTGGCGAGGCTGTGGGCCTATTTGATGTGTGGGCCTGGAGCTGCAGCTCCATCCGCCCCATTGTTAATCCGGCCCTGGATGAGAGGGGTGTTATTCGGCAGGATCACTGGAAGTGTTGTGGATCTCTGATAATCTCAGGTCTCTGAGGAGTTAAGTGAAAAACTACTGTCTCCCACTGTGATGCTCTAAGACATTGACAAGATGCCGCCGCATTTATGTGCAGGATTTAGGTCAGCAGCCATCTTGGTACAGGGAGTGAAGCCTTCCTGAAGGAACAGTATGGAATCTGCGCAGTAGCGCTCTCCCCTTTCAACACTTTTTACATACAAATAGGATAATAATGATAAAACTCCCACATAGTCATCTAAATGGGATGTAGTCACCATCCCGGCGGTCAGCTTACCACCACCGGGATCCCGGCCACCGAATGCCGTCAGTGGGGCCGAGGACTATTCCCACTAGTTGGTGTCCATGACACCCATAGAGTGGGAATAGAACCTGTGGCGAGCGCAGCAAGCCACCAAGCCCGCAGCGTGAAGCCCGCAGCAAGGGGCTTCGTTTCGCTTGCCCCTCTCCCGGCATGCTGGCAGTCACGATCCCGTCGTCGGTATGCTGACCGCCAGGATCCCGGCCGCCGGTCAACAACGCATCTGAATTATTACTTGTGCCTGGTGTAGGATTTTCAAATATGTATAGTTTACTGTATACAAGGATATAAAACCTTAAAGGAACTGAGATCTAAGGTGTATTACATGTAGTTATAAAAATAAGTTTATTTTATGGCAGTAGTTTCCAAACAGAGGGCCGTGAGACCCTGGGGTTCCTCGGGAAAGGTGGGAAGGGGGGGATAGGGGAGGCCTTGCAGTGGTGCCATAGTTTGGTGATCCATGAACAATTCAAATTGCTTATACTGAATTTAATTGGCAAGACCAGTCCTTCACCACATAACTGAACGTAAGGATGACATATTATAAACACAATTTACTTAATTTTATATTTTTTTCTAAATTTCTCACTAAGAAACTATGGTCTTGGGGTGCCGTGACAGAAATTCTGAAACTCTAGGGCAGGGGTGTCAAACTCGCAGCTCCTACAGCATCCTTTTGTGGCCCGCACGCAGGGGTCCTTTTGCGGCCCAACCACCTTGCTTGCAGTGAGGGCAGGAGAGCACAGCGCACACATCTCTTGCTCCCCAGTCGGGTCTCCGGCGATGGCACAGGTATCTTAAATCAGGTGTCGGTCCGTGTTCATGGACCAGAAGCCAATCAGGAGCAGTGCCAGAGTCTTTCCTTTCTATGTGCAGTGCCATCTACCCAAAGAAATCACCATGAAGACGGCGCCACTGCCACTGGCTACAGCACAGGCATACTGGGGAGGGGTAGCAAACTGGGGCTCCTGCCAGGCCCCTCCAGCAGCCCCTCTACCAATGCTCGTCTTTTGTCGTTTTTATAACAACATGGTGACGACACTGTAGCACAGAGAGTTTCAACCCTTTACAACTCGTGGCACACTGAACAAGATTTAAGTATTGCCAAGGCACACTCAAATATAATGGTGATGCATGGTGCAGTTGCGTGTCCTATGATGTCATGTTGCAGCTTCTCCATAGGTAACGTCTGAGCCACATCTGAGAAAGCCAGAAGAGCCCAACACTGCCCGGGTCCAAAATAAGAACTGGCTCTGCAACCACTAAACTCACCAGTATTGATCGTTCCAGGGCCTCAGTAGCGGCAAAACACTGACGGGCCTGGCTGTGCTTCTATGGCGGCACACCTGGAGACTGCTCAGGGCACACTAGTGTGTCACGGCACAGTGGTTGAAAAACACTGGTATAAGGGGACAATTGCTTTTAGGATGTTTTTAAAATAAATAAGTACAAATGATAATGGGACTCACAAATCACAATGTTAATAATCCTGCCTGGAGCCACCTACCTGTCGTCACATACTAAGGCTGTTCCAGTGTTGAGCATTCTCCACATTTTGGGTTGTTTTCCCATCCCTGAAATTATGATGTTAATGTTAGTTCCCATCAGGTCCCAAATCTCTAAGGGGGACATGTACTAAGCAGTGATAAAAGTGGAGAAGTGAGCCAGTGGAGAAGTTGCCCATGGCAACCAATCAGCTGCTCTGTATATTTTTATAGTATGCGAATTTTAAATGTTACGTCAATGCTGATTGGTTGCCATGGGCAGAGTCTCCACTGGCTCACTTCTCCACTTTTATCACTGCTTAGTACATTAATCATGAATCAAATTGATACTTGTAAAGCACAAGCTATTCTTTTGGATGAGCACAAACAAAGCATGTATCAATCTGCCCCTGACCAATCACACAGAAGTATCTCCATCATTAAAGTATCTGTTTGTGTTTTGTGACGACTGCTGTAGGTGATTGTGTTTGGACTCTGGCACAGTACAGCATGGATTGCAATGGCAAAGCCACTCGCAATCTATAGCAATGCAAATGCGGTCGGAGATGTTAAACAGTTGCAGTCTGTGATCAAACATCGCGAGTCGCAATAGTCATCTGCAATGGCAATCTGAATAAGCCTCCGCTTACTCATACTGGCCGTCACAGGGCATCTTGCGAAGCCAAGCTAAGTGCATCTGGCATAGCAGTCCTTGGCCTTGAACCTCCTGGAAAACGGCGGTGACACGCCCCCGGTTCCAAAAATGCTGCCCACTCCCAGGGACAATTGCACCTTACTTATAGGATTTACTGTATCAACCCTTCTAGAGAATAGCAAAGTTCTCCGTAGAAATCTAGAATTTACCAAGTGCATTATAAAATGATAGGTAGAAGCTAATTGGTTCACTTGTCCCCTCTTTAGAAAATTTGATACATTTCCTCTTTTATTTCCTTCCCTGCTTTAATCATCTGCATCTGCTTCCCTGACTTTATATTGCTGCAGCTGCCCCTTACTATAGGGGAGATGTATCAAGCCTTGGAGATAAAGTGAAGTTGCCCAAAGCAGAAAATCAGCTCCAGTCATTTCTCTAACACCTTGGGGTAAATTTACTAAGATGGGAGTTGTATTTAAGATGGGATATTGCCCATAGTAACCAATCAGATTCTCTTTCTCATTTATCTAGCACCTTCTAGAAGATAATACCTGTAATCTGACTGGTTGCTATGGGCAACATCCCATCTTAAATACAACTCCCATTTTAGTAAATTTACCCCCTTGTATCTAATGACAGAAGTTTACTGGCTGATATGGGCAACTTGTCAACTTTATCTCCCCCTTTGTACCTTGCTGGTCATTAATTGGTTTCCAGACAGGGACGGACTGGGGCCAGGATTTGTCGTCCCTGGCATCCTCGTGCGGCACACGTACGATCGGCATGGGGGCGTGCATGGTTGGCGGAGGGGTGCACGGGCACGGGGGAATGCCGCGAGACACGCAAAAGTGATGATTAGTAGATCTCGCCCAGAGTATTTAAGAGATTCTGCACCTCAACCCCCCTTACATTTCCTGAGGGAACTAGAAATATTTTGGGGTCAACAATCATTACGTCTTATATGCAAAGCATAGCTATAAGAAAGCATAAAGAGAAAAGCCTGAATCCAAAAAAGTGGAGCATCTGGACTCCGCTCCTTAAAGTGGTGACTATGGGGGGCATTCCGAGTTGATCGTAGTTGTGCTAAATTGAGCACAGCTACGATCATTTTCCCAAACATGCGGGGGGACACCCAGCACAGGGCTAGTCCGCCCCGCATGTCTGTCCAACCCCCCCTCCCCCCCCCCCCGCACAAGTGTAAAAGCATCGCACAGCGACAATGCTTTTGTACTTGTTCAGTAGCTCCCGGCCAGCGCAGCGGCTGCATGCCTGCGTTGGCCGGACCATGCCCCCAAAACGGCGCCGTGCCGCCCCCTTCTGCCCAGCGACCGCCTCTGCCTGTCAATCAGGCAGAGGCGATCGCTAGGGAACGACAGCCTTCGGCCATCCGGCATGCAACGATGCACTGCGGCGCCGGCGCAGTTCTGACCCGATCACTGCGCTGCGATCAACTGCATCGAGCGATCGGGTCGGAATGACCCCCTATATTGGAACTCCAATGGAGGCAGGTGGATCTCATTACACACACGCTCAAAAGCTATTGCTCGGTGCAACTTACAGATGCTTTAAGCAGCAGCAAGCTCCCACGGCACTAGAGGAGAATACATAGCATCTCTCCCTATACACTGCAGGAGCCATGAGCTGGAAGAGAGGGCGGCCTGCAGCCAAGGGCAGATACAGCCGGTAAGTCTCATTCCCTTCTTGATCACTTGTGTCAGGACTAGAGATGAGCGGGTTCTGTTTGTCGAGATCCGAACCCCCCCGAACTTCACCTATTTTACACGGTTTCGAGGCAGCCTTGGATCTTCCCACCTTGCTCGGTTAACCCGAACGCAGCCGTACGTCATCATCCCGCTGTCAGATTCTCGCGAGATTCGGATTCTATATAAAGAGACGCGCGTCGCCGCCATTTTCACTCATGCATTGGAGATTGAACGGAGAGGACGTGCCTGCGTTCTCTCCCTGAAAAGCTCCATATCTGTGCTCAGTGTGCTGCAAATATCTGTGCTCAGTGTGCTGCAAATAACTGTGCTCAGTGTGCTGCAAATATCTGTGCTCAGTGTGCTGCAAATATCTACGTTCTCTGCCTGAAAATGCTCCATATCTGTGCTCAGTGTGCTGCAAATATCTGTGCTCAGTGTGCTGCAAATATCTGTGCTCAGTGTGCTGCATTTTGGTAAACCAACAGTATATAGTTGTGTACAGTAGGCCATTGCTGTATCTTGCAGCTCTGTGTCACTGCAAGTATCCATTCCATATCTGTGCTGCATTTTTGCGAGCAGTATATATATAGTAGTACAGTGCAGCATTTTTGTGACCAACAGTATATAGTTGTACAGTACAGTAGGCCATTGCTGTATCTTGCAGCTCTGTGTCAATGCAAGTATCCATTCCATATCTGTGCTGCATTTTTGTGAGCAGTATATATAGTAGTACAGTGCAGCATTTTGGTGACCAACAGTATATAGTTGTACAGTACAGTAGGCCATTGCTATTGATATAATAATATTACTGGCATATAATTCCACATATTAAAAAAATGGAGAACAAAAATGTGGAGGGTGAAATAGGGAAAGATCAAGATCCACTTCCACCTAGTGCTGAAGCTGCTGCCACTAGTCATGGCTGAGACGATTCAATGCCATCAACATTGTCTGCCAAGGCCGATGCCCAATGTCATAGCAGAGAGCATGTAAAATCCAAAAAACTAAAGTTCAGTAAAATGACCCAAAAATCTAAATTAAAAGCGTCTGAGAAGAAGCGTAAACTGGCCAATATGCCATTTACGACACGGAGTGGCAAGGAATGGCTGAGGCCCTGGCCTATGTTCATGGCTAGTGGTTCAGCTTCACATGAGGATGGAAGCACTCATCCTCCCGCTAGAAAACTGAAAAGAGTTAAGATGGCAAAAGCACAGCAAAGAACTGTGCGTTCTTCTAAATCACAAATCCCCAAGGAGAGTCCAATTGTGTCGGTTGCGATGCCTGACCTTCCCAACACTGGACAGGAAGAGGTGGCTCCTTCCGCCATTTGAACGCAACCTGGAAGTGCTGGAATGAGCACCCACAGTCCAGTTCCTGATAGTCAAATTGAAGATGTCACTGTTGAAGTACACCAGGATGAGGATATGGGTGTTGCTGGCGCTGGGGAGGAAATTGACAAGGAGGATTCTGATGGTGAGGTGGTTTGTTTAAGTCAGGCACCCGGGGAGACACCTGTTGTCCGTGGGATGAATATGGCCATTGACACGCATGGTCAAATTACAAAATAAATCACCTCTTCGGTGTGGAATTATTTTAACAGAAATGCGGACAACAGGTATCAAGCCGTGTGTTGCCTTTGTCAAGCTGTAATAAGTAGGGGTAAGGACGTTAACCACCTAGGAACATCTTCCTTTATACGTCACCTGGAACGCATTCATCATAAGTCATTGACAAGTTCAAAAACTTTGAGTGACAGCGGAAGCAGTCCACTGACAACTAAATCCCTTTCTCTTGTACACAAGCTCCTGCAAACCACACCACCAACTCCCTCAGTGTCAATTTCCTCCTTAGACAGGAAAGCCAATAGTCCTGCAGGCCATGTCACTGGCAAGTCTGACGAGTCCTCTCCTGACTGGGATTCCTCCGATGGATCCTTGAGTGTAACGCCTACTGCTGCTGGCACTGCTGTTGTTGCTGCTGGGAGTCGATCATCATCCCAGAAGGGAAGCCGGAAGACCACTTGTACTACTTCCAGTAAGCAATTGACTGTCCAACAGTCCTTTGCGAGGAAGATGAAATATCACAGCAGTCATCCTGTTGCAAAGCGGATAACTCAGGCCTTGGCAGCTGTGTTGGTGTTAGACGTGCGTCCGGTATCCGGCATTAGTTCACAGGGACTTAGAGAATTTCTTGAGGTAGTGTGTCCCCGGTACCAAATGCCATCTAGGTTCTACTTCTCTAGGCAGGCGATAGCGAGATTTTACCAATTAATATCAGTGATTTATAATTAATTATTAATTACAGTGATCTTGCCAAATGATTCCAGTGATTTTGTCATTTTCTTCCAGTGATTTGTACCAATAATACCATTGATTAGAACGAATAGTTCCTGTGATTTTGTCATTTTCTTCCAGTGATTTGGACCAATAATACCATTGATTAGAACGAATAATTCCTGTGATATTGAGGTGTTTGTGTCGCTTAGCTTAGCCGTCCAGCGACCACAGTGCACCTCTTTTTCTCTTTTCTTTGCATCATGTGCTGTTTGGGGCCAATTTTTTTAAGTGCCATCCTGTCTGACACTGCAGTGCCACTCCTAGATGGGCCAGGTGTTTGTGCCGGCCACATGGGTCGCTTAGCTTAGTCATCCAGCGACCTCGGTGCAAATTTTAGGACTAAAAATAATATTGTGAGGTGTGAGGTGTTCAGAATAGACTGGAAATGAGTGGAAATTATGGTTATTGAGGTTAATAATACTATAGGATCAAAATTACCCCCAAATTCTATGATTTAAGCTGTTTTTGAGGGGTTTTTGAAAAAAAACAGCCGAATCCAAAACACACCCGAATCCGACCAAAAAATTTCAGGGAGGTTTTGCCAAAACGCGTCCGAATCCAAAACACGGCCGCGGAACCGAATCCAAAACCAAAACACAAAGCACAAAAAATTTCCGGTGCACATCTCTAGCCAGGACCCGGATCATAGCTCATCATCCATTATCTGCGCCCAGAGATCCCACAGCTCATTCCAGGGTCATTCCTGCAGAGGGCGCTACTGCCAGTAGTGCACACTCACTTCCCTGGTGTGTAGCCCACAATCTTCCAGCCACATCCCGGCACTGGGTGCTGCCATGTTACCCCTGGTCAGCTGACCACAATGCCACCAACCACAAGCTCCGCTCAGGCCAGGTGACTCACTCCTTCAATCACCGCTCAGCAAAAAAGAACTGAATGGACACTCAGCAACTGCCCTGAACAATGTCCCTGTACCTAGGCTCCAGGTTCCTGTGCTAAATTACCTGTACTCTGCTATTCTGATCCTGAGTTGTGGAACTACAGATCTCAGCCAGCTCTAGTAATAATTACCATCTCTGTGCAGTCTGAGGCTACACTACAGGTGTTGTCACTCTACTGATAACGCAGGGCCGGTTCTACACCTTGTGGCGCCCAATGCAAAAGTTTCCATTGGCGCCCCCCCCCCCCTTCCCGTGCGGCAAAACAGTTCGCGAAAAATAGGGGCGTGGCTTCATAGGGGATGGTCATGGCCACAGTTATGCCCCCAGTAGCTATGCCCACAGATTTGCCCCACGTAGTTGTGCCCCCCAGTTGATTTACCCCCTGTACTTGTGCCCCCCTGTAGATTTGCCCCCAGTAGTTGTGCCCGCAGCTGTGCCCCCAGTTAATTTGCCTCCAGTAGCTGTTCCCCCTGTAGTTGTGCCCCCTGTAGCTGTGCACCTTGTAGCAGTGCCCCCTGTAGTAGTGCCCCCAGTAGCTGTGCCCCAGTAGCTGTTCCTCCAGTAGTTGTGCCCCCTGTAGTTGTGCCCCCTGTAGACCTGCCCCCAGTAGCTGTGGGCCTTGTAGCTGTGAACCCTGCAGTAGTGCCCCCAGTAGTAGTGCCCCCAGTATGTGCCCCCTGTTGTGGCGCTGTTTTGAAGCTCTTAAAAAAAAACAATACTTACCAGCCTTGCTCCTGCTTCCGGACCGCTGCCACTGTCTCCGGGCACCGGCTCCTCTCTATGGGAGACATGACGTCTCTCCCATAGCAGCGCAGCACTGACACTAGGGGTCAATTTTGACCTCTAGCGTCAGTCAGCAACGCCGGCTGCAGCGGCAACACACGGCGGGGAGTGATGGAAGATTAGTAGCAGCTCTTGCCACGGCGGCGCCCTCAGGGTAGCGGTGCCCCAGGCAAAAAGCCTGCTTGCCAGCGGCAAGAGCCGCTACTGTGATAACTGCAAGTTACCTGAGCTCTGAGATTATACCTGCATGCCTCTGCAAGTCACTGCATCCGGAGTGCTTAATACCTGAATTGAAGAATTATAGATTTCTGACTTCTTCTGTGTATATCTCCAGTTTCCAGCTGCGCTGCATCCAGTTTCAGAGCAACACAGACTTTGGCCGGAATCAGTGACTCCAGAGATTAGCACTATGACCCTCATTCCGAGTTGTTCGCTCGCTAGCTGCTTTTAGCAGCATTGCACCTGCTAGGCCGCCGCCCTCTGGGAGTGTATCTTAGCTTAGCAGAATTGCGAACTAAAGATTAGCAGAATTGCTACAAAAAAATGTCATGCGGCTTCTGAGTAGCTCCAGACCTACTCCTATCTTGCGATGACTACAGTCAGTTTAGTTCCTGGTTTGACGTCACAAACACGCCCTGCGTTTGGCCAGCCACTCCCCCAATTCTCCAGCCACTCCTGCGTTTTTGCCTGGCATGCCTGCATTTTTTAGCACACTCCCTGAAAACGCTGAGTTGCCGCCCAGAAACACCCACTTCCTGTCAATCATACTACGATCACTCGAGCGACTGAAAAACGTTGCTCGAGCTTGGGTAAAATTACAAAGTTTTGTGTGAAAGTACTTAGCGCATGCGCGCTGCGTACCAAGTGCATGCGCATAATTGCTGTTTTTTTTCACTTGATCGCTGCGCTGCGAAAAACTGCAGCGAGCGATAAACTCGGAATGACCACCTATATCTTCAGAGATTGTTCTCTGTGTAAGCTGTTCCAGTTCAGTCCGCCGGTTCCAGTCTGGTCCTAGTGTTTCCAAGTTCTGTCTGATATATTCCAAGTTCACCGTTTCCAGCCCAGTTCATCGGATCTAGTCCGGCAAAATTGTTTCCAAAACTCAGTCTAATATAGTCCCTGGTTCACCATCCCATCCGGCCTAAGTGTTTCCAAGCTCTGTTAGATATATATTCCAAGTTCACCGGTTCCAGTCCGGTTGACCAGATGCAGTCCGGCTTAAGTGTTTCCAAGATCTGTCTGATAAATTCTAATTTTACCATTTTAAGACCGGTTCACCGGGTCCAATCTGGCCAAAGTGTTCCCTAGTTCAGTCTAATGTTATCCAGTATTCCAGTTCCAAGATGGTCCAAGTGACTCCAAGTTTTGCCTGTTACTATCCAGTGCTCCAGTACCAGTCTGGCTCAAGTGCCTACCAGTGCTCACCAAGGGGGTAATTCAAAGTTGATCGCAGCAGGAAATTTTTTAGCAGTTAGGCAAAACCATGGGGGTCATTCCGAGTTGTTCACTCGTTAGATTTTTTCGCAACGGAGCGATTAGTCGCAAACTGCGCATGCGCAATGTTCGCAGTGCGCCTGCGCCAAGTAAATCTGCACAAAAGTTTGGTAATTTACTCACGGCCTAACGAAGATTTTTCTTCGTTCTGGTGATCATAGTGTGATTGACAGGAAGTGGGTGTTTCTGGGCGGAAACTGGCCGTTTTATGGGTGTGTGCGATAAAAACGCTGGCGATTCTGGGAAAGACGCAGGAGTGGCTGGAGAAACGGGGGAGTGTCTGGGCGAACGCTGGGCGTGTGTGTGACGTCAAACCAGGAACAAAACTGACTGAACTGATCGCAGTGTAGGAGTAAGTCTCGAGCTACTCAGAAACTGCAAAGAAATTTCTATTCGCAATTCTGCTAATCTTTCGTTCGCAATTCTGCTATGCTAAGATTCACTCCCAGAGGGTGGCGGCTTAGCGTGTGCAATGCTGCTAAAAGCAGCTAGCGAGCGAACAACTCGGAATGAGGGCCCATGTGCACTGCAGGGGAGGCAGATATAACATGTGCAGAGAGAGATAGATTTGGGTGTGGTGAGTTCAATCTGCAATCTAATTTGCAGTGTAAAAATAAAGCAGCAAGTATGTACCCTGCACAGAAACAAAATAACCCACCCAAATCTAACTCTCTCTGCAAATGTTATATCTGCCCCCCCCCCCCCCCCCTGCAGTGCACATGGTTTTGCCCAACTGCTAACAAATTTGCTGCTGCGATCAACTTGGAATTACCCCCAAGTCCATAGCGAGTACCAGTTCCAATTCCAGTACCAGTCTAACTCACTATTTAGTGTCTGAATTACCTCAAGCGCAAAACTTACATATAGCTGCCCAGATTCCTGCATACAGCTTCTGCCACTGTATCCCAAGCATCATCCATGAAGACACAAATTAATCCATATCTGATAATCTCCACCTGTTTAACTGACTTTATATTTCCACCTTTCACTATGCACCTTCCAGGGGCATACAGTAATTTCCAGTAACTATGAGGGGACACAGTAATGCATAGCCATGTGTAACACCCGGGGTTGGCAGGTGTATAAGTGGTTGAAAGAGGTATCACAGGTGTTTGGTGGTTATGTGATGGACCCTTTCCATAAGATGTTTCTGCTGCGGGGTACACTGGGCTCCACAAGGATTAACATCGGGGTGTAGAGTAGGATCTTGATCCGAGGCACCAACGGGCTCAAAGCTTTTGACTGTTCCCAAGATGCATAGCGCCGCCTCCTCTATAAACCCGCCTCCGTGCACAGGAGCTCAGTTTGTAAGTTGGTGCCATGCAGTAAGCAGGCATACAACAGGGGGGCTGCCTTAGGCAGCCTATTGATAGCTTTATTTAAAAGAAAAGACAGAAGATTCTTCTTACAAGACTTCAGGGCTGCAGCAGGCAAAGTCTCATAGACTTTTTTGACTGCAGCTCCGTCACGCCCAGCGGCGCTGTATACTCCCGCGCCCTGGTTGCCGGGTCACTGCTGCGGAGGCTCCGGTTCCTTCAAAACATCAGTCACACACACGCCGCTGTCCTCCCGGATCGCGGGGCCGCAGGTATGGGGGAGGTAAGGGGTCTCTTTGGCCGCACTTTACCGCGATCCAGAGCGGCCGTGGGAGGTGGGCCGCGCGCGTGCTGGCGTGGACACTGTTATTGGGCAGCCGCTCCACTAGCCACCAGGGACAATTACAGGGCACAGGTCTGGGGTTTCTTAATGTACATAACCCCGCTTTTCACTGCCCGCAGCGCCTGGTGGGGATGCCAGCAGGGGGAGCAGGTCTGACCTGTGGCCCCTCCCCCCAGCCCCGGGGCGCCATTTCTGCAAATGTTCCCGCCCTGGAGCTGCATTTCTCTCCTTCACTCCCGGTCAGCAGCCATCACAGACAGAGCTGAGCTGTTCCTGGGACTGCTGGGGCAAATCCTCCTCTGTAAAGCCGCCTGATCGCCAGCGCTGTGCTTCATACAGGACACTTGAGTATTCTACCTGTCACTGGGACAGTGTTAGTTAAGAAAGAGTGCATACAGTCAGGGTTGTGTGGTACAAACACCCTGTGATATACAGATGTAGCCACCTTTATCTTGAGTGGCCGCGGCGTTTGTCCCGTTCGACCATACGCAGCGTACTGTGGCGTAGCGAGGCGCGCCTA
Source organism: Pseudophryne corroboree (assembly GCF_028390025.1). Taxonomy (NCBI): domain Eukaryota; kingdom Metazoa; phylum Chordata; class Amphibia; order Anura; family Myobatrachidae; genus Pseudophryne; species Pseudophryne corroboree. Next base: position 56,897,972 of record NC_086444.1, on the reverse strand, counting down.
GCCACAGAGAGGCTATCTAATCGCACGGAGACAGACATTTGACGTTTGGCGTTACCTTTACGTGTAATACCTGCGATCAGCCACCAGATGTCGCTTTTTACAATCACCACTGCGCATGCGTGTGGTCTCCCGTAAAATACAATACTGACATACATAATAAGGACTACTTTACTAAGGCGTCTCATTACGCTGCATACAGTAAATACTGGACTCATTACGCTGCATTATTTAATACAGTACTGTATATACAGTACGACACCGACGCAAATAGTACAGCATACAGTATATGATCCATCTACAATACTTTATGAATACTGTATGTGAGCGTCCAAGTCCCGCAGACAAAACACAGTACTGTAAAACCAGTAGTGTACACTGTCGCAAATGGATGTGTGTTACAAGTTCACTATTGCCTCTCAAGATTAGGAATTTTCTACAGTATGTTATCGTCCTAATCCCGTAGCCATTACAGCATAATCAAAACCAACGGATTTATACATTTGTCTGCGGCGAAGTGGTGAAGTGTTTCGCTTCCTATACTCAGAGTCCAGGGTTCGATTCCTTAAGTACGAATGCATGTTACTGTAGTTTTTTTCAGACACTTTATTATTTTTTTTATTCACATACTGTAAACCAGGGCATACAGTAGCTGCATGAGCGGTTCTATGCGATCGAGTCCGGTGTACCATAATGTGCAGGTTCTATGCAGGTTAAGGTTCTATGCTCCGTACACAGTACACATACAATTCTGTAGCTGGGCAGACTGAATAGAAATGGCTACCACCTATGACTCCTTGCCCCACAGAGGCCCTAGGCTACGGAGCAAGTAATAGTCCAGATTGTACAGACTATGGGGCAATGCTGAAGGAGCGTCACAATCCCCTAGCTAAAATACACAGTATGCATATTATGGTACACCGGACTCGATGACATACTGTAGCACACTGGCAAAATGGCCGCCGCCCCTGAACCCTTGTGCAGGTTATGGGGCAATGCTGAAGGAGCGTCACAATCCCCTAGCCAAAATACACAGGGGAGGGATAAGCTACTGTAGGATTGCATACAGTATTACGGTACACCGGACTCAATCACATAGCACACTGTCAAAACGACCACTACCCATGAACCCCCACCTCGTGGCAGGCAGCAGTTGGGTATGGAATGAGAAATGGCATAAGCTGTGCAGGCTACGGGGCGATGCTGAAGGAGCGTCACAATCCCCTAGCCAAAATACACAGAGATACTGTAAGCGAGGTCTATGCACATTACAGTACTGTACGTTACACCGGGCTCGGTCGCATAGCAAACTGACAAAACACAAGTTTTACAGTACATACAGTAAAGCAGGCCAAAGCTGCAGGAGAGTTTCTACTGTAAAGGTTCTATGCACCGTACGGTAATGTACACATACCTGTACAATTCTATAGCAGGGCAGACTCAATTGAAATGGCTACCGCCTGTGACTCCTAGCTCCTAGGAGGCACTCAGCTATGGAGCAAATAACAGCACAGATTTTGCAGGCTACGGGGCAATGCTGAAGGAGCGTCACAATCCCCTAGCTACAATACACAGGGGTGATAGAGATAATCGAGTGGCTGGAGGGGGGTCCCCTTGATTTAAGGGGCCCCCACTCCTCCAGGGTACTCCGGCCAGGTGTGACTAGTTGGGTATTTAATTCCATGGCCGCAGGGACCGGTATAAAAGTCTCCCCCGGCTGTGCATTATCTGTCCAGCTAGTGGAGCCCAGTGCTGATTCAAAAAATATGGGGAACCCCTACGCTTTTTTTGTCCCCCTTATTTTTTGCACCAGGACCAGGCGCAGAGCCCGGTGCTGGTTCTAAAAAGATGGGGGATCCCGTGTCCATTTTTTCCGTATTCCTGCCGGAATTCGACTGCAATTGCATATACAGTACTGTACCCCTTAATGTCACTGCTTACAGTATACAGTATTTAGACATGAGCTTGTGTACAGTATCTGTCATGAGGTGCTTTTTTCACTGACACTATAACTTTTTTCTATTGTGATATACTGTACAGAGGCGGCAAACTAGCCAAACGGGAATAATCAGCTTCTGCAGAATAAAATGAGATGCTACAGTACATGCCTATATTCTGTGAGTGACTGCGGCTCTATGAAATTAAATCAGAAAATTTAAATATGAAATGCATTACTAATGTGTGGCATTACTGTACTGTATGTGTATAAGGTGTACTACAATATTTTCTGGTGTAACATAAGGAAAGGGCACTACTGCATGGTCTAATGCAGTGGTTCTCAAACTTGGTCCTCAGGACCCCACACAGTGCATGTTTTGCAGGTAAACCAGCAAGTGCACAGATGTATTCATTACTAACTGACACATTTTAGAAGGTCCATACAGTAGGTGGAGCTAATTTTTTCACTTGTGATTCTGTGAGACCTGCAAAACCTGCACTGTGTGGGGTCCTGAGGACTGAGTTTGAGAACCTGTGGTCTAATGTAAATAAAGATGAATGTGGTGGGGTGTAATGTGAATAAGGGGCATTACTGTTAGGAGTAATGTGGTACTATGATATGATGTCATGAGAATAAGAGACACCACTGCATGATATAATGTGAATAAAGTTGCAGTACTGTGTTGTGTCATTTCATCTTCGGGTATTATTGTGTTACCATGCCCCTTCCCAGCAAGAACATACTGTACACTGTTTTGGGCTGGCACTAAATGTGCACATTGTTCTTATTTAGATTATAGGGGGTAGGAGCGCCAAAATGGGTGATGGTGCTGGGAAAGGGGTGCAGGGTTAGAGGCGGAACTACGTAGCATCTGTGCAAGAGGGCATCAGCCAAAATCTAGCCTAGGGCATCATGTTGGTCAGGTTTGGCTCTGATAATACTGTATACTGTACTCTTACTGTACTTTGCATTCAATACAGATACTGTTTGCACACAGGTTTTACATGAATCATTGGCAATGCTGCAGGAGTGTCTCATTAGGCAATCTAAAATATACCACGACTATGGGTGGGGATACAGTAGGGAAGTTCTGTCACCATAAGCTGTCTGCTGTGTATAGCATATTTCCATCTGAGATGCATTTGTGTGTTTGTAATAAGAAAAAAACATTTTACTGTACATTTAGTGGATACAGTATTTCTCCCCCATAATGACGTATCATACTGTACAGGTACCCTCATGTACTGTACCGTACCATACTGTAAAATTGAATATTTATTGGAAAAACATCAATATTAATGTAAAAATAAAGTATTACAACATCCGATTCCATGTACTGCACTGATCAAAATGTACAGTACTCTTATTCAGGACTTATAAAACTGAAAATAACTGTTCATACAGTACACATCAATAACATTACTACTGTATAATATTCTACATTAGTTTATGCAATAATCAGACAAAGGCAATTTTATCATTTTTTTTAATAATGCACCAATTTAAAATTTTAAACAGAAAATACAGAACTACATATTTGTGGCTTGACCATTTCTTTCAACTACAACAGGTAATACTTTATACAGGTGATTTATATAATTATTACAATGTTCAGGTGTGAGTACTTCTAGCCAAAATTTCTTTATCCCATCCACCAGTTGCTGTTTTGTTGTTGGCTTTGCAACACTCCTAACGTACCTCTTCAATTGAGCCCACACTAATTCGATTGGGTTCATGTCTGGTGATCTATATAAAAATAAAAAAAAAGCGTATAGAAAAAATTAATTACATTACAGTAAATAGAGAAAATTAAACATACAATATTGTACTGTTTATTAAACAAAAATTTTTTTTACAGTACTAGAGTGCTATCCAAAATTTTACTTGTACACTGTTGAAAGAATACTCACTCTGGTGGTGTGCGTTCCCAATTCATACCTTTCTCTTCCATAAATTTGGCTGAGGCGGAGTGTTTAGGATCATTGTCTTGGAATATCCTATGGTGAGTTGGGTAATATTTATTCACAAATGGCACCATACATTTCTCTACTATTGTTTCTTGGAAAAATTTCTTATCCATGATTCCTACAGAAATCAAAAAATGTTGTTCATTAATAAGCAACTCCTTTTATTGTGCAGTTACACGTACTCTACAGTACAACATGTATTTTTACAGAACACAGGCACAGAATAAAGTATAGTACTGTACCTTCGAAAAATAATAGGGGACCAGCTCCTAATCGTGATATGCCTCCCCATACATGGACTTTCAATGGATGCTTTGGGCGTGGTTTTAAAGAGATATGGTTACGTTTCCTGAATGACATTCTGGAGAACCGCTCAAGGGCAACAGACGATTCATCTGTGAAAATGACATCATCAAATGTTTCACCACTCTCAATCCATCGCCGTGCCTGTTCCACTCTCTTTTCTTTATTCACATCTCTTATCATTGGAGATATCCTGTGAAGAGCCAAAAATAATGAAATCAGATACAGTTATGAAATTACAGATTTACAGATTACTGTATATACAGTAGACTGTATGTGCAGTATACTGTATTATATACCTACTGTATACATTAAACTGTACATACAGTACATTAAGTTACATACAGAGTAATATATATATACATACTGTACATACTCACAAACACACACACACAGTATACAGTATGTAATCATCACAATAAGCCGGCAATGCTTCATTGCTGTCTCTGAGTGCCTATACAGTAGGTATCTCTTTTGGGATAGAATATATACAGTATATACACACACACATACTGTATATAGTATAAAGTACACACTCTGTATAATGATTTATGGCATTATTATATCACGTATCAAGGGATTATTAACAGTGCATTTACTGTATGGTTTATACTGCTTTCAGTATTTTACCTTGTTGCGCCAAAGGTCCATCCCATTTTCCGTCGCATCCTTCTGATGCTGGTGGCCGATATGTCCAGGTCATACTTGGAATGGAGAATTCGTTTTATTTGCAGAGCAGTACGCTCATCATCCTCACGAGTTAGTTCCTCCACAATTTGTTGCACTCTCCTACAGTACAATACAGTATGAAAAATATGAATTCATGAACAGCACAATCACAGTTACAATTGATGAAGTTTTTATTTTATTTCAAAAAAATTGTTTATGGTATAAAGCAAGTCATTTAAACATTACAGTAGTGTACAGTACGTACCATGTGCATTTTGTAGGAAATACAAATCTGGGCGTTGTTCTCTCGAATGCATGATAGCGCACCGTTTCTAAAGTGACTATAATGCCACTTTCCTTGAGCCATGCATGGATCTCTTTGATGGTTTTATTTTCTTTTTTCATGTTGGCGATTATCTTGCTCATCGTTTTGTTGATAGTTACTGGCATGTTGTCCAACTATAATTCCTGTATGGAGAGAAAACATTTGTGAATACTGTAGTCTAAAATTTACACATCTGAAAATGCATAAGAGTTTTATGATAGAAGTTAATACTGTACATGTTTACTATCCAGTACCTGATGTTCAAATTTAAGTATTGTATACTGTACAGTACTGAAAATACAACTTCAGTGTTATGGACTGCAATTAGTTTCCTGTATGAAACAGATACAGTACAGTAAATAACCCTCCTTGGAAGTGCATGGGCCCTGTGAGACTTACAGTAGTGTACAGCATAAGGGTCGACTGACATGATGTACAAGCATTACATACAGTACATGTCAGTACTGTATGTAAATTCTTCAATTATTGCCTAACAACAATGCTGCTTACTGTATATTAAATACTGTAGGCCTAGAAATGTGCATCTCAATATAGTAGTTAAAAACACAGGGGCCTATGTGGATAAGCGAGTTCTATGCACACTAAAAATGGCCACCGACCGTGAACCCCCAGCACGTGGCAGCGCTCGGATATGTAGTGAGATACAGTATGGCATACATTTCACACTCCAGGGGGCAATGCTGAAGGAGCGTCACAATCCCCTAGCTCAATTACACTGGGATAAGCGAGGTCTACTGTATGCACATTACGGTATACCGAGCTGGATCGCTTAGCAACCTGACAACATGGCCGCCGACCGTGAACTCCCAGCACGTGGCAGCGCTCGGATATGTAGTGAGATACAGTATGGCATACATTTCACACTCCAGGGGGCAATGCTGAAGGAGCGTCACAATCCCCTAGCTCAATTACATTGGGATAAGCGAGGTCTATGCACATTACGGTATACCGAGCTGGATCGCTTAGCAACCTGACAAAATGGCCGCCGACCGTGAACTCCCAGCACGTGGCAGCGCTCGGATATGTAGTGAGATACAGTATGGCATACATTTCACACTCCAGGGGGCAATGCTGAAGGAGCGTCACAATCCCCTAGCTCAATTACACTGGGATAAGCGAGGTCTACTGTATGCACATTACGGTATACCGAGCTGGATCGCTTAGCAACCTGACAACATGGCCGCCGACCGTGAACTCCCAGCACGTGGCAGCGCTCGGATATGTAGTGAGATACAGTATGGCATACATTTCACACTCCAGGGGGCAATGCTGAAGGAGCGTCACAATCCCCTAGCTCAATTACATTGGGATAAGCGAGGTCTATGCACATTACGGTATACCGAGCTGGATCGCTTAGCAACCTGACAAAATGGCCGCCGACCGTGAACTCCCAGCACGTGGCAGCGCTCGGATATGTAGTGAGATACAGTATGGCATACATTTCACACTCCAGGGGGCAATGCTGAAGGAGCGTCACAATCCCCTAGCTCAATTACATTGGGATAAGCGAGGTCTATGCACATTACGGTATACCGAGCTGGATCGCTTAGCAACCTGACAAAATGGCCGCCGACCGTGAACTCCCAGCACGTGGCAGCGCTCAAATATGGAGTGAGAGATGGTATACATTTTAAAATACACCGGGATAAGTTGTACAGGCCATGGAGCAATGCACAGGGACATTCATCATTTACGTACAGTATATAAATAATTGTAAACCGTAAATGAAAGAATTACCGGTCAAATACTGTATGACGAAACTGTGTCAATGAGCTGGAACAGTATGGCCTGTGAAGAAGTTTTCGAAGGCAGAAACGGAGAGCAAATTATCAGGAGATTTCTGAAAGGTCGGAGAAGATCCACACAGCAAGTCTGCTTACGAGGAAACAGCTTTGCAAAGTGGGTAGCGGGGCGGTGACTGTTTTGCTCAGTTGGTAGCGTCAGAATACACTCATTTCATTCCCGCTGTTTAGGTGCATTTAGCGTAAAGAATCGCTCCTGCAGATGTACTTTGATTTATGTGAAATCTGTGTGCATCCTTCCATTGACTGTCTTACAGTGTAAATAAAATAATACAGTGCATTATTACAGAAAAAAAAAAAAAAAGAAAGAAAGAAAGCACATCAGGTCTCGAACCCTGGACCCCCAGCGAGGGAGGTGGGAGCCTTCACCCCTAGCCCACGACGCCTCATGAGAGATTTCCAATTTCATGTGTGAAAGTACTGCAAACAGCGGCCGGCCCCCGCCCCATTGCTGTTGGTTTATGCCTTAGAGGACTCGGACGCTCGCATTTGTAAAGCACGGTGTTTTCCTCCGCCTCCGGCTAGCCTGTTGCCCTTCCCCCATGGGAGCCTGCACAGATCATGCAGTAGACAGGGAGGGAATGCAAATGCTGGTCATGTGCAATACACAAACGCCCACTGTAGTACTGTTTTGCTCACTTACAGTACTGTACTGTAGGTTGCATTTAGCGTAAAGAATCGCTCCTGCAGATGTACTTTGATTTACTGTATGTGAAACCTGTGTGCATCCTTCCATTGGATGTACTGTATTGGAGAGAATTTTTTTTTTTTTAAAGTGAATGTCACGGGAACACATTAAAAATAAGGTTGGCACTTCCTTCCCATTGGTGTTGGTTTACAGTATGCCGTAGTGTACTCGGACGCTCATGTAATTGCATTTCAAAGGCACAGTATTTTCCATCGTCTCCCCCCTACCCCCATCGCCCTTCCCCCCTGGGGGCCTGCACAGGGAGGAAATTCAGGTCCTGTGCAATACACAAACGCTGAAGATCTACAGTACTGTTTTGCTCAGTTGGTAGCGTCAGAATACACTCATTTCATTCCCGCTGTTTAGGTGCATTTAGCGTAAAGAATCGCTCCTGCAGATGTACTTTGATTTATGTGAAATCTGTGTGCATCCTTCCATTGACTGTCTTACAGTGTAAATAAAATAATACAGTGCATTATTACAGAAAAAAAAAAAAAAAGAAAGAAAGAAAGCACATCAGGTCTCGAACCCTGGACCCCCAGCGAGGGAGGTGGGAGCCTTCACCCCTAGCCCACGACGCCTCATGAGAGATTTCCAATTTCATGTGTGAAAGTACTGCAAACAGCGGCCGGCCCCCGCCCCATTGCTGTTGGTTTATGCCTTAGAGGACTCGGACGCTCGCATTTGTAAAGCACGGTGTTTTCCTCCGCCTCCGGCTAGCCTGTTGCCCTTCCCCCATGGGAGCCTGCACAGATCATGCAGTAGACAGGGAGGGAATGCAAATGCTGGTCATGTGCAATACACAAACGCCCACTGTAGTACTGTTTTGCTCACTTACAGTACTGTACTGTAGGTTGCATTTAGCGTAAAGAATCGCTCCTGCAGATGTACTTTGATTTACTGTATGTGAAACCTGTGTGCATCCTTCCATTGGATGTACTGTATTGGAGAGAATTTTTTTTTTTTTAAAGTGAATGTCACGGGAACACATTAAAAATAAGGTTGGCACTTCCTTCCCATTGGTGTTGGTTTACAGTATGCCGTAGTGTACTCGGACGCTCATGTAATTGCATTTCAAAGGCACAGTATTTTCCATCGTCTCCCCCCTACCCCCATCGCCCTTCCCCCCTGGGGGCCTGCACAGGGAGGAAATTCAGGTCCTGTGCAATACACAAACGCTGAAGATCTACAGTACTGTTTTGCTCAGTTGGTAGCGTCAGAATACACTCATTTCATTCCCGCTGTTTAGGTGCATTTAGCGTAAAGAATCGCTCCTGCAGATGTACTTTGATTTATGTGAAATCTGTGTGCATCCTTCCATTGACTGTCTTACAGTGTAAATAAAATAATACAGTGCATTATTACAGAAAAAAAAAAAAAAAGAAAGAAAGAAAGCACATCAGGTCTCGAACCCTGGACCCCCAGCGAGGGAGGTGGGAGCCTTCACCCCTAGCCCACGACGCCTCATGAGAGATTTCCAATTTCATGTGTGAAAGTACTGCAAACAGCGGCCGGCCCCCGCCCCATTGCTGTTGGTTTATGCCTTAGAGGACTCGGACGCTCGCATTTGTAAAGCACGGTGTTTTCCTCCGCCTCCGGCTAGCCTGTTGCCCTTCCCCCATGGGAGCCTGCACAGATCATGCAGTAGACAGGGAGGGAATGCAAATGCTGGTCATGTGCAATACACAAACGCCCACTGTAGTACTGTTTTGCTCACTTACAGTACTGTACTGTAGGTTGCATTTAGCGTAAAGAATCGCTCCTGCAGATGTACTTTGATTTACTGTATGTGAAACCTGTGTGCATCCTTCCATTGGATGTACTGTATTGGAGAGAAATTTTTTTTTTTTAAAGTGAATGTCACGGGAACACATTAAAAATAAGGTTGGCACTTCCTTCCCATTGGTGTTGGTTTACAGTATGCCGTAGTGTACTCGGACGCTCATGTAATTGCATTTCAAAGGCACAGTATTTTCCATCGTCTCCCCCCTACCCCCATCGCCCTTCCCCCCTGGGGGCCTGCACAGGGAGGAAATTCAGGTCCTGTGCAATACACAAACGCTGAAGATCTACAGTACTGTTTTGCTCAGTTGGTAGCGTCAGAATACACTCATTTCATTCCCGCTGTTTAGGTGCATTTAGCGTAAAGAATCGCTCCTGCAGATGTACTTTGATTTATGTGAAATCTGTGTGCATCCTTCCATTGACTGTCTTACAGTGTAAATAAAATAATACAGTGCATTATTACAGAAAAAAAAAAAAAAAGAAAGAAAGAAAGCACATCAGGTCTCGAACCCTGGACCCCCAGCGAGGGAGGTGGGAGCCTTCACCCCTAGCCCACGACGCCTCATGAGAGATTTCCAATTTCATGTGTGAAAGTACTGCAAACAGCGGCCGGCCCCCGCCCCATTGCTGTTGGTTTATGCCTTAGAGGACTCGGACGCTCGCATTTGTAAAGCACGGTGTTTTCCTCCGCCTCCTGCTAGTCCTCCATTCCCATTATGCATTAGCGAACTCAGACGCTCATATATTTTAAAAGCACGGTGTTTATACATTGTACTGTACATTCTTCCTTTTACACAATTACTGTAGTTGCGTCTCCATACACATACTGTACAGTACTCCATACTTTTTCCACCGCCTCCCGTTACGCCTACAGTATTGCCAGAGCTGTAGATCAATCCGCCGCTATACTGTACGATCGAAAGTACTGGATTAGTGGAGCATTAGCGACACAGTGGTGGAGATGTGTAATGCATGATGAGTATCTAGATCGCCTCAACGCGCCTGCCTGTGATGAAACTCAGCTATCGCATTAGCGTGACTAAACGCCCGTCTCGGCGGAGAAACAGTCAAGATAAAGGTGGCTACATCTGTACATCCAGTATCTACTGTGCTTTGTTATATCTATTGTTAACACATATAGCCATACTGAGTATTACTTTGTATTGCTAGTCCAGTGCAGTTTTATGGTGCATAATTTCTGCATGGTACGCTTGTGACTATATATGTGTGTGTGCATGTAGCTGCTGCATGGCTGCCTTATTAAAGGGTATTTCACTTAGCTTAGCTATACCTGAGGGAGCTAAGTGTATCAGGTTTCTTTCTGTAAATATAGGATTGTATCACAAGATATACTTGCTGTGTATTTATACTTGTGATTTAAAGTCACAATATAGATTTATATCTCTTGAACTCCAGGTTTGTGCTGTCATAGTTACACTTCACTGGGTGTTCTTGCTAGGTATATCGCTGCTAAACCTTGTACCAGGTTGCCCAATATTGTGCACATTGGGGGTAATTCCAAGTTGATCGCAGCAGGAAATTTTTTAGCAGTTGGGCAAAACCATGTGCACTGCAGGGGGGGCAGATATAACATTTGCAGAGAGAGTTAGATTTGGTTGGGTTATTTTGTTTCTGTGCAGGGTGAATACTGGCTGCTTTATTTTACACTGCAATTTAGATTGCAGATTGAACTCACCACACCCAAATCTATTTCTCTCTGCACATGTTATATCTGCCTCCCCTGCAGTGCACATGGTTTTGCCCAACTGCTAAAAAATGTCCTGCTGCGATCAACTTGGAATTACCCCATTGTTATGTCTGCTACACGTGGCAACGACGCTGGGGCTTCTCCCACATTGCGTGTTAGTGAGGCCACAGACGTGATGGAGGAGAATATGGCAGCTGAGAGTTCAGGTTCAGGGGGTTCCTTACCCCCCAGTGGGTCGGTAGCACCTGGGTCATCACAGGACCCACCTTGGGCTACGTTTTCCACGCTGTTAAACACGCTTGTAACTAAATTGGCTCCCCCTGTGGGACCACCTGTGCCAATGCAGCAGTTTATGCTCCCTGCTATTAATGCGCCATGGACAGATCAAATCCCCACTCAGTTACAACATTTGAACTGGTCACTGACTAAATCTAAGTGTCACTCTCGCCCGCCTAAGTCATCTTCTAAATGGGCCATTACCTCCTCCCAATCCACTGCTATCCCAGACACGTCCTCTGAGGAGGATGGTGCATATACTGATCCCACAGACACTGACACAGATGTTTCTGATGGGGAAGGGAAGTCATTGGTGGATGTCCCAGATTTGATGGAAGCAATTAGGCTCATTCTTCAGGTGTCTGATGATCCTGAGCCTGAGGCTATCTCTAAGAAACCAGATAGGTTTAAACGTAAGAAGGTGGTTAAACAAGTTTTACCTCATTCTGAACACCTGGTTGACATACGTCAGGAATCCTCCATCCGTAGATTCTCATGTGGCGCGTATGGTTGTTTCCTCTGCTCTGCCAGTAACTACCGTCACCTCTCTGAAGGAACCGATGGATAGACGTGTGGAGGGTTGTTTGAAAGCAATTTATACCCTAATGGGGGCTGTGCGTAGGCCAACCATTGCAGCAACATGGGCTGCTGAAGCTGTTGAAGCATGGGCTCAGGAGCTTGAGGCGGAACTGCCTTCCAACGCATCTGAGCAAGCTCGACAATGTCTCTCATATTACCACGGCTTCTCTGTACCTTAAGGAGGTGACATCCGATGCCGGGGTGCTCGCGGCCAAGGCTGCTACTATGTCCGTCTTGGTCAGACGTATCCTTTGGTTGAGATCCTGGTCGGTGGATATGGATTCCAAGAAAACCCTGGAGGTGCTTCCTTTCAAGGGAGACATCTCTTTGGAGAAGACCTCAATAAGATTGTGGCTGATCTGGCTACTGGTAAAACAGCTTGCCTACTGAGCACGCCTCCTTCCGCACAGCAGGCTAAAAGTACTTTCGGCCCTTTCGGCCTCCAGGAAAAGCAAAAGGTCAGGCGTACCCAAAGCAAGCTCATGCTTCCAGACCTGCCACGCCCAGACCGAAGCATGCCTGGGCCGCCCGTCAGCCAGCTTCCACAACTGACAAGCCTGCTGCATGACGGGGCGGGCCTCCCTCTGGGGGATCCCCGGGTGGGGGGCTGACTTCTAGGTTTTGCCCAGGAATGGTTGAAGACCACTTCAGATACCTGGGTGAGGGAAGTCGTCACTCGAGGTTACGCCATACCATTCAAGAATCGTCCCCTGCATCGATTTTGCCTGACAGATGTGCCTCTGGATCCGGCAAAAGCAAACACTTTGCACTCAGTGGTAAATTCCCTCCTGACCACAGGAGTGGTAGTACAGGTGCCTCTGGCTCAGAGAGGCAAGGGGTACTATTCACTGCTGTTCCTAGTCCCGAAACCGAACGGGTCCGCGCGGCCCATTCTCAATCTGAAGTCCTTGAACAAGCATGTGCGGGTCTCCAAGTTTCGTATGGAAACGCTGGCTCTATTGTTCTGGCCTTGGAGCCTGGGGACTTTATGGTCTCCCTGGACATACAGGATGCCTACCTACATATTCCTATTGCGGTATCTCATCAGCAGTACCTGAGGTTTGCGGTGGGCAACCTTCATTACCAATTTCGGGCGTTACCCTTTGGTTTGACAACGGCTCCCCCAGTTTTCACCAAAGTTATGGCGGTCATGACGGCTACACTCTGCCGTCAAGAAGTCAGGATCCTACCATACTTGGACGATGTGTCATCTCGAACTGACGGTCCAGTGCATGAAAGCCCACGGGTGGCTGATCAACTGGAAGAAATCCTCCCTGGTTCCTGCTCGAAGCATGTTACATCTGGGAGTGTTATTGGACACTCACAACCAACGGTTGTTCCTGCCTCAGGAGAAAGTCCTGAAGCTTCAGGACAGGATTCGATGCTTCCTATCGCGTCCGCAAGTGTCAATACATTCGGCAATGCAAGTGCTGGGTCTCATGGTGTTGGCTTTCGACATGGTGGAGTATGCTCAATTCCACTCTCGCCCTCTGCAGAAGTTAATTCTGACCAAGTGGAATGGCCTGCCTCACCGGATCAGTTCTCACGTGATCTCATTGTCTCCGGAGGTCCGCCTGTCACTGAGCTGGTGGCTTCAGGACCTACAATTTAACAGGGGCCGGCCCTTCTGAATATCCAACTGGGTCCTTCTGACGACAGATGCCAGTCTGAGAGGTTGGGGTGCGGTATTGGAACAACACTCTCTTCAGGGTCGGTGGACCAAGGAGGAGTCTCTGCTCCCAATCAATATTCTGGAACTGCGGGCAGTGTTCAATGTGTTGACAATGGCCCAGCATCTAATACAGAACAGACCTGTTTAAGTACAGTCGGACAATGCCACCACGGTGGCGTACATAAATCATCAAGGCTGCACTTGAAGCCACATGGCAATGAGGAAAGTATCACAGATTCTTCAGTGGGCGGAGCGCCATCTGCCGGCCATATCCGCAGTGTCCATTCCGGGCGTCCTGAACTAGGAAGCGGACTATCTCAGTCGTCAGGACGTACACGCAGGAGAGTGGAGCCTCCATCCGGAGGTGTTTCAACTTCTCGTGGACATGTGGGGTCTTCCAGATGTGGATCTGATGGCGTCTCGACACAATCACAAGGTTCCGGTCTTCGGAGCAAGGACAAGGGATCCTCAAGCTGCGTTCGTGGATGCTCTGGCGATTCCATGGAACTTTCAGCTACCGTATGTGTTCCCTCCGGTGTCACTCCTGCCCAGAGTAATACAGAAGTTCAAGCAAGAAGGAGGAAACCTGCTTCTGGTCGCTCCAGCATGGCCCAGACGGCACTGGTTCTCTGATCTCCTGGGTCTCTCGTGGGATCGTCCCCTTCTACTTCCACAACGACCAGACCTCCTCGTTCAGGGCCCTTGTGTTTACCAGGATTTGGCCCGTCTGGCTTTGACGGCGTGGCTCTTGAAGCTTCCGTCCTGAGGGCCAAGGGTTTTTCTGAGGCGGTCGTTCAAACTATGTTGAAGGCCCGTAAGCCGGCTTCTGCTCGGATCTACCATAGGGTCTGGAATGCTTACTTTACTTGGTGTGCATCTCACAATCATGATGTTTTCAAGTTTAGTATGGCCAAACTACTGGCCTTTCTACAACAGGGAATGGACTTAGGCCTGCGTCTGGCCTCCCTCAAGGTTCACATCTTTGCCTTGTCGGTTTGGTTTCAGAAAAAAATTGATACCCTGCCTGATGTCCATACATTCACTCAGGGTGTGTTGCGGATTCAGCCTCCTTATGTGCCACCTGTGGCTCCTTGGGACTTGTCGGTGGTTTTGGAGGCCTTGCAAGAGTCTCCGTTTGAGCCTCTTGCCTCTGTTGACCTTAAGTGGCTTTCTCTTAAGGTCCTATTCTTGCTGGCAATTGCTTCAGCTAGAAGGGTCTCAGACTTGGGTGCCTTATCCTGTAAGTCTCCTTGTTTGATTTTTCACCTTGACCGTGCGGTTCTTAGAATGCGGCCAGGTTATTTACCTAAGGTGGTGTGTTCCTTCCACCTTAACCAGGAGATTGTGGTTCCGGCTTTTAATTCTCCTGAGTTGTCTTCCAAAGAGCGGTCTTTGGATGCGGTATGGGCTCTCCGTATCTATGTGAAGAGAACTTCCTCCACTAGGAAATCTGATTCTCTTTTTGTATTGTTTGGTTTTCACAAACGTGGCTGGCTTGCTTCCAAGCAGACTTTGGGCAGATGGATTAGAATGGTGATTGCACATGCTTATGTACAGGCTGGTCGTCCGGTTCCTGCTACCATTAAAGCCCATTCTACTCGGTCGGTTGGACCTTTTTGGGCGGCCCACCGTGGTGCGACCCTTGAACAATTGTGCAATTCGGCAATGTGGTCCTCAGGGAACACGTTTATAAGGTTCTATGCCTTCGATACCGCCGCTTCCCAGGATGCTTCCTTTGGATGCCGGGTTCTTGTGCCCACTACAGTGCGTCCCCTCCCATAAGGAACTGCTTTAGGACATCCCCGATGTTAATCCTTGTGGAGCCCAGCATACCCCGCAGCAGAAAACGAGATTTATGGTAAGAACTTATCATTGTTAAATCTTTCTGCGAGGTACACTGGGCTCCACAAGGCGCCTACCCTGATGCACTTAGCTTCTTTGGGTTGGTATTGGCATAGCCGCTGACACCCTCTCCTGTAGTGAGTGTGTGGTGTAATTGGCTATGAGCGTTTGTCGTCTCTGGTACCTGCTACTGCATTGGGCTGGTTAACGAAACTGAGCTCCTGTGCAGGGAGGCGGGGTTATAGAGGAGGCGGCACTGTGCATCTTGGAAACAGTCAAAAGCTTTAAGCCTGTTGGTGCCTCGGATCAAGATCCTACTCTACACTCCGATGTTAATCCTTGTGGAGCCCAGTGTACCTCGCAGAAAGATTTAACAATGGTAAGTTCTTACCATAAATCTTGTTTTTTCCCTGTACCTTGTTCGCTGTATGTGGTTCAAAGAGGTAGATACAGTATGAGAGACAGACTGATATGCAAACAGTGAGTTCAATGACAGCAATTTCCATCAGGAAGTTTCTTTATTATGCCGCAAAGAATTCTGGATGGAAGATAATTATTAGATAGACAGTAAACATTGGATAATCATGATAACAATGAAAGAGAATAATTGCAATAAAGAATGAAAATCACATTAGATGATGACTTGAAAATCAAGTTTAGCTACAGCTCACAATACACTGGAACATTCAGTCATTTAAGAGTTCAATTAGTCTAATCACAGATACAGTATATGCACATTAAAAAAAAAAAGTTACAGGAAAAGGACAATGAAGGTGATTAAGAATATAATTTGCATAAATAGCAATCACTATTTTTCTAACTATCCCTAAATAAATTGTCCAAATCTTCACATGCAATATATGTTGGAGCTCAGGGATCATACAGTGCCACAGTATTGCAATGGGGCTGTGGTGTAACTGTACTTGTTGCACAAGGGATGGAGATTATTACAGTGTCACAGTGTTGCAATGGGGCTGTGAGGTAACTGTACTTGTTGCACAAGGAATGGGGATCCTGGGTTCAAGATGGAAAATGTAAACTTTTCATAAAGGTGTCTTGGAATTCCTAGCAAGCAACTGTAGTAATTATTCTTTGAAACAAGTGGCTCAGTCTTTAGTCTCCAAAATGACTCAATGTCTCTATAATGATTAGCCCAACAAATAGGGGTTTGTGTGCTAATTGTCCCAACAAATAGTGTCTTTATAATGTTCAGTACTGCGCTTGAATTGGGGTTATTCTGCATAGTTTCTTAATTACAGGCCTTACAGCACCCCTTCTCCATTCGGTCATGAGCGGTGTGTGTGTGACAACAGACAATCGGGCTTAGCACTCACCCTCCTGCAGTCCACAGTCCGCAACAACAACAGTCTCTGTTACCCACTATGAACCTTTCAGGTTGTTCCGCTCCCTCACTGGTCTCTCAGCGGTTTCAGCTCTCTTTTGAGATGGCCGCGGCGTCCACACCTCTGCACAGGCCTGGTGGTGTCTGGATCTCGGCTGCAACATCTCTTGCCTGCTCTCCTGGATCTCTTCAATTCAGGGAAGCACCCAGCTGGCTTAGCACTGCAGCGCTGCTCTGCATCGCCCTGCATGACTGCCCTACTCCCACTAGTCACAGCTGTTCTGCTCCGCTCCTCTAAGCAGGCCTGCTCCCCACAATGGCTTCTCTCCAACTCCTTGTCCACGCCTCCTTCTTCCCACAGGATGCAGTTAAATTGCCGGCAGTCGGGATCCCGGCGGTTAGGATACCGACGCCTGAATCCTGACTGCTGACAATGCCGCCAGCCGAAATCTTGGCTCACATGGGCTATTCCTACTCGTGGGTGTCCACAACACCCATAGAGTGGGCATAGAACCCATGGTGAGCACAGCAAGCCACCAAGCCCGCAGTGTGGCTAGCACAGCGAGCCGGCAAGGGGACACTCTGCAATTGCCCCGCTGCCGGCATACTGACAGCTGGGATGCTGTTGTCTGTATACTGACGGCCGGCATCCTGACCGTCGGTAATTCATACTGATCCCCTTCCCACAAGGCTCCACTTGCTCTCCTTCACTATCCAATCCAATCCTGCCACTTCACAAACAGAACACGTGACCTACCTCTGGTCTGTGCCTTAACCCCTACTGTGCCAGCCATGAAAACGTCAGGCACAAACACCTCCATTCATATTTTTAAAGGGGCAGGCAAAATTTCTCCGGGGTACCACACAAGCCCAAAGGTGAATACTGAGCCCTCTGCAGAAGTTACGCCTCATCAACAGGGGCCCTCACCCCGGAGGTGTGGCACTTTGTATCAGTCCCCTCCCACTCTAAGCTCCTGCATGGGAATAGATAACCAGTCTTCACTATTGGAAATGGTGGCATTCTGAACCAGCCATTATTTAGTTTAACCCCTTGGATCTAATCTCAGAATTTAAGTTTGGTTGTCGCTCTTGAGTTCTTAGGGGCAAATTCAGTAAGGATCGCAAGTCACGATTCGTACGTAATTTTTGCGGGGGTGGCACGGGCGCATGCATCCGCATTTTCTGTGGGGGGCCGCAGAAAATGTGATCACCTCTGCCTGTCAATCAGGCAGAGGCGGGGAGGGAGGGGGGTGGCAACGCTCCGTTTTCAGAGAGGAAATGGAGCGTTGCGGGGGCGGGGCAACCCAAACGGTGGATTGTGCAGCGTGAACGGGGGCATGTCGGGGGCGTGATGTCACACGCAGCCGTCGCGACAGGAAAAATGGCGCTGGGACTCCTGCGGCCGCAATTAAGCAGCGGCAGCAGGAGTCAACCTTAGTTTCTGCTAACAAGCAGAAATTGCGAGGCGAACGCAATTTCTGCTTGTAGCGGGGGGGAGGCGCCGGTCAGCATGCTGGGTAGAATTTGCTATCCTTACTGAATTAGCCCCTTAATCCATTATATAGTTGATGGAACTATTTCTCAACTTTCCACATAATTGGATACTAGCATAATTATTGCCATTAGTCTAATTTGAAGACTCAGAGCACTCCCTACTTCATTTTGGTTAAAATACCTAAATTAATTTCAAGGGAGACAGGTTATAAAATTCCTAAATAACACACAAGCGAACAGAACAAAGTGGGAAAAAGAAAAAAGTAAAGGGGAAACAAAAAATATTATTGAGAGGGGCCAAAAGTTTTTAGATTTTTATTTATTTATTATTATTTAAAAATTCTATTAAGCATGAGCACAAATACAAACATACCTGCCCTTCGGGGGAAGAAACATAAACATCAAGGCTTAGACAGGTGACTAAAAGTTGAGTTGGAATATTTTTTTTTCCCTCTTAAATGAATGTTATTTTCATTAACGGATAATTAAAAGGAAATTATACTGACATTACAATTACTTTTTTTCTTGGCATAATTTATGAAGCCGCATAGCTGGAACAATCCTCGCATCACTGTTACCACTGTCGTTGTTGTTGTCATGGCGACCAAGTATAAATGATCTACTGTGCAACTATGTAAATGGAGGCTTGATGCGCCTCTCCTCTGTAATGCCACTGTACATACCAATAATGATAAACATTATTAGTTTTTTAATTATGCTGGTTAATTAGAATTGTTCCTGTTAATTGACTGTGATTCATCTCCAGATGAAGAATTAATGCTTTGCTTTTTTTAAAAAAAAATATGAGTGCATTACAGACACGTTTAAAAAAACACGAATCGCTGTAGCTGGGTAAGTGTTTAACAGAAGAGGTTGTCAAAGATTTCAAACAAGACGGTTCCTGGCGTGTAAATGTAGTGTTTACAGTATTTAACCCTTTAACTGGCTAATATTGGGGGTCATTCCGAATTGATCGTAGCCCCGCATGTCAGTGCCGCCCCCCCCGCAGAAATGCAAAAGCATCGCACAGCGGCGATGCTTTTGCATTTGAGGAGTAACTACCGGCCAGTGCATCTCCTGCGGCTGGCCGGGAGAACCTCTTCGCTGCCCGGGTCGCAGCGGCTGCGTGTGACGTCGCGCAGCCACCGCTGCCCACCCCCCTCCCAACGGTCCGGCCACTCCTGCGTTGGCCGGACTGTGCCCCCTAAACGGCGGCTTAACGCCGCTGTCCAACTACCTCCCGCCCAGTGACCGCCTCTGCCTGTCAATCAGGCAGAGGCGATCGCTAGGAAACAACGGCCTTCGGCCGTCTGGCATGCACCAGCGCACTGCGGTGCCAGCACATGCGCAGATCCGACCCGATCGCTGCGATAAACTGCAGCGAGCGATCGGGTCAGAATGACCCCCATAATTTCCAAAAACCGCTCATAAATTGTATTTTTGCTTGATATGCAATATACCATAAAAAATAGCAATTTTTATAGTATACTGTAGTGATGGCTTTTGGTGGTTGTACCATTGATGGTCAGTGGTTTTAAACCATCATTAGAAACTCATCGATGGTTGAGTTATGCATGGCCATTGGACCATCACCGCTGCTTTTTTCTTGACCACAGGCACTGCCACCTATTGAAAAACCACCTGTTAGAAACCATTGATGGGCGATTCCCATCCCTAGTATATTATGCATGAATGTGAACTTCAAAGAAAATATAATAATGAAAAAATACGCCAGATCAATTTTACCAATCACTACTGCGGCAGGAGGCGTCTGCTTGTAATATATACCTCCTGCTGCATTACCGTACAGCGCTATCACTGCTGCTTCCAAGGAAGTGATAGCAACCCCAACCACATCTGAATGACCCTCATAGTTAGGCGTGTGATATCAGGGCCGTGACTGGTGCCATTACCCAGGATGCAAAGCAGAAGGGTGGCACGGTTTCTACCCCAATGGTACAATGTGGAAGCCCCATACTAACCTGTTTTAACTTGCCGGAGGGGCCTGGGGAGGTAATCCCCCTGCATGAAAAGCCACAGGGGACTTCCTTAGGATGTGCCAGGCAGCCATCTTCTTGCTCCTGTGGCACTTGCAGTATGACCTCATGATGTCATATAAGCCAGGGGATACCGTGCCAGGGAGCACAAGCGCCATGTTGCAGCACTGTGTGATATTATTATTATCCTACAGTATGGGTGCCACAAGGCTGCCTGATATATTGTGCATACAAAATAGTACATTACACACATTATACCCTAGAAGTTGAGGGGCTAAAGGGCAGGAGCTACAATAGGAACATGTGGTCACCGGCTGGGGCCGCATGAAGGAATATGGGAGGCATTAGGACCCACCGGGAACCTCTTATTGAGGGTCCTGCTAAGCAGTTCGCTGGCTAAAGAGACTGTGATGGGGGAAGAGCCAAGAGAGACACAGGGAAAGGGAGGATAGCAAAGGTGTGGAAGTGACTGCCACACTGGTGGGAGCAGGGAGAACCACAGGTGCTGCTGCAGAAGTAGAGCGCTGGGCAGTGCAGGAGATGCTAGCAGAGTGTGGGGCTGCAGAAGGCTAGAGCCATGTACCATTAGCCGGGGAGCTGTGGCTGCAGACAGGACAACACACAGTACCACTAAGAAGTTTTTTTCTACTTGCAGCACTGCTTATACCCTCATTGAATTCAGTCGTTGTGGGAAGCTGTTCCAGCTTAATAAATGTAAATGTCACTTTATTTCCTGGTGTCTGCCTTATATCTTGGATTTGTGGTTCTCTGTGCCTCTGCTGTGCCGTGACAGGAATGACAGTAAGAAGAGCCTCCAGGGTCAGGTATGATCCGCACTACACACAGCACCCACCACTAGGGGTATTACACACACTGTAGATAACAGGACAAAAAGGGCATACAATAGTACAGTACAGTACACACATTGCAGGACAGAAAAACAATATATACATATCAGTAGCTGCACAGCTATACCAGACAATTAGTGCTGGCCCAGCACACAGATTCAGAGGCACTGATTGCTTGGTGAAGGAGATGATGGTGTAGGTACTATAAGAATAGAAATAGTACATGAGGAAAGAGGGCCCTGCTTGTTGGAAACTACAACCTCAATAGGTAGTGCAGACAAAGAGGTCAGTCTGCAGAGACAAAAGGTCTGGGATAGTGTTATGAGCTGTGGCACTAGGCAGCGACGGCTCATGCTAACACTTCCATCCCGGCTGTTGCCAGGCAGCCGGGAAGCTGCAAGCCACTGCACTGAAGCTTTGGCTTGCACTGGGTGCTGGTTTCGGCTGTTGCTAAGCACCTGTGATGCTTCTCCTTGCCACCTGCCGCAGCAGCTCCTGACTACTGTAATAGGGATCACATGATCGTGGCCCCAATCAGGATTTGAGGGCTTGATTCTTTGTGGAACTGTGATTGGCTGCTGGGGGAGGTAAAAGACAGGCAGGGGATAGCCTCCCTGCCAGTTATAGCGTCTCTGCCCTTGGTGGTTAGCTGCTGTTTGACTCTATTGCTATTCCAGGCTCCCTGTTTGTCTGATCGAGACTCTGGGGTCTATTCATGAAGCAGTGGAAAGCGTGGAGAAGTGAGCCAGTGGAGAAGTTGCACATTGCAGCCAATCACCGTTGAAGTAACATTTATAGTTTGCATACAATTGTACGGAGCATCTTCTCCACGGGCTACCTTCTCCATGCTTCTCAGTTCTCACTGCTTCATGAATAGACCCCTCTGACTGCTGCTCCAATTCCTGCTTCCTTGAAGATTGTAAAGCTGCACTATTCTTGCCTGCCTGCTGTTTAGCCTGCATTCACTTGCTGCTCCAGAACCTGTTCCTACAGTTTTTGAATCCAGCTGACCATCTGCACTCGTGTTTCTGGCTCCCTGCTCGTCTGCCAGTACCTTGGATACAGCTCCATTCCCTGCCTCCAGACTCCCAGCAATTGTTTTATTTCTGTCTGGGTGCATTCTGCTATGCCCCCTCCAGTCTATCTCTGTCGCCACCTGGATTTTATATAAGCTCCTAGTACCGTGAGCATAAGTCCTGGGGGTATCCAAATACCTGTGAGCAGAGGCGCCCCGCGAATGCCTCTGCCTGTCAATCAGGCAGAGGCGTTCTCATAACTGAGATGCAATCGCATCTCCCTTCCCTCGTACTCGCAGAGCGGGTGCACTGCGGCGGCAGACGGGGAGATGCGATCGCATCTCAGTAGCGTCTGCTACTGAATACCCCCTGTGCCCCTACATCAGTCACATAATCTTGCACACAGTACAATGGGGGTCATTCCAAGTTGATCGCTCGCTGCCGATTTTCACAGCGATCAGGTAAAAAAACGGCAAGACTGCGCATGTGTGTGCACCGCAATGCGCAGGCACGTTGTACGGGTACAAAGAGGATTGGTGCTGGGCGATGGATTTAGCGAAGATTCCATTCGCACAGCCAAACGCAAGGTGATTGACAGGAAAAAGGCATTTATGGGTGGCAACTGACCATTTTCTGGGAGTGTTTGGGAAAACGAAGGTGTGTCCAGGCGTTTGCAGGGCGGGTGTCTGACGTCAATTCCGGCATCAAAAAGACTGAAGTGATCGCAGCGGCTGAGTAAGTCCAGAGCTACTCAGAAACTGCACAAAATGTTTTTGCTGCGCTCGGCTGCAAAGGCGTTCACACACTTACAAAGCGAAAATACACTCACCCGCGGGCGGCGACTATGCGTTTGCATGGCTGCTAAAAGTAGCTAGCGAGCGATCAACTTGGAATTACCCCCCATATACAGTACATGATACAATGTTTGTATTGAGGTACGTTCACACAACTGTACATGTGTAATTCCCATCTTCTATATAATTCCCATGTGGCTCAGTATTAACTCAACATTGAAATCTCAGCCACATTCTATATCAATCACACTCCTAATGATATCATTCTCAGCACGCACTCAGTAGCAACAATACATTACAGCAGTGTCACTATAATAATATCTCCTTTACAATTTCTGTCCTATAGTCCCATTAGAATCATTATGATACGTCCCAGAAATTCATTATAATTAGGCTTGCCGTAATATCCCCTTATTCCAGAACACCTATGATTTACACAGGTTCTATGGCTGGCTAAACTCAAGCCTACATTTCACCTGGTTTTTACCAGCCATGGAACTTGTGCAATCTGTCTGGTGGGAACAAAAATCTGGTACAATATTGTATGGGAGCAAATGACAATCAACCATTTGCTCCCAAACACTGGAAAATGGACAAGAATGATTGTTTGGATACATTTGTTAAATAAAGCGGATGTAGCCAATTTGTCTGAACCACCATTTTTGTCTGTTTTCCAGAGTTTGGGAGAAAGTGGTTGATTGTTATTTGCTCCCAAACATTACCAGATTTTTTTCCCCATCAGACAGATTGGACATATATATTTTTAGATGTGTCCCAGATTAAAGGGATATTATGGCAAACCTAATTATAATCCTGGTCCCAGAAGATTGATTCTTAAACCCCTTTCAGCTAAATCCCGGGTTTTTACACGTGAACGCAACCCTGAGTTTCTGCATGCGTGAAAGGACACAACCCGGAACTAAGTGCCAGGTCCTCGACATTGCTCCTGACCACGGTCACGGAAGGATCATTGAAGGTTTTGCAGAAGCATCTCCAGAACCTGGGCACAAGCTGTACCCTCCGATCAGAAAGAACAGCCGGGCAGTGGAAAAATCTCCTTAATAATAGAGATGAGCGGGTTCGGTTTCTTTGAATCCGAACCCGCACGAACTTCACTTTTTTTTTCACGGGTCCGAGCGACTCGGATCTTCCCGCCTTGCTCGGTTAACCCGAGCGCGCCCGAACGTCATCATGACGCTGTCGGATTCTCGCGAGACTCGGATTCTATATAAGGAAGGAGCCGCGCGTCGCCGCCATTTTCACACGTGCATTGAGATTGATAGGGAGAGGACGTGGCTGGCGTCCTCTCCATTAGAATAGATTAGAAGAGAGAGAGAGAGAGAGAGATTGTGCAGACAGAGTTTACCACAGTGACCAGTGCAGTTGTTGTTAAGTTAACTTTTATTTAATATATCCGTTCTCTGCTATATCCGTTCTCTGCCTGAAAAAAACGATACACAGCAGTCACACAGTGTGACTCAGTCTGTGTGCACTCAGCTCAGCCCAGTGTGCTGCACATCAATGTATAAAAGCTTATAATAATTGTGGGGGAGACTGGGGAGCACTGCAGGTTGTTATAGCAGGAGCCAGGAGTACATAATATTATATTAATTTAAAATTAAACAGTGCACACTTTTGCTGCAGGAGTGCCACTGCCAGTGTGACTAGTGGTGACCAGTGCCTGACCACCAGTATAGTAGTATATTGTTGTATACTATCTCTTTATCAACCAGTCTATATTAGCAGCAGACACAGTACAGTGCGGTAGTTCACGGCTGTGGCTACCTCTGTGTCGGCAGTCGGCACTCGGCAGGCAGTCCGTCCATCCATAATTGTATAATTATATACCACCTAACCGTGGTATTTTTTTTTCTTTCTTTATACCGTCGTCATAGTCATACTAGTTGTTACGAGTATACTACTATCTCTTTATCAACCAGTGTACAGTGCGGTAGTTCACGGCTGTGGCTACCTCTGTGTCGGCAGTCGGCAGGCAGTCCGTCCATCCATAATTGTATTATAATATATACCACCTAACCGTGGTTTTTTTTTCATTCTTTATACCGTCATAGTGTCATACTAGTTGTTACGAGTATACTACTATCTCTTTATCAACCAGTGTACAGTGCGGTAGTTCACGGCTGTGGCTACCTCTGTGTCGGCAGTCGGCAGGCAGTCCGTCCATCCATAATTGTATTATAATATATACCACCTAACCGTGGTTTTTTTTTCATTCTTTATACCGTCATAGTCAGTCATACTAGTTGTTACGAGTATACTACTATCTCTTTATCAACCAGTGTACAGTGCGGTAGTTCACGGCTGTGGCTACCTCTGTGTCGGCACTCGGCAGGCAGTCCGTCCATCCATAATTGTATTATAATATATACCACCTAACCGTGGTTTTTTTTTCATTCTTTATACCGTCATAGTCAGTCATACTAGTTGTTACGAGTATACTACTATCTCTTTATCAACCAGTGTACAGTGCGGTAGTTCACGGCTGTGGCTACCTCTGTGTCGGAACTCGGCAGGCAGTCCGTCCATCCATAATTGTATTATTATAATATATACCACCTAACCGTGGTTTTTTTTTCATTCTTTATACCGTCATAGTCAGTCATACTCGTTGTTACGAGTATACTACTATCTCTTTATCAACCAGTGTACAGTGCGGTAGTTCACGGCTGTGGCTACCTCTGTGTCGGCAGTCGGCAGGCAGTCCGTCCATCCATAATTGTATTATAATATATACCACCTAACCGTGGTTTTTTTTTCATTCTTTATACCGTCATAGTCAGTCATACTAGTTGTTACGAGTATACTACTATCTCTTTATCAACCAGTGTACAGTGCAGTAGTTCACGGCTGTGGCTACCTCTGTGTCGGAACTCGGCAGGCAGTCCGTCCATCCATAATTGCATTACAATATATACCACCTAACCGTGGTTTTTTTTTCATTCTTTATACCGTCATAGTCAGTCATACTAGTTGTTACGAGTATACTACTATCTCTTTATCAACCAGTGTACAGTGCGGTAGTTCACGGCTGTGGCTACCTCTGTGTCGGCACTCGGCAGGCAGTCCGTCCATCCATAATTGTATTACAATATATACCACCTAACCGTGGTTTTTTTATACCACCTAACCGTGGCAGTCCGTCCATAATTGTATACTAGTATCCAATCCATCCATCTCCATTGTTTACCTGAGGTGCCTTTTAGTTCTGCCTATAAAATATGGAGAACAAAAAAGTTGAGGTTCCAAAATTAGGGAAAGATCAAGATCCACTTCCACCTCGTGCTGAAGCTGCTGCCACTAGTCATGGCCGAGACGATGAAATGCCAGCAACGTCGTCTGCCAAGGCCGATGCCCAATGTCATAGTACAGAGCATGTCAAATCCAAAACACCAAATATCAGAAAAAAAAGGACTCCAAAACCTAAAATAAAATTGTCGGAGGAGAAGCGTAAACTTGCCAATATGCCATTTACCACACGGAGTGGCAAGGAACGGCTGAGGCCCTGGCCTATGTTCATGGCTAGTGGTTCAGCTTCACATGAGGATGGAAGCACTCAGCCTCTCGCTAGAAAACTGAAAAGACTCAAGCTGGCAAAAGCACCGCAAAGAACTGTGCGTTCTTTGAAATCCCAAATCCACAAGGAGAGTCCAATTGTGTCGGTTGCGATGCCTGACCTTCCCAACACTGGACGTGAAGAGCATGCGCCTTCCACTATTTGCATGCCCCCTGCAAGTGCTGGAAGGAGCACCCGCAGTCCAGTTCCTGATAGTCAGATTGAAGATGTCAGTGTTGAAGTACACCAGGATGAGGAGGATATGGGTGTTGCTGGCGCTGGGGAGGAAATTGACCAGAAGGATTCTGATGGTGAGGTGGTTTGTTTAAGTCAGGCACCCGGGGAGACACCTGTTGTCCGTGGGAGGAATATGGCCGTTGACATGCCAGGTGAAAATACCAAAAAAATCAGCTCTTCGGTGTGGAGGTATTTCACCAGAAATGCGGACAACAGGTGTCAAGCCGTGTGTTCCCTTTGTCAAGCTGTAATAAGTAGGGGTAAGGACGTTAACCACCTCGGAACATCCTCCCTTATACGTCACCTGCAGCGCATTCATAATAAGTCAGTGACAAGTTCAAAAACTTTGGGTGACAGCGGAAGCAGTCCACTGACCAGTAAATCCCTTCCTCTTGTAACCAAGCTCACGCAAACCACCCCACCAACTCCCTCAGTGTCAATTTCCTCCTTCCCCAGGAATGCCAATAGTCCTGCAGGCCATGTCACTGGCAAGTCTGACGAGTCCTCTCCTGCCTGGGATTCCTCCGATGCATCCTTGCGTGTAACGCCTACTGCTGCTGGCGCTGCTGTTGTTGCCGCTGGGAGTCGATGGTCATCCCAGAGGGGAAGTCGTAAGCCCACTTGTACTACTTCCAGTAAGCAATTGACTGTTCAACAGTCCTTTGCGAGGAAGATGAAATATCACAGCAGTCATCCTACTGCAAAGCGGATAACTGAGTCCTTGACAACTATGTTGGTGTTAGACGTGCGTCCGGTATCCGCCGTTAGTTCACAGGGAACTAGACAATTTATTGAGGCAGTGTGCCCCCGTTACCAAATACCATCTAGGTTCCACTTCTCTAGGCAGGCGATACCGAGAATGTACACGGACGTCAGAAAAAGACTCACCAGTGTCCTAAAAAATGCAGTTGTACCCAATGTCCACTTAACCACGGACATGTGGACAAGTGGAGCAGGGCAGGGTCAGGACTATATGACTGTGACAGCCCACTGGGTAGATGTATGGACTCCCGCCGCAAGAACAGCAGCGGCGGCACCAGTAGCAGCATCTCGCAAACGCCAACTCTTTCCTAGGCAGGCTACGCTTTGTATCACCGCTTTCCAGAATACGCACACAGCTGAAAACCTCTTACGGCAACTGAGGAAGATCATCGCGGAATGGCTTACCCCAATTGGACTCTCCTGTGGATTTGTGGCATCGGACAACGCCAGCAATATTGTGTGTGCATTAAATATGGGCAAATTCCAGCACGTCCCATGTTTTGCACATACCTTGAATTTGGTGGTGCAGAATTTTTTAAAAAACGACAGGGGCGTGCAAGAGATGCTGTCGGTGGCCAGAAAAATTGCGGGACACTTTCGGCGTACAGGCACCACGTACAGAAGACTGGAGCACCACCAAAAACTACTGAACCTGCCCTGCCATCATCTGAAGCAAGAAGTGGTAACGAGGTGGAATTCAACCCTCTATATGCTTCAGAGGTTGGAGGAGCAGCAAAAGGCCATTCAAGCCTATACAATTGAGCACGATATAGGAGATGGAATGCACCTGTCTCAAGTGCAGTGGAGAATGATTTCAACGTTGTGCAAGGTTCTGATGCCCTTTGAACTTGCCACACGTGAAGTCAGTTCAGACACTGCCAGCCTGAGTCAGGTCATTCCCCTCATCAGGCTTTTGCAGAAGAAGCTGGAGGCATTGAAGAAGGAGCTAACACGGAGCGATTCCGCTAGGCATGTGGGACTTGTGGATGCAGCCCTTAATTCGCTTAACAAGGATTCACGGGTGGTCAATCTGTTGAAATCAGAGCACTACATTTTGGCCACCGTGCTCGATCCTAGATTTAAAGCCTACCTTGGATCTCTCTTTCCGGCAGACACAGGTCTGCTGGGGTTGAAAGACCTGCTGGTGACAAAATTGTCAAGTCAAGCGGAACGCGACCTGTCAACATCTCCTCCTTCACATTCTCCCGCAACTGGGGGTGCGAGGAAAAGGCTCAGAATTCCGAGCCCACCCGCTGGCGGTGATGCAGGGCAGTCTGGAGCGACTGCTGATGCTGACATCTGGTCCGGACTGAAGGACCTGACAACGATTACGGACATGTCGTCTACTGTCACTGCATATGATTCTCTCAACATTGATAGAATGGTGGAGGATTATATGAGTGACCGCATCCAAGTAGGCACGTCACACAGTCCGTACTTATACTGGCAGGAAAAAGAGGCAATTTGGAGGCCCTTGCACAAACTGGCTTTATTCTACCTAAGTTGCCCTCCCACAAGTGTGTACTCCGAAAGAGTGTTTAGTGCCGCCGCTCACCTTGTCAGCAATCGGCGTACGAGGTTACATCCAGAAAATGTGGAGAAGATGATGTTCATTAAAATGAATTATAATCAATTCCTCCGCGGAGACATTGACCAGCAGCAATTGCCTCCACAAAGTACACAGGGAGCTGAGATGGTGGATTCCAGTGGGGACGAATTGATAATCTGTGAGGAGGGGGATGTACACGGTGATATATCGGAGGGTGAAGATGAGGTGGACATCTTGCCTCTGTAGAGCCAGTTTGTGCAAGGAGAGATTAATTGCTTCTTTTTTGGGGGGGGTCCAAACCAACCCGTCATATCAGTCACAGTCGTGTGGCAGACCCTGTCACTGAAATGATGGGTTGGTTAAAGTGTGCATGTCCTGTTTTGTTTATACAACATAAGGGTGGGTGGGAGGGCCCAAGGATAATTCCATCTTGCACCTCTTTTTTCTTTTCTTTTTCTTTGCATCATGTGCTGATTGGGGAGGGTTTTTTGGAAGGGACATCCTGCGTGACACTGCAGTGCCACTCCTAGATGGGCCCGGTGTTTGTGTCGGCCACTAGGGTCGCTAATCTTACTCACACAGCTACCTCATTGCGCCTCTTTTTTTCTTTGCGTCATGTGCTGTTTGGGGAGGGTTTTTTGGAAGGGACATCCTGCGTGACACTGCAGTGCCACTCCTAGATGTGCCCGGTGTTTGTGTCGGCCACTAGGGTCGCTAATCTTACTCACACAGTCAGCTACCTCATTGCGCCTCTTTTTTTCTTTACGTCATGTGCTGTTTGGGGAGGGTTTTTTGGAAGGGCCATCCTGCGTGACACTGCAGTGCCACTCCTAGATGGGCCCGGTGTTTGTGTCGGCCACTAGGGTCGCTAATCTTACTCACACAGCTACCTCATTGCGCCTCTTTTTTTCTTTGCGTCATGTGCTGTTTGGGGAGGGTTTTTTGGAAGGGACATCCTGCGTGACACTGCAGTGCCACTCCTAGATGGGCCCGGTGTTTGTGTCGGCCACTAGGGTCGCTTATCTTACTCACACAGCGACCTCTGTGCAAATTTTAGGACTAAAAATAATATTGTGAGGTGTGAGGTATTCAGAATAGACTGAAAATGAGTGTAAATTATGGTTTTTGAGGTTAATAATACTTTGGGATCAAAATGACCCCCAAATTCTATGATTTAAGCTGTTTTTTAGTGTTTTTGGAAAAAAACACCCGAATCCAAAACACACCCGAATCCGACAAAAATAATTCGGTGAGGTTTTGCCAAAACGCGTTCGAACCCAAAACACGGCCGCGGAACCGAACCCAAAACCAAAACACAAAACCCGAAAAATTTCAGGCGCTCATCTCTACTTAATAAAGAGTTCTGCTAATGTACTGTACAGTACATTGCTATGTATGGCCCTCATTCCGAGTTGTTCGCTCGTAATTTTCTTTGCATCGCAGCGATTTTCCGCAAACTGCGCATGCGCAATGTTCGCACTGCGGCTGCGCCAAGTAAATTTGCTAAGAAGTTTGGTATTTTACTCACGGCATTACGAGGTTTTTTCTTCGTTCTGGTGATCGTTGTGTGATTGACAGGAAGTGGGTGTTTCTGGGCGGAAACTGGCCGTTTTATGGGTGTGTGCGGAAAAACGCTGCCGTTTCTGGGAAAAACGCGGGAGTGGCTGGAGAAACGGGAGTGTCTGGGCGAACGCTGGGTGTGTTTGTGACGTCAAACCAGGAACGACAAGCACTGAACTGATCGCACTGGAAGAGTAAGTCTCGAGCTACTCAGAAACTGCAAAGAAAAATCTTTTCGCAATATTGCGAATACTTCGTTCGCAATTCTGCTAAGCTAAGATTCAGTCCCAGAGGGCGGCGGCTTAGCGTGTGCACTGCTGCGAAAAGCGGCTAGCGAGCGAACAACTCGGAATGAGTGCCTATAATAGGATTTTAATTACCTACCGGTAAATCCTTTTCTCGTAGTCCGTAGAGGATGCTGGGGTCCACATTAGTACCATGGGGTATAGACGGGTCCACCAGGAGCCATTGGCACTTTAAGAGTTTAACAGTGTGGGCTGGCTCCTCCCTCTATGCCCCTCCTACCAGACTCAGTCTAGAAACTGTGCCCGAGGAGACGACATACTTCAAGAGAAGGAATTACACAGATAGTGGTGAGATACACACCAGCTCACACAACAAGGCAAATCTGGCCTACATGCCGGAAAACTCAGCAACAGCTGAAACAGTACTGAAACAGTAAAGAATGCAAAACTTACCTAGGAACCAGGCAGTACTGAACCAAATAACCACTGCAGGATAAAGAAGCGCTGGGCGGGCGCCCAGCATCCTCTATAGACTACGAGAAAAGGATTTACCGGTAGGTAATTAAAATCCTATTTTCTCTTACGTCCTAGAGGATGCTGGGTCCCACATTAGTACCATGGGAATGTACCAAAGCTCCCAGAACGGGAGGGAGAGTGCGCAGGCTCCCGCAGAACTGCTTGACCAAACTTGAGGTCATCAGAGGCCAAAGTATCAAACTTGTAACACTTAGCAAAGCTGTTCGAACCAGACAAAGTAGCTGCTCGGCAAAGCTGTAGTGCCGAGACACCCCGGGCAGCCACCCAGGAAGAACACACTTTACGAGTAGAGTGGGCCTTAACCGATTTTGGACAAGGCAATCCTGCCGTAGAATAGGCATGCTGGATGGTGAAGCTGATCCAGCAAGAAATCGACTGCTTAGAAGCAGGACACCCAATTTTCTTGGGATCATAGAGGACAAACAGAGAGTCAGATTTCCTGTGACGAGCAGTCCTCTTCACATAAATCTTCAAAGTTCTCACAACATCCAAGGCCTTTGAAGCAATTGAGGAGCCAGTAGCCACTGGCACCACAATAGGTTGGTTGATATGAAAAGCCGACACAACCTTAGGAAGGAACTGTGGATGAGTCCTGAGTTACGCCCTATCTTCATGGAAGACCAGATAGGGACTTTTACAGGACAAAGCCCCCAATTCCGACACACATCGAGCAGAAGCCAAGGCCAACAAAGTGACCGCCTTCCACGTGAGAAACTTGATTTCAGCCTCCTGCAGAGGCTCAAACCAATCTGATTGCAGGAACTGCAACACCACATCAAGATCCCACGGAGCCACAAAAGGAGGCTGGATGTGCAGAACCCTTTTCAAAAAGGTCTGAACCTCAGGGAGGACAGCCAATTGTCAGGCCCTGACGAAGCTGATGTGAAACGTGCACGTTGGGTGGCGTTTCAGAGCGACATGAACTTGCCTGCTACACTCACTGTATAAAATGTTGAAATCAATTTAATGTAATAGGAAAGGTGTTAACAATTATGTGTAATAGGACCAGGATAACTCGTGATGAAGGATCATCAATCTAGTTATATATGGGAGAGTAGAGGGAAAGCATTTGTGGAGAGAGCAAAACGTGTGTGCAGCAATACACATGTGTGTACATATACTGCTAATGCCGGGCTTCACCAGACCTCACGTGGCACTATAACTAATTGGGACTATAAATAACAAGTCCTACGATTCTCTATCTTTGTTATAGGCCTTAAATATGTGGAGACTAACATATGAGCCCGTGTGAACCAGTGTAATATATGGTATACATGCACTAGAAACTGTTATGCGGATATGCTAATTGAGATCAAATTCTGTACACACGCTCCAGCAGTATCTCATTCCTACCCTTTAAGATTTATATGAGGAATTCATCACGCTATTAAATAAAGATAATGTGATACATATAGATAAGACACATGTGAATGGGATGGTATGTGTGTAAATTAGTAGTTGCAAGTGAATATCTTTTATGATAAATTCCTGTAATCTTATCAAGCTGATTATCTTAATGTGAGAACCTGTGATAGGTGATCTGACTGCACTTGTCAGTTACCTTGTTTAAACTAGTTCGGCAGCAGCACCTAATAATAGCAGCCGTATGTAAATACTCTCTACGACAAGCTCCCGTAACTAGGTGTAACTGACCACTCTCAATATAACAGAGACACTGTATGAGACTGTTAACTCAGTGGTATAATAAATTAATTGAAACTTCTTTGCCATAAATGATATGAAGTCTGGCATTAGAATACTGTGACAAGCAGACTGGGATTCATAATATGTATTAGCGGTTTCTTAATAAGGATGTTACAGTAGGACCAATATATAGAGTCAATTGCAGCAATTGATTTAAAGGCAGCGTGTCATGTAGATACACATCCTTAATAGACAATGTGCATATGGTAATGAGTCGCATTTAATGACATTAATGACACGCTCGTGAAGCTGATCATACGAGATCATTACGTATATGACAGCCTATTCTATTCTGTTTGTGAGTCTTTTAGTTACAGGGTTGCGGCATTGGATAATAGTTAGAACCGCAACTTTGTATGGTCCAACATGTTACAGTGTGGTTTCTCTCAATAAACAAACCACCACAGTAAACTTGATAGGAGATCTGAATGGATTAACCCCATATAAGCAATTACAGTATTGCTGCATAAGGTTAATAGAACCGCAACAGTGTATTATGGGGTGGTTTTCTCTAACAAATTAATTATTACAATAATGTGGACAGGGGATTTGAATGGATCAATCCGCTATATTGCCAACTGCCCTACCTTATTATGAATGACCAATAGGTTATAAACCCAGTACTGCCTAACGGCAGCTTATGCCAGTATCATACATAGGCAACTAAATTAGGGCTAGACAGAGTGACAAGAAACTTTCTATGACAACTAAGTTTAAACTATGATTTACACCTTAGAGGTATAGAATTTTGAGGTCATTAAAAATTGCAGTAACCTGTCGGACCCTCACTTATACAGTTGTACTGGGAACAGTCAGACTGTTACGAGTGGTCCAGGTCCTTCAAACAACAACACCACTACAAATGGGAACACAATTAATGATACATAGTGAACTTTTTTAATAGATACAGTATCTTTTATTAGTAAACATTTTTCCATGTATATTTCAAATCATTTTAATCGACTGATATTAAAAGTTATATTCAATTTTTTCTTCTCTTTGTGCGCCAACTAAGAGACAATCTTATCTATCCTTTTCTTTTGTCCTCAATTTCATTGTCTATGGCGGCACCCCCAACATATGAATGTGAATTAATATTACAATATACAGGTATGTATTAATGGGGTATGTATTATATCCAAAAGAACAGTAACTGACCTTTGACTAGTGCAGAAGTTTTTCCCCTCCCCCTGTCCCTTATCGATTACCAAGCAATTGAGGAGCCAGTAGCCACTGGCACCACAATAGGTTGGTTGATATGAAAAGCCGACACAACCTTAGGAAGGAACTGTGGACGAGTCCTGAGTTCCGCCCTATCTTCATGGAAGACCAGATAGGGACTTTTACAGGACAAAGCCCCCAATTCCGACACACATCGAGCAGAAGCCAAGGCCAATAAAGTGACCGCCTTCCACGTGAGAAACTTGATTTCAGCCTCCTGCAGAGGCTCAAACCAATCCGATGGCAGGAACTGCAACACCACATCAAGATACCACGGAGCCACAAAAGGAGGCTGGATGTGCAGAACCCTTTTCAAAAAGGTCTGAACCTCAGGGAGGACAGCCAATTGTTTCTGGAAGAAAATGAATAAGGCCGAAATCTGGACTTTGATGGAGCCCAATCTCAGGCCCATATCCAGACCTGCTTGCAGGAAAAGGAGAAACCGTCCAAGTTGAAACTCCACCGCAGGAAACTTCTTGGATTCACACCAAGACACATACTTTTTCCAAATACGATGGTAATGTTTAGACGTTACCCCCTTCCTAGCCTGTATCAGGGTAGGAATAACCTCACTCGGAATACCCTTCCGAGCTAAGATCTGGCACTCAATTGCCATGCTGTCAAACGTAGCCATGGTAAGTCTTGATAAGTGAACGGCCCCTGTAGTAGAAGATCCTCCTAAAGAGTCAGAGGCCTTAGATCTTCCAGCAGTAGATCCAGCAGATCCGCGTACCAAGCCCTCCTTGGCCAGTCCGGAGCAAAGAGGATTGCCAGAACCTTTGTTCTTCTTACAAGTTGTAGAACTCTTGGGATAAGAGGAAGTGGAGGGAAAACATACACTGACGTGAGCACCCATGGTGTTACTAGTGCGTCCACTGCCACTGCCTGTGGGTCTCTCGACCTGGATCAGTACCTCCTCAGCTTCTTGTTGAGGCGGGAGGCCATCATGTCTATGTGAGGAACCCCCCACCAACTGGTTACCTCCTCAAACACCTCCGGGTGGTGGCCCCACTCTCCTGGATGGAGATCGTGCCTGCTGAGGAAGTCCACTTCCCATTTGTCTACTCCCAAAATGAAGATTGCTGACATCGCTACAGCGTGCCTTTCTGCCCAGAGGAGGATTCTTGTCACCTCCAGCATTGCAGCCCTGCTCTTTGTTCCGCCTTGTCGGTTTATGTAGG
This sequence comes from Pseudophryne corroboree, assembly GCF_028390025.1. Lineage (NCBI taxonomy): Eukaryota > Metazoa > Chordata > Amphibia > Anura > Myobatrachidae > Pseudophryne > Pseudophryne corroboree. The sequence continues at coordinate 56,862,338 of NC_086444.1, read as the reverse complement.
CCACTGTGGTCACGTTGTCTGACTGCACTTAAACAGCCCGATCCTGTAGAAGGTGTGCTGCTTGAAGAAGGCCGTTGTATACGGCTCTTAGCTCTAGGATGTTTATCGGAAGAAGGGATTCCTGACTGGACCACTGCCCTTGGAAGGTTTCCCCTTGAGCGACTGCTCCCCAACCTCTTAGACTTGCATCCGTGGTTAGAAGGATCCAGTCCTGGATTCCAAACCTTCGGCCTCCAGAAGGTGAGGTAGTTGCAGCCACCAGAGGAGCGAAATCCTTTCTTTCAGCGACAGACGTATCCTCTGGTGCATATGTAGGTGAGATCCCGACCACTGGTCCAAGAGATCCAGTTAAAAGAACCGACCATGAAACCTTCCGTACTGCAGAGCCTCGTAGGAGGCAACCATCTTCCCCAGAAGGCGGATGCACTGATGAACCGATACCCGGGCCGGCTTCAAGACATCCCGGACCATTGTTTGAATCACCAACGCTTTCTCCACCGGTAGAAACACCCTCTGCACCTCCGTGTCGAGGATCATCCACAGGAAAGACAGCCTCCTTGCCGGCTCCAGATGAGACTTTGGAAGGTTCAGGATCCAACCGTACTCCCTGAGCAGATGCGTCGTGAGAGAAATGGATCGTAACAACTTCTCCCTGGACGATGCCTTGATCAGCAGGCTGTCCAGATATGGAATTATGTTCACCCCCTGCTTGCGGAGGAGAACCATCATCTCTGCCATCACCTTGGTGAAGATCCTCGGTGCCATGGAGAGACCGAATGGCAGTGCCTGAAACTGATAGTGATCATCTAACAGTACAAACCTGAGATAAGCCTGATGCGGCGACAAAATCGAAATGTGGATGTGGAGGTACGCATCCTTGATGTTCAGGGACACCAGGAACTCCCCCTCCATCAGTCCTGAGATAACCGCTCTCAGAGACTCCATTTTGAATTTGAAGTCCCTGAGTCAAGGGTTCAATGATTTTAAGTTCAGAATTGGCCTGACCAACCATCCGGTTTTGGTACCACAAAAAGGTTTGAATAGTAACCTTTGTTCAACTGATGAGGTGGAACTGGAACAATGACCTCCGACAAAACAAATTTTTCGGATAGCGTCCAGTAAAATAGCTCTGTCTGCCAGCAAAGCCGGCAAGCCTGACTTGAAGAATCAGTGAGGTGGGAGAGTTTAAAACACAAGCCTGTACCCCCGGGACACAATATCCTGTATCCAGGGATCCAGGCCGGACGACACCCAGACGTGGCTGAAATGCCGGAGTCTCGCTCCCACCTGACCTACTTCCAGGCTGTGCGGTCCACCGTCATGCGGAGGACTTTGAGGCACCAGAAGCAGGCTTTAGGTCTGGGAACCTGTGAGAGCAGGCTTTTTGGATTTGGCACGACAAACTCTAAAGAAGGTGTGAGAGGGCTTGTTCTTTCTAGTCCTAGTGGGCCGAAAGGACTGTGACGTGTTGGGAGAAAAAAGCTTTATGTAGCCGGTGCAGCTGACGGGAGAAAAGGAGACTTACCCGCTGTAGCTGCGGCAATCCACGCATCCAGCGCCTCCCCAAACAGAGCCTGACCTGTATAGGGTAGGCTCAGAGCCGGCCCTAGCCAATATGATGCCCTAGGCAAGATTTTGGCTGGTGCCCCCTAGCACCACCGCTGGTTCAGCCTCTGACCTTGCACCTCTTTCCCAGCACCATCACCCCTCATCCATAGCAGTCCTCATTTTGGGGTTTGTACCCCCTATATTTTAAATAGTAACAGTTCGCACATTTGGCGCATAGCCCAAAAAGGGGTGTGTTTTTGCTCGCAAGGGGCATGGCCACACAATAGTAACCCCAATTCCAATTACGCCACACAGTACTGCAACTTTATTCATATTTGATCATGCGATAGTGTCCATAATTCATATTACATCCCACAGTAGTATCACTTTACCTTATAAACGTTACTCCTCACAGTAGAGCCCCTTATTCACATTACATCACACTGAATTGCTCGTAATTCACATTACACCACACCACATTGCTCTTTATTCACATTACACCACACAGTAGTGCTCTTTCTATACGCAACACCACATAGTAGAGCACCTTATACACATAATGCCACACAGTAATGCCCCTTACACATATGAGACACATTATTAATGTCCTTATAAACATAATGCGCCTTACACATTATGACAACCTTTATTAATGCCCTTTTTACACGTAAAGTCCCTTACACATATGCCGCACATTATTAATGCCCTTATACACATAATGACACACATAGTGTGTCATTATACATATGTTGCACATTATTAATGCATTTTTAAATGACACACATAATGTTCCTTACACATATTCTGAACACTACTGCACAACCAACCCACTCACATGCACACAGCACTCAGACTGCCACTAACACTGTGACCTCTGCCTCTGCTTGAATACAGATGTGTCCTCATAAATCTTGCCTCAATGCTAACGTCAGGCACATTTTTTGTTATGAAAATGTATCTTATTTGCATTGTTGTGTGGCTAGGATGCACAAGCAGCTTCTGCTGATTAAACTGATATGCAGCATGCCTATATACTGTGTGAGACTGTGGCTGTATCTGCATATGAAATGCTACACAGAGAATATAGGCATGCCACATATCATTTTAATTAGCAGAAGCTCCTGATGCCCCTAGGCATATCAAATGCCCTAGGCAATTGCCTAGTTTGCCTATGCCTATGGCCGGCTCTGGGTAGGCTCTCCACACTTTTCCTGGATTCCGCATCCGCAGACCAGAGACCCCTGCGAGCCGAGACGGACTTGGAGGAGATCCCCGCCGCCATGGAAACCAGATCCTTCATGGATTCCACCAGAAACCCTGCATATGTTACGTAAAAACAAATCAACGTCACCTTTATCCATCGTAGTCAAGTCCTCCTGCAGAGTGATTGACCACTTTGCAATTGTTTTTGAAATCCATGCACAGGCAATAGCAGGCCGCAGTTTAGCCCCTGAAGCCGTGTAAATGGATTTGAGCGTAGCATCCACCTTGCGATCCGCCGGGTCTTTCAACGCGGTAGATCCCGGGACAGGCAAAACCACTTGTTTTGACAGCGTGGAAACAGAGGCGACAACTATAGGCGGGGACTCCCATTTTTTTTTTCAATCGGCCTCCGGGAAGGGAAAAGCAACCAGAACCCTTTTAGGCAGTGCTTAAAGTGGTCCTAGAGAGGTGTTGGAACTCACCCCCCCTCCCCACGGCGCCCACGTAATAAAGGTACGCAAAAAAGGCGTGGTCTCAAAAAGAAAGGAGCGTGGTCACACAATAGTAATAATGCCCACAGTAGTAGCACCCCGTAATACACATAATGCCCACCGCAGTAGCGCTTCTTATACAATGCCCACAGTAGTAGTGCTCCTTATGCAATGTCCAGTGGTAGTTTCCCTTATATAGACCCCATAGAAGTGGTGCCCCTTATGCAATGCCCGCAATAGTAGTACCCCTTATGTCCCCAGGAGTGATGCCCCTTATGAAGTGCCCCCTTTACAATGCCCTCATTAGTAGTGCCACCAGTAGTAATGCCCTTAATGGTAATACCCTTGTGTAGTATTGCCCCCAGTAGTAATGCTGCCTATAGTAATGCCCCCAGTCGGTTTAAGCCCCCTGTAGTTTAGCCTTAGTAGTTATGCTCCCAGTGGTAATGCCCCTGCAGTTATGACCCCAGCAGTTAACCCCCCTCTAGTTTAGCTTCCCAGTGGTAATGCCCCTGTAGTTTAGACCTCATGTAGTTTAGCCCCAGTAGTTTGCCCCCAAGTAGTAATGCCCCTGTAGTTATGCCCCCAGTAGTTATGCCCCTGTAGTTATGCCCCCAGTAGTAATGCCCCTGTATTTATGCCCCAGTAGTAATGCCCTCCTGTAGTTTGCCCCCAGTAGTTAGCCCCTTTGTAATTTGCCCCCAGAAGCTTGCCCCAAGTAGCTTGCCCCCTTGTAGATTGCCCCCTTGTAGCTTGCCCCTTGTAGTTTGCCCCAAGTAGCTTGCCCCTTGTAGATTGCCCCCTTGTAGCTTGCCCCTTGTAGTTTGCCCCCTTGTAGCTTGCCGCCTTGTAGTCTGCCCCCAGAAGCTTGCCACCTTGTAGTTTGCCCCCAGAAGCTTACCCCCTTTTAGTTTGCCCCCTTGTAGTTTGCTCCCTTGTAGCTTGCCCCAGTACTTGTAGCTTGCCACCTTGTAGTTTTCCCCCAGTAATAATGTAGTTTTCCCCCAGTAATAATGTCCCCCAGTAGTTTGCCCCCAGTAGATGCCCCCCAGTAGTAATGCCCCCAGTAGATATGCACCCCAGGAGTTTGCCCCAGTAGATGCCCCTCAGTAGTTTTCCTCCAGTAGATGCCCCTTAGTAGTAATGCCCCCCCCCCCCCAGTAGATGCACTGCTACAAAGGAAAAAAACAGCCAAAACACAGACCATACTCACCATGCCCCGCTCCGGGTCCGGGCGCTGCAGTCCTCTGGGCGCCCGCTCCTCGGCACTATGGGAGAGACGTCATGACGTCTCTCCCATACCGCACAGTGACAGTGCCGGAAGCCGGAGCTCAGTACTGAGTTCCTGCCTCCAGCTGCCGCTGTGGAGAGAGAGCCGGGCGCCACTGGTAACACAATCTCATCGGGCGCCCGGCATCTCCCTGCAGCAACGGGGACACATCGCCGGGTTAGGTGAGCCAGAGGAGGCAGAACTGCGTTCCGTCTCCAAGTGTAACTGACGGAACGCAGTTCCGCCCCGTTCCGGCTCACTTTAACCCCCTGCTTTTAGGGATCTGGAATTTTTTCTCCGGGTTTTCCCAGGCCGTTTAAAAAATTGCATTTAGTTCCTTAGAAGCAGGGAGGGTGAGAGGGGTTTTCTTACTGGCTGTGAAAAAGCCTCCTCAACCTGCTCAGGAGGTGTGTCAGAAATATTTAACACATCCCGCATGGCTTCAATCATCAACTGCACCCCCCTAGCAAGTGATGCCATCCCCCCTTGACCCATCCCCATCACCGTCTTCTGTATCAGAATCGGTATCCGTGTCATCCTGTGTAATTTGGGCAAGAGCACGTTTGTGAGAATGTACCGCAGGGGGACCCGGGGGAGCAGTATCTGACCATACTGCCATAGAGGACTGCAATACCTGCGTTGCATGCTCAGATCTTGCAACCCTTTCAGAAATCTGAGAAATAGCCCCCCCTAAGAGAGGCTAACCATTCCGGTTCCCTAGCCAGGATCTGCGCTACAACAGTGCAATCCTGAGTCTCTAGACATGGTTGCTTGTACACCCCATATGGGTGTGGTATTGAAAGTCGACAGTAACTAGGTCGACAATGTCTAGGTCGACCACTGTTGGTCGACAGTAACTAGGTCGACAGGGTGTCTAGGTCGACAGGGTCTTTAGGTCGACGTGTTCTAGGTCGACAGGTCAAAAGGTCAACATGAGTTTTTAATGTTATTTTGGTGTTGTTTTCTTCGTAGAGTGACCGGGAACCCCAATTAGTGCACCGCGTCCCCTCGCATGGCTCGCTTCGCTCGCCATGCTTCGGGCATGGTGCCGTCGCTCCGCTACCGCGTCGCTCGGCACACATTACCGTTCCAATCATAGTCCACGTGGATCGTTAAGTATGAAAAGGTTAAAAAAAAGAAAAAAATTGTGAAAAACTCATGTCGACCTTTTGACCTGTCGACCTAGAACATGTCGACCTAAAGACCCTGTCGACCTAGACACCCTGTCGACCTAGTTACTGTCGACCAATAGTGGTCAACCTAGACATTGTCGACCTAGTTACTGTCGACTTTCAGTCCGGATCCCCCCATATACACACAGGGTACAGGGCAGACAGAGTTTCCCCCCCAAGAATGGCAGAGAGACACAGAGATTAGAGCCAACCCACACACAGCGCTATTAGAGGTATAGGGAGACCCCTAACCAATGCTGACTGTGTCCCTTAATAGGTGACACAGTCTATTTCACAGCCTCCCCTCCCTTCTACAACCCCCTGGTACCGTACAGATGGCTGGAGGTGCTCTGGAGGGACTGCTCTTCACTTGGCAGCATGTCTGCAGGCAGGAAAATGGCGCTGAACGCTGCTGGGTCCGCTCTGAGAAGCTCCGCCCCCTTAATGGCGCTGTCTTCCCGCTCTTCCAAGATTATACTGGCCTGAGGATTTAGTGCTGGCTGAGATCCGAGGACCCCGACAGGCTTTCTGGTCAGTGTAGGGTTAAGGTGCTGGCTCAGGGCGCCCCTCACAGCGCCGCACCATGTACCGCTGAGCCCCCAGAGCGCAGTCAGTACTGCGCTCCTACTCTGTAGCCGCCATCTTCACATCGGCTCCCTGCTTATTAGGGAGCTGATGACTCACTCGCCACACTTCAGCTCTGTAAGGGGGTGGCGGCATGCTGCCGGGGTGAGCGTTCCCCTGCGGCAAGGAGCGATCTATCCCCTCTGGAGCTCAGTGTCCAGTCAGCGGAGACAGTGGCTCAGACCCCGCAGGGCGGACACTGCTGGGTGGTATTCATGTGACCGCCGGTCAGCTGACCGACAGTCACATGACCTCCTCCACCAGCCCGACGGGTCACTGTCCCGATGGTCGGCATGCCGACCAACAGGGACTATTTCCACTCGTGGGTGTCCACGACACCCATAGAGTGGGAATAGAACCCGTGGCGACCACAGGTCGCCACCGAGCCCGCAAGGGGCTTGCTGCACTCGCCCCTCCCCGCCGGGATCCCGGCGTCGGTATGCTGCCGGGATCCCGGCGTCGGTAAGCTGACCGGCGGTCAGGAGACCGCCGGTCAGTGGTACTACACCCGACACTGCTCCCCCCCTTAATACCTCGATGCAGGGAGGCTGTTGCCAGCAGCCTCCCTGTAAAATAACAAACTCTAAAATACATTTTTACTAAAGACGCTCTGTAGAGCTCCCCTAGCTGTGACCGACTCCTCCGGGCACATTTTCTAAACTGAGTCTGGTAGGAGGGGCATAGAGGGAGGAGCCTGCCCACACTGTTAAACTCTTAAAGTGCCAATGGCTCCTGGTGGACCCGTCTATACCCCATGGTACTAATATGGACCCCAGCATCCTCTAGGACGTAAGAGAAATAATGTTTATTTTCTTGTTATGAACGTACTGTAATTTTGTATGCACTTAAATTTCTGTTATCTTTGAAGCGTATCCTTTACAAATTGACTTTGTAAGCCGCTGCTGAAACTTTGTGGCTACCTGTAGATAAAGTTTTAACTACCAATAATTTCATCCAATCATTTCATGACTGTTCTTTTGTTACCACTGCATGAACCACAAAAGAAGAGACCAAGTCAAAGCAAGAGGCAGGTTTTAGAGGTAACAATATTTTCCCTGGAGGGAGATTTGATGGAGAAGTGGTAGAGGCGGCCCCACTGCAGCAGGGATCTACAACGGGTTGTCCTGCTTCAAGGAAGGATACTTCATCTAAAGTTTTGAAGAAGAATTGGTGGGGATTTAGAAACTGGGCTCTCAGCAGATGAAGGAGGTTTTAATGTTCAGTACAGTCTATAAGGTCACAGGGAAAACGGCACCTGCAACCAGATGTCTCCATTCTTCAAGTTCAAGTTTAATAGCTAATAATTTCTTATCTTGAATAGTAGTTTGAGAGACAAGAACCCATAGGAAAGTTCATAGAGGCAAGAGAACCTCCACATCAATAGCAAAAGCATCAGCCTATAGCACAGGTTCTCAAACTCGGTCCTCAGGACCCCACACGGTCCATGTTTTGCAGGTCACCTGTAAATTTATCAAATTGACAATTGGTGATACACAGTGCAGCTGCTGGGTGACATGGAAAACGTAAACCGTGTGGGGTCCTGAAGACCGAGTTTGAGATCCACTGGCCTATAGGATCCATGGTTGACCAGCGTATTAGGTCCTTTGTCCTCTACCAATCCTCTATTCTCTACCAATCAATGCAATCAAAAAGTTGGAATCAGATAGTATTGGGGTAGGAAAGTGAGCCACTGAGGGGTAGCAGAGAAAGAGAGGGATTGCCCTAAGATGTCCTAAAATGTATTTAATTGTTTAAAAAGAAAAACAAAAATTCTCTGGACTATCCACCAGTAATTCTGAATGGTACTTGGGTGAAAAAGGCCAAGTGCAGGGTCTCATCATAGACTATAATGTACAGTAAGTAAGTGACAACAAGTTCTTCAAGATTTTAGCAGCCTGGATTTCCTTGGTTACATAGAAACATAGAATTTGATGGCAGATAAGAACCACTTGGCCCATCTAGTCTGCCCCTTTTTTATTTTATCCTTTAGGCAATCTCAACCCTTTTTTAACCTTAATTCTTTGTAAGGATATTCATATGCCTGTCCCAAGCATGTTTAAATTGCCCTACAGTCTTAGCCTCTACCACCTCTGATGGGAGGCTATTCCACTTATCCACTACCCTTTCTGTGAAGTAATTTTTCCTTAAATTTCCCCTGAACCTCCCGCCCTCCAGTCTCAATGTATGCCCTCGAGTTCTAATACTTCTTTTCCTTTGAAGAATGGGGGTAATTCCAAGTTGATCGCAGCAGGATTTTTGATAGCAACTGGGCAAAACCATGTGCACTGCAGGGGAGGCAGATATAACATGTGCAGAGAGAGTTAGATTTGGGTGTGGTGTGTTCAATCTGCAATCTAATTTGCAGTGTAAAAATAAAGCAGCCAGTGTTTACCCTGCACAGAAACAATATAACCCACCCAAATCTAACTCTTTCTGCACATGTTATATCTGCCTCCCCTGCAGTGCACATGGTTTTGCCCAGTTGCTATCAAAAATCCTGCTGCGATCAACTTGGAATTACCCCCAATGTTTCCCTCCTGAACTTTGTTAAGACCCTTGATATATTTGAAAGTTTCTATCATGTCCCCCCTTTCCCTTCTCTCCTCCAAACTATACATGTTAAGATCTTTTAGCCTTTCCGGGTAAGTTTTGTGATGTAGGCCATGCACCATTTTAGTTGCCCTTCTTTGTACACTCTCTAATGTATTTATATCCTTCTGGAGATAGGGTCTCCATAACTGGACACAGTATTCCAGATGGGGCCGTACCAATGACCTATACAGTGGCATTATCACTTCTTTTTTCCTGCTACTGATTCCTCTCCCTATGCAACCAAGCATCTGACTTGCCTTTCTCATTGCTTTGTTGCATTGCTTTCCTGCCTTCAAGTCACTTGAAATAGTGACTCCTAAATCTCTTTCCTCCTCAGTAGTTTCCATTATAGTACCCTTGATACTATATTTAGCCTTTGGGTTTTTGAGACCCAAGTGCATGATTTTGCATTTTTTAGCATTAAACTGTAGTTGCCACGTTCTTGACCATTTCTCAAGCCTACCTAGGTCATTAATCATTTGTTTTACCCCTCCCGGTGTGTCTACCCTGTTGCATATCTTCCCTTCATATCATCTGCAAAAAGGCATATCTTCCCTTCAATCTGCAATGTCACCAACAAAGATATTAAAGAGAACTGGACCAAGTACAGATCCCTGGGATACTCCACTGGTAACATTTCCCTCCATAGATTGCACTCCATTAACTACGACTGTCTGTTTCCTATCCTGCAACCAGGTTCTTATCCATTTAACTGATTTATAATCCACCCCCAGGCTTTCAAGTTTATTTAGCAGTCTGCGATGTGGGACAGTGTCAAATGCCTTACTAAAGTCTAGATATGCTACATCTACAGCTCCCCCTTGATCTATTATTTTCGTCACAGAGTCAAAAAAGTCAATAAGATTTGTTTGGCATGATCTCCCACCAGTAAATCCATGCTGTTTTGGATCCTGTAAGTTGTTTGATTTAAGATATTCCACTACTCTTTCTTTTAATAGTTTTTCCATTACTTTCCCTACTACTGATGTAAGGCTTACTGGTCTGTAGTTACTTGCTTCTTCCTTGCTTCCACTTTTGTGCAGTGGAACTACATTTGCTCGTTTCCAGTCCTCTGGAATAGCACCTGTATTTAGTGACTGGTTAAATAATTCTGTCAAAGGTGTAACCAGCACATCTTTAAGCTCTTTGAGTTTGCTTGGGTGTATCCCATCTGGTCCCATTGATTTATCCACTTTTAGTTTTGAAAGTTCTGTTAGGACCTTCTCCTCTGTAAATGTATTTTCATCTACCTTATTTTTATGAATGTCCTTGCAACTTAACTGTGGCCCCATCCCTTCTTCTGTAGTAAATACTGAGCAAAAATAATTATTTAGGTTATCTGCTATTGCCTTGTTTCCCTCCACCAAATGCTCACTCTCTGTCTTAAGTCTTATTATTCCTCCATTTGATTTTCTCCTTTCACTTATATACTTAAAAAAGTTTTGCCCCCTTTATCTACTGACTGGGCCAATTTCTCCTCAGCTTCTGCCTTTGCAAGTCTGATCACTTTCTTAGCATCCTTCCGTCTGTCCAGATACACCTCTTTGTCGTTATTATTTTGAGTCTGTTTGTATTTCCTAAAAGCCATCTTTTTTGCTTTCACACTAGTTGATACTTCTTTTGTGAACCACACTGGCTTCCTTTTCCTGGTGCTTTTCCTAACCATTTTGATACAAAGGTCTGTTGCACTTAGTATTGCACTTTTCAGTTTTTTCCACCTCTCCTGCACTCCTTCCAAGTTCCTCCAGTCTGCCAATGAATCACTTAAACATCTCCCCATTTTTGCAAAGTCAGCATTTCTAAAATCCAACACCTTTGTTTTTGTGTGACAGGAGTTGGATCCTGTCTTTATACTAAACCATACTGCTTGATGATCACTGGATCCCAGGTGCTCACCCACATATATATCAGATATCCTATCACCATTTGTAAGAATTAGTTCTAATATTGAGTCTTTGCGAGTGGGCTCCCTCACCAATTGCTTGAGAGATGCTCCCTTGTAAGGAATGTAGAAATTTGCCACTTATAGCTGAACTTGCAAAAGACCCCTCCCAATTTACATCAGGTAAATTAAAGTCTCCCATGATTATGACTTCTCCCTTTAAAACCATTTTAGAGATGTCCAACAATAGGTTCCTGTCCAAATCCTGCCCCTGGCCTGGTGGTCTATAGATCACCCCAATGCGAATAATATCCTTCTTCCCGGTTTCTATGGTGACCTAAAGGGCCTCAGTTTTGGCTTCAATATTTTGTATTAAAGTAGCATTTATGCTTTTTTTCACATACATTGCTACCCCTCCTCCTATTCTTCCTATTCTATCCTTCCTAAATAAATTGTATCCTGATATAGCTATGTCCCAGTCATGATTCTCATTGCACCAAGACTCTGTAATTGCCACAAAATCCAGGTTATCCCTTGTCATTATCGCAATTAGCTCTGGTATTTTGTCTCCTAAGCTCCTAGTATTTGCAGACATAGCTTTAAGAATTTTGTCTGTGCATTTGTTATTAGTAGCCATGTCCAGAGCGTACAAAATAAATGACAAGTTTAAAGTTGAAATTACCTGTTTGGGGATGTTGCTCAGTATTTGTTTTCTTTTACTAATCAGTAATCATTCTCTGTCCTTTACACCATGACTACACCTTACTAAATATAAAGATATAGTACACCTGACCACAATGGGCAAATGTTCAAAGGAGGTAAACACCAGTCAGTATGCAATAATAAACTGTTTCACCGAGCAACTTCCCCACACATGCAATGACAATTACAAGAAATCATTACATCAAGAAACATACATGAGTTTGCATAAGAGAGAACTGCAGAGAGCAGATTGGGGATGACTTTTCATTGGTTCAACACCCAGAACCAAAAACATTAAAAAGTAAATAATGGGAAAACCACAACCAAACAAGGCACTCCCCTTATAACTCTGGAGATGGAATATCTTGACTTAGGGACCAGTGGTTCTTATCTCCTTCGCAATAAGTAACTCCTCATGTATTTCCACAATCCCGGCCATTGAATCAGATGGTTTCTTTATTCAGATGCAATCCTTCTTTTCCTAGTTTCCAAAGATGTCTTCACCTTGTTCTAGTTTAGTATGTCGAAAACCTCTGGTTCCAGTTCCACCCAAGTTGTGTTATATATTATTGAGGTCAATGGTGTTCAGAACATTTTTAATAAATAAAGTTGAGGAACGCATGCACATAAAGCTATCTTTGTCGATCACCCCAACTTAGTTTACTTTTTTATGCTCTTCCCATAGACTGTTCACAGCAAACATTATTCTTTTTGACAAATAACCAAATCCTACAGATGTATCCTTATCTTTGCGCCAAACAACCCCTCTTGGCACGCCAGATCCCGCTAGACTCTGATATATGACACTTGTATATCTCTGTACAACAGTCTCTGAATCTGCATACAAAGTGCTACAATGTAGCAGCCGTGGCTTTTACCATACCAAGCTTTATATGCAGACTGGGATCAGTTCAGGATGTCAAATGCAGATGCCGGCAGAGCCGGCCCTAACCAATAAGATGCCCTAGGCAAGATTTTGGCTGGTGCCCCCTAGCACCGCCGCTAGTTCTGCAGGAGATGCCTGGCATGAGTCAGCTGGCAGCTCTGCTAACGTCAGGCGCCTTTTGTTTATGAAAATGCATCTTATTTGCATTTCTATGTGGCTAGTATACACAAGCAGCTTCTGCTGATTAAAATTATATGCAGCATGCCTATATTCTGTGTGCGACTGCGGCTGTATCTGCATACGAAATACTACATTACAGTGATTTCCAGGAATACACTGCAATGTAGCATTTCGTATGCAGATACAGCCGCAGTCACACACAGAATATAGGCATGCCGCATATCATTTTAATCAGCAGAAGCTGCTGGTGCCCCTAAGCATACCAAATGCCCTAGGCATTTGCCTAGTTTGCCTATGCCTAAGGCCGGCTCTGGATGCCGGAATACTGGCACTGCTCAGAATGCCGGCGCTGGGCTGTGGGAAGGATGGGTTAGGGGAGTAGTGGGGAACCTCCAGCATGCTTCCCTGTTGCCAGCAGACACTCATTATTATACAGCTCTCCAGCCCTTCGACAAACAAACTGCCTTCTGTTACAGACAAATATTTCACATTTTGACTCATCAGTCCAGAGCACCTGCTACCATTTTTCTGCACCCAGTACCTATGTTTTCCTGCATAGTTGGGCTGCTTGTCCTTGTTTTCACGTTGAAGGTATATTTTTTGGGCCGCAATTCTTCCATGAAGACCACTGATGGCCAGACTTCTCCGAACAGTAGATAGGCGTACCTGTGTTCCACTGGTTTCTGCCAGTACTGAGCTAATAGCACGGCTGGACATTTTCTGATTGCGAAGGGAAGTAAGCATGATGTGTCTTTCATCTGATGACCTAATTTTCCTTGGCCGACCACTGCTCCTTTAATGTTGCCGGTTTCTTTGTGCTTCTTCAAAAGAGCTTGAACAGCACATCTTGAAACCCCGAAATCTTTGCAGGGAGAGACCTTGCAGATGCAGGATAACTACCTTGTGTTTTGTTGCTGTGTCTCAGTCTTGCCATGGTGTATGATCTGTGACATGAAACTGTCTTCCATCCACAACCTCGCCTTTGTAGCAAAGTTTGGCTGTTCCTCACCCAGTTTGAAGCCTCCTACACAGCTGTTTCTGTTTCAGTTAATGACTGTTTCAACCTACATATGAAAATGCTGATCATTATCACCTGTTTGGTAAGATTGGTTAATCATACACCTGACTATAATACTACACAATCCCTTTGTGCAAGTGTACCTAGATGAATTGATGCTGTTTTGAAGGCAAAGGGTGGTCATGCCAAATATTGATTTGATTAGATTTCTCTTCTGTTCATTCACTTTGCATTTTATTTGCTAAAAATAAACTATCAACACTTCTATTTTTTTAAAGCATTCTTAGTTTGCCGCATTTTTTCTACACCTGCCTAAAACTTTTGCACAGTATTGTACAAATTTTACTCACAATTCAGATTTAAATATTTTTAATCTGTCATTTTTTTTTTGTTCCTGTATTGATTACAGCATTATTGATAATTAGCGGAAGATTAACCAAAGATTTTAGCTACAAATTGCCCCCTTTCATTTTTTTGCAATCTCCAGACATATCAGCCCTAAGTCCAGAAATTATTTTCAATATCATTCAAAGACACTCTAGTTACATAATTAATAGCATGCTGCGTTTCTGCATTTTTATGAAGAAAAAATAAAATAAAGAAAATTATGCAGTTTGATCCCCCATTGATAAATCGCTTCTTTAGGTTTTAATGAAAAGCAAAAAAAAAAAAAAAAAAAATTACTTCAAATATAACAACACCAATAGAAGAAAACTGAGGAAGGAAAAAAAAAAACATGTTTATGTGGCTTTGTTCCTAAAAAAAAATTAAAAAAAAAAATTAAAACTTTGAAATGAAAGTTTACCCGCGCTATCACATGATGCCAAAGTTTTTCCTCACATTAATTAAGCCGACTTATAAAAAACAGCAAATTTATTGTGATTTACATAATTGAGAGGAGTAAGTAGCAGCACGGTAGGTGGTCGTCTTTGTAGTGAAACAGGAGCCATTTATGATTGGAGCTATTGTTAGACCAAAGCCGAAATCAACAGAGAAGTTATATAGTGACTTCACAGAACAAATCCGCAGCTCGCCTTTGTGTTAGGCGCCGGTTGCTTGAGGCATTGCATAACAAGTAACAAAGTGGCTACGCTTCTCGTCAACCAATTATTTGACATATAAATTGCTTTATTCTGTAAATAAGGGCGTTTTTTGAATGTGCTATCTGAGCAATGCAGTCAATCCCCAGAGTCATTTTAACATGGCAGACTGGAGTAAAAAAGGAACCATAGCCACATGCACAAGATGGCAGATATGGAAATTCTGCAGCATTGACTCAAGTTTACGTGTGGAGATATTTTGGGTGCGAATACAGTTTAAAGTTCTTTGTCATTTTTCCGGCGCATTGGTTCACTTAAAACAATGTGAGATGGTTTCATTAACTTTGCTCTGCGAAAAGAAGTGTTATTCCTACGCTGCTCTGCAGTATGAGGCAGAGTGCTGCACCTAATCTGCTGCGAGACTCTTCCTATTGCCAATCTCCTACCCTCTGTCTGTGAGCACAATGGCTTTTCCATGAATGCTGTGATGTTTCAAACCTGTATACCTCAGTGTTACTCTAGGCTCAACTCCGCCCACAGCCCGCCCCCAAATGCTGGCAACCTGTTAATTAGGCTGCGGCTTGGGGGTACTCATAGTCATACTGTGTGTGAGGATGCAGGACCCGCTTCAGCAAATGCACATTTGCAGCTACCCCACCTTCAAAGATATACGTAAACCATTGGGTCTCTGAATCAAGCACATACGGGGGAATGTAATAGAGTGCGTGAACCAGGCAATGCGGGACTTAGTTCGAGTTCTCACATATTTTTAAAGCGCCAATCAGTTACAAACAGTGGTGCAAGTATGCGGGTACGCTCGGGTACGGACAGGGCTGCCATCAGAAATTGCGGGGCCCGAGACTGACAAAATAGGCAGGGCCCCCCCACTGTAGAATAGCACCAGTTAACGTGTGTGTGTGTGTGTGTGTGTGTGTGTGTGTGTGTGTGTGTGTGTGTGTGTGTGTGTGTATTATATACACACACATGCATGCATACATACATGTGCGCTGTCCGTAGGGCCCGGGATGCTGATGCCTCTGCCTGCCCGCCTCCATCCCAGCTGTTCTGCTGCTCTCCTCCGTCCTCCTGCAGCTGTATTGAAAACGTCCCTCCCAAGATGGCCGCCGCCACAGAGAAGACAGTCATTCAAGATACTAGAGTGCTCCTCTAGTATCTTGAATAACTGTCTCCTCTGTGGCGGCGGCCATTTTGGGAGGGAAGTTTTCAGTACAGAGCTGCTGGAGGGTTGGAGGACAGCAGCAGAACAGCGGGGACGGCGGCGGGCAGGCAGGTGGCTGCATGAGCATCCCGGGCCCTCCTCTCTCTGTCAGAGAGGCTGAGCCCTGGACAGCTGTGCCCCCAGCACCCCCCTGATGGCAGCCCTGGGTACGGAGTACCCTTATGAAATTGGCAGCAGATACGCAGTACCACCTGCCACACACTTTGCACCCGTGACTGCCATTACCACAATTATAATGCGCCACAAAGCAACAAGACTGTGAAAGCAACAAGTGCTTGGCAGCATAATGGCACTTCCCACTTTGTCGGGGTTACTGGGAGTGCGATGGTTATGTCATGACATCACATCATGCTTCCTCCTCTGGCGGCTGTGGCTGGCATGAAGAGAGGATCGTGATTGCACTTTCCCGCAGCGTCTCTTGCTGGGTGCAGCAGTGCAGCTGTTTCCATTCCCTAGGCTCATGTGACGCATCGGCACTGAGCAGCTTTTGTTCTTCACAGGCTGGGCTGCTGGGCGTGTCCCTGGCTTCACTGTGTGGGGTAATTCATTTCTAATATAATGTGGACCTATATATTTCTATTATTATGGGGGTATTACTATATATTTCTATTGTAATTTGGACGCTACTATATATTTCTATTATATAAGGGGCACTACTTCAGTATATTTTCCTGTTATAAT
Organism: Pseudophryne corroboree; assembly: GCF_028390025.1. Classification (NCBI taxonomy): domain Eukaryota; kingdom Metazoa; phylum Chordata; class Amphibia; order Anura; family Myobatrachidae; genus Pseudophryne; species Pseudophryne corroboree. The sequence continues at coordinate 56,845,809 of NC_086444.1, read as the reverse complement.
GGAGGCATTACTATATATTGTTATTAAATTGGGGGCATTACTATATATATCTTTATTATACTGGAGGAATTACTATATATTTATTATACTGGGGGTATCACTATATATTTCTATTATACTGGAGGCATTACAATATATTTCTAGGCTTCCTTCCAGAGTGCAAATAAAAGGGTCTATGTTATGTGGCCATGCCGCTAGTATCATGTAGCCACTCCCACTCGTGCCATGTGCCCACGCCCCCTCACAACACATGATCACTCCTATGTTTCAGCACTCAGGGGTAGATTTATTAAAATGCAGTTTTTGTTCCTTATCTGCAGGGATCCGTTTCACCGCATTATCGTGGTGAAGCGGGTCCTCTTTTCCGGTGTATTAACTGAGCCTGCTGTTTTCGTTATGGGAGTGCGTTATCTCACCCTTCTGGTGATACGCGTCCTCCCATAACGTCCGTCTCCCTCGGCCGCAGTTGTCAGTTTCTGCGCCGTACATTCACTCCCAGCGTACCTTGCGGGAGTAATGCTGGTGCATGCGCAGTTTGTTTTGCCGGACTTAGCCCACTGTAGCCAAACAATAAAGTTTATTGAATGAACACACAAACAAAAAAAAAGAGGAACTGCCTGGAGACCTGCAGCGCCAGATCTGGGAAGCGAAGAGGGAGAAGGTAGGAGAGATTAACGTTCGGCCACACCGAACGTTCATAAGTTAGGAAGCTGATCGGTGCTCTATCTAAAGGAATAGAGGTGCCGAAAAGGCAGCGGCTGCATACCGCCCCAGCCTTGAATATCGCATCGCCAGGTTCATACATCAGGGGTGCGCTATCTGTGGCGCATAACGTGTGCAGATAGCGCATTAGTTCATAAAGAAAGATCATAAATCTACCCCTGAGTACCACTAAGAAAATATTTCTACTTGCACCACTGGTTACAAAGCAAAAACAAGCTTGTTTGGCTGTGTAACTAATTGGCACTTTAAAAATACTGTACGTGAGAACTAGGGATGGCCATCGATGTGCTGATGTGACAGGTGTCCATCGATGGTCGCATACTATGCTTTGGATAACCATCGATGGTTTCACCAGTCGCTTGTCATCCCTTCTCTTTCTCTAACTGGCCAATCAGAACCTGGGGGCGGGGCTTCACATGTGTTGGGGTGGAGCTATGCTCAGTGTCCTGGCCCTCTGTAGAGAGAAAAAAAAATGAACCATTGGGTGGTTCTACATCATCAATGGCAGTAAACCATCTGGTTCTCCCCCATCGATGGCAAAAGTAGTCAACATCGGCCATAAACCATCGATAATTTGAAATCATCGATGGTCAATTTCTATCCCTAGTGAGAACTCGGACAAGGGGGGTCATTCCGAGTTGATCGTAGCTGTGCTATATTTAGCACAGCTACGATCATGTTCCCTGACATGCGGGGGGACGCCCAGCACAGGTTCCGCCCCGAATATCAGTGTCGACCCCCCCCCCCCCCGCAACAAATACAAAAGCATCACACAGCGGCGATGCCTTTGTATTTGAGGAGCAACTCCCGGCCAGCGCAGCTCCTGCGGCTGGCCGGGAGTGAATTGTCGCTGCCGCTGGGCGCAGCAGCTGAGACGTCCCCAATGGTCCGGCCACGCCTGCGTTGACCGGACCGCTCCCCCTAAACGGCTGCGTTCAGCCCCCTCCCACGATCACTAGGCAACAAAAGCTGCCATGCGCCGGCGCATGCGCAGTTCTGACCCAATGGCTGCGCTGCGACAAACTGCAGCGAGCGATCGGGTCGGAAGTCCCGCACTTCTCACTCTATTACATTCCCCATAGAGGAAAATAAAAGGTCTGGCTTTACCATGTATTATTAATATTTATAAAAAATATTTTTAGTTGAGTTTGTCATTGCAGCCAATGCACCAGAAGGCGACATACGTTGTAGTATATCCAGCATATGATCACATAAAATCCACGCACTTTCTTTCTTAGCTGAAATCCTGCCATACAGTATATGTGTGACAACATTAGGCAGTTATAAAGGACATTCTGATAAGACTGGCCTTTTCTCCATTATGCTAATTAAAGGTCTTTATGGTGAACAGGACATTATAGGGATTCTATAGTTAAAAAGAAAAAGAAACTTTTAAACCTAAGCCTTTACATGCATGAGAGCCGAGAGGGTGGTGGTGGGATTGGTACAGATTACCCGGGTCAGCCGATGAGGTGGAGGGAACTTATTCCACTTCCAAATCCTGGGGCATTTATTCCATGAGATGGCGATTTGTTCTTGCGCTTCTATGTCCCAAAACAGGTCCTCATCCACACTAAGGGTTTACATTTTCACTTATAGGTAGGGCTGTCCCATTATACGGACAAAGGAGAATTTGCCCCAAGGCCCAACACAATGAAACATCTTGCTAGACTGATGATAAGTGTATATATATATATATATATATATATATATAAAGCCTTTTGGCCTGCACCCATTCCCAAGCCTACCACATAATGGCAGGGAAGGAGACAAGGGTGGGAGGAGAAGGAAAGGGGGAGATAGCAAGAAGAGTGGGGAAAAGAAAGAGGCTACAGATGGGTCCACATTTATCTTGACTTCTTTGCTGCGCCTAGGCATCCCATGGTTTATTAACATAAACCTTTCATCTATTGTTCTCAGCTGCAATATAATACAGAGAACAATACATCAGGGGATTAAGTCATTTCAGCAGGGGATTAAGTCTGATTGACCTGGCTCAGTTTATCCTATTAAAGGCCAAGATAAACATGGACCCATCTGTAGTTCTATTTTAAAGTGATTAAAAAAAGAATACGTCAATAAGAGAACAAATTCTTAGCTCTAACTGTGGGTCCAATAGCGGTGACATTAAGAGCCAAAGCTGGGGGTCTTCTTTACTCACCCTTTGTACTGTTTTGTGGTATTTCATTGGAGCGCTCTCTTTTTCTCGCTAAGTAAAAGGGGTCTGGGACTCAGGGTCGACAACAAAAAAGTCGACACACCTTAGGTCGACGCCAATTGGTCGACACGCCTTAGGTCGACATGGACAAAAGGTCAACATGGACAAAAGATCGACAGGAACAAGGTCGACATGGAAAAAGGTTGACATGAGTTTTTTATGTTTTTTTGGTGTCTTTTTCTTCGTAGAGTGACCGGGAACCCCAATTAGTGCACCGCGTCCCCTCGCATGGCTCCCTTCGCTTGCCATGCTTCGGGCATGGTGCCTTTGCTCCGCTACCGCTTCGCTCGGCACAGATTACCGTTCCAATCGTAGTCCACGTGGACCGTTAAGTATGAAAAGGTTCAAAAAAAGAAAAAAATCGTGAAAAACTCATGTCGACCTTTTTCCATGTCGACCTTGTTCCTGTCGACCTTTTGTCCATCTCGACCTAAGGTGTGTCGACCAATTGGCGTCGACCTAAGGTGTGTCGACCTTTTTGTTGTCGACCTGGAGTCCGGATACCAAGTAAAAGATACATAGTGCGTTTGAAGTGGTACTTATATAAAAAAAGAGGCTTACTCCTTCATACTGTTACAATGTTTCAGTATATTGGCAGAATTATGCTTTCATCAGGGACAAATACAGCTTGGAGAGCGATGGACACAGTATACTTCTCCAAGCATGAGTGTCATTTGCCTTGCTTTATTGAATATACTGCATGTGAATTTCTTTCTTTTCTTTTCTTAGTAGTAAGTAACTTTCTTCCTTTTTATGTCTGAGCTAAGAGGTGCCAGACACTATGGGGTGATAGTCTAGTTATCACTTGTTGCTAGTCATAAATGGTGCTCCAACCAATCGGCTCCTGTCATTTTTCAACCACATGAAAGTTAGAAGCTGATTGGTTGGAGCACCATTTAAGAATAGTAACAAGTGATAATTAGAATATCAGTCATTGTTAAATCTGCGCCTATACATCATACTTGCCCTCTTTCATGCAGCCAGGTCGGAGGTGCGGGGTAAATGGGGCAGCTAGTAGGGAGGAGCTTGGAGCATGGCACCATAATCATGTCACCCCTGCCATACAAAGCCGCGATTATGTTACGATACACCAGACCTGATTCACATAAGACCCTTAGAGTCACAACTGGTGAGGTCTTCGATCATTAACAGTCACCCGCTGTTCCCGTAGAGCTAGCACACTCACTAGTACTTAAGTGACCACCTGGATTTATGCTCAGCACAGTAAGGGCTTATGCAATCAGTCTGGTGACCACAGGATACTGGCATATGATAGAGCTGGGCAGGAGTGCAGGAGTTATCTAAGGATCAACTGCTTCAGCCACAGAGGATACTGGCAGATGCATGAGCTGACCAGAAGTTCAGGATTCAACTGAGGTAACGGCTCCAGACGTACAGGATACCTGCAGGTATAGAGCAAGCCAGGAGTACTGGATTCAGCTGAATTGCAACGGCTCCAACCACACAGGATAGATGTTTAAGCTGGCCAGGAGTTCAGGCTTCAGCTGAGGTAACTGCTCCAGCCGTACAGGATACTGGCAGATGTAGAGCAGGCCAGGAGTACTGGATTCAGCTGAATAGTAACGGCTCCAGCTGGACATCATAATGGCAGATGTAGAGCAGGCCAGGAGTACTGGATTGTGCTGAGTGGTACAGCTCCAGCTGGCAGATGATGAGCAGGTGAGGAATGCAGGATTTGACTGGGTAGTGTACGGCTACAACCAAACATGACAACTGACAGATATTGAGCGGGCCAGAAATACAGGATCCGGCTGGGTAGTAGTAACAGCTCCAGCCAAACAGAACACTGGCAGGTGTTGAGCAGGCCAGGAATTCAGAGCATTCACAGGAACCAACAAAGGTGCAAAAGAAACCAAACGTCTGGAACCAGCAACAAAGGACCAGGGGCTTATACTGTAAGTGCACCATGTAAAAATGTATTGTATGCTTTCTGTATCTTACACTTTACCCAATTACCTGCCTTATTTTTTTCACCCAAAACCATAGCTCCCAACTTTTGTCCATGCTGAAGCGGGGCCTGCCGCGCCGGAGAGCATGGCCTCAGAAGGAGTGGGCCGGGGCCTCGAGTGGAGGGACGTGGCCAAGCACAGCACCACTCATTTTTGTCATTTTGGGGGCGTGCTCAGCGCTCCCTGAGCAGCCCCCGGCTAACCCTCCCTGCACTGATAGATTGATCACCAGCTGCTTTGCAGAGCAGAGCAGCGGTGACCACTGGCTCTCTCAATCTGCCCTCCCACTTGTGGGACACTGCGACCCGCAGGAGGGACAGCGGGACAGTGTCCAACTAGCGGGACTATCCGCTGTATTCGGGAAGGTATGCAAAACCACACAAGAAATATATTTTTTACTCAATGTTAGAGTGTATTTTTTAAAATGTAGTTGCAAATGTTATTGAAAAAATATCTTCTTAGGTTGTGTCTGGCTTGGGGTGCAACTGTGCCACAGGGTGCATCTGTGCCATGGGATGTGCCTGTGCCACAGGGTGTGTCTGGCATTGAGTGCATCTGTGCCATGGGGTGTGACTGTGCCATGGGTTGCATCTGTGCCATGGGGTGTGACTGTGCCATGGGGTGTGTCTGTGCCATGGGGTGCATTTATTCCATGGGGTGCATCCGTGCCATGTGGTGTGTCGGTGCCACGATGTGTGTCTGGCATGGAGTGCATCTGTGCCATTGGGTGCGACTGTGCCATGAGGTGCATTTGTGCCATGGGGTGCGACTGTTGCAAGGGGTGCATCTGTTTAATGGGGTGCATCTGTGCCACAAGGTGCTTCTGTGCCACAGGGTGTGACTGTGCCAAAGGTGTGCCTCTGTGCCATGATGTGTGTCTGTGCCACGGGTTGTGTCTGTCATGAAGTGAGTCTGTGCCATAGGGTGTGTCTGTGCCATGGGGTGTGTCTGGTTTGGGGTGCATGTGTGCCATGCATGAATTTTTGTGGCTTTTAATAATTTGGACAATTGTATAGAAAAGTGACAAAATTATTTTTTCGAAAACCATTAGAAAATCTAATTTTAGCTTTTGTACCTCTCTTTACCAGGAGTGATCATATGACTGCTCCTATGTTTTGTTGCAGTAACAATGGCAAGATGTGATGATTTTGTTTCTTGATGTTTGTTTTATAACCTAATACCATTTCTGAATCTGATAAACTATATAGTTTTGGTAAAAGACACTATCCGTATGAAGTTACTCTGCATTTATACATTGCCATAAGAAGTGACTTGCTTTTATGTTTTTTATTTCCAATTCCACATATTATGTCTGGAGGAGAATAACTCACTCTCTGGCTTCTGAAAAAATCTCTGTGGGACAGACAAAGCGTAATTTCCACTTTGTTGCGATGAGTGCGTTTCCTTTAAGGTGCTTAGTGACAGACCGCGCCAACTAGGCTGAGCCGCAACAATGCAGTCACTTACAAAGTTACAACTTGCTGAGGTTAGCGCTCTGTTGTTTTGTTGACAATTCAATTAGTACTTCTGCCTGTTCGTGACGCCAACATGCCACGCGTACGACGAGGGCTTACTGATGCCAAAATTTTGGGGTCTCTGCATGACATTCCTCCTGCCCAGTCCGGAGGGAAGGAATCTAATTTGATGAAGAGAGTAGTGATGAGGACTTTGTTTCTCAGAACTCGGCTTCTGATGGGAATAGCCGTGAAAGCAATCTTGATGACCCTCCTATTGTCATGGTCAGGGGTATTCTGATAAGCCGGGAGGACAGGAAAGTGTTCCTGTTTTTCCTTCTTGTTTCTTCTTGTTTTCAGAACAGGTGATTGCATGTTGTTACAATTTGTGCATGTTTACAAAAGTTACTGAAAATTGTAAATAAACAGTAATTTCTTGTGGGATACGGTCGATAGGTCGACCCAACTTAGGCCGACACTCATTAGGTCGACCACGGAAGGTCAACATTGCCCTTAGGTCGACATGCATTAGGTCGACATGGCCGTTGGGTTGACGTGTACTAGGTCAACAGGTCAAAGGGTCGACATGAGTTTTTTACTTTTTTTGGGGGGGGGATTTTTCATACTTAACGATCCACATGGACTATGATTGGAATGGTAATCCCCTCGAAGAAAGCCATGCGAGGGGACACGGTGCACTAATTTGGGTTCCCCGTCACTTTACGGAGAAAACAACACCAAAAACAGTCAAAAAGCTAATGTTGACCTTTTGACCTGTCGACCCAGTACATGTCGACCTAACGGCCACATCGACCTAATGGATGTCGACCTAAGGGCAATGTCGACCTTCAGTGGTCGACCTAATGAGTGTCGACCTAAGTTGGGTCGACCCAACGACCCATACCCATTTATTGCAGTGTACATAATTGTTACGCATTTGTCCTCCCCACTTTCCTCGTCACCTGTAGAAACATGGGGGTAAATTTACTAAGATGGGAGTTCTATTTAACATGGAATGTTGCCCATAGCAACCAATCAGATTCTGCTTCTCATTTATCTAGCACCTTCTTGAATATAATACCTGGAATCTGATTGGTTGCTATGGGCAACATCCCATCTTAAATAGAACTCCCATCTTAGTAAATTCACCCCATGTAGTTTAACAACTAGTATTGCCAAAGACATCATTGAATCTCGAAACAAGAGCCAAGAATGGAAGGAGAAAGCCAATGGTCAAGGGAGGTATGAGGATATATCCGGTAAAGACAGTGTTAAGGCTCCCCAGCCAAAATATTAAACAGAACGGGGTGGTGTTAAAAAAAAGTGGTTTAGGTGGAGTGCATCTTTAAAAGAAGAATTTTTAATAAATGCAGAGTCTTTGTTCCTCTCCGTGAGTCATGCATTCTGCAGGATCAATATTACTTTTGCAGGAACTCGACAGAGGACAAAGTGTTTTGTGCTTTCACATTTAAAGTTTTGTTCCAAACTACACCCACTGCCGATGCTCACAATCCTGAAGAGGCAGTGTGACAATGTCTGATATTTCAGACAAAACATAACTGAGTTTTTGTCTGACAGATGGTTCAACCCACTCTAGGAAGAAAAAATTGAAGGCGACACAGGACATCATTCATTATGGTCTTTTATCGGCATGCCAATTTTAGAGAGGAAAAAAATGATCCAAACATTTACAGACCACTTTTTTTTTCTTTTCACTTCATAATGAGATTAACTAATTAAGTTAAAATAATGAGATGGATTTACTTTAAAATAATCTGATATGTTATCTTTATGTGTGATCAGTCCATAGTGCATAACCCTGATACATGGATACAAATAATGTGGCAAGACCAGAGGCGGATTTAGACCTCATAGGGCCCTCAGCAAGACACAGATTTGGGGTCCCCCTTCCTCATTCTATCCATAAGACTATATCCCCTGGCGGTTCCTGCTGTGTTTGTGCCTCCTTCCCTCGCATGTCCAAGAGGCGGCAGCAGCATCGCAGGTCACACCTGCACTCCTGTAGTGGGGGCAGATTCCGAAACTGCCTCTCGTGCAGCATAGGGATCGATTCTGCTCACCTCCAGCCTCTACTACCACCAACAGCTCTCCCAGTTGCTGCGCTGCTGCTGGCGGCTGAGGCTGGAAAAGAGCAGAATCATACCCGAACAGCCAGGGACAAAGCAGTGCACTGGGGCCCCTACACATCTTCCAGCGGTAGAGGTGCTATCAGCAGCAGCTTTGATGTCCCACAGGCGGTAGGGGTGTTCTTTCTTCTGTTCAGCATGTAGGACCTGGAGAAGTAATTTCTGCTATTTACTTCTTTTCTGCACAGATGGTGGGAGATGGGGCGGGAAGGAGAACACTAAACTGTGCGAGGAGGAATTGGGCTAAATGGAGGCGCACTGGTACATGACTTCCAGGGTGGTAGGGGGTGTCTGATATGCAGGGGAGAGGTGGATAGTGGAGTGGGTTTAATATTCATCATTTTCCGGTGGGAGGGCAGCTTGCTTGACTCCAGATATCTCCAGTTCCTGGAAATAGAGTTCTTAGCCTTCAATGGAATAAAACACTAGAGAGTCCCACCTGTCAGGAGGTACTGGGGTCTTGAGGATGAGAGTTCAGCAATCCACCAAATAAAATATAAAACTGCATACCAAGCGTGTGGAGCTGGAGCAGGGACCAGCTGTTGGAAGGCTGATATGTCTGGTTCTGGGCATAGTAGAGACAAGCTGCCTGTGTCCACCAAAAGGGGAGAGTCCCAGCTTTTGGAGTATATCCTCAAAAAAATGCTAAGTCAGACAGAACCTGAGATATCTGGCTGAGAAGAGCAATTAACAGGCTCGGACGGGGACCACTGCTTTTAAGTCGGATATCTCCGGTTCCCCAAGGCCGATATTCATAAATCTGGTGCCCCTGGAAAAAGGGGACCCTCAGCTATCAGCCAAGGGCCCTTATACACCTGGAGCCTTGGGAAACTGCCATTGAGCCCATACAAAAAGACAGCCCCGCGAACAGCAGCGCCAGCAGCGGCGGATCTACACTTTTCTTTTAGGGGGAGCTCGCAGTGGGCATACCCCCGGTGTGAGAGGTTTGTGTTACAGTTTCAGAGAGAGAAGGAAGCCAAAGGAATCCAACAACAAAGGTGGAGAGATAGAAAGGCACAAGGAGTGGGGCAGAGAGAGACAGAGAGAGAGAGAGAGAGAGAGAGAGCGATAGAGACAGGATAGAGAAAGGGGCAGAGAGAGGAGAGAAAGATAGAGAGAGAGATGCATAGAGAGCAGAGAGTAGGGGCAGAGAAAGAGTGAGGCAGAGAGGTGGAAGAGAAAGAGGAGGGTGAAAGGCAGAAAGGGGAGAAAGATAGAGGCAAAGAGAGGAGACAGAAAAGCAGAGAGTGATAAGGGCTGAGTTGGGGGGGGGTGAAGAGGGAGAGAGGAGAAAGAGAGAGAGGAGAGAGAAAGGCACAGAGGGGAGAAGTAGCGGCAAAGGGGAGGCAGAGAAGCAGAGAGAAAAGTGCCAAGACGGGGGGAGAGAGAGAAGAGGGAGAGAGGAGAAAGAGAGAGAGTACAGAAGACACAAAATTGTAATGTCCATACACAAAAAATGCATCCAGACAACACCAGGTGCAACTGATACTACTCTTGCTTCTTCTATATGAAAAATAAAGAGACATTAATAATAAAAAAAATAATTATATATATATATATATATATATATATACATACACACAACAAGCCCAGCAGCGGCGGCACTCACAGGTCTACTCACAGTCAATAAAGTGCATAAAGTGCATTTATTTCATCACTCAGTGTCCGACGTTTTGGGGCCACAGCGCCCCTTTTTCGAGGACAAACAGTTTGTGACCTGGGTGCTGCATATCTGCCATGATTTTCTCCGCTCGCTTCCTGACCCTTAACTGGTATAATTCCTGGACAGGAGGGAGGTCACCCCCAATGATCTTTTCAGCTGTCCTCACCACCCTTTGCAGCCTCAGTCTGTCACTCTCATTGGCAGCTCCATACCAGACTATGATTGAGGAACATAGAACCGATTCTACGATCGCTGTGTAGAAGATGAGCAGCAGCTTCTGCGGGATGTTGAATTTCCTGTGCACGCAGGCCAATATGGACGATCTCGTCCATATTTGCCTGCACTGCTATGGAGCCGGGTGATGGGGGGAGTGAAGAAGCTTCACTTCGCCCCGTCACTGCCCGGGTCGGCGGTTGGTCGAAAATGTGTAGGGCCCATTAGCACAAGCTACATAGTAAAACTCAGTGCGGTCAATGATGAACAAATTGCTGACTATACTTCCCTATATCCTAATACATTTAGGGGTAGATTTATTCATTTTACTAAAATAATGTGAAGCAGGATGTTTTCACACCCGTTTCACATTATTTTACAGTAGTATCACCTGAATGTATTAAAGGGCTTTTGGAGCAGTTTCCATGAAAAACTGCTCAAACCCTTTACTTCTCATTAGTAATCAGATGTGGCCGAATTTACCCAAAAAATGTAAAAAAACATAGCAGTGAGCCCTGCGAAAATAAGGCTATCCTGAGATAGCATTATCATAGGGCTCACTGCGATATGCTGCCTCCTGCACAGCTTTCTCTGGCTGCTGACAGGGAGGGAGCAGCTAGGTCACACAGGAGGGGGCATGGAGGAGGCCGTACAGGGGCATGGTGACGCAGTCGCATCATCGTAGCCCCTGCCCCCACTTTACAATGCCCACTTTACGGCTACGATGACGTGATTTAGCATGAATTGTGTCAGCGCCCTGCCCCCCTTCTTCTATGTGATGGGCTGCCGCGGGGAGCGGTTGGTGATGAGTGGGGCCTGCGGTGCAGGGAGGGGCAAGATGCTGGAGACTTGCCCACTTCCTGGGGGGCTTGGAATGCCACCCGATGAGCTTCCTGACCTTTCCGGGAAACTAGGCAAGTACAGTATGTCATACTTACCAGACCCGGGGGACGGTGATCGGTGCCCCAGTGAAGGCTGTCGGTCATTGAGTCCTCCTGTGCTGCTGCGTGACCCCTAGTGCAGTAAAGTAATGCTGCAAAGCGGCAGCTCACTTTACAGCATCGGGGGTCACAGCAGCAGGGCCGGAACTAGGGGGAGGCTACCGCCCCCCCTAACACAGTCATAGCCATGCCCACTTTTAAGCAGAAGAGAGCTCTCCGGGGAGAGCCTGAGGCAGAACGATGTGCTGCAGCGTATACCACAGCAGCTCATAGGAGCCAGGAGAGCAAGGGTTACAGAGCATTTGCCCCTCACTTGCTGGTGTGTGGGTACTAGGGCTAATAAATACAATTACCCCATAGCACAGTCACATGTACATAGAACAATCATAAAGCTCTATCTCAGTCTCACTCAAAAAGTTCAGTCAGAATTGAGAGAGGAGGAGTTAGGATTGCAGATGGGAGGAGTTGGGACTGTAGAGGGAGGAGTCAAGATTAAACCGTAAACCGCCCCCCCCCCCTAAAGAAAAGTCTAGATCCGTCCCTGCACAGCAGGAAGAGGATCTGAAAACTGTCAGCCCTGCATTCACCGGTAACTCGTCTGTTGAGTATGAGCAGCGGTGGTGGTGGTGGGGAAGGGGCGATGTAGTTGCAACAGGGGTGAGACTGGGCGGCGGTGGTGGCGGCACTTACTCAGCACATACTCACTCTGCCCTTGCGGAGTAGCATCGCAACGGCAGAGCTTTCTTGTAATCAATAATCGCTTTTCAAATTGGACCAATTTTATCACCACACATGCGGATTGGGGTAAATCGGCCCCTCACAGAGAGAAAATGGCCCCCTTTACTAGAGCCCACGTGCTTACAAAGCATGCTCTGGAGAAGATGACAGAAAGCAAAATGAAATGAAAACAAGATTGCAATTTGTGTACAAAGTAATTAAAAATCAGCATGGCAAATACATCGCAATAACACAGCAATAAACACAGCAGTGTGGAATGAAGAATTACTCAATAATTAAATATATCAACTGGTACACAATGCTATCATACTAACAGTTTGCAAATAAGGAAAATATGTGACGTATTGTACAGGGATGGCTATCATACCTGGGGGATAGTTCTGGATTTATCTATCTCCCCCTGATCACCCTCCCTCTTCCTATGGAGTTCTATGGTCCCAACTCCACCAGGTCTCATCTGTAGAAAGATGTAACAAATACATTCTACCAGTCATCAAAGCCCTCCTGAAGCTAACTTGCAACTGTGTCCTAATTATTGAATAGTATTGTGACCACTGATGTGAAGAGTACAAGACAATTTAGACAAAACATGTGATGCTTGGAGAGCCGCCCTTAGAGTGCCCTGGCGCCCAGCTTCTGGTCCCAGCAGGGGCAGTCCAGGGCACACTGGTGCCTTACTAGGACACTTGTAGATAGTACCACACAGTGGCAAACGCAGGATTTCTAGAGGGGGGTTTCCAAATGTAATCCACAGTCTACCACTCTGCAGAACATGGAATACCTTATTAATATGTAACACTATAGACCAGAGTTGGCCAAACCAGTCCTCGAGATCTACCAACAGTTCACATTTTCCAGACCACCTAGCTGGTGCACAGGTGTAGTCATTACTAATTAAGATGTGCTGCATTCATTCCTAACTGACAATTCTACAGTTGTCCAGGAGGCCTGGAAAACATGAACTGTTGGTAGATCTCGAGGACCGGTTTGGCCAGCCCTGCTATAGACGGTCTATAGTACAGACTGGATCAAACATTTAAATAATATACAGTAAATAAGATAAGAGGTCATGAAAAAGGTTAAACATACTATAATAAATAAATATGCAAACACAAAGGAATCAAAACTACACTTTCTAAGCACACATTCTTCCACCTCATGATAAGGCTCCTGTCTCTTCTTCCTGGTAGCTACTCTCTGGTGCAGTGCACTGATTGAATGCTCAGATCCACACACAGCAAACTTGATAGAAGAAGCTGCCACCACTGGGCATGTGTAGCAGCTCTGCTCTGTCTCTTAACTTGCATGATGTGGCAGCAGCTCTAGTAATCGTATTATATACCGTTGCTATTGCCAAAATGTGAGCCAATTGCCAAGAGTAGGGGGGTTTCCGGGCAACCAGAACCTGCCCCTGCGTTTGCCTATGCCACATGGTGCATTTTTTTCAGTATTAATTCTTTAGACAGTAGTTTTCACAGGGATCCGGTCTTTAGGTCGACAGCACTTGGGTTGACACTTGGCAAGTGTCGACACATGAAAAGGTCGACGTGAGTTTTTCACATTTTTATAATTTTTTTTGAAATTTTTCATACTTTACGATCCACGTGGGCTACGACTGCGAATAGTAACCTGTGCGGAGCGCAGCGGTAGAGGAGCAAGGCACCTTGCCCGAAGCTCGCAAGCCATGCGAGGGGACACGGTGCACTAATTGGGGTTCCCCGTCACTTTCCGAAGAAAACGACACCAATTTTTTTTTTTTAAACTCATGTCGACCTTTTTCTATGTCAACCTATTTATTTATTAGCAGTTTCTTATATAGCGCAGCATATTCCATTGCGCTTTACAATTAGACCTAATGACCGTGTCGACCTAGTTACTGTCGACCCTATGATCCACACCTGTTTTCGCATGATTTAAGTATCTCCACTAATTAAAATAAAAAAATTAGCCTAATGTATATAGGGGGTCATTCCGACCCATTCGCTCGCTGCGTTTCACACAGCAGAGCGAACGGGTCTCTGCTGCACATGTGCCGGTGCCTTTGTGCACCTGCGCATGCGACAAGGCCGATGGCCGTGGCAGGACAGTGATCGCCTGTGCCTGATTGACAGGCAGGGGCAATCGATGGGCGGGAGGGGGCAAAAACGGCGGCATTTGGCCGCCATTTCGTAGGCACAGTCCGGCTAAGCAGGCGTGGCCGGACCGAATGGGGGGCGGGCCGCAGTGGCTGCGTGACGTCATACGCAGCCGCTGCAGGCCGGGGAGCGAGGAGTAGCTCCCGGCCAGCTCGCTAAAGCTGCGCTGGCCGGGAATTACTCCTGAAGTGCAAAGGCATCGCCGCTGTGCGATGCCTTTGCACTTCTGCGAGGGGGGGGCGGACTGACATGTGGGGTGGGCTAGCCCCGTGCTGGGCGTCCCCCCGCATGTCAGGAAAGTTGATCGTAGCTGTGCAAAATTTTGCACAGCTACGATCAACTCGGAATGACCCCCCCATATACTCTGCAATTGGCCTAGTAATGCTGCAGCCCGCTGTCCCCTTTGTTCCTCATGCAGATTGCAATATGACACAAATCACCAAGCAAACCTACCCCTAATCCCCACGCACACACCAATAGCTGATACCTTACTTTTTGGGGCCCAAATATCCCTTCCTGGCCCCTTACTTGTACCACTGAAAGAATGTACATTTATTCGGCCTATGACCCTCTCACATGATATATTCCACATTCTGCACATACCTCCTGTCTTCAAATGTAAGTTTTATTGCACTGAACCCTATAGTTCCTTTATCAAGGGGTCTGTAATCAGCATGGATATCTCCCTCTTTAAGATGAAACGCCAGAGATTTAAGGAGAGATGAACTGAATGTCACAAATGGCAGAATGACATGTCTCTGGCAGCAGACAGAACCACGCCAGACGGCTTGACAGCTGCAGCAAATTCTAAAAGGGCAGATAGATGCGAGAGCAGGACAAGATCATTTGCAACATCAATTCACATACGAGGATGAAAAGAGCTCCTCACGCTCACATTCCTTTATTGTAATAAATGGTTCAATCAATTGTAAATTGCAGCCCTCTCAAAAGGTGGATTTTCATGAGATATCAGGTAGTGTCACACATGGGTGATGTAAAAGGGGAAATGCTGCTCTTTTAGTGGGGTTTATTAATGGATTTCTGTTTTGCACTTCATAGTCTTCAGATTCCAGCTCCTTCAGTTCTAATAACACAGATTTCAATCTTCTTAGAATTTTCTGGGACCTTGCAGCGCTAAACCAGTTGGATTTGTGATTTTTCTTTCATATAAAAGCGAGTTTAAAATATGGCAATGTGTTCTGTACTATGGGCCTAAACAGATCTGATCGCAGCAGAAAATTGTTAGCTAATGGGCAAAACCATGGGGGTAATTCCAAGTTGATCGCAGCAGGAAATTTTTTTAGCAGTTGGCCAAAACCATGTGCACTGCAGGGGAGGCAGATATAACATGTGCAGAGAGAGTTAGATTTGGGTGGGGTATTTTGTTTCTGTGCAGGGTAAATACTGGCTGCTTTATTTTTACACTGCAATTTAGATTGCAGATTGAACTCACCACACCCAAATCTATCTCTCTCTGCACATGTTATATCTGCCCCCCCCCCCCCTGCAGTGCACATGGTTTTGCCCAACTGCTAAAAAATATCCTGCTGCGATCAACTTGGAATTACCCCCCATGCGCACTGCAAATGTGTAGTTCAGGCATTGGGGGTCATTCCGAGTTGTTCGCTCGCTAGCAGAATTTAGCAGCATTGCACACGCTAGGCCACCGCCCTCTGGGAGTGTATCTTAGCTTAGCAGAATTGCGAACGAAAGATTAGCAGAATTGCGAATAGAAAATTCTTAGCAGTTTCTGAGTAGCTCGAGACTTACTCCTACACTGCGATCAGCTCAGCCCATTTCGTTCCTGGTTTGACGTCACAAACACGCCCTGCATTCGGCCAGCCACTCCCCCGTTTCTCCAGACACTCCCGCATTTTATCCTGACACGCCTGCGTTTTTCCGCACACTCCCAGAAAACGGTCAGTTTCCGCCCAGAAACACCCACTTCCTGTCAATCACACTCTGATCACTTCAACATGGAAATTCTTTTTTTTATTCAAAACAGAATAAAAAATAAATCTATAACTGCTATTTGTTTAAAGCCAGGCAGTGGCACTGTGTTACAACAATGCTCAATGGGTGCCATACCACCACATTAATAATATAATCGCTGTGAGTTAATATGGATCATCGTCAGTCGATAGAAGAGCAGGAGCAGCAACCAAGTACTAGTGCAGTGGCTGCTGCCAGTCATGCAGCTACTCAACAACTAGTAAAGCCGCTACTCAAAGGAATAAATGGTTTAAGAAAAGGGCAGCTGAAACCAAAACAATATTTCATAATTTTAAAGAAAAAAAAATCACCTCTAATAAAGGGAAAGTTTACTGCCAAAAAACATAAATTGGCAACATGCCATATACCATGTGCAGTGGCAAGGAAAGGCTTAGACCATGGCTTTTTTTGTGATTGGTGGTTCTAGAACTGCTGTGAGTCTGGCATCTTCTTCTGTAACCTTACATGATGATGTACCACCTTCTGCCTCAGAGTCTATAAGACGTGTCAAATGTAAAACATGCAAATCAGTGCAAAGAAACCTCATTAAGACTGATCAACAGCCTGGAGGAGGGATAAAGAAGTGATAAAGCGGTGATAAGTGCAAGTTATAAAAGATGGAAAAGAGTCTTGCGCTTATTTTTCCTTATTAGCAGCAGGTGATTAGCCTAAGCACATCCACAAGCTTACACAATTAGACTAGACAAGAAAATAATGCTAAAAACCAGCGCTGGGGGAAAAAGAGAATGTTCAGATAGGATTTAATCCAGTGGGAAATATAATGTTATCACTCCCAAGTTGATGGCGTTCTCATCGCTCCATTATATATAGAGACTTACATTACACTTCTATCTCGAGTGCACATAAAGGTATCTTTGTAATGGAAACGATAGCTTCAGATCAATCCCATACACCTGACAGGCTCTATGAAAATACACTTACATGTATGTTCTGACCCAGTGCATAATACACTTTGTCAAGAAGAAATCTTCTTGACAAAGGGGAAGGATTCCCAGAAACCCATTGAAGCTGTCACCTGCAAAGTCGGGGAATACCAGGAGGACCAAGGACCATTTTACCATCCGCATTCAGGACTCCACGACTGCAGCGTGGTCTCGTGCAGGTCCCACACAGAGAGACTCATCTGGTATACGGCTTTTGCTTTATTTTTAAACAGAAAGTTTTTGTATTTGCTATGTATTCTTCACATGTTGTGGAGGTGCAATCCATACATTTTTTATCATTAAAATATTTTTTACTCACCTGGAGGACTTGTTTACATATTATGATCCTGGTGGAAAACCCATAAAGATACCTTGATGTGCATGAGGGTCAGAACATACATGTAAGTGTATTTTCATAGAGCCTGTCAGATGTATGGGATTGATCTGAAGCTATCGTTCCATTACAAAGATACCTTTATGTGCACTCGAGATAGAAGTGTAAAGAGTCTATCTATAAGGGAGCGATGAGAACGCCATCAATTTGAGAGTGATTACATTCTATTTCCCACTGGATTAAATCCTATCTGAACATTCTCTTTTGTTCCCCAGCGCTGGTTCTTAGCATTATTTTCTTGTCTGGTGATAAGTGCAAGATGATGATGCACCAGCCAATCAGCTCCTAACTGTCATTTTTCAAATCCGTAATGATTGGCTATTGTGTTATCACCTTGCACTTATCACTGCTTTATCACTTCTTTATCCCTCCTCCAGGTTAACACATCTGCCCCTGTGTGTTCAGAAACATTACAAATCCCTGAGCAGAATCTTAGGGTATCCACAAGTGCTATGTGTGAGTCTGAAATTCTGATACTGTACTCATAGAGAGTCCTCCTTCCACCATTTCTGCAGCCTCTGCAAATGTGGGTATGAGCATTACAAGTAAAGATGGTAATGACAACATAATATAAATGAGGATGATACTGTGGAAGTGCAAAAGGATGAGGGAGATATTTGTGTATTATTTGATGCTAATGAGGATGTTGTTTGTGTTAGTTATCCAGCAGTGGCTGCAATTCTTGCTCATGATAAAAAGCAGGCATGCCTGGGCATAAATCCAAATAATCCACCTCTTGGGTGGAATTATTTTTACCTAAATTCTGACATTTGTGAAGGCACCTGCTCCATTTGTGAGGCCAAAGTTAATAGAGGTAGGGATGTTAGCCATCTAGCCACCTAGTCTCTGTTACATCTTTTGCTGTGAGCTCATGAAATTTATTTTACTAAATTATAATAATTTGTAAACTAATAATAAGCAGTTCAATATCAGATAGCATCAGTTTGGACCAGCACATGCACTCTCCACCACCAACACCTTCATCATCAACCTCATCATTAATGATCGGGGGTATTCCTTTCAAAAATATTTTTTTGTGGGACCCCAAACAAACTGAGCACTTCAGCCACAAAAGTGGCTCTCCCTGTTGCTGAATTGCTTGGTTTGTTAAATTGATTTCCTTTTTAATATCCAACATAAGAGTGGGTGGGAGACAATTACATCTTGCACCACTTTTATTTTCTTTTTTGCTATTGCTATGTGGCAATGTTTCACAGATGTGCTACATTCTTTTAAACTGCTGTATGTTTATGCCGCTGCAGCCTTTGGCAACTATTGGTGAAAGCAATTTTGTGAACTGTGAGATGGTGAAAATTTACTGGAGATGACTGGAAATTAATGTTATTAAGGTTAATAATACTGTAGGAATAAAACCTGAATCAAAAAGCATTTTAAAACAAATACAGATGAAAAACCAAACCATGTGAGGGTGGTTTTGCAAAACCATATCCAAACCCCAAAAATTATTCCAATACCAAAACCCAGGGGTCAATGCACATCTCTAGTACATTCTCAGAAAATAATAGTGAGCTCGGCAACATAAAAAGGCTTGGACGTTCATGGAAAACAATAATGGTAGATGATCGCAGGATACTTTCCAGAGTAAAGAAAGCCTCTTCATGACATCCAGCCTAGTGAAGAACATTCTCAAAGAGGTAGGCATATCATTATGCTATAGAGAAAATACATCATGAGGGCAAATGCAGAGGGTTCACCACATGGTGCAAACCAATCATAATCCTCAAGAACAGAAAGGTTAGATTAGCCTTTGCCAAACAAAATCTAAACAAGCAAGCCCAGTTCTGGAACAGCATTCTTTGGACTACCAAAAGAATGGGAAGAAAATAGAATGGAGAAGCCTTGGATTGGTTTATGATCCAAGGCATACCACTTCATCTGTAAGACACAGTGGAAGCAGTGTGATGGTATGAAATGTATGTGTTCACCTTGAAATCCCATTGTACCACCATCCGGTCCGGCTGGATCCGGCGGCGATGGGATCGCTGAACGGGACCCGCTTTGCCGCTATGTGTAGCCATAGCCTAACCCTTCCTTCCTGCAGCCTGAACCTAACCTCCCCCACCCTGCAGCCTAACCCTAACCTAAAGCTAACACCCCCCCACCCCAGCCCTCAGGGTGGGGTGCCTAACCCCCCCATCCCCGCAGCCTAACCCTAACTTCCCCCTTCCCCCGGACCGCAGCCTAACCTTACCCCTCCACTTGCAGCCTAAACCTAACCTCCCCCTCCGCGGCTCACCTCTTGCAGGTCCCGGTCGTCGCTCGTTCGGGATCCTGGCAGACAGGATTCCAGCGCCAGTCAGGTGACCCTGTCGGGATTCTGGTGTCAGTATTTCCCGATTATATGTGTGTATATATTATACATAGACATATACAGTTATAGCTATACAGGTTATAGAGAGTGGGGGCAGCACTCATTGTAACATTCAGAAAAAATAGTGTATTCATGTCAACAATATACAAAAATACTGGGTAGAATAAGTACTTTGTTTGACGTGCAAATATTAATTTAGGAAAACACAGGTACTCCAGTAATGCTTCTACTTACAAAAACTAACAGTACAGTCTTCCTATTTCCGATAGGGAGCCACAAAAACACTGCAAGGGAATATAGGTGCAGTAACATATTGTCTACAAAGTCAACCTGCGAATCGTTAGTAATTAGTGGCAACGTACGGTAAGGCGAGCACAGTGCGATCTCGCTCGCAGTTCTTTAGTAACCCACTGTGTCTATTATTTTGTATCAGTATGGAAACCTATGCCTGACTAATCTCATTGTGCCATTTAGAACTTTAAAATAGACTTGTGCTCTCAGTGAGACTTTTTCCCTTCTCTAAGAACTTCATCTTTGTGAGCAGAAATTCCCTTCGTACACATATTTGCAGAAGGAAGCGATTTCCTGGAGCACAGAGGCTATAAAATTATCTGTTGGTGTTAAAACATCACTTTGTGCTTTGTCTACTGAAACTAATTATTCTGTAGTAAATTTACACATAACACAGTGTGTACCTGGCTTTAAATACTAGATTGTTTAGTATGTTGCAAACAGGTTCCATCAAATAATGTGTGGCGGCGGTTTTTTATGAGTACGTTTTTGTTAAACTTTATGTCAGAAAGATATTTGTACATATGATGCTATTAAACAACTTTAAAGTGTTTAACAGCACTTGTCCAATCCTCCGGAGATCAGACCGCAGATCAGACTTTTTATACAATGCTTCTGCAATTCTACTGACAGATTCTACATCCAATCTTCGTACACACATGTCCAATTTTTCAGCAGACCAATCTGTGTATGCTAAAACATTCTGCTGGAAAGAAAAATAATTTTGGCTGGGGGAAGGGGTTTTATCAATGAGGAATTTACTAAATTATAATGGCGAAGGGTGGATGGGAACAGGATTTTAATGTTCCTCCCCAAAAATAAAATATGTGGGGTCCCCCCCAAAACCAGCCCTGGACTCTTTGAGCCAGCCCTGCTCCATAAAATATGGGAAACAAAATATGTAGGGGTCCCCTTTATTTAAAGAACCAGCACTGGGCTCTTGAAGCCAGCCCTGGTTCTAAAAATACAGGGAACAATACAAGTAGGGGGTACCCCGTATTTTTAGAACCAGCACCAGGCTCCTCTAGCAGGGAGGTAATGCCACAGCCAGTGAACACACTTCACGGAGCATTCATTCTTCCTAACTAGTCAGCTGGGGATTCCTGCGGAAGTGGGGGCCCCCTTGCCCCCAATAAATGGCATGCGAGGCCGGGGCGGAAACCCAGAGCAATCCCCGGCACCCCTGGACTGTGGCTGCCGATTTAATAGTCCAAACGTGAAAAATAGAATATTGTCTTTTACAGGAGGTCTATGGGTCCCAGCAAGCCTCCACTACTTGGAGAACCACAAGTACCAGCATGCGGGCCATTAAAGGCCCGCTAGCACCTATATGCCCCCTGTAAAAGAAATATTAAAAACATGACACCGAATGTTTAAATATTTTATTACATGGCTTTTAAAACCTTTTGAATGGCCGCCACCTCCCCCAAGACTTCCCCGGCATCTTCACCTGGAGGGCGGCGGCATTTAAAATCTTTTGCATGGCCGCCATTGTGCAACCCAGCCAGGACTTCCCCGGTATTTTCCATCTTCAGGAGCTCTTTGTCGCTCCTCCTCCACCATCGAACTGACACCCGCTGCCTCGCGCTGGGTAATATTAGCCAGCACAAGGGAGCAGGGTGAGGATGCGGTGAGCAGTGATTGGCTCACTGCGGCCATCTTGAATTTTAAAAATGGTGCTGGGAAGTCACACCTTACTATTATGCACACTGCCCGCTGACAAACTCTCCACAGGTATAGTGTCCTGTCCAACCGCCATACCCTCCCCCAAGTCTCGCAGCAGCGGCGGTGTCAGGATCCCTGCGGATCCCGTGCCACTGCAACTCTGATAGAGTGCTGGGCTGCCGGGACTGGAGACCGATCGCCTGGTCTGGTCTCAGCAGCCTACACACTACTATATCGGTTAGCTGGCCGGAGGTTGGGTCTCGGCGGAGGGCGCACACTTGTCCAATGTCGGGCAAACTGGTTGGTTGGGAGTCGGATCTCCTCAGGTTTGAAACTTGTGAAAATGTGTAAAGTGGTCTTGTAAATGGCTCCCAGTAAGGAGTTGCTACAAGACAAGTGGGCTGCAATCGAAACTGAAACACTAGACAGGTTGACTGAAAGAATGCCGCATCTTTGCACTGCTGTGATTGCTGCTAAGGGTGGCTACTGTGATGAGAGAGAAATGAAAGGAGATCAAAACTCAATTTATTTGTAAATAATATGTATGAGAACAAAACATGTTTATGTGACAAAAAAATAATAATATATATATATATATATATATATATATATATATATATATAGTGGAACAAACGAGGCGGCACTCAGAGGCTGTCACTCCAAAAATATAATTGGTGGAAACAGTGCAAAAAAGGTCACATCAACGTTTCGGGGACCTAGTCCCCTTCTTCAGGATAACAACAGTGCAAAACAGAAGTGTTTAAATAAGGCAGGAAACACTTACCCCCCTGACCCCATCCAATCACATGCTGCAGCGCTGCCCGCCGGCCGCCCGTGCATGACTTCCGCCTGGCTCACTGGCGTCCCAGCAACCACGGAGATGACGTCACAGAAAGCGACCCCGTCGCCATGGAGACCGCTCTCGGCATATACACAGCCTGAAGGTCTCCTTGCGGCCGCAAGTGACGTGTCAGTTGGAACCTCTCGGAGTCTCGCGGGATCCGGAGCCCTCTCACGGAAGTCAGCTGCGTTACCATGGCAACGCTGTGAGCTGTGAAAAAACGAACAAATGTGGACATATATAAATCACAGTGATGAAACATTAGGATGACCTCACTGGGTCAATATGGCAGTGATTATTAAAATAAAGTGCAAGTGCGAGCTGCAAAACAGTTATATACAGTGATACATACACATATAAAAATACACGTATAAAAATATGGACATATATAATCTAAAAGTGCATGGAAACAACTTGCAGTATTAAAAATAGAATGTGATAACAGTCATGCGTTGCCAAGGCTTCCTGGATGCTTGGACAGTATAAACATGATGTCCTATGCATAATTTAATAATTTATAGCACCCATAATGCATGCCTAAAAGCAACGTATGCTCACAGAAACTACTGTGCACCTCAGGAATAATCATAAGAAGTTAATGAGCCCCAAATTTTCATTTAGCCCCCCAGGTTTCAGGGTGTTTAACCTGTGGATCCACCTGGACTCTAATTGTAACAGTTTGCGCCCCCTGTCGCCACCTCGTATTGAATCGGGAACGTGATCAATGATGCGGTGTTTAAATGTGGCCATGGAATGTCGGTGTGCCACGAAATGTTTAGCCACCGGTTGATCACCGTGGCCTGATGCCAAAGCGTTACGGATGGCCTGTCTATGCTGGGCCATTCTAATTTTGAACTGGCACTCTGTTTTGCCAATATAATACCGCCCACAGGGGCAGATGATGGCATAAATAACAAACTTTGTGCTACATGTAAGTGGCCATTTAATTTTGTACTGTTTACCTGAAAAAGGGTGGGCTATGGTGGTGCCTGGTGACATGTGGGAGCATGTTGTGCAACCCGTACATTTAAAACAGCCATTACGTCTGGTTAAAAAATGTGTAGGGTTCGCTTTCAGTTTGGACATATCGGTTTTGACTAAAATGTCCTTAATGCTCCTACCCTTCCTATAGCTGGGCATGATGCGCTTATCGTGTAACATCTGCAACTCAGGGTCTGATGTCACTATGGGCCATAGCTGCCTAAGTTGATGTTGCGTCTCCTGGCTGGCTGCATCGTACTCGCACACCCAGGGGATGATTTTTGTCATGTCTTTGGTGCGTTTAGGGTTGGCCACGCTGTCTTGTTGCGTGGCTTCTGCTTTGAGGCGAGCTGATCGCACCAAAGGCATGGGATACCCTCTCGTTAAAAATCTGTTTTCCATCTCATCTAGTTGACTTGCTTTACTGGACTCGCTGTTGTTTGCCCTACATACTCTCAATAACTGAGAGTATGGCAAACCCCTGATGGTGGATCGGGGATGAAAACTATCATAACGCAAAATCGTATTGCGGTCAGTGGGTTTTCTGTAGAGGCACGTGGTAATTTTACCGTCATCTATTTTGATGGAAATGTCGAGGAAACAGATTTCAACGGGACTGTTATTCATGGTGAGTTTGGCTGGACTATCAGACTGGTTGTGAGATTTGATCAAAGCACTCAGATCATGGATCTCACCCCGCCAAAAAATTAATACGTCATCTATATAGCGGTAGTATATAAACAATCTGTCGGCAACGGCCTTGTTAGCCAAAAATAATTCGCGCTCAGTCTCCTACATGAAGGCATTAGCGAACGAGGGTGCCACTGATGACCCCATGGCACACCCCGTTCGCTGCCTGAAGAATCTGCCGTCAAAGATAAAAAAATTATGTGTGAGGGTAAACTGTAGCAACTCAATAAAAAAATCAATGTCAGGCCCTGTGTACAGCGTGTTACCCGTGATAAGACGTCTCACAGCCTGCAACCCCTGTAAATGGGGAATGCAGGTATACAAGCTGGTGACGTCTACCGTGGCCAAGGAAACATCTGTGGGAATTTCATCAATTGTGCAAAATGTCTGCAATAAAGTGCTGGAGTCCTTCAAATATGTGCAAATGTTTTGGATACACGGCTGTAGGAATGTGTCCAGGAAGATGGCTACTGGTTCGCAAAGAGACCCGCGGGCAGAAATTATAGGTCTGCCCGGGGGTCTCTCCGCGTCCTTGTGGATTTTCGGAATAGTGTAGAATAGGGGAACCACTGGCTTGTAAGGTAGTAATTTTTCGAAAATAGCCTCCGTGATGAGACCTTCCGCCTTGGCACGTTCCAGTAACTGTGTTAGTTCTAATTTGTATTCTGACGAAGGATCTTTATCTAAAGTGCAATAAGTCTCACTATCTCCGAGCAGTCTGAGGCACTCTGAAATGTAGTCCGTGGTGTTCTGCACCACCACCGACCCGCCTTTATCGGCGCCGCGGATTATGATGTCCTTTCTATTGCTCAACGCTTTTAAAGCCGTTCTTTCATCAGGCTGTAGATTGTGGAATTGATGTTTACTGGATTTGGGATTAGAATTCTCCAACATCCTGTGAAAGGTTCTTAAAGAGGCGTTAGTGGAGACAGGATCAAAGCGAGACTTTGGACCCAGTTTCTGGACTCGCGGGGGCAGTGGATTTTTACAGGCCTGTGGAGGCTGTTTGCCAAAGTGCTCTTTAATTTTTAAAGTGCGGTGCAATTTAAATGTGCTGATTTTTTTCTTGAAGTCGTCTCCATAATTTGTCGGGACAAACGTGAGGCCCTTATTGAGTACCCGTAATTCAGATGGCGATAAGGGAGTGCTAGACAAATTGAAGATTACTGCTTCTTCGCTCTCTGTGGCTTTGCCTTGTTTTTGCCTTTTATTTTGTCTCCCTCGTCTGGTGAAGCGGTGTTTCTTCCTCGACCCGCGATGATAGCGCGGGTCCTGACCCCTAAAGGGGTGTCACGTTTGGAATTTGATGAGGCTTGTCCGTGAGAGTCATCGGAATCGCTGGCTGACGTGGTGCTTGCGCCAATCCACCGCCTTTCTCTGCGTCCATGGTAAGATCTAGTTTTACCTTGAAAATTTGAAGAATTACCCAGCCATGGGTACACGCGATGTTGTGTGTAGTCTGTTTGAACCTTGAGCAGTTTCTCTTTTTTGAACTTTAATAGATTGACCCTGTAGAGTTCCACCTGTTCTTTCAATTTGGGCAACCATGCGCTGGCTTCATCTGATGATAATAACTCCGCGTGCTCCACTTTGAATTGGGCAATCAAGCCTTTGGTCTTCTCAAACTCCTTTGTGGATTCCTCAACGACCAGTAAAATTAAGTCCATGGAGCATTTATTTAAAACCGCTACCCATTTCCTGCAAAATTCCATGCTGTAGCGTCCGATGGTGGGGACGTTATGCACCCTGAACCCTCGGGGCAATTGTTTGGCTCTGTAATAGTCTGACAGTGTTCTACTGTGATATAAGTAGTCAACTTCACGTTTCATCAGGCGCAACAGATCCCGTTGGGCCTCCTCAAGGGATGTACCTGCATTCTCGGAGAAGGCTGGGTCTTTGTGAAGGATGTTTTCAGCCTCTATGTCTGAGAAGCTCAGGGTCTCATGTGTGTCGCAGTGTAGCAAAAAAGAAGTGAAGTCTGTCTGTTCCAGGGCTGCGGCTGCCATGGTAAAATGGGTGCCAACAAAGTGACTGTGCTGATGCTGCTGTGCAAAACTCGCTGTGAGCACCTCTAATAAAGTGCAAAAATGTGCAGAAAAGTGAATGGTGTCCTGGAGATATGGGGTTCCTGGTACCCCTAATGCAAAAGATGGTGGGTGCCTTGAGCTGGAAACCCAAGCGCATTGCACATGCGGCCGGGTCCAAATGTAGAAAGTGTGGCTGCTCCGGCACTCCACAGAGTCCTGTGCTGGACTCGTATTGCTCAGGTGCCCTCCCCAACCGGGATCCGGTGGTATGTGGTGGAACAAATGAGGCGGCACTCAGAGGCTGTCACTCCAAAAATATAATTGGTGGAAACAGTGCAAAAAAGGTCACATCAACGTTTCGGGGACCTAGTCCCCTTCTTCAGGATAACAACAGTGCAAAACAGAAGTGTTTAAATAAGGCAGGAAACACTTACCCCCCTGACCCCATCCAATCACATGCTGCAGCGCTGCCCGCCGGCCGCCCGTGCATGACTTCCGCCTGGCTCACTGGCGTCCCAGCAACCACGGAGATGACGTCACAGAAAGCGACCCCGTCGCCATGGAGACCGCTCTCGGCATATACACAGCCTGAGCGTCTCCTTGCGGCCGCAAGTGACGTGTCAGTTGGATCCTCTCGGAGTCTCGCGGGATCCGGAGCCCTCTCACGGAAGTCAGCTGCGTTACCATGGCAACGCTGTGAGCTGTGAAAAAACGAACAAATGTGGACATATATAAATCACAGTGATGAAACATTAGGATGACCTCACTGGGTCAATATGGCAGTGATTATTAAAATAAAGTGCAAGTGCGAGCTGCAAAACAGTTATATCTCGCTTTGATCCTGTCTCCACTAACGCCTCTTTAAGAACCTTTCACAGGATGTTGGAGAAATCTAATCCCAAATCCAGTAAACATCAATTCCACAATCTACAGCCTGATGAAAGAACGGCTTTAAAAGCGTTGAGCAATAGAAAGGACATCATAATCCGCGGCGCCGATAAAGGCGGGTCGGTGGTGGTGCAGAACACCACGGACTACATTTCAGAGTGCCTCAGACTGCTCGGAGATAGTGAGACTTATTGCACTTTAGATAAAGATCCTTCGTCAGAATACAAATTAGAACTAACACAGTTACTGGAACGTGCCAAGGCGGAAGGTCTCATCACGGAGGCTATTTTCGAAAAATTACTACCTTACAAGCCAGTGGTTCCCCTATTCTACACTATTCCGAAAATCCACAAGGACGCGGAGAGACCCCCGGGCAGACCTATAATTTCTGCCCGCGGGTCTCTTTGCGAACCAGTAGCCATCTTCCTGGACACATTCCTACAGCCGTGTATCCAAAACATTTGCACATATTTGAAGGACTCCAGCACTTTATTGCAGACATTTTGCACAATTGATGAAATTCCCACAGATGTTTCCTTGGCCACGGTAGACGTCACCAGCTTGTATACCTGCATTCCCCATTTACAGGGGTTGCAGGCTGTGAGACGTCTTATCACGGGTAACACGCTGTACACAGGGCCTGACATTGATTTTTTTATTGAGTTGCTACAGTTTACCCTCACACATAATTTTTTTATCTTTGACGGCAGATTCTTCAGGCAGCGAACGGGGTGTGCCATGGGGTCATCAGTGGCACCCTCGTTCGCTAATGCCTTCATGTGGGAGACTGAGCGCAAATTATTTTTGGCTAACAAGGCCGTTGCCGACAGATTGTTTATATACTACCGCTATATAGATGACGTATTAATTTTTTGGCGGGGTGAGATCCATGATCTGAGTGCTTTGATCAAATCTCACAACCAGTCTGATAGTCCAGCCAAACTCACCATGAATAACAGTCCCGTTGAAATCTGTTTCCTCGACATTTCCATCAAAATAGATGACGGTAAAATTACCACGTGCCTCTACAGAAAACCCACTGACCGCAATACGATTTTGCGTTATGATAGTTTTCATCCCCGATCCACCATCAGGGGTTTGCCATACTCTCAGTTATTGAGAGTATGTAGGGCAAACAACAGCGAGTCCAGTAAAGCAAGTCAACTAGATGAGATGGAAAACAGATTTTTAACGAGAGGGTATCCCATGCCTTTGGTGCGATCAGCTTGCCTCAAAGCAGAAGCCACGCAACAAGACAGCGTGGCCAACCCTAAACGCACCAAAGACATGACAAAAATCATCCCCTGGGTGTGCGAGTACGATGCAGCCAGCCAGGAGACGCAACATCAACTTAGGCAGCTATGGCCCATAGTGACATCAGACCCTGAGTTGCAGATGTTACACGATAAGCGCATCATGCCCAGCTATAGGAAGGGTAGGAGCATTAAGGACATTTTAGTCAAAACCGATATGTCCAAACTGAAAGCGAACCCTACACATTTTTTAACCAGACGTAATGGCTGTTTTAAATGTACGGGTTGCACAACATGCTCCCACATGTCACCAGGCACCACCATAGCCCACCCTTTTTCAGGTAAACAGTACAAAATTAAATGGCCACTTACATGTAGCACAAAGTTTGTTATTTATGCCATCATCTGCCCCTGTGGGCGGTATTATATTTGCAAAACAGAGTGCCAGTTCAAAATTAGAATGGCCCAGCATAGACAGGCCATCCGTAACGCTTTGGCATCAGGCCACGGTGATCAACCGGTGGCTAAACATTTCGTGGCACACCGACATTCCATGGCCACATTTAAACACCGCATCATTGATCACGTTCCCGATTCAATACGAGGTGGCGACAGGGGGCGCAAACTGTTACAATTAGAGTCCAGGTGGATCCACAGGTTAAACACCCTGAAACCTGGGGGGCTAAATGAAAATTTGGGGCTCATTAACTTCTTATGATTATTCCTGAGGTGCACAGTAGTTTCTGTGAGCATACGTTGCTTTTAGGCATGCATTATGGGTGCTATAAATTATTAAATTATGCATAGGACATCATGTTTATTATACTGTCCAAGCATCCAGGAAGCCTTGGCAACGCATGACTGTTATCACATTCTATTTTTAATACTGCAAGTTGTTTCCATGCACTTTTAGATTATATATGTCCATATTTTTATACGTGTATTTTTATATGTGTATGTATCACTGTATATAACTGTTTTGCAGCTCGCACTTGCACTTTATTTTAATAATCACTGCCATATTGACCCAGTGAGGTCATCCTAATGTTTCATCACTGTGATTTATATATGTCCACATTTGTTCGTTTTTTCACAGCTCACAGCGTTGCCATGGTAACGCAGCTGACTTCCGTGAGAGGGCTCCGGATCCCGCGAGACTCCGAGAGGTTCCAACTGACACGTCACTTGCGGCCGCAAGGAGACGCTCAGGCTGTGTATATGCCGAGAGCGGTCTCCATGGCGACGGGGTCGCTTTCTGTGACGTCACCTCCGTGGTTGCTGGGACGCCAGTGAGCCAGGCGGAAGTCATGCACGGGCGGCCGGCGGGCAGCGCTGCAGCATGTGATTGGATGGGGTGAGGGGGGTAAGTGTTTCCTGCCTTATTTAAACACTTCTGTTTTGCACTGTTGTTATCCTGAAGAAGGGGACTAGGTCCCCGAAACGTTGATGTGACCTTTTTTGCACTGTTTCCACCAATTATATTTTTGGAGTGACAGCCTCTGAGTGCCGCCTCGTTTGTTCCACCACATACCACCGGATCCCGGTTGGGGAGGGCACCTGAGCAATACGAGTCCAGCACAGGACTCTGTGGAGTGCCGGAGCAGCCACACTTTCTATATATATATATATATATATATATATATAGTTGCCAGGTTTTAATTTTTGAGACTTTGTGATAGTGTAGGACCTGCAAGAAGGTGGGGTACCTTGGCGAGCGGTTTGCAGGCTTCCGTGCATTGGCCAATTCACTAACTAAACCCCCATCATTTATTTACTGATGTTGTGAGGATAAGTGAGCTTGCTATGGTGAGTGCTGAACTTTCTGTTTGTATATGTATATATATATATATATATATATATATATATATATATATTATTTATTTATTTATTTATTATTATCAGTTATTTATATAGCGCACACATATTCCGCAGCGCTTTACAGAGAATATTTGCCCATTCACATCAGTCCCTGCCCCAGTGGAGCTTACAATCTAGATTCCCTATCACATGTACACTCACACATATTCATGCTAGGGTTAATTTTTGTTGGGAGCCAATTAACCTACCAGTATATTTTAGGATTGTGGGAGGAAACCGGAGTACCCGGAGGAAACCCACGCAAGTACGGGGAGAATATACAAACTCCCCACAGTTAGGGCCATGGTGGGAATTGAACCCATGACCTCAGTGCTGTGAGGCAGTAATGCTAACCGTCCATTACACCATCCGTACCGTATATACAGTCATCACAAACTAGCTTCTTTTGTTCATTGCTTTCCAAATGATCAACGATTTGTGTGGTGTGTTGAAATGAATGAGATATAGTGTATACATGTTATTGTTTTGCATTTACTCTAATTGAATAATAATAACAAAGAAGCTTCCCACAGATAGATATAGATGGTTTAAAGAAAATCTATCAGTAACTTCTAATTGAATAATAATAACAAAGAAGCTTCCCACAGATAGATATAGATGGTTTAAAGAAAATCTATCAGTAACTTGTAAGAAAGAGACCTTTCTGTTAGGCACATGTACTGGCTGAATGTATCATACTTCCATCATAAATCTACCTAAAATCAAAGGAGCTATACCGAAGTCTTCCTCTAGATGGCAGTATAGCATGAATTATTACACAGTCTGTGCCATAAAACATCTGTACCTGTAACTGCATGTGCTTTGGCTGTACTCTGTAATGCAGAGATCCTTTGTCTGTTAATCATTAGTTCCATGCATTAATCCAGTTTAAGCCTCTGTATCCAACTTAAAAGAATAGATGGTTAGCTTGAAGGAATGACTGCTAAATAGAGGACTAAGTACATTGGGGGTCATTCCGACCCGATCGCTCGCTGCAGTTTATTGCAGCGCAGCGTTCGGGTCAGAATTGCGCATGTGCTGGCACCGCAGTGCGTCGGCACATGCCGGACGGCCGAAGTCCGTCGTTCAGTATCGAGGCGGTCGCAGGGCGGGAGGGGGCTGGACATTAAGCCGCCATTTAGGGGGCGCGGTCCGGCCAACGCAGGCGTGGCCGGACAGTTGGGAGGGCGGGCCGCGGCGGCTGTGTGACGTCTCACGCAGCCGCTGCGGCCAGTGGCAGCGACA
The DNA here is from genome assembly GCF_028390025.1 of Pseudophryne corroboree. Taxonomy (NCBI): domain Eukaryota; kingdom Metazoa; phylum Chordata; class Amphibia; order Anura; family Myobatrachidae; genus Pseudophryne; species Pseudophryne corroboree. The sequence continues at coordinate 56,814,207 of NC_086444.1, read as the reverse complement.
ATCAACTCCCGGCCAGCCGCAGGAGCTGCGCTGTGCGATGCTTTTGTATGTGTGCGGGGGGGGGGGGGGGGCAGACTGACATGCGGGGCGGACTAGTAGCGCTGTGATGGGCGTCCCCCCGCATGTCAGGGACGATGATCGTAGCTGTGCTAAATTTAGCACAGCTACGATCAACTCGGAATGACCCCCGTTATTACAGCTGTATGAAAGCCATACTTCTACAAAAATATTATCAGCTGTGATCTTATTGAGGTAGCAAAGTAAAAGGCACATTTACATGACATTAGAATTGTCAACTGGACACTTCTTAGTATTATTATTATTATTATTATTATTATTAACATTGGGAGCAAAACCGTAAGAAAACAAAACTGGCTAATAACAGACAAAGAGCGGGATGTATTAAAATACATCGCCGCCACTCGCCACCCAACGAAGCGATGCTATGTACTAACATATGCGATTAACATCACAATGCGGTGATGTGAAAGTAACATCTATCAGTGCGGACGTGTACTGCTACATGTGAAAGGCGTGTCATAAAAATCAGGGACGTGCAGTCAGGGGAGGAAGGAGGCAGTGCCTCCCTTTAATAAATGATTCAAATAATAGAAAGAAGATACTTATGGCACATATTATGTGTTGTAAGTATGTGCTTTAGCCGTTATATTATTTGAATCATCTTTACTATGTAAGAAAAAAACAGTTTTATGTGTGAATCGGAGGCACCGCTCTCGGTGCCTCCCACTAACTATGTGAGAGGGCCGGAAGCGGGGGCGGAGACAGGCATCGGGCAGTAAAAGCCCATTACAAAAATCCCTGCAAGCGGCACCTTTAAAAGTGGCGCATTGACAAGGGGCGTGCTTTCAGCTGATATGAGAGCACGCCCCTGTCACTGAATGATTGGGCAGTGGGTAGAGCAAAGCTGTGCTCGGCAGCAGGGGTGGATTGATCTGGCCAAGCCACCCCCTTTTCCGGGCAGACTGCTGCAAACAATGCCCCCCCCCCCCCCCCCCCCGCCCCCCTCCACCCCCACACACACATACACACACACACACACATACACACACACACAAGCTTATACCAGTGGCTGCCGCCCCGAGTACCTGGAAACCCCCCTTGCGCTCCGTTCTATCGCCGCTGATTACGATTCTGGAGACGGAGGAACTTCACGGCAGCAGGGCAGGCTGTATCTGTAATGCGCAGCTGCAGCACAGCCTCATTATACTTATGTGGAGGCTGGGCTGGCTGAGCCTAGGGGGAGCTGTAGAGTCACTTCCTCACCCTACCAGCTCCTCCCAGGCAGTTAGCGCATGGGCCTTTGAGAGTTCAGACAGAGCTGGTCGGGTGAGGAAGTGACTCTGCAGCAGGTTCGTGACTGGCATGCTGGAGGGGTCTGGCTGGCCAGCTGATCAGGTAAGTAGTCACTGTCTTCTCTCCCCATGCCTGTTTTTCTCTCTTTCCATGGGGGTAATTCCAAGTTGATCGCAGCAGGAATTTTGTTAGCAGTTGGGCAAAACCATGTGCACTGCAGGGGAGGCAGATATAACATGTGCAGAGAGAGTTAGATTTGGGTGTGGTGTGTTCAATCTGCAATCTAATTTGCAGTGTAAAAATAAAGCAGCCAGTATTTACCCTGCACAGAAACAAAATAACCCACCCAAATCTAACTCTCTTTGCAAATGTTATATCTGCCCCCCCTGCAGTGCACATGGTTTTGCCCAACTGCTAAAAAATTTCCTGCTGCGATCAACTTGGAATTACCCCCTATGTGTCTTGCTGTCTCTCTCTTCCTGTCCCTCTCTGTGTCCCTACCCATACCACTCCCCATCTCCCTCTCTTCATGTCTGTCTGTCTGTCTGTCAATCTCTCTCTCCGCATGTCTGTCTCTCCATCTTTCTGTCTGTCTCTCCTTGTGTCTGTCTCTCCATGACTCTTTATCTCTCTCCCCTGTACCATACTTACCGACTTTTTGGCTGCTCTCTCCAGGAGAGAGCAGCCATGTCGGATCAGCAGGGGGGTAGTGACAAGAAGAGGGGGCAGAGCAGAGGAGAAACAGGACGGAGGCGGGGTGGGGGCGTGGCTGACGTATCACATAATTTAAGCCACGCCCCTGTTGTATAATGCCGCTATTACTGGTATTATACAGCAGGGGGCGTGGCTATGATGACGCGATTCAACAAGTGGGCGGCCGGGCAGTGGAGCGCACAGAAATCAGGAGGCTTGCCTGCTTTTCCAGGGGGCCGGGAGGGTCACCCGATTTTCGGGAGCCTCCCTGCCATCACATCACATGACTGGCGCTTAGTACAGTGAGTATGCCGTGCTTCTTGTGTCACATGACTGATAAGCCTCCAATAGAGACAAATTGTATCTCTATATTATGCGGTCTGGGATGGACTGCGACTGGTGAGATGTCACGTGACTAATATCGCTCATAGTATTAATAATGATGTGCACCGGACATTTTTTGGGTTTTGTGTTTTGGTTTTGGATTCGGTTCCACGGCTGTGTTTTGAATTCGGACGCGTTTTGGCAAAACCTCACCGGAAATTTTTTGTCGGATTCGGATGTGTTTTGGATTCGGGTGTTTTTTTCAAAAACCCCTAAAAAGCAGCTTAAATCATAGAATTTGGGGGTCATTTTGATCCCATGGTATTATTAACCCCAATTACCATAATTTCCACTCATTTCCAGTCTATTCTGAACACCTCACACCTCACAATATTATTTTTAGTCCTACCATTTGCACCAAGGTCGCTGGATGACTAAGCTAAGCGACCCAAGTGGCCGACACAAACACCTGGCCCATCTAGGAGTGGCACTGCAGTGTCAGACAGGATGGCCGATTTAAAAAATAGTCCCCAAACAGCACATGATGCAAAGAAAAAAAGAGGCGCACCAAGGTGGCTGTTTGACTAAGCTAAGTGACACAAGTGGCCGACACAAACACCTGGCCCATCTAGGAGTGGCACTGCAGTGTCAATCAAGACAGGATGGCACTTCCAAAAAATTGTCCCCAAACAGCATATGATGCAAAGAAAAAAAGAGGCGCACCAAGGTGGCTGTGTGACTAAGCTAAGCGACACAAGTGGCCGACACAAACACCTGGCCCATCTAGGAGTGGCACTGCAGTGTCAATCAAGACAGGATGGCACTTCCAAAAAATTGTCCCCAAACAGCACATGATGCAAAGAAAAAAAGAGGCGCACCAAGGTGGCTGTGTGACTAAGCTAAGCGACACAAGTGGCCGACACAAACACCTGGCCCATCTAGGAGTGGCACTGCAGTGTCAATCAAGACAGGATGGCACTTCAAAAAAATTGTCCCCAAACAGCACATGATGCAAAGAAAAATGAAATTAAAAAAGAGGTGCAAGATGGAATTGTCCTTGGGCCCTCCCACCCACCCTTATGTTGTATAAACAGGACATGCACACTTTAACGAACCCATCATTTCAGCAACAGGGTCTGCCACACGACTGTGACTGAAATGACTGGTTGGTTTGGGCCCCCACCAAAAAGAAGCAATCAATCTCTCCTTGCACAAGCTGGTTCTACAGAGGCAAGATGTCCACCTCATCATCATCCTCCGATTCCTCACCCCTTTCACTCTGTACATCCCCCTCCTCACAGATTATTAATTCGTCCCCACTGGAATCCACCATCTCAGGTCCCCGTGTACTTTCTGGAGGCAATTGCTGCTGGTGAATGTCTCCACGGAGGAATTGATTATAATTCATTTTGATGAACATCATCTTCTCCACATTTTCTGGAAGTAACCTCGTACGCCGGTTGCTGACAAGGTGAGCGGCTGCACTAAACACTCTTTCGGAGTACACACTGGAGGGAGGGCAACTTAGGTAGAATAAAGACAGTTTGTGCAAGGCCCTTAAAATTGCCTCTTTTTCCTGCCAGTATACGTACGGACTGTCTGACGTGCCTACTTGGATGCAGTCACTCATATAATCCTCCACCATTCTTTCAATGGTGACAGAATCATATGCAGTGACAGTAGACGACATGTCAGCAATCGTTGGCAGGTCCTTCAGTCCGGACCAGAAGTCAGCACTCGCTCCAGGCTGCCCTGCATCACCGCCAGCGGGTGGGCTCGGAATTCGTAGCCTTTTCCTCACACCCCCAGTTGCGGGAGAATGTGAAGGAGGAGATGTTGACGGGTCACGTTCCGCTTGACTTGACAATTTTCTCACCAGCAGGTCTTTGAACCTCTGCAGACTTGTGTCTGCCGGAAAGAGAGATACAACGTAGGTTCTAATTCTAGGATCGCGCACGGTGGCCAAAATGTAGTGCTCTGATTTCAACAGATTGACCACCCGTGAATCCTGGTTAAGCGAATTAAGGGCTCCATCCACAAGTCCCACATGCCTAGCGGAATCGCTCTGTTTTAGCTCCTCCTTCAATGTCTCCAGCTTCTTCTGCAAAAGCCTGATGAGGGGAATGACCTGACTCAGGCTGGCAGTGTCTGAACTGACTTCACGTGTGGCAAGTTCAAAGGGTTGCAGAACCTTGCACAACGTTGAAATCATTCTCCACTGCGCTTGAGTCAGGTGCATTCCCCCTCCTTTGCCTATATCGTGGGCAGATGTATAGACTTGAATGGCCTTTTGCTGCTCCTCCATCCTCTAGAGCATATAGAGGGTTGAATTCCACCTCGTTACCACCTCTTTCTTCAGATGATGGCAGGGCAGGTTCAGGAATGTTTGGTGGTGCTCCAGTCTTCTGTACGCGGTGCCTGAATGCCGAAAATGGCCCGCAATGCTTCGGGCCACCGACAGCATCTCTTGCACGCCCCTGCCGTTTTTTAAATAATTCTACACCACCAAATTCAATGTATGTGCAAAACATGGGACGTGCTGGAATTTGCCCAGATGTAATGCTTGCACAATATTGCTGGCGTTGTCCGATGTCACAAATCCCCAGGAGAGTCCAATTGGGGTAAGCCATTCTGCGATGATCTTCCTCAGTTGCCGTAAGAGGTTGTCAGCTGTGTGCCTATTCTGGAAAGCGGTGATACAATGCGTAGCCTGCCTAGGAACGAGTTGGCGTTTGCGAGATGCTGCTACTGGTGCCGCCGCTGCTGTTCTTGCTGCGGGAGGCAATACATCTACCCAGTGGGCTGTCACAGTCATATAGTCCTGAGTCTGCCCTGCTCCACTTGTCCACATGTCCGTGGTTAAGTGGACATTGGGTACAACTGCATTTTTTAGGACACTTGTGAGTCTTTTTCTGAGGTCTGTGTACATTTTCGGTATCGCCTGCCTAGAGAAATGGAACCTAGATGGTATTTGGTACCGGGGACACAGTACCTCAATCAAGTCTATAGTTGCCTCTGAATTAACGATGGATACCGGAACCACGTTTCTCACCGCCCAGGCTGCCAAGGCCTGAGTTATCTGCTTTGCAGCAGGATGACTGCTGTGATATTTCATCTTCCTCGCAAAGGACTGTTGGACAGTCAATTGCTTACTGGAAGTAGTACAAGTGGTCTTCCTACTTCTCCTCTGGGATGACGATCGACTCCCAGCAGCAACAACAGCAGCGCCAGCAGCAGTAGGCGTTACACTCAAGGATGCATCGGAGGAATCCCAGGCAGGAGAGGACTCGTAAGACTTGACAGTGACATGGCCTGCAGGACTATTGGCTTTCCTGGGTAAGGAGGAAATTGACACTGAGGGAGCTGGTGGTGTGGTTTGCAGGAGCTTGGTTACAAGAGGAAGGGATTTAGTGGTCAGTGGACTGCTTCCGCTGTCACCCAAAGTTTTTGAACTTGTCACTGACTTATGATGAATGCGCTTCAGGTGACGTATAAGGGAGGATGTTCCGAGGTGGTTAACATCCTTACCCCTACTTATTACAGCTTGACAAAGGCAACACACGGCTTGACACCTGTTGTCCGCATCTGTGTTGAAATAATTCCACACCGAAGAGCTGATTTTTTTTTGTATTTTGACCAGGCATGTCAATGGCCATATTCCTCCCACGGACAACAGGTGTCTCCCCGGGTGCCTGACTTAAACAAACCACCTCACCATCAGAATCCTCTTTGTCAATTTCCTCCCCAGCGCCAGCAACACCCATATCCTCATCCTGGTGTACTTCAACAGTGACATCTTCAATTTGACTATCAGGAACTGGACTGCGGGTGCTCCTTCCAGCACTTGCAGGGGGCTTGCAAATGGTGGAAGGCGCAAGCTCTTCCCGTCCAGTGTTGGGAAGGTCAGGCATCGCAACCGACACAATTGGACTCTCCTTGGGGATTTGTGATTTAGAAGAACGCACAGTTCTTTGCTGTGCTTTTGCCAGCTTAAGTCTTTTCTTTTTTCTAGCGAGAGGATGAGTGCTTCCATCCTCATGTGAAGCTGAACCACTAGCCATGAACATAGGACAGGGCCTCAGCCGTTCCTTGCCACTCCGTGTCGTAAATGGCATATTGGCAAGTTTACGCTTTTCTTCAGACGCTTTTAATTTAGATTTTTGGGTCATTTTACTGAACTTTTGTGTTTTGGATTTTACATGCTCTCTACTATGACATTGGGCATCGGCCTTGGCAGACGACGTTGATGGCATTTCATCGTCTCGGCCATGACTAGTGGCAGCAGCTTCAGCACGAGGTGGAAGTGGATCTTGATCTTTCCCTATTTTACCCTCCACATTTTTGTTCTCCATTTTTTAATGTGTGGAATTATATGCTTGTATCAATAGCAATGGCCTACTACTATATATACTGCGCACAACTGAAATGCACCACAGGTATAGAATGTAGATGGATAGTATACTTGATGACACAGAGGTAGGTACAGCAGTGGCCTTCCGTACCGTACTGCTATATATACTGGTGGTCACTGTGTCAGCAAACTGCACAACTAAAATGCACCACAGGTATAGAATGTAGATGGATAGTATACTTGACGACACAGAGGTAGGTACAGCAGTGGCCTTCCGTACCGTACTGCTATATATACTGGTGGTCACTGTGTCAGCAAACTGCACAACTGAAATGCACCACAGGTATAGAATCTAGATGGATAGTATACTTGATGACACAGAGGTAGGTACAGCAGTGGCCTACTGTACCGTAATGCTATATATTATATACTGGTGGTCACTGGTTAGCAAAATTCTGCACTATACTCCTCCTATATAATATTATACTGGTGGTCCCCAGTCCCCACAATAAAGCAGCACACTGAGCACAGATATGGAGTGTTTTCAGGCAGACAACGTATACTGGTGGTCACTGTCAGCAAAACTCTGCACTGTACTCCTGCTATATAATACAGTTGCTCCCCAGTCCCCACAATTAAGCAGTGTGAGCACAGATATATGCAGCACACTGAGCACAGATAAGGAGCGTTTTTTTCAGGCAGAGTACGGATAAAACTGGTGGTCACTGATCAGCAAAACTCTGCACTGTACTCCTCCTATATTAATATAAAGCTGCTCCCCAGTCCCCACAATGATATAAGCAAGCACAAATATTTGCATCAACTCAAGAATGAATAAACGGAGAGGACGCCAGCCACGTCCTCTCCCTAACATTTCCAATGCACGAGTGAAAATAGCGGCGACGCGCGGCTGCTTATATAGAATCCGAATATCGCGAGAATCCGACTGCGGGATGATGACGTTCGGGCGCGCTCGGGTTAACCGTTACGGGAGAATCCGAGTATGGCTCGGACCCGTGTAAAAAGGGTGAAGTTCGGGGGGGTTCGGTTTCTGAGAAACCTAACCCGCTCATCACTAAAAAATATATAAAAATATAACCTTAATAAAAAATGTTGAGAGTCCAAAGTCATTGATAAAAGCACAAATCACAGACAATCCTTGTTTGTCCTTCCTTAGACGAATACAACTCCAATCCAAAACATTGACAGAGAAGAAAGGAATTTAGTGCAACACTGTTGGATAATTAAATCCTCACTATTAATTAATTCCACTCACATTTAAGAATTGTTAAAGTTGCATTTCATAAGTTTCCAAACTTATTAGATCACATGAATCCTTTTCTGTATTTCTCCACATAAAAACCTTGGAAAGAAAAATATTTAGCGCAACAACGTTGGACTAATGTAAAACACTTTAATTACTGGTTACATTCACATGAAGAAAATCAAAACATCACATTAAAAAGTCACATGAAAGGGGTTCTGGGTCTCACTGAACAGGAATGGACATCCATCCGTCCATACAGTTAATGGTTCTTGCTGGTCATCCAAGGTTGATGAAAGAGTAGTACCCCTAGAGTCACAAGAGCCACCTGCTTAACGTGTTTCAGACCTATGGTATAGTTGTCCTTCTTCAGAAGTGGACAATGTACAAATCCATGATCAATTAAGAAAGGGTCCTCCCGATTCCTGTGTTTCTGGGCGCCAAAACTTAACCGGATTGTAATGTTGATTCCCGTCCATCCCTTCTTTGCTTTCCACCGCATTACATTCGGCGGAAGCGGAAGTCGCATCCTGCGTTCCAGTGCGTTCCACAGAGCGGAAGTCCCAGTGTTAACAGTATAGTGCCTTCACAGTAGACATATATTATAACCACGGAGACTGGCAACGCTTCATTAGACAACAATCTCCGGACTATTTAAAGAGTATCAGTCACTAGCTAGCGTCATAGAGAGCGGGGGACCTCAGAGAATAAAAAACAATAAAATACATTAAAAATAGTACATATAAAAAGAAAATAAGACATAGAAAGGGGTGTGCAAACGAAAAGATTCACAGGAAGTGTTTCAGCTCAAAATCCCCATTTAGACCTTGGGTTACTAATGTTTTTAACTGAAAGATCCATCGCATCTCAGCCTTAGAAAGTCTTACATCTATATCCCTCGACATCCAGGTAGATTTTACTTGCAGGATGCCCCAAAAGGATTTAATGCATACTTACCTACATTGTAAGTCTCCTCTCCGGGAAAAGCCCGGAGAGGAGATGCAGCAGGTGTCTTTGGGGGGCGGGGCTGGACTGTAACATCACTAAGCCCCGCCCCCGCATCGGGAAATGCCGCGATTCGCGGGTCCGCGGGAAGGGGGCGGGGCTAAAATGACGCAATTTGCGTCATTTTAACCCCTTCTCCACCCGACGGACCCGCGAATGCGGAAGGTTATCTCCATCCTGCTCGCATCACTAAGATGCGAGCAGGATGCGGGAGACCTGCCCACTCTTCCGGGGGTGCGGGGGGCTACCCCAAAAAACGGGAGCCTCCCGCAGCTTCCGGGAGAGTAGGTAAGTATGATTTAATGTGACATTCCTTTGAACTGTGCTTCTCCTTAAAATGGGCTGAAAAAGTTTGTGAATCCAGACCCTTTTTTACATTATAAACATGCTCAGCTAATCGAGTCTTAAGACTCCTGGTAGTTTTTCCTATATAAAGTAAATCACAGGTATATTATATTGTGTATATAATGTTCTTTGAACAACAAGTGATAAAATTCCTTATGGGGTAAACTTTCCCATTCATTCATAATTCTTTCCTCTTTGAAGGGTTATTTTTCATTGTCCTACACATAAGACAAAGGGGGTAATTCAGACCTGATCGTAGCAGCAAATTTGTTAGCAGTTGGTCAAAACCACGTGCACTAGAGAGTTAGATTTGGGTGGGTTATTTTGTTTCTGTGCAGAGTAAATAGTGGCTGATTTATTTATACACTGCAATTTAGATTTCAGTTTGAACACACCCCACCCAAAGCTAACTCTCTCTGCACATGTTATATCCCCCCCTCCCCCCCTACAGTGCACATGGTTTTGCCCAACTGCTAACAAATTTGCTGCTACGATCAGGTCTGAATTGCCCTCAAAGTCCACATCGGTGGAAACCCTGAATTCTCAACCTAAAGAATACTAAAGAATTTATCCTGAAAGGGATAGATATTATTCTTAAAAATAATAATTTCTCTGACGTCCTAGTGGATGCTGGGGACTCCGTAAGGACCATGGGGAATAGACGGCTCCGCAGGAGACTGGGCACATCTAAAGAAAGCTTTAGGACCATCTGGTGTGCACTGGCTCCTCCCCCTATGACCCTCCTCCAAGCCTTAGTTAGATTTCTGTGCCCGGCTCGAGCTGGATGCACACTAGGGGCTCTCCTGAGCTCCTAGGAAGAAAGTATATGTTAGGTTTTTTATTTTCAGTGAGACCTGCTGGCAACAGGCTCACTGCACCGAGGGACTAAGGGGAGAAGAAGCGAACCTACCTAAGTGGTGGTAGCTTGGGCTTCTTAGGCTACTGGACACCATTAGCTCCAGAGGGATCGAACACAGGAACCGACCTCGTCGTCCGTTCCCGGAGCCGCGCCGCCTTCCTCCTTACAGAGCCAGAAGCAAGAAGGTCCGGAAAATCGGCGGCTGAAGACTTCTGTCTTCTCCAAGGTAGCGCACAGCACTGCAGCTGTGCGCCATTGCTCCTCATGCACACCACACACTGCGGTCACTGATGGGTGCAGGGCGCTAGGGGGGGGGCGCCCTGAGCAGCAATATTAACACCTTGGCTGGCGAACTGACACCATATATAGCCCCAGGGGCTTTATAGGTGTTTATTAACCCCTGCCAGAACTTTTACAATAGCGGGAGAAAGCCCACTGAAAAAGGGGCGGAGCCATCTCCCTCAGCACACTGGCGCCATTTTCCCTCACAGCTCCGCTGGAGGGATCGCTCCCTGGCTCTCCCCTGCAATCCTGCACTACAGAAAAGGGTTAAAAAGAGAGGGGGGGCACAAATTAGGCGCAGTATAAATATATTATGCAGCTATAAGGGAAAACACTCTCTATAAGTGATATCCCTGTGATATATAGCGCTCTGGTGTGTGCTGGCATACTCTCCCTCTGTCTCCCCAAAGGGCTTTGTGGGGTCCTGTCCTCTGTCAGAGCATTCCCTGTGTGTGTGCTGAGTGTCGGTACTGCTGTGTCGACATGTATGATGAGGATAATGATGTGGAGGCGGAGCAAATGCCTGTGAATGGGATGTCACCCCCTGCGGGGTCGACACCGGTGTGGATGGACTTATGGAAGGAATTACGTGACAGTGTCAACTCCTTACATAAAAGGTTTGACGACATAGGACAGCCGGCTGCTCAGCTTGTGCCTGTCCAAGCGTCTCAAATGTCATCAGGGGCTCTAAAACGCCCGCTACCTCAGATGGCAGACACAGATGTTGACACGGATACCGACTCCAGTGTCGACGACGATGAGACTAGTGTACCTTCCAATAGGGCCACCCGTTACATGATTGAGGCAATGAAAAATGTATTACACATTTCTGATAATACCCCAGGTACCACAAAAAAGGATATTATGTTTGGTGACAGAAAACTACCAGTAGTTTTCCTGCATCTGAGGAATTGATATGAGGTGTGTGAGGAAGCGTGGACTTCCCCCGATAAGAAATTGATAATTTCTAAGCAGCGTACCCTTTTCCGCCAGAGGATAGGTCACGTTGGGAAATACCCCCTAGGGTAGATAAAGCGGTTACACGCTTATTAAAAAAGGTGGCACTACCGTCTCCGGATACGGCCGCCCTGAAGAACCTGCTGATAGAAAGCAGAAAACTACCCTTAAAGCTATATACACACACACGGCATTATATTGAGACCTGCTATTGCCTCGGCATGGATGTGCAGTGCGGCAGCTGCGTGGTCAGATTCCCTGTCGGATAATATTTATACTATAGATAGGGACAATATTTTGCTGAAAATAGAGCATATAAAAGACGCTGTCTTATACATGCGTGATGCACAGAGGGATATTTGCCGACTGGCATCACTAATAAGCGCTATGTAAAACCATTGCCGCCAGACGGGGGTTATGGACTCGGCAATGGTCGGCCTGCACCCATCCTCAAGGGGAACGAGAATACTAACTGAACAGTTTGGATGCTTCATCAAGAACTATTTAAACTAACAAAGGGGGGCAGTGAACCAAATAGGAATAAAGAAATCTGCTCCCCCAACACAGAGGTATTGTTTCTGCAGGCAAAGGGAATAGGAAGCATATCCACAGCAACAGAAGATAATTCAGATCAAAACCAAATAAAAATAGGCAGAGAGAAGAACATAGCTAGGAACAGAAAAAGCACAAACAAAACTCTAAAAGCTATGTGTGCAAATGCTAGGAGCTTAGGAAATAAAATCCCAGAACTAACTGCAATAATGACAAGGGATGATCTAGACATTGTGGCAATTACAGAGTCATGGTACAATGAAAATCATGACTGGGACATAGCTATACCGGGATATACTTTATTTAGGAAGGACAGAATTGGAAAAATCGGAGGAGGGGTAGCAATGTATGTAAAAAATGCCATAAATACTACATTAATACAAAGTATTGAAGAAAAAACTGAGGCCCTTTGGGTGACCATAGAAACAGGGGAAAAGTTGATTATTCGTATTGGCGTGATATACAGGCCACCAGGTCAGAAAGAGGAACTTGACAAGAACCTATTGCAGGACATAACTAAAATGTCATTAAAAGGAGAGGTAATAATCATGGGAGACTTTAATCTTCCTGATGTAAACTGGGAGGTGTCTGTTGCTAGTTCCACTAGAAGTAGGAACATTTTAAATTCCCTTCAGGGAGCATCCCTCCACCAATTGGTGAGGGAGCCCACTCGGAAAGACGCAATATTAGACTTAATACTTACAAATGGAGACAGATTATCGGACGTAAAAGTGGGTGAAAACCTGGGATCCAGTGATCATCAAGCAGTATGGTTCAGCATTAAGACAGAGACTGACTCGTCCCATACAAAAACAAAGGTGTTGGATTTTAGGAAGGCTGATTTTGTAGGGATGGGAAAATGTGTAAGCGATTCTTTGGCAGAGTGGAGGAACTTGGAAACAGTGCAGGAGAGGTGGGAAACATTCAAATGTGCAATATTAAAGGCAACAGACCTTTGTATCAAAACTGTTAGGAAAAACACAAGGAAAAGGAAGCCAGTGTGGTTTGCAAAAGAAGTAGCAAATATTGTGAGAGCAAAAAAGATGGCTTTTAGGAAATATAAGCAGACACAAAATAATGAAGACAAAAAGATATATCTTGTTAGACAGAAGGAGACAAAGAAGGTAATCAGATGTGCAGAGGCACAAGCTGAGGAGAAAATGGCCCAGTCAGTGGGTAAAGGAGGCAAAACTTTTTTTAGGTATATAAGCGAAAAGAGAAAAACAAAAGGCGGAATTATAAAACTAAAGACGGACACTGGGAGTCTTGTTGAAGGAGACAATTTAATAGCAGATCATCTTAATGATTATTTTTGCTCAGTATTTACTACTGAAAGAGAGGGGGAGGGGCCACAGTTAAGTTGCAGGGATATTCAGGAAAATGAAACAAGTACATTTACAGAGGAGAGTTCCTAACAGAACTCTCAAAGCTGAAAGTGGACAAATCTATGGGGCCAGATGGGATACATCCAAGGATACTAAAAGAACTTAAAGAGGTGCTGGTAGAACCATTGACAGAATTATTCAACCAGTCATTAGCTACAGGAGAAATTCCAGGGGACTGGAAAAGAGCAAACGTAGTCCCACTGCACAAAAGTGGAAGCAAGGAAGAGGCAAACAACTACAGACCAGTGAGTCTTACATCAGTAGTAGGGAAATTGATGGAAACACTCTTAAAAGAAAGAGTTGTAGATTATATCAAATCCGGCAATTTACTGGATCCCAAACAGCATGGATTCACTGGGGGGAGATCATGTCAAACAAATCTTATTGACTTTTTTGATTGTGTGACTAAAGTGATGGATAAAGGTGGAGCCATGGATATAGCTTATCTAGACTTTAGTAAGGCTTTTGACACAGTTCCACATCGCAGACTGCTAAATAAACTTGAAAGTTTGGGATTGGATATTAGGATTATTGAATGAATAAGATCTTGGTTGAAGGATAGAAAACAGAGAGTTGTGGTAAATGGAGTGCATTCACAGGAGGGAAATGTTACCAGTGGAGTACCCCAGGGATCTGTACTTGGACCAGTGCTTTTTAATATCTTTATTGGTGACATTGCAAATGGCATTAAAGGGAAAGTATGCCTTTTTGCAGATGACACAAAGGTATGCAACAGGGTAGACACACCAGGTGGGGAAAAACAAATGATTGAGGATCTAGGTAGACTAGAGGAATGGTCAAGAGTCTGGCAATTACAGTTTAATGCCAAAAAATGCAAAATCATGCACTTGGGTCTCAAAAATCCTAAAGCTAAATACAGTATTAATGGCACTACACTGGAAACTACTGAGGAGGAAAGGGATCTAGGAGTCACTATTTCAGATGACTTAAAAGCAGGTAAGCAATGTAACAAGGCAATGAGGAAGGCTAGTCAGATGCTTGGCTGCATTGGGAGAAGAATCAGCAGCAGAAAGAAAGAAGTAATAATGCCACTGTATAGGTCATTGGTACGGCCTCATCTAGAATACTGTATTCAGTTCTGGAGGCCATATCTTCAAAAGGATATTAATACATTAGAAACTGTACAAAGGAGGGCAACTAAAATGGTGCATGGCCTACATCACAAAACATACCCAGAAAGACTAAGAAATCTCAATATGTATAGTTTGGAGCAGAGAAGGGAAAGGGGGGACATGATAGAAACTTTTAAATATATGAAGGGTTTTAACAAAGTCCAGGAGGGAAACATTCTCCAAATGAAGAGAAGCAATAGGACACGAGGACATGCACTGAGACTGGAGGGGGGGAGGTTCAGGGGAAATTTGCGGAAAAATTATTTCACAGAAAGGGTAGTGGACAAGTGGAATAGCCTCCCATCAGAGGTGGTAGAGGCTAAGACAGTAGAGCAATTTAAACATGCATGGGATAGACATAAGGATATCATTACAAAGAAATAAGGATCAAATAAGGTTAGTGATAAAAAAATAAATAAAAAAAAATAAGGGGCAGACTAGATGGGCCAAGTGGTTCTTATCTGCCGACAAATTCTATGTTTCTATGTTTCTATGATTCAAAACGGCACATGGAAGTTTGCCCTATAAGGCGGTGGAACTGTTTGGGGATGGTCTTTCAGACCTCGTTTCCACAGCTATGGCTGGGAAATCAAAACTTTTGCCACAAGCTACCCCACAGCAAAAGTAAGCACTGTATTATCAGGTACAGTCCCTTCGGCCCCAGAAAAGTAGAGGGCTAGAGGCTCATCTATTCTGCCAAGAGGAAAAGGTAGAGGGAAAAAGCTGCAGCACACAGCTAGTTCCCAAGAGCAAAAGTCCTCCCCTGCGTCCGGTAAGTCCACAGCATGACGCTGGGGCTGCTCAGGCGGACCCGGGTACGGTGGGGGCCCGTCTCAGAAATTTCAGCGCACAGTGGGCTCTCTCACAGGTGGATCCCTGGGTTCTTCAAACAGTATCTCAGGGGTACAGGCTGGAATTTGAGACGTCTCCCCCCCGCCGTTTCCTAAAATCTGCCTTACCGACAACTCCCTTTGCCAGGGAAGCAGTGTTGGTGGCTATCCAAAAACTGTATTCACTGCAAGTGATTATCAAGGTACCCCTCCTTCAACAGGAAAAGGGTTACTTTTCCACAATGTTTGTGGTACCTAAACCGGACGGTTCGGTGAGACCCATCTTAAATTTAAAATCCTTGAACACATATAACAAAAGATTCAAGTTCAAGATGGAATCGCTCAGGGCGATTATTGTGAACCTGGACGAGGGGGATTACAGGGTCTCTCTGGACATCAAGGATGCTTACCTGCATGTCCCCATTTACCCTCCTCACCAGGAGTACCTCAAGGTTGTGGTACAGGACTGTCACTATCAGTTCCAGATGCTGCCGTTTGGATTATCCACGGCACCGAGGGTCTTTACCAGGGTAATGACCGAAATGATGATACTCCTTCGCAAGAAGGGAGTTTTAATTATCCCGTACTTGGACGATCTCCTGATAAAGGCGAGGTCCAAGGAACAGTTGGTAAGGGGGTAGCACTTTCTCGGGAAGTGCTGCAACAGCAGGGCTGGATTCTCAATTCCAAAGTCACAGCTGGTCCCGACGACACGTCTTCTGTTCCTGGGAATGATTCTGGAAACAGACCAGAAAAAAGTGTTTCTTCCAGTGGAAAAAGCCGAGGAGTTGTCATCTCTAGTCATAAACCTCCTAAGACCGGGACAGGTGTTGGTACATCAATGCACACGAGTCCTGGGAAAAATGGTAGCTTCGTACAAAGCAATTCCATTCGGAAAGTTCCACGCAAGGATTTTCCAGTGGGACCTGTTGGACAAATGGTCCGGGTCCCATCTCCAGATACAGCAGCGGATAACCCGGTCGGCAAGAACCAGGGTGTCGCTGCGGTGGTGGCTGCAGAGGGCTCATCTACTAGAGGGCCGCAGATTCGGAATACAGGACTGGGTCCTGGTGACCACGGATGCCAGCCTTCGGGGCTGGGGTGCAGTCACACAGGGAGTAAAATTCCAAGGACTGTGGTCCAAACAGGAGATTTCACTTAACATAAATTTTCCGGAGCTAAGAGCCATTTACAAGGCCCTAAGCCAAACAAGGCCCCTGCTTCAAAACCAGCCGTACTGATCCAATCATACAACATCACGGCGCTCGCCCCATGTAAACAGGCAGGGCGGCACAAGAAGCAGGAGGGCAATGGCAGAAGCCACAAGGATTCCCCGTTGGGCGGAAAATCATGTGGTAGCACTGTTCATTTCGGGAGTGGACAACTGGGAAGCAGACTTCCGCAGCAGACTCCACCTGGGAGAATAGGGACTTCATCCAGAAGTCTTCCAAATGCTGGTAAACCGTTGGGAAAGACCACAGGTGGACATGATGGCGTCCCACCTCAATAAAAAAGATATTGCGCCAGGTCAAGGGAACCTCAGGCGATCGCTGTGGACGCTCTAGTGACACCGCGGGTGTACCAGGCGGTTTATGTGTTCCCTCCTCTCCCTCTCATACCCAAGGTACTGAGGATAATAAGAAAAAGATGAGTAAGAACTATACTCATTGTTCCGGATTGGCCAAGAAGGGCTTGGTACCCGGAACTTCAAGAGATGATCTCAGAGGACCCATAGCCTCTGCCACTCAGACAGGATCTGCTGCAGCAGGGGCCCTGTCTGTTCTAAGACGTACCGCGGCTGCGTTGACGTCATGGCGTTTGAACAACGGATCCTGAATGAAAAAGGCATTCCGGAGGAAGTCATTCTTATCCTGATCAAAGCCAGGAAGGATGTCAGCCTGAAGTTCAGACGTTGTAAGGGAGTGCTGCATATTCAGCCCCTTTTTGTGCCCCAGTGGCACCTTGGGATCTCAATGTGGTTTTGGAGTTCCTGGAATCACATTGGTTTGAGCCACTTAAAACCGTGGATTTGAAATATCTCACATGAAAAGTGGTCATGTGTTGGCTCTGGCTTCGGCCAGGCATATGTCAGAATTGGCGTCTTTGTCATAAAAAAGCCCTTACCTGACTTTCCATATGGATAGGGCAGAGTTGAGGACTCGTCCTCACTTTCTCCCGAAGGTGGTATCAGGTTTTCACTTGAACCAACCTATTGTGGTGCCTGCGGCTACTAGGGACCTGGAGGATTCCAAGTTACTGGACGTAGTCAGGGCCCTGAAAAATTATATTTCCAGGACGGCTGGAGTCAGGAGAACTGACTCGCTGTTTATCCTGGATGCACCCAACAAGCTGGGTGCTTCTGCTTCTAAGCAGACTACTGTATAGCGCGCTGGATTTGTAGCACTATTCAGCTTGCGCATTCTGCGGTGGGACTACCGCAGCCTAAATCTGTAAAAGCCCATTCCACAAGGAAGGGGGCTCATCTTGGGCGGCTGCCCGAGGGGTCTCGGCTTTACAACTTGGCCGAGCTGCTACTTGGTCAGGGGCAAACACGTTGCAAAATTCTGCAAATTTGATACCCTGGCTGAGAAGGACCTTGAGTTCTCTCATTCGGTGCTGCAGAGTCATCCGCACTCTCCCGCCCGTTTGGGAGCTTTGGTATAATCCCCATGGTCCTTACGGAGTCCCCAGCATCCACTAGGACGTCAGAGAAAATAAGATTTTACTCACCGGTAAATCTATTTCTCGTAGTCCGTAGTGGATGCTGGGCGCCCATCCCAAGTGCGGATTGTCTGCAATACTTGTAAATAGTTATTGTTACACAAATCGGGTTGTTATTGCGAAACATCTATTCAGAGGTTCCATTGTTATCATACTGTTAACCGGGGTTCCTATCACGAGTTATATGGTGTGATTGGTGTGGCTGGTATGAGTCTTACCCGGGATTCAAAATCCTTCCTTATTGTGTCAGCTCTTCCGGGCACAGTGTCCTAACTGAGGCTTGGAGGAGGGTCATAGGGGGAGGAGCCAGTGCACACCAGATAGTCCTAAAGCTTTCTTTAGATGTGCCCAGTCTCCTGCGGAGCCGTCTATTCCCCATGGTCCTTACGGAGTCCCCAGCATCCACTACGGACTACGAGAAATAGATTTACCGGTGAGTAAAATCTTATTTTTTTCTTCGATGGCATTTATTATGTACAGTCTATGGGTGGTTGGAACCACCATGGGTACCAGGTTTGCCCCCAGTTATGGATAGCAGGAGAAAAGAAACAAAAGAGTTTTTGGGAAGCACTCTTATTTTGGAAGATTTAATATGTTACTTTACAATACACAGATAAGATTTATACATTTTATTTAGTACTATCTAAAAATAGCGGAGTTTCCTCTGAAGGTGAATAGTTAAAATGCAAAAATATATGGACTATACATCTTATACATTTATTAGTTAAATACTAAATAGTAAGAGGTGAACTAGCTTTAGCTATAGTTATAGAAAATGAACCCTCATTCAGCCTGCATATATCCCATTGGGAAGAAATAATCGCAGGGAATTAAATCATTGGTTCATTCCGGTTTCCCATGCACTTTCCCAGTCCTCTCTACAATCGAAAAAAAGAAGAATGCCCCAAAGGGTTGATATATGCCTTGATGGACAAAATTTTCTTGAAGCACCAAGATGTTCCCAGGTAATCCCCTATCCTGGTACTAGTCCGGCCATCCACTGCTTGGCTTCCAAGTTCGGAAGGGTTTGGGCTTAACCAATGGAGTATGGCCGCAAAGTAGTCCTTATGGCCCCCAGTTATGCAAACCTCTGGGAGGAGTATCTTATATGGCCAGAGGGCCAGCTGGGGGCATCCTGCCAATGGTTCATAGACAACGTATTTTTTGTTTGGAATGGTCCTGAGCAGTGGCGTAAGTTTGTCCCAGTTGCCCGGAGGCAAGGAGAATATTGGTGCCCCCCATATATATATATATATATATATATATATATATATATATATATATATATATATACACATGTATGTATGTATATATGTATATATATATATACACACACACACACACACACACACACACACACACACATTTGCTCCTGCATAGCAGGCCTGCAGATTCTAACTATGGCCCTCATTCCGAGTTGATCGCTCGCTACGGATTTTCGCAGCTCAGCGAGTGTGGCAGAACGGGGCTAATCTGCGCATACGTATGCACCGCAATGCGCACATGCGACATACGGGTACAATAAGCATTGTGGTTTTGCACAGGTTCTAGTGACGCTTTCAGTCGCACTGGCGGATACAAGGAGATTGACAGGAAGTGTGAGTTTCTGGGTGGCAACTGACCATTTTCAGGGAGTGTTTGGAAAAATGCAGGCGTGGCCAGGCGTTTGCTGGGCGGGTATCTGACATCATTCGTCGCAGCAATCATCACACAGTATAAGTAACTATAGGGCTGGTCTTGTTCTGCACAAATGTGTATACAGCCGTTCTGCTGCACAGGCGTTCACACTCCTGCTATGCTGGAATACACTCCCCTGTGGGCGGCGACTATGCGTTTGCACGGCTGCTAAAAGTAGCTAGCGAGCAATCAACTCGGAATGAGGGCCTATATGAAGCTACTACAAAGCCGTTGCAACTAGGCAGATCTATGTAGGGGTCCAGCCACACACTACATGGATCTGCTCAGTCACTCACAATGCTGATTATTTCTCTGACAATTAATTTGTAAGTGTCATATGCAGGATTAGAACCCACAACCTATTACACTGGAAGCATGCACCTCACTGATGGAGTAGCTGCTCTTGCATAGGAAGTATGAGAATTCTAACTATGTGAAGTTACTTGTAATTGTCAGAGAAATAACTTCATATAGTTAGAATTCTCATGCTTCCTTTATAGGAGCAAATACACTGCTCAAAAAAATAAAGGGACCACTAAAATAACACATCCTAGATCTGAATGAATGAAATATTCTTATTAAATACTTCGTACATTTGCAGAGAGAATTAGATTTGGGTGGGTTATTTTGTTTCTGTGCAGGGCAAATACTGGCTGCTTTATTTTTACACTGCAATTTAGATTGCAGATTGAACTCACCACACCCAAATCTATCTCTCTCTGCACATGTTATATCTGCTCCCCCTGCACTGTACATGGTTTTGCCCAACTGCTAACAAATTTGATGCTGCGATCAACTCGGAATTACCCCCAATAAATGTACTAGTTTGAGAATTCAGGGTTTCCACCGATGTGGACTTTGGGGGCAATTCAGACCTGATCGCAGCAGCAAATTTGTTAGCAGTTGGGTAAAACCATGGCCCTCATTCCGAGTTGTTTGCTCATTATTTTTCTTTGCATCGGTGCGATTAGTCGCAAACTGCGCATGCGCAGCGTTCGCAGTGCGCCTGCGCCAAGTAAATTTGCTAAAAAGTTTGGTATTTTACTCACGGCTTAACAAAG
This sequence comes from Pseudophryne corroboree, assembly GCF_028390025.1. Lineage (NCBI taxonomy): Eukaryota > Metazoa > Chordata > Amphibia > Anura > Myobatrachidae > Pseudophryne > Pseudophryne corroboree. The sequence goes on along the minus strand of NC_086444.1, from coordinate 56,793,454 downwards.
AAATTTCTTCGTTCTGGTGATCGGAGTGTGATTGACAGGAAGTGGGTGTTTCTGGGCGGAAACTAGCCATTTTATGGGTGTGTGCAAAAAAACGCAGCCGTTTCTGGGAAAAATGCGGGAGTGTCTGGAGAAACGGGGGAGTGTCTGGGTGAACGCTGGGTGTGTTTGTGACGTCAAACCAGGAACGAAACTGACTGAACTGATCACAGTGGCAGAGTAAGTCTCGAGAAACTCAGAAACTGCAAATAAATTTCTAATCGCAATTCTGCTAATCTTGCGTTCGCAATTCTGCTATGCTAAGATTCACTCCCAGTAGGCGGCGGCTTAGCGTGTGCAATGCTGCTAATAGCAGCTAACGAGCGAACAACTCGGAATGAGGGCCCATGTGCACTGCAGGGGGGGGGGCAGATATAACATGTACAGAGAGAGTTAGATTTGGGTGGGGTGTATTCAAACTGAAATCTAGATTGCAGTGTACAAATAAAGCAGCCGCTATTTACTCTGCAAAGAAACAAAATAACCCACCCAAATCTAACTCTCTCTGCAACTGTTATATCTGCCACACCTGCAGTGCACATGGTTTTGACCAACTGTTAACAAATTTGCTGCTACGGTCAGGTCTGAATTACCCCCTTTGCCTTATGCGTAGGACAATGAAAGAATTATCAATGAATGGGAAAGTTTACCCCATAAGGGATTTTATCACTTGTTGTTCAAAGAACATAATATACACAATATAATGTACCTGTGATTTGCTTTATATAGGAAAAACTACCAGGAGTCTTAAGACTCGATTAGCTGAGCATGTTTATAATGTAAAAAAGTGTCTGGATTCACAAACTTTTTCAGCCCATTTTAAGGAGAAGCACAATTCAAACGAATGCCACATTAAGGGGGTAATTCCAAGTTGATCGCAGCAGGAAATTTTTTAGCAGTTGGCCAAAACCTTGTGCACTGCTGGAGGGGGGGAGATATAACATGTGCAGAGAGAGTTAGATTTGGGTGGGTTATTTTGTTTCTGTGCAGGGTAAATACTGGCTGCTTTATTTTACACATCAATTTAGATTGCAGATTGAACTCACCACACCCAAATCTAACTCTCTCTGCAAATGTTATATTTGCCTCCCCTGCAGTGCACATGGTTTTGGCCAACTGCTAAAAAATTTCCTGCTGCGATCAACTAAAATCTACCTGGAGGTCGAGGGATATAGATGTAAAACTTTCTAAGACTGAGATGCGATGGATCTTTCAGTTAAAAACATTAGTAAGGTCTAAATTAGAGATGTGCGGCTGGCACTTTTCGTGTTTTGTGTTTTGGTTCTAATTAGTGATGTGCACCGGAAATTTTTCGGGTTTTGTGTTTTGGTTCTGGATTCGGTTCCGCGGACGTGTTTTGGATTCGGACACGTTTTGGCAAAACCTCCCTGAAAATTTTTTGTCGGATTCGGGTGTGTTTTGGATTCGGGTGTTTTTTTACAAAAAAACCTCAAAAACAGCTTAAATCATAGAATTTGGGGGTCATTTTGATCCCATAGTATAATTAACCTCAATAACCATAATTTACACTCATTTTCAGTCTATTCTGAACACCTCACACCTCACAATATTGGCCCTCATTCCGAGTTGTTCGCTCGGTATTTTTCATCGCATCGCAGTGAAAATCCGCTTAGTACGCATGCGCAATGTTCGCACTGCGACTGCGCCAAGTAACTTTACTATGAAGAAAGTATTTTTACTCACGGCTTTTTCTTCGCTCCGGCGATCGTAATGTGATTGACAGGAAATGGGTGTTACTGGGCGGAAACACGGCGTTTCTGGGGCGTGTGGCTGAAAACGCTACCGTTTCCGGAAAAAACGCAGGAGTGGCCGGAGAAACGGTGGGAGTGCCTGGGCGAACGCTGGGTGTGTTTGTGACGTCAACCAGGAACGACAAGCACTGAACTGATCGCACAGGCAGAGTAAGTCTGGAGCTACTCTGAAACTGCTAAGTAGTTAGTAATCGCAATATTGTGAATACATCGTTCGCAATTTTAAGAAGCTAAGATTCACTCCCAGTAGGCGGCGGCTTAGCGTGTGTAACTCTGCTAAATTCGCCTTGCGACCGATCAACTCGGAATGAGGGCCATTATTTTTAGTCCTAAAATTTGCACCGAGGTCGCTGGATGACTAAGCTAAGCGACCCAAGTGGCCGACACAAACACCTGGCCCATCTAGGAGTGGCACTGCAGTGTCAGACAGGATGGCACTTCAAACAAATAGTCCCCAACCAGCACATGATGCAAAGAAAAAAAGAGGCGCAATGAGGTAGCTGTGTGACTAAGCTAAGCGACCCAAGTGGCCGACACAAACACCTGGCCCATCTAGGAGTGGCACTGCAGTGTCAGACAGGATGGCAGATTTAAAAAATAGTCCACAAACAGCACATGATGCAAAGAAAAAAAGAGGTGCACCAAGGTCGCTGGATGGCTAAGCTAAGCGACACAAGTGGCCGACACAAACACCTGGCCCATCTAGGAGTGGCACTGCAGTGTCAGACAGGATGCCACTTCCAAAAATAGTCCCCAAACAGCATATGATGCAAAGAAAAATGAAAGAAAAAAGAGGTGCAAGATGGAATTGTCCTTGGGCCCTCCCACCCACCCTTATGTTGTATAAACAGGACATGCATACTTTAACAAACCCATAATTTCAGCGACAGGGTCTGCCACACGACTGTGACTGAAATGACTGGTTGGTTTGGGCCCCCACCAAAAAAAGAAGCAATCAATCTCTCCTTGCACAAACTGGCTCTACAGAGGCAAGATGTCCACCTCCTCCTCTTCCTCCGATTCCTCACCCCTTTCACTGTGTACATCCCCCTCCTCACAGATTATTCATTCGTCCCCACTGGAATCCACCATCTCAGGTCCCTGTGTACTTTCAGGAGGCAATTGCTGGTGAATGTCTCCACGGAGGAATTGATTATAATTCATTTTGATGAACATCATCTTCTCCACATTTTCTGGAAGTAACCTCGTACGCCGATTGCTGACAAGGTGAGCGGCTGCACTAAACACTCTTTCGGAGTACACACTGGAGGGGGGCAACTTAGCTAAAATAAAGCCAGTTTGTGCAAGGGCCTCCAAATTGCCTCTTTTTCCTGCCAGTATACGTACGGACTGTCTGACGTGCCTACTTGGATGCGGTCACTCATATAATCCTCCACCATTCTTTCAATGGTGACAGAATCATATGCAGTGACAGTTGACGACATGTCAGTAATCGTTGGCAGGTCCTTCAGTCCGGACCAGATGTCAGCACTCGCTCCAGACTGCCCTGCATCACCGCCAGCGGGTGGGCTCGGAATTCTTAGCCTTTTCCTCGCACCCCCAGTTGCGGGAGAATGTGAAGGAGGAGCTGTTGACGGGTCACGTTCCGCTTGACTTGACAATTTTCTCACCAGCAGGTCTTTGAATCTCTGCAGACTTGTGTCTGCCAGAAAGAGAGATACAACGTAGGTTTTAAATCTAGGATCGAGCACGGTGGCCAAAATGTAGTGCTCTGATTTCAACAGATTGACCACCCGTGAATCCTGGTTAAGCGAATTAAGGGCTCCATCCACAAGTCCCATATGCCTAGCGGAATCGCTCTGTTTTAGCTCCTCCTTCAATGTCTCCAGCGTCTTCTGCAAAAGCCTGATGAGGGGAATGATCTGACTCAGGCTGGCAGTGTCTGAACTGACATCACGTGTGGCAAGTTCAAAGGGTTGCAGAACCTTACACAACGCTGAAATCATTCTCCACTGCGCTTGAGTCAGGTGCATTCCCCCTCCTTTGCCTATATCGTAGGCAGATGTATAGGCTTGAATGGCCTTTGCTGCTCCTCCATCCTCTGAAGCATATAGAGGGTTGAATTCCACCTCGTTACCACCTCTTGCTTCAGATGATGGCAGGGCAGGATCAGGAGTGTTTGCTGTTGCTCCAGTCTTCGGCAAGCGGTGGCTGAATGCCGAAAGTGGCCCGCAATTCTTCTGGCCGTCGACAGCATCTCTTGCACGCCCCTGTCGTTTTTTTAAATAATTCTGCACCACCAAATTCAATGTATGTGCAAAATATGGGACGTGCTGGAATTTGCCCAGATGTAATGCACGCACAATATTGGTGGCGTTGTCCGATGTCACAAATCCCCAGGAGAGTCCAATTGGGGTAACCCATTCTGCGATGATGTTCCTCAGTTTCCGTAAGAGGTTATCAGATGTGTGCCTCTTATGGAAAGCGGTGATACAAAGCGTAGCCTGCCTAGGAACGAATTGGCGTTTGCGAGATGCTGCTACTGGTGCCGCCACTGCTGTTCTTGCTGCGGGAGGCAATACATCTACCCAGTGGGCTGTCACAGTCATATAGTCCTGAGTCTGCCCTGTTCCACTTGTCCACATGTCCGTGGGTAAGTGGACATTGGGTACAACTGCATTTTTTAGGACACTGGTGACTCTTTTTCTGAGGTCTGTGTACATTTTCGGTATCGCCTGCCTAGAGAAATGGAACCTAGATGGTATTTGGTACCGGGGACACAGTACCTCAATCAAGTCTCTAGTTCCCTGTGAATTAACGGTGGATACCGGAAACACGTTTCTCACCACCCAGGCTGCCAAGGCCTGAGTTATCCGCTTTGCAGCAGGATGACTGCTGTGATATTTCATCTTCCTCGCAAAGGACTGTTGGACAGTCAATTGCTTACTGGAAGTAGTACAAGTGGTCTTCCGACTTCCACTCTGGGATGACGATCGACTCCCAGCAGCAACAACAGCAGCGCCAGCAGCAGTAGGCGTTACACTCAAGGATGCATCGGAGGAATCCCAGGCAGGAGAGGACTCGTCAGACTTGACAGTGACATGACCTGCAGGACTATTGGCTTTCCTGTGTAAGGAGGAAATTGACACTGAGGGATTTGGTGGTGTGGTTTGCAGGAGCTTGGTTACAAGAGGAAGGGATTTAGTGGTCAGTGGACTGCTTCCGCTGTCATCCAAAGTTTTTGAACTTGTCACTGACTTCTGATGAATGCGGTCCAGGTGACGTATAAGGGAGGATGTTCCTAGGTGGTTAATGTCCTTACCCCTACTTATTACAGCTTGACAAAGGCAACACACGGCTTGACACCAGTTGTCCGCATTTCTGTTCAAATAATTCCACACCAAAGAGGTGATTTTTTTTGTATTTTGACCAGGCATGTCAATGGCCATATTCGTCCCACGGACAACAGGTGTCTCCCCGGGTGCCTGACTTAAACAAACCACCTCACCATCGGAATCCTCTTTGTCAATTTCCTCCCCAGCGCCAGCAACACCCATATCCTCATCCTGGTGTACTTCAACAGTGACATCTTCAATTTGACTATCAGGAACTGGACTGCGGGTGCTCCTTCCAGCACTTGCAGAGGGCGTGCAAATGGTGGAAGGCGCAACCTCTTCCCGTCCAGTGTTGGGAAGGTCAGGCATCGCAACCGACACAATTGGACTCTCCTTGGGGATTTGTGATTTAGAAGAACGCACAGTTCTTTGCTGTGCTTTTGCCATCTTAACTCTTTTAAGTTTTCTAGCAGGAGGATGATTGCTTCCATCCTCATGTGAAGCTGAACCACTAGCCATGAACATAGGCCAGGCCCTTAGCCGTTCCTTGCCACTCCATGTCGTAAATGGCACATTGGCAAGTTTACGCTTCTCCTCAGACGATTTTGATTTAGATTTTTGGCTCATTTTACTGAGCTTTATTTTTTTGGATTTTACATGCTCTCTACTATGACATTGGGCATAGGCCTTGGCAGACGACGTTGATGGCATTTCATCGTCTCAGCCATGGCTAGTGGCAGCAGCTTCAGCACAAGGTGGAAGTGGATCTTGATCTTTCCCTATTTTACCCTCCACATTTTTGTTCTCCATTTTTTAATGTGTGGAATTATATGCCAGTAATATATCAATAGCAATGGCCTACTACTATATATACTGCGCACAACTGAAATGCACCACAGGTATGGATGGATAGTATTCTTGACGACACAGAGGTAGGTAGAGCAGTGGCCTACTGTACCGTACTGCTATATATTATATACTGGTGGTCAGCAAACTGTGCAAAACTGAAATGCACCACAGGTATAGATGGATAGTATACTTGACTACACAGAGGTAGGTAGAGCAGTGGCCTACTGTACCGTACTGCTATATATTATATACTGGTGGTCAGAAAACTGTGCAAAACTGAAATGCACCACAGGTATGGATGGATAGTATACTTGACGACACAGAGGTAGGTAGATCAGTGGCCTACTGTACCGTACTGCTATATATTATATATATACTGGTGGTCACTGGTCAGCAAAATTATGCACTGTCCTACTATATACTACAATGCAGCACAGATATGGAGCGTTTTTCAGGCAGAGAACGTATAATACTGGTGGTCACTGGTCAGCGAAACTCTGCACTGTCCTCCTACTATATAATACTGCTGGTCCCCAGTCCCCACAATAAAGCAATTAGCACACTGAGCACAGATATTTGCAGCACACTGAGCACAGATATGGAGCGTTTTTCAGGCAGAGAACGTAGATATTTGCACTTGCAGCACACTGAGCACAGATATTTGCAGCACACTGAGCACAGATATTTGCAGCACACTGAGCACAGATATTTGCAGCACACTGAACATAGAAACTGAGAGGACGCCAGCCACGTCCTCTCACGATCATCTCCAATGCACGAGTGAAAAATGGCGGCGACGTGCGGCTCCTTATATAGAATACAAATCTCGCGAGAATCCGAACGCGGGATGACGTTCGGGCGCGCTCGGGTTAACCGAGCAAGGCGGGAGGATCCGAGTCTGCTCGGACCCGTGCAAAAAAGGGTGAAGTTCGGGGGGGGTTCGGATCCCGAGGATCCGAACCCGCTCATCACTAGTTCTAATTCCACTTCCGTGTTTAGGTTTTGGTTTAGGATCTGGATACTTTTTGAAAAAAACATAAAAACAGCTAAAATCACAGAATTTGGTGGTCATTTTGCTCCTACAGTATTATTAACCTCAATAACATTAATTTTCACAAATTTCCAGTCTATTCTGAACACCTCACTCCTCACAGTATTGTTTTTAGGCCTAAAAGTTGCACCGAGGTGGATGTATGATCAAGCTAAGCGACACAAGTGTGCGGCACAAACACCTGGCCCATCTAGGAGAGACACTGCAGTGTCAGACAGGATGGCACTTTTCAAAAACTAGGCCCCAAACAGCACCTCATGCAAAGATGTAGAAGAGGTGCAATGAGATAGTTGTATGACTAAGCCAAGTGACACAAACAATTGGCCCATCTGGGAGTGGCACTGCAATGGCAGACAGGAGGGCAGATATCATAAAAAGGCCCCAAACAGCACATGATGCAAAGAAGAAAAAAAGGTGCACCGAGGTTGCTGTATGACTAAGCTAAGCGACACAACCACCTGGCCCATCTAGTAGTGTCACGCAAAGGGAGGCCTGGCACGGCCAAGCAAGACAAGCTTAAAAGCTATGCCTTTAATGATGCGCGTTGTACCAGACCCTCCTGTAGATTTAAACACGCTTGCACCCTCTGTAACGGGAGTCACCCAGCAAAAGAGTGCTTTAAGCAGAAAGGACAGCAAGGTGAGAAGGTATCCGGAGCGACTGTCTCTGGCAAAAGCAACTAGCCCAGTGAGGCTAGAGGGAATCTGGGAGTGGCTGTACAGATACCCCATGCGGGCAGAAGCCAAGCTGCTACAGGAGGGCTTCCTGGGGGGTTTTAGGATCTCCATAAGGAAGCCCTTCGCCCCAAGCGCATGCACCACGAACCTGCACTCCATCTGCGCGCAGCCAGAGGCGGCACGCAAATTTTTTTTTAAGGAATTGGCCCTAGATAGGATGGCGGGTCCATTCAAGGCCCCACCGCTGCCAGGTGTAGTAATTTCCCCTTTGGGCCTAGTACCGAAGAAAGCAGTAGGGAAGTTCAGGCTCATTCAGCAACTATCTTTCCCGGAAGGGGAGTCAGTAAATGACGCCCTAGACGAGGAGCAATGTTCGGTGCAATAGAAGTCATTTGATCAGGCAACTGCTATGGTTAAAGGGCAGGGGAAAGGAGCATTGTTAGCAAAGCTAGACATTGAATCAGCATTTAGATTGCTCCCCCTGCACCCAGACAGTTTCCATCTCATGGGGTTTTGTTTTGACGGTTATCTTTCATAGACAAATGCCTGCCCATGGGCTGCGCCATATCCTGCGCATTGTTCGAAACATTCAGCTCATTCCTGCAAGGGCGCAAGGCGGAAAAGATGGAAGGCCCAAAAACAGTCCTTTCTTACCTGGGCATAGAGATAGACACGGTGAGGATGGAGTGCCGGCTTCCAGCAGAGAAGGTGCAGAAGCTAGGCTATGAAGTAGGGGCATGCGCCAGGGCTAACAAAGTCACCCTAGAGAGGATGCAATCGTTGCTAGGCCTCCTCAATTTTGCCTCCCGGGTAATCCCCATGGGTAGAATTTTCAAGAGACGATTAGAGAGGGCCACTGCTGGTGTGAAGAGAAGACACTACCTCATACGCATCAGCAGGGACCTAAAGGATGATTTGTTGGTATGGGAGGGGTTTTTGCAACACTTCAATGGGGTGCGCATTTGGCCTAAGGCTGCGCAGTCAAGCCGCGCGTTGGAGTTGTTCACGGACGCGGCGGGGGCCACAGGTTTTGGGGCATATTGGCAAGGCGGATGGTGTGCAGAGTCATGGCCAGATAGGTGGAAGGAGAAAGGCCTCACAAAGAACCTGGCAGCATTAGAGTTATTTCCCATAGTGGTAGCGGTAGGCATCTGGGGCCAGAGGCTCGCGAACAGACGTATTCAGTTTTGGTGCGACAACATGGGAGTGGTGCAAGCAATAAACAACAATCAGTCCGCTTGGTCACCCCTGGTAGTAAAATTACTGCGCCACAACATCACATTCAGGGCAAAGCATGTACCCGGCGAGCACAATGTGATCGCAGATGCGCTGTTGCATCAAAAATGGGAGCTATTTAGGGCAGCAGCACCGCTTGCGCAGGAAGAAGACTTAACATGCCCCTCTCATCTTTGGCAGATAGTCGAGCCTGTCTAGGCGAGCTGGTGGAAAGGTCCCTGGCGCCCAAGATGTGGAAAGCCTAGAGAGCAGCTTGGGGGAAGTGGCAGCAATTTCAGGGGAGAGGAGCCTCACAAGGGCAAGACCCCTTGCGGCAGTTACTGTCCTTTCTGGGTAAGATAAGGCAAGAAGGGGTGTCGAAAGCCTCGGCCAGCACCACACTAGCAGGTATTTCCTTCTTTTTCAAGTTGCACGGCAAAGGGGACGATACTAAAGTCTTTTTGGTGCGCACCGTGATGAGGGGATGGGCCAGGGCAGAGCCAAGGAGGCCGGATAAGCGCGAGCCAGTAACTGAGGAAACGCTCAGGAGCATTACCCGCGTCATACAGGGCGTGTGCACTGATAAGTACGAGGCAAAGCTGTTCAGGACAGCTTTTACTATAGCGTTTGGTGGAGCATTTAGAGTGGGGGAGCTGGTAGCGCAGTCAAGCAAGACAGCAGGAACCGGCCTGCTATTCAAAAACATGGTGGTGAACGAAGACATGGTCTTGTGCAGGATCCACAGGTCAAAGACGGACCAAGGGGGAAAAGGGAGATGGATCCGGCTAGGCCGGCACCGGGACTCATCAATTTGCCCAGTTGTGGCAGCGCTAAAGTTCCGGGGGGTCAGGTCAGCAGGAGGGCAAAATTTTCTGATTCACGTAGATAGGGCGGCCCTCACCAGGTACCAGTTTGCAGCAGTTTTCAAGAGATGCGTGGCAGCATTGGGCTGGAACGCAAGCAAGTACGGGACGCATTCCTTCAAGATTGGCGCTGCTACGTTCGCAGCCAGTCAAGGGCGCACCGCGGAGGAGATAAAGGGGCTGGGGAGGTGGAGGTCGGACAGTTATAAGATGTATGTCAGGCCAGTGGTAGCGACAATGTTGCAAGAGCTATCATTGTAGCCTGCTGACACCTCCCTCTCCCCCCGCGTGCTTCACAGGGATCGGTGCAAAAAGGAAGATTTGGATCGTGGGCCATTCGTACGTGCATTGGGCAGCACAGCGTGCTGCAGTAAGGCCATACTGGCGGCAGCTGGGGCTGCAGCCGGAATCAAGGAAGGTATTTTGGTACGGCAACAAGGGCATGGCATGGGCACAGGCCAGAGAGACACTGTGCAAGGCAGAGCGGTTGGCAGGGCGGCCGGACGTGATAGTGTTGCACCTTGGTGGTACAACGTTGCGTGAGCATGGCGCACCGCTCCCCTTGTTTTTCGTGCCCTGCAGTTGTTTTTGGTTGTGATTATGTATTTAATCAATAAAGCTGTGACCTTTTGATTTGCCCAAGAAACTAAGTTGTCTTCTCTCGGTTATTGGTTGACCAAAGAGAGGTGTCGGCATGTCGCCCTCTCCCTCCTTATTTGGCAGTACCCCAGGACTCATACCCCAGTACCCCAGGACGCAGTGTCAGACAGGATGGCACTTTTCAAAAACTAAGCCCCAAACAGCACCTCATGCAAAGATGTCGAAGAGGTGCAATGAGGTAGCTGTATGACTAAGCCAAGCGACACAAACAATTCCAACTGGAATTATACGTCCAAATCACTGGAATTATACATCCAAATCACTGGAATTAATTGGCAAAATTACTGTAATTAATAATTATTCGTCCAAATCACTGGAATTATACTGCAAAATCACTGTAATTACGCGTCCAAATCACTGGAATTAATTGGCAAAATCACTGGAATTAATATTTATACGTCCAAATCACTGGAATTATACTGCAAAATCACTGTAATTATACATCTAAATCACTGGCATTATTTGGCAAAATCACTGTAATTAATAAGTATATTTCCAAATCACTAGAATTAATTGGCAAAATCACTGAAATTAATATTTATACGTCCAAATCACTGGAATTATACTGCAAGATCACTGTAATTATACGTCTAAATCACTGGCATTATTTGGCAAAATCACTGTAATTAATAATTATATGTCAAAATCACTGAAATTAATTGGCAAAATCACTGTAATTATAAATTACATGTCCAAATCACTGGAATTAAATGGCAAAATCTCGGTATCGCCTGCCTAGTGAAGTGGAATCTAGATGGGATTTGGTACCGAGGACACAATACCTCTATCAATTGTCTAAATCCCACTGCACTAATGGCGGATACTGGACACACGTCTAACACCAACATAAGTGTCAAGGCCTCAGTTATGAGGGCTTCCATTGTCATGTGCAGCTGACCCACTAGTCATGAACATAGGCCAGGGCCTCAGCCGTTCCTTACCACTCCGTGTCGTGAATGGTATATTGGCAAGTTTACGTTTCTCCTCAGACCATTTAAATTTCTTTTTTTGGGTCTTTTTACTGAACTTTGGCTTTTTGGATTTTACATGCCCTCTATCACAGATGACGTTGATGGCATTTCATTATCTATGTCATGGCTAGTGGCAGCAGCTTCAGCACTAGGAGGAAGTGGTTTTTGATCTTTCCCTATTTTATCCTCCAAATGTTTGTTCTCCATTATTTTTCTGGAGTTATATAACACAATATGCGGCACAAGAGAGCGTACCCCTACACCTCACAGGGCAAACCCTGTAAAAGTTATTTGGATTAAATATTAATAACCACTTTATTTGAAGTAAATAATATACGGCACAGGACAGCACCACTGAAATTATATAGCAGCACCACTGGACTGGATTTATACGGAATTACATGGATTTATATGGAATTATACGGCAGGATAACTGGAATTATACTGCAGAATCATGTGAATTATACGGCAATATCACAGGAATTATACGCCAGTATCACGCAAATTATATGGCAATATCACAGGAATTATATGCCAGTATTTCCGAGAATTATATGGCAATATCACAGGAATTATACACCAGTGTCACGGGAATTATATGCCAGTATTCCGAGAATTATATGGCAACATCACAGGAATTATACGGCAATGTCACAGGAATTATACGGCAGTATCACAGGAATTATATGCCAGTATTCCGAGAATCATATGGCAATATCACAGGAATTATACGGCAATATCACAGAAATTATACACCAGTGTCACAGGAATTATACGCCAGTATTCCGAGAATTATATGGCAATATCACAGGAATTATACGGCAATATCATAGGAATTATACGTCAGTATTCCGAGAATTATACGGCAATGTCACAGGAATTATACGCCAGTATTCCGAGAATTATATGGCAACATCACAGGAATTATACGTCAATGTCGCAGGAATTATACGCCAGTATCGCGGGAATTATATGGCAGTATCACAGGAATTATATGGCAATATCACAGGAATTATATGGCAATATCACAGGAATTATACGGCAATGTCACAGGAATTATACGACAGTATCACGGTAATTCTATGGCAATATCACAGGAATTATACACCAGTATTCTGAGAATTATACGTCAATGTCACAGGAATTATACGACAGTATTCCGAGAATTATACGGCAATGTCACAGGAATTATACGCCAGTATTCCGAGAATTATACGGCACTATCACAAGATTTATACAGCAATATCACAGGAATTATACGCCAGTATTCCGAGAATTACATGGCAATATCACTGGAATTATACGGCAATATCACAGGAATTATACGCCAGTATCACGGGAATTACATGGCAATATCACTGGAATTATACGGCAATATCACAGGAATTATACGCCAGTATCATGGGAATTATATGGCATTATCACTGGAATTATACTGCAAAATCACAGGAATTATATGGCACTATCACGGGAATTATACGCCCGTATCACAGGAATTATACGGCAATATCACGGGAATTATGCGCCAGTATCACGGGAATTATATGGCAATATCACAGGAATTATACGGCAATATCACGGGAATTATATGCCAGTATCACGGGAATTATACGGCAGCTACACTGGATATATGGCAGCAGAGGACACCACCACTGTGACTAGTCACTGGACTGATGCTGCACAAGACACTTCCCCTGGTCTAATGCAGGACAACGCAGCACCACTGAAAGGGACTTATACAGCTACACTGGATATATGGCAGCAGAGGACACCACCACTGTGACTGGTCACTGGACTGATGCTGCACAAGACATTTCCCCTGGTCTAATGAAAGACAACATAGCACCACTGAAAGGGACTTATACAGCTACACTGGATATATGGCAGCAGAGGACACCACCACTGTGACTGGTCACTGGACTGATGCTGCACAAGACATTTCCCCTGGTCTAATGAAAGACAACATAGCACCACTGAAAGGGACTTATACAGCTACACTGGATATATGGCTGCAGAGGACACCACCACTGTGACTGGTCACTGGACTGATGCTGCACAAGAGAGACACTACCCCTGGTCTTATGCAGGACAAGACAACACAGCAAAAGTGCAAGGGACTTATTCAGCAGCCAGCAGCACTGGGGACATATAGCAGCAGCGGACACCAACACTGTGACTGGCTGGACTGATGCAGCATAAGTCACTACACTGGACTGAGCAGCACAAGACAGCACAAGACTCGCCACCCCACTTTCCCGCCCCCACACAGACACTGAGGACGGAGACACGTCCTCTCACTACACTCTCCGAGACTGGAGTGAAAATGGCTGCAACGCGCGGCTCCTTATATGGAATCCAAATCCCGCGAGAATCCGACAGCGGGATGATGACGTTTTGCCTCGTTTGGGTTTCCGAGTCAGACGGGAAAACCTGAGCCTGACTCGGAACCGGGCTCAGAGCGTGAAGTCCGGTAGGGTTCGGTTCTCAGAGAACCGAACCCGCTCATCCCTAGTCTAAATGGGGATTTTGAGCTGAACACTTCCAGTGAATCTTTTCGTTTGCACACCCCTTTCAATGTCTTATTTTCTTTTTAAATGTACTATTTTTAATGTATTTTATTGTTTTTTATTCTCTGAGGTCCCCCGCTTCCTGTGACGCTAGCTAATGCCTGATACTCTTTAAATGGTACGGAGATTGTTGTCTAATGAGCGTTGCCCGTCTCCATGGTGATAGTATATGTCCACTGTAAAGTCAATATACCGTTAACACTGGGACTTCCGCTCTGTGAAAAGCACTGGAACGCAGGACGCGACTTCCGCTTCCGCCAAATGTAATGCCGTGGAACGCAAGGAAGGGACAAATGGGAATCAACATTACAATCCGGTTAAGTTTTGGCGCCCAGAAACACAGGAATCGGGAGGACCCTTTCTTAATTGATCATGGATTTGTACATTGTCCACCATGCTTCTTTAGAAGGACCACTATATACCATAGGTCCGAAACGCATTAAGCAGGTGGCTCTTGTGACTCTAAAGGGGTACTACTCTTTCATCAACCTTGGATGACCAGGAAGAACCATTAACTGTATGGACCGATGGATGTCCATTCCTGTTCAGTGAGACCCAGAACCCCTTTCATGTGACTTTTTAATGTGATGTTTTGATTTTCTTCATGTGAATGTAACCAGTAATTAAAGTGTTTTACATTAGACCAACGTTGTTGCACTAAATATTTTTCTTTCCAAGGTTTTTATGTGGAGAAATACAGAAAAGGATTCATGTGATCTAATAAGTTTGCAATCTTATGATATGCAACTTTAACAATTCTTAAATGTGAGTGGAATTAATTAATAAAGTGAGGATTTAATTATCCAACAGTGTTGCACTAAATTCCGTTCTCTGACGTCCTAGTGGATGCTGGGAACTCCGTAAGGACCATGGGGAATAGCGGCTCCGCAGGAGACTGGGCACAACTAAGGAAAGCTTTAGGACTACCTGGTGTGCACTGGCTCCTCCCACTATGACCCTCCTCCAGACCTCGGTTAGAATTTTGTGCCCGGCTGAGCTGGATGCACACTAGGGGCTCTCCTGAGCTCCTAGAAAAAGAAAGTATATGTTAGGTTTTTTATTTTCAGTGAGATCTGCTGGCAACAGACTCACTGCTACGAGGGACTTAGGGGAGAGAAGCGAACCTACCTGCTTGCAGCTAGCTTGGGCTTCTTAGGCTACTGGACACCATTAGCTCCAGAGGGATCGAACACTGGGCCCGTCCATGATCGTCCGGTCCCGGAGCCGCACCGCCGTCCCCCTTGCAGAGCCAGAAGCAAGAAGATCTTCCTCAAAATCGGCGGCTGAAGACTCCTGTCTTCATTAAGGTAGCGCACAGCACTGCAGCTGTGCGCCATTGCTCCCTGTGCACACCACACACTCCGGTCACTATAGGTGCAGGGCGCTGGGGGGGGCGCCCTGGGCAGCAATTTGAGTACCTTACAGGTGGCAAACACACATAATATAGCCTACTAGGCTATATATGTGTAAAATACCCCTGCCACATTAATTTAATAAAAGCGGGAAAAGTCAGCCGAAAAAGGGGCCACGACTATCTCCCTCAGCACACTGGCGCCATGTTCTTCACAGTGCAGCTGGAAGACAGCTCCCCAGGCTCTCCCCTGTAGTTTTCAGGCTCAAAGGGTTAAAAAGAGAGGGAGGGCACTAAATTTAGGCGCAAAATGGTGTATCATAGCAGCTATAAGGGAAAAATCACTGTGAATCCCTGCATTATATAGCGCTCTGGTGTGTGCTGGCATACTCTCTCTCTGTCTCCCCAAAGGACTTTGTGGGGTCCTGTCCTCAGTCAGAGCATTCCCTGTGTGTGTCTGTACGGCTGTGTCGACATGTTTGATGAGGAAGGTTACGTGGAGGCGGAGCGGATGCCGATAAATGTGATGTCGCCCCCTGTGGGGCCGACACCAGAGTGGATGGATAGGTGGAAGGTATTAACCGACAGTGTCAACTCCTTACATAAAAGGCTGGATGACGTAACAGCTGTGGGACAGCCGGCTTCTCAGCCCGTGCCTGCCCAGGCGTCTCAAAGGCCATCAGGGGCTCAAAAACGCCCGCTACCTCAGATGGCAGACACAGATGTCGACACGGAGTCTGACTCCAGTGTCGATGAGGTTGAGGCATATACACAATCCACTAGAACATCCGTTACATGATATCGGCAATAAAAAATGTGCTACACATTTCTGACATTAACCCAAGTACCACTAAAAAGGGGTTTTATATGTGGGGAGAAAAAGCAGCCAGTGTTTTGTTCCCCCATCAGATGAGTGAATGAAGTGTGTGAAGAAGCGTGGGTTCCCCCGATAAGAAACTGGAAATTTCTAAAAAGTTACTGATGGCGTACCCTTTCCCGCCAGAGGATAGGTCACGTGGGGAGATATCCCCTAGGGTGGATAAGGCGCTTACACGTTTGTCAAAAAAGGTGGCACTACCGTCTCAGGATACGGCCACCTTGAAGGAGCCTGCTGATAAAAAGCAGGAGGATATCCTGAAGTCTGTATATACACACTCAGGTACTATACTGAGACCTGCAATTGCCTCAGCATGGAGGTGTAGTGCTGCTGCAGCGTGGTCTGTTACCCTGTTAGACAGGGATACTATTTTGCTAACCATAGAGCATATTAAAGACGTTGTCTTATATATGAGGGATGCACAGAGGGATATTTGCCGGCTGGCATCCAGAATTAATGCAATATCCATTCTGCCAGGAGGGTATTAGGGACCCGGCAGTGGACAGGTGATGCTGATTTTAAAAGGCACATGGAGATCCTGCCTTATAAGGGTGAGGAATTGTTTGGGGATGGTCTCTGGGACCTCGTATCCACAGCAACATCTGGGAAGAAACATTTTTTACCTCAGATTCCCTCACAGCCTGAGAAAGCACCGTATTATCAGGTACAGTCCTTTCGGCTTCAGAAAAGCAAGCGGGTCATAGGCGCTTCCTTTCTGCACAGAGACAAGGGAAGAGGGAAAAAGCTGCACCAGACAGCCAGTTCCCGGGATCAAAAATCTTCCCCCGCTCTCTCTGAGTCCACCGCATGATGCTGGGGCTCCACAGGTGGAGCCAGGTGCGGTGGGGGCGCGTCTCGGGAACTTCAGCGACCAGTGGGCTCGCTCACAGGTGGATCCCTGGGTTCTGCAAGTAGTATCACAGGGATACAAGCTGGAGTTTGAGGCGACTCCCCCTCGCCGTTACCTCAAATCAGCCTTGCCTGCTGCCCTCAGAGAAAGGGAGGTAGTACTGGCGGCAATTCACAAGCTGTACTTCCAGCAGGTGAAATCAAGGTACCCCTCCTTCAACAAGGCCGGGGTTACTATTCCACAATGTTTGTGGTACCGGAACCAGACGGTTCGGTGAGACCCATTCAAAAATTTAAATCCTTGAACACTTATATACGAAGGTTCAAGTTCAAAATGGAATCGCTCAGGGCGGTTATTGCAAGCCTGGACGAAGGGGATTACAGGGTATCACTGGACATCAAGGATGCTTACCTGCATGTCCCCATTTACCCTCCTCACCAGGAGTACCTCAAAATTGTGGTTCAGGACTGTCATTACCAATAGCCGGCACCGAGGGTATTTACCAAGGTAATGGCCAAAAATTATGATACTCCTTCGAAATAAAGGGAGTTATAATTATCCCGTACTTGGACGATCTCCTTATAAAGGAGAGGTCCAGGGAGCAGTTGTTGGTTGGAGTAGCACTATCTCGGGAAGTGCTACAACAGCACGGCTGGATTCTGAATATTCCAAAGTCGCAGCTGGTTCCTACGACGCGTCTACTGTTCCTGGGTATGGTTCTGGACACAGAACAGAAAAAAGTGTTTCTCCCGGAGGAGAAGGCCAAGGAGTTATCATCTCTAGTCAGAGACCTCCTAAAACAAGTACAGGTGTCGGTGCATCAATGCACGCGAGTCCTGGGAAAGATGGTAG
The DNA here is from genome assembly GCF_028390025.1 of Pseudophryne corroboree. Taxonomy (NCBI): domain Eukaryota; kingdom Metazoa; phylum Chordata; class Amphibia; order Anura; family Myobatrachidae; genus Pseudophryne; species Pseudophryne corroboree. Next base: position 56,775,567 of record NC_086444.1, on the reverse strand, counting down.
CTTCTTACAAAGAAATTCCATTTGGCAGGTTCCATGCAAGGATCTTCCAGTGGGATCTGTTGGACAAGTAGTCCGGGTAGCATCGTCAGATGCATCGGCTGATAACCCTGTCTCCAAGGGCCAGGGTGTCGCTGTTGTGGTGGCTGCAGAGTGCTCATCTTCTAGAGGGCCGCAGATTCGGCATACAGGACGGGGTCCTGGTGACCACGGATGTCAGCCTTCGAGGCTGGGGGGGCAGTCACACAGGGAAGAAACTTCCAGGGACAATGGTCGAGTCAGGAGACTTCCCTGCACATAAATATTCTGGGACTAAGGACCATTTACAATGCCCTAAGTCAGGCAAGACCCCTGCTTCAACACCAGCCGGTGCTGATCCAGTCAGACAACATCACGGCGGTCGCCCATGTAAACCGACAGGGCGGCACAAGAAGCAGGATGGCGATGGCAGAAGCCACAAGGATTCTCCTTGGGCGGAGAATCACGTGTTAGCACTGTCAGCAGTGTTCATTCCGGGAGTGGACAACTGGGAAGCAGACTTCCTCAGCAGGCACGACCTCCACCCGGGAGAGTGGGGACTTCATCCAGAAGTCTTCCAAATGATTGTACACCAGTGGGAAAGGCCACAGGTGGACATGATGGCGTCCCGCCTCAACAAAAAGCTAAAAAGATATTGCGCCAGGTCAAGGGACCCTCAGGCGATAGCTGTGGATGCTCGGGTAACACCGTGGGTGTACCAGTCGGTGTATGTGTTCCCTCCTCTGCCTCTCATACCCAAGGTACTGAGAATAATAAGAAACAGAGGAGTAAGAACTATACTCGTGGTTCCGGATTGGCCAAGAAGATCTTGGTACCCAGAACTTCAACAAATGATCTCAGAGGACCCATGGCCTCTGCCGCTCAGACAGGACCTGCTGTAGCAGGGACCCTGTCTGTTCCAAGACTTACCGTGGCTGCGTTTGACGGCATGGCGGTTGAACACCGGATCCTAAAGGAAAAAGGCATTCCGGAGGAAATCATTCCTACGCTGATTAAGGCGAGGAAAGATGTGACCGCAAAACATTATCACCGTATTTGGCGATAATATGTTGCTTGGTGTGAGGCCAGAAAGTCCCCAACGGAGGAATTTCAACTGGGTCGATTTCTGCACTTCCTACAGTCAGGAGTGACTATGGGCCTAAAATTGGGTTCCATTAAGGTCCAGCTTTTGGCTCTGTCCATTTTCTTCCAAAAAGAACTGGCTTCCCTGCCTGAAGTTCAGACTTTTGTTAAGGGAGTGCTGCATATTCAACCCTCGTTTGTGCCTCCAGTGGCACCGTGGGATCTCAACGTGGTGTTGGATTTCCTGAAGTCGCATTGGTTTGAGCCACTTAAAACCGTGGAGCTAAAATACCTCACGTGGAAAGTGGTCATGCTGTTGGCCTTGGCGTCAGCCAGGCGTGTATCAGAATTGGCGGCTTTGTCATGCAAAAGCCCTTATCTGATTTTTCATATGGATAGGGCAGAATTGAGGACGCGTTCCCAATTCCTTCCTAAGGTGGTATCAGCTTTTCATGTGAACCAACCTATTGTGGTGCCTGCGGCTACTCGGGACTTGGAGGACTCCAAGTTGCTGGACGTAGTCAGGGCCCTGAAAATATATGTTCCAGGACGGCTGGAGTCAGAAAAACTGACTCGCTATTTATCCTGTATGCACCCAACAAGCTGGGTGCTCCTGCTTCTAAGCAGACTATTGCTCGCTGGATCTGTAGCACGATTCAACTTGCACATTCTGCGGCTGGACTGCCGCATCCTAAATCTGTAAAAGCCCATTCCACTAAGAAAGTGGGCTCTTCTTGGGCGGCTGCCCGAGGGGTCTCGGCTTTACAACTTTGCCGAGCTGCTACTTGGTCGGGTTCAAACACTTTTGCAAGATTCTACAAGTTTGATACCCTGGCTAAGGAGGACCTTGAGTTTGCTCAATCGGTGCTGCAGAGTCATCCGAACTCTCCCGCCCGTTTGGGAGCTTTGGTATAATCCCCATGGTCCTTACGGAGTTCCCAGCATCCACTAGGACGTCAGAGAAAATAAGATTTTACTCACCGGTAAATCTATTTCTCGTAGTCCGTAGTGGATGCTGGGCGCCCATCCCAAGTGCGGATTGTGTGCAAAACTTGTATATAGTTATTGCTTAACTAAAGGGTTATTGTTATGAGCCATCTGTTGGTGAGGCTCAGTTGTTATTCATACTGTTAACTGGGTATAGCATCACGAGTTATACGGTGTGATTGGTGTGGCTGGTATGAGTCTTACCCGGGATTTAAAATCCTTCCTTTTTGTGTCAGCTCTTCCGGGCACAGTATCCTAACTGAGGTCTGGAGGAGGGTCATAGTGGGAGGAGCCAGTGCACACCAGGTAGTCCTAAAGCTTTCTTTAGTTGAGCCCAGTCTCCTGCGGAGCCGCTATTCCCCATGGTCCTTACGGAGTTCCCAGCATCCACTATGGACTACGAGAAATAGATTTACCGGTGAGTAAAATCTTATTTTCTTCTCTGAGGTCAAATGTTTTGGATTGGAGCTGTATTCGTCTAAGGAAGGACAAGGATTGTCTGTGATTTGTGCTTTTATCAGTGACTTTGGACTCTCAACATTTTTTATTAAGGTTATGTTTTTATATCCTTTATATAGCCAGAACTGTGGCGTGTATATAAGTATGACAGTAAAGGCTCTGCCTCACCTCACCCCAGGTCACTGATTCACATGGTACGATTATAAATATGACACTATCTTAAATACGTTTTCAGATTGCACAGTACGTCTATGAGGAGCTATTGCGGATTAATCTTTTTATTTTTCCGTTTTAGGGAAAATGTTTTATATTGTTTATTTCATGCAGTACGGATGGTGTAATGGTTACCAGTCATGGGTTCAATTCCCACCATGGCCCTAACTGTGCAGAGTTTGTATATTCTCCCCGTGCTTGCGTGGGTTTACTCCGGGTACTCCGGTTTCCTCCCACACTCCAAAAATATACTGGTAGGTTAATTGGCTCCCAACAAAAATTAACCCTAGCGTGAATGTGTCTGTATGTACATTTAGTGGGGAATATCGATTGTGTGTATCTATCTATCTATCTATCTACATTACTGTATACTGTATACAGTATATACATCCAAACCATCTTGGCAGCACTAGAACAACCACATACAATGAACTTGACTATGGAAGCTTTTGAAGATCAAAAACTAAACATACAGTATCCATTATGCAGGAGGTGGTTGATAAATAGACTGTTAAAAGGTCAACATAGTCAAAAGGTCAACACCCATATGGTCGACACATGTTTCTTAGGGTTTTTCATGTTTCTCTGACGTCCTAAGTGGATGCTGGGACTCCGTAAGGACCATGGGGAATAGCGGCTCCGCAGGAGACTGGGCACAACTAAAGAAAGCTTTAGGACTACCTGGTGTGCACTGGCTCCTCCCCCTATGACCCTCCTCCAGACTTCAGTTAGAATCTTGTGCCCGGCTGAGCTGGATGCACACTAGGAGGCTCTCCTGAGCTCCTAGAAAGAAAGTAATAGTTTAGGTTTTTTATTTTCAGTGAGATCTGCTGGCAACAGACTCACTGCTACGAGGGACTAAGGGGAGAAGAAGCGAATCTACCTGCTTGCAGCTAGCTTGGGCTTCTTAGGCTACTGGACACCATTAGCTCCAGAGGGATCGAACACAGGGCCCGACCTCGATCGTCCGGTCCCGGAGCCGCGCCGCCGTCCCCCTTACAGAGCCAGAAGCAAGAAGTTGGTCCGGAAAATCGGCGGCAGAAGACTTCGGTCTTCAACAAGGTAGCGCACAGCACTGCAGCTGTGCGCCATTGCTCCTCATGCACACCTCACACTCCGGTCACTGATGGGTGCAGGGCGCTGGGGGGGGCGCCCTGAGCAGCAATATAATATACCTTGGCTGGCAAATCTACACCATATATAGTCAGGAAGGCTATATAGGTGTAAAAATACCCCTGCCAGAGAACCAGTAAAAGCGGGAGAAAGTCAGTTGAAATAGGGGCGGGGCTTCTCCCTCAGCACACTGGCGCCATTTTCTCTTCACAGTGCAGCTGGAAGACAGCTCCCCAGGCTCTCCCCTGTAGTTTTCAGGCTCAAAGGGTTAAAAAGAGAGGGGGGGCACTAAATTTAGGCGCAGTATTACATATATATAAGCAGCTATAGGGGAAAAATCACTCAGTTATAGTGTTAATCCCTGTGTTATATAGCGCTATAGTGTGTGCTGGCATACTCTCCCTCTGTCTCCCCAAAGGGCTTTTGTGGGGTCCTGTACTCAGTCAGAGCATTTCCTGTGTGTGTGCGGTGTGTCGGTACAGCTGTGTCGACATGTTTGATGAGGAGGCTTATGTGGAGGCGGAGCAGGTGCCGATAAATGTGATGTCACCCCCTGCGGGGCCGACACCTGAATGGATGGTAATGTGGAAGGAATTACGTGACAGTGTCGACTCTTTACATAAGAGATTTGACGACATAACAGATGTGGGACAGCCGGCTTCTCAGCTCGTGCCTGCCCATGCGTCTCAAAAGCCATCAGGGGCTCTAAAACGCCCGCTACCTCAGATGGCAGACACAGACGTCGACACGGATACCGACTCCAGTGTTGACGACGAGGAGAATACTGTACATTCCAATAGAGCCACCCGTTATATGATTGCGGCAATGAAAAATGCCTTGCACATTTCTGATGTTACCCCAGGTACCACAAAAAAGGGTATAATGTTTGGGGAGAAAAAACTACCAGTGGTTTTTCCCCCATCTGATAAATTAAATGAAGTGTGTGAAGAAGCGTGGGCTTCCCCTGATAAAAAGTTACTAATGGCGTACCCTTTCCCGCCAGAGGACAGGTTACACTGGGAGACACCCCCTAGGGTGGATAAAGCGCTCACACGACTATCAAAGAAGGTGGCACTGCCGTCTCCGGACACGGCCGCCCTCAAGGAACCTGCCGATAGAAAGCAGGAGGCTATCCTGAAGTCTGTTTATACACACTCAGGCATTATACTGCGACCAGCTATTGCTTCAGCATGGATGTGCAGTGCTGCAGCTGCGTGGTCAGATTCCCTGTCAGAAAATATTGATACCTTAGACAGGGACACTATATTGCTAACCATAGAGCATATAAAAGACGCGGTTCTGTATATGAGGGGTGGTCTTCTGTTTGCCGGCGGTCGGGCTCCCGGCGCTCAGTATACCGGCGCCGGGAGCCCGACAGCCGGCATACCGACAATTATTTTCCCTCGTGGGGGTCCACGACCCCCATAGAGGGAGAATAAAATAGTGTGGCGCGCGTAGCGCGCCACCGTGCCCGTAGCGTGGCGAGCGCAGCGAGCCCGCAAGGGGCTCATTTGCGCTCGCCAAGCTGTCGGTAAGCCGGCGGTCGGGCTCCCGGCGCCGGGATGCTGGTCGCCGGGAGCCCGACCGCCGGCCAGCCGTAGTGAACCCGTATATGAGAGATGCACAGAGGGATATTTGCCGGCTGGCATCTAGAATAAATGCACTGTCCATTTCTGCCAGAAGGGGTTTATGGACCCGGCAGTGGACAGGGGATGCAGATTCTAAAAGGCACATGGAAGTTTTGCCTTACAAGGGTGAGGAGTTATTTGGGGATGGTCTCTCGGACCTAGTTTCCACAGCGACAGCTGGAAAATCAGCATTTTTACCCCATGTCCCCTCACAGCAAAAGAAAGCACCGTATTATCAGGTACAGTCCTTTCGGCCCCAGAAAGGCAAGCGGGTTAAAGGCGCGTCCTTTCTGCCCAGAGGCAGAGGTAGAGGGAAAAAGCTGCAAAATACAGCCAGTTCCCAGGAACAAAAGTCCTCCCCCGCTTCCGCTAAGTCCACAGCATGACGCTGGGGCTCCACTGGCGGAGCCAGGTGCGGTGGGGGCCCGTCTCAAGTGCTTCAGTGATCAGTGAGCTTGCTCACAGGTGGATCCCTGGATTCTACAAGTAGTGTCTCAGGGATACAAGCTGAAATTCGAGACATCTCCCCCTCGCCGTTTCCTAAAATCTGCCTTGCCAACGTCTCCCTCAGACAGGGAGGCTGTGATAGAGGCAATTCACAAGCTGTATTCGCAGCAGGTGATAGTCAAGGTACCCCTTCTTCAACAAGGAAGGGGTTACTATTCCACAATGTTTGTGGTACCGAAACCGGACGGTTCGGTGAGACCCATTTTAAATTTAAAATCTTTGAACACGTATATAAAACGGTTCAAGTTCAAGATGGAATCGCTCAGGGCGGTTATCTCAAGCCTGGAGGAAGGGGATTACATGGTATCACTGGACATCAAGGATGCTTACCTGCATGTCCCCATTTACTCTCCTCACCAGGAGTACCTCAGATTTGTGGTACAGGACTGTCATTACCAATTCCAGACGCTGCCGTTTGGTCTGTCCACGGCACCGAGGGTGTTTACCAAGGTAATGGCCGAGATGATGATACTCCTGCGAAAAAAGGGAGTTATAATTATCCCGTACTTGGACGATCTCCTGATAAAGGCGAGGTCCAAGGAACAGTTGTTGATCGGAGTAGCTCTTGCTCGGCAGGTGCTACAACAGCACGGCTGGATCCTGAATATTCCAAAGTCGCAGCTGGTTCCTGCAACACGTCTATTGTTCCTGGGGATGGTTCTGGACACAGAACAGAAAAGGGTGTTTCTCCCGGAGGAGAAGGACAAGGAGTTGTCATCTCTAGTCAGAGACCTCCTAAGACCAAAACAGGTGTCGGTGCACCACTGCACGCGAGTCCTGGGAAAGATGGTAGCTTCTTACGAAGCAATTCCGTTCGGAAGGTTCCATGCACGGATCTTTCAGTGGGATCTGTTGGACAAGTGGTCCGGATCGCATCTTCAGATGCATCAGAGGATAACCCTGTCTGCAAGGACCAGGGTGTCTCTACTGTGGGGGCTGCAGAGTGCTCATCTTCTGGAGAGCCGCAGATTCGACATACAGGACTAGGTCCTGGTAACCACGGACGCCAGCCTTCGAGGCTGGGGAGCAGTCACACAGGGAAGAAATTTCCAAGGACTATGGTCAAGCCAGGAAATGTCCCTACACATAAATATTCTGGAACTAAGAGCCAATTACAATGCCCTAAGTCAGGCAAGACCCCTGCTTCAAAGTCAGCCAGTACTGATTCAGTCAGACAACATCACGGCGGTTGCCCATGTAAACCGACAGGGCGGCACGAGAAGCAGGATGGCGATGGCAGAAGCCACGAGGATTCTCCGATGGGAAATCACGTGTTAGCACTGTCGGCAGTGTTTATTCCGGGAGTGGACAACTGGGAAGCAGACTTCCTCAGCAGACACGACCTCCACCCGGGAGAGTGGGGACTTCATCCAGAAGTCTTCCGGCTGATTACAAACCGATGGGAATGGCCACAGGTGGACATGATGGCGTCCCGCCTCAACAAAAAGCTAGAAAACTATTGCGCCAGGTCAAGAGACCCTCAGGCGATAGCGGTGGACGCTCTAGTGACACCGTGGTTGTACCGGTCGGTTTATGTGTTTCCTCCTCTTCCTCTCATACCAAGGGTGCTGAGGATAATAAGAAGGAGAAGAGTAAGAACTATAATAATTGTTCCGGATTGGCCAAGAAGAGCTTGGTACCCAGAACTTCAAGAAATTATCTCAGAGGACCCATGGCCTCTACCGCTCAGACAAGACCTGCTGCAGCAGGGGCCTTGTCTGTTCCAAGACTTACCGCGGCTGCGTTTGACGGCATGGCGGTTGAACACCGGATCCTGAAGGAAAAGGGCATTCCGGAGGAAGTCATTCCTACGCTGATCAAAGCCAGGAAGGACGTGACCGCAAAACATTATCACCGCATATGGCGAAAATATGTTGCTTGGTGTGAGGCCAGGAAGGCCCCAACGGAGGAATTTCAACTGGGTCGATTCCTGCACTTCCTACAGTCAGGGGTGACTATGGGCCTCAAATTGGGGTCCATTAAGGTCCAGATTTCGGCTCTGTCGATTTTCTTCCAAAAAGAACTGGCTTCCCTGCCGGAAGTTCAGACTTTTGTTAAAGGAGTGCTGCATATTCAGCCTCCTTTTGTGCCTCCAGTGGCACCTTGGGATCTCAACGTGGTGTTGGATTTCCTTAAATCGCATTGGTTTGAGCCACTTAAAACCGTGGAGTTAAAATATCTCACGTGGAAAGTGGTCATGCTATTGGCCCTGGCTTCGGCCAGGCGTGTGTCAGAGTTGGCGGCTTTGTCATGTAAAAGCCCTTATCTGATTTTCCATATGGATAGGGCGGAATTGAGGACTCGTCCCCAATTTCTGCCTAAGGTGGTTTCAGCGTTTCATTTGAACCAACCTATTGTGGTGCCTGCGGCTACTCGGGACTTCCAAGTTGCTGGATGTAGTCAGGGCCCTTAAAATTTATGTTTCCAGAACGGCTGGAGTCAGGAAAACTGACTCGCTGTTTATCCTCTACGCACCAAACAAGATGGGTGCTCCTGCTTCAAAGCAGACTATTGCTCGCTGGATATGTAGCACAATTCAGCTTGCACATTCTGCGGCGGGACTGCCGCATCCTAGATCAGTAAAAGCCCATTCCACGAGGAAGGTGGGCTCTTCTTGGGCGGCTGCCCGAGGGGTCTCGGCTTTACAACTTTGCCGAGCTGCTACTTGGTCGGGGTCAAACACATTTGCAAGATTTTACAAGTTTGACACCCTGGCTGAGGAGGACCTGGAGTTCGCTCATTCGGTGCTGCAGAGTCATCCGCACTCTCCCGCCCGTTTGGGAGCTTTGGTATAATCCCCATGGTACTTACGGAGTCCCAGCATCCACTTAGGACGTCAGAGAAAATAAGATTTTACTCACCGCTAAATCTATTTCTCGTAGTCCGTAGTGGATGCTGGGCGCCCATCCCAAGTGCGGATTGTCTGCAATACTTGTACATAGTTATTGTTAACAAAAGGGTTATTGTTGAGCCATCTGTGCAGAGGCTCCGTTGTTGTCATACTGTTAACTGGGTATAATATCACGAGTTATACGGTGTGATTGGTGTGGCTGGTATGAGTCTTACCCGGGATTCAAAATCCTTCCTTATTGTGTCAGCTCTTCCGGGCACAGTATCCTAACTGACGTCTGGAGGAGGGTCATAGGAGGAGGAGCCAGTGCACACCAGGTAGTCCTAAAGCTTTCTTTAGTTGTGCCCAGTCTCCTGCGGAGCCGCTATTCCCCATGGTCCTTACGGAGTCCCAGCATCCACTACGGACTACGAGAAATAGATTTACCGGTGAGTAAAATCTTATTTTTTACAACTTTTGCTGCATTTACTATCCATGTCACAAACTGTTATCTTTAGTAACCCTGTGGTGAGCTAATTTCAATAAATTTGGGTCAAAATTTTTTAAAAACACAAAATAACACCCCCCAAAAAAATAATTTTGTGTCGACCTTTTGACCATGGTGTAAACCAGTGGTTCACAAACGTTTTTGAGTCACGGCGCCCTAGAGAATCAGCATTATTTTCACGGCATCCATTAGGCCAAAAGTTTCTTATTGAGAAATTCAGAAAGAGATATTAAATTAAGTAAATTGTGTTTATATGTCAGTTCAGTTGTAGGACAAGGGCACTGGCGTATGGGTGCAGTGTGTGCAGTGCGCACGGGCCCCACACCGCACACACTGCACCCATTTCTTCTATACCTACCTTTCCGGCGTCCATCAGTGACTGTGTGTGGGCCCCCTCCTCTACTGCAGCCGTCACCACCGCTGCTAGCGCACTGAGCACTAGAGACTCTGGCACAGTGCCAGAGTCTACAGCGCATGCGTAGTACTCCAAAAAAAATGGTGCAGCGGCCATTTTTCGGAGTCCTGCGCATGCGCTGTAGTTTCTGGCACTGTGCCAGAGCCTCTAGTGCTGAGAGTGCTAGCAGCGGCGGTAACGGTTACAGGAGAGGAGGGGGCCACACACGGAGTCTGCACATGGGTCCCCTCCTCTCTAGAAACACCTCTGGATGAGGGACAGGATTTGGCTTCTGATTTTGCCTATTATATTGACCATAATAATTTGAATTGGTCCTGGACCACCAATCCAAGGCACCCCTGCAAGTGTACTGAGGCACCCCAGGGTGCCGCGGCACACAGTCTGAGAACCACTGATGTAGACCTAATGACTTCCTATCTGTTTAATGTCTATTTGCTGTATCACACCCCCATTATGCCCCACACAGGTCACGTGTTCCAGGTCACCCAGTGGTCAGGAGACCGACGGTCACATGACCTCCACCAACATCCCACCTCCTCACTATCCTGACGGTCGTCCATGACACCCATAGAGTGGGAATACGGTCGTCACCGAGCCTGCAGCGTGGTGAGCGCAGTGTGCCTGCAAGGGTAAAGTGCTGCACTCGCCCTTTTCCCGCCGTCGGTATGCTGACTGCTGGTCTCCTGACCGTTGGTTAGCCATACCACACCCTGTCACCCTGTGCATCAGTGTGCGTGTGAGATGCACAGAGTGTGTGCGAGAGGCATATATATATATATATATATTAGGTGATTCATCGCGCCCTACGGGCGCTCTTCACACCGTCGTAAGGGGCTACGCCCCCTTAACCCTTGCACACCCTTGTGACGTGCAATATTTTTATTATATGGAGTATTACCTCCAATCATAATTGTGTGAGTGGTTAAATATCGCACGGACAAAGGGCGTGCAATGGTTAAGGGGTCGAAGCCCCTTGCAACGGCGTGAACAGCGCACACAGGGCCTGATGAATCACCTAGTAGGTGTTTTGGTTGGGGGAGTGGCGGGTGGGGGGGAGACGCGGATGGGATCCAGGGGTGCCGCAGGAGGGGGAGGGGCGGTTGCAGTGGTGCTGCAGGTGGGGGAGGGGCTGGTGCGGTGGTGCCGCAGGTGGGGGTCCGGAGCCACCGCGGGTGGGGGAGGAGCAGTTGCGGGGGTTGCCCCGGGTGGGGAAGGGGCGAATGCGGGGGAAGGGGCAGTTGCGAAGGGTTGCTGCTGGTGGGGGAGGGGTCCGGAGCTACCGCGGGTGCTGGAGGGGGTTGTGGGGGTGCCGCGGATGGGGCCCAGAGGTATTGTGAGTAACAGAGGGGCGGGTAATACTTATCCTGCTTCTCCTCCTGTCAGCAGCTAAGCTGCTCTCCTCCCTTTGGCAGTGGCTCTCCCGGAGACTCGCACAGCAGCCAGTCACTATTGTTAGCGCCGGTGTCCCAACGCGCCGCATTACAGGGAAGAAGATGCACTCAATAAACTACAGCTCCCAGCAGCCCTAAGGGCCGGAATGCTTCGGCACTAAGGGCTGCTGGGAGCTGTAGTTTAGGGGACTTACGTGTGTAAGCATCACTGGTACAGGGGGCATTACATGTCTAAGCGGCACTGGTACAGGGGGCGTTACGTGTCTAAGCGGCACAGATACAGGGGCGTTACGTGTCTAAGCATCACTGGTACAGAGGGCATTACGTGTCTAAGCGGCACTGGTACAGAGGGTGTTACGTGTGTAAGCGGCACTGGTACAGGGGGCGTTACATGTGTAAGCGGCACTGGTACAGAGGGGCGTTACGTGTCTAAGCGGCACAGATACAGGGGCGTTACGTGTCTAAGCGTCACTGGTACAGAGGGCGTTATGTGTCTAAGCGGCACTGGTACAGAGGGCGTTACGTGTGTAAGCGTCACTGGTACAGAGGGCGTAACGCGTGTAAGCGTCACTGGTACAAGGTGCGTTACGTGTGTAAGCGTCACTGGTACAGAGGGCGTTACGTGTGTAAGCGTCACTGGTACAGGGTGCGTTACGTGTGTAAGCGTCACTGGTACAGGGTGCGTTACGTGTGTAAGCGTCACTGGTACAGAGGGCGTTACGTGTGTAAGCGTCACTGGTACAGACGGCGTTACGTGTGTAAGCGTCACTGGTACAGGGGACGTTACGTGTGTAAGCGTCACTGCTACAGGGGGTGTTACTTGTGTATGGTCACTGGTACAATGGGGCGTGACATGTGTAAGCGTCACTGGTTCAGGGGGCGTTACATATGTAAGCGTCTCTGGTACAGGGGGCGTTACATGTGTAAGTGTCTCTACTACAGGGGGCATTATGTGCGCTGTGCCTTTGTAAAGTATGCAAGGTTGCCAATTTATAGTTTGCAGGGGGGCGCCGAACACCCTAGCACCGACCCTGACTGCACACCCACTGCACTGCACAGCACTGTCACCTTTTACATTGATTCAGCGTCCATACATTCCCCTCCGCGATATCACCCACTCTATCCGTTACATTCAGTGGCAAACGCAGGATTTGCATGGGGGGGTTTCCAGAACTGGGCGGAGCCAATCACGGGGGTGGGGACTGAGGTGACCCAGTATATGCTGGGTCCGTAAAACTAGTGTGTCTGTATATATATATATATATATATATATCACTCCAATGGCGGCACTCCGGACTAGTACAAATTACTTAGAGACAGTTGTGTATAGCAACGTTTCAGCGCTCTGCGGCGCTTTTATCAAGCCATATAAAACATAGAAAGTAAAGCATTTTTATACATACCGCCACCAACACCCGTGATCCTCGCTGTCCCCTCTGTTCCGGTCATCACTGACCTCACAGGAAGTGACGACGGGTCTCCCTGACAACCATATAAACAAAACCAAAACACACCGCCGTGCAGTGCCTACGTGAAAAAAATAAATAAAAATAAATCTAAAAACAATCGAATACAAGAGTTTGTGACCAAAGTCACCTATCATAAAATACAAATGTAATTTGATCAAAATTCATGCTCAATAATAAAGCCAGGTTTAATGCCCCCGGCTGAGTGTTTAAATTATGTTTAACACTATACAAAACATGTACAATAACTTTCCAATTTAATCTGCTCAACATCCTACATGATTGATTATAATTATGTATAAAATCTGTTGCATTTAATAACTAAAGCCTGCTTGGAGGTATTATGATGTCTACTGAATGAAAACCTGCATCCCCAAATTCTCATTCAAGCCTCGTGGGGCTAACGTATCTAGACGCATGATCCATTCACATTCCCTCTGCAATAAACGGGCAGATCTATCACCACCCCTTGTTAATGGAGGTATGTGGTCAATAATACGATAACGTTAAGCGGGCAGGTTATGTCTAGCCTCACAAAAGTGTCGGGCAACCGGTTGTATGATGGTGCCTGTGTTGATGGCTGCACGGATGGCTGTACGATGTTGGGCCATACGTTCACGGAATGTTACTTCAGTTTTACCAATATACATCATTGAGCAAGGACAAATTATGATGTATACCACAAACCGACTTGTACAAGTTAATCGATGTCTGATAGTGTATTTAACACCTGTGTAAGGGTGATTAAACGTGGGTCCTGTCAATAAATAACCGCATGTAGTGCAATTGGGGCATTTAAAACATCCGTTTTTCGGTTTTCCCAAAAAACTTTTGTTTTCCTGTTTGCCCAAGTTGGAAACATCATTATGTACCAAATAATCTCTTAAGTTCTTTCCTCTTTTATAGCAAGTCATTAGTGATTTGTGATTTAGTGCCACCAAATCTTTATCTGTTTCTATGATTGGCCATAATTCATTAGCCTTCTTTTTAATAAAGGGGCTTAAATGTGTATATTTATTACACCATATGTGTCGGTTAGAATTAGTCTTGTCCCTGCGTGATTTAAATAGCTCATCAGAAGAGACTGCTAGTGCTTTAGTCCTTGCCTTTGCCAGGACTGTTGCACTATATCCTCTATCTAAGAATTTTTTTACCATCACATCTACTTGTTGAACGCCTACTTCCCTGTTTCTAGAGATCCGCAGTGCTCTCAAGAACTGGGAATAAGGTAGCGCGTTCTTCAATGATTCAGGATGTGCACTACTGGCATGAAGTAAATTATTCCTATCTGTGGATTTTATAAACAGGGAAGGCAACAATCTGCCATTCTCCTTAACCAGGGCAACATCCAAAAAATTAACAGTATTGGTATCCATGGTAAAAGTAAATTTAGCAGGACAATCACTCTCATTATGGTCAGCCATCAGCACCTCAAATTCAATTTTTGTGCCTCCCCATACAATTAGAAGATCGTCTATAAATCTGAAATAGGCCAGTATTTTACTCGCGGTGGACCTATTGGCAAAAAATAAATCTTGTTCAATTTGAAACATGTATGAATTTGCGTAAGATGGGGCCACATTGGACCCCATCGCACATCCAGATGTTTGAAGGTATATGGCATTATCATAACAAAAATAATTACGTGTTAACACCAATTCCAAAAGTTGTAGAAAAAATTCTACAGGTGGTCCCTTGTATAGTGGGTTTCCAGTGAGTAATGATCTAGTTGCCTGCATACCAGCACCATGAGGGATGCAGGTATACAGGCTACATACATCAACCGAACACAGATAACAACTATCAGGTAAATCTGCAAGATCTTTTAATGACAACAATAGACTATTTGTGTCTTTAAGGTAGGAGGATTTCGCCTGTACACAAGGTTGCATGAGGGTATCCAAATATGTTGAAATAGGCTGGTATAAAGAGCCTCTTGCCGAAATAATCGGACGCCCCGGAGGGTTTTGGAGGCTCTTATGGATTTTAGGGATCATGTACATAAGAGGCTTGATCGGCCATTGTACCATTAAAGCTTTTTTCAAATCATCAGAAATCCAACCATGTGTACACGCTTGTGTCAATAATGTGTCCAACTCCCTTTTAAACACCATCGTGGGGTCACAATCTAATAATTTGTATGTATTACCATCTTCCAATTGCCTTGACACCTCAGCTTTATAGTCAGACAGATTAAGGACTACAAGTGCCCCGCCCTTGTCTGCCTGACGAAACACAATATCATCATAATTCTGTAATTGTTTTAAAGCTAAGCGTTCTTCCCTAGAAAGATTCCAATATTTTGGTTTTTTTGACAAGGGAGATTCACATACTGCCTTGTCCAACATCCGACTGTATGTTTTGATTGCTGCATTATTACTAGCAGGATCAAATTTAGACCGATTTTGCAATTTAAGTAGCTGAGGTGGCAAAGCAGAAGGAACGGTGGATTTTGATCCAAAAAATTCTTTTAATCTTAAACTCCGATTAAGTTGATATAATTCAATCTTCCATTGTACCTTGTCAAATGGGACAGTGGGTACAAATGATAATCCCCTACCTAATACCGACAGTTCACAGTCAGATAGTGTTCTATTTGAGAGATTATAAATTAAGTCTTTCGACCCTTCGGTGGCTTTTTGACATTTCCTTTGCCTCGTGTTTTGCTTTCCACGGCGGGTGAATCGGTGGGTTGATCTAAAAAACGTGCCCTGGTACGTTGCCCAACTGGTGAACTGTTACGGCCTCGTCCTCGCCCTCTCGTGCGGCCAGATTCATTCTCACTTTCAGTAGTGCCATACTCATCTGAGGTGTCAGGTCTAGATCGATGTAATGTACGTCTAAATAACGGACGTCTGTCATCACGTGGGTATGCCCCTGTTAACCATGGGTACACCCTTTGTTGTTCATAGTCCATATCAACTTTACGTCTTTTTTCAGCTTTAAATTTAATCAAATCATTTTTATATACATCTAGTTGTGAGTTGATTTTATTAATCCAATCCCCTTGTTTATCAGCAATCAAGGTGTTCAAATGTGCAGCTTCAAAAACACCGATTTTATCCTTTAAAACAGAAATCTCTCGCTTGGATTCTTCTATTACCAGGATTAACAAATCATACGAACATTTGTTCAGGATAGACGTCCACTTTTTACAAAAGTCCACATTGTATCTGCCTATGGTGGGTGAATTTTTAATTCTAAAACCCCTTGGTATACGTTTATCCTTATAATAGCTGGTTAAAGTTATACCATGGTATAGAAAATCGATTTCTTTCTTTTTAAGCCGTAATAGATTATTAAATAATTCCACTGAGGAAGATACCGGCAATGTTTCATTGAAAGCATTAGTGGATAATATTGCTTCAACTTCAGAATCAGAAAAACTGAAAATTGATCCTGGATCCAATACGATCCTCTGGTGTAAACCTTCTGCATTCTCTGTAGCCATGTTAGTGGCTCACTCCGTGTTTCAAATGGAACTGATTACAACAGATAATAATCAAAGGCAGCTGTAACCAATAGGTAATGGTTTCAATCAACTGAAGAAAAAAGGCAAACCTTTGTCTCCTATCACAAATATGAGAAACAGCTTCTAGGCTACCAAGGCCACAGCTGGACAAAGTCATATGTTGCACATGATTTTTATAAATTCAGGATACGGAATATTTGAACAACATCCATAACAAGCATGTGAGCAGAAGGAACTGATGCGTGGCTTCTAGGCATCTGCGGCCACAACCACGGACAATCCCAAAGAACACTTGTATTCACACAATTTCAGCTTGTAATAACAGTCTTGTGAGAGCTTCACTAAGCTGAGTGGCTTACTCACGATACCAGGGTGCCTTGAGATTCTTACTGCCTTGCATGTCGAACTCCCGTCAACGTGGGTTCAGCTGCTATGCAGAAAGAGAAATATACTGCTCCCAGCTCCGGCACTCCCCAGGTGAATCAGAATTGCTTTGCCAGGTGCCCTCCAACACGTAGTCCTCCAGGCTAGGTGTATTCACGTATATCACTCCAATGGCGGCACTCCGGACTAGTACAAATTACTTAGAGACAGTTGTGTATAGCAACGTTTCAGCGCTCTGCGGCGCTTTTATCAAGCCATATAAAACATAGAAAGTAAAGCATTTTTATACATACCGCCACCAACACCCGTGATCCTCGCTGTCCCCTCTGTTCCGGTCATCACTGACCTCACAGGAAGTGACGACGGGTCTCCCTGACAACCATATAAACAAAACCAAAACACACCGCCGTGCAGTGCCTACGTGAAAAAAATAAATAAATAAATAACACAGGCACCAGCATACAACCGGTTGCCCGACACTTTTGTGAGGCTAGACATAACCTGTCCGCCTTACGTTATCGTATTATTGACCACATACCTCCATTAACAAGGGGTGGTGATAGATCTGCCCGTTTATTGCAGAGGGAATGTGAATGGATCATGCGTCTAGATACGTTAGCCCCACGAGGCTTGAATGAGAATTTGGGGATGCAGGTTTTCATTCAGTAGACATCATAATACCTCCAAGCAGGCTTTAGTTATTAAATGCAACAGATTTTATACATAAGCCGCTCATAACTTTATTGTGATTACCTAAACCTTTTCTTTAAGCTAGCTTATCACTAAATAAAACCACACAACACACTGAAATAAAGACACGGACACAGTAGCTGGAGTTAAAGGTCAGACGATGTTTATTAATCGCTGACCAACTCTTTAAACTAATAATTGAGGCCGAATTAGAATTGATTTGAATATATATTTAACTTTAGTTTGGAGGATGGCAAAACAGAAAACCGCTGCCAAACACCAGCACCAGTCACCTAGATGAAAAACCACCAAACCAAGGAGGGGAGTACACATACCCCGCCTCCTTCCCGCATAACCCGCATTGTGCTGGCCTTACCCCTCTTTCTCTGGCAAACGTTC
Source organism: Pseudophryne corroboree (assembly GCF_028390025.1). Lineage (NCBI taxonomy): Eukaryota > Metazoa > Chordata > Amphibia > Anura > Myobatrachidae > Pseudophryne > Pseudophryne corroboree. The sequence goes on along the minus strand of NC_086444.1, from coordinate 56,758,007 downwards.
GGTTCCCGCAGGGGAACGTCTAAATGTCCAACCGCAAGAAAAGGACACACCTGCCGTCCTTCTAAAGAGGGAGCCCCACAATGACCACTTATGCCTGTGTGACAGCTGGTTGGCAGCGATTTCCCGCCACCAAGGTTTACCAAACCGCCACCGCCATCCGCAAACAGAACATTAACCAACCAGAAACTAACTAGCTCTAACGAAAAAGACCGAAAATATCCTCCAGAAAAAACTGCACTCCTTCCGGAGAAAGGTGAACCCCATCGTCTCTATAGAACTGCCTGTTCCGCAGCACCAGCAGAGGATGCTTAATTGCCACTCCGCCTATGGCCTTGACAAAAAGAGACACCGTCGAGTTCACCTTTTTGCGTGCTTTCTCCAGCGCCGAGAAACGCACCGCACCACGCCAATGGAAACGGGGCACCATTTCCGACCAGACAATGCATACCCCAGGCCAGTGACAACGTATCGCCACCACATCCGCCTTTATAGACAAAATCAAGTCTATGCCTTTAACTCGGCCCAGATCATTACCACCCAAATGAATGATAATACAACTGGGGCGACCCCAGCGGCGCTCCCGAGAAAAAAGGACGCGCAACAGATCACCCCATAACATGCCCCTAACACCTAACCATCTAAATTGCCTGGACCCAAAAATCTCAGTCGCCCTAGACGCCATGGGATGTTTCTCCGCCCAAAAAACATAGGAATGACCAACCATCCATATGTGGTCTCCAAAATTGATGACAGCTGTAAAAGAAAAATATCCTAATGTCAGATTATGCACATAATCTGTAACTTAAACACAACGTAACCAATTAAACCCAAGTGAAGGAGAAAACTCAAAAAACCTCCCGTGGACCTTGATAGAACAGCCAATTGAAATTAGGCCCCCTCGGAGGAAAAATTTTAAAAATTCGCTTCACCCCCCCGATTCCTGAACGGTAAGCGTTCAAAAACCGACGAGTAAACACGTTTTTGGGTTAGCGCAACAGGCGCACTTATAACTTATCTATACGGACATAGGACTTATAGGAGGCCGACTTCCAGCGACCCAACTCCCGAATAGCCGCCGGTGATGAACCAGCGGCCGCCGCATGGGTAGCCGCCCCAATCCGAAAGGAATGAGTACCGAAGTCCGCCTCCTGCAAGCCCAACGCCGTCAAACATTTCTTGAACACCGATGAGAACTGAAACTTTGTCAGAGGGTCCGACTGCGCATGCACCAGCAACTGGTTGCCCCCCGGAGGTCTTAACCGCACATACTCTTGCGTCAACCGCAGCGGGCAAACGCCCATACCTCCCTGAGCCTCCAAGGACAACCAGCGACCCCGACCTGTTTGATCTGTCTTGGAATCGCACAATCCTACAGAGCAACAGGCCCTCCTGCAAGCGCACATTCTCGTAGAGCAGACCCGATTCCCGGGACGCCTTGCTGCTCGCCACTAACTCGCTCACCCGAAAAGCCCCGAAAAAGGCCAGGGCATAAGCGCTACTAAACAATGCCACCTCAAATTCCGAGGACGCAATCTGAGGTAGCACACGCAGCAATTCTGCTAGCAGCTGCAACGTTATAGGCCTACGTGAATCCGCAGGCGCCGGGTGCAACCTTGCCCAACCTTTCAGCGCTCTGGAAAGGACAAACGACCCCGTGGGGTCCGTCGTCCCGTGGAGTCGCGAGTGAAAGGCGCTGCCCGCAAGGGCAGTAGCCATGGCCGCTTTTGACCTACCGTTTTGGTAATGCTCCCAAACAAAGGTCAACAGGGCGTCGGCCGAGGACTCACCTGCTACCCCGTACCTACTCTGAAAGGCTGACCAATCCCGCCATGCAGCATCATACGCTCGTAGCGTGGAGGGAGCCAGTGCACACCTGGCTAACGCCGTTAAACCGCTTCGACCATCTGCCAGACAGAAGGTGGGCACTGTAACCCCTCTGCCTCCGCTCCCGGAACCAACGTCCTGAATTTGTCAAACTGGAACCGGGACAATGCATCCGCAATTCCATTGTCAACTCCAGGAACGTGGCGAGCCCTAAAATTAATATTGCGCTGCAAACAAACCAACACTAAATGCCTTAGCAGTCGCAGCGCCTGCGGAGAGGAGGAACGCTGATTATTAATCGCATGCACTACCCCCAAGTTGTCGCAAAGAAACAAAATGTCCCTATTTGCGAACCGTCCGGCCCATAACTCAAGCGCCACTAAGATCGGGAACAATTCCAGCAAAAGCAGGTTCTTGGTAAACCCACGCGTTACCCAAGATGCCGGCCAGGCCGCAGCGCACCATGCGCCAGCGAAGAACGCGCCAAACCCTCGACTGCCTGAAGCATCCGTGAACAATTGCAGCTGCTTACTGGAACAACAAGGAGCGGGCCACAAGACCTCCCTGTTGAAGGACACCAGGAAAGAGACCCAAATCCGCAAATCATCCTTGATCTCGCGGGAAAGGTACACGGAGTGATTCTGCCGAACCGTCCCCGCGGTGGCCCGCTCGAGTTTGCGACAGAAAATCCTACCCATGGGGATAATCCGACACGCAAAATTGAGAGAACCAAGCAAGGACTGCACCTGCTTAAGCCGAACCCTGCGTTTTCCTAAACAGTCTGTAATCAAACCCAATAGTTTCCGCACCTTATCCTCGGGCAAGCGACAGCACCCCCCTACCGTGTCAATTTCGATACCTAAATAGCTAAGACACGTGCAAGGACCCTCGCACTTATCCTGCGCAACCGGTACCCCTAAAGCGCAGAATAACGACCTGGCCACCGAGAGAATGTCCCCACAGACCGAACTGTCCCCGGGCCCAACAAAGAGAAAGTCATCCAGGTAGTGAGCCACCCCCAGTTGCCCGGAGGCGGTCTGGACGCACCAGTGTAAAAATGTGCTAAAGCACTCAAAGTAGGCGCAGGAGACAGAGCAACCCATGGGGAGACACCGATCGACGTAGAATTCGCCCCCTATTTTGAAACCGCAGGGAATCTGGGTGTAGCGGGAGTAGCCGAAAGGCCGACTCCACGTCCAATTTTGCCAACAGACTCCCCGGACCACACTCCCTCACCAAGCGCAGCGCGTCGTCAAACGACTGATATCGAACCCTGCACTGGGCTTCCGGGATAGCGTCGTTGACCGACAACCCCGGCGGGTGCGACAAGTGCTGTATCAAACGAAACTTGCCTATGGCCTTCTTGGGCACTACCCCTACTGGGGAAATGCACAAGGAGGGCAGCGGGGAAAAGGCGTAGGGCCCAGCCATGCGCCCCAGCCCAATCTCCCCGTCAACCTTCCGCCGGACTTCCTGCGGGAATTCCCGAGCCGATCTCAAATTCTGGCGTGCAACCACATACACCGAATCCGGAATTGGCAAACGAAAACCGTGCTGAAAGCCCTCCAAGAGAAACGATGCCGCCGACTCATCAGGGTACAAGGTAAGCCAGCGCTGCAACTCGGGAACTATAATCGGGGAGAAGGCCTTACTTGCCAACTCCACCGGCCTCGGTGGAAGCAGCAGGCTTACTGCCTGTCGCCGCGGTGCATTCCTTGGCCGGGTGACTAGCTCCGCACAACCTACATGAGTGGCGAAAACGACAACTCGTTCCTTTGACGCATTTGCCGTCGTTGTAGGCAAAGCACTTGCCTTTCCCCGTCAATCGGGAAGCCGCCGCCCCGGCCGCCCCGGGCTTCTTGGCCGTGACGTCCGGGGTGGGTTTGACCTGCTGCGTGACCTCCAACCACACCTCAACATCCTTAAAACCCGCGGGCAGGATGGGGTTGCCATCCTGATTGCGACGAAACTTCTCGTCGTAATCCCGCCACGCGGAACCCTTGGATTTTAAGTACATATCGTGTACTAAAAACAAATATTTCACCAAGTTGGCATACTCCGAGGGACGCGATTCCGTGTAGCAAGCCATGAACACCAAAAAACCACGCAGCCACTGGTGAAAATTGCGAAACGCATTTTCCCCAATACCACCCGGCTTCTTGGCTGCGTCAAAACCTTGCCGCATTTCCTCCGTAAGGGTGAATATGTCTACATACTTCCCCTTACGGATTTTTTCCCGCATGCGCTTGCGAACCACCCTTGTAACTGCCGTGTTGGCGCAATGTACCATCTCGCCGTAACGGGGGGGGTCAGAGGGGACCACCTGCGCAGGAGCGGCCACCTTATGCGCCTCCTTAGCCATTCGCCGCGCGATGAGCCTAGCTAATTTACGCGGGCGCCGCGGAGAGCCGGATGATACGCTGCTAGAAGATGAGGAACTACAAGTTGAAACGTGTAAAGGAATGTTTAGCTCACCGGAGTTCGAAGGACCCGGAACCGCGTCGTCCGCTGCACCCGCCTCCGCTGATGGCCGTACCTCCACGTTCGCAGTCGCGCTCGTCCGCGACCTTCGCCTCGTGACGGGCGTAGCCCCTGAATTAGACGGGACCTGTGAGGGAGAAAAAGAGGGGACAACAGGCACAGGGGGAACCAGAACATCATTAACAATTGGCCGCAATTGCGGAGGCGGAGGGCCCGCCCCTCCGCTCCGCGGCGGATGGCCGCCCGGCAGCTGCAGGGAGGGGGCCCCCGCCGAGGTGTACCCGATCGACTGCGTAAAGGCCGACCCGCTCACTGCACCAAAACTCACGGGGTAAGACGGCCGCCACGCCGTATGCGGCGGGCAGACGCCTGCCCCCGCCCATCCGTATGACGCCCGAAGGAACTGAGGGGGCGCCGGGAGAGGGGGCCAACTCTGTGCGACTCGGGGGCCACCGACCGACCACGTGGACTGCACGCCGGCGCCCGCGCTGGACCCGTGCGGGGAAAATTGTGTGCCGGACACCGTCATGAAGCCCATGGAAGGCATGCTGGCGGCTAAGGGGAATGCTGGAGCCGGAGGCCAAGCAAAACCCCCGGGGAAGGACTGGCTCCCCGCGAAGCCTTGCTGCGCTGCTACCGCAAGCGCCCCGCCGGGCGTAATATAAGCCGCCGAGACGGACGCCTGCGTGGACCCGAAATGAAAAGGACCGGGAAGGGCGTGGGGAGGAGTTTGAAACCCTGCAAGCGGGGGCGCAGCTAATGGCGGCTGGGCGGCTGACGGCCAGGGGGCGCTAGAGCAGGCCCCCGAGGCCGGGGGGAAACCCTGCCATGTGACTGCCGCCGGGGCGGGTGTGGCGGCAGCCGCTGCCACGTCCCCCGCCCCAGCCACACTCGGCCGCACATTATTCAAAACATCCTGGGGTGTGCTAGTCCCCTCGCTGGAAGGGGGTAGGCTGGGGCCCTGTGTTGTCCCGGGGACAGCGGGAGCCGCTACCCGCTGTCCTGGGCTCATATTACCCCGCTGAACATCGACCCCCCCCTCGCCCCCCGCGGCTCTGCCGCGGCCGTCCGGCACCGCTTGTGCCCCCAGGACGCCGCCGAGAGCCGTCCGCGGGGATGGAGGAGGAGGGCCGGAGGCACTGATCGGATGAGGATATGGGTGAGGATATGGGTGAACCGCGCCATGTGACGAACGGCCGCTGGCCGCCGGGGGAGGAGGACTGCAAGCGCCCGAAGCAGGAGGGAGGGGAGAGGCCCGTCCCGCTGCTAGCGCCGGTGCGCGCGGCTCGGCCGAGCCGCGCGCCCCGGCACCACGTGACGAGCGGCCGCTAGCCGCCCGTCTCCGTGCGGCAGGGGAGCGGGCTGTAACTGCCCGTCCCCGCCGCCTGTCTGCAACAGGGGAAAGGCCTCTCTGAGGCGCAATGCTCGGGGAGCGGGAGCGGAAGGCGCTCCCCGCATCCACGAGGCGCCGGGGGGGGGAGCTGATCGTCTGGGACGAGGCATGGCAGAGGAGGGAGACGTCGGTAAAAGCAGACAATGACCGCACAGAGAGGGGGCAACAGTATTATATAATGCCCTAGGGAAGGCAAATGAAATTTAACCAAGTTACAGAAAGTTGAAATAAGCAATAATATACTTATCCTTCCTGGGCATAAACTGAATGGCAAGAGGAAGTCTGGCAAAATGGCCACCACCTATATACTAACCTAACACCCTCCTCTTCATCTTGATGCACAACCCTCTAATCCAATAGGAAAAAACCAACTGGGAAAACTGATCTGCCTAGGAACTGCTTAGTCATTTCAACAACCAATCACAAAAAGTTGATCGCTTATATGGCCTCAGGCTTATGCAGCCTTCAGCTTATCTAATTATAATCAATCATGTAGGATGTTGAGCAGATTAAATTGGAAAGTTATTGTACATGTTTTGTATAGTGTTAAACATAATTTAAACACTCAGCCGGGGGCATTAAACCTGGCTTTATTATTGAGCATGAATTTTGATCAAATTACATTTGTATTTTATGATAGGTGACTTTGGTCACAAACTCTTGTATTCTATTGTTTTTAGATTTATTTTTATTTATTTTTTTCACGTAGGCACTGCACGGCGGTGTGTTTTGGTTTTGTTTATATGGTTGTCAGGGAGACCCGTCGTCACTTCCTGTGAGGTCAGTGATGACCGGAACAGAGGGGACAGCGAGGATCACGGGTGTTGGTGGCGGTATGTATAAAAATGCTTTACTTTCTATGTTTTATATGGCTTGATAAAAGCGCCGCAGAGCGCTGAAACGTTGCTATACACAACTGTCTCTAAGTAATTTGTACTAGTCCGGAGTGCCGCCATTGGAGTGATATACGTGAATACACCTAGCCTGGAGGACTACGTGTTGGAGGGCACCTGGCAAAGCAATTCTGATTCACCTGGGGAGTGCCGGAGCTGGGAGCAGTATATATATATATATATATATATACACACATATATCTACACACACATATATATACACATACATACATACACACACACATACATATACACGGGTGGTCTTCAGTATGCCGGCGGTCGGGCTCCCAGCGACCAATATACCGGCGCCGGGAGCCTGACCGCCGGCATACCGACACTTATTCTCCCTCATGGGGGTCCACGACCCCCCTGGAGGGAGAATAGAATAGTGTGGCGCGCGTAGCGTGGCGAGCGCAGCGAGCCCGCAAGGGGCTCATTTGCGCTCGCCACACTGTTGGTAAGCCGGCGGCCGGCCTCCCGGCGCCGGTATGCTGGTCGCCGGGAGGCCGGCCGCCGGGAGATCGTAGTGAACCCATATACACATATACATAGCATATTAAACATGCATACATATATATATATATACACACACATACAGTACACATATATATACAAATGTATATATATATATATCATATGTGTGTGTGTGTTTATATGTATGTATGTATGTATGTATGTATATACATGTGTATATATGTATGCACATGGATATATATGTACTATAATTAAAATAAAGTAAACTTTTATTGCACTTGCAAGTGCCACCAGGAAGACAGCAGGCTGCAGAGGACGCTAGACAGTCATTAATAATACTCATGCAGCTAAAAAAAAAAAAAAAAAATTTTTTTTTTTTTTTTTTTTTTTTAGTGGAGGGGGGTTTCTGGGTACTCGGAAACCCCCCCTGGGTGCGCCACTGACATTAGCCATCTCGGAGCTTCCAGGCCGGCAGCCCAGGTGCTGTGTTGCGGAGTCAGGGCCTCTGGGATCTGGGTGCGGCTGTGGCTTGGAGGCACTTCTGTGACATCACACGCAGAGGAGGCTCTGCGGCTCAGAGAGTATGCTACGCAGGGAGGGCTATGAAAGCCTTCTGCTGTGCCGCTTTCATACACATCTATGCCGGTGGCCGCAGCAGCTTTTGTTCCACCTGCACTGCGGCTAGGGAGTGAGGATTGTTGATGCTGGAGGGGGCAGGCGGACTGGCAGCAGGACATAGGACGCTGCAGTAAAAGGATATTTTTTCCCCTATCTGCAGCACAGAGACTTGCTGTAGATGCAGTGGCATACCCTCCAGCTGTACCTTTTTGGCAGGTACAGTCCCTTTTCTCTAACATCCTAAGTGGATGCTGGGGACTCCGTAAGGACCATGGGGAATAGCGGCTCCGCAGGAGACTGGGCACATCTAAAGAAAGCTTTAGGACTATCTGGTGTGCACTGGCTCCTCCCCCTATGACCCTCCTCCAAGCCTCAGTTAGATCTCTGTGCCCGAACGAGAAGGGTGCACACTAGGGGCTCTCCTGAGCTTCTTAGTGAAAGTTTTAGTTTAGGTTTTTTATTTTCAGTGAGACCTGCTGGCAACAGGCTCACTGCATCGAGGGACTAAGGGGAGAAGAAGCGAACTCACCTGCGTGCAGAGTGGATTGGGCTTCTTAGGCTACTGGACATTAGCTCCAGAGGGACGATCACAGGCCCAGCTTGGATGGGTCCCAGAGCCGCGCCGCCGGCCCCCTTACAGAGCCAGAAGGCAGAAGAGGTCCGGAAAATCGGCGGCAGAAGACGTCCTGTCTTCAACAAGGTAGCGCACAGCACTGCAGCTGTGCGCCATTGCTCTCAGCACACTTCACACTCCGGTTACTGAGGGTGCAGGGCGCTGGGGGGGGCGCCCTGAGAAATAATAATAAACACCTTGGATGGCAAAAAATGCATCACATATAGCTCCTGGGCTATATGGATGCATTTAACCCCTGCCAAAATACATAAAAAAACGGGAGATAAGGCCGCCGATAAGGGGGCGGAGCCTATCTCCTCAGCACACTGGCGCCATTTTCCCTCACAGCTCCGTTGGAGGGAAGCTCCCTGGCTCTCCCCTGCAGTCACTACACTACAGAAAGGGTTAAAAAAGAGAGGGGGGCACAAATTAGGCCAGAGCCGGCCATAGGCATAGGCAAACTAGGCAATTGCCTAGGGCATTTGATATGCCTAAGGGCATCAGCAGCTTCTGCTGATTAAAATGATATGCGGCATGCCTATATTCTGTGTGTAGCATTTCATATGCAGATACAGCCACACTCTCACACAGTATATAGGCATGCTGCATATCATTTTAATCAGCAGAATCTGCTTGTGCATCCTAGCCACATAGCAATGCAAATAAGATGCATTTTCATTAAAAAAAGGTGCCCGACGTTAGCATTGATGCAAGATTTGTGAGGACACATCTGTATCCAAGCAGAGGCAGAGGTCACAGTGTTAGTGGCAGTGTGAGTGCTGTGTGCATATGAGTGGGTTGGTTGTGCAGTAGTGTTCGTAATATGTGTAAGGAGCATTATGTGTGTCATGTAAAAATGCATTAATAATGTGCAACATATGTGTAAAGGGCCACTATGTGTGTCATTATGTGTATAAGGGCATTAATAATGTGCGGCATGTGTGTAACAGGGTACTACTGTATGTGTGTCATTATGTGTATAGGGGCACTAATAATGTGCAGCAAATGTGTAGGGGGCACTATGTGTGTCATTATGTGTATAAGGGCATTAATAATGTGCGGCATATGTGTAACAGGGTACTACTGTATGTGTCATTATGTGTATAGGGGCACTAATAATGTGCAGCAAATGTGTAGGGGGCACTATGTGTGTCATTATGTGTATAAGGGCATTAATAATGTGAGCCATATGTGTAAGGTACATTATGTGTAAAAGGGCATTAATAAAGGTTGTCATAATGTGTAAGGCGCATTATGTTTATAAGGACATTAATGTGTCTCATATTTGTAAGGGGCATTATTGTTTGGAATTGTGTATAAATGCATTACTAATGTGTGGCATTATGTGTATAAGGTGCTCTACTATGTGGCATTGCGTATAGAAAGGGCACTACTGTGTGGTCTAATGTGAATAAAGAGCAATAGGGTGTGGTGTAATGTGAATAAGGAGCAATTCAGTGTGGTGTAATGTGAATAAGGGGCTCTACTGTGAGGAGTAATGTATATAAGGTAAAGTGATACTACTGTGGGATGTAATATGAATTATGGACACTATCGCAAGATAAAATGTGAATAAAGTTGCATTACTGTGTGGTGTAATTGGAATTGGGGTTACTATTGTGTGGCCATGCCCCTTCCCAGCAAGAAGATGCCCCTTTTTGGACTGTGCGTCAAATTTGCAAACTGTTCCTATTTAAAATATAGGGGGTACAAGGACTGCTATGGGTGAGGGGTGATGGTGCTGGGAAAGAGATGCAAGGTCAGAGGCAGAACCAGCGGTGGTGCTAGGGGGCACCAGCCAAAATCCTGCCTAGGGCATCATATTGGTTAGGGCCGGCTCTGAATTAGGCGCAGTATTAACTATACAGCAGCTATAAGGGGAAAAACACTTATATAAGGTTATCCCTGTATATATATAGCGCTCTGGTGTGTGCTGGCAAACTCTCCCTCTGTCTCCCCAAAGGGCTAGTGGGGTCCTGTCCTCTATCAGAGCATTCCCTGTGTGTGTGCTGTATGTCGGTACTTTTGTGTCGACATGTATGAGGAGAAAAATGATGTGGAGACGGAGCAGATTGCATGTAATAGTGATGTCACCCCCTAGGGGGTCGACACCTGAGTGGATGAACTGTTGGAAGAAATTACGTGACAGTGTCAGCTCTGTATAAAAGACAGTGGTTGACATGAGACAGCCGGCTACTCAGCTTGTGCCTGTCCAGACGTCTCATAGGCCGTCAGGGGCTCTAAAGCGCCCGTTACCTCAGATGGCAGATATAGACGCCGACACGGATACTGACTCCAGTGTCAACGGTGAAGAGACAAATGTGACTTCCAGTAGCGCCACACGTTACATGATTGAGGCAATGAAAAATGTTTTACACATTTCTGATAATACGAGTACCACCAAAAAGGGGTATTATGTTCGGTGAGGAAAAACTACCTGTAGTTTTCCTGAATCTGAGAAATTAAATGAGGTGTGTGATGATGCGTGGGTTTCCCCCGATAACAACTGATAATTTCTAAAATGTTATTGGCATTATATCCTTTCCCGCCAGAGGTTAGGGTGCGTTGGGAAACACCCCCTAGGGTGGATAAAGCGCTCACACGCTTGTAAGGGCTCTATTCTCTCCTGAGATGGCCGCCCTTAAGGATCCTGCTGATAGAAAGCGGGAGGGTATCCTAAAATGTATTTTCTCTATCGTCCTAGTGGATGCTGGGGTTCCTGAAAGGACCATGGGGAATAGCGGCTCCGCAGGAGACAGGGCACAAAAAGTAAAGCTTTAGGATCAGGTGGTGTGCACTGGCTCCTCCCCCTATGACCCTCCTCCAAGCCAGTTAGATTTTTGTGCCCGGCCGAGAAGGGTGCAATCTAGGTGGCTCTCCTAAAGAGCTGCTTAGAAAAGTTTAGCTTAGGTTTTTTATTTTACAGTGAGTCCTGCTGGCAACAGGATCACTGCAACGAGGGACTTAGGGGAGAAGAAGTGAACTCACCTGCGTGCAGGATGGATTGGCTTCTTGGCTACTGGACATCAGCTCCAGAGGGACGATCACAGGTACAGCCTGGATGGCCACCGGAGCCTTGCCGCCGGCCCCCTTGCAGATGCTGAAGTAAGAAGAGGTCCAGAATCGGCGGCAGAAGACTCCTCAGTCTTCTAAAGGTAGCGCACAGCACTGCAGCTGTGCGCCATTTTCCTCTCAGCACACTTCACACGGCAGTCACTGAGGGTGCAGGGCGCTGGGAGGGGGGCGCCCTGGGAGGCAAATGAAAACCTATTTTGGCTAAAAATACCTCACATATAGCCTCCGGAGGCTATATGGAGATATTTAACCCCTGCCAGAATCCGTTAAAAGCGGGAGACGAGGCCGCCGAAAAAGGGGCGGGGCCTATCTCCTCAGCACACAGCGCCATTTTCCCTCACAGAAAGGCTGGAGGGAAGGCTCCCAGGCTCTCCCCTGCACTGCACTACAGAAACAGGGTTAAAACAGAGAGGGGGGGCACTAATTTGGCGTTAGAAATATATAAAAAAGATGCTATAAGGGAAAACACTTATATAAGGTTGTCCCTATATAATTATAGCGTTTTTGGTGTGTGCTGGCAAACTCTCCCTCTGTCTCTCCAAAGGGCTAGTGGGTCCTGTCCTCTATCAGAGCATTCCCTGTGTGTGTGCTGTGTGTCGGTACGTGTGTGTCGACATGTATGAGGACGATGTTGGTGAGGAGGCGGAGCAATTGCCTGTAATGGTGATGTCACTCTCTAGGGAGTCGACACCGGAATGGATGGCTTATTTAGGGAATTACGTGATAATGTCAACACGCTGCAAGGTCGGTTGACGACATGAGACGGCCGACAAACAATTAGTACCGGTCCAGACGTCTCAAAAACACCGTCAGGGGTTTTTAAAACGCCCGTTTACTTTAGTCGGTCGACACAGACACAGACAGGGACACTGAATCCAGTGTCGACGGTGAATAAACAAACGTATTCCTTATTAGGGCCACACGTTAAAGGCAATGAAGGAGGTGTTACATATTTCTGATACTACAAGTACCACAAAAGAGGGTATTATGTGGGATGTGAAAAAACTACAGTAGTTTTTCCTGAATCAGATAAATTAAATAAAGTGTGTGATGATGCGTGGGTTCCCCCCGATAGAAAATTATGGGCGGTATACCCTTTCCCGCCAGAAGTTAGGGCGCGTTGGGAAACACCCCTTAGGGTGGATAAGGCGCTCACACGCTTATCAAAACAAGTGGCGGTACCGTCTATAGATAGGGCCGTCCTCAAGGACCAGCTGACAGGAGGCTGGAAAATATCATAAAAAGTATATACACACATACTGGTGTTATACTGCGACCAGCGATCGCCTCAGCCTGGATGTGCAGAGCTGGGGTGGCTTGGTCGGATTCCCTGACTAAAAATATTGATACCCTTGACAGGGACAGTATTTTATTGACTATAGAGCATTTAAAGGATGCATTTCTATATATGCGAGATGCACAGAGGGATATTTGCACTCTGGCATCAAGAGTAAATGCGATGTCCATATCTGCCAGAAGATGTTATGGACACGACAGTGGTCAGGTGATGCAGATTCCAAACGGCAAAAAGGTGTATTGCCGTATAAAGGAAGAGGAGTTTTTTGGGGTCGGTCCATCGGACCTGGTGGCCACGGCAACTGCTGGAAAATCCACCGTTTTTACCCTAAGTCACATCTCTGCAGAAAAAGACACCGTCTTTTCAGCCTCAGTCCTTTCGTCCCTATAAGATCATATCTGCCCAGGGATAGAGGAAAGGGAAGAAGACTGCAGCAGGCAGCCCATTCGCAGGAACAGAAGCGTTCCACCGCTTCTGACAAGTTCTCAGCATGGCGCTGAGACCGTACAGGACCCCTGGATCCTACAAGTAGTATCCCAGGGGTACAGATTGGAATGTCGAGACGTTTCCCCTTCGCAGGCTCCTGAAGTCTGCTTTACCAAGGTCTCCCTCCGACAAGGAGGCAGTATGGGAAAAAATTCACAAGCTGTATTCCCAGCAGGTGATAATTAAATTACCCCTCCTACTACAAGAAAAGGGGTATTATTCCACACTATATTGTGGTACTGAAGCCAGAAGGCTAGGTGAGACTTATTCTAAAAAATTTTTTGAACACTTACAAAGGTTCAAATCAAGATGGAGTCACTCAGAGCAGTGATAACGAACCAGGAAGAAGGGGACTATATAGTGTCCGGGGACATCAGGGATGCTTACCTCTATGTCCCAAATTTGCCCTTCTCACTAAGGGTACCTCAGGTTCGTGGTGCAGAACTGTCACTATCAGTTTTAGACGCTGCCGTTTGGATTGTCCACGGCACCCCGGGTCTTTACCAAGGTAATGGCCGAAATGATGATTCTTCTTCGAAGAAAAGGCGTCTTAATTATCCCTTACTTGGACGATCTCCTGATAAGGGCATAGTCCAGGGAACAGTTGGAGGTCGGAGTAGCACTATCTCGGATACTGCTACAACAGCACGGGTGGATTCTAAATATTCCAAAATCGCAGCTGATCCCGACGACACGTCTGCTGTGCCTAGGGATGATTCTGGACACAGTCCAGAAAAAGGTGTTTCTCCCGGAAGAGAAAGCCAGGGAGTTATCCGAGCTAGTCAGGAACCTCCTAAAAACAGTGCATCATTGCACAAGGGTCCTGGTAAAAATGGTGGCTTCCTACGAAGAAATTCCATTCGGCAGATTTCACGCAAGAACTTTTCAGTGGGATCTGCTGGACAAATGGTCCGGATCGCATCTTCAGATGCATCAGCGGATAACCCTATATCCAAGGACAAGGGTGTCTCTCCTGTGGTGGTTATAGAGTGCCCATCTTCTAGAGGGCCGCAGATTTGGCATTCAGGATTGGATGCTGGTGACCACGGAGCCCAGCCCGAGAGGCTGGGGAGCAGTCACACAAGGAAAAAATTTCCAGGGAGTGTGATCAAGTCTGGAGACTTTTCTCCACATAAATATACTGGAGCTAAGGGTAAATTTATAATGCTCTAAGCTTAGCAAGACCTCTGCTTCAAGGTCAGCCGGTATTGATCCAGTGGGAAAAACATCACGGCAGTCGCCCACGTAAACAGACAGGGCGACACAAGAAGCAGGAGGGCAATGGCAAAAACTGCAAGGACTTTTCGCTGGGCGGAAAATCATGTGATAGCACTGTCAGCAGTGTTTCATCCCGGGAATGGAAACTGGGAAGCAGACTTCCTCAGCAGGCACGACCTCCACCCGGGAGAGTGGAAACTTCATCGGGAAGTTTTTTCCACATGATTGTAAACCGTTGGGAAATACCAAAGGTGGACATGATGGCGTCCCGTCTGAACAAAAAACGGGACAGGTATTGCGCCAGGTCAAGAGACCCTCAGGCAATAGCTGTGGACGTTCTGGTAACACCGTGGGTGTACCAGTCGGTGTATGTGTTCCCTCCTCTGCTTCTCATACCTAAGGTGCTGAGAATTATAAGACGTAGAGGAGTAAGAACTATACTCATGGCTCCGGATTGGCCAAGAAGGACTTGGTACCCGGAACTTCAAGAGATGCTTACAGAGGTTTTATGGCCTCTGCCGCTAAGAAGGGACTTGCTTCAGCAAGTACCATGTCTGTTCCAAGACTTACCGCAGCTGCGTTTGTCGGCATGGCGGTGGAACGCCGGATCCTAAGGGAAAAAGGCATTCCGGAAGAGGTCATTCCTACCCTGGTCAAAGCCAGAAAGGAGGTGACCGCACAACATTATCACCACATGTGGCGAAAATATGTTGCGTGGTGTGAGGCCAGGAAGGCCCCACAAAGAAATTTCAACTCGGTCGTTTCCTGCATTTCCTGCAAACAGGAGTGTCTATGGGCCTCAAATTGGGGTCCATTAAGGTTCAAATTTGGGCCCTGTTGAATTTTCTTCCAGAAAGAATTGGCTTCAGTTCCTGAAGTCCAGAAGTTTGTCAAGGGAGTATTGCATATACAACCCCCTTTTGTGCCTCCAGTGGCACTGTGGGATCTCAACGTAGTTCTGGGATTCCTCAAATCACATTGGTTTAAAACCAGTCAAATCTGTGGATTTGAAGCATCTCACATGGAAAGTGACCATGATCTTGGCCCTGGCCTGGACCAGGCGAGTGTCAAATTGGTGGTTTTTTCTCAAAAAAGCCCATATCTGTTTGTCCATTCGGACAGGGCAGAGCTGCGGACTCGTCCCCAGTTCTCTCCCTAAGGTGGTGTCAGTGTTTCACCTGAACCAGCTTATTGTGGTGCCTTGCACCTACTAGGGACTTGGAGGACTCCAAGTTGCTAGATGTTGTCAGGGCCCTGAAAATATGTTCCAGGACGGCTGGAGTCAGGAAAACTGACTTGCTGTTATCCTGTATGCACCCAACAAACTAGGTGCTTTTGCTTCTAAGCAGACTATTGCTAGTTGGATGTGTAATACAATTCAGCTTGCACATTCTGTGGCAGGCCTGCCACAGCCAAAATATGTAAATGCCCATTCCACAAGGAAGGTGGGCTCATCTTGGGCGGCTGCCCGAGGGGTCTCGGCTTTTACAACTTTGCCGAGCGGTTATTTAGTCAGGGGCAAACACGTTTGTAAAATCCTACAAATTTGATACCCTGGCTAAGGAGGACCTGGAGTTCTCTCATTCGGTGCTGCAGAGTCATCCGCACTCTCCCGCCCGTTTGGGAGCTTTGGTATTATCCCCATGGTCCTTTCAGGAACCCCAGCATCCACTAGGACGATAGAGAAAATGAGAATTTACTTACCGATAATTCTATTTCTCGGAGTCCGTAGTGGATGCTGGGCGCCCATCCCAAGTGCGGATTATCTGCAATACTTGTACATAGTTACAAAAATCGGGTTATTATTGTTGTGAGCCATCTTTTCAGAGGCTCCGCTGTTATCATACTGTTAACTGGGTTCAGATCACAGGTTGTACAGTGTGATTGGTGTGGCTGGTATGAGTCTTACCCGGGATTCAAAATCCTTCCTTATTATGTACGCTCGTCCGGGCACAGTATCTAACTGGCTTGGAGGAGGGTCATAGGGGGAGGAGCCAGTGCACACCACCTGATCCTAAAGCTTTACTTTTTGTGCCCTGTCTCCTGCGGAGCCGCTATTCCCCATGGTCCTTTCAGGAACCCCAGCATCCACTACGGACTCCGAGAAATAGAATTATCGGTAAGTAAATTCTCATTTACACACATACTGGTGTTATACTGCGACCAGCAATCGCCTCAGCCTGGATGTGCAGTGCTGGGTTGGCGTGGTCGGATTCCCTGACTGAAAATATTGATACCCTAGATAGGGACAGTATATTTTTGCCTATAGAGCATTTGAAAGATGCATTTCTATATATGCGTGATGCACAGCGGAATATTTGCCGACTGGCATCAAGTCTAAGTGCGTTGTCCATTTCTACCAGTAGAGGATTATGGACACGTCAGTGGTCAGGTGATGCGTATTCCAAACGGCATTTGGAAGTATTGCCTTATTAAGGGGAGGAGTTATTTGGGGTCGGTCTTTCAGACCTGGTGGCCACGGCAACAGCTGGGAAATCCACGTTTGTACCCCAGGTCGCCTCTCAACATGAGAAGATGCCGTATTATCAGTCGCAGTCTTTTCGTGGATAAGCGGGCAAAAGGTTCCTCATTTCTGCCCCGTGACAGAGGGAGAGGAAAAGGCTGCAGAAATCAGCCAGTTCCCAGGAACAGAAACCCTCTCCCGCCTCTGCCAAGCCCTCAGTATACGCTGGGGCTTTACAAGCAGAATCAGGCACGGTGGGGGGCCCGTCTCAATGAATTTCAGCGCGCAGTGGGCTCACTCGCAAGTAGACCCCTGGATCCTTCAGGTGATATCTCAGGGGTACAAATTAGAATTTGAGACGTCTCCCCCTCGCCGTTTCCTAAAGTTGGCTTTACCGATGTCTCCTTCTGACAGGGAGACAATTTTGGAAGCCATTCACAAGCTGTATTCCCAGCAGGTGATAATCTAGATACCCCTCCTGCAACAGGGAACGGGGTATTATTCCACACTGTTGTGGTACCGAAGCCGGACGGCTCGGTGAGACCGATTCTAAATCTAAAATCTAAAATCTTTGAACACTTACATACAGAGGTTCAAATTCAAGATTGAGTCACTCAGAGCAGTGATTGCGAACCTGGAAGAAGGGGACTACATGATGTCTCGGGACATCAAGGATGCTTACCTTCATGTCAAAATTTACCCTTCTCACCAAGGGTACCTCAGGTTTATGGTACAGAACTGTAACTATCAGTTCAGACGCTGCCGTATGGATGGTCCACGGCACCCCGGGTCTTTACCAAGGTAATGGCCGAAATGATGATATTCCTTCAAAGGAAGGGAATTTTAGTTATCCCTTACTTGGACAATTCCCTGATAAGGGTAAGATCCAGGGAACAGTTGGAGGTCGGTGTAGCACTATCTCAGGTAGTGTTGCTGCAGCACGGTTGGATTCTCAATATTCCAAAATCGCAGCTGGTTCCGACGACTTGTCTTCTGTTCCTAGGTATGATCCTGGATCCAGAAAAAGGTGTTTCTCCCGGAGGAGAAAGCCAGGGAGTTATCCGAGCAAGTCAGGAACCTCCTAAAACCGAGCCAAGTCTCAGTGCATCAATGCACAAGGGTTCTGGGTAAAATGGTGGCTTCCTACGAAGCAATCCCATTCGGCAGATTCCACGCAAGAACTTTCCAGTGGGACCTGCTGGACAAATGGTCCGGGTCGCATCTTCAGATGCATCAGCGGATAACCCTGTCACCAAGGACAAGGGGTCCCTCCTGTGGTGGTTGCAGAGTGCTCATCTTCTAGAGGGCCGCAGATTCGGCATTCAGGACTGGGTCCTGGTAACCACGGATGCCAGCCTGCGAGGCTGGGGAGCAGTCACACAGGGAAGGAATATCCAGGACTTATGGTCAAGCCTGGAGACATCACTTCACAAAAATATCCTGAAGCTAGGGGACATTTACAATGCTCTAAGCTTAGCAAGACCTCTGCTTCAAGGTCAGCCGGTGTTGATCCAGTCGGACAACATCACGGCAGTCACCCACGTAAACAGACAGGGTGGCACAAGAAGCAGGAGGGCAATGGCAGAAGCTGCAAGGATTCTTCGCTGGGCGGAAAATCATGTGATAGCACTGTCAGCAGTATTCATTCCGGGAGTGGACAACTGGGAAGCAGACTTCCTCAGCACGACCTCCACCCGGGAGAGTGGGGACTTCACCCAGAAGTCTTCCACATGATTATAAACCGTTGGGAAAAACTCGACAGGTATTGCGCCAGGTCCAGGGACCCTCAGGCAATAGCTGTAGATGCTCTGGTAACACCGTGGGTGTACCAGTCAGGGTATGTGTTCCCTCCTCTGCCTCTCATACCCAAGGTACTGAGATTGATAAGATGGAGAGGAGTAAGCACTATATTCGTGGCTCCGGATTGGCCAAGAAGGACTTGGTAACCGGAACTTCAAGAGATGCTCACGGAGGATCCGTGGCCTCTACCTCTAAGAAGGGACCTGCTCCAGCAAGGACCCTGTCTGTTCCAAGACTTACCGCGGCTGCGTTTGACGGCATGGCGGTTGAACGCCGGATCCTGAAGGAAAAAAGGCATTCCGGATGAAGTCATCCCTATCCTGATCAAAGCCAGGAAGGATGTAACCGCAAAAACATTATCACCGCAATTGGCGAAAATATGTTGCGTGGTGCGAGGCCAGTAAGGCCCGACGGTGGAAATTCAACTGGGTCGATTCCTACATTTCCTGCAAACAGGAGTGTCTATGGGCCTGAAATTGGGGTCCATTAAGGTTCAAATTTCGGCCCTGTCAATTTTCTTCCAAAAAGAACTAGCTTCAGTCCCTGAAGTTCAGACGTTTGTAAAAGGGGTACTGCATATACAGCCTCCTTTTGTGCCTCCAGTGGCACTTTGGGATCTCAATGTAGTTTGGGTTCCAAAAGTCACATTGGTTTGAACCACTTAAATCTGTGGAGTTAAAATATCTCACATGGAAAGTGGTCATGCTGTTGGCCCTGGCCTGGGCCAGGCGCGTGTCAGAATTTGGCGGCTTTATCCTGAAATAGCCCTTATCTGATGTTCCATTCGGACAGGGCGGAATTGAGGACTCGTCCTCAGTTTCTCCCTAAGGTGGTTTCAGCGTTTCACCTGAACCAACCTATTTGTGGTGCCTGCGGCTACTAGGGACTTGGAGGACTCCAAGTTGCTAGACGTTGTCAGGGCCCTGAAAATATATGTTTCCAGGAGAGCTGGAGTCAGGAAATCTGACTCGCTGTTTATCCTGTATGCACCCAACAAGCTGGGTGCTCCTGCTTCTAAGCAGACTATTGCTCGTTGGATTTGTAGTACAATTCAGCTTGCATATTCTGTGGCAGGCCTGCCACAGCCAAAAATCTGTAAATGCCCACTCCACAAGGAAGGTGGGCTCATCTTGGGCGGCTGCCCGAGGGGTCTCGGCTTTACAACTTTGCAGAGCAGCTACTTGGTCAGGAGCAAATACGTTTGTAAAATTCTACAAAATTGATATCCTGGCTGAGGAGGACCTGGAGTTCTCTCATTTGGTGCTGCAGAGTCATCCGCACTCTCCCGCCCGTTTGGGAGCTTTGGTATAATCCCCATGGTCCTTACGGAGTCCCCAGCATCCACTTAGGACGTTAGAGAAAATAAGAATTTACTTACCGATAATTCTATTTCTCATAGTCCGTAGTGGATGCTGGGCGCCCATCCCAAGTGCGGATTGTCTGCAATACTTGTACATAGTTATTGTTACAAAAATCGGGTTATTATTGTTGTGAGCCATCTTTCAGAGGCTCCTCTGTTATCATGCTGTTAACTGGGTTCAGATCACAGGTTATACGGTGTGATTGGTGTGGCTGGTATGAGTCTTACCCGGGATTCAAAATCCTTCCTTATTGTGTACGCTCGTCCGGGCACAGTATCCTAACTGAGGCTTGGAGGAGGGTCATAGGGGGAGGAGCCAGTGCACACCAGATAGTCCTAAAGCTTTCTTTAGATGTGCCCAGTCTCCTGCGGAGCCGCTATTCCCCATGGTCCTTACGGAGTCCCCAGCATCCACTACGGACTATGAGAAATAGAATTATCGGTAAGTAAATTCTTATTTTTTTTATGGTCTGTACCGATTATTGACTCTCCAAGCTTCCATTGAAAGTATATAAAAAGGGGCGTGGCCATGCGGGTGTACCCGGGGCCACGCCCCCTTTTCAAATGTGTATCAATGTTTATGTGTACATTGGCCCTCATTCCGAGTTGTTCGCTCGCTAGCTGCTTTTAGCAGCTTTGCACACGCTAAGCCGCCGCCTACTGGGAGTGAATCTTAGCTTATCAAAATTGCGAACGAAAGATTAGCAGAATTGCGAATAGACACTTCTAAGCAGTTTCTGAGTAGCTTCAGACTTACTCGGCATCTGCGATCAGTTCAGTCAGTTTCGTTCCTGGTTTGACGTCACAAACACACCCAGCGTTCACCCAGACACTCCTCCGTTTCTCCAGCCACTCCCGCGTTTTTCCCAGAAACGGTAGCGTTTTTTCACACACTCCCATAAAACGGCCAGTTTCCGCCCAGAAACACCCACTTCCTGTCAATCACATTACGATCACCAGAACGAAGAAAAAAACCTTGTAATGCCGTGAGTAAAATACCTAACTGCATAGCAAATTAGCGACTAATCGCTCCGTTGCGAGAAAAAAATACCAAGCGAACAACTCGGAATGACCCCCATTGTTGGAGGGTATGATGCTGCAGATGCAGGGGGCCTATTTTGGGGTGTGGGGCTGGAGCTGCAGCTCCATCAGTCCCATTGCTAATCCTGCTCTGTGAAAACACAGCAGGCAAAGGGCAGAGCCTCCCATTGGATGTAACCTGTGTGGGAGGGCGCTTCTCGCCCAATCAGCTGTGGACTGGGTGTGATAGACCTGCCACTAACCCAATGAGAGATGCGTTATACACACAGGCACAAAGTCACAGAGCTGGGCTATTATATAGGAGATATATATATATATATATATATATATATATATATATCTCTCCTATATAATAGCCCAGATCTGTGACTTTGTGCTTCATTTGCTAACGCTGGGCGGAGTCACAACACTGGGCGGAGTTAGTCAAATGTGTCACAGATCTGGGCAAATCTATAGACTAGGAGCAGAAGCAGATGGTATGGGCATGGCACAGGCAGGGGTGCATACCTCCCAGCTTTCTTCAGGCAGAAGGAGGGACACACGCACGGTGAAAAGGGGGCGTGACCAACGAAAAGGGGCGTGGCTTCGCGGGGGCACCCACGATCGTGAGCCACGCCCCCGTTTTCGTCAGTGAGGGGGCATGCCCAGCGCTCTGTGAGCTGCTGGCATGCCCCCAGGGGTGGATTATGAGTCCGGGGGGCCCAGGGCACTTGAGACAGGGGGGCCTATCTCATTGCTGTGCCTGCTGTGGGTTTGGGGGCGTGGCCTAATCGTGCCCACGTGGCCACGCCCTCTTATGCAAATTCCGGGAATTGTTTTTTGTTTTTTTATGGAATTTTGGCCCCTCAGCTAGGGGTAAATCCAGAGGGGGTGGTCGCTCCCCCCTACACACCCGCACAGGCAGAAGAAAGCAGGGAGGCTGCTGCCTCCCTGCAACACCACAGACCTGCCTACACTCAGCAGCGCGTGCTGACTGTAGCACAATGCTGCTGCTGGCAGGACGGGGGAGCTTCAGAGCTGGGACAGAGCTACTCCAGCTGGGGGGCCCCCTAAAACTGTGAGGCCCGGGGTACGTACCCCCTGGGCCCCCCCCCCCCCTTAATCCGGCTCTGCTGCCGGACCCCCCCCCCCTTAATCCGTGCCCCCTGATGCCCCCTCTCCCTCTGTCTCCACTAAATAGTCTATTCACCGCTTCTCTGCTAAGCAGAACAGCGAGTACTGGAGCTTCCCAACTGCCCCCCCCCCCCCAACACCGCAGGACACTGCGGCCCGCTGGTGGGACAGCAGGACAGACCCCCCAAAATGGGACTGTCCCGCGAAAATCGGGACAGTTGGGAGGTATGGGGGTGTGTGAGGGGGTATGCTGTACAGACAGAAGGGCACCGGCTCACTGTGTGCTTGACCCCCCCATATCAGCATACTCAGCAGGGGCTCTGGCACGGAGGAGCGTCACTTTCTGGCACACTCCACGCTTCTTAGCTGCAGTTTTGCAGGTTCCGTACTGCCTCTGTTATCTCCAGCCCCGGCAACCCCACCGCTAGCTGCAGCGCTGCCACCTGCAGTGAAGTGCGCCCAGCTCCTTCGCACACTTTAGCCGGCGGGTAGCGCTGCAGAAGTCCGAGCTGCTTGCAGGCTCCGACCCCTTCCTGATTTCAGCCGCAGCGTCTCCTGGGGGCTAACCAGTCACTCCCAGTTTCCCCTTACCACAGTGCCTGGCAGCCGCGAGGTCCGCGACGCGTGCATGCTATGACCCCCTCCTCCCTCCAGCCGCAGCGTCTCCTGGGGGCTAACCAGTCACTCCCAGTCTCCCCTTACCACAGTGCCCGGCAACCGCACAAGGTCCGCGGTATGTGACTGAGGAGTGGGGGGGGGGGGGGGGATGCGGATGGGCAGAGGAAGCAGGACTCCAGCCTGAGAGAGTCAGTCATGCCAAGTCTCCACCAGCAGCAGATCCCAACAGGTTGGAGTGGGACAGCAGCAGCCAGCAGCAGTGACTCCGGTAAGACACATCTGTCTGTCACCACTGTTCTGTCCCTAATACCAATCTCTCCCGTGCCCTGTGTTCTGTCATGTCCCTGTCACCCCTGGCCTTGCCCTGTCACCCTTATCCTGGCCCTGTCACCCTTATCCTGGCCCTGTTACCCCTATCCTGGCCCTGTCACCCCTGGCCTTGCCCTGTCACCCCTGGCCTTGCCCTGTCACCCTTATCCTGGCTCTGTCACCCCTATCCTGGCCCTGTCACCCCTATCCTGGCCCTGTCAACCCTATCCTGGCCCTGTCACCTCTGTCCTGGTCCTGCCGGCCCTACCCTGGCCCTGTCACCCCTATCCTGTCCCTGTCATATCTGTCCTGGCCCTGTCGCCCCTGTCCTGGCCCACCCCTCCACCCGCAGCATCTACAAACACCCTCCCCCATCCGCAGCCCCCCCCCCGCACCCGCTACATTCTGTACATCATGCCCTGCAGGTGCTGTTCACACCATCGCAAGGGGCTGCGCCTCATTCACCATCGCACGCCCTTTCATTGTGCAATATTTAACCACTAACAAAGGAATGCAGGTTATACTCCATATAATACAAATATTGAACCCCAGATAGGCATGTAAGGGTTAAGGGGGCGTAGCCCCTTGCGACGGTGTGAAGAGCGCCCGTAGGGCGCGATGAAGCACCTAGTAACTATATACATAGTAGGTGATTCAATTAGTGATGAGCGGGTTCGCAAGGAACGGCTGAGGCCCTGGCCTATGTTCATGGCTAGTGGTTCAGCTTCACATGAGGATGGAAGCACTCAGCCTCTCGCTAGAAAAATAAAAAGACTTAAGCTGGCAAAAGCACAGCAAAGAACTGTGCGTTCTTCGAAATCACAAATCCACAAGGAGAGTCCAATTGTGTCGGTTGCGATGCCTGACCTTCCCAACACTGGACGTGAAGAGCATGCGCCTTCCACCATTTGCACGCCCCCTGCAAGTGCTGGAAGGAGCACCCGCAGTCCAGTTCCTGATAGTCAGATTGAAGATGTCAGTGTTGAAGTACACCAGGATGAGGAGGATATGGGTGTTGCTGGCGCTGGGGAGGAAATTGACCAGGAGGATTCTGATGGTGAGGTGGTTTGTTTAAGTCAGGCACCCGGGGAGACACCTGTTGTCCGTGGGAGGAATATGGCCATTGACATGCCTGGTGAAAATACCAAAAAAATCAGCTCTTCAGTGTGGAAGTATTTCAACAGAAATGCGGACAACATTTGTCAAGCCGTGTGTTGCCTTTGTCAAGCTGTAATAAGTAGGGGTAAGGACGTTAACCACCTTGGAACATCCTACCTTATACGTCACCTGCAGCGCATTCATCATAAGTCAGTGACAAGTTCAAAAACTTTGGGCGACAGCGGAAGCAGTCCACTGACCAGTAAATCCCTTCCTCTTGTAACCAAGCTCACGCAAACCACCCCACCAACTCCCTCAGTGTCAATTTCCTCCTTCCCCAGGAATGCCAATAGTCCTGCAGGCCATGTCACTGGCAATTCTGACGAGTCCTCTCCTGCCTGGGATTCCTCCGATGCATCTTTGCGTGTAACGCCTACTGCTGCTGGCGCTGCTGTTGTTGCTGCTGGGAGTCGATGGTCATCCCAGAGGGGAAGTCGTAAGACCACTTTTACTACTTCCACCAAGCAATTGACTGTCCAACAGTCCTTTGCGAGGAAGATGAAATATCACAGCAGTCATCCTGCTGCAAAGCGGATAACTGAGGCCTTGGCATCCTGGGCGGTGAGAAACGTGGTTCCGGTATCCATCATTACTGCAGAGCCAACTAGAGACTTGTTGGAGGTACTGTGTCCCCGGTACCAAATACCATCTAGGTTCCATTTCTCTAGGCAGGCGATACCGAAAATGTACACAGACCTCAGAAAAAGACTCACCAGTGTCCTAAAAAATGCAGTTGTACCCAATGTCCACTTAACCACGGACATGTGGACAAGTGGAGCAGGGCAGACTCAGGACTATATGACTGTGACAGCCCACTGGGTAGATGTATTGACTCCCGCCGCAAGAACAGCAGCGGCAGCACCAGTAGCAGCATCTCGCAAACGCCAACTCTTTCCTAGGCAGGCTACGCTTTGTATCACCGCTTTCCAGAATACGCACACAGCTGAAAACCTCTTACGGCAACTGAGGAAGATCATCGCAGAATGGCTTACCCCAATTGGACTCTCCTGTGGATTTGTGGCATCGGACAACGCCAGCAATATTGTGTGTGCATTAAATATGGGCAAATTCCACCACGTCCCATGTTTTGCACATACCTTGAATTTGGTGGTGCAGAATTATTTAAAAAACGAGAGGGGCGTGCAAGAGATGCTGTCGGTGGCCAGAAGAATTGCGGCACACTTTCGGCGTACAGGCACCACGTACAGAAGACTGGAGCACCACCAAAAACGCCTGAACCTGCCCTGCCATCATCTGAAGCAAGAAGTGGTAACGAGGTGGAATTCAACCCTCTATATGCTTCAGAGGTTGGAGGAGCAGCAAAAGGCCATTCAAGCCTATACAACTGAGCACGATATAGGAGGTGGAATGCACCTGTCTCAAGCGCAGTGGAGAATGATTTCAACGTTGTGCAAGGTTCTGCAACCTTTTGAACTTGCCACACGTGAAGTCAGTTCAGACACTGCCAGCCTGAGTCAGGTCATTCCCCTCATCAGGCTTTTGCAGAAGAAGCTGGAGACATTGAAGGAGGAGCTAACACAGAGCGATTCCGCTAGGCATGTGGGACTTGTGGATGGAGCCCTTAATTTGCTTAACAAGGATTCACGGGTGGTCAATCTGTTGAAATCAGAGCACTACATTTTGGCCACCGTGCTCGATCCTAGATTTAAAACCTACCTTGGATCTCTCTTTCCGGCAGACACAAGTCTGCTGGGGTTCAAAGAACTGCTGGTGAGAAAATTGTCAAGTCAAGCGGAACGCGACCTGTCAACATCTCCTCCTTCACATTCTCCTGCAACTGGGGGTGCGAGGAAAAGGCTCAGAATTCCGAGCCCACCCGCTGGCGGTGATGCAGGGCAGTCTGGAGCGACTGCTGATGCTGACATCTGGTCCGGACTGAAGGACCTGACAACGATTACGGACATGTCATCTACTGTCACTGCATATGATTCTCTCCCCATTGAAAAAATGGTGGAGGATTATATGAGTGACCGCATCCAAGTAGGCACGTCAGACAGTCCGTACTTATACTGGCAGGAAAAAGAGGCAATTTGGAGGCCCTTGCACAAACTGGCTTTATTCTACCTAAGTTGCCCTCCCACAAGTGTGTACTCCGAAAGAGTGTTTAGTGCCGCCGCTCACCTTGTCAGCAATCGGCGTACGAGGTTACATCCAGAAAATGTGGAGAAGATGATGTTCATTAAAATGAATTATAATCAATTCCTCCGTGGAGACATTGACCACCAGCAATTGCCTCCACAAAGTACACAGGGAGCTGAGATGGTGGATTCCAGTGGGGACGAATTGATAATCTGTGAGGAGGGGGATGTACACGGTGAAATATCGGAGGATGATGATGAGGTGGACATCTTGCCTCTGTAGAGCCAGTTTGTGCAAGGAGAGATTAATTGCTTCTTTTTTGGTGGGGGTCCAAACCAACCCGTCATTTCAGTCACAGTCGTGTGGCAGACCCTGTCACTGAAATGATGGGTTGGTTAAAGTGTGCATGTCCTGTTTATACAACATAAGGGTGGGTGGGAGGGCCAAAGGACAATTCCATCTTGCACCTCTTTTTTCTTGTGGTAAAGGGTGGGGTTGAGGATGCCGCACAAGACTAAGTGAGATTGTATAGGTGTGTAATTAATGTGTGTTGCCAAGAAAACCGACGAACCAGAAAAGCTTCTGGAATTAATCACCATCTACCATTGAACAGAAAAAGGTTCTTGTTTAGGCAGAAAAAAAGGGTGATTGTCGATGGTGCTCCCATGGGTCTATTACATAGGTAATAAAGACAGGAGAGAAAGGAAAAAAGTGACCCTTGTTGGGAGCACAACAAGGGTCACTTTTTTCCTTTCTCTCCTGTCTTTATTACCTCTTTTTTCTTTCATTTTTCTTTGCGTCATGTGCTGTTTGGGGAGTAGTTTTTGTAAGGGCCATCCTGCGTGACACTGCAGTGCCACTCCTAGATGGGCCAGGTGTTTGTGTCGGCCACTTGGGTCGCTTATCTTAGTCACACAGCTACCTCATTGCGCCTCTTTTTTTCTTTGCGTCATGTGCTGTTTGGGGGGTGTTTTTTGGAAGGGCCATCCTGCGTGACACTGCAGTGCCACTCCTAGATGGGCCAGGTGTTTGTGTCGGCCACTAGGGTCGCTTAGCTTACTCACACAGCTACCTCATTGCGCCTCTTTTTTTTCTTCTTTGCGTCATGTGCTGTTTGGGGGGTGTTTTTTGGAAGGGCCATCCTGCGTGACACTGCAGTGCCACTCCTAGATGGGCCAGGTGTTTGTGTCGGCCACTTGGGTCGCTGAGCTTAGTCATCCAGCGACCTCGGTGCAAATTTTAGGACTAAAAATAATATTGCGAAGTGTGAGGTGTTCAGAATAGACTGAAAATGAGTGGAAATTATGGTTATTGAGGTTAATAATACTTTGGGATCAAAATGACCCCCAAATTCTATGATTTAAGCTGTTTTTTAGGGTTTTTTGAAAAAAACACCCGAATCCAAAACACACCCGAATCCGACAAAAAAAAATCGGTGAGGTTTTGCCAAAACGCGTTCGAACCCAAAACACGGCCGCGGAACCGAACCCAAAACCAAAACACAAAACCCGAAAAATTTCCGGTGCTCATCACTAGATTCAACGTGCCCTACGGGCGCTTTTCACACCGTCGTAAGAGGCTACGCCTCCTTAACCCTTGCATGCCCTTATGGCGTGCAATATTTTTATTATATGGCGGATTATCTACAATCATAATTGTGTGAGTGGTTAAATATGGCACGGACAAAGGGCGTGCAATGGTTAAGGGGTTGTAGCCCCTTGCAACGGTGTGAACAGCGCACGCAGGGCCTGATGAATCACCTAGTAGGTGCTGTGGTTGGGGGAGTGGTGGGTGCGGGGGAGATGCGGATGGGGTCCGGGGCTGCCATGGGTGGGGGAGGCACAGCTGCGGGGGTGACGCGGGTGGAGGAGGGGCTGGTGTGGTGGTGCCGCGGGTGGGGGAGGGGCTAGTGCAGTGGTGCTCCAGGTGGGGAAGGGTGCGTGGGTGCCACGGGTGGGGGTCTGGAGCCACCACGGGTGGGGGAGGAGCGGTTGCGGGGGTGCCGCGGGTGGGGGAGGGGTGGGTGCGGTGGTGCTGCGGGTGGGGTAGGGGGTCCGGAGCCACCGTGGGTGGTGGAGGGGAGAGGGGTGCTGCAGATGGGGCCCGGAGGTACTGCGATTGGGGGAGGGGCGGGTAATGCATCTCCTCCTGGAAGCAGCTAAGCTGCTGTCCTCCCTTTGGCAGTGGCTCTCCCGGAGAATCGCACAGCAGCCAAGCAGCCAGTCACTATTGTTAGCGCCGGTGTCCCAACGCACCGCATTACAGGGAAGAAGATGCACTCAATAAACTACAGTTCCCAGCAGCCCTAAGGCCTGGAATGCTTCGGCGCTAAGGGCTGTGGGGAGCTGTAGTTTATTTAATGCGTCTACTTCCCTGTAATGCAGTGTGTTGGGACACCGGCGCTAACAATAGTGACTGGCTGGCAGAACTGACTGACTCGCTGAATCAATGTAAAAGGTGAGAGTGCTGTGCAGTGTCAGTGACACTGCACACCCACTGCACTGCACAGCACTGTCACCTTTTACATTGATTCAGTGTCCAGACATTACCCTCTGCGATATCACCCACTCTATCTGTTACATTAGACATCTCGGGGCTTCCAGGCCGGCAGCCCAGGTGCTGTGTTGCGGAGTCAGGGCCTCTGGGTATCTGTGCCCGGCTGTGGCGGGGAGGCAATTCTGTGACATCACGCGCAGAGGAGGCTCCGGGGCTCAGAGAGTATGCGGCGCAGGGAGGGCTATGAAAGCCTTCCGCTGCGCCGCTTTCATACACATCTATGCTGGTGGCCGCAGCAGCTTTTGTTGCACCGTTCGCCGCGGCTAGGGAGTGGGGACTGTTGATGCCGGAGGGGGCAGGTGGACTGGCAGCAGGACATAGGACGCTGCAGTAAAAGGAGTTTTTTCTCCCTATATACAGCGCAGAGACTTGCTGCAGATGCAGTGGCATACCCTCCAGCTGGACCTTTTTGGCAGGTACAGTCCCTTTTTTTTATGGTCTGTACCATTTTTTGGCTCTCCAAACTTCCATTGAAAGTATAGGAAAAGGGGCGTGGTCACGCCACTGTACCCGTGGTCACGCCCCTTTTCGAATTTGTACCAATTTTTATGTTTAAATTGTTGGAGGGTATGATGCTGCAGATGCAGTGGGTCTATTTTGGGGTGTGGACCTGGAGCTGCAGCTCCATCAGCCCCATTGTTAATCCTCTCTGGGAACACACAGCAGCCAAAGGGCAGAGCCTCTCATTGGATGTAACCTGTGTGGGAGGGCGTTTCTCGCCCAATCAGCTATGGGCTGGGTGTGATAGACCTGCTGCTAACCCAATGAGAGCTCCTAGCCACGCCCAGCGTTATAAACACAGGCACAGAGTCACAGATCTGGGCTATTATATAGGATATATATATATATATATATATATATATATATATATTTATACATATATATATATATATATATTTAGAATGTTGACAGACACCTGACACCAGGGATCATAGTAGTACATGTTATATATATATATATATATATATATATTTAGAATGTTGACAGACACCTGACACCAGAGATCATAGTAGTACATGTTATATATGTATATATATATATATATATATTTATTTAGAATGTTGACAGACACCTGACACCAGGGATCATAGTAGTACATGTAATGCATTATCCTCTCATTACAATGGAGCTCTCAGGCATTATTAATATGAAATAATTATGTAAAAAAAATGCAAAAAGTACCAACAGATTGATTATTCATTTGTTGTTTTTTTATTGTCGTATGGATAAAACATTTCTTGGTTACATTTTTTTTTTTACAAAGGGGCACTGCCTTAATCTTCCAGTTCCCATTTGGACGAAAAGCTGAAAACAAAAAATCCCAGTGTGTACCATACAGATGTATAACTGACTGGGTGTTGTACCATACAGATGTATCACTGACTGGGTGTTGTACCATACAGATGTATCACTTACTGGGTGTTGTACCATACAGATGTATCACTGACTGGGTGTTGTACCATACAGATGTATCACTTACTGGCTGTTGTACCATACAGATGTATCACTTACTGGGTGTTGTACCATACAGATGTATAACTGACTGGGTGTTGTACCATACAGATGTATCACTTACTGGGTGTTGTACCATACAGATGTATCACTTACTGGGTGTTGTACCATACAGATGTATAACTGACTGGGTGTTGTACCATACAGATGTATCACTTACTGGGTGTTGTACCATACAGATGTATCACTTACCGGGTGTTGTACCATACAGATGTATCACTTACTGGGTGTTGTACCATACAGATGTATCACTGACTGGGTGTTGTACCATACAGATGTATCACTGACTGGGTGTTGTACCATACAGATGTATCACTGACTGGGTGTTGTAACATACAGATGTATCACTTACTGGGTGTTGTACCATACAGATGTATCACTTACTGGCTGTTATACCATACAGATGTATCACTTACTGGCTGTTATACCATACAGATGTATCACTGACTGGGTGTTGTACCATACAGATGTATCACTGACTGGGTGTTGTAACATACAGATGTATCACTGACTGGGTGTTGTACCATACAGATGTATCACTGACTGGGTGTTGTACCATACAGATGTATCACTTACTGGGTGTTGTAACATACAGATGTATCACTTACTGGGTGTTGTACCATACAGATGTATCACTTACTGGCTGTTATACCATACAGATGTATCACTTACTGGCTGTTATACCATACAGATGTATCACTGACTGGGTGTTGTACCATACAGATGTATCACTGACTGGGTGTTGTACCATACAGATGTATCACTGACTGGGTGTTGTAACATACAGATGTATCACTGACTGGGTGTTGTACCATACAGATGTATCACTTACTGGGTGTTGTACCATACAGATGTATCACTGACTGGGTGTTGTAACATACAGATGTATCACTTACTGGGTGTTGTAACATACAGATGTATCACTTACTGGGTGTTGTACCATACAGATGTATCACTTACTGGCTGTTATACCATACAGATGTATCACTTACTGGGTGTTGTACCATACAGATGTATCACTGACTGGGTGTTGTACCATACAGATGTATCACTGACTGGGTGTTGTACCATACAGATGTATCACTGACTGGGTGTTGTAACATACAGATGTATCACTTACTGGGTGTTGTACCATACAGATGTATCACTGACTGGGTGTTGTAACATACAGATGTATCACTTACTGGGTGTTGTAACATACAGATGTATCACTTACTGGGTGTTGTACCATACAGATGTATCACTGACTGGGTGTTGTACCATACAGATGTATCACTTACTGGCTGTTGTACCATACAGATGTATCACTGACTGGGTGTTGTACCATACAGATGTATCACTTACTGGGTGTTGTACCATACAGATGTATCACTTACTGGCTGTTGTACCATACAGATGTATCACTGACTGGGTGTTGTACCATACAGATGTATCACTTACTGGGTGTTGTACCATACAGATGTATCACTTACTGAGTGTTGTACCATACAGATGTATCACTTACTGGGTGTTGTACCATACAGATGTATCACTTACTGGGTGTTGTACCATACAGATGTATCACTTACTGGGTGTTGTACCATACAGATGTATCACTGACTAGGTGTTGTAACATACAGATGTATCACTGACTGGGTGTTGTGCCATACAGATGTATCACTTACTGGGTGTTGTCCCATACAGATGTATCACTGACTGTGTGTTGTGCCATACAGATGTATCACTTACTGGGTGTTGTACCATACAGATGTATCACTTACTGGGTGTTGTACTATACAGACGTATCACTTATTGGGTGTTGTACCATACAGATGTATCACTTACTGGGTGTTGTACCATACAGATGTATCACTTACTGGGTGTTGTACTATACAGATGTATCACTTACTGGGTGTTGTACCATACAGATGTATCACTTACTGGGTGTTCTACCATACAGATGTATCACTTACTGGCTGTTGTACCATACAGATGTGTCACTTACTGGGTGTTGTACCCTACAGATGTATCACTTACTGGGTGTTGTACCATACAGATGTATCACTTACTGGGTGTTGTACCACACAGATGTATCACTTACTGGGTGTTGTACCATACAGATGTATCACTTACACTCCAGTTGGGCGGCGACTATCTGATCGCAGGACAGCAAAATTAGTGGCCCAGCGATCAGGTCTGAATTAGTCTATCAGAGTCTACCAGAGACAGCACAGGAATTGGTGCTACACAAGTGCAAAGTCGCAGATGAACTGCAGTGGAACTCAGCGTGAGGAAACGCTCTCTGCACATGTTACATCTTCCCCACCTGCAGTGCAACATGGTTTTGGCCAGTAGTGTGCTTTTTTGGTTTGCCTAACAACCCTGAATAACCCCCAATATCACAAACGCGGCACTTGCACTTTCATAAGTAATCTTTCATATCTATTTCAGAGACTGGAAATATCCCGTGACTAAATCATAACTTCATTGAGATTAATCTTTCCGATGTCCGCTGTATCTGTAACTCATTTTACTCATTTATTAAGTCTACATCAAATAAGTCTGCGGCACATAGCAATGTCAGCACAGCACGGTGGAAATGAAAATGCTAAATAGATTTAAAATAAATACTTTATTGGCGCTCACATCCTGCACCAGTCAGCTGCAATTAAAAGGCATCTTGTAAAAGAAAACAGCTCTTGAGGTTATAAATTAAAAAATACATTTATATCTTTATTGCTGTTGTAAAACAGACTTGATGAGGATTGTGTGTCCTGCTCGAAGCCAAGTGGACCGTCACTTGAAAGGAACATGGTAAGATTTTAAAATAGCATTCATTACAAATTCCAATAATATGTTGTCGTTGAGTATTGTGTCATTTTTATATTAATCTGCAGAAAACATTTCGGCATTTATATAAACACTGTCCATTCTCTGCACGGAATATAGCAACTCGCAATATGAAAGCATTAATTACAGCTTATGCTGTTCATGTAAGGGCTGGCTGGCACAGAATTATATAATATGTCTTTATTTGAAATAGCTG
The DNA here is from genome assembly GCF_028390025.1 of Pseudophryne corroboree. NCBI lineage: Eukaryota > Metazoa > Chordata > Amphibia > Anura > Myobatrachidae > Pseudophryne > Pseudophryne corroboree. The sequence continues at coordinate 56,724,579 of NC_086444.1, read as the reverse complement.
GAAATGATGACCTGCGCCGGAGAGGGTCAGATGGTAAAGGTAGTTAATGCAGCCAGAACGTGTGAGTCGTTCAACAAACAATTCCAGAGTAGTCTACGAAGAACAAAAGAGAACCATCTGGTGCTTTCCTTCCCTTTATAGTGAATCTAGACTAGTGGTTTGCATTATAATGAAGCAATGAAGTCTCTTCATCAATTCATGAAACAGGGAGACACTCAAAGTGTATTATGCTAACAAGAGAATCTTTAACAATGTACTGCTTAGTAATTGCGCTCACCTTGTTTAATAAAAAAAATGTGCACTTGGCTACCTTACACCGTTGCACTACGGCGATTCCCTCTTACCATCAGTAACCGCACGTTACTGACTCCACCCACTGCACAGTGGGCAAGTAACTCGCTGACACCATGGTTCCTTCAATCTCAAAGAAATGACTTGTCCAGTCTCACCCCCAAACCCCCTTGCTGGTGCCAGTACCATTACCAAATCAATTCCTATGTGAGAATGTCCCAAGGGCAATTTGTTTCCAAATGTCAAAGCCTTTTGGAAACAAAATATATTATACATTTTTATGTGTCTATGTTACATGCCTTATAAGTGCATAGTCCATGTATTTACACATGCGTTTCTACCACAGCGCGCAAATATATAACATGTTAAAATACTGTACATTACAACATATACATTTACAGTACACAGTGCCTAGTGCTAATTTGCCCATTTAAAAAATGGCAAATGCTCCATGAGTTTTTTTGGGTGTGCCGGGTCGCCAGGCCAGAACATTTAACAGTGTTACATCATCAGCTTTTGCATCACAGTAGTATCACAGTATAGTAGTATTGCAGAATAGTAGTATCACAGTTTTAGTGGTACCCAGTATAGTAGTATCATCATAGCACATCACAGCATAGCAAGATTACAGCATATCACATAGCGGTTCCATCACCGAACTAACACAATTCAATAACCAGGCCTTGACTAGGGCTGGAATTAACAAGGTGTGAGGGAGGGTTGGGGAACCACCTGAAACACAGGCGGATAACCGTTTCCACACATAGGGGCAGTGACAGTGTCCCTCTGCCACATTGTCAAGATATCAGATGCAAAAATAAAAATACAGTTTTGCTTCTGATATCTTGACCTTCTATTGGTTAACAGCTACACACCTCTTAATAAGGATTGGCCGTTAGGAGGGATTTATAGAGCATACATCTTCTCCATTTGATTTCAGCACTCCTAGGCCGGTATCCAATTAGCTGCAGTAATATACCGCAGCTAACGGATCGACCCAGGGCTATCCAATTAGCCCCGATAAGTAGCATTTAACAGGGATTATGCTTTGGGTGCCTTCGGAGATCCATTTTTTCGTGATAACGCATGGGTCCGGGAACTTATCCCGGATCCCATGTGTTATCAGCCGAAAACGGGTGATTTTCCGCACAATAAAAATGCACTATAATTGGACAGCCTGGTAATACTATCGGACTGTTTTAGCCCATTTTTTCCATGCAGTAAATGATTGAATGCAATTCGATACCGGCCTTAGAATGGCTTAGTGCACCTTGTGCTAAGCCATCCCCCTACCACAATCCCTGTGATAAAATGCATGGAGACGTAGTTTGGCACACTACAATAAACTTTGTCCATCCTCAATATACAGTATCTTCTAACAATGTAATTGAAGTCTACTGAATAGTTTGATAAGCATGTACTCTTATACAGATGGAGCCATCCTCATCTATCCCTTTAATAGGATTAATTGAGACAGGGCAGTCGGACTTAATCTCCTGCTGTAATGACTTAATCCCCTGCTGTATTGTTCTTTCTGTATTTGTATTGCAGCTGAGAACAATAGATGAAAGGTTTATGCTAATAAGCCTCGGTGCACCTAGGCGGAGCAGAGAAGGCTATATGAGCGAGGCTCTATCTGTACTTTCAGTACACAGAGCTTTGGTTTTCATCAAACTGTGGTTTATAACGTCACTTGCACTGAGAAGCATCCGCTTGTTTCCTTACCACAGATTTGCTGAGAAAGGGAGAATTGGGATTAAGAAGGGAAGACACAGACTCACAACATATTAGTGTTACTTGTGTTTTTGGAATGATCCTGTGGGGATTAATTCCAATGTAATTTACCTTGGATTGGCAAAGCTCTAAAGTGACTGATCTCATTTACGATCAAAGATATTTCACTATTTCTGAATAACACATTTTATTGAATGGTTTAAGGCTTTGTTTTATTGATCTGTGTTGGGGGTGCCTGGCTGGAAGCTTTAAAGCAGCTGCTCCAGTAGGAAAAATGGTGCGTCATTGGTGAGTGACATAGGAGTATAATTAAGTACCTTTGAATTTCATAACTCGTTGGAAATAATGTAAAAAGTAGTGCATTGGAAGACAATGGGGGGGGGGGGGGGGATCTGAAGTGTAATGTGAAATCGAAAGTCCAATCTCCTAAACCACCCCTTTCACTAAATACAATTCTACATGTGTCAACACTTCTGCTCTCCTGCGTTAGAGTAGGGGAGTAATGGCAACCCTCAACACGGAGACTCAAGTCACAGAAACTGGAGAATGATTAATAATGATTAATAAGTACTTGATTGTGAAATAGGAAGGGGACTGGGATATTTTTAGCTGGTAACTAATAACATTTTCTAATAATAAATAAGTGCCCCTTTTTTTGAAGAAAAAAAATGCAGCCTTATAAATAAATAAGGAGCCACCTTATTCATATAATAATAAGGCAGTGCTCCATTTGGAGAGAAAAGGTGCATACAGTAAAAAAACAAAACAAGATTGCCTGACAGCCAGTCGGTGGATTCATCTTTTTTTCCAAGATTAGACACAGCCAATCAGGGCCTCCGGCATTCTTATCATTTACATACAGACGCCATTATTGTGGAACCCAAAAAGATACACCAAGACTGGTAACCAATTACTGCTGGGTACATTGTTATTTTCTGGAGGATGTTTGCCAGTCCCCTAATTGCTACCATACCCTAATAGAGACATTCTAATTTGTCTTATTGTTGATTGAATTTATGAATGTGACTATAACAGCCGTTAAGAGAAATCCCGCTAATTGAATTGGCCGACGTGGATACTTGGAAAGAAATTTTAAATAGTACCCAACAGTGCGCAGGGGCAGCTAGTCAGTGCAGTATCTTAAAAAGGGGCTTTTCCAACCCCAAGAACAAATAGTGGAAACAAAAAAGAAAAGATACTACTTCACCAGTGCCTGCCCCGTTTGTAGCGGAGCAATCCACCTCTTACTCTCCGATAATGTCTCCTAATTAGGAGTGCTCGTGTCAGTAGTTAACCGGAAAGAGAGGAGAATGCAAAGAATAGTGTGATATCATAAAAACAAGTATTTTAATTAACACATTATTCTAAAAACATGCTAAATAAAATTCCAACATGGAAGATACTGGTATAATGACACAGCATGTGTCACAATGGTGTTAGGCGCCGAGGGTCCGCCCGTCAGTGCGGCCCGGCGCCTAGCAACTAGGGACGCCGCATGCGGACAGCCGCCGGCTCCCTAGCAACGCTAGACGCCGGGCGCACGGAGCCGCTCAGACCCTAGCAACGGGGACGCCACTGTCGGACCGCGTTCCCCGTTGCTGGGTCTAGATTAATCACCTCATTGGTATCCTGGCCGTGCAGCATGCAGCTGCACGGCATGATTGTTAATTACCCTGTCTGGCTCCTGATTGGAGAGCTCCCAGTTAAAAGCACTCTCTGGACTTCTCACAGACGCCGGTAATAGCTTCCTGTTTGCTGTGTCTGTTGCAGAGAGTTTTCCAGTCCTGTCTATCCGGTCGTTCCTGTCCTCAGTGGTCCAATACTCGGAAGTTGTCATCTTTTCCTGGAGTCCTGACCGAGCACCTTTAACATCCTGTGGTGTTCGTGAGTCGCGGCGTAGCCGTGTGTTGCGGCTTGACCGCTTACTATTTATTATTTGGTTTTATTGTGTTTCGGAGCTTTTGCGGAGGATTCCGCTCCCACAAATCCACTCTGGTATCCAGCGGTGCTGGATAGGAGTAACGGATTAGTGGATTTTTGGTTGTCCTTTTCCCTGGCGGTTTGTCCGCACATACTTCTGGTTTAAGTTAGTTAGCTTGTAGCCCCTGGCCTGGTTGCTTAGTCAGAGGGCCCCTTGTTATCACCCTGTCTCGGATTTCCCTTTGTCTCCCATTAAGACCTGAGGGGGCATCGGAGTTGGGCAGACATAATCCGCCCTTCAAACGCGGCTGCCATGGGCTCAAGCAACCATAGTCTCGCAGGGGATTTCTGATAACACGGGCGAGACAACGGAGTTAGGGCGCCAGGGGTTACTAGGCTTTCCTGCTCCCGTATCCAGCATTCCATTCCAGTACTCTGACCTCCGTCATAAGATCTCCTCTGGTCAGACGTACTGGTATCATAACATTATTACCGGCCAGACTAAAATTTAAAATTAAACAGGGTTTGATTTTTTTTCCCTTATTTCGGTTTGGAAGATTTGTCGGCCTCATGAATCCCACTGGTGTAGGGCCAAATCCTGGCCAGCTTCTAGTTAGTCAGATTCAAGAACTTACTCAGATGGTTCAGGATCTATCCCTTCGGGTGAGGTCACAGGAAGATCTGTTACGGACTTCTCCGAGGGTCGTTCCTGAACCAAAAATGCATTTGCCTGACCGTTTTTCTGGGGATAGAAAGCAGTTTTTTAATTTTAAAGAGTCTTGTAAACTTTATTTTCGTTTAAGACCAGTCTCCTCAGGTACGGAATCTCAGCGGGTCGGAATTATTATTTCTTTACTTCAGGGGGATCCCCAGACCTGGGCTTTTGGTTTAAGAACAGACGATCCGGCATTGTTGTCTGTAGACGCCTTTCTGGGGTCTTTAGGGCTATTGTATGATGACCCTGATAGAGAGGCATCCGCCGAGAGTCATTTGCGTGCTCTCAGACAGGGTAAGAATCCCGCAGAGATTTATTGTACGGAGTTTCGCCGTTGGTCGAACGACTGTGGATGGAATGACCCAGCCCTGCGCAGTCAGTTTCGCCTCGGCTTATCTGAGTCTATAAAAGACAGTCTCCTTCAGTATCCCGCTCCTGAGACTCTTGATAAACTCATGGAGCTTTCTATTAAGATTGATCGTCGTCTCAGAGAGCGGAGGGCTGAAAAAGGAGCATCTGTCGGGTCTACTCCTGGTGTTTTTTCTATTCCTGTGGACATAGAGGAGCCCATGCAGATAGGTCTCTCCAAGCTGTCTCCTGAAGAAAGAACCAGAAGGCAAAATTCTGGTCTTTGTTTGTACTGTGGGAGTAAGGGACATTTTGCCCGTAATTGTCCGAACAAGTCGGGAAACGCCTCGACCAAGTGAATTGTGAGGGGGTTCACTTTGGTCTGCAGCTTATCTCCTCAAATAATTCACTGTTAGTCCCAGCTAAAGTTTCCTTTGGCAGCCTCCGTTCCTCGGTGTCGGCTTTTGTTGACAGTGGAGCTGCAGGGAACTTTATGGACTTAACGTGGGCCAAGGCCTTAGGTATTCCTCAGTTAGCCTTGGGTAGGTGTATCACCATGCATGGTTTAGATGGGAGTCCCTTGTCCAATGGGGTTATTTCTCTCTGTACACCTCCTGTACTATTTTCGGTAGGAGCTCTTCATTCCGAAAAAATTGAATTTTTCCTTACCCATTGCCCAGCAGTTCCAGTGGTTCTGGGTCACCCTTGGCTGGCCTTTCATAATCCCATCATTGATTGGCAGTCGGGGGAGATCTCACAATGGGGTACCATCTGTAATAAGGAATGTATTACGCTTCCCATCAGAATAGCTGCTGTCATTCCCGCACCCATTCCTGTGGAATACCAGGATTTTGTTGATGTATTTTCCAAGGGCAATGCGGACATTCTGCCTCCCCATCGGCCTTATGATTGTGCTATTGAGCTAATTCCTGGTGCCACTTTGCCTAAGGGAAGGTTATATGCATTGTCCGGACCAGAAACTGTGGCCATGAATGAATATGTTAAAGAAAGCCTAGGGAAAGGATTTATCAGGCCATCTAAATCCCCTTTAAGTGCAGGCTTCTTCTTTGTGGAGAAGAAGGATGGATCACTCAGACCTTGCATTGACTTTAGAGCCTTGAATAAAATCTCAGTAAAAAATACTTACCCTTTGCCGCTGATTTCTGTCCTCTTTGATCAGCTACGTTCGGCTGTGATTTTTTCTAAGATTGACCTGAGAGGAGCATATAACCTCATCCGAATCAAGTCAGGGGATGAGTGGAAAACGGCATTCAGTACTCAGTCGGGTCACTATGAGTATCTGGTTATGCCATTCGGCCTGTCTAACGCTCCGGCAGTTTTCCAGGATCTCATTAACGATGTGCTCCGTGATTTTCTTGGAAGATTCGTAGTAGTCTATTTAGACGATATCTTGATATATTCTGACTCTATTGAACGACACGTTACCCAGGTGCGTCAGGTTCTAAAAAAATTACGTGAAAATCACCTATATGCCAAGCTGGAGAAGTGTGAATTTCATGTCACGGAGGTATCCTTTTTAGTGTACATTATTTCCCCTCGGGGATTCTGTATGGAACCGAAGAAGCTCCAAGCCATCCTTAGTTGGGCGCAACCCACCAACTTAAAAGCAATTCAGCGCTTTTTAGGGTTTGCGAATTATTATAGAAGATTTATTCACTCTTTCTCCGACCTAGTTGCTCCCATTGTGGCACTGACTAAGAAGGGAGCGGATCCAACCAACTGGTCACGTGAAGCTGAGTTATCTTTTCAGGCCTTGAAACAAGCCTTTGTCTCAGCCCCAGTCCTCAGACATCCCAACCCAGAATTGCCTTTCATTGTTGAGGTTGATGCCTCGGAGGTTGGAGTAGGGGCTATCCTATCTCAGAAGGATCCGGATTCTCTAGAATTACATCCTTGTGCCTTTATGTCCAGGAAATTCTCATCTGCTGAATCCAACTACGATGTTGGTAACCGGGAATTACTGGCTATTAAATGGGCTTTCGAGGAGTGGAGGCATTGGCTTGAGGGAGCAACACATACCATTTCAGTTTTGACTGATCACAAAAATCTTCAGTACATTGAATCAGCTAAACGGCTGAATGTCCGGCAAGCTCGTTGGGCTTTATTTTTTACTCGTTTCAAGTTTATTATCACCTTCAGGCCAGGTTCCAAGAATACCAAGGCGGATGCCCTGTCACGCAGTTTTCTTCCAGTTCATGATAACAGTCCTGTTACTCCCATACTTCCATCTTCAGTCATTCGGGCAGGCCTCACACAAGATTTATTTACCCAGTTAAAGCAGCTTCAACATCAAGCTCCTGGAAATACTCCTGCTGGTCGTCTTTATGTCCCTGAGTTTTTGAGAGCAACTGTTTTGACGGAGTTTCATGATAGCAAAGTTGCCGGGCATCCGGGGTTCGCTAAGACTTTGGAATTAGTCTCCCGCTCAGTATGGTGGCCTGGTCTTTCCAAAGACATTAAGGAGTTTGTTTTTTCGTGTCAGGTCTGTGCACAGCATAAAGTTCCCCGTTCCTTGCCTATCGGTCAACTTATGCCCTTGAATGTTCCTCTCAGGCCATGGTCTCATATTTCCATGGATTTTGTGGTGGACCTCCCTCTGTCAGCCGGATGCCGAGTCATATGGGTGGTAGTTGACCGTTTTAGCAAGATGGCCCATTTCATTGCTCTTCCCCGATTGCCATCTGCCCAGGGATTGGCAGTTTTGTTCCTCCGCCATGTTTTCAGACTCCATGGGTTACCCACTGATATTGTTTCTGATCGGGGTCCACAATTCATTGCACAATTTTGGAAGTCTTTTTGTGCCTCTTTAAAGATGAAATTGTCTTTAACGTCTGGCTACCATCCCCAATCCAACGGGCAGACTGAGCGAGTTAATCAATCATTAAAGCAATATTTGCGTTTGTACTCGGCCAAACTCCAAAATGACTGGTCCGAGTTTCTTCCGTTGGCGGAGTTTGCTTACAACAATGCCTGTCATTCCTCCACCATTGTGTCTCCATTTTTTACAGTTTTTGGTTTTCACCCCAGAGCTAATTCCTTTTTTCAACATTCCTCTGTCTCCTCACTGACCTTGACCGCTCATCTCAGACTCATTTGGAGAAAAGTGCACCTTGCTCTCAGAAAAGCGGCATTTCGGGAGAAAAATTTTTCTGACAGGCTCCGGCGGCCGTGCACTTTTAAAGTTGGAGATAGGGTGTGGTTGTCGACTCGCAATATTAGACTTCGACAAACCTCAGCCAGATTGGGCCCTAAATTTATTGGACCATTTCATATTATAAAAAAAATCAATCCAGTTGCTTTCCGGTTACGTTTACCAAGAACTCTCCGGATCGGAAATACCTTCCATTGCTCCTTGTTGAAACCATACGTTTCTTCCAGTAGATTTCCTCGGAAGATCTCTCAGGGGAAATCACCAATAGATGTACAGGGTCAGCAGGAGTTCTTGGTGGAGAAGGTTCTCGATTCCAAGTTGTCCCGGGGTCGGCTTTATTTTTTGGTACATTGGAGAGGTTATGGTCCAGAAGAAAGGTCTTGGGTCCTGGATGAGGATCTCCATGCCCCGAGGCTCAAAAAGGCATTTTTTCGAGAATTTCCTCAGAAACCTGGCCTTAGGGGTTCCTTGACCCCTCCTCAAGGGGGGGGTACTGTTAGGCGCCGAGGGTCCGCCCGTCAGTGCAGCCCGGCGCCTAGCAACTAGGGACGCCGCATGCGGACAGCCGCCGGCTCCCTAGCAACGCTAGACGCCGGGCGCACGGAGCCGCTCAGACCCTAGCAACGGGGACGCCACTGTCGGACCGCGTTCCCCGTTGCTGGGTCTAGATTATTCACCTCATTGGTATCCTGGCCGTGCAGCATGCAGCTGCACGGCATGATTGTTAATTACCCTGTCTGGCTCCTGATTGGAGAGCTCCCAGTTAAAAGCACTCTCTGGACTTCTCACAGACGCCGGTAATAGCTTCCTGTTTGCTGTGTCTGTTGCAGAGAGTTTTCCAGTCCTGTCTATCCGGTCGTTCCTGTCCTCAGTGGTCCAATACTCGGAAGTTGTCATCTTTTCCTGGAGTCCTGACCGAGCACCTTTAACATCCTGTGGTGTTCGTGAGTCGCGGCGTAGCCGTGTGTTGCGGCTTGACCGCTTACTATTTATTATTTGGTTTTATTGTGTTTCGGAGCTTTTGCGGAGGATTCCGCTCCCACAAATCCACTCTGGTATCCAGCGGTGCTGGATAGGAGTAACGGATTCGTGGATTTTTGGTTGTCCTTTTCCCTGGCGGTTTGTCCGCACATACTTCTGGTTTAAGTTAGTTAGCTTGTAGCCCCTGGCCTGGTTGCTTAGTCAGAGGGCCCCTTGTTATCACCCTGTCTCGGATTTCCCTTTGTCTCCCATTAAGACCTGAAGGGGCATCGGAGTTGGGCAGACATAATCCGCCCTTCAAACGCGGCTGCCATGGGCTCAAGCAACCATAGTCTCGCAGGGGATTTCTGATAACACGGGCGAGACAACGGAGTTAGGGCGCCAGGGGTTACTAGGCTTTCCTGCTCCCGTATCCAGCATTCCATTCCAGTACTCTGACCTCCGTCATAAGATCTCCTCTGGTCAGACGTACTGGTATCATAACAAATGGACAGAAACATTCACAAAAAAGAATCCACCCTCATGAGAGGAACAGAAGCAATGGCTGATTACCGATTCCTGGTGAACTGATGTGCGTCAGTTCTAAAGCGCATATGAATCCAGGTGGTCTCTCCCAGCTGCAGCAAGGGGATCTCCCGGTCTCAGTTTTATCCAGGCGTAGGTTCAGTCCATAAGCATCAGTGTCAGCATGTGGGGGGTATGAAGGCAAGGTACCCACGCGTTCCGACCCGCCTCGGGTCTTTCTCAAGGTCTGCTGCCAAAAGTGGAATGTCTCACTGGCTCCAATAGCCCCGTTTATATCCCCACCCTCCGGATCCCTTTGGTCTCAGCAGAGATGATCCCTATACATTAATTACCTATATGTCCACGATCTTCGTGTGCTGAGGCCATAGCTGACGTCACTGTTCCGTTCTTCTTGGCATTTGCCGTTGCCATGGGGATCCTCTTAGAGTCGGGGGAGGAACGGAACAGTGACGTCAGCTATGGTCACGTGATCTGCCTCCATGAATGGGCCGCATCTGTTTAATGTATACCTCCGTCCAGCTGAATGGGAGGGAGGTTACACTGACAGCGGCTGGACGCCACAGTAGCGGATACCCCACACATCGGTGCGTAGTGACGGAAGCAAATGAACACGTGACTACGGTCACGTGACCACTAGAGGCACCTGGCGATTGGAGTTGCCATGACAGCGTGATACACAGAGGCGGAACTGGTCTCAGCACACGAAGATCATGGACATATAGGTAATTAATGTATAGGGATCAGCTGTGCTGAGACCAATGGGATCCGGAGGGTGGGGATATAAACGGGGCTATTGGAGCCAGTGAGACATTCCACTTTTGGCAGCAGACCTTGAGAAAGACCCGAGGCGGGTCGGAACGCGTGGGTACCTTGCCTTCATACCCCCCACATGCTGACACTGATGCTTATGGACTGAACCTACGCCTGGATAAAACTGAGACCGGGAGATCCCCTTGCTGCAGCTGGGAGAGACCACCTGGATTCATATGCGCTTTAGAACTGACGCACATCAGTTCACCAGGAATCGGTAATCAGCCATTGCTTCTGTTCCTCTCATGAGGGTGGATTCTTTTTTGTGAATGTTTCTCTAACGTCCTAGTGGATGCTGGGGACTCCGAAAGGACCATGGGGAACAGCGGCTCCGCAGGAGACTGGGCACAAAAGTAAAAAGCTTTAGGACTACCTGGTGTGCACTGGCTCCTCCCCCTATGACCCTCCTCCAAGCCTCAGTTAGATTTTTGTGCCCGAACGAGACGGGTGCAGGCTAAGGGGCTCTCCTGAGCTGCTTAGTGTAAAAGTTTAAAGTAGGTTTTTTATTTTCAGTGAGACCTGCTGGCAACAGGCTCACTGCACCGAGGGACTAAGGGGAGAAGAAGCGAACTCACCTGCGTGCAGAGTGGATTGGGCTTCTTAGGCTACTGGACATTAGCTCCAGAGGGACGATCACAGGCCCAGCCATGGATGGGTCCCAGAGCCGCGCTGCCGGCCCTCTTACAGAGCCAGAAGACTGAAGAGGTCCGGAAAATCGGCGGCAGAAGACGTCCTGTCTTCAATAAGGTAGCGCACAGCACCGCAGCTGTGCGCCATTGCTCTCAGCACACTTCACACTCCGGTCACTGAGGGTGCAGGGCGCTGGGGGGGGCGCCCTGGGACGCAATGAAAATACCTTAAATGGCTAAAAATACATCACATATAGCTCCTGGGCTATATGGATGTATTTAACCCCTGCCAGTTTTCCACAAAAAAAGCGGGAGAAAGGCAGCCGAAAAAGGGGCGGAGCCTATCTCCTCAGCACACAAGCGCCATTTTTTCCTCACAGCTCCGTTGGAGGAAGGCTCCCTGACTCTCCCCTGCAGTCCTGCACTACAGAAACAGGGTAAAACAAGAGAGGGGGGGCACTAAATTGGCATATTAATATATACAGCAGCTATATTAGGGAAAAACACTTATATAAGGTTATCCCTATATATATATATATAGCGCTCTGGTGTGTGCTGGCAAACTCTCCCTCTGTCTCCCCAAAGGGCTAGTGGGGTCCTGTCCTCTGTCAGAGCATTCCCTGTGTGTGTGCTGTGTGTCGGTACGCTGTGTCGACATGTATGAGGAGGAAAATGGTGTGGAGGCGGAGCAATTGCCTGTGTTAGTGATGTCACCCCCTAGGGAGTCGACACCTGACTGGATGGTCTTATGGAAAGAATTACGTGATAGTGTCAGCACTTTACAAAAGACTGTTGACGACATGAGACAGCCGGCAAATCAGTTAATACCTGTACAGGCGTCTCAAACACCGTCAGGGGCTCTAAAGCGCCCGTTACCTCAGGTCGATACAGACACAGACACGGACACTGACTCCAGTGTCGACGGTGAGGAAACAAACGTATTTTCCAGTAGGGCCACACGTTACATGATCACGGCAATGAAGGAGGTTTTGAACATTTCTGATACTACAAGTACCACAAAAAAGGGTATTATGTGGGGTGTGAAAAAACTACCCGTAGTTTTTCCAGAATCAGATGAATTAAATGAGGTGTGTGATGAAGCGTGGGTTTCCCCCGATAAAAAACTGCTAATTTCTAAAAAATTATTGGCTTTATACCCTTTCCCGCCAGAGGTTAGGGCGCGCTGGGAAACACCCCCTAGGGTAGATAAGGCGCTCACACGCTTATCAAAACAAGTGGCGTTACCGTCTCCTGATACGGCCGCCCTCAAGGAACCAGCTGATAGGAAGCTGGAAAATATCCTAAAAAGTATATACACACATACTGGTATTATACTGCGACCAGCAATCGCCTCAGCCTGGATGTGCAGTGCTGGGGTGGCTTGGTCGGATTCCCTGACTGAAAATATTGATACCCTGGACAGGGACAATATATTATTGACTATAGAGCATTTAAAGGATGCATTTCTATATATGCGAGATGCACAGAGGGATATTTGCACTCTGGCATCAAGAGTAAGTGCGATGTCCATTTCTGCCAGAAGAGGATTATGGACGCGACAGTGGTCAGGGGATGCGGATTCCAAACGGCATATGGAAGTATTGCCGTATAAAGGGGAGGAGTTATTTGGGGTCGGTCTATCGGACCTGGTGGCCACGGCAACGGCTGGGAAATCCACCTTTTTACCCTAAGTCACCTCGCAGCAGAAAAAGATACCGTCTTTTCAGGCTCAGTCCTTTCGTCCCCATAAGGGCAAGCGGGCAAAAGGCCACTCATATCTGCCCCGGGGCAGAGGAAGGGGAAAAAGACTGCAGCAGACAGCCTCTTCCCACGAACAGAAGCCCTCCCCCGCTTCTGCCAAGTCCTCAGCATGACGCTGGGGTCTTACAAGCGGACTCAGGCACGGTGGGGGCCCGTCTCAAGAATTTCAGCGCGCAGTGGGCTCACTCGCAAGTGGACCCCTGGATCCTGCAGGTAGTATCTCACGGGTACAAATTGGAATTCGAGACGTCTCCCCCTCGCCGGTTCCTGAAGTCTGCTTTACCAACGTCTCCCCCCGACAGGGAGGCGATATTGGAAGCCATTCACAAGCTGTATTCCCAGCAGGTGATAATCAAGGTACCCCTCCTACAACAGGGAAAGGGGTATTATTCCACGCTGTTTGTGGTACCGAAGCCGGACGGCTCGGTGAGACCCATTTTAAATCTGAAATCCTTGAACACTTACATAAGAAGGTTCAAGTTCAAGATGGAGTCACTCAGAGCAGTGATAGCGAACCTGGAAGAAGGGGACTATATGGTGTCTCTGGACATCAAGGATGCTTACCTCCATGTCCCAATTTGCCCTTCTCACCAAGGGTACCTCAGGTTTGTGGTACAGAACTGTCATTATCAGTTTCAGACGCTGCCGTTTGGATTGTCCACGGCACCCCGGGTCTTTACCAAGGTACTGGCCGAAATGATGATTCTTCTTCGAAGAAAAGGCGTCTTAATTATCCCTTACTTGGACGATCTCCTGATAAGGGCAAGGTCCAGAGAACAGTTAGAGGTCGGAGTAGCACTATCTCAAGTAGTACTACGACAGCACGGATGGATTCTAAATATTCCAAAATCCCAGCTGATTCCGACGACACGTCTGCTGTTCCTAGGGATGATTCTGGACACAGTACAGAAAAAGGTGTTTCTCCCGGAAGAGAAAGCCAGGGAGTTATCCGACCTAGTCAGGAACCTCCTAAGACCAGGCCAAGTGTCAGTGCATCAATGCACGAGGGTCCTGGGAAAGATGGTGGCTTCTTACGAAGCGATTCCATTCGGCAGATTCCACGCAAGAACTTTTTAGTGGGATCTGCTGGACAAATGGTCCGGATCGCATCTTCAAATGCATCAGCGGATAACCCTGTCTCCAAGGACAAGGGTGTCTCTCCTGTGGTGGTTACAGAGTGCTCATCTCCTGGAGGGCCGCAGATTCGGCATTCAGGATTGGGTCCTGGTGACCACGGATGCCAGCCTGAGAGGCTGGGGAGCAGTCACACAGGGAAGAAATTTCCAGGGCTTGTGGTCAAGCATGGAAACGTCACTTCACATAAATATCCTGGAACTAAGGGCCATTTACAATGCCCTAAGTCAGGCAAGGCCTCTGCTTCAGGGTCAGCCGGTGTTGATCCAGTCGGACAACATCACGGCAGTCGCCCACGTAAACAGACAGGGCGGCACAAGAAGCAGGAGGGCAATGACGGAAGTGGCAAGGATTCTTCGCTGGGCGGAAAATCATGTGATAGCACTGTCAGCAGTGTTCATTCCGGGAGTGGACAACTGGGAAGCAGACTTCCTCAGCAGACACGATCTTCACCCGGGGGAGTGGGGACTTCACCCAGAAGTCTTCCACATGATTGTGAACCGTTGGGAAAAACCAAAGGTGGACATGATGGCGTCCCGCCTCAACAAAAAACTGGACAGATATTGCGCCAGGTCAAGGGACCCTCAGGCAATAGCTGTGGACGCTCTGGTAACACCGTGGGTGTACCAGTCAGTGTATGTGTTCCCTCCTCTTCCTCTCATACCAAAAGTACTGAGAATCATAAGAAGGAGAGGAGTAAAGACTATACTCGTGGCTCCGGATTGGCCAAGAAGGACTTGGTACCCGGAAATTCAAGAGATGCTCACGGAAGACCCGTGGCCTCTACCTCTAAGAAAGGACCTGCTCCAGCAGGGACCATGTCTGTTCCAAGACTTACCGCGGCTGCGTTTGACGGCATGGCGGTTGAACGCCGGATCCTGAAGGAAAAAGGCATTCCGGATGAAGTCATCCCTACCCTGATCAAAGCCAGGAAGGATGTAACCGTACAACATTATCACCGTATTCGGCGTAAATATGTTGCGTGGTGCGAGGCCAGGAAGGCCCCTACAGAGGAATTTCAACTGGGTCGATTCCTGCATTTCCTGCAAACAGGACTGTCTATGGGCCTCAAATTAGGGTCCATTAAGGTTCAAATTTCGGCCCTGTCAATATTCTTCCAAAAAGAACTGGCTTCTGTTCCTGAAGTTCAGACGTTTGTCAAGGGAGTACTGCATATACAGCCTCCTTTTGTGCCTCCAGTGGCACCTTGGGATCTCAATGTAGTTTTGGGATTCCTAAAATCACATTGGTTTGAACCACTCACCACTGTGGACTTAAAATATCTCACATGGAAAGTGGTAATGCTGTTAGCCCTGGCTTCAGCCAGGCGTGTATCAGAATTGGCGGCTTTAACCTATAAAAGCCCTTACCTAATTTTTCATACGGACAGGGCAGAATTGAGGACTCGTCCTCAATTTCTCCCTAAGGTGGTTTCAGCATTTCACTTAAACCAGCCTATTGTGGTGCCTGCGGCTACTAGGGACTTGGAGGATTCCAAGTTGCTGGACGTAGTCAGGGCCCTGAAAATATATGTTTCCAGGACGGCTGGAGTCAGAAAATCTGACTCGCTGTTTATCCTGTATGCACCCAACAAGCTGGGTGCTCCTGCTTCTAAGCAGACGATTGCTCGTTGGATTTGTAGTACAATTCAGCTTGCACATTCTGTGGCAGGCCTGCCACAGCCAAAATCTGTAAAAGCCCATTCCACACGGAAAGTGGGCTCATCTTGGGCGGCTGCCCGAGGGGTCTCG
The DNA here is from genome assembly GCF_028390025.1 of Pseudophryne corroboree. NCBI lineage: Eukaryota > Metazoa > Chordata > Amphibia > Anura > Myobatrachidae > Pseudophryne > Pseudophryne corroboree. Next base: position 56,708,808 of record NC_086444.1, on the reverse strand, counting down.
GCTTTACAACTTTGCCGAGCAGCTACTTGGTCAGGGGCAAACACGTTTGCTAAATTCTACAAATTTGATACCCTGGCTGAGGAGGACCTGGAGTTCTCTTATTCGGTGCTGCAGAGTCATCCGCACTCTCCCGCCCGTTTGGGAGCTTTGGTATAATCCCCATGGTCCTTTCGGAGTCCCCAGCATCCACTAGGACGTTAGAGAAAATAAGAATTTACTTACCGATAATTCTATTTCTCATAGTCCGTAGTGGATGCTGGGCGCCCATCCCAAGTGCGGATTGTCTGCATTACTTGTACATAGTTATTGTTACAAAAATCGGGTTATTGTTGTTGTGAGCCATCTTTTCAGAGGCTCCTTCTGTTATCATGCTGTTAACTGGGTTCAGATCACAAGTTGTACGGTGTGATTGGTGTGGCTGGTATGAGTCTTACCCGGGATTTAAAATCCTTCCTTATTGTGTACGCTCGTCCGGGCACAGTATCCTAACTGAGGCTTGGAGGAGGGTCATAGGGGGAGGAGCCAGTGCACACCAGGTAGTCCTAAAGCTTTTTACTTTTGTGCCCAGTCTCCCGCGGAGCCGCTGTTCCCCATGGTCCTTTCGGAGTCCCCAGCATCCACTACGGACTATGAGAAATAGAATTATCGGTAAGTAAATTCTTAATTTCTGTCCATTGTGACACATGCTGTGTCATTATACCAGTATCTTCCATATTGGAATTTTATTTTGCATGTTTTTAGAATAATGTGTTAATTAAAATACTTGTTTTTATGATATCACACTATTCTTTGTATTCTCCTCTCTTTCCGGTTAACTACTGACACGAGCACTCCTAATTAGGAGACATTATCGGAGAGTAAGAGGTGGATTGCTCCGCTACAAACGGGGCAGGCGCTGGTGAAGTAGTATCTTTTCTTTTTTGTTTCCACGACGTGGATACTTAGCTGATTGGATTACCCCATAGCTTGAAGGTCATTTTATACAATATTTGATTTGTATTTTTTGCATGAAACAAAGTTTTTGTACACTGAACCAGTGGTGGTTCCTACCTTTTTTAGGTAGGGGGGTTGCTGCTATCCATGCTGGAGAGGAGAGTCCCGCGTCCCATTGACTGCGCAATGGAGCTGACAGGTGCCGGGTCCCAGCGCATGCGCACAAATGGCGGCTTGAGCGCGCATGCGCATTCCTTCGGCTTCTATGGACTGCATCGGTTCATGAGACTGATGAGGCAGGAAGTGGCTTCCTACAGAAAGCCAGCTGTCACAACTGAGGGCTGAGGCTGACCTAGGGAAGCCTCAGATGTATGGGCTGGCGTGTAGGTGAACCGTGAAGGTAGGATAGGGTTCCTGGACATACAGGAGATCTAAGCACCGTCTGCCCAAAGACGTGACCACAACAACGGAGTATGTAAAAACAAAGTCAGTTTATTGAACACACAGTATTGACATCTTGGTAATTCAATTACTTCAACTATAGATGTGCAGAATAATATAACAGTACAGTTTCTAGAAGCGCAATGGTAATGAGTGCTGTGGCTATGCAGAACAAGATGACAAAGTCCTTGCAAGACCCGGAGTAGGTAAATCAGTAGACCACAGCTAACCACTGTAATGAGGAACAAGCTGGTAATGCCCAGCAGATGATACACAGGAAGCTGGGATAGGCACAGGGCACAGAGGTTGAAGTGGTACTTGGAAGAACTGCCAGAGACTACCGGATGGAACCGGTGCAAACGGAAGGTGTGCTGAACTCACCGCTGAAGTTTAGAGTCTGATGGTGAGTATCAATGGAGACTGTGGTTCGATGTTGTGTGGTAGATGATGCAGAGCGATACTGGAATACCGCTGGAGACGGAGAGTGGTACTGGTGATGATGAAGAACACAGCTGAAGGCTGATAGTGACACAGAAGCACTGATGGAAGCTGGAAGTGATGTTGGAGCAACGCTGGAAGCTGGAAGCCAGTGACAAATTCACTATGGAGCAGCTGTAAGCCAGTGACGGATCACTGCAGATGATCAGGAGCAATGCTGGAACACTGCAGAAGTCAGGCTGCACCGCAGGATGGTAACTGGTGCGGGTCTCTTAGTGGAGCGAGATCACAGGAGCTGGAATACCTGGAAGCACAAGCTGGAGAATCCACAAACAGGAGAGACATGTGTAACTGGGTTAGACAACCAAAGCACTGACGATTAGGCAGCCTTGATGCATGATATATATACCAGCTGGGAAGCAGGTATTGGCTGGGTAATCAGGCAGAGTCCAGAGTGCAGCGGATAGGCTGTAGAATGACATGTGACAAACATGGCTGCGACCATGTTTGAATTTGGAGGGAAAGTCTGTTTGAACTTTAGCATGTGGAAATCAGTGGTGATGGCAGTGGAGGCCGCGGAGGTCAGGAGACGCTATTCACTATAACAGAAGGGATTAACTGTGTAGCTGCCATGACAGCGCTGCCGGGATCACAAGGAGGAGACTGAGGCAAAGTTGTACAGCGCGCTGCACGCAGACAGCGCAGGTGGATTCCAGACTTGGAGCGCTGGGCCAGTCTCAGGAGACACTTAGAAGGTAAGAAGTGGTGACTTATTACCCGGATCGTGACACCAGCTCTCTGCTAATCGCAGCCCGGTCTGGCAGACCCAGAGAGAGGAAACACCTACCAATGGGACTGCCTTGTGTGTCTGTGACTGACATGTAGGAATTCCAACAGGGTGTCACTGCCAGTCACAGTGCAGTCAGTGCAGTCACGGACTGCATCTGGCTTCACTGACACTGAGCTGGGTGGTGGATTTTACCGGGAGGGGGAGGCCTGCAGAAAATCCACTACTGCATTGAACCACTGAAAAGCAAAGGTGTCACTGTCTCAGCCATGGGGTTTTGGAATATTTTGGATAGCGGATTTTTAAATATGGGAGACTCAGACTATATTTGTTCCATTATATTTATCATTTGTGTTTTATTATTAAATAAATTGTAGATACATTCATGCTGGTTGTAGGCTGTTTATTCTTGTAGGACCTGTTTTCTATTTTTTGTATCATCAATTTTCTTGCAACTTAATTTTTTTATAAAATGAAAAGCTTCATACAGAGTTCAGGTATCTCCTAAATGGCCTGTGTTTAGAGTGTAACATCACTGCACAAACCCACTGTCACGTTCAAAAAGAAAGAAAAAAATCACTTTGTATGACCAAACTTGAGACGAAAAGGGGGGATGTTCCTGCACAACCTATCAGAAAATAGTAATAAATATTACAAACCAGCAATCTGGAAGACAATTAGGGAGAATATTTCCAGAAACAAATTATCCTGCTGGTGGTGCACCCCGAGGTAAAATAACATCTAAATATTAAGAGAATTTATTCCTTGAAAGAGATCAAGGAAACAAGAAGTAAACCTCTTTGTGGGGGCACTCTTATATAAATAGTTTGATTTTTAAAACATAACTTTTATTTAATCAAATAAGAAAATGTTAGTTACAGCCTTTCTCAAACAAAAAAGATTATAAATTTGACCTCTAGATATGGGTCACCCTCGGGTGAAAATATATAGTGTGTTGTATAAGAATAATAAAGGTTTTATCAAAAAATAATTTAATTATGAAAGAAAGAAGGTCAGAAGGTAATAATCCAACCACAACGGCATATTAATATTCCTAACTAGACGATCTACCTATAGCTCGCTGTTAATATATCACTTCTGTTGGGAGAAATAAATCAATAACAGTTTTATAACAAGGGAATATTCCCAAGTGCCTGTAAATAAAAGAGGCACGCATCCACTTAGTTTGTAGCTGATCACTATCCCTGCTGAGAACAGAATATACCAGAGCAGGCCTTGCGGATCAGAACCTTATTGTGATGAAATCCTGGTGTATGTACATATTCACAAATAGCAATAAACTTTCTTTTGTGAATAATTGTTTTCCTGAATGAGACAGAGAAACCATATACTCCACAATAGTTAACACAATTTGTTTATGACCCCAGTAATAACACAGATAACAATAGGCTTTCTCTGTGAGTAATTGTTTTCCTGAATGGAACAAAAAAACACAAAAAAAACCCTGTACTCCGCAACAGTTAGAACAATTTGTTATAAGAACACAGTTATAACGAGGGATGATGTATCTCCTAGTATTGTACCATCAATAAATTTATAGTAATATGTGGTTTAGAAGTTAGGTACTCCACTGTGCTTGCAACAATTCTGTTATTATTGAGAATAAAGCAGTGTGTGATATCAGCAAAAGAAAACAAAATTGCAGGGAAATATCGATCTTCCTGTGAATGAAATCATGAAAAAGAAATGTATCAAGCAAGCGGAATCAACTTTTCAGACTGTGAATGTAACTACAAAAACCATGGTGGAGGAAATAAATTTAACTACCAACAGAAGATATTTTTTATATATTTAAGGATTAAAAAATCCACAGCTATAGACAGATTAGGAGCCCGTCCCGTGTGTCCGGCCAACTTCTGCTGCCTTCCCATGTGTGTACAGGTACACAGTGAATGGGAGGTGAGATGACCAAACTTGCTTAACTCACTTAGCTGCCCTCCAGGAGACGTTGAGTTCCATGAAGAGAAGTGAGACGGGACACACGACACAATGACACTTTGTCATGCTGTGAGTGGCCACCATATTTCGTTCTGCCCAGGGAGGTTGCCAGACTCTTTCAGGTGCCCCCGGTGATCACCATTCTAGGAGAGTCAGCCAAGTATGTATTGTGCCATGGTGTATAAATTATAATAGGAACTAGATGCTTGAACCAAAATAACTAGTTTGATACGTTCCACATTTTCCACATGTTCCGTTGAACGCGGAGATGAAAGAGAACAGTCTGTTTGCTTGCCTTTGTAGGTGACAGATTATTCCCTTTGATCTACAGAATTTCTGGCAACTTGCCCTTTAAATATTTGTGTTCTACTTTCTGAAAAGTTTATTTAGACTGATAGAAAACTGAACTGCATGCAAATGTGTCTTGGAAGTTATTGGAAGAAAAGAAGAGTTTGGAAGCAAATGGGTGGACGTCTTAAGGACAGGTTGGAGCTAGGACAGGAAAGGCTTTATAATCATTATTATCTTTCATTTATAAAGTGCCAGCATATTATGCAGCATTATGCATTGAAGGGATTGTAACACGTCCTTATTACTTACACAGCTGCAGCCTGTTTAGCAGACTGTTATTAATGGTCCAGCCAACTGGACCACTATCAAGACCAAGATCCCATTGACAGGACCAAAGGACTACTCTGACAGTGCCTTCTGTGAAGGCAGGCTGTTTTATTCCGGATTACAGATTGTACAATAACACCCTATACCAATAGTAATCGCAGTGACAATCCCTGCACCCAGGACCAATCCTAGGTATGCAGCCAATTCAACCGCCAAACGCATAGGTAAAGAGGGTGTCACAGTTGCAGACACTGCGGCACCTGTATTCATTTTGTGGGGTGTCCTGTGAGGTGCCCGGCTGCCTGGTGAGTTGCCAGAAGCCTCCTTAGACCTCAGCTTTCTGGTGTCGGCCTCTTCTCTAGGTGGAGTGATACAGAGCTTTGTGTGTGGTCTGTTAGTGGGGAGAGAGGAGGAGTGATACATTTATGTGTGATTTGTGCTGGCAGAGAAAGAGGGGCGGAGTGATACAGTGCTTTGAGCGTGACCTGGTGGTGAAGAGAGGAACAGAGTGATACAGATGTGTAATTTGACCTAAGGGTGGCCATTGAAGAGTTAACCATCAAGGCTGCCATCAGTGCTTAACATTGATAACATGAATCCATTGTACTTCTGTGGGACTTGGCAAGTGGTGGACCTCTCAGGGAAGGGGAGAACGAGCTGATTTGCATGACGCAAGGTCCAGGGAAGTCTGAGACTGAGCAGTGCAATGGTGGTTGCATCTTAGTGCCATACCCCCTGGGCCGGAGGGAAATAAAAACACATCACTGGGTCTCAGCCATCAATGGCAGAGTCCCATCAGATGTCCGTCATCAACGGCAAAAACATTGACCATAGGTGGCAAACCATCAATGGTTACTAACCATTGATGGTTGATGGCCATTCCTAATTTGATCTGTCAGGGAAAGAGGGATGGGGTGAGATACAGACCTGTGGCTATTCCTGTCAGTAGAAAAGAGAGATTCACAGCACGGGCCCCAGGGAGGAGGGGAGACGTTCCTAAACTGTGCAAATGAGGGGAAGTTATGCACAATTGTCAAGGGGACATACCACACAAAGCATGACCAAATAGCCAATACAGTATATGAAGCGCCTAGAGTGGTCCACGAAAGGGGTCATGACCCCAGGTATAGAGAGAAGGATTAAAAAACCCACATTATATAGGAAGAGGGAAGAGTGTCCACATACAACAATCCCCAACAGCCAGAAAAGGGAGTTAAGGTATTTCACAGTTATTACCTCTCCATTATCATCCAAACCTTTGATATCCACCCATATTTGTCCTGATTGAAACTCTGTCCAATGAGGTCTTATTATCACCGCTTCTCCTGTTGCCGACAACCTGACTCTCATAATAGCTGTTCCCTCTGGGCTCTGTTTTATGTTGATCACAATAAAAAGGACCCAGTCTGATAGCTCCTATTAATACTAATAAATGCTAATATATACAAATCTATATAATCCTTCTACAAATGGACAGTGGAAACATGTCTGATTCAGGGAAGACTCATACATACTCCTGTTACTGGCACCCACGCCAGGACTGGACTGGCCCACAGGGGTACAGGAGAAATCCCTGGTGGGCCCCACTGCCTATGGGCCCACCCCGTCCTCTAGGTGTCATGTTCCAGACTGTGCACTCAGATTGTACATTATCAGAGGGTCAGTTACCTAGTGGAGCAGGGCCATTGATAAACATGGGCTCTTGGTTTGTTTCTCTAGAAACTACATAAAGATTTGCTTTATGGTTAGTCAGTCAAGTGTCTGTGGTGACTAGCCACACCACATAAGCATGGTCCCCTCCCACAGCATTCCCGTGGTGGGCCTGTCATGCCCCAGTCCAACACTGGTGGGACGATAGACAGCTGGAACCTCAGGAAAGTGTGGCTGGGGTAAGTGTAGGGGTGGGGGACCTATATGTTAGTAAACATACAGAAGAAAGAAGCATAAGGTATCACCTACTGTACTAAATTATTTCCACAATGTGCCAAAGCAATTTGCACCAAATAATAGCTTTAAGATGTTTATCCGCCCAAGTTTCCATAAGACTGCTGCTTTTATAAAGAATAATCAAAGTATGAATAAATACTGCTTATCTGTATGCCTATGGGGTGCTTTATGATCACAATATCTAATCCAGAGATAATCACATATGTCATCAGTGGAAAATATGAATATAAACAGAAAAACAACCAATTACGTACTGACGTATTACACCACACCTGAAGTGTAATGAAACAAAGTGCCTGTGTACCAACACATATACTGTACATAAGACCATCTTATCTGATATCACAGAATCCCCTGTACTCTCTTTTCCCAAACAACCACTAAATGTTAGAAAGGACAAAGCATAGAGAAGAGCAATATTGTGCATGGCCACACCTCCTGTGATTAGGCCACACCTCCTGTGATTAGGCCACACCTCCTGTGATTAGGCCACACACCCTGAAAAGTACCTGGGCTCCACCAGGCTCTCTACTGCCCTGCTCATTATTATGCTTCATTTGTACTCGTGATTATATGTTGGCGTCCGGCACTGCACAATTTGTGGTGCCATACAAATGAGTGATGATGATGATGATGATGATGATGATATTCTGTTTCCCTGCATTACTCAAAGTCATTCAACCTACAAAGGTAGAACATGGGGACCATTTAATGTTGCTAATTTGGGAAGAATATTATTATTATTATTATTATTATTATTATTATTATTATTAATATCATCATAATTTTTATGATGCTTTTCATATATATATATATATATATATATATATATATTAATAGCAAAAGGATGACTTTTATGAGTGACATATACCTTTGATGCCATTGTCTAAACAGGGCACATCATATACCAAGGTCTTGGTCCGTTGATTTGCAGAAAAATATTGGCGTTGTAATTGGTTGCTTCATTACGGAGTTACAGTATGTGGCAAAACGTCCACCTGACATTTACAATGCATCACCCAGGGCCGTAACTAGGTGTGTGCGGAAGGGGCACCACACATAGCGCTGCAGGGTAGGGGGCGCTATTGGCGGCACTTGTCAATTATTTGTTTTATTTACTTTCACTTGCAGATTCCCCCCTTTTTGAAGCCCAACATCTCCTGACCGCCCCTGTCTCCTACCCTCACCCATTCCTTTTATAATACCTATACAGCATTCATGAACTCAACTTGAGATTTATTTTTTAATCAGGCCTTTATCACATGTCCTTTATTATATTTTAAGATGCTGACATACTCGGGATTCAAACTCATTGCCTGTGGCATTGCAGTCAGGCACTCTAGTCATTGAGCTATTTGTTGCATAGAAAAGTAGATGATTCTAAGCTAGATAGTTCTAACTATTTGAAGCTCGCCTTCTACTTTGTGAAACAATGATCAGCATTGCGGCTGAGCAGATCTATGTAGTGCGTGGTTGCAAGAGATTGGATGTGTGGCTGCACACTACATAGATCTGCTCAATTGCAATTCTGATTATTTTTTTACAAAGTACCAGTAGCTTCATATAGTGTTCATAGTTTTTATGCAGGAACAAATATCAAATAGCTCGTTAAGTAGGGTGTTTGATTAGAATTCAACAGGTTATAGGTTTGAATCCTGGGTATGCCAGTATATTGAAATGTGTTATTTAATAAAGGGTATTGTAACTGAATAACAATGAGCTCTCAAGTTAAGTGAATGAATGTGGTATAAAGAGGATTTGTGTCCACTCTGGCATCACCATTGTGTTCTGGAAAATGTGAGAGTTGGTAAACACTCCCTTTGTACCTGCTGAGTGACCTGGAACATGTGACCTGCTGGGTGGTCTGGAAACTGTGACAGTTATTTGCAGCCACCCAATAAGCAGGGATTTTTCGAGATTCAACTCCCAAAGGGGTGAAAAGGGGTAAAATGTTCCGCCCAACAAACGTTTACCCTGTCACATCAGCTAGTATTATATTAATATGCTAGTAATAATTCTACCCCTAGCAAATACAGTAGCATCTATCAGTCTATAAATGGCAAGTGGTTAGACAGTTCTGTGTTAGGCTGCAGGTGGATAACAGTTACAGTATCCTGCGCTGTATTCTGGCAACTACTGTATATAGTAGAAAACCCACATCCAGCTGCATAGTAATGATAAAACAAAAGGGGATCCGGACTGAAAGTCGACAGTAACTAGGTCGACAATGTCTAGGTCGACCACTATTGGTCGACAGTAACTAGGTCGTCAGGGTGTCTAGGTTGACAGGGTCATTAGGTCGACATGTTCTAGGTCGACAGGTCAAAAGGTCGACATGAGTTTTTCACAATTTTTTTCTTTTTTTTTAACCTTTTCATACTTAATGATCCACGTGGACTACGATTGGAACGGTAATCTGTGCCGAGCTAAGCGGTAGCGGAGCGAAGGCACCATGCCCGAAGCATGGCGAGCGAAGCGAGTCATGCGAGGGGACGCGGTGCACTAATTGGGGTTCCCGGTCACTCTACGAAGAAAACGACACCAAAATAACATTAAAAACTCATGTCGACCTTTTGACCTGTCGACCTAGAACATGTTGACCTAAAGACCCTGTTGACCTAGACACCCTGTCGACCTAGTTACTGTCGACCAATAGTGGTTGACCTAGACATTGTCGACCTAGTTACTGTCTACTTTCAATACCACACCCAAACAAAAGTACACCAATAATAATATCTGAGTGCAGATAAAGTATTAATATCACTTCCAAGTCCAAACCGATAATAGTGAAACAGATCCAATTGTGTATGCCAAGGTCAGGAGACAGACAGAATTGTGTTTAAAGATTCTGGGGTCAGGGCTGGCAGCAAACAAATCATAAGCATAAGCCAGGTCAGGATAAGGAAAATAGCAAAACAATACATGGAAGTGGATCAGGGACAACATATACAGTAAACCTCTGCAGAACAGGTCACTACCATGAAGCAAGAACTATCACAGGCTTGGATGAACTGTCAGGCAAGCTATTTCACCTTATCTGAACCAATAGGCAGAACACTATCGCATGCACAGTGGTAAGTAAATCTCTCCAGTACATATTACATTGACATTGTGTCCGGCTCCCTCTTTTTTATTTTCTGTCTTTCTCTCACTGGCTCCTCACTCTAGCTGTGTCCTAGGATATGTTTTTACTCTAGTCAGTTCTCATTTCCTCTCTCTCACCGGTGCCACGGAGAGTCTCTTTCTCTCAACATCCCCCTAGTCTTTTACTATTGCTATGGCAACTCACAAACAACTAATGTTTCAGACCTCTGCAGCTTTATCAAAACAACACATCTATTGATTGAACATCCAACATGTCTACCAATATCAACATTAAATAAGGCTACAGCAACAAACTCACGATTCTCAAGGGTTTCCCATGAGTGTGCACATGAATAGGCGCACTATACTATCCCTATAAACCGGAACACTCGTGGATTACACAGGTTCTGCGGCTGGCTTATATCAAGCCTGCATTTCGGGTTCAGTATGATTAACCGACGGCCACAATACCGGCAGTCACAATCCCGACAGCCATAGACCTACAGTCCAAATACCGACATGGTCAAGATACATTCATTATGCCGACATGTTCAAAATGCCGACATAGTCAGAATCTGACATCTGAAATGCCGACATGTTAAAATACAGACATGAGTTTTCTGGATTTTTTTGGTGCCAATCTCGACATAGGTCGACATGGACACCGTCTAAGTGTACCGTGTCCCCTCACTGCTTTTGCCGTGCTTTGGGCACGGTGCCTCGCAGTGCTCGGCACACTATAATATTCCCTCTTCAGGTCCACTGGGATCGTAAAGCATGAACAAGTCTGTTTTAGGGCAAAAGATCCTTAAAAATGCATGTCGGCATTTCGTCACGTTGGCATTTCAAATAGTGGAATTCTGACTATGTCGGCATTTTGAACATGTCAGCATCCTGAATGTCGGTATTTTGTCCGTGTCGGTATTTTGACTGACGGGCAATGGCTGTCGGGATTGTGACCGTCGGTAATTTGTCCGTCGGTAAATCAACTGCTACCCTGCATTTCAGCCATAGTCCTGTGTAGTTCATGAGTGTCCTGGTTTAAAGGGATAGCATGGTAAGCCTATGCATGAAGTACCTGAAATGAGGTTAACACATACTTTACTACCTGACCCTCTCCATGAGGGAGAAAATGCTCTGTTCCTGGACTTTCCTGGTAATGTATGATTGCCATCACCTGTGGTGAGCTAGTTAAGTGATAAGAAAGGTGTTTCACCACAGTTGATGGAATCATACATTACCAGGAAAGTCCAGGAACAGAGCATTTTCTCCCTCATGGAGAGGGTCAGGTAGGCAAGTATGGGTTAACACTGCTGCTAGAAATAATGTATCAAGGTTTATGCAGCACACAAAGGGTGTAATACAGGAATCAGGAATGGTCAGGTTTAAATGCTTGAATATGCAGATGCTTGAAATATGTAGATCATAGGTCTGCAAACTCGGTCCTCATTACCCCACAGTGCATGTTTTGCAGGTCTCCTCCCAGAATCGCAAGTGAAATAATTAACTCCACCTGCGAACCTTTTAAAATGTGTCTGTGAGTAATTAATACACCTGTGCACCTGCTGGGTTACCTGCAAAACATGCACTGGTGGGGTAATGAGGACCGAGTTTGCAGACCTATGTTGTAGATAAACCATACCTCCCAACATGACCCTCTCCAGGAGGGACAGAATGCTCTGGGCTTCTGGACTTTTCTCTTAATTTATGATTACCATCACCTGTGGTGAAACACCTTTCTTATCCATTAGCCTGTTCAACACAGGTGCCAGCAATCATACAGTAAGAGGAAAGTCCAGAAGCAGAACATTCTGTCCCTCCTGGAGAGGGTCATGTTGGGAGGTATGGATAAACAGTCACTGGAAATAGACAAAGTTCTGATTGCTGAGGAACACAGGCAGTACTTGAACATACTGTAGGTAGAAGGTCACAGGCTGGACCAGATGGGTCCAGACTGGATGCACAAAGCAGAGTTTGAACACAGGTAGAGGATATGGTGGCTGGACCAGATGGAACCAAACTGGGTGCACACTGCAGAGCTTGATCACATGTAAAGCGTATGCTAGCTGGACTGGGTGAAACCGGACTAGATGTACACGGGTGGTCTTCAGTATGCCGGCTGTCGGATCCCGGCGCACAGTATACCGGCGCCGGAATCCCGACAGCCGGCATACCGACACTTATTCTCCCTCGTGGGGGTCCATGACCCCCCTGGAGGGAGAATAAAATAGCATGGCGCGCGTAGCGTGCTACCGTGCCCGCAGCGTGGCGAGCGCAGCGAGCCCGCAAGGGGCTCATTTGCGCTCGCCACACTGTCGGTAAGCTGGCGGTCGGGCTCCCGGCGCCGGTATGCTGGTCACCGGGAGCCCGACCGCCGGCATACCCTACTACACCCGATGTACACAGTAGAGTTTGAACACAGGAACTGTAGAATGTATGCTGGATGGACCGGATGGAACCCGACTAAATAAACACAGCAAAACTTTTAAATCAAAAGTCCAAGATTGAAATGCACCGCCTAAATGGACACTGGATTTCACAAATCAAGGAAGGCGCAAGGGAAACAGATAGTACAAAGCCAGGATCCAGAAACAGCAGATGGAGAACATCCATGCAGTAGCAACTGGAAAGGTATCCTGGAGTGCAGTCATAGAGGTAGACTTGATGATCTGGCACTGACTACAAAACAGAGTAGACCTAAATAGCCAATCCCTAGGCCATACTTGCCTACTTTTGAAAAAGCATTTCAGGGAGATGTGAAAGTAACACGTATCAGTGCGGACGTGTACTGCTCCATCTGAGAGGCGTGTCATAAACATGACTTACATCCAAATGTAAATGAGCCCCAAAGATCTACAGTACTTGTTGAAGAAAAGACTCTTAATGTATATTTTGCAGAATTTGTTTGTGTATTGTGCTTTACAGGAGGTTCCATATACTGTAAGTGGCCATGAGAAACTTTACTTAAAATTCATGTAGCCATAGGGATCATTGTGTCATAACCAATGCAGGGAAATGGCACTGATGTTCCCATTTGAATGTATGTATCTGTGATTTATTCCCCCCCCCCCCAAGAATGTAACAGCTGCATAATGGGGTTAAGGTGCAATCAGTGAGATTGCTGGTCTATTCAGGGAGTCAGGGAGATTGCTTCTATTTCAGGGAGTCTCCTGCAGAATGAGGGAGCGTAGGTAAGTATGCCCTAGGCACAGGTACAGTCCACAGCTGCTGATTAGGTTATTGGCTGCAGGGTCATCACAGACTAGCCAGTGTGGAATGTGCGAGACAGACCTCAGGCAGAGAGAGACACCTAGAAGCAGGGAGGAGGAACTGCATGGACTGTGATACAAACATTCCTATGTCGAATTGTATCACGTTTAATTTTAATACCCTTGCACAGAAAACGTATTTTGTAGAATACCACTTTTGTCAAGGACGCTCTTTTAGCCTTACAGCTATGTTATTTGTGTTAATTGTTTCTAGGACCTACTATGTTTATTGGACATTTGACAGTCTTGGTCCTAGTCCTCATAGGCCAGTGGTTCTCATCTCCAACCCAGAAGTACCCCCTATGTTGAAAATTATGTGTGTGCAGGTGTTGATGATACAGGTTGAGTATCCCTTATCCAATATGCTTGGGACCAGAAGTATTTTGGATATGGGATTTTTCCGTATTTTGGAATAATTGCATACCATAATGAGATATCATGGTGATGGGACCCAAGTCTAAGCACAGAATGCATTTATGTTTCATATACACCTTATACACACAACCTGAAGGTCTTATAATACGATATTTTTAATAAATTTGTGTATTAAACAAAGTTTGTGTACATTGAGCCATCAGAAAACAAAGGTTTCACTATCTCACTCTCACTCAAAAAAATCTGTATTTCGGAATATTTGGATATGGGCTACTCAACCTGTATTGCAGAGTTATATACTGTAGGCACACAACCGCAAATGACTCAAACTATGATCAGCCCAGTTACTTAAACAGTGGTGTTGGTTTATTGTTAGATAGCAGGTACTGCCGTACTCACTGTTACATGTACACTGGTGATTGAGTGTAGCAGGGTTTCATACAGCAGAGATGCGGAATAGCTTTATATCAGCAGGTGACAACAGGTCTCTCCAGAGGCAGAATTAGACCTCATGGGGCCCTAATCACGACATCGATTTGGCTATCACGGCCCCTGACTGTGCCTGCTGTGCTTGTGCCTCCTTCCCTCGCATGCTCGCATGTCCATGAGGCAGCAGCAGCGCAGGTCCTGCTTGTACTCCTGCAGTGGGGGCAGATTACAGAGCCTCCACTCGGGCGGACGATTCTGCTCGTCTCCAGCCTGTGCCACCACCAGCAGTTCTACCATGAGCCACGCTGCTGCTGGGAGAGCTGCTGCTGGCAGTGGCAGCTGTAGATTAGCAGAATCGTCCCCGAACAGCAGCCCAAGCACGGGCGGATCTATACTTTTCTTTTAGGGGAAGCTGGCACTGGAAAGGGTTGTGTTTCAGTTTCAGAAAGAGAAGGAAGCCAAAGGGGGCCAACAACATAGGGGAGAAAGAGACCCTGGACAGGTGCAAGAAGCGAGATGGGAGCTTGCAGTAGATGTTTAAAAAGAAAGAGAGAGAAAGCAAGAGAGGCGGAGAGAGAAGCAGAGAGAGGGGCAGTCTATAGCAGGACAAACCAGGAGGCGGGGGAGAGAGTGTCTAGGTTTGCCCTTTACCAAAATAGTCTTATATTATTTATAGACAAACTAGTATTTTCCACATGATGGACAAAGCAGACGTATACTACAGACACCAGTAGCCCTGGACGTACACAAGTCCATACCAGTGACTTGAAAGCTACACAACAGATTGCCTTCATATTTTAATACATGCACACATATATGAGGCCCCCCTTGTAGATGAGGTGACCTTCACAAGGATGGGCAACCATTTTGGAATTTAGATTCCATAATCTGTAGCCTTTGCTGTCATGGCATTAGCCAAGCATGATGCACTTTACTAATTTTGAATCTACAGATGGGGGCGCGCCTAGCGCCGAGAGCGTCCCCATCCGCCTGGGCTTGAGTGGAGAGCGTCTCCATCGCACGCCCGGACAGAGACGCGCTGAATGGGAGCATCTCTGTGCAGTCCCGGCGTGACTAGGCGGACAGTCATGCTGGGAGTGCTCGTTTGCGATGGAGCCGCTTCAGATAAGTGCGGCTCCATCTGTAGCTTGTGTCTTCTTTCTTTTGGTATATGGACATACGTAGGACCTGATTCAGCTCCGCTGCAGTTTTGCTAAATTAGCAGCTAACCTTACAGGACAGGGAAAGGCAGTCCAGCACGTTAATGGCAGCCAGCGATGTGATCGCAATTCAATTCGCTGTCCTCGCAAAATTAGTGAGGTCTGTAGCTATGACTCCCTTTTCTGTTTCGCACAATACACTTTCCTTTAGTGAAGTGAACTTTGTGGCCTCTCTGTACTAGGACACCGATGGCTACAAAATTTGTATCCATCCCATTTTGTATGCAAGGCAGTAGCGTCAGCATTTGACTCACACATTCTTGGAACTGTAATAACTGTAGCAACTTTGCTCTGTGTCCATGGTCCATGGCTAATTTTGTTGTGTTTGCTTCCAACACCACAACTAGTCAAACACAGGCGTCAAGGTCTGTAACATTGCTGCAGCAATTTCTTCATCATCCACTTGCGCTCCAACAGATGATAGTTGCTAAGAAACAGATACCATTTTGTTTATGTAATGACTTATACTGCTGAATTCACTCAATATTGTCATATACAATACACATCTTAAATGTATTGTCCTCATGAAACCTTCATCCTGATACGCTGCCTGTAGTGCTGTTCACATGTATTTAGCTGATGTCTTCTCATGTATAATAGAGTACATACGTTGATCCACACTTAATGTCCCTCTCTATATTTTCTGGGCTTGGTTCTGTACTAGTATCTATTGTATCCTTCCACAATTGCTTTAATTGTGTTCACTCTGTGTCTTATGGCAGTCTGCACAGATGCTATGTCTGTACGCTGGGTGTCCTATTTACATACGTGTCTTGATGTATTGGTGCCTGGGCCTATAACTTGTTGGAAATTATGTGTGTGCAGGTGTTGATATTGGCACACACAAGCGGATGACTGAAACTATGAAAAGCTTAATTACTTAACAAGTTGTGTTGCTTTATTGATAGATAGCAGTTACAGCCGTACTCACTGTTACATGTACACTGATGTTAGAGCATACTGTAACTTGAGCGTAGTGGAGTTTCATACAGCTCACCAGCTGGTGAGTGTATACTGCAAATGGGTAGCGGTGTAGGGGTGCTGGAACAGCTTTATATCAGCATGTAATCACAATTCTCTCATAAGAGCTAAGCAGGACACTTCTGTCTCCCGCCATGTCACATTACACAGTCTCAAGATTGCTGTGCACATGATCAGTAGAGATCGTAGTGGCCATCTTGGGATATGGCATGAAGCCTCCCTGGAGAACAGGAAGACTAGAGTCAATCTAGTTGCGCAGTCGTCTCTCAACACACAGGAGGTCATATTTTATTGTTTTTCGGTCTGTAGAAGCAGGTGGGATTATTACTAACCCAGCAACATAGATTAACTGACCGGTGTATGATTAAGGAAATCCACAAAACATGACCTGTTGTACTTGAGGACTGGAGTTGAGAACCACTGTCCTAGGCCATCCCCTGCTTTCTCCTAGCAGAAAACCTTACATTTGGTCATGCTCTTAGCCTACCCAATAGTTTCCCAAACTCTGCCATTACAGTCCAAGTTTTAAGAATATCCATGTTTGAGCATAGGTGACTTAATTAGTACCTCAGTCAATTTGATTTAATATTCTGGACTTAAGAGCATGGATCTCCTTAAAACGTGGACTGTAGTGGTAGAGTTTGGGAAACAGCACTAATCCACGCACACCTGTTCCCAGTTCCTCTCCTACAGTTTATTAATATCCATTGTTGAGATTCCACTCCACTGCCAACATTGATTGATGTATGAATGATCTTTGTGGTTTATTAAAAAAAAAATAGTCTGCATTTATACTTAATTTTAACACAAAGTTGATGACAGTTGAACTTCATACCGTACTTCCCTGGCATTCAGACTATTGGTTCACTACATGGCACTTATAGAAAAGCACTAAATCTCAGTTTCCGTTCTCCCCAGGAAGAGACCTAGGATTCCCACATCTGGGAGGATGCTTAATGATGCTGCTCATACTGGGAGCTTAAATTAGTCTAGTTTCACTCTTTATTAATTATGTTTTTATCTTGTTCTCTCAAATAAAGCTCAGCTGTTGAATTTAATTTGATCACCCCTCATTAATACTCAGCCATATTGTTGAGGCAGGCGGTATTGTCTTCATTTTAAGGAGTCGAAATTTGGGTGGGTGCATGTGAAAAGACAAATTACTGCACGCTGATTAGAAAGACTCTGATTAAATTATCGGAGACCTTTATTTTGTTCCGTTTGCACAATGAGTTTTAAATGTCTTCTACAAATTGTAATGCATCTATTGGCACATGCTACCTCTGTTTCATTTTCAAAGTGTGATTGCGAACCAAACTCATGAGTTGCGCTAGGTACTGGTCATGACTTGCGCTAGGTACTGGTCATGACTTGCGCTAGGTACTGGTCATGACTTGCGCTAGGTACTGGTCATGAGTTGCGCTAGGTACTGGTCATGAGTTGCGCTAGGTACTGGTCATGACTTGCGCTAGGTACTGGTCATGAGTTGCGCTAGGCACTGGTCATGACTTGCGCTAGGTACTGGTCATGACTTGCACTAGGTACTGGTCATGACTTGCGCTAGGTACTGGTCATGACTTGCGCTAGGTACTGGTCATGACTTGCGCTAGGTACTGGTCATGACTTGCACTAGGTACTGGTCATGACTTACGCTAGGTACTGCTCATGAGTTGCGCTAGGTACTGGTCATGACTTGCGCTAGGTACTGGTCATGAGTTGCGCTAGGTACTGGTCATGAGTTGCTCTAGGTACTGGTCATGAGTTGCACTAGGTACTGGTCATGATTTGCGCTAGGTACGGGTCATGACTTGCGCTAGGTACTGGTCATGAGTTGCGCTAGGTACTGGTCATGAGTTGCGCTAGGTACTGGTTATGAGTTGCGCTAGGTACTGGTCATGACTTGCGCTAGGTACTGGTCATGAGTTGCGCTAGGTACTGGTCATGACTTGCGCTAGGTACTGGTCATGACTTGCGCTAGGTACTGGTCATGACTTGCGCTAGGTACTGGTCATGACTTGCGCTAGGTACTGGTCATGAGTTGCGCTAGGTACTGGTCATGACTTGCGCTAAGTACTGGTCATGACTTGCGCTAGGTACTGGTCATGACTTGCGCTAGGTACTGGTCATGAGTTGCGCTAGGTACTGGTCATGAGTTGCGCTAGGTACTGGTCATGAGTTGCGCTAGGTACTGGTCATGACTTGCGCTAGGTACTGGTCATGACTTGCGCTAGGTACTGGTCATGACTTGCGCTAGGTACTGGTCATGACTTGCACTAGGTACTGGTCATGACTTGCGCTAGGTACTGGTCATGACTTGCGCTAGGTACTGGTCATGACTTACGCTAGGTACTGCTCATGAGTTGCGCTAGGTACTGGTCATGACTTGCTCTAGGTACTGGTCATGACTTGCGCTAGGTACTGGTCATGACTTGCTCTAGGTACTGGTCATGACTTGCGCTAGGTACTGGTCATGACTTGCGCTAGGTACTGGTCATGACTTACGCTAGGTACTGCTCATGAGTTGCGCTAGGTACTGGTCATGACTTGCGCTAGGTACTGGTCATGAGTTGCGCTAGGTACTGGTCATGAGTTGCTCTAGGTACTGGTCATGAGTTGCACTAGGTACTGGTCATGATTTGCGCTAGGTACGGGTCATGACTTGCGCTAGGTACTGGTCATGAGTTGCGCTAGGTACTGGTCATGAGTTGCGCTAGGTACTGGTCATGAGTTGCGCTAGGTACTGGTCATGACTTGCGCTAGGTACTGGTCATGACTTGCGCTAGGTACTGGTCATGAGTTGCGCTAGGTACTGGTCATGACTTGCGCTAGGTACTGGTCATGACTTGCGCTAGGTACTGGTCATCACTTGCGCTAGGTACTGGTCATGACTTGCGCTAGGTACTGGTCATGACTTGCGCTAGGTACTGGTCATGACTTGCGCTAAGTACTGGTCATGACTTGCGCTAGGTACTGGTCATGAGTTGCGCTAGGTACTGGTCATGAGTTGCGCTAGGTACTGGTCATGAGTTGCGCTAGGTACTGGTCATGACTTGCGCTAGGTACTGGTCATGACTTGCGCTAGGTACTGGTCATGAGTTGCGCTAGGTACTGGTCATGACTTGCGCTAGGTACTGGTCATGAGTTGCGCTAGGTACTGGTCATGAGTTGCGCTAGGTACTGGTCATGACTTGCGCTAGGTACTGGTCATGACTTGCGCTAGGTACTGGTCATGACTTGCGCTAGGTACCATTATTGGTTCGATTTGCCAATAGTTGGGTGCTTGGCCTGTTTTTTTGGTGTAGTGTGTCGGAATGACTGATTTGGCCAGAAATGCTTGGTTTTCAAGGTGCACACCATCCAGACGGAAGAATTTAGTCAAATCTGCCTTCAGAACGCTGTGTCTATCGCCTTACTGACCTTCATTCGTGCTTTGTCAATGTCACCACTGACCATGCAGCATGCCACTACTCTACTGTTTACAGGCCGGCAGCCACCAAACGCTTCCGACCGATGGCAATGAAGGTGTACAGCGACAATAGAAAACTGTCATCATGCAACAAAAGTGAACCCTGTGCAACCAGACATCTAGCCCTGCATTGCCATGGAAACAAGTAAATGCAAAGGTCTCATCGGCATAGATCGGTAAATCATGACATCCTGGCAGTCTCTTATTTGTTGCCATGACATCAGGAAGCAGAACCCCATGGAAGGAATGCAAGGGCGTGGCAAGCAGCCAAGTCTATCATGACCAATTATTTGAGGGGAAAAAAAACCCAGCAACATATTTATATATATATATATATATACAGGTTGAGTCTCCCTTATCCAAAATGCTTGGGACCAGAGGTATTTTGTATATCGGATTTTTCCGTATTTTGGAATAATTGCATACCATAATGAGATATAAAGGCGATGGGACCTAAGTCTAAGCACAGAATACATTTATGTTACATTTACACCGTATACACACAGCCTGAAGGTAATTTTAGCCAATATTTTTAATAACTTTGTGCATTAAGCAAAGTTTGTGTACTTACATACAATTATGTTTCATATACACCTTATACACACAGCCTGAAGATCATATAATACAATATGTTTAACAACTTTGTGTATTAAGCAAAGTTTGCGTACATTGAGCCATCAGAAAACAAAGGTTTCACTATCTCACTCTCGCTCAAAAAATTCCGTATTTCGGAATATTTGGATATGGCACACTCAACCTGTATATATATATATATATATATATATATATATATATAATAATTGACAATCACTCTCTGAAGCCAACCCAATGCACCAATCTCCCCCACAAGTGCACTCCATAATGTATGCTACCCCGCAGTGATATCTGGGGCTAGAAAACATTGAACGATTCCTGTGTCACTCAGAAATCAGACTCCATCCCTGACTCGGGTCTGCAGTATTGCTCTCATCTGCTTAAGGAGGAATGTGCAATGCTTTAAAGCAAGACAAAGTCACCATGGAACCAAAACACAGGCTGACTGCCAGCAGACCGCAGGCCCTGACAGGAGGCTATGAAGCCAGCCAACTCGCCACATCAGTATATAAAACAAAATGAAATGTCAATGCACATTCAGATGTGGGTCCACCGTCCACCATATCATAAAGGATGGCTGCTGACTTGCAGAGTCTACTAGGCTGCCAGCGTGGACCTTTCCAAGGGATCTGTGCACATGACAGTAAGGAAAGCACATGCAGCTCCCAGGCTCCTCTGGTCTGGTGACAGGAGAAAGACACAGGACAGGGTTATGGCTGAAGTGTGAATTCTGGACCAGACAGTACATATTCAACCATAGATAACAAAGCCGGGTGATGGACAAGCAAACACGGTAGAGCAAGCAGGTTGTACACAGTAATACAGTATACAGGGGCATTTCATGAGAGAAGGCCCACGTGCAGCCTCCTCCGTCTAGGCCCCCTCTTCTCTACCAGAAGCGCTGTACAGTCTGAGCACTTGGACGGAAATAAAAGTACCGGCCAATCGGCTCCTGTCATTTTTTTTTTAAACCCAGTCTGTGACATGGCAGTTAGGAGCTCATTGGCTGGTCAGTTATCTCCATCCAAGGCTTAATAAATAGACCCTTTAGACTCTAATGCTCATGTGTAGATCATCAGGAAAATGGCACGGTGGCCATTTTCCCCTGCGATTCCTATACTGAGCACGCATAAAATGTCCGGTGATTTTACTGCAGTGCTGCAGGACCCCGGAGGGGGAAGTCTTCAAGAAAAGGGTGCAGTGTGTGCAGTGTAGGCCCCCCTGGTCTCAGGGGCCGGTGTGCACCGCACACACTGCACCCATTATAATTCACCAGTGATAGTATAGCAGCTCATGTAGGTGCAGAACGTGCTGCTGAGTTACTGCTGCAAAGGGCTGTAGTCAGTGATCATATATAGCAATTCCTTACAAACATGAATCGGGCCAGCAGACCAGTAGCCTATTGAACTTGCTATCCCTGGTAGGATGTGCGTTTAGGTCAGGGCGTTTTAAGAGAGGAGGGGACCCGCGTGCAGCCTCCCTTGCGGGCCCCCTCATCTCTCGGTCAGCAAATAGCTCTACTGCACTTGCGCAGGTCTCCGAGGAACATGGCGCCCGCACCAAGTTCCCAGGGACATCTCCAGTGCGCATGCACAAATCTCTCAGAAATGGCCGCGGTGGCCATTTTCTGAGTGATTTATGCCTGCACTGGAGGGCCCCCGCCACGAGACTCCAGAGTGGTAAGTATAATCTACGGGTGCAGTATGTGCAGTGTGGACACCCCGTTATAGAAACACCTATGGTTTAGGTGCATCCTGGGTGAGCTTACATCTGTGCTACTCTACATTTGCTTTTACAGATTTACCTAGCGTTTTGGAATACATGTTTCTTTACATTTTTAGGTTTGCGTCTTCTGGACATGTTAGTAATGCATTGGACTTAGGTTACGTGGTGTTACTGTGACTATTGTGCTATGGAGATGGACTTTATACAGTCAGCACATCTATGCTTTTGTCCTATTACTCTGTTTGCTAGTCTGTAAGATACTGTTTTGCAGAACAGTGTCAGGAGCTTTTATTTTTTTTTCTTTATGACAAGTTTTTATTCATTTTACTTTGCTTCTTGGAATTTTTTTTTTTTACATCCTATGTATACATGGTGGTGGCTACAGGTTACCATTACTACTGTAATGATTGCGCTCAGAGCCGGCCTTAGGTATAGGCAAACTAGGCAAATGCCTAGGGCATTTGGTATGCTTAGGGGCACCAGCAGCTTCTGTTGATTAAAATGATATGCGGCATGCCTATATTCTGTGTGTGACTGCGGCTGTATCTGCATACGAAATGCTACGTTGCAGTGTATTCCTGGAAATCACTGTAATGTAGCATTTCGTGTGCAAATACAGCCGCAGTCGCACACAGAATATAGGCATGCCACATATCATTTTAATCAGCAGAAGCTGCTTGTGCATCCTAGCCACATAGCAGGGCCGGCGCCACCATTAGGCAGCTTTAGGCAGCTGCCTATGAGCGCCGGCCACTAGAGGGCGGCAACTCACGCAATTAAGAATACTTAATTTATTATTATTTTACTGTAGCTGAGCTCCTTAAAACTGAGACCGGATGAGGAGCGGGGACGGCCGCCCAACTGACTGTTATCAACCAGCCGGCAGCACAGCTACAGACAGTGTAAGTGTGCGCAACAGTGCAACCCATCGGCTCTTATGTGCGCTGTCTGCTCCCTCCTCTGCAATCATCAACCTGTCTCCCCTCCTCCGCGCCCATAGCATCCGGCATACACCCTCGTATATGCAGAGTGCAGTCTCCCGCATGTTACCCCGCGCTGCCTGCCGCCACCACCCCCCCGCCCTCCCCGAGATTACACCTTCCACCCCGCGATCGCATACCCGCATATATTCTTTCCCCTTACCCTTCATGATCCATTCTAAACATGTTATATGCCTATTCTGTTTAAAAGGCACATGGGCTCTTAGAAGTCTCTAGCGCAGGGAGGGATTAAAGGAAGGGGGGGCAGCGGAGGCTCTGGGGGTATGTAACAGGGTACCCCTATCTGTTACCAATGAAATTTTAATTTTTGGTTTTATATGTATGTATATATATATATATATATATATATATATATATATTGGAAGTAGTTGGTGGCACTCTGAGGCAATAATGGAATCCCAAACTGTATGAATTGGCAGGTAGAGCTGAGCAGCCACGGAAGAACAGTAGGCTAGGCCAGAGTACAGTTAGTAAGTTTGCTTATGCTGCTGTGGGAGGTGCAGTGGTGTGATTATTGTAGGGGCTGTATCTGTCAGTGTGGTCAGTCCTGTATGTATACATATCAGTGTGGTCAGTCCTGTATGTATACATATCAGTGTGGTCAGTCCTGTATGTATACATATCAGTGTGGTCAGTCCTGTATGTATACATATCAGTGTGGTCAGTCCTGTATGTATACATATCAGTGTGGTCAGTCCTGTATGTATAGGTATCAGTGTGGTCAGTCCTGTATGTATACGTATCAGTGTGGTCAGTCCTGTATGTATACATATCAGTGTGGTCAGTCCTGTATGTATACATATCAGTGTGGTCAGTCCTGTATGTATACATATCAGTGTGGTCAGTCCTGTATGTATAGGTATCAGTGTGGTAAGTCCTGTATGTATACGTATCAGTGTGGTCAGTCTGTATGTATACATATCAGTGTGGTCAGTCCTGTATGTATACATATCAGTGTGGTCAGTCCTCTCTATATGTGTATCAGTGTGGTCAGTCCTGTATGTATACATATCAGTGTGGTCAGTCCTGTATGTATACATATCAGTGTGGTCAGTCCTGTATGTATACATATCAGTGTGGTCAGTCCTGAATGTATACATATCAGTGTGGTCAGTCCTGTATGTATACATATCAGTGTGGTCAGTCCTCTCTATATGTGTATCAGTGTGGTCAGTCCTGTATGTATACATATCAGTGTGGTCAGTCCTGTATGTATACATATCAGTGTGGTCAGTCCTGTATGTATACATATCAGTGTGGTCAGTCCTGTATGTATACATATCAGTGTGGTCAGTCCTGTATGTATACATATCAGTGTGGTCAGTCCTGTATGTATAGGTATCAGTGTGGTCAGTCCTGTATGTATACGTATCAGTGTGGTCAGTCCTGTATGTATACATATCAGTGTGGTCAGTCCTGTATGTATACATATCAGTGTGGTCAGTCCTGTATGTATACATATCAGTGTGGTCAGTCCTGTATGTATAGGTATCAGTGTGGTAAGTCCTGTATGTATACGTATCAGTGTGGTCAGTCTGTATGTATACATATCAGTGTGGTCAGTCCTGTATGTATACATATCAGTGTGGTCAGTCCTCTCTATATGTGTATCAGTGTGGTCAGTCCTGTATGTATACATATCAGTGTGGTCAGTCCTGTATGTATACATATCAGTGTGGTCAGTCCTGTATGTATACATATCAGTGTGGTCAGTCCTGAATGTATACATATCAGTGTGGTCAGTCCTGTATGTATACATATCAGTGTGGTCAGTCCTCTCTATATGTGTATCAGTGTGGTCAGTCCTGTATGTATACATATCAGTGTGGTCAGTCCTGTATGTATACATATCAGTGTGGTCAGTCCTGTATGTATACATATCAGTGTGGTCAGTCCTGAATGTATACATATCAGTGTGGTCAGTCCTGTATGTATACATATCAGTGTGGTCAGTCCTGTATGTATACATATCAGTGTGGTCAGTCCTGTATGTATAGGTATCAGTGTGGTAAGTCCTGTATGTATACGTATCAGTGTGGTCAGTCTGTATGTATACATATCAGTGTGGTCAGTCCTGTATGTATACATATCAGTGTGGTCAGTCCTCTCTATATGTGTATCAGTGTGGTCAGTCCTGTATGTATACATATCAGTGTGGTCAGTCCTGTATGTATACATATCAGTGTGGTCAGTCCTGTATGTATACATATCAGTGTGGTCAGTCCTGAATGTATACATATCAGTGTGGTCAGTCCTGTATGTATAGGTATCAGTGTGGTCAGTCCTGTATGTATACGTATCAGTGTGGTCAGTCCTGTATGTATACATATCAGTGTGGTCAGTCCTGTATGTATACATATCAGTGTGGTCAGTCCTGTATGTATAGGTATCAGTGTGGTAAGTCCTGTATGTATACGTATCAGTGTGGTCAGTCCTGTATGTATACATATCAGTGTGGTCAGTCCTCTCTATATGTGTATCAGTGTGGTCAGTCCTGTATGTATACATATCAGTGTGGTCAGTCCTGTATGTATACATATCAGTGTGGTCAGTCCTGTATGTATACATATCAGTGTGGTCAGTCCTCTCTATATGTGTATCAGTGTGGTCAGTCCTGTATGTATACATATCAGTGTGGTCAGTCCTGTATGTATACATATCAGTGTGGTCAGTCCTGTATGTATACATATCAGTGTGGTCAGTCCTGTATGTATAGGTATCAGTGTGGTAAGTCCTGTATGTATACATATCAGTGTGGTCAGTCCTCTATGTATACATATCAGTGTGGTCAGTCCTCTCTATATGTGTATCAGTGTGGTCAGTCTTGTATCTATACATATCAGTGTGGTCAGTCCTGTATGTATACATATCAGTGTGGTCAGTCCTGTATGTATACATATCAGTGTGGTCAGTCCTGTATGTATACATATCAGTGTGGTCAGTCCTGTATGTATACATATCAGTGTGGTCAGTCCTGTATGTATACATATCAGTGTGGTCAGTCCTGTATGTATACATATCAGTGTGGTCAGTCCTCTCTATATGTGTATCAGTGTGGTCAGTCCTGTATGTATACATATCAGTGTGGTCAGTCCTCTCTATATGTGTATCAGTGTGGTCAGTCCTGTATGTATACATATCAGTGTGGTCAGTCCTGTATGTATACATATCAGTGTGGTCAGTCCTGTATGTATACATATCAGTGTGGTCAGTCCTCTCTATATGTGTATCAGTGTGATCAGTCCTGTATGTATACATACATATCAGTGTGATCAGTCCTGTATGTATACATATCAGTGTGGTCAGTCCTCTCTATATGTGTATCAGTGTGGTCAGTCCTCTCTATATGTGTATCAGTGTGGTCAGTCCTCTCTATATGTGTATCAGTGTGGTCAGTCCTCTCTATATGTGTATCAGTGTGGTCAGTCCTGTATGTATACATATCAGTGTTGTCAGTCCTGTATGTATACATATCAGTGTGGTCAGTCCTCTCTATATGTGTATCAGTGTGGTCAGTCCTCTCTATATGTGTATCAGTGTGGTCAGTCCTCTCTATATGTGTATCAGTGTGGTCAGTGCTCTCTATATGTGTATCAGTGTGGTCAGTCCTCTCTATATGTGTATCAGTGTGGTCAGTGCTCGCTATATGTGTATCAGTGTGGTCAGTCCTCTCTATATGTGTATCAGTGTGGTCAGTCCTGTATGTATACATATCAGTGTTGTCAGTCCTGTATGTATACATATCAGTGTGGTCAGTCCTCTCTATATGTGTATCAGTGTGGTCAGTGCTCTCTATATGTGTATCAGTGTGGTCAGTCCTCTCTATATGTGTATCAGTGTTCCTTCCTGGTCCTGTCTGTATATGTGTCAGTGTGGCCGGTACCACGTCTGTAAATCTTCTGTGTGGCCAGTCCGTGTCTATGTGCCCGATCCTGTATTTAAATCTGAAAAGTCAGGGCCACTTGGTTGCATTTGCCCCCCTG
Source organism: Pseudophryne corroboree (assembly GCF_028390025.1). Taxonomy (NCBI): domain Eukaryota; kingdom Metazoa; phylum Chordata; class Amphibia; order Anura; family Myobatrachidae; genus Pseudophryne; species Pseudophryne corroboree. The sequence goes on along the minus strand of NC_086444.1, from coordinate 56,681,558 downwards.
GCTGAACGTTGCCACCCTGCCCCGGTCATCACCATGTTATATATTTTCACTAATGGCATATAGGGCATTACCCCACCTGTCACAATCCAGGGATGTTATTTAGATTGCATTTCACTCTGGGAATGGAAAAATGTGATAAAACCCTGTTTTCAGGGTTTTACAGCATTTCCCGTATGTACTAAGACCTGGCCTCCAGGCTTCCGATGGCGAGGTTAAAGCCAGCAAAACCTGACGTCACCCTATAGAAGCCTATGGGATTCTTTCCTCATTGGTGCTCTCAGAGGGATCCATCATAGAAGTGCAGTCCCAATAGATAGTGGTATTATATTTGGTATATTTTTCTCCTAGTCTTCAAAGTGTTGGTGTAATCTTGATGTTAAGCATTTTTTTTATGGTAGTTGGTATCAAAATTAATATTTTATGAGCTGTCCTATAGTGGTTCTTGTTGTGCAGTGGTGTGAACATGTATGATACCAAAAAGCAGTGTTGCTATTATGAATGTATTTTGGACTTTTCTGGACCCTGAATGCTGTGTGGAGAGATTAGGAGCCGACCCGGTGCTCATTCTGGGAACTGTTTACCCTGGTTCCACCCATCGGTGGTGCTCCACCCCTGTGACGTCACACATTGATGCTCAGGGAAGGCTTGTGTCTAAGAAGACTTCCCTGAACATCGACCCGCTATTGAGGCAGGGGCAGGCCACCATCTCTGTCCAGGTCTCCACTCCCTGCAGTCCCCACCTGATGGCGGCCTTGTATATGTGTGTGTGTGTATATATATATATATATATACAGACAGAAAGTTCAGCACTCACCATAGCAAGCTCACTTATCCTCACAACATCAATAAATAAATGATGGGGATTTAGTTAGTGAATTGGCCAATGCACGGAAGCCTGCATACCGCTCCACGGTACCCCACCTTCATGCAGGTCCTACACTATCAAAGTCTCAAAAAATAAAACCTGGCAACTGTTTCACACATAATATACACTGCACCCCGCTTCTGGGGTGGTGAGTGCTGTGGTTTTCCAGATTTGTTTGTATATATTTATATATATATGTACAGTGGCGTATCTATAATGGGTGCAGGGTACGGGCCAGGGGGGGCCCACACCATACACACTGCACCCATTTCTCCTATACTTACCTTTCCGGAGTCCATCGGCGACTGTGTGTGGGCCCCCTCCTCTCCTGTAGCCGTCATCGCTTCTGCTAGCGCACTGAGCGCTGTAGACTCTGGCACAGTGCCAGAGTCTACAGCGCATGCGCAGAGCACAGTGCCCGTTTTTCGGAGTCCTTCGCATGCGCTGTAGACACTGGCACTGTGCCAGAGTCTCAGCGCTGAGACCGCTAGCAGCGGCTGTAACGGCTACGGGAGAGGAGGGGGCCCACACATGGAGTCTGCACACGGCTCCCCTCCTCTCTAGAAACGCCCCTGTATATATATATATATATATATATATATATATACATGATCAAGTCACAGTATTATGACTAAATGCCAGAGTATCCGCTGTGCGCAGCATGGGAAGCAGCTAGATGGGGCTGAGCTGTCGTTTTAGCCCCAGATTCATTATGAAGGTGAGCTGATCCACTGTAGCGTGTCGGTCAGCCGTCATGCATCTTCATAGCCGACATTCACCTCTCACATCAGTGGCACGTGGTGCTCCGCAGTTTCCACGTCAATTATTTGCAATGTTTGCCATTTATCCAGTCACAGTACAGCAGCACCCGGACAGTTCACACACTCTGCTGTATCAGAAATACCGCCGCCCTTGGCCTGAAGGGTGTGGTCCATTAGGTTGACATGCATTAGGTCGACAACTGAGGGTCAACATGCATTAGGTCAACATGGTCATTAGGTCGACATGTACAATGTCGACATGGAAAAAGGTTGACCTGAGTTTTTTGACTGTTTTTGGTGTTGTTTTCTCATGAAGTGACCGGGAACCCCAATTAGTGCACCACGTCCGCTCGCCATGCTTCGGGCAAGGTGCCTTGGCACAGGTTACCGTTCGCAACTGTAGTCCACGTGGACCGTTAAGTATGAAAAAGGTGAAAAGATGTAAAAAATTGTAAAAAACACATGTTGACCTTTTTGCATGTCGACCTAGTACATGTCGACCTAATGCATGTCGACCTTCAGTGCTCGACCCAATGTATGTCGACCTAATGCTAGTCGACCTAACGACCGCCTCCCGGCCTGAAAGCCGATAATCATCCCTTTTTGCAACTTAGATAAATCGCCCCTTTTACGCATGACAGCAATTAGTGGTATGTGTGCAGACGGCCTATCGCACGCCTTATATACCCAACGAGCCAGCGCACAACACGTGATGTACTTCATGGTCTACGCACTGCCGACGTCACATGTAGGAGTTGGTCATAATAATGTGACTCCATCGTGTATAATTATTCCAAAGGCAAATGCCAGCTTGCCGTTGGAGTAATTCAAGCCGTTTTACTGACATATGCAGGTTTTTTTAACGTTAAAAAAAAAAATTGTGCCAAGGATATTGCTGTCACAGTGTTATTTATTGTTGCTATAATTTATGTTGTAAATCTAAAAATAAATCTAATACTAATTTAAAAAGTCAAGTGTGTACAAAGGCCCTCATTCCGAGTTGTTCGCTCGCTAGCTGCTTTTAGCAGCATTGCACACGCTAGGCCGCCGCCTACTGGGAGTGAATCTTAGCTTAGCAGAATTGCGAACGAAAGGTTAGCAGTTCTGCTATTAAATATTTCCCTGCAGTTTCTGAGTAGCTCCAGACCTACTCCTACCTTGCGATCACTGCAGACTGTTTGGTTCCTGGTTTGACATCACAAACACGCCCTGCGTTCGGCCAGCCACTCCCCCGTTTCCCCAGGCACGCCTGCGTTTCTACCTGACACGCCTGCGTTTTTTAGCACACTCCCGGAAAACGCTCAGTTACCTCCCAGAAACGCCCCTTTCCTGTCAATCACTTACCGATCAGCAGTGCGACTGAAAAGCGCAGCTAGACCTTGTGTAAAACGGCATAGTTTTGAGTAAAAGTACTTTGCACGTGCGCACTGCGGCCCATGCACATGCGCAGAAATGCAGATTTTTGACTGATCGCTGTATAGCGAAAATCTGCAACGAGTGAACAACTCGGAATGACCACCAGTATGTGAGCAGGTGGGGGGAGGGTATAGGTGAAGGCAGGGGCACTATTGTGCAGCTTTGCATAGGGCGCCTAGAAACCTTGCACCGGCCCTGCACATAGTAATGCAAATAAGATGCACTTTCATAAACAAAAGGCGCCCGATGTTAGCAGAGCTGCCAGCTGACTCATGCCAGGCATCTCCTGCAGAACTAGTGGCGATGCTAGGGGGCACCAGCCAAAATCTTGCCCAGGGCATCATATTGGTTAGGGCCTGCTCTGATTGCGCTCTTCTTTCTCTGCTCTTCGATAAGTGTTCATTGTATCTGTTTGATGCTGAAGCCATATTTGGCTAGATTACTACAAGGCGGGTTTATGTATGCTGACCGTGAGTTGTCTGTATGTATGGTGACAGCACGCTGGTGTTGTTGCTAGGATACTTGCTGTATTCATTTTTATTGGTGAAGGGGTTGCAACCATGGTAAGTGGATGCAGACCTGGAGGCGGTGTCACGTCATACGGTGGAGCGCCCTGTTATGAAGATGGCACTCTGGTGCCAGTGTCTCAGCTGTTTGACACGTGCGTGAGTACACTTTGCATTTAAATTACAATTGTTGTATATGCTTGTGGTTCCGTTACTGAGGAAAGTCTGAGTAAAAAAGACTGACACATCGGAATACAGTAAAGCTTCTGGGTTGTAATTTTTCTATACTTAAACATACTGTGAGTACTGCATTTATTCAGCTAGAGTTATATATATATATATATATATATATATATATATATATATATGTATACCAATGGATTGGCACTCACCCTTCGTAGTTACAGACGCCCCGGTGCCTTCTGGGATATGTAGTACACACGACGTTTCCTGGCATGCAGCGGCACTCAGGGAAAGATACGAGCAATTATAAGCAAAAGGTGTTTATTCCATAGTGAAAAAAATGGTCCAACGTTTCGGGGCGCAACCACCCCTTTGTCAAGGGTGACTTTTTGTTGTTCACCTTGACAAAGGGGTGGTTGCGCCCCGAAACGTTGGACCATTTTTTTCACTATGGAATAAACACCTTTTGCTTATAATTGCTCGTATCTTTCCCTGAGTGCCGCTGCATGCCAGGAAACGTCGTGTATATATATATATATATATATACATACTAGGTGCTTCATCGCGCCCTATGGGCGCTCTTCACACCGTCGTAGGGGGCTACGCCCCCTTCACCCCTGCACGTCTTTGTGTGGTTGAATGTATGATTATATGGAGTATTACCTGCATTCCTACTGTTGTTAGTGGTAAAATATTACGCAATGTAAGGCCAGCGGATGGTGAAGGGGGCGTCGCCTCTTGCTACGGCGTGTAGAGAATGCAGCGGATGGGGGACCGTGGATGGGGGAGAGTGTCTGTAGATGCTGCAGGTGGAGGGGCGGATGGGGAAGGGAGTTGGAAGGTGCTGCGGGTGGTGATGGGCGGGGGAGTGGGGGCCGGAGGTGCTATGGGTGGGGGAAGGGCGGGGGTGTCGCCAGTGGGGGAAGGGCAGGTGTGGTTTTCTGAGGCGCTGCGGGTGTGGAGGTGCCACGCGTGGGGAAGGGGTGGGTGCGGGAGGCCTCCGGATGAAGGGAGGGTGTGTGTAGATACTGCGGGTGGAGGGCGAGCAGATGGGGAGGGGTGCGATGGGGGAGTTGCGGGGGTTGCTGCGGATGGGGGAGGGTGTCTGTAGATGCTACAGGTGGAGGGGGTGGATGGGGGGGTGCAGATGGGTGAGGGAGGTTGAGAGGTGCTGAGGGTGGGGGCGTGGGGGCAGTGGATGGGGGAGGGGGTCCAGAGGTGGTGCGGGGGGGGGGGGGGCAGGAGCAGGGCTGTTGGGGATGGGGGGGGGTTCTGAAGGAGCTGCGGGTAGGGAAGGGCCTGGTTGTGGGTGTTGGGTGGATGGTTGAGGGGGCCCAGAGGTGCTGTGGGTGGTGGAGGGGGGGGGGGGGGTGCGTGGATGCCACGGGTGTGGGTGGGGGGGTGGCGTGGGGGGGGGTAGGGGGTCGGGAGGTACCGTGTGTAGGGGAGGAGAATGGGTGCTACAGGTGGGAGAGAGGCAGGTGTGATTGTGTTGCGGATGTTGCAGCGGGTGGGGGACGGGGTCTGAGGGCGGTAGGGGAGGGGCGGTTGTGGGGGTTCCGAGGGTGGGGGAGAAGTGGGTGGCGCAGGTGGGGAAGGGAGGGGCGCGGGGTTTGCTGTTGTGTGGGGGAGGGTGTATGTAGATGCTACGGGTGGAAGGGGTTTGATGGGGGGTGCGTAGATGGGTGAGGGGGTTGGGAGGTGCTGGGGGGGCGGCTACGAATGGGGGAGTGGGTTCGGGACGGTGTGAATAGTGGAGGAGAGGGGGTGTGGTGGGAGAGGGGCAGGTGCAGGGCTGTTGGGGATGGGGGAAGGGTTCCGAAGGTGCTGAGGGTGGAGAAGGGGTTGATTGCAGGGGTGCGGTGGATGGTGTCCGGAGGTGCTGCGGGTGAACAAGGGGCTGATTGCGGGGTTGTGGTGGATGGTGGAGGGGGTCCGGAGGTGCCACGGGTGGTGGAGGGGCAGGTGTGGGGGTTCGTGGATGACACGGGTGGGGGAGGGGGTGCTGCAGGTGGGGTAGGGGGTTGGGAGGTGCCATGTGTGGGGGGAGAAGCATGGAAGAGGGGCAGATGGGGTGGTTTGGCAGATGGGGGAGGGGGTCTGGAAGTGCTGCGGGTGGTGGAGGCGCAGTTGTGGGGGTAGCCGCGGGTGGGGGACGGGGTCCTATACAAACAGCATGGTACTGGTCTGTACAGCATGGACATATACAGACACAGCGACACTGCACTCCTGTCCGCACTCACCACTTGTAACTGGGCCCCGGCATTCACATGGCCTGTCACTTCCCCACACAGCTGCAGTATGCTGGACACCGCCGGCACCTCCTCCTCCGCTCCTCGGTGTCGTTATCCACAGAAGGCCCTGAGAGAGTCACCTCCTCACACAGCAGCAGCACGTTCGGGTCGGCGGGCACAGCCTCTTCCGCTCCCCTGCGCCTCCGTCAGGTAGACAGTGGACCGACATCCCCCGAGGCCGTCCCTTCCCCTCACAGCTGCAGCGTGCTCTGGTCCCCTGCCGGAGCCTCCTCCAATCCCAGTCCAGTAAAAAGTTAGTGAAGCAGGAGCGTGGCAGGCACCCATAGGCAGCTGACTAATGCTGGCGCCGGCCCTGACACTTAGCAGTCCCCCAGGCAGCATGGCGCCTGGAGAGCTGCTGGGAGGGGAGCGACTTTATGTGGATCTGGGGGCAGGAGTAGCGTGAGGCTGGGGTCCGGCACACAGGCAGGTGCGGGTGACGGGGATGTGGAAGTGGAGGGGGTTGCGCCGTTGTGGTGACGGCATCTGGCGGTACAGTGTGGGCCGGGTGTATGAGAGAGGTTGTGGGGCAGGCGGCAGCGGTCTGTGCGGCTGTGGTGCGTGCGGCGTGTTGCCGTTACTGTGTGTCCGCGGCTGTAAGGTGACGCAGAGACGCAGGGCGGTAGGGAGGGGAAGCAGAGACGCAGTGCAGCAGGGAGGGGACGCAGAGATGCGGTGTGGCAGGGAGGGGACGCAGAGAGGTGGGTCGGCAGGGAGGGGACGCAGAGAGGCGGGTCGGCAGGGAGGGGACGCAGAGAAGCGGGTCAGCAGAGAAGGGACACAGAGAGGCGGGCGGCAGGGAGGGTTAGGCAGAGACGCCGGGCGGCAGGGAGGGGAGGCAGAGAGGCGGGCGGCAGGGAGGGGAGGCAGAGAGGCGGGGCGGCAGGGAGGGGAGGCAGAGAGGCGGGGTGCATCCCCTATGCAGAGATGCGGGCGGCAGGGAGGGGATGCAGAGACGCTGGGCAGCAGGGAGGGGATGCAGAGACTCAGGGAGGGGACGCAGAGACGCAGGGCGGCAGGGAGGGAACACAGATGCGGGGGGCGGCAAGGAAGGGACGCAGAGAGGCAGGGCGCAGCAGAGAGGCGGGCGGCAGGGAGGGGACGCAGAGACGCGGGGGCGGCAGGGAGGGGACACAGAGAGGCGGGGCGGCATGGAGTGGACACAGATGCGGGGGGCGGCAGGGAGGGGACGCAGAGAGGCAGAGAGGTGGGGTTGCAGGGAGGGGACGCAGAGAGGCGGGGCGGCATAGAGTGGACACAGATGCGGGGGGTCGGCAGGGAGGGGGCGCAGAGAGGCGGGGTGGCAGGGAGGGGACGCAGAGAGGCGGGCGGCAGGGAGGGGACGCAGGGGTGGCAGGGAGGGGATGTAGAGATGCTGGGCGGCAGGGAGAGGACGCAGAGAGGCGGGGAGGCATGGAGTGGACTCAGAAGCGGGGGGGCGGCAGGTAGGGGATGCAGAGAGGCAGGGAGGGGACGCAGAGAGGCGGGGTGGCAGGGAGGGGACGCAGAGAGGCGGGGTGGCAGGGAGGGGGGCGCAGAGAGGTGGGGTGGCAGGGAGGGGACGCAGAGAGGCGAGGGGCGGCAGGGAGTGGATGTAGAGATGCTGGGCGGCAGGGAGGGGACGCAGAGAGGCGGGGCGGCATGGAGTGGACACAAAAGCGGGGGGGCGGCAGGTAGGGGATGCAGAGAGACAGGGAGGGGATGCAGAGAGGCGGGTGGCAGGGAGGGGGCACAAAGACGCGGGGGTGGCAGGGAGGGGACGCAGAGACTCGGGGGCAGCAGGGAGGGGACGCAGATGCGGGGGTGGCAGGGAGGGGGCGCAGAGACGCGGGGCAGCAGGGAGGGGACACAGACTCGGGGGCGGCAGGGAGGGGACGCAGAGACTCGAGGGCAGCAGGGAGGGGACGCAGACGCGGGGGCGGCAGGGAGGGGACGCAGAGGCGCGGTGCAGCCCGTGCACTCTCTCTCACCTGTGAAGTTGGTGCAGCGTCTCCAGTACCAGGCGTTCTGTCCCCCGTCTCTGGCCTGTGGAGCCGGCAGCCCAGTCCCTGGGTGTGCAGTCTTGGTCTCTGGGGATGGTGGGAGGCAGCGTTGTGTTCGGTGTGCGGAGGAGGCGGCGGGTCTGTGTACGCGGCACAGGAGGCCTATGAAGCCATCTCCTGCGCCGTCCGTCCCTCCAAATGTGTGTTGCCGCCATACACATTAGGAGGGACGGGTGGCGCAGGAGACGGCCGGGGAGGCAGCAGTCAGGCGCGGGTGATGCTGCGCCGTAACTGGCGGGATAGTGGGTCCCAGGCGCGGCTGCAGTGCGGGAGCTGGCGCTGGAGGAGTGCGGAGGGCGGGAGGGGTGGGGCGGGCTGCGGCTGTCTGGTCGGCCGTGGTGCGGCCGGCGGGGCCCGGCCACCGTGTCCGTGCCAGCTGTGAGAGTGTGGGAGATGCTGGGCTTGTGCGGCGGGTGGGATCGGTGCTGTGGGGTTAGCGGGTGTGTGTGCTGGTCCGTTATGCATCGGGTCTGGGGGTGTCAGGGCTGTCAGTGGCTGCATGTGGGAGCTGGTGGAGAGGGGTTTGGGGGGGTGTGGTGCTGGTGGCATTGGGGTGTAGGTGCTAAGGGAGGGGTGCATGGTTACCTGGCACTGTGGTGGGTCCGTCCCCTGGTGGCTTGTGGCTGGGGATGGTGAGTGGATTATGTGGCTGCTGCTCCCGTTCTGTTAGTGGTGTGCTGGGACAGGGCAGAAGCTGCTAACTCCACCCACCACTGTGACTCCGCCCAGCGTTAGAGGGCCAGGCACAGTCACAAGGAAAATATAGAGGAGATATATATATATATATATCCTATATAATAGCCCAGATCTGTGACTTTGTGATTCATTTGCTAACGCTGGGCGGAGTCACAACAGTGGGCGGAGTTAGTCAAATGAGTCACAGATCTGGCCAAATCTACAGGAGACTAGGAGCAGAAGCAGATAGTATGGGCATGGCACAGGCAGGGGTGCATACCTCCCAGCTTTCTGCAGGAGCTTTCTTCAGACAGAAGGAGGGACACACACTCGGCGAAAAGGGGGCGTTGCTTCACGGGAGGGCCCGTTTTCGTCAATGAGGGGGCATGCCCAGTGCTGTGTGAGCTGCTGGCATGCCCCCAGGGGCTGATTATGAGTCCGGGGGGGCCAGGGCACTTGAGACAGGGGAGCCCTATCTCATTGCTGTGCCTGCTGTGGGTTGGGGGGCGTGGCCTAATCGCGGACGCGAGGCCACGCCCCCTTACACAAAATCCGTTTTTTTGGTTTGTTTTTTTTAAATGGAATTTTGGCCCCTCAGCTAGGGGTAAATCCAGAGGAGGTGGTCGCTCCCACCTACACACCCGCACAGGCAGAAGAAAGCAGGGAGACTGCTGCCTCCCTGCAACACCACAGACCTGCCAACACGCAGCAGCGTGTGCTGACAGTAGCACAATGCTGCCGTTGTTGCTGGCAGGACGGGGGGGCTTCTGAGCTGGGACAGAGCTACTCGAGCCGGGGAGCCCCCTAAAACTGTGGGGCCAACGGTACGTACCCCCTGCTCCCCCCCTTAATCCGGCTCTGCTGCTGGAACCCCCCCTTAATCCATACCCCCTGATGCCCCCTCTCCCTCTGTCTCCACTATTCACCGCTGCTCTGCTAAGCAGAACAGCGAGTACAGGAGCTTTCCAACTGACCCCCCCATTACCGCGGGACACTGCGACCTGCGGGTGGGACAGCGGGACAGACCCAAAAAAATGGGACTGTCCCCCGAAAATCGGGACATTTGGGAGGTATGGGGGTTTGTGAGGGGGTATGCCGTACAGACAGACGGGCACCGGCTCACTGTGTGCTTGACCACCCCCCCCCCCTCTCTGGCGCGGAGGAGCATCACTTTCTGGCACACTCCACGCTTCTTAGCTGCAGTTTTGTGGGTCACCTGCCGCTGTGCAGGTTCCGTACTGCCTCTGTTATCTCCAGCCCCGGCAACCCCACCGCTAGCTGCAGCGCTGCCACCCACAGTGAGGTGCGCCCAGCTCCTTCACACACTTTAGCCGGCGGGTAACGCTGCAGAAGTCCGAGCTGCTTGCAGGCTCCGACCCCCTCCTCCCTCCAGCCGCAGCATCTCCTGGGGGCTAACCAGTCACTCCCAGTCTCCCCTTACCACAGTGCCCGGCAGCTGCGCGAGGTCTGCGGTGTGTGACTGAGGAGGGGGGGAGGGATGCGGACAGGCAGAGGAAGCAGGACTCCAGCCTAAGAGAGTCAGCCATGCCAAGTCTCCACCAGCAGCAGATCCCAACAGGTTGGAGTGGAACAGCAGCAGCCAGCAGCAGTGACTCCGGTAAGACACATCTGTCTGTCACCACTGTTTTGTCCCTAATACCAATCTCTCCCGTGCCCTGGTTCTGTCATGTCCCTGTCACCCCTGGCCTTGCCCTGCCACCCTTATCCTGGCCCTTTCACCCTTATCCTGGCCCTGTCACCCTTATCCTGGCCCTGTCACCCTTATCCTGGCCCTTTCACCCTTATCCTGGCCCTGTCACCCTTATGCTGGCCCTGTTACCCTTATGCTGGCCCTGTTACCCCTATCCTGGCCCTGTTACCCCTGTGCTTGCCCTGTCAACCCTATACTGGCCCTGTCACCCCTGTCCTGTTCCTGCCACCCCTACCCTGGCCTGTCACCCCTATCCTGTCCCTGTCATTTCTGTCCTGGCCCCGTCGCCCCTGTCCTGGCCCCGTCACCCCTTTTCTGACCCTGTCACCCCTGTCCTGGCCCCGTCAACCCTGTTCTGACCCTGTCACCCCTGTCCTGGCCCTGTTACTGCATACCCTCCAACTACCTTTTTGGCAGGTACAGTACCTGCAGCGCCTCCAGACCTCTCCCCAATGCACCACACCTCCGCACCTTCCCCTCCACCCCTCCCCCACACGCTGTGCCTCCAGACCACCTACACCACCCGCGGCTCCCACTCCTCCGCCCCTTCACCAGCCACAGCACCTCCAGGCCCCCTCCACCATCCACCCCCTTTATATGTTTCCCCCCACACCACCCCCCTCCACCAGCAGCTTCTGCAGATACCCTCCATCCGTGGTCCCCCCCTCACCAACCCCTCCCCCACCAATGGCACCACCGCACCTGCCCCTCCACCACCAGCAGCACCTCCGGACCTCCTTCCCTATGCGCCGCACCACCCGTACCTGCCCCTCCCCTACCCATGGCGCCTGCGGACCCCTACCCCACCCCCGGCACTCCCGCCCCTTCCCATCCCACAGCACCTCCGGAACCCTTCACCCATCCACAACATCCCCAGTCACCTGCCCCTCTCCCACCCATGGCACCCCTGCCCCTCCCCCACCTGCAGTGCCTCCGGACCCCTCCCCAATCTGCATCCCCCACTCCTCTGCCCCTCCCCCACCCGCAGCACCTCCTGACTCTTCCCCATCCGGGCCCCACCCCCACTTCTGCCCCCCCTCCACCTGCAGCATCTACAGACACCATCCGCAGTCCCCCCCGCACCCGCTACATTCTGTACATCGTGCCCTGCAGGTGCTGTTCACGCCGTCGCAAGGGGCTGCGCCTCCTTCACCATCGCACGCCCTTTCATTGTGCAATATTTAACCACTAACAAAGGAATGCAGGTAATACTCCATATAATACAAATATTGAACCCCAGAAAGGCATGCAAGGGTTAAGGGGGCGTAGCCCCTTGCGACGGTGTGAAGAGCGCCCGTAGGGCGCGATGAAGCACCTAGTATATATATATATATAATCTTCAAGCATGCCCTTGTCTCCCCTATTCTTAAAAGAACATGCACTCAAATCTAACTGGGGGTCATTCCGAGTTGTTAGCTCTGTAATTTTTTTCGCATCGCAGCGATTTTCCGCTTAGTGCGCATGCGCAATGTCCGCAGTGCGACTGCGCCAAGTAAATTTGCTATGCAGTTAGGAATTTTACTCACGGCTTTTTCTTCGTTCTGGTGATCGTAGTGTGGTTGACAGGAAGTGGGTGTTACTGGGCGGAAACTGGCCGTTTTATGGGTGTGTGCGGAAAAACGCTACCGTTTCTGGGAAAAACGCGGGAGTGGCTGGAGAAACGGAGGAGTGTCTGAGCGAACGCTGGGTGTGTTTATGACGTCAACCCAGGAACGACAAGCACTGAACTGATCGCAGATGCCGAGTAAGGTTGAAGCTACTCAGAAACTGCTAAGAGGTGTGTAATCGCAATTTTGAGAATCTTTCGTTCGCAATTTTAAGATGCTAAGATTCACTCCCAGTAGGCGGCGGCTTAGCGTGTGTAAAGATGCTAAAACAGCTTGCGAGCGAACAACTCGGAATGACCCCCACAGTCTCTACAGCTACCGATCCATCTCTCTCCTCCATTTAGGTGGTCATTCCGAGTTGTTCGCTCGCTAGCTACTTTTAGCAGAAATGCAAACACAAAGCCGCCGCCCTCTGGGAATGTATCTTAGCATAGCAGAATTGCTAACGAAAGATTAGCAATTCTGCTATTAAGTATTTCCTTGCAGTTTCTGAGTAGCTCCAGACCTACTCCTAGATTGCGATCACCTCAGTCTGTTTAGTTCCTGCTTTGACGTCACAAACACGCCCAGCGTCCTGCCAGCCACTCCCCCGTTTCTCCAGCCAGTCCTGCGTTTTCTGCTGGCACGCCTGCATTTTTTAGCACACTCCTGGAAAACGCTCAGTTACCACCCAGAAACACCCACTTCCTGTCAATCATTCTCCGATCAACAGAGTGACTGAAAAGCTTAGTTCGCCCGTGAGTAAAATAGCATAGTTTTGTGTAAAATTGCTTAGCGCGTGTGCCCTGCTGTGCATACGCATGCGCAGATCTGCCGGATTTTAGCCTATTAGCAATTCTGCTAAAAATAGCAGCGAGCGAACAACTCGGAATGACCACCATAGTCTCCAAACTCCTTGAGCATATTATTTACAACCGCCTTACTGTCTTTCTTTGCCCCCACTCCCTGCTTGACTCATTCCAGTGTGGTTTCTGTCCTCTCTACTCCACTGAAACTACCCTCTACAATGACATCTTTACTGCCAAATCCAAGGGACACTGGGGGTCATTCCGAGTTGTTCGCTCGCAAGCTGCTTTTAGCAGCTTTGCACACGCTAAGCCGCCGCCTACTGGGAGTGAATCTTAGCTTATCAAAATTGCGAACGAAAGATTAGCAGAATTGCGAATAGACACTTCTTAGCAGTTTCTGAGTAGCTCGAGACTTACTCGGCATCTGCGATCAGTTCAGTGCTTGTCGTTCCTGGTTTGACGTCACAAACACACCCAGCGTTCGCCCAGACACTCCTCCGTTTCTCCAGCCACTCCCGCGTTTTCCCCAGAAACTGTAGCGTTTTTTCGCACACTCCCATAAAACGGCCAGTTTCCGCCCAGAAACACCCACTTCCTGTCAATCACATTACGATCACCAGAACGAAGAAAAAACCTCGTAATGCCGTGAGTAAAAAACCTAACTGCATAGCAAATTTACTTGGCGCAGTCGCACTGCGGACATTGCGCATGCGCATTAGCGACTAATCGCTCCGTTGCAAGAAAAAAAAAACGAGTGAACAACTCGGAATGACCCCCACTATTCTCTGCATATTTCTCCATGACCTCCCTGCTGTTTTTGACACTGTGGACCACCCTCTCCTCCTGCAAATCCTTCACTCCCTTGGTCTGCATGATACTTCCCTATCCTGTATGTCCTCATACACCTCTGACTTCTCCTTCTCAGTCTCCTCTCATGACTCCACCTCCCCACTTCCACAAATAGGTGTCCCCCAAGGTTCTGTTCTTGGACCTCTTAGTTTCACTCTCTAGAGGTCTTATTTTGGTGAGCTCATTAGCTCTTGTGACTTCCAATTATCATCTCTATGCTGATAATACTCAGATCTACCTTTCCCTCCTGACCTCTCCCGCTCTCTCCTCACTCTTATCTCCAACTGTCTCTTCTTGGATGCCCCAGCGCTTTCATAAACTTAACATGTCTAAGACTGAGTTGATCATCTTCGCACCCTCCCGCAAAAAAACCTCACCTCCCACAATTTTATTATCTATTGTTAGCACAACTACTGTATCACTTCTAGCCCCCAAGTACACTGTCTTGGAGTAATCCTTGACTACTAATTCAAACCATACATTCAGTAGCTCTTGCAATCCTGCAATTTCAATCTCAAAATTTCCAGGATGAGACCCTTTCTCACCCTGGATGCTACGTAGACCCTCATCCATTCACTGGTCTACAGATTGGACTACTGTAATGTCCTCCCTGACAAACACCTGTCTCCAATCTATCCTCAATGCTCCTGCCCGACTCATCTTCCTCTCCAAACGTACTATGTCCACCTTCCCTAACTTAAAAGCCTTACACTGGCTACCCTTCTCCTTCACAATCCAATTCAAGTTTCTCACACTCATGTATAAAGCCTTCATTCATTACTCTCCCATTTACATCTCTGACCTTATCTCCCTTTACACTCCGTCCATCCTCATCACTCAACAAATGCATGCTGCCTCCAAGATTTTGCACGTGCTGCTCCCTAACTCTGAAATTCTCTACCTCAACCCATCAAACTGTCCACCTCTCTAAAAAAAATCACTCAAACCCAGCCATCTTTCATCCTAACCCTCCACTCCACACTCCCTAACTACCCCATCTTTGTCACCATTGTCCATCTTCCCCCTCCCCTTTGGACTGTAAGCTCTCACAAGCAGGGCCCTCTTCCCTCATGTGCTTTTACTTCTATTAAATACTACTCCATACTCACTACAATGGCACCAAACCCTCGGTTTCTGCCACTCTGATGCTTATTCCAGTGTTATGTCTGCTGATGCAGAAATGCTTATTTACCATGTATTTGTCCTGCATTGTTTTGTTTTTGCTCATTTGTTTATGTACTCTGTTGGGCGCTGTGGAACCCTTATGGCACCAAATAAATATATATTACTAGAGATGAGCGGGTTCGGTTTGTTGAGATCCGAACCCCCCCCCCCCCCCCCCCGAACTTAACGTGGTTTACACGGGTCCGAGGCAGCCACTGTTCTTCCCGCCTGACTCGCAAAACCCAAACGAGACAAAATGTCATCATCCCGCTGTCGGATTCTCGTGAGATTCGGATTCCCTATAAAGAGCTGCGCGTCGCCACCATTTTCACTCGTGCATTGTAGATTGAGCGGAGAGGACGTGGCTACGTTCTCTGCCTGAATAGCCCAATATCAGCTAAATATCAGCTCAATATCTGTGCTCAGTATCAGTGCTGCATTGTGGTGACCAGTATATAGTAGTACAGTATGGTAGTCCATTGCTGTATCTTGCTGCTGTGTCAGTTAGTATCCTGAACATTGCTCAATATCTGTGCTCAGTATCAGTGCTGCATTGTGGTGACCAGTACAGTAGTCCATTGCTGTATCTTGCTGCTCCGTGTCAGTTCTAGTATCCTGAACAGTGCTGAATCTCTGTGCTCAGTATCAGTGCTGCATTGTGGTGACCAGTATATAGTAGTACAATACAGTAGTCCAGTGCTGTTCTCGCTGCCCAGTGTCAGTTCTAGTATCCTCATCAGTGCTCAATATCTGTGCTCAGTATTATCATTGCTGCATTGTGGTGACCAGTATATAGTAGTACAGTACAGTAGTCCAGTGCTACTCTCGCTTTCCAGTGTCAGTTCTATTATCCTGAACATTGCTCAATATCTGTGCTCATTATTATCATTGCTGCATTGTGGTGACCACTGACCAGTATATAGTAGTATAGTACAGTAGTCCAGTGCTGTTCTCGCTGCCCAGTGTCAGTTCTAGTATCCTCATCAGTGCTCAATATCTGTGCTCAGTATCAGTGCTGCATTGTGGTGACCAGTATATAGTACAGTAGTCCAGTGCTGTTCTCACTGCCCAGTGTCAGTTCTAGTATCCTGAACAGTGCTGAATATCTGTGCTCAGTATTAGTGCTGCATTGTGGTGACCAGTATATAGTAGTACAGTACAGTAGTCCAGTGCTGTTCTCGCTGCCCAGTGTCAGTTCTAGTATCGTGAACAGTGCTCAATATCTGTGCTCAGTATCAGTGCTGCATTGTGGCGACTAAAAGTCCAGTGTCTTGTGCTGCATCTTGCTGCTGTAGGGTGCTGTGGTAGTGTCTTGTTACTGTGCATAGGTCATCATCATTCCAGTCACAGTGCTATCTAGTATCTATCTAGTGGTATCTAATTCCATACATTACTGCCGTCTAATTCCAGATATATTACTGGCATATAATTTCACACATTAAAAAATGGAGAACAAAAATGTGGAGGGTAGAATAGGGAAAGATCAAGATCCACTTCCACCTAGTGCTGAAGCTGCTGCCACTAGTCATGGCAGAGACGATTAAATGCCATCAACGTCGTCTGCCAAGGCCGATGCCCAATGTCATAGTAAAGAGCATGTAAAATCCAAAAAACAAAAGTTCAATAAAATTATCCAAAAATATAAATTAAAAGCGTCTGAGTAGACGCGTAAACTTGCCAATATGCCATTTACGACACGGAGTGGCAAGGAACAGCTGAGGCCCTGGTCTATATTCATGGCTTGTGGTTCAGCTTCACATGAGGATGGACGCACTCATCCTCACGCTAGAAAAATGAAGAGTTAAGCTGGCAAAAGCACAGCAAAGAACTGTGCGTTCTTATAAATCACAAATCCCCAAGGAGAGTCCAATTGTGTTGGTTGCGATGCCTGACCTTCCCAACACTGGACGGGAAGAGGTGGCTCCTTCCACCATTTGCACGCCCCCTGCAAGTGCTGGAAGGAGCACCCACAGTCCAGTTCCTGATTGTCAAATTGAAGATGTCACTGTTGAAGTACACCAGGATGAGGATATGGGTGTTGCTGGCGCTGAGGAGGAAATTGACAAGGAGGATTCTGATGGAGAGGTGATTTGTTTAAGTCAGGCACCCGGGGAGACACCTGTTGTCCGTGGGATGAATAAGGCCATTAACATGCCTGGTCAAAATACAAAAAAAAATATCACCTCTTCGGTGTGGAATTATTTCAACAGAAATGCGGACAACTGGTGTCAAGCCGTGTGTTGCCTTTGTCAAGCTGTAATAAGTAGGGGTAAGGACGTTAACCACCTCGGAACATCCTCCCTTATATGTCACCTGGAGCGCATTCATCAGTCGTCATTGACAAGTTCAAAAACTTTGGGTGACAGTGGAAGCAGTCCACTGACAACTAAATCCCTTCTTCCTCTTGTACCCAAGCTCCTGCAAACCACACCACCAACTCCCTCAATGTCAATTTCCTCCTTAGACAGGAACGCCAATAGTCCTGCAGGCCATGTCACTGGCAAGTCTGACGAGTCCTCTCCTGCCTGGGATTCCTCCGATGGATCCTTGAGTGTAACGCCTACTGCTGCTGGCGCTGTTGTTGCTGCTGGGAGTTGATCGTCATCCCAGAGGGGAAGTCGGAAGACCACTTGTACTACTTCCAGTAAGCAATTGATTGTCCAACAGTCCATGGCGAGGAAGATGAAATATCACAGCAGTCATCCTGTTGCAAAACTGATAACTCAGGCCTTGACAACTATGTTGGTGTTAGACGTGCATCCGGTATCCACCGTTAGTTCACAGGGTATTAGAGAATTGCTTGAGGTAGTGTGTCCCCGGTACCAAATACCATCTAGGTTCCACTTCTCTAGGCAGGCGATACCGAGAATGTACACAGACGTCAGAAAGAGTCACCAGTGTCCTAAAAAATGCAGTTGTACCCAATGTCCACTTAACCACGGACATGTGGACAAGTAGAGCAGGGCAGACTAAGGACTATATGACTGTGACAGCCCACTGGGTAGATGTATTGCCTCCCGCAGCAACAACAGCAGCGGCGGCACCAGTAGCAGCATCTCACAAACGCCAACTCGTTCCTAGGCAGGCTACGCTTTGTATCACCGCTTTCCATAAGAGGCACACAGCTGACAACCTCTTACGGAAACTGAGGAACATAATCGCAGATTGGTTTACCCCAATTGGACTCTCCTGGGGATTTGTGACATCGGACAACGCCACCAATATTGTGCGTGCATTACATCTGGGCAAATTCCAGCACGTCCCATGTTTTGCACATACAATGAATTTGGTGGTGCAGAATTTTTTTTAAAAACGACAGGGGCGTGCAAGAGATGCTGTCGTTGGCCCGAAGAATTGCGGGACACTTTCGGCATTCAGCCACCGCGTGCCGAAGACTGGAGCACCAGCAAACACTCCTGAACATGCCCTGCCATCAGCTGAAACAAGAGGTGGTAACAAGGTGGAATTCAACCCTCTATATGCTTCAGAGGATGGAGGAGCAGCAAAAGGCCATTCAAGCCTATACATCTGCCTACGATATAGGCAAAGGAGGGGGCGCAGTGGAGAATGATTTCAACGTTGTTCTGCAACCCTTTGAACTTGCCACACGTGATGTCAGTTCAGACACTGCCAGCCAGGTCATTCCCATCATCAGGCTTTTGCAGAAGCAGCTGGAGAGATTGAAGGAGGATCTAAAACGCAACGATTCCGCTAGGCCTTAGAGACTTGTGGATGGAGCCCTTAATTCGCTTAACCAGGATTCACGGGTGGTCAATCTGTTGAAATCCGAGCACTACATTTTGGCCACCGTGCTCGATCCTAGGTTTAAAGCCTACGTTGTATCTCTCTTTCCGGCAGACATAAGTCTGCAGATGTTCAAAGACCTGCTGGTGAGACAATTGTCAAGTCAAGCGGCACGTGACCCGCCAACAGCTCCTCCTTCATTTTCTCATGCCACTGGAGCTGCCAGGAAAAGGATAAAATTTCCAAAACCACCCGCTGGCAGTAATGCAGGGCAGTCAGGAGCGATAGCTGACATCTGGTCCGGACTGAAGGACCTGCCAACGATTACTGACATGTCATCTACTGTCACTGCATATGATTCTGTCACCATTGAAAGAATGGTGGAGGATTATATGAGTGACAGCATCACTGTAGGCATGTCAGACAGTCCATACGTATACTGGCAGGAAAAAGAGGCAATTTGGAGGCCCTTGCACAAACTGGCTTTATTTTACCTAAGTTGCCCCCCTCCAGTGTGTACTCCGAAAGTGTTTAGTGCAGCTGGTAACCTTGTCAGCGATCGGCGTAGGAGGTTACTTCCAGAAAATGTGGAGATGATGTTCATCAAAATTAATTATAATCAATTCCTCCGTGGAGACATTTACCAGCAATTGCCTCCAGAAAGTACACAGGGACCTGTGATGGTGGATTCCAGTGGGGATGAATTAATACTCTGTGAGGAGGAGGATGTACACAGTGAAAGGGGTGAGGAATCGGAGGAGGTGGACATCTTGCCTCTGTAGAGCCAGTTTGTGCAAGGAGAGATTGATTGCTTCTTTTTTGGTGGGGGCCCAAAGCAACCAGTCATTTCAGTCACAGTCGTGTGGCAGACCCTGTCGCTGAAATTATGGGTTTGTTAAAGTGTGCATGTCCTGTTTATACAACATAAGGGTGGGTGGGAGGGCCCAAGGACAATTCCATCTTGCACCTCTTTTTTTTATTTATCTTTGCATCATGTGCTGTCTTGGGACTATTTTTTTAAGTGCCATCCTGTCTGACATTGCAGTGCCACTACTAGATGGTCCAGGTGTTTGTGCCGCCCACTTGGGTCACTTAGCTTAGTCACCCAGCGACCTCGGTGCAAATTTTAAGACTAAAAATAATATTGTGAGGTGTGAGGTGTTCAGAATAGACTGGAAATGAGTGGACATTATAGTTATTGAGGTTAATAATACTATAGGATCAAAATTACCCCCAAATTCTATGATTTAAGCGTTTTTTGAAAAAGAACACACCCGAATCCGACAAAAATTCTTAAGGGAAGTTTTGCCAAAACGCGTCCGAATCCAAAACACGACCGCGGAACCGAATCCAAAACACAAAACCCGAAAAAAAATTCCGGTGCACATCTCTATATATTACATAAACCTACTGTATAATACCAACGTCCACGCTGATACTGTATTAATACTGTCAAGATGCTGTTTTTAAACTTATATGCACACTTATACCTTGTGAATGACTCATGACAGGTTTGCATGTTCATAGTGTTGAGAAAAATATAGAAGGATAATTATATTGGGCCAAATGTAATGTCATCCGAGGTGGCCGTAGGTGCGGGTTGCAGTCCAAACTTAGACGTTTCTTTAAAGCGGCAATCGTTTACAAGGCAAAACCATCATAGACTGTGCTAAATAACTGACAGTTGGAAGCAGATTTTTTTTTGGGCACCTTCTTCCCTGTAACTCTCTGCAAGTAACGATCCTCCCCGCATCATGTTTTCGTTACATGTGATGCTTTTCTGTGTCTGCAGATTTCTTCTATATTGGATGCCATGCGCCTAAAAATGTGCACTGCTCAGTGCAATTAAGGATACTGACTGGTGTACCTACTGTACTTTGCAAAGCCTTTACTTTGTCCAACTCCTCTCATCAGCAGGTGCAAGCCCCTTCCCAAACACCACCAGCTCACTCAGCAAACCTTAATGTGCGTGCCTCATTGTCACCACCATACAAGGTAACTGATGTCATTGCACATCTCTGGAATCATTAACTGAAAACCTTTGAGATAGACCTAGAAGCTCCCTTAAAATAATGATTGAAATCATATAACGTGGGGCTCATATACCAGAGTAAATGTTTTTGTTACTTTCCCTTTAACCAAACATCAGTACAAACTAGGGGAACTCAATCTTTTTATCCCTAAGTATTTCCGTAAGGTTGGGCAGTTCTCTTTCCAAATGACAGTAAACATCTTGCTTTACTATGGAGTTTAAACAGCTTGTAGACTTCCGAGCAGCAAATATTCCACATTTGTAGAGATTCTGTGGATTAGCGAGTCTTTAGGCTTATCTCAGATTGAAAAGTCTCTTAAATTCCAGCAGTTTACAGGGCTATACGTGATCTGCTATCCTAGAACAACAAGCTGTTAGTTTTGCCGCACTGGCTCACTGATGTCATGTCTGCATTTGTATAGCTGCATTTTAGAACTCTCATTCCATTCATTGGTGTTTGGCGCAATCCATACCAATTTGACTGGCTGCGCAGTGTCCGGCTTGCACCAATCTTACGGAGACCAGGAATAGTACCATTCTTCTCCTAAACATAAATCTGGTTATGCAATAATGGTAGTGTCTGGATATAAGCTACTCTTTCTAATGTACAAGAGTTTATGGTTAAAATAAGAATTTACTCACCGGTAATTCTATTTCTCGTAGTCCGTAGTGGATGCTGGGGATTCCGTAAGGACCACGGGGAATAGACGGGCTCCGCAGGAGACTGGGCACACTAAAAGAAAGATTTGGTACTACCTGGTGTGCACTGGCTCCTCCCTCTATGCCCCTCCTCCAGACCTCAGTTAGGATACTGTGTCCGGAAGAGCTGACACAATAAGGAAGGATTTTGAATCCCGGGTAAGACTCATACCAGCCACACCAATCACACCGTATAACTCGTGATATTAAACCCAGTTAACAGTATGAAATACAACTGAGCCTCTCAACAGATGGCTCAACAATAACCCTTTAGTTAGGCAATAACTATATACAAGTATTGCAGACAATCCGCACTTGGGATGGGCGCCCAGCATCCACCACGGACTACGAGAAATAGAATTACCGGTGAGTAAATTCTTATTTTCTCTGACGTCCTAGTGGATGCTGGGGACTCCGTAAGGACCATGGGGATTATACCAAAGCTCCCAAACGGGCGGGAGAGTGCGGATGACTCTGCAGCACCGAATGAGAGAACTCAAGGTCCTCCTCAGCCAGGGTATCAAATTTGTAGAATTTAGCAAACGTGTTTGCCCCTGACCAAGTAGCAGCTCGGCAAAGTTGTAAAGCCGAGACCCCTCGGGCAGCCGCCCAAGATGAGCCCACCTTCCTCGTGGAATGGGCTTTCACTGATTTAGGATGCGGCAATCCAGCCGCAGAATGCGCCAGCTGAATTGTGCTACAAATCCAGCGAGCAATAGTCTGCTTAGAAGCAGGAGCACCTATTTTGTTGGGTGCATACAGGATAAAAAGCGAGTCAGTTTTCCTGACTCCAGTCGTCCTGGAAACATAAATTTTCAAGGCCCTGACTACGTCCAGTAACTTGGAATCCTCCAAGTCCCTAGTAGCCGCAGGCACCACAATAGGTTGGTTCAAGTGAAAAGCTGATACCACCTTAGGGAGAAACTGGGGACGAGTCCTCAATTCTGCCCTATCCATATGGAAAATCGGATAAGGGCTTTTACATGACAAAGCCGCCAATTCTGACACACGCCTGGCCGAAGCCAAGGCCAATAACATGACCACTTTCCACGTGAGATATTTGAGATCCACGGTTTTAAGTGGTTCAAACCAATGTGATTTTAGGAAACTCAACACCACATTGAGATCCCAAGGTGCCACAGGAGGCACAAAAGGGGGCTGAATATGAAGCACTCCCTTTACAAAAGTCTGAACTTCAGGCAGTTAAGCCAGTTCTTTCTGGAAGAAAATCGACAGAGACGAAATCTGGACCTTAATGGAACCCAATTTTAGGCCCATAGTCACTCCTGACTGTAGGAAGTGCAGAAAACGACCCAGCTGAAATTCCTCTGTGGGGGCCTTCCTGGCCTCACACCACGCAACATATTTTCGCCAAATGCGGTGATAATGGTTTGCGGTTACTTCTTTCCTGGCTTTTATCAGCGTAGGAATGACTTCCTCCGGAATGCCCTTTTCCTTTAGGATCCGGAATTCAACCGCCATGCCGTCAAACGCAGCCGCGGTAAGTCTTGGAACAGACAGGGCCCCTGCTGTAGCAGATCCTGTCTGAGCGGTAGAGGCCATGGGTCCTCTGATAACATTTCTTGAAGTTCCGGGTACCAAGCTCTTCTTGGCCAATCCGGAACCACGAGTATCATTCTTACGCCTCGCCTTCTTATTATTCTCAGTACCTTTGGTATGAGGGGCAGAGGAGGGAACACATAGACCGACTGGTACACCCACGGTGTCACTAGAGCGTCCACAGCTATCGCCTGAGGGTCCCTTGACCTGGCGCAATATCTCTTTAGCTTCTTGTTGAGGCGGGACGCCATCATGTCCACCTGTGGCCTTTCCCAGCGGTTTACCAACAGTAGGAAGACTTCTGGATGAAGTCCCCACTCTCCCGGGTGTAGGTCGTGTCTGCTGAGGAAGTCTGCTTCCCAGTTGTCCACTCCCGGAATGAACACTGCTGACAGTGCTAGTACGTGATTTTCCGCCCATCGGAGAATCCTTGTGGCTTCTGCCATGGCCACCCTGCTTTTTGTGCCGCCCTGTCGGTTTACATGGGCGACTGCCGTGATGTTGTCTGATTGGATCAGAACCGGCTGGTTTTGAAGCAGGGGCCTTGCCTGACTTAGGGCATTGTAAATGGCCCTCAGTTCCAGAATGTTTATGTATAGGGACGACTCCTGACTTGACCAAAGTCCCTGGAAATTTCTTCCCTGTGTGACTGCGCCCCAGCCCCGAAGGCTGGCATCCGTGGTCACCAGGACCCAGTCCTGTATGCCGAATCTACGGCCCACTAGAAGATGAGCACTCTGCAGCCACCACAGTAGAGACACCCTGGTCCTTGGAGACAGGGTTATCAGTTGATGCATCTGAAGATACGATCCCGACCACTTGTCCAAGAGGTCCCACTGGAAGGTCCTTGCATGGAACCTGCCGAATGGAATTGCTTCGTACGAAGCCACCATTTTTCCCAGGACTCGTGTGCAGTGATGCACCGATACCCGTTTTGGTTTTAGGAGGTCTCTGACTAGAGATGACAGCTCCTTGGCTTTCTCCTGCGGGAGAAACACTTTTTTCTGTTCTGTGTCCAGAATCATCCCCAGGAACAGTAAGCGTGTGGAAGGAACCAGTTGTGACTTTGGAATGTTTAGAATCCAGCCATGCTGTTGTAGCACTTCCCGAGATAGTGCTACTCCGACCAGTAACTGCTCCATGGACCTCGCCTTTATTAGGAGATCGTCCAAGTACAGGATAATTAAAACTCCCTTTTTTCGAAGGAGTATCATCATTTCTGCCATTACCTTGGTAAACACCCTCGGTGCCGTGGACAGTCCAAACGGTAGTGTCTGGAATTGGTAATGGCAATCCTGTACCACAAATCTGAGGTACTCCTGGTGAGGAAGGTAAATTGGGACATGCAGGTAAGCATCCTTGATGTCCAGGGATACCATGTAATCCCCCTCGTCCAGGCTTGCAATAACCGCCCTGAGCGATTCCATCTTGAACTTGAATCTTTTTATGTATGTGTTCAAGGATTTCAAATTTAAAATGGGTCTCACCGAACCGTCTGGTTTCGGTACCACAAACAGTGTGGAATAGTAACCCCGTCCTTGTTGAAGTAGGGGTACTTTGACTATCACCTGCTGGGAATACAGCTTGTGAATTGCCTCTAGTACAGCCTCCCTGCCCGAGGGAGTTGTCGGTAAGGCCGATTTGAGGAAACGGCGGGGGGGAGGCGCCTCGAATTCCAGCTTGTACCCCTGAGATACTACTTGAAGGATCCAGGGATCCACCCGTGAGCGAACCCACTGATCGCTGAAATTTTTGAGGCGGCCCCCCACCGTACCTGGCTCCGCCTGTGGAGCCCCACCGTCATGCGGCGGATTTGGAAGAAGCGGGGGAGGACTTTTGTTCCTGGGAACCTGCTGCGTGGTGCAGCTTTTTTCCCCTTCCTCTGCCTCTAGACAGAAAGGACCCGCCTTTTCCCAGCCTGTTTTTCTGGGGTCGAAAGGACTGTACCTGATAATACGGCGCTTTCTTAGGCTGTGAGGGGACATGGGGTAAAAATGCTGACTTCCCAGCTGTTGCTGTGGAAACAAGGTCTGAGAGACCATCCCCTAATAAGTCCTCACCCTTATAAGGCAAAACTTCCATGTGCCTTTTGGAATCTGCATCCCCTGTCCACTGCCGAGTCCATAAGCCTCTCCTAGCAGAAATGGACAATGCACTTATTCTAGATGCCAGCCGGCAGATCTCCCTCTGTGCATCTCTCATGTACAAGACTGAGTCTTTTATATGCTCTATGGTAAGCAATATAGTGTCCCTGTCCAGGGTGTCAATATTTTCTGACAGGGAATCTGACCAAGCAGCAGCAGCACTGCACATCCACGCTGAAGCAATAGCTGGTCTCAGTATAACACCAGTGTGTGTATATATAGACTTTAGGATAGCCTCCTGCTTTCTATCAGCAGGTTCCTTTAGGGCGGCCGTATCCGGAGACGGTAGTGCCACCTTTTTAGACAAACGTGTGAGCGCTTTATCCACCCTAGGGGGAGTTTCCCAACGTGACCTATCCTCTGGCGAGAAAGGGAACGCCATTAGTAATTTTTTTGAAATCACCAATTTCTTATCAGGGAAAGCCCACGCTTCTTCACACACTTCATTTAATTCTTCAGATGGGGGAAAAACTATTGGTAGTTTTTTCTCCCCAAACATAATACCCTTTTTTGAGGTACCTGGGTTTATATCAGAAAGGTGTAAAACCTCTTTCATTGCCTCAATCATGCAACGAATGGCCCTAGTGGACATTAAATTTGACTCATCGTCGTCGACACTGGTATCAGTATCCGTGTCGACATCTGTGTCTGCCATCTGAGGTAGTGGGCGTTTTAGAGCCCCTGTTGCCTTTGAATTGCCTGGGCAGGCACGAGCTGAGAAGCCGGCTGTCCCGCATTTGGCATGTCGTCAAATTTTTTATGTAAGGAGTCGACACTTGCACGTAGTTCCTTCCATAAGTCCATCCACTCAGGTGTCTGCCCCGCAGGGGGTGACCTCACATTTATAGGCATCTGCTCCGCCTCCACATAAGTCTCCTCATCAAACATGTCGACACTTCCATACCGCACACACACACAGGGAATGCTCTTAAAGGAGACAGGACCCCACAAAAGCCCTTTGGGGAGACAGAGAGAGAGTATGCCAGCACACACCAGAGCGCTATATAATGCAGGGACTAACTGAATTATGTCCCCTATAGCTGCTATAATATTTACTGCGCCTCAAATCTGTGCCCCCCCCCCCCTCTCTTTTTTACCCTTTTCTGTAGTGTAGACTGCAGGGGAGAGTCAGGGAGCTTCCTTCCAGCGGAACTGTGAGGGAGAAATGGCGCCAGTGTGCTGAGGGAGATGGCTCCGCCCCTTTTTCGGCTGACTTTTCTCTCGCTTTTTTCTGTATTCTGGCAGGGGTAATTACCACATATATAGCCTCTGGGGCTATATATTGTGGTTATTTTGCCAGCCAAGGTGATATTATTGCTGCTCAGGGCGCCCCCCCCCAGCGCCCTGCACCCTCAGTGACCGGAGTGTGAAGTGTGTATGAGGAGCAATGGCGCACAGCTGCAGTGCTGTGCGCTACCTTGGTGAAGACTGAAGTCTTCTGCCGCCGATTTTCCGGACCATCTTCTTGCTTCTGGCTCTGTAAGGGGGACGGCGGCGCGGCTCCGGGAACGAACACCAAGGACGGGTCCTGCGGTCGATCCCTCTGGAGCTAATGGTGTCCAGTAGCCTAAGAAGCCCAAGCTAGCTGCAAGCAGGTAGGTTCGCTTCTTCTCCCCTTAGTCCCTCGTTGCAGTGAGCCTGTTGCCAGCAGGTCTCACTGTAAAATAAAAATTCTAATATATACTTTCTTTCTAGGAGCTCAGGAGAGCCCCTAGTGTGCATCCAGCTCGGCCGGGCACAGAAATCTAACTGAGGTCTGGAGGAGGGGCATAGAGGGAGGAGCCAGTGCACACCAGGTAGTACCAAATCTTTCTTTTAGTGTGCCCAGTCTCCTGCGGAGCCCGTCTATTCCCTGTGGTCCTTACGTAGTCCCCAGCATCCACTAGGACGTCAGAGAAAAAAGATTTTATATATACATACACAGTGTGTATATATATATATATATACATACATACATACACACACACACACACACATATATATGTATATATATATAATCAATTTGATTTAAAGAAGGCACTCACCAGACTTCCGATGATGATGATGTATGAGTTCGTCACAGCACGGCGTGTCACGCTGCGCAGCTGGAAGTTGTTATACTCTGTCCAGAGATAACGGAAATGCCATGCGGGTCACCCGCGGCGTGCGTTCCACCAGCCCGTGAACAGATATTAGAGAAAGAGGTGAGCGTGACTTCAGGGGCTGTTTAGATCTATTGTGACACTTGTGACTAGTTGAATTAATCTAATAGGAAGATATGTATGCTTTGGGTATTCTTTAATTAACTGATAAAACGATCTTTATGATAAGGATTTGATTGGTTGATGAATTAACAGGCGGGGCCTGTAGGGTACTTGTAGTTCCACACTGAGGGTCATTTGGTTTGTGATTCGGATTATTGTACATTCTGGTCTTGAAAAAGGTCCGGTTTGGGACCGAAACGTCAACCAACCATGATTAAGCTGCTGATGTGAGGTTTGATAAACAATTTTACTTGCAATTTACCATAAGTCTTGTGAGTGCCTTCTTTAAATCAAATTGACTATGTTATGGGACCTTGTGGAAACAAGTTTCTTCCCTGGAATTCAGGCACCCCAGCGGCTGCTATCAGATGCACTGTGAGTGCCACTTCAATCTCTCTGGATACATATATATATATATATATATATATATATATATATATATATATATATGTGTGAAGTTGAGGTAGCCACACACAGGGGACTATAAAAAAAATATTCACGCCCTATAGCAACTTTCTTTCAAAAATAATGCTAACTCACCAAATAATTTTATTTTTTTATCAACACAAAACACAGCAACAATTCTAAAGTATTTCAATAATGGAAAAATGAAACCTAATGCCCGGTTTGCATAAAGATTCACCCCCAACTCTAGGACGCAACCCAGGAGCAATCAGCTATCTCCTGCTATCACATAGGTAATGGTGCATTGCGCACATGTGTACGATGAAATGCTTTTGTTGATTTAAAAATAAATGCCCCTCTCAGTAAGAGAACAGCTGGGAAGGCTATTTCCAAACAAGAGTTTCACTCGGAAAATCCATCAAAAAGTTCTTAAAAAGCAACAATCAAGTGAAGGAAATAAGAACATATTAAAAAGATTTCCCCCCCAGAGGACTGTCCAATAGACTGTGAGGAAATTGAGATGGTATGACAATTACAAATTGTCTAATACAGACCATCATTGAAAAGCATCTTGGTAAGCAGGCCATAGGGTGGCATAAGACAACAGACTTCCATGGGAGAGAAAACGTCTGTGTTCCAACAATAGCTGAGGCTCTTCTAAAACCTGAATTTTATAGGAGAATGGTGAAAACAAGCGACTCTCCCCTACAGCTAGAGGTGAAAAAGTTTATGTTCGGACGAGACAAAGAGTGGTGGATTTTAACTAGGGTTACAGCCCTCCCCAAATAAAATCCACCACACCCGTAACAACCCGACAGTGGCTTCCCATTGAAAAGGCTAATCACAGCGGATATGCAGTCTCAGGGACAGGTGTTTTATTCTCCTGGGACCACAATTAGTATACAGAGCACTTAAACCACTCCCGTGCTTTAACGGCAGCCCCATCTGGCCTCTAGGGGCTGCAGCCAATACAGATAAATATATTCTGTAACCCATTATTCTGCTTTTGTTTGTACTTAAGAAAATACTTTTTATTTAATATTAGGGTAGTGCTAAATAAATCTATTTTTCATGATGTAAGAAAATATGTGAAAAATGTCAAAGGGAGAGAATACATTTTATGAATACTTTTGGTTTCTATTTATTTATAGAACTGCCAATTTTTTTGTTATTATGGCTGTGAGCATAGGTACAGCTATAATATAACTTTATTTTAATTAGTTGTGGTGGCAAAATAGGTCATAATCCTGATATTTGGTGTGCAGACTTAGCCACTTCTAGACCACGCAGAGACCTGTCAATAAAATCAGTCATCCTCCAACCTGATGCAATGCACGCTGGATAACAGAATCATCTGAATGATTGGTATTAGGTATTATTGGGCCACATTAGTGGCCAGTTACTGGTGATCTTCATCTCCCCGACTTTGCAAAGCTTTAAATGGGCATTGAAAACCCACCTATTTATCAAAGCATACCCCTCCGATGCATAACCTAGTCCTTAGGCTGCTCCTCCATCCCCCTGCCTCATGCCTTGAACATCTCTGCTTTGCTTACATACTGCCATAAGGCTTCCTCCCGCTTGCTTGCACCTCATGTCATCTGTCTGTTACCCCTCCCCACTAGATTGTTCGCTCTTCAGAGCAGGGCCCTCTGTCCTCTTGTTATCTAAGCCCTCTTCTTGACACATTTCACTCGCAGCTCTCTCCTACTCAGCGACCATCTTTACCCACTTTTTCTCCTACTGTTAAAGTCTCATCTCTATCTATGGCCGCCAGCCCCAAGTAGTACAATGATTACTCCCTCGCTACTTACATCTAAGCTGTATTATGTTTTGCGAATTGTGGTGCTCTTTGTTACCTGTACTCTATTTTTGTTATTTATTTATTTACTGTAATGCTAAGTTTTGTCTCCCTGTATGGTCCTTTGTACGGCGCTGCAAAACACTTGTGGCGCCCTATAAATAAAATGTAATAATAATAATAATAATAATAATAATAATCAATTCTTTTTGCTCGGATATCTACAATTTTACAACAATATTTTGTTTCCTCAATACTCACTTGAATTGATTTTTATTTTACAGTATGGTATATCGTTAACCGCCTAAACTTCTTGCAAAACTGGACTACCCTTCCCAAAATTTAATGTGAATAAAGATTATGAAAACTGTATAAAATGAAAATATGAACACCATAATAAAACAAGCAAACGGTTTATAAAAATGGCACATTTATTGCTACATAACGGTTATGTACATGGCTGCACTGAATAACTACTGTTGAGAGACAGGTAATGGCCTAGACTACGCTGTGCATTTTTTTCCCCAAAGAAACTCCAGCACCCAACCTGTTCGGACACTTCTACAAATCAGAACCACATCAAAAACATGAAAAAAAAATTCGAGGCACTCAGCCACACATTGAGAACAAGGTGTAACTTTTTTTTTCTTTTTTCTTTTCTTCTTTTGCCTGTATTTTCCTTCTTTTTTTTAAGCATATTTTTCAAAATGTTATTTGTCATGTATTTGTTCAGTCGGAAAAAAAAAGCCTCCTCCACGACCTTGGGGGGGGGGGGGGGGAGATCTTAAAGGTTATAAAAGAAAAATTTGATACACCTACACTTTTCATCTTAGCAACCCAAGGTAAAGGTCAATGCATAAACAGTAAACAAAAATAACAATTTGATTTGATGATCTACAGGGTCAGAGTCAATTTCAGAGTCAGAAAATTCCAATAATTTTTTTTATCCTGGATTAATCGTGGGGGGGGAAAAAGGATCCAGTGGAAATGAGCCAATTATACTTTTTTATCATTATTAATCTTATTATTTTGTTTTTATGCATCAGGGAATACTACAGTCTATTTGTATAGCAAAAAGAGCACTAGACAAAAGAATCTTTATAATAAAAGCCAGGCACTGATACGTGGTGAATTTCTGCTTTTTTTTTTTTTTTTTTTTTTTTTTAAACCTTATCTTCACTTAATTGCATTACAAGTAACAATGAAAAAAGGCCACAGTTCATATATTTTCACCATTACATATGTCAATAATACTTGAAATTAATATGGAAAACCCAGCACTGCACACAGATGCATCAATTTAAAGTCCTTCAAAGGAAAAGATAGAGTTTGAATTAAAAAAGTGAAGGCAGAAAGGTTCCGGTACCCCCATAGGACAGAATCTGTTATTCCGCCTTGATACAATTTGTTCCAGTTTTTAATTTGTTGTTGTTTGTGCTTCTTTGTTCTGATGCTTTGCAGATTTCTGTCTGGGTGGTACTAGTCAGCTCTTATATTTAATATTCTACTTGCATGGTACTCCGAAATTAAATGTTTTGCACCTTACATCCATCATGTAACCCCGTTTGCAGAAAAAAATAATGAAATCGGAAGACTGAACCAGAAAAATTTGCATTGCTGGTTGGATTAACAGTTGTACTAATGGTATGATTCCTTGCATCTATGCTACAGACATTTGCTAAGAATTCCCTTCAATGGACACAACATATGTGTTTGGTGAAACTGTGATGGAACTCAATGTGGAGGTGGATTGTTGTAGTACAATTGTGGCCTATACTGATAGGAGGCAAGAACTTGTGGCTGCAACAACCTTTTACAATTACAGCTTATCCATTTACTAGGAAGTAGTAGCATCTCAGAGACCCTACTACCTAGTAAATCAATGGCCTGCATTATTTTCGTGCCTCGGTGAAGTCTCTGGTTCCCAGCAAATGCAAAAGTTTTATATATTGGCATAACTCACAACGTAGGCAACAAGTACAATTTAAAGGAGTTTTTGAGGTTATAATCTCTTTGCATGTCTGTTAACCAAAGAGCTGCAAGTCTACAACCAAAGCTCAACAAAACTTTATTATATTACAAATATACACTGCACGGTGTCATAATCTAAAGCCAGGGATAAAATGCCTGAACTCCTCCAATCACGATGCAGAATTCACATAAGAGTATTAAGGTATAGCAACACATTTTTTTTTTTATTACACCATGTGGTAGGTAACTGAAGCCTGTCTTGTTCTGAGTTCACACATACAATTGCAATGACTATTCAAGTGTTGATCACTAAACATAACGTACAATAATGCAATATTTCAAGGTTAAAAAAACCATTAACATCCGCTTTTTAAGCACCACTTTGTTTTTAAATAGGTTTAAAATTGGTACGTAGAATTGTTTATGTATACATCTGCTATTAATTTTTTATTAGCAGTCCTAGGCAATTGAAATGTATCATTAAAAATAAAATATATAAAATAATGTTCCAGCTCAACTTAAGAAAAAAAAAGTGTACAGAAAAGTTGCAATATTTTACAGTAGATTTTTAAATTTAATTTGACCTATGTTGATTTCTGTATAAATTGTTGGACAAGGATTAGCCTGCAAAAAGATGCAAAACTGAAAATAGTTTTATAATGCACTGTACATCATCTTTAAGCTCAATGAAAAAAAAGGGAAACAGCTCATATTGGGGTTCTACTATAGATACAAAAAGCAACAACATAATTCATAATTTGTGACCAACCCTAAATCCACCTCCACATCTACAAAAAAAAAAATGTACAATGACACAATCTGTTTTTTTTTTTTGTTTCCACATTTAACATATTTACAGTGGTTCATCATACATATGGAGCATATGAAAATTAATACAGGGCAACTGTCTGTTTTGTTCATTTATGATTTTGGAAACAAACACAAAATTTTCGCAACTTTAAGATTCGATTTAAAATTGTTGTTTTCTCAACCACATAGATTAAAAAAAAAAAATCCAATACAACATATTAAAACACATAATAACAAGTCTACATGTAAAAATATAAATTTTACATACACTATTTCAAAATAATGATACGTTTGTCATTTTGTTGCATAAAATTTACAAATGCAATTGTCTTTTCTGAATGTATATAGCTGGAGAACAGATGGACATTTAGACCTTTTATGGCGTTCACAGGGGCTAAATGACGATAATCCTACTTAAACGAGGGATAAAGTTTAATACATGCCAAGTTTGTGTGGCTGGAAAAATAAAGGCTGACATTTGTGACAATAGAGTCTAACAAAGGCCTTATGATGAGGTCAGTATAGAAGTTCTACCAATACCAGTCATCAAAGGCTATGCAGTGGTAGCTGGGTCAGTGTTTGCCAGTTTTTGTCGGGCAGAAAAGTGACACCAAGCTGCCAAAAATAAATCACATTCGTACTGGCCCAAGAAAACCTTAGTTGCCACACTCAAGAAAGTGCTATATACTCCCACACGTCCATCTTCCCAAGGTCGGTCAGGACATTCCTTTATAATTGATTGGCCATTGCCATTTTACATTATGGCAGCAAGTGGTTATCAGCCACAGGCAATTCTCATTATAGACGTTTATCGAATAGTCCGACCACATTGTCAGAAAAACTTGCATACTGCTTTAGCTACATATGTAGTTAACACTTGTAATTGGTTAGCTATATCACAGCCACTTAAGATTTTATTTTATTTTTTTAGAATTTTTTTACTTTTCCTTAATGATGATATAAACATTGGAAGGCACAGTGGTAACAATTTTGTAGCATTCTAACCTTGTACCTATGAAAAAATCCCAGAATAGACTCAAATGTGCAGCTTTACATAATGGCAAAACTCAGGATGCCAAGTCTGTGTTGCCTGCAATATATGTACATGGTGCGTCTTAAGACCTGCATTTCCATAGACTGGAATAACAACTCTGTAAATGACTGAGAAGCAAGAATAGTCTCAGCGTATTATCCTGCATTACCTCCCCACAGAGTTCACATGACAAGTCGCAAGATCAAAACGAGAAGGAAAAAAAAATATATAGAAAATTAGGACAAAGAGGACACACACAAAAAAAAAACCTATTTACAGTAAAGTCTCTTTTTAAGAAAAAACAAAACAAAAAGGAATTCATTATTTGTACAGGAGCAAAAACAGTTTTTAAAACAAATGAACCAAAGTCTACCATATGCACTACATTTTCATATATATTTATATATATATATATTTATATATTTGTCATAGGTCTATTAGTTCCATCTGTTCCTCCTACCCTTAGGAATGGCTAAAATCATCACTACATTTTTATTCGGACATTTGCTGGTTTTGTAAATAACTGGGCAGCAAAGCACCCCCCGTTTTTTTTTTCTCCAGAAAATATAAACACTAGTGGAATTCGACACCAACAAAAAAATGTCTTTTTTTTTTGTTGTCCTCCAGAAGTACACTTTTTCATTATTGCAAGTATACAATTTTAAATTAAATATTTTTTTTTCAGACTTACAAATTAATTATATATTTGTGTTTGTTTTTTTCCAAAAGAAGTTTAGGCACAAATGCACTGTTCCACAGCGTGGAGTAGATTGCCATTCACTATCTGGGCTGCGTAACCACAGCCTGCGATACACTACTCGGAACATTCAGTATCATACGTTGAGAGTCCTCCGAGAAGTG
Source organism: Pseudophryne corroboree (assembly GCF_028390025.1). Classification (NCBI taxonomy): domain Eukaryota; kingdom Metazoa; phylum Chordata; class Amphibia; order Anura; family Myobatrachidae; genus Pseudophryne; species Pseudophryne corroboree. The sequence continues at coordinate 56,647,394 of NC_086444.1, read as the reverse complement.
CGGTTCTTGCGTCAGGAATGCGGATACCTCTTGCGTCTGTAATGCATATATCTACTCAGACTTGTCTTATTTTACAAAAAAGGGTCAAGGGAGAAATGTTTACGTGGGTTTAAGATAATACAGCTGTTAAGGAAGTGGCTTCTTGCCTAAAAGAGGAAATTCAAAAAACATGGACCTGAAACGAGAGCACACAGAAAAATCAAGTGTTAGCAAATATAAATTTCTTTTTCAAACAATAAATAGTATGAACTGAATACACAGAACATATGTTTGAATGTTAATTCTAGTTACATTTCCAAAATCAAGGACATCAATGAAAAAACATCACAAAATATTAAATCCTATTAACTGTTTTCCTTCAAATGATTGCTTTCTATAAATAATAAAAAAAAATAATAATAGTAGCAACTTCATTTTGTTTCCACTTTTAAATAAATCAATATCACAAACTTTTGACTGGTACGGATTATATATATATATATATATATATATATATATATGTATATATATACACATACATACATTTATATATATATATATATATATATATATATACACATACACACACACACACACACACATATATACATACATACACACACACACACACACACAGTACTGTGCAAAAGTTTATTCACGTGTGGAGAAAATGCCGCAAAGAAGACTTTCAAAAATACAGTATAAGTGTTAATAGTTTATTTTTCTCAATTAACGAAATGCAAAGTGAATGAACAAAAGAGAAATCTAAATCAAATCAAGATTTCATTATCTGAATCAAATCACCCTGTGCCTTCAAAATAACATCTATTCTTCTAGGTTCACTTGCACACAATTTTTGAAAGAACTCTGTAGGGTGGGTGTTCCAAACATCTTGGAGAACTAACCACAGATCTTCTGTGGATGTAGGCTTGCTCAAATCCTTCTGCTTCTTCACGTAATCCCAGACAGACTCGATGATGTTGAGAGCAGGGCTCTGTGGGGGCATATCATAATTTACAGGACTCCTTGTTCTTCTTTACACTGAAGATAGTTCTTAATGACACTGGCTGTACATTTGGGGTCGTTGTCCTGCTGCATAATACATTTGGAGCCAATCAGATTCCTCCCTGATAGTACTGCATGATGGCTAAGTACCTGCCTGTATTTCTCAGCATTGAAGCACAAAGAAACGGGCAATGTTGAGGACTGTAGACACAGTGGTCGGCCAAGGAAACTTAGTGCATCAGATAAAAGACACATCATGCTTACTTCCCTTTGACATTAGAAGATATCCAGCAGTGCCACCAGCTCAGAACTGGCATAAACCAAGGATCTCCGTATTATCTGATTATTATGTAGTATTATTTCTCACTCAGTGTGCATTAGGGAACACAAATTGTTTTTTCTTACCCAGAATTACCTCTCCCTTTTAGCACCTGAGTGACATCACAATCAGACTGAGCAGCTTACCAATATATGTGCATTGTATTTAGAGAGGCATGGATGGGTCAGCATTAGGAGGGATTGCTGACACTAGAGTGCCATTGGAGAAGCTAGGGTTGTCTCCAGGTAAGCTGGCTCTCAGATGTTGTAGGAGCCGTTATCATGTGGTCTTACACTGGGCATTCAGACCCAGACATATGTGTAATTTTTTATGGGGTGTACGTGGGGTGCGGTGGCCCCTATGTCGGTATGGCTGGGCGGCATCAGGTCGGCACACCCTAACACTTTATTAACACTTATGATTTTCCCTATCACTTTGTATATATTTTTGTATCATTTTAATCACACTTCACTTACATAGCACTTATGTGCTTCTTATTAACCCTTACTGATTTTCACCTGTGTGCTGACCTGGGGTAGCCGACAGGGACGTGCAGTGAGCTAAATAGCTCAGGAGGCACTGGCAAGCACCAGAGCAGGATTTACATGCAATATATGAGCCAAAACGTACATTTGGGCATTATACTCAGGTGCAGCAGTATAAACTCCTGGAAATTAGTCAAAACTCTGGCACAAACGTTAGTATAACAGGAAAGGCTCTGCCTCACCTGCCTCAACCCACCGCACGTCACTGGTAGCCGACCTGTGCGACGTGATGGGGTCCTGCACCCCGGACCCATACCTAGTATTAGGGACCCCCAGTGACGGAGATGCCTTGCCGATCGGCCTGGGGGCTTAACCCTATATCTGCAGATATACGCAACTAAGATCTCCGTATTATCCGATTATTATGTAGTATTACTTTTCACTCAGTGTGCATTAGGGAACACAAATTGTTTTTTCTTACCCAGAATTACCCCTCCCTTTTAGCACCTGAGTGACATCACAATCTGATTGAGCAGCTTACCAATATATGTGCAGAAACCAGTGGGACCCAGGTACACCCATCTACAGTTCGAAGAAGTCTTGCCAGAAGTGGTGTTCATGGAATTGTGGCCAAAAATCCATACCTTCAATGTGCTAATGACTCAATTTTGCAGGACAACATAGAAACTGGGGTGCAGGAAAATTGCAGCCGGTGCTCTGGATTGAGGTGTCAAAATTTTAAATATTTGTCTGTAACAGAAGGCAGTTTGTTTGCTGAAGGGCTGGAGAGCTGTATAATAATGAGTGTCTGCAGGCAATAGTGAAGCATGGTGGAGGTTCCTTGAAGGTTTGGGGCTGCATTTCAACAAATGGAGTTGGGGATTTGGTCAGGAATAATGATGTCCTCAATGCTGAGAATTACAGGCAGGTACTTATCCATCATGCAGTTTCAACAAGGAGGCGTCTGATTGGCACCAAATTTATTCTTCAGCAGGACAGCAACCCCAAACATACAACCAATGTCATTAAGAACTATCTTCAGTGTAAAGAAGAACAAAGAGTCCTGGAAATGATGATATGGCCCCTACAGAGCCCTGATCTCAACATCATCGAGTCTGTCTGGGATTACTTTAAGAGACTGAAGGATCTTAGCAAACCTACATCCACAGAACATCTGTGGTTAATTATCCAGGATGTTTGGAACACTCTCCCCCGCCAAGTTCCTTCAAAAACTGTGTGCAAGTGTACCTATAATTGCTGCTGTTTTGAAGGCAATACTCTTGCACAGTACTATATATATGTGTGTGTGTATCTGGCACTCACTGTAAACAAGAATTACTTGCCCCGTTGTCCTCCGCATGGACACTCTATCCAGATAGGCAGAGTAACATACACTGGAAGTCGGAACACTAAGTTGTAATCGGACAATGAACATCACTCTCTGTCAGTATGTCAACGTTTCAATGGCTTACCAGAAGTTTACATATTGACAGAGAGTGCCTTCTTCGATTACACCTGAGTTTATGATTTCTGTTTTTTTCCATTTGTGACAATAAAATTAAATGACTTTGCTTCAATATTCATGCTAGCTCTGTAATATGAAAAAAGTCACATAGGGCCCGATTCAGAGTTCCACAAAATGCAGGAAAGCAGCTGTGCAATTCTGACCAGCTAATATGCTAATACAGCAGGAGGCGATTGGTGTAAACAGACGCCTCTTGTCTGCTTCCGTGATCCACTGTTGCATCGCAAGGCACGCCAACGGATCATTCTGCGGGACCATCGGTCCTGAGATTTCTATCTCAGATCTGCAGCAGCCGAGGTTAGTAGAGCTGCATCGCCAGGCTCAGATACTGACTTCGGCACTCCCACAAAAAATAGGACTGTCACCGCCCCTTTCCCACCTAAAGTGCTCTGAGCCAGTCAATCAGGTTGGGGCTTAGAGGGCTCTGTGTGCGAGGACACAGGACCCATATTGCCCATGCGCAGAACGGGTTCTGCGCATGCACAGTGTCCCCACCATCGGACTTTTACGCTAACCATCGGGTTAGAGTACAAGTCTGAATCTGGCCTATATTACATACATTTTTATTTGTTATCAAGGGTACTATTTGTTTGTATCAAGGGAACTATAATGGAAGCTACTGAGGAGGAAAGGGATTTAGGAGTCACTATTTCAAGTGACTTGAAGGCAGGAAAGCAATGCAACAAAGCAATGAGAAAGGCAAGTCAGATGCTTGGTTGCATAGGGAGAGGAATCAGTAGCAGGAAAAAAGAAGTGATAATGCCACTGTGTATAGGTCATTGGTGCGGCCCCATCTGGAATACTGTGTCCAGTTCTGGAGACCATATCTCCCGAAGGATATAAATACATTAGAGAGTGTACAAAGAAGGGCAACTAAAATGGTGCATGGCCTACATCACAAAACTTACCCGGAAAGGCTAAAAGATCTCAATATGTATAGTTTGGAGGAGAGAAGGGAAAGGGGGACATGATAGAAACTTTCAAATATACCAAGGGTCTTAACAAAGTTCAGGAGGGAAACATTCTTCAAAGGAAGAAAAGTATTAGAACTCGAGGACATACACTGAGACTGGAGGGGGGGAGGTTCAGGGGAAATTTAAGGAAAAATTGCTTCACAGAAAGGGTAGTGGATAAGTGGAATAGCCTCCCATCAGAGGTGGTAGAGGCTAAGACTGTAGAGCATTTTAAACATGCTTGGGATAGGCATATGAATATCCTTACAAAGAATTAAGGTTCAAAAAGGGTTGAGATTGCCTAAAGGATAAAAAAAGGGGCAGACTAGATGGGCCAAGTGGTTTTTATCTACAGTCAAATTCTATGTTTCTATGTTATCTGTTCCCTTGTTTTATCATTGCTTGCCAGAGAACCGATCAATGTGAATGTTTGATTGTAGTATATTGGGGAATGTTGTGAAAATAATACCACCAAAGTGTAAGCAGCCTCTGCCTCTTCCCTATCTGTTCAGAATGCCAATGGTGTTACGGACACAAAAGAAAAGAGCCTGAGGATGTGATTACTTATTAGAGTACATTAACAGCTATGAAATCCTGAACAAGAGAAAGTTCATCCACGGTGAAAAACATCTTAGTCAAACAATAAATGTCATCAATATACCTGCACTAGCGCTTACTTTTAATAAATAACTTTGCAGAAGGTCTCTGTTTTGGTTTAAAAACCATTGTAAAACTTGCCTTTTTACATCTGTCCCAAGTGATTTGATGCATCCCCCATTCCACCGTGGGGACCTGATAGGGATAGAGGTGAAGGGTCCGAGGAGACTTTCTCTTCTTCCCTTCTCTTCAGACATGCTGCTTTCGGATTTAAGTTTCTTTCTGCAAGCAACCAGGTAATCAAAGTTACATAAACAACAAGAACCAACCAAGAATCCAGCTAATATAGTCTGGAATTACATTTGGCTCTACACAGTGGCAGGTTCTAGTTTGGGTTGCACCCTCTCTTACTTGTACATTTAGCCAATTCAATGGTTATTCTAGTGCTGCAGTCTTTTCTATAAGTGGTCCACTGGCTTTAACGGAGGCGTGGAACATACACTATGATAAAAGTTACACAGTCCCATCTTGCTATATACCAGGTCATGGTCTACTAGATCAGAAAGGACAGTTGTCTGGTAAGTCTATCAAAATGTGCACAGCACTGTCTATAAATGAATGGAACAAAAAGTATGAGCCTCATGCAATCCTTCAAAATTGTTGCGCATATCTTGGAGTTGCCATCTAGATCAGTCACCTGCAATGGCTTAAATGCCATGGCTGTGTACTCTTGAGTGTAACCATAGGAGGATGCCTCCTGTTTGCCATTTGGCGCATAACATCTTTTTCTTGGAGAACCTGACAGTGTGCCATTCTTTTGGCACCTCAAGTGTCAATGATACGGGAAAGCAAGTGGCAGTGTGCCATAGCTCTGACAACTCAAGTGTCAGGTGCCATTGTTCTAGGACCATGAATGTCAGTGTGCCATTTTTCTGGGGACCACGTGTCAGTGTGCCATTGTTCTGAGTCCCGAAAATAATTAATCTGACAAGAATATACAGTACCGCATGTCTAATATAATGCATGTCTAAAAATGGACCCCAAAAACATATTCTATCAAAGCGCAACAGAATTTGCTGCGCTATATAAGAGACTGTTAATGAATAAATAAACCAAATATCCTGGAACTCCATCTGAGGCCTCAACCCCAGGATTCTCACCACTGTAAAAAATAGTGTAAAAGTCTGTATTATTTATGAGTACGGGAAGAGTGCAGAAACCCACCCCGAACTTGTTGCTCTAAGCTGAGGATCACGGCTACAGCTTGATGTAGTATAAGGAGCTTGGTCTGTGGCTTATCGCTCTTAAGGTGAAGTTGAACCATCCGCCCCAATTCTTTGAAAGCCTCATTGATATCGCGTACTCTGAGACGCTCACGGGCGTTGTTTGCCATTCTTCTTTCTTTCTCCCTCTCCGCCTTCTGCTCTGGTGTCAGATCTTCGTCGTCGTTATTGCTGAGAGATAATGAACATTTTTCAATAAAGACTCCGTGCAAGAAAGAAAAAATACATCACGCACAATTCTGGGAAAATGAACAGGTTAAAGCGTTGATGATTACAAACTCATAGGAAGATATTCTGATGGAAGTTACATGATGTCATCAAGTTCACCAAATAAATCAGAAAAAGAAAATATATATTTTGCTTAACATCATATTAGAGAACAGCATGGTCCATTAACAATGGCTGAATCTAGGAGAATAAACCTGGTAACACTATTACATTGATCAAATCATTAACAGCACTTCACCCTCATTCTCTACATTCATACCCTTGTAAAGAACATCCTCTGACAATCAATATCACTTCCAACGTTCCTTACTGACCATGTGCTAGACATCTCTTACTCTCTGTGTTCTAAACATTCCTTACTCTCCATGTTCTAAACATACCTTACTCTCCGGTATCTACACATCCCCTACTCTCCTTGTTCTAAACATTCCTTACTCTCCGTGCTCTATACATCCCCTACTCTCCATGCTCTATAATATCCCCTACTCTCTGTGACCTAAACAAACATTTCTTACTCTCTAAGGGGGTCATTCCGAGTTGATCGCTCGCTAGCTGTTCTTAGCAACCGTGCAAACGCTAAGCCGCCGCCCTCTGGGAGTGTATTTTAGCTTAGCAGAAGTGCGAACGAAAGGATCGCAGAGAGACTACAAAAAAATATTGTGCAGTTTCAGAGTAGCTCCAGACCTACTACTAGCTTGCGATCACTTCAGACCGTTTAGTTCCGGATTTGACGTCACAAACACGCCCTGCGTTCGGCCAGCCACGCCTGCGTTTTTTCGATCACTCCCTGAAAATGGTCAGTCGATACCCAGAAACGCCCCCTTTCTGTCAATCACTCTGCGGCCAGCACTGCGACTGAAAAGCGTCGCTAGAACTTGTGTGAAACTACGTCGGCAGTTGTGAAAGTACGTTGCGCGTGCGCATTGCGCCGCATGCGCAGAAGTGACTTTTTTTGCATCATCGCTGCGCAGCGAACATTTTCAGGTAGCGATCAACTCGAAATGACCCCCTATGCTCTATAAAATCCCTTACTCTCTGTTCTCCCTCCTGCCCTTGGGTGTTTTTAATTAGCCTTGTATTTGCAAACTACATATTGGAATAGGCATTATGAATGGTAAAGTCCTGGATAAATTTATATACTATGCCAGTATTAGGAATGGATTTGGGGTTACAGGGTCCCCTGGGTTGGTGTGGCCAGGCTGCTTCAATTAATCATTATTGTAATACTTCAAACATTTTTTGGCACCCAAAGTGCTTTTTACTAATGTAACACTTTTAACACCCTAATTATTACTTCTCACCTATGTAACACTTTAGTACATATCTGCTACTTTTTATTAATGTAACACTTTAACTGCTACTTTTCACTAGCGTGATGCCATGGGTCTGTTGGGTTGTGCTGGCCTGAGGGGGTCCCATGCTCTTGACTTGAACCTTAGGGATGTTAGGGACCCACCTGAGGAGGTCACCTGGCCGTGGTAGGTGGGCCCATATTTTTAGCCCAAAATTATGCTAAGAACCTTTATTTTACTCAATGTTAAATTGCAGAGTTTATTATAATTGTTCTGATTGCCAATGATCTTAGTGTTTAGAGCGTGCGCCTGTATTTTCTCTTCTTTCTGTGTTCTAAACATTCCCTAATCTCCACGACCTGATCATCTCCCAACCCTCTGTGCCCTTTTCTTCCCCTGCACCATATGCACTGATAATCTCTTGTTCCATGTGTCCTGGACAACCCCCCCCCCCCTTCATTGTGCCCTGAACATCCCCCCTTCTATTAACCCCAGACAGCCCTTCCATCTACTTTCCCCAGACATCCCTCCCCTCTACTTTCCCCAGACATCCCCCATCTTCTGGCCAAGATACCTCCCCTCTACTGTATGTGCCCCAGTTATCCCCCTTCTAAGTGCCCAAGACATACCCCCTCAATGTACCCCATACATCCCCCATTTATACGTGCCCTAGGCGACCACAGACTCACCTGCTCTACGTGCCCCAAACTGGCCAGCGTTACATACTTTGCAGCCTGTTCTACGAATACAAATCTTAGTATACTCTGCAAGGCCACAAGCTGACTACCACTGCTCTATATCAAGTTATTATAACGAGTGTGATTTTATGTTTTTTTAAATCCTATTATACTTAACTATTTTAACTGCAAATCGAAACTAAATCGCAGCTAAATCACTTTCTAATTACTGCCATATAGCTTTTACTAAACGATGTGAAAGCATACGTGCATCTTTTTCTCATGCTGAAAACATGTCACATAAAAAATTACAACTGAATTAGTACAGGATCAATGATGCGCAGCCCAAGTCACTGCAGAGAGCATTATATATACAGCATTGGTGTCACACTTACAGAATTAGAACCTACTATGAACTGAAAACTCAGATGTTGTAAAAGTGTACTTGGCACCTGTACTTTAAAAGATATTTTCCACCTTCAGATAACTGTATCCCAATGGTACATGTCTGTCCACCTGTAAATGCTTTTGTCTGTGCCTTTCAGCCATGCCTTTGTGTCATTTGGAGAGCTGCTTATTTCTTGTAAATACAACAAAATACTGCTCTAAGGCTAAATAAAAGGCTATCCAGAGGACATGGCAGATCTTACAGCGGTTTACCATTAAGCAGTAACTTAAATCAACTACTGGTAGAAAGACACAAAGGTAAGCAAAAATAAAAAAATACAACAAAGTTACCTAATGATGGATAATAACTTTTACTGTATATTGACAATACAATCAATAAATGTAGAAATAAAACAACTGAGCGCAGGGCACCTTAAGTACACTTTTCAACAATACCAACCCTGATTATGGAGAGGGACCACCCAAGGGCCAATGAAATGCAATGTATTCTATATTTATTATCAAGAAAGGATGCACACCGTACTCACTGCAAAGTTGTACTGCACAAATACTGTGTGAAGGGACAGTATTACTCAGATAAGAAGCTATTTGCTTCCCTAGTGATAGTAGTTTAGTTGCTACCGGCTACGGAAGTAAACACCTAAGAGCCATTGAAGGTCTTTGATACACTAGCAATAGTGCCAGGGATGGTGTAACAGCTGTACCCACCTGTCCCCCTAAATCCGGCTACATCGTTGGCTGTTTTTTCTCACAGTCGCACAGTGAAAGTCATAGTCTCGCAGTCCCTAAGGCGGCCATTGTGCCAAAGGACAGCACTGTAATAGTGCCAAGTAGCTCCATGCAAAATTATCTTCGTCAGTGTGCTTACTCGTTGCCACATCGGTGATAGTTTTCACGGGGATATATCCAGTGGACGGCAGAAGGAACAGTGTCCTGATTCTGCTACCTGGCTCTCCAATATGGAAAAACGTAGCTGGACTCATCTGTCTGGCATACACCATGCAGTAATAACCCAAAGTGCATTAATATTCTGGGCAACGGTTTATCAATCAAAAGACAAGGTTCCTTCCAAATCTCCACACTGTCGCAATAAAATCCAGGGGCATTGCCCTGAAGACCACTAACTCAGGGAGGACTGGCAGTGGTCGTGCCTTTGTCATGCTGCATTGATCTGAGGGTCAGTAGAGCTGGAGCCTTTCTTCTAGCCTGTTTATAACTGTGATATTGGAGTGGAGTTGGATGGGCACAGCATGAAAAGCCTAATTCTGCTTATCAATATTAGGTCTATCGTATGATAACAGTATTTGCGAGTACATCTCTGTAATGATGGCGTGAAGGTACATTTAGGCCCCTGGTTTCCTCCAGGCACTTGTTTTATAAGCCATGGGGAAAACAAAACGTGGTGTCTCCACAATCCTGTTCACTTCATCAAAATCCAGTGAAGGAATTAAATGAAGCGACACTATTATGTACGGTTACCTAGATCTTGACCTCGCTATTGATTTGATATCCTTCTTGTCGTCATCTAATTTCTTGTCGTCAGATGATTTCGAGTCTTGAAGATTTTCATCTCCTTCGTCGTCGGACTTAATCTCGGAGCTGCCGGGAGACATGTTCTGTCCTTGCAGACCAGTCGGGATACCTATGGGGGAACACCGAAATATTAATTGCATTTATAGTAGCTGTAGACAGAGGTGTCGGGAGTCATTTATAGGGCACTAAGCAGAGCTACCATTGGGCCCCAGCTTGAACGTCGGTGTTGGAATTGGAATGGGCCAAATTTATTTTTAAAAAAAATAATAAAAATGTAAAATTGAAATTAAAAATTATACCGTACCAAAATTGTGTGTGATCTCCCCATAATGATCCTTAATAATTTGCACCGACGATCACTCATAAGCTAAATTATGTTCACAGAAAGACATAATGTTTTCCTCATTTGCTGTATGTTACAAAACTGTACAGCTTCTTCCACACTCTTCTCCTTATGGCACTGAGAGGTTGCATCACTCCAATATATACACGGACGAGTCACATTATTATGACCACCTCCTGTATTTGACGTTGGCAGCGTGTAACCCATGAAGTATGTCACATGTGGTGCGCTGGCTTGGTGGGTATATGAGGTGTGTGATAGGCCGTCTGCACACATATCACTCGCTGCCGTCATGGGTAAAAGGGGCGATTTATCAGAGTTGCAGTAAGAGATGATTATCGGCTTTCGGGCCAAGGTGGGTGGTATCTCTGACGCAGCGCAGTTTGTGAGCAGTCTGCGTGCTGCTGCGGTGAGGGTGTATCGTGACTGGACAAATGGCACCACTACGAATAACCGACGTGGAACCTGCGATTGATGTGAGAGGTGAACGTCAGCTTCGAAGGTGCGCGAGGGCCGACCGGCACATTACAGAGGCGCAGCTCACCGTAATAATTAACCTGGGAGCTACCAGATGTGTGTCTAACATAACCGTTCAGCCCGTCTAGCTGTTGTCCGGCTGCACATGGCGGTTACTCTGGCTATTAGCTGGTGGTCACCGTGTAGTACTAATGGCTCTGACCTTCTTACCAGTGGTAAGTCATATATATCTACACAGGGTCGCATCTGACCCCCAGTTATCACATTCTTACTCCTAAGTACACAGCAAGCCGCATCCTACCATACCAATCTGTTACAAGGTAATAAAACGCCCATTTTATGCTATTTTAAAGCTTATTAATGGTCTTTACTATGAAGTAAGAATGACATTGGGCAAACGGACACGTATGTACTGATTTAGCTGATCGTTTCTATAAGGGCTTAGGGGGACACTTACTAAGCAGTGATAAGAGCGGAGAAGTGAGCCAGTGGAGAAGTGGCCCCATCAACCAATCAGCAGCTCTGTATCATTTTATAGTATGCAAATTATAGATGTTACGTCAGTGCGGATTGGTTTTCATGGGCAACTTATCCACTGGCTCACTTCACCGCTCTCATCACTGCTTAGTAAATGTCCCCCTTAGTTGTTTATGAGCTTAGTTAAAAAAGTTAATGAGCGGAGGGAACGGATTGCGCTGCCAGTCCAGTACATCAGCACCCGCTTTGCAGACTTCAGCCAGAGGTATTGGGAACAGGGTGCCCCCTGCAGGGGAAAGGGGACAGAGCAAAGGACAGAAACTTTCCAGAAATAGAGGGGAGATGCTGCAATTACAAGTCATTTAAACACTATAGGTATGCTGGAGGAAACTTGGGCTGAAGCAATGATCTGAGCAAACTCATCGATGAATAAAATGTTAGGTACGCTTTAGTGAATGTTGCGTCATTCTTACCTCTGTACGGATCTTGAGATTGATTTAAATCCGGTGACGTGGCGGACTGAACAGGTAACTGTGGTACGGACACCTGGTTGGGCACAAGTGAGTGACTGCCTCGTAGACTCTCCTCCCGATGGGATCCCACCTAAAGAAAGACAAGGCAAAACACACAAACTGGTGAGAAGCAGCTAAAAAAAAAAATTGCTCTGTACCTTAATTTGGGCTTTTGTCTACCCATGTATTCAAACAAAACAAACAAACTTAAAGCCTGCATTTCACGAATGATCAGAATTTACATTTAGTCCATTTGAGTTTATTATATATATATATATATATATATATATATATAAAAAATTTATTTATATTAATATACATATTCATAACCTATTTTTCAGTATTACACTAGAGGGAGCTCTTGCACCACCTGAGCATCACATTCCCGGAAACACAGACAGCACTTAACACTCTGTAAGATGCGGTGTTGCACATTTAGTGACAAATATGGAAGAGTAACTCAGGCAGGTAAAACGTCAAATTGTCTCCCTGGGTGCTGCAGCGGAGCGCACCGATTCGTACCAATCTGTCTTCTATCATGTTCGCCAACAGATCTGACAATTATCTTAATGCCCATATGCTTAATTGTGGGCCTTCTCAATTCCCCCATTGCTTTCAGAAATCCTGCTGGAATTTCCATTTGGCATTTAGCTTTAGTTTCTAGGGATACAATTCTCCGGGCTGCCATCTTTGCCATAATGCCGTCTAATCCTCGGTTTGTGGCAGCAACGGCACTAGAGTGACAAGGCCACTTCATTTGGAAGCGTAAAACAGCAGCAAAAACACGGTTTTCCTCTTCTACACTGACCGTCGTTTTTTTTTTTTTTTTTAAACGAATGTTTACTGTCTTTCGTCAAGTGCCCCGTTCAAACCCCAGAAGGGCCGCATTCCTGCCAGAGCATTCCAGTAAAGGCAAACGTAAATATTTCCTCCTGAACGAAACTGTAGGAAATGACACAATTTGAAGTCATTCGTAATTGCAAAGACCTCTGTGTTCTAAAGCATATGAACGTTGTTCTCTGTATTTCTACTTGTAACAGACATTAACATATGCCAACACAAGGTTGCTTCCAATAGCTGCGGCCAGCCGCCGGGTTCTTTGCAATAACTGTGCGCCCTTCTTGGTTTTTTTTTGTTTTGTTTTGTTTATATCGACACGCAGTCATCCGACATGAAAGAAATAAAGATTAATTAGTATTTTTCCTGTTGTTAGGATTTATATCACACTGATTTCTAAGATTATTTGTTTCGTATCCAGCTGCCAGCTTGTTCTATCCTAATCCCCCATCTGTAAGGTTTCTGTGGTTTTCCAAATCTGCGGCAAACTATACTTTAAAGAAAAGAAAAAAAAAGGCCTATGGAAAAATCGACCGCTGTAAATGTTTTACTTAAGCTGCGTTATTAATTAAAGGACTAATTGAGGTGTGTATTACAAGGTAATCTACTTAAAACGTAATACTGTATGTCGAGGTATGCTTAGAGAGGTATAGGAGGAGAATAGTAAGAAAAGTTGCAGAGAGAGACTAGCGGCACAAAGTTTGCTCTGTGTGTTCGGATTTCTGCAAACAATAAATCATAATAGGAAAGATTATTCGCCCAAACACCTGGTGAGATAAAATCAATGAAGGATTTTTAATTAACTGGAACTAACTTTTGTTTGTAGTGAGAGAGAAAAAAAATCACAGAAATGTAGCCAAATGTAGGAGAATAGCGGTCAAGGTCACTAGGCTAGAGCGGCTGGGGAAGGTGGCAAGAGATGGTTTCCAGGGCTACTCCTACTGTCTCTCTTTTATCATAGAGTTCATACCCTGCCCTGTTCCCTGATCACAAATATGCCACTAAAGAAAAAGCTGTGGAAAGGGGAGGATTATAATTAAACAGGGATAATTGTCATCTCAGACCTATTCAATTAAGTAGGGTGACCATATTATCCCTTCTACCTGGGACGCTCATGGATTACTCAGGTTCTGTGGCTGGCTGGCTTCAAGCCTACATTTCAGCTGGTTTTAATCATCCACAGAACCTGTGTAATCCATGAGCGTCCCAGGTAAAAGGGATAATATGGTCACCCTAAATGAAGTCTTGTTAAGCCCTCAGGGTGCAGTTTTCCTCACTGCCTCAGGAGCTGCGAGAAAAAGTCTTTGCTGCCTTAGGATATAAGGCCTCCTGTATTAGATTATTTCAGACGACACTGTATGTACTATTATGCAATTTCCTTTCCCCTCCCCCTCCCCTTTTTATTTCTGTAACCTCTCCCCTTCTATTTTGAAAAATTAATAAAAATTTAATCTTGAAAAAAAAAAAAAAAAACCCCAGATATAAGGCCTTATTCAAGTTTGTTAGCAAACCAAAAAGGCACACTAATGGACAAAACCATGTGCACTGCAGGTGGGGCAGATGTAACGTGCTGAGAGAGTCAGATTTGGGTGAGGTGTGGTCAAACTGAAATCTAAATTGCAGTGTAAAGGTGTGTACACACGGTGAGATCCTTGCTGTACCCGATTTCCCTTGAATTCCATCAGAGCCCAGAAGCACTGATTTGCACTATCTGTACTTTAGATTTTGACTATGGGGGTCATTCCGAGTTGTTCGCTCGCTAGCTGCTTTTAGCAGCATTGCACACGCTAGGCCGCCGCCCTCTGGGAGTGTATCTTAGCTTAGCAGAATAGCGAACGAAAGATTAGCAGAACTGCTACTTAATATTTTCTTGCAGTTTCTGAGTAGCTCCAGACCTACTCCTAAGATTGCGATCAGCTCGGTCCGTTTAGTTCCTGGTTTGACGTCACAAACACGCCCTGCGTTCGGCCAGCCACTCCCCCGTTTCTCCAGACACTCCCGCGTTTTTGCCTGACACGCCTGCGTTTTTTAGCACACTCCCGGAAAACGCTCAAACGCCCCTTTCCTGTCAATCATTCACCGATCAGCAGTGCGACTGAAAAGCGCCGCACGAACACCAGCAAATCTACTAAGTTTTGTGTAAAATAACTTAGCGCATGTGCTCTGCGTACCATGCGCATTTAGCAACAAATCGCAGCATAGCGAAAATCGGCAACAAGCGAACAACTCGGAATGACCACCTATGTACGATTTTGTCTAAGTGTCAATTTTGACAATACTTTGTACTAGATAGTACACTAGATAGTCAAGGTTGACTTGCCTGCAGTCTTTCTAGCCTTACGATACTGATCTCGCTGGGCCATGCATCGGGATCGAATCGGTACCGCAAGCTGCCTAAAACCTTGCAAATTCCACTATATAGTCAAAATCAAAAGGATATATCTCACTGTGTGTACACACCTTAAAAATATAGCAGCCAGTATTTACCCTGCACAGAAACAATAACCCACCCAAATCTAACTCTCTCTGCACATGTTATATCTGCCCCACCTGCAGTGCACATGGTTTTGCACATTAGTGTGCTTTTTTGGTGTTTGTTAACAAACCTGAATAACCCCAATAGATTCCCTTTTATGTGGAATCTACGGATTACCGCACGGTACCTGAGGTTTTACAGCGCAGTGAAAATGCTAAATAAACAGCTCAGAGTTTGAAACCAGGAGCTAACGCCGCACCTAATTAAATATGCCCCTATATATAAATGTTCTAAATATATTGTGGTACTAATATTTTTTTTTTTTTAGACAAAATGAAGTTTATTGTATAAAAAAAAAAAAAAAAAAAAGAAATGAACCAAAAAAATGCATTTTAATAAAAATTAATGGAGGACAGTAATATTATCAGTGTAGATTGGTGGGAGAAGAGGCGTTTCCCGAGCACAATCATAAGTAATGTTGTAGCCTTGTATAATTATTAGAAATAAAAACTAAAAATTAAAGAAAAAACCCAGCAATGCATTTTAGCACAATATGAAAGGAGTGTGGCATAACCTAAGGGATTAGTGTCGTACTGGATCCTACAGACCGGATGGGAGATTAACATTTTCTAAAAAGTTACATCGCTGACCCATCCCTATCGCACAGTGAAGGAAGCCATTTTGTAGGTGGATCAATATTCATGAGGATGCAGCCAATCAATTCACTATAAGCTAGTGACATACTGTACTTACCAACTCTTCCGGGAACATCTGGGAGACTCCTGACTCTCCTGGACACCTGAGAGAGCAAGCACATCTCCTGAACCCTCTGACTCCTTCTTCCTGAGCTAAGCGGGCAGTCCAGGCAGCGTGATGATGCAATTCACATTGCATAGTATCATTTTACCGTGATGGAATCACTACTTGGTATAGCAGGGGGGAGGGCCAAGGCACCACATGCAATCATTGCACCACAATCTCCCAGGATGTCCAAGAGACTCCTCAATGGAGTAGAGAGCAGATCTCACGGACAAATGCTACTGTTCTTTCTTATGAAGTAGGCAGGACCATGATAACGCAATTTGCATGATCAAGTACCATCCAGTGTGTGAGGCCATGATTCGCGTGGTGGAAAGGGCGGTGTATCAGATCATTATGGAACACACCCACTGCACTAGGAATTTGAAATTTTCAGGGAGTCCTCCTAGCCCCCCAGGAGAGTAGGCTTCCCCCTCCCGGACTCTTTCTATCTATGTGTCAGGAAGGGTCAAGGATGTCCAAGGGGCAGTTGCGGTGCGGCCAGGATAGAGATTTGTGTCATCATACCTTGCCCTATCACTTCAAGGCGTGATTCCCATCATTGATCCCCCCCCCCCGCCCCACACACACACACTTGCTCTCATGATCAACCCTTCTGAGATCTCCCGTAGGGGAGATCCAAAAGTAGGCAAGTAAGCAGTAGATATTGCTTCAACCCACATGATGTCTGCTTCCACTGTGTGTGTGCAGTACACTATGGGGGTCATTCCGAGTTGTTCGCTCGGTAAAATTCTTCGCATCGCAGCGTTTTTCCGCTTAGTGCGCATGCGCAATGTTCGCACTGCGACTGCGCCAAGTAAATTTGCTATGCAGTTAGGAATTTTACTCACGGCTTTTTCATCGTTCTGGTGATCGTAATGTGATTGACAGGAAGTGGGTGTTTCTGGGTGGAAACAGACCGTTTTATGGGAGTGTGTGAAAAAACGCTACAGTTTCTGGGAAAAACGCGGGAGTGGCCAGAGAAACGGAGGAGTGTCTGGGCGAACGCTGGGTGTGTTTGTGACGTCAAACCAGGAACGACAAGCACTGAACTAATCGCAGATGCCGAGTAAGTTTGGAGCTACTCAGAAACTGCACAGAGATGTCTTATCGCAATATTGCGAATCTTTCGTTCGCAATTTTAAGATGCTAAGATTCACTCCCAGTAGGCGGCGGCTTAGCATGTGCAAAGCTGCTAAAAGCAGCTTGCGAGCGAACAACTCGGAATGAGGGCCTATGTTGTGTAGTCATTTAGGAAATGTGAAAAAAATAAAAGCTTAACATAAAGAGTTAATGTTCCTCCCCCACAGACCACTTTATGGGTCAGTCACCTGTTTTCCCGTATTTTAGGCTGAATTTTTCAACCATGGTGAAGTATGTTTATTGTATTTAAGATGCATTATTGCGGTCATACCAGGCAGTTTTACAGTCACAGGGTAATAATCTCCCCATGAAACAACAATAACACACAACGGTTGAAGAGTGCTAGATTTAACTTTCAATTATCTTACCAATATGTCTTTTGTACAGGCAGGAGGAAAGGCAATTTGCTGAAATGCGGAAAGCGCGGTTTAGAGTTGAAGTAGCCCCTTTACAATCTATGGAAAGTGGTCATACAGATATTCCTTACAGCTCCCAGATGGGCGCTCGCTATCCCGAGACAAAGGCCTCACACAATACAAAGGACAGTCGCCTAATCAGGTTGCAAACTTGCTGGCTTGTCTGCATCTTAAACCTTCTCTTCTTTTTCATGTTCTCTCAAAAAAAATCATACTCGATATCCATTCGTTGCGATGATTATGCATCGCTTTAAACGCTTATCTATTTCAGATTACAAAAAAAAAATAATACATTCTATGGGCGGTATTCAATTGTTTGAAAAGTCAGTTGGGTGTCTGTTTTTTCCTATCTAATAGACAGGAAAAAACAGACATCCAACCGACTTTTCAAACAATTGAATTCCCCCCTATAAGCCTGCACTTTGTATCGGAGAACAATCAGCGCTGTTCTATTGATACATTCCAATAAAAGAATGTTTGTACAACGTTCTGTTAGAGACTAAACCGCCAAGTTCCAAGAGGAATAAACAGTCCACTCTCAGCCTTTGTGAGCGTGTTGTTGGTCTAAAATTATGCACCGAAGCCTTTCATCTCTATCCTATATAATAGTTTCCATATGTCAAGTGGCTTTGCTATAAACTAGATTAAAAGCAATAAGAAAGGATTTAATAATAAAAAGATATTTTAAGTGGCATTAAATATGGAAAAAAAAAAAAGTTCAATACTTTACAAAAAGAAAATCTCTTTAAGCAGCTTTCCCAAATATTGAGGCATTAAAAATTTAAAAAAGCATCCAAAAATATAATATTTAAGCACTATAAAGGAGGCGATATAAAAGGCACCATATGTAAAATAAAAACAAAGAAACACCTGAAAAAAATAACTATTTCACACTACGTACTGTATAGCAGACGGGCAACGCGTCTTAACAGTGGTTGGGGGGGGGGAATACAAATACCAGCATGTTTCCCACAAGAGAAATAAGCGACCCGAGGTGTAAAGCACAGTGTATATTGGAAGTGGATTTAGCAGGTCTTTCTGTGGCTTCTAGTTCCACAACATGTTGCGTATCTCTGGTGTACAGAGGAAGAGCGTTCCGTCAGGTTCCACTCCATGTTTTCCACCCTGCACTCTCCCCGCCTGGTTTAGTGAAAGTGCATTCAGCTAATCCACAATTTCTACATAGCACAACATGAAACACACAGACTTTACAGAGGAAGTTTTCTTTGGCAATGAACGCTATTGATGTGATGTGAGGGACCCGCTTCCATAACAGATTTTCTTCCAGTGCAGCAAAATAAAATTTTTTGCTCATTCCCACTCGGTCAGAATCTGACAGTAATTATCAGCTCTAAAACAAATAATACTTTTTTTTGGTGTGCGTTTCCTCCCTTAGGTGCACTTCCTTCCTATTACATACTGCGATCCTTCTTCAATATACATTAAATAGTGGACTACTATGTCTCTCAGCAGGGCCGTACTAAGGACTGTGGGCGCCTGCGGTCAAGTAGGTTGTGTGGACCCCAACAACAAAAATGATCCTTGTCCACACTGCAAACACCACTGTCACTTTGCCCCTCACCGATAGCACGCAGTGTATTACATCATGTCCGCAAGGATCTTTATATAGATAATAAGGGGTGATGGTATATATCGGACTTTGGGGGTCACTATTGGTATATATATCCTGCGTTGTGGGGGAGAACGCAGGGGCATGTCCGACCGGTTCTGTGGACGGAGAAGAAAATACATGGAGAGGGACTGCACGTGCGTAGAATACGCAGGTCAAAGGTCATGACTCTGGCAAGAGCTGCTCTGGGTCCTTATGCCTGCAACACTGGGAGCCGGCCAAGAAGAAATGTGTGCAGGAGGTGACCATTTCATTCGCAACCCCCCCCCCCCCTTCCAATATAATCCAGCCCTATTCCTCAGCTCCAGTTAGACAGCTTTCAGTGCACCTGTCAGTGAATGTCCCCACATTTACTGCGACGCGGCATGTTGTACCAGACTGCGACTATTTGCAGCCAGCAATCGCTTAAATCCTTTAGGAATTAATGGAGCAATCGCCAGCTGCAAATAGTCGCACATTGGCATGCCATGCAGCAAGCCGTGATCACATTGCAGCAAACATGAACATGGCTACATCTGTACCTTAGCTCCTATACTACCCACACTAATTCATCCTCATAACCTACCCTACTCCCACCTACCGTATACTATCTACACTAATACACCCTCACACCTGACCTACTCCCACCTACTGTATACTACCCACACTAATTCATCCTCATACCTACCCTACTCCCACCTACTGTATACTATCTACACTAATACATCCTCATACCTACCCTACTCCCACCTACTGTATACTACCCACACTAATTCATCCTCATACCTACCCTACTCCCACCTACTGTATACTATCTACACTAATACATCCTCATACCTACCCTACTCCCACCTACTGTATACTACTCACACTAATTCATCCTCATACCTACCCTACTCCCACCTACTGTATACTATCTACACTAATACATCCTCATACCTACCCTACTCCCACCTACTGTATACTACCCACACTAATTCATCCTCATACCTACCCTACTCCCACCTACTGTATACTATCTACACTAATACATCCTCATACCTACCCTACTCCCACCTACTGTATACTACCCACACTAATTCATCCTCATACCTACCCTACTCCCACCTACTGTATACTATCTACACTAATACATCCTCATACCTACCCTACTCCCACCTACTGTATACTACCCACACTAATTCATCCTCATACCTACCCTACTCCCACCTACTGTATACTACCTACACTAATACACCCTCACACCTCCCCTACTCCCACCTACTGTATACTACCCACACTAATTCATCCTCATACCTACCCTACTCCCACCTACTGTATACTACCTACACTAATACACCCTCACACCTCCCCTACTCCCATCTATACTACCCACACTAATACACCCTCACACCTCCCCTACTCCCACCTACTGTATACTACCTACACTAATACACCCTCACACCTCCCCTACTCCCATCTATACTACCCACACTAATACACCCTCACACCTACCCTACTCCCACCTTTACTACCCACACTAATACACCCTCACACCTCCCCTACTCCCATCTATACTACCCACACTAATACACCCTCACACCTCCCCTACTCCCATCTAAACTACCCACACTAATACACCCTCACACCTACCCTACTCCCACCTATACTACCCACACTAATACACCCTCACACCTCCCCTACTCCCACCTATACTACCCACACTAATACACCCTCACACCTCCCCTACTCCCATCTATACTACCCACACTAATACACCCTCACACCTCCCCTACTCCCACCTTTACTACCCACACTAATACACCCTCACACCTCCCCTACTCCCATCTATACTACCCACACTAATACACCCTCACACCTACCCTACTCCCACCTTTACTACCCACACTAATACACACTCACACCTCCCCTACTCCCACCTACTGTATACTACCCACACTAATTCATCCTCATACCTACCCTACTCCCATCTATACTACCCACACTAATACACCCTCACACCTACCCTACTCCCACCTACTGTATACTACCCACACTAATTCATCCTCATACCTACCCTACTCCCATCTATACTACCCACACTAATACACCCTCACACCTACCCTACTCCCACCTACTGTATACTACCCACACTAATTCATCCTCATACCTACCCTACTCCCATCTATACTACCCACACTAATACACCCTCACACCTACCCTACTCCCACCTATACTGCCCACACTAATACACCCTCACACCTATACTACCCACACTAATACACCCTCACAACTACCCTACTCCCACCTAGACTACCCACACTAACACACCCTCACACCTACCCTACTCCTACCTATACTACCCACACTAATACACCCTCACACCTACCCTTCTCCCACCTATACTATCCACACTAACACACCCTCAAACCTACCCTACTCCTACCTATACTACCCACACTAATACACCCTCACACCTACCCTACTCCCACCTATACTATCCACACTAACACACCCTCACACCTCCCCTACTCCCATCTATACTACCCACACTAACACACCCTCACACCTACCCTACTCCTACCTATACTACCCACACTAATACACCCTCACACCTACCCTACCCACACTAACGCACCCTCACACCTACCCTACTCCCACCTATACTACCCACACTAATACACCCTCACACCTACCCTACTCCCACCTATACTATCCACACTAATACACCCTCACACCTACCCTACTCCCACCTATACTACCTACACTAATACACCCTCACACCTACCCTACTCCCACCTATACTACCCACACTAATACACCCTCACACCTACCCTACTCCCACCTATACTATCCACACTAATACACCCTCACACCTACCCTACTCCCACCTATACTACCCACACTAATACACCCTCACACCTACCCTACTCACACCTATACTACCCACACTAATACACACTCACACCTACCCTACTCCCACCTATTCTACCCACACTAATACATCCTCATACCTCCACTACTCCCACCTATACTACCCACGCTAATTCACCCTCACACCTACCCTACTCCCACCTATACTACCCACACTAGCACACCCTCACACCTCCCCTACTCCACTACTCCCACCTATACTACCCGCACTAATACACCCTCACACCTACTCTACTCTCACCTATACTACCCTAGTAATATATCATGCCTACCCTACTCCCACTTCTACTACCCACACTAATACACCCCCACACCTCCCCTACTCCCACCTATACTACCCACACTAATACACCCCCACACCTCCCCTACTCCCACCTATACTACCCACACGAATACACCCTCATACCTCCCCTATTCCCACTTATATTACCCACACTAATACACCCTCACACCTACCCTACCCACACTAATACACCCTCACACCTACCCTACTCCCACCTATTCTACCCACACTAATACACCCTCATACCTCCCCTACTCCCACCTATACTACCCACGCTAATTCACCCTCACACCTACTCTACTCCCACCTATACTACCCACACTAGCACACCCTCACACCTCCCCTACTCCCACCTATACTACCCACACTAATACACCCTCACACCTACTCTACTCTCACCTATACTACCCCAGTAATATATCATAATGCCTACCCTACTCCCACTTCTACTACCCACACTAATACACCCCCACACCTCCCCTACTCCCACCTATACTACCCACACGAATACACCCTCATACCTCCCCTATTCCCACTTATATTACCCACACTAATACACCCTCACACCTACCCTACCCTCACTAATACACCCTCACACCTACTCTACTCTCACCTATACTACCCCAGTAATACATCATAATGCCTACCCTACTCCCACTTATACTACCCACACTAATACACCCTCACACCTCCCCTACTCCCACCAATACTACCCACACTAATACACCCCCACACCTCCCCTATTCTCACCTACCCTACCCACACTAATACACCCTCACACCTCCCCTACTCCCACCTATACTACCCACACCAATACACCATCACACCTACCCTATTCCCACTTATATTACCCACACTAATACACCCTCACACCTCCCCTACTCCCACCTTCCCAACTGACCACCTACACTAATTACACTAATGCATCCTCACGGGGTGGTGTCGGAATCCTGGATGTCGGGATCTCGGCAGTGAGAATGCCATCTGCGGCATCCGGACGTTCAAAATCCTGATGGAGCCTATCCCTAACCGCTCCCACCCCATGCGCAGCCTAACCCTAACTTTCCATGAGTGCTAACCCCAACCTTCCATGAGTGCCTAACCCTAGTACCTTATGTCTACTTCCACCCTCACATCTACACTACTCCCACCCAGGGGCGTAGAGAGGGTGGAAGCTTGAGCTCCAGGCGCCACTGGGGACAGAAGATGCCGGCTCACTGCACAGCTGAGAGACGGTATCTCGGGCAGGGGTAGGAGGAGATGACTAGAAGAGAGGGAAGGGGTGGCCACCACACTGCCTGCATGATGCATGTCACTGATTGCACAGGGCAGAGAGTCCAGTGCAGCGCAGTGTGGTGTGGTGTTAGAGAAGAGGGGAGGTTTGAAGGCTTGTCAGATGAACTTTCCTGGCTGTCCGGGATCTGCATTCAGTGATCTGGTACATGCAGGCAGTGTGGTGGCCACCCCTTCCCTTTCCTCAGTCCTCTCCTTCTACCCACGGAGGTCCAGCCTGTCAATCACATAGAAGCTCCGCCCCTCCAGGCTGGAATGAGGAGCTGCTCTGCTGCTACCCTCTTGGTGAGAATTAATGTGTGTATACTGTGTGTTTATGTGTATATGTGTATATCGAAGAGCACGGGTGCAAGCACCAAAGCTCTACGTATCAAGATCCATTAACCCCAAGGTGGTTCAAGCCTTGCTATGAGGTACAGGGTAAGTATGTGAAACCCTTTGTGCTTCAGAGATATTACAAGATTCCCAGCGAATCATTAGGCTGTCTTCTCATGAATACTGGTTCAGCCAACAACAACATGGCTTCTGCATGTGCAGAAGTCCTGGTCACAGTCATGTATACAAATGTGCCCGTATCGTGTACCACGCATGTGTCTCAGTGAAAGCTTCCTATTAGGCTGTGCACAGTCCACACTGCATTCCAGTCTTGTTCCCGAGCACCTGTTTTATTGATGACCTCAGCTCTGCTTCTCCACATTTAGACGTTTTCACAAAACAGCTTTTTAAACAAAAGCCAGATGTTTCCCATCACGGCTGCAGGGGAAACAAAATCAGGGTAGACTGGGGGAGAACGTACCCATAGACAATTCTTCATTAGCTTCAAGTTACTATGGGTTTTTTGTTCTCAAGTGAAGGACATATTAAATAGTAAAAGCAAGCAAAAAAATAAATAAATTATATTATATACACTGTGTGTGTGTGTGTATATATATATATATATATATATATATATATATATATATATACACACACACACACACACACACACACAGATGGATAGCCCACAACAGCGCCACTCGCGGGACTGTTAATAAAATAAGAATTTACTTACCGATAATTCGATTTCTCATAGTCCGTAGTGGATGCTGGGGACTCCGAAAGGACCATGGGGAATAGCGGCTCCGCAGGAGACTGGGCACAAAGTAAAAGCTTTAGGACTAGCTGGTGTGCACTGGCTCCTCCCCCTATGACCCTCCTCCAAGCCTCAGTTAGGATACTGTGCCCGGACGAGCGTACACAATAAGGAAGGATTTTGAATCCCGGGTAAGACTCATACCAGCCACACCAATCACACCGTACAACTTGTGATCTGAACCCAGTTAACAGCTTGATAACAGAAGGAGCCTCTGAAAAGATGGCTCACAACAACAATAACCCGATTTTTGTAACAATAACTATGTACAAGTAATGCAGACAATCCGCACTTGGGATGGGCGCCCAGCATCCACTACGGACTATGAGAAATAGAATTATCGGTAAGTAAATTCTTATTTTCTCTAACGTCCTAGTGGATGCTGGGGACTCCGAAAGGACCATGGGGATTATACCAAAGCTCCCAAACGGGCGGGAGAGTGCGGATGACTCTGCAGCACCGAATGAGAGAACTCCAGGTCCTCCTCAGCCAGGGTATCAAATTTGTAGAATTTAGCAAACGTGTTTGCCCCTGACCAAGTAGCTGCTCGGCAAAGTTGTAAAGCCGAGACCCCTCGGGCAGCCGCCCAAGATGAGCCTACTTTCCGTGTGGAATGGGCTTTTACAGATTTTGGCTGTGGCAGGCCTGCCACAGAATGTGCAAGCTGAATTGTACTACAAATCCAACGAGCAATCGTCTGCTTAGAAGCAGGAGCACCCAGCTTGTTGGGTGCATACAGGATAAACAGCGAATCAGATTTCCTGACTCCAGCCGTCCTGGAAACATATATTTTCAGGGCCCTGACTACGTCCAGCAACTTGGAATCCTCCAAGTCCCTAGTAGCCGCAGGCACCACAATAGGCTGGTTTAAGTGAAATGCTGAAACCACCTTAGGGAGAAATTGAGGACGAGTCCTCAATTCTGCCCTGTCCGTATGAAAAATTAGGTAAGGGCTTTTATAGGATAAAGCCGCCAATTCTGAGACACGCCTGGCTGAAGCCAGGGCTAACAGCATTACCACTTTCCATGTGAGATATTTTAAGTCCACAGTGGTGAGTGGTTCAAACCAATGTGATTTTAGGAATCCCAAAACTACATTGAGATCCCAAGGCGCCACTGGAGGCACAAAAGGAGGCTGTATATGCAGTACTCCCTTGACAAACGTCTGAACTTCAGGAACAGAAGCCAGTTCTTTTTGGAAGAATATTGACAGGGCCGAAATTTGAACCTTAATGGACCTTAATTTGAGGCCCATAGACAGTCCTGTTTGCAGGAAATGCAGGAAACGACCCAGTTGAAATTCTTCTGTAGGGGCCTTCCTGGCCTCGCACCACGCAACATATTTTCGCCAAATACGGTGATAATGTTGTATGGTTACATCCTTCCTGGCTTTGATCAGGGTAGGGATGACTTCATCCGGAATGCCTTTTTCCTTCAGGATCCGGCGTTCAACCGCCATGCCGTCAAACGCAGCCGCGGTAAGTCTTGGAACAGACATGGTCCCTGCTGGAGCAGGTCCTTTCTTAGAGGTAGAGGCCACGGGTCTTCCGTGAGCATCTCTTGAATTTCCGGGTACCAAGTCCTTCTTGGCCAATCCGGAGCCACGAGTATAGTCTTTACTCCTCTCCTTCTTATGATTCTCAGTACTTCTGGTATGAGAGGAAGAGGAGGGAACACATACACTGACTGGTACACCCACGGTGTTACCAGAGCGTCCACAGCTATTGCCTGAGGGTCCCTTGACCTGGCGCAATATCTGTCCAGTTTTTTGTTGAGGCGGGACGCCATCATGTCCACCTTTGGTTTTTCCCAACGGTTCACAATCATGTGGAAGACTTCTGGGTGAAGTCCCCACTCCCCCGGGTGAAGATCGTGTCTGCTGAGGAAGTCTGCTTCCCAGTTGTCCACTCCCGGAATGAACACTGCTGACAGTGCTATCACATGATTCTCCGCCCAGCGAAGAATCCTTGCCACTTTCATCATTGCCCTCCTGCTTCTTGTGCCGCCCTGTCTGTTTACGTGGGCGACTGCCGTGATGTTGTCCGACTGGATCAATACCGGCTGACCCTGAAGCAGAGGTCTTGCCTGACTTAGGGCATTGTAAATGGCCCTTAGTTCCAGGATATTTATGTGAAGTGACGTTTCCATGCTTGACCACAAGCCCTGGAAATTTCTTCCCTGTATGACTGCTCCCCAGCCTCTCAGGCTGGCATCCGTGGTCACCAGGACCCAATCCTGAATGCCGAATCTGCGGCCCTCTAGGAGATGAGCACTCTGTAACCACCACAGGAGAGACACCCTTGTCCTTGGAGACAGGGTTATCCGCTGATGCATTTGAAGATGCGATCCGGACCATTTGTCCAGCAGATCCCACTGAAAAGCGTGGAATCTGCCCAATGGAATCGCTTCGTAAGAAGCCACCATCTTTCCCAGGACCCTTGTGCATTGATGTACTGACACTTGGCCTGGTCTTAGGAGGTTCCTGACTAGGTCGGATAACTCCTTGGCTTTCTCCTCCGGGAGAAACACCTTTTTCTGTACTGTGTCCAGAATCATCCCTAGGAACAGCAGACGTGTCGTCGGAATCAGCTGCGATTTTGGAATATTTAGAATCCATCCGTGCTGTCGTAGTACTACTTGAGATAGTGCTACTCCGACCTCTAACTGTTCTCTGGACCTTGCCCTTATCAGGAGATCGTCCAAGTAAGGGATAATTAAGACGCCTTTTCTTCGAAGAAGAATCATCATTTCGGCCATTACCTTGGTAAAGACCCGGGGTGCCGTGGACAATCCAAACGGCAGCGTCTGAAACGGATAGTGACAGTTCTGTACCACAAACCTGAGGTACCCTTGGTGAGAAGGGCAAATTGGGACATGGAGGTAAGCATCCTTGATGTCCAGAGACACCATATAGTCCCCTTCTTCCAGGTTCGCTATCACTGCTCTGAGTGACTCCATCTTGAACTTGAACCTTTTTATGTAAGTGTTCAAGGATTTCAGATTTAAAATGGGTCTCACCGAGCCGTCCGGCTTCGGTACCACAAACAGCGTGGAATAATACCCCTTTCCCTGTTGTAGGAGGGGTACCTTGATTATCACCTGCTGGGAATACAGCTTGTGAATGGCTTCCAATACCGCCTCCCTGTCGGGGGGAGACGTTGGTAAAGCAGACTTCAGGAACCGGCGAGGGGGAGACGTCTCGAATTCCAATTTGTACCCCTGAGATACTACCTGCAGGATCCAGGGGTCCACTTGCGAGTGAGCCCACTGCGCGCTGAAATTCTTGAGACGGGCCCCCACCGTGCCTGAGTCCGCTTGTAAGGCCCCAGCGTCATGCTGAGGACTTGGCAGAAGCGGGGGAGGGCTTCTGTTCGTGGGAAGAGGCTGTTTTCTGCAGTCTTTTTCCCCTTCCTCTGCCCCGGGGCAGATATGAGTGGCCTTTTGCCCGCTTGCCCTTATGGGGACGAAAGGACTGAGCCTGAAAAGACGGTATCTTTTTCTGCTGCGAGGTGACTTGGGGTAAAAAGGTGGATTTTCCAGCCGTTGCCGTGGCCACCAGGTCCGATAGACCGACCCCAAATAACTCCTCCCCTTTATACGGCAATACTTCCATATGCCGTTTGGAATCCGCATCCCCTGACCACTGTCGCGTCCATAATCCTCTTCTGGCAGAAATGGACATCGCACTTACTCTTGATGCCAGAGTGCAAATATCCCTCTGTGCATCTCGCATATATAGAAATGCATCCTTTAAATGCTCTATAGTCAATAATATATTGTCCCTGTCCAGGGTATCAATATTTTCAGTCAGGGAATCCGACCAAGCCACCCCAGCACTGCACATCCAGGCTGAGGCGATTGCTGGTCGCAGTATAATACCAGTATGTGTGTATATACTTTTAAGGATATTTTCCAGCTTCCTATCAGCTGGTTCCTTGAGGGCGGCCGTATCAGGAGACGGTAACGCCACTTGTTTTGATAAGCGTGTGAGTGCCTTATCTACGCTAGGGGGTGTTTCCCAACGCGCCCTAACCTCTGGCGGGAAAGGGTATAATGCCAATAATTTTTTAGAAATTAGCAGTTTTTTATCGGGGGAAACCCACGCTTCATCACACACCTCATTTAATTCATCTGATTCAGGAAAAACTACGGGTAGTTTTTTCACACCCCACATAATACCCTTTTTTGTGGTACTTGTAGTATCAGAAATGTTCAAAACCTCCTTCATTGCCGTGATCATGTAACGTGTGGCCCTACTGGAAAATACGTTTGTTTCCTCACCGTCGACACTGGAGTCAGTGTCCGTGTCAGTGTCTGTATCGACCTGAGGTAACGGGCGTTTTATAGCCCCTGACGGTGTTTGAGACGCCTGTACAGGTATTAACTGATTTGCCGGCTGTCTCATGTCGTCAACAGTCTTTTGTAAAGTGCCGACACTATCACGTAATTCTTTCCATAAGACCATCCAGTCAGGTGTCGACTCCCTATGGGTGACATCACTAACACAGGCAATTGCTCCGCCTCCACACCATTTTCCTCCTCATACATGTCGACACAGCGTACCGACACACAGCACACACACAGGGAATGCTCTGACAGAGGACAGGACCCCACTAGCCCTTTGGGGAGACAGAGGGAGAGTTTGCCAGCACACACCAGAGCGCTATATATATATATAGGGATAACCTTATATAAGTGTTTTTCCCTAATATAGCTGCTGTATATATTAATATGCCAATTTAGTGCCCCCCCTCTCTTGTTTTACCCTGTTTCTGTAGTGCAGGACTGCAGGGGAGAGTCAGGGAGCCTTCCTCCAACGGAGCTGTGAGGAAAAAATGGCGCTTGTGTGCTGAGGAGATAGGCTCCGCCCCTTTTTCGGCTGCCTTTCTCCCGCTTTTTTTGTGGAAAACTGGCAGGGGTTAAATACATCCATATAGCCCAGGAGCTATATGTGATGTATTTTTAGCCATTTAAGGTATTTTCATTGCGTCCCAGGGCGCCCCCCCCCAGCGCCCTGCACCCTCAGTGACCGGAGTGTGAAGTGTGCTGAGAGCAATGGCGCACAGCTGCGGTGCTGTGCGCTACCTTATTGAAGACAGGACGTCTTCTGCCGCCGATTTTCCGGACCTCTTCACTCTTCTGGCTCTGTAAGGGGGCCGGCGGCGCGGCTCCGGGACCCATCCATGGCTGGGCCTGTGATCGTCCCTCTGGAGCTAATGTCCAGTAGCCTAAGAAGCCCAATCCACTCTGCACGCAGGTGAGTTCGCTTCTTCTCCCCTTAGTCCCTCGATGCAGTGAGCCTGTTGCCAGCAGGTCTCACTGAAAATAAAAAAACCTATTTAAACTTTTACTCTAAGCAGCTCAGGAGAGCCACCTAGATTGCACCCTTCTCGTTCGGGCACAAAATCTTAACTGAGGCTTGGAGGAGGGTCATAGGGGGAGGAGCCAGTGCACACCAGCTAGTCCTAAAGCTTTTACTTTGTGCCCAGTCTCCTGCGGAGCCGCTATTCCCCATGGTCCTTTCGGAGTCCCCAGCATCCACTAGGACGTTAGAGAAATGAAGATACAGACACTCACTGAAGAGCCAACGGGGGTGATTCAGTAAGTACTGCATTTACCCCGGTGGCCTTTCTCTGCATGTGCAGAACAGGTCCTACGATCTAAGCGCAGGAATGCGAGGCGTTCGCAGGGAGGGTTGGGGTCGGCCGGCATTCGAGAAAACTAGGGCGTGTCACCCCCATTTTCCGGGAGCGACAAGGATTGCGTTGCGAGACGCAGTTCCTTGGACTTACAAGCCGCTCTGCGACAGTAAGGCTGAGAAAGCTTAGCATCACTCAGCCCGCCGACACAGATGACCATCGCGACCGATGGCCGCAATTGTCATCTCAGAAGCGATCGCATCGCAAATGCAGGGAGGAGGTGGTAAGCACCTCCTCCTGCATTTGCAGTGCTAGCATTTGCAAAAGTGCTGCAAACAGTCCTCATATACCCAGTCTGGTCCTGCATGACTCTGCGAGCGCTGGGTGTCTTTTTCCCATAAAAATGCGTCTTCGTTGCAATGCGACGTGACTAGGACGAGAGTTGCAGGGGACATGGCGCACCGAGAGGGGCTGTTTGGTGCAAATGCAGCACTTTTTAAAGCTTGCAGAATACTCAATTTAGGTTCTACTGTAGATTAATCATCTCGCCAAATTGATTATTTTGTGTAAGTAATGATCGTGGACATTTTACTAATGAAACAAAATGTTTAAATAACAGGAATGCCTTAAATACGCTGAATTTTTGGTTTTTCCGCGTTTCTATACTTTTATTAAATCCAACATGTGACAAATATGCAGAAAAGCATCTTATTTCTTTCCTGAACACATGGCTTTGGCAAATGACCTCATTAAGCATGGCGATCCGTCCCTGCAGCACAGGATATTCCATTACATCATTTCACTTGGACGAAACGTGCGCATTATATGTGGATAAATTTCCCGGCAAGTGGCCACAAAAAGCAAACAATTTCAAAAAGCAAAGACCCAGAGATGTTATATAAGGTTGAGAGGTGTTGATACTGTGGCACAGACCTCCATAATCAGGAACAAACAGGTAATTTTTTCCAGAAGAAGGCAATTTCCAAACCATATAAATATTATATACTTCCCATAATTACATCAGACAAATTAGTGCTGGATTTAGGAAGATTAAAGAGAAGGAATCACAGAACACCTCTTATAGGTTCTACTCGTAAGTCATTGCAATCTTGGTTAAAAGAAGCATTAAGGCCCACTCACTACGAAGCCAGGTTACAATTAGCTTCAGGTGGTAGTCTTGCAGGAGAGGTAAAATTACAAAGTGTAAGCAGGAACCTTGTCTACAGACGTCTGAAGCTTAGAGACGTAAGCTGGCCATACATGAGGACGATATTGTTCCAACCAGCCAACTAAAAAGCCGTTTGCTCCCACACGCAGAAAATCGCCCCAAAACAGGTTGGAAAAATCAAACTTGTTCAGGTGTGGGAGGAGCTTTCCATCCAGCTGAACGATTAGTAGTCATGTCCGCCTACTTTTGACACACTGGGACAGCAGACTTCTCACAAGGACTTCAGACCCTGGGCTCAAACCAGTTGATCCTCTCTGACTTCCAGGGACCACATCACCGCCGCCATCCTACTCCAGCCACTGGGTCCAGGAAAGTCCTCACCACTGCCATCCCGCTCCAGCCGCAGGGTCCAGGAATGTCCTAACTGCCGCCGTCCCGCTCCAGCTGTCACCTCGCTGCCTCTATCTCACCCCAGCTGCAGGGTCCAGGTATATCCTCACAGTGCTGCAACCTCCCGCCGCAGGATACATAAGCAGCTGTGCTGCACAGACGCACTGCCCCAGTAGTATACCATGCTGTCGACCATACGACCACGACCCCCTACGCT
Organism: Pseudophryne corroboree; assembly: GCF_028390025.1. Classification (NCBI taxonomy): domain Eukaryota; kingdom Metazoa; phylum Chordata; class Amphibia; order Anura; family Myobatrachidae; genus Pseudophryne; species Pseudophryne corroboree. Next base: position 56,614,987 of record NC_086444.1, on the reverse strand, counting down.
CTGTAAATGCCCACCTGTCCCCTCCCAGCATGTGGATTCCTCATTGTGGGCAATAAGCCCACCCTCCCCAAAGCACTCTTTCATCCCGCCCCCCGATTCCCACCCCGCGGGATGGGAAGTACTTCCCATCCCGCGGCAACTGCACCCCTGCTCCCCATCGTCGGTAAGTGGCCCCAGTTCAGCCAAATATACAAAAAAGTTATTGAAGATTAAAAACAAAACTGTGATAAAAGTGACCTGAGAAACTTGGGGAAGCTGAAGGTGCCAGGAAGCACTGCGGGCTGCTGAAGAAGAAGTTGGGTGCTCATACAATTGTGCGGACCTGGGCAGAGACACAGGACGCACAGAGCTTTTTTGCCTTCTCTTTTGGTAGGTGACGGCTTTTGGGGAACAAATTAAAGTTATGGGCTCTTCCCTGGTTCTTTTGTTTATGAAGAGAGATGGGGACATGTGCTGCTGGACCAATAGCAGGCAGAGAGCAGAATGCACAGACTGCGAGACTTGTCATTACACTTGGCACAGCTTTTAGTGAGAGAAAAAGAACCTTTTTTGTTTTTACTATTTCTTAAAATGTGCCCAGGATGGCACAGCGAGAATGAGTGACGGGAGGGGACAGATAACTTGAGGGTGGCACACTACAAGAGGTGATGGATGGAATGATGCACAACAGCAGAATGGTTGGCTGGTGAAAAGTGAGGAGCGTCGACTCCAATTCTGTGGCATGCCGTAGCGAGTGACTGCGCCCACGGATGCAGAATCACCGGCCTCGGCAGTGGTGGACATTCTGAGTATCCTCAGGGTTCCTCAGATGTCCAATGCTTTTGCAATGGGGAACCGATCCTGCGTCTTCGGATGCATGCAGTGAATCTGAGAAGTTGATTTAACCAAGTTAATTTAAGCAATACCGAAATAAGTATTTGCACCAATATCTATAAGTGACTCAATGTATGTCCTGCAAGGCTGTGTAGGAATGCTGTGGTAAGGGGTTCTAAAGTCCAAACCTCAAGTCCCACCAACAGGTCCTGTTTTGTGGATTTCTCATGCACAGGTGAGTTCATCTACAGTACTTTGCAGAGTCAGTGATTATCCCACCAGCATCCGCAGGCAGATATCCGCAGTACAGGGGGGTGCTGGGGGTACTTAAGGGCTGAAGCAGAGAACCCCTGTGATAAAAAAAATCAGCAACATGAAGTAATCAGTATACTTTCCTACTCAATCAGAACGTCCGTGGATTCCTAGAAGAGCAGTGTGGCCTTCTGCATCCCACAAACCCCACTAGTGAAATGGGCAGAACATGGCTGAGGACGAGATTTGTGGTGAGACGTGTTGTTGTGGCCTTTCCCCTCACTGCCTGATGCACAGAAGGGGCAGGACCATGAGGATGTGAAATGCGTCATGCTCCCCCTGCATATTCCACTTAGCTCTCCCAGAGGAGAGCTGAAAAAAAGGTAGACATGTATGATCAAAGGTGTATAATGTAGCCTAACCTTACAGACTGTCTCGGAGACTCCCAGATTAAGGTGAAACATGGTGGAATCCTGGGAGATCAGTCAGGTCTGCCAGAAGAGCACATATCTTCCCGTATGGTTCACAGGGTGGTGAAACGCATCAACAAGCCCCACCTACAGCTCCAGGCCCTCTACAAAAAAAATAGGCCCATCATGGCAGCGTGATAATCACTAGCCACCAGCTGGCCACATGGTCGGCCATAAATGATAACGATTAAGATAGCATTTCTATTTTTATCACAAAATTATGCCTTTTTTTTATATTTGTACATATTAGGGAGGCATAAGAGCTAATAATGTAAGGGATGTACACGCCCACATGGTTCTGGCCACACCCACACAACACATTAGGCCCTTGAATATTTTCAGCCCCAGGCCCATGTGGGCCCTAATCCGGCCCTGCTGGAGAAAGAGCAAAATCAGGTGGTCGGAGGTTCAAGAATCCCCCCAGCATACACATCTTCTGCAGACTATGCAGACTAAACTAAAGGGTGTCTGTTTATACTGTGCATACATTTATATCCAGACATTTCTTACACATTTAAATGGCATCAAACCTCCCGTGAGTCATTCTATATGGGATTTATCATTTACTAGTATATATAGTCTTTTTTTCTTTGCCATGTGTAACAGACTGGAGTATTCCCTGAATCTATCGGAGGTAGAAAACTTGCTGGGAATTCGTTTCTGGAGTGCACCTCCTACCGCTAGTTTATTCACTGCAGCTGGTTCCAGAGTTATAGACTGTTTCAAGTATTGAAGACAGAAATGTGGAAAAAATTACCATATCCTTCATGCTGCTTGTTTTTTCTCTAAAGCCCCCCCTTCCCCTCCCCTCCCATTTTCTTTGCTCCCCTCCAAAGTGTGTGGTGTGGAACTTATCAACTGGTCAAAGGCTAACCTTAAAATTGCCGACACTGGAAGAAAACTTCCCTTTGTTCTTGCATTTCCTTTTTCAACTTTAGATTTTAGGCTTTTTTTTTTCTTCTGAACTGTTACTTTACTTGCTTTCATGTGACGTGTTCCTGGGGAGTGCAAATTGCTATTTTTGGACATATGAGAGCCACGCATATGCAGGCAGAAGATTGAGAGGGGTTCGTATAAATAGTAGTAACGTTGGTGGCCCCTCCTCCCTGATGGTAGGTAGCTGAAGCATTTTTGTTCTCTTTCGTTCTAAGGTTTTACAATGATGATGACAAAGTGTATGTATGTCTGTATATATGTGTGTGTGTGTGTGTGTGTGTGTGTGTGTGTGTGTGTGTGTGTGTGTGTGTGTGTGTGTGTGTTCACCCGTCATGATCCTGCCACCGGTGTGTGATTGTGACATTTGGGATGCCAACTGCATCCCTATATACTATTGCCCTTATGGGTTCATATATTTAATCTGGCGAATACCCGATCCAATTCGCCACTGGCCTAATCGATCACTGATCTCCGATGATCAGCAATATACATGTTAAAAAAAAAATCCCAGACTCGTCAATTCCGATCATTTTTGGAGAGAGATTGGATGAGAACTCCCAGGGACCCAGCTTAGATGCAGGGGTAGAACTGTGCGTCACCAGACCATACCGGAAAATCTGGGTAGGAGACCGGCAGTGGTGTTCTCGCCAATTGGCCACCCACTCTACTCATGAACTTTCTTTGAGCATGCTTGTCTGATGATCAAGGAAACCTGTGCTCTGTATGGAATAGAGCGTGGGCATAGGGAAGGGGGCTCTGGGGTCTCAGAGAAGGGGCAACTGGTCCCTCCAAACCTCTAGGCATAGTGCAGGCCACATCCCAAGCATCCACTGTAGCAATGTTAGCAACCCTTGGCACTAGGGACTGCTGCCTCATTGTAACCAAAGTAGGAAGTGACTGCCTAGTCTGTGTGTAGAAGACCTCTACAGCAACTTACTTGATTCATGAAACAGCGTAAATATATCATACACCAATACAACACTGCTCAGAATTTCATACAGTGTTTGGACACGTCGCTGAGATCCCATCACTCTGGAATATGAGTACCCAAACCAATCATTCACACTTATAATGCATTAAATGTAGTTGTAAAAAAACAAACCCAAAAACAAAAGAAGAAGATAAGGACTAACACCATAGGTGAAATGAGCTGGCCCCATGATGGCTGTAATGGTGTGACAGTGGGGATCCGGTCTCAAGGTCGACAATGTTTAGGTCGACCACTATAGGTCGACAGTCACTAGGTCGACAGGGTTGGAAGGTCGACAGGTCAAAGGTCGACATGAGTTTTTCACATATTTTTTTTCTTTTTTTGAACTTTTTCATACTTAACGATCCACGTGGACTACGATTGGAATGGTAAACTGTGCCGAGCAAAGCAGTAGCGGAGCGAGGCACATTGCCCGAAGCATGGCGAGCGAAGCGAGCCATGCTAGGGGACACGGTGCACTAATTCGGCTTCCCGGTCACTGTACGCAGAAAACGACACCAAATCCCCCCCCAAAAACCTCATGTCGACCTTTTGACCTGTCGACCTAGCACATGTCGACCTAGAAACCCCGTCGACCTTCCAACCCTGTCGACCTAGTGACTGTCGACCTAAACATTGTCGACCTAGACACTGACGATTTGACGATCCACACCCGTGACAGTGGGAGATCCTCTTTCCTGCTAAGGTGTTCCAAGCAGCACTGAGCTCTTCCAATTGGGAGATGTAACGCTGCCAGGAGTTTGTGGAACTCCAGCCTCATGCAGGAAAGAGGACGCACTGTCCGCACTGTGACAGCCAACAGGGGGTCAGCAAGAAGGGGGAAGCAAGGGTACGCACATATTCTTATTTCATTCATCTTGCCTAACTCCAAGCTGGACAAATGTTCCCGAGAATGCAGTCCACTCATTCACTGTGAAGAAGTGTCAGTACAAAGGCACTGAGGCACAACAGCTCCTAATGACAAAGTATGCTGAATATTAATCTACAGATGTGTCCTCATACATCTTTGCTGCAGTCGTGCCAAACAGCACCTCTTGGCGCACCAGTTTGTGTGAGAATTTCCAGTGTCGGGTTCCTTTTTTACGTGGCTAGGAAACACCAGGAGACTGTGCTGAGTAATATGATATATGACACTTGTATATCTATGTGCAACTGAGTCTCTGAATCTGTATACAAAGTGCTACAATGTAGCAGCAGCAGCTTTCTTCCGATACAAGTTCCATCGTGCTCAGTATACAGACTCAGCCACACACAATATACAAGTTTTACCTATCAAATTAATCAGCACCGTCTCCTCATGTGTCCTAGCTGCATTGCGACTAAAGGGGGGTACTCACGGAGCGATATTCTAAGCAATCTGACTAGATTGCTTAGAATTTAAGCCTGATCGCTCCGTGAGTACCCCTTACAGCGATAGCGATGCGCAGCCCCGCACATCGCTATCGCTGCTGCTAGATTGGCCAATCTAGCGGGTCGCTCACTTCACCCGCTGGGTGAAGTGAGCGCCCCCCCCCTGCCCCCCGTCTCCTCCCGCACGCTCAGCACAGATCGCGCTGTGCTGAGCGGCGGGAGAGATGTGTGCTGAGCGGTTCGCTCAGCACGCATCTCTCCCACATCGGCCAGTGGGTACTGGGCTTAAGACGCATTTTCGGTATAAAAAAAGATGCCCGGCACTAACAGAGCTGCATGGGACCTGGCGTCTCATACCCAGGTATCTGGCGCTACAAGGGATCCGCAGCTCCCAGTTACAGAGTACACGAACAAACAAGCGAGACAACAGTGACTTACAGCACAAGACAAAATCGGACAGTACAGAGTATATAAAACATATCTGTCATAAGAAACTGTTAATATATATATATATATATATATAATAAGTAAATCTCCCAGCACAGCTAGTACAGATACAGCCGCAGATGACGCCCATTTAGCGGGTGACTATGTGAATGGTTGAAGCCATCACCAAGTCCCTGTAAATATCAGACAGGACAGCAAAGGGACGGCAATTTTACAGGAACAATGCCAACACTAGAGTGTGCACGGCTATATAGGCCTCACTCCGCAGACACCCAGCCTGATATACACCACCTGTATGACCTGTCCCTACTGCTGGAATAACACCTCAATACTACATACAGAGGGGTCCATGTTTATCTTGACCTTTAATCGGATTAACGGAGACTGCGCAGTCGGACTTAATCCCCTGCTGTATTGTTCTCTGTATTGTATTGCATCTGAGAACAATAGATGAAGGGTTTATGTTAATAAACCATGTTGTGCCTAGGCGCAGCAAACTAGCCAAGATAACTGTGGACCCATCTGTATAAGGGAAATAATTTGTCCAGCTTCACGCGCCAATACTAAGTGCTGGGAGGACGCTCCTGCTGCATCGGAAGAGGTGATCATAAGAAAAGGGAAAATCCTCTAAAATGACATAAAATAAGAGTTTTATATCATAAAAGGCTTTAATGGCTTACCATTAGGGAATGTCTGTTTGCCGACAAAAGGCCCGTTCCGTATCCTGACCCCAGACTGCTCATCGCTCCGTTGTGAGATGGCCCGATTAATCCGTGCATATCGCTGTGGCTTCCTGGCATCGCCGTGGAAGGCCCCACTGCATGGTTCCTTAATACATGAATTGCATCGTCTAATCTTTCCAATCTGTCCTCGATTCGGCTTTGCTGCAGCGGAAGAAGAAAAACATCACTGTGAAGAATAAACTAATACCGTATATATACAAAAAGACAATATGAGTCAGTGTAGCTCTGTCGTTATCTGACCTAGGTGGAAACAGAACACACTGTAAGCCTGCGGCAGTCAGGTAACAAACCAAAACTAAACAAGTGTTTTATATTTTGCTGCTGCTCTCAGGGTAATTCCAGGGTGGGGAAGTCAGGTGGTGGGGTGAACTGTGTGATTTCCGCAAACGCCCCCTGCTGTACAATTACATGATATATACATTGTGCAGTGAGGGCGGGGCCACGTTGACGCAATTATTCACGAAGAGAGCCGTTAAGCCCCTAAACAGCCCCTCTTCGCCGTGAAAGGGGCAGTTCTACTCTACCAGGAGCCACCTGGGTACTGCACGAGTACACAAGTATAAAGGGATGATATCACCAACCACTACATTTAAAGCTATATCTTATACATAAAGGGGCAGATGGATTAACCAGGAGAAGGCATAAGGAAGTGGTAAACCAGTGATAAATGCAAGGTGATAAACGCACCAGCCAATCAGCTCCCAACTGTTAATTTACATATTGGAGCTGATTGGCTGGTGTGTTTATCACCTTGCACATATCACTGGTTTATCACTTCCTTATGCCTTCTCCAGGTTAATACATCTGCCCCATATATTTCAATTGTGTATTTAGACTATATAGATTTACATCGATCAATAATCCTGATCAAGTGAGACGGGTTCAGTATGATTTTCAGACGGACACAATACCCCACAGCCATTGACCGACAGTCAAAGTACCGACATATGCAAAATACCAACATGCGTTATGCCGACATGCTCAAAATGCTGACATAAAATACCGACATTTGAAATGTCAACATTTCAAAATACCGTCTTGAGATTTTCTGGGGGGTTTTGGTGTCAATGCGGACATAGGTCGTCATGGACACCGTGTAAGTGTACCGCGTCCCCTCTCATGTCTGGCGCGCTGCGCTTGGCACACAGTATATTCCCCCTCCTGGTCCACTGGGATGGTAAAGTATGAACAAGTCTGTTTTGTGGCAATAATTCATTAAAAACCCATGTCGGCATTTCGCCATGCCGGTATTCTGACTATGTCGGCATTTTGAACATGTCGGTATAATGAATGTCTGTATTTTGACTGTAGGTATTTTGACTGTCGGTCAATGGCTGTTGGGATTACGACCATCGGTAAATCAACTGCTACCCAGTGAGACACAGGGAGGCTCTGGATCAGGGGATAAATGCCCTTCATTCCTAAAATTGGCCCTCACAAAAAAAAAACAGCACATAAAGTATGTCCAAGACGGGGTTTGTTGTGTATGCTCTTTATTCCCATCAATGTAAGCGAGAAGACACCTACTAGAGAGTGTAGAGGGCCTTCATAATTAGGTGACGATGAAGCCTGTCCTCCATTTCTTGACCAAACAGCTGTGCCTGCTAATTAAAAAGGGGGAAAAAAACACAAGTTAATTATCTACACTGTCGCATAAGCATTCTCTTAGTTAAAACTTTTGCAGTTGTTTAGTATATATGCAAATTTTTCCAAGCAGACCAGACATATGGAGACTTTCCAAAAACATACTTAAGGGAAGAAAAAAAAAAAATTGTATTTTACAGCAAAACAGAGATGCCGTCCGTAATGTTCCTTCAGGCTGCTTTCTATCAAAGGATTAAATTGACTCGGCAGGTAATACCTAAGAGAGAATCCGAAGCAAGAAAACACGTCTGTATCCAAAAAAAAGCGTCGGTGACAAGGGATTTCAGCTTTCCAAGTTTCCCTTTCAGAGTATACATTCTGCCCTGCCGTTCCAGGGAAAAAGATGTATTTATCAGGCTGACTGCTCTACATCACTGCCGGGGCTACACACACTGCCACACTTTGCCTCTTGCAGAGACCTTCAAAGCATCCGTCTTATTCCATTCCCCTCTATACGGGGTATTCTAGCCTTTATGTTAATGCAACATAATTATTTCCAGTAATCCACAAAGATCTTATACCCCTTCAAAGGGACTGGCTTTTCTCATGAGCAGACACATTTCTGTGGCCTTCCAATACATCTTGAAATAGCCTCACGAGTTTACTGTGTTCTACAAGTAAATATGAAAATGGTGTCATCGCAGTATAGACTCCATATCGCCGGGTAGACACTAAAACGATCTCGGACCGATAGGTCGTTCCCGGCCAAATCGGAAAACACACCGGCCGGAACGTTCAGTGTGTACCTGTGATTGCGCGCTCTTGCGGGTCGTTAGAAATGCCGTGCTGCAGGGTCGACCAGCAGGGCAGTCGGGAGCCGGGCTGGGCCCAGGTACTTTTCAAGGGGCGTGGCCTAATCACAGGAGGTGTGGTCATGTACCCTTAGAAAAAAAATACTGAAAAAAAAATAGTATTTTAAGCACCTCCAGGGCCACACTGCAGCCCAGTACACAGCGGCGTGTGCTGGGCTGAGGAGCATAGCGCAGCTGCTGCTGCCCGGTAAGGGGGCCTTGGCCCCTACTGGACCCTCACTGGGCCCCTCCATCAGACCTGGGCCCGGGTAATTTGTACCCCCCCCCCCCTCTCTCGCCAGCACGGTCGACCAGAAGACATCACTCTGTTTTCCCCTGCATTGTGAAAGTGTGTATGCACTTGCCGATGCAGGGTTCCGTCACCCGCCGGATTGGCCAGTTACACATCGCTCTGATGTGTAGCCGGCTAAAGTATGGCGTTTGCAATGCAGTTGTGGCCCATTACCGGTGAATCAAAACTAGGACTTTTTTCATGGGCAATTCCATTCGATTTACCTGGCGCTAATACTGTAAATCTATTATACACTTTCTGACATAGCGAATGTTGGAAAACATAAAGACTGTTATATAAGGTCGTGCTGTATTAGCGGAATTTGAGCTTTTTCAGATTTCCCTAAACTGTGTGAGGAATTTGTTCTTTTACAACAGATCAATTTTAACATCTAATCTCAATTCTCCCTTTCAGGAAACTAGCAATCTGTGTCGGGATGGACAGAGAGGGATGGCAATTAGAGACAGCCAAGAGATTGTAATTAGGGATGTCTTGAGTGCAACATCTTTTTTAGTCATTTACTACTGATGGAAGCGATAGGTTATGGTAATCTAAACTGCCATCTGTGCTGATCGCACTAAAGTCTGCTCCAGCAGTGTAACAATAGTAATCGCAGACGTAACACCTATGGGAAGTGTTTACATAAAACATATGCTGACGACTGCTGCATGTGCAGAATTCTCAGCGTAACATATGTGCCTGTAAAGATGTCCGATCCTGTAAGTGGCATCTCAGTCACACGGTTGGGGTCTCAGAGACAGAAGGGCATCCGGTCGGAGAGTGCAAGTTTGCACCTTAGCAAAGCCATATTACAGATGTGCGGACAGATTCAGGGGGGGTGCGGGGTGTTTGGGTGCTCGAAGCTAAATTGCAAAATAAAAAAATACGTCTTCCAGTGTCTGTATGCAAATATAGGAGAACACGATGCTGCATATGCACCGCAGCTCGGCCTAAACATAGGTGGATTTGCAGTTCATTCTAAGCTAGGCTGCTAACGCCTGTCATGTCACAGATACAGGTTCATGAGCAGGAATGACATAGAAAGGGACCAAAAGATGCGAGCATACTGCAGCAACAGATTACAGTTCACCTGAGTACAAGATGATTGATTTTCAGATTTAATACATATAAGAAGGAAAAAGTGAAAATACTGATGAGCAAAACACCCTTCCTGCACACAAAAAACAGAAAGCCACTATATGAAACCTTCATGTTTCAATGTTGCGTCAATTTATGCAGACCTCCCAACACTGAGGGTACCATGGTGGTCTGCACACCAAAGAGGGGGTCATGTGCATACCAAAGAGGGGGGACGTGGGCATACCAAAGAGGAAGGGGGGGCGTGGGCACACCAAAGAGGGGGCGTGTGTGTCACAGAGGCGCGACTTCTAAAGCTTATCCTCTCTGGTTAGCCTCCTACCACCCTTTCAGTGCTGCATGCTCCTGCATAAGGTGCGGACAGAACCCATGCACTACTGCTCTGCTATGTAGGGCTGCATGAGTGGATCATACTTCCTAACTTCTAAGGCGCATAGGGGAACTGCAGTGCTGATCGTGACAGGGACCTCACCGGGCATTTGAGAAGAATGATTTATATGTTTTAATGTACAACTATGTATTTTTACTCATAACAGATTTATTTCAAATCAGAGTGGTCCTCTCCTTGTCTCTCTCTATACGTCCTCTTTAGGTGAACTCATTAGTTCTTTTAACTTCCAATATCACCTCTACGCTGATGACACTCAAATCTATGTTTCCCCCCTGACCTTTCCCCATCTCTCCTCTCTTGTATCTCCAACTGTCTCTCTGCCATCTCTTCCTGGATGCCCCAGTGCTTTCTTAAATTCAACATGTCCAAGACTGAGCTGATCATCTTCCCACCCTCCCGCACAACCTCACCTCCCACAATCTCATTATACATTGATGGCACTACTATCTCCTCTAGCCCCCAAGTACGGTGTCTTGGTGTAATCCTCGACTCCTCTCCCTCTCCTTCAAACCACACATTCAGCACCTCTCACAAACCTATCATTTTTATCTCAAAAACATTTCCAGACTCAGACCATCTCTCACCCAGGATGCCACCAAGACCATTATTCACTCACTGATCATTTCCAGACTGGACTACTGTAATCTCCTCTTGACTGGCCTCCCTGACAATTACCTCTCTCCACTCCAATCTATCCTCAATGCTGCTGCCCGGCTTATCTTCCTCACCAAACCCACCTCCCCTATCCTACAAGCCCTTCACTGGCTCCCCTTCCCTTTCAGAATCCAATTCAAGCTTCTCACACTCACTTACAAAGCCCTCACCCACTCCTCTCCCAATTACATCTCTGACTTTATCTCCCTTTACACTCCCACCCGTCCTCTTCGCTCTGCTAATGCACGCCAACTCTCCTGCCTACGGATTACTTCCTCCCACTCCTACCTCCAAGATTTTTCACGTGCTGCTCCCTTACTCTGGAATTCTCCACCTCTCTACAGAATTTAAGACCCACTTCTTTACCAAACCCAGCCAAATCTTATACTAACCCTCTGTCCCACGCTCGGTCTACCCCATCTGTGTCACCCCTGTCTGTCTGCCCCTCCCCTTTAGAATGTAAGCTCTCACGAGCAGGGCCCTCTTCCCTCATGTGTTTATCCTTTTCCTACTTTAATAATCCTCAACTGCCCAAATCCTGCAGTTTTCAGCCACCTTGATACTTTTATCTCAGTGTCGTCTACTGATGTAGTTATGGTTATTTACCCTGTACTTATCCTATATTGTCTTCAACTGTGAGTCACTGTTTTCCTGTTTTGATTATGTGCATATGTACTCTGTAATTGGGCACTGCAGAACCCTTGTGGCACCATGTAAATAAAGGATAGTAATAATAATAATAATAATAATAATAATCATCATATTATTAGCTCAGATGTGTTTTTCCTTTGAATAATTAAAAAAATAAAAATAAAGGAAAAACAAAATCGTTGGTTTGTAGTATACATATATACTGCTAACAGGGCGGCCTTATACTGGTGAGAGACAGTGACTGGGGGTATGTGCTATTCTGGCTTGAAATGCATTTGATGTGGCAGGACAGAAGACTGGCCTGGCCAATGCCATAGTTTCGGTGGGAATGAGGTCATTTTTCAATAGATAACACCTATACTTGTGCATCAATGCCTATCTCCCTATGGAGTGTAAGCTTGCGAGCAGGGCGCTCCTACCTCTAGGTCTGTCTGTTATTACCCAGTTTGTTCTATCACTGTTTCCAATTGTAAAGCACAAGGGAATATTCTGCGCGATATAAGTAACTGTTAGCAACTCAGCTGCCCCGGAAGTGGCTGCAGAGTGGGAATGAGGTCATCAGCTGCCCCAGAAGTGGCTGCAGAGTGGGAATGAGGTCATCAGCTGCCCCAGAAGTGGCTGCAGAGTGGGAATGAGGTCATCAGCTGCCCCCGCAGTGGCTGCAGAGTGAAAATGGAGGTCATCAGCTGCCCCGGAAGTGACTGCAGAGTGGGAATGAGGTCATCAGCTGCCCCGGAAGCGCTGCAGAGTGGGAATGAGGTCATCAGCTGCCCGGAAGTGGCTGCAGAGTGGGCATGAGGTCATCAGCTGCCCCGGAAGTGGCTGCAGAGTTGGAATTAGGTCATCAGCTGACCCGGAAGTGGCTGCAGAGTGGGAATGAGGTCATCAGCTGCCCCGGAAGTGGCTGCAGAGTGGGAACGAGGTCATCAGCTGCCCCGGAAGTGGCTGCAGAGTGGGAACGAGGTCATCAGCTGCCCCGGAAGTGGCTGCAGAGTGGGAATGAGGTCATCAGCTGCCCCGGAAGTAGCTGCAGAGTGGGACTGAGATCATCAGCTGCCCCGGAAGGGGCTGCAGAGTCTGCTGCTATATCCATCCACTCATGTGTACTCCAAATCCCTAGCAGATCCCATGCTTTGCAATGAAGGCTTTTGCATGATCTGTGTAACCTTCCTGAGAATGGGCAGGCAGCCTCCGTTGTGTGTAGAACCATGGGCCCACTCTTATAATATAACATAAGGCACAGTGTATCCAGAGCTGTATATTACCATACCTGAGAGAGAAGGTGGAGATCCGACCGGAGTTGAAGGATTTGATGAATAACTGTTGTTGGTGTGGTCGGGAGAATAGATCTTAAAAGGGACAAAAGGAAATTTGATAAGATTTGCTTTGTTATAAAAACTGAGATACATCCATCTATAAACACAGGTGGTCAGGTTAGGACATGGCTAATAAGGTGGGGTATATTATATACTAAAGTCATTCTCCGGTAAAATAAATCTGCGCTGTAACTGTGTAACGTTTTATGGTATACATGTCTGCAGGTACTGTATGTATTTTACACATAATATATCTGATTTTACAGCATTGTGTCCATAGATATCTGTAGATTCACAAGGGACGTGGCAGGACCCAGTAGGGTAACTACTCTCCCCAAAATTGGCCGCCTGCCTGAGATTCCAGGAAAATGGACAAGTATGACCCATATGCACAGAGAGAAATAAAACTAGCCAGCAGTGCAGTACCTAACTAGATGAAGGCAATGAGGCAGATGTATTAAGCCTGGAGAAGTGATAAAGCAGTGATAAGTGCAAGGTGATAATGCACCAACCAATCAGCTCCAATATGTAAATTAACAGTTAAGAGCTGATTGGCTGGTGCGTTATCACCTTCCACTTATCACTGCTTTATCACTTCTCCAGGCTTAAGACATCTTCCTCTATTTTCTAATTTTTAGCCAGGGTTTGGAATGAATTACCGGCGGCTGGGATTCCAGCCATCTGTATACTGACAGTAACATCGCGGACACCAGGGTGAGCGCTAGTAAGCCCCTTGCGGGCTCGCTGTGTTGTGGACACCCATAGTGGGAGAATCACCTACCTCGCCGGTATTCCGGCACCAGCATTGTACTGCTGCGCGGGATTCTGGCGTCTGCATTGTGATCGCCGGGATCTCGTGCGGCGGTATCATTATTACAACTGCCAACAGGGTTAACCCGGATTAGAATTTTGCACCGAGTAATGATTTAATTGCATTTATTTAGCCGTATTTTCCAAGAGCAGACTGCGACGGTCTCCTGCGTCCAGACGTTTGCTCTGCGCGGCACGGAAACATGAGACATCACATGTGATGTACACCTGCACTTCCATTGCTGGGGCACCAATTCAGGCGCCACTCGGGGGCCATTATCAGTCTTCTGCGGACCCCACCAGACAGCGTATTATGATACAGTAATGTCAGAGAGTACCAGATGATGTGCTTACTGATGCTAGGGCCTTTCCCAGCGCGTCCCCAGTCTGCGAGCTCCCCGACGGCCCGCTTCCTCTGTTCGCTGCAACAACAAAAAGGCGAAGCATTAAAACAAGCAGGGAGGCAATTTCCAGGTTTCTATTCCTGGTCCACTTACCCATAATGTAATTGCATTTTAATGCTAATTATATGGCATTAATCTTTAATTAGCATTAATTTGTTTGCTAAGGTAGATGTCAAATATATTCATGTTACATTTTTATGAGGAAAATATAAACTCGGCTGGTGTTCATTTATTTACAGTGCAATTACACCACTTGATGCCCGGACACCTCCAGATTTGCAAGCAGGAGCGGCCCAAGCTGGTGGATAGTAATCACACGTGTGAACCTGAGCGCAATCCTGGGAGGACAGATTTCATCTGCTCATTTAGATTTAGGAAAGCAGCAAGCCGCGCTCGGAGCTGCCGCAGCAAGCCGGCGATAGAAGCGGACAGGGCTGGGTGCAGCCGAGTCGCCCCAGGTAGCCGCAGAACAGTAACGGTTACGGCTTAGCGGTAATCTTCACCCTGGCTACGTAACTGTGCGCCTCAATCTGTCTCAAGGTTCTAGAACAGAACACAGATGAAATCTGGAAGTAGGCATTATGGTTCAATATTAAGTTAATAAAGGTAGTAAAAATGGCTTTTAATTATTTTACCATGGAATACAAGGTAAGAGTTTAATTTTTACTAACTTGTAACAGTTAAGAAATGGTTGTCAATTGTACACAATAATATTAAGATCTAATTATTGGCTTATTAGGCCATTGAACACACTGGAGTTACACGGGCTGCATATTTAGCATCAGTAATGAAAATTGGGATTAATGGAATTAATAGTTGCAGTTTTGCACCCGAGATCGCATTTAAGGCTAACATCCACATGTAGCGGACATTATTTATCCGTTAAAACGCAATTAAGGGCCTATTCATGATCACTAATGGATCTATTACACTAATCTCTCCGCGTGTTTTTAGTAACTAGCCCATTCACTATTAGGGGAAGCCTAATATTCAGGAAAGCGGCTAATTTTTTGGAGTTTGCCTGCAAGAACCTATGCCTTTGGGAAGGAGCGTTGGGTAGCGAAGAGAGATCCGATAGGATGCCTCCGCCACCGCAAACGTCATACATGCGCACTGGGCAGACCAGACAGTACAGAAGCTGCAGTCTTATGGTTCACAGGAACAACGGATTATCAGATAGCTTTCCCTGTTAGTTAAGCATCCACTGCTGTAATTCGTGAGGAATCAGATGCTTAAATCGACCCCCCCCCCCATACTGAATAGGCCATTAGACCCTATATGTAGTTTTTCACAAGCACCCTATATAGATCCTTATGGAGCTAACGCTGAGTTGGAAGATGTAACTTGTGTGTTTTCACTCTACGTATGCTCTAGAGCCGAGCGTATGCAACTATGGAAGACACAGAGTCGTAAGCTCTTCAGGCGCATCTACACCTGTGTCTGAGTAGGTAGAAGTGAGTGACAATGGGGTGTACACAGTCGTGCGTACACAGGGGCCGATTCAGCATGGAACGACAGCGTTCGCAGGCTGAATCCCGTCACAGTGTGCGCACGTGCAGAAGCCGCACTGCACGTGCGCACGCAGTGAGATGCAACGGCATCTCACATGTGTGAACGCTTTTGCCTGAATGACGGGCAGAGGCGTTCGCGGGGCGGGAGAGGGTGTTGTGGGGGTTCGGTCCGGATAACACAGGCTTGTTCGGACCGCTTGCAGGGAAGGCCGCGGTAGCTGCTCGACGTCACATGCAGCTGTTGCAACCTGAAAGATGGCGGGTTGCAGTCTGAAGTAGCAGCTAGGCTGTGTAGGCAGATGGCAATCCTTAACATGCAAGAGCATCTCCCTTGTGTGATGCACTTGAATGTTTGATGTGTGGGGGGCTGGATCCGGCATGCAGGGCGGACTTGCCCTGTGCTGGGCTCCCCCCGCATGTCAGTGTAATGGGTTATAGACCCATGTTGAATCAGGCCCACAGTTTCATCACTCACACCACTTATTGGACCCACGTCAGTCAAGCTTTTATTCCCAACACTCCGTAGAGACAGCACTAAGGTAGTGAGCGATCTGGTCACTGCTAAGTCTAAAGGCAATTACTCACTTCTTATCCTCCTGGATCTCTGCGCTGCATGTGACTCTGCTGACCACTCTCTTCTCATACAAACATTACAATCCCTAGGTCTCAGGACACAGCCCCTTCTTGGTTCTCATCCTATCTTATCACTCTTTCAGTGTCCGCTTCTCTGAATCTACCTCCTCTCTGCTAACTCTATCAGTTAAGGGTCCTCTGCTTTTCTCAATCTATACCATATTTCTTGGCAAACGAATCAGCTCTTTTGGATTTTAGTATCACCTGTACATGGATGATACTCAAATCTACCTATCCTCCCCAGACTGTCATCATCTGTATTGGTCCGCGTCGCTGAATGCCTTTCTGCCGTTTCATCTTGGATGTCGTCTCGCTACCTCAAACTTCATCTATCCATTATACAGAATTAATAATATCTCTATCACTGTTGATAACCTGACAGCTATTATTACGCCAAAAGTTCGCTGCATAGGGGCCAGCCTTTACTCTCCCTTTGATCTCCACATTCAATCTGTCTCCAAATCTTGTTATACACATCTGAAAAAAACATAACCAGACTAAAACCATATCTTACACAAGAGAATACAAAAACTCTATTCCATGCACTCGATATATCCCGCATTGATTTACACATACACTTTTACTTACACATAAACCAAACTACAGCATTATACATCTCTTCGCTTATCTCAATATATCTCCCAAACCAACCTCTCCGCTCTCTACAAGATCTGCGTCTTTCATCTACACTCATTACCTGCTCCCATTCTTGGTTTCAGGACTTTTTTCAACCTGCACCCACGCTGTGGAATGCACTCCCATGCACAAGAAGACTTGCCTCTAGTCTCCAAACCTTCAAGCGTTCCCTGAAAAACTCACCTCTTCAGGCAGTTATCAAATTACAGAGCCACTCGATAATCTCCATAAACTACATCCCCTCTACACAGTGCACACATAACTTTATATATTAACTCTTACTATTCTCACACATCCTCCTGACATCCAGGCCAACATACCTGTGTGACTGGACCATACAGCCCACCATGAACCTCTGCAATCTGGCTGGAACCATATGCAATATGTAGAATTTAGGCATTGATAGGATATTTCCCTACAGATTGTAAGCATGCGAACAGGGCCCTCTTACCTCTTTGTCTGTTTGTTATTACTACCCAGTCTTGTTTTACTACGGTTTCTTGGCAATTGTAAAGCACAACGGAATATAATGGTGAGTACCAACACCACTGGTAGTACAACTGCCAGACATCAATGACTGCTTTATTATTGCTAACCATTCACACTTTCTTGACAAATAAGGACATCAGTTATTCTGTTACGTTATGTATCCCTTGTTCCTCCGGGTTGGGTATGCGTGACCGGTGGTCAAGAAACTGCCGGTCAGCATACCTTCGACGGTATCCTGGCAGCAGAATGCCGGGAGGGAGGGGGAGGGTAAGCGCAACAAGCCCCTTGTGGGCTCGCTACGCTCACCACGCTGCGAGCTCGGTGGTGACAACAGGTTCTATTCCCACTCTATGGGTATGCAGACTGTCTGGATTTTTTGGGTTCGGGAAGTAGGGGTAGGTGTTGTGACCGGCTGTCTCCAGACCGCCGGTCCCATAACTATATCCTGTTCTCAACAGGGCAGGGTCATATTTACATACACTTTCCCATCATTGTAGGTTTATTATTTCTATCATGATCCTCTCAATATACAGCACTGAACAACATGTTGGTGCTTTAGTCATAATCGCGAATACCAAATATCATTAATTCCGAAGGTGTAAGTGTCTCTACACTGACCCTCGATAGGCGTATTATTAAATGATGCACTTGCCATGTATAAATGTCTATACACAACACGCCTTTGCAAGAGTTGAGATTTATGTGGATTCATGAGATTAATATAAACCACGCTACGCTGTGAGATAACGCAAAACAGACAAAACTATTTTAAAGCCCGGCTGGCACAGCTTTAAGTTTTGCAACTGTAAATGACGAGAAATAAAATCCACTGCAATGGTTTGAGAGCTGCTTTCATAGCAGTGGTACGTGGCCAGAAAGACACAGAATGCAGGTTGACCAGAGTAAAAATAATACATGATCTAGGATAGTTTATTGCCCTCAAGATGCCCGTAAATGCAGACAGTCAAACAAATGTTTTTGGAGGGTAGAGCCGTGACTACTACAGCAAAGGTATTTAATATTGAATGGACTGAGTGCTATAAATGAAGGACCCCTTGTGAATTTAGAGTGACTCACAAGTACACGCTTTCCCTTTCATTGGTTTATAGTTTCAACTAACTTTCATAGAATTTTATCTGTTATACGTAAATAAATATAAAATTTATATGGAACCATTTACAAATGTACATATGAAAAGTTCCCACCATGAGATAGAAGATTTGATAACTACCTCTTGGCAGAAGACCGCATATCATTACCTCAGCTCTCTGCAGGGAATTAATGACTGGAAACCTGTGAGCATACTGTAGGTGAAACGCGCCAGTCAATGGAAAAGCCACATCTACTATCTTACAAAGAACTGCACATAACAGAGAATTCCCATGGCAGGATACCTTCCATCAACTAGAGGAAACACCATAGCCCAGGCGCGACTGGTAATTTCCTCAGGGTAAAGCTGCACAGATGAATAGTTTTTGCTTCCTGTCAGGAGACCCAAAGATCCTGCCCTGGAGTGATCAGAAAACCCAAAAATCATTTGCAAAATGATTGGCACATACAGTAATACAAATCATGAGGCAAATTGTTTCCATTACAGGGATGAGTACTAAACATATTCAATATAGATAGTAGACATCCCCTGCTCATCTCCTCTTATCCCCTCTTCTCATCGATAGAAGACATCACCTGCTCACTATTCTAATGACAGAAGTCATCTCCTGCAACTTCCCCTCTCTTACACCCTCTTCTCAACTATAGAAGACATCCCATGCTCTTCTTCTCTTACTACTTCATCTCAACTATACAAGACGTCCCATGCTCTTCTCCTCATCGATAGAAGACATCCTCTCTGACCACTTCTTCTCTTCAATAGAAGACATCTCTGGTTCTTCTTCTCTCTAGCAAGCTCTTCTCATTGACAGAAGACAACTCCTGTACTTTACCAACAATATAGCAACTCTTGAGCTCTCTATCTTGCCCTACTGTAAACTCCTCCTTAAAATCCATCTTTTTAGGGACCAGTAATCCCTCCTTTCCTTAACCTCTCAGAAATATCAAGTCACCATCAACTTTTAGTACACTGGCAAGGCATGAATTTCTATAGCACTTTTCCTCCTAAGTGTGTCTCATACCTAACCTACTTTTTTGACAGTCCTCTCTTACAAGCAGTGTCCTCTTATTTGTTTGTGACACATTGCAATCATAAGTTAATTTTTCAATTCTTGTATTTACCCCATCCCTGCAGTGCTAGATATATGTAGATATCTATAAAATAAGAATTTACTTACCGATAATTCTATTTCTCGTAGTCCGTAGTGGATGCTGGGGACTCCGTTAGGACCATGGGGAATAGCGGCTCCGCAGGAGACTGGGCACAAAAGTAAAGCTTTAGAACTACCTGGTGTGCACTGGCTCCTCCCCCTATGACCCTCCTCCAAGCCTCAGTTAGGATACTGTGCCCGGACGAGCGTACACAATAAGGAAGTATTTTGAATCCCGGGTAAGACTCATACCAGCCACACCAATCACACCGTATAACTCGTGATCTAAACCCAGTTAACAGCATGATAACAGAGGAGCCTCTAGAAAAGATGGCTCACTACAGCAATAACCCGATTTTTTGGTAACAATAACTATGTACCAGTATTGCAGACAATCCGCACTTGGGATGGGCGCCCAGCATCCACTACGGACTACGAGAAATAGAATTATCGGTAAGTAAATTCTTATTTTCTCTAACGTCCTAAGTGGATGCTGGGGACTCCGTAAGGACCATGGGGATTATACCAAAGCTCCCAAACGGGCGGGAGAGTGCGGATGACTCTGCAGCACCAAATGAGAGAACTCCAGGTCCTCCTCAGCCAGGGTATCAATTTTGTAGAATTTTACAAACGTATTTGCTCCTGACCAAGTAGCTGCTCGGCAAAGTTGTAAAGCCGAGACCCCTCGGGCAGCCGCCCAAGATGAGCCCACCTTCCTTGTGGAGTGGGCATTTACAGATTTTTGGCTGTGGCAGGCCTGCCACAGAATGTGCAAGCTGAATTGTACTACAAATCCAACGAGCAATAGTCTGCTTAGAAGCAGGAGCACCCAGCTTGTTGGGTGCATACAGGATAAACAGCGAGTCAGATTTTCTGACTCCAGCCGTCCTGGAAACATATATTTTCAGGGCCCTGACAACGTCTAGCAACTTGGAGTCCTCCAAGTCCCTAGTAGCCGCAGGCACCACAATAGGTTGGTTCAGGTGAAACGCTGAAACCACCTTAGGGAGAAACTGAGGACGAGTCCTCAATTCCGCCCTGTCCGAATGGAAAATCAGATAAGGGCTTTTACAGGATAAAGCCGCCAATTCTGACACGCGCCTGGCCCAGGCCAGGGCCAACAGCATGACCACTTTCCATGTGAGATATTTTAACTCCACAGATTTAAGTGGTTCAAACCAATGTGACTTTTGGAACCCAAAAACTACATTGAGATCCCAAAGTGCCACTGGAGGCACAAAAGGAGGCTGTATATGCAGTACCCCTTTTACAAACGTCTGAACTTCAGGGACTGAAGCAAGTTCTTTTTGGAAGAAAATTGACAGGGCCTAAATTTGAACCTTAATGGACCCCAATTTCAGGCCCATAGACACTCCTGTTTGCAGGAAATGTAGGAATCGACCCAGTTGAATTTCCTCCGTCGGGCCTTACTGGCCTCGCACAACGCAACATATTTTCGCCAAATGCGGTGATAATGTTTTGCGGTTACATCCTTCCTGGCTTTGATCAGGATAGGGATGACTTCATCCGGAATGCCTTTTTTCCTTCAGGATCCGGCGTTCAACCGCCATGCCGTCAAACGCAGCCGCGGTAAGTCTTGGAACAGACAGGGTCCTTGCTGGAGCAGGTCCCTTCTTAGAGGTAGAGGCCACGTATCCTCCGTGAGCATCTCTTGAAGTTCCGGTTACCAAGTCCTTCTTGGCCAATCCGGAGCCACGAATATAGTGCTTACTCCTCTCCATCTTATCAATCTCAGTACCTTGGGTATGAGAGGCAGAGGAGGGAACACATACACTGACTGGTACACCCACGGTGTTACCAGAGCGTCTACAGCTATTGCCTGAGGGTCCCTTGACCTGGCGCAATACCTGTCGAGTTTTTCCCAACGGTTTATAATCATGTGGAAGACTTCTGGGTGAAGTCTCCACTCTCCCGGGTGGAGGTCGTGTCTGCTGAGGAAGTCTGCTTCCCAGTTGTCCACTCCCGGAATGAATACTGCTGACAGTGCTATCACATGATTTTCCGCCCAGCGAAGAATCCTTGCAGCTTCTGCCATTGCCCTCCTGCTTCTTGTGCCACCCTGTCTGTTTACGTGGGTGACTGCCGTGATGTTGTCCGACTGGATCAACACCGGCTGACCTTGAAGCAGAGGTCTTGCTAAGCTTAGAGCATTGTAAATGGCCCTTAGCTTCAGGATATTTATGTGAAGTGATGTCTCCAGGCTTGACCATAAGCCCTGGAAATTCCTTCCCTGTGTGACTGCTCCCCAGCCTCGCAGGCTGGCATCCGTGGTCACCAGGACCCAGTCCTGAATGCCGAATCTGCGGCCCTCTAGAAGATGAGCACTCTGCAACCACCACAGGAGGAACACCCTTGTCCTTGGTGACAGGGTTATCCGCTGATGCATCTGAAGATGCGACCCGGACCATTTGTCCAGCAGGTCCCACTGGAAAGTTTTTGCGTGGAATCTGCCGAATGGGATTGCTTCGTAGGAAGCCACCATTTTACCCAGAACCCTTGTGCATTGATGCACTGAGAGTTGGCTCGGTTTTAGGAGGTTCCTGACTAGCTCGGATAACTCCCTGGCTTTCTCCTCCGGGAGAAACACCTTTTTCTGGACTGTGTCCAGGATCATCCCTAGGAACAGAAGACGAGTCGTCGGAACCAGCTGCGATTTTGGAATATTGAGAATCCAATCGTGCTGCCGCAACACTACCTGAGATAGTGCTACACCGACCTCCAACTGTTCCCTGGATCTTACCCTTATCAGGGAATCGTCCAAGTAAGGGATAACTAAAATTCCCTTCCTTCGAAGGAATATCATCATTTCGGCCATTACCTTGGTAAAGACCCGGGGTGCCGTGGACCATCCATACGGCAGCGTCTGAACTGATAGTGACAGTTCTGTACCATAAACCTGAGGTACCCTTGGTGAGAAGGGTAAATTGGGACATGAAGGTAAGCATCCTTGATGTCCCGAGACCTCATGTAGTCCCCTTCTTCTAGGTTCGCAATCACTGCTCTGAGTGACTCAATCTTGAATTTGAACCTCTGTATGTAAGTGTTCAAAGATTTTAGATTTAGAATCGGTCTCACCGAGCCGTCCGGCTTCGGTACCACAACAGTGTGGAATAATACCCCGTTCCCTGTTGCAGGAGGGGTACCTTGATTATCACCTGCTGGGAATACAGCTTGTGAATGGCTTCCAAAACTGTCTCCCTGTCAGAAGGAGACATCGGTAAAGCCGACTTTAGGAAACGGCGAGGGGGAGACGTCTCGAATTCCAATTTGTACCCCTGAGATATCACCTGAAGGATCCAGGGGTCTACTTGCGAGTGAGCCCACTGTGCGCTGAAATTCATTGAGACGGGCCCCCCACCGTGCCTGATTCTGCTTGTAAAGCCCCAGCGTCATACTGAGGGCTTGGCAGAGGCGGGAGAGGGTTTCTGTTCCTGGGAACTGGCTGATTTCTGCAGCCTTTTTCCTCTCCCTCCGTCACGGGGCAGAAATGAGGAACCTTTTTCCCGCTTGTCCACGAAAAGACTGCGCCTGATAATACGGCGTCTTCTCATGTTGAGAGGCGACCTGGGGTACAAACGTGGATTTCCCAGCTGTTGCCGTGGCCACCAGGTCTGAAAGACCGACCCCAAATAACTCCTCCCCTTAATAAGGCAATACTTCCAAATGCCGTTTGGAATCCGCATCACCTGACCACTGTCGTGTCCATAACCCTCTACTGGTAGAAATGGACAACGCACTTAGACTTGATGCCAGTCGGCAAATATTCCGCTGTGCATCACGCATATATAGAAATGCATCTTTCAAATGCTCTATAGGCAAAAATATACTGTCCCTATCTAGGGTATCAATATTTTCAGTCAGGGAATCCGACCACGCCAACCCAGCACTGCACATCCAGGCTGAGGTGATTGCTGGTCGCAGTATAACACTAGTATGTGTGTAAATACATTTTAGGATACCCTCCTGCTTTCTATCAGCAGGATCCTTAAGGGCGGCCATCTCAGGAGAGGGTAGAGCCCTTGTTCTTACAAGCGTGTGAGCGCTTTATCCACCCTAGGGGGTGTTTCCCAACGCACCCTAACCTCCGGCGGGAAAGGATATAATGCCAATAACATTTTAGAAATTATCAGTTGTTATCGGGGGAAACCCACGCTTCATCACACACCTCATTTAATTTCTCAGATTCAGGAAAACTACAGGTAGTTTTTCCTCACCGAACATAATACCCCTTTTTGGTGGTACTCGTATTATCAGAAATGTGTAAAACATTTTTCATTGCCTCAATCATGTAACGTGTGGCCCTACTGGAAGTCACATTTGTCTCTTCACCGTTGACACTGGAGTCAGTATCCGTGTCGGCGTCTATATCTGCCATCTGAGGTAACGGGCGCTTTAGAGCCCCTGACGGCCTATGAGACGTCTGGACAGGCACAAGCTGAGTAGCCGGCTGTCTCATGTCAACCACTGTCTTTTATACAGAGCTGACACTGTCACGTAATTCCTTCCAACAGTTCATCCACTCAGGTGTCGACCCCCTAGGGGGTGACATCACTATTACAGGCAATCTGCTCCGTCTCCACATAATTTTTCTCCTCATACATGTCGACACAAACGTACCGACACACAGCACACACACAGGGAATGCTCTGATAGAGGACAGGACCCCACTAGCCCTTTGGGGAGACAGAGGGAGAGTTTGCCAGCACACACCAGAGCGCTATATATATACAGGGATAACCTTATATAAGTGTTTTTCCCCTTATAGCTGCTGTATTGTTAATACTGCGCCTAATTAGTGCCCCCCTCTCTTTTTTAACCCTTTCTGTAGTGTAGTGACTGCAGGGGAGAGCCAGGGGAGCTTCCCTCCAACTGAGCTGTGAGGGAAAATGGCGCCAGTGTGCTGAGGAGATAGGCTCCGCCCCCTTTTCGCGGACTTTTCTACTGCTTTTTTATGGATTCTGGCAGGGGTTAAAATTCATCCATATAGCCCTGGGGGCTATATGTGATGTATTTTCGCCAGCCAAGGTGTTTTTATTGCTGCTCAGGGCGCCCCCCCCTAGCGCCCTGCACCCTCAGTGACCGAAGTGTGAAGTGTGCTGAGGAGCAATGGCGCACAGCTGCAGTGCTGTGCGCTACCTTGGTGAAGACAGGACGTCTTCTGCCGCCGATTTTCCGGACCTCTTCTGTCTTCTGGCTCTGTAAGGGGGCCGGCGGCGCGGCTCTGGGACCCATCCATGGCTGGGCCTGTGATCGTCCCTCTGGAGCTAATGTCCAGTAGCCTAAGAAGCCCAATCCACTCTGCACGCAGGTGAGTTCGCTTCTTCTCCCCTTAGTCCCTCGATGCAGTGAGCCTGTTGCCAGCAGGTCTCACTGAAAATAAAAAACCTAAAACTAAACTTTTCACTAAGCAGCTCAGGAGAGCCCCTAGTGTGCACCCTTCTCGTTCGGGCACAAAAATCTAACTGAGGCTTGGAGGAGGGTCATAGGGGGAGGAGCCAGTGCACACCAGGTAGTTCTAAAGCTTTACTTTTGTGCCCAGTCTCCTGCGGAGCCGCTATTCCCCATGGTCCTTACGGAGTCCCCAGCATCCACTTAGGACGTTAGAGAAATAATAATAATGAAGAAACTCTACCTATAATTGGGACTCTAAGAAGTACTATGTATTCCAAAGAAGGGCAGTCCTGGTAAGAGCACAGTGGGGAGGATAATTTACTCTATTAGAAGGGTCCTCTGTTTTGAAGCAAAAGGAGTTTACCTAGCGGAAAAAACCCAACTCCTTTACTGTATCAGACCCATGGAGGCTGGAAGATTATATGGATGTTGATGGAATGACAAAATGGTGGAGGCACACTTGTTGGTAGCATTCCGCCAACATTGGACAGGTTTGCAATAAGATATGATAATCTTAAAGAGAATGGATCTGTGTACAGGAGATGGGTTGGTATTTTGACTAAGTAATGGTCCACAGGTTCTACATATTATTCAGAACTACAACTTTAGAAGATTGACATTCGTCCTTAAAGTCTACCCATCATTTATTCACAATGGAGGCTGCCATTTTGTAGGTTGCACCAATATTTCTGAGAATGCAATCCGTTAATAAGTGATATTACCTTGTGCCTCTTGCCTCATTAATTTCACTACTTCAGAAGCACCAACCATATTGGCCAGTTATAAGGGAGAAAATAAGAATTTACTTACCGATAATTCTATTTCTCATAGTCCGTAGTGGATGCTGGGGACTCCGAAAGGACCATGGGGAATAGCGGCTCCGCAGGAGACTGGGCACAAAAGTAAAAGCTTTAAGACTACCTGGTGTGCACTGGCTTCTCCCCCTATGACCCTCCTCCAAGCCTCAGTTAGGATACTGTGCCCGGACGAGCGTACACAATAAGGAAGGATTTTGAATCCCGGGTAAGACTCATACCAGCCACACCAATCACACCGTACAACTTGTGATCTGAACCCAGTTAACAGCATGATAACAGAGGAGCCTCTGAAAAGATGGCTCACAACAATAATAACCCGATTTTTTGTAACAATAACTATGTACAAGTATTGCAGACAATCCGCACTTGGGATGGGCGCCCAGCATCCACTACGGACTATGAGAAATAGAATTATCGGTAAGTAAATTCTTATTTTCTCTGACGTCCTAGTGGATGCTGGGGACTCCGAAAGGACCATGGGGATTATACCAAAGCTCCCAAACGGGCGGGAGAGTGCGGATGACTCTGCAGCACCGAATGAGAGAACTCCAGGTCCTCCTCAGCCAGGGTATCAAATTTGTAGAATTTAGCAAACGTGTTTGCCCCTGACCAAGTAGCTGCTCGGCAAAGTTGTAAAGCCGAGACCCCTCGGGCAGCCGCCCAAGATGAGCCCACTTTCCGTGTGGAATGGGCTTTTACAGATTTTGGCTGTGGCAGGCCTGCCACAGAATGTGCAAGCTGAATTGTACTACAAATCCAACGAGCAATAGTCTGCTTAGAAGCAGGAGCACCCAGCTTGTTGGGTGCATACAGGATAAACAGCGAGTCAGATTTTCTGACTCCAGCCGTCCTGGAAACATATATTTTCAGGGCCCTGACTACGTCCAGCAACTTGGAATCCTCCAAGTCCCTAGTAGCCGCAGGCACCACAATAGGCTGGTTTAAGTGAAATGCTGAAACCACCTTAGGGAGAAATTGAGGACGAGTCCTCAATTCTGCCCTGTCCGTATGAAAAATTAGGTAAGGGCTTTTATAGGATAAAGCCGCCAATTCTGAGACACGCCTGGCTGAGGCCAGGGCTAACAGCATTACCACTTTCCATGTGAGATATTTTAAGTCCACAGTGGTGAGTGGTTCAAACCAATGTGATTTTAGGAACCCCAAAACTACATTGAGATCCCAAGGTGCCACTGGAGGCACAAAAGGAGGCTGTATATGCAGTACCCCCTTGACAAACGTCTGAACTTCAGGAACTGAAGCTAGTTCTTTTTGGAAGAATATTGACAGGGCCGAAATTTGAACCTTAATGGACCCTAATTTTAGGCCCATAGACTGTCCTGTTTGCAGGAAATGCAGGAAACGACCCAGTTGAAATTCCTCTGTAGGGGCCTTCCTGGCCTCACACCACGCAACATATTTACGCCAAATACGGTGATAATGTTGCACAGTTACATCCTTCCTGGCTTTGATCAGGGTAGGGATGACTTCATCCGGAATGCCTTTTTCCTTCAGGATCCGGCGTTCAACCGCCATGCCGTCAAACGCAGCCGCGGTAAGTCTTGGAACAGACATGGTCCCTGCTGGAGCAGGTCCTTTCTTAGAGGTAGAGGCCACGGGTCTTCCGTGAGCATCTCTTGAAGTTCCGGGTACCAAGTCCTTCTTGGCCAATCCGGAGCCACGAGTATAGTCCTTACTCCTCTCCTTCTTATGATTCTCAGTACCTTGGGTATGAGAGGCAGAGGAGGGAACACATACACTGACTGGTACACCCACGGTGTTACCAGAGCGTCCACAGCTATTGCCTGAGGGTCCCTTGACCTGGCGCAATATATGTCCAGTTTTTTGTTGAGGCGGGATGCCATCATGTCCACCTTTGGTTTTTCCCAACGGTTCACAATCATGTGGAAGACTTCTGGGTGAAGTCCCCACTCCCCCGGGTGGAGATCGTGTCTGCTGAGGAAGTCTGTTTCCCAGTTGTCCACTCCCGGAATGAATACTGCTGACAGTGCTATCACATGATTTTCCGCCCAGCGAAGAATCCTTGCAACTTACGTCATTGCCCTCCTGCTTCTTGTGCCGCCCTGTCTGTTTACGTGGGCGACTGCCGTGATGTTGTCCGACTGGATCAGCACCGGCTGACCCTGAAGCAGAGGCCTTGCCTGACTTAGGGCATTGTAAATGGCCCTTAGTTCCAGGATATTTATGTGAAGTGACGTTTCCATGCTTGACCACAAGCCCTGGAAATTTCTTCCCTGTGTGACTGCTCCCCAGCCTCTCAGGCTGGCATCCGTGGTCACCAGGACCCAGTCCTGAATGCCGAATCTGCGGCTCTCTAGAAGATGAGCACTCTGCAACCACCACAGGAGAGACACCCTTGTCCTTGGAGACAGGGTTATCCGCTGATGCATTTGAAGATGCGATCCGGACCATTTGTCCAGCAGATCCCACTGAAAAGTTCTTGCGTGGAATCTGCCGAATGGAATCGCTTCGTAAGAAGCCACCATTTTTCCCAGGACCCTTGTGCATTGATGCACTGACACTTGGCCTGGTTTTAGGAGGTTCCTGACTAGGTCGGATAACTCCCTGGCTTTCTCCTCCGGGAGAAACACCTTTTTCTGTACTGTGTCCAGAATCATCCCTAGGAACAGCAGACGTGTCGTCGGAATCAGCTGCGATTTTGGAATATTTAGAATCCATCCGTGCTGTCGTAGTACTACTTGAGATAGTGCTACTCCGACCTCTAACTGTTCTCAGGACCTTACCCTTATCAGGAGATCGTCCAAGTAAGGGATATTTAAGACGCCTTTTCTTCGAAGAAGAATCATAATTTCGGCCATTACCTTGGTAAAGACCCGGGGTGCCGTGGACAATCCAAACGGCAGCGTCTGAAACTGATAGTGACAGTTCTGTACCACAAACCTGAGGTACCCTTGGTGAGAAGGGTAAATTGGGACATGGAGGTAAGCATCCTTGATGTCCAGAGACACCATATAGTCCCCTTCTTCCAGGTTCGCTATCACTGCTCTGAGTGATTCCATCTTGAATTTGAACCTTTGTATGTAAGTGTTCAAGGATTTCAGATTTAAAATAGGTCTCACCGAGCCGTCCGGCTTCGGTACCACAAACAGCGTGGAATAATACCCCTTTCCCTGTTGTAGGAGGGGTACCTTGATTATCACCTGCTGGGAATACAGCTTGTGAATGGCTTCCAATACCGCCTCCCTGTCGGGGGGAGACGTTGGTAAAGCAGACTTCAGGAACCGGCGAGGGGGAGACGTCTCGAATTCCAATTTGTACCCCTGAGATACTACCTGCAGGATCCAGGGGTCCACTTGCGAGTGAGCCCACTGCGCGCTGAAATTCTTGAGACGGGCCCCCACCGTGCCTGAGTCCGCTTGTAAGGCCCCAGCGTCATGCTGAGGACTTGGCAGAAGCGGGGGAGGGCTTCTGTTCCTGGGAAGAGGCTGTCTGCTGCAGTCTTTTTCCCCTTCCTCTGCCCCGGGGCAGATACGAGTGGCCTTTTGCCCGCTTGCCCTTATGGGGACGAAAGGACTGAGCCTGAAAAGACGGTGTCTTTTTCTGCTGAGAGGTGACCTGGGGTAAAAAGGTGGATTTCCCAGCCGTTGCCACCAGGTCCGATAGACCGACCCCAAATAACTCCTCCCCTTTATACGGCAATACTTCCATATGCCGTTTGGAATCCGCATCACCTGACCACTGTCGCGTCCATAACCCTCTTCTGGCAGAAATGGACAGCGCACTTACTCTTGATGCCAGAGTGCAAATATCCCTCTGTGCATCTCTCATATATAGAAATGCATCCTTTAAATGCTCTATAGTCAATAATATATTGTCCCTGTCCAGGGTATCAATATTTTCAGTCAGGGAATCCGACCAAGCCACCCCAGCACTGCACATCCAGGCTGAGGCGATTGCTGGTCGCAGTATAATACCAGTATGTGTGTATATACTTTTAAGGATATTTTCCAGCTTCCTATCAGCTGGTTCCTTGAGGGCGGCCGTATCAGGAGACGGTAACGCCACTTGTTTTGATAAGCGTGTGAGCGCCTTATCTACCCTAGGGGGTGTTTCCCAACGCGCCCTAACCTCTGGCGGGAAAGGGTATAATGCCAATAATTTTTTAGAAATTAGCAGTTTTTTATCGGGGGAAACCCACGCTTCATCACACACCTCATTTAATTCATCTGATTCAGGAAAAACTACGGGTAGTTTTTTCACACCCCACATAATACCCTTTTTTGTGGTACTTGTAGTATCAGAAATGTTCAAAACCTCCTTCATTGCCGTGATCATGTAACGTGTGGCCCTACTGGAAAATACGTTTGTTTCCTCACCGTCGACACTGGAGTCAGTGTCCGTGTCTGGGTC